>NC_134190.1:18900641-21360574 GCF_964188355.1 Buteo buteo | reverse complement strand
GAACTCCTTCATTGCTTTCAGGCTTCTACTACCTGACAAACATAGGAGGAACTGGCCAATAGATTGAAAAGCTATCACAGATAACTGACAGACATTGACACTGTGACTGTATCAGGAAGCCAGTAAGTCATTTAAAGTTATGCTGAAACAGAATTTCCTTATATATACACACACAAACACACACCAGAATTCCCTTAAATTGGATTTCCATTTGTCACAGAAATGGCAAGATTGGTTATTTCTTTGGGTTTTTGTCAACTTGTACTTTTAGATATCCACAGCCCACAAAGATCATTCACCTCTGACAGAATTTTTCTTCCCCAGTGCATGCATCACTGATTATAGTCTAGCTCATGTACAATCAGAGTCCCATTACTTCGTACTGTAATTAAGGTTATGTGAATCAATTACTAAATTAATTCCAGGGCTATAATGTTATCATTAAAGTCAGAGAATGATTCAGGGAATTAACAGATACTGGGTAAGAACACTTCAGCCAAAACTGCCTTGGATGCTTTTCTCCCAACCTCAGTGCAATGAGTGCATCCTGAGTTTTCTTAAAACTAGTTTAACAAATTTAGTGGTGTCAGAAATAATGGTCCCACGCTGGCTTCAGGGTTTGGCTAAGCAACCACAAAAAATACATTAATTGTTTTTGTACTGGTTTAGTCCATCTACTATCTTCCAGCTGCTGTTCCCTTGCGTTCAGATCACAATAGAATTATAGGTCATTTCACAGGCTGGCAATGCATCTTCAAAATATACATTTAAATGTACTGATTAATTATAACACAAAAATATAGAAGTGCCACTCTGGTTCACTATACAAAGTTTATGTATTTTGTCATTTCCCATTCTCTTCTTTTGAATTGTAACTTCTTACGGAGTGGACAGATTTACTAGTAGAAAACAACTCAGGGCAAGATGTAGTCACCATAAGCAGTAAACTCAATATATTCCAAAAATAAATTTAGTTAACAATTTTAATTTGAAAAATAATTTAAAGGCAATATTAAAATGCAGACCAAAAAATGAAAGGAAAATAAGCCTTCAGAAAGAATAAACTAATTTCGTAAGAAATACACTCCATTTGATGCTAAACTATGCTAACATTTTTCTTTTCTCCTGCTTAGAAGTATGTCAAGCACTTCTCCAACTTTTTTACAGTACTACAGTTGACACAGGGATGACTCAACCACATTAAGGAGACTTTACATTTTAACATTGATTTACCCAACTTGCATCTGTTTTACTTATAAGGATAAATAACTGTATTGTAAGAAAATCTCCAAACTCCATCTCCCAAAATATAATTTTATGTCTCTCCCTCAAACACAAACATATTTTTCTATACACTATTAATTCTGCCTTTAAAGCCAATTATAGTAATCTAATGATAAAATTATCTTTATGTAATGATAGAATATTTTTTTTTCCATCTTGGAGGTATGTCCAGTGTAATCACCAATACTAACATTACTGTAAGAGTTTTCAAAAGGATATCGCCTAACATTTCTTGGCTCAAAGAAGTTGTATGTATTGCATGGGATTAAACAACATACAACATTTCCATTTTGTGATTGGGGTATATGTGTGTATATATATATTCAGCTTTTTAAATTAGTCTTATTTCACAAATTTGTGATTACCTGGACTACTACTGATTTCTTAGACTGAAAGGTTGCATATGCAGGAGATTTCAGCAGCAATACACAACTTCAGAAAATTAAAGCCATTTAGTCATTTTAATTTGTCGTAAGTTTCTTCTGTCATGACCTATATTAGTTTCACGAAATCTTATCACTCATTATTAACCCCTGGTTTACAGCAAAGTAGAGTCAATAATCAATTGTGGCAGGAGGAAGCAAAGAAAAAATAATGGACATAGTTACTACTTTGGCTTAGGTTGAGACAGACAGCACAAACTAAAAGAAACACAGAAGTCAGGAAAGATCATGACACTGATCATTAATTCTTTGCTAGTTTTATGTCTAATGCCACAAGGCAGAGACAAACAATATCCTCTGAAGAAATGCCTGGTACTAACAAAGGCTGTTCATGGACTACACCACAGGCAGCATCACTTGAGACCATTTTTTTCCTTTCAGCCTTCTCCCCTTAGACCTTGGTCTTTCTAACTACTCCAAAACAATAAATCAAAGCACCTATGGGTAACTGATGAAATGTAGGGCAATCCAAATATCCCAAAGCAGCAGTCTGTAGGTTTAGGCCTGACAGCAGCTGATAAAGCACATAAATACAATTTTAAAAGAAGTGAAAGGTTAAGAAGCTACAGCTTTGAAAGCATTACACTTCTATGTCCATGCAGTGTCTGCCAGCAGAAATTTCTCCTGCTGTATTGGCATCGGGTACTACAAGGAAAGGAAGTAAGAAACTAGCTGATTGCTCCCTCTGGTTTAGCGAGAGTATCACAATGGGTTAATTCACAGGTTTCTCCATGCAGCGGTTCACTCTTTTGCATCTGAGACAAGAAATGCAAGCTGACATAGTTGCACCTGGGCCTTACCTACATGATAAGCTAAAGTCAGTAGGGCAGTAAGAGCTGGCTCATACCACTTCAGCTTTCCATCTTCGCTGACCCCAGAGATCTTTAGTCTGGAGAAAGAGAAGCATAGCCAAAAGGACAAATCTTCCTACTGTAAGGCCGATGGGACAGTCCTTATCACAACACATGTGACTTGAGAGGAGGCTTAGATACACAACTTAGATTAGACATGAACATTTAGGCTACCAACATCAGGTAAGAGGGGAATCCCAGGTAAACGGCAAGAGCAACACGAGACATCTTCCCTTAGGAAGCCTAGAGTTTTGTTATTGACATCTCCCCACGGATCAGCACCAGCAACCAGCCACGTTGGGTAAAGAGGAGCAAGGCGAGAAGGAGGAAGCACACTTCAGCTCAGGATACTTTTTTACAGCCATAGGTTGTTCACCCTTATC
Organism: Buteo buteo; assembly: GCF_964188355.1. Lineage (NCBI taxonomy): Eukaryota > Metazoa > Chordata > Aves > Accipitriformes > Accipitridae > Buteo > Buteo buteo. Next base: position 21,357,613 of record NC_134190.1, on the reverse strand, counting down.
CCAACAAATGTTAACACAGCCTGGTAACTCAACTGCAGAACTCGGTACAGTTTCCTAAACTTCTCAGATCAGACAGCCAACACCACAGTCTAGTACATGGAGATTTCATGCCCTGCAAGGCCACAGATGCATAAATTAATAAGCAGATGGGGAGATGGCCCAAATTATGCTTTTTAAACTGTTAATCCCAACAATACTCCAAACTACGTAACACAGATTCCAATTGTCTTCTATTTTTTAATATTTACTAATATCAAGTAACGAGCAAGAAATACATAGAGAAGTCAAATCATCAATTCTCCTCTTTGAAACATTACACCTAAAAAACCCATTTCTTAACCTGTTTTACCCAAACAGACATAGGACTGGTCATCATGACATGAGAAAGAGACAGAGAGAAAGTGTACATGTGCATGTGTGTATATATACACATGTATATATGACTATAGCTAGCACATCGTTCAAAAGAAATGTTGGACACTTGCTTTATGACTTTAACATAGCACAAGACAATAATCTGACATGCCATAGCCAAGTAAGAGTCAAGTTTTTGCCATGCATTTGTGTGGTTGCGTAGAACAGGCAGCCACTGCACTGTGCTGTTACGCTCAGAGATCAGCACTGCTACGTTGCTCAGCCATACAAGCTCATCCTCAAAAAGATTAGATTTATGTGACACTGAAAACATTGACATAGCCCACTGAACCAATGTATATGACTGTACTGCACTCTGGTCAAGAGTGAAGAGAGAAGACAGTCACACTGAACTACTTGAGAAAGTGATGAGAGTCCTTATGAGGGAAAGCAAAGCGAGATTTAGCAGTCCTTTATTAGGTACTCAATCCTTTCACTTTGCTATGTACTTTCCCACAGAGGATTTTTTCCCTTTTGCTCAGAGCTCTTCCTTAGCATTCAACAAATCATCCATCACAACTGGCCAAATATTTAATGCTATAGGTACAAGCATAGATGCACTGTCTATAGGTATGATATTGCCTGCCTCCTGAGCTTGCAAATTCAGCAAAAAAGTAGTTATTCTCTTCTAAAAGTTAGGTGTCTGCAATGCCAACTAGCACAATGGTACATGTCTGGTATTTTATACACAACAAATGAGGAGGTTTAATATATACATAATACATATAGATATATTCTCACGTTTAAAAATATATATATGTAAATAAATGTGTGAGCACATGTAAGCATCCAGTTAGGAAACCAGACAGGCAATAAATCCTTTTCACACCAGCTTTTCAGGCTCCAATTATTCAGCAATATTACCAATGCATAAAAATGCCAATACCACTATTACAACAAATGAAGATGTGCGGTATTGTGGCAACCATAGTTCTGTGTTGCCGTCAGTGGAAACATACCTTTCTTACTCTTTTACCAGCAAGAAGTACAAGAACAGAGCCGGTTACAGTCACCCAAGCTACATGACACCCTGTTCAAATGGCATAGTTCTGTACTATAGCTACAATATAACCAACCGCTCTGAACTACTAGCTATATATTATGCATATATTTAATAACATTCATATGTTAAACGTATCAAGCTAGAGACCAGACTTTTTCATGAATCAAGGAAATGGTATGCTAAATCCTATATCAAGTCGGAGATTTCTGATGAAAGATGATCTTTTGGATCTTTTTCTATTGAGGCATAGCATGGAAAAGTATGGAAAAGTGCTTATTGGAAAAACAAGCATAGTAAATGACTGATGAAGGTTGTCATCCATAGCAATATGCTCACAAATGTGATAGCCATATACTTTAATATAGTTTAGTTATATTGATATACCATAGGTATATTAGGTATATACCTTAAGTATGTCATGACAGACTTTGGATGGGCCTTATAATATCTGATCTGTGAACAGAAGTCATATGATACAACCCCCCCGCCCTGGTTACAAGTCTATGAATTGTAGGCCAGGTTCATAGTACAAATACCAGCATCAAGGAGCTTTTTTTCCATTTACAAGGTGCATATAGCAACTCTATCACAGTATCTTTCAGCAATCTGTAATCATCTATTAGGTCCTTCTTGAGAACCATTAAAAAAAAAAAATTAGTTTTCCTTCTGGTTTCCCTACAGTAGAAAATTATTTACCAAAGCTACTTCCTACCACAAATTTAAGGGAAATAAAGGAAACTGAGGTGATGCTTTTAAACTAGTGTTCATTGGCAGTTTTGAGCACAAATCCACATATGTTCCTAGGAAGCCATTCACAGGAAAAAGCTAGTATTTTCAGTAAAAAGACATCTCAAAGGTCTGCTCAGCATAACATTTGGGGGGGGGGGGGGGGGGGTGAAGAAAAAAAAAAGAACTAAGTGTAATGGATGAACATTGATTTGGATGAACATTGATCACATGATTTTGAAGATCAGCAGTTACTTGTAGCTTGATTTCTGCCAAGCCTGCAAACACATTTACACAACTTACTCTGAAATGTTTTCCTCACTAACAGGTCTGAAAAATTCCACCCACTATAAAGCAAGCTTTTTAAATTGTAAGACAGGGTGGAATTTGTTTTCTTCATATTTATAACCATGGTAAATAGTTCATGATAAAATTTTGTTCTTGAGCTGTGTATTTCACAACAATTTTGCAAAGTTGTCATAATGCATGTAGGCACACACCAAAAATGTCAGGGAATGTGATTTTTCCTTCCGAAATGAAACATACAGCATTTAATTTTACCTAGTGCACATCTTGAAGCAAGGATATAAATTCTTTGTTATATGTGCACATTATAATACAAGTATAAATATACTATTTTTAGCAAGGCTTATGTTCTTGTGCATATTAGCAGAACCTGTAGGTGGACAAACCAGGCAAAGCAATGACCATGCAAATTTGCAGAATTTCCTTTCTACACTAATCTTAATTCCTATTATTCCTGTGTACCTGGAGTACTGTGTTCAGCTCTGGGACCTCCAGCATAAGAACAACATGGACCTGCTCGAGCAGGTCCAGAAGAGGGCCATGAAGATGATCAGGGGTCTGGAGCACCTCCCCTATGAAGGCAGGCCAAGAGAGGTGAGGTTCAGTCTGGAGAAGAAAAGGCACCAGGGAGACTTCACAGCAGCCTGCCAGTACCTAAAGGAAAGCTGGAGAGGGACTTTTTAGAAGGGCATGTAGTGATAGGACAAGGGGTAATGGCTTTAAATGGAAAGAGGGTAGATTTAGAGTAGATATTAGGAAAGAATTCTTTACCGTGAGGGTCTTGAGACACCAGGTTGCCCAGAGAGGTTGTGGATGCCCCATCCCTGGCAGTGTTGCAGGCCAGGTTGGATGGGGCTTTGAGCAACCCGGTCTGGTGGAAGGTGTCCCTGCCCATGGCAGGGCGGCTGGAACTAGGTGATCTTTAAGGTCCCTTACAACTCAAACAATTCTATGATTCTATGATGCAGGAACAGTAGTTTTTAAATTCTGTCTATAAAAAGATTAATTATTTTCCAGTTATTTGTGTTCATTTCAGCAGCTGTCAGTTTACCCCATGTTTACTGCTACTCAATTACTTCATAAACAGGAAGGTTGATACATTTGTATCAATTATTACTGTGATGATGAAATACTACTTATTCTCACTGTTACACTTCATGAGGCAATGCTTTTGGCTCTACATCATTATTTGCAGTTTGACAGTAATTACATAACTTCAGTGAACAGTGAAGAATTCATTTTAATTCCTTTATTTTCTCTGACTTTTTTTTGCAGATTTTAGAATTCCATGTCTTGACGTATGTCCTGCATAGTTCAATATGTAACATTGACTACAAAAGCAACTGAGTATGCTGAAAAATTCCTCTTTAATTTTATCCATTGTATAAAGCTTCCCACATCAGACATCAACTGTATTAATTAGTATATAGCTTAAGAGAATAAGTGATCTACAAAACCCCAAAAATATTTACCCATCTGTTTTGCCAACTGATTTATTTTTTTTTTTAAACTTCACATAGGACTTTCAAAACTTTTCCTTACATCAAAAGCAAAAACAAGTGAAAATACCGTAGCTTACTCAAGTCCAAAAATACATGAAGCAACGGTTTCTTGAATCATACCACGCAGACATTTGCAGATTTCAATTCAATCTCATAAAATATATTTTAAAACTTTGCCATGTAATCATAGCAAGAATATGCTATTCTAGCAGTTTAATACTAGAGTAGGAAAGTATCTTGCCAACTCACTAATCATTTACACCTGTGAGTAAGCAGTGCACTAGCACAGAGAGAGGTAGTGCTGGTCAGAGTATGGTGGCATGGATCACTGACTCCCATAGGGATGGGCATCAAAACTGCATGTAGTCTTTTCAATCATTTTAGTCAGCTGTCAGTGACATTTGAGCAGACTGGGGCCCTAACAATAGCAAACACCACCACAAGACTGAATATAAAGCACCTTTTGACAAGGGAACATGCAAGAAAACACATATGCAGCCTAGGATTTTAAGTAGAAAACACATTTAGCTGCAGATAAAAGAGGAGACATTAGTTATACAAAAAGCTAAATGAGTTAAGCGATAGAAATATAAGACTATGAACACCTGGTATACCACTGACACAGTATTTCTAGTTGTAATGTCATCGCTAGACATTGTTCCTGGACTTGGGGAAACTTTCTGTATTAGAATTTGGCTGTATTTGAACTACTGTCAGCTGTGTTTTGGAGTCACATAAAAACGCCTTATGTGCTTTACAAATAACATTCCCTGAAGCTGTCATCAACTGTTGAATTTTTTTTCTTTCCTTTTAATTTAATTAGCAACCATAAGGAATATGAATGGCACTTGAATGGTTCGCTTAAAAACTAGCATTAAGAATTTAATAAAACTCAGCGCTTTGCAAGGAAACATGATCCAGCATGACTGCCAGTAGCAAGAATATCTCGTAAACAAAAACATAACCTTAGAAACAAAAAAGTTTCCAACTCTCTTATTCAGGGAAAAAAACCCAACAATGAACCACAACACTAAAAGACTGTCAGAATCCAAACCCTTGAATAGTTTTTAGAGCCTTAAAACCTAGAAAGTAGCCTAAGTTGTTGGACTAACTTTGTTTCAATATCAATATTCCTAAAGTAACTCTGTAATTTTGTGTATTATCTTCCCCCCTGCTCCACTTAAGCTCAAACATTACCACCATGCTGTATGTACTTAGGTGTTTTCTTGCATCACAGATCACTGTTGCTAATTAGTAGTTGCATCTTCAGGAAAATTGCAGAGTATTTCAATACTGTTTTATGTGAGCAGCAAGCAAGGCGGGGGGGGGGGGGAAGATAATCTGACAGAATGAACAGGGTTCCTTTATATGAGACCATGATCACATGCAGAAATTCAACTATTTATTCTGTTTTATTACAAGTTACTCTAGTAGTTCCTGTTACATTTCTCTTGTATTTGCCTCTTTAAAAGAGGTGAAGGTAGACAGATATGCTGGAGGAAACCAAGCCTTAAGTATAAAAGTCTTGACAGCGAGACAGAAAAATGCAAGCAGATCACAGGGCTAAAAATATGCAAAATAAAAGACTGTACCGATAAAGTAAAATGCAGATAGAAACAATAATATTGTGGTTTTTTTCTTTTCTTCCTTTCCCTTTATACCTAATTTCAGGTCATCTACACTGAAAGCTTTAACAAACTACAGTAAAATTACAGCAGGATTTCAAAATTAGGCCTCTATGAAAGGCAAAGTATTAGAAGAGATCCTGTGGGATTAAAAGTCTTATTTATTTCTCTCTCCAATTCTAACATCATCATCTCATTTATTCCAAAAAGAAGAAAACTTAGAACTTAAAGACCCAAGGTAAATTACCAAAATCTATTGTGAATGGGTTTTGGCTCTTTCAGAAGTCCAAGATAAGTTGGGTTTGTCATTTAAACATGCTTACGTAAAAATCAGTTGGCTCCCTGATAAACGATAGCAATTTTACAAGTAATTTTTCCACCACTTAATGATTTATGATCACTGAAGAACTATCAGAAGTTCAAAATGAAATACAGTTAATAAGAAGAATGAGGCACAGTAGCATAAATGCAACTGTCAAATGAAGTCAATATGAATGTAGGGATTTATAAAGAGAAATTAAATGCAAAATGACCACAGTTTTACAAGTAGATTGAGCAAATGATGATTTTATCACTGAATATCATGTACAGAGTATCTGGCTCAACAACCACTACTGAACTGCCATTCAAATTAAACAGTTGTTTTGCATATAAAATTTTATTCTTCAGCAAACTGCTACAGTAATAAACCATCCTTCTAATTGCAAAGATAATTTCTTACACATTCCATGTTATAATTGCCCTTGTTGTTTTGGGCTCAAGAAGTTTCACAGAAAAATTTTCTTGACATGATATTTGTTGGCTGCGTTGATAAGACGAAAAACCCCAAACTATACATAAAAGTCTTCTTCCTAGACAATTATTTCCGCCTTTGGCTCAGTTTCTTTTACAGATGAAATGTATTACAAGTAGCAACCTGAAAGGGGCCAAGCAGACTCACAAGTAGTAAAAAGAGCTTTCCTGTTGATTATATCTATTATGAACAAGGTCTTTAAGTAGCATTTTATTTTTAGCATGTTCTACAGAATGTTACTGAAGAGTATTGTTCTATATTCTTTAGCAGAGCAATTAAAAAAAATTGTTAGGAATAATCTCATTTTCTATTAGATTCCTAAAGCAAAGAACTTTAATTTACCTTTGATTAAATCTTAAGGACTTTTCCATGAGCTTGAAGCAATTTCAAATAAATAAGTATTTCCAAGCATGAATATAACTTCAAAAGCAGATGCATAATATCCCTAAAGATATAATTCAACCCAAATAGTTAGATACTTGTCCAAGTGCTTCCCGCTCCCCCCCCCCCCCGGAAAGAAAAAAAAGAAAAGAACTCAGGATATATTTTTACTCTATTTAATATCTGAGATACAAACTGCCAAGTTTTTGGTTTTTTTTTTTTTTGGTAGTGATGAAAAAAAGTCAAAGATTCAGTTTATGGAAGCCAGTATCATTTTGTCCTCGGTAACGTAGCTGTGAAAGTCAATGATAACATTCATATAGCCAAAAAGAGCTTTTTTCTTTTTAGAACCATGTACAGATTAGCCAGAACACCCATGCATCAGGCAGCAAGTTGTACGCAATAAATTCTCTGATCAATTTAAAGCACCATGGTTCTTCCTACTTTCATCTGAAATACTGCACACTGGTTAATTACAAAGGAACGATTCTGACCTTACTGTCTGAGCCAGCATGGCAAACATTATATTCCCAAAAGACTAACAGGGAAGCATGTTTATACTTCAGCCTGAGTCAGCAGTGTGACCCGCCAGCAAGGAATGCCAGCAGCATTTTGGCCTGTGTTAACAGAAGCACAGGAGGAGGCTGAGGGGAGGCATTAGTTCCCCCTACTCACTGCTAGTGAGACAACTTTTAGAATACTGGGTCCAGTTTCGGATCCCCAGTACAAGGCAGATGTTGAACAACTGGGTCAAGTTCAGTGGGGGGAAACTAAGCCAAGCTCTTGGCCTGTGGGTAGAAGCTCTTTGTAGAGGTAGACAGCTGGAAGATGAGAGACAATGAACATGAATTGAAACAAAAAAGATCGTGATTTGATGGGGGGGGAGGGGGGAGGATCACTATGGTGATAATTAAGCAGCGAAACAAGTTTCCCAAAGAGGTTGTACAGTTTCCATCCTTACAGGTTTTCAAGACCAGGTCTCAATTCTGTGTTGATCCTGCTTTGAGCAAGAAGTTGGACTAGGTGACCTCCTGAAGCCCCTTTGAACCTGAATTATTCTATGATTTTATATAAATGTATTTTGGCAGAAATAGAGCCTTTGATTTTGGCAGTTATCTTAACTAATCTGAACATTCCTTTTAACCAAGAGGCATATGTACAGTCTCCCATTACAAACTGCTACCACTCAAGAAATGCAGAAAATAGAAGAAAAACATCAGGGCAAACAGCACATGTGACTGGAATCTCAGCTGACTCCCAGTGCAGTGCTGCTAAAATACAACAGGATTTTGTTGGTTTCTTATTATAGCTGTTTCCTTTAAACCTGTGCACATACACACACATATCTACTAGTGTTTGAAATGAAGTGGCACACGCAGTTATACACACATATTACTAGCCAGGTCCTATTTTGCAAGAGATCCAGACACACCACTACATACCATGGTTTTACTCCAGGCTTAATTCTCTTTTATGTTTTTCCCCTGTTGTATGTATTCAACCAACAACAGAATTAAGCAACATAGCAGTATAGTCATGTTGTTTCTCCATTATTGAAGGGGATGAACGTGTTGATCAACCAGTTCATCAGGCTATTTACAGTACTGTCATTAAAGCAAGCTGGTGAAGTTCAGGCCTAGGATACTGAGTCAATTCATTATAAAAACAAAGGCAAGTTCAATTTGGATCAACAATTCAATCTTCACTTTTGATATCTATTCCAGTTCAAATTTCAGAGTATGCTGTGAACCTGAGACACACACATACACACTTTCTCCATAATTTGAGCATCACAGTAAAGCATAAATACTAATTTAGGGGTTCATTTTCAACTCTGGAATCACGAGAAGTTATAGGCAATTTTGTAGGTAAAATAAGTAGACATTCACTTAGACTGGAGTTCAACAGAAGCATATATTAGTACAACTATGAGACCAGATTAGCTCATCTAACCCCCTTTAGACTCCTGGTAAAAAAAAATATATGTATATACACACACACACATATATATATATATATTTCATTCTGCATAGAGTTAGCCCACATGCAGATATAAGCAGTGGCAAGAATAGGATCACTTATGTCAAGATGTAATTTCATAAAAGCATCCTTATCATTAACAAGGATGCAACCCTGTCAGCAGACAAACAAGAAGGTTTGGCATCCTGGTTGTGAAGTAGTAAATTATGTGCTACAAAAGCTCTGAAGTTAAATAAACCAATCCCAGAAGGTAACTGGGGGAAAAAGTCATTATTACAGGGAAAGCCTATAAGAAGGGCACTGAATAAGTAAAGTTGTCTAATCATGTATGCTTCGTTGATAACAGAGACAATTACTACATTGTTTCATTGTACAGCGTAAGATTTTTCTACAGTATAAGGGATCAGTGCCAGATTTATTTAAGTTTACCAATATCAGAAACCTCAAATCTGATTTCTTCCACTTTTTATTGCATGGGTTGAAATTGAGAAGGAGTTACCTTATTCTCATTTACAGTCAAAATAAAATATTGGGAGCAAGTTATACATCAAGAAAGTAGCTGACAGTAAATCTCCCAAAAGCTGTACCTACCACCTCATCCTGGCGCTAACTAGACAGAGATATCATAGATTTCAGCAACTACACAACAAAATAGATTTGTGAGAATCAGCATTGATTTGTCAGGAAGTCAAACTCATCTATCCTGCCTCACTAGTGACTATAGCAAACAAAAAACCCAAAATAATATTTTAAAAGAAAAAAAAAAAAACAAAAAAAAATCTTATTGTTACATCAGGCAGAAAGCAAGTGCGAGAATTGCTACTTTCTTTAAAAGACGCTTTCTCTTCTTTAGCATAAAACTCAGCTTTGTAGCCTGTCTTCAGTTTAGTTCTGTACTTTTCTGTGTATGCATCCACTATGTATTGTGCTCATAATCCTCATTTATTTCCATAGAATGCCCCCTTCTTCTCATCTCACATAGTTTAGCATATATGTATGCTTTGTATAGGTTCTTCATTATACACTTCTTTCCATTTGACAAGCAAGAGCTTTTTCTTAGTTGCATAGAATTGTTATTCTAGGTATCTCTTCAGCTTGGAAACTTATGGTTGTTTTCTTAATGCAGTTACAGCTGCGCTTATGGAAAACATAGGAAAAAGAAGTTGGGACTCTTAACAGTTCATTCATTTCCTCTTTCGAGGTAGGGCTGTTTCAGAGCCTATCACACACTAGTTTCATTTGTTTGCCATTCATTATGTTTACAGACCATAGACCGTTGCATGGTAACACAAAGAAAGTGAGAGGCAAAAAAAAAACCTGCATTTAAAAAAAAAAAAAAAATTTTCATTTCAAGATTAGTATCAAGGTTTAAGAAAGCAGACACATCATCAGCAAAACAGAAAACTGATTCTTACATGATCTATTTCTAATAAAAGCATTACAAGAACTTGCAAAACACAAGCAATCCAAACAACAAACCACTTGAAAAATCATAGTTTGCTGTTGCATGCCTTATCAACTGGTTTGTTGGAAGAATTCATTGACCGAATAATGTTTCACAGGAGTTTGGTTATCAATTTTAAAAGAATAGCTGAATAGTCCAGAAAAGTACTGTAAGTGCAATACAGACAGGAAGTGATTAGACCATTATAACATGCTGCCATGTTAACAATGCAATTTGAAAACCACTATTACAAACAGATTTATGCAATGTATGCGAAAATTTACTTCTACTAATGCTTCACTTAAGAAAATTTCTAGCAGCCCATTATGAGAGTTGCTGGTTCTTCATGGTACCTCCTGGATGTCACTGGACAAGTAGTAACTTAGGAACTGGGCAATCAACAATATAATTGCACTTCTCCAAGCTTAGGTTTTTACTGAAAATTCTATAAAGTGTTAGAGGAAAATCATGTAAGGGGTATTGTTGTTTTACACAATAAGGGTGGTTACTCACTGGAATGGGTTGACCAGAGAAGCTGTGGATGCCCCATCTCTGGAAGCGTTCAAGGTCGGGTTGGGCAGGGCTTTTGAGCAACCCGATCTAGTAGAAGGCATCCCTGTCCACAGCAGGGGGGTTGGACTAGATGATCTTTAAAAGTACCTTCTAACCCAAACCATTCTACGATTTTATTTTAACTCCTTTTTGTTTATTCAGCTCTTGTCAATATTTCTGTAGGGTACTCTACAGTGTGACCCTGAAGTATTTCCTGACCTCCTTCAGTTAACGGCAATGGCATTTTCATTCTACAGCTAGGGAATGAGATGGGTACACCCATAATCCAGTTTGTTAGTCAAAAAAGATTTGTAAAATAAGTTTCTGATTTCACACAGACCAAAGAAAAATGCATTAGGCATGTCCTAAATGGGCTAACCCATTATGACATGTGACTGATGACATGGTTACGAGAAAAATAACAACCTTGTCCTTGATCTGAATATCATTTCCCACTTATCAACATATCCAATAGCATGACTAGCTGTATCTTGTCTACATAGAATTGTTCCTTTGGAAAAAATGACGACATAAGACTAAACCATCCAAGTCTAACTAGATATGGTACATTAAAAAAAAAAAATTACCAAGTGGTATTCATTCTTGTCTCAGGTATGAGAAATCTTAAATAGTTGCATAGGGAAACAGAAAAACATATTCTAATTCATGTTATGGAATAAAAACATTTTTTTAAACAAAATGCATCAATAGTGATGGCATGGGGAAGTTTATCTGTATAATTACAGCTATGAAAGGCTAGACAAGTTGTAAGAGATGATCCTGTCCAATTTGTACATTCCCTAGCACTGAAGCAGATTTATGTATCCTGCATACTTCAATTTTTCTAATCTTAATACAAGAGTTTTTCCATGACTGATAATGTGAATCTTATTATGTGGAGAGGACTGCCTTGTATGAATACTTCCTATCCAAACACAACATTACTTTGCCAGTCTTTGTTTACCTCTGGGAAGGCAGGAATAATTCTGTTTCCCCAGCACTCATTTTAAGTAGCAAACACTGGCACAACTGCAGCTGTCCCTCACAGCCAGAGCATAGCTTATTTCTGCAAGCAAGGGCTAGTGCTGGAAACATGAGCTATGCTGAGTTACAAGCCACTTAGTGCATAAAATATACGGGGGGGGAAAAGGTAATAGTGAGAACCATTTCAACATTTAAGACTCAGAATGTTAAACCACCATTTTTACAGGATAAAAGCTCAAACCCAAGGGAAGGCAAACGGTGGGGAATTAGAAAGCTGCATAGCAGGTACGAGATGTGTGCTCTCAACAGAGAAAAAGAAGAATCCCTGGAGACCATTTAATTTGTTATGACCTCCATACAACAATCACAGCAAAAAACAACATAAACGACATACATGTTTTTATAAACTATCATTAAAGCTTATAATTACATTTGTACTACATGCTTTCCTATGCTGTTATCTTTGAAGTATATTAACACTAATTATTGGAATTTGGGTGCTACAGTGCATAGTTAATCCAAGATTTCAACTGAAAAAAACATATATATGCCGCAAGTGGCTGTTTGAATATCCAAGTGCAATGCATCTCAGATTTGAATGATTGAGCAGGGACATTGACAATATAGCCTTTTAAGATCTCTTCAAGACATCTCTTTCTATAGCACCCTCACTTCCTTTTCATTATAGGTACAATATCATCTTAAAATAAGTTTCTGAAAACATTTTTAAAATATTTAATGAGATATGAGAAGGTGAAAAAAAAAAGAAGGTATTTTAAAGGGATATAATACTAAGTTGCAGAAAGTGTGTTTCGATTTAAACGTAATTTCCAGAAAATTCTAATAAACCATCTAAATATTATAATAATGTTCTCTGTAAAATAAGTGCTGTAAGAATTTTACAACTTCCGATTTTTATAAAACCACTAGTGGCTAGAATATGTTCAGAAAGCATAAACTCAGCCTTTCTAACTGACATTCTAAAAGATGAAATTTATTCTTACTCCTTTAATATTTGGAAGATGGCAGCACTGCCTTATAAGCAGAGTTCCTGAAAATGCTGCATCTACACATGAAACTGCTAATAGCAATTACATCTATTGCCATAGATAGATCTATTATATCTAATTGATAGCAAAACTTCATCAGATCTGTTTTTAGTACAGTAATTCACTCAAATACAGGAAGTGTTTTCTATTGAGTGGACTAGTTCTCTAGTCATATAGAAGCAACTTTTTAACCCAACACTGAAAAACACTTTGCTGAAGCTAAACTCAGTTAATTAAACACAACTTCCAAAGACAATCTGACAACTTTTTAGAAAGAAGACAACAGCAATATAACCATCAAGTTGAGCAAAAATAACTGTCTGTATACCGTATGGGTAGTCACAGATTGCCTATTTATGAGCTAAAATGCTAACAAGACAACCTATAAAGGTGCTGGTGTAATGGCTAATTTGCAGTCAGTTAAGCTTGAAAGAGATACATTTTGCTTCCATAAAGTTGTAGAAAAAGAAACGGCCATAAAAATCCTTTTGTCTGAACATTGAACTCTTTGCTCATATTCTCATTTTGTAAGACCCATCGCTACCTCTCATCCCTGCTTGTTGACAAATTGTTGTAAGACAGTTCAGAAGAAACCCATTAATAAGCAGCTACCAGAATATATGAATATTAAAGTTACACCGAGACTCCAACTTTTTGTTGCCATGAAACTGTAAAACATTGAAAAGATACTAAATTTTAGCATATGTGAGGATTTAAATAGGGTAACAAATGGCTATTCTAACAACTCTTTTTCCTCCCTCTGTAAAAATTCCAGAATATCTCCTAGAAGAGGAGTCCTGGGAAACACAATTATAAAGTGATTTAATTCAGATACAGGCTGGTTTTCCTCAAGAATTTCACTGTGGCTTCTCACACCAATAGCGAGACATAGATACAGTTTGAACAGAGGCAGTTCCATGCATCCTCAAAGCTACTGAAACATATCCCAGAGACCTGGCACCCACCAGTGAAAGCTTTGCATCTCTACTTCCCCCCAACCAGCTAAATCCGATTACTCAAGCTCAGCACATAAAGGGCTTCCAGCAAGCACTTTTGAGCATTTCCTTTGGCTTACACCTACCTTCTCATAAAATTATGTGGGTAACGTTGTGGGTAAGGAACAAGGAACCAACCGTTCACCAACCTGTAGATAAATTCTCATGCCCATCCCCAAAAGACAGGAGAAAATCAGAAGACAATTCAGTGATTACAGATAAAATAATGCAATAGCACACCAGCTGACTGGTTTAGCTTTCCTGAATCTAGAAGCATCATTTTTTTAAAATATTGCATTAGCCAAAAGGGCATTTAACTAATGAGCTCCTTTTCCAGTGACTATCACCCTGTCACTGACCTCAGAGACCAAATACAACACAGCAAGACAAGTTCTGTCTGCAGGGCATACATCCTCATGCTACATTTCCCCAATCAGTTGACACCTTTCAGAAAGGTCTAAACACCCTGATAAAGAACATCTATCCCTCTCTCATGGCCCATTCAGCTTCATCTTGCTCAGACAGTGACAGGCAGTTTCGTGCAGTGGAGACTGATCCCTTGTAAGCTCTGAATCACAGGGCTGTCTAAACTCGTTTTCCTGCTGACATTATCCCAGGCAAAACTTCTCCATAAAACAATACTATCATGTCAGAATAACTCAACAATTAGGGAAACACAGAATGACCTTGTAAATAACCAACATGACAGCTAAGGAAGACTAAAGAGAATAAGGTAAGTTTAATTCCTCTTTTCCATCCTCATCTGTGAAAGACGTGTCAGCTGTCTCACATGAGCTTGCTACAGTTCAAGTCTTCTGAAGAACAACCCTTAGAAACAGACGTCAAAAGGATCACTTATGAAGAGTATTTTAAGGTCAAAGCAAAGGCAAACAAGATAATATTCTCAGCAAAACAATCTAACAGTAACTTACAATTATTTCAACTTGGAACATCTTCCTCTCTGGAGACTTGCACACATTAGAACTGGGTAACACTAATTCTCCATTATAACTACAAACTAGTAAACACAGCCTGTTATTCATAAGACATTATACTGCATTCATTATTGCTAAGTTATATGATAATGCTAATCTGCAGACCCACAAAGGAGCTCAGACACACAACGGCAGGCCCATCCCAGGAACCATCAGCCCATGAGAGGCCCATGTCCGCAAGCCCAGAGGACCACAAGGATGCACAAATGCTGGTGGGAACCCAAACCAAGGACTCCCGAGAAACAAACACCCTGTCTGGGCACCTTCCAGGGCTGTCCCAGCAGAGCCTCAGCCTCGTTGTCCTGGCATGAAACCCATCACAAGGAGTCATCAGGAGCACCCCTGGGGATCACCTTTTAGACTAAAAGGGTCGCTGCCCAGGGGACGTACTGTAGGACGCAGGGGAAAAGTGGTTCAGGGTCACAGAACTTATTATGCGGTGTTTAGGGGAGGAACCAAAGGTGGGGAAAAAGTAGGAGTTTAGCTGATTTGGGTAGGAACAAGAGTAGAAAAATAGAGGGGTAAGGGGACATAAAGGCTTGGTCATATGTAAATAGCTGGCTCATCAGGACGCTCATCTGGCCATTCCCTATGCCTGATCAGCACAGCCTGTCCTGTCTTCTTATTAAACTGCTTTCTACCTCTTTCCTGGGCGAGGAGACTATACTGTGTATACGGGGGTGTGAGTGCAGCAACTGGGGCTGGAGAGCCCACATGTCTGTGGTGCCAGTGACTGGATCCAGTATGGGTATGCAAGTGAGCATGTGATCATTAACAAAGATCAACTGGGATGCGCTGATGAGTGGTGAAGTGACCTGGGAGCAAGGTGATGAGGGCAGCTCTGGGTGTGCGAGCACCTGTGTGTCTCCAGGGCCAAGATCAGAGGGGGGATCAGCTGTGGGACCAAGGGAGTCCTGGCCAGGTCAAGGGCGGGAAGGTGGTGCATGCACACACGTGTACACGCATCCACAGTCTGTACCACCAACTGGAATAGGGCTGCAGCCTCGAGGGCTTGCACATCCAGGCGCCAGCAACTGGCGAGACTGGGATCCAGGGACAGCTCTGGAAAAACCAAGTGAGCCCAGATGCTGGAGGGATTCACCTCATGTATGTATACATATGTTCTCACCCACGGACTTCGATGCTGTCTAGCAAGAGAGGAAAGCAGGATGAGACCACTGGTGCTCCAAGTGTGTCCAACCTGTGTGGCTGGCCATGGATATGTAACGTGTGCGTGTGCCTGTGGAAATACATCTTCAGCCTCGCTCCTAGCTGGACCCAGGGTCATGGAGCTGCAGCAGCCTCACCTTGCCTCTCAGGCTGTTGGATCCTGCATGAAATATTTTCCTCTGACAGTTCTCAGCTGCTCTTTGGGATTACTACACACCCCATTAACTTAATGATAAAAATCAGGGTGCTTTGCCAAAGCCTATCATATCTAGAAATCAGAAGGAAAAATACTCCGAGTATATCATTGTACGGCACTTGTGTTAAAGTCCAAGGATTGTTAAATTACATGATCCCACCACCAGGAGAAACATACTGCAGCCATTGTTCCTTGAAGAGCTTTTCTGAAAAATGCTGTACAGTACACATCATAACAAAGGTGTAAGTTTGGCTGGTAACACGCCGAGTTAATTTTGTTTTACTCTTTTTTGCAGCTACTGTAGACCACATTTCTTTAACAAAAAAATAACCTACTCACACACTAATACTTGCAATACTGGAGTATACAGACACGTTTTCAGTTAGTCTGAAGATCACTTAAAGCTCAGCTTAAAGGTTGTAATTTCTAGTAAATAAAAGTTTTCATTATTTAATATAAAGACAAATAAGTTTTCATTAGGTCAAAAAAAATCTGAAAGTACAAGCAGCTTAGGGAAGTTTTTCTATTATCTAGCATCCTAGACTGCAGCAGTATTTACAACAGGAAATCCATCTTAATGTGACTGACAAGTAACAAGAAAAGGAAAGGAAACCATAGTATCCCGAAGTTAGGGATTTGTCCTTAGATTTTGTCCAGAGTGAAAAGGCAAAGCACTTCTGCTCTGAAGAGCCAATTAACTTTAAGATATCCATATGCGGTGCTTCATAGGAGTACACAACATTCTTACCAAGATAATATACAATGCCAACTTGATTCCCCAGGTTTTGTGTATATGTTCTCATTTGAAAAAGCCTAACAGTGGGTAGCTCAGTAGACAAGGGATTAGAAGAAAGACCTTCTAACCTTAATTTGGTTTTTGCTTGCCAATTAAAACTAAAAGTTCTACGTAACAGAAGCAATGAGTACATGTACGACAGTATCAGGCATTTAGAAAGTGAAATGCTGGTTGTGGCTTGAAGACTTTACTGTAGTTCTAATGGTAATAGTCTTGAAGATCTGAAGTTTCAGCTACCTATTGCTACTTCCAACTCTTCTAACTTTATTTCCAAAATTATTTTACCCTAACTGAAAATATTTAGATCTTTTCAGGGATCATTCTGCACCTTTCAAATTAAGTAATATTTAGCAAATAATGTATATAGCTTTCTACCCATGAATCAAGGACTAAGCTACTCTGGAAGTGTTATTTGCAGTGCATCATAACATAGACAGATTTGTGAACAGATCCTGTATTAGCTATTGAACAACAACATACTACAGATGTAAGAATTCTTTATGCTTACTGATATAGACTCTCATGTCAGCAGAAATGCCACAGACAGTTAGAGCTACAGGGAAGGAACAAAGCACCCCTAGCCAATTCTAGTACCAGCTACAAGAGATTAAAGATTTAAGCTCTAGAGCAGTACCTAGGGCACCTTTGCTTCCATCTGTTCAACAGTATGGGGAATAAGGACTCCTATGTTACATCTATAATAATAAATTTAAGCAGACTTGGGAATATTCTCAGATGCTCAAGCCACTGTGAAGAACTGATATGCATCCTTTCTAACAATTTTTTTTTAGGCTTCACAACAGGATACTAATGGAAGACTGCTTATCTGATACTTTAAAACGGTCCCTGAAACATTCTTGTTGCTGAATTGTGAACAAGCGTTTGGAGAAACACCAGAAAGAACAGGCTTAAAGCCTAGTGGATGTTTTGGTTGGTTTTTGTTTGTTTGTGGTTTTTTTGGGGGGGTGGGGGGGGAGGTGGTGGTGTTGTTTTTTTCCCCTCCCCACCCTCCCTCACAATAAAGGCAATCTTGTTCCAGAACTCGGAAAGGTTCCCAGGCACTGTTACAACTACTAGTGTAGGTATCACCTCAGTGTTAAGCTAAACAGCAACCAACAGGGAATGATGGAGACAGTCTTAAACTGCCTTCTAGGTTGCAGCAATAGCAGGTATTTCTTTGGGATGACTTTTAGGATAAGAAATACATAGTTGTCTTCAGGATAGGGAGGATACAGGGGGAAAAAAAAAAAAAAAAATATCAGGATTCCTGCCCAGCTCTAGGGACTCCCAAATCCCAGGTGGTGAGAATTCAACACTTCAGGAGATGGTGAGTATTCTCCTCATCCCTCACCCTTCCAGAAGCGTTCCTAGCACTTATCTAATAATAGATACATATACAGATGGATGGATAAAAGTGCTCTAACCAGAAATGAAATACAATACAGGTATCAAATAGAACATTAGTCTCAACAGGTCTAGCAAAAAAGAAAAAAACCATAATTTAAAAAACCCACCCCCAGATTTATAGATGCATGAGGTAATATCTATACATATGGAAGGCCTTCTAATAGTCAGTGATAACTATCTACACATTAAGTGGCAATATATTTCTCTGCTCCTATTGGCGAATTTTAGAATGAAGTCCTGCCCTTAAAAGAAGTTGCACACTATGTTATCAGTGAGCAGCAGCAGAGGCTGTCTATATATGAGCCTCTTGGGTTTTCTGCTGTGTTCAAGGTACAAATTCCTGCTGATGCTGCTTCCAGTGTTACCAGGCATGACAATTTCCTATTTTTACAGTAGGTAATTACAGTCCAGCCCAGTGATTCTGAAACATAGTTAACTGAATCTTGGCATTTGCTGTAGTTCAGTCACAACCCCTGCTGCCAGTGTGCACCACTGGAATGGGATTCATCCAATAAAACATTTATCTGAAAGGTTTCAGATGTGCCCGTAACACTTTCTAAAAAACAGGCCTTTTTTATATGCAGTCCTTCAGAGACATCTTGAAGCATGGGGGCTTCTTACCAGTTCTTCTCCCACTAGTTTTCTCTCAATTAAATTACTTGTTCTACTGAGCTTCTTTGTATATTTTGATAGAGAAGCATTTGCTCTTTGCAGATTTTTCAAATAATTTTATCTGTAGGTTTGCAGGAATGTATCTTGAGAAAAGCAGGAGAGAAAAAAAATCCCATTTCCTGGTAGATAGTTTTTTATGTATGCTCTAATAAATGAAGCAATAATCATCCCTTTTCTATGTTAAAAAACCAAATGCACTTCCAGCAGAAAATCATCATTGTGGTCAGACATTTTAGTAGGGCATGTAGCAATAGGACAAAGTGTAATGGTTTTAAACTAAAGGAGGGTAGATTTAGACTAGACATAAGGGAGACATTTTTTATGGTGAGGGTGGTGAAACACTGGAACAAGTTGCCCAGAGAGGTGGTAGATGCCCCATCCCTGGAAACACTCAAGGCCAGGTTGGACGGGGCTCTGAGCAACCTGATCTAGTTGAAGATGCCCCTGCTCATTGCAGGGGGGGTTGGATCAGATGAAGTTTAAAGGTCGTTTCCAACCCGAATTATTCTATAATTCTATGACTTGCAATATAGTGACTTAATTTGATCAGTTTTACGTTATTTGGCTTCCATAGTTTTAAGAAACTTTTGTTTGCCCTCCACCTCAAAGTACATGCTCATAGCTAAAATGGCCATTTATGAAGAGCAGAAGGCATGCTATAATCACCGAAAAAAGTCCAGTTTGCTTTTTACTTAAACCCAAAGCTTACTCTATTAATGCTGCAAGGGTCCTGCAATTAATATGAAGCTAGTAGAAGTCTCTGTAGATCTCAAATACACTCCAGGACAAGGTTGTTAGGTTGTCCTCATTTACCACACTGGGGGAAACAACTGCTGCTTTCCGCATCCATCTCTGGCATATATATCCATCCGACACTTCCTATGCATTTCAGAACGCACTGTAAGTTTATTTCCACAGTGATAGTGAGTATTGTCTCACAATGGGAAGAATAATACTCTCTCTATTAAATAGATTTGAAATTGAGATACAGGAAAGCTAAATTACTTACCCAGGACCACTTGGGAAATTTGTGGCAGAGCAAGGAATTGAGTCCAGGTGCTTAACCTAGGTACCCAGTTAAATATATTATGTAATGAATATTAATGAAGTACTCAAGACCCCAAATGCTGCAAGTTTAAATGGATGAACTATTTTGAGAAATCTGATGTTCAGGTGTGTTCAATAATGCAAGCTAACATTTTAACAGAAGCAGGTCAGAAAGTTAACATGATCACGCTAAAAATGAGATAGTTACTGTGTTTGAAGTCTCAAGGTTTTTTGCAATAGACAAAGATGCTAGAAGAATTGGTAGGTCCTTCACTCTGGTCACCCTATAGGACAGTGCTGTGATGACTTCAACATACTAATTCTTGTTAAACTGTAAACTAGACCTCAAGAGAAAAAAGTATCAGTGTAAACATCTGCATCCTTTAATCTTTCTCTGTTGAATTTTTCCACAAGCCTAGCACATACTTCCAAGCTTTACATTGAAGTCAATGTCTCATATTTTTATCACACCAGAGAATACATACTTTCAGCACACAGTAGAAGAATAAATAGCTTGAAAAGAACACCATGATTACACAGAAATTATTGCAGTGAGACAAAAAAAAAAATTAAAGGTTAAAAAAAGTCTATAGTTTTCAGAGAAGAAAGTTTGCTATTTCTGTGAGAAAAAAAAAACACACATAAGGATTACAATTTAAGAATGTTTTTTGCCTTTACAGAGATTATCATATTCCAGACATGTTACTGACAACATATGCAAACTGTATGTTCCTATACTGGTTTAATATACGTTTTTATCTTTGTGCAAGATTTAAAACCAAAGCTTTACACAAGGATATAAAAATCTAGTTATAGATATTCTGCAAGAGAAGATTGTAAAAACATACTTTTGTATTAATAGCATACTCCCAAAAGCCCTGAAAGGTAACAAACACAAGCTACTACAAGCACCTTTGAACCAGAATTATGACCACTGCAATCTCAGTATCTGACACAGAGTACCAGGAAACATAACAGCTATGGGAGAAGAACTCATTGCTTGAGAGCAAGTGGAGCCTTTGCAAGTTACAAACTAATCAGAATAATTCCCAGACAACATGCTGTGATATTTGCATTGTCAGCTGGTTATTATGATTTATTGGAAAAGTGGGACATGGACATAGCAGTACAATGGAATCATACTGTGATAGCTGTAGTAATCTCATTACACAGCTTTTGCTTTTTCAACCCAAACTCTGCACAGCCATTGTTTTCCTTCTCAAAGCACATAGGGCAAAAGAAAGTAATAATAACAAAAAAAAATCCCAGGTGTTTAAATCCACAGCTTTGTTTAGTCTCTGCTTTTTGAGTTTTCCTCTTCTATTTTTTCAAAAAAGGAGTGCTTCAGCAAATCCACCATCTAAATACTGCCCTAGAAGCAGTCATGATAGTGAAATCATTAATAAAGCTAAAGTATTAGGTATTTTTCCCATTGCAACTTTCACGCTCTAACCACAGCCAACACATCAGAGCACTTTTGACTCAACATACATGGTAACTGCTCATGTCTCACCATCTGTTTACATTTTCTTTAATGAAAAATGTGATCCATCTTTGAAAAGCTAAGCCTTATTTGATTTTTATCTCATCATCACAAAATAAAGGTGTCCTTCACAGGTTTTCAGGTAGCCTGATCTCAGATATTCTTAAAGGTGGAGGAGTGGGTTTTATTAGGTTCTACTGGAATCAGAAGAATTCTACAATAACAATCAGCAGCTGGGAGACTATAATGCTCTAATCACAAAATAACCATTTGTATGGCAGTAGTACCTGCAGACCCTCATTCATGTTCAGGGTTTTGCTTATACCAGTCACTGAAGAGTCATAAAAAAGGGCTTTACACCCAGAGAACTTAAAAATAACAGACCTGATGGAAAATATTGTACTTAAACTGATTAATGTGAATATTATTTTTTTCTATGTTTCTAACTCATTGCCGTCATAACCATTACACTCCATGAATCTGAATACACGTTCTTAGAGGTGTAAACACCACAGGGTACAGAATTGGTCCCAAGAAAGTTTTGGAAGTTATTAATTTTATCACCAGGCTGCTCTCAGGAATAGCCCTGGAAGCTGCTTCCACCTCAAACCCTGTTGACCAGGATCCATAAAAAAGGTGAAGCAAAAGAGATAAACCTCTTTTCCTTCCTTGCCCTTTGTAATGAACAAGGTGTTGATCACATACAGATTGGTGCTTTGCCTATCCTTGCTCAATTACCATGCCACCAGATATCAACAGATACCCTCAGAAATAGGGGCTACCAACAGATGACACTTGCACCCTTTCACCGGACAGATGTAACCAAGCATTTAGGCAACATAGAAACTGAAGCCTGCAAGAGCAACTGCAAAAACTGAACCCATGAAATACCTTATGGTATAACTGAGCTGAAAAAAATTGAATTTAAATTACCAATTAAGTTCTGACAACATTTTGTTTGTAAGCTACAGTTTGTGACCTAGATGTGGAAGGGAGAATCTATAGGCTTCACACCTTGTGCACTTTACTGTATGAAGAAAGTGCCACAAACAGCTAAGTCCTCAGGTGGGAAAGGAGTGGGCTATCTATTGACTGCTTTTAGGGCTTTGAATGAACAGTGCTAGTAGTCAATCACAACTATAGCATCATGGTTGCAGAGATCAGTACTGAATAAAAAAAAGAAAAACTGTGGTAAGAACAGAGGTTGTCCATGAGTGGCGAGGCTACAGTTCATGCCTGGGATACTATAAGATGCTATAGTCTGCTTCGCACATGCATATAGGACATGGTTTCAGGACATGATTTAGTGGGCATGGTGGTGTTGGGTCAACAGTTGGACTCGATCTTAAAGGTCTTTTCCAACGTAAACAATTCTATGATTGTATATAGCCTTTCCTTGTGGGAATGGGATGCCACTCCATCCACTCCTAAGCATACAAACATTATAGACTTGAAAGGTATTTCTGTTTGTGGGAAAAAATGGCCACTACACTTCAGAACCTGTAGTTTTAAAGGCACATTCACGCACTACGGCAGCGGATAAGCATTTGGTATGGGGTGTTGCCTTTTTTCTTTTTTTTTTTTTTTTGAGACAGCCAGTCACAGCTTTTAGATCACTCCCTAGAAAAAACAGCTTTCAGATATAAGTATAAAGATTCTCTGAAAAGGAAAGTGCTTACAAAACGTACCTTGCAGTAATCCTATCTCTAACCGCATCCACAGCCCCTCATATGTTTCTGTGCATCAGCAGTAGAAAGCACACACTCTCCATTCACTCAATTTGGGATGAACACTTAAAAAAAGACTTCTGGATACAGCAGACTCCAGATGTTTCAGATTGCTGCGTGGGCACAGAGTGAGGCTATTCAGTTTCACAGCAAGAAAATAAAATACAGTAAATTACCTTGCCAGGACATCAAAGTGGCACAGATTACTGCTCTTCTTCCATAATCATCAGATGATTAAAGAGCATTTTCCTCATTAAAACCTCTTACAAAGGATCACCATTATCCAACTCTTCATTTACTCATTAAGCTACATCTAGGTTTTTACTTCTCTAATTGCAGTTTGATACAAGCTCTTTAATCCTAAAATGGTTTTTTTTAAGAAAGGAAAAGGTCTTTATCACCTACTGAGTAAAAATATTGTTTTCATTGAAAAGACCTTGAATTTAAAGCTGCATAATTGCAATGCAAGTTGTTTTTAAAACAGACCAACAGTTCATAAAAAAACC
The DNA here is from genome assembly GCF_964188355.1 of Buteo buteo. NCBI lineage: Eukaryota > Metazoa > Chordata > Aves > Accipitriformes > Accipitridae > Buteo > Buteo buteo. Next base: position 21,333,860 of record NC_134190.1, on the reverse strand, counting down.
TGATCAAAACAAACAAACCAAGATTAAAAAAAACACAAAACAAACAACTCACAAGGGACAGACATTAGGCACAGCAACCCAAATCCTCTTCTTTAGTTGCTTGCAGCCACCAGAAGTGGTGTCAAACACTGGTAATGCAGGCAGGGTGTTCAACCGCTTTCTCCCTCACTAAAGTAAAAGCTCTCCAAGATAATATTAAGATAACCAAATCTCTGAAAGAAGGAAGTGTTATTTTCCCTACCAAAAAAATGAATTGAAACGCACAACCCAGTTTACACAAAGTACACAGGACAGGGAACGATATAAACCGGTCTATTGGTGCCGTTGGCCGGCTCTGCAGGGGCGGCAGCCGCCTCTGTGAGGAGAGACTGGGGGCTGCCCCGGGCCAGACCGGCCCCAGCCGGTTCCCGCCGGTTCCCGCCGGCTCCAGCGGCCCCACCGCCGGGCACAGCTGAGCCCCTCAGCCTCGGGGAAAGCCTGGGGAAGAAAGGGCAAAAGGGCTGAGGGAAACGGGGTGAGAAACAGCCCTGCCAGCCCCGAGGGGAGAGCGGGAGGAGGGCAGGAGGTGCTCCAGGCCCCCCTCCCCGGCAGAGAGAGACCCCCGGTGGGGCAGGGGTTTCCCTGCAGCCCCGGGGAAGGAAGGCCCCAGGCTGGAGCAGGGAACAGCCTGAGGAGGCAGGAGCGAGCCACCGTGGGCTGAGGACAATCCCCCACCCTTTCCCCCAGTGCCACCTGGGGAGGGGTGGCAGGGTCTTGAGTGAAGTTGAGCCCAAGAAAGGGCAGTGGAGGAAAAGTGTTGTTTTGAAGGGGTTTTGTTTGTTTGTTTTTTACTACTCAAATTCATTTTAATTATCCATACATCAATTTTCTCCAAAACAAGTCTGTTTTGCCTATGATGGTAACTCATAAGGAATTCCTCTCTCTATCTCAACCCACAAGCTTTTCCACCTTACTGTCTCCTCCCGGAGGGGGGATGAGAGAGCAGCTGGGTGGGCGTCTGGCAGCCAGCCGATATCTACCCACAACAGGACATTCAGATGCAGGTCATTGTTACAATCCAAACCTTTTTTTTTTCCCCTCCAGAACTGCAAGACAGACTAAAGGTATTGTGATTTAGCATCATGCCTTGACATAGCCAGGACTCCTAAAATTCAAGACTTCTGGTCCCTATACAGGTAAAAGAAGTCATCCCCTCATAAATTATTTGCCTTTGGTTGCAGTCAGTTTCCTTTTTCACAGTATTCAGGTACTGAATATTAACATGGTGTTAATATGTTTATCTGTATATACACAAATCAGATTAAATATGATTGAGGCAAAATGCAAGAACTTAAGTAAAACTATTAAGTTAAAAGGCATTTCTTTCCAGCAAAAGGCTATGATGATACAGGTGTGTTAACCCTTTAAATGCAAATACCAGTTATATAAATTCTTATATGCACTGTGTATTCCCTCCAGTGCTGTTTATCACCTGTGGGAGGAGGATTATTTCACTGTACTGGGTAACGTCAGCTTATGATATGATTACATCACTGGTCATAAGGTTAAGCTAGTATTTGTATGCAGCATTGTTGCCATTTCCATACCACATCTGGCACCCTCTGTCGGAATTTATTAGTAATCAGACCCAATTTACAGGGAGACAGGGAGGATAGTTTCTCCTGCACTTTCACCTCCCCTTTCTCCTTCAGGCTAACTACAACAGCTTTTGAGAATTTTGAATACCCTTGTGGTGTTCAAGCCAGCATGGTCTTACCACTATGTATCCTGATGTATTTCAGGTCTTGTTTAGGGTTACAAAAACTTTTGAGCAAGCTACTGCATGGCGCTTAGTTGCCAGCTAGGCTTAAACCATGACAATGACTATAGTTAAATACATCAGATCATGTACATTGCTGCTTTTGTATTAAAATGTTAATATTTTGGCCTTGCCCTTAATTACCCTCCATTTCATCATTATTTGACTGTTTTCACATTACATTTAGTTTTCCAAATGGATGTGTAGTCTAAGTGCACATTTACCTATAAAGCGCAAAGACCAGGAAAAGAGAGAAATTGCTCAAGACAGTTATTTTCAACAACGTCTCTGAAGTGTAGGCTCACCACGTTTCTACAATGGATTACTAAGCATTCCATTGTGAATTTGAGATGCTGGCCAATAAGACTACTTTTCTTAAGTATCCCTTATAGGCATGCATGATAGTCTTCAAATCACTAGTTTAAAACCAATAACTTGATATCAGACAAACTTTAATCTACAGGAAAAGAGGGTTAAGGATTGGGTGATACTCAGGAGAAGGTTGAGAAGGAGTTGCAGTATCAAATGTTAAAAAAAAAAAATACGAGTGCTGAAAAGAAATCTGCAGAATGTCCTTAAAGAAACACTTAAACTGCTGGTGAATAGTGGGGAAAAATAATAATACAGTATCTATTTTCAAATAATGCTGCTAAAAAAGAACCTAGAATTTGCAGCCTGGTGAGATTTGTCCCATTACTGAGTAAACTGATAGAGAATCTAATTAAAGATAGGATGGCAGAACAGTTGGATAAATATAACTTGATAGACTCAAGCCAGCATGGCTCCAGTAAGGGGAGGAGGGGGATGGGGGAAAAGAAATCTCACTCCTTTAACCCAATAGAGGTACTCTTTGGAAACACACACAAACAGGAGAGGGGGAGTAGATGAAGTTGGGCTTAATTAACTTCAGTTTTCAAAAATAATATAATTAGAGCTTTCCTAAAGGAGTATTAATTTTTTTTAATTACACATAAGGATATTAATTATTTAGCTTTATGTCACCAGCTGTGTACTAGGTAGTTTTCTAAGGGGGCAAATATCTTGATTTAGAAACCAATTAAGTAATCGGAAATAAACTTTAAAAGTTATTCCTCAAAACAACCACAGATATTTTTAAGTAGAAAAATCTCATGGGTTTATGCAGTTAATTATTTGGAAAAGGAAATAGCTAGCAAATGGATGACATATCCCAGTGATACCACACTGTTTCTGTTATAAAACAAGCAAGATGATGGCAGATAAAGTGTAACTTGTCTGTTATAAAGTGTGAAGATGTTCCCAGTGAACAGAGCATTAGAAACTCCCAGACTCATTCTTGAATTCTTCACAAGAGGATTTTTTTTTTTTTTTTAAACATGAGACTTGGAGTTCACCAAAGAACTTGATGAGGTTATTTGTTGGATATCAGGAATGCAAACAGAATGCTTGGGTATATTGAAAAGGTTAGTTCTACAAAGAGCCAACCTAGAAGAAACAGGCAAACATAAGCAAAAGAAAGCATCAGAACAACTGTCTGATACTTTCAAAATCATAAATTAAATTTAAGATAACCATTCTTATTAAATATATGGAAGCTATGGAAACTAGGCATCCAAAGAACTGAAAGCTTAGCAGTCTCTACCTTGATATTTTATCTATTCCACATAATGACTGGAATTTATCTCAACTTTCCTCCTTCCTATATTGACATCCAAGTCATTTTTTAACATAGTCAGAAATGCAGCATATTGGAGGACACAGCAGAATGGTTTACCATTGCTAGCTCTGGCAGTGTGCCAAACTTTAATCTAGCTCAGATATGTCTAAACTACATTATTATGACCATAGGAAGACAGACAAGATGTCTGGAGGATAGAGAAAGCCATTTGTTGGTCTTAAAAATGTTTCTTTCCCAGAAATAATAAACATTTTAACTGCACATATGGCTACCTTTCAAACCTAAAGCTTGCACACAGTGAAGCAGGAACAAAGAGTATTCTTCCGAAACTTCTGTAGACATTGGCAAGTTTCTACTATTTTAAGACTCACTTCTATCCTTCTTTGTCCCTCAATTTTTATTTTTAATTTATTTAAAAGGAGGGTCTCTGAGGGGAGATAGAAGTTCAAGCCACCTGGAAAGCCAGAAAAGCACTAGCCACAAACAGATACGTAGGGATAAGCAAGTACATGGCAAGTAAATGGTGAAAATCTAAGAAATATGAGAAAGGAGCTGGCATATCTAGCTCCAAAGAAGGACTTGCTCTACAAGGCACATCAGAATCATGATGAAATGAAGACAAAAAATGACCACGATAAACAAGCTCCCAGGAAAACTAAAATAGCCCATGCTGGAAATGAAGCAATCCTGTATGCTCAAACAGGCTTGGAGCTGAATTAAGATTAAACAAGCTATCTGTGTCAACAATTAGCACTGAGAACACACATAAAAATTTAATACCAAAATAGAATAATTAGGGAATTGGGTCTTCATTACCAATTGCCTGAAGGTTGTCAGGGAGTTCCCAAATATTCACAGATCTACTTCTTGCATGTTTGAGCCTCTGGGCAGAGCATATTGGCTTCCTGGATGCCTTCAGCAAGTACTGGAGGTTTTTAGGTCTCTTTGGGTTTTTTTTTGTTTTTGTTTTTTTTTTTAGTTCCCCTACCTGCTTACCTCATTCAGAGTTTTGGGGGATGGTGAGGGTGGGGGTTAAGCTTTGGACACTCTTCTCTCTTCCCTCACCCCACTTTTTGCTTCCAGTTTGTCTTCTGCAATATTTGTTTCTTGGGTTTCTGTAATCTCAGAGGGAATTTTCATTTTCTTTACCTAATAGGATCCATCCCATCTGACTGAGGAACCAGCAGGTATACCAAAGAGCACTATGTGCTCAAGAAAACAGACTTGGAAACATCCCTTTCTGAGATATGTTAACCTACAGTTTCTGGACCTTTTAAACTAGAGTTAGCGTCTTCATCTTGTGTTTGACAGCTCTTAAATAACTTATTTTATAAATTTCTCTACTCCTTCTGTGCAGTTATACTTTGCTCTTCCAGAATGACTGCTGGCAAGAAGTTCCCACAGTTTAATTGTATTTTGCATGACAGATATTTCTTTGTTTGTTCTATACCTGCTGTTTGATTATTTTTTCATATCCTTCATTCTTGTATCATGATACATGAAAAATGAATATAAAGTGATTAATTCATGGTCATTCATCATTTTATAAGCCATTAGCACATTTGCCTCTTCCCCAAGTTAAAGATTTAGTTACTTAATCCTTCCTCATACTGAAGTCACTGAAAAATCTCTGATTATCCTTCATGTTGCTATCAATAGCTAGGGGATTGAATGATGAACTTCAGTGGCAAACATCAACTTATTTCTTTTGCTTGCAGGAAGGAGAAAAGTAGGTTTAAACTCCAGTTAGACACAAGCTTTCTCAACCAGTTAACTCAAATTAGCCAACTCAAGTTATCAGCACATTATTTTGCAGTACAGACATGCTCCAGGAAGCAAATTCTTCTGTTGTTCTGAAGCTCTTTTAGGAGAGTTCCCTTTTAAAGGATCACAGGTTTTTTTTAAACAGAGATAAGAATATTAATGTTCCCCAAAACCTATTTTTTAAACAATGTCACTGAGCAAACCCACTTTAACTATATGTGTAAAGCATGATCATTATAATCATAAACAGTAAAATTCCAAACAATCTGCAGTTTACCATATAGATTAGGTAACTTCCAGATGGAAACTCCTGTTAATAACAAGATTTATGAACAGACTAATGAAAGATGAACTGAACTGACTTATACCACAACAAACCTCAGCTAAGCTGAAACCAGTAGTCAGCTGTTGTATTTCCTTCCCACTGTTTCCTCAATTTCATATAAAAAGTCAATTTAAAAGGTTAGTGTTCCCCCCCCCTTCCTTCTGTGTGACCAGATTCTTCTTTTTCCTGTAAAACCACACTGACTTGTCTGGAAAATAATATGTATCATTTAGTAACATCTGCATTTTTTTATAAACCAGTGAACTGAATTCAATTTAATGATCCAAAACATCCACAGTATCAGACCATAATGTACTTCTAACCATCAGCAAACTAGTTTGCTTTACTTAAAATTGAAATTTATTTTTTTTTAATAGAATAGTCAATTCTGCATTTTGAAAGGCCTATTACTCTATTCCATTTTAAATGCAAGACTAAGCAACTGGGGGCAATGCCTTCATGCCCTCTGAGAGTACAGAAACCCAAGAAACGTTTACTGCAGAACACAAAGTGGGAGGAAAAAGATAGGGTGAGTGAGAAGTGTGTGTCAAAAGTTTATGAAACTCTGAATGAGGTAACCAGATAGGGGAACTATGAAGAATAGACCTAAAAACCTCCAGCACCTGCTGAAGGGATCCAAGAATGATGCCTTTAGATCCCCCACAACATAAAGAGTCGAATACAACTGTCCCTTTCCTGTCTCCTTCCAAATTATGAAATTGCTTCACTTTTTAAATCACTAGACCATTCTGGAAAAATATAAGTCCGCATAAGGAGAGTAAAGTCTAATCCCCGTCCCCCAAAACAAGTCCATATGACACACTAATCTGACAGAAGCCAAACAGACAAAGTCAGGGGAACCTTCCTTATCTTAGGCTGGGAATCCCAGTTTGATGGAGAGGAGAATACCTGTCATTAACATGACAGTCATTGCTAGATTGATCCTGAAAGTTTCTACAAGGTTGGCAGCTTCACCCAAACTGTTGATCAGAAATAGAGAGAGGACTGCATTCTCACATCCCTCATTCCCCTAGTTAGCCTCCTCTAATCCGGAGCAGGGTAAATAAGCACATTAAAAAAATTCAATATTACTTTGTCACTTTCAATACATTCTAGATCCTCTTCCAAATTGTTCATACTCATGGTAATAGAACAGAAGCTCTATAAATTTTCTTTCTTCAATGCCATGCTTAGTGCTTCATATATGCAACCAGTTAAAGCCCACATTGAATGGAAGGAAGATTCAAGTGTTTTTAATGGGACTGCAGAATCTGTAGAAAGCATGTCTGCAGTACTCCCTGGAGTGGAATACATAATATTGAATTCAGTCATTCAGCAGCAACCATAATGAAAGGCCTATAGCTATAGCAGCATCATATTCTGATTATGCAACATCACACAGTACAACAGTAGTTAAGGGTGCAGCTGATCTAACTACGTGCTGGGACACTGAAAATGCAAAAGCAGCAGCAGGATTTAATATCTCTTATTTTGGAAGTGTTATAATTCTATCACAGCATGCTATGCATCAAAACCATCCCAAGGAATTAGATTACAGGTGAAAGGCGGAAAAAATAGCATGTTCCCCCACCCATTGCATTTCTCTGGAATATATTCAATAAAAAAAAATTCAAACATTTGAAAGCCTTAAGAAGCACAGATACAATAACACATACTACCTTCTAAGGCTGTGGTGTTATAGAAAAGTTGAGGCAGACAACAAAAAACTCTAAACAACTGAAATGTCTAGAAATATAAGCCAAACACTGTGTATTTTAGCTCAGACAAGCCTGTGAAAAATTATGTATTATCTAAACTTACAGCTTCCTGTAACATTAAAGTGCAGCAGATTAATGTTGGAGCATGTATTGGAATTGCACTACAAGGCACTCAGGAGAAGCTCTTAATGTCTCTCCTGAAAGAGCCAGGTCTTGAACATAAAAGTCAATCAGCAGGAAACGCCATAAAGCTTATGGATAATGAAGATGGATAGATGTTGTCTCAAATGTAGATTAGCCAGCTAGGTGGCCAGATTAATTAATAGTTAATGACTCACATACATGTCTCTGCTTCCCTCTGCATTTGCAAAACATTTGGAAGTGTGACTTGGTACCTATTTAAAGCTCCATTTCTAGGTTCCACAAAACACAATAAAACCCTGTGCTTATCTTCTGGAGTGTTTTCTTTTACATACAAACTGGTTGTGTGTTTGTTAAGATGAAAACTTAGGATATCTAATGAAATTATGTCTCTCATCCTTCCTAATTACCCCTTTATGATAATCCTTTTACAGGTATTACTCAGCAGGGATGGCATATAGTAAAGATTTAACAAAACACCCATTTCTGTTTATGGAAGATTCTAAAGCTTGGTTCCTATTGCATACTAATTTAGCTGTCTGTATCAAAGCCCAGCTGACTGTATAATTGGATCAGGCACTCTAAGGATAACATAAATTAAGTAACAAAACTAAATCCTAACGTAAAAGCTTAAAAAAATTTATTGGGCACAAGCAAAAAAATTATTGTACTGCTAATTATCCATAATTACCCTGAAAAGATGTTGCTTCTGAAAGACAGAAAAGAAAAAGGAGGGGGCAGAGTAGGGAGGAAAACCCCACAACAATCAGAAGAAACCTAGTTGTATTTGACAATATCTGCCTCAACAATTGTTTGAAAACAAAGCAAGCAACCATTTTAGATCCTTTGTAGTAGTTAAAAAAATATTCTTTTCCAAGGCATTCATGTACTTGCCACTAACTTTCCCTTCTTTCCCTCCTAAAGTCCAGAATGAGAGCGATGATGGTAATTACCATCTGACCTCCTAAAATATTTATACAGCTTTAGCATCTCAGACATTTCATATATGGTCACTTAATTTTGATTTTAGAAAGTATGCATGATAGATTACATCTTTTAGATTTTGCATATCCTACAAGTTCTTATCTACAGCTCAAGTCTTCACCTCAGAAAAAGATTCAGTTAAGTCAAAGACTCTCTCATGTGAGCAGAGCTTAATACCCTGCAGGACTAAGGTGTCATTAATTAATGATATTTAACACACTTGTGAGAGGGCCAGTTCTCTTCTAGTAACATTCCAGATTGACATAATTTGGTTACATGACTAGCAACAGGAACTGGACTGTGTTTTGTTCATAACTGTATGACATGAAACAAAGTTAATAACAAAACCAAATAATTAGTTAACAAGAGTTGCACATGATACCATCACAAAGCATTTTAGTTTCTTCAATTGCCATCTAACTTTTTAAGAAGTTTTGACTAAAAAAAAAAAAAAAAATCAGTCTTTTGACCCAAGATGAAATTCTTAGTTTCACAATGAACAGCATGCAGATGTAAAAAGCTCCAAGATGTGCCAGTGTTAGTATAAGTTGGATATGCATTTATAAATTCAGTGATATGGGAACAAAAAAGAAGCAATAAAAAATAAGAACGGAGTAACTTGGCTGCATTTTTATCAATTGAAATTAAACACAAAAATGGAGAACATAGCATATCTACATCATACCCAACATTATGGTTTTTAATTTTTTAACACAAAGAAGAAAAGCAGGGAAAAAAATATTTCAAAATATTACTGTTTTGATATGTTCTTGCAGGTACTGAAAGCACACCAGAAGAGAAACAAATGTGAAATAACTTAAAAGAATCCCTAATGGATTTCTCACTCAGCATGCCAAAGTCTTAGAACACCATTTTTACTTTGTGAACCACTTTTTTTGAATCAGTGAAGTCTAAAACCACACATACAACAGAAGCCTGAATTTTCAGAAGGGACTAAAATTTTTTTCCAGAATATCCACTAGGCTGATATGAGAACATTTACAAGAATTAATCCAAAAAAAGCCCAAGAAAGCGAGCAAATATTTCATGCACATAAGAAGCTATTCTTAGGGATACAGACAGCCACATAGGTGCAATGCTTGATTTTGAAAGAACCATCGTATTAATGTTGTCAAACCACTAACATACAGATTTTCTAAGGAAAGCTTTAGTAATCAAGCTACTTAGGCATATGTTTACTTTTGAAATCAATAGGATTTCATCACACACTTAAATATTTGGTTGAATTATCATTCCTTCATAACAAGAATTCCATACAGGCTCTTTAGAAACAGAGAAGTCAGAGCACTTGCATTAAACCTTAGCAGTTTGATCAGTATTTTGTTTAAAGAAAAGGTTGTAGGTTTGGGGTTTTTCTTTTTAGCACAGTTTTTTCCAAAGTAATAGTGAAACACCTAACAACTGCTTACACACTTAATAGTAGTAGCCTTTAGGACTGATGCTATATGTGGTGTACAGTCTCCATAACAGGAATACAGCTAAACATATCTAAAGTCTATAGAGCTACATTAAATTTTGCTAATATTAAAAAAAAAAAAGCAGCAGCCACTGAAATAATATACCCTTGAAAATTACTATCATTTCCTGAGGCCCACAGCTATAACTTTTTCTTCATTTTTACATCTATAAGAATTAAATAAAAGCAGATAAGAGAAGCTGTTGCTAGTAGGAAAACATCTCAATGGAATGAACACTATAAACACAACTAACAACCACCTCATACAAACTAAACACAGGTTTTTTGAATCTTCTTTGCTCATAGCCTTCAACAAGAAGCTTAAAGAATCAAATTCTCAAAGACATCCTTCCTTCCTAAGGTCTCCTTTAAGTCTGCCAAACAAACCCAGCTACATTCAGGCTGCTCTGAGGTAGTTCTCCATTAAGAAACTCGCACACCACAACCTCAATCACACAGAAGCCAAGTGACCACAACTTCTCCTAGCAGCCCAACTGCTCCCACTACAGAGGGCAAACAGAGGGCTTTAAAAACCATTACGTAGAGGTTACATCTACCACCCCAACTCACCATAGAAGTGTTGCAGCAACAAACAGAAAATCCCAGGAGCGTCCATAAGTGCCTCCACCAACTAAAACCCACCCCAGCCCACCTGCCTGCCACTCCCTAATGGAGTGTTAAGTCTCATATTGCTCCCAGCTGTTTCCCCCTCTGCAGGTTAAAAGAGCAGACAAGAAGTAATTGCTTTTCTCTGATCAAGCACATCAGGTGTTCTCTTTAATTCATTAGTCTCCATAGTGAAAGCTTTCTGCTGTGCTTACTCCACCTGATTTTCAGTAAAATGAAGGTATTCAAGAAGGAGTTACACTTTAAATTGTTGCTGGGAGTATAACTTTGCCCTTGTTCTCTGTGATGTTGTGTGTTTATAAGAATTCTAGTTAAGATGAAAAAACAGTGACAAAATATTTGGAAAGTAAACGTAAGCTTTTGCGGGGGGGTGAAGGGACATGGGGAACAAAAACTCAGTCAAAAGGGAAAAATTAACTGCCTTGATTAGACTAGAGACTATGCTAAGGAAAAACTGCCTTTGGATGAAGTCCAAATCAGAATTTCTTTTGGCTAAATAAAGGAAAGCAGTATTTGTAGTAAGATGGAAGTATGTAGTTTAGATAGTGTGAAAATATAAACTAAATAGGTCAACATCTATTAAAAATAGTTCCTTTCAATCCCCCCAAAGAAAAAAATCAGAGAAAGCTTAAATAAATAGTACCTAATGTCACTATGATGTGTGTATGAATAAAGTTAAAATACTTAATAAAATACAATATTCTGTGCTTTCTATGGATTATAGCTACACTGCATGTATAATGAATACATAAGAGTTAAATAGGATAACAGGAAAAAAAGGCTGTCACTCGATCACTTTGCATCTTGTTCATTGTTCACCACACACGTGTTGTGCTTGAGTTGTGGATATAATACCTACTACTGTTAAAATGGACTTTGATCCTTCTGATAAGGACAGTAACCTTATTACAACCATAGTATAAATATATATGTGTAGAAAGAGAGTATTATATTTTAAAGTCATATATTACAGTAAATACCTATAAAGACTGTTTTACCCAAATGTACTCCATTATATCTCTATTTGTGGCCATTTAAGGGGATGAACCAAGAGAATAAATCAAGAAACAAAAAGTCTGCTTGTGTGCTGTTTTTGGCTGGGATAGAGTTAATTTTCTTCATAGTAGCTGGTATGGGGCTGTGTTTTGGATTTGTGCTGAAAACAGTGTTGATAACACGGGGATGTTTTGGTTATTGCTGAGCAGTGCTTGCCCAGAGTCAAGGCCTCTTCTGCCCTCACCCCACCCCAGCAGCGAGGAGGCTGGGGGGGCACAAGGAGTTGGGAGGGGACACAGCCGGGACAGCTGACCCCAACTGACCCAAGGGGTATTCCAGATCCTATGACATCATGCTCAGCAATACAAGCTGGGGGAAGAAGAAGGAAAAGGGGGACATTCAGAGTGATGGCATTTGTCTTCCCAAGTCACCATTACTTAGTGTGCGGGAGCCCTGCTTTCCTGGACATGGCTGAACACCTGCCTGCCCATGGGAAGTAGCTTTTCCTTTACCTGTTAAACTGTCTTTATCTCAATCCATGAGTTTTCTCACTTTTAGTCTTCCAGTTCTCTCCCCCTTCCCACTGGGGGGGGGCAAGCGAGCAGCTGTCTGGGGCTTAGTTGCTGGCTGGGGTTAAACCACGTCAGCTTGGAATTTACAGCAGAGTTCCCCGATAGTTTGGGTTTCCTCCCTCATACCAGCCAAAAAACCAGTTGTTTTCTAAAGAACAATATACTCATTAGGTATAATCCTAATCAGTGCCCATCAGAGACTGAAAGAGTTAATGTCTCAAACTTCGTGATCGGGCAAGTTCTGCTTAAAGACGAAATCTGCACAGCAACAAACCCTGCCCAGCACGGAACCCCAGGTGAAACGCAGCCCCTCAGCACCCATCAGCAACAGGGTGGGAGGGCAGGCCGGAGGGTGCACAGCTCCTGCTCTGGTAATGCTGTTCTGGTGTGCTGAGCTGGGCAACTCCCCAGGCATGGCCAAAGATCACATCCACAGGGAAGGGGAAGCTACTCCCCAAATGACCCATTTCCCTAAAGATTCACGACACCTAATTAGCCTAACGAGTGCCCACCTGAAGGAGGGGCAAGGATGATGAAAGGACACAAACTGAAGCTCTATGTGCACATGCTTACTGGGACTGGTGAAATCTTTTTCCCTTCCTTTCTCCCTTCCTTTTTCCCTGTGTTGTCCTCTCTTTCCTCTTCCACAATCCCTACACCTCATCCCTTTAAGACACAAAACCACTGATGAAGTCTGGGACTAGGGGTGGATCCAGCCACCCCTGGGCTCCTCTCTAAGAAGGAGTCTAGAAAGCAAGGGGGTTTGCTCTGAACCTCCTGATTCAAGGGGAGGGATCTCCTTATTCCCTAAATTCACGTATATATAGGTACCACAGGTTACACAGTTTACTGAGGTAGTCTCATGCCAATTCCTGCCATGAGAAACTCCACCACCTGCTGTTATATATACCTCCCAAGGTCAGTTTGCTCCTGTCATGAATAAAATGTTTAACTGATCGTTTGGTGTCATTTCACCTTAGTTTAGCCCAAGGGAATTCCAAATTCACCATGACCCCTCTCTGGTTTGTCCAGCCTGCGTCATGGCAGTGCCAATTAAGACATTTTTGGCATCTGTCTATTAATTCCATGCATATTTTATGGCCCTGCAAACTTCCTTGAGGCTGGCAGTTCTCTCTGATGAGTTATTTCAACCTGCCCTAGAATCACCCTAATCTGATCTATAAGTAAATTGGCATCATAAGCAGCTCAGTGTTCCTGTTCTAATTCATGATAAATATTTCAGGCGATTCCTTTCCAGATATGGAAGAAAATACATGAGCTGTTCTTCAAATAGCTGAAAATACCCGCTGACAATAGTCTATTTCTGTGAGGGCTTTAGTATGGATGTGGGTGTGATTTTCACATCCTATGCTCCTACAAGTATTCACCTCTCATTTTCTTCTCTCTTCTCTGTTCTGATGCAAAGCCATACCAAATAATTTTGGTTCCCAAGAAATAAATTTGATCAAATGGATTGGTTGGGTAATAGCCTATAACAGCACCCTGCCCCACTGTCCCAAAATTACAGTCTACAGGTAATTCTCACTGAATGAGAGGTAAGCGGCATTTTACTCCAACCATTAGCAAATGAGCAGAAAGGCTGCTTGGGGCTATTGTGAACTTGGTGTAAATTAATTAAGTCCTGATGCCATCATAGAGGCCCTTAGAGCAGCTTCTGTGTGGCAAATCCCACTGCACACAAGGAGGAGTTTTATCTGACTTCTGTGTGGCTAATAGGATCACCAATAATTTACCAAGGAAAATATTTTTTCCTACTTGAATAAAAACCATAGAATATAAAATTTAGACATATTGTACCTTAACAATTGACATCACCACCTTCTCTAATTTGTATTATAAATGGAAGAATGTCACAACCAATAAAATAAGAAAATGCAATAAAAGAATTATAGGAAAGTGGTGTAATTTGCAAATAGATAACCATATCAAAGTCAGTGAGACAGAAAATATATAGCTCTATGCTTAGTCATATTTTTCCTGCTGTTGACAGCGATGAATTGTCTACCTGGTGTTGCTGTGGTTAGACCTCTTATTAGGATGCTTAGTACTAATTAAAATTTTAAAAGGTCTCTCTGCTTCATGATGTGCTATACTAATTCCTGGCCAAGCAATCAGAATATGCCATAATGAGCAATCGGTTGCTTTTGAAGAAAATTCTGTGTGATTTTTCTCAAGGACTAAATCCAATGAAAGTAGAACTAGGTTTGACTACTTAGGTATCTTACTCAGATGTTCATTTCAAAAAGCAGATATTGGTCTTGGTTTCTTTCAGTCAAGCAATAGCCATAGTCAAACTAAAAACAAAAAATAGTTTTCTTTTCATAAGTACTTAGAATGGAACTACTTGCTTGTTAATAAATTCGCTCACATCCATTCATATACTTAAGCAGATGACCCTCCCCCCCAAATACTTCATTGTCTGCCTTGTGTGTGAACCTTTTTTTCTGTTCTGATATTGGTGATCTACCCTTCCCTATTTTATCTTCTGTTCCTTACTTAAGAAGAAACAAACCCAAAACAACTAAAAAACCACTTGTACTATGGTAACTACTTACTTCTAATATATTTCCCCTCTTCTTTTCCTTTATCAAAAAAGATGTTATATTTCTAATTTCTTGTCATATTCTCAAAGCATATCAATATGTATAAAGTAACTGCAGCATTCAAAGACAACAAATCCCCAAAGGCTTGTAACTAGACTGCAGTCTGAAAACTGTAAGTAGAATGCTTTTTCTTTCACTGCCCTTGATGTGTTTGTATAATTATTTTATGATTAATATATTTTTATTCCCTATTTTACGTCTTGTTTGTGGTGGTGTTTTCCAAGAAAATGTATTGGAGGTACCAAAATCACTGAAAAATACAATTTCAAAATGGAACCAGAAAATGATATTTCCAACCTTATTATTTCTTCTATTTATTGAGGAAAAATAATCCTCAGACAGCCTGGGGGATCCTGGACCAAGTCCACCCTTCCCAGAGCTCTGAAATGGGAGTGTTGCTTGGAGCAGACTCAGGGAGGCTGCGGCATGGATCATGGCACAAAATGGAATTAAAAATCCCCACTAGAGTCCACCTTAACAGAAGAAATGCTCTACTTCTAACATGCAGAGGGACGCTAACTAAATAGTGGGACAGAAAAAAACCTTTTAAGTCTATCTTTTGAGAGAAGGAGCACACATTTCAGAGAAAGGTATTTACATCTTAGAGCACATAACAAAACCAGCCAGCACCTTTAGAGAGGAATATTCACCTTTACAGGCACATTTTCATAGACTGATTGCCAGCATAATTCACCCATCTTGAAAGACAGGTACCCTGCTGGTTACCGGCAGCGATAGATCAAGGCAGGATTTCATAACTCTGCCAGATTCAGAGGTTTGAAGCTTAACCTTCAGTACAGGACCACACAGTGTAATGTGGATTAGCTCCTGGCAATAGTCGAGCTAGTATGCTAAATCCAACTAAATCTAAAATATGTATGAAAAGTGGCTGGGCTCCAAAGTGTAGTCATCAAGTGATCCTGAATTGCTCAGTTCCTGTGATAGTTGGTAAGTTAAAGAAAACATACATTCACCAACTAAAATAAATGAAAGAAAAAAGAGAAAGCACATGGGGAAAAAAAAAAATGCAAACCACTTACAATTCCTTTTGTGACATCTAGGGCTGCAGCTGCAGTTTGGTGAGTATATAAAATATACTAAATTCTTTGTCAGTTTTGTTTGCTCTTAGGAGGGGGATGGAGGATTCTATTGATTTTCCTGAAAAGATTTAATTCAGTGTCCAGTGAGCAGTGGGGCTGGAAGGTAGAGTGCTGGAAGGTAAAGGCAAGAGTGCTACAGCTAGCAGTTAAATTGGCTTGGGTCGATGTGGAAGATCATCCACATGTGTGAGGCTTGTGACATATAAATACACATCTGTAATGTCAGCTGCCAATGGTTTTATTTCTTCTTTCTGTTCTCTTTTTTGGGTTCTGGCTGTTTATGAAACATGAACAATGTGGTCAGCACTGCACAAGGCACTGAATGAGATTAACTTTGGGTTCTTAAGATGCCTAATACAGGATGTAATCACTGCAGGTCCTGTCTGTAGTCAATGGACAGAAAAAGATACTTCTAGAGGAGCATTCAGGTCTTAGTGAGCTAAATCAATGGCTGTATCTCTCTTGGGGCCCTTAAGTACTTGTTTTCCCTGTTCGGTGGAGAAAATAATGAAATGAATGACAATTCCCAGCAGCTGAAACGGTTCAGGTAGCAAGTCTGTTCTCCTATCAACATCTTGAAGAGGAATCAAAGTCTTTGGTGTATTTCTAAAGATTTTAAAGGATAAAAAATGCTGAAATGGTTCAGATGATGGTTTTCACCTGAGGACAAAGAAATGAGTCCTAACCCAAGGACCAGTAAACATGAGAATGGATTGCAACTTCTCTGTCTAAAAGTTGAATAAACCAATGCATGTGTAAACTCTGTTATTTCTATAATAGCAAACATCTTGAAACATTTTTGTTTTGAGAGTTTCAAATATTCATTTGGAATTCTCAATATTTTGATTATTCTGAAGTGTTTTCTCAAGGACTTTTGAAACATTGCACTTGTGATAGTAATGTAGGACTGTTCTAAAGCATGAAATTACAGCTCCTGATCATGGAACTGGAGGCAGTGAGCTGAAATCAGATCTTCTGTTATTTTGTGATCTATGTTCATGCGATACCTGTTTCATAAGCAGATTTCATTAGAGCTGTCTGAAGGTTTTCTGTAAGTTTTCTGTAGAGTAAAAGATCACTTTTGAGAGAATGAATATTTCTAGAGAAAAGAGACATACTGCAAATCTGGAAATGATCCTAACTATTTTTAAGTAAAAATGTAGTAATAAAAAAAATCTGCCATCCTTTAGTTTTCAGTAGATGAAGAATAAATCCCTGTTTCAGAAGATATGGATGAAGATATCTGTGCTTTCTTCTCATTTTTGGTAAGCTGTACCTTATTTCATATCTTTACCAGTGATCCTTAAGCAGGAATAAATAACTGTTAGAATGTGTATGGAAATTATTTTTGCTGTTTCACCTTTAGCAACGCTCATCTAAAACTTGTGGAAGGTACTCCCTCTCTAGCAAAATGAGAATGAATATTGAATTGGATTTATATAAAGAACTACTTCAGAAATCTATAGAAACAAATTTTTATGGGGCCTGCAGATGAAATGCTGAAAAATGTGGCTGCATGTTGCTGAGACTGGCAGCTAATTACTATCATTTACAGGAGGGAGAGGAAAGGATGAGGAAATTCCAGATATTTGAAGGAAGGTGCAGATTTGTGTTCTGTATACCTGGAACTATCTTTTAGATTATGCTACCAAGCTGAGGAAACCAGAATCCTCTGCCAATGAGCATGACAGTTTCTACTCAGTTTAGCCAATGTGTCTTAAATCAGGGCAAGTGTGCAATAAGCCATCAAATTCAGTTTGTAGCCTCCTAGATAGTTGACTGAGGTGGCAATTCTGATGCATATACCATGAGATGAAATCAGTAGCTTTGGAATGTAAGGCTTCAGGTCCTATGAGTTGTAATTGATTTTTCAAACCTTCTACCACTCCCCTGCATAGAACTGTATAGATTTCTGAAAACAAATTTTATCTGTGGTGGGGATATGAGATTCAAGTTCAGGGATAGTAAAAATCGCCTTTTCTCATACAGAAATGTTTTAGCTCAAATGCAATGGAAGCCCACAAAACAATTCCTTGATGCCAAAAACATTTGTTTTCCCTAGTCTTTGAAGGCGGGCAGGCAGAGGGGGTTTCTTTTCTTCCTCTTTTTGTTTCTCTTTCTTCCTTTCTCAGTAAAGTTAGGGTCAGGAGAAAAGAGGAAAGCCATAAAAATATGCTGTTTTCAAAATAATGCTCAATATATTATAAGGACCATATCTTGCAAAATGTTTCCAATACTTTATTTTACAGTATATTCTTCTTGGGCTATTGTCATTCATCCTGTGCTAGCTGCGGGTGACTCAGTAAAGAAGATACCAAGACCCATCTGTACTTGAGTATTTATGACCACTTTTCATGAAATTCATGACCACTTATTCATACTAATAAAAGAAATAAAATACAGTTTTCCTGAAGTTCAGGAGTAAAATATTTGCAATCTATACATTTACATGAATTCCAAGTTTCACACTTGGCAATGACTATGATTTTGCTAAAATTATATATGCTATACATTATGTATTTCTGAAGTATAGTTATCTGCTACCACATTTGTGATAATATGCATTTCTATGATTGTAAAGGTTTATCATTTTGTATTAAAATATGGTGAGACTTACAAGGAGTTAAATAGAACTCTCTGTACAAGCATTTGAAGTGCATGGTATGTAATTCGGAATTTGATTGCTATCCACTATTGCAGGAGAGGAAGTAAAGCTTATTTTAATTTTGTGCTGTCTCTTTCTAATCTAATGAAAATGAAGCTGTAAATGTATATTTATTTTGATCTAATGAATGTCAAACTCATATCTACATAGAAAACAGCTGTGATGTATTCATGCTGGATGACGTAGGTGCAGAAATATGTCAAATTGCTGTATATGTACTGGATTTTAAGAAATATTTTCTAGGGTTGGCCATCTCTCTTCTCAGCTCATAGAATGTTCTGTTTATTCTACTATTTCAGCTATTCACAGAAACTCTGTTATTCTTGTAATTATTCTTGTTCCTGGATGGGACAGTATGATAGATGGAAATGTGAATGCAGTTTTGATTATTTAAGCCAAAATCTTCAGACTAGAGTCTCACATAAACATTTTAAAGCTGAAGGATTTCTCCTAACATAATAGGGCTATTAAACTATGTAAGAATTAATCTGAGCATAAGCTGTCCAAAGAATAATTCTGATTTGACCACATATACAAAGGAAGCAGCATTCCTTGAAGTGTTGTGATAGTCTCTTCCAGTTCATTACCTAGTCTGAAAGTATGACAGTACACAAAGGAAACAAGACCACTCTGCTTTTTTTTCTCCCTCAGAAAGCTCAGTTTCAGTGGAACTGAGAAGCCTGTTCCTTTTTGAACTAAATGAATCCAATTCTGTAATGCAAACTCTGCAGAGCTTAGTGATCTGGACCCAAACTTCTCTTAACACAGTATTTATAACTCGGCCATAAAAGCTTAAATCCAGACATCACAGCTTTTACTTATTCTGTGTTTGACAAAATGGCTTTAATTTTTTTCTAAATGATAAAAACAGGAAAAACCTTCAAGTGTATACATTCTTGAGAGATATAAATCAAATCAGAAATCTACAGGATTAAAAGATATTGAACTCTTTACTGTTATAATGGAACCACAAAGAACTCTATAAATCAAGGTTTCAGTGAAACTGGAGAAAATTCTCAGAATACATGATGGGATATAGGTAATAATGAAAAAAAAGTTTAAATGTCAACACAATAGACAGAAAGAGAAGAAGCTCTTGAACTCACTAACCTTGAATGCATCAGATTTACCTTCAAAACCAGCTTATCTACAGTAAAATTTATGCCTGAGTAAAATGGGATTTGAACTGAAAGTAGATTATGTATTATTGAACCAGTATCCTTACAGATATTTTTGCTACAGACCAACCAGTGATCTTTTTTTGTATTTTCTCATTCCAAAGTAGAGTGAGGTAAATCAGAAAGGTCATTCTTGTTCTAGAATGAGAGTATAAGAACTCATCTACAATGTTTTTTTCCATGCTGATCAACCTTGACTTCCTGTCTGGAAACATATTTTCGGCCACAATTTTTGCCAGTCTCTTTATGTGCAGGGAAGCAGGTGGTTCCCTCTGCTGAGGCAGCAAATCTGACTCTAGTTACCAAGCTGTTCTTTAGAGGAAGAGGAGACACACTGTCTCTATTGCCATTTCTGGTCTCATCTGAGGCAAAGACGGCAGCCATGCGACAGCTGGTTGAGGTTATTTAACTTGATTCCATAATATGTACTCTTATCAGCTTTCCTCAGCCCCAGGTCCCAGGAACTTCACCAATTTTTTCTGACTGTATGAAGGAACTAAATTAGTAATTAAAATGGCAAGACGTAATACAACACTTGCAAGTGAAGTTACAGTAGTAAATATCTAGTAGCTAAATATTTTATTCCTCACATTAAAAAAGCCTTTTTGCGCCTCTTTCCTTTAGGTCTAGAATCATTGTTTCTCCCATTCCTACTTTCTCCCCCAAACCTCACAAGCAAACAAGCATAGATTGGAGAAAATTAATACATTACACTGGGTGATTGCTGGGTTATCCTCCAGCAGTTATCAGATACAGATTTTTTCAAAAGTTTCTAGTAACTCATTTCAAGCAATAGCATTGATCAGAGCTGTACTGAATATATCAAAGCCACCATGTGGTGTAAAAAGTTCATATTACTTCCTCAGAATGCCATCATGAGGACTTGAAATGTTTTTAAGCATAGACTTTCTGACTTGAAAAGTTTTAAATTGATGAATATCAGCACAGAGGTACAAGAAGGAAAAAAACCCACAAACATACAAACTTTTTTTTAGCTGTAGTTGATTCTCAAAAACTCCATGTTATAGTGTGTAGTGGCTCTGTGCAGACTAATCAAATCCTTTCATATACAGGTTTAAGTATATACACAGAAGTCCAGACCCTCAGCTCTAGTAAACTGGTGTAACTCCATCAAAATCAATGTGCTGTGCTATGCTTACTCAAACAAAATAATTCAGGCATAGCACACCTTCCTTTCTACTTGCTTTATATATACCCTAAACCAGAGATGAGCATGTTCCAGAAATGACTGTTGAAAAGGCAGCCAGAGTTTGCGTAATCAGGCCTTATTTACAGGTAAAACATGTTTTCTTGCGTACTGATTAAAAGAAGGGTTTAGCAAACAGAATAAACAGGAATTTTTCCACAAAACTCTAGCTAGGAAAGTTCTAGGGTCTTTTTGTTTCAATTTGGAGACTGTAATGAATTTTTTATTATCTTTTTTTTAATTCCATGTAGGTTTGTTCTTGCTGATAACATGATCTATTGTTCTCTGAGCTATGGTGAGATTGCCATCCCTTAAACAGACAGCACTTATTGGAAATTAAACCTCTACTAATGTATTATAATTATTACTTCAGAGTAATTTGCTGCTCCAGCAGGGAGTCAGAGCTAATCTGATGGTAACGTTTCTTCTGTGGAGCCGTTAATATTTCTTCTATGCTGAATATCCACATAATGGATCTAGCCTGAGGCTGATTAATGATCTTGGTGCTGGAACGGTGATTTGTAGCTAAATCAGCCCTTACTGGAAAAGATTCAATGTTACTTCGGTCAATACTGTTAAATAAGTGTAAACAGTGACTTTGGTTAGCACAAATGTAATCTAGTAAGGTGTGAGCAAGGTAATAAACGGAAGTAAATAAGGGAACTTCTGCCAGTCATGTATTTCATTTGTATGTGGAACATCACAAAGACAAACGGACACCCTTCCCCCCGCCAACATTCCAATGTTCACTGCACAAAAATGAAAACCCATGGTACTACTTCACTGAATTGCTGTTTCGTAAACAATGTACAAAGGAAATTGAGCAGTATGAATAAAATAAATTGGTATTTCTTCTTCCGTTAGGACATAAACATGAAGCTGAAGAGTAAGTTCAGTGAGGGGTTAAAATCTAAGCAAAGCAGAAGTAGAACATTGATGTTCTGAGCCCACTGGATCACCATTGGACCACCCTTTTTCCTTGTAAATTCACCATGTTTCAGAATACAGATATTTATAATCTATGTCATGATGTGAATTAACTATAGTTAGATCCCATGGGTATAAATATGAGAAAAAGTAAATGATGATCACCTCCACCCACAAGTTTTTGAAGAGATTCTTTTCATTTTTAGTTCCATATGTCTGACTGTAATACAACTTCTTGAAAAAGTGGGGGAGTTTTGAGGAAAAAAAAAAGATAAAAATAATTTCAAAGCTTGAAATATGTTGATTACATTTGTTTAGTTACTGCCTATAATAACCATAAAATTAATATTTTGTACTCTGAATTAAAATGAAAAGTTGCATTTTACTTGACCTAATATCACTTTCTTCTTAGGAAACTCAAATATTTCAGATTGTAATTTTGGATTATTAGTTTATTTTCCAGGTCTCTTCATTCTCAGTCTTTCTTTTTCTTGAGAGAGCAGACAAAGAAGAAGAATGAGAAGGAAAGGTGAAGTGGGGCTCCCTTCCACAGTTTTCTAGATTCCATCTGCTGGAAGGCAATAAATGTATAAAAAAATATTATTAATTTCAGACAATGCTACAGAAAATTGAAAATGTGTCTGAACAGAAATGTTCTCTGATTCTTTTTAGAATATACATTTATATATTTTTTCCATTCTCACTTTTAGTCTGCAGGAAAATTTTCTGAACATCATTTAAGCACATTTCATTATAGACTAATATTAATATAATGAGATGGATAACAGGCGATAAGGTGTCAGTCCATCAGGGCAGACACCACTGCAACAGATAAAATCTTAATCTCAAATTGAGGAAAGCTCCAGCTGACTTCTCTGAGGAGTAATTCCCTGCGTTATTTTCTTTTTCTGCTCATGCCTAGGTGCCAGGGGAGCCCCTGCCCAGTCCCAAGGCAGTAGGGAGCCCAGACCTACTGAGAAGCCACCTGTCCCCTCTGTCCAATTCCCTTTTTGACTTCTTTTCCCTTCACACACAGTCCTACACCTCAGCCTCCAGTCTGGCCCACAGCTGCCATATAGTGTTTCTGAAGGTTTCTCAACTTCACCAAGTGAGCCTGTTTTAAAATATTAAGATAAAATTGCCTTTTCCTATTTTCTCAAACCCTCCTCTCAAGCAAGAGAACAGTGGCAGTTCTTGGGGGCAACTCTGTGCAGTTCATCCATATGAAAAATTAATTTGGATCATTTCAGTACCTGAGCAATTGTATTGGCAGAAAACTCCAGATTGCGTTAAGGCCAAGTATTGTTATAAATGAAAATCTTCAATTAGACAGCTGCAGCAAAGCACAGAGACACTGCAGAGGCAGTGAAGCGATTGTGGAAAGCCTTATTTGTTACACAACGCACCTTTAAAATGATCAGCCCCAAACCTTGTAGCCTTTGAGTGTCACTGATCATCACACAGTAAATTACAATATAAAAATACTTTGCTGGGAAGAACAGTTTATGGCATCTGAGGGACAGATACTATCAGCAGTAGCAAACAGCTATATTTTCTTTGCTGTCTGAGACAACCTTCCTTACCTTAAAGCTTGGTTCCTGTACTTTAGATTCACTGAAAGCTACAGTTTTATTCTTAAAGATCTAAAGATAGATACAGTTCTTGGCTCTCCAAACACAGATTCAATTCTTGGCTCAAATTCTGGCTTTTATTTTTAAGCTATTTTGTTACAATTTTTTTAACTTGCTCACATTTCTTAGAAACCTAAATAATTTTACTTTTGAAATTCAAACATAGTGTACCAAATCAATCAGCTTGTAAGACCACAAAACATTGTTACAATAAAACATAAATCTTCTAGTCTCCACCATAATAAATCATCTTTGCTAGCCAAATAGCACTTTCTGTATATGGAAGTGTCTTATACTTTCATCTACAGAGACTTGCCAGACATATGTCTCAACCACTGAGTTCTTAGCTATTATTATGTGAACATATAGTAGAAGACATTAAATTTAGTAGTTTTTAACCAGATGAACTAAGAAGAAAATACATAAATATAATTAACTGATAGAGAGTTAAAGTATCTTGGCAGAGGCTAATAGCTGGAAGATGTAAGAATTTCCTGAGAAGAATGCCAGTATGTGGCTTTCTCTTATGTATATACAGGTGAACAATAACCTCAGTTTGCACCACTGCCAGTTATGCTGCTTTCCTTCCTTCTTAGTTCCCTTCTGCGGTAACTTTCTTACAAGCATTTCTAGTAGTAGGGCCCATTATTAAGTCTGGGATCACACAAGAGAAAATAACAAATTCCTTTCCCAGAGTTCCGTTTGCACGTAAAGCTGGACCCAGCCTCTTAACTCTACTCTGTTTATAAGTAAAAGCAAGTTTCAGTTTTTATATCATATACTTGGATAGAAACAGAAAAAAAGTCAATGTTTTGAATATCTGACATCTCTTTTCTTTCTCCTTTCTAAAAAAGCGTGCTATTTTCATTAATATCTCCGCTGTTATATAGAAATATTTAGCATTAAATATATTGTTTAAACTCTTTTCCTTATTGATTATGCAGTTCAGCTGCTATAAGCATGAAATTAAATCCATCTTTTAAGAAACACATAGCCCTGTAGCTCAGTAGATAAAATACTGCCATCACTAGTAACAGTGTACTAATGCTGTAATAACTCTGCAAGGCCTCAGGACCAGGACTTGTCTGTCTTGGTTTGTCTGGGCTTCCTCAGGTTTCCCAGGATCTCTGTTTTAGCTTGTCTTGCTGTATTGGCAATCATCAAGCAATCAGACGATTATTGCCTAATTTATTTCAGTTTTGCTTAGCTTTGAAAAACTGCATGTTATGCCGCTTGTAATAACTTTTATGTATTTTGGTAGGCAATAGGTAGTGATAGTGTGCAATTACTCTTCATAGAACGAACTGTTACATTAGAGTAACAACATGGTGGAGTAGAGGCATACGATGATAATAGAAGCCTTGTGAGTGTTGAGCACAGGATAAAACCAGAAGTTATGAACAACTCGTCAGTGAGCATTACAGGCCACAATCTGAATGCAACCTTGGGAGACGGGCAAAACCAGCTTTAGGGGTAACACAGCAAAGAAGAAACATCCAACGTATGCAGAAAACCCATATACAGTAATTTCAGATACAATGTGACCACCAAAGGGACAAAGACAGGTGTAGTTGCTCACAGGAGGCATCCAAGTAACACAAATTTGCCAGAAAGAGGGCAGGATAAGCACAAGGGAGTACAAATAGGCACAACACCCTCCTGAGTGCGCAGGAAAGGTGGCAAGACAAAAGAAAACAGGATAAGCACAATCAGGAGCAGAGGAACCTTCCCTTTTGGGGAGCGGTGCAATTGCATGAAAACATCTGACCTCTCAAGCCCAACCACCTGGACCTCAGTGAGCTACCAGAGATCGCAGACATCAATGCTCACTATATTGCATCAGCTCAAACTATTAAATGCTTACAGCTTATTTAATATGTAACTATTAATAGTGTTGTATATGTAGTGATGATGAATAACTGTGGACAATGAAACTGTAAGGGACCAGCTGTGTCAGCTGAATGTTCACAAGTCCATGGGGATTCATCCCACAGTACTGAAGGATCCAGCGGCTGTTATGGTAGGACCTCTCTCGATGATCTACCAAAGGTCTGGGGAGTCTGGGGAGGTCCCTGCTGACTGGGAGCTAGCCAGTGTTATTGCACTCTACAAAAAGGGCATGAGGGAAGACCCAGGGAACTAGACCTGTCAGTCTGACCTCAGCTGCTAGAAAAATTATGAAGAAGATTATACTGGGTACTGCTGAAAGGCATTTAACGATTAATACTATCATCAGGCACAGTCAACATGGTTCATAAAAGGAAAGTACTAACTAATTTGATATACTTCTATAAGGTCACCTGCCTAGTGGATGAAGGGAAGGCGGTGGATGTATTTTTTCTGGATTTTAGTAAGGCTTTTGATGCTGTCCCTCACAGCATCCTTCTGGACAAGTTGTCCAACTGTAGGACGAGGGGGTTCACAGTGCGCTGGGTGAAGAATGGGCTGAAGGGCAGAGCTCAAAGGGTTGTAGTCAATGGAGCTACATCTGCCTGGTGACTGGTCACCAGGATTCCTCAGGGTTCAATTCTAGGGCCAGAAGGCAAACCCATACATCAAACACAGTATAACCAGCCAGTCAGAAGAGGGGATTATCCTGCTGTATTCAGTGTTGGTGCGGCCTCGAGTACTGTGTGCAGTTCTGGGCCCCACAATTAAGAAGGACATGAAGGTCCTTGAATGCGTCCAGAGGAGGGCAACCAAGCTGGTGAAAGGGCTGGAAGGAATGTCCTATGAGGAGTGGCTAAGGGCTTTGGGCTTGTCTGCTTTGGACAGAAGGAGACTGTGGGGCATCCTCATTGCTCTCTCCAGCTTCCTGAGGAGGGGAAGGGGAGAGGGAGGTGCTGAGCTCTGCTCCCTGGGATCCAGTGATAGGACGCGTGGGAATGGTTCAAAGCTGCTCCAGGGGAGGTTTAGACTGGACATGAGGAAGCATTTCTTTACGGAGAGGGTGGTCAAACACTGGAACAGGCTTCCTAGAGAGGTGGTTGATGCCCCAAGCCTGTCAGTGTTTGAGAGGCATTTGGACAATGCCCTTAAGAACATGCTTTAGCTTTTGGCCAGTCTTGAATTGGTCAGGCAGTTGGACTAGATGATCGTTGTAGGTCCCTTCCAGCTGAAATATTCTATTCTATTCTATTCTATTCTATTCTATTCTATTCTATTCTATTCTATTCTATTCTATTCTATTCGGTATGAATTAACCATTAGCAAGTCTGTTGTTAATGAAAGAATTTAGTAAATTTCATTTTTAAGTTTTAAAATTAGCTGGTGGCGTTAGTCTTCTAGATATTCCCATCACAGTGATCTCAGATTCCCTAGCTGATAAAGATCTAAATATATTCATGTTTAACATGAGTAAACAAAATAAGTGGTTGTTCCTGTAAGAACAAACTGTGAACTTTCTATGCATAATACTAGCCTGACTGCTCATAATAGTGGTTTCTCTTGAGTGTGATTAAGAAGGTTTCAATATAGATGATAATATTTATACAAAGTTATAAAGTTCTAAAAATAATTACTAGGTAAGCAGAAATAAAATCACATATAGATGAGAAAGTATAGGTGAAAGAAAATAATTTCAAGCAAAATTTCAAAGAACAGAAAACTTATGAAACAATACAATAGAAATATTTTTTCTGAGATTATGGAATATTCCATGCTTATGAAATAATGTATTTTGTTATAAAAGATCTTTAATTAATGGCAGTGAGATGGTGAAGAATGAAGATAAGAAGGTACCAGCAGAAAAAGTATTTTACCAGTTTGTCATATGTTTCAGAAACAAAGGCGGCAACTCTGTAATTGGATCTTGACTGGGTGGGAAAGCACTAGAATCATCTCAGTGATGTTGTTGCAGACAACTGAGGGGAAGTCCTGAAGGGCAATGTAAATGTATCACAAACAAATAAGGTCCTCTGCCTTTCAATTCTTTACTAGACACTGTCCTACAGTGTTAAATATGTGTAAATATATTTTAAAAATTTACCTATTTAAAAAAAATCTTTAACAAAACCAATTGAAGAATATATTGTAATCTGGCTTACATCTTCCTCTTCCCCTGTCTCTGTAATAAATTACTTTCAGCTGCAGGCTGCCAACTACTGAATGACTTTTATGGCATAGCATTGGAAAGGTGGTATGAAAACTGAAGAATGTCAGGGTATGAGCTGACGTCTTCTCTTGACTCATCTGAAAAGCAACCTCAGAGGAGCATGTGCCTTAAAGAAAGACCGTCTCTTCCTCAGGGACTGCCCTACTGTGTTGGGGTTTTTTGTGCTTTTTTTGCTTTTTCTTCATCTTGGTAATGGCACATGAATGTTTCCATATCATGCATCAGCTTTTACTTCAGTCCAGCACAAGAAGGAGTAAGGCTATCAGTTCCACCTCTACTCATCCTCCTCGGGAATGGTCGTTCCCAAAAAACTACTGAGAAGGGGTAATTTCACAGCCTAGGAAAACTAATAAGCTGCAATTTGTCTGACTTCTGTGATTTATTCTCAATATTGATAGAGGGTCAGGTCCCTGACTCATATCTACATAAACTCAAATTAACAACATTGGAGCTAATATCTTATGTTAGCCCTGAATTGCTTCCTAGGTAATTGGTGAATTCAGTAATGGAGAGAGGTTAAACTAGCATAGCACTTTGGAAAGAATATTACTACTGGGTAAACATTACAGTGAAACCTGTCACAGAGTGATACATATTTGTATGGCACTCCTTTCCACATGAAACAGAAAAGCAGATTGCATTAAATTGTCAGGAAGAAAAGATTCAAGGTGACATAATGTAAATGGACAAAGTGCATACTGTTTCTGGTTGGTTTAAAGCTAGAGACAGATTTTGTAAATGTAGAGAAAGCAAGTTTCTGATAGAAAATGAATTTTGACTGCTGCATTAGGTGGCAACACTCCTTTGAAATGAAAGTATCACTATGCTTATCTAGTAGCATAGTCTCAATACACATTTACTAATATGAATTTCTAGGCTAAGAGACACTGGGTTTGATTTCTGTTCACTTAAATAAGCAATACACTTACAAAAAAAAGTTCAGTTATTTTGCTGCAAAATTTGAAAGCTTTAATTTCCAGTAATAGAACTGAGCTGATCAGAAGTATGAAGCAACAAGGAATAGCTCAATTGTACTAATCGTTTGAAAAGTTTTGAGTTAGATATGAGAGAATGGAGGGGTAGCAGATTATATGTATGTACTTCAGTATCTCTTCTTTAGCTTGTCATTTCTAGAAAAAACTTTCTGCAAATTATGTGTCCTCCAGAATATTGTTTCAAAAGTGCCTTTTACCACTGTTGGACAGATGGTAGTTGGTTGATGACAGTGGGGGAAAAAAGTCACAAGAATTTCTAATATAGAAGTGTTTTTCTCAATGAACAAAAACTTCTGGTTTTATAGCCAGATGTGCTCTCTCCACCCAGGAGGAAAGATAAGACAGAGAAAAAAACAGGATGATAACAAAGCAGCAATAATAATGACCTGTGATGTGTAGCTAGTGATGGCCTCTGTTGTTTGTGGTTTTTTTTCCTTTGATACGCTCTTTTCCTTGAGAGACAGTTGTGTATTCTGCTGGAGAAATATATGAGATGTGCATCGAAGTGAAAGATAATACAGTGAATTGACTTGTGAAGTAGTGATGCGGATATGAATGAGGTGTGAGCACCTGAATCTCCCCTTGTGTAAAAGAAACCAAAATAGAAAGCAAAGGAAAAAGAAGTTTTGGATGTGGTTATTAAGAAGCTTTCTTTCCATGCTGAGACAATGGAGCAAGCCTCTCTTGCACAATCCAGATACCAGTTTCTTAAACTGGCATTAGCTTTTCCCATTATTTGATCACACAATGGATTTTTTAAATCAAAACTGTGTAACACAGCCTCAAATAATTTCTTTTAAAAATAACAAATAATCCTAACTTACTTCTAAATAATATTAAGACTTCAAAATCAAGAAATATTAAGAGCTGAATTATTTGAATTATTATTTTCCACTTTGCACGCACTATGACATTATCACATAAAGCTGTTTTCCACAAAGTCCCTATCTCATCCAATGAATGGGGTACTTAATCCATACGTCTTTTTCTTACTATTTCTTCAAAGTTTCATGAGATAATGAAACACTGATTGATATCAACATTTCCGTAATGTGACATGGACATAGAATTTCATCTTACAACTGTGAAAATAAGGACAAGATTGTCAGAAGTATCTAGTAAGTATCATCAACTGTATGGTTTTTCAGAACACTTTTCATAGTAACCTCAAAGGTTTAAAACACAGCTCTGGTTAACTTCAGGTTTCTGTCAGGTTAACTGTCAGGGCTTCTGCAAATCAGTCAATTTAAGTATTCAGAAATGAATGATACCCAGTTGGTTTAAAGCCCCATTCAACTGAGTTTTTCAGAATCCTACAAGAAATCAGTGACTGAGAGAGAAAATACAATTGT
Organism: Buteo buteo; assembly: GCF_964188355.1. Classification (NCBI taxonomy): domain Eukaryota; kingdom Metazoa; phylum Chordata; class Aves; order Accipitriformes; family Accipitridae; genus Buteo; species Buteo buteo. The sequence continues at coordinate 21,304,008 of NC_134190.1, read as the reverse complement.
TTGTGATGGCCTTAACAATTCTTCTGTCACCATCTCGGGGAAATGTACTGAAAAGCCACAATAAATTCCTTAGCCTGTTCCATCAATCTGACTAATCTCTCAAGGCTGTAAAATTAATTGCAAAATAAAAAATATTCCAATAATAAGGACTATTTAAACTTAATCTGAAGTAAATGCACAAAACAAACACAGAAGCAACTGAACAACTGCATTTCCATAATATTTTCCAAGAAATTAAAAAATTATAGTGACTAAATTTTCCATAGTTTGTATTCACAGAATGGTTCAGGCTGGAAGGGATGTCAGAACAGGGTCACATATGGGGTCAGATCAGGTTGCTCAGGGATTTATCCAGTCGCGTCTTGAAAATCTCCAGGGACGGATACTGAACAACGTCTCCGGAAAAGGTGCTCTGTGCCGGAGTGTCCTCAGGGTGACTTGCCCCGCTTCCTATAGCCAGTCTGACCCTCTCTTATTTCACCTTATGTGTGTTGACTCTTGTCCTCCCACCGAGCACTGCTGTGCAGAGCCCAGCTCCATCTTCCCAGTAATCCCCTCGGGCGTCGGGGGGATGCTGCTGTCAGGTCACCCTGAAGCCGTCCCTCCAGGCTGAACCAGCCCCAATCCCTCAGCCTCTTCTCATGGGACAAGTGCTCCGGACCCCAGCCGGCACGGGGGCCGCTCTGCCGAACTCACTCCAGTCTGTCAGGGCTGTCCCTGTCTGCGCTGGGAGCCTGAAAGGGGACCCGGTATCCAGATGTGCTCTCCTGAGTACCGAGTAACATCCACAAACCTGTCATTTTATCAAAAAACCAAGCAGATTGATGAGGCATTAAACTTGGTAAATATGACCCTTGGTAAATACTGGTTTAATATAGATTTTTCTAAACTTTGAGTGAGTAAAATAAGTGGGCCTGCTCTTTGCATAACAAAATAGTCAGATTGATCTATTTATTCCATGTACCTCATTAATGTCCCAAGTAAGAAAAACACGTCAAATTTATAGATTTTGTAGGATGTAAGCAGATCTATTAATGCTCCATTAAACAAGTATATATTTTTAAGTGAGTTTAATGCCCAATATCCTGAGTTTAGCTGGTGTTATCCTGGAGAAGGGACAAGGAGCAGTTAATGTAAGTGGCATGTATGACTACCAAAATTCAGCAGCTATTTTACAAAGAAATTAATGTTTAATAGTGCACTGCACTGAATTTAGATTTATTGATAAATACCCACTTCACATTATAATGGCAGACTTACATTAACTGAAGTAAAAAAAAAAAATGGTTCTGTAAAATTCCATTCAAGATTCTGATCTCAATTAAACAAAGTTAAATCTACCAGTGGGATGGGATGTACACAAGTATAGCTAATAGATCAGTTTGCTAATCCAAGTAATTTCAGGGTGCTTGACTTCTAGAATTGTACAACTAAAATCTCCTCTCAAGACAATTTCATCTCATTCAGAGTGATCATAATTTGAAAGGTGCAAGAAGCAAGGACTTTTAAGCTTTACTGACCATTATTTACAAATTCAAGATTTAGAAATTCGTACTAAAAATTAAGAAATTAGGAATAAGAAGTGAATTCAGTAGTCAAATGTAGAAATGCCATATATGGAGAATTTAGGAGACCATGTCTTCAGAGTCCAAAATGTATAAACATTTGACGAGAAAGAGACTGATTACGGACAAACCAATATATGAAGAGAAAGGGCACTTTGGATGACTTACAGTAAGAGCAACATGCACTGCCTTGTACATTTACATAGACGTTGCACACAAGGAATGAATAACTTGTTCTTAATGTCCACTGGGGATAGAACATGAAGTAAGAGGCTTAAATTGAAGCCTTAAGTTTGATTAGACATTACTAAAACCTTTAACTGAAAAGACAGTTAAGCGCTAAATTAGATTGAGGCTGTGAGATTTCCATCATTGGAGGTATTTACCAGGATTTGAAATAACCCTGTCAGGAGCAGTTGGGGCAAGAAGATTAAAAAGATGGTCCCTTTTAGGATTATTCTTTCATATTTGCCATATAATGTAAGATAATTTTTTGCTTTGATGCATTTTAGGAAAGTAATTACTTTACACGTTGCATGCTGTGAAATCTATGTTATTCTACTAGAAGAGAAACCCCAGTCAATATCCTGAAACTTCTTTTTCTAGATGTTGTAGAAACAGGAAACAGATATGTCTCAAAAATTTCCTCAAATAAAAAGGGAAAATAAGCGGGCTATATAGCGGTATTTGAGTAGAGCATTAAGAGGGAGACAGCGAATACAAAAATGTTAGTGTTAGAAGCATAAGTTTACCTGTATTAGATAACTTTGATGACTTCAAAGGTTTTTATTAACAAGTGGGAAAGGTATTCATGAATTCATGTGCAAGCCGTCTGCCTCACTATTATTAGCAAGTTAATTTGCAGTCTTGTAAGCAATTTCATAACAGAAGCCAAAGACTAAATAGGCTTGGGGAATTGCCCCTCAAGGTTGTTCATATCGGGGGGAGGGGGAGGACTGGGAAAAACCATGTTCACTGCTGCTTGTGCCATACTTCACTCAGTTTAAATAAAGGATTTACAGGGTTGTCATTGTGCAACCCTTCATGAAGAAGAAGGTTACATTACTGATGATTCTGAACTATCTCAGCTATTGGGCTGCTTTTTAAAGCTGTCTTTAATAAGAAAAATATGGGGAAATGTTATGGACAATTACGAGGTAATGAAGACCATGTCATTGCAGCTGATGACAAAAGATATTGAAGGGCATTGCAATACATTGAGTCTGGATGTTAATCTGCTAGACTACTGCATTTTTCAGAGGTTGGATTTATTTTATGTAACAACTCCATTAATAATCCAAGAGAAGGCACAAACAGAACATTTGTTATAGGAGGTGTTCCCATCACTGGAGTGAACAGACACGTTATGAAAAAGAATCTAGGGAGGAGAGGCATCAAGAGAGGAAATACAGTAAGACTCACTGAGAAAATCTATAGTCCTAGAAATGTGTGTGGGGAAAGCATTCCCTTCTCTCCACAGTGAAAGGCATCACACTTTTTGAACAGATGGGACAACCCTCACAAGTGCCATTTCAGTGTGATACTTATGTCAACAGTCACTGAAGTTAGTCTTAGGATCAACCCCAAAGCATACTGGCTTTCATTCCCTCTACTGAACTGCCAGCCAAGAGGCAGTTCTCAACACCCAAAAGCTATGATCTTCTAATGTTTCTAAAGCTATGACTTTTTAACTCAATTAAAACTTTTTTTTTTTTTTTTAAAGTCCAAAGCATCAGAACAAACTCCTCTCAAACTGCATTGTTTTTCTCCAGTCACACTGGTAATGTCAGTCATCAACGCTTCATTACCTGGCATGAGGGCCTGCAGCTTACGGCTGCTCTAAAAAAAACATGCTCAGAACAGAGATGTAAGACAGAGATACAACCTCTCATTATATCCGACACTCATCTGTGCACTTAACTGTAATCACGCTCCTACAGAGTCACAATCTTTTGAAAAAGGAAAATGGTTCTAACATCAGAATCAAGACTGCCATCCATTGCCAAGACATACTATCATGAATTATGCATTGTGTATCTCATTTGCTTCAGAAAGACATTGTGTAAATCAAAGCTCTTCTGTGTACCCGGTACACAGACATGAAGCACTAACCAAGTATTATGCTACCAGATGGTTTAGGTTTGTTCTTTAAAAAATTACTCCACATATAAGTACAGCACAGAAATCTGAAAAGAATAATTCTACAGAAAACCTCAAATTTGTGCTCTCTCTCTTTCTCTCTATCTTTTGATTGCATTTATCTCAGGTTTTGAAAGGTCTTGTTTTAAAGGATCTAGAACTTTATTCTTTAGAAGTGTTTAAATACAACTGGTTTTGCAGAACTGAATTTGAGAGCCTAGAAAGCAGATTTATCAGTAGAAAGAAAAATGGCAGAATTTTAGTAAAGAACTCTCAGAATGCTGCAAATTGCCATATTCACTTTCAATTATAAGGGAAGGACATTAAAACAAACCTGTTTAATATCAACCAAATAGGATTGAACCCTTGAACAGTAACTATAATGCAGCAGTAGCCCCTGCAGCCTGCATCAAAAAGTACTACTCAACTGAGCATGATGAGAATGAACTGAGGATGACTGTCAGAAACAAGATTTACCTTTTTGTTTGATATACGTATGGGTTTCTTCTGCTTATCTCCTAATAACATCTACAGACAGAGGATGTTACAAGCCTGTTGTGTGAAGTCTTTACAGAGAAACTGCAGAAACGCCTGGGAAGTAAAGATTAGGTCACAACAAAGGGATTTTCTTAGAAACAAAATGTGTCCTGTGAAGATCTGCTTAGCCACAGAACTGGAATGACATAGGCAGACACATACTATAATCCTTTTCATACAGGAATCAAGTTCCAAGACAAAACTAGTCTTAGGCCTCACTACTGTCATTCGGAAGGTGGTTCCAAAGCCTTTGTGACTCTAATAGTTACAAATCTGATTCCAGGCTCAATTTGCTCCAAGTCTGTATATGTATATTTATTTGCTGTTGCGTCAGTAATGCTTTTTACATTTCCTCCTTCTGTTCACTCCCATCACGTGATATAAAGTAGAGACAGTGACCATGTTCATCTCCCAGGCCTTTTTTTATTTTGGGGCAATATCTTCGCTGTTGTTCACCATTTCACAGATTCATTCAGGCTGGAAGGGACCCCAAGAGGTCTCTAGTCCAACACCCTGCTCAGAGAGGATCAACTGTGAGGTCAGACCAGGTTGCTCAGGTCTTTATCTGGTCAGGTCTTGAAAAGTCTTCAAGGACAGAGATTGCAAAGCCTTTCTGGGCAGCCTCTTCCATGAGTTAAGTCCCCACAGTGATTTTTTTTCCCCCTTGTTAACAGTCAGAATCTCTTTTCTTTCAATCCATGACTATTGCCTCTTCTCCTCTATCTGTGCACTTCCATAAAGAGCCTGTCTCTGTCTTCTCAGTAACCCCCACAGAAACAAGCAGGCTGCTCTTAGGTCCCCCTGAAGCCATTTATTCTCCAGGCTGAACAAGCCCCGGTCCCTCAGCCTCTCCTCCTTCAGAGCTGATTTTCTTTATGATCCATCCAGCCCCCACCACCTTGAACTCATTTATCTATTTTTGGTTTTGTCTTACGTCTCAGTTTTTGCCTTTCTTCTCTCTGCCTTACATGCCATTTTCTTTTGGTTCCATGCTCTCCACTATTGTCTTTACTGAAAATCAAGGCAAACAAGGATTTTCTTTAATTTCTGCCTAATTTCCGTTATATAGCAGTCCCACTACTTCTTTCATTTTTTTCTTATTTTATGCACCATAGCTGGAGAAACCATGCTTTTCATTTTAATCCCTCTGCAAACTTGACTTTTGGCAGTTCCTACTTTATTCATTACTGAGCTCTAAAACACAGACTTAATTTCCTTTTTCCCTTTCTAATCAGTCCTTTTTTCCACTGTCTGCTTAATCCTAATATCTTTTGAGAGAGTTATTAATCTGAAACTGCCTATATGTTTGTTCCTCTTGTTGTGAAAGCAAGCCCCAGATTAAACCAAACCAAACCAAATCAAACCAAAATGAAACTCAAGTAAGCCTAACAACACTGAACTAAATTATGCCAAACTAAGCTAAACTAAAGAAGAGACATTCAAAATGTATGCATGTCAACAAGAAGGATATTGGATGTGACCCTAGCTGAAATACACTGGTGTACCTCGAACGGGAAAATCTACACAGACATATTGCTATACTATCAGGATTATTCTGCTTGTTAACAGGAGTAGGAAAGAGATATCAAGCAAAAGACAAAGAAGATGACTCGTTTCTTTTTCAGTGTTTGCATTTTTAAAGGGCTTAGTTATTATTCAGCACCTCAAATAGACTATCAATGATAAGAAGTGTAACACACATGACTATTCTTCCAACTTGACTTTCAAATCTGTGGGAGGTATCTATTTGTTAGCAAATTAGATAAAGAAACATAGAAACACAGAATGGTTTGGGTTGGAAGGGACCTTAAAGATCATCTAGTTCCAAGCCCCCTGCCATGGGAAGGGACACCTTCCACTAGACCAGGGGCAACATTACAATTTGCTTTGGTTGTTTCTCATTAAGTGGCCACTACCAGTTTAGAAGGCAGCATTAGTTGGGGAAGAACAAAGTATTTTAGTCAGTGTAAAACCTCTGTATTTCGGAATTTATTCTGAATCAGTTTGAAGTGCACATCTACCTGTCCATCTTACTTCAGTCACTAAAGCATTTCCTTTTCTGAAAAAAAAAGTTAGTGTCACATTGTTCTCACTGGAAATATACGAAAATGCTTTTGTTGGAATAGACGGAACAGGAAGTAAGTGTGAATTGAGGTTGTCAATGAAAGCATGAAGAAAGGTAGTTTCGTTTGGAAAATATGCCTACTGCTAATGATCCAGGCAATAGTATGGTGTTGCCATGGCTTTAGCAAAAGGAAATGTATTTAAAAAGATGAATAAAATATATACCTCAAAATGGGAAGACAGCACAACGTTACAGTTCATCTGTTTGCAAATTTGTGACGTTCAAAACCAAAAAGTTGGTACCTTATTTAGATATCCTAGATTTGGAATGTTTGCTTTAATTGTCTTCAAAGCTCTAAAGTCTGAAAAGCTGAGTAAGACATATAATAGACAATAAACTTGCTGGGGCAAATCTGTTTTATTGTATGACTATTTACATTTAAGTCCATCTGATAAATAAGTATTGACAATAAGTAGATGTTGGCCTGTTACACTGTGGGTTTTTTCTTAGTACTCCCCATGTTGTGATGCAGGCACCAGGGAGCCAGATGTGGATACAGTACTCTAGTAAGAAATGTAAATGCAGTAGTACAGAATAAAGGTGAAGAAAGGAGCAAGTTAGAGGTTTGGGTAGCAAAAGATTAGATAAAGAGTCAGGGGAAAGGGCGAGAAACAGCATATATAATCAACAGTACATATGGTCTTGCAGAAATCCATAAAGTCTGAGAGTCTGTAATCCTAAACTGCAAAAACTATTAGCTAAATTCCCTCTTGTCTACCTCACAGCTGACCTATTCAGAGGTCAGTCAACGTAACAGCCTAGACTGGTGAATACAGGAGGGAAAGCTTATTTTATACATCTAATGGTCTGAACCCTTTGGTGACTCCAAATGTGAATCAGCTTAATTCTGTGAAAGAATTACTGATTGCTTAGGGGTTTGAGTATTCTTTTGCTTGTTTGTCTTCTGTATATGAACTGATGTACAACAATGCACTGGGACTTCACAGGTTTTTAAATGTGGCATAGAGAAGGTAGGGAATCCCAGAAGTAAGATGCTCTGTGCAGCCTGAGTTCAGCCATCTTGTGCATAAACATAGTAAACCGGTCTTTTAAGGAATGATCATGTATTATCTGTGGGAAACAAAGGTGCCTACTTTTGAAAGCCAAATTTGCATTGGAAATCTTAGGCAATTCTGACGCATGAAGGAGAAAATATAGAGTAGCAATTTAAACAGTTGCCTAACCCTTTGTTGTTGAGAACTTTTCAGTGCATTCTTCTGCTGCTCGCACACATTTTTCATGCACGTGTAGACTTCTTTATAAAGAGATCTAAGAGGAAGATGTTCCCTGGCAGCTACATGCTGATACTTTTTCCTTCTATTGATACTCCTCCATTCATCAAGTGGATAGTGTCCATATATCATTTTGAACAATAACAAATAAGTGACTAATAAAATCCCAGGTTTCTTGGCTTTTATTATGCTGATTAGGGATACAAGCAGCATGTGCCCTTCCCTGAGAATAAGTGCCATCACCAATATTACTAATTATAGATACCATCACTGCCTCTGGAGAGACTTCATTCTTTTTCCAAAGCTTTTTTCTGTTTTGTTCTCTTTATACTTGCTTGCTGTAATTTAAAGCCCACATAAACTCAGTCTGGCTCCTGCTGGCTTTGCTTTTAAATGAACCTCTAAATTTTCAGTAAAACAGAAGGACAGGATAGGGGATATAGACCACTCAATCACATTGTTTTGTTTACAATTTAATAACAAGGTATCAGCTCTTCTAAATGAGGCCTTCTATTGTTAATAAAAATGGAAGTCTAGTCTTTCATTTCATGTCACACAAACAGGCTTGATGATCTATTAAAAAAATGCAAAGGATACAACTGAAGTACAGAAATATGAAAATACTAGTCTTAAGATTGTTTCTGCAGCCTTGTCCCTTTGTATATGGATTATTCCTTCTTGTCTAGTGTCACACTGTTAGCTCAGGGAGAGAGCCAAGGATGGAGCTTTGCCTTTGGCAAAAGGCAGAATGCTACTCACAGAAAAACACTTTTCGTCCCATATCACCCCTTCACATATTTCCATCATTCAACATACTGTTCTCCTGATACCCATCTTCTTCCACCTGACAGACATTTTTGGTAGCCTATGCAGATCTCTATCATTTGAATTAATACTGTACAGTAGCAACACTATACTGAAAAGCTCTACCATCTAGCCAATAGATGAAGCCTGCCAGACCTTTTACTCTAGTATAAATAACTGCTTGCAATATGAGCAGAGAACTTCTGATCCTCAGAACTTCCAAAAAATTTTCCTGTCCTTTGAAAGCATGACCTAGAGTTACTGACAGTGTAGACATATGAATAGACTCATTAAAAAAACCCTAAACTTTGTCACTGAATAGATTAGGCTTCAGTCAGGCTAATTAGAAATTAGGGGGTTGGGGGGGGGTGCATTAGAGAGCTCTGCAAGAAATGTTCTGTAGAACTCTGATATCTGAAAAATTGAGATGATAATAAGTATCATCAACTGAAACAATACTCAGAGCTTCCTAAACTCAGAACTCAGAAGCATCTAAACTACGCAGAACTTTCTACATCCAACCATCAGTGGAGGAGTCTACACTAAAACATATAGTCTCATCAAAGTATTTCTTCTTACAGAGTTTTTGCTGGACTAACAAAGCCTAATAAACTACTAGACCACTAAACATATAACACTTGTGAGAAATCTAACGGCACCCTACTGTATATGGGACACAACTGGGACCTGCAATCTGTTTAGCATACGGTTTTAGAAAAGTTTTTCCTTCTAATGGAGTTGATAACAATAAAACTATTAAAACTTATTATTTTCAGAGATAAGTATTATCTTTTGGACAAAAAGATGGTGGTCCTGATGGACCTTCATTTTGGAAGACACTGGAATTTGGCCTGGTTTAAAAATCACTTGCCAACACCCAGAAGCAATGGAATTTCTGGGGATAAATAATACTCAGATTTATTTTTTCTTAGTGTACTAGTAAATTTTTTGTCTTGAAGTTCGTTTCACAAAAAGTAAGCCTGAAGCAGAGAGCAAACATGGAGTATATTATCCCCAGCAGTTAAATTTTGGCAATACTAAGCACAAATGAAAGCAAATACTTATGATAGAAAAGCTAATGCAGAATTAAATATTGATGCTCCTGTTATTACCATGATTTATGAACTCGCTAGTACTATGACAGAAAACATATAAGTTGTGTTCATGGTTTGACATCACAGTTAAGAATGTAATTGATAAAACAAGATACAACATGGGAAGCAAATGAGCAGAGATACTTCAGCCTTGCAGAAAAGAAACAAAGGGTACAGAACGGTGACCTACTCTCTTTCCATCAGGGAACAGTTCAATGGTGGCAACACTCTCCTTTTGCAAGAAGAATGCCTGCGCATTATTAGATAAGATTTTGGACTTCAGATCAAATTCAAATTTGTTACAGAATTTTGGTTTCAGCGACAGCCTTGTCCACTGATCTGTATTTTGTTCATGTATCAGTTTAAGATTCAAAAATTGGCCTTTTACTTTTTTAGAAATTAAAGACATTCAATATGTCAACAGTAGGTGGCTGACCTTTGCAATGAATTATTGAGTTTTAGTAGGATAGAGCTGTATTTTCAAACCACAGTAAGCCTGCATGATTTTTTCTGTCTTCTGTCAGATCTCTCTCTTGGCAAAAGAAAGATTTTTCTTACTGGTACTTTTGGAGGGAAAGTCATCATTTTACAGATCTTGGTCTGGTAAGATACTGACCACTTCCTCAGAGGTATAGATTGCCCTTTACTGCCTGAAACCTCCAAGCAACTTGCAGGCTTGAGCCTGCAAATGGCAATTGAAAGTGGTTTTTATCGTTCCTTTACATTCATTACATTTCTTTATGTCCTGCCATTTGTGTGCAGCGCTCATTTCAAGCATGCATTTTCAATGCAGAAGATTCTATCAGCAGCAGCAGATGTGAAAGTAATGACAGGCTGAGAAGTGATCTGCAGGCTGATTTTGGAAAGTACTTTATTTGGCTCAGAACAAATTTGGTTGTTTAGAAGACCTGCATCATAATCATATTCATTTTCAACTTCTGGGAAGGAAAAAAACAAAACAAAACAAAACAAAACAAAACAAAACAAAACTTTTGCCTACAAACTGATTACATGGCTAAACTAAGCCCTCTAGGTCACGGCAATATAAAATATATAAGAAAAAGGACATTTAGGAGAATGCTAGTAGAAAAATAAAAGGATCCAGAGGCAGTAGAGGTAAATCAAAATAAGTGAGGAAAACATATGGGGAGAAAAGGAATAGAAAATAAATCATAATAATCAAGACATAACGGGTACTAAATTTCTTTGTAAAAGGAGGTAGTGGGAGAGAGGACAGAGGACAGCAGTTCTGTGCATATGTTCACTTCCCGCATAGGCTGTAGCAAGAATCTTAACTTTCAGAGAGAAGGGAATACTGACCATGACCGTCTTCCCTGAGATACCAACTGTGAAAAACTTTCCCAGAAGTCTCTGACATTCATGAAAGTTTTGCATCTCTTCCCACTGCAGACTGTGATTCTCCCTCACCCCCACCCCAGAGCTCTTCATTTTGTCTTCTGTCCCAACCCCTTTCTTCTATCTCCACCTCCAGCCAAAAATAATCTGATTGAGTAACTTCTTATGTTTGTCCTGGTTGGAATTTCTGAAGCCTGGACACAATCTGTGTTTTCCAAAAATCCATCTCTAGGGGATTTGGATATTGCCGAAGCTTTTGTTTGAAAAACTGACATCTTAAAATAACGAGAGAAATGGTAGGCTTAGGAAGTAGAATAGAGAAAGCAACATGGAATTTAGTAGGAAACAAAAAGTCCTACCCCCTAGGCACTCAGATGCTTGCTAATCCCCTCAGAAATGACTCCTATAACAAAACTTGTTACATCCCATTGTTTTAATCACTGTCTGTTGAAAAAGAAAAATATGACACTTCCTGGTCTCCAGAACTTTTTCAAGGTTCATGTATAGAAACACAGAAAACCATATTGTTCTTTTCTGTAAAGGTTGCAGATTAATTTCTCCATGTGTACATATCTCCCATCATACAAGAGCTAAGATAACATATCAAGGACAAGAACAAGCTGTTAAATCAGAAAAATAGTCTTGTACTTCGCATGAAATTTGTTTGGTATCTTGTCTCAGGTTTTGCTAATCATGCAGAGTCTCGGGTATTTAGAACCTTTCCTTGTATTTTATGTTGTCCAGGTGTGGCACTTGCTGCTTCGGACAGCCGCAGCTCTCTGACTGGGTTTCTAGTCTGGTAGCGGCTGCCTTTAGTCCCTGTGCCCCCTCCCACTGCAGAGCTGCTCATCAGAAAACAGTCTGAAAGGACTTCTTAGCCTGTTCTCTCCCAGGACAGTGCCTGTGATACCAAAGGACTACTGGGCCTTACCAAACCTGAAAATACTGCAGGTTTTTAGCAGCTCTCCTGATCCAGTTCCACTAAGCCGGCATCTTTGGAAACCCTTGCTGTAATTCCCACATGCTGCACAGCTACACGGACTTTGCACGGCTTGACCCCAAACTGAAGGGGATGAGAACAAGCTCAACCGAGAGCACTTTCAGGACATCTAATACCATGCTAAAGCTGAAAACAGGCAAGGATGCAACTGCACTTTCCACTTGCTTGGAGAAAAGGCTAAGAGGCAAGAAAGAAAGGAGACTCATTGGATAGGAAGACACTGAATCTAACCGCAGGAAAGGAAGTTACAGATGTTCAGGCTCTAATGGAGTTCCTAAGTAGTGGAAAAGAGCTAAATGAAACCAGGCAGAGAGCAGAGCTGGAATAATGTGAACATAAAAATGGCTGTAATGGCCCATATGAAAGGTCTGTGTAGCCTGAAATCCTGAGAAGGGTGAGTAACAGACACTGCAGGAAGGAGCAGAAAAAACAGCATAGAAAATGCTAATTCCTTGAGAGAAGTAATTAAATATTTAAGAATATGCCTGAAAATGAGATTGTGACTGGGTGACATTTGTTACTGGTCACTGCTGTATGGTTACTAAACATATTTTTAGCCTTAATAACATTCTGGGGTGATCAGAGCTACATTTAATGTCACACCTTTAAAAAAAAGCAACCTGTTTTGTTCGCTTTAAGCCTGCCTCAAACTGTCATTGTGTGTTCCTTCATTCTTGCATGGTGGAAAACATTGAAAAGCTGTCTCATCCTCCACTTTCTTTATACTATTGTGTTACGGTATTTATGGACATATAAATATTTTACTGATATATTTCAAGATCTTCCAAATAGCTAGGTTTCTTTTTTTTATTATAGAAGGAAAGGCATTTTAAATAGAGAAAGAAGTTCTAGATCTTTCAAAAGGATATTTTGATAAGGTTAATTGGTCAGAAAGACAGTTTAGCTGATAAGAACTAGTTCTTTTTCTAATGGTGGACCTAGGGTATTTATTTTGGACTCGTTGTACCCCATCACTCACTGTTAATTTGTTACTGGGCTTACACAAAGATCAGAGATGAGACTGAGATTATTATCATCACTCATTTGTGCAGTGTCTTATTGTAATTTTTTATCTTTCAGCAGGTAAATATGCTTATTTTTCAGAAATAGCTCTATTAGTTTCCTGTAATTACTCACCATACATACCTCATTTATGTTTCCGCCAGCTAAAATGATTGGGAGATAATGCTTGCAATAAAAGAAATACTCTTTTTTAATATTAACTTTCTAGAGAAAACTAATTTCAGAAGGACTTCTGAATTGTTTCAGTATATACAGTCTCTGCCGAGCTGGGTATTTTTCATCAATTATCCCTAAGTTTTTGCTTAGGCTTTCTTAAAAATATTGAAAGATAGACGCATTCTTTTACAGAGGAATTTTAAATGGGAGAATTTGAACATCTAATATAACTCTAAAATGGCCAATCATGAAATGTACAAAGTGCATTCAACAACTGGATCTTATAAAGAGATGAGATATATGAAAAGTTGTGTTATAATTTCTTTCATGTTTTCAGCTTTTATTTTTAAACTTTTTTATCTCGTTGTAAAAGCTAAAACAATATAATCATGTCATACAATGGTGTTCCTCTATGAAATTTTCTCTTTCAGAAAATTGTTTGTTGTAACAGCTGGAGATGTGGCAAATATGCAAAGTATTTAAATGTCAACAAATTCTTTGTACCTGTTTTACCATACCTGTTGTTAGACATTGGCAAAATATCTTTAGGGCAACTATTTCTTTAGAAGCTAAAGACATAGCTTTACATATAATAAATGCCGCAGGGGGAGGGAGTAATTCCTGTTGCCAAATAAAAGCCGTTGCTAATAGATTACACCCTGGCAATCAAACAAAAGATTAAAGCACACCTTACATGTTAGAGAAAACTCTGAACTGTTTCTTGCCAGAAGAATGCAAAGCACTCTATAGTTGGGGAATGTGCTGTTATTTCCTGGAATACATCCACCATGGTCTGAACTTCTACTTTCCATGAAATCTACAGAACTTGAATACAAATACACATTTATTTGTGTAGGTAATTCTGCTTTCTGCAGGAACAAATCAAGCATCTGTATTCAACCTTTACTCAGAGTTCCTAGATATTTTTCCTGGTTTCAGCTGGGATAGAGTTAACTGTCTTCCCAGTAGCTGGTAGAGTGCTATGTTTTGAGTTCAGTATGCGAAGAATGTTGATAACACTGATGTTTTCAGTTGTTGCTCAGTAGTGTTTAGTCTAAAGTCAAGGATTTTTCAGCTTCTCAAGCCCAGCCAGTGAGAAAGCTGGAGGGGCACAAGGAGTCGGCACAGGACACAGCCAGGACAGCTGACCCAAACTGGCCAACGGGGTATTCCAGACCATGGGACGTCCCATATAGTACAGGAACGGGGAAGTGGGGGCGGGGAATCGCCGCTGGGGGACTGGTGGGGTGTCGGTCGGCGGGTGGTGAGCAATTGCCCTGTGCATCATTTGTACATTCCAATCCTTTTATTACTACTGTTGTCATTTTATTAGTGTTATCATTATCATTATTAGTTTCTTCTTTTCTGTTCTATTAAACCGTTCTTATCTCAACCCGCGGGTTTTACTTCTTTTCCCGATTTTCTCCCCCATCCCACTGGGTGGAGGGGACTGGGGGGGGGTGAGTGAGCGGCTGCGTGGTGCTTAGTTGCTGGCTGGGGTTAAACCACGACATATTTCAGTAGGAGGTTTTTCCCTGAGTAATGTCTGACTAGGAATTTTGTGCTTTACTCTATGGGCTGAAAAAATATGCCACTTATGTCAAAAGAGAAAACATCAGGAATATGAATAAATTAATTATTGACTTGCTCAGGAATTATTCCCAAGGGTTTACTAATTATAAGTAGCCATACTTTTTATCTATTCTGATCACAAAAGTACACAGATCTTAACATTTAGTTTAATATTAAGTTTAAGAAATCTTGGGTTTATTTTGCATGATTCTTTAGGCCAAAATTAATTATCTGTTTTTTAAAAGAAAATTTAGAATTTAAAATATGTGGATGTTCAAAACTTATTTTCTCAACAGGAAAGACTACATTCTAGTGTAAGGTCAATCCATGCAGGTTATTTTCACATAAAACCTACAGGCAGAAAATAAAGAAACACATAGTAAATTTGAGATAGTAAAGTGTTTTGCTGTAATCCAGGAAAAAAACCAACAAACTCATAAAAGCATCTCAGTTAGGTTGTTTGTTGTGCAAGAAAAGTAGAAGTTATCCAGAACTCGGGTCCGTTTGACAAGTTGAAACTGTGTGATTGCCATGTAAAAGAGGAACTGGTTGTGATGAGCCCACATGGATGGTCCCTATGTTCATGGGAGGCATTATTATAACTGCTTCTAATTTAACTGCCCAAAGAATGGAAATTGAATACTGTTGGATGTACGTACATGCAATTCCATGTACAGTCACCACTGTAAGCCCAGTGTAAGCCCATGCTTCTGCTTCTGACATGGATGAAATAATTCCATCGGTTTAACGCCACACATGTCAATGAACAAAATGTTTTACGCAGTTCTACGTATTAATTTTGCCCAAACTGAGTAATGAACTGATAATGATATAATCATTCTAGGTAACTAAGCATTCAGAAACAAAACCACTTCTTAATTTTCTCAGTTACAGTCAAGATAAATAGAGCCAGGCTAATGTATATTTATAAATAAACTTACATGAGGTAAACAGAATCAGTCTAATGTAAATTGCAAACCACTCAGAACGATTAACTTCAGCAAGTAGTATTTTCTTTTACACCGGCTCATCACTGCTTTAATCTCTACCTCATTTTGGTATGATAAGAAAATGAGAGTTAAGCAACAAATTAAATAGAAAGCCAGGAAAATGTATTATTTTGTAATTGCTCATTAGATCTAAAGAAGAAATACCAGTTTGCTTCTCTAGAGATACCACCACAAATTAAGACTTGAGATTCTCAACTGCAGAAAAATACTTAAAATATGCATAAATATCAATTGCCTTTACTGGAAAATTTACCTGTATTCCCCTTCTAAATATCTAAACTTTAAGTTCTTAGAGATGTGCTAAAAAAATCAACCAAACAAACAAAAAAACCCAAAAGGAAAAAAAGGACAAAGTTATACTATTTTTTCATTAGAATGAATGTTTTAGGTTTTCCTAAAAGTCACTTTTAAAATTTGGGATTCTTTTTTTAAGAATTGAAATTTATTCCTTAGGAAATCCCCACTGGTTTTTAAAATTCTTCTATGTTTGTCAGAAGGCACAGATAACTATATTATGAAATGTTTGTACAAATGTTCACCGTTATTGTAAATACAACTACTTAACACTTTCATTATACTAGAACCTAAAGAATAAGACCACATCCTACTGCAAAAGGTAAACATCATTAATGACAATTTAGACTGAAAAACTGTATTTTTTGTCTTTCTGAGACCAGAAAGCTAATTTTGATTTAAATATTTATTAGCTTAAGACATTGAGCATATTTTCTGTTGTAATCACTTTCAGCATACTATAAAAACCAATATTGGTAAAAACTACTGCCATTTTCTTACAGGCCCTATTCAATACTTTGGAACTTGGGTTTCACTGAAAGTCAGGGGAGCTTGGTGGTCCCAGGCTATGTTTTCTATCTATGTTAACTTAGGTCTTGAATTTGCCCTCACCCACGCCACACGTTGCAGTGCTGCGGGTTGCTTTGGATTGTGGCTCTAGTCTGGCTTTTGCTGACAAATCAGCTGAATCCTAATGCAGGGAAGCTCTGGCACAGGAGGAGACTGATAAAGATATATTTCACTGGATCATGAGATATCTCTTTTCATAGATGGACCATCTGCCATTTCCTCAAAAACTTGTACCATTTCCTTTTAAGGAAGATGTCCCCTGGTTTCATAGTTTCTTGAGAAAATGGTTTCTTGATACCCCAAAAGCCTAAAGAAACATACAAACTGAAATGTAAAGAACACAAAGACTGAATGAAGTTGAAGGCTCACAGAGACTTTATGATTTTTTTCAGTAGTTTCATCCTGAGTTAAAAGGATTATCAGTGCTACGGGAACTGCGTGATTCAGAGTAGGATTTTTTTTACCAGTACAGTGTGATGATCATTGGGTAGTAATGCAATAGAACATCCTTTCCATTCAGAATTTTCTTGAGGTCTGTAAAGAGGGAGGGAGCACAATATGCACACGACAACCTTGGATTGTTTTATTTAAGTTTGAGGCTTCTGTCTCCTGCAATTTAAACAGATAACTATGTGTTATTCTGCCCCTAAGTCTCTGCATGCTTGATGAATGGTTATGCAATATCATACACAGATTTATTTATTTTAAAAGTTATGACTGGCTTTAGCAACCTGTATTGCTGCAGCTGGGAGACCATATGCCTTCAGTGCGGTCTCTTTGCTGCTTTGATTGTGTGTAGTACTGCTGATCATTACAATCCACCCCAGGAAAAATTCTTTGGATTTTCTTGTATTTAAAACTATAATTCTGCACATCTTTTTAAAATTTTTAAGACTTTTCAATATCTTTAAATAAATTCATGATATATTTTAAATGGTGGTAGGGATGATATTTTGAAATGGATCAGATCAAAGAATACACTGCCAAGAAGTTGGTTACTTCATGGAGCGTTTCATTAAACAAGTCTGTGGAAGCAGATACCCCTAACTTACCAAAATAAGATGTAATCATTCTCTAATCTACTAAAAATGCCTCCGGCATTAACCTTCCTATACTCCTGGGTGTCAGTTCAGGGCCACAGGTAGTCGTCACTGTGCCACATACTGTAGCTAAATGTAAAAGATTCTTTTATATTTCTGAGGAATTATTCTTTCTAAATTGTTCATACCAAGAACCATTTATTAATGATTGATCACTCCCAGCAGAAAATTGACAAAAATTATTTCAAATTATCTCAAAGGCAGAAAAGCACACTGAAAGTATCCAAGTAAGAACTTCCTTCTCTATTCATTCTCTACTGCTTGAGGCAATCAGCAGGTCTTAAAGTGAGAGCCGTAGGGCACTACTTGTAACTATATTATGCTTTCACTGCAAGATCCTTCTAGGTAGAAGACTTTTTTTCTTGTTAAAAAGTTTAAAAGTTAACAAGAAAACAGTATTACAGCAGGACCACTAGTAGCCACAATAGTTAAAATTCCTTCCATTTTGCTGTTCTAATCCTGTGTTTTCATTCTTACAATGACAGAACCTTTGATCTCTATGGATTATATTGTTCAAATGATGCCTTGCCTAAGTGTAGTCATTCATATATACAGAAGTATAAAAAAAAATTTCAAGCTATGTATTAATTTATGTGATTCGTTTTTTAAACTTTTCTAACAGCTATGAGACTGGAACAGAAAATAAGTTGTAGAAGGAAGTGTCTTTACAGTTTTCATTTATAGTATCGTAACAGTACAACTGTTATTTCTCTAGTGCTCTTTAGAGCTGGCCAAAGAAGAAGTACTCTGTGTTTCACAAGATTATTTAGCAGGTTTGACTGCTGAATTTAAATTAATAAAAACAAACAGTTAAGTGAGGAACTCTTAGGGAACTTGACCAACTTACCTCAGTTTACAAGAACAGTCAGCTTTAGTCATTTGCTCAGACATTATAGTGACCACATATTTCCATTAAAAAGTCAGTCATATCATTAATACTTTAATGTCATGGCAGTATTTTATTGTATTAAGGTATTCATAGCCATTAATAGAAAAAGACTTTTTCGTATAGTCTTCAGGCACTGCTCCAAACAAGGGAAAAAGTAGTAACTGAGGACTCATACAAACAGGGTTTCTCTGATCCTGCAGAACCTCCATCCCTTGCTGCAGCCTTGTTCCAAGGGCAGATTTCATGCTGGGGCTGCCCGACCTCCACAGAGCAGCCAGTGGCTCTGAGACAGGGACCTGTGCCAAGCAGGGACGAGAAGCGTGACACACGCACTCTGTGGGGAGATCTCAGGTTTTGTTAGCTGGTACAGAGCGGTATAAATAAAAAGATTCCTGTACTGCCTTTACTTCCAGCACAGGGGTACACCAGAGGCACCTGATACATCCACAAGCCAGATACTTGCAGAAGATTAGAAAATTTTCTGATGTTAAGTACACTTCCTAAGTTAGATTTACAGAATTGTAACATTTGGCTCTTTACCCCCCACCTGCGATAACTAGACATCAGACAACACTGACCCTTCAGATTCCTGTTTTCACTTCCTCCAATTTCCATATCTATGCCAAGAAACTGGAACTGTTTCTCTGGTTCCTCTGTTCTCTTTTCTACTGATAACAAATAATCTGCCTTTAATCTTAATGGGTTAATTTTCTTGAAGGTCATGACTGGCTGTTGCTCATACCTCCTACCAGAAGTGCCTCTTTCAGAAGGTGCTGAGCAAAGACTGAGCTGCCAGACTTTTGTTTTATGCAAAGAAGCAAGTGCTGGGAAACCACCTTTAGGTCTTGTTTTAGAAGAATTGGATCTGTGAGAGAAGTTACCTGTGCCACAAGAAGCTATTTTTATTGTTTATTTTAAAGCTGCTCTCTTGGTGAGGGAAATACCTCTGCATTCAGTGGCTCTTTTAGCAGAGCACTCCAAGTGGCAATATTTTTCCTTTTGTTTAAACTGGCTAGGTGCAGAGACTGAAGTCTGGAGCTGCCTTTGGGATATGACAAGTTCTGGAGAGAGGACTTAAAACTCAGCTTGAATGATATATATCTTCGGTCTGAATGTGAGTTGTATGAGGCACATAGAATTACTTGAAGCAAAATAGTAATGTTAAAGAATCAATGTTCATACTTGAAAGGACCTTATAATAGTGTAGTTTAGACAAATGCTTTTACAAAATTGCCAACACAAAGCCAAGAATGAGCGCTGCCAGAAATTGAAAACTTTTTTAGTATTTCAGGTTTTATAAATTCTTCTTCATGTGCAGCATCAATCATAGAATAACCAGATAACCCCTACTTGTGTTCATATGTCACTCTGCCAATCTCTCATCTTTGTCTTTAGAATGACATACTGCTTGGCAGGCCAGGTGATCTCTATTGCACATGTGGTGGCATAGTAATATAGAAAACTACTTCTTCCGATGCTGGAAACCTAGCTGTTCCACAGATATGGGCAAATAGAATGAAGACACACTTTAAATATGTACTACAAAAGTAGGTATATCACCCTTCTAGAAACATTGAAACCCAAAATGGAAAACATCCACTAAATAGTCCCTCTTCTCAGGGAGGCTGAGAAGGATTGATCTCCACAGATATTTTAAGGTTTGCAGTCTTTAAACTATAAAGGGACGCACATTTTACTACTTCTAGGAGAAAAAAAAGGCTTGTATTTAAACAGAATAACAATTAAGTTTGCAATTAAATGCCTATCTTTTACCTTTATTTATTTCTTTCTCTATTATTTCATTGAACCATGTTATAATGACTGCATAAGTGATTCCAATCAATCCAAGTAACATAGCAGGATGTGGTCATACTTGGACCACATTTCTGAGGGTCTGTTATTGTCATTACTAATGTTGCCGCTGTGCAAAAAGCCCAGCAGTGCATTAATCTTTCTGCTGCTTTTTCCTGATGTGCTCATGGAAATGTAGCTGTCCCCTGTGATGACAGTGAGCCTTGTTCTTCCCAGTGTTACTGCCTTCCAGCTGACAATGAGCATGCTGGTTTGTTTTCCTCGGTTATATTAACTGCTTCTCTCCCCAGGATCACTTTCATCTTGTTTTTGTCCATGTTTGAATACCCTTTAGTTTCCTATTCTTCTTTTTTGACTAATGCTGACTACTACACCCCAGTAAGTTTAATACGCAGATTTCATTGATGAACTGTTTATTCTCTCTTGCAGATGTCTATAAAAGCATGAGATAGTTCTATAAAGGTATTTCTGCAAAGCATTGCTGGTATTTTTATGTTTCTTGCATATCTTCCTTTTGTTAGGTATTTCTGCAGAAAGTGGTCTTCTTTTTCCACAGTTGTGAATTTGATCAACATTTTTTCAGGTCAGATACGGAGTAGTCTCATTTTGTTTATTCTAATATGTGGTATAAGCATCAGAGATTTGCTTAAATCAATCTACTGAAAAGATTCAGCTTTAACTGACTAATCACGATGACTGTCAGTTCCTAAATTTTAAAACTATAGGTTTCCCTTGATTTTTTTTGCTTGTTTGTAAGAATACTCAAGGGGAAACAAGGTGTCCCACATAACTTGACAATCATCTGGAAATGACATTCTGTCAACCTCAGAGACTGTATGGGAAGACAAATGGTTCTTAGAGTGGAAACTCAACACACTTCGGAATGTTCATCTGGAACTTGGTATTTTGAAAACAAACTACATTCTTAAAGAATTGATGCAATGTATCTAAAGGAAATCAGACAATAGCATATTTATGTTTCAGCATAATACCATTTAATAAAATTAGTTAACAGATCACAATTGAATAGATTGCTGCCATGAGCCCTGCCTACAAAGAAAAAGTTCAAGCTTCTAGCTCAATCGATAGAAAAGCAAGTGAAAAACAATTATGTCCATATGCCATCAGTGCTCCTAAAAACCTGATCTGATTCTACCATTTTCCATTGAAAGTACTCTCTTCTCAAGGGAAGTGGGATAAAATGTAAAACGATTTCGTTTCCTGCTTTGACTTTTACTGACAATTGAGTTTCCATATTCAATAAATGTCAGAAATAGTTTTCAATAGTTAATGTCTGCAAACATTATGCTTTATTTATTTGTTTTTCTCTCTGTTATTTGTCTGTTTGTTTTATCTTCTTGGAACATATTTTAAAACTGCCTGGATGACATTTTAAGTTAGTGTATTTTCTCTCCGCAGTTATTAGTAATTCATCATTACTATTACTGCTTTTTGTTATGGAAGTTTGTTTATTTTAAGTAAATATAAGCAACATCAATATTCATGCAGCCCAATTCCAAAAGCCAATACCACTTTTAGGTCCCAATCCTGCAAAAATTTATGCAGGTCTACAGAAACACATGTTAAACAGAACTGAATAGGATAAAGCACTATGCTCAAAAGCACTATGCATTTTGAATCAAAATGCTGCGTGATTTTTTAAAAACTTAATCTTTGAAAAATCGGGCTCTTCATCAGAATGAAGTTCATACTGTACAAGTCATTTTACTTAAGTCAGCATTGCCCCTGTTAACTGCACATTTTCATGGCTATATGAAAAATAAATACACTTAGCAGGTATACATGGAGGGGTTTTCTTTAATATTGTCAGTTGCTTAATGTAAAAAGGCATTTATGGTGATTCACATTCTGAAAGGTAAATGAAATTGAAGATCAACTGAAAAATTGCAACAAATTGTTTTCTTTTTTTTTTCCCCCCATTAAGCTGTAATGCTTCTAATGATAAAACTAAAAGAAAGCATTTATTAAGTTCAAAATACTTCCACAGAAGAGGATGAACTGGAAGGCTCAGTTATTATTTTGGTTTTTGAATATCCAGGATATCACCAATGTTGCCGGAATTAAGAAAAGCTATGCTAATGATGATTTTGCTGAATACAGACTGTTGAAAAAAGCTTTACACGTAAAAATATAATTAAAAGACAAATTTTCTGAAAAATGGCAGTTTTAATTAGTGAGTTTATGATTCCAATTCTTCTTCAATGAATACTATGCATAGCTCCAATGGAGCTGAACAGCCCTAAAATATGACTAGGAAATCAGAATTCACAAAGGGGTGCTTAGTAAGGACTAAATAAAGACTCAGCAGAAAACAGCAAGAAGAACATGATTTGGTCAATATTTGCTCTCCCTATACTTTTAAGTGAGCAAAAGTCTGTTTAGTAGTTACAGATGAAGTTGCAGCAAGTTTTATAAATAATGACCATAAAACCTGCCTAGTTCTCATCCTGATGCATGCAGATAACTCTTCTTAGTGTCAAGAGGTGCTGAGGATGTATTGGATGAAAAGAACAGACCTCCAGCTGATTATATATTTATTTGCAAGGCTCTGTTTTAGAAAGCAGACACAGTTATCTAATTGTCCTGTTGTTAATTATTCTTGCAATTAACAATACAGACAAATGCTTACTGGTTGCTACGGAATTGCATTGATACAACAGTGACTTCATACACTTCATAGTACAAAGATTTATTAATAAAAAAGAAAAACTAGCAATATTCAAGCTATGCATCCAGAGATTTGAAAGTTTAAAATAGCTAATACACTTTAAGCAATATCATACAGGTTTTCTCTTTTTTTCCCTATAAAAACTGTCTACAATATTGCCACTTCTCTCTTCCCTCGTATACTGCATGGTGTTTTGGTTGCTTAAAAGAAAGTCTCCCTGTCCTTCATATTAGGATTAATAAGATTCAACTGTAGCAGGGATACCTTTGGGAATTGGTTATTTATTCAACAGAAAAGTGCTTTTTTGAGAAAAGAGCTGTTGGAATCTAGGAGAATAAATAATTCAAGACAGTTCTCTTCCTTTTTGTTTCAATACTCAGGTGTATATGTCTCATCCATAAGAAATTCCACACGCTTCTTCAACCAACTTCACATTCACATTGCTGTATTTAACCCTTTCATCTTTATTCTGTGAGGCAAACGAGGGAGATTCTGCAGTCAAATAGAATAAGCTTTTCTAAGACTGCTAGCTTATTTGAGAAGGCAGAAAGAAGGAATGTTCACCGAACACATAAACTTGAAAATCTAAGAACACTTAAAGAAGCTAACACGAACCAAAAGGTTTGTGTTGATGTTACTAGAAAGCATGATTTTAATACTTATCTTATGCATTTTATGCAAATATCAAAAAGCTCATTTCTTGTAGCGTGGTTTGAAAAACTTACAGCACATCTTTTTTCTCTATTAAATTATGCAGGAAGAGAAGGAAGGTTTTTCAGTATTTTTTAACCTAACAAGTCATACTTTTTCAACTGCAAGGATTCTGCAACAAGTACAAATCAATGCCCAAGAACTTAATCTTTGCTCTTGAGGTTATGGTGCATACCATGAGGAATAGATAATAACAAGTATTAAGGAAAACCCCTTGGAACATTTCAATTGTAATGTATCTGTACACTGCAACACCTCCCTGAGAAGCACACTGCCACATATAATTATAAAGAGCCCAGAGATAACACAAAAGACCATCTGTAAGCTTTGAACAGATGCAGCCTTTGAATACTTGAGCTTATCTTGGTCTTAACATTTTTAAAGCTCAAAACAAGTGCAGCTTCAAAAACAATACTGGAGTAGGAACAAATTCAAGGCTGGGAAATTCAAATTCCTCTGAAGTTGATATTTTGCTCAGTGTTATTTAAAAGCATGTATTTGAGCCATTACCTTGTGTTTTAAGAGAAAAGGGTTTTGTATATGTAATTAATTACCTGCCAGTATTTTTTTTGCAAATGAAATGCCCTACAAATGTAAAACCGGACTGAGATAGAATAGAATAGAATAGAATAGAATAGAATAGAAAATTTCAGCTGGAAGGGACCTACAACGATCATCTAGTCCAACTGCCTGACCAATTCAAGACTGGCCAAAAGCTAAAGCATGTTCTTAAGGGCATTGTCCAAATGCCTCTCAAACACTGACAGGCTTGGGGCATCGACCACCTCTCTAGGAAGACTGTTGCAGTGTTTGACCACCCTCTAAAGAAATGCTTCCTCATGTCCAGTCTAAACCTCCCCTGGAGCAGATCTGAACCATTCCCATGCGTCCTATCAGTGGATCCCAGGGAGAAGAGCTCAGCACCTCCCTCTCCCCTTCCCCTCCTCAGGAAGCTGGAGAGAGCAATGAGGTCACCCCTCAGCCTCCTTTTCTCCAAAGCAGACAAGCCCAAAGTCATTAGCCGCTCCTCATAGGACATTCCTTCCAGCCCTGTCACCCTCCTCTGGACACAATCAAGGACCTTCATGTCCTTCTTAAATCGTGGGGCCCAGAACTGCACACAGTATTCACGGTGAGGCTGCACCAACACTGAATACAGCAGGATAATCCCCTCTTTTGACCGGCTGGTTATACTGTGTTTGATGCACCCCAGGGGATAGTTTGCCCTCTGCCCCTACAGCTGAGCCCTGAGGAACACCACTGTGACTGGTCACCGGCCAGATGTAGCCCCATTCATTACAACCCTTTAAGCTCTGCCCTTCAGCCAGTTCTTCACCCAGCACACCGTGAACCCCCTCATCTCACAGGTGGACAACTTGTCCAGAAGGATGCTATGAGGGACAGCAGCCACCGCCCTCCCTTCATCCACCAGGCAGGTGACCCTATCACAGAAGGATACTGAATTAGTGGAAGAGGACTTTCCCTTCGTGAACCCAGGCTGACTGTGCCTGATGATGGCATTATTCTTTAAATGCCTTTCAATAGTACTCAGTATAATCTTCTCCACAATTCTTCTAGCAGCTGTGGTCAGACTGACAGGTCTGTAGTTCCCTGGGTCTTCCCTCACGCCCTTTTTGTAGATTGGAATAACACTGACTAGCAGATGGATTTTATTTCATTAAGGTAGCAGGGAACGGTGCAAAGTTCCATGCGGGATGGGGTTTGTTTTAGAGAGGAAAGGGAAGGGGAGGGGGAAGCAAAAGGGGAAGGGTAGAAGGAGAAGGGAGGAATCAAAAAAAGACAGAAAGAGACAGAAAGAAAAAGAGAGGCAGAAGGAAGATTAAATCCTATAAAACCATATCAACCATGCACTATAGAGCTAGAACTCCACATACCCTGAACTAGCTTTAAGGATGGTTATACACTCTCTGTCCCAAAGGTATCATACACCTAAATGCAGCTGGAGTTTCACTGAATAGGGCTAATGAAAAGCATGGATTTAATGATCCTGTACTTACACCTGGATAAACAAAGGGTATCAGTCTAGAGTGCTGTCAGCTTGGTGTACTTTGTGAGCAATAAAATTATAACCAAGCTATTAATAAAAACTGATTTCTTCAGTTCAATAATCACTTGCTATGAAGAGTAAAGACCTAAATGGAAAGTAAAATGCATTTCTTGGTTTCTCACATGCCCATAAATCCCCCAAACCATAGGTCTATGAAAGATAAAAGCCAAGATTAGAAGTAACTTTGTAAAAAGCAGATAACAGACTTACATATGAACAAAGTTATCTCTACAGGCTAACTGAAACTATAGACAAACTCTATTTGAAAGACAAAACTTAAAAGTTTCTATCCATTTACAGGTTCCTTGCCTAAGAATACTGAAGGGGGGGGAGGGGGGAGAATTTCAACCACAAGATCCACACATTTGCATAGACATAAGAGCAAAGTAAACTTTTCTAAATAAGCAAAAAGTTTGTTCACATGGGATGACATATTAAAACTGCTAGGTTAACTTGTAAAGCTGTGTCCTGAAAAAAAAAAAAATCGACAAGGAGGTAATAATTATAGGTTTTACAGTATAGCTGAAATTTCTGAAAACAATGAACCAACCTCATTCACTTCCAAATACATCCCATTTTCCTAACTGCAGGCATAATTCTAAGGTGCTGTTTGCTTGGTGATGCTTCCATTTATCTCTAGATGGTCAAATATTCACCCACAGTTTATCTGTTCCTATTCAGAAAAAGGGTCCCGATATCCTTCATCTGGTATTCCTCTTTCCCTTGTGAACTGTGAATTCACTTAGAAAAGGCCTGCTTGGGAACTGAGAGACCTAATGTATATGCAACAGAATACAAATAGAACGATATAGTCACTTTAGTCAACCTTTTAGATTATGTTTTTTAGATCACCTACAAATAATAAGCATTGTCCATGTTCAGCACAGACAATGTGGAAGTATCAATTCTTTGGCATTAACTAGTTTGACCTTCAATAGGAAAAAAAACACCTGGACTCCCAGTTCACTTTGTCCATCTTACGAAGATGGAGAGAGTGGACTCTTCAGTCCTGTTCTCTTTTATGTTTTATTTATCTCTGACAAAATCTCACTAGAACTATGAATATTTCTTAGAACTATTAAAAATCTGGATTTAGAGTCCAGAGATTTCATTTTTTAAAACAGCTGAGAGAATTCCCAAGCAAGGTCAATTAGACCGCAGGACTCTGAAGTCAGCTTATAGTAAGAGCAGCCCATTTATTACTAAATTTTACTATAAGATATATTTCAACCTTTCAGAAGGGCTTGACATTTGTCATTGCATGTAGACAATTTTTCAGGTTAATTTTATGTTAAAACTTGGTAAAATAAAATTTGTGCCCACCTAGATGTGGTAAGGCATCTAATTCACTGCTTTTAATTTAGTGTATCTTTTAAATTCTTTTGCACAGTAAAATAGTAACAAGTAGTGACAAAAAGAACAGGATGAGCAAATATGAATATAAAAACCGAGACCCCAACTTTGATCCACCCAGAAAGGTATGGTTCTATTACATCTAGTATTTCAGTATTTAAAAATCAGGATAAAGTTAGCTATTTCAAAATTTTCCATGAACAGCAGGTGAACCTTACTTCTAGATACCATTACCGATGGAAAGCAGATCCATTTTCAGACACACAAATTTAAGTATTAAAGTCTTTGCATGTGATTTAGGTGTGGAAACTTTCACTGGCCAATAAAAACATAATCAATGAAGTCAGTGGATTTCAGAGAGCACATGTAAGTTTGGTAACTGGATAACTCCAAAAGTTTATGGCTGTTTTAACTAGGAGCTTGACTGACTTGTCTAATTATCTACTGATGTCTGACACATGTATATATGATATCCCCAAGAGGCTGATATGGATGACAGAGGTTTGATTTAACACTTCAGTGTTGCTATTTTTTTTAAAGATTTTTCACAAATTTAGGGAGAAATAAAATCTTAATTTCTAAGGGGGGGTGTTAAAAGTATATGGATTTTGTAACTTTAATTCATATTTTATGGAACAAAAAATTTTATTATAGATTTTCTGAGTGTCACTTAAGTGTTACTATTAATAAATGTGTAACACTGAAGTTATCTGTAGTCAAGATAATACCAAAACCTTTTTATGTATTAATATGGGCAATCCATTACAGATCATCTTAATACTTAGATAGGGAAAAAACAAACAATAGATGGAACTTGAATGACAGGGCTTTGCCTTCATCATTTATGTTCTTAGAATACAAATATAGGTTTAAGCAGACTAATAACATTTCTGTAATCTATAAATAAAGTCAATGTATAACTGAGTGTTGTTTTCTTTCAAGTAAGTTCAGTGTTTGGATGATGTACATTGGATAGAAATAGGGAAAAAAGGTAATGTAATGACCCTTTGAAATATTGCATCCTGTGCAAAAAGCAAATCCATTGGACACAAATAGTCCAATCCTCCTTAACGAGAAGAGTAAGTAATTAAGTAATGCTTAAAAACACTGTCAATGTGTGCTAAGCACCTAGTAATTTGTATCTTTCATCCTGGTTCCATGATTTTAGATGTGAGTTTGTTTTTCATGAATACTGAGCACTTATAATTTCTATTATTTTTTTACTAGATTTATGGGTGATTATTATTTCAGAAACTCATGCTTCTATTAAAAGCAAGGAAAAAAAATGGCAAGATACCTAAATTTACCTAGCCATGTTTGGAAAACTGACTCAGGATAAAGTATGCCTGAGAGAGATATATTAATTTCCTTTTTTTACTATTATTATTATATTAACTTTATGTTGATCATTTTTGGGGGGAAAAAACAAGTCAATGAGGGAAACACTGGTACACTTTTTAATACCTGAAAGATTTATGATAAAGTTAGGTTGACTGCATTTTCTTAGATTCCAACTTATTTTTTTAGTTAACCAAAATTTGCAGATACTTCTGTAATTTGAAAGAGAATGTTTACGTGGCAATCTATGCCATGTTGACTTGATTCTTGAGTTCCTGTTTTTGGAAAATTATGCATTAAAGATACAACTCTAGGACATGATGAGTTAGGATAAAAGTATTGAATTCTGTTACATGTATCCTGGCCACTGAGTTCTTATTAATACTTATTAATTATTAGTATTCTCTAATCCCTAACTAACCTGGGAGCCCAGCTATACTAACTACAGGATCTCACAAGAAATCATCATCTTCCCTACAGTCAGAATTACTACACTGCAGTCCTGACTGACCAAAATTGGGCTGTTAATTCTTGTCAACAAAATACATTTAACATTTAAAAAAAAGTAGAAGGGGTTCCTGAAAAGATGTCACATAAATGTGTCCTTAAACTTCCATTCTACCAATAAAACTGTGCCCTACTAATTCAGACAGAGAAAAGCAAAAGGTCAGAAAGATTTAAAAGTCATAAAAATGTATTAATTGCCAGAGCATTAGGCCATCTGTTGTGAAGCAAGAGCCTTTGTCCTCAGCAGTGGACTCAGCTATATCAATAGCGTAACTGCTGTTCAATAGCTATGTGTTAGTTTAGCTCCTCCTGGAGCAGACATTTAATTGAAACTCAGACTGGCAGAGTACATGGCTCCCTGTTGTTAATTGGTCTTTAGAGACTGTTAAGAAGTATGCCAATTATCTCTAGCCCCAGTCCCAAAACAAAAAAAGAAGTTTAAGAAGAGAGAAAATAAAAAGGTCACCTTGTCTTTTTATTAATAAGCACCAATAAAAAAGTGTCAGTTTTTCAAAACAATGTAAGTCTATGTGGCATTGTCTTTGGACACAGACTTGAACAGAAGTATGGCACAGCAGTTGTTCATGTACCACTAAGGCAGGTGGCCTAGAGACTGTCTGATCAAAAACAAGAGTATTTTTTTTCCCTCTTCAGTGAAAAATATTCTTTCTAGGATCAAGTTAAGAGCCTCAATTTAGGGTGTGTAAAAAATAACGCACTATAAAATGTCAAGATGCCTGAAGAAGATGTGAGAAATAAAGCAACAAGTCATGTGTGAGTGTCCTAACCCCCTTCAGAGAAGATGATTTTAAGAGCTAATTAGAAACATTTTTCAGTACAAGTAATCACCTCTATTTTCTGCTGCAAATTATTTAAACTTCAAAAGGGAAGCAAAAATGTTTAGCAGTCACTTCAAAATATAAGATACAAGAATCAAAAATCTTTGTAATATGCAGCAATATATTTTACCTTTTAAAACACCACTTGTGAACTAACAGCCACTATTCATTAAACACTAAATCCTTCCTTAGATCATAGAAAAAGACTTAACTAATACACTCGCTCTAACATGATTTTACATTTTTAAAAAGCAGTAAAAATTGTCCTATCATAATAGTATCAATACTTATTTTAAGAAAAGGTAAAGGAAAAAGGAAGTGCAGAGTCAGTATATATATTCTATATGTATAGTCAAGAGGAATTCTTACAAAACGAAATGTGTTTGCATACAAGATTTTAACTTCCATCTCTCCAGAACAAAAGTGACATTAATAACACAATGTCATGTACAGTTCCCCTTGTATTAACGGTCAGGATACTTAATATCCGTATCCCGAAATTTAAGCCTACAACTGGCTACACCTTAAAAGTCAAGCTGTTTTTACAGATTTTCCTTGTTATTGTGGGAAAAATTAGGAATTTTTACCAGGAAGAATATTCAGGGAATACAATTAATGGAAGATTTCTCTCTTCTAACCAACCTTCTCTTTATTCATTGATCCAAGAGTCTGGTGAATATTAAAAGTGCTATCCTGCAAACTCTTAAGCATGCAAAGCATGTAAAGACACTGTGTAATAACAATTCCTCCATAGAATGCTGCTAGGGACAGCAGAGGTACCTCACATTTAGCTGGTCAATCAAATCATTTTACATATTTGATGAAATGGATAAGAACAGAAAGACAGACTCCTAATGTAAAACAGTGCTGCTTAGGGTAGTTTTCTTTCCCCTTTAAATGATTAAACAGCATAATGTATGCCTATGTTACGCAACGAAGCAATCTGTAGAAAATACAAAGTGTTAAATACAGAGCAATAAGCAGAATAATGATGTTAACTACCATGAGAGTTGCAGCTAATGCATTCTGGCGCTGTACCACATCAGTGCAGTGGTGACGCTTTTGGGACTTCACATAATGTCTTTGAAGAGCACTGTGCTCATCAGCTACACAAGGACTTCAGCAGTTCCATGTTTAAACCTTAGTGTGAATGACCAATGGCCTAAATGAGTATTTTAGATGGATTTCAGAGAGGAGACTCTCAGAAGCTCATGGCAAATCTCCCTGGATAACAGTGAACAAGGACTGAAGAATCCACACTTCATTTCTGTGGACCTTATTTCCCAAAAGACATTTTGATTGTAGGACTTTGAATCCACTATAGGTGTGAACTAACAGATCTGGTCATGTAGCTCAGACAAAAGCTTCTAAAGCGTTCCTGAGTGCAAGTTTCCATCAGATGACTATTTACACCATTGTGCTTTTCAATATTCAGCAACAGGAATTAATTGAAACTGCCTGAATCTAAAAGTACAAGCATCTACCCTACTGTCCAGTATTATTAAAACATAAAAAAATCTGCAAAACAGGGCAGGCCTGATATCAAAGCCTGCAGCAGGACAATTTGGTGTAAACTGGTATAATAAACTGTAATACAAAGAAAAAAAAATGATACTAGGTATTGTAAAATTGCCTTT
The DNA here is from genome assembly GCF_964188355.1 of Buteo buteo. NCBI lineage: Eukaryota > Metazoa > Chordata > Aves > Accipitriformes > Accipitridae > Buteo > Buteo buteo. The sequence continues at coordinate 21,272,588 of NC_134190.1, read as the reverse complement.
GCCTTTACTGATCTGTAGGAGACATGCTTGCTCCCTCAGACATGATGCTGGAAGAACATAATAATTCACATGTTCATGTCTTTGGCTGCTCATTTTATTAAATAAAGAGTTCAGGCTAATTAAATAAGCCTCTGCTTTAAGGTAAATCTCAGTTCTCCTCCAGTAAATACAGGCATGAAAAGCTTCCAGATAAATACCCCTTGCTGGGTCGTAAACTTGTACAGATCACCTTGAGGTCCATTGCATAGACTTGGAAGTTCAGCTTTTAGACTTCTATACTGCTTTAATGGTTCATATATTTTTATTTGATGTTATAAAAGTGTATCTAAAAGTTAAGTTAGTTTTTGTGGGGTTTGGGGTTTTTTTTATTGCACAGAACTATAATTGTGAACTCTGCTTCAGACCATTGCCCTTTGCAATTTTGGGTACTGTCTGTCTAAAAGAAACAAAGCCACAGGATTATATTCTCAAAGACCAGGAAGACCACTACAGGAAAAGAAAATGACACATTTTTCAAATCTATGAAAAAAATATTTGCTTTGCATATTTCTTGCAGCCCTTTTTCCATGTGACCCAGCTTGCTCACTGTCAATGATCTTATCGTTAATGATTCTCTCAATACTTGCACTAGTTGAAAGCTTTGTTAACATACCAACATCAACATTAATAACTGATAATTTAAAATCTGACAGCATTATTGATAACTCAAGAATCATTAACCTTCTACTTTGGCACATTTTATGCATCAGGGAGCACAAACTGCCATGACTAAGTAGCGGATGTAAGTAAAAGCATTGCCAAAGTCTAAGCTTGAATTTTGCCTGTAAGAAATCTGAAAGCCAATATATTTATCATTTAACAGCTGCTTCTGCTAAGCATCAGGTTGTTATGACTATACATTCATGAAGAGGTGTTATAAACTCAAACTTGTTTAGCTAAAAGAAATAATGAGATTTATTCTGGAATGCACAAAACCTAATACTTACTTTTTTTTAAATTTTGTTGTTGTTGTTAAAGATAGCTCTTTAAAGTGAATTGACAGATTTTTTAATTAGTTTTCACAGGATGTAGTTACGGTAAAGTAGCTGTATTGTAAAGTAACACAGAGGACTAAATTGGATTCACTATTCCCTTTAATCCTTAAAGGGAACTCTCCTGATAATTTTTAAGTATTCTTGGCTATTTCAGAGAATCACACAATCACAAAATGGTGTAGGTTGGAAGGGACCTCTGGAGGTCATCTTGTCCAGAAGATGAATTATAAATGTATTTATAATACCTTAATTTAGTTGCTGACATATGGAATAATATGCTTTATATTTACTTTACTTAGTATGTCCCAGTCACAATTTAACCCCAGTTAAAGCTGTTGATATAAAGATGTGAAGAAGAGATTTCAGTGTGGAACAAGTGCTCACTGCTTGTTTGTGCCTTATTTTTTCTTTCTTTGTCTATTAAGAAAAAATAAATGATTGTTATTTGTTTTCCACTTTGATGCCATTAGAGCAGAAAAAGAAAAACTGTGATTAAAATTGAAGGGAGTAATACACCTGGAATATCATTAGAAATGACAACCACTAGGGTTATATTTGTCTTTTCTTGTTTGTCTATAATAAATGTATATATTAAAAAGATGTATTTGTTTAAAAAAAAATAGATGAGTGAATTTTGCCAAGACTATTTGGCTTTAAAGCTGCTTTCCTCATCTTAGATGCCCCATTCCTAGATAGGGGCCTGTCATGATCATTGCATACGCTCACCTGAGGATCACTTTGAAGAATCAAAGGTCTCTGTTTTCCAGCAATTATTTCATATTGCAGCAACTGCAAATCCCTGCTTATATGTGAACCACGAATGAACAAAAGAATTGTCATTTCTTGTCAGAGATAACCCATGTTCAAAAAAAGGTGAATGTGAATGAACAATAGAAACAAGAACAGAAAGGAAAACCAAAGCATAGATGGTGGAATTGATTTCTTGAAAGCCACTCACTAGATCTGGATTCAGTTTCCAGCATTGCTAGTGAATCAAAAAAGTCCAGTATAGTTTCTCACACTTGAAATTCTAAGGACACCATTCCTTTCCTGTTTGATTCTTAACTTTTTCCTAAGTGCCAGCAAAGATACACAGTACAGGTTTCCCAAAACTAATCTTGTCAAGGTTGGTTGAAAAACTGCTGCTAACCTGAGATCTGTATAAGTACCATTCATTTAATAAGGGCATTTCAGTGGTATTTTCCTAAAAATAAAGAAATCCTAATTCTCAGCTGATGTAGGTCAGTGTAACTTCACTGATTTTAAAGAGTCAGTACTGATTTATGTAATCTGAAAAATTTGGTTGATTGTTTGTGGTAATCTATTAGAAGTGTAGATAGTACAGCTTTCCTTTTCTAACTTAATCCCTTCTCTTTGAGTAGCTTGAGGCTTCTTGTTGAGATAATTAAAAATACCATTTCTTTTTCACTGTTTTAACTTTGTATCTGCTTGTTCTAACTCAAAAGAGAAATAATTAAAGGACTACTCAGAAACCTGGAAATCACCTTTGCCTGAAAACTCTTCATCTATTAGATACAAGTAACACATAGCAACACCTACTCACTAGTAGGCTTGCTGTGAAATCTCTTTTTCTCATCCCTATTTAAACAATCAGATTCTCCCTTGCTTAAAAAAATATTTTAAATCATCAAGATAGAAATATTTTAAGCAAATAAAGAAGTTCAAGATAATAAATTTATATAGCTCTTTAGTTCAAAGTTATTCGCCACCAAAATATTTAGAACTGCTGAGTTGCATCTTAATATCAATTAAGTTATTCAGTTTGAAGGTTTGTTATAATTCCTTCTGTCACTGGAAAACGGTTGATGAAAATAAAAATCACCTCTTCTTATAGGCTCGATCTGAATAAAATGAGAAGTTGGTATTTGCATTATCTCAGTACTATCATTGGCTAAGTTTTTAGAAATTGGAGCTTCTGTACAGGCAATCTACTACAAATACAAGGGTGCTGTGATTTCTTCTCAGCTTGTCTATATGGTAAGAAGTGCTTCTACCTTCTTTATAGGTTCAGTTCATTCTTCCATTCAGTTAATTATTTGAGGTTTCTTTTTGGTTTCTTCAGGCTTTAGCAGAAATTGAAATTTTGTTTTGGGCCCCTTCAAACACTTACCTACACTACTGAAAGGCTTCTTTTAGTTTCAAAAAAGACATTTTAAACTTAATTCTTGAAGAAAGTTTATAAACCTTGAAGAGATTTTGAAAATACTTAAAAATCATCAGAGATTGGCTAAGTTCAGTTAAAAAGTTGCTTTGGCAATATAAGGTAACTTCTAAGCTCCTCAATTACTATTATTAAACACAGTAATATTTTCTTGGATTACCAATTTCATGGATTTTTTTGATTAAAAGTTGCCTTAAACAATCTTGATACATTACACATTGCACCATTTACTTTAAAAAGAGTAATAGAAAACTACTACGTCAAGATACTAAGTCGGAGAAACAGTATGTTGTTTATCTAGACCTTAGTAATGCTTTCAACACTGCCTCCGGTTACGGTGAAGTGGACTAAAAGGAGCCTGAACTGCCAGGCTCAAAGGATTGCGATCAGTGGCACAAAGTGTGATCAGCCTCCACTTGGAGGCTAGTCACTAGTGGAGTACCCCAAGGGTCAACACTGGGGCCAATGCCGCTCAACATCTTCATTAATGACCTGAATGATCGAGCAGAGTGTACCCTCGGCAAGTTTGCTGATGATACAAAAATGTGAGGAGTGGCTGATAGGCCAGAGGGTCATGCTGGAAAAAAAGCGCTGATAGGAACCTCATGAAGTTCAGTAACAGAAATTGCCAAGTCCTGCACCTGGGGAGGAAAAACCCCATGCACCAGCACATGCCAGGGGCCAACGGGCTGTGAACGGCTTGGCGGAAAAAGACCTGGGGGTTCTGGTGGACAACTAGTTGACCACAAATCAGCAATGAGCTCTCGCAGCCAAAGCGGGCTAACAACACACTGGGCCGCGTACAAAAAATTGTTGCTAGTGTGGCAAGGGAGGTGATCCTTCCAGTCTGCTGAGCCGTGGTGAGATACATCTGGAGTGCTGTGTCCACCCCAGTAAAAGACAGGCATGGGCTGACTGGAGAAAATCTAGCAAAGGGCCACAAAGAAGATTAAGACACTGGAACATCTGTCATATGAGGAGAGGCTTGGAAGGATAGGACTGTTCAGCCTGGAGAAGAAAAAGCTCAGGAGATCAATGTGCATATACATCAGATGGGCAGGAGTCAAGAAGAAGGAGCCAGGCTTCTCAGTGATATCCAGTGACAGAACAATAGGCAATGGACACAAATTGAAATGTTGGAGAATTCAAGTATCTTGGAGATATTCAAACCGTGACTGGACTTGCTTTAGCTGACCCTGCTCTGAGTACTGGGATCAGACTAGATGATTTCCAGAGGTCCCTTTCAACCTCATCCAATCTATAAATAGACATAATTTAATTTATTACATTATCAACTTTTCATTTCATAAAAATTTTGCCACACTAAGCACCTAAACTACTGCCAGCACCTATTATCCTGAAAGGAAACAGTATCTTGTTAGAAGAATCAGCAACTCCTCCAAATTATTTTGTCAGTCATCACTGTTTTTTATAAAATGCAAAGACTTCAAAGTACATAGTTATTCATTTTTGTAAAGGACTGGTTAAAAAAAAAAAAATAAAGTGCAATTACCAAAAAGAGATTACCACACATCTATTCTGGTTTTTAGTTAAGCTTTTTTTAAAAAAATCCACAGCACACACTTGGGTTTTTTTTCCTAAATATATATGCAGAAAACTTGGTCTTGTCAGGACAAAAATTATCTCTATATTACAAACCATTTTATTTTATAAGAAAATAACCTTTATTCTTTGAGGACATACTTCTGAAACAATGATTTATACCTTCTTTGACCACTGAGTTGTGTCTTACCAAGGAAGAAAATTCACATAGACATTTAATAAGTAAGAAACAAGAAATGTAGAAGTACGTAGAAATATGGGTTGCTAATGCTAGATCAGTATGCATGGAGAGCTCGTTCAGACTCCATTGCTGGAGATATTCAACCTGTTTACCTTCACAGTTGGTTCTGCTTTGAGCAGGAAATTGGGTAAGATGAACTTCTGAGGTCACTTTCAGCCTAAATTTTTCTATGATTCTGAGATTAGATTAGAGAATTCCTGATCAGAACCTCACACAGCAATTTCTGCACCAAGGCTATAATTTCTGTTTCAGCTGTGATATTATTAGGAAGAACATCTAGGTTCAACTGAAGTGAGAAAGAAACCACCATCACTCTGAGCAAATTGTTGCAATAGAAAATTAACTTCACTTTAGTACTTTACACCTTAAGTCTAATTTGATTTTAAAAAGTTGTATTCCAGCTACTAATATACAATCTGACTTTTTGCAATAGAAACAAAGCAAAAACATATTTAAAATACCTGTTCCCTATATTTAGATAGTCATAGAAAATTGTACATGACCTCTTCCTGGAAAAAAAGACTAAATAAATGGGGGGGGTGTCTCCCATCTGACATGTTTCCCAGAATATAAATCACTCCTGCAGCTCTTTACTGACTATCTTTGTAAATTGCTTCGACATCTTCTAAAGAAATCCATCACAGAAATGCTGGGTATCATCCCTGTTATTATTATTATGGGAACAGATACAAGTGTAAAGCATATTGTCATGCATTCTGTGATTTGGGAGCAAATTTGGGTCCGAAGTAAGAGTAGCATTTCAGAAACACTCTTAGGAGATTATTTTTAAACTTTTTTTTTTTTTTTACATGATATCTGAAAGGGTTTTTATTTTCATTGTGTTCATAGCTACAGCTCAAAAAAAAAAAGAGGGAAGTGAAATTGTCAGATAATTTATAAGACATTGAGAGAAAGCAAGAAAATGAACATAAAATATCTTTGGAGTAGCTGTAAGCACTTTTTTTTGTTGAGGATTCTGATGAGCACTTTGCGTTTCTTGCAATCATAGAGTTATTTTGTCAAGAAAGGCAGTGAGTTTGAGAGAGGGAAAAGAAAAGATGGAGATATTATGTAAATGACTAGATACCAGATTAACTATAAGAAAGCAGAGGGGATTTTTTAAACTATTACTATTCATTGCATTCCCCTTCTGCACATATGCTGAAGACAGAAATCCAGAACAGGACAAGGCCAAGTTTACTAAAGTAAAAAAAAATCAGGTATTCGTTGGCTAAAACCCAAAATATCTCCAGATAAGATTTGTAATACATCTCCCATAGCAAATAATTATCCATATTTATGGATATTTCACACAAATAAATCACAGTTTAAAAGACTGACTGCAAAACATATGCCAAATCTAAAACATTTAAAGAGCTGGATTTTTCAAAAAGCAAGTCCTTGAAAATCCAGCTTGGACTGACTTGATTTAAATACTTAAAAATCATTAATTCTGCCCACACATGCCCATTATTTGCCAGTACGATAGGCAAATATCTATAAAAGAAACAGTTGTCGTCTTCTTCAAGGTTATCTATAACACTCAGTGTTTTGAGTTTTAGAAGTAAAAGAATAATCCTACATAATATTTGAGCTGGACAAAGGAGCTCAGGAATTCTTGAGTAGTATTCCTTGCTAATGAAGCTCATACATAGGAAATAAATTCACTGTTCACTTTGGGATTTCTGTATAATCTTGGAGTATTTTCATTCTTGCACTAGTCTTACATCACCGTTTTCTATCCTATCTGCAACCAAAGTTTACAGCCCTATATCTCTGGGCATATTAAATCACAGTATGTATGCCCTCAGTTGCAAAATTATGACCTTGAAGTTTGTTTTCTAGTTCCCTTTCTTATGAACCCGGAAAGTTGGAAGAAAGAGGAATTCCCTCTGGGTGATACTCAAATGAACTAAATTTTGATGTCTTCTCATCCTGTGAATTACCTATCACGGCAGACAAATCCCATTCATTCACCATAATTAGTACTCCAAGGTGAGCCGACTACCTGTTTCATGTACTACTACAGCGTGAATTAGAGAGAGGAGGGGAAAGAAAATTCTCCCAGCAGAGCTCAACATGACAGACTGCACAAATCAATTTTAATTAATTCTGCCTCTTTAAATCTGTCTGCTCTTTTGGAAAGATTGCTATCTGCGTCAGGCACTATGGCAAGATAATTAACAAAAGCACTGCAGGGCGCTGATAGCACTAGCAGCCAATTTACTTGGCAACATCTTGGTTTTATGAGAGTGCCAGGTTAGAAGGTCCATTGTATTAGGAGTGGGATTGGTGTTCCATCTTCATGTAAAAAAGACTCATCTTTTACAAGGAACACCTTGTGAGGTTTTAATTATATGGCTTCAAGCAAGAATTAATGAGAGAGAACTTCAGAAAAACAACTTTAGTGTTATGAGGCAGAAACTGTTTCAACGTAAGATTACTGACAATGAAAACTCAGTGTGTCAGTGCTATAAAGTTCATCCTGGGAAGCATAAGCTCATGAATTGTTGTTTTGTTCTGGTTTGTTTTTCATGCTACTTGGCACACATTTCAAGCCACCTACTGTAGAGAACTGACTTTTCAGAAACAGTAACTCTGTTACATTACATTGCTTCACTGCCTAGTAAGGCGTTTGATGGAGTGGTACAATATACTACACCAATAATAAAATGTTGACATTACTCACAGTAAACTGATCTAACTTTGAGTATTTTTTAGGGCAAACATCACAAACTAGTGCCTGTCCTTCAGAAATGGTAAAGCAATCAAAGGCAAAATAATGACCAAGAACTTAAAAATATTGTCTAAAACTGTCATTAAAAATCAGATTACCAGTCTGGTATATATATATATAGCCTATCTTCTTCAGTAGCCTTCCATGACAATTGAGGGATAAACTGGCATATAGCTTCTGGAAGAATCAGGATAGTAGTTTTGTATGATTTAGATTTGGGTTAAAATAAAAGATGTGGATCATATCATACGAAGCATTATTTTGGTACAAATTCAATCTGCTACTTAAATAATTTTGAAAAAAATATATATTTTGTCAAAGTAGGTATCATCTGTCTTCTACAGCTGACGTGAAAGGCCAAATTCAATAAAAACTGGATTTTGTATTCTGGTTAATTCAAGAGAAATGTGACTGCATGTTCATGGATACTCCAGGTCAAATCTCTACTGATAGCTCACCGTGTGCACAGTCAGTGGTCATACAAACATGGTGTTAGAATACCAACTCTTTGCAACAATGATGGCATTGTTATTTTGACTTAAATAACAATAAAATGCTACATTTAATTTCAAGTTACTTCCTTCACATCTCTTGCACAATGCTAGAAGTGCTTTGGCATATAAGCAGTGCCATTTAGACTGAAACTGATAGTATGTTTTACTTCAATAAATCAGGTTCTCTTTATGTACTGGGTATAGGTTTCAAGGTTTTGGTACTGGGGAGGATGGCAGGGGTGACTCCTGTGGGAAGAGACTGGGGCTGCTCTGTGCTGGAAACAGCTGGTTCCACTCTGCTGGAGTAATTTATCCAGAAGGACTGCAGCCTGTGGAGAGAACCCACTCCAGAGCAGAGGAAAAGTGTGAGAAGAAAGGAAAAGCAGACAGAAAACTGCTATGTATTGATGGTAACACTCCTCCCTCTCCCATCCCTCCCAGTGGTGCCTGGGGAGGGCTTGGCAGTGAAGGTGTGAAGCTGGGCATGACAAAGGGGGAAGGAAAGGTGGTGTTTTAATGTTTGCCTTTTGTTTCTCACCACTTTATTTCAGTTAGCAATAAATTAAACTAACTTCCCCCAAATAGAGTCTGTTTTGCCTGTAACAGAAACTGGTAAGCAGTCTCCCCACCACAACCCATGAGCTTTCTCATTTTATTTTCTCCCTCTATCCTGCAAAGGAAGGGGAGTGAGTGAGCAGCTGGGTGGGGATTTGGTTGTTAGCCAAGACTAACCCACTTCACTTCTACAAGACCTGGATAAACTTCATATATATTTCCTTATGTTTATCTTTACAGCTGTATGTGAAGGAAAAGCCAGCTCTGCTGTTTTAATTTCATTTTTCTTACACACTGGTAGGACAGTTTTTAACAAACTACTGTGTTGCTAGATCATTCAGCTCTTTCATTTAAACTGTTAACTCCAGTGGATGAAAATATGAATTCAGAATCTTTTCAGTTCCCCAGGAAATTCTACAGTTCTGCTGAGAGATGACATACAGAAAAACTTGGATACTCTGCCACAAGAAACTATTCCTATATCAGCAATTACCTCAGTGAACCATGTGTATGTCCATAAAAGAAGTAGTCAGCCAGAACTCACTCTGTCATGAAACACTGCATACAAAACCTAAACACTGGAAGAAAACAAAGTACAATATTTGACTCATGCTGTAGTCAAATGATCAGACTCACAGAACATTTTGTTTTCTTCTTTTGTCTAGGTTCCTTTACCCACAACACCGGCATATTTAGAATTAAAAGAAAAACAAAAATAAAACACACACCCCCAAACAATAAAATACAATTTAAACATAAAAGTTGAGAAGACTCCTACCAGAAAATCTAATTGCATTCTTTTGCTATACAAGATTTCAGAGTAATTCTGAGGCCAAACAATGCAGCTTCTGTCTCTCTTACACATAATGAGTAAAATTCAAAAGCACCTAGGCTAAGATCAAAATGTTTGTGTAAATTAGGATTAAGACAATTAAGTAAAAGCAAAGCAAATCTTTATTTACTTTGGAAAACATTAGGCATGTCGGTTCTACTAAATTAAACAATGCCAAGGAGCATTCCCATGCATTTAATTATCTAACCTGCTGAATCATTATAACGGTTCCCATCCAAGTTTTGGCAAAAGCTAAGCAATACTTTCTCAAGCAATTCCTTGAGGTGGAACAGAAGACATGGAACAGAACTTAACACAGACTAAGGACCATTACCAATAGCAGTTTGCCTGTGGCCACTCTGTTTTGGTGGCTAAGAAAACTTAACAGCATGGATGTGGGCTGTTCCATGCAGTGCAATAGAATTGTACTGTGTTTTTTCATTTTACCAGCACATACTCCAATTACCACCTTCACATGTGCAATGAACGTGATTGCAGTCTTTTTCACTGTTGGAATTTCATGAAGTGCCCTCAACTTCAGAATACCCATACCAGCCTTCAAAGAGCACAGGAGCTCTTGATGACAGTGGGTTCTGTCAAACCAACCTGAACCACCCAAGTAGGAAAAGATGACCAAGAAAAACAGAGATTAAAGGGACTCTTAACTGATATTGGAGATATTTGCAAAAACAAAATGCAGGTATAAGTGTCTCATCATCACTGTACAACACAATCAAAACAATAAAGAGCACAGCAAAAAGAAACTCTCTAGGATATTATTTGGAACCAAATTAGTTATATTTTATTTCAATATTTGAAATGTGCTGCTATTGGTTTGGTTTTGTATCATATTAACCTTGAAAGAAGCGGTGAGACTTGGGGCTGCACCATTCTTCATCTTCATTTGCAATTGTACGTATCAGTATTTTAGCCTTCTCTCCAGACCTATTGAAGTCTACAAGTTTCCTATTGATATTCCTAAGTGCTACAGCAAGTACTAAAATTTCAAGTTACTCCTAACATCTGTCCATGAAGTTAATTGAAAATGGTCAATTGTGAAAGATTTTATGTAATTTTACAGCTCATCTACTCTATACAAAACCCTTAAATATTTCAAGGATGTAAGTCTTTTCCTTGTGAGTGTAGCTTATAATTGCTTAATCATGAGAGAAAAATGTTCTAAAGATAATTCATGAGTTCTTGAAGACACTAGTGCTCTCTCCATCATTACAATTGGCATTCTTTCTTCTGAATTTCAGAATATTATTAATGGGTAAGAAACACCCCTATGCAAAGGAAAAGTGTGAAGCTTATGAGCACCACTTAAGCTTTGCCTAAAAGGACATGTTCCAGCTAGCTGTACTAATGACAAACTGCTCTTTCTCCAAGTGCAGTGGTATACGGTATTGGGGTTGCTTGGTATGAATCAGACCAGCTGCAGTTATGATAGTTTTACTGCTGGAAACCAGCTGAAAAGAAAGTGGATATTATAGTTGACACAAAACTGAATATAATCTAACAGTGTTCCCTCATCAAAAATAAACCAACCAGCACAATAAATTACATTATGAGGACTATGGCCAGCAGACCATTTATCCCACTCTACTCAGTGATAATGAAGCCACACCTGGAATACTGTGACCAGTTTTGGGCCCCACAGTTGAAAAAGGTGGAGGGTTACCAAGATAGTCTAGAGCTCGTGACCTCCAAGAGAGGTTGAAGGAGTTGGGCTGGTTTAATCTGGAGAAGCCAAGGTAAAGGGGCAATCTAAGAGCAAACCACAAGTACTTGAAGGGAAGTTACAAAGATGACTGAGCCTAACTCTTCCCAGCAGTGGCAGACAACCAAGTTAAAGGCAAAGTGGCTAAAATTAGCAGCCTGAGAGGTTTAGATTAGATATTTGGAAATCAAAAAAAAACCTTAAAAAAAAAAAAAAAAGAAAATAGGAGGATACTACAGCACTAGAACAGGTCACCTAGGCAGGCAGCACAGTCTCCATGACGGGCAACTTCCAAGACATTGTTAGACAAAGCCACAGCTGATGTGATCCATGGGCGATAGTCCTGCTGAGAGCAGGAGTTTCGATGGCTTCCAGAGGTACTTCTAACAACCATTTCTATTACAAACTCCAAAATGGTATGGAGTAAAACATGTAAAAGTTAGACCAGATGCCCAGTTGTTGGATTTGGGGGTTTCTTTGAAGGAGGGTTGGTCCCCCCTGTCAATAAAATGGAAAGCTAGCAAGGAAAATCACCATCTTGATCTTTTCTCTCTTTCAAACCCATTCTTTGAACTTCTTTTAAGAGTCTTGTAAATTATATAGTTAAAAGTCTCTAGTAGCTCTTCCTAATCACTATTCAGCTTATCCTAGCACAGAGAAATGAACCTGAAACTTCAATTTAATATATATACAGAAATAATGTTTAAAAGAATGTTTTTCCCCCACTACACAGAGAGCAGCTGTGTCTCATATATTACTGAATACAACATCCAAAAGGAAGAGAAACAATATTTTTCTTTGAAGTTCAGTTCCTTGAGAAAGAAGAGCTAGTGGCCAAACTTCAAAGAGAAATCGCCCTTCCTACCTGGCTGTAGCACTTCAGAGAGAGCTAATTTACTTCTCTGGTGAAAGGCAGGCCTCTCAGCAGCCGAGATGTCTAAGAAATGAGGTAGCTGGTGGACTCTGGAATTAGGTGACAATTTTCTTTGAAGTTTGGCTGCTCATCTCATTAGCATTTCAGACATGTTGAAATGATTTACTTTCCATGTAGAAAGATAAACGGAAGTTCCCAACTTAGCTCTTAAAATTGTAGCTGGACTTTAAAAGGCTTTAAAATTCTTAGATGGCATCTTGAAGGTTTCTGACATACATGATAGAGGCACCCAAATTTTGCATTTTTGCAATAACCAAATTGCCACCTACAAGTGACAACATCAATATCTGTCTAAGAGAAGTAGACAGAAACTAGTTGTAAAATTGGAGTATCTTAATCCTGGTAACACTGATTCTATAGAGATGAGGAAAAAAGCCAATGCTTCTTTGAATTAAATAGGGATTAAAATTTGCCCAGCATCATTACTTTGTTTAAAGCAGCTGGCAGTCTGCACTTCATTAAACCTGTATGGTGACATCTACACAACTAAGGAAAAGGTCAGACATGCTAGAATTCTGCTGCATAACAATTTCCTAAGTGGAATATTTTTCCTAGATACATTATACATTTTTACAATTGACTTTCACAGAATTTAAAGGGCACAGCTCATATGGTCTTCAAGGGCGTGAAATAACCAGCGTATCTCTTCAACCCATGAGGGACCTGGCAAACCACAAGTAAAACAGTTGTCTATATAGGATTCAGCACTGAGTTTTCATCTTTCTGTAACTACCATTTTCATTTAGGGCATTTTTATGAAGTGTCTCAAACAAGCCCTATGGGTTCTGGAAAGCTTAAGGTATCTCTTAAAGGACATCTTTAAGAGAAGTGCTCTGGAGAATTAAGTGAAGTGTTCAGAAATTCAATGAACGAATTACTAGCTTGGACATCTCATCTTGCTGACTGAGACTTCCATCTCTCAAATTATCAGAACTGTAATCTTATAAACTTGGCACAAGATACATGTCCATATGACACATACACACTGACTTCAGTCTACCTCTTACAAATATTTGCAAAGATGGAGTTTAGAGAAAAAAGAAAAAAAGAAAAAAAAAAAAAAAGAAGAAAAAGAAAAACATTGAAAACCCATCCATCAAAGGAATTCAGTGGCTTGAAAGGTAGGGATAATTGCAGTTGCTGGTAAAAAATCAAAACAGGGAAAATTGTGCATCAGATAGAGAACTTTTGCTTTAATGTGAATGAAATAAAATATGCAAAGAACTGGAAAAGCAATGAAAGGAGAAAGCAGTACTAATCTGCAAGGGAAGGAAAAAGACAATAAGATTGAAATATAATACAGGACAGGGAATGCAAATGAAAAGATTTTTAAAATAACATATAAGGAAAGAAAAAAAATACTATGGCAGTAAAATTGTGTTATTCTATTCTATCCTTTTACCACTAAGATGATTTTCATTTTTTGTAGTAAAAAGGAATCTTAAAAGAAAAATTGTTTTAAAAAGATAGTTTAAATAAATTAATTGATGCTTAAAGAGCCATATGGTAATAGTATTAAGACACTCCAGGGCATGTTTTATTAGTCTATTAATACAAACTTCAGGTGGTAAAAGCACTCGGCCATACAATACACCTGAATTGTATATTAATTGACAAATAAAACACACTCTGCTGAGTTTCGGCAGAGTACTATTGTTGCAAGTACATGTAGCTAACTGTACAAGAAACAAAATCTTGTTTACAAAATGCCTCTAAACACTATAGCAACATTGCTCAACAACAGGCAAAGTATTAGCTAAAAACTATGTTTCCTCTTCCAGAAATAAGGATATGTAGTTTTTCATCTATCTCAGCTTCTCAGGAGCTAGGTCCTAAAGATAGTAAAATCACTTCATACCTTATTTGATCTCAAAGGCATGGGTAAGCGTAGCTCCTCAAAAGATTCTTGGTCTTCGTATATTGTTCAGATGATGGACTTGGAAGGTTCTGAGAAGAACTGCATTTCCTTAAAATAAGGAATGGCAAGATCTAAAGATCGGATGGCAGGAATAGTGTGATTGCTCCTGACTGGTGGGCCAGAAGGCTAAGGCTGGGTGAGAAGCTGAAGCCATGTGAACAAGTACTCTCTGCCTTGATCCCATTAGTCTAGGGACTGACCACGACAGATCAGCCCTGGGGACAGGACCTGGAAGTACCACTGTGGTACAGAGTGGGGTGGGGGGACTGGAGTGAGAGGCAAGAAAGCTGGAGTAGAAATCTGGGCAGAGGCAGAAATGCCTGTATCTATTAGAGTACATATATGATTATGGTACCTTCTTTCAAAAATGTTAAGTAAGGCCTAAGTCTTGCCATTCATTTTCAAATATTTGTGAAAACCATAGTTATCTCCTGCATTGGTTAGTCCACAGCCTATGTAGAAATAACGCTAACACAGCAGATGTCACACCTAAAAGGTGGGATCTTGCTTTTAAATTTTTAAATTTTAAACCTAAAAGGTATGATCTTGCTTTTAAACTTAGGGCAAAACAAAGCAATTACAACTTGCTTATAGCCAGCTGTATGTATGAAAGAAACCTGAAAGGAGGTTATAGCGAGGTGGGGGTCGGTCTCTTCTCCCAAGTAACAAGCGATAGGACAAGAAGAAATGGCCTCAAGTTGCACCAGGGGAGGTTTAGATTGAATATTAGGAAAAATTTCTTCATTGAAAGGGTTGTGAAGCATTGGAACAGGCTGCCCAGGGAAGTGGTTGAGTCACCATCCCTGGAGGTATTTAAAAGACACGTAGACTGGCACTTAGGGACATGGTTTAGTGGTGGACGGCAGTGTTAGGTTTATGGTTGGATTCGATGATCTTAAAGGTCCTTTCAGACCTAAATGATTCTATGATTCTATGAAATTCTAAGAAAAATTGTAAAACAGGACATTACATAATGTAAATGTACAAAGGGACTGACTGGTTCCCAAACTATATATATTCCAGAACTCTTAAAATTTTGACCTTTTTTTTTTGTTTTTAAGGATTGGTGTGCTTGCTGGTTTTGTCTATGTAAGAGTAGTCTCTAAATACTGTACTAGGAGAGCATTAATGACTTCTGTAATGGCTGCTATTTAATCATAACTATTAAAGATTATGGGCTACTGAATCTGCTGCAGTAATATTTTTTTTAAAGAGTTCAAGGTAAAGATTGTTTATTTTTATGATGAACTCAGACAGATCAGCCTCGGGTTCTAAGACACAGAATGTTATGATCTAACCATAAAATTTACCATAGTTCAAAAAAAGGTGCAGGTTAAAAGATACCACAAACTAACTGTGATTTGTGTCATTGCATACCATGTATCACTGCCACAGGAAACGCATTCCAAACCACCACTATCATATAATGAAAATAAGAACAAATGTGTGAAAGTATTTAGGAAATCAGTGGCTTTCTGCCAATATTTTTAAAAGGGCTTTTAATAAATTAGACTTTCCCTGTCACTTTCCCCTGTCTCTACCCATCAAAAGTCCTAATAGGAGTGTTTTCTCTCATATGGTACGATTTCAAACCCCTGAGGTCAAATCAAGTATTTCAGTAATATAGTATCAGGTCCACAGAGTGACAAGTATATAAACAATTTTTAAACAGGAATCAATGAAAGAGCCAGACTTCTATAAAAAAGTATATTACTGTGTTTCTGAAAAATGCTTACTGATTAAACAAAAAGCTGATAAAAATCTAGAAAAATAATGGGGTATAGAGTACTTTTTCCAAATAATTTGTATTTTAATTTCTAGAAAAATGCTGACCACTCTATAATCGTATGTTTAGAGTTGTAATTTCTTACTGTCACTTTGGTTTTGATGTCATTGGCAAAATTTTAATAAGGAAGTCCCAGAAGCCATCAGAGTCATCTGTATTTTATCATAGACAATTATATGCTTCCTGCACATTGCAAAGTGTTCATGTACTACAGTAATGTAATATATTTTTCCTCCCAAAACTCAAGTGAGAAAGGGAAGTAAATTCCTGGATTCCAAATGGGGAAGTAACAGTCAAACAGGCACTTCAATCAATTTTAAAAAAATCTGATAAACTTAATTCCACTTAGACCATTTAGTTGAAATTTGAGCTTCAAAATTATTCAGCCAACAAACTGATTTTAATTTCCATTGTTTTGACAGTCTCTTCAAAAAAGCATCAGTGAAACACAAACCAAGTTATTTTATAATTAGAGAATTATTATAATTTTTTCTGGTTTCCAGAGGCAATTTTCTTCATAACTGGTATATTAAAAAATGTAAATATTATTTAAATTTGGTGCAATCATTTTAAAAAAGCTAACAATTAAAGAGGTCTCTGATTAACCAATACAGTAGTTGCTATTTGTGACAGTATTTGTCAAAAATATCCCACAATATCCAAGCTATCACATTTTCACCTTAGAAATTGAAACTGTAATAGATTTACCAACAGTGACTATGTGATGTCTGTCACTAAATAAATTACAAAAATTCAGTAACCAAGTGGCTCTTAGAAAAAATAATGTGACTATTGGGCATTGAAAGCACCCTACTGACCCTCCTGTGTTTTTGTGTTGACAGGTCTAAAATCCTGAGCATCACTGACATCTGGGCAAGTTAACTCTGCTAGTAAGTGCCTTGCTTAAAAGAGGTGAGGAAAAGTTCACGACAGAGAAACTGATACATACAGAATTACTAAATTTATAGAAAGCACATATGCCTTAGGATGTCAGTGAGCTGAACCAGGAGGATGGAGCAGCATGTGCCCCAGGGGCTGACACCAGGACCAATACTGTCTATCATCTTCATCAGTGACCTGGGCAATGGATGCAAGTCTGGAGAAGATACAAAACTGGGAGGAATGGTTGATACACCAGAGGGTCGTGCTGCTATTCAGAGAGTCCTCAACTGGCTGGAGACACAAGCTGACAGCAAGCTCCTGAAGTTCAATAATGGAAATTGCCAAGTCCTGCACCTCAGGGGAATAACCCCCTACATCAGTACACACTGGAGGAAAACTCTGGAAAGCAGTGTGTTCTGGCAGACCTGGGGGTTCTGGTGGACAATCAGTTGACCATGAGCCAGCAATTGTGTGCTTGACATAAGACATAGTCCTGGGCAACTTACTTTAGCTGACCCTGCTCTGAGCGGGGAGATTGGACCATATGATGTCCAGAGGTGCCTTCCAACCTCATTCATCCTGTTTGATTCTACGTGTTTGCCTAGTTTATACAATTTTAGGCTTCAGCTTTTGGCCATTGTTAGAGATGGCACACCATGCTGGATTGATGTTTAGTCTTCCCAGATATGGCGGTTCTGAAAAGAAGCTCTGTGTACAGATAATCTTTCCCTTTAATCTATGTAACATTAGGTCAGAGGTGAATATCCAGTGACTGTTGCAGCTCAAGCAGCTCAGTTGTGTGTCAAGGCTACAACATCAGACAGGGAAGGTGGTGTACAGGCAAAAGGGAACTGGGTCACCCAGCTGTGAGAGAAATGAGCCAGCAGTGACTCCTGATAGCCAAACTTCCCATTGCCTTGGCTGTAGGCTAAACATTTGCACTTAATGTCTGGAGCAATCCAACCACGTCTCATTCTTCAGCAGAGCAGAGTAAGCAAGCCCTGGGAAACCACAGTTACCTCCTTGCTCTGAAATACTTCCATATTTCTTTTCTGCCTGTCTACATGGTATGAAGTATGTCTGGTGGCTCTTGGTATTACAAAAACCTTGATATGCAGCTCATAGGGTCAAGAGAAATGACTGATTAGGGACTGACAAAGCTGAAGTAACCCAAACTCCATAACACTTCCCTCTTACCTCCCAGCAGATAATAGAAGATCATCAAGATGGAAGGATTGTTTATAGTTCTAGAGAAGTAGAGATAACTGGGAAATTTGACATTCAAGCTTAGTTCAAGTAAATTTATGCATAAACTGAACTGAAAAGTTACCACTGTTGGCTATAAATTTTACCTAAGGTAGGAAACTGGCACATCAATGGGAAAAAAAGAACAGACTTATTCCAAACTTGCAAAATTAGAATAATTTAGCTACCAGGAAGCTACTTTAATGACTGAAGTGCCAATGCTTTGTAGACAAATTCGTAGCCGTAATTGCTCATATTACTCACCTACAGTTATTACAGTTGAAAATATATCTATGTAATACATGTAAATACATGGATGCATCTATATGATCAAATTTGCACACTATACACAAATACGCATACTACATACACATATAAATACATGTAAATTATGCCTACATGTATATGTGCACACACTTAGATAAGATGTTGTCCGATTAATACTAGTTCTATCAGGCATTTTGATTTCCTTCATGCAGCCAGATAACAGTCTTGTAAAATATCTTAATTTTGAAAACAAATAAAATAAATGAACTATATCCAGTTCCTGAGACGGATCATAATAAACAAATGATAAGCATCAGTACTAAAGCAAAATTATCTGTACATTCAATTTATCAGAAATTGGTAAATTATAACTGTTATTCACTAAAGCTGAATACACTGAGTATTGTCACGTAGTGTCCTAATAAAGTATACATTGAAATTACTTCTGTATCTCAGGTGTTGGTATTTTCACTGCATACGTATACCTACAGTCTTGAGTCTAGATCCAGTGCTTCCTGGATCCGTATGTTTCAGTATTTCTTCTGTCTTGGCTTGCAGCCATATCCTTTAATACTAGTTAATGATGAGGAAGTCCTGATGAAATATTTGAATGAGGGAAATATCCCTGGAACATCCAGCAAATTGTGCTGGTAATTCAGCCGAAAGAACATCTTGTAAACTGTACCACGCTTCCCACAGCTGAGTGTGGGGAAGCACCATGCTGAAGCAAATAACATCCTTTAGATAAACTTTTACCAATTCTATGCAGAAAAGCTTGCACGGCACTTTTCCTGATTACATAAACCAGAATATCCTAGACAAAATTCCACTTGGAATAATTATATTTCTCTGGAATAATTATATTTCTCTTAATTTAAACCTCAAATCCCTTTTATAGTTTTAAATAGGTAAATTATTTTTTATAGGCTATTTTAAGTGCTGGAAAACTAAAAGTTTGAGTTTAAAAAGTGCAGTTTGAGAAGCAGCAGGCTTTCAGCATTTTTTGAAAGATTAGTGGAGAATTCTACAGTTCCTTCTTGCCTAACTTTCTCTCTGCTTTAGGCAGAAGAGAAAAGCAGAGCTGTCAGGTAAATATAAACTGTACTACTGGCCGTCTTCTCCAATGCACTGGAAGATCCTGAAAAATAAGAACATTTCGCTCCAGGCTAGCCTATGAGCCTTTTTTCTGTCAATTTATATTTCTTCTTAGTTAAAAGGGATAGAACACTGAGATGAATCTGAAATATTGTGCGGTTCTTGGAGAGGGAATTTTAATACTATTTTTACTTCCTATTCTTTTGTTAAAATTTCTTCTCCTTCATTCTGTCCATTCTTTTCAATGGGACAAATATTTCACCTGTAAAATGATCACTCCTGCCTCAATTGAAAATCACGTTTTGTGTGAACATATAAGAACACTCTTTTAAATGTCTCAGAATATATGGATACAAGCTTGCATTCAAATTTTTAGTGTATTTCTGAAGCAACTGTTGATGTGATCGAACACAGAGGTACAATTCCTTTATATGTATTCTAGGTAGAAGCTTATCAAGCTTATGACCGGAGCCTTGAGTTTGAAAGCCAGCACCAGGTTGCCAGCTGCAGCCTGAGCTTATCACAAATGCTTTAACAATTCTGCACCACATAGGGACTGAGTTCAGATCCTCCTGGATCATCAGGCCTTATGGGTTCTCAATATGGGGCTAAACAAGTACAACCCTCCGTCGTGACTAACCTGGCTAATTTTCATCAGTCCAGCAATCAGCACTCTGACATCTTGAAATTATAATACTATTGTATCCTTGAGAAAGGACAAAACATTACATGGGTGAAATCTCAGTAGATAACACTCTATTAATCACTGCTGTCTAACAGAGCAATGTTACCATCACCAACTAGTTTCATCATTCTCTGTCCGATTCCCATTTTAAAGGCTATTCCATTTACAGTCTGCTGGTGTTTCAAATGTCTTGTTTTCAAAATCATTGAGACACCTGTAATTTAGAGTAATTTTATATTAATTTACTTTTTTATTATTATCATTTGTGCAATTTTTTCATCTTTACAGAATTTGCTTATATATACATATATTTTCTACCTATTTTAAATCTTTGTCACTGAATCCAACATCTTCATCTTAGATTCCTGTTTCCTCTTCACAGTATCATATTTTACTGTTTTAATTTGCCCTCATAAATTTAGACATCCCTTATCCTTTTTAGATTCTATATTTTTATAGCTGTTCCCCACTCACTCGAAAGAATTTCCGTCTTTTCAGTGCCTTTTTCCTCCTTAGCCGTCATTGTACTTCTTTTTTCATATTTAGACTCTCTTGCTCAGAAAGGACACCTTCTTCTTTTCCCTGGTTGGGTTTTCTGTCCTCTATGTTAAGTATTCTGATATAAATGTGGGTCCTCTCCTTACCTTGGCATGTCTAAATAATTTATTTTGCCCTTGCCACAACATCTGCAAATCTTGTGAACCAAGACCTTATGCAAATCTCACTTCACAAAATTACATCTGGTAGTGTTCTCTCTCCTGTGCTCTTGCATACATATAAGTTATACTTTTTTCTCAATTCCGAAAGCCCACAATTCTGCCAATTCTACAATGACAGTAATGGTCCTACAGACATTAGCAGCTTATTGGCATTATTATCCTCCACAAAAATCATTCCTAATGGTAGAAATGGATTTTTTAAAACTGGCAGGTGATTTTATCTGAGTCAAAGGCAATAGATAAGATAGTCGTTTTACTCACCCTACTTTCTGAAGTCTAAATTTAGCAAAATGCTTAAGTGCTTGCTTTAAATTAGCAGATACTTAAATGCCCAAAGATAAGTGCTTTGCTGACATGAACTATATGAGTAGATCACTATGCTTGGTGGCACTGGTTTTCCTCACTTCTCCCTCTTTTTGTTTCTTGAATAACTGACTTCTCTGAATAGATTCAGTGTTGTTACCAGTAGCTAACATGTCTGTGAAGATAAATACACACACACGAACATGAAAGATAATGCCTTATTTCAGGTAAGATAAATCCATCTGCTTTATCAACTAGTAGCTCATGCACCAGGCTGACCTCCAGCAGAATCTGGGTTCTCATGCAGTGGCTTGAAAAAGAGCATACCATTGAAAATGCAAGAAAGAGATACTACTTAAGTATGAAAAATAACACCACAATGCTTCATTTATATTAATTCTACCAAATGCAAGGCATTGAAATTGATAATGTTCTCTTCTCCTAAACATACCAAATAAGCCCTTGATATTTCCTTCAACAACCCTGATAATTACCTTTATATTGCATATGTAGGGCCCTATGTAGCAACAAAAAACATTCCTCATAAAATAAAATTTAATTCGTATAAAGGCTAGATTAACCTCTGTGGGGAAACATATGCCTGGTGAAACTAATGATAGTGTAGGAATCTAATCATTGCTTTGCATTATTTGATAATTTAAGAAGAGTTTGGTCTTAAGTGCAAGGATTGGGCTAGAACATTCAAAATCTGATTTTGAGAGTTCTTACACAAATGCAGTAAGAGTCGTAAAGAGAAACTGAGTATTTTTGAACCCTTGTTATTACTGAAAGTAAAAACATGATCCTCAGGCTTAGTGGGAAGTGGGCTATAGCTCATAAACCAGCCATAGCAACTAGCACACTTTCCCTACACCACACGCGGGACTCTCACCTCTCCCCATGTAGCCATGTAACTCTCTAGCAGTCACTTCACTCTGGGTTCTGCCTATATCAGACAGATATGCAGGTTTCCCTAAGGCACCTGGACAACTATTTTTTACCCTCTCTTATTCTTGCTATTAAAATTAACATAAGAATGAAAGTCAGATGTTGCAAATCAAAACTGGGTTCTTAGTACTGCGTATGCATTAATTAAAAACTATCCACCATAATTTAACTAAGACAATTATTACTTCTTTAATATATTACAAATGCTGGATGTACATTTTGTTTTGTTTTCTTCAAAACAAGTCATATCAGAAAGATAAGATTTGACATTCATTCTAATCCAACTTCAAATTTTCTTTCATTTCTTTTTTTTTTACATCAAACAGGATACATAAGGTGTGCTAGAGAATCAGATTCTCACAGAAGTATTTTTAACAACACCTATATGCTTATTTTTCCATTTGCACAATATTTTTTATTAAAATCTTTGTAATTCACCTTAATTCACTCTTAGTAGGCAGAGTTAGGAAAACTAGAGTGTGAAACTAAGGAGAAAATGTAGACTTACATTTTAGAAACTCATCTGGGAGTCAAAACACCTGGATTTAGTGGAGAAGTAATTTATTTTCATACCTCATCTTGTAACAGCTCTTTTCTTACAATAAAAAATGAATACACAAATACACTGGTAGCTGTGAATCCGTACACAGCATTCCAGGTAAGGATGCATAAAAAGGAAGAAAGACAAAGTCCCAAAGGTGATCAGTTTGAAATATGACACCACACTCCTCCTGTTTGATCTTGGGAAAGGTACTTGCTTCCAGATTGTTTAAAGCATTTAAATGCTCGACTTTGCAAGGTCTAAGAGATTTAGTAAAACATCTTCCTAGCAGTGTAAAACATCTCCTTAAGAGTCACCTCTGCGCTAATAAGCAGAATTTCTCTCAAATTCTAATATTTTTACAAGCTAGATAGAAATAAATTTAAAAAAGGAAATACAGAAAAGAGAATCTGGCTAAGATCCTGTCCTGGTTTCAGCTGGGACAGAGTTAATTTTCTTCCTATTAGCTGTTACAATGCTGTATTCTGGTTTTAGTGTGAGAATACTGTGGATAACACACTGATGTTTTAGTTGTTGCTAAGTAGCGCTTACCCTAAGTTAAGGATTTTTCAGTTTCCCATGCTCTGCCAGCGAGGAGGTGCACAAGAAGCCAGGAGGGAGCATGGCCAGGACAGCTGACACGAACTAGCCAAAGGGATATTCCATACCCTAGAACGTCATGCTCAGTATATAAACTGGGGGGAGTTGGCCGGGAAGGTGCCAGTCGCTGCTCGGGCATCAGTCAGTGGGTGGTGAGCAATTGCATTGTGCATCACTTGTTTTTCTCAGGTTTTATTTCTCTCTTCTTTTTTCTTCCTTTTCATTAATATTATTACTACTATTATTATTATTTTATTTTATTTCAATTATTAAACTTTTCCTATCTCAACCAATGAGTTTTACTTTTTTTCAATTCTCCTCCTCATCCCACTGCGGGAGGGGGACAGGAGTGAGGAGTGAGCAGCTGTGTGATGCTTAGTTGCTAGCTGGGGTTAAACCGTGATGGGTCCATGACAGGTCCGCTGCACCATTAAAGAGCCAGCACATCTCAGTCCATCAAGAAGACAAAGGTCTAAACAGAAAAGAGGAGTCTATAAGGAACAACATGGCCTGGAAAACTATTCTTTAAAGTCAAGGCAGCTCAAGCCCTGATAGTGTTGCACAGGTAGGAAGCTTTGTCTGCTGAGGACTCACATTTCCTCCCAGGCGGGGAGTGCCAGTGGCAGGCTGATGAGGAAAGAGCTGAAGTCATCGGAACTGCAAGCTTTTACCAAACCAGCTGGGGCCACCAGCCGCATCAGTTCTTATGTTACTCAACTTCCCAGCCAGTCATTAAGGAACAACAGGCCCAGAGAATTAGGAGGGTTTTATCTGAATCTTGACTTCAGAGATCTAAGTGTTGAAAGTCACATTAACGCAAAAGAAAAAAAAAAAAAATCATTATCTTTCAAAATACATTGCTTCTTTTGCGATGCTTCAACACCCGACTATAAAATGTGAACAGCAGTACTTCCTCTGTATCTCAAAGGAATGTTGTATGAATTCATTAGAGTGTAAACAGATAAAGCTATAACAACCAGGGCTGTATGAATACCAAAGCTTGAGAGAGAGAGACTAGAGTGAATGCATTCCGTCCCTGGCTCATGCATGAGGCCACTTGGATATGCCAGATGCTCTAGTTGCAAAGCAAAGCACTGTAACTGAGGACTTTATGAATTTAAGATTACAGAAAGCTTAGACAGGAGGACAGTACCACAGAGAGTTTATATGTGACTTCATAGTCAGAAAAATGATTCTGTAACTTAATGGGGGAGTTAGGGGAGGGAAGAGTAAAGGAATAATGTAATAACATGAAGTACTGATGACATATATGGGAAATGACTATTGTGCAGTTAGGTTCAACTTCAGAAAAGAACATGAATTTTATATTTGGTAAAAAAAAAAAATAATGAAAAATTATAGACATCTTTATTGAAACTACCTAGTATTCTGTTGCAGAAAAGCTTTCAGAGCTAATGTATTCATAAAAGAGATTCAAAAACATTAATTTCATGGTTGACACAACATTTCATGGGTTTGATTTTATATTCCTGATTTATGTAAGGCTATAAGTCACATCAGATAAGAAAACAAAACATTACTGATATTTTACATGCTGTAAGAAGGTTTTCGTGTAAGACATAACTTCACAACCTGGTGGTTTCATTGTGTAATATGGATGTTGATTATATTCATAAGTATCAGCCAATATTAAGACACTCAAGCTTATGTTTCCGGAAAAGGGGAAGGGGAAAGCTATGCTACAACTCTAAAGTTTCTCTCTTGGTTTAGCTTCTTTAAAAATGTCATCTTTACATGTCAATTTTGACTGTTCTAGTCCACGGTAGTTAAGGATAAGATGCAACTAAAATTACATGCCCCAAATCCAAAATAAAATCTGTTTTGGTTTTCCATTTTCCATTTGATTTTCAGTGATTTTACACTGTCATTTAACCCTCCTTTGTCCTTCTCATTAAAATATTTTAAACATTTAGCTTTATATTGGCCTATTTATAGCTGTAGTGTTGAAATGTACATATAATTAAGGAGATTCAGAGAGGAAATAATCTTAAACCTGTGTTACCACACATAACATTTGATATTCTACTGGACCAGTTTTTATTACTTTATTTACTGTTTTATTTTACTGTTGACTTGGGTCTCTGATTTCATTGTAACTTTCCGTTCTCCATTTGACAATACAAGAGTATTTGTTCTAGCAGATAAAGTTATTAATAAAGAGAAAACAACAACAACAAAACAACCAATGTCTGGAATCTAATGTTAGCTGAATGTAGCCTGCAAATGAAATACACGCTTGTTTTCATAATGGCAGTAATTAGCCATTGGATCCATTGACCAAGCGTTGCAGAGAACTATCTAAACCAGGAATTTGTAAATCAAGAATGGTGTTTGACTGGAAACAGTAATTGATCTGAGGGAGTCCTTCATTCCAGGATGCTTGTGAACTCAGATCAGACCATCTGATGAGAATACTTCCTTCTGACCTTCATGTCTAAAAATCTATTCTCTACAATCATAAAGAGTTTCTTAGCCACCTCCCCACTGCCCCTAAGGCTGCACCACAGCAGCACTGGTATCAATAGCCATTGGAAGACTCCTCTTATTTTTGAGGCCAAGTTTTAAATTGGTTGCTGCAGCACTGTGGAGCAGGCTCACTCCCGCTACTTTTTGGGAACTCCTGTCTCCAGGTGTATTAACAAGTATCAGGAAGGAAGAGAAGGTGTTTGTTAGCACCATCTCTAGGCTTTGCCCAGCCTGAGGCTGATTTTGATTTGTGGTGAAGTTTTCTCACCCTTTCTCATTGTGCTTCTCCTGAGTCTAAATTTTCAGCTAAGGCTTTCTGAAACTCTCAGCTGAGGCAGAAAGTCATCTTTCCTATGCTAAGGAGCAACTGTGCTGTATCATTGCCTCTGCATGCTCCTTCCTGATGGGAGATCCAGCTGAATTTAGGATTAATTTGACTACAAAGCTCTTGTATGCACTGTATGAATGTACTTCTTCCTGGCAGACAGGCAGGTAAGCATATGCAAATGAAAATATGTAAATGTTAACTTCATGAATATTGGTGAAAGATATTAGTGAAACCAGCTGTACTGTTTATTACTGGTATTTGATAAGAGTAAAGAAGGGATGGCAAGAAAATGAACTTGATGGTATATTTGGTATAAATACCTCAGATTGATTACTGAAAAGATACTTAGGTACCAGTTCTGGAGAATGTGGGGATTTGTAAAACATTTAAACAACTGGGAGAAACCAAGAAAGATGACTAGATAAATGCAAGCAACAGTCACCTCATTCCAGAAAAACACCTGAGATTTTGTAAACCACTAAAAGGCAGATATTTTGGTGATTAACACAATCAGTGGAGTAAGGATTCCTAAATTCTACTAGGTATTCTACCAGCATCTCACACTCCATGCTTCTATTGCAAGCAGTACGCTGCAAGTTGTTCAAAACAACAGGTCTCTCTCTATCTAGTTTTTGAAAGGGAAAGGTCTCTTAATGGAAGCATCATGAGAAAAAAAAAAGTCAAAATTGCAAATATTTTCTTAGGAATAATAAAATAATTTTCTATTCCTCTTCACAACAGTATGAATTTCAAGCAATTCTGATTTTAAAGTATACATAATCAGTTGGCCACGCACAGAATGAGACTGATTCTATAGATTTTTGGTCATTTAAGAGGTATGAGAACCTGCCTTCCTCACAGACTTATTATGGACCCAGGCATTTTTTCTAACAGCATTGATTCATACATTCATCCTCCCCCCCAAATTTCAGCTTTAACAAGCTAGCATAAATTAATCAATTTAACATATCTGTGGTTTAAAGCTTCTGTCAAAAGACTCAGCATACTCTACATGTGAAAACAAGCACAAACTGTACATTAAGATGCAGAACGTCACTGGGGAAGACAGCTACTGAAAAATAAGAGGTTATAAAAAAAAAAGAAGATATGGTAACCAGGAAGGGTATTAGATGAGAAAAGAATATCTCTGTGGCCCTCCAACACTGCCATTTACAGCATATATTCTAGACAGAAAAATGACCAGGAACATACAAACACTGTAAATGTTAGTGAAAAAAAAGTCAGTGAAAAAAATAAAGTTCTAACCAAGCAGTCCTAAGAAACCCAAGGAAGTTAATACAAGTTGGTGAATTTCTAAAACATTACTAAAATTATCTCTATGTTCAATAATGAAAAAGGTATACCGTTTCTCAGGCGATTTCATAAAAAAATTATTATATCCTAAATCAACCTGGTAAATGTAGATCTAAGTTAGATGACTGTCCACATATTGGCTTTCCACAGTTAGCTGGGAATGAATTAGGAAGATGGCAAAATAATTTTTCCACCCAATAATTTTCATCCCAGAGGAAAAAAAAATGTAATACTCTGATTCTCTTGCTACCCACATAGCCCTATTTTTTAGTCATACCTTCATCTTTAAAGAACATCTGAATCCATTAACTTGTCTTCTGAAAGCACTAAACAAGTATAACTCTCAGGGATCTTATGATGCTCTTCCCAGAATCCTTGCGGAAAAGAAAGTGATCATGTTTATGATTATTGTAAAGGACACAAATTCAATTTCTGTAGCATGTAAATGTGCTAAAATGCAATACAACACAGAATAACAATATTAGCCCAGATTGTTCTGTTGGCCGAAGAGACCACCTTCACACAATTCTGTCTTACTGCAATATATGAAATGGATTGTGGACCAGAAAAGATCTTAGCGAATTAACTCTCTGTATTTGATTCTTTAAATCTAGATTTCAATCTAACATAACCTAATTTTAACTGTTAGGGGGTTAACAAATAGTTCAGTTACAAGAATGGAAGAGGACAGCTTAATGACAGCCTGTTCTCTTGATTTTAAGTGGAAACATCTCTGTCCAGAGATGATTTCTAGCACTTTAATCAATGTTTCAGTTCAGTATCACTGACCTTTCATGCCATATGCCCTGGTGCAACTACGTGCTGTAAAAGAACAAGCACAATTGGCACATTAATCACAGAATTCATTGTTAACCTTGATCTTGTAAGGAAGAAGATACAAGACGAGCTGGAATTTAGATTACAAAAGAGATAAATAAGTTAAATAGTGTATCACAGATGTAAGTGATGCAGAAAAGAGAAGACAAAGATAAAACAAAAAATCAGATAACATAGGGACATGTTATAAAACAAGACAGACTATGATTCAGTCAGATCTTTGCCTTGGAGGAAGTCATGCTATTATCTTTGAAAACAAGGGTAAAGTGAGACTTATCTCCTCTTGTTAATCAAGAGTAAATTAGACCCACTTTACTGTGCTGTAAAGAAATGCCTTCGTTACAGAGCTTGGTTAAGGTATAATATTTTATTACGTCAGGCACCTTTGATGTTTCTTCATATAGTCAACTGGAATTAGTTTTGTTTATGTTTTATCAGCAGAGATATACAGAAACGT
This sequence comes from Buteo buteo, assembly GCF_964188355.1. Classification (NCBI taxonomy): domain Eukaryota; kingdom Metazoa; phylum Chordata; class Aves; order Accipitriformes; family Accipitridae; genus Buteo; species Buteo buteo. Next base: position 21,243,884 of record NC_134190.1, on the reverse strand, counting down.
TACTTTCTAGCAGTGCTTCCACAGTATAGTTTTAAGTGTTAATTCAGTATATACTTCATTTTTTTGGCCCTTTAATGGTTGGAAAGGTCACATTGTATACAATTTCTTTTGAAACTATTATAAATGTTCAGTGTGTAATCTAGCATTAAGGGGAGCTCATTAGATTTTGGGTTCATATTAATATCAAAAAAGAGACAGAAAAAAGTTACTGTTCCTCCCAGTTTTTCCCTGTCTAGATGTCTATAAAAATCTTTGTTAATCTTTAGTTCAACACAGTTGCAGAAAAACTTTCATTTATGAAGTCTGACACTACATTTCCTGTATAATCTACATTTTTTACACTTCCTGTGAAGACCATATGAATTGCAGTATAATTTCATAAGGTGTAGTCCCTCAAGTGAATGCCATAATCTGAAGAAATGCTACTAGATTAAGAAAACACAGTGAATATTAAGACCACAGAACAAATGCTTATTTCATGGAGGTTTCAGGTCCTTCCGTAACAGGACATGCATACTTCATGTGCGGCTAGAACTAAAAATGTATATCTCACTAATAGTTTCTTTTTCTAGCTCAAAATAGTCCTATAACCCTATTATGGGGCACTGTACCTCAACCATAATCTGCAGAATACCTATGATCCAGATGTCATTAGGAGGAAGGAAGAGAACAGAGGAACATACATTTGTAAGCATGGAACCAAACAAAATTAAAGTAATAAATACTTGAAAGTTTAACTTATTTTTTATTGTATTGTCAATGAAACCTATTGAGACAACCATGAACAAGTCAATCCTAATTTTAAAAATGTCTTTCTTAGGTTTTAAAAGTCAAAATGTGCTTACTCTAATTAGAAAAAAGGAGTTTTATAGTATTTCTTTTCAGTTCTTTTACATTTTTGTTACCTTTAGTTTCACCAACATTGTTTTTATTTCAATAGAACAGATCTGCAGCATTCAAAAAGGTGTAAACTTAGATTGCACAATGCATACCTAAGGATGAATTAGGAGTACAGTCAACTTAATCCACTGGCATTATCAGTGTATATATCTGAGAAGCTGGACAAAAATTGATAATCTTTTATTACAAATAACATACTCTGAACTTCATTAACATTGAAACATTTCAGTGCATTCAATCTCCAATTCTGTTTAACCAGGAGGTCATCAGTGGCAACAGTAAAATTTCTGATGTGTTATTCCAAAACAAAAGAACTTAACAAACCTACTTCAAACAAATGATTCCTGTTAATTCATGATGTTGCACAGTGAAGAAATAGTCAATATAAAGATGAAGACAGAGAAGCAGCAAACCTAAGGTAAAATACTTCCAAATTCTTCTTGTAGTAATCTCGATAAACATGCAACTGTTTGCTTTCCTGGGAGAATCTCTGTGAAATTCAGATATCTTCAACATCCAACAATATATAAGCTATTATTAGTACCCACAGGATGGGTATGTTGATTTGGACCAGTTGAACATAAAGCCCCAGAGTACTATCATTGCCAAAATATTTACTGGAGGAGAAATTGCTTTAGAAGGCTTGAGGAACAAGCTGCTAAGAAGTTTGCAGAGTTTTCTGGGTTTGTTTAAGTCAAAATAATGTCAGCGAGACTGATGCCAATTACAGTAAGAGAAACTGAGTAGCAACTCAAAATTTTCTCTGCAATCAGAAAGTGCAGATGTTTTAATTATAAATTTTTCCATTAAATATTTTTTAATTTTCAAGTGACTTTGCTTTTGTATGAAGATACAGGTCAATTTTAATTTTATTCATACTTTATTCCAAAATGTCTGGGTACTCCCAGATTCTTCTTCTTCCCAGATCTGCTTCTCAAGATTCTTGTGATTTTATAGCATGTCTCATTCATGAGGAAGTTTTAAATCAATCTCATGAAAACATGCAAGCATTAAAAGTTTTGAAGAAGGTCACTGGCAGGCTGACGTGTGTGCTGAGGATGGGTGGTTGGAATAATATAGGTCAGCAGTTCCCTTATTATAGAAGGACTGGGAAGTTGTGGGAGTATTTACTTTGGAGAACATTGTCGGGTCAAATAAAGTACCCACCTACGTCAGTATCCTGTCTCCTCCAGTGATTAACAAAGTGTGCCCGGGGGAAGAGTGGAGAATGCGGCAAGCATCTAGTGATTTTTCCCAAGAATATCCTCCCACATCCCACCCTTTTCTCCCTCCCACAATTTATGCATCAGGCCTTCCCTGAGTCACATGTAAGGTTTTGTTATTACTAAGCCTTAAGATCTTGTTCTGCCATAAAAGAAAAGCTGCTGGAAATTTCCTGCGTAAAAAACTTGCTCCACAGGTCAGGATAGGATTTGTTTTCCTTTCTCTATACTTTTACCCACAATGAATTATATATGAAATGTATGAGGACTGACAATAGTTCATGCCAAAAACCTTTGAGTAATGAGTGCATACACATACAAACTAAACAATTTATTGCTGATTTTTCTTTTTCCCCCTAAAAAACTTCACTTCCCAAATCAGGAAGCTGATTAGGTGACAGTGTCACCTGACTCAGGCATCCATCAAACATTACAAGCAGTAAACAGCAAAAGTGAAAAAACTGACTGAATCTTCTACAGATAAACCAAAGGACAAACCCTGGGTTTTGTCCAAGTACTCAGGAGGTGCCTGTATTCTCACAAGTATGGTAGACAGTTAATACAGTTTTAGAATTCATGACTGTTCCATGAATAACACACAGAGTAAAAAATTAAAGCTGAATGTAGCTTTAATGGCAATGCAGTAATTAAACAAGGTCTATTGGATGAGTAAGATTGTACATATAGTAATTACTGAAAAAAAATTTTCAGGTTAAATTCTCTTACCAATTATAAAGGTGTTTTATTTGGATATGTCAATATAATGTATTAACATACGTACTTAGATATCTGGGTAAGTTTTCTTCTGCGTTATTAATTTATGTCTTAATATGTCATAGCTGCATCTCTAAGCAGGACACATTGACTTCAAAGTGATTTGGCATAAACCTGCAACCCACTGATGAGTAAGATCAGACAAAAAGCAATTTTACCTTTTTTTTAAAAAAAAAAAAGAGACAGATTTTTTTTTTTTTAATATAGAAAAATAATTTGTGTCTGGAACAAGTGTTCCACATCAATATTAGGAAGAGAGAATTAGAAATATTGACTACAACTGACCAAAATACAAGATGCTTCATGGGAATTGTAAGATTTTAGAATAATTTTGGAATGAAATAGATCTTTTGAAAATGTTAGTGAAGAAGGATAAAAACGTTGGATCCAAGGAACTCTTATTCAAAAGATGTTGCTTCATAACCACAAAGGATCTACAAACAGGTTTGACTATGTATAACTCTGCCACTTGATTCCTTCCATTGCTCAACGCACATAACAGGCAGCACGTTCCACAGTCATCCTTGCTTCCTCCCAGCAATACAATTCAATATTTCCTGTTGGCAAAGGTGTTGCCTTGTCGCTGTGTGGCTAAGCTCACAGTGGTTAGAATACTCACAAAAGACAGAGGTGAATGTCTGCCTTATTCAACTAGAGGATTTAATCTCTTTATTTTATATACTATAAAAGCCCTGTGACCACAGAGCTCGAAAGTAAATGCCTTGTTTAATATTTTATGTTATTCCAGCTTTTAAAAATAATTAAATACTACCTCTTGTAAAGAAATACTCTCCATTTTCTGATGTTTATGATTCTCCCTTGCAAGTCTCCTATTTCAGAAGACTTTGATGCAAGTGGAAATCCCTGCTCCGTGAACTGGAACTAAGATTTCAGCCTGACTTGTATATTAGAGGTGAACATTTTGGTTCCTGCATATCCACAGACATCCACACACAGCCTGTACTGTAACATGCATAGGCTATCCTACAGCTGATGATGCTTCCTGAGAAATTCCTTGTTGAAATATAATAGTTTTGGGGGAAAAAAAAAAAACATTTAAAAAAATCCAAACCAAACCAGCATTATCTGACTAGCTATATTCTCTTATTGCAAGCATTTTCTGCCAGAAGAAAGATTTTGTTATGCATTTATGGAAGAGAAGAGCTTCTTAAGCACAGTAGAAAAAGATTTTGGCTATGCCATTATATTGTTCTAATAAAAATATCTTCTCAGTTCAGCCACTCTGCCAAAAGTTCTGATACTACTCACACTTTAAACATCCATAAAACAAATCAGCTCTTTTTAATTATTTTCCCTTCTAATAATTTTATTTATGATTGTAACAGTTAACAGGAGATTAATGTTTTCCCAAGAATGTCTCTGCCTTGACATTTATAGGATTCTTTTTAAATATCTTTGCTTTTTCTTAATAAGATGACTCATTTTAAACCAATATTTATATATGTGATTAGAGAGTTCCTACATAAGGCAAACACCATCCTGCTGAAGAGTTTTCTTTTAATATTACATCGGCCTCAACTCTGCAATTCATTGTGGAGATACAGCAAACCCTTTGGGACAATTCACTGTCAAAGTGTACACTTTTGTCTTGAATAACTCCATCATGAAGTAATCTAAGTACAAAAACTTAGCATAGTTAACAAGGCTTTTTCTAGAGTAGACCAAATCAGTGAGTGAGTTTATTTGAGTGAATGGCTCACTTGTTCAAAGGCTACTGGAAAGTCCACTTCAAAATTTGATATCACCATCCCTTATAACAAAAGCATAAGTCTTTACACGAACACACACACATACAAAATCCCAGCTGTCAAAGGTGCCATATATTCATCCTTTACTTAAAGTTGTACAAGAAAGGTAAATTTTTGAAAAAAAAACACCAACAAAGCCATAAGAAACCCTGTCAACTTGATCCCTTCTTTGAAACAACTTCAAAATCAGTTTTTTGGGGGAGGTTTTAATTTTGACAAATTATAAATAGTTCACTGTGATTTTTAAAACTTAAAGCCGAATATATCTTTACTATAAAAGAAAAAAGATGTCTTTGATTGAAATTCTCCTATGTTGCATGAATTCTTCAAACATTTGCAATGTGACTAACCTGTGTGAGCTACTGTACCCTGCAGGTTCTCCTGTTTCCCAAAATGCTCCAAGCGCATTCATGATGTGGTAGCCTCAAAACACAAAAAAAAAACCTGAAAACACCCATTTTTACTGTTGCTGCTCTTGAATGGTGTAGCTGAGGAGACAATTTTTATTCATTTTTAAAATAACAGTCAATAACATTCATTAGTATTATCACTGTTTATCGGAAAATTAAGTTAGTACTGACTCTTTTGCTGGTCCTTACTGTATCAGAAAATAATACAGTTTGGTCTGAGCAGGTAAGAGAACCCTTTAGTTGCCCTTCAGCTAAAACCTGAATACATTCTCTGACACTGAAAAACTGTGTCTGTTTTGTAATTTAGACTGCTCATGGTCAGATATTTCAGATAGAACTAGTGAACTGTCAGTTTATTACATTTCAAATCTGTTTACTTCTATCAAATTTATTGCAGCTTTCATTGAAATAAGAATGAATGCTTTCCTTACACACTAAAGTGCCTTTCAAATATCATACCTTCCAGCACCGTGAAACTGTCTGAAATGTTGGAGATTTAAAGTGGTGTGATAAACTGTCAGCTAGTCTTCAAAACATATACAAATAATAGGTATGGTTTCAAATCAGACTGCCTGAAATTAGGTACTTAAACATCTATTTCAGAGCTCTAGATTTTGAAGCACTTAGGAATGATCTGAACTCAATATTTTTGTTTGCTGATACCAGAGCATAATTTCACACCAGCTATAAATTCAGACACTTCATGCTGCTTGAAACTAGGACAGCTACTGCCAAGAATCTGTGACAGTGAAAACTTAGTGCAGTTGCCCCCAAACAGTCTTTAATAATTTCTTCAGTTGAGGAAACAATTTGTTCTGCTTTCCTTGCTCATTTTCTTACTCATTACTGGATAAGCCCTCCTTAGTTTCTCTTCCCCTAAGGTCTACGAGGTCGCTTGGTCCCTGTCCTATATATGAACACATCTTGAACAATGTATACCACATCAAAAATTAGGAAGCACTGCTATATGTAGAGGAGAAACCAACAGAGATCTTTGGGAAAGGAGGGAAAAGATCACTTACGTTAAACAAAAAGCTGAGGGAAAGTTCTACAGAATAGGTCAAAAGGGGAAAATATAAGAAATTGAAAATACTACTGAACAATTAGCAGTTATATTATGTGAGTTCTCAGAGTCTGGGTGTCACAAACAAGCAACGTGTACACAGAAAAAAGTGCAATTCAGAGATCTGGATATAAAACCAGTAGCAGAGTTTCACCGCGGATTCCAATGTTACGCATTTAATAAGCCAAAGCCCCGTGGACTAAGGCAGATCAATGGACATACCATGTACTAGCTGCCACTTGAAATTTTTTTGCATCTTAGCGATGGGTGTGTGGGTAACAGTGAACAAAGTGACATGTTCTGCTGTATGAAAAATTGTATGCCAACCGTTTTAGACAGTTTTGTAGGGTAATTATCCCTCTTCTTCAGAATCTTTCTAAGGAGAACTTAGGGAAGTGAGATGCCTAACTCTGAAAGGCAGGGACATTCGGGTGTTTTAAGATCTTAATGAAAGTTAAAACACGTGGTTAAACCACGACAAAGTGTACATAGACATTGTATCTTGCCTTTGTTATCTCTATAGGAAAGACATATTTAAACTGAGCTCAAAAAACTCTTTATACACCCCCTTCCAAGAAAGCTTCCCTGCTTTGTGGATTCATTTATTTATTATGAGCTTTACTGTAGGGCTAGTGCATGACCTACCATAACAAGAGATATAACTCCTTTTGCTGGGAACTGCAATATAAAAGCCCAGTAAAACACAGCCCCATTTGCTTGTCTGATGAAGATTTTTATATTTCAATTTTAACCAGTCATAGTCAAAGTAAGAATGACCTCAGATTGGTTTTGCTGTCATTCGCACTGCTGAAAATTGAAACCTTACTTTCTTAAAACAATCAGGTGACGCTACTGAAAAACTAATCCAAATAAACACACAAAGGCTGTATTTTCAGTCATCCAAAAACTTTCAAAGCCATGGCTTCTAATAATGCTAAGCTTAACTGGTCATTTAGCAGCAGTTATTTCAAGGTAACTGAAATTCAGGTAAAGTGATCTACTGGATTTAAAAATTATACATAATGCTAGGGAAAAAAAAAAAAAAACAACCAACAAACTTTTAGAGATAAATATTTTTTTCTGGTTTTGTAATACCACTGAGCAGCGGTCACATTTATCTGCCCAGTGCAGTGCCAGATGTATTTTGATTCTTCTCTTCCCAAGTAAAAGTATAAAGTACATCGTAGCTCTGTGGAAAATTGGGTACCAGCTCTATTACTTCAGTTTAGCAGTCCACAAATTCTAAACTCTGAAATTCTAAATAACAGGGTAAGCACATATCAGCAACACAGGGCCTGACAAACAACTAGATATTTACCATGCAAATTAACTGCATTTTAAGCACTCCTAAATGCATGAAAAACACAATCTCAGACATATAAATCCATACAACTAATTTCATCTGCTTGTGAAGATGCGTAGTAGCTAATTAAACAGTGTAACAAAAGGATTTTATCTAATATATTTATGCCCAGTAGATGAACAGCAGCTACCAGTTTCTTTTGTGTGGCTTTGCTTTCTGACCTGATAATTTTAGAAAGCATTGTTCCAGAATGGGAGGAATTCTTAATAATTGTGTGGTAAATTGTCTTAAAATGTTTTTATTCTAATTGTTTTACTGGTATTTCTTGCTAAAACTGGTCGTTTTTACCAGAGACAATATTGCATAAATGTACTGAGTTAAGGAGTGTAGAGGTTACTGTTCACAGGAGTAAAATGCATCTTAGTCCTCCCTATAACAAGTTCCATAATTACTGATAATTAAAATCCAAATAGTCGACATTGCAGCAGAAGAAAACCTAGCAAGATAATTTAACCATTAGGATGGCTTGAACACAAATTAAAGATTGAGAAAGATAATAAAATACTGACAATTGTCTCCACTGCCCGTTTATTCTGCTCACTGAGGCTCACACCCCCAGGCTAGCTAAGGGAAGAGGAACTTCTGTAGAAGTAGCACTTTCGCTGTTGATTCATTATCATCTCTGCCTGTCTTTATTCCACCACTGCCCTTACAGGTGTAAAGCTTCAAGGGGCACAGAGTCCAATACTGTTTTGAGGATAGCTGTGATACAGTATTTGCTAACTGAGACATTAGCCCTGCAGAAGCACCCTCCCGCTTACTCTCTAGGTGCTGTACCATCTGCTCTGTTCCATTGCTACCTCTCTTTCTTAGTACTTGGCCCCCCATAGAAAGAAGAATATTATACCAAATACGATAACAAGTACCAAAGATAGAATTTCAGTTTGCCTACTGCTAATAAAAAGCATACTAAAAAAGTAATTTTAACTACCTGCATATTTGCATGGCAACACATGAAGCCTTATTCTGTTACACAGAGGATAACTCTATCACCTATAAAATGAACAAGTCAAGTAGGAAGGAATAAGGAAAGGTGATCTTAAATGTATTCCTTACAGAAGAGATGTATAATGCTTTTTTAGGAGTTAGGATGATCTAATTAAATCCAACATGTGATGAATGAAGTCAATGTAAAACGGAAATAGAAACCTGTTAGTATGGCAAAGGTGCTTGGGGGGGGAATTAAGCGCTCTAGTAAGCAAGGGAAGGTGAAAATAACCATGATAATTATAGGTACAAAAGGTATAAGGAAATATCGCAGTCCCTCTTCTGTGTTTTTCCTTGAATTTTGGAATTTACAAAGTTTGAAATTCGGTTGATTCGTCATTGTGAGTGATTTATGAGCTCCCTTTCTTGTACGTTACAACTGCTGTGACATACTCCCAGCACCTTTTTGAGCCTTCCCTGTGACTTAACCCACTTTTGCTTGGCCCCTTACCCAGACAGGCAGGAAACAGCATGAACTGTGATTGCCTCAGTCTAAGTGTAAACGGAGCAGTCAGCTGGCTGCTCTCAGCTTTTGGACAAGCCAAACAGAAAAAGCTCCTAACTCTTGGAAGACCCAGTGAACTGGACTTGGAGGCTGCAAACTGCCTCTAAATCGTGGGGGTCTTCCCCACTGTAAGAATTTTTTATTATTTTCATTTATTTATTTATTTCTACCCCTCTGTAAAATCACGTTGAAGATACTAGATAAGCTCAAACATAATAGAGGAATATATAGACAGATATATAAAGACAAAATGGATGCATAAATCTCACTTTCTAAGGAATCTAAGCATAGGTTTTTATGGAACAACACTGATTTGAATTCATTAAGGAAGAAGGTAAAGGCATAAAAATTACATTGAGTTTGTAATTGAGTGCCAGCGTATCACTGTTGCTTATACTTTTAAGATCATCAATGTCTGAGTTATTTCAACAGTAAAAAGATTACTGAACAGTTAGTTTTGTTTTGCAAAGAGCACCTTATATTTCCTTCTCATATACCAAACTTGTGTTTCCAAACCAAATCTTTTGCTTCATAGGACAGCATGTTCTTGAAACTTTGAAGAAGTCACTAAGTTAGGTCTCCGAGGAAGACATTCACTTCTGAAAGAATACTTAGAACCACACAATGTTTGCGTCTCAGAGGACAAAAAAAATGCTCTTTCAATTTATCAAGACCAGAAAAAGCCACCATGGAGGTATGTTAAAGATTGTGATGCATTTTTTTACTGTTCAAAGATAGTGGGCTGAACTGAAGTTGCTAACAGGGAAATTACTTGGGGAATTAGAAAGGGGAAATTGTTTGAGGCTACTTCTCTACATGTTGAGTTTACTATTAACACATTCTTTATCTTTCAGGACTCTGTGAGACCTACGTGACATCTCTTCTTTCTCTTCACATCAGTCTGTCTTCTTCTCTTGGGCCTCCCATCTAGGTAGGGACTAAAGGTTTTCACCCGCACACAGATGCACAAGGAATTAGATAAAAGGACTATCTGACACAGCTGTAGACAAGGCCTGTGATCTCTGTCTTTTCAGTCTTAAGTAAGGCAGCAAATTAAGTGAAATGTAATTTAAGGGACATTGGATAAGTGCTTGGAGATAAACAAGTAATTCTATAAAACACACTATAGACCATACTTTAAGTTGGGGCATCCACATAGCAACTGAAATACCAGGGAAAGGGTCAGAAACAAGACATCTTGAAACAATAAATTTGCTGTATTTCCAGAAGGACAGATTATATAACAATAAATAATAAAATAGACATATCAGCTTGCTCTATATAGGGCAGGATAATTCTCTATTAATGAAAAGTAATGAAAGAGTCCTCTGACACAACATTCCTCCTTCCTTGAACTCACAGGTTCCACACAGGGCCTCACCTGCAGGCACACAGACATCATGAATCCCAATTTAGGATCCTGCCGACTATGCTAATTTTCAGAAAGAACATGATCTATGAAGTGCAGATACATAATGTGTAATCCCTAATAAGCAAACCATTTGCTAATGTTATCAATGCTATAGGTTTCTATCCTTTTAGCTTTCTATTATATATATTGTGTAAATAATACTATCTGTATCCATCCATGTTCATGACATCTTGTCTGCATTGTGTAAATAAGATTTTAAATAAAAACAAGCCACATAAAGAACATGGAGGACCTACCTTCTGTGACAGTGTACACATCTATATGGCCTTGTCACTCTGTCCTGCAGCTTTATTATCCCTAACTGCTTGTATGTCTCAGGCTTCCACCTCAGGCTACAAAGCAGCACTTTCAGAATAAGCTGGTGTATAGGAAGACATGGTAAGTGGCAGCTAGCTCAACTAGGTATTTTTTGTTTGGTGTCATGGGGACTCCACTAAGGAAGAATTCATAGACACAAGGAAGTTAATCAGCTGCAGTCTTCTGATTAAACCAAAACTGGACAAAATCTGATTTTCAGCATAAGGAAAAATAGTAAGAGTAATTATGTTAAGAGAAATTATGCCAGATGAAACTATTAGATGCAGTTTTACACATTTCATTTAATTCAATATAGTGTCAAATATATTTTGGAAAATATATTCCAGCTTTTTTTAAGATATCTCCAGTAAAAGTATGCTCCTTCTTTCTCTGACTGACTGACACCTTACATTTGAAGTTACTGTCAACTGGTTGTATTCACATAAGCAAAGGTCAAATATAAGGTCAAAATATAAACATATTCCATATGATAATCAAGCCACATTCAGAAAACTAGGATTTGGGGGAAAATGAAGTGAGGATCGTTTTCCTTGGGGAAAAACTTTCACTGAAGTACCTGCCCAAATGCTCACTTGGCAATTTTAAACTTGCCAACTTACTTCTGTGCAGCCTCCATTCACATAACCAAGTGTTCCAAACTAGATTCTCCTTCCCTGTCTTCCCCCTTTAAAACCTTCTTGCCCCATCCTATTCAGCAATATAGGAAACAGCATTTATTTGTTTGCCTATACAAAGCCTCACTAAACTAAGAAACAATAAAATGGTCAACCCACCGGAACCATTTGTTAGCTATGCGCTATTTGGTCCAGACTTACTTGGCTGAGAAGGCCACAGACCTCTTCGGAATCCACCTGCTGTGACAGTTGCAGTCTCAGTGACATGACGTAGGAGGTCCTCCGTGGCTCTGTTGCCCCAGTTACAGCCAGGGTTTTTACAGTATTAGGAGTACAACTGCAGCTAATATGGTCGGCACTGAAACAGTTAATCCTCTTCCAAGGCTACTGGTTTTCAGTTAACATATTTCAAAAGATGCAGGCAGATGGCATCACTTGCAAAGCTATTGTTTTAGTTTGTCATGAGACAGAACAGCACCTGGAGAGCAAAGTTACCAGCAAACAGGATAAATGCAGAGCCTGTATGTTTGACAGAAATAAGTTAAATAATTCAACAAATGAAATATTGCACATTTTTTAAAGATTGCTGAGATGTCTGAATCTGCGTGGAAATTTCAAACACGTGAGTTTTCCTTAAAAACATTCTGTAAAAGCCCTCTCTGCAAGTCTTGCCAAGGTCAGACAGGAGGTGCCTGAAGTGAACAAAGGTAATAAAAAGAATTCTGTACCTTTTAAAAAGCATATGAAGAGTCTAGACAACAGGCTTATTTCTTCTAGTCTGGTTGCCTAATTATTCAAGTGCCTCAACAACAACAACAAATTCTTAGCAAAGTATTTCTTCTGTAGTGAAGGAGACATCATAATATGTAATACTTTAATAGTCATCTGAATTAAGATTCAGCTTTGCACAACAAAATCCTATCAGAACTTCTGCAGAAATCCAGTTATATTGATTACATATATCTAGGAGTTTCCACCTTGCTCCTTTAAATAATTTTCTAATAGATCAGACCATACTATATGGAGATTTTCTTGTATCTACAGACAAAGATGTAGAGATATTGGATGTGTCTTCACATCCTCAATTCTATGGTGCAATGTGTGTTGCTACAAAGTAGAGAAGTAAAACTAGAGGTGCAGTCAAATAGCAGAGACATCTACTAGGGTACAAATATGATGCAAATGCAGATCACTACAAAAATATTCCAGCTCTTTTTGTGCTACATAAAGCCTCAGACTTCTCTCTTTTTATCTGATGCATTTGAGAACTACTGTTTGCTGCAGATGCGACCAAGCTTTCTTGAAATGAAGCAGAAGATTCCTTAAATCTAATACGGTAGCATTACTGAGCAACATTATCCCTTTTGAATGAGAGAAGGGAAGATATAGAAAGAGCGGAACAGATAGAAATTATTAGAAGAAAAATAACATGCAAAAGAAAGAAAAAGCACAATTAAAAAAAAAAAAAAAAAAAGCTTGGGGAAAAAAAAAGGGATAATAAGGACACTATCAGGATGCTGGGATCACACATATGCACACATGCATAGAGAAGATGCCCTGCACATCGTGGGCAAGCCCTGCCTAAAAAAGAACAGAAGAAACAATCTTACTGCAGAAGAGAGACAAGTACACAGTTTTCTGCCATTTTCAGTGTTTCCTTGTCGATCATAGACAAGTGAATCGGTCATTTTTATGCACTGTTTGACGTGGTAAGAACCAAAGGTGGCTGTACATGACTGTTTTACCCATTGCACCTGCTTAATTACAAGCCACAGAATGAAAGGAAATAAAAACGAATCTGTGGCATGTTGCTTGTGCTCTCAGCAAGCCACATAAGCTGCTCTTGTGTGCAGCTGTATTACAAGGAGATAAGCACTTTTCAGTGAATTGGTTATTTTTTAGCCATAACCTCAAGAGTTTTTGCACTGTGAGAGAAATTCACGATTACAGATCTTTCTTCATAGATTCCTGTTTCTCACTGTCTGCCTTTTTTCTTGAACCATTTTGGGTCTACACTAACAGAGGAGGAAATAAATGCAGCCAAAACACATCCCCTAGATTAGAACTTTAAAAAAAAAACAAAAAAACCCAAAACATGTTGCATGAGGAGGTGGTTAAAATGTACCTTTTGCCCACTACACTTTTTCAGACTTCCAAGTGTTCCTACTCCTCACAGACAATACTGAATCATCTGTAAAGAGTCTGAAGATAAATTTTAGACCACCTAATATTGCAGAAGGTAACTCATCCAAGATCTAGGGAGACCAAGGTTTAAAGTCTCCGCTTGGCCCAATTCAGAACAGAAACCCAACCTGCCTCTGAAAGCGTGGGTAAGTATTCTGCCCGCTGCACTACTGAGTCATTTAGGATTCCTGTCTCTACCAACGATCCTTTAATTTTTTATAAAAATTTAAATAAACCTCTTTGGAGAGACTCAGGCTGTAATAATACGGAGGTGAAGTTAGTTACTTACTTAAAATGAGAGCTGGGTCGAAGCCAAGGCAAATAGGGATTTGAACTTTATTTTCTTACATCCCAAAAGTATTCCTTAACCACTGTGCTGACTTCTGCTTTGACATCTTTCTTCCTACCTCTCTTTTCCTCCATCCTGGGCGTACAAAACGTCTTGAAGCAACAGCAGTACCTCAGAAGAAGAACTAACTTTGACCAATCAGAATTTTCCACCCCTTGCACCACATGCACCTGTCCTGCTTGCCTGCATAGTTATCGGATTCCCATGAACAAATAAATACACTCTTTTCATATGTGAATGAATGTATCATGGGAATGTAAGTAAACTTGATGTCACCCTTGCAAGAAAATAGCATGTACGAGTACAGAATAAGGAAAGTTTACCTTCTCTCTTTGTCCTGTCTTCTTCCCCTAATATACATGCATTAAAACATAGACCAGCAATACAGGTAGTAGAAGCACACAACAGACATCCCAGCATAACCAGACTGGTAAAATATAATTGACTTAGGAAAAAACCCCACCTAAATTAAATTTTGTACTCCACGTTTAGACTCCGCAATGAAGCCATAACAACCTCAGTGCTGTGTTATCACCACCATTCATTTGGCACTTTTGACACGTTTTGATGTTAAGCAAAGTATGCAGAATGCATTTAGACGAGCCAAAACCAAAATAAATGCATCGGTCTCAGGTGCAGTATTGCGCATTGAAAAAAAAATGTACTCTGTCATTCACAAGAGAAGCATTTCATTTGTTGCAAGAAATTACTAATCTGACAGATTGCAGACAGGGTAATGTTTACAATATTTTAAGGTTCATCTTGTTTCCTTGTTCTTTTGTGCTGTTTTGGCAGTGAGAGATAATTCATGCTCTCCTTTTTATCTGACTGTAATAGCAGTGCAGTAAATTATATCTGAGGTTATTTTAGCCAATCAGAAACCCTGATTAGTTGTAGTCTAATTAAGGAATAATGAATGGGGAAGTGACAAATTTCCTCTTCCTCATTTATTTTTGTAATTAAATTGCATACTGTGCATCAATCAAATAATCTACATTATTAGAATTTGCAAACTTTTTTTGGAACCCACGTGTTGCTTTGTTGGCAGAAGCATTTATCAGGTTTTACGGCCAGCTGTCAAGAAATCATAAGGTACCAACATTAAGCTATCTGTCTGATAAATGTCCTCAACGAAAGATGGAAAATAATCAGCCATAGCTGTTACAAGAATGCCGAACAGCGTGCAGTGTTTCCACTGAGTGTTGAAGAGGGTCAGAGCCTGATGTTAAGATAATTATTTAGGTTGTCAGACAACAACTAAGGCCTAATAATTCTCCCAAGCTCTTCAACTTCTACAATGTAGTCTGTGGTGTCATTCGTCCTTCTGTAAGTCTTGATCTGGAGTGAAGAAGTGATAGAATAAACTGAGTGCTGAATAAATTAGAGGTGAAAACCTCTATAAAGAAGATGGATAAACACAGCTTTCCACATTATTAAGTTCACAAGAAACAGATAAAACATACTTTGGGGGCTTAAATCTTATGCACAAAATGTGGAGTTAGGAAGTAGTAAATAACACAGATTAGGAATGTTCAAAATATCAGGATTTGCTTTTGAAAACTTCCAGCTTTTCAGAGGAAAAAAGGGTCAAAATACAAAACAGAATTTCAGCCAAAATGCTCAGCTGGAATATATTCTTGATGCCATATGACAGGGGGAGTTCAAGATTTATAGAGTTTTCCTCTTGTTTTAATGGGACTTCTGTCTGCTCCTATTTACTGTATTCCCCGTGCTGTTACACAGACCGGCACCTTGTTCAGTGAATAAGACTGTCAAGGCCATGAAGCATTATGTGGGGGGAAATGCTAACAGTGTTTCTATCTTTCAGGGAGAAGGAGCACATGAGGCAGCTTCAACATCATGCAACCTTTTTTACTTTAATGCTTTCCATTTTCATGCATTTGTCTGGGGAATGTTTTGTTTCAACTATTTATTTATTTATTTTCCTTCATGAAAGCAAATTCTGTTTGCAAAATGTTTTCTTCAGCTGAAAATCAAATTCTCACTAGAAAAATATGTCCGTCAGGAAGGTTTTGACCAGGGCTTCTACAGCTCATCCTGAGGCTGCCAAAAGTAACCCATTCTCAGTAATTCATAGCACCTTTCTTTTCACTTCCCTGCCTACAAAAGGTGGACAATCGCATCTGTACGTTCTCAGTGTTATTAGGTAACATTCAAACCTTCCTGGTTTTATGATTTCATTTTTTTAATTTCCTTTTCTTAAGAAGTATCTCATCAGTTATTGCCAACAGTTACTGCTGCAGTTGGGTGACTTAACTTTAACAGGGGGATAAAAGATAACGATAAAAATTTCAAATGTAGAAATTGTCATGTACAACATGGATGTACAGGGCATCAGGACTAGCTGCCTAGTGTCAAAAATAAGCTGATCCACATAAATTAATTTATATTACCTACAGCATTAGCTGCTGACTAACCTCTCATTATATAAATAAGTAAGTAAATTGAAGTGTAATGATATAGTGACAACAGTCATCAGAAAGCCACTACTGTTACTAAAATAAGGCCAATTTTTTCTCTCTTATTCATTCCCTTTACCAAGATACCACAGTACTAAGTTTTTCTTGGAATTGCTAAATTAAATCTGAGGCAGAAATAAACATTGTCCTTGTAATTTGAAATTAATTGGATGGGAAAGCCCCATGCTAAAATTCTAAACTAAGTTCACAAAAGTTTCAAGTCTTTTCTTCATAGAGGAAAAAGTACATGAAATAAAGCAAACTCCAGGAGGAGCTGTGAGAGGAAGATGTTTTATCTTCTCTAAGGTGTTCTGTCTTACAGTAGATCTAATGAGCTGCTTAACACTCAAGACAGGGGTAAGTGTACATGTCTATGGGTATTTAGGTAAGACAGGTAAGAGATATTTGATAGCTTCCAAAGAAAAAGTTTTGCACTTCGCCCGTGACATAAAAAGCATCATTTCTTGCTCTGCATTGCTTCTTATCTAGGTTCAGTCTCTATATAACCGTTTAACTTAAATCCTCAAGAAAACCTGAGCACTTAGCTCCTACATGAGAATTAGAATGCAACAGAAGGAAATTATGGCCCTAAATTCCTCTGAGGATCTCTTTTTCCATTTAAAATATCAACATATGAACAAGAACCCTAACTCTATCCTCTCAAAGATGATAAAAAGAATGACTTAAGTATGTATTCTCACCACATATCTTCCCATAGCAAATAAATAAGATAGTTCACAAATTCCTGTGTAGATATTTTGTCATGGCAACATTTACAATTTCTTCTTTCTAGGGATAGATTCCGCTAGTCCATATGAAAAATAACAATTGAGCCAACAATTTCTTTCAGGTCATCTTTATCACTGCACTGTTTTCAACATAAAGAAAATAAGGACATAGTGATACAGACATGCCGCATTATATTTACATATTGAAGATAAAAATAAAAACAAAATGGAAGAATCCCATGCTTTTGCATTATACCTGGCAGACAATCTACAATTATCAGCATTAACACAAACTTTGAAATCTTGAAATGTTAAGCCTTTATGTTTCATTACAAAAATTACTCTGCTGTAAAATTACTAGGTAATAGTTACAACTACGGTTATGGTTTGAATGACAATCTTTGCTTTGCTTGCAAAAAATGCCCATAGTTCATATGTTCCCTGGTATTAGTCTGCAGAGTTTGAAAGATGGATCATTGTATCAGAATATGAACTAATCCTGAATGTGTCTTAGATACCATCAAAACACTGGAATTTTTTTTAATACATTTATCACTGGAAATGGGAGCTGGGAAGGAGGGAGCAAGACTTTGGATTTTGGTCTTTGCAAATGGTGAGTTTGAATATCCTTTCAAATTTCAGTAAACCCTGTAATCTTAAGGACGAAAAACAATTGAGAGAAATAAGATTGCATGACTTTAAGCTTCCAAACACAGGAATACAATATTGATCCTCAAAAATCATTATACTGTTAATGCAAGGGGAGGGAAAAGAAAGAAAACTTCTTTTTATTAATGCTTCAGGCAATTATCACAAGGGACTTCTGAGCCCTAAATTTGCTGCAACTCTCAGCAAATTAAAATATGCAAAACTCTTCAGAGTAAATGTAGTAAACATTTCAAAAGCCATTTTTCACTACTTCACTGTGAGTACATACCACTAAGCAGCTAGAAAATCTAATTTAGGTTTGAAATCTGCTTACAGTTTTGAGATCCGTGGCACTATTTCTGGGGCAGTCCTTGTATAATGCTTTTAGAGTAGAAGAAAAATGTTATATAATGACAGCCAAATCTATTGTAATGAAATGGCTTTACACATTTATTGTAAGTGTCCATTTTTTTCCCTTATTTCATGCCCAGCAGGTCAACACAGCAATATTATTTTAATCACATACAATTCTATTTCTAATGTCTGATTTAAGGAACCAACCCCCACTATAGTATTTGAACTATTTAGGAAATGTAGTTTTTATGTGTGGGTGGGTGAGAAAAGAAGTCAAAGGGGTTAAAAAAAAGCGTATTTTAAAATATTTCATTGCTACTTGACACTGTTGATTGTGGTTGTATTTGTCATTGTATAGAAGAGCGAAAGTGGAAAAAACAATGTTAACAGGGGCTTTCCATTTGGATTTTTCATTACCAGTGGCTTTCCTTAGAAAAGTGTTCTTGAACCATGTACAACTATTCTCTCTCTTTAGTGACAGAAGCTGTTGAAGAATCTTTAAATTCAGCTATAACAAAACTAATTCACTTGAAGAACAGCATTATTTCTTACAGCATTTTTTTCTCTACCTAGGTTGCATGTGCAGTTGGTAGCAAACAAAGGAGCTCATTTTTTCTATTTCCCTAGGTCTTATAATTTTGTATAAGAAAACGTAAGAAAACTATTCCTCTGCCCATTCATGTTTTAGCTGTAGTATATATTAACTAGGAGCAGTTTATGTTTAGGAAGGTTTAGTGCTAGTGAGTTTTATGACAGTTTTATTGGAAGCATTTAACAAGATTCAGTGTTTGTCAGCAGCTGGACCAGAGAGCAGCCTTATGGTCACTCAGTATAAATGCAGTGGTAGGCAAGAAAACGCAGATCATCCCCAAAAATGAGAAGTAAAAATAAACCTTAAGAGCATTTTACAAGCATTTACAAGCACATTCAAAATTTCACTTCTTATCCCATCACTTAGACTGTTTTGAATTGCGGTGCCTAAGTGAGGACAATCCTTCAGAGTAAATGACAGTGTGGCAGCACTGGAAAAAGAAATTATTATGTTGGTACTTGCAGTGTATTCACAACAAGAAAACATATCCTTTTTTTCCCTTCTCAATGTGGCTACCAGCCCGAGTCCCTCCTGTGTGATATCTACAGTCAGTACAAAAGTATTGATATGTTTTCTTCCTGTTGGAAATTGCTCCATCTTCATGTTAGATACTCAAGCTGAGAGGAAAAAAAAAACCCAAACCATCACAAGGCACTCGACTTGCAAATAATCTCTCACAGCAGGTCAGGGTCAGCTAACTTTCCTCACCAGAAAAAGAAAAAAGCAAGAAGCAAAAGACAGAGAGAGACAGATCTGATTTCTGCTAATGTCCAGCCCGTCTGCTCAGCCAGATGGCCAATTGAATCACAAGAGGAAGGTGTCACAGTCACAGAGAAACCTGAGCCTTTCCTGCTTTATCATACTCTAGCCAAAAATAATAATTCAACAGCAGCCAACAGAACCCTAAAGGCTTTGTGTACTAGCATGCCGAGCTTTCCTGTAATCACTGTGATATCTCCAGGAACAAGGGGTGGCATGAATCATTATTTGGATGTGATAACATGACCCATACAAACATTAGGGGATAATGGGCAAGTCTGCACTCTGCAAATCGAATCACACCATGATCCATCATTAACCTAAGTGAGCTATTGCTTTATTGAAGTAGCCCTGTAAATGAATAGGTCACAGTCTATTTAAAAGCTGAGAGATTTGTTAATGCTCCAAGGACTTATATTCTATTAGAACATACAGCCTGAGCATAACTGAGATTGTAAGAATGCTCTTAAAGGATAGGTAAGAAAGAAGGGAAAATCTAAGATTTAGACAAGAATAATTTTAGAACGGTCCACTGAAATGTACTTATTTACACATATATAGAAAGGTATTTTTATATGTGTCTCAATTTTTGTCTTAAAGAAGGAAGAAAATAGTAACTGATTTCAAAATGTCTTATTCCTCACAAACTTTTATAGCGCAAGGAGTTAAGACTTTGGGACTGTGTGAAAATTAATGCATTTCCAGTTAATCTGAATCAGCACTACATGACAAATTAACATTGCCCTTCAGAAAAGAGCTTCAGAATTCAGCTTAGAATGTTTTCAACATTAAGCCATTTAATGGCTATTTTAGGAACTCTGGATTTTGCATAGACATAAGTCCAGGTGTTAATACCAGTTCTTCACTGTTCAGTTTAGATAACAGGACTGAGCTTCAGAACCAGTTAAGACAAACCTTTCCAACATTCCCCCCTCTTTTTACTGCATCCTGGCAGTTCTATTTAATTGTGGATGCAACAAGGAATTATGGACACCATCCTTTGAGACTGCTGAATCATAAATGAAGAAGGAATTACTTTCCTCCTAAATTTTCCCAAAATAAAGTTTAAATCAAGAATTATTTGTATCTTTGCCAAAAAGTTTTTATCTTTACAGCTATAAAGCTTATAGCAATTCTTTACAAAAAAGGGAGTAAATAGATGAGTTTATTAATCAAATCATTATAAACTAGCAAACCAGTTTTGCCTAACAAAGGTAGCAATGGGCTTAGCAGTCGAGAGGCAGACATCTTCTCCAGGAACTGCATGGGTAATTTGGGAGGAGCATATGCAGCAGAACTTGCTAATTAGTGGAGAAATTAGTAATCCTAACACCTGAAAGCACTTTTATTTGTTTCTATGAAGGACAGGTGATTTGCTTCCGCTTTCTATACTTTCACCTTGAAACATTAAAAAATATCTATGACTTCTTCCCGTATGGCTCTGTTGTATAGCTGTTCTGAGTATACTTGAGGTGTTTTAGGGGAGTCTGTCTTGCACTTTTTGTGAATTCCAGGGCATCCACACAGACTGACTTTGATTATATTTTTGAAGGTGTACCAGAATAAGTTACTAATGACTATACACGCTGTTTTGTTCATTTCTTTGTTGATGCATACTTCGCTTTTGATGTACTCAAATTATAGACTCATCTCCTTCAGACTTCCTCAGGACACTCCGAGACTTTTACCTGCTGGACTGGAATTCACTACAGCATACTGCTTTTACTGACAAGAGCCTGAGTATAAGGGTAGTCAATTTTTTTTCTCCAGTCACGGCTTCAAGAAGGACATTCATATTCATGTTTCAACAACTCAGTTCACTCTACAGCCTCGGGAACCAAATCCAGTGAAATACCTTTTGTGTGCATAATAATGAAGTCCCCATGAACCACATACAGCTTTTGCTGAATGTTAGACACTTGAGTAAGCTACTGTATCAGATGCTTCTCTAACTTTGAAGTCTGTCTTACACTTGTATTTCTGGAACCTACCTGATGATCTAGTATGATTTTCTATAAAATTTAAATCGCATACTGATTTTTATAGGTAGAAGTTGTTTACCCTTAAACAGTTCAGATTGTATGCAGGCCACTGATGAGCTCTTCTTCCTGATTTCTATTTCATCTAGTAATTGAATAAAAATGCATTTTCTCAGTGTAAGGGGGCAACTGAAGAATTAGAGAAGAGCATATAGAAATCAACACAACTGCTTAAGACAAAACTTAGAAATACAGGACAGAAAAGCTGCAATCTATTCTTTGATCATTTTCTCTCTCTGTCACAGCCAATCAAATGACACCGATATGTTGTTTTTCTTTTGAGTTACACACTGTAGAAATAATAGTTACACTGACCTGAAAAGTTCATTCTTGTCTCCTGGACTATCTGGATGAGTTCTCAGAACCCAACATCAGCAAAATTTTGTTGGGTTTTCCCACCCCCACCCCCTGTTACTGATACTAGTTTTTAAATTAATAGAATTAGTCCCTGCTCCTATCACTGAGAACAGATGCCATGTCATCAGAAAAAATAGAGAATGAATAGCAATATTTTTTTATATGGTACATTTTCTATAGACCTCACTCCTGTTTATATACATCCATTTACATACACCAGAAATCCATCTGTGTGTGCGGTCAAGAACAGCCTTTGGACAAGTTCTCGGCTGGTGAGAGTACCTAGTTTTCATGTGTTAACAGAGTTCAACAAGTTCAACTGGTAAACACCTAGGTATCAGGACACAAAGACACAATCTGAAAGACTTTTGAAGTTTCACAGGGTAAAATGCATCCTCATCAAGTGATATGTGGTTGAATGTGTCTGTCTTTTAACACAGCAAGATACTTGACACACCCTCCAGAAACAGCTATTGGAAAAAATATAGGCACTCTCCTATCTATTTCCTTCTGCCTAGCTTAGGTGGCTATTGTAGGTCTTATGCACTGGAGTGAGACATCCCTTTCTGTGAACATGTATTAAATGAAGTCCTTGAAACATCATGTGCTTTTGAGTCACACAGCAGCCTTCTTTAGACACACTCACAGACTTGCTTTCTCATTCATCTGTATGCTTGTGTGTGAAAATCCTTCTTCCGATAGTGGGCCAAAAGCACAGCTTTAGTCCTGAAGTAGGTTACTTTATGTTTATGAGCGGTTAGGTAGAGAAAATATATGATGGGAAGGTCAAATCTTTGACCGGAATACAGTTTATAAATTAAGACAGCGGAAAGACAGGTGGTATGAAAGTGGCAGACTAGTATGAAGCAAATCACCCAAGGCCATGCCTCACACTTTAGATGAATCTTCATTAAGTTTACGTGTTACTAATACTTAGTGCTTAATAATTCTTCATTCTCCTCCATCAGCCTAACCAAGTGCAGATGTCAGACAGCAGAAATTTCACAGGAGAATCTGTTCTGACAAAGCCACCTACCTGAAAGAAGAGGGTTAGACCCAGGCCCTTCTGCTGGCTGTTGGTCCATTCCCAAGGAAATCCACAGTGCAGATTCATGGCTTCCCTAAACCATACTAACTGCAGCTCCCAAAAGGAGCTTTACAAGCAGGTATGTAATGAGCAGGGCAGCAACGTGGTAGCCATACTCTCTGCCTGGCCAAATGCCTGCTACTTGCCAATAACAGAACAGTACTATCTTTGCAACTGAGACAGTCTCCAATCAAGGTTAAGCCAGCTTTACTCCTGCTCTGTGCTCCCCAAGAGGCTAGGATCAACCAAAACTGAAGCCAATTTCTACAGGAATAAATAATTACTGCTGGAATACAACATGAAAGATGCTGATGAATCAAGCCTGTCACGCCTGTTCATTGAGCTGTCTCTTCAGTGAATCACGCAGCTTTATTTCTCTGACAAAGACCAGAACCAGGGCTATTTCCATCAATGCCAGAGAAGTTGAAGCGAAGAGGTTTTATTTAACTTTAGCTAGGTTTAATTTCTCTTTTTCTAGCTAGGTATTTTAAAGTAAGGATGGATTTCAGTACTGTCATTTCCCTATCTACCATCATTATTTTTTAATATGCAGTTCAATCCATCAGATCTTTAACACATTATCCATGAGACTCATTCTGTTATTTTGAAGTGTTTTCCTTTAGCTGAAGTCATTTTCAAGGTTCGCCTCTAATTCCATACAAGTCCCATTGTATATCATGCTGTTGTCAAAGTTTGCAGTGGTTTATAAGACATAATGCACAAAACAGAACTGAAAAAGAGAGTACTTCCATGGGTGAAGGCATTGCATAGTCTGCCACCTCTGACTCCGCTACCAGAGGACAGATGTTTGGAGAAAATCTGTCATTCGGTAAGTGACAGTGGGAACTAAAAGGCAGTAAGTGCAACAGGAGCATCTACTTTGAAGCTGTGGTCAGGGCATCTCAAAACTCAGTTTATAACTAAATGTTGCTGTAAGATAGTAAGAATCTATGTATTGAGACAAAGCAGGTAAGAAACACAATGCAAAGCGAAAAATGAAGCTAAATACTTGTTACGAGAGTTCAAAAAAGTATATAGCTATAACAAGCTATGACATAAAGTTCACTTGATCTGTCAGGGAAATGCAACCCCTTTCTGGTGTTTAGCAAAGCAGCTATTTCAGAGTCCCTCAAAACAGGTTTCACTGAATAAAAAATGACAAATCAGTCAAGGTAAAACAATAAAGAACAATTAAATTAGGAAAGAGGATCCAATAAAACAAAGTGCCCAGTATGTTTTACCCCTGTTTTATTTGATAACAACGTAGGCTCTTCAGTAATGAGAGATGATTAATATCTTGCAGTACATCTCAGGGAAAAAAAAGAGTACTTTCTTTAGCAGAGAGCTTCTTAAAACCATGCTGGCATATATGGAAGTTATCTCTTAATATTAGGCAGACTCTTAAGGGGCATCCTAAACTGAGACAGCCTTAACCATCTTTCTTCAATTGAGGTCTCTGAACAGCAACTCCTATTAACAAGGGATGACAGAATCTGTACTCCTTTACCCTGGTTTCTGCCTTAAGAAATACGCTGTCAGGCTTACTCTGTGGAATCTGATAGTATCACAATACAAAATAACGCACATGTGACAATACACCCCAACATTACTTCCACTACTGTGACACGACCACTTATACATACAGCTCCTAACTGTAGGCCAGTAGGTGTGAATATACTGAGACAAATTAATGTACCACAGTAGAGCCTAGCATTCCCTCCCCATCAAAGACTTAGAAAAGTGAAATTTAGAGGGGAAAAAAAGAGGGGCCATCTTTCATATAAGATGTTATATTGCAGTCCCTTCAGTGAACAGTCAGTTGCCTAAGAAAAGCAAAAATCACTTGATATTTTTCATAAAACAGTGTTATAAAACATAACACTTCAGACAACATCCCTTCTTAGTAGCATTTGTCTATTAAGTCTCTGTTGCCACCATGCACCGTAACTCATTTCTTTGTGACACCTTAAACTCGATAAGTGCTATATAAACTCAAATCCTGTTCACCTTTTAAAATGTCTCATAAAAATGTCTCCGTTTAAAGGGTATGTATAAACACACCCAAACTTCTGTATACATACAAATGCTTTAAGTGGAGGCATTTTTATGAGTCATTTAAAAGCAGAATAGTATTTGGCTTCATATAACAATTTTCACATTCAAGATCCCTCAAAGTGCTTTGCAAATGAATAGCCTGGAAACCAAGCAATAGACTGATGCTCTAGGTAAATACATATGATTTGAAGTGGAGCAGATAAATGCAGAGGTATTACAGTTTCTTCTCTTAACACATGAATAGAAAAGCCATAGTAAATTAAGAAAAATCAAAGACACTATGGAATCAGCATTAATTTTTTCTTGTTCTGTGTTTCTCACCTGCCTCTTTTTATTAACATTCTTTAATTTACAGGTTCAAACATATCAGCTGTCAGAAATTAATCACAGTGTAGAAATGAGATTAAGATGTGGCCGTTTTACTCAGCAGCATACTGAAAAAATATCAGTATATTTTATTATTTAAAATGACATAATTTAGATCTTATAAAAATATCTTTCTTCATGTATTTACACTAAAATTTAACCGACTGTGTTTCTTTTCTAGACTTTCACAAGATGATGACAGTTCTGCTGGAGTTATCCAACAATTTGTTTATCTTCACTTTTTTATTTATAGTTCACTACATACACACACACATATCACTGTTTGTCAATATTATGAAAAATATTCAGAAAACAGTTTGGTATTCCTAAAAGAAGGAAATAGAATTGCTTAATATAAATACACATAAGTGATTATTTTTCAGAATCTCTTAAGTGTGCATCGGACAACTGTGGTAACTTAATCAAAATGCAATTTGTCATCACAAAATGATTTCACACTACAGTCCCATCTATACTATTAACTATGGTGTGTGGTGTTGGAGTATAAGCAATAGAGGCAAAGCTTTTATCAAACTTTGAATATTGTTATATAAAAACTGATATATATTGTTAGAATCAGAAGTAGAATGCATGACCAAAATACAGCTTTTAAAGTAAATATATCCAAAATTAAAACATATACTGTTTCTTTGTTGCAACAGTTTCAGGTAATTATATTCTATCTAGAAAATAAGAATACAGTTGTAAATATCACATGCACTATCTTATGAACTTTAAAAGCATAAAGATAAGCATAAGCAGTATATTCAAGAGCAAAAGGTATGACGTCTCCCTGGGCAGACACTGTCATCTTCAGAATGACGTATGTGCAGAAATTCTTTTTATATGCCCTCCTCAAGAAGGTTGATATTTATGATCAGTTATGCCTAATGAGAAAAACGTGTTCCAAATAATCTTTGGTTTTATACTTTACGAGTCAGTTAACGCATAGGAAACTATGAGCGTTGAATCAGTTTTCTAGTAGGGCATATGGTAAGAAAAGCCCCACTCTCTACCAATGAGATGGCTGCACGTCCTTCTGTGACTGTATGTACAGCAGATACAAGTCTGTGTACCCACCACCTGGCCTATGTACTTCATTACATGAAGACAGTGCAAGTTTTTACCTTGACTTCATCCTCTCTGTTTTACTGTTAACACTTTACATTGCATGTGCATGTCTGAATAGTTTAGAAAGGCTAATATGGGACTAACAGATCCTATGAGCATGTTCAAGACAATTTACCTGAGCTCTGGATGATTGTAAGAGTATTTGAAAAATTTGATAATGATGCTTTGCACAGTTACATGTACCTTACCCACTCCTCTAATTCTGTGATAACCGTTTAAATACTTAAACACAACTTCTTAAACTTTCATAAAGCACTTATAACCATACATTTAAGACAGTGTGATAATAGTATCCAGATAAAAGCAATAAAGACAGAAACATCATGCGATTTTCATATTACACAGGTGTCAACAAATTCTAAAATATTCTTATACGCGAAAGTATTTAAAATAATTTCAATATTGAAAAAGCTGTCAGCCTAAAAATTACTTAAGGAAAAGCAATTTAGGAATTTGCTAGCCTATAAAATTTCTAAATCATCTCAAGCACTACTATTGAACTAATGGGTTATTTAAGGTTGAAAGAAAGCAAAATAAGCATTTGCTTTCCTTCTGAATACTGATTACTAGTCATCTTTTTCTTCAGAAGAACAAAACTCCAACTGATGAGCACAAAATGAGAAACCGCATATAGAAAGACAACCGTAACATTTATATTTGCCATTCTCTTATCTATTCTGTATTGTATGTCACTGCGACTGAAATAGTTTTTCTTCTTATATATTTGAAAAAAAAATAAATGCAAAGTATCAAACATTTTGAAGGAATTCTGTCTACGTATTGTGAACAGAAAGGAAATTGTGGGAGATCGTATTATCTCTATCTGGTACACCATTCAACATAATAGGTAAACAAATACCACAGACCTGACATTCAGAACAGTTGAGGGGGGCAGCACATTAATCCAAATAAAGTAAACTTGAGGAAAAATGTCATATATGTGATAGATGCGAGAAATACGAATAAATTACTTTTTAAAGAAGTCTTTTCAAACTCAAGCATTTTGTTTCTTGTTTCCCAAAATGAGAATCTGTTTTCCCTACCATCCTAACTGGAACCCCAATCTCAGCAAAGAGAAACATCAGGTAACTAGTTTGATCAGATGAGATGGAAGCCTTTGGTCTGCATGCTGATATGTTCTGGAGCACTCAAATCAGTTCAGCAATTAACTGCTTATGACTTCTGCAATGTAACCATCTGGCTTTCAGATCTGGGGAAATATTTCGTAAGAAGCCTTGAAACCTCTTAAAACACACTGTGATCAATGAAAGGTCTAACAAGATGTTCAGACAACTGAAATAAAGATGTCCTGACCAATTTGTGAATTTCCTAAAAGCATGGTTTCATGGAAATATTTTAATCCCAATTTATTCTGTATCTGAAATGCAATCACATACACAGCAAAAGGTACATTATCATAAGACCTACTTAGTATTCCTGAATTGTTAGGCTTTTTGTGATTTATATTTGAACTTGAAAATAGGGAAAAAATTACCAATAACCTCAACTGTTCGTTGATGCTATCCAGCAATAAAATAGTCTGCCTTCCTATTTAGTTCTGTACAGATATTTGCAGATACAGAAAAAAAACAGTTAACCACCACTCAGTACACACAGAAATTAACACAAGGTCTATTACCACCACTGTGTGCTTTGAAAGGAATATTTAAAATACAAGAAACATGTATCCTTCTTAATCCAGACTGAGTATTTAGAATTAAAACACCAAAGGCACAAAGTCATTCACGTTAAAAAAATTATGTGAAATTTTTATCAAGGTAAGTACCTTCACACATCTCTGTTATAGGCACACTTGCAGCATGATTCATAATTCAGGGCTAAACTCGCCATTAAAATGTTTGTATAAAGATTATGTATGTTCTACTGCTCATCACATGACTAATTTGTAGAAGCTCAATTTGAAACATTACAATAATAAATCATGGCTTGCATTTGAAAATCTTGTATTTCAGGGCTGAATTCTTCCTCACCATTAAATTATTTCTGCAGTGCCTTTTTTTTTTTTTTTAAGGGAGGAGGCTGCTCAGGTGTTTTCAAAGTTGCTTCAAGTCAAATTCGCATTCCTTACCTTCTTTCTTTTAATTGAACCTTGTCACTTTAAAGGCCAATGCTGCAGAAATCCCCCCCCCGCCCCCCCATATTCCTGCCTTCCCTCACACACACAAAAGACCGAGTGCTTAAAAAAAAAAAAAAAAGACATAAAAATAAGACAAATCCATTTTCAGTCCCACAAGTTTCACACCATCACTTATCTATTTTCCGTTTCACCTGAAACAAGCCCCCCATTTGGCACGACGCGGTTTGCCCTTTTATCAGCACCGATCTTACAACCCATCGCAACCCAATGAGTTGCACCCATACCTAGGTATCTCCGAGCCGCTGCCCGACCCGGTGGAGGGCTGGCCGCCTGCAGAGCGGGCAGGGGAAGGCGCAGCTCCCTCCTCTCCCTCCAGTGCCCCCTCTTCCTCCGGGCACCGCAGGCTCGCACACTTTGTTTAGAACTTATTGAAGTTTTGCGATTCCAAACCGGGATGAGCAGGGAATCCAGGCTGCTAATCCACACGGCCGGCTTCCTCGCGTGTGCCCCTGCAGCTCCCGCGCGGAGCCAGCGTCCTTTTGTGCCGTGTTTCGGGCCCCCCCGCACCACAGCCCCAGGCACGGCGATGCGATCCCCGGTCCCCCTCCGCCCCCTCCCCCGAAAAAGCCGCCTCACCTGCTACATGGAGCCGCAGCAGCGCCGGCGAGGTCGGCAGCAGCAGCAGTCCGCGCAGCGGCAGTCCCTCTTCCTCCGAATCGCTGTAGCAACAAACTGCCCTTGCTCGTGTTCCCCTTCATTCACAAAGGATCTCGCCGGCTGGAAAGACAGGTAGAAACCACTTTCTTACTGGAAGAGGCTGGCTCCCTTCTCAGAAACGACTGAATCCCTCTCTGTGGTTCCCTACACATTTACCCTTCAGATCAATACTGCTCTTCAGCAGCAGCTTGAGCTCAACTGCAGCTGATAGAGACTAGCCAATTGGTATTGAGGATTCCCTTTCTGTAACCCCCTCCCACAGAAATACACAGGGTGCATTTGAAATTTTATTAGTTGTGAAAAGTAGTTTTAACCCCTTGCTTGAAAACCACCCTATCTTTTTGGAGCTCCAGATAAGCTCCCGTTTTCTTTTTGCGTTAAGAAAAGCTCTGACCGACCAAAATATCCCCACCTGGACTCTTTAAAGCTGGGTAACATTCGGTGAGAAAACTAAAATATCTCAAACTGCAATCGACTGACTGGGAGGATGATGTGTTTGCAATGGAGTAGATACAGAATGTGACAAAACCAAACAAAAAACCTGAAGAAACTACATTGCGATCTATCATCCAGATATCATAATCATTTCCCCCCCCAGCCTTCCTGTATTTCTGACCACAAAACATGTCTGAACTACAATCAAACAAGAAATAAGAACTTAAATTGTGGCATACGCAGTCACAATAACATGCCTAGAGAAGAGAGATTCTTCTTTTAGCCAGTGCTGAAATTTATTTAATGGATAAGTCTTTTTCATTTCATCAGGGATGTTGAATGCTTTACATTTGAAGAAATAACTTTACTTTTAGACCCTCATAGTACACAAGGGTCTAGTTTGTTTCTTTGTGTTTATTTGCAGGCAAGAACTGTTGTAAAATAGGTTAAGTCTAAAAACCTGTTTTTCTAACCTTAAAGCAAAAGGTATGCTATATGGATTACTGCAAAATAAAATATTTAAATAGGACCTAATTAAATTTTGAACAAACTGGATAAAAGATACAAACACAAAGCTTAAGTCAGCCGTGTAACCTTAACGCTGCCCCCTCGGCATGGACAATGCAATCTTCATAGCATTTCAATATCCTGAAGTTTGTACCTGCAAATTAGATAGCCTGCCTAGAAAAAGCACACTTAGGGTTCCGCACTTTAGCTGTAAGAGTGCAGTGCTATACATAACGTAATACTCAGTTGACAGAGACAGGCAAATGAACCACATGGATGGATACATGCATGGATTTTAAAGTGGCAGGCAGCAACTTCATTAATTTTAGTCAAATAGGGCAACAAGGCTAACTGCACTGTGAAACACAAAGCAGCTATCACACAGTAGGTGAAGCCCCCTTCTCAGTCCACTCATCTTTCCATGGCCAAAGCTGAAAATAAGTACTTTCTTCTGCATTACAAAGACATAGTTCAGAAAGGCTTGGTTTCCAGCTCATGGGCCATTTGCAGCCTGTTAGGCTGATTTGTATGGCCTGCAGGCTCAGTTTCAGCAGCCCTCTTTTCCAAAAGCAACTTGTGGAAGTGGGTACGGTGTACTGAGCTGTTCTGGTAGTGGCTGCAAGACAGTTTTGAGTTCCCAGACTCCCAGGTAATTGCTTCCTCAATGTGATGCCAGTTCTGAGCATGGTATCTCCCAACAGAAGAATCTGCCTTGCCCAGACTTTATCCTTGGAGAAGCCTGGAAAAGTCTGTTACCAGTCGGCTCACATGTGCTTCTCCCATCAAGTCAGAGAGTGTGTAGAAAGTAGTAAGTACGCAGGATACAGGCTGCAAGAAGTAAAAAGTATGCAGGATATCTGAAGTGTACCAAAATTAAAGTCCAGAAGCACAAGACCCATTCACAAATTGATTATACTACACTATATATATATAACAGCACACACTAGTGGCTATATTGTGGAAAAGACCTTATATTGCTGTCCAGTTGCAGGAGATAGGTAGGCTTTCCAGCATGCCAGGAAGTCAAAGAACCACAGTGTTAGGCTAAGCTATGACAAACAAAGATTCTCTACCTTTGCCCATGACAGACGTTGTTCTACAATTAGAGTCAAACTGCAGGTACCTCTGATAACTGGTAGTTAACCAAAAAAAACCCACATGCCCTAAGAGATGTTTATACAGATTACAAAAGCCACTAGGTTCTCTTACAGTGTTCTTCAGAAAGACAACTAATGGAGTCCTATCTTTGGCGTGCAGAAAGCCCTGAGTATCATGACAGATCCAAAAAAGTCTTAGGGGACTCAACAGATCAAACAATTTCTTTTCCTGTCCGTCATGTGAATAAGCCATCAAAGTGCCCTCAAGTTATTGTACTTTAGAAGTGTAGTGACTGAAGAAGAGTTTATGGTATTCCATACTTTAAACTAGGAGATCATCAGCAAGTATAATTTTCATTGTAGTCAATCCTATTAAGTGGTGACGAGGAAAACGTCATTATTGCATTTCCTTCTATGATAACATAGAGGTGGCTTTAAGAAGTTCATTCATTCTAGGTATTTCCTTAAAATGGAAAATACCAATAATAAAGCTCTTTCTATCTGCAAAACCACTCAACATTTAAAAGCCTGCTTTAAATGATCTTTTTTTAGCTTTACAGTTTTATTTGGCAAGTTTGGCAATTGAAAGTTCTATCATTTACATAGAAACATACAAGCCTTTGCAAAGCCACAAAATTAAATTGCTAATTTTAGTCTCCAATTTTGCTCTATTTATCTATCATAAAAAAGTATGTGTGTGCTTTAAAATTCCACTTGTTTTTAAAAACATTTATAAAAAAACAACACTGAAGTATGATCAGCTCATTTCTTAGCCTCACTCTAAAGTGGAGATGGGGCTACTTATGAAAGAATACTTATTAAAGTTGAAAATGCTCCACTATTCGTGGGATGGAGGAAAAGGCATCCAGAGGAACTGGAACTCCTCCTTTTTGAAAAGGTCCTTGCATGCCAGTAGAAGTAAACACCAATGAATCCTACCCCTATCTCCCCTGCAAATTGTTTAAATATTTGTCCAGATAACTCAAGTCTGTTGCTTTCTCTGGCTAGATGCTCAGAGTCCTCCTAGGATCCTCCAAAGACCTGTGTTAAGAAGATGCAGGATGGACAAATAACCATTATGGAGTCTAAAAGAAAGATTTCCCACTCCAGCCAAAATGAACTCTGAGACTGTAGGGGTCGGCGTTCGGAAGATCTCGCGATGTCACGGAAAGTTAGAGGGTTAGTCGCAGCCTTGTGATGTACTTGTAACCCCACCTCCCCTTGTTAGTATAAAAGGAATTAACTGCGCAATAAAAGGTGGAAGTTGGTGCTCACACTGCGTGTGTTATCTGTCTCTTTCCCTGGTCCGGGCCGACCAGTGATCTAAGCGTGGCACCTTGATATGTAGCGAATGCTACATGAGACTTTTAGCCTTGCAGCCTCATGGGAACACATTCATGTGAATAACTGAATTTATTTATGCAGATACTTACTCACCTGACTTGTAGGTGGTAGAAATTAAGGTTTAGCAATTTCTCTGGAGAATTTGCTCATCTACAGGGTCAAACTAGGATTAAGAGCCCAAGTGCTGCATATCATAGGCAAAAGAGATCTGAGATTTCACTGGTGAACCTTCTATATCAATAAATATTTACATGTATGTGTATATAAGATCAGGCAAGCAGTCTTTGCCTGAGAGTTTCCTTTTGTTTGGGCAACCTTATTCTAGACAAGATTTAAAGAGAAGGCTTAATTTTATCAGTACACTTACTAGCAACCTATCATGGCTTGTATAATTTCTGAAACTTCTGCAGTTAGACCTACTTAAACTTAAATCAGTACATTAATAAAGTGGCAATCTACCACTTAACTGGTGCCCTACCTTGCTCATCAGTTATCAGTGTAACCATCAGACTTCTGCTTTTACTGGAGTTATTATTACATGTTGTTATGGTGACACCTAGAGAAACCAATCAGAGATCCAGTATTATCATAGGTAGAGCTGGATGGTATTTGAAGTCCCTCCTGAAGATCACAGGCAAAGTCGGTGACAGAGGTGTCACTTCCAGCTGATGTCTAATCTGTCCCTAAAAACCTCTAAGGAAAGAAAATTCACAGTCTCTCCACTAGTCTCCTCCACATTTTAGCTAGGTTTACAAGTGAAAGATTTTCCAGGTGTTTAACTTAAAACTGTCTGGTTGAAATCTAAGTCCTCTGGGTTTTGCTCTACATATACTATGGTTTAGTATAATGTGGATTATTATCATCCTTTTTGCTATGATATTTCATATCATGCAGATATGAAATACAGATATATCATCTCTAACAATCCCTATTCCTTCCATCTCACTTCACAGGACTTTTTGCTTCCTAGATTCTGATCATTCTTTTCGCTCTGCTCTCTTCTCTATTCAACAGATTTCCTGTTTCCTAAAATTAAATGCCTAATACTGGATACAATACGGCTGCTGTGCTCAGTGCTGGTAAGGCACATCCTGAGGATTATTAGAAATCTAATGCCTTCAAATTTGAGCGCTGTCTTTATGCAGGGTCAATGCCATTCTCCTCTCTGTCGTGCTATTATACTAATCAGTCCCTTCTCCAAAGAACTTGCATTTTAAATAAAAAATGAGAGAGGACTCTCAGATGCAATCAGTGCAGTAGCACACTATGAACGTTAACAGTCCAGGCATGACTGACTCTTCAGTAGTCATCGGTGACACAGGAAATGAGAGACAAAACAGGATGCAATAGTGTTTGCGCATGGCATTTTGAACTTCTCATTTCTTATTACAGCCTACCTCAAAGCTTTAAGTTTGCCAATGTCATTGTCAGTACCTTTGTCTCAGCCAAACTGCCTACTTTCCATAATGTCTATCTGTCCACAAATTGTAGTTTTCTATCCATTTACCCATTGGAAGATTAATCTTTAAGATGCGAAACATAACCTGCACTACAATTAATTTGTAAACCATTTAATTTAAAATATCTATTTACATATTTTTTTCAACTTTGCAATCTATACCACTTCTTGGAATGTGTTCTGTGGATTTGTTGATTTTTTGCTCTTGTATTTTAGACAATAACATAAGTACTGGTAAGAAAGGGAGAGTAGATTTTACCAGCTGAATAATTTTCTTTGCTGGTGATTCTAGCACGGAGTCCCACTTTGCCTGGCCTACTGCTGAAAACATGAAACTAAGGGACAGGATGCTGCTCTTCTTGAATCCTTCTATTGAGGCTTTTCTCCATTTAACACTGTTGTGGTTTAAACCCAGCCGGTAATGAAACACCACGAAGGTGCTCACTCACTACTCCCCTCCCCGGCCACAGTGGGATGAGGATGAGAAAATATAAAGAAAAGCTCATGGGTTGAGACAAGGGCAGGGAGGGATCACTCACCGCTTGTGGTCACGGGCAAAAGACAGGCTCAACTTGGGCAAGAAATAGAATCAATTTAATTTACTACAGATCAAATCAAAACAAGGATACTGAGAAGTAAAACCAAACCTTAGAACGCCTGCCCCCCACTGTAAGGGACAGGTGTCAGACATTTGTCTTAAACATTTCTTGGTACCGAGGAAACTACGAGACTGTATAAACATTTCTTGGCATAAAGGAAACCACCGGGACAGAGCAGAGCCCTGCAGTCTACCTGTACCCCAACAACGATACCCACAGCCTGGCGCAATCTGTCACAATCTTGATGGCGCAAGCGCAACAAAGGTTCGGCGGGTAGTCACGGAGATGTGCGTTGGACTGGAGACACCACACGATCATTGCATGGGTCTCTGTTACCTTGACTACTCAAGTTAGAACTGGGTGGACATTTTGGGGAGTTGGACTGCATAAAAGGGCACCATTGGGAACAGAAGTGGGGAGACCTCCATCACCAGGCCGACCTCCACCACCGGGGAGACCTCCAACACATGAGGAGACCTCCATCACCAGGTCGACACACAAGGAGACCCCCCCCCACTCTGCCGAGAAGACCAGGACACCGGCAATCAACAAGACCAACAGAACAACGCTGGATCCTAGGGTGGTGATACCTTTTACCTCCGTCTCTGTCTCCCTCTCTCTTTTCTACCTTGCCCTTCCTTTTCTCTTTGTGGCCAGCACCTTATTTTGTTCTTTCTCTTTCTTGCCGCATTTATCTTGCTTTGTGTACATAGTTTGATGTTGTTAGTCACCTGAATAGTTCATCCACAGAGTTTAAGTTTCATGTTGAATCATTTTGGTAAAATCAGGTAAACTTCTCCCCTTTCCCTTTGATTTTGTGACTTGCTTGGCAGACAGCAATTTCTTGAGTTATTGCATGAATGTTTTGGTTTTGTTTATGTCTGTGCTCAATAAACAATTTGATTGGTCATTTGGCATTGTTTTGCCTTAAACTACTCTGAGGGGATTTCGAGCTTTCCATGACCTCCCGCACTACCCAGGGTAGTGTGCTGGTCGGGTCGTGACACCCACCCCTCCCTCCTTCCCACCTCAACCCCACTCCCGGTTCTCTCTCCCTCCTCCACCCAGTGGCACAGGGGAACAGGGCATGGGGCCTGGGGTCAGTTCTCCACACCTTGTCTCTGCTGCTCCTTCCTCCTCAGGGGGAGGAGGACTCCGCACTCCTCCCCTTCTCCACCGCGGGGTCCCTCACATGGGCTGCAGTCCTTCACGAACTTCCCTGGCGTGGGTCCTTCCCACAGGCCGATCTTCAGTCCCAGCCTGCCCCAGCGCGGGCTTCCCCAGGGAGCGGCGGCCATCTTGGGGGGCACCCACCGCCCTGCTCCGGCGCGGGCTCCTCTCTCCTCGGCTGCAGGTGGGCATCTGCTCCCCTCCGTGGGCTGGGGGGGACAGCCTGCCGCCTCACCGCGGGCTGCGGGGGCATCCCCTCCTCCTCACTGACCTCGGTACCCGCAGAGGGGTTCCTCTCCCATCCCAATCCCCCGACTCGCTGGGGGTTCCCCTCCGAAATCTGTTCTCCCAGGGGCGCCACCGCCGTCGCTGACGGGCTCGGCCTGGGCCCGACTTGGAGCTGAGGAAGCTTCTGGCAGCTTCTGACAGGAGCCACCCCTGCGGCCCCTCCCCCACTACCAAAACCCCGCCACACAAACCCAAAACAAACACCTGCCTACTAATTCAGTTAGTTTTGCTCCCTACCACTGTCGTCAACACACACGAATGACTACTCATCTCACTTTCCAGTAGAACAGCCATGTTTTGAAGCATTTGTGGAAGCAATCAGCCAGACACAGTCATATAGCTAAAACATATAGGTTTGATGTCTGTAAAATTGATGTCCATCCATCAAGGCTGGCTGTGTATGAACTTAATTAGCATCACCAGCACCAAATGGATTATCAACACAAGAGGAATTATGAAGGCTATTGTAGTTTTAAAGAAATACCAACAAAGTTCTGTCAGTAGCTCAGTTGAGAACTCTCTAGTTATCACAGAATGGAAATCAGCCCTAAGGTACATAGGCAGTATTTCATAAAATAGTTACTAATTTTTTAATATCTATACAAACTTTGCTTTTAAATAATGTATTATATTGACTTACACTTCCTAAATGGTAAATTTTCCATATTATGTATTTTGATAGTATTGTTGAAACTGTTGTGCTCTATCAAGTTATCATTGTTTTCTTCTGGGGATAAGTACATCTCCATAAATTGTTATCACTAAACTTAGACTCTTGCAAGCTTTTTCACAGGAGTGCAATTATAAATACATACATATTAATGTCATCCATTTTTAGTCATTTCTTATTTTACTGCATCTCTAACAAGACAGTGAATTTATTTGACTGAGAGGTGAATTTATTTTCCTGCAACTCAGGAACTCTTTGTAAATCCCAATACAATGCCTTATCTAAACAATAGGCATTATCTTTAAAACAATGCTACATTTTGTTGTTGCTGTTTTAATTTCTAAGGAAACTCTTGAAAAGATCTTGCCATGGATTTTATATAGTTATCTAGATGATATATACAAGCAAAGATACTGAGAACTAGTTTTCTCTCAAGAAACACAATAAACTTAACTGTTTCCAAATAAATAGCAGTTCTTTACACTTCTTAAAAGTATAAGTCTGCCTAGGCTAAGATTGCAACTATGTACTTAAGAGCCCTCATCTCCATCATGTATTTAATACCAGTACCTCACACTTGAATAACAATTTTATACACGTAGATCTCAAATTAGTTTTCATAGCAGTAGCAGCACTATTTTCACAAGGAACTAACAGAGGAAAAAAGAAAATTGGGGAAATACTTATTTTCTATAGACAAAGTATAGATAAGTATTAAAGCACTGAACTGGAACAGTGAGGCAGAGAATCAACCCTCAGATTTATCACTAATTGTCTAGATCTCCTTAAAAAAGTCATAGCATGTACTTGTTTGAAAATCCTCTAAAAAAGAGCAGCACGAATTTAATATGTACGTATTTAAAGTGTTTTAATATCTACTGATGAAATTGGATGCAATTATTATGACCTCAAAAATCAACACACTGTTTTACAAGTTTCTTGTAATTTTTAGCAAGTCCCCTCATTTGCGTATCTCGGTACACTAATGTGTGAAATGCGAATACAGACACCTTCATCAAGATAGAAACTATTCTGAGAGAAGATTAGATATGTTTCATATTTAAGTATTAGGTACTGGAGCACTGAAAGGTGCTACAAAATTCCCAACCAATGAAAGTTTTTTCCTGGCAGTCAACGTAGTAAAAACCCATCGAGCCTGAGCATATATACACCGGGATGAAGAGTTGCCTCAGTGGGTATTCTGGCATTCTCTTTGAGGGGCAGCAGTTCCAACTGAGTTCCTGCTTCCTCTAGTCTATTCACATCCAGTTTGTGCTCTAGCACCAGTCAGCCTGAACAAGAGAGTGCCCTTCCTTTTTCTTCCATGGTATACCTCTGCATCACTCTGAAATTCCTTACCCTCTCCTCCTAAGGTTTTTGGAAGTGACAAGATTTATCAGCTACTGGATAAGTGAATACAGTATATAGCATAGTAGTTTTCATTCAGCATACTCCACAAAGATGC
The DNA here is from genome assembly GCF_964188355.1 of Buteo buteo. Classification (NCBI taxonomy): domain Eukaryota; kingdom Metazoa; phylum Chordata; class Aves; order Accipitriformes; family Accipitridae; genus Buteo; species Buteo buteo. The sequence goes on along the minus strand of NC_134190.1, from coordinate 21,205,548 downwards.
CTGAGAAACATCAAGGGACCTCCAACCCCTGTGTTCACAAAACATGTGTTCTCAGTCCACAAAACATCTATTAGTTGGGAATTATTTATTTGATTCTGTACTTGTTTACTGCTGATGTACATAGGCTAGTGCATCCATCTATCTTGCTGAAAATAGGATACTACTGCTAGATAAAAAACCGTAGGTTGGAAATAAAAGCAAAATTCACAAGCAATCCTTCACAGTCCCTGCCAAAAATAAATAACGAACATCTATAACGCTTAGAACAGACTCAAATTAATATTGCAGAAAACAGGAAGGGAAGCAATATCTATTTTTCAGCTTAAACTGTATGCTTACAGTATCTTAGCATGTGCAAATTATTATCCCTAAACATATATTTACATTTTTAAAATGCCTTATGGAATTTCTTTCAACAACCTTTCAAGTGCTGTCCACACAAATTTTGTATATTTACGCTGACTGCTCACTCCAGCCTACAAGTGCGTTAGAAGAAAGAGCATTGAAAAATAAGATAGAATAAAAATTCTGCCAGTGGCTTATACAGACATGGTCTAGATGAACGTCACAGCATGAAAAAGACAGCTGTCTATAGAAGATCATTGAAAGTACTATTAGTAGCTACAGATAGGAAACTACTACACATTCTGGTAATTTTACATATAACTAAGAAATCAAAGAAACACATGGGATTTTTGTTTGCTTCTAAAATGCTGTGTGCTGTCCTCTCCCTTGCTCATTCTTTGTCCATTCACGCTGTAGAAACAGAAGAAACAAGATAACTGTTATCTGTCTCAAACATTAGAAAATTGTTAATTTTTCTCATTCCATTTTTAAAATTAAAAATATTCTTGAACAATTTGTTTTTCCAATACTGAAAAAATGGTCTAAAATTTAGGTTAAAAAAATCTTGAAATATTTGTCATTTCTTCCAACACTGTAGTTCCAAAAAAACTTAGAGCCAGCAACATGTTGTACTGCTGCTACTGAAAGGTGTTCTCCCTGCTTTGGAGAGAATGGGTCCTAACTGCTCCTTCCTTTTATGTCAAGAGCACAAATAACGACAACCACAGGAAAAATCCTCATGTTATTTTTAAGTGAATAAGTCAAGAAAATCAACACAGAGTTGTGAAGCAGGCAGATACTTTTTTCACTGACCCCCACCCCCCCCTTCAGTTTTGGACTCAGGTCCAATGTTATGCATAGCCCCACTTCCAAGGAGATGTGAAATTGTTCCATGGTATAAAAACAATTAAAAGAATTCTAAATTATTAAGAAATGCAGGTTTGCCATTCTGTTTCAGAACACTGAAACTATATAATAAAATTATGGCAGACTTATCATGACAGAAATGAAAAGAAGCTAGTAGTAGACAAGGTAGTAAAGGCTGTGGTGATATTATTGTATAATCCTACAAAAACTGTAGGAGTAAAAAAAGGACGGCTCGAAGATTGGTACAAGCTCCCAGGAATGGCTAATAATGGATGCTACAAAGATGAGGGAAAATGTATGGGCAACTCATTTTCTAAACCCGCTTATGTATGGACATTGCTCTGTGAGTTCTCGAGTGAAAGCTGAGACCTCATAGTATTTGATTGGACTGAATGGTATCGTGATGGGTGGCAATCCATATTTTCTTTTTACAAGAAACTGCTACTGCATGTGTTTATTTCTGGGAAGGTTGTTACTACACAGAGAAAATCACAGAATATGTGATTTGTGAATATGTGAACTATTTGTTTTCCTTTTTTCCCCAACTGGACAGGTAGACACTCTCAGTGTTCCCTTCTACTCCCCTTTTTGTTTCATTTTGCTTTTCTTCAAAACATAGCCTTTAAGCAGTGAGAACAAGTAAGCACATGATAGAGACATACACTACTATGAAGTATTAATTTACTAGTGCCAGATAATGATAATATTGCATAAGTAATACCTGAAAAACTGAAACCAGCAGGTAACTAAGCAGCATGGATGGAGTGTGGAAATTTGCTTGGGTAAAAAGATAATATCTTATTTGGAATTTCCCATACGTTTTAGCGCTTCACCTATTTGAATACGTACCAGGACACAGTATTCAGGACAAAAAAAATTAACCACCAGGGCAAAGAAAATGAAAGAAATGGAAAGCAATACCATTTAAAATACAGGAATATTTATCAGTTCTGTTTCATTTAGAAAGCTTTGATTTTGACTGCACTGCAACTGCAAAACATTAAGATTAACTCGACTAAGTCAAGTGTATAGAGCTGAAGAGAGTACACCCTGATTTGATCTTTTAAAGGCAATTTACCTTAAATCATATTTTATATATATACATATATGAGCCTACCAACTACAATATACCACAGCACGTGACATCTTGTAATGAAGTACTTTTCTTAAAAGACTTCATAAGTTCCTGTTGCATCCAAAGCATGATTTCCTGTTTTCAAGCCCGATCTTGCAATTTTCATGTTCTCTACTTCTTCTAAATAAGTATGCAAGAAAAAAAATTCTGATTAAATTAGATGTCTAAGATAAAATTCTACTGTCATGATGTTCTTAGTGTTTTAATGAAGTTTGAAGCTGAGAAAAATCTGGAGAAAATGGTTGGCAGTAATTCTTAGCTACATCCTTCTAGTAAAATATCTCTTTAATCCATAAAATCATGCTGATCTGGGGAGTTCACTACGCACTTGACTGAATCTGGAGAGAAACACAGTAAAGAACAAGAGCCTACTAAGATTTGGATGACCAACACCATCTCCATAAAGGCAAATACATTTTTCAAAAAATACACCAATGATAATGGAGGATGTCCTCCTTGCCAGCGGCAGTTAAAGAAGCAAGACTGATGTCTCTTTGCAGAAAGAGGTTAGTCCAAGATGTCTAGTCCAAGATGTGCGTACAGGCTCACTAGGGACTATATATCAATCAGCTATCTTTTATTTCTAAGATGGAGGAAATACAGTAGCTCTTGAGCAGCTTTTTGTTTTGTTTTATTACTCTCAGTAGAAATATGTCTTTAACTTTGGAAAATGGAAGCATAAAGAAGCTATCATGGATACAGATAAGCCACCCACACCACTGCAAGCATGTAGTAAGCAGGCATAAATGGATATACAAACAGCAAAATTAAACATAAATCTAACTGAGGAGGATTTAAAAAACTTTTTGTTTGGGTAAGCATCACAGTGCCTCTTCAAACTGTCACAACTCTCTGTTGCCAGAAAAATGCTCAGCTCCTAACAAAATCTCTTCCTCTGTACTCACTGCCACTTTCTTAGGAATGTGAAAAGATACCTATTTCTCAGAAAGAAAGAATATACGGGGTACTCTGGCACCAAGCTTTTCTATCCTAGAAATGGCAGAAATATTTTAGAAATATCATGCTGCCATTGCTGGCTAGAGATGTGAGGCAGACACATTCCAAAAATATTTGACTGAATATAAAGAAAACCTACAGAGAGAAAACAACAGTAGATTTAGTAGGCCTGACCATCAATGAATAAAATAGTACTAACTTAAGCTGCATAGAAAGTATGTCCATTGATATTCCACTGAAATTACTGCAGAAGAAGAGTACTCTTGCATCAGACTATTAACCTCCATAGGAATTTGTTTCAGAATTGAATCCTCACAATAAATTTGATTTCTTCTAATATGACAATAAATAATGATGGGATTTCCTGTTCTTCCTAGGCTCCAGAGTTAATTTCAGCTGATTAGGCAACTGGAAGTGATATGCAAATTCATCTACTCAACTTTTACCATATAAAAAAACCAGCTCAAAAATTAAAACTGTGAAAGCTGTGCTCAGATTTTAGAAAAGATCCAGACAGAAAGATATGAAAAAAGTACATGTTTCAGTATATTTGCATAGCTTCAAAGTATTTAAAAAACAAACAAAAAAGAGAAGTTCTCTAATTCCTCTCTGACTTTAAAGATCAACTTGAATCAGTAAAAATGCTATAACATAACCTTTTGGGAATTCAGACTTTTCCTTCTTTACTGGTCTGACATGATATTTATGGGTCCCATGGTGATAATTTTATATGCCAGCCAAAACAATAATCTGACAACAAAGTTGCATTTCTATTCTGCTTCCTACATTACTACCATACGACTTTGCTTTTATAACTTTCTTTAATAACACACAAGGCAGAAAACTTTGTACTTTCTGTAACTTATTGGTCCTATATAAACTTTTGCCAAAAAACCCACATAGTGCGTATATTGCCAACAGACAGGTAATGTTGGCAAGATTATATTTCACCTGGTCTGTAGTATATATACAGCCACATTTTAACTAAGGTGGAGATTTTTCCTCTTTTATCTCTCCATTACTGGTCACTGAGGCAATAGTATATACAGCATATGTCAAAATGAAAAGATAACTCATTCAAATTCTCTGCAGAGTTATTTACTCTCTCTCCACTTGAACTTAAACAGTTGAATTTAAATACTTGTCTCTTGTTACCTCAGTAGTACAATTTTATATCTTAAACTTTCAAAAAGCACATTTTGACTTTTTCAGTGGTTCTTCAGAAACATTTCATGAGATATTGCTCTAGACCACTCTTGAAGCACTTTTCTAGTAAGAATCTGGATATTGTCTGCAAGTTAAATTTCCACAAACTTGTTTGCTGCTTTTCTTTGTGATTACACATACAATAAAAATAAAAAACTTCCTGAAGGCAGGTTTCAGCAACCTAGGAGCCTGGTAGTGAACCTTCTGATCTAGGCACTCAGTAACCCAGTTTGCTTGTAACTCAGTTTGGTTATGAGCAGAGACTACAATCTGATAGTTCTTTGGTAAATAGAGTGCAATGTATTTTCAGAGATGAGACCAGAGATACTAGCTTTCTGAAAGAAAACTAACCTCTTTAATAAAAAATTAAAATATTTGATAAATAATATCTATCCTAAAGATATTTTTAGTCTTTAACAAATATCCTTTATTAAAAGTAGCATAAAGCAACATCTGCAGTCACTCCAGGAGTTTAATTTCTCTTAAAATAGGAAATTAGCTTTCCACAGAAGGTATATTTCAAGCACTGAATAATTCTATCTTCTTGTCTTAGCCAAATCCCATTCCTGATTACAAGTGACATAAAATAGTGATATGCCCTATGAAAACCTGAAAACTGTGTAAAGTGTGGGATTCTGTGAAAAAAGATATTGTGTTAAGAAAACAGAATGATTACAAAAAACATCACTGATGTAGAAAAGCTGTATGAAATTATAGCAGTGAAGGCAAATATCCAAAGAAATTGTGATGTATATTTGATAATACTACTCATTAAGTAACGGTGTCTGAGGAAGCTAAAGCTCTGGAGCTAGAAATCCAGACTCTGAATATATCTAAACACATATTCAAAATAAAACACAGTAACATAGAAGTTGTTACTTCGGAGACAAAACAAAAATAATCAACTTCCTTGCAGTTTTCTCACAGCTGCTATTTTTCATATTCTTCCCTTAAAACAGTTTAGCATAATTAAATTAAAAAGAATTCAAATAATTGTCTAAATTTTGCAGCCAGTGTCACCACTTGTAGCCTTCAAGGGCTAGCAGATGTAGTAGCACAGTTTCTCTTTCATTTGTGGCATGTTGCCTACAATTATTACTGCTTAAGAAGAAATGTTACGTTAGTTGTTTACCTCAGAAAGTGATAGTCTCCACAGCACAGGGATAAAATCATCCTTTTCAGTGCTCAGCTTGATAAGCCTGGGGGCAACAGCTGCTGTCATTTCACCTGTTTGTCTTTAAGCATGTACTTTTGGTACCTCAAGATGCCATTTCTTCTTCAAGCGGAGCCCAAAGCTCACAAAGTCATTCTCCAATGTAAAGAATATAAATTCCTAACTGGTACTAAACTAAATAACCACCAGCATGCTTCACCTGGAGGTAGATGCTAATATGTAGAATCTAAACTGCAGTCAGTCACTTTCTGTGTTTTAGGGTGCTGCAGTGTTATCTTGCACTGTTTCTAGCTAAAAAAGGGGGAAAAAAAATTGAAAAAATAAGTTTAAAATACACAAGGACACTGATTATCTTTTCTACCAGAAGCAGAAAATCTCTTTTATGTGTCATATTTGAATACACAGATCACTTCCTTATTTCATGTCCAAGCAATTGCTTTCATGTTCCTGAAGGCTGGAGGAAAGGATACAGTTTTCACCATCCAGCTCTCATCACTGCTAATAATCGGTTCATTTGAACTGAATCTCCCCTGAGGAACATCTAGAATTAATTAGAACTGATCGAACAGCTCAAACTGTAATTTGTTGATGCTTTAGCAAATATATCTTATCAGTTAGCTCCATAACAGTGGTAGGGCATGTTATTTGTTTGTAAATACTTGGACAGCTACCATTTTATTTATAAAAAATGCTGATGACTGCTGAAGGGCTTGTGAATTTCTGCATAAATTTTGATTAATTTCCATATCAATGATGCATTATATATTATTCCTCATTCATTATTCCTCAACAGTTATTTTATTCTAAGAATTTAGGCCACCTAATGACTGAGCAAATACAATGCCATGTGATTTCAGGGACAAATCGCATACCAGGAGTATAGAAGAGCAAACAATTAAAGACATAACCACATCAAAATTTCACAAAGAAACTTCTGGGTGGTAGTTTCATACTGCACAGCCAAGATAAATTAATGTTGCAGGTAATACACTGTCAGGAATAATTGAGGATGCTCAGGAGACTCCAAATATTGTTCATTCCTGTTACATACAATAACATTTATCAGTGTATCATGTAACACATTGTGCATATATACACACATGAAGAGGTTTTGGCTTTTGGGGGGCATAAGTTGTGGGGCAACTAGTGTAACCGTGCATAATGCTGTGCAGGAACGCACAGTCCAACCTACAACAGATAAATAAATAGCTAATACTAGTGATAATGATAATAGGCAGCTAGTGAAGGTACCCAGAGAAGATGGTGTTGTTGCCACTATAATAATAGGCTCTTCTGTAAAATTCAGAACCTGTTCATAAGCAATGCTTGGCAGCCCTTAGACTAGCATAGATATTCACAGGTATTAAATAGTAATATTTTAGATGTGTTGTTAGAGTTGTTCTCTGTCTTTTCTACAAGACAATGAGGATGACAGAAACCAGCTCATGAAGACTATTTTGTTGCACTCAGGATGTATAGCTATTCAAAACACAAGGGGTCGGTAACTGCCTACAAACAGACAAGCCCCCACTGGTAGTTACAGCAGAGAGATCTTGCAGTATTATTCGCTTAAACAGACTTTTGCTTTCCCCAGTCACAGCCCCAGCAGATGCGGCGTGAGGGAGTGCCTGAACGACAATCTCCTCCCTCTGCCCTTCCCTTGACTTGCTCGCTCCCTTTCTCCTATGGATCATGACAACCAGCAGGTTCTGAAAGCAACCACGCTGATTCCACTTGCTAAATATTGAAATAATAAATTTGGGGACTCATATAAATTACAGTATCTGCTGGCTGGAACCAATGGACCAGAAAAGGAGGGAGGTAACAATGCTCTGACAGACCATAGATTAATGTCATCATACTGTTTAAACTTCATCTGTTCTATGTGCTTCAGAGGTTAAAAAAATTGCAAACTAAGACAGTAATATCATCTTACTGTGTTAAAGACACCTATTAGTCATGTCCCAGGCAAATAGGGATTTATGACTCAGACATAATTCTTCCAAATATGCCTGCTGTTCATAAAAGGCAGAGATATATGACTCAAAAATAACATTGAGACAGGAATAATTTTACACTTCACTTTGCAACATTGACTTTCCTCCAGAACTTATAGCAAAATCTCCACATTTTATGAATAGGTTTCTGCCAATACTATAGATTTATTGCTACAGCTTCTAAATCAGGTGAATTTCTCAAACAGAAATGGAATAATTTTAGATAGAGAAGAAAGATACATGTAGATCTTTGTTTTCTAAACAACAGTACACTGAGGATAAATTAAATTGCATAGACTTATAAGGTCACAGAATAATTTAGGTTGAAAAAGACCTTTAAGGTCATTGAGTCCAACCGTAAACCTAACACTGCTAAGTCCACCACTAAACCATGTCCCTAACACCACATCTACATCTCTCTTAAATACCTCCAGGGATGGTGACTCAACCACTTCCCTGGGCAGCCTGTTCCAATGCTTGACAACCCTTTAGGGGAAGACATTTTTCCTAATACCCAATCTAAACCTCCCCTGGTGCAACTTGAGGTCATTTCTTGTTGTCCTATCACTTGTTACTTGGGAGAAGAGACTGACCCCCACCTCGCTACAACCCCCCTTCAGGTAGTTGCAGAGAGCGATCAGGTCTCCCCTCAGCCTCCTTTTCTCCAGGCTGAACAACCCCAGTTCCCTCAGCCGCTCCTCATAAGACTTGTGCTCCAGGCCCCTCACCAGCTTGGCTGCTCTTCTTTGGACATTCTCCAGCACCTCAAGTCTTTCTCATAGTGAGGGGCCCAAACTGAAGTGTGGCCTCACCAGTGCAGAGTACAAGGGAATGATCACTTCCCTAATCCTGCTGGGTACACTGTATCTGATACAATGTCACATGGCCTGTATAATGGTCTCATTTGAAATCTCCATTTTGTTGAAACAACTTGCTACTACAATTCAAGTACCATTCCTAGGACCTTTCCCTAACGAGTCTTCCAAATTCCAGCTCTGGTTTTGTTCTCCTGGAGAAGTGTGCATTTTAAGAATGAAATGAAAAAAGTAGATGTAGGGAGAGATACACAGCTGCTGAATTGATCTGCAATGTAACAAAACGTGGATAAATGTTCTTTCACCAAGTTGTTGTAATCAGGCCCCAGTACCTGCAATGTGATCCCCGTGGCAGCCCCTGGCCGTTGGAGACCTGGGCAGACTGCGGAGGATGCGGGGGGCCATCCTGTACCTGCTACATTAGCCCTGGTCTGCTTCTCATGCCCTAGGGCACACACATACGTCTGCACTCATTCACAGGCACTGTTATTATTCTCTCAGCAGATCATTAGTATGTAAAAAAATAAACCTCTTCTGATGTTCACTTCCATTTAATTCAGCTCACACCTATAGGAGGGGCTTAGCTCCTTTTTAGAAATCACAAGTTTGCAATAGCTTCATCTTCTAATAAAGACAACTGTCTTTTGGTTTCAGATGCCAGAAATTATGAAGTTCATGGATCTGCTCCTTCCTGAAGAACACTTTTCAGTCCCTCTTTTTAATGAGCACCAGCCACCCATGAGGGGTAATCCCTCAGACACAACCACACAACTATGCCCAGCTGACCTCTTGGCTGTACAGTACACTTGATGGATGTAGATAATTGCTATTCTGAGAATTAAAAATATTACTATCTGATAAAATTTGGGGAAAGTTTAATATTATGTCTATAAATCAACAGTGTGTTACTCTTTATTTCTCCCTCTCAAACTGCTATTCTCCTTAAAGAATGTCACTTGTCCAGTTAAGAAGCAGAAATACCATGTAACTGATAAACCACAGACCTGAGGAGAAAACAGATAAAGTAATACCCAGAAAGATCTCATGAGGTGGTTTAGGGGCTAAATTTTGGGGTTACATATTTTCGTATTTCCCAGTCAAGCCTCTGATTGATGTACATTAGTACAGCTCTTAACGCTTAGAGTTAAGTGAATACCTGTACTATCAAAAAGCCTATTTAGTGCATTGTGTTATGTAAGGTGTTCTGGAGAAGCTAGTTCAGTGATCTAACACCAAAAATAATCCTCACCTGAGACAATGTTTTACAGGCCTGTATCTGTTTTAGCCCACAACGAAGGCTAAAAATTGATGAAAGGGGAGAGATCTGCCCTACAACCCAAGCGAAAAACATGATGACAGAGCTCACCATCACTGTGCTGATTGCCCAAACTGCCACAAGGTCCTCAAGTTGCTCAAACTGCTGTCAGGTGCACAACTCGATGTGAGTGTGAGATACACTCAAAGTGGAAGCCTAATGAAGAGCAATGCCACTGCCACACCGGTTTCCTTCTGCTGAAATCTTTGCTGGCGTCTGCCAGCATAATTTGTGCCCAGTGCTAATAGCAACGCTCTTTCACAACCTCTTGTGTAATATTTTGCACTTGGAGTGGTTGAAAATGTATTTATACTTAGAAAACAGTAGAGTTTTAATAACAGTTAATGTGAGGTAAAAATCTAGAAAAAGCCACCCGGCTCGCCCTACTGCACGCGGCGGAGGTCAACACGGCCTACGTGATGGGGGAAGAGCGCCGATCCTCACTTTAAAGGTCCATGTCAGCGGCCTGGCTGGTGTTCGGTGGCCCGGCCCTGGGTGAGGGGCAGCCAGGACAGGCCTTGGCGGGGGCCTCCCCCCACATTTGGGAGCTGCCCCAGAGGGACTCTGCCTGCCGCAGAGGGGAGAGGAGGGCCGGCCCATGGCCAACACTGGCCCCTGACGCTCCTGGAGCGATTTTCTTTTCCCTGTAAAGTTTATATCTCATCCGTTACTCAGCTCAAGTTAAAAACGTCGTGTTTTTCACAGCAAAGAAACAGTATGTGGTGAATCCTCTGTGAGCCCGTTGGGGTGCCGGTATCTCTGCAATTTACTGAGTAGCGCCCATTCAAACCAGTCCTCGGCACGGCCGAAGGTTTAGCAAGCACAGCCAGGCTGGGTATGCCCATGTGACCTCTCATAATTTTGTAGGTACAAACCTCTCCTGTCTGTCTTCTGAGGCTGCTGGCTGTGACTAGCACAGAGTCCAACATACTTCCATTAAAAATCAAGAATCAAATTTTAAATACCCTTATCCACAATCAGACAAAATAATGTGACACGCTGCTTGAATTTTTCTCTTTGCTAATGTAGTCATGTATTTGTAATCACAGCATTAGTAGTTGCAAGGATTCAGTATCAGCTTTCCTCCCAAAATCTCAGGACTGTCTTAAAAGCAATGAAAAAACCCATGGCTTTGGGGTTCTGCAGATTTCTTTCTTAAAATGAAAAAACCCCCAACAAACCCAAACGAAAACTCAGGATATATTCTAGTTATATTTTCAATTGATCATCTGACATTTCAAGGCCTAAAAGTAATTAAAAAACTAGCAACATATTTTGCCAGAAAATAGCCCACCTGAAAACCTGAAAATTTCTGAGAATCATGATTCCAGGAGGTAGGGTGCAGTTTAAAGAAAATATCAAGAGAGTAACAATATTACGCTGGAAACATATCAATACTATTTTTTTTGCAATTTTTGTAATCCTGTTGTCTAAAATCACCTTTTACAGTCAATAATGGAAGTTACAGAAATCTCCTGGTGAACGACTCATGTGAAGAACCATGGGAGGACACTCAAATTTTGCTTATTTCTACTGAAGCAGCTCAGAGTCCTTACTCTGTTCTTCAAGGAATATCAACTTAAAAATGTTGCCTCACTGCAACAAACTAAGTATCTGCAACTGCACTACACGTTCCAAGTTTATGATGAACTGTAAACATTTATTTAAAACCTCTTCAGGGTCTTGCTTTGTAAGAAACCACAGTAGAGCACTGTGGTCTATAAATTCAGCAAACTCTGAAACTAGCAATTACAGAAGATAAAACGGAGTGCCTTCTTCCATACTATTCAGGCACCCAGTTGCTGAGTGCTTTTTTTCCTTCCTACACCCTATTTGTTACTCTTCAAAGCTGCTATCTGCATTCACAGGGCTATATTAATGCCCTACAAATAAAAGTTTAACTGAATCCATTAACTGACATTGTTTAGCAAATCATCAGGTTAGATCAAAGAGTCCAAATATTACATGATTTGGCTGTCCTTCTAAACGTTCTTTATTTTTCGCTACTCAGTATTTTTTTCTGTAAGTACCCAGGACCCCTGAAACCCTGTGCTGCACTTCCTCCAACCATCTCCACCTCGACAGGAATCTTCCAGTTCTCTCAGTCTATCTGGTGAAGCTACTGTGTAATATTATAAAGTGATACGAACTATTAACCACTCAATTAACCATACAAAGCTATTCAGCCTTCCATCTTCCCTCCAACACTATCTGCCTCCATCTGTTTCTCCTTCCACGCTTTTTGTAGGTATTTTTGATGGTGCAAATTGGGATACAGATGATTTTTAAAAATTAGCGAGACGAGAAGGGAGAGAGAGGAAGATTTCTAGAAAAACCCCATACTAGGTATACAAATGGAAAAAAAGTAGCTTGCATGTTGCCTGCCTGAAAGGCTTTTATCCAACTAATTTTCTCGCTGCAGGGGGAAAGTAAAATTGGCACACGCTTCTCTGGCAAGTTGTTGGAGCCCGAGTGCCCTGACTGTCAGCCCCTCCTCTTCCTCCTCCAGGCTGACTGCCAGCTTGTCTCTGCCTGTTCTGGGGAAGCTGAATACAGCAAACTTGGGGAAAGGGTTGAGACTGAGAGCTCCCATTCACCTTTCGCCTGCCAGTTAAAAAATAAATTTAAAAAATTAGGAGTTTTATTAAAATTAGTAAGAGAAGAAAGTGTCTGGTAGAGGAAAATCCAATTGATTTTAAGGTGTCTGAGGCTCATTAATGACTTCAGAGAAAAATGGTATGTAGATTTACTTCCTTAGAAAAGGAAATTGCATTTGTTAAGGAAAATAAAAAGATATTTAATGATATTTTGATATGGATTCAAATTAACATGATAAATTAACCAAGTGTATTATCCTGAGTTTACTGCCAAGTCCTGTATATTATATACAGAGAAGTAATAAACATGAACATTTAGTGACCTGGAAAGGAAAAAAGAACTTTTTTTTTTTTTTTTTAACTGTTCCCTAAAGTTATATCTTAATACTTCCTCATTTTGTGCCTATCATGTCAGGGCTGTAACCATTAATTTGTCTGAACTTTTATTTATATTAGTAATAAAGATAGCTATCACGCATATGGCTAGCTTTTCCTTTTGCCAATATGACTCCCTAAAGTAACTTCTGGGTGGCTGTTCTGAATGACTTAATGAATTTAAAAAATGTACAAAAAACAAATGGAAACTTTAGTCAACAGTTGCTCACTGACCAGCTTTTTCTTACTGTTTGATTTCCAATCAGTGAGATGTGGAAAAGTTCCCAGAGGCAGAGCAGATCGAATGTGAAGAAATACAGCGTCTGACATGGTGAATGTGGAAAGGTTGGTAGTTTTTCAGTTGAAAAGGGATAAAAGAAAGTGTTGGCAATCAGTGGCTTAAGTCACTGCTGGGATGAATGAAGAAACCAGTCACTTAGCCCTCAGATAAAATCTGGAAAGTAGCAGCTCCACCTAGCTCATCCCAGTGTGCATTCCCCTATTTGATTTTTCAGGTCACGAACAGTTTCCGTGTATTGGACTTCTGATATTAACTATGCAAATGGATAATGAACGTGAGCACAGGCACCAGTAAAACATGCAGCATGTTGTGCTTTAAAACGCCTTGTTCCTGCCATTGTCTTCAGGTTGCGAGGCTGCCTTAGTGGGGTGGAATACATGCGTGCTTTGTATTAAGCTTCCTCCAGTTAATGCATGTCGCTATTCAATCTTTGATCCTCCAGACAGAGCTGAGTGGCAGAGATGGCTCAGTGAGATTGCTGCTGCTCTGAGCTCCTTATGATTATTCTTACTTGCTTATCCTGATAGCTCATATGCAATACTGCTTGGCATGGCACCAGAGTCGGCGTGCGTGCTGACTTAAGGAAACCTTTCCAGGTTCAGCACTGGCTGCATGCGATCCACTCTGTCCAGTTTTTCCGTCCCATTGAGGTTATGTTGGCACATTGTGGGAACAGCTGTTCAAACTGCTATCTTTCACTCTTTTCCCCAAGGTTTCTATCAAGTCCATGCCAACATTTATAGACTATGTTGCTTACACCTTCCTTGCTTGATTCCTGAGGTTTGTCCCCTTACTCTGATGCTCCAAATATCTGCTGTACCCTTTTATCATTCATAATAATTACTCTTAAGCAGAATTTCTCTTTTGAAGCTGTCAGCTGAAACTCGCAAATGTCAATATGTTGACAGTCATATATTGAGTACATTATACCAGGAATCTGTTAAAACCTCTTGAGATTTTAACCTATGTGACATTATATGATTTGTGGCCTAGCTTCCCAGGGAACTGATAATGAATCAAGTTACTGTGGCTTACCAAGCATCAGCTGAGCTACCTTTCCGAACATACAGAACACTGTATGTCCTTAGCTTGCAACAAACGTGAAGGAGCATGATTTATCTGAACTCTTTTACTATGGGTTAAGCTATACTACATATGAATTAAGTGTGCAAATGTATGCCCTTAGTTCAGTTCATGCCATGTTTTGACTGCAAGTGTGAACATCTAACAGAGTAAATACTTGCCACCACCTTAGTGAAGGGGAAGGGGAGGGAATATTTGAGCAAGATCGCCCTTGCCCTGAGAAAGCTATCAGCCAACTCTGCTACGTTTCTTGGTGACTGCTGGACAGAACTGAGTGTTAGGGGTTTGCCTGTCTCTTTGCTCACCATGTTTCAAAGTCTCTGTAAGCTGACTGAAATTCCCTGGAGGGAGAGGGAGGCCTGCCCGTAAAGGAACTGAGCCTTTTGGTCTACACTGGGGAAGCAAGTACAAGGAGTACATTGGGGAAGAGCCACGTCACAGCTCCTGTCAGCCTGCAGCACAACCACAAATGTTGCTGAGTATACTGGAGCTCAGATTTACGGCTCTATCCTGAAGATTATTTTTTCTGCCAGGAATACACGATGAGCGATGAAAGGATACTATTGCTATTCCTTCTGTAAGGATATGTCTTTCTATCTATATATTTTTATTATTGGGGTTCCGTAAGCCATAAATTGTATTATTGCAGAGTACCCAACACTTAAAATACATGTTCATTTATAATATGTAAACAAATCATGATTACATAAAATATACACTAGAATGAGGATTTTAAGCTCTCCTGTCTGGTCACCACAGTCTTGGCTCATATAAGTACTTGCAATTTCATATAGAGTTTGCTCAAGGCCAATGCAGGAAGAATTCCTTCTCCATTCATCTGCTGTCTAGACAGGCATACTTTTAAAGCTGTACAAGCTGTTTCTGGGTTTCCCTGCTAATGAATGTGTCAACTTTGTTGCAAAAGAACTGCAGTGAACTTCAGTGACATTTACTGCAAGTATGACATCATTCCAAACATTTTCTGAAATTTTAATAGAATAATATTTTATTGATCATCTGTAAGATGATTAATAAAACACCAACACCAAAGAGGCAGTTGGGTAAATGTTTAACTTTAAACAAGGTCTAATGTATGAAGAAAAGAACATTAAAAGGAGGCAAGATAAAGCTTGCATATTATGTGGCTTTTTTTTTTTTTAAATGAGCCTTTTGCAGAGTTATGAATTTAGCACCAGCAGACCCAGGATGTTTCCTTCTATTATACATATTTCTATAGTAACACTCACTTTGGAACTAACATAATGCATGTTCAGGTAATATCCACGGTAAAAAAAAGAAACTATTTTTATCCAAAGATTAAGTAACAACTTAAATACGTGTAAATCTATGTAGGCTTAAGAGAAGCCTTGTAAAAGCAATGAAATCCCTTACAAGATTCCAACCCATGCTCATCTGTTAGTACCTATGATAGGCACAGGGTTTATAAACACTAGGGCCTTAATCAACTCATATAAAAATGTCAAATCTCACCAATGTGCAGCAAGGCAAAGAAAAAAAAAAAGTTGTCTTTATTTTGGTTTCTCCAAATTTTTAACCCTAAAGGAAAAAAAATTAATCATTAGCAGCAGTCCTGAAAACAGGATTTTTATAAAATCAAAATAGTTTTTATAACTAACATATATTAGAAAGCTACAGAAATGTTAAGAATTCTCATTTATTTTCTTCACCTATGTTAAAAAGTAATTTGTTTGATCAGTCTCTTATTAACATGCATTTATTTTGTTTGAACTACAAAACAATAATCATGCTTTACACCATTTAAGCCCAATATGTAACAACTGCTTCTTTTTATTGAAAGAATTTGTCTTTCTTTGTTTCTCTATCAATAAAACTGAAAGCTCTCTAAATTTCCAGAATAAGCACACCACACATCCAGCTCCCAGTGATAATTAGGTTGTCAATAATGTCCTTCCTTATGTCCATTTGACTGTAAACTGAACCCAATAAATATTGTGGCTTTCGTTTAGCTTTAGCAGGCAAGTATTTAAACAGGTATTCAAAGAGTTACTTTGGTAATTGTTTTAGGTACCACCAGCTTCTAAGAATAACCACTTTTTTTCTCATGAAATAGAAAAGGAGTCTCCGTAGATGTAGTTAATGCAATGGTAATGATATTTTTTTTAGTGCTTAGCTTGACACAGAATCACTTAAGATACATTTGAATTAGCAGATATATCTTTGAACAAAATACCATTCTCTGACTCATCATTCATAATAACATACAACCAGGAAATGCATAATTTAGTTACTGTGTTTTAACCCAGTAGGCCACCGAATTTGCCTATTAAGTCTCATAAATAGACTTTTCACACATTTTTCATACACTGCATGTAGACTTTTTTTCCATATATGATATTCTATTTGAACTTCTTGTTTGCCAGTGGAGTTATACCTATAAAGAAAGGAAAATTCATAATGGAAATTATTATGGAGGGAGAAATCTTACGAGCTTTATAACATTCTGTGCCTTTGATTAGCATGACTGTTAGCCTTTCCTTTAGACAGGTTAAATGAATTGGTTTATACTTTGTATGATTCACTGTTCACTGGGATATCTTCACAAGATCCTCTAGGAATGTGGTCATTTGTTGTAATTTCCTACTTACTCAGAGTACTCCTGTCAGAGACATTAAAATTCAGCTTCAGCTCTACATACAGAGATCTCACCACCCCAGAGATACCTATCTCTACAGAGATACCCCTGTATCAGGGAGCAGCCTGAGAAGGGCTATCCCATAATTAAACTATGCAGCTGGAGCATGGGTTGAACTTGAGGAGGGAAGCCCAAAATCTTCCCAGGAAAATTACATAACATCTCTGGGCTTTGCTGCCCCTTCAGTAGAGCTGGCACAAAAAAAAATATTAAAAAAAAAATAAATAAAAAGATACATGCATTCATGGCACTTAAATACAACAGAGTGATGACCAAAGGAAAACCTGTCATATATGTGAGTTGTTCCACTGTAGGTCGCTCTATATGCTTTATCTACCTCAGGCTTCAAAGCATAACAAAAATAACCAGAAGATTTCTCCTTCAGAAGAGGACTGTCACATTTGAGAAGGCTAGTTCTGACTGTAGCAAGTAATACACACTAACCCCCTGACTGCCAGCACTGTAAAGCCTCACAAAGACAAGAGGATAACTCTCACCAGAACTTTTAAACCAGAAATAGCATATACCATATATATACACAAATATTTCTACGAATCCATACAGATCTAAAAAAAATAAAAATATGGTTCAAGCTTCATCTGCTTCCATAATTATTATTGGTATGGAGGTAGATGAAGCTTAAACTGTATTTTTATTTTCATGCACATGTGGGGGGGAGATGCAGTTTGCCTTTAATTTAAAGGTACAGCACCACCTGCTGTTAGCATATATCAGTATATGGAAGCACTGCTTTCATGTATTATAGTTCATTTCAGCTCATCTTTCTTGGAAGCTCATACTGCCCAGTTGATCTTTCTTGGAAGCTTGTACTGTCTACAGATATCCTGGTAGTATCACTAAGGTTAGGATGACATGTCTAAATTGAGCCAGAATAGGTTTTGCCAAACAAAATTCATTATTTCATTTTGGATAGGACAGAAATGAAGGCAGTGAATGAACTCTTGTTAGTATGTGTATGAGATCTAATCTGATCTTGAGAATGATTAGCAATACTGTAATTTGCCTCATGAATGCAAAAAACATTTCCAAGTTTAGATAAGATCTCACCAAAAGGAGAATTTTCAACATGTTTTCATAGGGAAAGTAACTGAATGTTTCTAGAGAAGTTTATCTTATGTTCTCTTAAAAATAATGTTTGTAAATATTTACTTCTTAAATAATAACTGTGACATCTTACTATAACACGATGTCTCTCACTTCAAAATTATGCCACTTTATTAAAATTATAATTTTAAATATCTTAATTTCTGATGCAAATTATACACATTTCTTAATGCTTCAATACCTATTATGTAATGGGAATGAAATTTCACTGATATACTTTATGTCAGCACTGTTAAAATGTCACACTATTATTTAGGTTGTGAGCTCTACACAACAAGGATTATTGTTTTATTATATGTTTGCTTAGTGATTTCTATAATGGGACCCTGGCCTGGCCTCAGTTTCACACCAGGAAAGAAAAGTAAACCAGATAATAATCAAAAAGCGTTCAGCCCTATTAATCAAACTTTCCTAAAACTTCTAAATCCAGTCTTCAGATCAGCTTGGTAAACCCTGACAAGTAAACCTAAAGAAAACACAACCTTGCCGCCCCCATTAAGTGTACTGGAATATCACTTAACTTTTCAAACCTGCTAGAAAGATGACAATTCGATACACTGATACACCAGAAGCAAGCCAAGTAACATCTCTGAATTAACATCAGATTTTATTATTCTGTTTTTTTCAAGTTTCTATCTAAAATTTCAGGTAGGTAAAATCAGTTAATTTTGCCAGGTTCTCACAGAAGAAATTACGCTCCCTTGGTGAAGCACTGATGGAGTACCTGCCAACCCAAACTCTTCCAAAGGCTTTTTGCTGAAGTCCTGAAAATTTCCACTTAAGGATGCATTTCTTTTGTTGATTATCAACGTATTTTAGCCATAGCTGGTTTAGTGCCCTCCTGTTTTGCTAGTCACTTAAGATTACTACCACCATCATTATCAGCAAATGTAATAAACCCCACTGGAGTTGCAAGTACTGTATTCTTAGTGAGTGTGCTCAGTGTGAGAGAGAACTGGCAGGATGCAAGCTGACCTGTGCCAACACCATTATTAATTCTTCAGGTACTGTTAGTAGCTTCAGGCTACAGAAAAATAATTTACTTAGAAAAGCAGTAGGGACTTTTATAAAACCTTACAAGGTGAACAGCCATTTTTAGCTCTAAATATAGACAGACAGTAGTTTCCAGGGAATAAATCACATAAATCTCAATGTAGTAATTTATTACCTAATGCCTTGTTAGTATATATTTTGTGGAATTATATTTATTACTATGTGTATTTCAAAATCTGCTTGTTAGGAAACTGCTAATTTTTATTGCCTGCTGTGCTAAGCATCCAGATGTCCTCCCTGGAAACCAAGGGCTGCACTAGAGAACTTCCTGGACTTTACAACCAAATAGAATTGTAGAACCTGTGGAGATATCAGCCACACAATAGTTTAAAGTTTGAACCTCTTCTCATAATTTAGAAATAAGACAGCTGTGAATGGGACATGCACATAAAGTGAAACAACAACTAAGTCAGAATTAATCACAGGGAATCCACGTAGAATTAGGCAAATACTTTTGGCTGAGTAAAATGGGGATAAATATATTGTAATAGTATCAAATATTATTGTTTCAGATATTCAGAACAAAATCTTTCAGATTTCAACTCAAAAAGTTTGCTTTTTCAAAGAATTATTGGGTGGGATTTTTCTAGATAACTTCACAATGAAGCACAGCATCTTGTTTCATATCGAAAACAACTGATACTTATATTAATCCAAATAACTTTGGATTTCTATAGTTCAGATATTGAACCAAATTATATTATTCATATAGATCTGGTCAGAACCAGAATTCTCTGGATACAGAGAATATCTGTTTCACTAGTGTCACTGTCTTGTATGATTATGATAGTATAATTCAGTGTAAATACACATAATTGATGACAGTCTGAAAGATACAGGCTGGCCAAGAAGTTAGACTCTGTGGGGATACGGGCAAGAAACAAATGCAGCTTCAGTGAAGCGCTATATAATCTAAGGTATTTGGAGATTAATATTGAAAAACAATGCTCTGCTTCTGGTCAACAAGTCAGACCAAAACATGACTTAAGCAGACATGCTGATGGTTAATCAAGAATTTTACCTATATCTGTGTCTAAATACTTATCTACAGCCAGGGACAGTTTTTCTGAGGTGATGAGCAGACTAATAGGGCTGGAGTCATCAGGTCACCAGCAAAATGCATAAAAAGACATATTTTTTTCTAGAGTGCATGATGAGGGAAGAAACATCTGAGTCTTCACCTTTCCCCAGTCCAGAATCTTCCCCATCTAAACAGCAGCTCCATCGAGGCCTCAACGTGGCTGCTGCCATAAACTGCGTACAAAATTGGATCACTGTCACATTCAAAAGGTGGGTCCAAACAATATTTAATGGATATGAAGAGTTCTGAACCTTTTTCTTTCACTAATTTTGTATGGCTGTGTTTTAATTCAGCTTGGTTTTTTTTATGTACATGGTTATAGCAATGTAAGAACAGTAGGTGATAACAAAGAGACCAAACCAGGTCATTTAGGTATAAACCACAATGCAACCTGTAGCACACAGAACTCAGTTGGACATTGACTTCACAGATGTAAATCTGCTGAAATCTCAGATTCTCAAGAACTTCAGTCTATGTCCTAGCAATATCGGATACTCGGCACTCATTTGTCTTAGGGAACAGCTTAGAGAACTGTATTGCATGGTAGCAGTAGATCTAAGAGATAAACGTGACCTTTATGACTAAATAATTTGAGGACTAATGACCAATCTTTAATTCAGTATTATATCTATGGACAATCAATGTAGAGATTTGAGGATGAAATTAATGTAGTAGCTGAAGCAGGTATTTGAACGACAAATGAGGTTTGTGTGTATTTAAAATCACGTGCATTTCGGAAATTTAGTGAAGGCTTGTAAATTAAGAATTTAGACTAGCTTTACTGACCAAAATATAAAATACAAAGCAATCAACCAATCTATTTTTCCTTGATCAAGTAGTATACTGTAGTCCAATAAAAAGGAAATGTTTTAATAATAAGCATCACCTAGCATTACAAAAGGAAAGGAAACATTATTAGAATATTTGAAAGTCAGGATAGGTGTTAAAAAATAAGGAAGATTCATTTATATTTTTACACAGGATGAACTTCAATGTTTTCTTGTTTCCTTGGGTCTACATATAGGTCTATACATAGATAGAGATCAGCATGTGTTACTTTTTTTCAAATATCAAAGAGCCATGACATGGACAGAAAAACTAAGGGGCAGGGGGAACGGAGAAAAACATGTTTTCTAAGGTTTTTAGCTTATTTTCCAGAGAAAAGTATGTTAAAATAAAATTTGGAAGCCCCTCTAAAATTTGGATGGCAAGCCAAAATAAAATTCACCTCCAAACTTCCCAGGAATAATTTTCAGTATTTTGGCTACTGTTTGAAAACAAACAAGAAAAGCAAAAGCACTTTCTGTGTATAAACACGAAGCTTTTAAAAAGATGCAGGTCAGGATTCAGCCTCCCTAGTTAACTCCCTGTGCTTGTATAATTGGTTCTTTTCCCAGTACTGAGTTGCTAATTAAATCTCAGTAGTAACCAACTCCTTAGCATGGATTCTTAGTATAGATGGTTTCATTTACCAAATTCTCTTTGTGCCTGTTTGTCTGCTGCAACTCTGGAGGTTTCCCCACTTTTGATCTTGTTTTCTTTTTTGTCTTTTATTATCTGATAGAAGAGAAAAAACATCTGGATATCCCAACCTTCATACCACATAATGATTCTTAGAACTAGCTCTTTCTCACATAAAAATACTATCTTTTTTTACAGTCACTGTTGTTGTGTTGCACACAAGATTAACCCTGTAACTACCTTTGTGCTAATGACAATTTCAGTTTCTGCATCGCTACCAAAAAAAAAAAAGAAAAAAAAAATCATAAAAAAGTTTGGGCACTAGAGCAACAGTAATTGAGCTTCTGTTGCATTATAAAGTCATCTTCAAACTTTTCTGCCATTATTTCTTCTTCATTTTAGATTTTTTTTTTCAAATTTGCATCTACAGCATGACAACCATGACTCTGAAATATCAGCTACTTCACAACTAAGGCAACCCTTTCATGAAAATAACCTACAGCATTGGTTTGCAAAGTCCATAAAATACATGGTGCCAGAGTATTAAAATAGACTCTTCCAGAACTATGAAATCTACTTGTGCATTTTAATGCATGCTAAATATTTGTGAAGAAAACCTTCTGATCCTATGTATTACTGAAAGGCAGAAGTGGGAGGGAGATACCCTGTCTTCTGAAAAAGTACACAGAAATGAAAAACTGTAAATTGCAACACAATTTTAAAGTATGTATTTTTAAATTCTCAAGCAATTCACAGGATACATGGTTCTCTGTACAAATTTCAGAAGTATAATCACCTCAAGTACGAGAACAGACAAGAGCATGGAACAAATGTTTATGAGTTATTACGTAGGAAGAAATAAAAGAAGCAGAAACCTGATTATGTTGGGTGTATAGTTAAAAATCTTGCATGTTTTTATGCGTAGCTTTGTTATCTCTAATCAAGTCTTTGTTAGTGTTCTGGAAAGTGCAACTCTGGGTCTTTTTTAAAAGACACATTCTTCCCTCAGCACTTCATACACATATACACCAGACCTGAATAAAGAAAAATCACACTAGGAACGATGCTTTAAAAGTAGGCCCTTCAAAATAGCAAGAGAAATAAGAGACAGTGACTTGTTGGCAAATATATTTTAAAGCATACAACTGGACTGCACGAGTTCACGTTAACTTGTCAAAAATACAATATTTTTTTCTTTCTTAAACTCAGCAATTTTACCAGTCTTCAACATTAACAACTGCTCACAGAGGAACTGCCTTTTGTTAATCATA
Organism: Buteo buteo; assembly: GCF_964188355.1. Taxonomy (NCBI): domain Eukaryota; kingdom Metazoa; phylum Chordata; class Aves; order Accipitriformes; family Accipitridae; genus Buteo; species Buteo buteo. Next base: position 21,182,716 of record NC_134190.1, on the reverse strand, counting down.
TTTTCTGCTGGGCAAGCGAACTTCTAAGAACTATCACTCATGGAGGTTGCTTAATGGTTTGATTCACCTTAACTTCTAAGTAAGGATATATACATTGACTAGGAATGTTTCTTTAAGAGTTAACTTTTACTCTGTTTTTGTTTGGGTTTTTTGCTTTGTTTTGTTTGTGGTTTGAGTTTTTTTTTAAATTGATAAGAGTGATACAGCTAAGAAATCAAGTAAGCAATTTTTTGCTCTTCTATGGACAAAACAGTCTGTGCTGATGACCTAGTGGTCCTCGGTATACTGATTTTAGGGGGTTTAATCTGGTCCCAAGGAAGGAATCCTTGCTTCTGGGTAAAGCACCTGAGGCATGTTTCCAAGATTTATCTTCTGTCTCTTTCACATGAAAAAGCAGGGGTTCATGAGGGGCTGCCCTAGACTATAAACAAAAGCCCAGTAAAGTGGGGACCATTAGAAGATTCACCGCAGATGTGCACCCTGGGTCCAAGCTAAAACAGTGATAGAGTAACACCTAAAGACTGCTGTAGAACAACGATCAGAATGACAGCGAATACAAACAGCTTGCACCCAGCTTTGCCCAACATATTCGGGTTAGTATTTTTGTTTACTACATTTCAGATTTCCAATGTCCTAAAAGAAGAAAGTTATTTTGCATTTGCTTTTCATTTTATGTAAATAATATAGTCCTATCTAATAAATACAATAGGTATAGATGAAATACATAAAAGGTCTTACAAAATTTAACTTTGTGAAAAGATGGAAAATATTAAAGCAATACCATGGACCACAAGAAAAAAAACAAGGGAAAAGAACATAGTAGCTACTATACTTAATATGTGATTTTAATTTTTTTTTTTTTTTACAAGGATAGAATGCACACAAATTGTGGGAATTAGATTTGCACGCTTGCCACTTACAGATATTTTAATCTCCTGTTCTGCTTTGAATCATGTTTTTTTACTATCTGTAATGAATGAGATTCTTAAAAATGTAGCTCCTACAGTCAAATAATTGTCAGTCAAACAGTAGTTTACCAGTTCTTACAATTGTAAAACAAGTACTTAGGCTAGAAACACAAAATATTAAGGCTTACAAGATTATGTTATATATCTAGTCTCATGAGTTGTAGGTCAATTCATATGTTCTGTGGAAACTAACAATTTGTGTTTAGGACTGACAGTGGTGCAATGTTGGAAATGTATCTTATTATCACACCATCCTTGTGTGGTTTGTGGAAAAAAAACCCTGGTTATTTCAGTGTGATTCCTACCAGACTTCTGTGTTTATCACAACAGTACAAAGTTGATGCAAAGAAAAATCTTGCTTCCTGGTCATTTCAAAAAAGAGGTCAAGCCACACAATAACCTCTAATAAATGAGACCTTCAGATTAGAGCTGGTGCTTGATTTTGCCACAGTACTAAGAAATGTAGTGTTTTGACAGTAGTTATTGAGCAAATCCTTCAGAGAAAGAACAGGTTTTCTCTTATGGCTTACCCACAGACAACTTGCTTATCTTTTGACAAGTCTTACTTATGCCTGTATTTCCATCTAAATAAATGTGGATACTTCATTTCTTCCATTCTTTGAAATTCCTTAAAATTTTGAAACACCATCTCTGTGAATAATTCAGCAAAAAGGAACCTAAACTATTGTAGATGAATCTAGATACTACTGTAATGTTGCAATAATATTCCTCTTTTGTAGACTTCCCTCACACAAATTCCTTCCAAAAAACTTGTATATCATTTTGTTTAATAACAAATTGCATGTGAACTCACGTAACCATGTTTGATGTAATTTATTAGTAATTTCTAATTGGCATTTAGGCTGTCTGATGCAGCCTAAAGTCTGATGCATTATCAGACTTTCTCATGTGTTTTCTCTTTTGTTTGGTTGGTAGGGGTTTTTTCACCATATTTGTACATTGCAAATATCTGTAAATGAATAATTCAAAACCTAAACTTGTGCAACCATCTAAATGTTCAAGAAACATGATATGAAATATTTTTTCATGCAAATAAAATGCATTTTACAGAGTTCTGTTTAAAATGCCTTTTTAATATGAACCTTTAGAGAATGTTTAAAAATGTATTTTCAGAGATTTTTCTGTCCTCTGTTGACTCTTAAACAAAGTAAATATTTAATCAAGATACCAGGGGAGTATGCCACCTGGGCAACATAGGCTATTACATTTCATAAAATGTTAAGTGGCAATATTTAAGTAGGGAAAAGAAAAGCTTTATTTCTGTCATGGGATATTAACACTTTCTATCTTTCTTACATTTGGACAGGTTTCCAGCCTACACTTGCTCTTCAATAACCTGCATATCATGGCAGTAGAAAATCAAGCATCACCGTGACAGTGATTCAGTTTGAATATCTGTGAATTATCAAATGCATTAAAGACCTGTTAATTCTTATCAGTTCAGCCTCAATATCAGCTATCACCCACTAATAAAGCAAATAATAGTAATATGGATTAGATGTCAGCTTGCAAAATTCTAAAGTCAGCAACAGTTTTCTGTATGTGAAATGATTCAATCTTTGGAGTGAACGATTCTTAGTGCTAGGAGAGTTGAGGTGTTTTAGAAAGCAGATACCGACTGATAACATACGGACTCTAAGGAAGTAGTTTCATTGAATCTACTTTTCAAACAAAGAAATGAGGAAAAAAAATCTTTGATGCTCCTGGCAGCCACCAAATATCCTCCCTAAGCTATAAAATGCTTGGGATGGAGTAACACCAAATGGGCTTTCTTCTCTCTTCCAAGTTATTAAAGGAACCTGTGTATACCATCTGAATGTTTGCATGCTTCAAAGTAAGACTCGGAGGAAGCCACAACAAATACTGAAAAAATCTATCCAATACTGATCTTTCCAGTCTCCGAAATAATGAATACTCTTTCTGACCAACATTAAGGGGTTGTGCTATTGATAAATTTATTCCTTTTTCTTTTGAGACAAGCTGAAGTTCTGAAAAATGTTACAGGCACCTGCCTTGTTCTTCTTCTTGCTATCATCTTTCTATTTCTTTCCAGAACATTGAATCACTGGATTTGTATACTCCAACTTCTTTTGCACTACTAAATTTTCCAAGAATTATAGGTGCTTTGAAAGTGACTGCATACATTATAAAGACATTAATCTATGTAATGAGGCTAAAATTGTGTTGCCATTTAGACCTAAGGTAGACAGATTCTTCCATGTCGTCTATTTAATTATTTAAAACTTAAAATTATTTAATAATATTGTGACATTTAAAATGACACATTAAAATCAGCATGTAACAGCTGGCAAACTTATTTGTTAAACATAGTATTCTCACCACTCTTTCAGCAATATTGCAGGACTATCTAGGTATAGAGTCTAAAATCTCACCTATTGTCCTTTTAAAACATATCTAAGAGAAGCAAAAAACTCCTTAAGTTGTTATAAAAAGTTCTGCTCTGAAATTAATTTAAATGTAGGCTTATTTTCAATCTATTTTAGCTAAAATTATTAATCTAATATGTACCTCATCTAACAACACTAATATCAATGAGTTTTTCCATCAGTTTACTGTGTTTTCCCCAACATATGTTGGTTATATATGTTACTTACAGCTTATATATTGATTTAACAAAACTGTATCATACAAACATTGAGAGCCAAACAAACATTTTCAATTTGTTTCTTTTAAACAAAGAGAAAACTGAGTCCTTTCATATAGCAATTATGGAGTTATACTGTTAACTTTGGCTCACTTAGTAGGACTGCATTGACAGAACTTGAGGAAAACAAAAACTAATGCACATGAGAAAAAAGTATACAACCACTGGGTGTATCTACTTGATACAGAGAAAGACAAAAATCACAGTGAAAGAGAAAAAATTCTTAAAAAAAAAAAGATGCTGAAGGGAAAAAAAAAAAAGACTCAAAAAGACTGGAGCAGTCATGAAACAGATTACAAGGATCTTTTATGCTCACAAATGAGCAGTCTTTGAAAAATAAGCAAATAGGTAGAGTTTGAGTGGGAAAAAGTTAAAATGATCATTCAAATGTGAATATTAAAAAAAACCTGAAGCAAGCGCTTCAGGCAACTTTCACACTAGAACTTACCAACCTTACTCATGACACAGTATGTGATACCACGACATTTCTGTCTTCTATTCTATTATTTTTGCAATGAGATAGCATGACACTTGCAACTTGGAGAAATGTCAAACTAAAATTGGGGCAGAGGTAACTGAATGGTACACTTGTAGAGGGAAGAACACTGGGGAACTTTGTGCCTGTGCCCTGAAAATCATTAATTTTTTCTCTAAGAACTTTGATCTTCCATCTTTGTCTCAACTCACTTCTGAATATTTAACTGGAATAATTGAATACGGCAAAATTTAAGAAATCAGGATCACTATTCTAATGTATTAGTGAAAGACAAATTTTCAACTCATTAAAATGCTGATAATCTTCTGACACCCCCCCAACTGTCTTTTCAACTGCTGCAACAACAAACATAACAGTTCCTGATCTGAGTATAAAAGTAATTCTTCAAAAATTACTCATTTTCAAAAAAGCAAATACCTGTCTACCCTGCCGGAGGTGGGTAGGTCATAAGAGAAAATGGCTATATACATTTTCATAGAAAATTATGGGGTTTATATGTCTGCCACAGATTATAACGCTGTTATATCTCTGTCTTTAACTGGAACATTGTATTCAAAGAAAGTATAACTTCTCAGCTTTATTCTTAGTCCAAGTTCTGCCAACATCTAAGATTTAGAGAATTTTATTGTAAGAAATATTCTCCTTCATTTCTTTCGTCACACAGCTTTTTAATTAGATCTCAAGTTAGTAAACATACTTAATCTCTCACTCAGCGTTCCTCAGGGTGATAATGGCCATGTTATACTGAGATTAAAATGTTTCAAAAGTTTTGGTTTTTTTTTTTTTAAACAGTCTTCAGGCTGGAAACCCTTTGGCAATGCCTTTAGAAATATGGACTGCTTCCTGATACTATTTTTTTTCTTTTATTTGTTTTGCTTCAGTTTATAAAATATGCAAACTAACTACATTCCCTCAGTACATGAGCAACGAAAACAATACAGTTGTTAATAGCCATTTTTGCATGCTGACACAAAGCCAATTTGCAGGACTTGACTATCAAAAATAGATATTCCAAACAACAATTACTTCAAACTCCCCTACTTGCTCAGACACCACACTGCAAAATAATATATGGTGCTTATAAGGAACCCAGAATGGCAGAAGAACCAGGCTCTACCAAACTAAGCAGGAATGAATTGCACACTGAATGATTTCTTACTGAAAAAGTTTTCCCTACTTCTGATTTCCATTGAAAACTGTGTGCTGTTTTTGCATACAAAAACACTATGTAGTGATAAGAAAAAAGAGGTTCTCAGATGAATTATGGATGATGGCTTTAACTTAAATCTGTCTTTATTATTTTCTTTATTAACTTCTAATAAAAATCTGTAGCAAACATTAATCATTTTTATAACAAAAGCTGCCTTTTATTCTGTTTATAAATCCATTAATTTTAAAACTGGCTAAAGCTTTTAACGATTAGTCATAGCTAGTTGAACAGGAAAAAAACCCAACCACCACCACCCTTCAGTTGTGAATCATGTAAACTATCAGGATAGCACACAATCCCATTTAGAGACCACTACTCCATTGAGCTTGATGCTGCACAAACAGAGACTGAAAATGGTCTTCAAAGAAATTTCAAATTGAGTAACTCATGGAATGTGATCTTCAAGGAAGGAAAGAAACTACAGGAAACTACCACTGTGGTAGGCAAAAGCACATGACAACCATTTAGACTATTAGCAACTTCATCTAGGCACCACATGACAAGAAAAACTTAAGGAGACATTTGAAGGGAAACAATTTAAAAACTGCTCATGTATTTGTAGGTGGGCTGATAGGCAGCAGTAGAAAAAGCCTGGTTGTGCTTATCTGAGGAGTATGATGGGAGCTGTCAGCATAGGCTGGTGGTCTGCAGCAATATTCTTAATACTGAATTACAGATGACAGGAAGGGTGGAAGATGAACTATCTGGCCTCACATTGAAGGTCAGAGGCTTGTACTACTTTATCATTAAAAGAAAGGGAGCCACTGAATGGACGGACAGAGAAGAGTAACATGATGAAATTTAAATTCTTATAAAATTATATGGTATCAGCACTCAATGTAGACATGAAACAACATGGTATTTGTCTAGGCAAGAGATTAACTTGTAAAAGTGATTGATACATAAGCTAACATCCTGGTATATTAGGCTCAGTCTCATTTTCTCTATAAACAATGAATAACCATCAAATTTCCAAACTTTCTGTTTGGGTCTGGCTGGGATGACGTTAACTTTCACCATAGCAGCCCTCATAGTGCCGTGCTTTGTAGCTAGAAGGGTGTTGATACCCTGCCAATGTTTTGGCACTGCTGAGCAGTGCTCACACAGCATCAGGGTTGCCTGTCCAACCCCTCCTCAGAGGCCAGTAGGCTGGGGCTTGGCAAGAGATCGAAAGGCAACGTAGCCAGGACAACTGACCCAAAGTGACCGAAGGGATATTCCATACCATATGATGCCACGCTTAGCAATAAAAGCTAAGAGAGAGGAGGACAGGGCGGCTGGGATGGGGTCGGGGGGGCATTTGTTATAGAGGCGTTTGTCTCCCAAAGCAACTGTTACACATACTGGAGCTCTGCTTCCCCAGAAGTCGCTGGACATTTCCTGCTGATGGGAAAACTTTTATTACTCCCATACTTGATTCTTGGATAGAAGAGCTATTTAAGCCTTCATACATGTAACCTTAGGTTGCATGCATTAAGTTATCCAGAAAACATATTTGACAATTTCTTCCTCTCTCTGATACTCTGTCATTCTGGTTGGAGATTGTCTGTGCCTAATACAAGTACGTGATTCTCCTTTAGCCTACAGGTGCAATTATATTCAAGGACAGAAATTTAAACAGCTGAAACCGGGTATGGAAAACCCCAATTGTTGGTACACTGTGTATATTTAAGGAAGTATCAGTAATTTATAGTCTTTACAATTCTTAATAACTTTATTCACACAAAACACCTGCATAGGTTTTCACATCTCAAGTTTTCAGAAAGTGGAAAGCCAGACTACTGCTCACAAAACTTCAATCAGCGGAAAGGTTACAGAACCAATTATTCTTATATTACCAGATGCTTTATCTTTTAAAGATAAATTTCTATGAAGGCGCTATAAATCTATCAGCACAACACTTATAAAGGCATTAAAGTTTTTGTCAATGAAGTCCTTAAAATACTGTATATTTGAGAACTCATTAGAAGCGGTACATAATCTGTGTGTAAGGATATAAATATGCAACCCTGCCAGAAAAATTTCAAGTACTGTAGCTACTGTAACTATGAACTTAAGAACTGCAGCAGATTGGGGTAGTCGATCAAGAAGTAAGCAAACAAACAACATCGAATACAATTCTTTCTGAAAATGTGTCTGTGAGGACAAGCGTGTCGACATATGCAAGATGCTTGGATACTGTAATCATGCACATTATGTAAGAGGAAACATATCGAAATTATTTCTTCAAAGGCTATTTGTTGTTTTGAGAGAAGCTGTTTCCAATTCCATTATTTTTTCAGGCTTTATTTTGATTCAAATTAGTCTGACTTGATCTGCTAGTTTTAGGATTTAATGTATAGGATTATCTTCTACTGCCATAGTAGCCATCATGACAGAAAGGAAACTTACCTAATATTTGAAAACAAAGACAATTTTGGAAGTGCACTTTTAATACATTTTATCTGGGAAGTCTAATAGCCTTATATCATAAAAAAAACCAAGGAAACAACTGTTTATATCAAAACAGAAAGAGTACTTCTGAAGCTTTATGTTTCTTTTAGGAAGTAATATATTTGCATTAACACAACTCATGATTGACAACTGATATGTTGTATTTGGTTCTGAGGCTTGAATTAGAAGAAAAAATTGTTCTGCACTACAGCAATTATGTCAGAGTGGATGACTTGCTTCTTTTTTTTCTTTCTTATGTTGCACAGCTTTATGTCATGTCATAACATATCACAAGCTGTGGCTGACAAATAAGATAAAATACTATGCCCGTACAGCAGCCACAGAGCACCTTAACCCGAGAGCATCAATTGCAATGTAAATGTACAGCAATGACAAGGACAATTACAATGAAAACACCTAGGATGCACCAAATAAGTGATGAGATATTATTTCCTTAGCTACTTTGATAATAATCAAAAAAGTTGGTAAAGATGTCTACTATTACATTTTTATGTATTTTAATGGTTTCATATTTCCCTTTGTGATCCAAACACTGGCATCTGCTACACAGGTTAGACAATTTGGATGTAAAATTCTGTAGTGTTCTCTTTCTCACCTTCTTTTTATATACTGGAGTAATGTATTTAGGCTGGGGTTTGATTTTTTTCATTGAATCATTGATATGTGAGACTTATATGTTGAAAACTACTTGTGAAGGTCATCTAGACCAGCCTCGTGCTCTAAGCGGGTCCAGTTAGACCAGGTTGTTTAGGGCCTTGTCCTGTTCAGTTTTGAATATCTCCATGATAGAGATCCAACAACCTCTATGGGCAACCCGTGCCAGTGTCAGACCACACTCAGTGTAAATTTTTTTTCTCCTTAATATCTAACCAAGCTTTACTAAGCTCCAGCTTGGTTTTGTTGCCTCTTGTCCTACCACTGTGCACCTTCTAGAAGATTCTGGCACTGTTTACTCTGTACCTCCCACCAGGTACCTCTATAGAGCAATGAGGTCCCCCCTCAGCCTTCCTTTCTTCACACTGAACAACTCCTGCTCTTTCTGCCCCTCCTATTGTTCTTCAGCCCTCTTATCACAGCAGTCCTCTCTGACAGTATGTCACTGACTATCTTGTACTGTGGAGCCCAAAAGCAAACATGGTACTCCAGGTATGGTCTTAGAAATGCCAGAGGGGAAGAATTGCTTCCCTTGACTTTCTGAGTACTTGCTAATACAGCCCAAGATGCAGCTGCATTTCTTCACTGGAGGGTATACTGCTATTTTCTTTTTTTAATATGTAAACTATGTTGTGGTGTACTTATGTTAAAGAAAGCACAACCAAAGAGGTGCCCTCATCTTTAAATCATGTTATCTGTGTAGATGAAACAGGTAATGCTTACAATAGTCTTTAATTCCTCTGGGAGTACATTCCTCTCCCAGAGCAGCTCTTCCTCCGACACAAAGGAGTGTTAGCATAGCTGTTCTACACTGATAATACTCTTATCCCATCTAGTTTCAGACCATTCATACGGCAAGGTAACACCTGCTATAAAAGCACCAGAATGAGGGCAACAACAAATGATGCAGAAGTTTCACAGCTAGTAAGTATTTACAACAGCAGCAAAAAAATTTTGCTCTCTTTAAGATTCTGCCCTGTTACTCCTCACTGTAATGCACTCCTCCCAGCACATCATGTACTCACTTAGTTAAATGGATTGTGCAAAATGGGCATTGGTGACTTATCCAAATGACAGCAAAGCTTTAGGTCAAAGCTCCATGATAGCAGTGTGACGACTGCGTAGATAAAGCCACTGCTGAGTTGTCACAATAACAGCGAGCAACTGAGGGAGCCATGAACGGCACAGACATTCTTGGGCTGGTTTTGTGTCACTAGTTTGTGTTGCTATAGGAAAGCAGCTGGTAAATTATTGATCATACGATGATGAATATTGACAAGCATAGGAATGAGAAAGTATGACCTATGAGTTTCTCTCAGGGTATCACAGAACAGTCTACAGATAAAGATGAGGTAAAGAAAAGCTTATTGCATTGAAAAGGAATCAGAAAATAGTCTTAACACTGCTGCTACACTGAGAGTTGCTAAGGGAAGGACCTAGCTGTTGCATATCCATTTCACCAAATGTCATTGAGGGAAACCAGAAGACAGGATCCAGATACATATTCTAAGATGAACACTCTGCCAAAGCAGGAAACACTGATTTTTTAACATGTAGGAAGAACATATTAAAAGAGATAGATCTATAAAACCACAATTCTGTGGCTGTTTGCTTACAAACTCTCCTCCCTCACAGTTTCCCCACTGTTGCTTCACCCTCCTACTCTTCTGTTGTGCTTCCTGCCTTACCATCTTCATCTTCCAAGTAAAAGTAAATAAAACTCAGGGTGATAGAATAATTGCAGTATCTGCTGCGACTCATCTATCTCACTTTACATCTGACTTAGCTACTTAAAGCATAAGGGGGGTTTCTTTCTGTACTTTTTTGGTTGTTTTTTTGTTATTGTTGTTTTGTTTTTGTTTTTTTTTTGTTAAGGAAGGAACCTCATCTGGAAAAAGAATAACTATCTTCCATTAAATACTTTCAAAATTTCTGGTTTATTTTATTTTGGAAAGGGGAAAAGCTTATATAAAGATTATTAATTTTTTAGTGCTCTGGCTGGAAGTATTATATTTTGTTTGCAATATGGGCTATGTGATACATGGTTTGTGGAATGAATTTGATTAATTACGATAGTTTATGTAGTTTTTTTCTTCAAGCATGAAAAAGAAATCCTTTTGTTTCATCAACAGTTTTTTTTCTCAGTAAGTGTGAGAGTTCTAAAGTATGCATTTCTAAATAAGCAGAAAGGACAAAGCTGTTGTTATGCTTTTAGCTTTAAAAATAAAATACTGTTTTTGTGACTATTTATGCCCCTAAGTGACAGCTCAGCATCCTCTGATCCATGCACCCTTGCTCCGAAACCTAGTTTCTACTCTGAGGTGACAAGTTCAGTATCTGCAAAGATTACAGAACATCTGTTTAAGTATTCCCCACTGATTCCTCTCAAAATCATATTCTAGGATTTTGCAGTATTCACTTGCATGTAAGACACTTGACAATCAAGATTCTGAGAATAACAGTAGCTAGGAATTATTTTCTATATGCATCTGCAAGATTATTTAGAAATTTTACATCTAGAAAAAGTTCTTTTAAAATAATACTATGTAGCTTAAATTAGAAAAGATATTAAAAAGGAGTGTGCTAAACCGAAACTTCCAAAATGACAACAGAAATTTCTACTAGGTATCCACAACCATTCACAGTATATTTCAACAAGCCAGTTTAAATTTTAAATAATCACAAGTGAGACTGCAAGCTGCATCTCTATTATGCCTGTCAGATGGTCTTCAATGTGATCAAGAGGGCGATTCAAATTTATAGAAGACATTTTTCACAAGATTCTTCAGAAACTGTATCTTATTTCAACTTTCTGACAGTACAAAGGAGAACAAATCTGAATAAAAGAAAACATTCCTAACTTGGGCGTGGTCTGATTCTGGCAGCCAGTGGCCAGCATACTAATAATTTCCATAGTTAATAAGTTAATTCTCTGAGATTATTTTTACACAACTTTCACAGAAGGATATTGATGTGATCAATAAGTTAGCTATTACTTAATCAGATAATGATCTACTGCATTGCTTCTAGGCAACACAAAGTCAATGTAATGTGAGCGCAATTTTACTAGTTGCTGGAAATGTCTTAATTCAATTGCATGGAAAATTAACAGTTGAAAAACAAGGAAATCTCTTGTAGTCACACAATCAAGAATTATGTTCCCCTTCCCACCCTGATGAGTTTTTAGAGAAAATCCATTGCAATCGCTCTACCTAGCATATTAATCTAATTTGGGGAAGGAAAAGGTCACATAGTGATTTCAACTGTTGTCGAATCATTCCAAATTTCAGAAGACACATGCTATGATTAGCAGATGAAATAAGACAACTCTGGTTTAGGAGGATTGACGCTACTCAGTGTGGGAGAAACGAGAAATCAGTGAATGTTGTCGTGTTCCACAAACACATGCGTATGCTGCTGGAGTGCTGGAGAATAACGTTTTAGAATTTGTGATCACTGACCGTTTCACACAAAATATATGAGATTATCTCTGGCACGTGTGGATAAGCAATATCTTATGTGGTCTGTGGGTCAAAGATCATGTATTTTTATCAGTTCTCTGATATTTGCACCAATTCAAAGAGTAAGACTTGTAAAATAATAATCATCTCTGAGCACTGATGGGTACAAAATTTCAACACTTCTGATGTTTGCCAAAAACCCCAACTAGCCATGCAATGAATACTAATATCTAAATAGGATGGCCATCATGGTTCCACATAATCTCAGAATTTTTAAGAGAGACATAATGAAGACCACCTAGTAGCTCGGTGTACTAAGGGCTCTTGTTAGTAAGAGCTGAAATCAGTTGCTGTGTCTACAGTAGGCCTATTTCTTCTTTTATTACAGCCTTTTCATACCGTTCCAGGCAAATTTTACATACGTTGATGGTGATAGCCAAAGATGTTCTTATGTAGAGCTATAAATATGCTAGAGTTGATCTTTCTTTAGCTCAACAGACACCTGGCAGAAGGAAAAGTTTCATTTTATAGAAATCCTCTTGACAGTCATATCCTCACACTATACACAGAACCAAACCTTTAGGTTAAAAATTGCCAAATTGTCACTGACAAACCAAAATTCAATGCTTCAGGTTCTTCTCCAGGAACTCTCCCTCACTGGATGTTGTTCAGAACATGACAGCATGACATACTCTAACAAAGTTTCATGCTAGTGAACTGAGATAATTGCAGATGTGGGCATACAGCATACACAATTAAAGGCTTCTGTGACATGCTGTGATATTGTTAAAAAAAAAAGCTGAACAACTCTTAAACTAGCCTAGTACTTCTAAAAATCATGTTCACATTGATGCAACTCAGAAGAGAATTCTGCCTATTATTTCCTTAATTCCTTCTAGTCCTTCTAGACTTCCATGAATGCACGTTAACAATAGAGCACTTGGTCCATAATAAACAAGTTTTTGTATTAGAAATTAGAAGCCAGGAGAGCTGTGAATGTTTCAGATAACTACTAATTTAATCTTTCAAGGTCTCCCAGGAAGAAATTCTGACTAATATCAAGATTAATCTTTTAAATACCTTTTCTGATGCATCATGAATACAACAACCATTCCCAAAGCAGTTCCAGGCGTATACGGTGCTGGAGAGGTAGTGCATATATCACGCCATGCCCCAGAAGCAGTAATAGACTCACACCATAATGCCACTTAGAGTAACAGTACACCTGGCAGCGTTAGCAATGTACGAATGGCAAAACTGAATAATGCTGAATTTCAATACATACTCATTATAAGGCCTTATGTGCTATGGTTTTATTTCCAAATAAAGTCATAAGAATTGCATCATAGACTCACTTGTAAGGTCAAAATAGTATCATATGCCTTGATATTAAATAGATTATCCTAATATTCCCTCTTTTCTTGAAAAGATGTGGATACATCACCTTCTCTAATATTTAAGGTTCACCTTCATCTGCAGAATATACATATTCTCTGGATCATTGTTCCAATTTACAATATAAGTTTTAGCTCACCTATACTTAATCCTGCATGTCATTTTCTAATATTTGGATCCATTTTCAGATTATTATAATTTTGTTAAACTTTATACATGCAAGCTGAAACTCTCCATGGTAGATACTTACCTCATCATATTAATACCTCATTTTTTTCTTAAAAGTAGCAACAAAAAGAAGCTATTGCCATAATTACAATGAAGAAATGATACTCACACTTTTTTTTGTTATTGTTTGGCTTTTTCACAATTGCTTCGTCGAAGCTCTAGTAGTTTGAAATTCAGCACACAGTTGTCAGATTGTCATGGATGTACCCTTTGCCATTCCTCTGGAAAACAGTACACAAAGCAGAGTGGTTTTGCGGTAGACCCTTGCTAAGGCTCTGCCTCTGCAGACTGCCTACACAGAGCTTGTTTCACTCACCTAGCTTCTCTGCATATACCACGGAAGAAAGAGGTTTCAGAAATTGCTGCTCTGGCAGCCGACAGCCTCGGTAGCGCCAGCCAGCAGGCAAGTACTAGGAAAGCGCGTGTCGTTATCGCATGGCAGCACCAGCCAAAGCGGAGCCCCTCACGGTCCCTCCCTCTCTCCGGGGCTCTGCTGGCCGCTTTTGCCTTGCTTCTCACATCAGCCCGGGTGCAGCACAGCCAGCCAGAAGCTTTTTAGCAGTGTTTGTTTTCAGCAAACCCGCAAATATCTGTGCCAGCACCAGCACGAGTAGAAACTATGTGAACATGCATTCAGACGCAGTGGGGAAGCGAGGAGGGTGCTGGCTTGGAGATGTCATGGGACTGCACTCTCTCTTCCCGTGTTTCTTCTGCTTCTGCCTCTTGAAAACCAACCAGACCAGGATGAAAGGGGGAAGCAAAAATGAACATAAGACGTAGTGGAATAGACTACAGTTAATAGTACTCCTAAACACAAAAAGATCTGACTCTAAACTAGAAATTGTGATCCGTGAGCATCAGTGTTCCCCACCTAAGCCAGTAGCTATCTCATAAATCTCTCACAGTTCTTACATTGGCCTAAGTTTTCAAATGCATAATATTTGAAATTGCGTGACAGGACTTGAAATTTGAAATGCGTAACAGGATCACAAAATTTTAGAAGACTGGAATTAAAATTGCCTGTCCAATTCTTATGGGCATTTTTCTTAGGATTCAATAGTCAGTTCTCTGCATATTTTTCACATCTCCATACACAGAATGGCCACCTTCAAGGAACTGAAGTGACTGCAGTGACTGCAGGTTGAGATATTTATTTACAGTGGGAAGATGCTGAAAAAACCTCCCACAAAACAGAGAAAATGCATTACAGGTGTGGGCAGCTGCACTTCATCCTGGAGAAGTAGGTGCTGTCTTTTCTTTCAAAATTTCTGTGCAATAGTAAACAACCTTTTTTCCCAGTAATACTTTACATAACTGGCCACAGTTTGATGATGTATTTCTTTAAATAACCAAAATACAGAATTTATTGACAGAGCTCAGTGAGTACCCATGGCTATCACTAAAGTGGCTCAAAGTTATTAAATGCTATTCAAAATGGTAAATTACTTGGAAAAAAACCAAGCTTTTGTCATTTCAGGTTAAGATTCAAAATCAGTGGATGTTTTGAATGATTTTTACCTTGTCTTGTGCCACTTCTCCATCTGTCAATGGAGATAATATTTCTTACCTCTCCTGGAGAGGAATTTTCAAGATAAATAAAGGTTTGTGAAGAAAAGCCCACCTGTTATTCCATAGGCAGTTCAATATAGAGATGGTATAAAGTAAAATATGGCATGGCAGTACAGGATGAATGATGACATAATATTAAATTGAGTTCCAAATACCTCTTAGAACATTGTTCTTTCTACTGAGTCACAATTCCTGTAGGAAAAAATGGTACGGTAGATCACTCTGCACATGCATTCCTACGATAAAAGCCAGATTACCTGAAACAATTTCTGATCTGCTAAAACATCTGAATATTTGAATTATGTATGCTAATACTTGATAATTTATGTATGTATGAGCTTGTTAGAATTAAATGAAACACATACTTCTCCGTGTTGGATGTTTTTTGTTTTTCTCCTTCCAGATATAATTCATTTCTCTTCCCAACAACTTTCATTGCTCTTTCCTGAACTGAATCCATTTACGAATAGCATTCTGGTAAGATACTGTAAAAAAATTAAGGCAACAACCCAGTTGCAATAAAAGTTCTGAGGTTAAAAAAGATTATATTGCTTCTCTAATTCATAGCATTGGTGAAAGCAGTTAAAAATCACCATTGCCTTTTTCAGTACAGTATTTCCATATGTTGAATCAATGTCTAAACTTCTAACTCCTGATTTTCTTTCCATGTTTTTAATCTGGTACAGAATTGGCTTGTGATTTTACAGGTGAGATACGTTATCAAGTATACATCTTAGTATGCTCCAAAACCACAGTAGTTAATCAATAGTTTAAAATTCTGCTTGCATTTTCAACAAGTTTCATGCGTTTGAAAAAAAGAAGAGTTAGATCTTGTCTGTCCCATCTGCCTGAAAACAAACCTTGTTGTGAGAATGGAAACAGCAGCAGAAATTTGGGTTCTTTGCTGCTTAAAAAATACCTGGTATTGGATGGGCTCATAGCTACCTGCAGCTGGAAAAAGGGGCAGATATTTTAATTCTGGAGCAATTCTTTGTATTTTCTACTTCTATTCATGCAAGAAGGAAAACTCAGCAGCTCAATGTTCAGTAACAGAGCAATGAAAAGGACGTTAGTTTCTCATCTCAAAACCAGCAGTCACTAAACCGTCACTAATTCTATGTTCTCTATGTATATGTTGGTCTTAGAAAACAAATAAACCATCAATCTTTAGCTCTTATCTAGAGAAGATTTAACATGTCCATAATTTTTAGCGTGTGCATACTGTAACTGCATTCAATCTGAGTGCTCAACACATGTCTCCAAAAGCATCTGCAGGAACAGATGCTTACATAATTTTACAGAGTTCCTGCATGCAAAACACTATATAAATTGTGTGAATTTCTTCAGGGAATCTGCTGAGAACATTAGCCAAGTTAACATAGCTATATGATTTGCAAATGTCAAAAAAGCTTTAAAAATGAACCTTCCTTTGCATTTTCTGTATTTGTGTAGACCATATATATATAGGGGTATGTGTTCATATACATACAATCATAGACTCACACTTACAAAAGATGAAAAAAAATCAGAATTATTTTTATATCCATATATTGGTTACAGTTTTCTCAGAGAAGGATAGGGAGGAAATACTGCATTTAGAAAATACAATGAAACCAGTAAGTGTTATCACTTTCACTGATATCAGATAAAAAGAAATTGTCTGTTTTGTGCTGGGCTTCAGGAGAAGAAACTAATAAATATGCATGTGTAAGCAAAACTGTTTATGCTACCAGCAACTGCAGTAGACCTTCAGAAAGGTTTCATTTTAAAGTTCCTTGTTTTGATCTACTTTTATTTTCCCCAAATATTCACTTTTGCAGTAAAAAACAGTACAGGTCATTCAAGAAACAACATTTTAAAGTTTAAAGCCAAAGATTTTAATAACATCATCTTTTTCCCTTATCTATGGAACAGTTCTAACCATCCTCCTTCCTGGAACACTGAGAATATTCCGAAGTTTCTCACTTTAAATTTCCTTCAAATGTAGTGTGTAAATTGTTCCTACTATAGGATTGCAGCATTGAATTATCTAATAAAAATGTTATTAGTGGCACAATAAGAAAGCCAAATACGGTAATTGACATGCTAATCCAGCGAAAATGGGAGAACCTCTGAAGGCAAAAAATAACAAAGTCTAATTTTTTTTCTTCTCTCACTTCAACTGCAACAGGATTAGAAGAAAATCAGGCTGAAAGAACAATGTCAGGCTTGCAGAATTAGAGCTGGATTTACCCCTTCCTTTGTGGAATCATGTGCGGCTGGCTGTCCAGAAAGAGCTTAAAATGTCACCGTATCAGAGCAGTGACACATAATACTGGTTCAAGCGTAAATGATAGTTCAAGACACAAGAAGGCAGCAAGTCTGTTCTAAACTAGGGGATAATTAGGAAATGATTCATTTCCTTGAGTCATTACCAGCCGCGGCGTATCTCCCGCTGCCCTGCATAAGCCTGGGTGAGAGTTTCCCAAGGAGCTCTCCTCCAGGCGGGGTGGCACGAGGCACGGGGCGGCCAGCTCGGACCCGCTGCCACCACCACGGTGCTGCCACGCACCACGGCGCTGCCAGGCTCAGCCCCACGCACGCAGTCCCGGACCTGCTGGCAGCAGAGCGCATATCCGGCAGCAATCCTGCCCATTCAGCATCCCTGGGGTCCAAAGGGGGTTGAAAACCAAAAACTTCCCCCACAAAACCAAAAAAAGAAGTATGTGGGAAAAAAGTTTTCACCTGTTAAAAACATTTCTTTTGATCTACGCAATGGAATATTGAAACAAAGTTTAAATAAAGACAGAGCGAGGCTTTTGAGGGAACAATGTCATAGGACTGGCTGGCTGGCTGCCAGCTTTATGAATCTAAGCCTTTAAAAATTCTCTCTTTTCTCACTATGATTTGATTCAATCTTTAAACGACGTGCAACTGCCTGCTTAAAATCAACAACAACAAAAAGATTAATGGTAAAGATGGCTTTTGTGAGGAGTATGAAAGGTGAAAGCACATTTAAAATAAAAGAAAGAAGTAAATTGGAGGGTTAAGAGGTCAATCAATTTTACTAAAGATCTGGAACTAAAATCCAAGACATACAGAAAGCTGAGGCTGAAAGATGAAGGAATATGCTTGTCTGAAACAATAAATAACAACCAAATTATCACTAAAAATCTATTTAAGCTTAAAATTATTTTCCCATGATTTAACTGCATTTACTTGACTGTACAAAATTTGTCTTGATCTATGATATCGATCGCCTGTTTCTGGAAATGCTAACCATCTCTTCTGAGGAAGATAAAACTCCTAAGTAATGTCCTGTAATTCCTATTAGATGCTAAGCTGTTGAAAGCGCAGCAGTAAGGAAGCTAACTTTGGATACAAAGTTTATGGTCAAGACACTCTTATTCTTTCCAGGATGGATTTTTCCCTCCAGAAGAGTTGCACTGCCATGCAACCATCATATACTAGGGACAGTTATGTGCGTAGCTCAGGGCTGCACGTTCTGTTCTCAGAAAGCTTCAAGTCTGGTTTTAAGTAAAAGGCAAGGAATAAACCTGAAATGCATTATTTTATATTCCAGTCAGCCATTTGTATGTTTGAACTTCTCCATACAGCTCTTGTGTATTAACATACCTTGGCACAACATCACCAATTAATCTCAGGTAGAAATAACTTAGAGGGTTTACACATTTCCACACATATTTCAGAGCACAGTAACTTTTATATAGCTATTGATAAATGAATTACCTATCCCTATACCAGAGAGAAAGGACTTTGGAGGCTCTGTGCCTTTGTTATTAATAGCTGAAAAGAGCTATGGTTATTTTGCTTATTTTTAAAGAAATGAGTTGTCTCTGATTCCACCTCTTCTCATATGAGTTGTCAAACGTAAACTTGCAAGTCTTACAACCTGCTTACATAAACAAATAGGTAACAGTTTATTTACCACAGCAAACAGTCAACTGAATGTGAAATACTGGCTTCTCTCATTGTCCCATATCCTTCATTATCCTCCAAGCAACGCTGTTTCCCTTACAAAGCAGGAAACAATTAGTTTACAGAAGTTTACCTTTGAAGGATGTTTATAGTTTGTTGGTAGATTTAGAAGATGGACTGAAAAGCTGGTCTTGTATAGTAGTTTGGCAGCAAGACCTTGGAAACTGAACAGAAACCTGCTTGCTTTCCACACAGCAAATAGGCTTATTTGCAAATGGTGTTTACACAGAATAACCCACTGACAGCTTTAATTTTTTTTTTTTTTTCATGGCTATAGACTATTCAAAACAGTATTTTACAATTCAGCTAACATAATAAACGCATTTTTTTAAGAATCCCCAAATACTTTAAAAGGCAGGATACTTTATGATTAGGGTGAATCCTACTGAAATGTTTTAGAATTTACAACTGAGACAGGAGAAAAAGTAGAACAAGATACAGTATTGAGAGCAAATTTTGATTCCAAAGCTTCTAAATCAGTGGCAGCATAAGCCAATTTTAATGGGCTATGACTGCCACAGAAGGTCAGTTTCTGGCCTGTACAGAACTAATAGGTGGCCCAGCTTTTTAAGATCAGGTGTACAGATCGCAGTAACAGTTGTATATCTTCTCATATGAAAAGAACAGAACTAAATGATATAATAAATATGAAATATGTAATAAATATATAAAACATCTTCTGAAAAAGGTTTCTGAACAAAAGGCTTGTCTGTGCATATGAAAACATATGGCTAAGCTACCTCTACAAGTATGCACAAGGTGTGGTGTATCCTATGAGTACAAGCCAAGCAGACCAGAGAGGACTGCAAGGTATAGTACTGCAATCCCCCTTGGGGGAGGTGGGGGGTGTCACTTTTGCCTGGGCAAATTTTCCCATGTGTGAAGAGATTCTGAGAGAACAGTAAACACCACCTAAGGCGTAAAAAGCAATCATTTGTTGGCTAATTCACATAAAAAGATAACTAGGATTAATGAGTTAGGCTAAGTGCTAGTATGGTGGCCTTCACTAATGATGTCCTGCAGGTCTTTGCTGACTTCCTTTTATTTATTTATTTTCAACTTTTCTTATTTCACATATCTTTAGCCCATGTGTTGACTCACACCTCAATGAGATTCTCATGAGTTTCTGAGCTTAACCAAATGACCCTGCTGTACCAGGTGCTGAGGGTTACAGGGCTGTGCTCCTCTGGTGTGCAGCAACTACACCAGCATTACATGACATACAGATGAGTCCCCATCCTGGTGCAGCAGCACATCTCCTTAGCAGAATACATCACACTACACTCATCACTCCATACGCAAAATGATGAGAAATGGTATAAAAGTAACATAATATGCACTGACAATTTTTTCAGTTAACATTTTAAAATGTATTCTGTCAGTTCAGGACACATCACCAGGCACAGTGGTTGCTTTGTCAGTCTCCTAGTTAGTGCTACAGCTAGTGGGGGAGCTGGAAGTGGATCCCATCTGTGAGATGAAAGGAGGAATTAAGACAGTTCTATTGTGCTCTTTCTAAAAGAGCACAAATATTGAAAGGCTTCTGATGGCAACCTTGTCTTTACTGATACGTGAGCTCCAAGAAAGTGAGCTTGTGCTCTGTAGCAAGAGCAAGGCAGCTTTAGGGACACCTTCACACGTGTATATTTTATATCTTCTAAACAATAACTGCCATCTCAGGTGCAGACTAGTGCCCAGTCCCACCAGTGGGTATTGTCTCTCTGATCAGCAGCTGCCGAGCAACAGAAAGAAGATGTCTGTTGGAGATGACCCAGGCTGCTTCACTAATAACATCCAGCGAGTGATGGGTCATCACGTGTATATCTGTCTCCTCTACGTGTGGTAGGCCTGGGGGTATCGCTTCGTACAGGTTATACCCATCTTACAGCAACTTAACTAGCATCATCCTGAAAAGTTACATTCCTCAACTTGAAACAGTGAGAATGTCTCTTCCATTAGGAACGTGATTAATGTAAGCAGCTGGAGCAGAGGTCACAGCAGAAGGAGCAGGAAAGCGTGCTATGTTGTCACAACTATCATGACCGGTAACAAATTACTGGTGGCACCTAGGGCTCAGCTCAATTTTAATGCATAATGCGTGCACAAACTAGAAAAATGTTGTATATGTTACACATGCTAGAAAGGGTTATGGGAGAGTAAGTACAAAGGTGCCTAAGATGTATTCCTCACCCAGAGTTGTCCCACTAGTGCTAGTGAGCATGCATTCAGCCAGTCTGCTTTAGAAACAGCCAGCTCTGGATGTTAGCTGCAAAGGGCCAATTGGCCAGGGGAACATAAAACTTTCATAAGACGGGATCACCAGAGCAACAGCATAATTTAATTGCCTTTTATAATATTTGGAAAAGACAAAGTCTTTCCAAAGAGAATTTTAAGAAGGAAACCACGTCATTGGACTGCTAGAGGTAGTAAATTAGAAACACCTTCCTTTGGCACATAGGGCTAGTTTAATACCTTATGTCATACATCCAAAATGAGGTTCAATTATAAGAAAGTCCTCACACTTCAAGACTATTCTCATCTCTAATTCCATTATGGAATAGCCTTTTACGTGTCTTAGTCATCTATAGGAAACTACCTCTGCTGTTCCTTACTGCTGGCAATGCGAAAGACTTTGTGTTGTTCCCTTTGTTAAAGAATGGAAATACTGTGCTTATCATCCAAGCAGTTTTGAAACACCTGCCATGTAAGGTGGCCTCTAGCTTACAAAGGCTTTTTTTTCTCTGGTACCATGCTCCCACCCCGGGCAGAGGTTCACAAGCTACAGCCCGTTAGTGCTTACTAACCAACACAGATCTTCTGGCACAAGAAGCAACAGTACAATCTAAGACACTGGGTTCATAGCTTTGGGGCGTTTTTTGTTTGGTCTTCCGTGTCAGATCAGGTCTGATATAACTCCTGTTTTTTCTGACAAAAATCTGAGTCTAAAATCACATTATGCCACATTGTCATATTTTGATACAGCAACTACATATCAACGTTTCACTTCATGGTGCTTCATATCATCTGAAAATAGTCAAGTTATAGATAACTAACCCGAGAATACTAAGGACACAAGAAAATGGTAAAGGCACAAGATTTGTGAATACGTATCAAGTCAATCAGGCTTTAACCTCATCTAATGACCTTATGCATTACAGGTCATGAAATTTTTCACTTATATGTACAGATGTGAAATAATTTTATTCTAATTAAAAGCAAGAAATGTAAGGAATTTCAGGTAATAAAAACCAGTATGAAATATTCAGCCATAGCACAAAAGAATGCCTATACAGAAAATACCCCATCTTGATCATTAAATAAATGGAAAACTATACAAAAGGGAATAGATAATGCAGAAGTACATAAGCCAAAATGTCACCATTAGTGTTTCACCAAATATCACTAACTATATCTTTAATGTTAGCTTTCAATACTGTCTGTCAAAAGGATAGTTTATTCTTTTTCACTCACACAGTCACCTGCCAATATACTACAGTTTCCTGAGTTATGACAAGTCATTTGTCACTCCACAGGGCAAAATATTATTTGAAATAAATGACAATACTCAGATAAATTTGAAAAAAATAATTTTCCCATTCTGGAGATGGAAAGCTGCTCAGTCTTAAATAAAAGGTTCTTCATAATTTTCCAATACAGAACAGAAAAAAACCCAAACCTCTAAAAGCAGCCTTCCAAGAAGCACACAAAATCAATTAGCAAATTGCTTCTTGGGAAGATGCATGAGTCTATAGTACCCCAACAGGCCTTGGTCACCCTGGCTACATAGCCTCTCTTGAACAAACACGCACATACACATGCACACCCCTGTCCAAATGCAATGCCTGTGAACACAGTTTCCTGCCAAAGTAGGTGTTGAGGTAAACCAAAACCACAAGCAAAACAGCGGAGGTTGCTGCAGCGTGCACCTTTCTAGTTGGTGAGCAGCCAGAATGTATCCCATACAATGCATACGG
The DNA here is from genome assembly GCF_964188355.1 of Buteo buteo. Lineage (NCBI taxonomy): Eukaryota > Metazoa > Chordata > Aves > Accipitriformes > Accipitridae > Buteo > Buteo buteo. Next base: position 21,159,643 of record NC_134190.1, on the reverse strand, counting down.
AGATCTACTAATCAGGTAATGAGGGACTGCTGGCTCTCTGTCCCTCTTTTGTGATGTCTGAGGAGATTTCAACATACACCAATGCTCATTCAAAAAGGTGTTGACTGAAAGGTGTATCCATTTACAGTTACATCCTTTAAATAGGACACAGACCCTACAGGAAAAGCAGTGCTATGTGCAATTCCCTTAACTCTTCCCCCTCATGAGCAAAGCAAAAAACAAGTATCGCATACACTCTAAAAAACTCTTTACTTTAAACTGAAATATTTCAAGGCTTTGTTCAATTGTTTTTGGCAATTTTAATTAATGTTTTTCTTAATTCTTCTTTAATTAATGTCTTGATCTCTGTGTTTTGAAGGTTCAACAGCAGAGACTTACAGATGAAGTTTTCCAAAAGGGCAACTCCATAAAGGACTATCCAGTTGCAAAATGGCTGCTACCTCACGCTCTTCCCTATGTGACTGACTCCTGGCAGTGTAAGATGCCTGAGTAGCGCCTAGCTTTTTTTCCTCAGGGGAAATAACAAGAGGCAGAGGATTTTTTGGAAGGTGTCAGTTTATTTCAGTGCTATTGAGAACAAAGAGATGCAGCAGCCATTTTGGAAGGAAACTGTTGCATGTTTCTTGGAACAGAAACTTCATGTAATTTCTCTAAAGACAGATAAATTAAGTTGCAAACGTCTAGAAGCCTAATACAACCGTATAAATAAAAATATTTATTTTCAGTAATTCTCTATCGCACCGAACTCTGCTGAATACTTTTTTTTTTCCACCCAGGTAGTCTAACACTTAGAAATACTGCCAAATATGCATGCATGCAATTTGTGCATAACACAGCATGCATAAAGAAACAGGGTTTGGCTACTTCACTCCCACATTATATCATGTTGGCACCTGATTCCTATAGTAGTTTGGCACCTTGAAGTTCCAGAAGAGTTATTTCCTTGACCCATCTCCCTCATGTGTCCAGGCCAACATTGACTCCCTCCCTGCACACCAGTGCACCTTTGCAGCCATTAAAGACCTTTAGCCCTTCCCAGTCCTTGGGAAGGTAACTTCAAAATGTGTTTTCTTCTTTATTTCTCAGGACTGCTGTTAGAGTGTTAAATAAGAACAGATGAGCTAGAGGAAAAGGACAGAGATAGCAACATATATGATAACAATAATGAAAAGGAATACGCAGTGTCTTTGTGAGGGATGATGTGGTTGTGGAAGAAAAATGAGGGACTGACAGGAAAGAGGTAGAGAGAGATTGGAGAATGTACTTCAGCTACTTTAATGCTATTCTGGCAAAACAAAATAGCTGTGAATGCAGTTTAGCTGATGACTATAATCTACTCAACCTGTGCTATTTGGTCAACAAAGTTGATGCTGGATCTGCCGTAAAGTTGACACACAAGTTAATCATTTAGGATTAGGATTTATTGAATTAGGTTTCCACTGCCTTCAAGTAAGCTGCACTGTGGCTCAGTAAGTCTTGTGGTTTGAGGAGGACAGAACGTCAGGAATTGCTCAACACCTGAACAACAATTAAACGCAGGTATTTCTATAAGCACGTCTTGCCCATGATATCACTTACTTTTCTTTTACAGGCACCTCCATAGTTACTTTTCTAGGGAGAGACTTCTTCAAAATCCAAAATCACCTCCATATGCATTTCTCAAGAATGGTGGAATACATTTCAGGAAAAAAACCCCAACAAAACCAAACCCAAACTATTTTCTGTATTCCAATAGCATCTAAAAGCTCCCACATAGACTAGAGTAACAGCTTAAGCATTGTACAACCATACAACAAAAGGCAACTGGTAAAATAAAAAAAGTTTTAATTTAAACAAACAAGACAGATTGAAGAAAGATGGTATTATGCCCATTTTGCAAAGTGAACTGTGTCACCAGCAGGTTGGGTTACCTAGATTACACAGTGGTTTGTGACATTAGGGAACACAGGAGTGGAACAGAAATCAAAATTTTCTGATTCTTGGTATACTGTCTTAACCAAAAACTAAGATTGCTTCCACCCAAACCCAAATTTTTGGTTTCTTTACGTAAAAGAATTTAGTACTCAAGGCTATATCTTTATTGCATAAAGTATAAAAACATAAATCATAAATTTCATGTATTATAAATACTTTTTCACTGCTTATGCCCTTTAACATCCTACTTCCATAATGATTAGCTTTCATTAATTTTAACACATGCAAATATAATCACAGGAAATGCATAACATTGGAAGAAAAAGTATAGAAACAAATTTGATATTACTAATTATTTATTCATAGATTCTCTTGGAATCAGAACATATGTTTTAATTAAGAATAACTATGAAATGAACTGTAATTTTAATAAATGTTTCTAGTGATAAAAACTAAGCTGTATTTATCTATCCAGCCTCACTATATATTTCTCAAATTCTTCATATATAGACTTTTCTGCTATGTGGTCATTCTCTTCCAGGAAAAGGTCTTAGAAGAAAAAAAAAAATTCTTACAAGAAAGAATTTCTTTTGCTCAGTAATGGATTTCCTCTGGTCACTGCTTTTTCACTAACCCTGTTATTGTTTGCTTTATCACACATTCATTTCCACAGCTAATAAATATTCAGTTATCTTTTTCTTAAGAAAACAAACACCACTAATGCTGCCCATTAGTCTATACATATGTTAAGAGGAATATCTGTTTAATTCAATCATGATTTTCCTTTTATTGAGAAGAAACTTTGTCAAAGACTTTTACAGAGGAATCTAAATAGAGTTTTCAGTGCTTTGTTGTTTGATTTAGTACACAAGGATCATACTGGCAGTGGGCAGGTCAGACATTTTGGCAGCTCCTATTGCAAAGGTGTTTCCTTTAACATTAATCTCTCAGGGGTTTGTCTGCTTGAATTTATTTCTTTGTGGGATGGGGATTCCTGTCATATGTAATAATCCTTATGATTGCTTCATATATGATTTCTCTGCAGAATTACTGAGTGACCTTTATGTTTCATTTGAAGTGCTGCAATAAACCACAAAATGACAAAAAAAGGCAACTAAAATTTTCCTCACTGACACAAAGCCAACAAAATTTTCATTTACCAATGGAAGAAAGCAAATCAATGGAAGATTAGAACTTCAAATGGAGGTGTTGCACACAAATGAAACCCAAAATGGTTGTTGATGCATGGACTTCACTTGTTCTCTCTTCCTTTGGTTGGGAAAAGATCTATATCTTGTCAAGAAATTTGGGTCACAGAACTATGTAAAGAAAGTGCCAAAACCATTCAACACTCATGGTGTGACTTATTAAGTACTACAGTACAGGAATTGCTAAGACAAATGGCGCATTACTAGAAACTGCAGGGCTACACAAGAGATCTAAAATTCCTGCAACTGCCAACAATTACTGTTTATTTTACTGTTAAAACAACTATAAGTTCTGTTCATGGAAAATAGTCCATTTAAACACTTTTCAGACTGGCAGTGGAGAAACAATATTTTGTAGGACAGGTCGTCCATTTTGATGGCTTTTAAAATAATTTCTCCACAATAAAAGTTCCTCAACTATGGATTACTGTCTGGTTATTATTCTGTTTGCCAGGATTTTAAAAGTGTTTTGATCATGTTCTATCTTTCATCCTTCTATTAAATCAGTGCATTAATCCTATCGGCTTCAGCTGCTTAAAGTTTCTTAAACATGGGGTTTTCTGATCACCTCTGCTACCAAGAATTTGATTCACCTGATGACAAATTCTCCTTCGCAGGATTATTGCACATTTCTTGCCATTTTAGGGCAAGATAGCCCTATTCAACAATGCTGGTTGTGCCTGGCTGCAAATTTATTATCTGGGCAATGGGGAAAGAGTGCCTACAGTACTTAAAAGACAACACACCGTTTTACTCATGTAGGAAAATGGTATACGAGATATGCTAGATCTTGTATTATGAAAGAAGATGTTAATTTTCCTAATGGACCAACCCAGCTACCTACTACATTTGATGTAGTATGTCATTCCATCTCCTTCCCAGTTTAATTGCCATGGCTAATGGTGGTGGCTCCATTAGTTTCATAACTCCCTAGCTGCTGCATTCCCCGCCCCCCTCCAGTGGAAGTGCCTATGAGAGATGACATCTGGAAGGCACCTCAATAATTAGGAGGGATTCACCTTTTCCTTCCTTTGTCACCTCTGCAGCTCCCTTCCGCAGCTGTCTATTCACTGCAGGAGGATGCTATCCACTTCCTGCATCTGGATTTCATCCCATGGCTTCCTGGAGATGATGATTTGGACACAGGGCATTTTTCATTCTCCTTCACAGATGATTCTTGTAATAATTTAGGACTGGACACTTAAAATTGGCTGAGTACTTAGTCCTCCAGTATTCTTACTTTGTTTCCAAACAATTTGCTGTTATGCTCAACTAGAGATAGAAACATAGGCACATTGCAAGACATTCTCAATGATTTTTCAGTACTGCAGAAAGTCTGGATAAGCCCCACCACTCAATTTTACTTTCCCCATTATGTTCTATTAGGATCTGACTAATTGTTTTCTGCCTGGACCAAAGACATATGCTGTGAAAAGTGGCTTTCCATCTGCTTCCTAATAATTTTCATATCAGACATCTAGGTTCAGGAGAGCATTTAAAAAACCGCTAATAAGGTCCTGAATGATTTCTCGTCACAGATACCAGAGCTTTTCATAGGTATCAAAATCTGTTCTATTGAGTCCTTAAATTCCTAAATCTGGGTTTTAAATGCCAGCTGGAGATAGAAAATTTTTGCCTTAATGACCTAATAGTAACCTCTCATACTAGTTTTTATATGTGTATAAATAGAACAATGAAAATCAAGGATAATTGGAGATAAGTTAATGTAAATCACATGGTACCTGAAACATGGCTTACTGCATGAAACACAGCCTCAACTAATGTGAAGAATTTCTGGATTTTAGCAGAACCAAGTAAGTTTACTCAACAGAATGAATCTACTTTTTAAATTGTATGATAATAACTATCTCCTATCACTGGATCAAGAGAGAGGACTCAGGAAATGCAGGTTCTATTTCCACTCTTCTATGGGCTTGACAAAGTACCAAGGATATCCAGTTATTCTTCTCTATACCTCAGTTTTCCAATACAAAAAATAAAAATTCTATTGACTTCTTGGTTTGACACTGTGAGGGCTCCTGGCTAAAAAAAGAACTAACAGAGTTGGATAAAAATCATCCACTTTGCTGACACCACATCAGCTGACTCACCTGTAGACTTGCATATTTTCCTCCAAAATTATATTAAATGTATTTATTGTATTGCAGTCCTTACTTATTTCTGGCAATGCAAAAGTGTTTTATTACTTACACTTCTCTATAACTACTCTTAATTTATTGATTTTTGTCAGTGAATGTTGCAATTCATAAAAAGCTATAAATAGCATAAATGCATGAACTAATATTTTCCATGTGTCTTAAAAACAAACCAGTGTGTTGCAATGGAATATGAATCAGTTAACCAGAGTAATTCTTTATTTGCACTTAATCAACTATTCCTAATTTTTTATAGTATTTAAATTCCATCTAGAAATGCTGATATATTTTTCTAGCAAAATCCAATCATTTCATAACATGTTATTGATCATTTATTCACTTGCAGAACTTTCAGCTAGTAAGTTCTTCACATCCATCTACTTGAGAAAACAGTGACCTACTCTTACACATACTGGTAATTATCAGGTTTCTGGTAGTGAAGCTTTAGAAAGGAAACATTCTCCTTTTCAGTAGTTGTGTTTGAGAAGAGGTTAGAAGCAATTATTAGGTAGGGATAGGTAGGAGAAGAGTTCTTCAAAGTCAGACAAGAAGGAAACACCTGTGTAACATTACCATCTGCAATAAAAGTCACACACTTAAGATTTTATTTGAAATAGTCTTTGAGGAAGAAAGACTTTAATCTAAATGAAGTGGCTTTAAAAATGTCTTATTTCAATTACCTTAATTACTGTAGTTTTTTGCATTTTATGAAAATTAGCAACAAACAAATGTATCACTAAAAATGAAAATATAGTTTTCTAAAACAGAGTAGAATGAAATAAAACTATATGATGAAAGATCACTATTACTATTAATAGGTCAGTGGACTGAATAATTTAGTCACTAAAGATAAAGGTGTTTTTTGATGTTACTATTTTCTTTCTTACATCTCGCTGATGGCTAACATCTATCAGTTTCTTTCCTCCTCCTTATACACAGTAGTTCAATGGTTACAAAGGTTTAGCAGCTAAACATACAGTTGTTTAGAAATAAGAAGCTAAGGTGATAATAAATAATTTCTGAATGCCTCCATTGCTTACCTATGGTACTCCCCTTCTATGTTGGAAGTAATTTCCCATGAGGAAAGTAAGTATTATTAATATAAATTTAAAAATGCCACTGCTATCTCTAAGTTCACTTGCTCTTTGAACAAGGTGCCTTCTTTCTCAAAAGAAAAAACCTGAAAATTCACAATACTTCCTCTTTTGGGGAGGATGCTTTGGGATGCGTTAAATCATCAGTGAGATACAGAGTATCTCACTCAAAGTGAGAACAGAGTAGGAACTTACAATAGCAACAGGCTTTCTCAGAAAATTGGTCTGGTTGATAGAAAAATGGTGAATCACCCTTAGGATGTACAGACTGTGCAGAAAGAGATATGATTCAAATCGGATTAGATTACTGACCTTTACAGCTACAGAGTGTTTCTCACTCTGCTTTGGAAAATATAGGCATAAGCTCAAGCAAAGTTAAATAGTGTATGTGTTCCAGATAGAATTTTGTATCCCAGTCTCTTCTGGGTGGGCAATTTTTGTATTGAAAGTTACATTTCTAAGACAGGTTGCTAAGTGACTTATAGATACAGAAATAATTTGCATGGAGCCTGTGCTGGTAGGACTTTTTTTTCGGCCTACTATAAAAAGATCATAGGTAAAAATCTTCAGATATTTTCATTTATATTATCTTAACCAATGTTAAGAAACCAGCAGTAATACATAAGTATAAAAGTTCTACATTCTCTCAACAGTATAAAACTTTCCTTCCTATTTCAAGGAGGAAAACTAAGCATAAGAAGTATGTTTGTGTGTGAACTTATTAGAAATGAGTCTGGTTTTTTTTAACCTCAACTGTTTTTAACAAAGAAACCCAAAGCAGCTTCTGTATTGTTACCAGGAAATTCTGTTTACTCTGAAAATTAGAATTTCTCAGCTGTAACTGAGCTAGAAGCCTCTGAATCTCACAAGCCGTGCCTGATAAAAAACCTGACAAGCAATGAAATGTATGAATCAGACTTTTAAAAGCGGTGGTCTTCTCTGAGAAGGAGGTATGGCTTTATTCAGTTACTCACTACAAAGCTCAAAACCTCAGCTAACACAGGTATGACAGATTACATAGGACTCCTTAAGACTGTACTAAACACTGCAGCAATGGTGTGAAACTGGCCTTTTTTGTTGTTAGGATGACTATCAGAGTGACATCAATGCTCAATGTCACTATATTCATTTGAAAACTAAACAGCTGCTCAATTTTTGTCTCTATGAAGGCAGTATTAAGAGCAGCATAAAGGTATCAAGACAGACATCTGTTCAACTGCACATACATCTATCTTGGAGATTTGCTAATTTTTGTGTTTCTAAATAAATCTTCATTTAAGGATGCCAAATACTTCCAAAAAATGCAAATTGAACATTAAAAACTCTATAAGGTAATAGAAGTACTACATTCATTTCATAGAGAAAAACAGAGGCAAGAATAAGTGGTTTGCCCAGGTTCAAAGAATATATTAGAAGTAGAGCCCAGGTGAGCAGTTTGCAGTCCTCCTGCTCAAGCTGAGATGCAAGCCCCAGGGAAGCCCGTGGCTGCTTTCTGACCACATCCCCAGGGAGAAAACTTCACACAGAATCATTTACCCCAACCACAGGAGAAAACACTGCCTCTATCTGCTCACTCCGTAGTCTAATTCCAGAAAAAGTTACAAGACAATATTAAAGTACAGCTGTTACATAAGAACACTTTGAAAGAAAGTAAACAGGAGGACACTAGGTTAACTAATCTTCCTTAAACCCCTGCATTTTAGAAATATATGAAATTTATATCGTTTATACAAACATACTTGTATAAACATATCAACATAATTGAGGGGAAGTGGGGTTTTTGAGAAAAACATTTCAATCTTTCATTTGTTGAATATAAAGATTATGGACTAGGGTAGGTAGGCACAGAAATTACAAGAAAATATCAGTTCAAAATTGGAATTACATAAACATGACCTATAGAACTGTGTAATTTCCCTTACAGCAAACATTTTTAATAAAGATTCAGATTTGAATACAAATCTTATACTAAAATAACCCCCAAACAATCTGAATAAAAAGTTAATTTGTTCATGACAAATGTCAGTCACATAGTGAAGTGAAAAAAGCAATTGACTAAATAAGCTTAACCTTCATGACTGTAATTAAAAATAGACATACTAGTATTAGGGCTTCCTGATTTTTAAACCAGAAGTTTATATTTTGAGAAATAATGGATATCACATGGCACAGTTAAACATTTAAATTAATGTTAGATAGTAAACCAATTGTAACGCAGGCCTAAGAAGTTTGGATTTTTTCATTCAGTTTTAAATGCAAAGACTGCCTGAGTTGTTGGAATTTAACCATTTAAGCCTGTAACATAAAGAGGCTTAAGCCTCTTAAAAATAGAATTGGCATCAGCAATATTTTTGTCACTGCTGTTGAATTACTTTGTTCTTGACAAAGGTTCATGTCGCAAATCACAATTTAGACTTGGTTAAAAAGAATCCTCTAAGCCTGACAAAATAAAATTGTGTTTACCATATCTAAGGAAATTGTACCAACTTTTTGACCTCCTGGATAAAGTCTTGCACAGGCTACCCTTAACCCACTAAAAGCATGGCTGACTTCCATGTATGATACCTTGACTATAAATGTGTATTTATATATTTCAAAGTTGGACAGTGCTATTATAGCTCAGAGTATTTAAATTCTTTGGCAACAGTGCTGCAGCTTTTCTGACCAGTCCCCATTTTGTAACTAGTGACATTTATTAACATTTTTTCTTGAGCTCCTATCAACCATGTGTAATTGTGATTTATTAGTTTACCATAAGTACTCAGCTATGCTACTAATTCAGGATTCATTCAAGGTTTTGGAGAAATCTGCACAACTTTATTCTACCCCTTCCTCTGACCTTAAAGCTTTACTTATATCAGGAAGAGCAGATAGGAAACATTCTGTGCTATACATTTTAGATCTTTTATTTAGCATGGCTAATATTACTGTTGACATCTTGGGTAGCAGTAGCAGCTGATCAAACTGAAGAAAGAAATACTTTGGAGGGGAACATCTAACTCTGAGGAAAACAGCTGAATTCAGACAAAAGATCTGGTTATTTCAAATACCCTCTTCTCCCATTTTCTGCCTCTCAGTATCAAGGGGCAACAATGCAACTGTACTTTGATCATTTGCTCTATAATCACACATCATCTTCTGCAGGTGAGACACAGACCACAGACAGAAAATGAAAAACATGCTGAAATACAAGCTACAGCAGCATAGATACAAAACAGCCATTAGCTGCATTTTGCTGGCTGCTTTTTCATGCAAGAGAAAAAAGAGAAAATAAGAGAGTCACATGGTTTATGAGGCAATTTCTGAAACAGAGGCATTAAAAAAGCAAACGAGAAAAAATGCCTATGGCTTTTGATGGAAAAAAAATCACTTACACTGATCTGGGAGTGGAAGGAATACATTTAAAGAAGTGCAGCAGATGGAGAGCAGAATAACATCTTGAGTTAATTTATTTTTGAAGTACACAATGAGTTTTAGGATATAATTGAATTAAAGAGTCAGAGGATGAAATAACCTTTTTCTTGTTCTGCATATTGTTCTCACAGAAACAAGCATAGCAAGTTGTCTGAGATTTTTAGAAAAATCAGCCTAAATTTTTGAATTATTTACCTAATGGATCCAATATAAACCTGCTGGTTGATAAATATGTCTAAGTGTAGCAGCAAAATGGCCAGTCACCATGTGCCTAGACTGCTTCATTATTTAGGCATCACCAGAATATAATGCTTGTCATGCAGGTGTACCAGTTGTGTGATCCAGCAACAGTTGCAAGTGAAATGTTTCTTCTGCTTTATATGTGCTTTAACAGCTCTCCTCTTCAAAACTTACATTACTAAATGCCTATGCTACAGTGGCCTGTAAGAGCTACAGTCTTCTGTACCTAGAGTGGTTTCAGTATTAATTCTATGTTCTTAAAATTAATATGCATGTGTAAACAAAACATCTTCATCTCTGGACACACATCCAAAAATAATCTGTTTTATTAATCCAGTGGCTAGCATCTATTGCTTCATGGAAAATGTCAAGACTATTAATTAATAAGTAATTCATCCACCCTGTCAGAGGTGTTTTCCTTTCCTTATCGTGTAGGTGGGTGGGTTACCCACCAGATCATAGTGCATACACACTCCCCACTGCCCCAAATCATATATACCTAAAGAAAAACTTCTAGAAAATGCGTGAATGTTAAATTACTGCAGATTTTAAAAAATAAGATAATGCATCTCCTTCAATCAAGCTTCAACTTTGTTGCTTTTCAAATTGATCTTTCAGGAAAAAAGATAATCTTACTGCTTTGTTTGGATCAATATTCCTACCAATCATATATATACCTATCACTCATTCATACCCTTAGTGTGAAATTTTGCAGTGATACCTGAGAGTTACTCTATGTGCAGGACAGTCTTTAGTGATCTGCTTGCATGTCCTTAGTGTTCAAGACATTGTGGTGCCAGAACACTTTTTTTCCCCTATTTTTGAGCCCTTTTGTTTTATGAAACGTAAGGCAATAATATAAAAGAAGGAAACAGTTATGAATTCCAACATTAAAGAGGATTAAGACCCAAACAGTATCCAGTCCCACTGCCTTAAGCACTCTGCAAACCCTGAATCATACTTAGCATCCATGAAGAACAAGTTACAGTTGTAAAGGTGCAGAAAAACTTCTGAAAAATAATGCTAATGCACAGGATACATCATTGATGGGAGAATGCAAAACTTTGCATTAGTGCCACGTTAGATTATGATTGGGTGTGGATAGTAGCACAGTAACAGAGGAGAGAAGGAAAATATCAGGCAAGTGTGGGCTGAAGCGAAGATGAGAGCATCCAAGAGAAGGTTTTGCAAAATAGCATCATGCTTTTTCTCCTATTTTGTCAGCTTCAGCCTCAGGCAATGAGGATGGACATGAAAGGATGCACAGAACTGAATGAAGAAAAAGACAAAATGCATAGTCTTTAAACTTCCAAAGCATACTTTGGGCAGGGGAAAGTGAAAATACCAGTTCTACACTCTATGAATTATGGAAATGCTGGTAGGAGGGACCACTCTGCCTCTATCACATCTCAAAAGAGAACACCTATTTTTTCACATCTGCTTTTATTCTGAATTGGACCTTTCAAGAGTAAGACACATCCTCTAGAAATTTTGAGTTAGCTTATTTAACATAATGCTTTACTGAGGGCTGGAACAACTCAGGTCCTGAGACTGATGAAGTGTTTGACAAGGTTTGTTACAGTGTGGTCTACAACATAAGTCTTTCAAAACATCTAGAGAGTTGGCATTCGGATGGTGCACAACTAACATTTTATATGGCATCTGTGTAACTGCTACATCTACTCTGTGATGGGTAAGAGGTCAGGTACACTGAGATAAAGTTTTAGTTAAAACACTGAACCACTGAATTATACTCAAGTTCTTCCTTTTGTCTTTGATGAAAATTTACTATGGGAAAAATTTAGACCTGAGTTATGCAAAGGTATGTCTGGAAGGAGGACAGTTAAATTTTACTGAACTTAATTCAGAGCTTTTAAAATCCATTAACAGATTTTATCCTTCTCTACATGGGGATAAACCCAAAAATCTATCCCAAAAGGCTCTTGTAAAACTGTTAATACCAATACCTGTACTAGCTCCCCCCATTTTTTTTCCTTGGATTTTTAATCTGCTCCCACTCAGGTCTAATCTACCTTACTAAAAGGAGGCTCTCCCAACCCCCACCCCACCCACCATCCAGTGGCTACTATTTTTTTTTCCTTCTGGTGAGGACCACTCCTGTTCCCCTGAGCTGCTATACAATGACCTCTCTGAACCACTTCCCTCTCCTCAGCTGCGTGACCAAGTACACAGTAAAATTTACAATACAAAGGCTGAGTCAAGGGATTTGCACAAAGATCATGTCCTGGCAACACTTCATACACTTCTAGCTACTAGTAAGATTGTATTTCATTTTTTCTTGAGAACAATGGGTGCAGTATAACTGTATATTCTTTTCAGTGACAAAAATGGTGATGATCTATAAACTTACATACATCACTGTTAATAGTTGTCACATCTTGTTCATGTGAAACTTTTCTCTGTGCAAACCATAATTTTAATCTACTTAGAGGTGATATACAGTCCAGTAAAGTGGACTGTAGCAAGGGGATCTCATTAAGTATTCCTCCTCAGAAGAGGAAAAAATAATTTTACTTCTGTCAGTTCTTTAATGCATTTACATATTCAGCTATCAATTATAATAAGTGAATGATATGCTCCAGGCCAGATCATCTAAGAGAATAAAAATCTGCATACAGCATTGGCATCCTCGAACTGAAACAAAACTGAATATGGAAAAGGAGCGTATCTACTGTCTCTTGCCAGTTATTGTTTGATAACCTCTCTGAAAAGGTCTGGCTAAGAAGCCACTGAAGAGTTCACTGTTTTGTAAGCTGTTACAGCACACTAAGCTATGACTTGGCATCTTCAGGGGCAGAAGCTTACTGGAGTTAGGCTAGTTCTTTCACACACACGCACACCCCCTGCCTCCCTTTTTTTGCAAGAGACACTTTGTGATATCAGGTGTGCAGTAGACTCTATCATAACCTATTCAGCATATCTTCTGATGACAGGTAACTTGTCACTACATGCTTCACTTTCCTTTCCTTGCTACAGACTGGCAGCTTCTGCACACTTTTCACTGTGCAGGTGCTTTCTTTTGGCAGACTTGTTCAGATAATAGAGCAATCCAATCAAAACATCACTGGGAACCCTTGACAGAACATTTGCTGCTTTAGAAACATTTGCACTCACCATATGGCAAGGGCAGCTTAGGCTATGAAACTGTGATAATTTTGGGTTTTACTCAGTGAGGGCATCCGAGATTTATGATGGCCAAAATTCATTAAGTGTTGACAAAGCTATCCAAATGTTTAAAGCAATTTTGTAGGATAGTTCCAGAGCTGAGTACAGGAGAGGCATTTGGTTTTCATTGCCATTTATACAAGGACATATCTATTCAACAGCCATTCTGTACCTTACAACCACCAACCCATATTAAAGTGAGGCAGCAGCTTTCTATAGCAATGGAACAAAATATAACAGCTTGCAATACTAGTCATATTTTTTGCATTTTTTATTCAGCATTGTCATTAATGTACTTACCAGAACATGAAAAAGAATGATAACATGACAGGCATGATAATCAGATTGCTTCTTTCATATTTTAAAGGCACTAGAGTTCTTAAATATACCAAACTCCTTAATTTGCTTTAAGAATAAAAGCAGCTAATTTGTGTTTACTGTGATTTTTAGAATCAGCATCTTTTCTATGTTCTCTGACATGGAGAATATGGATAATACTTATCTTACATCATTCAATGCCATTATTATAAGATCTCACCATAAATAGTTGCAAAATATGCACCAGCATGAATTACCAAGAACCAATTAAAAACCCTCACAGATTATTGCTTGTTTATCTATATACCAGATTTCATAGCAATAGCATTTTTACATGATCATGTTTCAATGGAAACAGCAACTTTTATTCCCATTTGCTCTTCAGCCAAAGGAGCTTCTGAAAAACACCTTCAGCTTTCTCCTATGGATACCAGGTTACTCACTAGCCAGGTGTTCAATATAATTTTTTTTTACTTCAGTGTAAGAGATTCCATTAACAGAAAGAAAATGAACCCATATAATGATGAAAAACATAACATAAGGGCAAACACCCTTTATTTCCAGTTTATTGTTGGGAAAAAAAAAAAAAAGGAAAAAATGAAGCAGCTGTTCATGGTCATGCAAGTGGTGCAGCGGTGAGTTAAACACATCCCACACATAAGACAACGTTTTGTCCCTTTTGTAATTTCTTCTTATGACTGTTTTTGTATTACAAAGTTAATAGATTATACATTAATCATTGCCTTTTACCTGTTGTGCTTTAAGGTTTCTATTATTCCGTACACTGGTGTGTAAATTAAACATTTCCTGTTGGTGACCACTTCACCTTCCTCATCATTGGTTCCAATAATTAATTTGATGTCAGAAGACTAATTATCATAATCAAGCAGTTCAGAGTTTCTTCATTTAAAAACAATCTTGTGAGATCTCATTTATTTTAATAAGCAAAAGAGCAAACCCATGTTACAGATGCTTATATTTCCCAAGAGATCTAAACACTAAAGCTCACCTACTTGAGAGACAACTCCAAAAGACGATGGACTCCAGAGACCATCTTTTCTTCCTCTACTGACTTGAGTAATATTTGAATGACTCAGGTTTTGCCTAGCCCATCCCATAACATGAAAAGTTTATGGCATTAGAAATAAGCAGAGTGCTCTGTTCCAAAAGCTTCTATAAATTGAAAAGTGGATTGAAATACGAGGTCTTGGAACACAGAGTGGGAGTAATGCCTGTTTTGTTTGATCTCTGAGCCAACAGCAGGGCAACTCTATCAGGTTCTAAAAAAAAAATAGAAAATAATATTGCATGTCTGTCTGTCCTTAGCAGGCCGGATGAACAGCATATCTACAGCGTGGAACAGAAGCAAGTTTTACTGGCATTTAAAATTTAACAATGATCTCTTCCCCATTGCCAAAGAAAAAGTCAAAATTACAGGCAACTAAAAATACCTGCTTCCCACCACTTGTGCTGGGTTCTCCGTCCATAAGGATGCTTCACCATTTTATTGTCCTCAAGTGCAACAGTTGTGCTAGATTATTCCGAAGTAGTACAGTGCCTAGTAACATCACTGAAAGGCATTGGGCAATTGTATTGCAAAGAACACAATCTTGGGGACTAGTAGTGCTGAAGTGCCATACTGGTATGTTGTTTAGTGGTTGGTATTTAGATGACAAGTATAAAACTAGGAATCTGGGAAGGGAAATACTATAGCAATATAGACTACAGATTCTATTTTCATGAACTGCAGCACAGCTCCACAAAGCTGAGACAAAGGGTTATAACAGTGTAGTAATCAACTTAAGCCATCTAGCTTTCTGTGAACCAACTCTCTTAGCTTAGATGAAACGTAGGATAAGATGGTGAAAGGTGGGTTGTTTCTATTCAAACTCACCCTTGGGCCAGAATCCTTACACAGCCCTACTCTCTTCCTTTCTCATATAAAAAAAAAAAAGTCTTCTAATGTTATCAGCATTTTATGAACTACAGAGAGTTTTTACTTGCTAGACAATTAAGTCTGAGGAAAAAAAAAACCAAATTAAAACCAGACCATAACACTAAAAAAGCCACATTCTATTTATATATCTACTGGGGAACATTTCATAGGTGTTATCTACCCAAACTATTACAAAACAGTACTTGTAAGTTTTACAGTGTTATTTTTAAAAATTCTTTCTCTACATATTCTGCAATGCAAACAGGTCTATAAGAGCTTTTCATCTTTGCATGGGAAAAAATTTTGAAGCAATGTATACAAGCAGAGTTTGAGAGATTAGTTTATTATACAAAATCATTTGCTGTTTATTTTCAAATACACATTTATTCAAACGGTTGGAGACAAATATTTCTTGAAATATTGCTAAGTTACGTGAACACATCTAAATACTTCAGCACTTGCAGATCAAGTTATCTACTCGAGGTTTATTTAGATGTAATAATATGAGAATACAAAAGTAATTTTCAAAAAAACCAAAGCAAAATGGCCAGATTTTTAAATATGAAAAACACTACAATTTAAAAGCAGATACTTGAAAGAGAAGGGATACACTGTCTAATCAAACAACTTTTCTCCTTCCACATTTTATATACAAGTTATCTTACTTTGAAATTTAAATATTATCCTATTTTATTGTATATTGTGAAGAAATTTTTTGTGTACAATGAGGTTTTAAAGGACTCTGGTTTTGCAAACTCAAATTTCCAAATGTAGAAAATCCCCAACACACCCATTTCCACAAGAAATCTTGTTCACAAGATAACTTTAACTATTTGTTCCCATACTATTTTCCCAGAGTAGCTGGGCTTATCTGCAGCAGCCTTCATGTGTACTTTTGATTATTACTATTACCATTCAATAGATCAGAATCATGCAATATTTAGCCAGGTAGTGAATACAGTAAAATTATTCAGTGTCTCATGACTTTTCTTTTAATTCTGTCATAAGGGTATCTTAAGTGTCATGTTTTAAAGATAATTTAATGCTTGAAATACTCAGCTGACCTAGAATTCTACATCAAATCATCTTCCAATGATCCTAAACAAATACATTTTAAAATTCTAAAGTGACTTCTAGGTACCCAAGGTACCTAATACCCTCGGTATAAGCAGGTAAAAGTGCATTAATTGAATGTATATGTTCTTTTAGACTACTCTAGCTGTAAAATAAAGTGTATGAATTAAGTGCTTTGCTTAAGAGGACCATTAATTCCTTACAGTGCTTTGAATGATGCACACTAAGAGAGTGCACTTTGAAGAAAGTGTGGTCATGCATAACGCAGCAAAGATTAATGTCCACTGAAGAGATGAAGGTTCTGTGTTTTCCCCAGGAGAGGGATCATTTCATTACAGTCACAGCTCAAGTTCTATGATCAACACACAGAACATGAGTTCAGAAATTTAACATATATTGGAAAGAAAGGATATGCACACAGTCAGCTTTAAACACTTGAAACAACAGAGAGAAAAATTTAAGCTCCTCCATGGCATTACAGAGGTGCCCTACATATATGAGATTCCTTCTCCAAATCTTTCACCCATTTTAAGGGCTTTTAGCTAGCTATTCATTTTAGAAAGGGTATAGGTGTCTTACTTTAGGTTCCTGAAGTTAGATTGTTAAAAGTTGATGAGAGAACACTCCCACAGTCTCTGACATCAAAATCAACTTTTCAAGTTTAAGGATAATAATCTTTATTAACTTTGTTCACCTCCATTAACTGTATTCAAGTGGAAGAAAGCATTCCCATGGTTTACCTTCCTCTCTCTCCTTCATCTTCCTCTTATAAAGAGGACATTCTTTTGTTCAGTCCTGCAATCTGCAGAATTTTATCTAAACAGATAATTTGTACATTAGAGAAATGCACAAACACCTCCACGACCCATTTTTAAATGTAAATTATTTTTACAAAGCCCCAGTCATTATAGAACTCTGGAGTCCAAGCACTATTGAAATTAAAGGGAAATTAGGTGTTTAACTGATTTGTAATGTCTCTTCCTGAGAACTGGCAAGCTAATGTTATGGTGCTCTAGGTTCAACCTCCATAATTCTGTCTAAATATTAGGAAGCACTCCAGCATATAGATCAAGCCTTGTTTATGCCGCTCCTGAAGGTAATGCATTTGCTCTGCTAAAGGAACATGTAAAGAAATCGAGCTGCCTAACAGGCTCACCTCTGGACCTATCTAGATCAAGTTGAAGTCTACCAGATCTATCTGAACAGACAGGCCAGGTTTACTCTGAGGCATCCAAACCCTGCTGGACATAGCTGCACCCATAGATTTGACTAGTCATTTATAGCACAAGCAATAAGCGTTGACAGACTTATTTTAAAAACAAGTCTTTATCCCATTACTGAAAACAGATGTCACTGCAAAAGTGCAATACCAGAAGTAAGTATATGAAAGTCTCATTTAGATCTCCTACAACCACTTTGAAGTGTTTATAATTGAAAGCTACACCAATCAAAAGATATCCAAAAGCTCCACTTCAACCAAAATCACAGTTAGAGAAGGAAAAGATATGCAGACAGAATAATTGCCATAAAGAGGTGAGGACAGACTGAAAGATAAACGAGTCATGACTTTCTCATATAAGCCATCTTTTGAGTACATTTTATCAGGTTTGTTACTTTTCACATTTAGCATTAGACTGGAAGCTTAGGGGATTGGGGAGGGGGGGGAAAGGCATTTTAGAAGCAATTCCTGTCTGGTCACAAACATTCTACAAAGGTGGAAATAGCTTTAAGTTGCTGCTGTGTGTGTGGGCATGTGTGTGTCCCTCCTTAAGATCTCCCCACTGGTCTCTGCCCAGATCCTGGCTAAACACTAAGTGCTATGACTATAAGATTCAAAGTATGACATTACATGTATGCTGTTTCACACTGAAAGCGTTTGAAGAAAACATGACAAACTCTTGAAAGTAGAAAAATGGTAGGGGTAAAGTAAATCTACTCATGGTACAGACAGTATGATTTTCTAGTAGTAGGATAATATTATGCAATTTCTTTGCTTTTATTCAAGTTCTCCTCCAAAATGATTCTGAAATATTTTTAAACCTCCTATTAACTACTCCATGTTTTGGAGACAGGAATCAACTTAATACTGACATAGAAAATCTAAGCTGAATTATTAAGCCCAGTTATTAAGTCCTGGTTTCTTAAATCAAACAGGCACATACATGCATACCCAATTTATGACTGCAAGAACAAAAGTGTTTGATCCAAAAGTTTATTAATATGTATACACGGACCACAAAATACAATGGATGCTTTGTGTTTTTTTCTATACCATAGTGATCTTTCCAACTGTACAAGAATCATCATCCAGAAGAAAGTGTCAAAACAGATTTTCTTGGAGGAAGAAATGTCAATATTTGAGATATAGATGATTGGGCCATGATGTTTATTTTTAATTAAAACTGAAAATTTGGCCTCCAACTGTTTACAGGGGATCTGTACACTTAAAGGACGGAGTTTATTATAGTGCCAGAGCTGTGTTGTCTCAGCTGCTTTTATATTGATTAGCTGTGCTGTCATGGGATGTCAGGTGTCTCTTGAATCGTGTTTGTACTTTACATGCACTTGTCTCACCAATTAGAAGTGAATTAAACCAAAAGCCATTAATATACTTACTATATCAATAAGTTCTTAGAGAAGTATATGTGGCTGACAAGGCAAAGAAAAAGTGTTATGAAGTACTGTCAAATTCTACTCCCCTGATCACGTGGACTGTCAAGTTATGTATTTTTTTAGTAACTATCACTGTAACAATAAAATGAATGGGAGCACTCCAAGGAAAGACTAGAAAGCAAGTCAAAATCTGGATCCTGTTCTCAGCTCTTGGTCAGCACTCTTGGTCAGACCATCTGTGTGTGAGTTACAAAATATTCCTTTCCCCTCCTGCAACTGTCTAGCTTTTTGAATAGTAAGATATTTGTAGCGGGATATACACATGTTCCACATTTACCACATATACTACCATAGGTCAGTTCTGAAAACTACCAAATAAAGACAGACTGCAGAATTTTTCATGGAGAGGTAAGCATTCAAGATATGCCTGCAGTCAACTTCAAAATACATTTGTATTTAGCTTCATTCCATATTGTAAATTTTCAAGGAAGAAGCACTGAATTGTTTGCCTGAATCTTCAAATTAAGTAGGAACAGAAGTTTTGAAATCTTTGTTATCAAGAAAGTAGAATGATCCACAAAATCCTTCTATACAGTTTGTTGTGATTTGAAGTCACAGCATAGTTTTTTCCTGTTAATCATAAACAGGATTTCCAATAAACAAGCAGCTGAGGAGGGGGAACACTGAAAGATGGTTAGGTTTTGCTTTCATGAAAACCAAAGGTATGTTTTTTCTAGCCTTTCTCCACCATCCAGGAATAAATTCCCTATCATTGTTTCTCTTTATTTATAGTAGTTTACAGCTATTTTAAAAAAATCCTGATCCTTCTCTTATGAGTCTCTTTAATGTTTTATTAATAACAATATGGTCTACAACTATAAACCCAGCATGATGAATATTAATAGTTGGAAAGATGAATCCATTTTCAAAGCTAAGCAAATGTGATTCATTAACATGAAGGGGTCACCACAAGGGTCTGCTAAAGTTTACAGTTAAAAGGCCTTTTTTAAAAAACAATTATCTTTGTACAGATCAAAAACATCACTTGGTGCATTGATGAGTTCATACTAATTGCCAGCACCATAACCAATGTTCTTTTAGACCTACTGCTTTCTCCCTCTTTACTCCAGTTCGGCAATTTGATAGATAGATCATCCACATATAAAATCTCAGCTTTATATTGATACTTAGATGGACATACAAGATACTTTCCTTAATTGTGTTCCCCAACCTTCATCCCCCCACCCCCCACCCCCCAACAGTCTACACTCTTTTTTATGCCTATAAATTAGATATAAGCAAGCTTCTAAAACTATCTTGGTGTTAGCTAATTTCAGACTACAGTAGGAATCATCTAAATCTAACCTAAACCTCTTTGGGTTAAGTAACTATGCAAGAAAACAAATCTTTTAGGCATGATCCCCCTCAGACAGGAAACAATCTGAGTATCTGGATCACATTATACCTGCCTCAATTACAGTAGATGGTGGCTTTGTTTTTCATGTGGAAGATAAGTAAATGCGTTAAGCTCAAATGCATTGGAAAAAGTGAACTGTGAAGTGCCACTAAAAACCAGTTTAAAAAGCCAATTGTGAAAATTTCTGAATTGGACTACAATTTGAAACTACCTATGTAGATGAGAAAAACTTGCCTTGGTAGAATTACCTCTAATAGTTACCTTTCTTTGTGCTAAACTTGATGATTCTTAGGACAATACCCAGGATTTTAGGCATTTCAACTCTTGTAAACCATATTTCTTAGTTTTTCCATAAACCTTTTATTCATGTGATTAAGTATTTCTTTTTTCATTGCGAAGAAGATTTAAGCCTTCAATATAAGGTACAAGAAAGTTAAGGAAGTGTAAAATCTCAACAGATCATGACATAATGAAGTAGGAAATACTATAAATATTAAGAGCAAATCAAACATGACCGCAGCTTACTTTTATGCTCCATTGCCATACCTATACTTCTCTTCCTCTTGGAGATAAAGCATGTTCCATTAGTTCAGTATGGAGACACATACTCTGGGAAGAGGTTCAGCTAAATTTTTGCATTTATGAAAGTGCAGAATGGGACACAAAATTACCATTACATATTCTTATACTGATATGCTAGCGCTCTTACCATCCATGCCTCTTATCCCAGCATTGAGAAACAGAGAAAATGAGCTATTTTTAATGCATGCATTTACTATTTTCCCCTAATTTTGAATTACAGCTTATGCTACACATTTTATAGTAAATTTGATGCTAAAAGTTACCCTGTCACTCTCAAATGTCCAGGTACATATCCACGTTAGGCAAAATGCAAAGCTAGCCAAGTTCTGCGATCACATGAATTACCTGCTTGCCTTATCCACGTTTGTGAGTGTGAAGGGGCTTCCAAGCAACAACTAGTTTCTATTCATAAATATTCATAACACTATCACCATGCATAAATACCAACCAAAAGAAACCTGAACTAAAGATTTTTCTTTTTCCCCAAGAAGTACTATGTTATCATAGTAAAAGGTAATGAAAATAATATGATTATGACAGTTTCAAGAGCAGATTAGTCTTATTCTACCAAGTAATAAGGGGACATTTTACACAGAAATAAATACTGCTCTTAGAGATCTAGATGTATTATAGGATTTTTTTTTTTAATTTAAATTATACCATTGTTTTGATTTCTGTTGAAATTGTTCCTGTGGATTTAATGATCCTCCTAAAATCTCCACCATATAATTCCTAGTAGAAAGATAGTTTATTTAGGTACAGAAGCCTGAAGATCTCATGTTCTTTTATATTTCATGAATGCCAGAAAATGAAAAAGCCATGTGACTAGGTTAATTTCTCTAACTGAAGAACTATTCATGTTACTATATACTTAAATGAATGGCTTTTTAAGCTGCAGAAATATTACAGCTCATAAAAATGATCTGATTAGAAACATCTATAATTGTCACATTTATTGTTGCAGCTTGTCCTATCATCTTTTTCCCTCCACATCTGATAGCAGTACCAGACACATACTCAGAGTTTGAAAAGTTGGCAGCTATACTGTGGTATTGGATTAGCCAGGTGAGATCAAATTATGAGATACTAGTTTAAAGTGCTGAAGCATTCCCTGAAGCAGCTTTCACTTAAGATATTAAATGTCATCATTTTCATACTTCATTAACTCTGTAATTCAACAGGGAATAACTTCTTTAACTGCACCAGGTTTCCAGTATCATTTGTTGTGTCTTGATGAGATCTTGTTTACCTCAGAAATTAAACTTAAGTAATAATCTTATCTTATGAAGGAGTACTAAATATAGTAATAAAACCATAAATATTGGCCTCTTACACCTCAAAAGCTGTAAATTGCAATATTTAAACTTTGTTCAGTCACACCTCTTTAATTAGCCAATTAAGAAAGCCATTTATTCAGCCAAGTCATTTTTGAACACTAAAAAGAGAAATAATTAATACTACAGTAGTTCAGAAACAAAGATAAGGCTGACACTGGGGAAAATTTTCATTAAATGAGATTAAATCATGTCCTACCTTCATAGTTTACTTATGGTGTTACAGTTAGCTAAGTATTTGATTATTTAAATGTGAATTTCCAATATCTGCATCCAAGTAAACACTAGATATTGATGACAGAGGACTGCCTGTCCCTACCAAGTCCTAGTGCAGTCAAAATCTTTGAGTCTCAGACTTTGAAACATTCTTCAGAAATCAAATCGCTCAAACACTATACCAATGAAATCTGGCTGTATAACTCTTTTGAAGCCTCTACAATAACATCCAACCACAATTGACTATGCTAAGGACTACAACAGTATCGAAGTGATTTATTATAAGAACACATTTGCTGTTTCCCTAACTTTTAAGAATTGGATAGAGATTGTGCTTATCTATATCCATTCCACCAGCCTTCTTCAGGATAATTATAACAGGGGAATATTATGAAAAAAAAAAAATAAATCTGAAACTGTCATTAGGTATATGCTTATGTTCTTCTCCAGGAAACTCCTGGAATATGAATTTACATGGCTAAGAACTTTATAGCTGGCTTTAATTAATCCACAACAACTATCGGGACTTCCAGGAAAGAAAAATGGCTAGGTGACAGAATAATACTAATTTATTGTTACATGCAGTAGTTTAACATTCTGCAAGCCCTGTTCAAAACTGAAATCCCAGTATGCTAGGTGTTGTATGTTCCTTCCTCACCACATCTGTAAGAGAACTTAAATCGTTAGACAAGCTGGACCAAAACTAGAACGAAGTCCTCAGGTGCAGAACATCCATGACTCTCCCAACCAATGGGCTATCCTTCACACGTCCCCTTCAAAGGACCTGCAACCATTGGGAATATTTATGTCACCCGCTATTAAGTAAAGGCATAGCCAGTCAAACCAGAAACGTATTTTGCAGACTAGTCTCCTAGACTCCTCCCATGGAAAGAGAAGGACAATGGAAAGACTCCCCCAGAATAATTCAAAATAGTCTGCTAGGACTACAAAGGAAACACAGGGAGAGATTAACTATATTAACCAACTTAATTTGGTGCCAAATTTAAGTGCCCTGCATTTACCACTTAATTACTTACTATTGACAGACATGGAGGTGCTGGAGCGTGTCCAGAGAATGGCAATGAAGCTGGTGAAGGGTCTGGAGCACAAGTCTTATGAAGAGCAGCTGAGGGAACTGGGGTTGTTCAGCCTGGAGAAAAAGAGGCTGAGGGGGGAACCCTGTTGCTCTCTACAACTACCTGAGAGAAGGTTGGAGTGAGGTGGGGGTCAGCCTCTTCTCCCAAGTAACAAGTGATAGGATGAGAGGAAAAGTTCAAGTTGCACAAGGGGAGGTTTTGGTTGGATATTAGGGAAAATTTCTTCATTGAAAGGGTTGTGAAGCATTGGAACAGGCTGCCCAGGGAAGTGGTTGAGTCACTATCCCTGGAGGTATTTAAAAGATACATAGATGTTGTTTTTAGGGACATGGTTTAGTGGTGGACTTATCAAGTTCAACCATAAACCAAACACTGCTGATCTTAAAGGTCTTTTCCAATCTAAACAATTCTGCAGTTCTAAGGGTAACACATGTAAATAAAATTTTTTGTCTTTTATTTACAAACCTCAAAATTGAGATCTCACTGAATTTTTACTTATTCAAGTCAGAATGGCTAGAAGAAAATATTGGTTTTCTCTGTTGCCACTGTTTAAAAGTCTAAAATTAGATGTAGGTTGTTACCAGTGACAATTTTCCTAACAGGAAACTGGTGTGATGTAGCATACTCAATGTGAAAATGAGTGTTAAAGTTTCCTACTAACAACACTATCTGCTCATCCTTATCATATACTGTTTTACATAAATCTAAAACTGTTTCAACTCTCCAGGGCCTTGCAAGGGTTAGGTATACATATGACAATCGGTGCTGTAACTATATATGGCTGGAAATAAACTGAAAGTTATTAATAGTTCACTCTGAAATCAAGTTTTGTTAGTGTAATGTCTTTACGACCCTCATGCAAAGCAGCAAATAAAACTCATGATAGAAACTGAAACAGAGAAACAAGTTCAGTTCCTGCTTCTGATAGTTGTACTCCATAGATGTGTGGTGTTTAGTTTATTTCTATTTCAGATCCTTGCCAAGTTCTTCAGTAATGGGGAAGAAAAGATTTTAATGTATTATGAAATTTCAAAGTTTAAATACAATAGTAAATTGTGTGCCGATGCATTCAAAAATCACATAGCTGGGTAGATCCAGCTGCCTTTACTTAGGTTTGGAGATGAGTTGTCTTTAAAATAAATACTAAGAAATGATCATTTAATTTGCCTGATAAAACTAGTAACTTATGTTAAAAGATCTGGCATAGCCTGGTATGTGGCATGGAATGACTGAAAGTGTTTTTAAACTCACATGAGGTGGTTAATAATTTTAAAAAGTAATTAAAAACAGAAATGAAATTTCAAAGGGGGACTGGCCTAAGGATTATCAACCATATGAGGTTAATCAGCAGGAATCAGCACCTACCATTTCTTAAATCATCTCCCAAGAAATGATCAGGACCTTAGCCTATATTAATCTTCCAGTTAATTAAGCAATGGAGATTCAGCTTTCAGCCTTGTTACAAAAGTCACATCTTGCTGCAGTTTGATAATAACAGTGTTCTCTAATGTCAGGAAGCAAATAAATCTCCACATGAACACATAATCCTGTATTGTACTGACTGCACTGCACAAGCTGCACAGCATTTGCTATCAGCAACATTTTCATTGATTTCAGCATATTCATAGTGTCAGGTCCTATGATCAGTGACAGCTCATCAAAAGTAACTGTGACATACTCCCAAGGCTCCCCCCAGCCAGCTGAAGAGAGATATAAGCCTTTCAAAACTTTATCTTACTATTTAAATTATATAGTGAGGATGTTATAGTTTCTCAGAAGAGGTAGGATTATGTCCTGGTTTTAACTGGGATAGAGTTAATTTTCTTTCTAGTAGTTGGTACAGTGTTATGTTTTGGGTTCAGTATGAGAAGAAGGTTGATAACACGCTGATGGTTCAGTTGTTGCTAAGTAATGTTTAGTCTAAAGTCAGGGATTTTTCAGCTTCTCATGCCCAGGCAGCAAGAAGGCTGGAGGGGCACAAGAAGTTGGGAGGGGACACAGCCAGGGAAGCTGACCCAAACTGGCCAAAGGGGTATTCCATACCGTGGGACATCATGCCCAGTATATAAACTGGGGGAGTTGGTCGGGGCAGGGCGGGGGGGGGTGGGGGGTGGAGGGGGGTGGGAAGATCACTGCTCAGGAACTAACTGACCACCAGTCAGCAAGTTGTGAGCAATTGCATCATTCATGACTTGTTTTGTATATTCCAATCCTTTTATTATTATTGTCATTTTATTGTCGTCATTATTATCATTATTAGTTTCTTCCTTTCTGTTCTATTAAACTGTTCTTGTCTCAAGCCACAAGATTTACCTTCTTCTTTCTGATTCTCTCCCCCATCGCACAGAGAGGAGGGGGGAGTAATTGAGCAGCTGCATGGTGCTTAGTTGCTGGCTAGGGTTAAACCACAACAGATTATTATGAATACTCTTGCTTTTTGTTAGCAACAACATGAACTCCTCTATATCTACAAACTGTTGTTTTTTATTGGTTTGAGTCATGATTCCTTATTTAAGCTGAGTTTCTAAACAAAGCTGATTCTGGCATCAGATGATAGTAAACATTAAGGGCATGCTATAACATGATTAAAAGAAAAAAAGGATAATGGTTCCATTGTCCAGCTAGCTAAAAAAACCTATTGTTTAACAAATTTCAAAAATATAGAATGCTCTGAGATAGTCCGCTAGTAACATAGTTTTCAAAAGATGGGTTTGTTTTGTTTTTTTTAAAAAAACAAATAGAATGAATGCACAAGTACTGTAGCAATGGTAGAAGTTCTGGTTGAACAAGAACTTCTATATCCTCTGAGAGCAAGGGCTGGCAAATTTAGAACAAGTGACTGAATTTTTCCATGTACCACCACCTTATTGCACATTGTCACAGGATGGCAGAATAAAGCCGTGATTGTCACAGAACTCCAAAAAAGTGAATAGATATTGAAAAAGGACAAAGTACTCTTATTAATTCAAAGCATATTAGAAGAGCTGTTATATCTGATGATTCAGGCCTCATTCACCACATCCTATTTAATTGCAATTACAAGCTCTTTTGTCCTTTGTTGAGCACTACTGAAGTCAGACATCAGCAGATGAACCCCAAGTTCAATTCAGAGATTCAGTTCTTGTGTTTTTTATGCATTTTGGATACAATTGCACTAGACTTCACTAGGACAAAAGAAAAATGATTGTTAGGAGAAAGGGAAATGGTCCACTTACGAAAACAAAAAAATAAGATAGGATTGTACTAATTGTATTTTAAAATATAAATATAAGTTTTGAAGTGTGGATTATGTACTTCATAAAAAGTAAATATATTTAGACAGGTGACTAGTAAATTAACAGTCTTTTTTTTAAAAAAAAAATTATTAATTATCTGTTGTGAGAGTGATATTGTCTTTGTGACTTTGAGGTTCAAGTACATAGTCCAATATTTCACTGCACGCCACAAAGCCTTTAGTGTTATTAGAAGTCAGTATTAAGCTTGCCCCACAGATCCTTTTGAGCCAGTCCTCCACCAGGCTCCTACCACTCAAAAAGGGACTCCTTTACTATTTGGATACAATGGGGGGGTGGGGTGTGTGCTAGTGACATGTGGAACTTCATAAAGTGTTTGAGGATCATAATTTATAAATTCAGCACACCCTTACGTCAGAAGGGTCTTGTTTTTTCAAGCAACTTTAAAAATATTCAGCTTAATCTAAAATAAGAAAAATGCAAATAAAAGCAGTTGTTTAACAAGAAACAGAAAACTATTATAAATACTTATAAAACACAGATAAGGGACTATGCATAGCATCCTTGCACTAACAGTCATTCAACATCCTCAGTCCCATTCCTTTTCCTTCCCTATCCAATGTGCACAGACAAAACCAGGATTGTGGGCTTTGGGTTTCCTAAGGAAATATCACCTGTAGCATAAAGTAGACTATGTAAGGCAACAAACCAATTAGCTGCTTTTAGAGACCTTCAAGATAATCACACAGGGAAAGTGCAAAGGAGCTCCCTTCTCAGATCTCTTGGGTGGGGGTGGCAACAGCAGTGATGTTGGTTCTAGAGCTGAGCTTTCCCTTGGATTCCTCTACCTAGGGCTCCTTGCAGATTAAATCTTCCACCTTAAAACTTTTTTTCCTTTCACCTGCAACATAGTCTGCTCACCCTCCTAATTAAAATGAGAGGGCTTTAGTTACAGAAAAGGTTTTGTAAGGCTGGCAATCCCCTTGGATTAAACTAGCAAAACCATATTTAAAGAAGGGTAAAACTCTCCTCCTTTTGGTGGTTGCTTGGAACACTTTAGGGAAAACATGTTTCACTGGATCTTATACTCTGTATGAATTGGGACATAAAAATGATGCAAGCATCCTAAGTAATTATTATTAGTTCATTATCAGTAAAAACTAGGTGGTGTGCAAATGAATTTGGGGTAACTGACCTTCAGCTTCTGTTTTAGGCTTAGAATATCAGTACATTATTTTCTTCTAGTAAACAACACGGACAATTAATTTTGTCACAGAGAATAAATTTCAAGTAGAGAATTGAACTAGAAATGAGTAAATTTATTTACTACAGTAAATGTTAAGTGTAATAGTGTTTATACATTGGGTTTATTTCAAGATAGCAGCAGCATGCATCAAAAGTTTTATTACTACCACCTAAATGTTTCCATTCTTAAAATTCCTTTTTCAGGCTTGGCAAGTTTTTTAAACCTAGTTGAAAATATTATTTGCTGGAAGGTCATTTCTTAAAGCACCATCAAAAGGCTAATAAAAGCAATGCATGTTTGAAATTATATCTCAGTTCACAACCCTGTCAGAAAAAAACTAGGACTTTTAACTGAAAAGGGTGCCTGCTGATGCAAAACCCTACTTAGCCCTAGAAACAGTATCTGTTGCAAAATTGCTAGTAATCAGTAGGTGTTCATCCCTTCTTCAGACCAACAGATGAGGTGGTCTCATGGAAGGATCATGAAAAGGTAAGTTATATCAGTAATCTTACCTTTGATAGTGCTTAATATGAAGAATTCAATTTCATAAGATTTAATTATTTTAACTACCTTTTATCACAAAAAATTGGGAGACCTATTGGATAGCCTCTATTTTATGACCTATGCATTTGCAATACAGCACAAAATCTACAGCACACAACACTGAATATTCAAGGTATTCATCCATGTTGTATGAAAGTTGAATTACCGAGATGACAATTTCATGGTTGGCATTACATTTAATTCTGTGGTACTTAGGACTTCATCTCAAGATGAGTTTCAGCTGCAAAGCCATTTGTTGAAAGAGGATGTGATACAGCCTCTTGATCTGAAATATGTTGCTAATAGATAATGAAAGAGCTAACAATGACTCATACTTTCATATTTTTCACACTGTCTTGCAAGTCATTGATACACAACAAATGCATTGGTAGGTATAGAGCAAGGCAGCAGCTTTTATCTAATAAGGGTTAGCGTCACCAGTGGTTTTATCTGCAGAGATCAAAGCTGCTTATCAGGTGCTTAATAAAGCATCTCAAATATAGGTAGGATTTCTACACATGCATACTTGGCATTTCATATCTAGCCAGAGGGCAGCGCTAAGTGATACCTTCTCACCTGCAATTGTTACTTCTTTGTATTTTTAACATTCCCAGAGAAACATTGGTTTAATATCTGCCAATAAGATAATAAAATATAACCCTTACAAAGTGTGCTATTTTTATATTTTCCTTTTCCAAAATTATTTTCTAACTAGCCAGACATTAAAGGCAAGCTTTTTGGAACACAAGCTTTATTAACCCCTGCAATAAACGTCAAGTTCCCCACTTCAACCATCCATCAAATCACTCATGGATAATGATGAATTTTTATGTGTCAGTTTGGAAAAATGTTATAATTTGTAGTTGAATTCTTGGGTGCAGTTTAATGACTTTAAAAGTAAAAGGATAGATATGTCTGATTCTCTGAAGATCTTGGTTAAATTGCTACGCTGCCAGTCACTGCTATGTATGAATATGTATACCTGACTCTTGTGTTTCAATCCTCCAGTTCATAATGAACATCACTCTTTCCTCCTAAAGTTTTGTTTATTAATTACAAGCCCCTTAGGGATGCAAGTATTCCTAACCACATGTTTCTGGAATTTCACAAACTGATTTTTATCCCTGTTGGCATATTTACAGTACAAATGAAAGTGAAATCATTGGGGAAGAAAAAAAAAAACAGACAACCTTTCCCACATTTAAAATATTCTGATAACTAGAACCACAATTAAGAAAATGAGAAGAAACAGCTGTCAATTAATTCACAGGGACATGATTTGAGTGTTACATACAGAACAAGGCGGCAGGTAGGATATACATAGCCCAGATATAAGAACAAAGCAACAGCAAGTGAAATAAAATGGAAAAGTTGAAGTGAACCAATGATTATAATTCATACAATCCTCCTTATGAGACATGTAGCTGTGAAACAGCATTGCATTCAAGCACTTGCATAATTTCAAAAGTCGAGTCAGGGAGGGAGAGGGAAGAGATCACTGAAACACCTCCAGAGAAGTAGGATAGTGTTCTTGCTTTGCTGTTCCAGGTAAATAAATTGTGTAATCCTTAATCCTCTCTTCCTTGACTGAGAAATTAGTTTCAAAACATCAGGAATCCTAGGAACACCACCAGAAATGAACAGGAATATTTACATTTCTTAAATCTCATTTATAATTTTATAAGTTAAGCTGAAATCACTACCTATAGAACAGGTTTTCTGACACTTTTGGCATTACAAAGAAAAAAGTCAGTTTTGACAGTGATTTCCCCCCCACCCATGACCTTCAGTGTGGTTGAATTGTCATAAACAATAAAAGCAGAAGAACAAGTCTGAAGCCCTACACCAGTAAGAATGACGTTAGTGTTAAATAATGATTTCATACATTCCCTTGAGAAGCTCCAGATACTAAATGCTTTTGAGCAAAGCTACAGAAAGGAGTCACTTCATGTCAGGGTGATTTCTTTTCCACTTCCTAGGAAAGTAGTATAATTTTCTGAAAACTACCACTTTCCAATGCTCTGCAACAGCATACAAGACTGACAAAGTTCTCCAAGCACTGTGTCAAGAGAAAGATCCTCACTGGTTCTCCAGAGTATCCTCTGGAGCTGCAGATGTCTTTTTTTTTTTTTTTTTTTTTCCCCCTTCAACCACACACTGGCAAGAGGCAGACTGATGACACTAGGTTGTCCCCTGCTGGTGTCCTCCCTGAAGAATGAAACATAGATGAGCTTGTAGCCTCGGAATCGTTGTTATGGGGAAGTTAATATAGGGGAGCAAGAGGTGAAAGAACAGAACAGGATCTGAAACCTACCTTCAAATGTCACTACAGTGAAAGAAATGTGGTAAATGCTAGGGCTGACGAAGACTAGAAGACTCAGAAATAATGACCCTATGTTCACAGTCTGGAGAAGATTATGTATTTTTTACAGTACAAAATTAAAAATGTAATTTAATTTTTGGCCATCTGCAAAGTCTCCATGGAAAGGCAAGATATACTCTATTCATTTCTAAAACAAAGCCAGTACATTTGTGTTTGAAGCTTGGAGTGTGTAGGTATGTTGTATATGTAATTTCTATACAGAAAAAAGTCAGGAAGAGGCCACCAAAACACCATCCAGGTATCATTTATTAATCACAGTACAAATAATCTAACTATTAAAACTCAAAATTATGTCTCAATTAACCTATATGACATACATTTTGTTTAAATGTAAATACATTACACAAATATCTTGGAATAAAAGCAGCTGAAGTTAGAAGCAAAACCACCTCATATCTATGAAATGCTCAGGTTGTCTTTTTCATAGAATTATGTATTTACCAAGGTGTTTTATCATACTTCAGTTAAAAAAAATTATTCAGGAGATTGATCTTTACTGGAATATCTTTGTTGCCTGGCAAAAAGGAAGTGCTCTTCCTTCAAACAGTAACTCAATGAAAGGAGTGAGATTAATTCTGTTACAAGTTTATAATTAGTTTTTGTTTACTTAATATGATCCTGAAGCTGGAGAATAAGTTAATTAGAACCGTTTCCAAATAGGTCCCATGCATTGCCTGGAATACAAATGTTACTGCTGCAAGTAAGGATGTTGGACATGCAAGCTGAACTCAAATATTGGTGGTGGTGTTCTCCGTGAAAAAAGGAAGTGCGGAATACAAGTCTGATGTTTTTCCAGCTAATCAAAACCACAGCAATTCTACTTTATAACTAGTTCCTAAAAATATAAGCTATCCTGGGACAAATTTAGTATCATAAAAATTAAAAATTTCTATCAGTTTTTTGGCCTGAACTGCATGCAAGTTAAATTCAGAAAGAAAAAAATATTTTTGAGATCCAGGAGAGGGACCTGACTCACATTTCAATGAATGAAATTTCCCTAGCACGCAAATACTTTAATATATAAGCACAGATCCTCAGTAAACATGATGATTGCTCATGATTACCTTCATCTCAGGACTAAAAATGTTTTACACATATTACAATGTTCCCTAAGTCTACTAGAAAGTACTTTTTTTAAGCTTCATTTCATAATAAGTAGTTATGAAAGACAGCATTTTGCTCATTAGTCATTCAGTAGTCTAACAGATTGAAGCAGTCAAAAGAAGTTTTATGAAAGTAAGGGAAGACAACAGGGCATAAAATTCACAGAAGCCAAGATTCTCTTAAGAACCAAAGGAATTGTGAGAGTCAGCAGAAATACTTGCACAATAAGGTACCACTCAATACCTATCAATGGCAGAATCAGAGCCTTTGTCATTGAAAGACAGCAGAGGTTGTAACTGGTAGATATATAAGCTATCAGATCCTTAGGAAGTGTAACATTTGTTTCCTTCACCTGTTATATTGCAAATATATTTTTAACCTCCAATGGTTACAGATCTTAAGAAGATCTGTATGTTTCTGGTATACAACACTGGGGTACAGTTCAAAGCAGTACTGAATTAAAAAAACACAAATGTAGCAGTACATATATCAAGTGAAAAGTAACTGAATCTTAGCCTGGTCAACACAATCAGTTTTCTTAAGAGCAAGAGATCAATTAGATCATCTGGACTGATAACACTATATACCTTATGACAAACACCATCTTCTGCTTTAGAAACTCATTTGTTTTCTGCACATTGCAGCTAAATTTCTCAAATCAGCAGGATGAACACTTTATATTGCTGGCAGAGAACAATTTCCAGATAAGAAAGATGAAGGCCTAGAGTTAAAGGCCACAAAAATCCTTAAAATCTGTCACAAACATTTAACAGTACATGAAGGATAGAGACAGGTTAACCAAATCAATTACTATCATATATCAATGTTCATCCTAATTTCATGGCCAAGAAAGACACAAAAGAATCAGGGCGAAAAGCAAACAAAAAGCCCAACAAAATACCCAACAACCTTACCTTCACCAGTGGGGAATTTCCAAGGGAAATTCTCTACTGTGATAGCAAGGGATAGCTTCTCTAATGCCTGCATCCCAAGATGAAAAGTATGAGCAAGACTGAAGTATTAGGACTGCTACCTTGTTACAAGACAAGGAATATAGGAGCTTGAGACTGAAATAACAGCTAGAGAAGGTTATAAGCAACCAGGGAGTGAGAGAAAAGGAAAGGTGCAGGATTTCATACCCTTGACAAGTGTGGGAGGAAGATAAGTGAAGACTTTTCTTTTATTTAAAGCTAAAGTTCTGACATACTTATTCCTCATTTACCATGGAATTACAGGGCTTAAAGACATGTTGCATGATCATTTAACTCTCTTCCCTTACCTTCAGACATCATTCTATCTGCACCATTTCTGAGACCGGCTTATCTACTTGTCCTCCACTGTTAGAAACTACATCCAAGAAATTAATTTCAGTGTTTCCCTACTTAAGCATTTTGAAAAGTTTTAAAATATCTAACCTTAATCTTCCTTACCATTTCATGAATTCATTATCTTTTATCTTATCATGGACATAGCAAAGGATTATTCCAGCCCTCTTTGCAATAGGGTTTTACATACTCAAGACTCTTCTTAAATAGAATAACATGAATTAAATCATATTTTTCTTGTAAGCCATGTTTAGTAGACCTATGATCATTCCTATTATCCCCTCTGAGCTTTCTCCAATTGTGCAGTACAAAGCTCAGAACTGGACAGAAGCCAAGATCTTGCTAGTACTCCGTAGAGAAGGATTACTTCAAAAGACCTTACAGACTGTAGGCTCACTTACAGCAGAATACAGCTTTTACCTTTTTCTAGAACAGCAGGATGTCCCTGGTTACAGCTCAGCTAGAGATCCACTTTTGAGCTTTTTGGAACAGCTGCCTCCTGAACATTTGTTTGACATACTATACTTGTGCAATTCTTTAATTCTGGCTTTAATATATTTCCTCCCAAATTTTGCATCCTACTTTTTTTCAGCAACTGCAATTTCAATTCTCAAGTGTCTTTCTCAGTTCAGTGACATTACATTTTATGCTGCATTCCATCACCCAGATCACTAGCAAAGCACTGAAGAATTGAAAGCATCAGAGAATTAAAAGCTGCAGAATTGGTCACACATTAATGTTTAAATACTCTAGGCTACAGTTCTGGATAGGCTCAATGTCACCTCTTAGTCATCAAGATATCCATTTTTCTCTCTTTTGGTAATATTAAGCTGTTATGCATTATTAATTTGATCTTCAATGTTAGTTAAGATTGTCAGGTTAAGACTTTACATGCTGGTTACATCTGGTATTTGGGGGGTCTGGGGGGGGCATGTTGTGTGTTGGGGTTTTTTTTTGTTGTTTTTGTTGCTGAGAGAGTGTTCATGGTCTCATTACACCATACTCTTCAGTGCCTCCAGTCTCAGCAACAGTGCAAGTATCCAGTTGTCATTCTGCCACTTCACCTTTTAGTAAATTAATAAGATTTTTCTATGGAGAAACATTCTATGAACTATCTGTCCAGGGACAAGCGATAAGTACCTGTATCATAATTTAAAATTGTGTGACTTA
Organism: Buteo buteo; assembly: GCF_964188355.1. NCBI lineage: Eukaryota > Metazoa > Chordata > Aves > Accipitriformes > Accipitridae > Buteo > Buteo buteo. Next base: position 21,124,840 of record NC_134190.1, on the reverse strand, counting down.
CTCTAATTTGAAAATTTATCCTTGGTGAATAATTAAGTATTCATAGATTAAAAAAACCTCTTGGAAATGGATTTTTTTTTTTTTTTTTACTACTAGTGCTCAAGAGCTTAATAATTGAGGAGTAACACCACTAAAATCAGAGCTTTTTCCTTCATATTCAAACCTCAAGACACTGTCCAGAATTCTTTTGGTCATTATGGATCCATGGTTTATAAATATAAGTGGGATACATACATATTAATATATGCACAAAAAAAATAAAGACCACCCTTTTCCATAGTTAGTGGCAAAGATGTTGAACTTAAGACAGTGCAAGAATTCTGTATCTTAAACATGTTCTGTGATTAATAAGGATATAGTATTGATAGTTGTATCAAGAGAATGCTTCCTCTTTGATCTGATTAACGTGTTACATTCGCATCAACAAGAATCATCCAAACAAAAGATGGGCTAAAAAGAAAGCCTAAAATAAAAAGACAAAAATTAGAAAAATAAATCCTAAAATAAAACTAAACCTTATTTTTTATTTTGGAAAAAAAGAGACAAATTATTTTCCTGTAAAATGATAAACATGAGTAAAGTTTTTAACTTTATCCATTTTGCTAAATCTAGCTCTAAAATACATCATTTTTTTTTACTCTTTAGAGATATTCTGTAGTTCAATATTGCATACACAAGTGTCCGACTTGCAAAGGAATTGTCTTGTTCCCTCTTTTTGGCAATAAAATTGAGTTCAAACACAAATTGCCTCTCTCATGTTAAAATATATGCATTTCTGTTAGCACTCCTTTTTCAGAACCTAAGCTAAGTGAGCTTGGGTAGTGCAACTTCTGTGTTGTCATAGTGTACACACAGGTAGTTGTAACAACTGAGCTAATTGTCACCTCACAACAGTTTACTTGGCTACCTGCACTCACCTAAAGATTTCCATATAAGCAGTAAGAGTGAAACACATAAATAAGTATTTTACACTTAAGCCTAGAGTATTATTTTTTCCCCTGATAAATTTACCTTAAACAATAGTACTATATGGCTTATATGAATAAGTGATCTATCAAGTGTAATTGCTCCAAGAGCCAACATGAAGACCCGGACACAGTTAAGTGGTGTCTGATTAATAGATTAAGACCCAAACTAGAAAATATCTTGGGGTTGCTTAAAAGTGTGTTGAATGAGCATCGTATGAGTGTCATGAGTATAACAAACTAGTTCGTATCACTAGTGCTACCAGTATTCAGACATCCCATGTAAGTCATTGTGCTGGACAGGACAGTTAACTTGCATCTGACTGAGTGCATTTGACTAAATTCCAGGTATCTGTTCTCATTCATATGGCATGTCAGCAGTATTCAGCTGTTTACTACTGATACACTGACTGGAAAAGTTGAGTGTTAGATGCTAATATTCTGAGAACATCGCAAATTCAAGATGCTGTGAAGAGACAGAAGTACAGTAACTACAGCAACATTTTTAATAATAATTTTCCTAGGAGACAGTACGTGGCACAGAAAGATGACCATCTACCTCACCTAATCTTGCTGTTCTACATGAGACAGTCTCTCTTGGGGGGGTGGGAGGGTGTTTTGTTTTGTTTTTTTTAAAACCAAAAATTACTTTCCCCTATTACCCAGATAATTTCTTCTCTTTTGTCCCTTTCAAAGCCCATTAAGGTTAGCTTTCACTGTGGTCTTGCTTTTTATTTTTTTTAACAATTTCACTCACTTCTTCCTATGCCTGAACTGTACATCAAAAATTAGCTTATAGAATCATAGATCTGTTTAGGTTGGAAAAGACCTTTCAGATCGAGTCCAACCATTTCAGGCTTAATACACAGCCAAATGAAATCACTATGCATCAGATTAAAGAAGAAAAAGTTCCCATCCAATTGTCACTGATTTAATCTTTTCCCTTATATACTACCATGTTTTTTCATTCTTAGTTAGATAAGAGGACTCTGTTTTCCCTTTCTTCACTGGACAGAACATGACAACTTTGGAAGCTAATTGAACTTACCAGCAGGAAAGGTAAGTTGATAATTTCAAAAGTTAAGAAATTTCTCCCACAAAACATAAAAAGAAATGTTTCCTTTACTCTTCAATATGCATTGTTTTCCTCTCTTTCTTTTCCTTCTCTGGGGCTATAGTTTAAGTAGTATTTCTTAGACTAAATGTGAAGCAGTGACCTGTTTCTTACCTACTTGAGAACCTTTATTTCCAATTTGCATACTCCAGTAGCTTTTCTCACTATAATGCCTAAATACTTAATAAGTTTACCTTCCTCTCAGGACACAGATTTGTTGAACTATGAATATAAAGCAGGAAAAAATAATCTAAATTCTTATGTAACTCTAAGTAACTAGTAACTTGTAAGAGTAACCAGGGGCTTAAAGCTATTCAAAAAAACAGAGTAAGTGAGGTTTTGGTTACTACCTATCTGAAATGAAGGGCTAGAACTCATTTCACAAACCTCTACTGCAATTCAAATACTACAAATTAGAATTACTTCTGTCACAAGACATTACATAATACAAGACGAAAAGAACAAGTATCAAACCTAGAGTCAAATTCAAACATACAGTGAATGGGAGTAGAGGAGGGATGTGTATAATGCACAAGCAACTTTGCTGCATGTCCAGGACTGCCACATCATACCAGGAAAAGCAGGCAGCATTGATGTATTTTAGTACTTCACATGATTTGGTATTTCACTCCCTTCAGTGTTTCCTCTTCCCTTTTTGTTGTGGTAAATTCATAGCTACATTCAGTTTAAAGAGTTAAAAACCGCTCCATAAAAATCAATCACCAATACATTTTCCCAGCATTTATAAAATCAGCATATTACACAGTTTTACAAAGCTACTGTTGTTTTTTTCCAGTTAGTTAACTATCTCAGGACTTTTTAAAGTTGATTCCAGGAGACAGATGAGTGCACCTCTTCCTTGATGATTTTAAATCAAATGTATGATTGCCTTTGTACCTGAGCCCTCAGTGCTTGTCTCAAGTGCCAGCTAGCACATTTTATTTTCCTGTTAATTTAATTTGTTTAGATCTATTTGGATCACCTTATCAGACCAGTACAACCACATGCTTTGACACTGACTTTTGCTTTTTGTCCTATATCAGCTTTACTGGATAGGAATGGGAAAGACATGTAAGACTTAACAGAAACAAGATTTTCATTGAATTATGCTTGAAAGTAAACTAATGGAAAAGGTCCGAGTCATCTTCAGTAGACCTGAAGACATCAGAAGCTGGCCAAAACACCAACATGACACCATGATTTTAGCTAAGCATTCTGCAGAATCTGAACGTGCAAGGAACACAAACCAGAAATTTGAGTATGTCTGGGAAGTAAACCTTAGGGATTTTTGCTCTCTTGGTGCCTCAGAACTAACTTTCAGATGGGCTAATCACAGAGGAAGTTCAGCTATGTTTTCATTGTATGCCACTAAAAATCTACTGAAATAAGATTCACTTCACATGAAGTTGTTTCTAAGTTTCCACTAAACTATTTCAATTAAAGACCATATTAACTATGGAATTACTAAAATTTGTTATTCACAAAAAGGAGGAGATATAGGAAGCAGAAGGAAACTGAGGGAAAACACTTGACTTAGAGGTTCTGAGAACTCTAGTTGCTGGTGGTCTTCCTGCTTTGAAATACTGCAAATTAGAACAGAGTGTATAAATCTCATATGGGCAAAATGCTCAGTACTGCTACTAATTACATGGAATGGCAATGTAAGTATCATGTTCTTGTTATATATGGAAATATACCTTTCGGATTACTTAAACTGCAGAATTTTAGGAAGATGTGCAATCTATCAGACATAACAGAACATATTCCTGTATGTGTAGACGTCATGCTAATTCTGTCCTAAGGAAGATTTCCACTTCTGCCTTAAGGGCTAAGATAACTTCCTGATAGACATCACAAGAGAGGCCAATCTGGCTAAGGACATGATTCTGTGCTAGGTAATAATTTCAGTAGTGTTGAGCCAATTCAATTCCTGCTGGCTTCGCAGCTTAACATGTCAAACCATTTGTATGCAGGTGTTTCCTGTTCCACAATCATGGTCTGAATAGAAGTTGGATTGACATACATGACAAATCTTACAACCTGCAGATTGCAGTGTATTTAGATTTTTTTCTTTGTTTAAAACAAAAGGTTAAAAGCTGCTAGGGCTGCAGACTGTCTCCTTTTTCTGCATCAAGGGAGACAGCAACCAGCTGTTCCACCAAGGTGTACTGCTTGAAAAAGCTAATTCCTGGCTTTGCAGCCCCCTCCTCCTGCTATTGAGCTGGCAATTAAATATATGGGCTGGTAACTGTAGTGAGAATTAGTGAAGGCTTCTCAAAGGCAGGCTTCCTTGCCTTCTCTCCAGCCTCTGCTAGCAGACAGTTTGTTTCTTCTCCACATCCCCTCTCCATCCCCCAAATTACAAGCATTCAGTAACACCAGTAGGAATTATACTCCCATTGGGTTGTATAGAATACAGCACTAATTATTTTTAAAAATGCAATTTGCTCCCCTAATGTTGCAAAAAGATGTTACAGGTAAAGAAAAGAACACAACTTGCCTGCTGCAAGGAGAAGTTAATGAACTAGATGCATCTATCATGGGAGAACTCTTCAAAAAAACAAACAGAAGGCCAGAATGATTTTGAATCACTTTTGTACATTTTCTGAATACTGTGCATAAATTCCATTCTTTGAGAACACACCTGCTTCTTCAACTGTAGAGTAAGTTTCTTTGTTGTCATGTTTTGAGTGGCATTGCTTGTCATGCTTGTAGCATGACTTGTAGTGCTTGCAGTTACAACCTAATATTGTAACAAGGGAAAGTCCAAGATTATTTAAGTTAAGAGATGTTCTTCTGTCACGCTTCCTTTTTGCTTTGCTTCTTTACCCCTTAGACATATTTGTTGTTTGGGCCTCCACAGCAAGGACAATTTTCTCCAAGATAATTTCTTACTGCAGAGGGGAAGAACTGACAAGACTGGGATGCAAGAAAGATTTTACTATTGGGGCTTCAAAGATGGGACACTTTCTCCTCTTGCAAGAGCTGTTGTAGCTGGCAAGATGCATTTGCTATTTACCCTCTGCCCCCTGAGAAAGAGCACAGGTTCTCTACTCTTAATAGAGCCCAAAAGTGCTGCAGGTATAGTAGCACAATATACAAGAATCTAGCCACATAAGGGTCTTAAATTGGGATCAAGTATTACATTATTTGACTTCAGTCAAACACCATCCTGTATGAAAGTGTTACCAACTGCCCATCCCTTCCTCACCCATCCCACTCTGTGTCCCCCATGGGGGACGTGTCCAGAACAAAAGGCTGAAGGAGAGTTGATGCATTTTAACAGGCTGGATGTGTACAGAAGACAATTTGGTGTTCTCTTTTATTCCATAACATAGCCCCAAATTGTAATGAAACAAGTAGGCACCTGTAATTTTATGTGTTATTCAAGTAACACCCTAACTACACTTCGTTACTCAAAAATGAATTTTGAAAGGCTTCTCAGTTATTTCAAACTGATGATAAAGTCTATCGAATTTGTCTGACCTATTTCATATAGGTTTGTTAGATATTTTCTCTAGGAAAAAAAACCACCACACCTTCCTATACTAGAGAATAAATCTGAATCACCCTAAAGCTAGCCATTACAAATCAAAGACAGTTTGGCTTATCAAATATCACATTTCCATTAAGTGACACTCTCATACAGAAAGAGTTCACATTATAATTCAAGACATCATCCTTCATTCCTCTGACACAGGATTATTTCATTTAAACATCAGTTATTCTGTTGGACTTTCAGTCTATTTATCCCCATCTACTGGCTGCTGGAATAAGAAATAGATATACCTGAAAAAACAGTATGCTAATAAGACACTAATGAATAGAGTCTTAAAGACAATTCTTATTTAATCAACCTCCAGCATTAAAAATGATTTTATAGTTTATACCCAATACACCCAGAAGGGGGAAAAAATGAAAATGGGCAATTCTAATGAATTACTTTGCACAAAGTGTCCAGATCATCAGTAAGGACCTGCAAGATAATATATTAATAAAGTTAACAAATTTCCTACCATGGCATAAAGAGAATTATTAAAGTGATTCTAAGATCAGTGATGCTGAATGCCACTACTCCTTAAATCATTATGTTATATACCCTGATAAAATGAAGGCCTCACATGAAGTGTTGAATATCTTGCTGACAAGTCTGACTGGGAAACTGCCAACACATTTTAAACAGGATATACAGTAATAAACTGTGATACTACTTGCTGATACGTTACAACTTTCTATTTTAGTACTGTAGTTTCAATACAACAATGCTGCAAAATACCATTTCCTTTGTCATCTTTCCTGCTTCTTGAATTTGAAGCATTCTAATGACAGTCAAATTCTGCTGAATAAAATCCCACCACCAGTAAAATAATTAGGTATTTATCCCCTGTAGTTGCATATAGGCTATTTTAAATGCAGAAATCCTCAAGTAATTTCTCTGGGCTGTTCCTATATCTCTCCACAGGATGTTAATGCAACACTAAAATTCCTTTGAGGGGATAGGTTAAAATTATTTCTCCAGACCCTTGCTGTGAATATCTCCTTGAATACTCTGTCCAGCCAGTCCCTGATGTAGCTTTCATGTAGGAGTAAGCTGTGAATCCTGGGTGTCAAAGAGATCTGTCTGTTATCCAAGGATGTCCTCCCTTCCCTCACCTTTCTGTCAGTCTCTAGGGAGGAGATCAGCTGTGGTTAGGTGATTTCTATGCATTGCTTATGCATTTGGAATACAGAAGGCAAGAATCCTGAGGTCAAGGCATGCAGGGCAAGTTTAAAAAGATTTTGACAGCAAGCAGGGAAGCACTGATACATGACAAGTACATACATAAGTCTATAATAGAGAGCTATTGCAGATACATGGATTGATCTGTACCTGCAAAATAACTTTAAGTGCCTGAGGGGTTCTGTTCGTTTTTCTTCGCCTTTTTTTTTTTTTTTTTTTTTTTTTTAAAGAGCTCTGCAGCAACCTGTTTCTGGCAGATTCCATGTTTTTCAAAGCAATGTCCAAAAAGTGCAGTTTCACAAACCAATTAGGATTGCTGTTAGAAACAGAGGCCCCACCTTTCCCCTCAAGCTCACTATTGGTCTCATTTTTCCCAATCTCCTTGCTTGTGCAAAGGGGATTCATAATACTATCCCTTGTACAGTTGCTTTTGGTCAAGAGAAACAGCTCAAGCTTTGTTTATTTCACACAGCTAGCTTTTAGCCAGATCAAGGAGTGCTGGTGCTGACACTAGGGATGCAACTGAATGCCTCTTTTAACAGCATATTTAAGTCATTCATAAAACCATACCCAAACCTTTCCTTTCTCACTGCTTTTCTTAAATAGCTCTCTGCCCGAGTGGTTCTTTATCACATCAGAAATCCTTTGTTAGAAAACAATATTGGTGGCTGAGGTTTTCATTGCATTGTAAATCTACCCTCCCTCGAAATATTCTGCTTCTCGTAGTTGATGATCCACTGAAGAGCTAACTGAATTTAATCGGCCCACATTGCTTTTAGACAATTCTTGTTTATAAACTTTCCACAGAAATTTTGGGACTCTCAGGTATACCAAATATTCAGAAAAATTCAACAGAATAATCTCACATTGAAAACAAAAAAAAATAGCATTTGTGTAATATGCAGAGAAGGGATGACAAGCTTCTGTAGTACTAACTGGTAAAAACAGCGAAGTCCCACAGCGAGGATAATATTTTTCCCATTTTCCACAAAGTACATATGCTACCAGTATATCAGTTACACCAGTTCTCCTTCTCTATAATTTCATAGTACAGTGAAGTTTTTACCACAGCTCTTTTTCTAGACTTTGCACTATAAATTTTTTGCTGGAATTGCACCAATTAGGTGATCAAGAAACAACAATGAACATTTAAAGACTGAATATGAACACATGCTATATAAAAATTTGAAATTTGTACAAAAGTGGGGAAACACGTTTGATCACTGGTTTAGAGAGGATGTATGTTGATGTAGGTAGGTGAAAGCCATAAGTTCTGATGTCAGTTCCTGCTCCCACTGAAGATGCTCAAAAGACCTACAGCCTGCACAAGAGGGGAGACCAATTAATAGGAAGATTATATCTGCAATACTATCTCCATTGGTTAATCCTGAGTCTAGAGCTACTTTTCTCCAACTCTTAGTCTAGCATTTTGACATTTGAAAGAGTCTCATCCAGCAGCTAAGGCAGTGAAACAGAATATTAACAGAAAACAAAAGACAAATGACAACAAAGGAAATATGATATTTCATAAAATCACTAGTTATTGCAACAGAAGAGACTTGAACTGTTCAAGGCTGTGTCAATTAACTATGCTTTCTACAGTCCAAGGCAAAAACATTACATTTTTTCCCTTTTAAAGCAAAGTTTGTGTGTGTGGCCCTAAGTGCCAATTTTTAAGTTAACTGACAAGTTGAAACCTAGTGTTATTAACAGAACAAAAACACACCCCCAACTTTCTAGCTTATTACATTGGCTAGCCCTATACCATTTAATTAAAAAGTGCTAGGAAGTGTTCCACAGCATTGGAATTCAATTATCTATCCTTTTAATTGTTACAACAGCCCTGCCTGGCATAGTTTTTGGCCTGGACTAACCAGTGCTCTCCCAAACTATTCCTGGGCAGGATTCAGGAGTTGGCAATGTTCAGAAACTACTCCCAAAAGACAATTTGGACACAGCAATTTTATTTTTAAAGGCTAAGAGTTTAACTTTCTGGCATTAAGGCTAGCTGACACAGTATGGCTGTATTCATGAGGTAGTCTTAGACATGTTTAATTTACCAATATAGGCATAAGCACAACATCCCAAGGCACAGCCAAAACAATACATCTCAAAGCACAAATACCACAAAACTCAGATGCCAAAAGTTTGGCATCACTCAGATAACTAAAATCTTTTATATACCCTAAGAATCAGAAATTTGACAAGTCTTCCAAGGTTATTCATAAAAAGATTATGCAATGAAGGACAGAGGCCAGAATTGCAGACCTGTTCTACTGCATGAAGAGAATCTCAATTTTAGATTTGTTCTTATTTTTCATCTGCAGCACAGGAGAAAAAAGCTGTAAGTGTTTGGAAAAGTCATATTTCATCCTACCTAGCAAAAAGGTACCCCTCTTACAATTGTATAAGATACATGTTGATTAATCCTAAAGAATGACAGCACAGTCATCTTAGGACAGATGATAGAAGTAGACTGAATAAGAGAAAGCCACTTTCCTAAACAATAAATTTTAAAGGAACTAAACTGCTTAAGGACACCCTTGCATAACGACTTTTTAAAAGAAGTTGATAAATCTACCTAAACATTAAAAGTCCCAGACCCTAAAGTGTCTTCAAATATTGACTACTTCCATAATGCTGAGACTTTCAGAAAAACAGCGTGTGTAAGTAACATATGTCAGCCAACGTATAGACTAATAGTAAGTCTCTCCCTTTTTTGAAGTAATTTGGAGCTGTATTACTCCCCTTGTGGAGTAATACAGCTGAGAACTCTTGAAAATAAGCCTCCTGAAAGAACTAGGAAACAACTTTATTGGTTTCAGTGCTTTTTTAGTGTTCCATTTAAAAAATATTTACACCTTTAACATCTTCCAATTGAAGTAGTGTAGTGTATTAACCTAGGTGTTATAAATAGTCTTTTAAAGTAGCATTCCTCTCTCCCCACTGACTGAGAGGTAAAACCAATAAAATTTCTTGATGCCAAAACAGTCACGATAAGAATTAATTTTATATCCTTTTAGGTATCTGCCTCCATCCTCTAACCCTGACTAACAATCGTAGCTTAATGCATGATGTCTCCTTTCAGCAGACGTGTTTTTCTTCACAGTTTCAGGTGAATATTTAATAAGAGCAGCTTGGAGTTAAAAATCACTGTAAGGGGAGGGAAAATACCAAATAGAATGGGATGTAAAGGAAAATACTATACATTTAATACATTTCAACAGCACTCAGCTACAGGTATACATTCTATTATTTGCATGTGAATTGTGGGAAAACCTAGTTCTGGCTCCCCTTATCTGATAGGAGGCATAAGAAAATAAGTGCTAATGAAGATATCAATGGTCCATCAATCAAATGATACGATTACTACTACTGTAGGGCTGTTTCCACAGAGGGCTATGGCAATATGTCCAGTATAAGCTTCTACATATTGGCACTAGTTTTTAAGCAATTTTAAAAGCTTAATGAAGATATTTTCCCCTGAAAGGCCTAATAGTATGTAAAGCATAGAGGGTTGTGTTCCAAAGTAAGTGTTTAGATATGCGATGCTCTACAGATCATGGAGGCTGTCCTTTAGATACCCCTTTTAATTTGCCCATATTTCTTCTAAAGCTCAACCTTGAAGTCACAAGTCTAAACAATAGATCTGCCAGCTATTTTTTCAATTGAAGAGCACAACCTGTAATTCAAACTTCTGTGCTTCATTTTCCTGTTAATATTTTCCTCTGATACTCTCCCAACAAACCATTATTTCCCTAAAGACATACATGGCAATGAATTTGGGTAATCCCTACATTTAAATATTTTGTACTGCTTTTTGTTTGTCCAACTGATCAGCTTTTTTGGTCACATTAAGGTTATTTTTTCATACTGTAATAAATATTATATTTAGTTTTGTGCCTTACAAAGCTCTGTAAGCTAGTCAAAAATAAAAGTATAAGTACACCTATGCTAAAGGAACAAACAATCAACTAGAAGAAAACCCCACATTTAAAGTAAACCTGAGAAGAGGTACATAAATACAAGGTGAAAAAGCCTGAGAAACAAATTCAGTATGTTTTAGTGAAAACACCTTCAATGAAAGTCAAGAGCAGCTGTGCGCCTGGTTAGGATTTGACTATGTTTCCCAGTCTGGATACTCCATTGCTTTCTTTGAAGTTCCATTACTATTGTCTTGCTACCTCCTTAGTGTTTCTAGAAGACCATATACTGCGCTAAGGAATCACGTCACAGAAAGCTGTTGTTTAAAGCAGATGAAAACTGATGAATTTTGCAAGTGTCACAAGATTTCATATTTGTCAAAAATAGTGCCAGAATTGGAAAATAACACAAGTTCAAAAAACTACATTCACTTGAGAGTTATCCAACTTAAAAATCATATTTTGAACCAAGTTCCATTTATATACATCTTCCAGGTTTGAGCCTTTCAGCATTCACCTTAAGTTTTCTGTAGGGTTCGGCGTTCGGAAGATCTCGCGATGTCACGGAAAGTTAGAGGGTTAGTCGCAGCCTTGTGATGTACCTGTAACCCCACCTCCCCTTGTTAGTATAAAAGGAACTAACTGCGCAATAAAAGGTGGAAGTTGGCGCTCACACTGTGTGTGTTATCTGTCTCTTTCCCTGGTCCGGGCCGACCAGTGATCTAAGCGTGGCACCTTGATATGTAGTGAACGCTACAGTTTTCTTCCAGAGAAACAGAGATACAATTTAACCTGTATCTGTACATCACTTCCTAGCATGGGGCAAGGAACTAGACCTTCAACAAGTACAATAACTATTTGGCTTTGATGTTAGGGGTTGTCAAATCTGACAGCCCAACAGAAGGAAGGCTGCTGCAGCTCCCCGACTCCCCGTCCAACCCATAGCAAGGGCACACACACAAACGTATGTATACAACATATACACGGCTGTCCGCACAGATAAACACTCAACTCTTGTGCGCCAATGATCTCATCTGTTCCCTTCTCTAGCTGATTGGGATAAAAGTCCATTAGTGGACACGTATACACACGAACACAGAGTCGATCCCTCCAGTAACTGACCTTGGACACTGCCTACCCCGTAGCCAATCTGTAGAGCCTCTTGTCTCCAGGTGGCTCAGGCAGACACACTCATGCACAGGTCTATCAATTCCCAGGCCTTAGGATCTCTCCGGTAGCTGGACTAGAGCTCCTGGTCCCTCCGGTAGACAATTCCTACAGTTGTAGGACATGTACATGTCCCGCCCAGACTTGTGACTGCTTTGATACATGGCTCCTAAGACACTTAACTTACTCAGTAGCTAGTCCAGCTTCATACAGTGATCAAACATCAACATACACACCCTCACTCCAACTGCTGGCACCACAGACACATAAGCCCCTGTGACCCATGCTTCCACTCCAGTTGCTGGCACTCAGACCTGCAAACAAACATGCACCCAGAGAGCCTCCTCACTCAGGGAAACAATTGAAATAAAGTTTAGAAGTACAGGACGCATTGTGCTGATCTGGTGCAGTGCATGGCCAGACAAGCATACTGACCAGTGGCCTGATTACAATCAACGGGCCTCTCATTCCCTTACCCCTCTTCTCCCATGCTTGCCCCTCCCAAAACTACCTGAAGCCCTCCCTTTCCCCCACCTTTTTCCTTCCCCTAAATATTTCATAAGTCCTGTGCAATCGCAACACCCTGTATCCCACCATGAGTCCTATACCCTTCTACACAGGAACCCCTCAGTCTGAAAGGTGACAGGGACAACCATTCCATTGACTCATCTTGATGTGTTTCACCCCCCAGACCATGTGGCTTATGGCCCTCCAGTGACAGCCCTTGGAGGAGTCGGGCAGGGGCTCCCTTTCTCCATTTGGGTTGTTGGGGTTACCCTGCCTAGCACTGGGCCCCTGCGCTCTTCTGTGTGTGGAGACAAGTCTTTTATTAGATAACCTAACACTTGGTAAGTCTTGCAAATATTTTCAAATCTAGGTCAGTAATCATCAATTTTGGTCAGCAGCCTGGCTTTAAAAACTATTGAAACTCTTCCAATAAAGATGACAGGTCACATAAGTAATGAGAGTCACTGGGTTATACACCTCATTATAGACTTCAGTGAGAAAAGCCTTGTTCTAAATATGGAACTTTTCCTTGAATTTGTTACTAACAGGCTTGCAATACTGTTGGAAGAATACTGAAGTAAAAAAATCTTAAAAAGCTTAATACTTGTTTTTTAAAGGAAGTGTAGTAACATTTACCAACATCTATTTGTTGAAGGCTCAAGGCTGAAAAGAGATGTTACATTTACATTGCACTCCAGCTATAACTATGATTAGACTACAATACATACTTCATCCAGTCAGTTGAAGAATGACTGTTCCATCCTATGGGGTAACTTAACTCTACAGACAGCCTGTAGCACATTTGAGATCCACAACCTGACCCTGAAGCAGCTGCTGTGCAGGGAAGGTAAGACACTATGACCAAGACAGTGTTTCTTCCATGCCTGTGCAAGAGCAAACCCCACCTTCAGTGGGGACATGGCTTGTGGAATCTCATTGCAGCAGCATGGTGGCACAGCAATGCCAATTCCGTGCAAAGTCACTTGAGAGCTTATGAGGAATTTTAACCTGCAGAAAGAATAGCCACATGAATCTTTCCTTCCTGCACACTCCCCCACTCCCCCCACTGCTTCAAGTAAAAAAAACCAACTTAGTCCTTGGCTGGCTTTCTGTACCAGTAAAAGATTTATTATGTGATTTCCTCCCACCCTTTCCTGGAAAAGAACATTTTTTTCTTATCCATTAAATATTTAGAACATTAAATATCTCTATGCAGTGGCAGAGAAGGACTTTCCTCGTTGAACCTCTGCATGTACTTTGACAGGATTCATTAAGCCTAGCACACTGAAGTTCACATTTTTATTTGACATAAAAAGTGAGAAGTAGATTATGTGACAAATTCAGGCATCTCTGGCTTAAAAGCCTGTAGAAAATTGCAAGCTTAGACAAGAAACAGCTATGTAGGTCTCCTATCCCTCCCCAAAAGGGATCATCTTCCCCTTATAAGGGTCACTGCAGAGAATGCTCATAAATTTCACCAAGCAAGTGTAATGTGTATTAATTAGAATGGAGATTTTTTTTCCCCCTAAGCAAATAACTAATTGACCAAGATTCTAGGATTTCAGGTCATCAGAAGCTGTCCAGACATTGACAGAGAGATAATACCTTTTTCTTTTAAATGCTTACATAACTACTTAAGGAAGAAGTTGCAGTAGCGAGAACAAGGAAAAACAGTTAATTCTTAGCTTATCTTCAGTGTACCTGCATTCGCACTCACTGCCTCAAATAACAGTACACTAAGCATTAGATTCTAATAATGAAAAAGGATTATTTTTCACTATCCTTTTTCCCTGTATTATTATATCCTTTTCTTGAGGACTTGTGCAAACTCCCTACCAGCTGTCCCTGCTTAACAACGCTGTTAGCTCTGATTGGAGTATGCTGACCAGGTGTAAGTGTTGCACCTTAATCTATGCATACAGGGACTTAATAAATATTATACAATGATCAGTCATTTAAAGAGCTATCTAACTTTGTCATGCACTAAGTAGTATAAACTCAAAGCTACAAAACAAGAAAAAGGACTAGAGGTGAAAGAGATAAATCTCCTATCAGTAGCAGTCACTTGCCTTATGAACCTGCCACAACAATACTATCAGGGTTTGCAGGTACAGAGCACAACAATCTGGGAATAACAACATGAAAAAAAATGAAAGAAAGATACTGCCACAGAGGCCCTGGAAAACACTACCTCAACAGCTTCTATGAAAGGCTGCAGTGCTGCCTCAGTAAAGAGCCTCAGCCTTAGTAATACCAAGGGACCTGCTATGCGTAACCATGTTTTTTTGATATTAGAAGGTATATCCCCCCACCCCCTAAATAGTATGTCATTGTAGTCACCACTGTGTAAGAATAGTCAGGCTTTTGCATTAAACATAGATGGAAAGTTTTGTCAATATTGAGAAAGTACAAGTTTCCACAGGATAGCACATGCACTTCTTTCTAGAAATTAAATCACTGAATTCAAATGCATCTTTAAAGCCACATGGGCTATACTGAGTAAAGAGTGCTTTCCTTTTCTGCCATTTTTGATGTGTTGATATGACTGCCTTGAAAGTGATGCATTCCCCCCCTCCTCCCCACCGCCACTGCCCCACTTCAAATACTAATTAGGCTGCAAAGTAGCATAGCCAGTAGTATCACAACACTTTTCACAAACCAGTACTTACTGAAATAAGCAAACAGGAAAAAATAAACTATTTCTGCATTTCTAGCACCTGTACCACAAAATAAAAGGTTTCTTGAAGCTTTTGCAACAGCTCTAGAGGGTATCCACAATACTGGATTTAAGTCTAACTCTTAAGTATTGAAGACACTGCTCCAGAAACTAATATTAAACTCATTCAATTCCACCTCCAATGTATAACTTAGGCCAGAATCTAGAGCATCTCCAGTCATCTTCAATAAGCAGTTATAACTGAGATAAGAGTTCAAGTTTAATTATAGGATGCGAATTCCTAATATACTTTCGTCCAAGTTTCAGCAGCTGAAAAGTGGCAAACTAAAAAAAATATTTCGGTGCCTTCCCTTTAGTTTGTAGGCCTCTATTGTGTAAGTCAGTCTTCCCAGGAGTTGCTTATACTCTTATAGGCCTAGCAGGCAGGAAAAAAACCAAAACAAAACCAAACCACATTATGTAGTCACATTAACACTTTTAGAAAATAAGCCACGTGTTTACCTAGCACAAGGGAATGTAATCCAGACAGTCCAGGCTGTGTTCCAGATTTAACAGTAAAAATTTTGGAGGTGCTAAAAATACCATAAAAGCTGCATTCCAAAAAATTCTGTTCTGAAAGCTGTTCAGTCTAGCTATGCTTTTGACACAGTATACATGTTTGCTTTCAATTGAGTTTTCAGTCAAATGTTTTATAAGTGTCAGGTCTCCACACTAAGTGTTGTTTCCATATATAGGCAAGAACATTACTATTCAACCAGCAATATCACTGCTAAATCCTCTCTGTTGAGGGTAACAGCCACTGAATAGTGAAGAAGCATCATGACATTAAGGTGACTAGTTGCCTACCTCAGAAAACAGTAAGCTGACCAAGAATACAGACTTGTTAAGCTCCTGTAAGTACTAAATAAATATGTAAAAGTTGATTAACAAGCAGAAAGAAAATTATAGACACTTTATTCTAATGAGCATGCTAAGCAGTTTGTTTAAAGAGCACATAACACATTACATACAAAATACTTTCTATCATGACCCTGTGAAACAGTAAAACACCATCAGTTAAAAAAAGGCTAAGACACACACTGTGTTAAATAATAATTGTGTCCTATCATTCTATAACAAAGTTTCTAAACAGGGATCCATAGCAAAGGAACACTCTTTCTTATTAGAAATCACATAAGTACAAATCAGCTGGAAGATCACAAGCCTCCTCCTCCATGTAGAAGCAAAACAGTTGTAAACTGCCACTTGCAAACAACATACACAATGTTGACTTTTTAAAAAGAGAAGTTACACCACTGGTGACTGACAGCACAAGGATTCTTCCTGCCTCAGCATTTCCCTTGTTTTCTCCCTTGCCCTCCCAACAACTACAAATGCATCTTCATGCCTTTTCTGCTTCAAGGGAAAAAAGTGTAAAGCAAACACCTTGAAGTGTAGGAAGTAAGTGAACAATAACACTTCTTTCCTTATAAAAAATAGAATGGAAAATAACTACTATTACAGATAATACAAATCAAAGGCAGAAATAAGATATTTCTACAAGGATACTGTAAATGCATAAAAACTACGCATCCAGTTATTAGCATTTACGTATACAGTGAGGAAACATACACTGAAAGTACAAATACAATATACATTACATACTTAAAGCACTAGCATCTTTCAGTTTTCATGTGTGTACACAGGCCTGACATGATTGCACTAGCGTCAGATATAATTTAGGTTTTCTGATGTTACCTGGGTATAATGGGGTTTCTAGGCAACAGCTATATTTAGGCTAGTTAGTACTCCACAGTTAATGGAGACCATACCAACACAACCGAATATACCTCATGCGTCTCCAGAAGACAACTGAGTACAAAAAAGGACACAACTCTTAAGTTACGCTATAGAACTGAGGTGTAATTTCAAACACGTTTACTAAAGGAAATGGCTACAGCTATATATAAGCAGTCTTCCCTGCTGTTTGGGCCCCCACTTTATCTCCTTTTACCAAGGAGGTTAATCTCAACACACAGAAAGAACTAAAAAAAGATTTCACCAGTTATTCATACAAGCAAGGCCTAGAGAGATACTGAAAAGTATCTAAAAGCTTAATTCCACGTAGGTATCCAGATACATTAAAAAACCTAGTTTTTAGATATCTAAATACTTTAACAAAAAATGTCTGCAAGCAAGCCAGTCAGTATGATCCACATATGATAACCGTATCACCCTTTCCCTCAGAAACCCTAGCACACCTTTCCTAGAATTTAATACAGACCATCAGCTAACTGAAAACACTGCACAGAGAAGTAGTCAAAGAAAATATCTCACCTGTCCAGGTATTTCTCCCATCTGCCTTTGCTTCTTCTAAGTTTTCAGGAATTTAGTTGTATAGGTCACCAGACATTTCTTCCACATTCAGTACTTCAGTATCATTATCTGTAGTAAAATTGTATAGTGTCAGAAGCAATATCAAAAAAGTTCTTGTAACTGTCATATAGCTAAGTTTCAATCAAAAGGACTTCAACTCTTAAACATGACAACTAAGCATATTAGAAACATAGTCCTATCTTACACAACCATTTCTTGCAAGATTAGGCTTTGCAACAAGTTAAAGTTGATAGTTCTTAAAAAGAAATTCAGACATCCATTTTCTTTCTTTCAGGAGATCAGGTACACCCAACACAGGGGTACAAGTTTGACCTTGTACAAGAGTCTAGTTTCCTTCTCTATTTCACTAGATCTTATAGCTAAGATCTTCAATGCCTTTGGCTATAAAGCACCTTCTTTTCATCTCTTTTCTAGCAAAACCTTAATTTACACAGCTCTAAAGCAAAGAAATATCCTTTCTTCACCAGAACAGTTATTTTGGCACTCAGTTATTCACCTATCAAACTACAAACAGGTTTTAAGGCCTTTGTAGCCAAAAAATCATTATAAGCTTGCTTGTTGAACAGTGTGGGGGGAAACCCCCCCCCACCAGAAATATGCATTGTCCTTCACTACTTTCTGCAGTAAAACCAAATTTAAAAATGAAAATAAAAATACAGGTGGCCTGAGACAGCCAGACAATACATATAATGAGAAAAAAAAACAACCATCAAACAAACCAACCAACCAACCCACAAAACCAAAACCCAAACAATACCACCAAACAAATACTAAAAAGGGAAAAGAAAAAAAAAAAAAAGTCATCAACTTACTAGAGAAAGAAGGAATCCTCACTCCTTAAGCATAAACATTTCACTCACCTATGCATTTCCTGGGAGGACATTTTATGGAGTTGCTTGATTTTCCTAAGCATGTCTGACTGGGCACATATGTACATCATTACCTTCACCTGTACAGCTGTGTGAAAGTTGAGGCAATAATTGGTGTCCTAACTGCTGATATTTGTTAGTCTCTGAGTACTAACTATAGTACTGCTATAGAAATGGGAGAGGATTGTGGGGGAGTGAGAGGTACGGTTTCATACAAAATATAGTTAACAGCCCAGTGTTTAAAGTGTTACTCTATTCCAGAAATATGTTAATTTTTTGGTTATATGCAGAGATGGATTACTTAATAAACACAACAGAATGGAGTTGGCCTAGCTGTTTCTCTGCTGTATACCTGTGGACCAGCAGAAAACCCTTCTTTAGCCTATTCTTCTCATCTACCTTCCATCTCACTGCAAAGCTGCATGTATGTGATTTGCTGTTTTACAGAGAATGCAGAAACTGAAGCCTCAGTCCTCTAACAAAACTCTTCTTTCCATTAAAATAAAACATGTACACCACTAGAGCCACAGCCATAGTGCAAATTCCCACAGCAGTCTAATGAGAAAGCACATCTGTCTGCTCTGAGCATGTGCTGAAAGTTATCTTCAGTTGATTCATATCCAGCAGGGTACCCAATTATTAGACTGGAGCACCTAAGGCTAGTGGATATAAATCTGGGTATGCTGCTTCCCACTTGTACTGCCTACAAAAACAGGTGTGCCTTAAAAACAAGAAGCAACAAAGATCTAGGCTTAGACGTATCTGTAGCCTCAATTTCTGACATGTGTAAGTATTGATTCACTCCATGATCAAGATTCAGACCTAAAAGACAGTTAATAGGGGATCAAAGAAACACACAGGAAATAGATGGAGAGCAGTGGCAATGTGTGAAAAACTCCCAGAATGAAACAGAGTAAAGAATACAGGAGGCACATTTTGAAGAAAAGACAGAAAAAATAAAGTACTTAGACCATTTACACAGACACTTACTGTCAAAGAATGGGGTAAGACTTCCAGATTCAAACAAAAAAAGGACAAAGAAAAGATGCACATAAAGCATTTCAATAATGCTTTAATGTTTTAATAATGGATATATTGGCATAACAAAATAATCTGGAGTGGTAGGTGAAAACTGGAATCAATATTTTGTTTTAAAAGTAAACGTTAGAGTTCACAAAAATTTAGTCACCACATCCATTGATTCGCTATTTATTTGAGTGAGTATTATTGGTTTGGGTTTGTGCGGTGGGGTTTTGGTAGCAGGGGAGGGTCCGCAGGGCCGTCTCCTGTGAGAAGCTGCCAGAAGCTTCCCCGGCTCCGAGTCAGACCCGCCGCGGGCCCAGGCCGAGCCCGTCAGCGACGGCGGTGGCGCCCCTGGGAGAACAGATTTCGGAGGGGAACCCCCAGCGAGTCGGGGGATTGGGATGGGAGAGGAACCCCTCTGCGGGTACCGAGGTCAGCGAGGAGGAGGGGATGCCCCCGCAGCCCGCGGTGAGGCGGCAGGCTGTCCCCCCCAGCCCACGGAGGGGAGCAGATGCCCACCTGCAGCCGGGGAGAGAAGACCCACGCCAGAGCAGGGCGATGGATGGCCCTCAAGATGGCCGCCGCTCCCTGGGGAAGCCCGCGCTGGGGCAGGCTGGGACTGAAGATCGGCCTGTGGGAAGGACCCACGCCAGGGAAGTTCATGAGGAACTGCAGCCTGCAGAAAGGACTCACAGAGGAGGAGTCGTAGAGGACTGTCTCCCACGGGAGACACCCCACGGCAGAGCAGGGGACGAGTGCGGAGTCCTCCTCCCCCTGAGGAGGAAGGAGCGGCAGAGATGGCGTGTGGCCAGTTGACCCCAACCGCCATTCCCGTCCCCCTGCACCGCTGGAGGGGAGGAGGGAGAGAGAACCAGGAGTGGGGCTGAGGTGGGAAGGAGAGGGGGTTGGAGGGGAAGTGTTCTAAGGCTGGGGTTTGCTTCCCATTATCCTTGTTTTGATTTGATTGGTAGTCAATAAAATAGATTTTGTTTCTTCCCCAAGTTGTGTCTGTTTTTTGCCCATGACAGTAAGTGGGGAGTGATCCCTCCCTGTCCTTGTCTCAACCCACGAGCTTTTCTTTATATTTTCTCATCCTCATCCCACCGTGGCCGGGAAGGGGAGTAGTGAGCGAGCGGCTTCATGGTGCTTTGTTACCGGCTGGGTTTAAACCACGACAACTATTAAAGTAAAAATTATTCAGGATCATTATAACACTATTAATGACTCTATGCAGGGACCATTGCTTGCAGCTCTGGAGACTATGCTAGCACTTTTACTAGGTGTCTGAACATGTTCTGCTTTCCCAGAGGCCATACCATGTTTTGACATAGCCATCTGTTCCTGTTTGATGAAAATTTGTTTATATATATTATGTCTTTTAATATAGATAATATGTATCCAAATATGTATATTCTGTGTTTCTTTGACTCAGGCCTTCAAATTTATAATCAGAGTGACTTTTAAGGAAATTTATAGTTCTTGAAGCAGGAGTCTTCACTGAAGCTTTTGATGACCAGACTTCATTTGCTTGCAATGAGAAAGCTGCATTTGCCTCAAGCAAACCTAACTGGCTTCAGAAACATTCAGCTTCCAATACATCTCAGGCACATGGTCTTTTTTGTCTCAAATTCTTTTCTTTGCAATTCACTGAAACCTTCCTGTTTAACAACATCTTGTGTACCTACTTTCCCATTCCAAATACATCTCTTTTCCTTCTGGGAGCTGAGACTCAATGTTCCCTTCTAATTCTGGCAGTCTTGCCATGGCTTTAGGAAGCATGAGAGTGATGAAACTATGGGTGGCTAGAATACTTGGGGTGCGGATGCAGAAAACCAGGATGGATCCCACACAATGTAGACTGGTTGTGATATGCTTGATGCCAGGATTAATTACTTTCAGAGATTTGGGGCTGAATCAGTTCACAGCTACTTGGCCAAATGTAACATTTGTATGTCTTTTGTTAGTTTCTACCATTCCAAGTTAGGATTCACAGACCATTGCTTTGATGGTATACAGGTAGTTGTCTATGTAATAGAAAGGTGACTAAATGGCATGGATTGATGACAGGTTTGATTTTCTTAATTGCTACTCACAATATCAGCCATTATTGATAATTATTTCAGCATTTACTATTTCATAATCTGCTACAGTTTGTTAATGCCTTGGTTCTGGTCTTGTCTATCCAACAGCTTTTCCTGCATGAGGAGTCAAATGCTACCCCTTTGCTTCACTCCAGATTTAGCAGGAGTACACAAGGGTACAAAACATTAGAGTCTCCGTGATGCTGAAGCTCAAGATGCATAACAGAGGAGCCATGGAGATACCTAATGCCTGATGTCATATGTCACTTCTCAGCTTGGGCAGGTGCGTGGGTGTGAGATGACACAGCATGGGTAAGTGGAAGAGACTTCGTACTGAATCAGCACTCCTAAGTTTCCGACATCCATAAGAAGAGCACGGGAATCCCATTTACCACAGCAGGTCTAGTAGTGAAAGAAAGAGAATTTGTTCTCCAAGGAATATCACAGTTTTCATGCTATATAGTTTTTAAAAGTATAGCATTCATAGTAGTTTTCTTATTTTTTATTACGTTTGCCTTCTGCAACCCTATTTGAGTAAAATAGTTTTGTCACAGCTCCTTAGACAAGATCCACATTTCCTAGATGAGACTTTTTTCCTGAAATCAACATAACTATTTTTATGTGCATTCTTTTTATTAGTCATTACTGCCTGAGTCCCACAGCAACTTGAAAAGTCATTAGCTTTCTCTGTTACACTTAAGTGTTGCAGTGAATTTTGACTCACTGATGTGAGTCAATGCAAAGTGCATGCAGTTTACCTAATACACAAATCTTTGGGAGAATAAAGTGAGAACATTGGCCAGACATAGGCTTCACTTTCACGCAGGACAAGCTATGTTCCACTTTGATACTAGATTTTATAAAAATTAATTTATCTAGGTAATACCTAGTAAATTTATCCAGAAATCTGAATGCTGTCTTTGACAGTGGCAAACTGGTTTTTATCACATACTTTTGCTTTCATCACATTATGTAGCTTTAATTTCTTTCATATTTCATGATTTCTTTAATAATTTTCAACTTCTGCCATAGAAACCACTGAGAGTGTACTTATGCTTGTATATTTGGTCTACCACAGTAGAGATTTTTAGGCAATATTCTGTTAAATTTGTTTCCATTACATTTACTAATTTGTGTAAGAGCTCCAGAATCATACATACATTCTTGACATGGCACATCAGGAGAAGGCCCTTCAGACTTCAGGGAATTTCTTAAGACAACAGGCCACAAAATTGTACTTTGCTATTCCCTAGTCATACAAGAATTGACAAATGAATCTAAAAATGTGTCTTTTTTTGAAATTTTCATTTAATTCATGTAAAGTTTTTTGGTCCTGAATTTGTGAAGTTATAGTTATTAACAATAAAAGAATAAATGATGACTAGTAATGCATTAAGCAATGTTAATTGTTATACTTTCCTTTTTGTTCTTATTCATTGTGTCAAATATATTCTGCTACTTATCAATAGAATATAATTTTGTTAGACATTAATGTTTATGGAATATAACTAGCTTTTGTCATGTAGAAACACACAAAAACTAACAGCAAGACTGCATCTGTTTCAACATGCTATGATTTTTTTTTTTCAAGTATAATATTCTGAAATATATTTTTCACTTGAAACACTAGCTTCAGAGCTTAAAAATGTGTTTTAATGCCTAAGCATTTATCATATATTTTTATATTTATCCAGCACTTTTAAAGCATTTCATTTATACGTATAGCAAAAATGTTGCTCTCTTGCTTAGGCATCTCTTCTCTTAGATTTTTCACATCCATAGATCATCTCCTGAGGCCTTAGGCACAGAGCCTATATGGATTGTCTGATCTAAATTTCATGTCCTTTGAGGAGAGAAGACAACAAGGTAAAAAGCTTGGCCCTGGTTAAAGCAGATTTTTCAGTGACTGCTGTATATAACATCTACGATACTGAATAATGGTTTTTTATGTCCTGACACAGAGTAAGACCACTGTTGTATCCCAAGAATTGCTCCTCAGGGCATGGATTGCCTTCCATTTTTTGTCTGGCACAATGGTGCCTTGATCGCTGATTGACTATTTACGTATTACCGTGATACAAAGGACAAGGTTGTTTGGGAGGCAAGTATCTTTTCAATAGACATGCTGATATAGTCAGGGGGGAAAAAAAAAGCACAAGATTTCAAGCACAAAAGCCTTTCTACAGTCCATCCTCAGAGAATCAACAAAAAAGTAACAGGTAGAGCTTGGGGGCAGTAGCATTTTAAAGAACTTCATCCACTGTAAGGAAATCAACTGCATATGCATATTTCATTACCTGGTGTCATCCAATCTTTCATTCAGACTGGACAGCCTTAAATCTATGTCATGTTTGCTATTAGAAGGGCTGTAATTCCACACCATATTCCCACAAATCAAGTGCATATTTCTTTGTTATATACTGCCTCATCTTCAGATGGCAGTTTGATGTATCTTATGAGCTTACACATGTCTATTCTGTATCTTTTCTGACAGACAGTTGATTTTTGGTATTGTACACTGATTCAGCACTTGTGAGTCTAGAAGCCTAGGCTAATAAGGGCCCTCAAGGGAAGCATCTAGTTTTTTCAGATTTCTGGGTGGGAATTTGTGCCAGAAACGTCTCTTAATTGCTTAAAGAACCCCTTACACATTTGAACCTTTTTGCTGCTGACAACACTTGGCAGAAGATAGTTTAGGGTACTGCCAAGGCACAGGCCTTTTGCAAAATTGCTGGCTATACATCCTTAACTTGTGCTGAAATGAAAGCACAGTTCTCTTTGAAGTTACTGGCTCAGAAAGTTGCATCCCAGTTGGCATTCTTGTCAGCGGTCTCAGCAGACAGAACCACCTTCTCTCTTGAATAGCTCTTTCCTCTTGGTTAAAGCCCAACAGATAAGTACAGCTGCTGCCAGAGTTGAACTAATTCAGTGGACAGATAAAGGGATTTCATTCTCCAGCTTTCCCAAAGCTGCTCCCTTTGAAATAGTAAATTCAAAGAACAGAAAACAAAACATATAAGCCTTCCTAAGATAACCCAGACAATCATCAAATTAAATCTAAGTATTATGTAAATGCATTCTGGGTATTTGACTTGATGTATCTCATGATATTGCCTATAAGCTTTCTAGTTCTCTACATGATACAGTCTTTTTGTCCCCAGTATAAAACACTGCAAAGCTATACTTCCTCCCACATCTTCAAAGCTTGGGGAATCTGACTATTTTATGGAGGACAGGCTTTTAAGCTAAAGGGTTTTTTAGCTAAAGGTTCATTACTGGGTTAATGTACCCAGTTAACTGAAATTTGCTTACATTGGCTAACAGGCTTAAGGCCTACAACAGTTTAGATATTCTTATGAGATTATAACAAACATATAACAGAACATTAACATGGAGAGCTCTACTGACCTAAGTGGTACCCCAGCTGGTGTTCAGCACCCCTGTGGTAGTACACCAGCTCATGGGGTCAGCTAAGGTTGAGGCCAGTTTATGTTAATTACCCAACACAGCGGTATGCTTGTAACGCTCTGAGTATGTGACAATTTGGGGGGAATTAGGTATAGAAGTGTGTTTACAAATTTGTAGGTCTTTTTAAACATCTCATAAATGCCTACTATTGTGGTCTATCTGTTGTATTGCTGACACTGATCCTGAAGGTATAATACCCTCATTACTGATTAATTACTTGTTGCTAACAAATGCTTCAACCCTGATTTAGCTTAAATCATGTGAACTGAGCAGTTTTTCCCTGTGACAGCAGTAATAATGAGTTTTATGCCATGTATCGTGCAACTCTTTGGAGATCAGCAGAGGCCCTGCATCACCTTTCTTTCTGGGGAGAGAAAAATACTTAGGAACCCTTGTAAGTAACTGCTTGAATAATGAAGCCACTTACAATGGAAGGGTACAGAGGAGTGACACCTAGGATACCTGGCAATGCTGGAACAAGAACAAGGGAGAGAAAGGTCCTCAGAAGCCAACAATAAAATCTGGACTTCAGGAAAATGCTTATATCACATGTCCATATAAAAAGAAGCAAGGATAAATTTTGAAATGGAATGCAGCCACCAAGACATATCTTATTGTGAGCAGTGCACACAGGAATAATGAAATCCAAAGAGATGAATACCATTATCATTCTGATAATGAGACCTCAAAAGTCATCATTTTTTTCCTCAACTTCAGATTCTAAAAACAGTCTTTAAGGAAGCTACACAGGCACTGTGTTTTGTGAAGAAAGTCTGAAATAGTGTCTTTTTTGTTAAGTTAACCATAATTTTTCCTGTTTATGTGTAATATGAATAATACAGAATAACTGGCTAAACTGTGCTTTTTTGCCAACTGAAACATCCATGATGTACTGATACAGATTTCTCCTCCTGCCTGAAGAGGATAAACAGCATTTAGGTCAGCCTGAGGAACTGATTTATTTTGTCACAGGAACAATGTGTTTTATAATGTTCTCTGACTCTGCCTATCTATTTATAATTCCTGGTCCAGCTCACTCCTGGGCAATCACCTTGTCATGCCTTTTCTTCTCTTAATGTGCTCAAAATGATGACTTTGAGCTGTCCTTCCTCTTTCACTTCCACCTGGGAGATCAGAATTACACTACTTTCTAAGTAAACATATTTAAGTACTGTAAAACTAGGTACCATTGAAATTAATTTGCTTCACAGTTTGACCAGTGCCCTAGATGTTATGGGTTTCATAGCACTTTATGAAGTACATTTCATAGCATTGTATCAGCACTGTATGGGGTATATTCCACAGCTTTTTATCATAGCATTTTATAAGATATATTTGATAGCATTTTATGTAGCCACTTTACCAGACAGCATGAATAGCATTTTAGCAGTAAACTTTTAGGGCACATTTCATGGCATACAGTTGCCTACAAATATAAATGCATAGAAACAGAGAGAGAAGAGGTAAAGAACAATGTTAACTCTTACTATTCTGAAGAAAATAATTGCAAAATTCAACTTACTGTACAGTATATCTTTCATACAAGGAATGTAACATGGAGGCACAGAGTTCTGCTTTGGTTCTTACATGATAGAGCCACCTTCTCACAGGTGTCTTTTCAGTCCAGTAGTACTTGTAACATAATATTGCTGTATATCCTACTAATGTATTCTCACTCTTTTCTGGTATATTTTATGCTTTCTGTTCTCACAAATCAGTTCCAAGTCCTCTGACACGAGACACTCCTGCAGAAGCATAGTCCCTATCCTGACTCATCTAAGCTCCCTGCTACCAGTGGACTGCTGCAACATTCAAAGACTCTGTGCAGCCAAGCTCTCTGGGCAAAGTCCACAAAATTAACTCAGACATAAGACAAACAAGTAGGGTACCAAATTACGGAAGAAGTAAAAGGAGTAACATACATACAGTTTCCCCAGTAGTGGGAAGAAGCCAGAAGGAAGGAAACACAAAATTGAGATGTTTTTATTTGCTGCCATGGAAACTAAAAAAAAACCCAAATCAATAACTTCTGGGGTTTTCTGTATTTCTTACAGGTCCAGCATATTTACCAGGGTGACCATGAAGAATACAATCATTATCAGTCTTCCAACACCTGCCAAATATGAAGAGGAAATAGGGAAGACAAAGTGGTTATGTTTGGAGAATTTAAAGGGAGGCTAGGAAGGGTTAGAAAGGGTTTCTTTGGTCTGAAAAGAAGGGCAGAGAAATGACATGATCTGCAGCTTATGACTGACCAAAATCTTGATATGACTTGGTAGGAAAAATGACTTAAAAACCCAACTCAGCAAAGCTTTTACAGCACAAAAAAGCCACTAAAGACAGCTTGTTTACAATTACTATTGGATAACAAAGCATATTGGAGGTGGCATAACAACATAGTGCTGAACGAACAACATTATTTTCCCCCACATATCAGGACAGTGATCTGTGAGAGCAAGTATTTCTAGAAGTCCATCAAACTCCCAGACAGAATCTTTCTAAAGTGGCATATCAATCTACACATTAAAAGAGTAACCGTGCAGAAAGCCACATTTACATATTTATATAAGCCAAAAGACAAAACTTTTAGAGGCAAGACAAGTTCCAAACAAAATTTGTTTACTTTATGCCTGTTTTAGGAACTCATTTTTCACCAAGTTCTGTTATAAAAATACAGTATTTTAAATCATTGACAATTTTTCCTGTAAGATGCACTTAAATTTTTTATTGAATTCATTAAAATGTAAAAGAATTGTGACTAATAAAAGTTTATTTAAAGTTATACAAAGTCAAACCTCCTACATGCAGAATACCATACCTTGCAAGTTCAATAAGATGTAAGATAAAAATATCAACAGTAGACCCTATCTTGAAAGTAGAAATACTAGCACCCATAACTTAAGCAAGATCTTGAGGGTGACATCCAGCTGCCTATCCTGAAGTTCTTCCCACAGAGGACTTCAGAGGGACCTCAGATTTCTTCCAAACTCTTTGGTCTTAAGGGTAGTGAGGAAAACATAATATTCAACTATAATTTAGGGTAGAGACTGCACAGAAAATGCTGGCTTGGTACATGGCACTACCACCATGTTTTCCACCTTCCAAAAACATGCTTTCAGCTTTTATCTTGCAATATGTAGGTGCCAATTAAATAACTATTTTCAGCAATGCTTAGTGCTCAAGGAAAGACTTCATCAGCCAAAGCTGCAGAGGGTATATTGATCTCCCCAAACAAGAAGAGCACCAACACCATTAATATTTACAGGACTAAACAAAGGAAAAAATAAACATAAAGATGTGAGTTCCACAATACATCCTTAATGAGAGAAAGCACTGTCTACAAACAGTGCCAAAACAAAGGGTGAAAAACAGGAATTAGGTTTCCTCCTTTCTGTATGGTTGGGAAGCCTATGTGAGCAAAGTAATGTACAACTTGAGCATGGAATATTATGTAATCTGTCCCATTGCATGTTTTAAAAAGTGATGATTCTCTCAACAGGCCTGTTAATCTGTATGGTAAAGTCAAATAATGATGTTTCTGTATGGTAGCAATGAGGGACAATAGAAATTTTCATATTGGTTTGATGGTGATGCATCAGATAAATTCTCAAGTAAACTGTCTGTCATCCTGACACTCCACAGACATTGCTAGATGACCAAAGTCTGCAGCAGAGTCTTCTCACAGCAACAGCACTGAATCTAAACAAATTTCACCCAGGAAGAGCAAGTCCTTCACACCCTGCTACTAGTGATACTGGCAGGTCAGTTAGTAGAACATCTACTGAAACTGCTATAAATTTTTTTTTATAGCAAATTGGTAATTTGCAATGTGAAGCCAACTGAAGATGATATAATTATTGTCTTCTTGAACTGCTTCATATCGTGACCATTTAGTGGCATAGAGTACTTTTTCTTTAGGTTAGTCATAAGTTGCAAGTGGCACCTTCTGCCTGCTGAGCTGTTGATGAAGTATGTGACTGAAAAGTCACATAACTGTCTGGCTCCCATTATGCTTCCCATTGTGCACCACAAGAAAGAAAATGACAAAATCTCAAATTTTGTCAGACTGTCAAAGTACCTCGTATAATTCTGAAATCAAATTAGCTATGTTGCTTCAGTATCTGTTGAAGTGGCAACACAGCAGGGCACAAGCCGTACATGAGATTCCTGTGTGCACTGATGATAACTTTCTGACAAAGGTGACTGAGAAGCTGATAAGCAAAGATGCTCTGCTGGACCTGATACTTACAAACAAGAAAGAACTGGCTGGGGATGTGAAGGTCAGGGACAGCCTTGACAGCAGTAACTGTGAGATGGTGGAGTTTAAGATCCCAAGCGAAGGGAACAAGACAAAAAGCAGGATCACAATTCTAGATTTCATGAAAGCAGACTTTGGCCTGTTCAGGGATCTGCTAGGAACAATTTCATGGGATATGGTTACAAGAGAGAAGAGAGGTCCAAGAGAGCTGGCTGATTTTCAGTTTAACATATAAGCACATGTGATTTCAGAAAGTCCCCCCTGCTGGAGAAAACATTTTCACATTCAATGGCTTTTCACTGATTTTCCTGGGAAGACACACATTACTTTTAATTTGGTTTTCATTCCCATTTCAAAGCAAACTTTAAAATGAACAACTCTGTCACTTGCCAAAAGATTGATATGTTCTCCTTCCTTCCAAAATTTCTCATTTAAAAATATCAGATTTCAACGAGGAAAAAAAACCACTAAAGAAAGAACTCTTTGTAACACAGACGACAAATAACATGTACCATAAAAAATGGTAATCATAAAATATCTTTCTGGCACCCAAATTGAAATTTAATGCAAATAAGAAGTAGTAAAACCTGATTACATTCTGATGCATTTCCTATAAATGTATGTTTAAATATTACGCAATACTCTACTTCCAACTTTTTTCCAAGAAAGGTTCTTTCCTTTTCTTTATTATTCATGAACAGGAGAAAATATTAAACTCTACATTTCCCATTGAACACTGAAGTAACATCTGGCTTATTTTTATTATTTCCCTTTCTTTGTCTTGTAATGTTGTTCACCTTGACTGAATTGTCAACAAATACAGAGAACACAGCAATTTAAACTCGATGTGTGAGTGCATGTACACATATACAAGGACTGATTCTACAACTCCCCCCTTACGCAGCTAATGTTAATCATGTAAGAAAGAATCTATGGACTCAGGCCTAAGAGAAGATGGGAGAAAACAACATTGTGAACTGCCTAAAAGAAATATAAAAGCTGTAATTTTAGTTCTGTAGGGGTCACTGAAAGGGTTATTATAGTGGTGTCTGTTCACATGGAATCTTAGCTGCAATCACAGACCGACTACAGAGACACCATAAGACCCATATTTTAAAAGTTTCAAGACGGGGAAATAATGAATAAGTAAATGAAAATGCACAAACGGGGGCAGAAAGAGAGACACTTTAAGCTACGATAATTATCTTAAGTTTTCTGTCACGACATAAAGATTTCAACAATTATATGGATAAAACTAAACTCTGGCTGATGGACTTCTGAAAGAAATTTCTTGCCTGTTATGAATAACAGCAAACAGAAACAAAAGAATAGCAACACTCTAGGACCTCCAGAAAGGTCAAACCTTGAAGGCTGTCAACACTCAGTAACATGAGAAGAATAAATTACGCAGCTTTCTGTTTTTACTCTTATATGTCAGAAAAGATGGACTGTAGCATCGAAAACTTTTTTAGTGTATAAACATTTTCTTAATCTATCCTGGAAGAGAAAAAAATAAGTTAAGTAACCCTCCATGTTTTATATTTTTATTAGTGCAAATTAGTAACTACAAACAACTATCAAAACAAGTTGCTGATGAGCATGCAGCATTTCACCAGAAGCAAAGGATAAAAATAAACTTCCTTTCTCATATATAAGCAATGGTGTGTGTACCCCAGCTGATATTTAGTCTTGCATAGATTAGTATTAATTAACAACAGTTAAAGAGAATTAACAAAAATAATTTGTGTTACTCATTCCTCTTAAGCCCAGAAGACATTGGAATAATTTTATATATAAACAATACATTTATCTAGTAAGAAACCCTTGCAGGCAATGAAAGGTATATACTAATTTCAATGCCAGTAAAAACATCAGCTCATATTTCAAATAGATACTGCCAAAGTGGGATGTCACATGAACTGAACAAAATCTGAGCCAGAGTGACATTCTCTTTGTTTCTGTGGTAGATGATCAGAGTACATATTTGTAGGGCGAAGATTCTCAGGGCCTTATTTTTTCATGGTGTAGAGTACCTATCACGCAGGGAAGCCAACAGGAATTGCATATGCTTTGACACTGGCCAGGATATGCTTCTTGTTGGACCCAAACTAGCCAGAAGTTTGAGTGTCTCTGTCCAGACCTCTTCAGGAAGATCAAAAGGATTTCTAAAGGCAAAAAGCATGTTTTATTAAAATGTAAACTCAAATGATTTATTAAAAATGACTGGGTAAGACAGAATAGCCATAAATAGGAAGAATGGAACTGGAAATGGAGAAAAAAAGGCTTATGAACAAATTTTCTCACTTTAAATTTTTGCTTCCACAGTTGGTTTGAGTTAAGATAATGGCTTTCTGGTTTGCAATAAACTCTTCAGTTCTCATTGGTCTGCAGACATTTTCTCTTTCCATCACTATACAGCCCTGAAAATGTGGCTGCTCCTCTCTGCAATTTTTTCATTTCCTATTATTCTGTATGCTCTTTTCTCCTGTCTCAGTCAACTAGCAATCTGAAAGCTTTTCTCTCCTGAGCATGCTCAAATATATGCAAGGAAAGATATAATCTCTCCTCTCTTTGTGACACTGTCAATTAGGTTTTTTTTAAAGAATGTAATATACAAAGTGAGAACAAACACACAAAATAGATACCATCCACGACACCTCTCAAATGAGTTACAACTGCCCATTAGCAGCCTGGTGGCACATACCTCCACCTTTTATAGAACTTGTAAGTCCTTTTTTGCTTTCATCTTCACAGGTCCTCAGCAACTGATGTTACAGCTCCTCTTAGACATTTCTTAATTTATGTGGACCAAAGATAGACCAGACATGATGCTAGATCCATCCCTCCTCACTGTTTTGCTGCTTAGCTTTGATGAGGACATTCAAAGGATATGCAATACACTTTGCTCTTAGCTCTCCAAGCAATGGAGTTACAAAAAAGTCTTTCACTCTGTCTGATCCTCTTTATAGGCATATTATCTAAGAATAGATTATGAACCTATTTTGAATATAACTTGTAGTATCTTATGGGTTTCACTTAGGACCTCATTGTTGTATTCAATGTCACTAGTATTTGTAGTTTATGGCAGCTATGGAGCTATGGAATTTAAGTTATATATGAGTCACAAGCATGAAAAACAAATTTGTTCCATGATCTTAATATGCATAGCAGGGTATCAGGGCTGTGCTTGTGCATATGCCCAGTGGACTTAAGTCATTAATTTCCTGGGTGATGCTGCTAATCTTCAGCATAGAGAAAATAATGGACTCCTTTGAAACAATGAACTGACCTGAAAGTGGGTGATCGACTGAACTCCAAGCCACCTTCACAAAGTAGAAGTATTTGACTGACAGTTACAGAAGCACTTCATGAGGAATTTTGGGTGGTGCTGGAGATTTCTTCAGGAAACTCCTACTGTGCCTAGTCCAACTTGTATGCCTAAGTGTTTATTAACATCCTGTGCAGTGTGACCCCAAGATACCCAGGCAGTTCCTGCTGGTGAAGTGATC
This sequence comes from Buteo buteo, assembly GCF_964188355.1. Taxonomy (NCBI): domain Eukaryota; kingdom Metazoa; phylum Chordata; class Aves; order Accipitriformes; family Accipitridae; genus Buteo; species Buteo buteo. The sequence continues at coordinate 21,092,183 of NC_134190.1, read as the reverse complement.
AAATTTTACATAGTTAAGACACTTGTAAATAGTCTATTTAAGATATTTTTGTATGTAGTTAAGATAATCAATAGCAATGGACTATGCATGTGCTGGAGCATTCACATAGGACTGTAGATTACAAGAACTGAGAGAACAGCAGTCTGGAGAAACTCATCCGATCCAGCTTACTGCACTTCTGCAAGAACACTTACAACAGGTAAGTTGTCTGATTTACAAACAACTGACTGTGCTATTCAAGAGATGTGATTTCCTGTATGATCATTACCTTATGCCAAGAACCCAATAAATTATTAGAGCAAACCAAACCAAAACACTTTTTCCATGAGTGTCTGTACAAAAAGGCATATTAATATAAGGAAAAAAAAATCATGTGAATATTCTTAAGTAACTGAAAGAAATAGATATTCGTATACAACAGTAATGGGACCTATCTACATGCAAGTGGACTACCCTTGTGTACAGTTAAAGAGTTGAAATGGTTCCAAAACATTCTTTTTCTACAGAGGAATGATGAGAGAAGGTTAAATGACACACTGAAGTAAATGCAGCTCTTCAGCTTTGAGGAATTAGGACCCTTAATTTTAGGGGCATTTTTACTGCAATTCCACCTGAAATCAAATTTTGGTAGACCATGCCTCTGAAAATGCTTGTAGGATTTATATCTACAGCAGCAGCCCAACATAACAGCTAGCATCCTCTGAGAATGAAAGGATGAGTTCTAAAATAGCAACAGTAGTGCTAAACCTGAGTTTATTTTGCTACACAGAAGATATGCTGCAGAAACTCTGTGGCTTTATAAGTGATTAAGCCATTTATGGCTACTAAAATGGCATGCAAACTTCAGAATAAAATATTGTATGATCAGGAAAATATTCAGTCAAGACAGTCCCCTGAAATAATAACCAAGGAAGAAACTGTCAAACTCATTAGGAAGATGGAGACAAATTTGGTCAGTCTTAATTCAGTCTTAAAGTATTATGAAGCAGAGACAGTACCCTAATGAAATTCAGGATGTGTTTCCATTAGCAGAATTCTCAGCATGCTTCATATTAGTTAGTAGGAACCTCAGAATGTTTCCTGTTTTCACATTACTCAAGATGATAATTATTCTTGTCTAGTTTGGAGGAAAGGAGGCTGAGGCATGACCGCATTGCTCTCTACAGGTTCCTGAGGAGGGGAAGGGGAGAGGGAGGTGCTGAGCTCTGCTCCCTGGGATCCACTGATAGGACACATAGGAATGGTTCAAAGCTGCATCAGGGGAGGTTTAGACTGGACATGAGGAATTATTTCTTTATCGAGAGGGTGGTCAAACACTGGAACAGGCTTCCTAGAGAGGTGGTTGATGCCCCATGATTGTCAGTTTTAAAGAGGCATTTGGACAATGCCCTTATCAACGTGCTTTAGGTTTTGGTCAGTCCTGAATTGGTCACGCAGTTGGACTAGATGATCGTTGTAGGTCCCTTCGAACTGAAATATTCTATTCTAGTCTAAAAGATGATACGCCCACTGTTTTCCATTGATTATATCTTGAGTTGAAGTAACTTGATAAGGTTTGTTTTGTTTTTTTTTTTGACACATCCCTAAGTTATTACATGTTTCTCAGAAATTCAAACCCAGAGAAAAATTAAGTTGCCTACAGGTCCCACCACAGACCTAACCTAAGTTCTGTACAGCAACAGCTTTTTATCTTTCTTTATAGCACAAGCCTTAAATCATTTGTAAATAAAGACTGAAGATAAAATAAAATAAAATAAAATAAAATAAAATAAAATAAAATAGAAAAAGTTCCAGCTACTGAAGAAAATGGAATGTCAAGCATCTGAAGGAAGATGGTGACAGATGCAGATGAGGTAGCAGTTGAACTTATATATATTGTGCAATGGAGGAAGGATCAACTGCACAAAAAGCAGTAAAGAATGGAATTGTTGTACATTGTGGTAATTAATTCAAACCCAGGTTTGGCATTTCTGGAAGCTGGAATCACATCTGACTAAATTATGGTTACAAATACTCATTGTATAAATTTGACTCCTGTACAGGTAAGATACTGTTCAAAGTTGTACCCCTTTACTTTTTTTTTTTTTTTTTTTTTTTTTAATTCTGGTTAAATACAGTGGACTAATAGAATCTCAGAGTAAATTCTGAAGTACTTTGCTGAGTTTTGAAAATCAGGAAAGAGATAAAGGTTGACTTTATTGCTTTGTTGAATCAGGGTGACATTATTTCAGCATGTATATGCGTAAATGTGCATACACACATAAAACTAATTGTGCTACTATTTTTTAAAAGTGAATACACACTTCGTTGCTCTCATAGCTATTGCCTGTGTGCGGTCTTTCACCGATCCTAGGCAAAACCACAGAAAGGCTGGTATAGAATGCCATGGGGAGACGACCCAGAGCGAGCGGCACCATGCGGGCCAGGGGTCTGACCCCGCATTGTGCTGGGTCTGACCTCTCGTTGTGCTGGGCCCGAGCTTGGCCGGCAACAGCGTCCTGCCGCCGGGCGGTGAGGCCAGAACCCCCCGAGGCAGGGCGCATCAACTGCTGCCTGAGACCCATTCCTGAGACCCATTCGAGTGCTCTTGAGGAGCGGCTGGTCCGCGCCCTGGCAGTCCGCCCTGGCTTGGGATGGCGGGTCCGGGTACTTCCCTGGGAACAGAGCGGTACCGGCTGGGCAGGTGACAAGGAATGCGGGCCAGAAGCAGATCCCCCCCTGGCCGGGCAGTGTAGCTGCTGTCTCCTTAGTAAGTGCCTTATCCTAATCAATGTCACCTTGTGCCTCGGGCTGGGAGCCTCATTCTTTCACGGGGCAGACAACGGCAGAGGGTCTGACTACAGCAGGTATTATCAGAAAGGAATTGAAGAATATTAGAAAAATTTATGGGTTTATGGAAAATAGGTCTTTTCGTACAAAATGGGTATTATATACTGTGCTTAGATGCTTAGTTGAAAAAGACAGCTATGGATTTGTGTTCCATGAAACTTAGCTCTCCATTCAAGATCTCCCTTTTCCCACTCACGTATCACACAACTGGGAATTCACACCTTCCCATACTAGTGCCATACCTTCTCTGAAGCACCTCAGAAGGTCCTGTGAACTTACACAGATTCAGAAAAAAAGCTGCAGCTCCAGTGTAGCGGAGTTGAAGATAAGCAGTATTTCCAGAGTCCTGCATTTAGGTATTATGGTGTCCTGAGGTGGGACTATGAATGTCATATAACCTGATGTGAATGAGAGAGATCAGCATGTTCACATGTGAGAATGTCAAACCATGGATAAAGATAACTATGTTGAAGTAATAAACCTAAACCTGTAAAATCAAGATAGCTGTGGCTTTGTCTTGATGAGCCTTGAAGCTCATCCAGCTCATCCAGGATGAGCCTTATCCTCCCTGGGTAACTTGCCCTACTCTACTACTGAAAATAATTTTCCTAATGCCCAGATGAACCAGCCAAGTTGCAATTGGAGAGATTTAGTCTTTGCTGTATCGTCTTTCAGTGCTGAGAAGAACTTGATTCCATCATTCAATACAGAAAATTGTCTCCACCTCCTCTTGACTCATGAGATGAGCATCCACAGTCTATTTGCAACATTTCTGTGTATTTGTAACTTTTCCTCCATAGCCATATTCCATACATATAATCAGGATTTTGTATTTTTGGATGGAGAGTAGTACATCAAAATTATTCTTTGCCTATTTATGAGCTTTACTATTTCTATATACATAAATGTGCATGAATGAGACAAGACGTTGCAATCCAAAACTAAAAATTCCAAACCCTAACTATATATATATATTTACCAATTTTAAAACCCATAATTACATAAAAGTTGTCAATGCTACATATATCTACTAATGATCAGCACGAGACAGCTGGCTGTTTTTTCACAATACATCAATATGTTTTTCTTCTAACCTATTTTTAGTCATCCTTATATTTTAAGCAACAGGCAGTATGAGAAAAAATAAAGGAAACTGAGAGAAAGCTTGAAGCTAACTCAGAAACAAGCGTTATTTTATTTCTTGCTTTTATGTACTGCTACATCCTTTTAATTCTTTCCTTACTGCTTTTATGTGTGACTTTTTCTTCTACATTTTCCTTTATCCACTCCATAACATGATGAAGCTGCTGAATACTGAAATTTTTATATGCAGAAAGGAATGCAATGTCCTCAAGTGAGGGATGACAGTCCGGGCCAGAAGGCATTATTTAATACCTTCTACAAAAAAACCCACAAGGATTCATACATCACTTAAATCTTATACATTAAAAAAAAATAATTTAGTTTTATTGGTATTATCACCATTATTCTTAATTGTCTTAATGTGATCACTTTTTCTCATCGCTCTTAAGCTTTCCAGCAACTGTGTTAACACCAAAGACTGGAACATCTTGATTGAAATAGAAATATCCTTCTTCCTTCTAGCACACAGTTATATTAATATGGTAAAAAAGTGAAATGATTCCTCAATGTTTTAAAGAAACAATAGCTCTGACAGTTAAAGACTATTAATGACTAATCTCATAATCTTGTGACACTGCTGTAATTACTTCTGTCATCACTATATCTTATTAGCAGCCACATTTACTATCTTTTTACTTCTCATTCCAGTTATATAGCAAGTGGCCAACATGTGTTGAGACATTAAATTTTGGAAAAACTGTTTTATTATTCTTCAGAGCAATTAACTTCTACATGCTTGATTAGCTACTGCTATATCTCAGATTTCTTTACGTTTCAGACTAAACTTAAAATTTAAAATATAGATTTAAATCTCCCTTTTAATAAATCATTACACACTTGGCTGGGACATGAATGCGTTACACCGGGAAATTTGTTACTAATCTAGTACCAGTTATTAGGCTGATATTCTACTGCAGAAAGAAATTGTATAGATGGTAAAAAAGTAGTATTAGAAACAGTAATTCAAGCCTAATGAAGCAACATTAGCACTTTTATGTTGTACTTTCTAATTAGGAAGTCTGTTAATGAAATTGGGGCATTTACTTAATTGCTGTGAACAATTATTTTCAAATTAAGCCTAGCAATTAAATAGCATGATTAAACTCATGGTACAGGCTTTTTAGTAGAGATATGGTTAGTATCTTGCCTGCTGTATTATGCATGGTAAAAACTGCAAAAATCTTCTGATTAGCCAATGTAAATTAAGAGCAATGCCATCTCATTGAGAACGTGAATGAATATGCAGAGGAAAAAAACCCCACCTCTATTATGGAGGTCAAATAACAGCCAGAAAAACTGTTGTAAAAATTAATTATATTGGTGATATTTTCTCCTGATTTCTTCTATACAAGGGAGGGTCAAGGAAATGAATGCAAAATTCATTGTATTAGTTTACATTCCATGGAAGAGAGATGATGAAATAAAACGCATTTTCCAGCTGGAGCAACAGTTGATGCTGAAAGCCCTTTAAACCACTAGATCTCTCCTAACACCTCACACCAGGAATTTTACTGGTGAACATACTGAGATAATTGAGTAATCTGAACTAGTTTTAACAGCAGCAGTAAGTTTGCAAGGTGATGGGTATGATATCATAGGACATATATGTTTCCTTGAAACTATGAAACACTTAGGACACCATTCATCATGCAGAAGAGCGGATCTGGCGTTGAGTCTCACATGAGATACAAATTCTGTTGTATGCTACTGCTTGACTCCAATAATGAAAAATGCCTTGAAACTTGGAAATGGATTTTTTTCAATTTTTGGCAAACTAGCTAAGGGACATACTAAAAATATATGATGATTGCAGTATTAAAATCACAGGGAGAAAGAAATATTAATAGCAAAAAAACCTGAGATAGTACTTTCTTTTTTCAAGTAATATTTAGGTGCAACCTTTTTTTATCCTAATAGCACACACAAAAATACACTAAATTTAAATAATAAACTTTCCATCCTTTTCAGAAGAACTTTGGAATGCCATTATAAATTATCTACTTCACAGCTTTCATTTTCAGATGGAAATTGATCCTAGAAAAATGCTAAATCTCACTTCAACGCAATAGTTCAGCACATGTTTAGCTATTATTCTTAAGTACTTAAGGAAATTTATAGAATTTCATGGGATCTAAACATTAAGCACATTCTTAAATGGTTTGATCAAAGATTTACAAAGGGAAGACTGCAAAATGTCTAATGGGAAAGGATGTATCTAAAACATTTTAAAAAATTCAATGGAAAAGTTTGAATAAATTTGGCCTATGACTTGAATTAATTTTTCCAAACTCAGAAACTCTTTTAACATGGTAAGTCGTCTTGGACTCAGATGTCACTCCATATGAAATAAAAAATGAAAAGCAGGAAATAGGAATAGGTGAAGAAGGATTAAAACACGATCTCTTCCACATTAAAAAAAGCGCTAAACATTGGTTATACTTTGCTTACTATTTGAAAGTGTTCAGTTGAAGACATAAGACATTCATTTTTTGAACTCCTGTGTTTTGTTACAGCAATCACCTCAACCACCTATCTATCTATTCAAAATTTCTGGTTAATGTCAGAAGTTGCTTCTGTGCTTCCTTTAGAAAAATAAGACTAACACTGGGAGATGGTTTTCTTTTTAATAATTAAATGAAAAGAAATACAGTCACTACAGTACTGTAACATTTCATATATCATAAGGATTCACACAACATACACAACAGAGTTGTTACAGAAGTAAACACATTTTTCAGGTTTGAAATGAACATGGAAAAGGGAGTAACCTATGATTAGTGCTATGAAATAACCGAAGAAGTTAATTATTGTTGGGACATAAAAAGTTTACACAGCTTACCGTTCAGAACTGCCTTCCACCAAGGCAAACATCTTACACCGAAATCAGGACCTCTGCAGACGCTTTTGTCACGTGAATTTATCTTACGCGCTTCTCCCTTTAGGACTGATCATCGTTTTTCCTCTCCCAGCTAACTGCCGGAGCCCCGAGCGCTCCAGAGGGCCCTGCGCGCCCAGCCCGTGTTGGGGCCTGCGCCCCGTGCTCCCCAAAGCCTGGCTGGGTGCCGCAGCGGGACCCCGGCTGCAGCTGCCAGGCAGGCGCCAAGCGGGAGGGGGCCAGGAAAGCCCTCGGCAGGGGCCTCCCTCCGTGCTCAGAAGCCGCCTGAGAGCCCCGGCCCTCGGCCCCAGCTCTGCGTTGGCCGTGGGCTCCCCTGACCCCAGTGGGCCCGCTCTGGCCCCCGCCGTGTCCTCCCCTTGCCCCCCACAGGAGTGACGGGTCGTCTCCCGACTCCTCACGGGGCCAGCCCGGCAGTGCCCCTGCGCTCCAGACCTCCGTGCTCTCTTCGCTGCTCTGGAGCCGCTCTTGGGGAGCCGCGGCCCGTATGGCTGCCTCCCGGGGCAGCTCTGGCCCGCAGAGAGGGCCCACGCAGGAACGTAGGGTGGCTGCCAGACACGGCCGTCACCCTGGAGGGACACGTGCCAGAGCATCGAGAGAGCGTTCCCAAACCCGTGAACGAGCTCTATACCACCTTCCCCACCACTCGTAATGGGGGGCCCGCTTAGGTGGGGGCTGCTCTCCCTCCCCACCTGGAGATCAAGAGCACAGGGACAGGGAGGGAGCGTGGTTTTATTCTGGTATAAACGGCCACCCCACAGCCACCTGCCCCAACAAATCCTGCCGTGACCACTGGAAAGGGGTGCAGCTGGAGGTGCGGGCACTAGAGCCCGGCCTCCCAGTACACCTTCCTTCATCATCCCAGGTGAGCGCACCACCAGTATTTACCTACAGAAATAATGTTTTGGGATACTTGGAACAGTCTTTCATGTCAGAAGACAGTCAAAGAACAATATAATCCCAAGTGGCTATCACTAGTACGTGGTAAAACATCAAATAAATGTAGCATAAATTTCCACAAACATGCTACTTCAGTATATTACCATAGAATATACCAGGATGGAAAACATACTAGTACAATTACTGATGTCACAATTAAAAAAACCCCAAACGAACCAAAAAACCCCTGTACATTACTTTATGTTTTTGGTATGGGATTAATTAGACCACAGATATCTAATTCAGAATAAAAACAAGTCATGAATATCTTCAAAGTAGGGTAAGACACTTACACACATGTATATTTTCTATTTTAAAGCCTAATTATAAAGGCATTGTAACAGATACATGAAACCCAAGGTCAGTATACTTTATAGTATGCTCTATTAGACGACAACACAGTAGACTAATTACAATTATCTATAACCAAACAGACTTTTTGAAGTATCTTCAGCTTGAACTTTGTTACTCCGTAGCCCTGTAGGACATAGTATTGCCACTAGTAATAACAGGCCAGAGGCTTTCTAGTGACTTTGCAAGGTCTCAGGAGTTGTCAGGCTTGCTCTGCCTGAAATTTTCTTAACCTGCTTGCAGTTTTGTTTTGCTTGGTTTAGCTGTAACTAACCGCTTTCTAATTGACCAGGTAGCTATGGCTAATTTCCTAACTTTTGTTTATGTTTGTCTGGGTGTGATCATAGTTTTATATAGATGACAGTAACAACCAGTTATTCTAGAACGAGGTATTTATGAGTCTAACGTAACGTTGCAGTACAGAGAAAAACAGACCTGGTATCAGAACAGAGAGCTCATACCAGGAGTGTCCTCACACCGTGAGACACAGGATGCAGCACAAGGGAGTACTAGTATGGGTTGAGAAGAGATGGGACACAGGCTGGATGGTAAATTCATTCAGACTGGAGCTTGACAAAACTGGCTTTAGGGGTAACAAAAATAACACAAAAATAGTAGCTAACATCCGTAAATGGCACCATATGTAGTAAATTCAGATGAGATTCAACACAAGATTCCTCCCTGCAAGTGACTCCAGGTGCTGATGGCTCACTGTAACTTCCCACCACCAACACCAGAATGAAGCCACCCACAGTGAGGCCCAAGAGGGGCAGTAGAAGGGTAAGCATAGCACCCAGAAAAGGGCTAGAAATCAAGCAGCAGTGTATTACAATTTTCAGTGAATTGTGGGTGGCACGTTTTCTGCTCACAAATATCTTCTTTTTTTCCCTCTGTAGTAATTAGATCTGGACTAATAATGAGTCTTGTGATATACTGTTAAGATTTTGACTATGTTTATAATGAATTATTTGCTTTATGTGAAGGGTGTGTTACCTCTTTGGCCATAAATAAGGTCTGGGCCTTACTAATTGGTGGAGAATGAGGACAGCCCTTCTCTCTCTCCCCTTATACTATTCTGGGGGCACTCCCTATGTATAAACTTTTGTGGGTGAAAGCCTATGGTAAACACAGAAGAACAGGAATGCATTAATGTGCATTCCTATGGTCCTAAGAAGTATCTTACTTAAACAATGGATTTCTATAGAATCTAAGCAGACCTTTCTAAGGACTTGCTGAAAATCTAAGAACAAAGTAAATTAAAAGCTTTAAGACAGAGTAACCCTGAGTATTGTGTTCTCTGTCTTTGTCCTGAGGGAAGAAGCATTTCACATTTAGAGAAGGGAAGAAATCCATGCCAGAGCTGAATTTATAGAAAGGCCAATATGTCTTGGAGGAGCTAAAAAACCCCTTTGTTTTTTAATAAGAGGAGATAAAATCCCAACTAGCTCTATTTCTGTGGCCAAATTTATACAGGACCTCTGTAAAAGTCTCCCTGATTTCCCCCCCCCCCCCCCCAGCTGTTTGCATCCTACTTTGGGGGCAGATTTTTTTAGAAAGAACAGAAAGACAGACACACTTATAAGATAGCCAAGAAAGTAAAATCAAAGCAAAACGAAACACTGCAATTAAGAGTACAACTGCATTATACTAATCCCAGAATAAACAGCTCCCCCTAACACACACATCCCTGTTTTCAGCAGAAATTATGGAGCTGAGACACTTGGTTTTCCAGTGGGGACCAAACTGTTGGGATCTGGAGTCTTGCAAAAGTACTAAGCAAGCTGAGTAAGAGCTTGTAAAATTTAAGAAAACCATCAAGTTTCAATTTTTCTCCCAAAATGCCATAAACTATGCAGGAGTGTGGGCAAGGTGGTTAGTAGCAGCTAGACTAAGAGGAGAATCAGAATCCACAGGCAGAAAATGAAAAACTAGAAACTGAAACAAAGCGAATAAAACTAGACTAGGGGAGGGAAGAATTCCAGAAGGATTTGCAGCTCTACAACCAGTTAGAAGAGTTATACAATATCAAGAAGTATGTGGATGAAATGGGTCATATAGGACTGAAAATCAAGAATTAAAAGACAAACTGAAGTGCTACTACTGGAGCTGCTGAGACCCAAGCACTAGTCCAGGCAATGGTGTGTAACACCCAGGTCCCGTAGGAGCAGGGTGCAGACCTGAGCCCACAAAGTGAGGCTGACAAAGCTGGAGATGGTGGAGCTGGGGGTGAAGCCCAGCCCTGCTGCATCCCACACAGAGACCCCTCACTTAGGAGAGCCTGGCTCAGTGAAGGTACTAACCCTTGCCTAGGGGAATGTGAGGCTACAAGCCGCTGGGCTCCCGGGTCTGAGGAACTGGACACACTTACAACCAATTCTGTAGCACCAGTTACTACTTGGGTCTCTGTAAAAACAAAAGGGGAAAGGAGAGGGACAGCCACAGGCTTTGTACTGAGTTTGCAAGGCCTCAGGGCTTGCCAGGCTTGCTCTGTCTGAAATTTTCTTAACCTGCCTGCAGATTTGTTTTACTTAGTCTAGCAGTAACCATCATCTTTCTAACTGACTAAGTAGCTATGGTTAATTTGTTTTACTTTAGTTTATCTTTGTGTGGAATTACTATAGTTTTATATAGATAACAGTAACAAGCAGTTATTCTAGAATGAGGTATTTATGACTAACATAATGATGTAGTATAGAGAAATATAGGCCTGGTATGAGAGCAGAAAGCTTGATAAGTGGAGACACAGGATGCAGCACAGGGGAATACAGGGATGGGATGAGAAGAGATGGGACACAGGCTGGACACTGGAGACCTCACGACTATAAGCAACACTCCAGATGTCAGTTAAAGAAATGCAGGCTGGAGCTAGACAAAACTGGTTTGGTTTTAAGAGGACCAAAGAGAACTCAGATATTTAATAGCATCCAACATCCACAAAAGGCACCATATATGTTAAATTCAGATGTAATGTGGAGCTGCAGACCAATGAAGAAAGCAAAGTTTAAAAAGCATGTTAGAAAACAGGTAAGAATGGACCCTGATGAATCTAAGGCATGTAAGAAAGAAGGAGGAAGGAGCGAGGAAGAGGTGGAAGAAGTATCACCTTTAGAGTCCTCGCCACGCGGACCCCAGATGCTGATGACTTGCTGTAACAGACCACCATCAACACCAGAATGAAGCCATCAATCTTACGACCCAGAAGGGTCATGGAAGGCTAAGCACACAATCAGGAAAAGGGGTACAAACTAGGAAGTATATGTATAACAATTCTTACTGAACTATTATTATTATTAAATATTTTTTTGCATACAAGTATTCTTTTTCTTTCCAAAATAACTGGAACTGGACTAATAACAAACCTTAGATGAGAATTTTAAGATTTCTACTACACTAACAATAAACTATTAGGTTTATATAGTGTGTTTCCTCTTTGTCCACATGAAAAGATTTTGAGCGTTATCAGTTTTTAATCTGACTAAATTAGAAAGCTTCTTTAACTTCTTGAACTGGTTCAAACTGCACTTCTCAAATCAAAGTTTAACACCATGAGGTTAAGTCCAACATATCTTCAGTGTCAAACTGCTGATTCTTTGTTGTAAAATAATCTGTATAATTCCTCTATTCTAAGGGTCTGGTTTAAGAGGAAAAATAGAGAAGGACCAATACAATATGTAGCTAATGATCAATATGGGACCTCTTCTCCAGTACTATGGACCTTTTGACAGAAATTATACGATCTCAGACTTAGATTAGCACTTAACAATGCAATCTTTCTGCATCTTCCAGGGACCAGTATCCTGTTCCTAAGAATCTAAGCGTTGGTTTGGGGTTTGGGTTTTTTTTGTTAAATTACTTAACATTAGTTGTGGTTCTGAAGAAAAGTGATGGAAAAATGTCTCTGCAAATGTGTGGTAGTCTTGAATAAAGCTTGTATTAGCTGCCCCATTCATTTCACTAATTCATGTACTCAGATGCTTAGTAACAAATACTGAAATGTGTATTAACTATGGGTACAAAGGGAGAGGAAGCAGAATTTATTTGGAGCAATGCTTTTCATATTGAAGCCACAAGTACGTAGATTCCAGGAAGGCATTCCCAATCCAGAAGGAACTATATCTGAGGACCTGCAAGCATCCTCAGTTGCTACTAAAAGGAATTAATCTAAAGAAAATAAATGCACTTCAGGGAATGTTTGTAATTATACTATTTTGAACATGTAAACAACTTACTAAGGAGGACATCTTTTCAAGGCATTAATGCTGTGAGCTAGGTCTGAGAGTGAATAACTAACTTTGCTTTTCTAATCTGAATTTTATATTTACTGCATTCACTATTATTGTTCTTTTCCTATTGCTTGAAATGAAGAAATAAATTGAGGAGAAAATAAGTCATTGTTATTAGTGAATCCCTCCCTACACAAAGCCCAGGATTTTCTAGACTTGGAGGCTATGTTTTTGTCACGGAACTCCATCTACAATGAAGAAGTAATAAGCAATCCTTGTAAGCCATTTTTCATATATGTTTTTACTTAATAAAACTTCCTCGGTATTTATGTATGTGGGGAAAAAAAAAATCAGAGTTTGAAATCATAAAGGAATTCAAAGGTTTGTAGTATATCAGATACATGGTGAGAAAAGGGATTGGAGAATTAGGAAAAATCACACTAGTCACACTCAGGTACATATGGGACAAAAAAAGACTTAGAAGGTGTAATATTCAATAGAAATAGCAGAAACAAAAACTAAATTATGGTTCCTGAAAATCTTTTATACATACGCCAACCAAGTAAGGTATTATGACCTTAATATAGTAAAAAATATTAAATGAATAAAACCTGTGCTGTCAAAAGAAGAACAATTGTACTGACAAGTATTAAATCAACTGCCTTAGCTGACTCCTTACCCCTTCAAATTAACACAGTCTTTTAGTTCTGCAATGATTTAATAATTCCAGTGTAACAAAAGAAAAATCAACTTATCCGTGTCTGGTACTTTAGCTTTCCTTTTGTGCGTGTGTGCGCGCGCGTGCATGCACATGCGCACATATATGTACAAACAGAAAAATTAGGAGTTTGTAATCCATCATCTAATGACCCTTCTGTTCTGGAATTTGAAGTATGGAAAAAATCTACTGCATTTCTATCTGAATATTCTTCAATATGTATGTCATAATATATATTTTCTAAACCTGGTATTATGATTTTTTTAAAAAATATTAATAGATCTATTTGAGAAATAAAAAGAAGGATATTCATAAATTAACATAGCATGAGCTTTTGAGTTTAATTTAACTTAGGTTAATTTTTTTCTGTAATTATTTCAGTAAGATAGAAAGAAGGGCTTTCAAGAGACAAAGCCTGTTTGGCAACATGGTATATCCCAGATCAAAATATTTGACTAGGGTGGCAAGGGCCAGACTTCAGGAGACTTCCTTTCCTTAAAATTATTAGAACTGTTAGTATTTTAAAAGTTGTATACAGAAGCCCTATCTGTAAGCCAAAGTCTTATACAGTTCAAGGCAATCTTTACACTAAAGCTGTTACCATTAAAACATAATACAATAGACAACAGACACTAACAAATAGAAATTTACAATGAAACAGACAATATTATTAATCACAAAAGAATGATTCACAACCTTTTAAAAAATGATTAAGGATGGACAGTGCACAATAGGAATATAATAGGTTTATTTCTGCATGTTTGACAACTACAACACAAAAACTAGCAGGCATTTTAGTAATTTTTTAAAAAATTACTTTTTCTGGTGTAAAATGTTGGCAGCTAATTCCCTCTTTCCTTTTCTTTTGCAGATAGTCTTACCAGCTAGTTTAATTTACAGCAAACCCACAGACACTCTATCTATCAGCATTCATGTTTAATATAATCTCTTAGATCAAACTGGAAGTAAAGTTGGAGATTGTACACCGACTCCATTACTAGTGTGTGATCCACTGAAATTCTATTTCGCTTTCCAAGTACAGTATTAATTGTGCATAGGCATCATGCTGGTTCTCAGAAGCAAAGGTAAATCTAAGCAAAGTCTGAAATATTCACATATGCCAACCTGAGACTGGGTCACAGTGACAGTGTGCAGTCACCGCCCGGGGCTTTTGTGTTGGGGCTTTTTTTGGTTGGTTGGTTGGGGGTTTTCTGAGGAATTTCTAGGCATGACAACCTCTGGACAACCTCCACAAAAAGGGCAAAACTGTGCCCTCTTTTCTCATTGCCTTTGAGGAACAGTGGAGACCAACTCTGCCCTATTCTTACGATTTTTTGTAAACTGCCTTGCACATTGAGGACACTAGAAAATTAATACATTGACCTCAGTGATAACACAAAAAGTAGTTGCTTTTTTGTACTAGGGTGAGAGAGCCCTGAAGTTTTCCTTCTTTTTAGACAAGCAGTTGCTTGTCTCTTAATTATTGGTCAATTAAACATTTCAGAAAGGTGGGTTTGTTGGGTTTTTTTTGGTGGTGTGTTTTTTTCAGAATCATTTAAAAGATCATATCTTTAGAGAAACAGATGCCACTTGTAAGCGTTCTACTGCAAAACATGGACATAAATATTAGATGTATCACTTCTGACCTCAATATAGTTGAAGACCCACATTTTTAAAGTATTTGTGACATAATGCTAAGCTTTGTAACAAGCAAAGGAGTGGTGGAGCAAATAAAAGGTGATAATATATATATTTGTACACATTAAAAATAATAATTTTAAATAATCTACACCTGAATATTATGTAACTGGGTTCTTTCCTCAATTCTGTTTGCATGATTAGTGCAAAATATTTAGACAAACAAATGTATTTCTGCGCCATTTTGGGTTATCACTTTTTCTCTATAACATTGTCTTGCAGCATTTGTAGCATTTTATGTTTATGAAAAGTAACAGGTACCTTGACAAAACAGAACATTGTTCTCACTAGCATCAGTTTTTATGGTAAGAGCTACATTACACAGTAGATATGACTATGCCCATACGTATACCAGTGTCAATACTGTAGATATTCAAATCTCTGGTGTTATCACAGATGAGAAGTAGTTACATTATAGACAACAGACAGCAATAAGAAGTTTTAGGTAATCAGTGCCTCTGAAAAGGTCATGTTAGGCATTACTTTCCAGGGGTTATCTATGAAGAAGGTATGACTTGGAACAACTAATATTTTCATTAGACAGAGGTAGTTTGTAGATACCAACCTAGTATAACATGGAGATCTTTCTTTGTCCTTTTTGAGGTGTCCCTAGGGGCAGTTACTAATCCAACAGAAACACTGCATGTGTTCGTACAGCACCTAGAGACTTTCAGAAGCATTTATTAAGCTAGAAGAATTAACATAGGAATAAATGTAATTTAAGAAGCTTTTCACAAAGGGAAATGACAAGAATTAAATTTTTTTTATGAGCATGTGGAACAAAGACCAAGTTGGTGACTATTAGGAAATAATAGAGTTGAGCAACTCAAAATGTGCAGTGAGTAAACAAAATTTACAGTATAGGCTGAAGGGCATTTATCTCTTCATGTAATCACATATTATACTTGAGAAAAACAATAAATGATGTACATCTGGTAAAGTATTGGACATTATTTAATCCTTATAATACGAGTGGCTCTAGAAAACAGAGGTAAACAAAGTTTTCTTGATTAGTCTCCAGCTAGGGTAATGAAGGGGCAACGCTGCATGAGCAATGATCAAGAGGTTTATTCCAAACAGAAAAAACTTAAGTGTACCTGTATTTCTGTGACCACCTTAGAGTATTTTGCAAGACCCTTAAATGTTATTTTTCTTTATTGAATTTGGTTCTTTGAAAAACTAGGAAAAAAACACCCAAACAAACTTGAATTGAAATACAAGAAAGGTTGTTCAAGCCAGTGAAGTAATTGATTTTCTTATTTCCACTGACATTAACAGAGGCTATATGGTGAACTCTTCCATAAGATTTAGAAATCTGTAAGTCAGTGGTATGTATGGCATGTTACAAATTTAATGTTTTTTTAAAATTATACCATTTTTTAAAATAATGGTATAACTAAGAGGCCTCCTGTGCTACCAAGTAATCTGCCACACAAAGGCAGTAGGCAAAACCCAGCAATTCTAGAAAGAAGTTACAGCATGAGAGGCCAAATGGCTGGGAGAGGGGAGTGTGTGGAGGAGAGGGAGATTCCTTCAGTAGAAATACATAATTCTAAGCTCTGTAACACGCAAAGGAAGTGGTGGAGTAAAGTAAAATTAAGGAGTGATTACTTCAGTAGAAATACCTTAAACCAAACCTTAAGAAGAAGTTAAAAGGGCATCCAGAAACTGTAATAAGGAGTGAATTCCAGCAAGATTAAAGTAGCATGGGTTAAGGTTGCAGTGGTAAGAATATGGAGGTGGCTTGCATATACTGCCCTTCCTGCTCAGCATCATTATTTGGGTGTGGCAGGCTATCTCATCAACATGAGATATTAAAGTATATGGGTTCCTTTGTTATTTTTTTTGACAAAGAATTATGCACAGTTTCAGTGAGTACCTTCTTGAGACTACCATCTTAGTCATGACTTAGCCTTGGTTTCTAGAAAATCATTAAATCAGGCATTGACACACATTCATGTATCATAATCCCAAAGCATCCCACAGGATTATCTATGACTATCATGCCGTTGAGCACAGTCAAGCCTACAGGAAGACTGTAAGGAGGTTCACTCTGGAGCTTTGCATATATTCCATCCAGCCATTTGTTTCAGTATTCAGATAATGTATCACAAAGGATGTGCTGCTTGTAAATGAAGTCCCAGATGGCAGAGTATCTTACTGACATCCCAAAGTGTCTCAAGAGCTGCTACAGTCTGCTTGCTTTCTCTGTGCCATTTAAGGACTAGTGTGTTCTGAAGACCATTACTACTTCTTCCAGTTGTTCAACTCCCTCCTCTCTTCTTTCCCAAGATCTCTCTTTTTAATTGTGTTCTCCCTTAATTTATATTATCAATAAACATACTGTGAATCCCCCCCCCCCCCCCAAAAAAAAAAAAAAAAAAATTGTCAGGGTAAGAGGACAGAGGACTTTTTTGCATAACAGGCAGCCTTTGCATCCTTACTGCAGCCCCTCTGCCTGCTGGCCATTCTGTTTTTCCCTGGCAAATAGTATTTACCTGAATTTTTCTGTCAGTTCTTTTTTCTTTAGGACAAATAATTCTGCTATTCTGCTGACTGAATGCTGTTTGCCAGACAATATTGAGACCCTTCCTACGGTGTTTCTTAGTACATAATTTCCACCTGAAAATGCAGGAATCTTTCAAAAAACATTGAACACTGTACTTCTGCAGTTCAGCACAAATTGCAGGCCTCATCATAGGCCTGTAACTAATCTGTGGTGAAATTCATGCTCACTGGTCTGGATTCCCGTCCCTCTCCAGAACACCAACTTGCTCTACTCCCTAGATCATCCCTTGAGCAAAGCCTTCTTGGATCCCTTCCCAGCTCTGAATATTTACCTTGAGTATCCTTGACATTGTCCCTATCATACAACTTATTTCTCCTCTAAGATCTTCCCTCCCAATTCTCAGACTTAATTATGCAATCTCTAAAATAAACTATGTCTACAACTCTTTGTCTCTAGTCTTTTTTTCTAACTTATCCACAGTCCTTACCTGTACAAGACATCATTTGAAGAGGAAAGATTTCCTAGACCCTTCTCAGGACTTAGGGTGAGGGGGAGAGGTAGACGTAAGATACCAGGTAGATCATTCCCTTTGGATCAGTCAGCAAGAGGCTGGAGAAAGCAGCTAAACACACAGTGTGAATTACTAATGGAAAATTAAGACAATAGTGGCTACCCAAGTCTCCAGGAGTGTGACTATCAGTCACTGTGCATAACGGGATGGCTCTTACATTCTTTCAGGCAGTAGATTTCAACCTGCAATACTCTGTCATTTCCCAGTCTTCATGTTCTCTTGCCTCATTTGCATGTGCCACTATTTAGACACTCATTCACAGGAAGGCTGTCAAAATCTCAGTTCAACAAAAGAATATAGTGGTTGCTACTAAGAAAATGCTGAATTTCACAGAAAAAGAAGTATTTTCAAATGCAATTCACAGTTTATATATGGTGCGAGATGCCTTACATCTTATAAATTTTCAGTGCTGTGCTGAGCAAAAATAGTACAGCTTCCCTGTGAGCAGTTTTGTACAGCTCCCTTGCAATCACACCGGGAGAAAGCATTTGTTTAGTTCCACTGTCAAATCTCCACAGTTCCCAGAACTCCCAACAGCCGCTAACACTCAGCTGCATCACAGCAATAGTACTAAGCTCAAAGGAAACATCCATTAGAGTCACTATCTATGCTGAGATTATTAATGGAAAAATTTACATCATGTCATTATGCTTCCTTACCTTACATAGTCTCATGCTGATGGATGACCTATACTTACTAATTTTAAATATAAGGAACGGCGGGGGCAGGAATGACAGTTAACTTTGAAATCATGTTGCATTTTGGAAATGCCTGTGAGCCTTGACAAAAAAGTAAATAATTACAATTTTTTTTTTGTTTGCTTTATGAGAAATTCTGATAAGATTGCAACTTGTTCATACTGTTTACAACACCCAAAATCATATGAAGAAAAAGTCCCTCTGACAAGCATGTATGCAAATACATATTGTGCTGCACTAAGGCACAAAAGCAATGGATAATGGTAAATTATAGGGTTTTCAAGTACTGCTTGTGATCTTTAACATTAACGTAAATACAAATGTTTCATCATCTTTTTATAACTCATGGTTTTACCATTTGCTTAAATGGAACAGCAATAAAATAAGAAAGATATATTTTACCGAGTCATGATCTATAAAACCTACAAGCTAAACTCCAGATCTGGAAGTAATTCTGCCAGATCCTTGCACTTTTAAGTATCTCTGTAACATCAGTAGGACTCCCTGGGGACCACTTCCATAGAGTGCATTGGAAGATATCTGTATCTTTTCTGTGTCTGGGTAAACTTTTGGTAGATTGCCTATGCTGCAAAAAGCTGCAAAAAAGCTTTTCATCCTTTTCATCCACAAGTTTATTGGTAGGAATTTAAGTAGTTAGATAATACTTAAGGGATAAGTAAATATTGCTCAAAAATTTTTCAAATTCCTTTTGAATTTGGCTGTTGCACATTATTATAAAGATCTTTCTCTAGTGTGCCTACATAAGCACTGAGCAGAGTATCAAGTATTTTATGTTAAAATAATATTTTGATCTTAAATTCTGATCAACTAAACCTGATTTACCACGATAGTCATCTCTGTTCCTTATTCCTTCTGTAAATAGCATTATTGTAGTATACATAGAGAATCTTAATTTTAAATTTTCCTAACAGTATTTCTTTTCTATATATGCAACAAAAATGTATGTCCCTGAAAAAAAAGCAAATTAAAGAACAGCGGAATAGACCATGTGGAGTCATTTTTAAAAGACTGTAATTCCCAGGCAGATGCAGCCCAGGATCCCACTTGCCTTTGTTGCTGCAGCAGCGCACTGCTGACTCACGTTCACCTTGCTGTCCACCAGGACCCCCGGGTCCCTTTCAGCAAGGCTGCTCCCCACCCACCCACCCACATCCTAGCCTGTAGCAGGCTTTTTGGTTATTTCATCCCAGGTGCAGGACTTTGCACTTGTCTTTTTTAAAGTTCGTACTGTTCTTGCTAGCTCACTCTTCCTGCCTGCCCAGGTGTCTCTGGAAGATAGCCTGCCCTTCTGATGTATTCACCTCACCACCCAGTTTGGTATCGTCAGCAAACTTGGTGTGGCTGCTTTCAATCCCATCATCCGGATCATTTAGGAAGATGTTGAATAGCATGGGGCCCAGTATCAACCCCTGGGGGACCCCTCTTGTGACAAGTTGCCAACCCGAGTAAAAGCCATTGAAGTCACACCCTCTGGGTGTGAGCTATTAGCCAATTTCCTACCCACCTCATAGACCACCCATCCAACCTGTATCTTCCCAGTTTGCCCACGAAAGGCTGTGGGAAACAGTGCTGAACACTTTGCTGAAGTCCGGGTAAACAGGTTAAGTAAGGAGGAATTTTTACATCTATGCAATATCAGTAAAGGTAGTTCTGGCTATGATTTTGTTGCTTACTTTTCCAACTGAAATGTCAGAAAACTGAGAAGGGAGCAGATGTTTTAAAACACATCTTGTGGGTAGTCAAGAAATATTTTGTATGGGAAAATATAGTGTAGGAAAACTCAGTACATGTGGCTTATTACAAAATAAAAATAGCTACAAATTGAGAAGTAATTAGGTTACAGTGTATAACTGTCTTCACAGAGAAAGACATGCTGGACACTATAAGCCTCTGGAGCCTAGTAGCCAAAGGCAAAAGAAAAAATCATCAAGAGAAATTAAAATCAGAACTAAGGATGAATACATACTGTTCTATTTGTAGTTAAAGTTTGAAATTCAACTAGTTTTTAAAAACCACTATATTATTTTCAACAGATGATGACTAAAGAAAATGGTCAGAAATCTATATTCTTTGCCTCTTGATGGCTCTAAATGAACTTAAAGTTTTTCTAATTTAGCTCTTTGGTGAATTAAGCTTTAGGTAAATTAAGGTCTGTTCTACATTTAACAAACACTTATGTAGTTTATCAGAGAAAAACACTTTCTTATCCAACTCTAAGGTTTTATTCAAATTTAGCTTTAGAATTTAGAGGGAGCGGAGCAGAGCTGCATTGAACAATCTTTCCTCTTTGGAACTAGGATGTCATGGCAACTCTGTGTTTTGAGTTCAAGGGAGCCGCACTGCCACAGGAGGTCCTATTCATACTGAGCCTCAAATAGGCACTCAAACGAAAATTATCTGATCCTAGAAAGGCATTTGTTAAATATCCATAGTGCCGAGGTTGTCAAAACCTTGCAGATACTGTATTTGCAGAAGGGGTTTAGGATGTATGAAAGGTAGAAGATGAGCATCAGCTTTGAAACCTATCATCCAACAATAAAACTTGTCTGTTCTTATATCTATGAATTGCATTCTGCTCAGTCACCACAACCCCCTTTTTTTCATTCCTTTTCTGTGGTACCACTGTAGTCTCTCCATCCTTTCTTATTGCTTGTCCTCTTCTAGTATTCAGGTCTGAGCCTTTTTCCTATACTTAAAACTATCTCACCTCCTCCTGATCAAGCGCCCTATCTGCCCTATGCTACACCAGATGTTGAGCAGAATTTAGAGTGAAGTCTCTGAAAACCTAGGCATTTCATATTCTCAGATCCTGTAAGGCAAGAAAAACAACAAACAATACTTTGTCATTGCAGGTGTCATGCTGTTTTGGTTTGTTACTGTATTAATTTTGTTACTGGAAAGACTGGAGGGAAGTGAAGAAGATCAGTATGCTGAATATCATTTCACAGCATAAGCAGGTGCAACAAGAGTTGAGGATGTAGAAATGAGGCAACGGGAATATTATTTAGTCCAAGCTTCTGGTACGTTTGTTCTTTTGCAAACACCCTTTTATCTGAAGAATGTACAAAGTAAACATTTTACAATGAAAAATCCCCCAAACCCAAGAAATTCTATTTTTGCAAAAATAGAGGGGAATCATGAAAGATATGAAGATGAGCCAGTGTTTTTTTCTTACTATGAGCTGCAGTGGAAGAGCAAAACTACCAGTTTGGGAACCAAACGGAAAGCAGGCCAACTTACAATGGATTGGTTGCATTGGAACACTATCTGTTTTTAAAATGCTATTTCATAGAATCATAGAATCACTTAGGTTGGAAAAGATCTTTAAGATCATCCAGTCCAACTGTTAACCTACCGCTGCCAAGTCCATCCCTAAACCATGTCCCTAAGCACCACATCTACAGGTATTTTAAATACCTCCAGGGATGGTGACTCAACCACTTCCTGGGCAGACTGTTCCAATGCTTCACAACCCCTTCAGTGAAGAAATTTTCCCTAATATCCAACCAAAACCTCCCCTCACGCAACTTGAGGACATTTCTTCTTGTTCTATTGCTTACTACTTGGGAAAAGAGACTGACACCCACCTTGCTACAACCTCCTTTTAGGCAGTTGTAGAGAGCAGTAAGGTCTCCCCTCAGACTACTTTTCTTCAGGCTGAACAACCCCAGTTCCCTCAGCCGCTCCCCATAAGACTTGTGCTCCAGGCCCCTCACCAGCTTCATTGCTCTTCTTTGGACACGCTCCAGCACCTTAATGTCTGTCTTGTAGTGAGGGGCCCAAAACTGAACACAGTATTCAACGTGTGGCCTCACCAGTGCCGAGTACAGGGGGATGAGCACTGCCCTGCTCCTGCTGGCCACTCTACTTCTGACACAAGCCAAGATGCCAGTGGTCTTCTTGGCCACCTGGGCACGCTGCTGGCTCATATTCAGCCGGCTGTCAACCAACACCCCCAGGTCCTTTTCTGCCAGGCAGGTTTCCAGCCACTCTTCCCCAAGCCTGTAGCACTGTATGGGGTTGTTGTGACCCAACTGCACGACCCAGCACTTAACCTTGTTGAACTTCATACAGTTGGCCTCAGCCCATTGATCCAGCCTGTCCAGATCCCTCTGTAGAGCCTTCCTTCCTTCAAGCAGATCAACAATCCTGCCCAACTTGGTGTCGTTGGCAAACTTACTGAGGGTGCACTCAATCCCCTCATCCAGATCATTGATAAAGATATTAAACAGAACTGGCCCCAATACTGACCCCTGGGGAACACCACTTGTGACCGGCTGCCAACTGGATTTAACTCCATTCACCACAACTATTTGGGATCAGCCATTCAGCCAGTTTTTTACCCAGCAAAGAGTACGCCCGTCCGAGCCATGAGCAGCCAGTTTGTCCAGGGGAATGCTGTGGGAAACAGTGTCAAAGGCCTTACTAAACGCCAGGTAAACAATATCCACAGACTTTCCCTCATCCACTAAGCAGGTGATCTTGTCATAGAAGGAGATCAGGTTAGTCAAGCAGGACTTGCTTTTTGTAAACCCATGCTGACTGGGCCTGGTTGCCTGATTGTCCTGTACGTGCCATGTGATGGCACTCAAGATGATCTGCTCCATAACCTTCCCCAGCACCGAGGTCAGGCTGACAAGCCTGTAGCTCCCCAGATCCTCCTTCCGGCCCTTCTTGTAGATGGGGTTCACGTTCGCTAACCTGCAGTCAGCTGGGACCTCCCCGGTTAGCCAGGACTGCTGATAAATGATTGGAAGTGGCTTGGTGAGCACTTCCACCAGCTCCCTCAGTACCCTTGGGTCGATCCCATCTGGCCCCATGCACCTGTGTGTGTCTAAGTGGTGTGGCAGGTTGCTAACCACCATAACTATTATGATTATTTTTCTTAATAATTTTTCATGAATCTTTAGAAATGGTCTATGTCTGATTAAAAAAAACACCACTGTTTTTCCAGAATTTTCGATTTCAATAACGCACAATTTGGTTAGTTGTAAGTACTTATTTGGGATGGCACCCAGTATTTATGTGATCCCCAGAGTAGTAAAGATTGTATGGGAAGTGCTTCATTTGGGAAAAATGAAAAGGAGTCCTGGAAAGAAGATGGCAGGCCACCAGAATATTTCATGGTAGAGAAGCACATGTGCATACCTAGGTAGGAAATATAACATTCATTTTGAATAAAAAAGTCTTTTCATAAACAAGTGGATGTAAGCCTCAGCTCGTTAATATTTCCCATAACACTTCCAGCAGAAGCATTAACAGAATATCTTCCAACCTCAAGTACATCAGGCAAAATGACTTTGAATCTGTTTTGTCTACTACTTTGATTAAAATTTTAGCTAAGAGAATTGTTATAAAAATCCAGCTTGATTCAACATACATTTAAGAT
This sequence comes from Buteo buteo, assembly GCF_964188355.1. Classification (NCBI taxonomy): domain Eukaryota; kingdom Metazoa; phylum Chordata; class Aves; order Accipitriformes; family Accipitridae; genus Buteo; species Buteo buteo. The sequence goes on along the minus strand of NC_134190.1, from coordinate 21,068,201 downwards.
TGCATGACCTATGCTCTTGAGTCACTTGACTGGTATAATGCTAGCACATAAACTAGATTTAGTAGGGTTTTCTATTCAGTCACAATTAGAGGAAGTTAAATGTTTTTTTTTTTAGTGAAATATATTCCATCAGAATATGCTGCTTCATTGAAATGACATTTTGCATGGAAATATATTAATTCTGACAAAGCTCTGAATGGATAATCTTCTAAAAAATTCAGAATAAGGAAAAGTATTTGGTTTTCTTTCTTATAATATGCTGTAAAACGTGAATTACAAATACATTTGCATTAAACTTTTTACTCTACATTTAACATTGCCAACATTATTTCAATTTAAAATCTTGGTAACTGGCATCCCTAACAGCATTCCATCATTGTAATATTTTGTAGTATATACAATATATAAAATAAAATTCTGCAATCCCTTTCATGTAACAGTAAACAATGTGCTGAGGGAGCTTTTCTTTTAAGAGATACTGACCAGAATATGCTGCGTACAAAGCCCTTTGTACACGGGAGATACAGTAAGATCGTGTTGAAACAATCAGTGCTGGGACAGCAGAGTGTAACAAAAGACAGATGTCAAACAATATGACAGTGCAAAATAAAGGGAACAGGGGAAGTGGAAAGCTAGAGCATGAAGTCTTTAATGAGATGTAGAATAGGAATTCTCCTCCTTTTTAGTACATAAACAGAAGGGCAGTAATTTGGGAGAGCGAGAGGCATGTTTACAGTCAAGAGTGTACTGAAGCTCTAGGCCTGGATATGAATCTATCAAATTTGTCCAAGCCTGTTTTATGGTATTTCAGCATTTCCAACTCAAGCTGTAAAGCAGGAATGAAATAAACACTGTCAGAGCCTAAAAAGAGCTTAACATAAAGTTGGATTCTAAATATGAACACAATTTTAAAGGCCTATCTTTGCATTCTTTGTGACCTGATTCATCGAAAAATCCTATGAAATTAAATGAAAGCAAGATAGCCCCTTAAAAATGCTGTTTAAAGACAGTGCTTATACCCACAAAAGGAAAGACAATAAAAATGCATATTTTGTCTCTTTTCTCTTTGTTGTCTGTTGTGCCAAATACTGCAGGTGCCACCAGAAGAACCTAGTGAAAAGAAGCATGCACTGCAATACCTTGCACAACAGGGCTACTGCAGATAGAGATAACAATTTTCTCTTGAATTTAATGCTATGCAGATACCTTTGAGTACAAAAAGAATCACTTCTATATAAATTCAATCTGATGAGAATTCAATAAGATGAAGACTCAATATGAATGTTAGATATATTGCATTGAGTTTCTGTTTAGAGAGAGAACAAAAATAAACTGTCTATTTATTTCTTTTTACAGTGGTTAAAAACAAGTCTTTGGATGGATTTACGGAATCCATGTCTGCACTGATCCTGAAAGAATCAAAAGCAATGACAAGAAAATGATAAAATAAAAAGAATGAGAGACAGATACACATCAAACACTTTTCATTCAGGAAACAGCAAGACCAGACATGTTGGCTGTCTTCCAGTTTCAGTATCTGTTTCCATTCTAAATTATTTTTATTCTCTCTTTCTATAATTAAATATTTTGTAAGTGGGGTGCTAGATACACCTTGTGTCTGCAATAAAGTAGAGTAATTCCCCGTCAATGGAAAGATGGAGTAAAGTGGAATGAAGCTGAGGCTTAGTCCTGAATTAAGGCCTAAATCAGCACAGCAGTGAGACACATGAATTTCATTTGTGTCTCTCTTTCTCTCCCCCAAATTGCCACTTAACGTTTCTCTTTCTGATTTTATCTTAGGAAAAACAGTACAGACAGTAGCTATTTCTATTAGCCTGAAAGAGAGACATTCTGAGCTAGAAACTTATGAAAAAAATACCATGTTTCTGAAGTTAGTTTTAACCAAACACACTCTAATTAAATAAATTCTTAGCCTTTTCCAGATTTGGGGGCTTATATGAAGCATTGCTTTATGTATCTAAGTACTTCAGTCATCTCCTTAATGCAAAAGGCTGACTCCTATTCCCATTTTCTGAAACTTTGGTACCAGGACTCCAAAAGAGTAAGTAAATATCCATACATCCTCACTCCATAGAGCCATTTCCTCTTTCTTATCAGCATTGGCTAATGGCACGGAACTTGCATGGAAGAGCAGAAGTTGCAAGAGAGTGAAACTGAGTGAATAAACACTTCTGCTTGTAATAACCACATTTTGGTACAAAAAATGTTTGGAGGCATTTTGGTACAAAATGTTCCTAAAAGAAAAGAAAAGCAAAATCCTAGTTTGGTGTAGTTATTAACCAGCACATAATGCACAAAACAAGGTATTGGCAGCCATGAATAATGAGATCTACTAAAAGGAAAAAATAATTAACAGTCAAACTACACAGCATTTAGAAACAGACTAGAGTACACAAGAACTCAGACTAGACTGTAAACCAGATTTCAAAAGGAAGAAAGAAAGGAAAGGAAAACATTGTAAATGGAACCAAGAAATGGGTCTGCATGTAGAGTTAAGCATGGAAGATGCTTAGTTGATGAAGGTAGAGCCTTTTCTATTTCACTGAACAAGCAGTGAGAAGTGAGTGAGACCGATGCTAGAAATAAGCCTGGAAAACATATTTACAGCTGGTAAAGGTGTTTAATGACTGATGTAACCCTCAAGATAACAAGATGCAGTTTTTCACTTGAAACCAAGAAGCAAAAGGTGAAATAGACTAGTTAAAGCTGACCTTCGTATAGAACTTTTGGAATGGTACAGCTTCCTTAATTAGAGGCAGACTCATAATACCATCTAACAGTAGCGATGGCTCTGAGAAAGAGATCTAACAGAACAGTAAGATATAACAAGCAAACTTCCTCCAAAAAAACAAGTGCACCTGAATCATCCAAGATCAAAAAAACCCAGATGCAGTAAAGTTACTTTTAAGTGAGACACATAGCAGTAAAGACACCACAACATAAAGCTCAATGCACTCTTGAAAAATGTCATGAGAAATCTAGGTAACTGCTCAGGTCTGTATAACCTCTATCCTATTCAGCTTCATTGCTGGCAAGTTTAACGATAGTTCAAATATATCTGCACTACGCTACTGCCTAAGCATAAGTATTTGTAGCTACTAGTGTAAAGTTAAGGTCAAACTTAAAAAATATGGGAGGCAGGATGGATAGCCCAGTCAAGAACATAGAAAGAAATACAAAACATGAAAGGAAGAATGCCCAGCCACTGAGCAAGACAGCAAAAAAGAAAAAAAGGCAACATATAGAGTAAATGGAGACTACACACCTGCAACAGAGGAGATCATCTACAGTGGGACTCTATTAGACAGAGACATCTCCAGTATGCACATTATGCAATAAAAAAGCTGCCAACCATCCAGCTGCCATATTTACAGTCATGCTATTGCATCAATGACCCATTTCTCTTCAGCTGCATTGTAAAGCCAGCAGCAATGTAATCCCAACAATACGAAGCTGTAACAGCCTGGAAGATTGTGACCAAAGGTTAGGGGATGTACAATAAAACCTTTCTGCGGTGGGTGGATGAATTCAGGCTGTCGGTAAAGAACTCACACAATGAGACATGTTACTGCATTGAGTTTATAACAGCTGACACACAGAGGTGCTGGAAGAGGGAGGACATTACTGTAGTTTCTGTTCAGCTTTCTAATAGAATATAGAGAGACTATATCCTCTCAGTAAATTCACATGGAGGGCAAGCTGGATTATGTACATCAACAAAAATGCAAAGATAAAGCCAGTGAAGGAAAGTTAGTAAGCCTGTGAGGAATAAGCACGTTTTATCCCTTGAGACTAGCACAGAACTCATCAGGGGACTTGTTATAGCAAGACAACCTTTAAGTAAACTGAGAATCTACATTGAGATATACTTTCTGATTTATCCATGGCAACATCATTCACAGTGCTTGCGACACTAAATTTGTTCTGACTTTTTACATGTGATGTGTCAATTTTCCTCATGTCTTCTTACTAGGTATTACAGGACACGAATCCACTTGTAAAGTTATTCTAAGAAAACACAAGAATCTCTGACAGTCAAGATTATAGCCAATGATCTTATGCTGTAACAGAAAGAAATATAAAAGCAAAGGCAATCCAGGAGTATGGACTCCTGGATTCCATAACCATAAGATATCCACACTACAACCACTCTTAAATGGCTGTCAAAATTTGAATACCATCCTAGAAGTCAGGCTGAAACGGATATAAGAACATAAAAGCAAAAATACTGAGTCAAACAAAGGGACATCTAGACCTTTTTTCTCCCCCCCCCCCCCGCCCCCGTCTCCTTTATATTTGTAAAGATACCGTTTGGAAAAGCTGTGTGATGCTTCATTGTAGAAAGAAGCGAGCAACAATCCAGGGAAAGGGAAAGTTTCAGTTGGTCCATAACTTGCTGCACTTGTAGCTGGCTGCCTAAAATAATGAGGGGTTGAACATGTTCCTCGCACATGTCATTACTGCATAGGCTGGAGCTCTGCCTAACGTTCAACCTGGATGTCTTGAGAAGTGACTAATGAAAGACTTATACACTTAGTTATCGGTGTATAAATTAATTACTTCTGTTCCCAAATAGATTTTTTTACCTGCAACAATTTATAGGTGAGGGACATTTCTACAAAGGTGGTATCTCTGTATTTGAGAGCCCTCAATGGACATCAGTGGATTATTCAATCACCCTTTGGACTGAAGTGAACTTTTTTGATTTTACAGCCTTAATATACGTTATGTGAAGAGCCCAAAAGGGACACCTGTTGACTTCAGAAAGATTCCAGCCAGAGAAACTGAGAACCACATTGTATGTGTATGTATTAGAATCCTTTGAACCCTTCAAACAGCCAATACCCAAAGTGCAATGTAGGAACACAGCAGAAAAACAAACTTTTAAAGAGGCACTCTTACTGGTACTGTGTGCCAATAAAACTGCCAGAGTTAAAGTGTACTGTCTTAAACCATTAAAATTTGGGCAACTTCGCATTTGCGAAACTTCGCATTTGCAAAACTTCCCCTAGCTGCCTTGAATACTTTCACAAAGCTGTTTTAAGCACTTGCTCAAAGTCATGCAGCAAGTCTGTGTAGTAGCGGGGAACTAAATTAGGGTTTCTTAGATGTTATTTTTTTAACCATCAGCTCTTACTCTGAATGGGCACAATTATAAGGAAATATAATTGGGGTAAAACCTTTATCACAAAATTTTCAGAGAATCTAATATCCATAACACAAATCTGCTCGATCTTTATGCTTTTCCTCTATGGTAGAGATATTATGGAGATACTTCCACAGACTTTAAAGTAAGATTTACTAGGGATGGGCTGAAGGAAAGACCAAGGCATTTATAATAACATCTTTACATTCAAAGTGAATGGCAGCAAAACTTTTGCCACTCCCACAGTATTGTAACTGAGATAAAACATCTTTAGTGTTTACAGTGGCAAAAAATACATTATGACTGTGGCTGTTGCAGATAGTTTGATAAGTCCTGGCAAACTAAAAATGACAGAAATATTGGTTCTCTATTAACTAATAAGTACAGATCCAGAAACTTCACTAAATCTAAAAATGATGGATATGCATAACATTTACCAAATAAGGTATGTGACCTTTACTGAATAAATACCTGTATAACAAAATAGTTGCTGATTATTGAATGAGGTGGTTTGTAATAAAGATCATGTTATTGCAACATTATACTTTGGGGGCAGGAAGCAGATAGGTCAAAACTGCGATGTTATTTAACTCACATTGTCTATTTAATCAATATATTCCTTAATAACCATAATGATTCCACCTACATCAGACTAATAGTGAATGCTTTTCTTTGAAGTAAACTGTTTCTATGAATATCAAGCACTAGAACAGATGAATATAACAGGGACAGTATTCTCAGGAACCATGGGATACCTTTTACTCTCCACCCCCCAGGCCCCCCCAGTTTTTCACTTGATGCTCTGCAACTTGCCAGGCTTAGAAAAAAAAAAAAAAAATAGCTAGCCTGACTACTAAAGTGACAACCCTTATCAACTGATACTATTCTGTCACAGTAGTTACTCTACACAGCAGAGAGCAGATCTTTTCATTCTGAGTGACAAAATCAAAAAAGTCATTGGAATATTTCCACTACTGATTTCTGAACTACTGAGATCCAAAAATCTTAGTGCTTGCTACTCATGAGCATGTTGACAGCAAAGCACTAGACAGCACATTTCAAAAAGCTCTTCTCACATGAATAAATACATAATAGAAGTAAACAAAACCTCTAGAGATCAACGACTTAGCTGTGCCACCTTCTTTACACTCATCCACCATTAGACCAGACTACATATCTGAAGATGATTTGAGCCCAAATTACAGCTTTTTATTGTTTGTTTTTCAGAGAAAGAAAAGAAATGGAGAGTGCATTAAGCGCCTAATCCCATCCTCTCTCATATCTAAATACAATGTGTATTTCTGAATATGAGAAGGTGTTCAGAAATATTGTTCACAGATCAAGCCAAATGAGTGGAGGCAGCTGGGAAAAAAACCTACAGTTGTAAAAGAGATATTCAGGTTATAGATTTTCATGTTCCCAGGTTTTATGAAAAGAGAATGTATGCCAATGGTTTAAAAGGAAATGAAAACTTGTACTGTTTGGGAAAGGGGCCTAGTAAAATAGTTCAGTGATCCACTGTTGCTGCCTACTAAATACAGTTACACAAGTAAGAAAAAAATAACATACAACTAATATTGTTGTGTGCAACATCAAAAGAATATAGGTTGCACACAGGTTTGAATTTACTGATTCAGAAACTAACCTTCTTGTTAATGGATCATGTAGTTGTGGAAATACATTGAGATTGTGATCTTTTACCAGCACTAGGTAATACTAAAGAAGCTGTGTTAAACATCAGTGAATGAGTGACATAAGAATGTCATTTGTAACATCTCAAAAGGCATAAAGACAATTTGCAATATTTTTTTCTGTTCTTTCAAGTAAGTTTTTTCATTAAAGTAAAATTATTCTTGCTAGGACGTCTTCCTGTGTTTAAACTCCTTACTTCAGAGGTCAGTCTTGAAAGGAAAAATGTAAGGGCTTATATTAGATATAGGATACCTAGGACTACTTGTCTGCATCTGATTTAAAACTGTGTATTGGTTCATGGTTTAAAATTTCTCGTATTTTTTCAGAGAGTGACTTTGGTTTTTCAAACAGGTATAGTTTTTATTTGTTCTGTTTCTTATAAAACTGTTCAGTTCCTCCAAATTGCTTTATTCTGTTTCCATATATTTATTTGTTAGTTTCTTTGCAAATGTATTAGTTTTAGTATGCAAAGTCATACAATATATGAACATATACTCAAGAAGCATGGTTATTATCTGAAAAGTGTCAAAATGCATATTTTTGCAGCTACAAAGCAAAAGCCATAAATAAATGGCTGGAGTTAATTTATGAAGTGAATGATAATATGTTCATAAGAGTAATTAATATTTACTGTACTTACTATAATTCTTTTTATCCATAAAAATGACTGTTCATATTTCTGGGTTTTATAAGGCAATTTTCCTGTCCCTTAGACTTTTAACGTCTCTGGAATCACATTAGTGGCAGGTTTTAGCACTCTTTTTTTCTCAGCAGTCAGCTTCTCTTTTACAATTCAGTGGTTAGTGATTTTTACCCTGCTTGAAAAACCTTTGTTGTAACACACTGCTGGTCAGCCAACAGGCAGATCAAAAGTGCTACCCACTGAATGAGTAGTTGCCAACAAAGAGGGAATTACTCATAGGAAACCAATCTGTTTTTAAATGGTAATTCCCAAGAAAATACTTAGATGCCCTGAAATGTCACGGCATTCTGCTCTCAAGGATTACTGTTAAAATTTTATTTTTCCCAATTAATATATCTATGCATACTATGTTGCATTTGAAATAACTTTTAGTGTAAATCTTTGCAATTCTTTTCAGAGTTTTTAATTGGCTAAAATTTGGTTTATTTGACAGCTTATTTGGGGTTTGCATTAGTGACTCAGAGCTGAAAAAAACAGTCTCCTACTATCTCTAGTCATCCAACACCACTGGGACTCTTTCCCCTACGTGAAAAACATAACCTAACCTAGTCTAGCATGATGCTCTAACAAATGCTATCAGAAAGCCCTCTTTGGACTTGGACTTTTATAGCTGAAGGCTTAAATGTGGTTTCTGGCTCATAGCTTTATAAGTAATCAAAGGAGAAAAAGAAAAGTAAAAAGCAAAAAGAAAACTGTAAAGAAAATACAGAATCCTGCCACTTCTAGTACCATGTTTTCCAGTAGAATTCTTTGCCCTTATCCAAAAATCTGAATGAAGGTAAAAAAATGTCCATTTTAAGGAGTACAGAAAGGATTGCATATTGCATCGGTACAGTCTCTGCAAAGCTCTATGTAACCTGACAATGGACTGAGGAGGTTAGTCTTGTGACATGTTGTAGATTGTTTCAAAGCCAGTTTAAAATTTCCTATACCCAGTCCATCATTTCTATACCTCATCTGCACCCTCCTGTGCACCAGTACAGTTGTTATTGAGGCCACACTGTAAAACAAAAAACGGAACTTGTAACAATTAAAATAACCCACCTTTGGGGTTGTATTCAAGACAGACCCTTTTGGTAATGTGGTGTGTAACACAGCCTATAAACAGTAACATTAATGCAACTGTCACGGCAGTGACAAGTGGCCAGAGAAGGAGCAGGAGCTTCTTAAGCTGGCTTTGCCATCAAAGCCAAAACCTGTATCAACACCTACCTTCCTGGTCCAGCCTTGAAGGCTGACAGCAGAAGATACAAGTGGGGAGAGGAAGAGGGTCCATTTCTTCAGAAACCTCGTTGACTGGGCAGACAGGGAGATGCAAAAATGGGAGTCATATATACCTCAAGGACTGTAGCTATTCTTTTTACTATTGAGCATACAGCTTGTATTTTGGCACCGAACACAAGCAGAAATGAATCCAAAGTTATCGTTCCACACCGAATTGCATACAGACTATTAGGAATCTTCGAAAGGCAAATCTAAAATGTAAATCTGTTGGCTTAAATCATTTCTATGTTCTGCAATAAGCAATGATAAAAACTGTCTCAAGCTATATTTACTTAAAATGTGTGAAATGTTAGTATAAAACAAAACTCAAGTAGGGAGGGCATTGGCAAAATGAATGTCAGTAAAAATGTAATTAAGGTTAAATAGATGTTAGTTTTGTCTCTAATGATCTTTGCTATTTGTTGTATTCAATGTTACAGTGTACAAATATATTTTCAGAAGTTTTTTATTGGATACAATGCATTTGATTTGCCTCTCAGTTTCTCTGCAGTAATTATTGTAGGAATCTGAACAAACATTGTAAATCAGCAGTTAATGAAAAATGGGTTTGTATGTTTCACTCAAAAATTTCATTAGATTATCCCCATCTAAAAAAATAAGGAGCAATTTTGCAATTACACAGACAAGAAAATATATCTCATCAATAGACATGAGTATGCTAAATGAGATTTATTTATTCTTCCAATTACTTAAAGCCATAGGATGTGCAACAGCTATATAATAGGACCACCATCAGCCAGCATTCAGAGAATAGTAAATGTAGAGTGAAAGCATCCAGAAATGTTCTTTTGTATTTTACTTTTTATTTTTGTCTAGAGACATAGCATAAATAAACATTCAGCTGAAGGGAATGAAAGATTTGCTCAGAACCAAAGACTTGTGTTTTTCAGCACTCTGAAATACAGAATTGCCTTAGTTATATTTTTCCACATTAAAATCTTTATAGAGTGATGAAAAGTTAAACACATATAAACTCATTTTCATGAAGGCACAGGTAATTTCATTCAATGCACTTTCTCTGGAAAGCTTATTTGATGAAACATGCATTGGTTATCTTATTGATGCTTGGTTTTCCTTCTAGTTCACAAATACCCTATGCAGGTTATCTAAGAGAGCCACGGGGATGGGGTCCACACTTTAGGCATTTGTGGACTCTGGAAGCAGCTTGGTTTCCAAATTTTTAAGGCTCTCCATACTCCCTCCCTTCTCATCACAATGTCTCTCAGTCTATGGAGAAGGCAAACGATTAAGATTATAGAATGGTTTGAGTTGGAAGGGACCTCTAAAGAAAGATCATCTAGCCTACCCCCCTGCCACAGGCAGCGACATCTATTACTACCTATCACGTTGCTCAAAGCCCCAACCAACCTGACCTTGAACACTTCCAGGGATGGGGCAACCACAGCCCTGGACAACCTGTTCCAGTGTCTCACCACCCCCATCATAAAAAAATTTCTTCCTTATGTCCAATCTAAATCTACCCTTTTTCAAACTGTTGCCCCTTGTCCTGTCACTAGAGGCCTTGATAAAAAGTAAAATGTCAGTGGGATGTCTGTATTTAAGTCTCTGATTCCAAAACCAGTATTACAACTGTGCAGCAATACAGGAAAATGTAATAGCCACATGCTTTTAATACAGGAAACGGTATTAATGTTTTTATATACAGGAAATCTTATACTGGTAAATCGCAGCAGCAGCAGCATTTGTTTGGGCTCTATAAGACTATGCATGAACAGAAAACTTCTTCCTTCCCTCATTATCCAATTCTCCACACATGTATGCACATAATACGCTCAAAGAAGCAAGCATGCTTTAGTCAGAGCACTCCTTCCTCTTTCCCTTCTCAATCAGATGCAGCAACAGCTCCTACAATGGCAGGTCCATGCACACTGGCAAGAAGTCTATCTCTTCCCTCCCTTCTTTCTTGAAAATGAATTCTGTGGGAGAAACAGCAGCTTTGGGCTTTCAGCCAGGTATGCAAAGGCAGATGCAGCTTCAACAGCCATTCCCTACTTCTTCCAAGATAAAGTATCTGCAGCTTATCATGATGTTCTCCGTGACGGAGCACATAAAAGCTAAGCTCACTGAGGCTCTATAACAGCTCACAAAAGATAGTAAAAATACTGATTTATTTTCTTTTCTTCAAAAGACAAAAGGCAAAATGATCCCTGAATTTTGGCAGAATTCAAACCTGAGGGATTTTACCTCAAGAGATGAAAGCTTTAGAGGCTGCAAGAAAGCACTCAGAAAAACCCTACCTATAGGATCTCACAACTTGTTTTCTCCTAAAGCAGACATATGGAAGATAAAAACAAATTTTGCCCCAACAGAAATTCTTGGTGAAAAATGTACAATCATCCTATTAATTAGATAAATAGCATTTTTTTTACATTTATTCTTTATATTATAGGCATGTGTGGTGGGAAAGACAGGAGCCTACACAAAACATATATACAAGCACACATTAACACTGCAAACATGTCATATCTGCCCTAAGTTATATATATGCTTGCATTCAAAAAACCAAAACAAAGCAAAGCAAAACAAACCTGAAATGAAAAAATCCAGTTAAAAGATGCATTTTGAAAACAAAAGACTATGCTCTTGCAGTTTTTAAATTATCACACTAAAAACATTAGTGGTATATTGTCTCTTCTTCCCATTAGCATATGAGAAAATGGAAATCTTTGCTCCAGGGAAAAAAGAGGAGAAAGTGAAGGAGCCTTTCCCTTTCTGCTTGTGTATTGCCAGCACTGGCTCCCCGCCCCCACCATGCAGCCTCTTTTGGTGCTTTGGCAAGTTGTTTTGCTGTCTCTGAATGAAATCGTTGCTCTTTCTGCTCCGTTAACATTACAGGTGGAAATCGTATCTACTCGAAGTGGCTTTAATGTACATAATCTGCCTCTTTCTGTCTCTCCTCGTTATATGGCTACGTAGGTGGCCTTTAGTTAGGCATACTGCAATCATTTCAAGGGCAATGGCATATGCAAGTAAGTACCTGGGTCCCTTGCTGGGATTTTAAACGCATTAAATTAAACGGCTTTTCAGTTTCAGCAAAAGAGTTTGGGAACAACTTGAAAGTTTCTGTATTGGATGAGTCACTATGTTTTGTTACCACAGAATGACAAACACCTGACAAATGATAACCTGCCTAGAAATGAGGATACTACTAAAATAAACATTCCAATCACTCCAGAGAAGCAGCATTTCTGCAACATAGATTTTCTTTTCTTAACTATATTCACCACTGAATAATGGAAAAGGCTAAGGAGACATTAATCTGGTCTATTTTATATAGAAAAGAAGGTGATGGGGGACTCTGAAGCTCTAATGGCAATTTGTGCACTTTATCTGATTACTCTTGCAATATAATAAAATAGTATGAGAAATTATTGCATTGTTATGATATAAAAAGTATTTTCAGGCAATTATAATAAACAAGAAGCACAAAACACATTTATTACATTTTATTGCTGTGGCTTCTTTTATAGTTAAAAATAAAAATCATGAGAGACGTTCAGAAGGATGACTTATGCAGGAGGCATTATGACTCATAGGCCTCACAAAACAGATGGGACTTTTTATTAGGGTTGGGCAAATCAAATAACAAGTATGCTGAATAGCATACTTATCAGATATATTGATGACAGGAATAGGGCTTTATTCTCTCTATGTCTTTAGTAATTTCACAGCAGTGCAAATTCATTCACTTCAGTGGGACAACTCCACAGGTAGATGTTAAGAAAGATTTATCTCACTGCTGCATATATAGGGCTATATGTCAAAAAGTTCTCCTGATCCCATTATTTCTTACATTTTTCATAAACATCCATAAATAAATTCAACCATTTCAGCCCTTTTCTCCATCTTTTTATATAATATTGTCTGTTATTACAGAACAAAATCATACAAATACTTAAACACAGGCATTTTATTGTGATTAGTAGTATAACTGAAGTTAACTGGGTTGTTCACATGATCAAGGGAACAAATACTAAAGCATATTCCAAATCACACCCACAGTGAGTCAGTTGCTCTTATTTCTGTTCTGTCGTTCATCCCATGATGAACACAAAATTCTGTGCATGTCCTACCATGCTCGTAGCACTCGGGATAGTAACCTTGCAAATTTGAATATCGCTGGGTTTGTGTAAATTTAATTCCACTAAAGGGATAACATTTTGAAAAATGCTTAACAAGTTTACATACCTGTTCTCATTGTCAGAACTTAGGTTAAGCACTTAAGCTTTTTTATTTGGAACCATGGATTTTCAGTGAGACTTAATACATGCCATGTTAGATAGCAGAACTCAGCTATTTTAAAAATGAGAAAGAATGACATGAAAATCCATCCAATACCAATATTATTTAAGAAAAAGAATGTTCCTGTTCTTCCTTTCAAGGCCTCTAGGTATTTTCTCTACCTGCTCCTCTCCCAGTACAATTCTGGAAATCTTACATACTGGATAAGGCTGCTGTGTTCTGCCATTCTCCATAAAAACAATGTTCAGAAATTGAATAGACTAGAAATAGAACATGAAATTTCCAAACATAGGATGAACAGAAAACAGCTGTAATGATTCCATAGGCATTGGATTTCCTTGAGGAGAAGAAACACATGTAAGCTTATTAAATTTAGGTACAAATCTCTGGGAAAAAAATCTCTAGTTTCAGCTGATGTCAATGGGAATTTGTTTATAAAATGATACATAATGTTTTCTTCTATTCTCAGAAATAGATTGCTAGACAGAAATAATAACGTGTAGGGCTGAGAAGCAGAGGAAGCTTTCCATTATAATTTTCTTTGCTGTCTACATCACACAACAAAGTTTCAGAGAGATGTGTTTGGAAGATGGTAAATATCATTATCCTCCTCTTTTAGAATGGGTAACACAGATAGGAGGAAACCTCCACTGACTTTGAAGCTGAATATACCAAGTTATGCACTTGTCTGTGCTACTTACAAACAATCGAGCAAAGCTGAATGGGGTAACAGATGTTGTTTTATTGGGTATAAGCACAGTTTCTCCCTCTCCAGCACAAGGAATAACAAAGTTGGGATCATGCTTCCCAGATTGTCTTGCTTGTCTCATGACTGTGAGACTGTTTGCTCAAAGGGGCGTGACATCCTCTTCACGCCTTTTGCTCACTCTGAGAATAACAATCTGCTACTCCCACTAGTTTTGCTCAGGTTAGAGAATGATGCTTGAAGATTTTGAGCTCCAAATCTGCGTGTAGACTTGGAACATATACTGGTAGATTTTCAGGTTTTAGTTTTTTTGTGGGTTTGGGGATTTTTTTTTTATAACTCTTTGTAAAAGCATTTTTCTTGTCAATTAATATAAATGTACTTGTCATACTAATTTTCTATTATAGTTGCTGTGAATTCACTGGAGTTGTAATAGGGCTTGAGCCAATATCAGAGAAGATTCCGCATCTAATCCTGCCTCTCACTAATAGGATGAACAGCCTCACACTTACAGATCATCTCCTAGGTTTCTCTTAAGAAAAACAGCATAAATGGGAAAATTATTCTAATGTTTCTGTAGAAAATTAAGAATTCATACCACAGAAAGCATAATAATGATACTTGTACTATATAGAAAGGATTATTGTATTTTGAAACTTAATGGATCTGATTTCCTACTTCTGGCTCTATCACAGATTTCTTCTAAAAACCTAAACCAGTCATGTCACAAATCCCAGTTTTTCCAAACCAATGTGATATTTCCATCCCCTTGACCCTTTCATCTTTTTAGACTTTCATCTCTCCAGAGAAACAACAGTGTAAGTGGACAGTGAAGACAAAGAAAGGAGTATGGCAATACTCAACAACTAGGCCAGAAGAATCAATTTTAACTAATTCTCTGCAAAGAGCAGACAGACAAAATTAATTTTCATATATTAAGCCTTGTAAAGGTCCTCTCTTCAGAGATCTTAACCATTGCTAATGCCATGCTTTATGTGAGGTTTCAATGTACTGTGGTAGCCCAAATAAGTATAGGAATAAAAGAGCATTAACATGTACATTATATTAAAAGATGATGTTACAACTGCATTAAGAGGATGAAGTAATGTTCACCAAAATTAAAGCAAATTTATTTCCATCACTTTGTGACTATATTATTATTCTTTTTCCTTTTGGTATCCACTGCTTCATTGAACTAGTTTCCTTCAAAAAAATGCATGAGAAGTGGCTGTTTACAGTAAGGTTTGTACTTCATACGTTGTAGATACTGGAAACGTTATAATGAATGAGGCAGAAGATTTCAGGAAAAAGCACATTAAGGAAGTTGAATACGATCCCAAATAAGCAGATTTTCCCTCTCTCCCCTTCACAATGCCCAGAGTAATACAAGGTTTATTACTTATGTTAGATCCTCAAAAGTAAAAACTCAAGTTCTAGTCAGAAGCCTAATTCTCATTGATAGAATTTAAACATCTAAATAGCTATAAGGATCTAAGTTATAAACCAAACATTTTCACAAAGTCAGTTAGTGTATGTTCCTTGTTAATTTAGAGAATACTATAGAGAATTTAGAGAATTCATAGAGAATACTATATACTTGTAATTGTGACTGTGGCCAATATAAACATTCCTCAAACTGATGTAACATCTGATTGTTTTAAAAGTGTAGAAAGAATTTTGAAAAACTAGATACTGATGTATAAAATTTGTTACCTCAATCTTGCAAGTATTTCTGACAATTTTTTGTCATATTTGTTTCTCGGTTCTCTAACAGTTATCTGGAATACTAACAGTTGATCTTTCAAATATCCATGAAAATTCACAAATTATTAGGTGCAAAGGAGAGAAAAATCTTTGTTGATAGTTTGTGTAGTATATTCACTGCAATAATAATTTTTTTTTCACTGTAAGGCTGGATGACATCAACTACATAAGGCCTATATATAATGATAATAATATAATGTATAAAGAAAAGTTTAGGAGATTAAGTGAATAAATTCTCTATAAGAATAAAACCAGTATGCATTCATGCAATTAATACATTTACATCCCGGTAAATAAAGGTTAATGAGTAAATTTGAGTTCTTATATTTCCCAAGTTTCAGGTTTTGATTTTCCAACCTTAATTTGTCTAAAGGTATTGCAGCTATAGAAAAGTAAAATGGTTTATAAGCCTATCATTGCAAATATTAGTCTTTGCTTTCCAAAAAAAGGCAAAAGAAGGAACGCGTATGCTCATAGGTGACCAGATTGGGGAACATTTCCTGTTTAAGTATTGCATCACCGTCATGGCCCAGCAACTTAACGCTCTACCCACTTAACCATCTGTCCTATCCTACATCTAACATTTTAGCTATTTAACTTCAGAAATGAAAAATCTAACCAGTAATGTTTCCTGTTAATGTAAAATGTGTAATTATCACTTCTGCATAAAAAGATAAATATCATCATACATTTTAGGTACATGAATTAGTTCTGATGCTATAAAGACTGTAATTCTTACAATGAAGCAAAATAATTAGAGGAATTGATGATAAGAAAGAACAGTAACTACACTTTCTCCCCATTTACAGTCACACCTGCTTAGAGATTAAATTGTATTTTTATGCTACATTAAAACAGCATTTTCTACAGGAATGCATTATGTTTCTGAAAAGCAACTGCAAATGCCTTTGTGAACTCAGCATTATTTTGTGTTCTGCAGCAAGCATTTGTGTTAGTGTCAATTAATCTGTAATTCCACTCTGAGAGAAGAAAAAAAAAAAAGAGAAGAAATATCATTCAGAGCACCACCCATATACTCCTACTCTATGTGAACTTTGTTGTGAGAGTTTTACCATCCTTTGCAAGCTCCTGAATCAGGCAGATAAAACTTTGCTGTAATGTTTGATCTGAATGCAACCTCTTACCATTGTCACTCTCAGCTGATTTTCAGTCTAGGAATTAATATTTTTTATCTAGGCGCTCCAATGCCCCCGCTGTTATAACAACTATGCCAGCTTTGATCATCACATTTGATTACATAATTAATACAAATTATTTTATTTTAAATATAAGTTTGCCAACATTTTTTATGGCAAAACAATCATCTTCAGGAACCGCTGGTCATTATTTCTGTCAAACCTTTCAAGAAATTAGAAATGTAACTAGGTGTTAACAGGCCGTTCCTTCTCCTAGCATCTCAAAGTACAACTGGGTGCAAAGAATTGCTGTGAGTGTGTAGTTACCATGTTTACTGAGATCTCACAGAGAAACTGAATAGGTTGTTTAAAGTCTTGTAGAATCAAGAGAAACAGCAGGAGAACATCTGTTCTACAACACTGCACCATGGGAAAAGAGATTATAAAGCTACTTTATCTGGCTAGAGTAGTTTCAATAATTACAAAAGGACATGGGCTTACCTGGTCATTCCTTGTTTTGTCAGGTATGGTTTTGAACTCCTTGGTGAAGGAGACAACAATTCAGTACGTAAAGTGCAAGCAAAAACCCCTTGTTTCAGTTCTTAACAGCTCAGAGTATACTAGACACATGACAAAGCCAAAGCCAGAATGACTGTTCTTGTCAATGGATGCCACCAGCCAGGTAATCATACTCATAGGTAGATTACTTTCACTTTTTTTCTTTAACAATTAATTGTTGGTAGATGTGGTGATCCAGTACTTTGGAAGATCCCTATTGCCACCAGAGACTTTCTAAGAAAGATTTGCTTTGCAAGGACAAATAGGGTCTCTCTCATATCCACCATCATAGTAACACTACCTTTGTTCTTACAATAGCTGCCTTTGTACACACTCTACAAAGTTCATATTATGACTTTTATGTCCGGCTAATTACTTTCATTGATTCTAAGTATTAAGTACTAATTATTTCAAATAGATTAACGATACCGTAAATACAAAAAAATGTTACATGATGCTCTAAAACTGTCAGCAATAAAATCTAATCTTAATAAGTGACTAACATTCAGAAGTATGATACTAAAAAAGATTAAAACAATTTTTGGGAATCAGTATAAGAGGTTGAATCAAGGAATCCTCTTGGTGTATCTCTCTGGCTTATTCTTCTGCTAGGTAGTTGTATTTGTTTGCAATTACTGAAGTCATGCAATTCTTTATCTGATGGCAGATAAACAATTCTGTAACTACTTTAAAAAATTATGATTCAATATATCAGAACTTTAAAAGAAGTACACTCAGCTGCTCAGCTGGAAGAATACTAAGAAGCCTACAGTTTACCCAGCAAATTAATAAATACAAGAGACATAGTGAATTTGAATTATTTGACAACTACTTCTATTTACACATATAACGGTTAAACTTTGCATACAGGAAGGCCCTGAGCAACCAGATCATGTTTCGCTTTGAGCAGAAGGTGGGACTACATGACTTCCAGAAGATCTTTGCAACCTGAACTTTCTATGACTTCCCATGTAAGTTCAAGTGAATAATTAGCATCATACAGTCTATATTTAAAAATATAAATTTTAAAAAAAATGTATAGAACACTGTAGTAGATCATTGCAATTTGACAGTTTAGTGAAAAGATCAGGATGCAACTCCCCTTCCCCAAAATCCTATTAATTATTTCATTGAAGGACCAAACCAGCACTGTGCAGAGGTACTTCTAGGAGATCCTTTTAAACATTATTGAAGATATAAGTCACGTGCAAGAGGGTTTGCACTGCACAGCATTAATTCTCATTACATCTAATTATTCAAAACCGATTTGTTTAATGTGGATTTCATTTTCTCAAGTATTTTTCAGAGGCTTTTTTGTTAAATATGGCAGTGAATTAAAACTTCTTAATTTTTTTTTTAAAGTATGACTTAATGTTTACTGTGTTAGTCATCTGTA
Organism: Buteo buteo; assembly: GCF_964188355.1. NCBI lineage: Eukaryota > Metazoa > Chordata > Aves > Accipitriformes > Accipitridae > Buteo > Buteo buteo. The sequence goes on along the minus strand of NC_134190.1, from coordinate 21,049,532 downwards.
AAAAAAATTTCTCAGTGAACATCTGTCGTGGTTTAACCCCAGCCAGCAACTAAGCCCCAGACAGCCACTCGCTCACTTCCCGCCGTTGGGATGGGGGAGAGAAGTAGAGTAAAAGTGAGAAAACTCGTGGGCTGAGATAAAGACAGCTTAATAGGAAAAGCTAAAAGCCACGGGTGCAAGCAAAGCAAAACAAGGAATTCATTCCCCACTTCCCATGGGCAGGCAGGTGTTCAGCCATCTCCAGGAAAGCAGGGCTCCAGCACGCATAATGGTTACTTGGGAAGACAAAACGCCATCAGTCCGAACGTCCCCTCCTTCCTTCTTCTTCCCCCCAGCTTTATACACTGAGCATGACGTCCTATGGTCTGGAATATCCCTGGGGTCAGTCGGGGTCAGCTGTCCTGGCTGTGTCCCCTCCAACTCCTTGTGTCCCCCCAGCCTCCTCGCTGGTGGGATGGGGGGAGAAGAAAAGGCCTTGACTCTGGGCAAGCACTGCTCAGCAATAACTAAAACATCCCTATGTTAGCAACACTGTTTCCAGCACAAATCCAAAACACAGCCCCATACCAGCTACATGTAGAAAATTGACTCTATCCTAGCCAAAACCAGCACAACATGATTACTGTGAGTATAGGAAATGTTGTGAAATAGAGGAACAAAGTGGGTTGGAATAGTTCCTAACAGCACTGAGAAAGTATCTCTTGGTTGAGTTGTCTATGAAGAACAAATGCTAAAGCTTTTAAATTGTTGAGGTCCACATCTTATTTTATAGTTGCTTAGTACCACAGGATACAACGTGGAAAGCCAGATAACAATACAAAGCTCCGACAACACTTCCATGCAATACGGTGACACAGGAAAGAAACTTTAAATAATAGACATTTACTTAATTTTGGTGGAGTGATTCTGCATATTATATTATCCATATATAACATAAACAGCAGCCTAGCTGTTGTTTTACACATAAGATTTACAACTTTATTAGCACCAAATGAATGTCTATGATCCAAGAACCACGGCTATTTCCTTCTGTATTTGAAGACTACAATAATTTAGGCCATAAGATCTATCTTATGAGTATGAGGCATAAAAAACCACTTAAAGCATAAAGGGGAAAGGCTTGATTGTATATAGGTGGTTCCAACTAAACTTCCCCCTTTAGAGTTTCAGGAAAATAAAAACTACTAAACATAGAAAACTCAAACCCAAACCGTCTCTAGATATTTCCCCTTTATTTGCGTTCAAAAACAACGATGCATGACGTGCAATCAATATTGAACACAGTCCCAAAGGACAGCATACAGATTTTAAGTAGTGTAAATGGAAAGGAATACTATGTGAAATACTTGTTTTTTCAAGTGACCATTGCTTTAAATACAAATCTGAAACCCAGTCTATACCACCATACCTACTAGAAATACACCATAAAAAAAGCTTACATAGAGTTCCTTGTGTACTAATCAACTTCTGTGGGAAAAAATATTTTTAATCTGATTTGCAAACCATTCTTAACTGATTCTCTCTTTATGCAAGACAGGGCTACAAAACATCTGAGTTTTCCACAAACAACTCTTTCTTACAATTCTGGCCTGAGAGGAGGGGAGAAAAAAAAAAAAAAAAGGATTTTAGATATTTTCCTAAGTGCGTGGATGACATACAGCTTGGCAGAAAACAGTTTCTGTGGTTAGGCTGAAGGACATATGGAACTCCCACACATGTCCATCACAAATGAAGTACATCTACAAAGATGATTTCCAAAGTGTTCCAGATGCCTCAGACTGAATGTACCTGTAGTTCAAAAGAAAATCCTGACAGAAATACTGAACACTATGTAAGCAGAATTTGGTGCACATACCTAAAGCCATTCTAGGGCACTTTTGCATGTACACTAGACAAGGAGAACTTACATAGATAACAAACAAGGAAATTGTTTTCTCCTCACTAGTTCTATCATCTCCACATACAGCTACAGTTAAAAATAATCACCTGCACGTGTAAATACTTGTGACTGACAGCTCTGAGCACGATCTTCAAGTTCAGAGGCTTATCTCGCTCAGTGCATCAGTAAGAACGCAGAACTGAAGGAAGCAACCCTCTGCCAGATTCCTCGGTGCTGAATGACCTCTGAACAACGAGACAGAAATAATAGAAGATCTTCTGAGTCAATGAACAAGGAACTAAAAACCTCACCGAACATAAAATGAGTAAGGGAACTGGCAAGGATCTAACAGTGCTTTGCTATGTTTCAAACATTATGGCCAGTTTCGCAGGCACAGATCATCATATTTCAGTACTTCAGTTGTATTTCCTAGTCAAAAATTAACAACGATTTTGTATTCTTGCAAGTCCTCAGTGTATAGAAATTCTGAGTAAAACCTCCCAAGAGTCATAACAGTAGCTTAAAAAAAAATAAATTGAAATAAATTAAAGAAGTCTCCAAAACTTACAACATTCAGGAGGCTTATTGTGTTTTTAAAAGACACCAACTGCTAGACTCTACAGCACAAAATCTTGTAAAATTAAATAAAACAAGACTTATGATAAAACTGAAAGATAAAACCATTATATTTGTCCTGATTAATAAGAGCAGCACAAGGGTCAGAGTGAGAAACCACACAGAGCAATTAAACTTTTGTGTGTGTGCAGGGCTTGTGTGTAACCTTAAGAAGCAACATTATCTTTTATATTATCTTTCTTTCTCTGCTTCCTAAGAATTGCTATCCTTTTTCTGGAAAGTGTTTTGTTTGCTTGGATTCTATTTATTTTAAGAAATTGCTATCAATGAATCCATTAAGCAGAGTATCTATGAAAGTACCACACTGTTTAAAAGTGGCTCCTACTGCTGTTTTGTTTATGAATTATTCCAGCTGAAAAAGAGCTCATCTTGAATTCCTCAAGCAATTTGCATACCTTGACTTAAGCTTTTGCAGCCTAGTTTTTCAACTTGACACCAGCTTGAATAATCTTGTATCAATTGTCCTCCCCAGTCTCTTCAATGCATAGCTGGTTAAGGTCTCTTCTTAATCTTCTCTTTCCAAAGAATTTGAACCTTAATTTTCTAACCTTCTGAATAACTAAAATCCTTGAATCTCAATTCCAAATGCCTTTTCCTACCCTCTCCTTTGCTGTCACATTTCCTTAATACCTCTATTATAATGAGCTGATTAGAACCGCTCACCGTATTTCAAATAAGGTCTCGATCACTGCTGCCTTTTAGAGTGCCAAAATCATACCTTCTTATATTTAGTTCACATGTAACAGTCCTACTCCATTTTAGAATCAAAGATACTACCTCAGCTTTTAAAATTAATTATTTTTTCCCCAGTGAGGTCTAGATTCTGATATTTTTATTCATGCTGAATGTAACACCATTCCTCAAATACTATCTCTGATTTAAAATGGGAGGTTAACAGAGAAAGAATTTGTGGTAGAATAAGTTATTGAGAGTTAGATGATATGTAGTCTAATCAGTATATAAAGTTTCAAATTTTCTAAATTTCTAGCTTTGCAGATTTCTGCCAGCATAGTAACTGGTTTGTACTAGAGTGGATGTATTCACATGCAGGATTTTTGTAATCCCTAAAGCTGATCCTCTTGATCTTAACTTCCACTCCCTGGGGTCTTGCTGTATATTTGATGTTAAAGTGTGATATCCTAACAACAACAACAGAAAATCTGAAGGATTATTGTAGAGAACTGCAATAGAAATGTTAAAATTGGTATGAATGGAGAATGAATGGGAATGTCTACATTTTGAAAAAACAGAAGGAACATACTGGAGAGGAAGATCCATAAGAATGGCATGTATTGGTGGGACCTAGACAAACACGTGATCAACACCCTAGCACACCTTAGGACATCCAGGTTGGGAAACATAAAACAAATTACAACAAGGAAAAGCCAACACTCAGGTTAAACAAAAGATTAAGCTGTAAGAGATGACAAAAGGAAGTTAAAGAACAGAGTAGGGGACATAAGATGCACAAATAGGGAGACAAAGGACAATGAGTCCTGATGAATCAGACACAGGACAAGCTCTACAAACAAAAGGCTGCAATCATTGTCAGCTTCTAGGTGGCACTAAAAGGCAAACCAAAAACGAGCACACACTGCCTCGGCCTCCTAGCTCCCACTCCTACCTGTGCACATGTCTTGTCTCTTCCATTCCTCCCACAACTCTTTCCAGCTTCTATTTCTGTTCTGTTCTGTCTGAGCAATGGGAGCAGCTGCAGCAACAGCCAGATAGGTTTGGGCATATTTTCCCCAACTTGGTACCCTTCCATTTTATACATCTGTTTGAGTACTCTGCAGGAGAGAAACTTTCAATCTAAACTTCCCTCAGATTTTTTTCTAAAATGTTTCCTTCCATCAATACACAACAAAGCTCCAAATTCAAAGTAACAGTGTCAGTTTAAAGTGGCAGTGGTTCCTGATATTTATAATGCAGTGCTGCATGAACTAAATAAAAAATTATTTAGAAGATGCCTGTACTGGTTGTGAGGACAAGGCAGAGATGAATCAGCCAAAGTGTCTAGAACAAAACCCTCTGGGACTGCTTTTGTGTGCTCGTTGTTTCTCCCTACTGAGTCTTCTCCCTCTCCCCAGATCTAATACTAATTTTGCAATTCTTGTATTAAAGAAATCATGACCACATCCTGGGAATGCTTTAAATAGTTTTCTTCCCATGTTTTCTGATTTGTTTATTGTCTGAGAAGAGACCTATTAAACATTTATCTGCCTGGGCTGGACAGTGGATTTCTTGAATGGACATCAGTTTAATGCTGCTTTAATTCCCACCCGCTTAAATGTTTTCTGAGAGATTTTTTTCTTATCTTTTTCTGTCCGAAATTTAAAGACTCTTGACCTGTATCTATATGATTTCAATGTTTATATATGGATTTCTGAAAGAAAATACTTGATCTGTCTCAAAAGGTAGTGTCTGCAAATCGAATTTCTAAGCAGTCTGATTTCAGGTAGGTGTACTCCGTGCTTTCTTCAGTTTTGGAGAAAAAGTTCTCTTGCTGCTTCAAGATGCGACTGATATTTCTAATAGTCTGTCCTCTTCTGAAAATCAGCATGTTGTGTGCTTTCTGCTTTGATGATCTTTTAAATCTTTCCTTGAATACAGAATTTGCAAATGCCTACCAGCTCCATCACAGTCTGACAGTGTACAATAGATTTCTGAATAATTAGCTATGCAGGCTAAAAAGCTTCTCCAAAAACCAATAGCCTAAATAAGCATCATTTGAATCTATGCACATCCAAAACTGATTATGGATTAGGGTGATGAGTAGGCACAACATATCCATCACATCAGGTATTAGACTGTTTAAACCAATGCCTGCTTTCGACTGTATTAAAATAATTATTTTCACACTGTGCATGTCTCTTCAAACAGCACTGTAATACAAGGATATCCAACTTTGTCCTTTCTTAGTAATTTGATTGTTATGGTGTATCAAAACCCATCTTCAGAAATATCAAAACAACCACCATCAATAGCCCCACTCAGTTCATACAGAGGGCATGTAAGGTGCATGTTCTAAGAAGAACGCAGGAGTGTACAAGCAACGTTCAAGAATTGTTTTGGATACATAAATAGCTTTTTTCATCTCTCTTTTTTTTACAGGGAAACAGAAATGAATGAAGAACAAACACAGAAAATACAGCATAAATATATAGACTTTTGTTCTTACTGAAGAGCATTTCCACATCAGTTCCTTACTGTCATTATCCTTCACCAGATTTCCCATTAGACTGTAAATTCAGACAGAATAACTATGAATTTTACATTAACCCAGTATCCTCTAGGACTACATTTTATCAGATCACAGCCAAATCTGATCAGAAAGTTGCATTCTGTACTAAGAATGAGGCTCAATCTTGTTTTATACTTTTTCACCCTCAACTTACATACTGATTAGATGGTCCAAACTGAGTGGATGTATGAGGAAAGGTTCTAGACATGTTACTGCTGCTTCTGTTCACTGTCACTAGAGATGAAAGCAGTACTTAGTAGTTTTCATGCCCTCTTTCTATGGGATGAATACCATCTGCTCAGCAATGCATTTACACTATTGAGAAACAACATCAAGGAGGGAAAAAAAATAAAAATCACATTTTGCATGATCTTTTCATGCCTGTTCCATTTTCATTGTAATGTACCCCTCCAGATATTTACAGTTTAAAGGATCACAGACCACACTGTGACTGACAGACAACACTTACAACAGCAACAGCCTACATGGCACTGAATGTTATAAATAAAATGATCCTATAATCTATGTCAGCAAGACACATTCCTAAGTGAAATGCTAAAAAGGGCAAATCCCATTCTACACCTTTTCTTGTGTTGCATTCACTTGTGCATTTTCTCAAGCCTCACAGGAGTGCATCCTATAATTAATCAGACTGTATTAAGTTGAGTTACTCCTCAATTCCCTTCTATTGGATTTTTGGAGGGTCTGCTTGAGGAACTTTGTAGGGATGGACTAGAGGACTGTCATCTGCATCACAATGGTTTAAACTGCAATTTCCCTGCAAAGCATGTTGTTATCAGACAGAGAAAAAGTTGAACTTGCACGTTTGCCCTTAGTCCAAGATAAGCCAGCTAGACCAGTATGAAGGCAATCATAAATTTAGATGAGATTTTTCATAAGTGAATAGGACTCAATTAAAAGCCCAGTTAAACTTTGAAGTAAAGAAAGGTCTGGCAGCTGAAGACATGTACGAGCTTCAGGATAGAACATAAGGGCGCAAGTATCACATTAAATGATCAGCACAGATTTCAGTAGGAAACGTACTTTAAGATATTCTGCAACTTGAACGCCTTATTGCCTATTTTTCACAATTCATTTTATATACAATAAGTAATTTAGAGGAGAGCTCGCTCAATCCAATAGCCTTTTAAAACAAAAGGAGCTTTCCATTGGTATCAGTGAACTCGAATCAGGCTCTTAAGAAAAAAACCAACACACCAACCACCACCAAAACCAAAAAGTCCTAATTCATCAGATTTACAAGAAACTCCACATATTTTAATGTAAAATTCTTCTGTACATGGAACAAATTGCTCTTGATCAGAATGCAAAGTATATAATATGTTAATTATTGCTATTCTAGTGTCCTGGTTTTGGCTGGAATTGAGCTAACTGTCTTCCTAGTAGCTGGTATAGTGTTATGTCTTGGATTCAGTATGAGAAGAGTGTTGATAACACACTGATGTTTTCAGTTATTGCTAAGTAGTGTTTAGTGTAAAGTCAAGGATTTTTCAGCTTCTCATGCTCAGCCAGCAAGAAGGCTGGAGGGGCACAAGAAGTTGAGAGAGGACACAGCCAGGACAGCTGACCCCAACTGGCCAACGGGGTATTCCATATGATAACATTCCATGTGATGTCATGCCCAGTATATAAACTGGGGGGAGTTGGCCTAGGGGGATCACTGCTTGGGAACTAACTGTGCATCGGTCAGCAAATGGTGAGCAATTGCATTGTGCATCGCTTGTATATTAAAATTATTTTATTTATTTATTATTATTGTCATTTTATTATTGTTATTATTATCATTATTAGTTTCTTCCTTTCTGTTCCATTAAACTGTTCTTATCTCAAGCCACAAGTTTTACTTTTTTTTTTTTCCAGTTCTCCCGCCCATCCCACTGGGTGGCAGGGAAGTGAGTGAGCGCCTGTGTGGTGCTTAGCTGCTGGCTGGGGTTAAACCACGACATCTAGTTAGATTATATTAATCTTCAATGATTTAACAGCTTATATATGAAGTTGTGGTTTGCTTGTGGTTTTTTTTGCCTTTCTGTAATTTTTTATTTAAGTTGGCTTACTTATAACCTTCATAGTCATTAAGAAAAGCAGCAGTAGAAAAGTACAAGGATTTTGAGATTTATGTTCCTTTGGAATGCAAAATATTCATGGTTTTGTTTTCATCTTAAATTGGAATAAAATGTCAAAATATTGAAAATTTGTGATTTAAAATGAATCAGATTGAAAAAGATGGAAACATCCTCATTTATTTTCAAAACATTTGAACATTCTATATAACTTAATACCTACAATTTTAATTTTTTTTTTAATTTTGAATTATGTTAACACCAAGTGTTAGTGGTTGTTTATACAAAACATAGTTCAGCTATTTTCTCATACATAACACAAACCAAAGAACATTATTTTATTAAAGATATAAATTATGTATTTCTTATATACCTAAGACTATAACCATGGCTACACAGCATCACCAATTCAGCAACCTATTTTTAATTTCTTTGCAAGAGATTATATGAGACTGAGAGCTCTTTATAGTGTCCAGTAAAGATAATAGAGTCCCATTGATGGCAATGGTCTTTGGATTAAATTCTAACTGTTGTTCTTACCAATGACTTGGAGAGGAAAGGACATGAATTCTCAGATGTCTTTCTGAAATCTCTCCCATATAGAAGAAACTGCTCGAGATCATCTCATGAATTATAGCAGTTCCAATAATAAGTGCTGGCCCTACTTCAAAAGACAAAATTTTGGAAGACAATCTGTCTCTCACAATGTGCTTAAACTCAGTTTTCAGTAGCTGGTGCCAACCAATCTATTCCACATAAATTGAACTGAAGTTCTCCAAGGAGATTTTCTGTTCAGGTTCCCTAGAGATTTCGTAGTCATCAGCACAGTCCATGTCAGATTTACAGAGGAGGGAAAGACAGTCAAGTATGAACCTAGCTGGTCTTCTTAGAAACATATTAGGGGAAAAAAAAGTTTTTCATTTAAGTTCCTTGTGACAATTCAGCCTCAGAATTATGAAAATTCAGGATGGGGACATGAGAGAAGTATGAGAGAGCCCTAAATCCTTGCAAACTCTGTTTCACCACTGTAAATTCCCCCATTTCTTATCCCTCAGTAAATTGCTTCTCTCTGGCTCTCATTTCTCCACACCTTCAGTAGACGTAACACCTTTCCTCCACTGCACCTTGTTCTGCTTTATTCCATTTTAGTCTTATGGTATATATTGCATGGTTTCAAACAGGAGTAAAATTCTCATCTCTGTATCCATCATTCAAATTCTTTGCCAACAGAAGCACAAATGTGTTAATTTCTTATGATTAATTAGCTAATGTTTACTTTACACTTAAAATATAAATAGCTGTGTCCTTCAGGTGCCAAGTATTTCACTTCTGCAATTATTTATGCAGAGTGCCCGGAATTTTCTCCGAAAAGGCACACAGTGTTTCTTTGTGCAGCCCATCTAGACAACATTATCAACTGTTCAAAGATATTTTTATGCTTTGTGCCTTGTTGGAACCAGTCCGAACATGGAAGCACAGTATACTACAAGAAGTTCAGAGGCAGCTTACACCTTCTTCTCCTGGTCTATATATCTATCTAAAAGCTTTAGAGAGTGCAAGGACTGATCCTTCTTCAGTCCTCCGGAAAGCAGACTCTCCTAAAATAAAATCTAAAGCACTAAACCTGTACCTTAGCTGTACTTTGCACTAGGTCTGTCAGCTGATCAGTCGTAATCACTTTTTGTGTCAACTTCCCTATGTCTGATGTATAACGTCTCTTGAAAAAAATCTGTAAATTGGTATAATACCTCCATGCCAGCATGATGCAACTACTCATGACTGCACAGGTGCTTTATGAAACTACTAATAACAATACTATTGTCAATTCTTGACACGGACAAAATATGTTCTTTAAATTGATTTAAAAAGTGCTAACCAAATGCAAGCTCTAATACAGCAAATAGTTCTGTGCAGATAAATCCTGATTTCTGCAAAACATGAGAGAGAAGTCAGAATCTTTAAGGAAGTTGGCAAAATCAGAGGCACTGTACATGCCTCTGATAACATTGTGGTACACCACCTTGTTACTTCTATGCACACAGGCTAAAATATCATAAACTAGTTCTTTAAATGATACAGGTTTTGTTAACTTTCACAATTATTACTCAATGCTGCACTCAGGACGATGCATACCAAAACAGACATATACACATGACAAGGCTTTTATACTGTTAGCACTCAAGACTGACCAAGTGTGCAGGAATTTCACTGGAGAAGCCAGGTAGGTACCCTTTGCTGGGGTAATCAGCTCAGACACACTGCCACGTGAATCCTGCAAACCAGTAAACACTGTACTATGATTGCTAATAACAGGTCATAGGCTTTGTGCTAGGCTAACAAGGGCTTCAGGATTTGTTATGCTTTGTCTTGTTTTGGTTTGCCTGGAACTTTGTTCAGCTTGTTTAGCTGCAACAGCAACCACCTAATGACCAGGTAGCTATTGCCTAATTTGTTTTAGATTTGCTTAGCTTTGTATAATTGTGTGGTGTAATGTCTACTGTTAAGAATTTTGACACAGGTATGAATAACAAGTAGATATGCTGTGTACAGTGAACTGTCTATGACCGTGGAATAATGATGAAGCATGAAGTAGTACAGGCAAGAGGTGATAGCAAAGGCCTTGAAGGCAAGAGCAGAGAACGGTACTAGAGGCCGCAGGGGTATCAAAAACTCACCAGAGGCTGGTTACTGACAGTAATACAAGCTTAGGAATTGGGAACATGCAATTCCAGCAAAGGAAGATGAACTATTCTACCTGGAATGACTTCCCATTGAATATCTCAGGATGCTCACAGCTCATTTTAACATTGTGTCCCACCCCACACACTGAAACCACTGACCTTAGGACCCAGAGGAGCAGGGAAGTGGTGAGCATAAAGCCAGAGAAAAGGGAGAGTTCGCCAGAAAGGGTGTTTTTGTATGGCAAGCTTTAGCTCTAATATTGTTAAGGAGATTTATTTTGTATTAAGTAGATAACTGGGACTGTGGTGCTAGTGCCCACTGAATGTTACAATGTAACTGACTAGCAATAATGATGGTTTGTAGTATTTTAGCTACAGTTAAAACTTTTGATTATGCCAACAATGAAATCCTGGCTTCACTGTAAGGTGCCTCCCTTCTGAGAGTAACACCACATAAGTCACCTGGGCTGGAAAATGGGCCTGGTGAACGCATGGGTATCTGCAATCATCCATTTACATCATACAAAAAAATGTTCATCTATATTTAACTGCAAAGTTTAATAACTAAGTTACTCCCTTTCTGTTCACTGACTGCTTTCTCTCTCCAAGGAATGATATACTAATATATGCCAATACAGTTCCCCAGTCAGTGGGGCCCACATACACAGACATCCATGTGTTCACATTCAAACACAGAACCAACTCACTAGAGTGCACTTAAAGAAACCAGTACCATTCCTCTCCATCTGCAAAGGTGTCCCATAGGAATAATCAGAAAATCCAAACTTTCAGTATCAGTATATTTTCACAAAACTATATGATGCTGATGACACTGTATCTGCTAATGGAAAGCTCTTTTAGCCAAGAGACAGTGAACAGCCCTCAAATTAACTGGGGGGGGTGGGAAAAAAAAAAAAAAAAAAAAAAAAGAAGAGCAGAGAACATGTAAAAGCTTTTTCTATTGTGCCACATAGATTATTTCAGGGACTGAAGAAAACATTTATAGTTTTCTTATTGTCAGGGCCCAAATGGAGGGCCTCTCGCCACCTCTACCACCAGCCATGGTAAAGGCAACCGGATACCTCCCGCCTTTTAGCATTGAGCCCTGCATGGACACAGCGCGCACTGTGCCTTCACTCTCACTGTTAAACATCTCTTAAATGTTGACAGCAGCAGTTCTTCTAAAGCACTGGCAAAGGATATACAAAATTATCCTGCAGGTGGGCTACCATTGGTTTGACTGTCTCAACATACACATACATATAGTGCAGTTAGTGCGGTGTATGCACCTCATGTGTGTACCTATGTCTCAGCTATATTTAAACTAGGTAAGATGCTGTTGTCAGCGTAGCTGCAGTGACAGAGGATTCGGCACAGACTGCAACAATTCACTAGCAACACCATCAGGAGCTTCATGCTACCATGCCCAAGAAGTCAGTAGTTTGAAAGGGGTTCAAATACGGCTTCTCTTTAGCCTATACGTTATCTCCTACAGCTGTAGTCACTTCAGAGACAAGACGAAAGAGGTGCTCAGAATCTATTTATAGTGTGTGAAGGTTCTGCCTAAGGATAGGGATCTCCAGTGAACCTGCAATAAAATACACCTTGGTTTAGCAGTTTAGTGCAGGTCAGTTGTAGGTCATTGGTGGGGTGGGGAGAAGTTCCTGACCTACTGATCTGACAACATTAAGACCATCTGTAGCTGGAGAATTGAGGTTGTGATAGTTCAGCTATCTTATTTGCATATTTAGAGAAATAAAAAGTTAGTTATTAAAATGTTAAATATATTAACATTTATTTAGCTACTGCATATGCATAACTAGAAGCATTATTCTTTGATACATATGATGGGTTTAATTAGGGTAACCTAATTTCATTAAGACAATTATAAAGGATCTAGTGAAAGCCATGGAAGCATGGCTTTACCTGCTTCAGCTACTTAAATTGGTTTAGCTTTTATCTTTGACAGAGTTATTGTAGATATTTAATTCTTATGAAAAAAATACAATAATCTAAATCAGCACCTGGTTATCAAGTTAAGGAGGTTTCTTCTTTATAAGCAGGAAAAGATGGTAATATTTCAGAGTTCAGATAGCCTTTCAAGGGAAGTGACCTAAGTCTCACCCCATCTGAAACAGTTCTCCTGGAACATGAAATCTAAGATATGAGACTCGTCCTTTTGCCCTAGTACAACACTTCAGTGGGGTTACTCCAAGTTCACAGTATTTTAAATAAATTAAAATTGAGATCAAAATCAAGTTATTACATGTACCAGAGGCTTTGCCTTTTTTTTAGTAAGTAATCTTGGTCTTACTAGTTTAAGAAACATCATAATTATATTTGTTCACACTAATCATGCAGTATTGTTCACCAATATTTTTTTTAACACTGTAACTTAAACATAAATTGTTGTCACAGAGTATTCAGAACTGAAACAATAATCAGTGAGCTGCAGAATATGTTATTTAGTTCTACAATTGGATAAGGGCATGACAGTTTCTGTGTGAATTTTTTGACACAGAAGTACAAAGCCACAGATCTGCTAAACTACCACAAACATGATTTTGGAAGTTACTTTCAATTAAATATCATGCCGGTAGATCTCACTGCTGATGGAAATAATCAGGGACAGATGGAAGAAGTAAATATATTTAGAATACAAATACAATAATTGCTTTTTATTTTTTTCTCACTTTACTCCTCTCTGACCTCAAACAGAAGGGTAAAGATCACTGAAAATATTTGATTGCATTTTTCAAGAAAGTCCAATGATGGTCTTTAATAGTTGAAATCTTTAGAAGTTATGAAAATTGAGGTAGAAATCATGACAATAAAACCCCATGAAAAGTTAAGTAAATACAGGAGTTACTAACCGTAAAACGTAATTGTTTAAAAAGAAGCCTCACTTAAAATAGGTGCCCCAATGAACTCAAGCGTTTCTCATATTCCCTGCACTTTTAATGTTTTATTGAAAAAAAACCCAAAACCCTGAAAACTTGGAAGCATCTAAACTGAAATTCCATGACTATCCACTAGGGAGACCAAAGGTTAATCTTCGAATTGCAAAGGGGAGATCATCTCAGCTAACATTAGATGTCTACAATTTGACATGTCCAACTCTGCTAGTCACCCTACACTCCTTTTGTAGTCAGTGGAGAGAAACAGGCTTGCGGATGTAATTTTCTTTTTTCCACTTGTTCTCTTAATCTTCTTCAATGAAATTTCTCTGAAGGGGTATTTTATTTCTCTGCTAATTCCAGCACAGCAGTCTCTAATTAAATTAGTAGCTCTTGGGCAACAAGGACTTAAAATGTCAGCATTAAGTTTAAAGTTGTCATGCATCCTATATGAAGTGTTACACTTCTCACAGAGTTTCACGTTAAGTAAAAAATATGAAGAGAAAGGAAGATAGCTGGGTCCACAGAAGCACCAGAGCTGAGGTAAACAAGATATGTCTTGTTTGTTAGCTGAATGCAATTATTCTGAGACCTGTTCCACTCATTATGCAAACAGCATAGGGCTGAAGTAGGAACAGCCCTTCCAAATACCCTCCCCCATCAGAGGAGTGAGACACACATATATTCTATCCTGCCTTTTATTATAGTTGAAAAAATATTTGTATCAGGAAGGAAATTACTGTATTTCAAAATTTGTTGTTCTCTAATAAGGGTGAAAAGTCACAGTAATCTTACAGGTCTATGGTTGTGTTTACATTCTGAACTGTACTTTGAATTAATAGTTTCCTAGGAATACACTACAAACGGTGAAAATTGCTTTTGACCTTTTTAGTTAAAAAGTATGACACATCTAAAGTGGATTTTTTCATACACAAGACCAATTTTTGAAAAATTTATCTGTTCAGAAATAAATTTGAAGATACAGGCAGTTCTGTTTTCTTCGGCTCAAAGCAATTTTTTTTTTTTTTTAATACAAATGTTCTATTAAAGGTAACTGCAGCAAACAAAATGTTAAAAGTGAAAAAGAAGAGGTAGAAATTATTTTCTACCTGCTTTTAATGATTTGCTATTACCATTGACCATTATTTCTGTTATCTCAGAGGATCAGACCAGCTAGTACTTCACTGCAATCATCCTTCATTCAAAAGTGACATTTTTGTGTAATTTGTACTCTTCCAGTATAACAATAGTCTGGATAAATAGATATTAGATCTAGGTAGTATTCCTGAGAGTCTAAATCAAGAAGTGCTTTACTTTTGGAAATACTGATTGAGTTGTGGAAGGCAGGTATACCTCTAGGTAACAGTTTGGTGCATCTCTGTCCTGAGTGTTCAGCTAACCCTGTTGCATGGAAATAGTTTGCAACTGATTTATTTGGAACACTTCTCAGATTCTACTGCTTTCTACTAAGCAGTCCGTTCTATTTTGTGCTGATCCAGTATTCAGCATGTTTTACTGATTCCTGCCACATCAGGCACATAGACTGAAGTTGTTTTTTGATTTTTCCATTAGCTGCTGATAGAGCTAAAAGCATTCCTCATTATTTTCTTTACCACCCAATTTAGACAGTTATTTAGCTTCACTGAATTTGCAATGATGTTTAATGTCACTTTGGCAGAGCTTGTATACTAAGTTTATTTGGTCACGAAGCTTCCTATATTCCTTGCTTTGGCACTTGTGTTTACAAATCAAATTTCAGGAATTAGTTAAAAGTTTTTAATGTGCTTTACAAGTTTATTAAGATAAAACCAGTAATATTTTATACCTTAATGCACATGGAAAAAAAAAAAGGGAGAAAAGAAAATAAACAGGATTTGGGTTGCACAACTTCTCCATTTTACAAGATACTTGATATGATCCTTAAATTTGGGTTCAGTTAGTAGATCAAAGCAGCTAAAGACATTGACTATTTAGTGTGTGTCTTAACCTGTGCGTAAGTCTCTTCAATACACACTAGAACCCACTTAAGTGCAATTGCAAAGTGAAAATTATCCATTTACCTTCCCAATAATCTGTCCAATTAATCAGGCACAGAAGGTCATTTGGCATTAAACAGATAGTGCTAGACTTTGTGAAAATCTTTTGTAGCATTCATTCACTTGGTGTTAGCAGACCCACTGTAGTAACCCAGAATGCGTTAAGTCAGTTGTAGAGAAAACAGCTTTATGGACCTGACCAGTAGAGTTTATTTCAAGTACCATAAGCAGGGGTAAGACTTTTGCAGTTGATACCATATTATCCTAGAAGATGCAGTTTTCATCATTTATTTATTTTCTGGTTTTCATTATGGTGCTTAAAAAGACACAAAAAAGATCACCTTAATTTTAGGAAATAGAAATAAAAAAATATATGAAAAAATTAGATTCCACTTCTAAAGATAACCAAACAACCCAGTAAAGAACCATAAATCTCATGATCAAGAATAATTTTTTTTCTTCATTCTCAGCTCTTTCTCTGACCAAGTCAGACCACAGACTATCATATTTACTTTTGTTTTAAGTGTTGAGAGTATGTCTGTGGTCAAAACCAAGTTGGGCTTTTTTACTAGGAAGACTTCACAAAGCCAAGCTGGAGTCAAACTACAGGTTATGCCACCTGGGTATACAGTGTAAGTCATTCAGACCTCTAGAGTCAGACCCTGCTCAGTTTATTGCTGTGTTTAGAGTCTAGTTATATGAACATAAAATTCTCCTTCATGAAGGATTCCATCTCCAGTAAGGATGAACTGATAACATTCCAACTATCTACATACATGTACCTGCACCAGAACCCATATCTTCTTTGTTCTCTGTATTAACCTTATTAATATGCTTATAAAAATTAACTTGTATGTTTTAAACCTGATATATGTGGTCTCTTTACATACACATGCATTTAAGTATAAAATAATTACTAGGACACTAAAAATCCCAGTGAAATTTCTTAGGATTTTGGATCAACATCACAAAACTTTCAGGGTATCTATTGAGAACTTTTCTTCAAAATAATTTTCAGATGCTTAGAAACAGAATACCAGTCAAATGGAAAACTACATGGTAAAAATAATTTTCAGGATATAACTTCATCACTTTTTTGTAATTTAATTTAATTTAATTTGATTTAATGATGAAACATTTTCCAGTCAACAGTATTGTCTCAAGATATTTCCCATATATTGGAGAGAAGTTTATACTTCAGAGATAATTTATGGAACCACCAGAGTTAACCTTTCTTCAGTAATAAAGGCATACTTTAAAAAACAAACTGTTGTGTGGGTTGCTAAAAGCTTTGTACATGATGGTTTTGTGACAAAGCTGAAGCCTTGAAACAGCTTTGAAGTAGAAGTTTGGCAGTGCTTCAAAGCTGAGAGAGATGGCACAGCTTAAAGGACTTTTCCCCCTTTTCCCCACATTGAAAATAAAATGACTAAGGCAGAAGGATGTGCTTAAATGGAGTAAAGATTAAAACTAGTTTTGCCAAGTGGGTAAAACATAAAAAGAAAAAAAGGTATGAGTTTGCTTGGTTTAAACACAAAAAAAGAGGTAGAACATGTCTGACATAACTTACGAAAGAGCATGGTTGACTGAACTGTCCAAGTTTAAAGCTAAGAATTATATAAATAGTTTTGAAATAGAGGCGAATTGATAGTGTTTTGAAGAGAGATTTCCTCATATTTATATACCATTTCTTCTTGTTCAGAAAATTTGAACTATGTGATTTTTCTCAGTGGATCTTTTCTAAAGAAATCAAACAATTAACACTTCCTCCACTGACTGTTCTTCATTAAGGGACATTCAAATTTGCCTTTAATGATAGAAAAAGAAGCAATTAAATGAAAAAGGAAGAAAGCCCTTCCAGATGCACTGTCAGAAATGAAAACAACTCCAAAGAGACCCACACATAATGTAAAGTAATTAAATGATAAAGAATTTTTTGAAATAGGTTAAACAAACACCTGTCAAATAGTTTCTGTACAGCTGTTCAAATTTGGGGGCAAAGAAATGGACTAGATGACTTCTCTAACAGCTACAGTTTGGTTCTTTTGGGGTTATAACAGACAGAAATACAGATTTTACATGCATATTTAGGTTAGATTAAGTTGTTTTCATTATGCTAAAACAGTACATACATTAAAAAATGCTGAAGGAATTTAATCTGCATTTCAACCTTCTAAGGCATGGATTTTTTTTCGTTTAGGGCCAATGAAAAGCTAACAGAAAACAGATAAAATAGTCTGTACACAGAATAATCCTAGTAGCCAAATTGTGTAGGAAGCTGGAGGGCTGTGATTTGCATAGGACACAATCTAAGGAGGAATACTTTTCATTCCTCAAGGCAAGAGATGATAAGGACACAATCATGGGATTCAAGGTAGGGAGACAGAAGTCTAATCCTAAACTTGTGTTCATTCAGTACCAAATTTATAATCTCTGTGGAACAAAACAATATTCTGAAGCAATGGAAAATGATAGTCCAGTAAAGGGCCTCTCTGCCCAAAGCAGAGTGGGAATGTGACAGTACAATTACAGGTTTTCTTTCCATGCCTTACTAGGTTTGCAGCACTATTACAACTTGCCTAATAATAATGCAGTAAAACATTACTCACATTAACAAAGCAGAAGCTTTTGTCCTCATAGCACTGTTCCTTAAGATTGGCTGGAGCTCCTGCTCATAATAATCCAAACACCTCAGGTCAAAGCATCATCCAAATGCCTGTACCCAAAGCAAAACACATATCTTCAGTGATTATGTTTTTAAAAGCAGTCTATTCTTTAGAGCTTGACTACGTCACAGAAAGCCCTATTGTCTGCTGGCACAGACAGACGAAGTTCTTCATTCCAAGTCTGTGATATTCAAAATCAAAACAATCTGATAACCAGATTTTTCTAAGCAAATGACACAAACAAACAAATAAATAACATTCATGGTAATAAAAAAGCAGCAGAAAAAACACAGCACTGTTACGGAATATAAACTCATCTTTCTGCAATAGCTGAGAGAAGGGAATCCCCTCAAAACAGCAGAAGTTCCAGAATTTGCTATTTTAACCAAATCTTGTCTAAGAAAGTGTGAAGATAATCATAAAAATTCAATGACCTTCTGTTATTACCTAATAAAATATACTCCAAGCTATTTTCACTCTCTTCCTTCCGAAGTAAGCTGCAGTATTATAACCCCTTCCTAATTAGCCAG
Source organism: Buteo buteo (assembly GCF_964188355.1). Taxonomy (NCBI): domain Eukaryota; kingdom Metazoa; phylum Chordata; class Aves; order Accipitriformes; family Accipitridae; genus Buteo; species Buteo buteo. The sequence goes on along the minus strand of NC_134190.1, from coordinate 21,030,882 downwards.
GACTTCATACCATGCTGATGTGTCTCTACAGTTTTGGCTCCAGGAGCCAGCACATTTCCAACCATAATATTTCTTGTATCATAACAAAGGAGTATGAATTATCACATGGAAAATGTTACATTAGGATATTGTACACTTTTCTACTTGAATAAACCGACTACAGCCTGCAGAAGGAACACCCAGAAATCTTTGATTCTTCCCTACAATTTATATGTCACCTTTTCACCCCTCTTGATTTCAAGGACTAGCTGTTTTTCTCCCCTTTTACTTTTCAGTAATCATAAAAGTCAATAGTGCTCTGGCTATAGGTGCTTACAAAATTCATCAAAACTGCATAACTGAGCAGATGCAACATTTAAAGTTTTTTCTTACTGACAACCATACAGAAAAATACTAAGCAAAGGTCTCACAAGCTCAGCTGTTTGTTGTGTCTGCTGATAATCAGATTACCAGTTTTTTAAATTCACTAATTATTTACTAAATTAAATTTAGTAAATTTACGGATTGCTTACAAAAGTCACTAATTATACCACGAATTTCATATTATAAGGTAGCTAGAACAATGGGTCAATATACAGGATCAGTAGAGATATTAATCAGTATCTCTCCTGCTATGGAAAGCTAGTATATATAAAATTGCTTAAAGGAACTAGTTGTGTTTAAAACCAATTTTCATAATTCTGGAGACTAGATAATTGCAAAATATTTGCATGTCTTAAGTAAATAATGCAAACAATGAGTGAATACTTGTCTCACATCAATGTATTTCCTGAATAGGTCTGAGAGTGAATACAATTGCATTCCTTTGCAAATGGAAGATTATTAGAAACTTGAAAGGCAACTTGAAAATTCTTTTGTAGATTTTGGAAGGAAAAGAAGAAAAGAAACAGTCTTTCAGTGAAACAGACACATAATCATTTTATATTATTTATTCCCCATATAGGGATTTTTTACATGTTTTCCATGCTTTCTCCCTGACCCTGCCCCATCAACACAGCATTTTTAAAGAACAGACTAACCAAAAGGACTAAGTAGCAGATTTTTCTGACAGCTTTGGAATGATCGCTCTCTGTACTAATTAGGAGGATCCTTGGGTGTTCTCTTACAGCATGTACTGAAGCTTGCTCTCAGAATTAACACTATAATCCACCCACTATTAGAAATATCATGCTCATTTTTTTCACACTATGATCTCCTCCACAGTAGAGGATTAATGTGTTTAGCTTGTCAAAATGTCAACAATCAACTTTTATGAATCTAAGATGTTATATAACTTGTAAAAAGTATTTCCTGGCAGTATGAAAATGTTGCCAAAAGAAAATACTATGTGAGGCCATTAGTACCTGCAGGGTATTATCAGCTACACCCACAAATATTCTCACTTAAAAATGTGTGTGTTTTTCTTTAGAAGTAATAGGAGTTGTCCATAAGTAGGTCCTACTTTATATACAGGCTAATATTCATGCAAGAGAGTTCAGCAATTACTATAGTGAATGTCATCTGCTACTTCTCTCCTACCAGCCCATGCAAACACAAAACTCATTGCTTCTTAGTGCTCTGTCATCCTCAGGCATAGCAGGTGTCAGTTCTTCATTTCTTCTTCTCATGTGGATGTGATATTTTCCAGCTTTAAATATGTGGTTGGTTGCAGACTCAATAGGAAGCATTAGATTTTTTCTCACACTGGTAAAACAGCCATGGGTCAGAAGGCATCACCTCTACACGCTAGATATCCCTGAAGGAATAAAAGTTGGACTATCCTGAAGCATGGCTCGTGCTTGCAGAAAGATGAGTGCAATGTACAACTTTGAATTAAGAACTTTAGACTTAAGAAATATAGATGCTTTTAGAAATCTTGCCGGTATCAAATGCTATCTCACAATGATGAGACAACTGCATACTGGGCTGTATCAGCACAAGCGTAGCCAGCAGGTCAAGGGAAGCGACTCTTTCCCTTTGTTTGACGCTACCCGACCACATCTAGAGTACCACCTCCAGTTTTGGGCTCCACAGTATAAAAAAAAAAAAAGAAAAAAGAAAAAAATGGGGTGACTACAACAGAGGGCTAGCAATGTGGTAAGGTGACTGGAGGACATGAGGTAAGGCGGTGAGAGCTGGGTTTGTTCAGCCAAGAAAAGAAGGCTAAGGGAGAGATCTTACCACTGTCTTCAGATGCATAACAGATAATTACAGAGGATGAAGCCAGATTTTTCTTAGAGGTGTATCATGAAAAAGAAGCAATGTTCAAAAATTGTAGCAAAGGAAATTCTGATTAGATGATAAAACTTTTCATGTTGAGGTTGGTCAAACACTGGGAAAGATTGTTCAATGATTCTGTGGTATCTCTATCCTTAAACATACTAAAATTGGATGGCAATACCCTAAGCTATCCAATTTCACTTTTAACTTAGTCTTGCTTTGAGTAGAGGTTGATACAGGTGACCCTGAGAGATCAGATGACCATCTATAAAGAATTCAAATGGGTATGGAAAGTAACACTGGCTTTATACTTTTGTTGATTCACATGCAGAGGGCATGGTCAAAGTAATTTTGCTCAGAACAGAATTGGTATCTCCCTTACAGCTACTTAAGAGATTCTATATCAAATTCCTGTATTAACTACAACTGTTATCTTTAAATGACATTTCTCAGTCAAAAGTGAGGAATGTAACTCTCTCTTATGAGAGAAGAGATCATATTTTGTTTGTATAGAAAAAAATAGAAAAGATTACTATAGTGCTCTAAGAGGTATTTTCTCCATCACCAGCTAGCAAGATAAGAATTTCAGCAAAAATTGTCATGTACTTTTTCTTCCAATTAACTCATATTTTCACAATACAAATATTTTACTTAAATTAATTTACCTTCTCATCTAAACTGCTTTTAATGCCATTTTTTGTACAGAGCTACCATAATGCCTTTTTGGATATTTTATTTTTTTCTCGTGGGAGAATGAGGTAAATAATCAGTGGCAACTCTTTCACAGGGAACCTTAACCTTATGACTAGCTTCTTGTTCCTGTTTCACAGATTCAAATGGGTGTGCCAATACCCAATAAAGTTCAGTTTCACTTTCAGAGTAGCACGATCCTTTTATCTCACTGCCAACGTCATCTTCACAACTTTCCAGCAGCACATGCTGCAATCAATCTCTTCTTTTGTGAAAATAATTCTTTCTAGTTATTTATGTGGAGTGACAGTGACTGAGCCATTACTACTTTACCCCATGAGTAGTTATAAAAGGATACTGCAGTGGCTATATCTCCTTATTTCACCCTCAAAAAGCCTTCAATACCACACTAATCTCATCTACAAAGACCCATTTTACTAGCAGGAGAAGAAAGGAGATGTCAGTGTGTTCCTTCACAAGCTATCATATTTTTCTGCTCTCCACTACAAAATGGTACTTCTACACATGCTACTGGACAGGGAAAATTATCATTTTATAGAGCTAAACAGATGATTCATCTTTAGAACTGAACTGAACGATCTGCTCCCCACCCCCCCACCCCCCAAGAAAAAGTACTCATGCACATATGCATTATTTTCCCCCAAGTCATAAAAGTGAAGTGTAGCTTAAATAAATGCTAAATCTGATTCCATGCTGCCTGGCAGCAAAATGAGATTTCTTTACGTTATTATGAATACAGTATTAACAAAATGTACTGCATACAAATAGCACTTAAATGGGTAAGGACTCAGACATTGATTTGTATTTTCCAGAACTCTTCATTACCTTTAGTTATTTTCAGAATGCATCAGAAGTATTCCATTCATATCTCTTACAGTACTACCAACAAAACAAGTAAGAAAACATAAAATGTCGTATTAACATCTTTATCTATTTGATTTAAAATAAACATGCCAAATGAAATATAAAGCCAAGGGGATATTAAAAATGCAGTGGAGTAACATCACAAAAATATCCCTTCATACTTTGGTACATTTCGCTACCTGAACAAGTTTATTTTAAACTTTTAAAAATTAATGGTATTCATCACTTTTTCAATTAATTTTAAAGGCATATGATAGAACAAATGCAAAAGATGGCAACGCAGAAAAAATAATTAGGGTTCAAATATTTCTGCATAAAGATCCAAATCCTGCATGGATATAAATTAGTGCAGAAGCTTGGAAATAAATAATATATGCAAATTTATGCTCCAAAATCCAAATCAGAAAAATTACATGAGTTGTAGACTACAGATGTTCACATATTATTCAGTGAATCAGGTGCACTAATTTTTAGATGAAACTGCAAGAATAAGATTTGTTACAAACATAGCTACAAAAAATTTGAATGAAAATGCTCAAAGTAAAATCTTTTGTTTGGGATTGCATGGCTATGAAATGTACAAGTGGAAATTATCTCAGTTAAAATAATTTTGCTTCTTTTTCCCCCATCAGAAGTCTGCTACTTGTCAAACTTGGCCAACTCAACAGAAGAACATAAGAAGGAAACATCCATATTTAGTACTCTTTCTATGCCACTTCAAATAATGGTAGTTTAAAGAGAAGAGTAAAATCCAAGAAGGCATTGCTTTGTTTTTCTCTCAATGTACCTCATGTTTACAGCAGCTAAACAAACTAGACATGTTTCATTCCCATCAAAGTCATGCCCCTTCCAGTACCTGCAAATAACAGAAAAACTAATACAAATTCTTGATTTCTGAAATCTCACGAAAACCCCAGAACATCCTGGTGCCATCTCTTTCATGACATAAATACAAAGCAGCAGGTTCTGATGCCTCTGACATCTTTTGAAATGCCACTAATAAGATTTTACTGATTGCTACAGATATTAAAATTTGATGGGTCTCAATATAAATACCCTTCATATTTTCTTCTCCACACAAATTATTTTATTTAATATAGAATCAGCTGGTGAAGCTCATTCTCCTTCAAACTTTGCTAATGATTTCAGGGTGTGCAAGAAAATTCTACTACTGTTGAGTGTCCTCAGGAATCCCAAGTGCTCAGCAAAATCTATGGTTAAGGCTTGCCCTGTTGAGATAGATTCTTGATCAATAATGAAATGTTCTTAATCAAAAAGTTTTAACTTCTGCTCATGGGATATTCAAAGAAATGAAAAAGTGTAAGGATTGCTTTGTAGAACATAACTTTCTCTTTACCCCTGTGCTGTAAGAACAAATACCTATGCAGTCAATAAATAGCAGCTCATCAAGACAAAGCATCAGGTTGTGTTTCAAGGTTCCATCCTGCTAGCAGAAGCGAAAATCTATATGAGGACACCTGGGATATGAGAAGAGCACAAAATTGCTCTGAGCCACTGCGCTCACTGATAAATGGCACACTAAGAAAAAGACATTACTTTCCTCCCTCACAAGTAGCACTAACGGAAATCTATAAGAAGTTATTTTCAAGATCATGTTTCTTATTATTTAAATTCTCCCTCAACATATAAACCAAGTCTGATATGTACAAATCTTAAGAAACAGACAGAAACCCAAGCTGTATCCTGGGACACAGAAAGCTTTCAAAATCTGCAACTGACAATACACAGAAGGAGGATGGTATAACAGTTACTACAGCCTAAGACACAAGAGGATTAGGTTTGATTTTCTGATCCTTCCCATACTAATACTCCCTCTAAAAGTTAGGCAACTCACTTGGTCTTTTGACTAAGCTGAACCAGGGGCACAACAGTGCTACTGTGTTCCCTGTCTCAGTACACAACTCATCCGTTTTCTACACTATATTGCAATGAAATCCATCTCTCCTCTCCCACACATTGATTTCAAAGTAGGAAATCCATGTGTGAGGTAGGAGAGGAGCCAGGCATCCCGGAGTTCACAAAGGGTCTAGGTCTGCAGATCAGACGCAGCATGCATCTCTATGAATGTTCCCTAGCCTTTAAAAAGAGAATGTTATTAAAACAGCTAAGTCAATGAATTATGAACACTACAGACTTTGAATCCCTACAGAGTTTCAAAAGCTAGCTGGAGCTCACCTCTCACTGAAGTTAACTGCATTTAGGATACTGAACCTGGACATTAGGAATTAAAAGGAACTATGTAAATGCCCCCAAACCCCTCTGAAACAGTTCAGACTACACCTTGTTCTATTTAGTTTATATCTGGCCAGAAGGAGCTATTTTGGTACAGCTATGAGTAAAAAATGCCTACAGTACAGCAGCCCAGCGAAATGGAAGACAAGAGGAACAGTATGCCAAGAATCATGCTAAGCTTTAGCCTGTCTAGGGCTTGCAAAGAGATCAGGAATAACCCACTCTTGGATAAACTTCATTAATTCCCTCCCTGTCCCATACTAAAAATTCCTGCATATCATGACCTTTTAACAGCGTGCTGGCCAAATGCCTATATATTGTAAACACTGCCAAACAGGAGTTGGAGTGACCTCCCTATCCCAGTGATGGACCATCACTTGGACACAGTACATCTTTAAGCAAGTGGTAACACACGGTATTTATTACAGAAACAAAACATACATTGAACTGCAAGATTTAAAGACTGCTTGGGTGAAATGCTTTCAGGATAAGCAGTTTAGAAGTGTTTACCTTATGTACATTATTGCAATATTTGGTCTTTATGAACATCAAACACATGGACACAAGCAGTTTCTGGGTAGTTACTGTTGGTTATCCAGAAAGGCAACTCATGGCTGCCCATAAAATCAATTGTAACTGGTTTCTAAAACAGCAAACCAAGTAAATTAAAAGCTATTATAACTTGTAAAGGATGTTACAAGGAGACGGCAAGTTCCTTCAAAGAGATCTTACCATTACTACATTTGTCCAGATAGAGAAACATGTGAACAAATCTAAAAATTACTTAATATATAGGTAGGGAATTTCAGAATACACAAATCAATATGCATTTGGCTAGGATTCACAAAATCTAACACCATGAAAGAAACGGATATAGACAGTTTTATCGAAACTTATTTTTGTTCACATGTTTTTATTCACTTTTTCCTTTAAGATATTTTTTGCATATCATCAAAATACTAGAATTCCACTAATCCAGCCATACAGGATTCAAAAGCAGATATAAAACATTTATAAGTGACTTCAAATAAGTTTATCTGTATATCTCTATCTGTATCTATTGTCTGTATCAAGACAATAATGTCCAAAACCACAGGAACTTTCAAGTACTATGTGTTTTTTTTTAACCTTTTTTGGGGAAACAAGTTTAATAGCTGGGAAAATGATGGAAATTTCATTTTTATCTCTCTCATACACACAAGCACACATATCTATCAGTTTTTAGAGCTTAATTTCATCTTGAATGAGTACAACTATAAGATTTCAAATATTTTCACAGAATCAATGCTGAAGAAAAAAAAAGTTTTATTTCAGACACAGCAGAGCTGATCAGACAACAAACTGGAGCTATTGGTTCTTAAAATATGTCAGTGAAACATTTATCACAAATTTCTAAAATGAAGTCAATTTTCACAATACCATTGAGGAAAAAAACCCAAACAGTAGAAAACTGTTGTGTATCCAGGCAGGGCATCATGACAGACTTTCTAGGAATCTTTAAAGAAAATGGGCGAAGAAAAACCTCTGGATAAAATGGAGAAATTCAAAATGGAAAAAATAAAATGTATCCATGCTTTGAGAAATTTCATAAACGCTAAAAAAATATCCCCCAAAACCTCACCTTGAAAAAGACATACAATTTTGTGACAAAGAGGCCATATCCACAAAATCACATCACTTATAGAAGAAAAAAAATAATTTGGCTAAGCACTTTTAAAATCAGCTCCTGTTCAAATATGTCCTCTGTTAAATTACATTCATTTGTAATAAATGTGAGGTAACATATCTGAAATCAGTAATCCATACAGGCTTGTGGCTTTGAGCTTTTCCAGAAGCAATTCCTGAGTGAAAAGAAAGCAGGGGTGAAAGATGGAAGTATATTTTATTATTAGAAACAGTTGGTGTTTCAGACTTTCTGGGATGGGAAGGGGTGTTAATAAATTTGGGGAGATCAATTTAGCAGGCAAATCTAATTGGTCCCATTTCTTAAGAAGTAGATTACTGCACTTATTCCTACATCTACAAAAATACACCTGAAGCAGTACATGGCTAACTGCACTAGGAAAGAAAAACACCTAGAAATGTAAAATAGTTTCAAAAAATATATGTAACGGATTTTAATAGAAGAAAGAGTTATATGGCCCATTGCAAAGTGGGGGAACTATGATTTTCACTAGTCCATTTCCTGTGCTGAGAATTAATGTATGTTAGAATTGTGACGACATCTTCATGTATAGCAAAGCTGTTAATGTTCAACAGCCCAGGCTAGCTCATTATGTGCTCTTAGCTTTAGGGAGAACAGGAGAAAAGTTTTCTTTGGCAGGTTGAACTTTAAAAGAAGTTGGGTGTTTCACGCTGCTGAGGAATCCGGATTGTGAAAATAAATCCCCAAGAGATGGATTAGTGGGCAGGTAATGGCAAAAGGCATCTGATAAATTGCAGAGTTATGTGGTAAACTTATTTATTACGTGACTGTGCAATTTGTCACAGGGCTGTCTCATTTATCACCTCCCCATGTGAGATGCATATATTAATATTGCATATTGCTATCATTGCCTGACAGCTTATGATCTTGTTTTTGAAATTCATACATCACTTTTCCCTGCTCTCTCCTATCACAAGAATTTCCATCCAGTTATATTTCCAGATAAATGCTGAGAAAGGATTCCTGATCCACCTGGTGTCATGTCTTATGCTCTTCCCAAATGGAATTAATAACGTAGAAAATACATTATGTATTTTCATATACATACTGTAAGGGTCAGTCATTGTCATCCTGTTGATATGTCATTGTTCAATCAGTAAAAGCAACCTGATATCTTCACCCAGCTGAAATGGATCTTGTCAACACTATTCTGCTATAATATGTTTTTAACATAAATGGCTGATTCACAAAAACACTTCTTGTTGTTGCTTTTTTTTGTGGGACCACATTAGCTCTTAGCAAGAGCTAAACATTACTTTTCACTGAAATACCTACAACAAAAGGCTGCAATTGTACATTCTTAGACTTCACTTTGTCTACATTGAATCATAACAGTAGTTACCTGTGAATCAGCTAAGGCTGTCATATAAGTACTGAGTCCTGTATGCGTTAGGGTGAAATGCAAGTCATGGAAAACCTTTGGTATAGTAATTTGGGTTATTAAGCTGGTTCTGTCAGCACCTAACGAGAGACACACAGTTCTTGCTCCCTTGCTGTTTCTCAAACTGTTCAAAGCTTGTTGGTTCTATGAGCTAAAAATTTCATAGTAGTTATGAGCTCCAGCACAAATTCCCTATTAAAAACCGTCTAGGAATGTACTTGTACCTGCATGACACTAGAAGCTCATGTGGAAAAAGAACAGTGCTTCATGAAACAAAAGGATGAAAATTATAGGTTACAAAATTGCAAAGCAACGCTCAGTTACAACTGGAGCTCTCAAGGAACTCGACAGGTAACTAAAAAAGATTTAAGTAAGTATTGAATCTGTTCACATAGATATCTGGAGCCACTAAAAAGTAAACTGAGCAAGAAGCCATCACAAGGGAAAAAGTGTATAATTGGTTTTCTGGCATAGCTTCAACAGTCTACAATTAAATGTCTCAAGCAAAGAATCTTTTCTTTAAATTCTTTTTTTATTTCAACTTTTTTTTTTTTTATTTTATTTTTAAACTTTTTTTTTTTCCTTCAGATTTTCTATGAAAACTCTGTCAGGCTGCCTTGTTTGGAAACACAGTACCTTCTTCTCTCCTTACTTCTTCCTGAATAAGGCAATGAAGGTCAAGCTAAAATTTTTGACACAGTTTTCAGGCTGTCCAATGGAGGTGTGAAGAAGAAATTAAACTTGATATATACTATTTTGTATGTCATTTTGCAAGGGAGAAAAAACTTCACAGCTATTTATATCAGCATTTAGATCAACTAATCACAGATGTATATAGAGGGCTTCTGAAGTCCTAATTTACCTTCAGATCATAACTGGGATCAGAGACTGAGAAGACAACTGCCAGAAGATTTTAAAGACAGACGTTCAAATTTTACAAGCTGCAGAGCACTGTTGCATCATATTACAAGTCTGGGTGGGAAGACAAGAAAATGTCATTTGGAATCAGAAGGAAATACAAAGATACATAGTAATACACAGGGGCAAAGGAAATTCATGAACTCTTCCACAGAATCTTCATAACGCAGGCAAACTACATTTGCAGGAAAAAAATGCACATAACAGAATTTAACAGACTTGAGCAGTTTTCTGCCTTGGAAATAGGGCCATAGTTTGCAAAGGTTAAAACAATTTTGTGCAAGCACATGGAAAAGTACTGAAAGAGCTGAAAAACAAATGGCATACAAACAGCACATAGCATACAATCAGGAAAATGTTCACGAGAAATCTTCAAGAGAGTGGTACATTCTTGAATATATTCAACAGAACTGAGCTCTGGGTACTTGCAAACCAGGCACTACAAGTCAATATGACAGCTGAAGTTCCATTACAGTATTTGCCCCAAAATACACAGGAAAGCTTTAGCTCACCTGATGGGTATCTTTCCTACTGCAGGGTATGTGAGAGATATAAAGGTGAAGCTAAAACTTAAAATGTTGTCATCTATAATTTTTGCAGGAAATGGATTGCTTACAGCAGGTCAAAAACATGTCAAATATTAAATCTAATTCTGGGACCATTCATGTAGAAAGCCAAAGAAATGTTAAAGATTGATTCCAAGATGTCTTTACTAGTACAGGGAGGCTGTCAACATAATATAAAATTAAGCTGACAGAATGCAATTGTCCTGTCATAGAGGCATCGAGAAAATGCTGGCAATAAAAACCTTAATGATGAATTAGATTGAATAAACAGGATACAAAAAAGAAAATGGAAAAAACTACAGAACTGATTAATTTCTCTAGTAACTTTGGAAGTAGAATTACTCATACAGCTCCTGATGCACTAAAAAAATATGAGAAGGAAAAACTTCAGTTGCGGTGAGTTCAAGGTAGTCAGACTGGCCCTTTCTTAAACTTCAAAGCAAGAGTTGGTGAAGCAGATACATTTAGAGCACTTATCACACCAAGAACTACATTCTATTCACTTCAGCTGATAGTTTGTAATAGTGATAAGATCAGGGAACATTAAATGAGAAAATTCAGATACAAACATCCTGCAGTGGTAGTCACTGGAATTTTGAATCCTTAGATCAAATAGTTATTGGAAAATATACATTAATTCTTAATTATTACACCTGCTATCCAGAAATAGCACTGCTAGAGCATAGGACCTGCAGTACTGAGAGAGTGGATCATGGTTAGATTGTTACAAGCTCAAATGTTTTTTGAAAGGTATGATTTTAAACACATCACCATCAGTCCAGTACTTGATTAAATAACCATAACATTTAAAACAGGGCTATTGTAAGTCCCTCTCATTAAAAAAAACCCAAAACCCACACCCCAAACAAAACACCCCAAAACAAACACAAACAAACCCCCCCCCCCCCCATAATCATCAAAAGCATTTGTAGCCATAAGGCAGTGTTCACAGGTATAATCGAAAAACAGGCACCTAAGATAGATATTTCTTGTGAGGTTTGTTTTATGAGTGATAACTAAGGAGCAAGCCTTCAGCCTTCCACTTATTCTAGAGAAATAGAGGTAGAAAAATAGACTTTAAGTTCCAGAAACTGAAGACACTAAGCTGATCAGTAGAAAAGAATGTTCAAAACAATATTGAATCTAATCCACAAAAGGCTTCAGAGATATACAAGGTAAAGGAAACCAGTTTAGAGATTGACTGTACACATCTACACTTCTAAATAAAAGAAGTTCAAAGAATAAGACCAAGCACAGGACTCCTGACTGCCTGTTCCTTAATTATCAGCTTGCTCCCTAGCTCTATCCTAAATCTCACCAACAGATATTGCCTGGGCATGATTCAATAAGCAGAATGAATGAAACTATATAAGTTTTAACTCCTTTCAACCCATACAGTCCTTCAGTGCTACCAGGTTTGTCCCTTCAAACCCTCTGCAGGTCTTCATACCACATCTCAGGTTTATAGCAGACTACCAACGTGTTTTGCAGAAAGCACTATGGTGGGCAGTAACAAAAGTCTCCTGTTCATTCAGACACAATTAACTGAAAAAAAAAAAAAAACCAGAAAAAACAAAATAACATTTATGTCTTAGGACCACAGGAGAACTGCCTGACACCCCTATGTTGTGCAGTGTGGACATGGCCACTCTATTCTAGGGACAGCAAGCCCCAAGCAGTATGGACGTTAGCCAGCCTGGGCTACTCAACTCTAGAATCAGGGACCACTTCTTGTCCTTTCTGTTTATCAGGATACAAACAGACAGGCACTGTAAACTGATGATGTATAATAACATTGTGGTTAACTTTGTATCTTTCCACTTAGAAGTGGAAGATGTAAGAATAAGTATTTTGAAGTCTTGAGCTGAAACATGGCATCCTCAGAACGTTCTGGTTTACCAGAGAGAGTCAAGTAATGTCATTGAGTCAAGAGTGAGATGAGTCAAGAAAACAGTTATATGCAAAGAAATTACTGAGAAACATGGAACTTTTCTCTCTTTACTCCTCCACCTGTTTTAGCTAATGTTTTAAGATTAGGTATTATCCTGTTAAGGATTCATGCACAAAATTTGGCAAACACTTCTCGGTACACTTCACCTAAGAATGCTACACATATGACAATCAATATGCAATGCAACACTAATAATGGCAGTAAGATTATGGAAAACTTATATGCTGTAAATGTGAGCATTGTATTCTGTAGTCTTCATAAGTTATCTAGCCACAATGATATGCCACTTGGTGAAAACTAGCATGGTTTGTCATATAGTCTAAACTTCTTCCAAGCAGAATAATTCTTCTGCAGAGAATTATAGCATGGGTGAGATGGCACAATATAAAATTCACCTACGAAATTTCAGTAAGCTTTTAATTCACGTACTGCCTATTCCCATCATATTAGATGTGTTGCAACATGAAGCACATTTGTCCTCTCTAAAGAAAGCCAATTACTTTATATTTTTGTCTCCATTTAAAAATCACCTAACCACCAAAATAACAAGTATTACAATAAGCAGCAGGTGTACTTTTAAAAATAAATGGGACATTTCCAGGGCAAGCCACAGGCATTTTCAGACAGAAACGATAGGGCACTTTTAGCAGGTATCATCACATACTTGTGAAAGCATGGTATGTAGAGATCAGACTGTGGATCTAGTTAACCTGATCAGTCTTACTTGTGCCAAAAGTGTTTCCAAGATGACTTCTTTTGTTTAGGACAGCAGAACTAATCTCACAGATATTTATCCCTATGCCTCTGTTCAGTACTTTTTATTTAAATGTGTCACGGTTTGATCCCTGCCGGTAACAAAGCACCATGCAGCTGCTTGCTCACTCCTCCCCACCTGGCCCCAGTGGGATGAGGAGAAAATACAAAGAAAAGCTCATGGGTCGAGACAAGGACAGGGAGGGATCACTCACCACTTATGGTCACGGGCAAAAGACAGGCTCAACCTGGGCAAGAAACAAAATCAATTTAATTTACTACAAATCAAATCAAAACAAGGATACCGAAATGTAAAACCAAACCTTAGAACACCTTCCCCCCACCCCTCCCTCCTTCCCAGCTCAACTCTACTCCCAATTTTCTCTACCTCCTCTTACCCAGCAGTGCAGGCGGACGGGGAATGGGAGTTGGGGGTTAGTTCTTCACACGCTGTCTCTGCCGCTCCTTCCTCCTCAGGGGGAGGAGGACTCTGCACTCATCCTCTGCTCCACCGTGGGGTCCCTCCCACAGCAGTCCATCCTCTGCAAACTTCTCCAGTGTGGGGTCAATCCCACAGGAGTCAGTTCTTCATGAATGGCTCCAGCGTGGGTCCTTTCCGCGGGCTGCAGTCCTTCAGTCCCAGCCTGCTCCAGCGCGGGCTTCCCCACGGAGCGGCGGCCATCTTGAGGGCCATCCATCGCCCTGCTCCGGCGCGGGCTCCTCTCTCCCCGGCTGCAGGTGGGCATCTGCTCCCCTCCGTGGGCTGGGGGGGACAGCCTGCCGCCTCACCGCGGGCTGCGGGGGCATCCCCTCCTCCTCACTGACCTCGGTACCCGCAGAGGGGTTCCTCTCCCATCCCAATCCCCCAACTCGCTGGGGGTTCCCCTCCGAAATCTGTTCTCCCAGGGGCGCCACCGCCGTCGCTGACGGGCTCGGCCTGGGCCAGCGGCGGGTCGGACTCGGAGCCGGGGAAGCTTCTGGCAGCTTCTCACAGGAGACGGCCCTGCGGACCCTCCCCCGCTACCAAAACCCCACCACAGAAACCCAAAACAAAGTGTCACATACTCCTGTCCAAATAACATTCCTGAGAAATCATATGCCCTTAATCCTCATTCAACGTCCAGTATCATCGTAATGGCTTTCTCAGAGTATATGCTTTTATCAGTGCAAAATTACCAACCTTTATTTTCATACTTTACAAAATTTTCTTTGGACCATTAATTAGCAAAAGCAACCAACTATAATTTAACGTTGGACTTGCCACAACTCTCATTCCCAGGTGCCATGATAGTAGGTAACTGGCCAGTTACACCTTCTGCGAGCAATACCTTGAGTCTTCATGAAGCAAACTTAAGCTCAAGGTTTCCATAAGCTAATATTCTTTGTCTTTGCTTCCTGCCTCAAGTTCTTTTTTATTTTGTCTTTAGGCAATTTAAATATTTTATTGGTATAAACAACAACATCAAACTGTATGATTCTATTTCTTCACTTGTCAGCTCCTTAATGCACAGACCCAGGAGATTAAAAGTGTGCGATCAAGGTAAGATAGAGACACATTGACCAAAAATTATCACTAGCCTATAAACTTTGCAACAGTTAAGAATACAAGTCACTATATCTCAATCTTTTTTATGCTGCTTTGAATTAGACTCATCCAGAGCAAAATGTTAAATGTATCAACAGTTCCTCTTTTTTTCAAAAAATTAAAATTCTCTAAACCACACCTCATCTGCAGCAGCAGGGGGGTCTGCAGGGCCGGCGGCCGCCTCTGTGAGGAGAGACTGGGGGCTGCCCCGGGCCAGACCGGCCCCAGCCGGTTCCCGCCGGTTCCCGCCGGCTCCAGCGGCCCCACCGCCGGGCACAGCTGAGCCCCTCAGCCTCGGGGAAAGCCTGGGGAAGAAAGGGCAAAAGGGCTGAGGGAAACGGGGTGAGAAACAGCCCTGCCAGCCCCGAGGGGAGAGCGGGAGGAGGGCAGGAGGTGCTCCAGGCCCCCCTCCCCGGCAGAGAGAGACCCCCGGTGGGGCAGGGGTTTCCCTGCAGCCCCGGGGAAGGAAGGCCCCAGGCTGGAGCAGGGAACAGCCTGAGGAGGCAGGAGCGGCAGCGGGGAGCCCCCACGGGCTGGGCACAGGGAACCCTGCCCCGTCCCCCTGCGCCCCGCGGGGGAGAGGAGGAGTCGGAGGAGTCAGGGGTGAAGGAGTGAAGGTGAGCCTGGGAAGAAGAGGGGATGGAGGGAAGATACTTTAGTTTTTGACTTTTTTCTCACCATCCAACTCTATTTTTAATTGCCAATAAATGAAACTAATTTTTCCCAAGTCAAGTCCATTTTGTCAGTGATGGCAGTTGGTCAGTAATCTCCCAGTTCTTCCCTCGACCCACAAACTCTTCCATCTCCCAGTTCTTCCCTCGACCCACAAACTCTTCCATCTTATTTCCTCCCCATCCTGCTGAGGAGGGGTAGTGAGAGAGCAGCCAGGTGGGTGCCTGGCAGACAGTCAATGTCAACCCATCACACCCTCATAATACTTAAGGAAAAACATTGCCTAATACTCCAAGAGTCCAGTAAACTTATAGGATAACCTAAAATGAGATATGATCCTTTGTAAATCTGTAAAGCAGTGATAAGGGCCCATAACACGACATGCAGAGTAGTATGAGCACTCTGTAAATGAGAGAACTGGGAAAAGAAATAAAGATATAATTCAGGCTGTGGCCTGAAGCTGTTCCACATACAGATGTTATGTTGATGCTAACCATGAAGCAGCTGCAAGCCACAGTCCTCAACAAAAGAACTTTTCTCTTTTTTTTTTTTTTTCCCCTCCTTTTACTGGAGACACTTAATCAGAAGAAAGGACAAGTGGATAGAGACAAATAAGAGAGTGGAGTGGCTAAATATCTTCTGCTTGCTTGGACAACTACAAAAGTAGAATAAATATTTTACTAAAATATCAAGATATATTTGAATACATTCATTTCAAACAACATTCTGTGTCCAACTGGCATCTTGATTTTGATGAAGAGATGCAGAGGATTTATATGAAGAGATGCAAGGGATGCATATGTGCATCACATAAAACACAGTTAGGACTTGGTCAGTCAAAGAATCAAGAAATCAATGAGCTTGTTCTCATTTCTTACAGAATTAAAGCTCTCAGCAATATCAGGCAGAAAAGTTTTGATGCTGAGGCTCATCAACAATATTTTAGCTACCAACTACGTTTTATATTCAAACATTCTCATCACAGTGAGAGATAAAAGGAGATCAATCTATTTATCTTATCAAAGATGTGAAAGGTTAATAGAAGTCCTGATCACAGTCTGTAAACACTGATACAAGAAAAAGATAATTAATTTTAGAGGGACCTTCTATCTGTTTAGCCAGAATATAATAGCAAAAGTGGATCAGAAACACATTTTTAAGATGAGCTAACTAAAGGAAAAAAATTGCTATGGATTACTGTGGCTTTGCCATTATTTTACATTTTTAAGTTGAGACCAGACATACTTATAAAGTTACATGACCACAAACAGCTGGATGCAATAGAAGAAGTTCCAAGTATATAATTTAGACTAGACTAGCATTTGTTCATTCTAGCCCTAAAATGCATGCTTGTATGAACTGGTGATTGCAATAAAGCTTGGCAAATTTGATAAAGCTGACTAAGATATTCTCTTGCATAAAAGTTGTCATTTAATTCACTAATTCTTAAGTTATTTTCAAGTGCTGTATTTAATAATTTCTTAGCTCATTTGTCTATACATAGTAAGAAGTTAACAGGAAATACCTGAATGACATACCAAAGAGATGTGTTGGAATGAATTCTTGCTAAGCAGTGAGCTGCTACCTGTTATCTATTTCACCTGGAATTTCATGATAAGCAATTTTTTCTTTATAGTGTGTTTTGGATTGCAACTTTTTAATGAGAACTGTTAATTCTCATGTATTTATTTTTAAAGTTTGGAGCTATTTCTGTTGTCTTCCTGGGTAATATTTTCTGTTTAATAAACTCAGTTTGAGAGAGATTTGGTCCCAGTTTAAACTCGCTTTACATTTACTTTCTAGGTACATCAGATTCTGCTTAGAAACCTAACATTTGTTGGCACTATTCATGCCTGGACAACATAAAACATTTCAAACTGCTCTTGAAATATAGACAGTCACTACAGCCTGCACTTAGCATTTTTCAGCAAAGCAATATTTTGTGTTATACGATATTTTCAAGCAGTGTCCTTGTAAAGAATCCCATCATATGCAGCAATTTCATCTATGTAGTCACAATATAATTTTATACTTGGAAGAATCTGTGCTGCTTCTTTTTGATATCCATGAAGAATTACTTTCAATCTGTTGTAAGGCTGGATCATTTTATCTGTTTGTTTGAGCCTGACATATTTTGCTGAAGAGGTGGACAGTACCAGCACCATTTACTCTAGATATTTCTTCATGCAACTCCCTTCCCAATTTAAAGGTTACTTTGAAAGCTTAAACTTCATTTAATAAATATTCTTCAATTTAATGCTAATTATTTGAAGCTGATCTGACATTTCAAAAATTATTTCCACACGATGTGTCTGTCAGAATTTACCTCAAATGATTTCAAGCCCAAATAGTTGATGAAATCACTGACAATTAGAACATATGTTCTTGCTTTTTTCTCAATATAAATATATTGTGACTCAACTGGAAATCTTAATCACACCATAACTATTCTAGCCTAATAAGAACTAATTGGACAGAAGACATTTTTTCTACTGCTCTATTTACTATAAATACTTGTATGTATGTAATCTTCATCAGACAGTATCCAATGTAATGTATTTTTCTGGTGTTCTTTATATATCTTTTAAATATTTTTTCTGTCATTTGGGTAGCGTGTGTCTTTTTCCTACTTAGACTCACGTACCATGACCCTAGAAGTGTTAAAATGTTCAGTGAAACTTGCTGAAAATGTTCAACAAAGCTCACCAGGAAATGTTGATTCTGTTTCTGTGGAAAAAAATTACCATCAAAGCTTCCCAAGAGGTTACAAAAGCTGAAATTGCTCCCAAAACTGAAATTTTAATTCTCCTTTATTTTCCGTACAATTTTTCAGGTTTTGGTGTCAACTCTCTCTTCCCATCCTTTAATTTCACAAAATTTGAAATTTTACTACCTACTAAGAGGCCAATTTAATACACCCTCCCCCCCCCAAGTATTTCATAAAAAATATTTTCAAGCAACTTCAGTTCTCAAGGCTTTTATGCTTCTGGGACCTTTACAAGTTTTTCAGATCATCTAAATTAAATTTTACTCCCCAAGATTTCCATTTAGATATTTTTTTCTCTTTTGGCATTTGCCAATGTGTTAAGTTAATACATCTTGAGTGAATCAATGGTACCTGATCACGCTCAAATTTCTGTACTTTCACGGTGAAAAAAAAGAAAAGAGTCAAATTTAAAAAAAATAAATCTCATTTAATAATAAAACTGAACCTAAAGTGGCTGAAGACAACCTCATTTATTTCATATTGAATACTGTTAGTTGCCACATTTCAGTTGAAAGTAATTTTCAGTTAAGATGCTTCTTCTGGCATACCTATATAAGAGTCATTCTATGCTATTCCATTTATGTTTTCAGATCAGTGTGGGATTTTTTTCTTATGCTCAAAATGAATACAACTTTGGCCTTTCAAGCCTGGGAAGATAGTTGCGAAGCAGCAGGAGCCACCATTCCTGAATTTTGCTGGGATGTCCCTCTTCACAAAAGAATTTTAGATCTGGCAATGTCAGGAGTGAAAGAAAATACTTACTATTATATCTCATGCCATCTGAAAAAGGGATGTATTCTTTAGTCAGCATTTTTGCCATTATGAAGTCACAACATCTTTGGAAATTTGTTCTTAACACTCTAAAAGTTACAATATTTTGCATGTTTGCTTTAAGTAACATGTAAATGTACATTTTATCTTTCAGCTTTAAAAACATGCATTAAACTGGTAATAGCATTATTAGGTCAGGACATTATATACACTTGCATGCACACCGATGCCTAAGAAACAGTACTCCAGAACCCACTACACAAGAAGTTGCAGCACTATCAGGCAGAGAGCTTGAGGCTCAAGCTGAGAACACTGTGAATTTAATGTTTACTATGCAAATCTCACTGTTTGGAACCCTGCCTCCCCTCCATCAGGAAGTACATACATCTTACTCTTTACTTATGGTAAATCAAGGAAGAAATATATCTCATTGTCATTTAGATCCCCAAATAACACCCTCTCAAGCCACACAGAACCACACCTTTGAACTTTTGCTGTTACTTAAAATTTTCAGTTTGAAAACCACAACTTTTTACAGCAGGAGGATAGGAGGAAATACCCACAATCTCCCAAATTCTTTTACTCCAGCCTGGAAGAAAGAGTAGGTGGGGAATGGAAAGCTTCATGAAGAAGCTGTTCCACAGGTGTAGTATAGTCAACTCACTACAACAGTGCAAACCAGTAATTATTTTTGGATAAAATGGCCAGAGAATTACTGACTGTATTACGTTCCCATGTATTTAGAACGGTAGCCTTGCAAGTCCAAGTGATGTCATATTGCTGCTTCTAGCAATATGCCACAGGCTCTGTACCAGTTACAGTACAAGGCCTCAGGACTTGTCAGGCTGTGTCTTCACCCGTGCTTGTTTTAGCTGTAACAGCATATTGCCTGGAGATGCAGTGAGCATAACTTCACTTGCTTTAGGTTAGCTTTCTGAAATTGCATGGATTTACTTCTAAAAGAAATTAAACTGTGTGTGGTGAAGGTATAATGAAACTAAGGAACCATTGCATAATTAAACCTGTAGACTGGTAAGAAAAGAAGTGTTAGCAATGGACTGAAATCATACAAAAGCAACCCCAAGCAGAGCAAATCTAAGGAGGAAGAAAACTCCTCACGACCAGTAGTCTCCTCCCTTCCAGAAAAGGAAGTTGAATGCTCACAACTTGCCATAAGAACACTCTGGAAGGGTAAGGACAACACCGAGTGTGTAGAAACAAGAAATCGTGTTTATAGCAGTATGCAGTGGATCATTATTGGGAACGAGGTGTAATACTATATGTTAAGTATCATTTTATTCAGAAAAATAACTGTTTCTAGTACTTTGATTAGACTGGCAAGACATTGATTAGACTCCCAATAGACACAAAGTGTTCTTTAGCCCAGACATTGCAGGGGTGCAGTGCAGCAGAACATTCTCACATCAGACTAATTTCTACAAAATGGCACCTTTCTTAATTGCATTAATAATAGCCTTTAAAAATTATCTGCCTTTAAAGCAAAGCAGAGGTAAAAGTATTCTTTCATGCATGCTCTTAATTCTTTAATATAGGTACCCATCCACATATCTTTAAACTATTTTGATAAGCTAAAGCATTTCCTGCACAGATTAATGCCATAGTACTATTATAAAATGAAACATGTGATGCTACTGATTTTCCACAAATTGCAATGAGCATCAGATTACTAAGAGACGACGTTAGAAATTAGCAAAACACTTTAAATTGAGACTGAATTATCATGTATTGGTAACAGCAATAATTCTTTGGGGTCAAGGTTTGGGAATACCAATGCGACGTGGAATGGAAAATTTTTCATTGCGTCTCTTGTGATTGCTTCCCAAGCTGCCAGTTTCTGATAGTATATCTGGTAGTCAATAAACTCTACCATTCCAAAAGTCATCCAGAATTGGTCTACTAAAAGAATGCTAAAACACAACTCACATAGATCAGTTCATCACCAGTTTAATCAGTTAAAAGTAATACTGTATATTTTGTGGTATTATATTACCATCTCAGCAGTTCAGTAGCATACCCTGAAAGTATGTCAGCGCACATGTGACTACAGTACAACAATATGTTAAAAGGTAAATAAAATATTTTAGAGGAGCAAAGTCTCCCCCATTGTGCTAACAATTTTTCAATCCAAATTCACTGAAGTGGAAAGAAAAGAAGAGGTGAAAGTTCTGTCTGTGAACTAGTGGGTAACAGTTCGCCAGCTGCCCAAATTATTCTCAAGTACTTTGGCACATCTCTAGATAAAAATTATTATGGTTCAGAGGATTTGATGTAGACAGGAACATTTGTCAAACTATAACCAAACTTTTTCAATTTACATTAGTGAAGTTATGAAGCTGAACTATGGCAGCCACTTCCACTAATCTATTAGTTAAAGAAAAAAGCCACAAAGCATGACATGCCTTCAAATCTATCTATATCTGTAAGCAGATGTGTATATTCAGGAATGCATTTTAAGCATCATTAATACTGATACAGAAAGATACTGCAGTCATCTTTCATAACCATAGGTTTCACAGATGCAGTCTGCCTGAACAACCTTCTTCAGCTCAGAGTGTTCATCTGTCTTGTAGAAATGGTTCAGCATTTTCATTCATCATTTGAATGAGGTGTGGTAAAACTTCTACTTTTTTTTTTTTTTTTTTTCCTCAGGCTGAACTAGTGTATTTTCATGGACTGTGCTTTCTGAGCCCATTAATAGTAATGATGTTATATGGTTCACTCTAGTCCTTTCCATGGACTGCTGCTCACATCAGAGCAAGTAATAAAGAGGCAAAGCCCTCCTGTATGGAAATGCATGGCTTCACTGGAGTGGGGTGAGTGGAGAGCAGTTAAAAGCTTCAACTAATAGAATCCGCTATTTTTCTCAAACAAAGAAACTAGTAAGCAAGCACAAATAGAAGAGGGATCCCTCAGAAATAGAAATTAACTCTAGTATTTTCTTACCCATTTTTAACAGAATTTTGTGCTCATACACATTCACAGGAATAAACAATGAGGTCTTTTGTATAGCCTATACAGGATATTATTTTGAACTGCCTATTCATTGCATTCTGCTAGATATGTGAATAAAAGTGAAAGCTCACAACCCTCCCTATGCCTTAGGAAGCTATCAGCTGTGGCGAATTATCATCACATTCTGAGCTATGCTGCATCCTTCATCTCCCCAATCTCAAATGATTTTACAGCATCCAGAATCATGATGATCACTATGCTTTGAAGTGGTCTTCAAATTTTGTTATTTCTGTGGAGGAAAGGATTAATCAATTTATCAGGAAATTGCTCAGCTTCCTTCCTTGACTCCAAGAGCTGGGCTGCTGACATCCATATGCAGTTTCTCCCCCACCTTTTCAAAGACTAGTTGTCCAAATAAGCTGTACGTTTTGGGGCTGCTAAATATCTATCTTCTAGAGGACTCTAAGTGTGTCTTTATGACACTGGTCTAAGCTGGGAGTCACAGCAAAGAAAACATAACTCAAGGGAGATCAAACTGATACTCTCAATTCAGGACTGCTATGACCTAGAACAAGCGAGAGTACTTAAGGTTGTAAACTACAGCAGTGCTGCATGGTCATGCTAGCACACTCCACTGAATTCTTTAGTGCTTACACCATCCAAACATAATATAATAATGTCATAGCAGAAAAAGGATCTTTTTCTACAGTGAACTTAACTATAGAATAACAGAATAACTACTGACAGCAAAAAAAAAAAAAAAAGTTAAAAGCAAACATCACACTTTGCTACTCCAAGTAAGATGGGAAAGCAGTACATTCAAATGATATCTCATCAAGTAATCAAAGCGTGCTACAAACCAACCGAAAAACAAACAACACCCCCCCCCCCCGAACCCTCTAGGCATTCTCTACAAAGTTCCACAAAGCAATCGAAGTAAAAAAAAAAAACAAACAACAAACCCACATCAACTTGCCTGCTGCACACAACAAAGGAAACAATGGAAATATTCTGGGTACACACTCCAGATGCTGACATTGAATCTCTTTCAGAAGAAGCTAAGCAAGGGAACAGAGGTTGCCTCAAAACTCGTAGAAAATTGAACGTAATTGTCATTCAGCACTATACAGAAGAACAGCAACTGATAGATAGGAGTGGAAAGGACCCGTTTTCACTTTATCAACAAGCAGTATAGAGAGAACAACAACAACAAAAAATCAGGATCACTTTTTTGTTTTAATTTTATAATTATTCTCACTTTCATCTGTTCACTTACTTTAACACCATGGACATATCTTTCCTTCATTCAGAGAACACAGACATTTTTCAGCTAGACCAGACACAAAAGACTACAGACAGCAATGATGCCTGCAGATACTTAGATGACGTTAATTAGAAGCCGTGTTTGGCTTAAGAAAGCCATGGCTGTTGTCTTGGAGACCAAATGAATTAATCCAGACTGTTTTTGAGAGGGATGGCATTATGAATAACCTCCATATACATGCCTTTTAAATGCAAAATGGTCTTGAAGCTTGAATACCAAATCGCTCTGAAGCTGAAAGAAAAAGTGACACCACCTCTGTTTTAAGAATGTAATCTTAATTTCATGTCTACACAATTATAAGAACCAAACTGTTCAATATTCACAAACTTAGTCGGTGGGGCCTTCAGAGCAGCCACCATAGATGCTATGCAACTTGCAAGTGCACACTTTGTAAAAGAAGCTGAACAGGAGCTAAGAAAGCATGTTTTTCTTAAAAAATATGTTAATTTAACAGATGGTTTAAAGGACTAAAATGGTTGTGCCCAGAGGATGATGAAGAAAGCATCAGTGAAAACGTTAAGCAACAAATAAAACTGAAATATTGCTGCATAGCAGGATATGTTTAACTTCCTTTTGCAAAGCCAAACAGACATTGAGAGGACTTTTATGGTGAAGAAATTGTAGAATGACTCCCAGGTCTTTGATCCAATCATGGTGGAAACCTGCTCTGGCAGGTCTATTTACTCTGAATCCCATGCTCCAGTGTCTGACAGAGCAGCACTATCGCAGAGTTGATCAGCAAGATGTATAATGTAGAGAGGTCAGAATCAATAAGGATTTACTTCTGACACTATAGCGCTGAACACCACATTTCATGCAGCCGTTCTTTTAACTAAAAATATCTTCCTGATTGCAGGCCACCTCTTATTTTAGCACCAGTCACTGAGATTAAGAAAGCACTCACTGCCAAATGTATCATTTATTTATTAGGATTCCAAGTGGGGGACAGCAGTGAAGCAATTTCTTTCCTGTGGATTTCAGCAGAATGAAAACAATGTGATGACAAAATGCCTGTTTTATTAGAATTAAGGTTGAGAAGTCCTTACTGTTTAAAGATCAGCTATTCTTAAAAATCCACATGCTTATTAAGACCTATTGTACTGGATCAGAACAAAGGCCCATTTAGCCCTGTGTTCTATCTATAAGAGTAGAAAATCCTACGGATCTGAATCAGGAAATTCCTGAATCATAGATGGTAATTTTGGAACTCTATACACCTTTACAGATTATCCTTCCATTAACTTCACCAAGATAAACCACTTATAATGAAACAAAACTAAAAGAATAGCAGATGCCCAGCATTCATGAGCGAAACTTCTGATTATCTAGATTCCACTCGTAACTCCAAGTAGTTATAAATTTGCTGTGTAGGTCGGAGATCTAAACATGAATCTTTTGAACAAGGGGTTCCCATTATATAGCCTCTACTTAAAATCACATTATAAAATCTAAATATGTGTCACTCATATGTGGATGTAGCTGTGTGTCTCATCTTACTTTCCAGAATTATAAGTTTCGGTAAACTAACCAGTGCTAAAACTCTCATTCATCAGTTTCCAAAATGCAAACACAAGCTACCTAAAACTGCCCAATTGTCATATGATCTGACTTGCTTGTATGGATATGCCTTTGTTATTCAACTTGCCCTCTCAGTAAAAATCTTTCCCAATATTCTAAGAATGAACTATAGGCATGCTACTAATACCACAAATGACTGAAGTGTTTGCTTTTATTTTGTTTTGGGATAACAGGGGAGAAAGAAACATCATAATTTGATTCAGAAAACGTGGACTGTTTTTAGAAATAGGTTTATAGTGAAGGCTAACTTTCAAGAAGGAGAGTGGGCAGATTATGCCAGAGAACAGGAACAGATTGTAGCAGCAGGAAGAAGAAAGTGTGCGAGATTGTTGATCCAAACTAATGGGATCTGGAGGGATGCAAAACATTAGCATTCTTGGAGGGAAAGTATAAGAGTAGACTTGAACTGCTTTTCCCCACACATGCTTGACTCTCCAGAGACATGAACTCCAACGTGAGTTGAATCAGGTTTTGAAGAAAGGCCATTAAAAAAACCCCTGAAAACTCAGGAAAACAAAAAAATAAGGTATATAACTGTCCACTGCACACTGTGTGGGGGAAGGAGGTTGCTGAAGTTGAGATGAAGTAGCAAGCAAGAATACTGCTTGACCAGACTGGCTAGGTAAGTCAGCTTAGATTACGTAACCAAGCAGAAGCACAAAACCAATTAAAAAAAAAAATATGTGCACACAGCCTGCTCACACCTTCTCCCCCCCAAAAAACCCCAAACAAACCACCCAACAAGTCCAGAGCAGCAAACCCCAATGAAAACCAACTTAACCCAAACCCCTAAGGCTCTGGAGAGATTATTCGTGTGCTAGTGGCTTTTAAAGGATTAATAGCTAAATAAAATATGGTAGGGAGAGTTTGGCAGAGAGGCTAGAGAACTGCTAAAAAAGGCCCAAACTCATTCCCTCCTATTTCCACAACACCGTTAAGCATGGTACATTCACTTATCTGGTATCCTACTTCATCATCTCTGCAGTAAGAACTTCACCTTTCCCTTCCTGCCATACACAGCAACTGAAATGAGATATGGCTCAACAATATATACTTGTCTTCCCTTTTATCAAAAGAAAAACAGGGATGCTTTGATAACCTGAATGGGGCAAAAGGCTGTTAGAATTCTTCATGTGACGAAAAATCAGCCAAACTGCCTCGATCACATATTTGGAGTCTCCCCTCTGCTAAATTCTTCTGGCTAATCCTCTGTAATCAATATAGATATGTCTGACATAATGAATGTTAGCAGACTGTATGCACGTAATTCCAGAGACCAGTTTCTGCCTCTGGAAGGGACAGATTACAGGTTGTATCACCCTGAGCCTTAATTCCACATTTGTTTTCAGAGGCTTGTGTTTTGCTGAAGTTGATCATCTGGAAGGGCACAAGATATCTGGCAACATTAAATTCATAACATTGAAAGAATAAAAAAAAGCAGCATAAAACAAGTTAAGAACCTCATCAGATACTGAACAGTAACTTTGCCTGTCCTAAATGATACAGATTTTTGAGATTACAATTTTTAACTCTGAGGTCTCAGATAACTTCAGGCTTGGAGCAGGAGGGGTTGGACTAGGCAATCTCTAGAGGTCCCAGCTGTCTGGTAATAATTAGTGAAAACAGGAGTCATCATGCGGAAAAGATGTCACAGTGGCATTCCAGTTCTTCTCTCACCCTTTCTAATGCTATATTTAATATATTCCTCTTATGGCACCATTTTCTTCCATTTTACTTCTCATTTTGAGCTTCTGATAAAGCTTTGGATTTTCTCCAAACTTCATGAAATTATATTATAGAGCACCATTCGATGTATCAAGAACTACACACCATAGTAAATTGTCATCCCTTTCAGTTCTGTTCTGTCATTAGAAACAAAACCATATTCAAAGTTACTAACAATGTTATACTTTCAATTAATATTAACAAATGGTACCTTCCTCCTTTAAGGAAACATAAGGAAGTCAGTTCAACTTACAAACTAACTCTACTTTTTAACTACAAGATGTACAAAAATACTGAAGTTCTTTAGAGGTGTCAAAATACTTCTCTTTGGAGATTTTTTAATAGGCAATAAATCATAAAAATTTAAGTGATGCTTTGGCATATAGAAACTCCCTCCATGCAAAAGATTATTCTAAATTATCACAAAGACCTTCTCTTACAGCTCTTACAGTTCATGTTTCTTTCAAATGCTTATAAAAGTGGGATCTGGAAAAAATAATGCAAGTGTTTGAAAAGTCATACTTTCACAGATTGCATTCATGTACATTTATGCAAGGAGCAAGGAGGAGGGAAGCTGAATACACAAGACTTGTGTTTAACAAAGATAAATGTAAAAATATTTTATCACCTTCAACAGTTTAATCAGATACAATATCTCCTTCCCCCAATGCTGACCTACCTCCTAAAAATTTGAGAATATTGCTTCTACAGAAACATAATTAGATAATAGTTAAGAAATAAGAATGCAAGCAATGCTTTGTGGTTTTATAGCTTCAGACACCTAAACCCAAGACAGGTGATTAGACTAAGCAAAGAGCCTCAGGAGTAATTTTTGTTGCCATTAAGTTGTCATCTCACTTAAAAAAAAAAAAAAAAAAAAAGAGGAAACAAATTTAATGTTTTGTGAGCTTTCAGTACTGAGTGCTTCATTACTGGTGTAGATACAGAGCTGTTGAATCATTTTGTGAATTTAGAGGAAGAACTGATTAGAAACAATCAGGATGAAATGACTGTTTACTGATGAATAAGCTATTATTGACACCTTCAAAGCTGCCTAAAGAAACCAGATTTCTTGCCTTTTTAGATAGTTTTGAAAGTATTGGGTCCCTAAAAGATCTGACCCTCGGTGTATCTGCTACAGAATTAGGATAGTATTTCCTCTGAACAATAAATTCTAAGGGAATGCGCAGGGGTTTGGAAAACTCAAGAGATCCTCTAATGACTGAAATCTCTAGAGCAGACTATCCAAGACCTTGCTCACAGCCAAGAAATCATCCAGGTCCATGGTGGGAGACCATAATGAGTGAAGAACCTTAGTAATTCTTCCAAGTGTCTGCCATAATTGCTCATCACTTAAAAATGAACTAATGAAATGAGGAAAGTAGTGTTAAAATTTCTGAAAGTGAAAGGTGCAAAACAAGTATCATAGTTACTGTTAATTGGAGCCAAACTATTCCCTTTCAGTTAGATGAGATTTATCGAAGAAAGCCCTGACTGGGTAAAAGCAGAAGTAGTAAAGCTGATTAACTAGCGGAAGGAAGAAAGATGAGGTAGAGCTGCTTAACTGAGTAAGGGACGAAACAGGGAGGAATGGTCTGTATTTCCTGGTTTTAAAGATGTCTGATCTCCACTAAAATTAGTAGTTGAAGACCAATTTCTGGGGTTTGTGCAATGGGAAAACACAAACACTTCCCCACAGAAAATCCAGTTGCTTTATCAAGACAGTGATGAAGGACACCACATCAGTCTTTCAGCATTGTAAATCACTGGAGAGTTATTATTAAACAGATGCATGATTTTAATCCAAGTATCCATCTGAGCGATAGTAATTTGTAATGACAGCTTGTGATTCCAAGCTCATACTGGGAAATTGAAGACTTGGAAAGAGCAGAAATGAGACAGTTTTATCTATCTGAATAGCCACCATTGGTGGAACAGAGAAGCACGCACTTACTACACTCCTGGTTTCCACTACGCAAAAGTAGACTACCGTATTTGCTGGTACTTAACAAGAAAATGAGTTTTCAAGGCGTCAACATAAACTTGTTTCCTTGTACAGACCTTTTTAGCTGAAAAATGCATGTAATCAGAAATAAAACTACAGGAAAGTTTCACTACAGCTATGACATGAGAAATTATTAGAGTTACCCTGCCAAAAAAACTTGTAAACTTTTTGGAAAATTCAGGGCAGAATTTGGACAGAATCAGATGCTTTTGAAAACCATGAAGTGTTGTTTTTGTTTTGTTTTGTTTTTACATAGAGAGCAAAAGGGCACAGGAAGTGGGAAGGGTTATTTTGTTAATTCCCAAAAATCAACGCTCACAATTACCTTTGAGCATTCCTATTAGCAGCTAAGAATTTATCATGCATTTGGTCATCAAAGATGCAATTCGGATGCGTACACATTGGCACTTAGTGCCACTTAAGACACCCCAGAGTACGGCTCCTGTCTCCACCTGCTCTTCCATACAGTCTCGTAAGTCCTAAGTCTCATCTGCTTGACCTAAGCAGAAGTTCTAGGACATCCTATACAGCAGTAGATGCAAATAGTAGAATGTGGGAAAATACCTGAGCTGCAACTGAATTTGAAACAATATGCTATCTGTAAGAAGAACCTGCTATATTTCTGGAAGTAATTTTAAGGTTATTAACATAATTCCCTGTGTCCCTATTGTAGAGGGTTAGGAATGGTATTCTATTGGCTTACATGAATACAACGGACAATGTGAAGTAAATCTATGAATGCTTTATGTGTCTTATCAATGAAATGAGCATACTGCACCATGCCATTATGGACTTTTTTTTTTGGACGTGCACCAAAACCAAACCTCTTTCAGAAACAGATAGTCCTGGTCTTAATTTGAAGTGCAGCCAGATGCCTAGCTTATCAATGTTGGGGTTATTTTTCTTTTTACTGTGGGACATTTATACAAAAGGCAGAACAAACCACAAAGCTGTGTAATGAATCTGAACTATACTTTCCAGTAGTAAGTCAGAAAATCAACTCTCGGGAACAGATACTCTTCAGTACCTTAAACAGAGTCACTAGCTATCTGACAAAAGAAAGCTATTTTTTGTTCAAGGAGTTGACAAGACAGTAAATCATAAGTTTGTCTTTTCATAAGGATTAAAATAACTTTGTGTAGTAAGAGAAAAGGAGATGAAGTAGAAACTGTCCATTTGGAGGGTGAGGGAGAAGACATTTTTTGAGGTATTCATTAAACACCAGATAAAAATAGCATGTCTTCAAGAATATCCTCAGGTGTTGCTGGAAGGTTTGGAAAGTAAAATGCCAGTTCATTGGAGAAGTTCTGATGGACTGATTTCCACAGACACGATCTGAAAACAGTTAGGTTTGTTGGTCTTTTTGCCTGCCATCACATTTACAATTACTCAGCTCTTCTACTAGCAGAAGTCTCATGATGAATGAAGGTGTTACACTATCCTAGGTTGTACAAGTTTTTCTCCCCGTATCTCATGAGCCTTCATTTATTCTTTCCTTGACACTTGGTGGGGTTTTTTGGTGGGATTTTTTTCCACTTTTCAATATGTGTTTGTTTCTGGCAAATAAACCAATTAAAAAACAAAAGGAATGTTGTAAAACAAAAAAGAGCAAAGCACATTGTGTTTAAGGGTTAAGAACATGGGTATAAAACATAATTATCAAAAATATTTTTTGTGAAAAACATTTTTGTAAGCTAAAAATGAATACATATTTACCATGCACAGTCAGTCAGTGTTGATAAATATTTTAAACAAGATATTTTTTTAAAAGTTTGGTCTCTCATTCAGTTTAATAAGAAAAAAAATAAGCAGATGGCAGCACAGTATGTGCCTTTTGGATATTATGATAAGATCTCCATTGCTGAAATGTAAAAATTACCTTGTGGCTACTTCATCAGTATAGTAAGCTATGCTGTTTGAAATGCAGAAAGAAACATTTAGAATTATGAGTTCACTCAGCATGCAGGAGAGTTTTCAAAGCAAATTACAGTTCAAGTTCTGAACAGACTTTTTATTTGAACAATCTTTGTAATATCACAGTTAAAAGATCCCCTTCAAGCAGCTATTAGTTAGGCTTCCTGCCTTCTTTTAATATGCCAATAATAAATATTATAGCTACAATAAACTACACAATACCTGAAAATTGCTGTTATGAGATCTTCTGCAACTCAGAAGTTAATTAAGAAATGCTATAACAGTAAAATGTAGTATGACATAGTATGTTCCACAGCACTTAAATAGTCAGTTTAAAATATATCTCTGGAATTCACAGAAGCTTAAATATAGTTTGGAGTTTGTTTGACTTTTAATATGAATTCTTCAAGTTATATATACTAAGGTTATATTTTTTTCACCTGAAACCAAATGACTAGAGAAAAACAGTTACAGCATCAAACAAGAAAGGCAATGACAGATAAGAGTTCTTGAAGAAACAGCTGGGGTTATTTATCAGCAATATATTTATCAAAGAATACTCCCTACTTGGCTCCAGACGTTTTGAGAGCCACTCCCTTAGAGGGATAAGCCTTTAAGCACAAAGCTTCTACATATTTGCAGCCCAATTTTAAAGAAGGTTCAGGCAAAGGAAGGCTGACTGCTGTGGAAAGAAACATGGGTTGCAACTACATGGTATTTTACAGGCAGTTGCGACTGGCTTTGTCTGCACTGCAGGCTGGCTGGACGTAAGCCAGCAGCAGACCAGAAGATGCCGAGGTACAATTAACATGGCACTGAGTTTGAGCTAATAAGCTTTGCTGGGAGACAGGGCTTTCAGGCTCGTGTGGCACTCAGGCTCAGCGCCGTGCTAACACAGCTACACGGCTTCCAGTTTAGAGCTGGCTTGCATCCAGCTGGTTCAGAGAGCAAGCAAGGACAGCTGGTATTTGCTCTGAGCATGGACAAGATTTACTAGTGACTGCCACTGCCTGCAGAAAACACACACAGCAGAGACTGTGCTGTGAGCAGGACCTTCTGCTCCTGTTAGCTGGAAATCCAGGAGAGATGCTGAAGGTACTTGTGAGGCAAGTTGAAGGTATAAGCAAGGGGAGGTTTTTATCCAAGACACAATTTCTAAATGTATTTCTTCTGTCAATCTTCAATGACTGAGTCAATTATGCTGTCTTTCTGTGACACTGCAAACGTAACTGCCCTACGTTCATGGAAGAAAATGGCACAAGTATTCTTACGCCCGATGGATGCAGTGCACAGGAAGGTCACATCTGCCTGCGACAACATTCAGACATAACCAAAAATCCCCACATCTGCTTGCCCGATCATGTTGAGTTCACAAAACATTGGACTGTAACTCAAAGCCCACTCTGTGGGCTGCAGGAAGCATGAAAACTCAGTGAAGTGCATGAACCCAAGCTTCCAATTTCGGGACTCCATCTGAGACAGACAAATGAAAAAAAGTCTAATGCAAGGCTCAGTTTACAACCCTAACAGTATACATATCAGGACGTTAACTCAGAAACAGTATTTAATTCCTCTTATTCCAACAGGTTAGGAGGCAATTAGGAAAAAGTTCTTCACTGAGAGGATGCTCAAACACTGGAAACAAGCTCCCCAAGGAAGCAGTCATGGCCCCAAGCCTGTCAGTGTTCAAAAACTGTGTGGACAGCACCCTTAGATATATGGTTTAACTTTTAGGTTGTCCTGTGTAGAATCAGGAGATGGACTGGATAATCTTTGTAGGTCCCTTCCAACTCAGGATATTCTTTGATTCTGTGATTCAATAGACAGTGGTAAAACAAGCTTTGGTGAACCAGAGCGAACATGTCTTTCAGACACAATAACGCTCTCCACAACTAACTACATTCTGAGTTAAGAGTATACAGCAGGATCCAAAATTAGGCATTCCTAAACTTGGGAGGAGCGGGAAGAAAAAACAAACTAGTAGACAGTATATAAAGTAACACAGAAGAAAAGAGACCTGATAAAGTAGTTGTGAATTAAATGGAAAAGAAAGTTATTAAGAAAGGAGGAGGTGAAAACAATTTTTAAAGAAGCTTCTTAAAAAGTTATTACATATAAGGGTTCAAAGTGTAAAAACATCAGCTCTTTATGATTGAATACCAACAGCAGGCTAAGTGCAGCATGCTTAAGGCAAAGTACAGAAAAGACAACTACTTGTCCAAGGAATACATCTCTTTACCAAATGCAAGCAGCTTGTAACACTAAAAGCTGAACTGCTATAGTTTTAAGACCAGTTCTGACCAAAGGAGACAGCATGCAATAAAGAT
The DNA here is from genome assembly GCF_964188355.1 of Buteo buteo. Lineage (NCBI taxonomy): Eukaryota > Metazoa > Chordata > Aves > Accipitriformes > Accipitridae > Buteo > Buteo buteo. The sequence goes on along the minus strand of NC_134190.1, from coordinate 20,997,940 downwards.
GAAGGCAAGAGCATATGTGGGAAGGTGTAGAACAGATCTGCCTCAGAACTAGCTGCTGCTGGCATAAGGTAGAGAAAGGTTTCTTCCTGACAGGATGAAAAGAGATCAAGTGAGGAGCTGGTACTACTTGGAACCTGACTTCTAAAAGATAACCCTTGAGAATTCTTTTCCAACCAAGGAAATGAAGCTTACAGAAGTGAGATGAGGGAAGCTAAACCCAGCAACTCCCTTACTGGAAAAAAAAGTAGCTAGATACAAACTACACCAAAGAACCACTCAGTCATTTAGCTTCACTATACAGAAGCTGGTAGTTTTCACAAGACAGAACTACTGCGTATCTGATACCATACTTACAGTCATGAGAAATACTTTTTTTTTTTGGTGCAAAACAGATTACTGAAACTAAGAATTATACTGAGAGTTTCTTTGACACCACTTTCATACCACTGTCCCAAATGCACTTCATTCCATGCACAAAGTAGCAAGATTTAATTGTAACAGTAGGCATTTTCTTGCCAATTCTCCACTAACAGTCCATCAAATTGTTTTAGAGAACTATTGATCAATGGTGTTTTATGATCGAGGTACCTATTTCCTACTCAATATACACATTAGAACTGCCTTTCTACTGCCTTGAAATTTAAGACAAACTTTACATCCTGAGAAGTAGTTAGGAAGATTTTCTATGGATTGAAAGTAAATACTTTTCACTGTGTAATCAGGAATGTGGACAGTTAAATACGTAGTTGAATACAAAGATACCTACAGCCAGTCATTCCCAGCCCTAAATGCCACGCAGCAAGATCTTCATAGTGGTGAACCCACAAAATCTTCTATTTGTACCACACAGTACTGACTGCCAGGTATAGGTAGAACTCTGAAACTGAGGATTTTCTCCCCGTGAATAACAGGTCTTAGTTCTCCACTACAGGCTGAGGTTCGTTTGCATCTGGATCTCCAAGCAAGGTCAGCCTTAGCAGCTTCTACAGTCTTATTTCCTCCTACAACATCGGGCTAAGAGAGTTCAAAAGCCTTTGTGGATGCACAGCCACTCCATGGATCAAATGAATAGCTGTGGCATTGGAACTGGACTTGAACTGCTTGTCAAATTGTCAGCAGCCAATGGACTGGATAATTCACTTACATCCACGCTCCTGAATTCAAGTTTCTCACAAAGCTGAGCATTTCTTTTTATCACCTCCGACTACTACTTATGACAATACTTCTGCTATTTTTATCTTTTACTCTATGCTATTAGACCCTCTACTTGTAAATATTCAGTCTCTGAAACAGGTCTTAAAGACAGCTCATGTCCCTGAATCTGGCAGTAAAAATACAGCTAAATAAGTGGACTTGCTCCAGCAAGAGCTGGCATGTGTCCCCTAGAAAGTTTTAATCTGTTAACTGTGCCTTGCCCCAACTACTAATTACATAGTTTCCTTTTATATTTATGCTTGAACCCCATGAAATGATGAGATATCCCATCTCCAGGGCAAGTCAGTGAAGAAAATAAGGGTCCTGTACCACTCAGGCTTAAATGCCAAATCCAATACTTTTACTGCTTTATTGTCTGAAAAAAAATTATATGAGGAAAAAAAAAAAGAAAAAAAAAAAGAAAGATGCAGAACGAGGTTATATAACAGTAGTGAAGCTGCATTTGCAAATAAAGTAATCTATTTGAAGAAATAAGTGCCTTTTGGTTCTTAAAATACATAATTACTTGTCTCAAATCAAAACTCAAGTGCCCTTAAATGTTGAGGTGCTTTTAAAATCTGAGGGATCATGGTTTTGGGGGCCAAGGTTTCAGAATTGCTTCTCAACCTGCCAGTGGTCATGAAGCAAGATGTGAAAGCTCAAGCTTGTAGAAATGTCAAAACATATAAAGTCCATGAGCCTCAACCACATCTTCTCAGTTCTAAGTTTCAAGGTGATAAAGAGGTTTACTTTTAACAAACCTGTGTGAATTTTAAAAGAAATCAAACTAAAACAAAAACTTCTAATGAAAATAAAATGAAAGCCAAAACTGAATCAAGTCAAACTGAAAAATATATTTTTAAAATTTTTAAGGGGAGCATGTTAGATCCCTCACTAGATCATACTACTACAGTGGGTTTAATATAAAGCAAAAACACCAATAGTCTCTGACTTCTTGTTTAAGGGGTTGTACAAAGCATGGATCTTGACCTAGTTTAAGCTCCATTTCAGATTTCCTCTGCTGCTTTTCATTTCTTTCTTCACCTGTACTTAACTTTCCTTTAAAACACAGTTACAAGAGCTTCTCCTTTGACATTCCTCCCCTGCCCCCCCCCCCCCCAAAAAAAAATAAATATTTCCTTAACACTTAAGCAGCAGTTGCTTTCCCTCCAGCATGTGTCTTGGGTACTATTTAATACTGTCTCTAATTAGCAGATTTGGGAAATCCATCCATTTTGTAATAATCATACAACCAAAAATTGATTATTAAATAGTTATATAAAATACAAGCATCTCAGTATTACTTGGACTAAAGAAAGGATTATATTGATCATTATAATTTCAGAATGTGCAGATAAAATTAAATAACCTTCATCCATCCTGTGAGCACTCTAGATCTGACAGCAAAGTCTTTGAAGCTGACATTCTCTTTGACATTGCTCTGACTCCAGTGGAATAAAAATACTACTTAGCACTTACCTAGCACTTTTTATCTTCAAAGCACTTTGCAAACATTATAATTAATCCTGACAACAACCTGGTGAGGCTTGTAAGAGTCATCCTCCCCAGGTGATACAGGGGAGAAACAGAGAGAAGTTGCTTACCTAAAATAGAGAGGTGAGAAGTAAAGTTTGAGTTTCCAATTCCTTGTTCTGTGCTTTGATCACACCCATACACAGCATGTTGAACAGTATTTATTGCTGCTATTGCCCCATTATAATGTATTTTAGTCTTAAATCATGAAAAATAAAAGAAACAAAGGAAAATTCACCTGCAGAATATAATCTAGAACCTCATCTTAGTATTGTGGATATACTGTGAAATGTGCTTTCATTACTTACAATACATATCTAAATACAAACAAGACCAAAATACCAGAGATCACTGGGAACTAGTCAAATTACAGTGTATCAAAAAATATTACAATTTCCATTTCTTTTATAGGCAAGATTTTCTACTCTTTGAAACACTGCTATCATATCCCTGTTGTGTAAATCTGCCATTTTGTTTCCTGACTATGCGAGTAATCTTTTCAAAATCCAACAGCACAAAAGGCACTGGGAAGGCAGCTGAAAATCCTTTTTGCATTGGTTTAGTCCCCGAATGACATAAAAGTAGCATGCCTAGCTCAATCGCTACTCTTGCAGGCAAACAGTTGGGCATCTTCTGCGGTAGGAACTCATTTCAGGTATTAAACAGCACCAGCCACCTTTTTTTTTTTTTTTTTTCCCCCTCCTCTCTGCATTTGACAACTAAGGCCAGGGAAGGAAATGTGGTTTCCCTCTTCTTCAGCAGATGTTGCTGTAACTGTCCATGAGCACACCCAACATCAGCACAGGACAGAACAGATCGCAGTACGACAGCCTACAAACCAAATACCACATTATCATAAAGATGACCCGTAACTGGGGAAGTGTAAGACTAATCCTCTGCCTGACGTGCGGGAATAGATATTTCTCACCATTATTTTTCCTCCATTTTATGCCCATATGACTCTATAGGTATCAACAAAATGGTATCACATAAAACTTGAGAGGTGCACTGGAAAAGCATGATCAGTAATTGCCACTGAGAATAAGTTCAAATGTAAATCAGAGTACAGTCATCTTTCAGATGTTTGTAGGAATTATATTATTGTAGAAACCTTCTACTGATTGTGATTTAGGATCATAGAGTCAGAATGAGAGAATCATAGGATGGTTTGGGTGGAAGGGATCTTTAAAGATCATCTACTCAAAACCCCCCTGCCATTGGGAGGGACATAACTCACTAGATCAGGTTGCTCAAAGCCCCATCCAACCTGTCTTTGAATACTTCCAATGGTGGAACTTCCACATTTTCTCTGGGCAACCTGTCGTTGTGTTTCACCACGCTCGCCATAAAAATTGTCCTCCTTAAGTCCAATCTAAATCTACCTTTTTTCAGTTAAAAACCTTTGCCCCTTCTCCTGTCACTATGAGCACTGGTAAAAAGTCTCTCTCTGTCTTTCTTATAAGCCCCCTTTAAGCACTGAAAGGTCTCCCCAGGCCTTTCTCTTCTCCAGGCTGAACAACTCCAACTCTCTCAGCCTGTCCTCATAGGAGAGGGGTTCCAGCCCTCCGACCATTTTTGTGGCCCTCCTCTGGACCCACTCTAACAGGTTCATGTCTTTCTTGGACTGTGTACCTGTAAAAGTCCTTATTATTCTTTGCATCCCCCGCAAAATTCAACTCCAACTGTGCCTTAGCTTTCCTAATCCCATCCCTACACATCCAGGCAGTGTCACTATATCCTTCCCAGGACACATGTCCCTGGGTTCACTGCCTGTGCAGAAAAGACAGCCATAGCCAGAGGAAAAAGTAGACTTCACAATTTACAAACATACTTTCCATGGATTCAATCTATGATACAGTTCAGATCTTCAAGTGAAGGCAAGCTATGGCTTTTAATGTATTCTTGCTAACAGTACTGGAATTACCTAGATCTACAAGTCACAAAATTTATATGAATAAGTTAATTTCACAAGTAATCTCAGTTTATATCCCCAGTTGACATAATTTCAGATACAATGTAAGTAATAGCTTCTTCTCTAGTTCCTCATACAAAATGCAGAGAAACAGGAATCCAATCTTCAAAAGCCGGTGTGTAGAGAGAAGAACTATCCAAAATAACGCAAAGCATCCGTGACAGGGCTTTTAAGCCTTCTGCCTTTCAGGAACAATTAGATACTTTACACTGGTTGCCCTTCACTTGGGAGTCACAGCTCTGAATAATCACCCAGAGTTCAGCACCTTTTAAAAAACATAAAAGGATTAGTCTTTCCTATCAAAGGACAGCCAAAGGAGGAGGTAATGCTGGCACAGTTTCATCTAACAGTACATGCGTATTCACCCTGAATGCAATTAATTTCTCTCCTTTGCCAGAGAAGATTCGAAACACTGTTTTACCTGCTGTACAGTAATGCCTTAGCCACCAACCTAACACCTGCTATGGGAGACAGCATATGACCTTGTCGCTGCTGGTTTATTTTTTAAGATAATCAAGTATCATTTGGGCCACACAAAAGACTGGTGATCGTGACTTTTGGTGGCCAGATCACTTGCCTGGGATGGGGAGTCCTACATTTTGGACTGATATGAGAAGTTCTGAATAAAAAAAAATGGAAAATATTGGTTATATAAAGAATAGATCACTCTGTAACCCGCATGTTCATCTTGTCAAGTGCTGCAACCAGACTAGGGTAGAAATGGGATGGTGGGACACTACCAGCCTCTTCTCAAATCTGACCAGCTTAAATAAAGGACTACTCCAATGCAGGTACATATTTGGATACAGTATAAGATAACTATGTTTGATTAACAAGAGAAGGTAACGCAAAGGGTACCAGAAAATCTGATCAAGAAAAAAACCTCTAATACTGTTTTGCCTCTTACTAGCACATTGTGAATTATTAGGTGATCAATATTAGTATATGTGAGTCTATTCAAGCTTTATAGGTTAATATACCGCCACCTCCCTTTTTTTTTTTCTTTTTTTTTTGCAAGCCCACTACCTGGAACCAAAAAAAAAACCCAACCAAACAAAAAACTGAAGTCTTAGGCAAGCCTAGATGATGATTCATTTCCTTTTCCTAAAGCACCCTGAACTAATCCAAGTCAAAATACAATGCATTTCCCTAAATTGGATTCCTCTGTACCCAGTCACAGCAACTCTTCTGAAAAGCAATTATTAGACTAGAACAACGTTAAGGTAGTTGTTTGGCTCCCACAGCTAAGGATTACCTTATGTAAAGCCCAACTGACAACTAGAGAGAGCGATACCAGATATTTGCCTGTTCTATATTTTTTTGCTGTTATATTTTTGTCTCCAAGGCTGTTTTTAACCTTGTCCAGTGTTATAAGTAAAAGCTGGAGTGCTTTTACTTCTCTGGAGGTAATGAATCAAAACAAGTAGTGGTAAATGCCTGAAGTCCAAGGAAAGTATGGGAATAGTGGATGCAGCTTTTGTTATTGTAGCACCAGTGCCATGCATATAATATTACGTAATTATATAAAGTATATAATACTATATTACAGTTGCTAATACAATGCACAGTATTGTGGTAAGGTAATAGCATATATAATCAGTGTATTATATAACATTATACAACAGAATATTCATATAATGTGTTTTGTATATTAGGACTTTGTAGAGACTAAGATAAATTCTGTTGGTTGTTTTTTTTGCTATAGCCAAAATATTTCTTCAAGGTACTGCATATTTGGTTACTTTTTTGTATCAAGCATATATCAGGTGATTCCATTTGCTTTATACATTTTACATAAATGCTGGGTTTTTCAGATAGCATGTGGAATTTGCACAAAACCCCCAAAGAAACTATATTTATAGAACGTATTGCTTGCTTCTGCAAATCCTTACAGTCTCATTAAAAAAACCCATAGTTAGATAGAAGCCCACAAACACAGACATGTACACACACACCCCATAATTGCAGGCACACAGACAAGTGAAATAGAGGTAGACAAATGGAAAAGAAGCAGAACCATTTATACAGAAAGATGCAGACCCATTGTATAGTGGAATACTAGTAGTGGAGATCTATGTTATAAGTAGTTGCATTTCAGTGCTCTCATTTCAACTATTTGCATGCAAAAGTAATACAGCATTAGCATAACTACTCTGCAATATGGCATAATTGCTGGAGCAATATAAAACTCATACATTCCAAAAACATTTGTATACATAATTTCTGCAATAACATCAAAGGAAAAAGAAAGCAAAACCAACAAAAGATCTAAGAGATTTTCTGAAGGAGGAGGGTTAAAAATTTGAGTTCAGCAAAGTTTTGATCTCTAGCTACCCCTTATTTTCTTCAACCTACTATATGCACAGAAGAAACTGCTGAAGAGCTGAATACCCTAAGAAAAAGTTCAAAATAGATGTGTATCTCTTATTAAATATTGTTATTTATCTACCTCAAAAATTATTCCCCTAAGTGCAGAGGTTTTCCTGTGTTTTCCTAACTTCTTCAAACTACCTAGATATTTCTCCAGCATCAGGGGATACTAGCAAGCATAAAGCCTTTGGGTCTATATTGTATTCCTTTTAAGAACAGGCAGCTGGGAGGGGGGAAAAAAAAAAAAAAAAAAAAAAAGGCACCATGCTGCCATAATTCTTCAAAAATCCCTAACTCTAAGTCTTTAAGGCAAAGTCAGATACAATTTAGAAGTTTTCAGGTTACTTTCTAGAATATTGAAGGCAGACTAGTTGCTGGCCTGTGTCAAGCACAGTAAAAATCCATTTTTGCTTTCCTTGTCTTCTTCAACATCAGAGAGCTGGAAAGATTGTTACGTTTTTCTACAGTTGATATTTGCAAGGCAAAATTGAAGTTTATTGTCTCCTTTTCTTGCATTCAGACAAATCTCATGTCTCAATTTGAGAATATAGTGTTTTACCAACTCTTTCTACCAGTTCGCTTCTGGAAAGTTGTCTATTTCTGAAAACAAAATATTCATGAAGGTTTTAAAGAAATAAATGTGATAGAGCACCTAGTAGTGCAGGCTCCATTTCTAACCTAGATGTAGAGTAAGCATTGCTAAGATCTCTCTTAGATTCTTGTGAGTGAGTCTGTCTGTCTTATAATTGTACCAGTCTCCCAAATCCCCTTCATCTTGCTTGGTATGAATGCTATTTTGCATTTAAGGATACCACCTTGTGAAATAGCACAATACTTGCAAGGATGAAGGAGCTGCGCAGCATAGTTGGAGTTCTTAACACTCCTTTACAATAAGCCCGTATCATACAGGCATGCAGGTAAGCTGACTGCACAGCTGAAGCATCAAGATGAAGCTGCTCTAGCCTGGTCCACCACTTTCTCCAGCTAGATGCAATGTATATTGAAGGAGAAGTCTGCCTTCCTGCACCAACATAACAAACATACCAATAATAACTTCAAGGAAAAAAAAAAAAAAGCAGCTATGAAAATAAACTTGTTCTGTTAAAAGCAGGAAATTTAAACCTACTTCAAACTGATGAAACTCTACAGTTACTAAAGGCTGAACTTCTAGATAAAGAGCATAATAATACAATGAATCAACAAGATAGTGCTCATACAGAATTATCCAATCCAACACGAGTATGTATAATCAGCAGTCCAGATGATACAGTTAAGGTGATGTAAATCAGACTAGCATAAAAATTAAGTGAGACACTGGTATAGCATCTGTTTAACCAGCATATTCCCTATGGAAGTGAATGTGCCCCGCCTGTGCTTCATGCTGGCAAGCAGCAATGAAGCTATGCTAGCACAGCGCTGACACAAAGCCGGCCAGCTTAGCTGAAACACTCTGCAGCTAAATTATGAGTTTTCTTCTGGCATATAGGAAGGGCTAATGCTTCAAGGGGCGACATCCATGCTGCCACGGTTTTACTGTGGTGAATTAGTTTTATTTACACCACTGGTTCTGGGGACAGCCAACTCAGATAAGAAATCGCGGCATCGTTTTACTGCGCAGAAGCCCCTTCTGATTAGAAATCACGCAAGGTGTGTCTGAAATGCGTCGGCCTTCATTTCTCCAGCACTACCGCAGTTGCAGCGCTACTTCTGTGAGCAGAGCCCTGCCTCCTTTCTCCCACTGCAGGAGACCAGCAATGGATCTGCTTTACAGAAACGAGAGAAAACAGCCGGCCGTGCCTGCAGAAACACAGGAGGATTCAGGGCCTTGGGTATTTATCAGTTCTTCGCCCACTTCTTACGTGTACATACCGGGCCACATGCCAGCTGATACAAACAAGTAAAGCTCCCCATAAGCGCCGCCGAGGTTTCGCAGCAGCAGCGGAGGAGCTGCCCCTCCGCGCCCCACTCGCGGACCCTCCACACGCCGCACGTTTGCAGCCCGCGGCAGCGGCCCCCACCTCAGCCCGCACCTCCCGGCGCCCCGCCTCTCCCCACACGCAGCCTCCCCACGGCCCTACTCCCTCCTGCGTGTCCTCGCCGGGTTATTTTCCACCCAGGCCCACGCGCGAGCCAGGACCCCCGAGGCACCGCAACCTTCGCGCTTTACTCCCGCCCCGGCCCTGCTCTCCCCGCGTCCCGAGAACCGCCCGCACGTTCCCGCCACGTCTGGCCGACCCCCGTCCCCCCCCCCCGCTGCCGCCCGGATCGTGGCGGCGCCGCAGCAGTCGCGGCCGGGGACAGGCGGGGGAGGTCGGGGACTACAACCGCGGGGTCACCGGGCTGCGGGACGGACCGGCCCCGGGGGCGACACCCGCCGCCGGCCGCGGTCCCCGCCGCCCAGCCGAAACGCTGCGGGCAACGGGGAGAGGGCCCCGGCAACGGGGAGAGGGCCCCGGCCCCGCAGCGCCCACAGGCGGGTTGCTAGGATAATCCAGCCCGCCTAGCAACCAGTAGCAGCAGAGCCTGCGCGGAGAACAGCCAATGGCAGCGGCCGCGGCGTTGGCGGACATTTTGCGAGGGCGCTGTCGGGGGCGGCTCAGCGGCTTCAGGCGTCGCCGGCCAAGGCCTGTGGGAGCGGCGGGATACTGCTGGACCGGCAACGGGGCCGGAGCTCCAAGAGAAAAGCGGCGTGAATGCGTGTCGTTAACTGTGCACACATTCCCCGCACAGCCAGTCTGCCCTTCACCTCCCGCCCCATGGAAGAGGCAGCCCCCAGGCAGCTCGTTCAGGCCTCACCTGTGCTTATGACCACCATCGGGTTTGAGGCGACCGCAGCCCCTCGGGAGCGAAACCTCGGGTTGTGAGAGCCTGGTCTGTGAAAACGGCACCTCAGGCCCCAGCACAGGTCAAGGAGTTACTCCCATGCCAGACATTACTGTGAACTATGCTACAGTGTAAGTCTAGGGGTTGCCCACTTCTCAGTGCTAAGTGAACTCTGCTACCCTCGTTTCAAAAAACAACCAAACAAAAAAACCCCACCCCCCAAAAATACCAAACCCAACCCCCCCCTCACAAACCAAAACAACCCACATCAAAACAGAGCTGGAAAATGTTCAGAAAAAAGCAACAGAGATAATTATGTGAAAAGATTCTATTTGAGAGACAGTACGGGATGGGTTAGGACTCAATGACTTGAGAAGAGACTAAGCTAGGAGCTCTACAAAACCGTAAGTATAAAGGAAAGGTCTTACGGAAACAAAGCTCATTCATTCATCAATCCAACACAAGAATGATGTGCTAGCAAATGAAGCTGTTTGGAGCCAGTGTCAAAATAAGCCAGGGTTTTAAACCCTGATAGCAGACCTGTGAACTCCTTAACAAATAACATTGATAATGCTACAAGTTCATACCAGTTCAAAGGGAAATCAGACCAGTATTTGAAAGAGAAAGCCTTTGAAAATTAAAGAAACACCTCCAAGCTCAGGACACACTCAGATCTGAAAAGAAGTTGGGAAATTGGGAGTGTATGCAGGGGAAACGTTACTGTTATTTTCCTTTTTATTTGCCCATTGGCAGCTGTTTGTGGCCACTCTTGGTGAGAAGATGCTTGGCTAGGAAGACTGATCTGAGCAAGGATGTTTCTGGATTTTCATTCCAGCTGGTTAGCGCACATCAGCACAGTTCAGAGTAGGCTGGGTCATTCTGGGCCAGCATGGTTGCTGTACAGGAACAGAAGGCACAACCTTGTCACCAGATGTGCCATACACAGTTTGCAGTCCTCATTACCTTCCAACTGAGAATATCTTTGTCTACTCTGCAGTACGGTTGGAGCCAAAATGCTTGGCTGAATCCCATCTAGTGACTTGGTAAACACTGCTTAAACCACTGCATCCATTGCCTGCTTCTGCAAAGCACTCATTTAGCAGCCTCCCTTTTGAGGATACTGAAATACCGCAAGCAATTCTCCATACATGTCCATACCCAGAAATGAGCCTGGTCTGCGTACAAGGATGATGGTAGGCAGTTTGTGTTGCACAGAGGGTATACGGCAAACAAATCTGCATCCCTGATGTCTGCAGAGCATCAAAATTCAGTTGTTGTTATGGCTTTTTAGGTATTTTAATTTCCTTGCATTATAAAAGTTGAAGTTAGGGTAGTGTCTTAACATCACTGTTTTTGAATGATCCCTTTAGATTCAACATCACTGTGCTGTTCAGCTGGTAAGACAGACAGACACACTTCTGTCCATTCATCACTGACTTGTGCCTGCTATGTGCGTGACTAGAGGGAGCAGGAAATTTTTGTCTTAAGAAATCTCCTAGCTCCAGAAAAAGCTGAACATTACATCCTTTCTGCCTTGACTCAGCTGAATTCAGATAGCTTATGGATGACTGATGGGGTGAAGCTCAAATATATCTAACAGAGGAGAGCTCCCAAACCTGCTTTAGAATGGCTTCAAGTCCCTATAGGGGACTAGGTGTTCAAGTACTGGGCACACCTACTACCATCCAGAAGATAAAAGCAGCCTATTTTCTCTTCTATCTTGACTTGGAAATTTGAATCTGTGCTTAGTGAGAGACCAGTGATTAAAGATTAGGCACAGCTTTTTGTAAGTGTAGCTAATAATATTTTTTTTGTAGCAATAAACTAATCTGATATCATCCAGCCAAACCACATAGATTGCCATGCATTATAGTAAAATAAACTTACTGTAAAGTCAAACTGCTGACTGCCATAAATACTACAATAAATTTACACCCATACAAGGTGCAGCCTCTACAACACATAGCAACTTTTCTGAGAACTTACTTGCAAACTACAAATCTGGATTACCTCTACACCAGCATGGGGACAGGCCATTTCACTGATGCTGTCCATAAGAAACTTCCCAGGGTGCCCTTTGGAACAACCTCCAAGACCAATTTAGATATGGCCTTCATGCTTCAAGGTACTCCAGGCAAATATCCTTAACCATTGCTTTAGATCTGGCAGTTATCAGCTTTCAATGAATGACTGGTCCACATAGTAGCACAACATTCCCATGAAAATCTTGTCAAGTTATTTGTATGTGGGAAATGAACTCATGTATGAAAAGCAGCAAGTGATCACAAGCAATATCCCTTTTAAAAATATAAAAAAATATGCCATAAAACATTTTTCTGTAGTATGATTTTAAACATCTTGGTATACTTGCAAATGTAAGGCAGACATGGAACGCAGTATCAAATTCATCAATTTAATTGTAGCAATAAAAATCCTACATAAAGACCAGAAAAAACCCAGGGTTTTTTGACATTTCGGGTCTTGTCGTCTCAAAAAGCACAAAAGGAAGATATAATGATCCTAAAATAACGTTTGCCATATTTGAAACATCTGCTCCAGTCTGCAATTATAATTCTCCCGTGTTTTCATCATTTCCTTCCATCTTATCACATATTACTCAAAACAATATAAAAACAGAGGTTTTCTAAGTTTTCGAGGCAATGGGAAGGAGGAAGAGACATACACATATCTCCACACCCATCCAGAGAAATTAAAACATGCTGCAGATAGCAATGTTTACCACTTAGGCAGTTTCTTTATAGTCTCTGCTCTCAGCTCAAAACCATTTCAGACCTTCCACTCCCTCTAAAGACATTTCTTAGGATCCTGCTGAGAAGTCATATAAAAGTTAGACTTAAATAACAACAAGAACAAAAAAATGAAACAAAAAGCACACCTTCAGAGGTTCATATGTTGCGATTGTGTTTTGAAGCACTGTTCTCTGACAAAATGTATTGAATTACCATAATAATATACTAGGCTCTGGCTATGATGAGGGGAGGGAAGGTGATTGTTTTTTAAATGTTTGGAAGACATTTTCTGGCTCATTTTAGGATTATTTCTTTATAGGAAATTGATAGATACCATGCACTAGTTTTGTCTGTAAGGTAAATGATTGGATTCTGCAACTGTGAAGATACTGGGTCTTCTTTACACATGAACACTGTATAATCCAAAGCAGAAAATGTGACAAAAGAAAAAAAATGCATCCCAACAATTAGAGACAGTGCTATAAGCAAAATAGCTAACTCAGAAAATCCTTTGATTTGAAGTAAACTATGCTGCTTTTTACAACTGTTGTTAAAGCTGTGGATCTAATTATACCCTAATATACAATGGTGAACCAGGAACTTAAGACAGCTACATTATTCCAGGCATGGTAAGAGAGAAGCACAGTATTCATAGTGCTGCATGCACTGTGATATTCTTTAATATAACAGATTTGGTGTTATCTTTTAAGGACTGCGCCCCCCCCAATATCACTACACTTACTCAGGATATATCCTCTCAAGGGTAATAATTTTCTAATTTAAGAAGGTTGATCATATAAATTGCCTACCCATCAGCATACTGTTTGTATGAACTCATATACTTCCATTGCAGATAGTAGTTGTATACTATTTTGTCATCTAAGAACATGATTTCAAAGAAAGAAGCAGGATAAGATCACTGGCAGCACAACAGACTTACCAGGTAACTAATACAAAAGTAGACTAAATACCAAGTGATAGTTTGTATTACAGCAAAGTGACAGCAACAAGTTAATATGGTCTGGACTAGAAACCTTTGTTTTTTTAAGATTGAAATATTGGAAATTAACATTTGAATAATTTCTTTAAAAATTAAAACTGAAATGTTAGTTAAAGCTTGACCAAAAATCTCCAAATTAGTGTTACAGTATTTTTACCCAAGTTTCTTATTGCACTAATGACAAATTAAAAATTTTCATTTATATGTTTGTATGTATGTGTTTGCGTGAGTGACACTTTAAACAACCAGGATAGCTGAGATCACGGCCTAGGTACTAAGATCTGTATTCTGGTAAACCCAGCCATGCCACCAGCTACATCACATGCCTTTAGTGGTTTATGTTTTGTTCTGTGGTTGTTTTTTTGTTTGTTTTATATAAAGGAAAGGGATACCTCAGTCAGTCACTTAGAGCAAGTGAAAAGCATTAATTATTTTTCTCAAAAATTTTGCTACAACGTTGTAAAACATTTATGGCAAAAATTTTGTTTCTTTATTCTAACAGAAAGGTAAACCCCAATGTGACTTGTTTGGCCGATCAAGACTAAGCAACAGTCAAAACAGCAGCAGATGAAAGGTAGCATTGACTATTAATCATGAAAGAGAAACGCTTCCTTGGACAATGAACTACTCTCAAAAAACCAAACAGAACTCAATTTACTTTCAGATATTCCTAGGAGACAAAATAGAGGAATTTGTATGATAAATTATTCATCATAGCTTATTCACACAATTTTAATTATGATACTCTTCCCATAACAGTCCAAACAGAAAAGCTCAGGGGACTCAAAGGCTCAAGACCATTGATTGTAGGATACAGATTTTTCACCTTTATATTGACAGTATGTATGGGGACTAGATTCAATGAGTAAAAGCTGGTATCACCTAGTAAACTTTATGGTTCATGGAAAAAGAGCAGGTGATGATGAAAAGGAATTAGCAAGCCAGGGACGTCTCCCAAGAGCTGCTGAGTGAATTCAGAGGCAATTAAAAGTATTCAGCCTTTTACAGGGTATGGCCCCAAGGGCTGTAACAGAAGCGATGACAAACGGCTGTTTCAGACAGCAGGACTAAGAAGATGAGGAGATGCAATGACTTCTGTATACTGCAGTGGTCCCTGCTGGTTAGAGTGTGAAACACGGATGCAGTAACTTCTCTGCCACTGTCATGCTGTCCTCATTGTGAGGTTAAAAAGATGAGTTTCCAAGAGCTGAAGGGGCTGTGCTCTTCACAGGGAATGAATGAGAGTCCTTGCCTTCTTCAGACCAGAATAACCTCAGCACCAGTCAAAAGCTTCCATAGTTTCACATCAGTCATAACACACCTTGCAAATTCTGGCTCAAAGCACTAGCCTTGAGTGAATTAAAAATAATAATAAAAACATGGCAGTAATAGTGAGAACTACTGAAACCATCATAACCAGATCACTGTATTCCTTTTCTACTTTCTGTAATGAGATTTTCTCACTTGCTTTAAGGAGTGATCCAAGACTTGTGCATGAGAGCAACTGACAGAAAGTGAGAGAAGACAGAAGTTAAGCCCCAAAAGAGCACTGTCAAGACAGTTTTTCTTCTTTTAGGCATCAGAATGAAGATTTTAAAAAAAAAAAAAGGTGTGAGAGCATATTCTGAGAACAACTACAACAAAAAAACCACCAACCCCCCCTATTTTCAAGTGCTTGCTTTCCTTTTTGAAATCTTTCTTTCATTTTTAGTTAGCTGACTATTCTGGGAGTGAGACTTATAGGACCTAAAAATAAAAATCCCCCCAAACAAAAAACATTCAAATTACAAAAGCAGCAGTACTTTAAGTGTGATTTTTGTGTGTGTGCGTGATTCACTTTGTTATGTCTAACAAGAGTCTAGGAGAGTGAAAAAAGGTATCTCTAAACATAGAAAACAAACAGGGCTGTCTATTCCAACTGTTAGAGATACAAATTTGTTGTCCATATTTATATTAGCCTGACTCTACCTGCAGCATACAGCCACCTTCAGTGAAAAGTTCACTTTTGCACATTACAGCAGAGGTTGAGGTAACAACATAGCCTCATCACTGAAATTCTCAGACAAGTTTCTTTTTCTTGTTCTTTACTTCAAAGGAGCCCCTCTTTCCCAGAGCACTGTTGTAAAGTACTTATGTGGAACGCAGATTAGACAGATTCAAATGTGGTGCAAATGGGAATAGGATAAACAAACTATTGCAGAAGCATCTGAGTCTTATAATTTCTGGAAACTATAGGATACAAGCCAAATCAAAGAGGGAGGGAGCTTGATTTATCCAACCAATTATCATTTTCTTCTTAAATAAAGTTTTCGCAAATAATAGTTTTCCATTGATTAACTAGATGTTGGCAAGACACCAATGCTAATTCAGAATCAGATAGGACATGACCCTCGAAGTACTGAAGGAAACATAGTATGAAGTCTTCTCTGTCTTAAAGCTTTTCTGAGGAATCCTCTCCACCTGTATTCCATTTGCTTAAGGCCACTGGCACCAAGTGGCAAGAGAGGTCAACATCGCCATGGCCACACCGTATCCTGCCCCAAATGCTCTATTACCCAGTAATGTCTATAACATCAGAAAAGACATTAGATGGCTGTGCTGGGCAGTGCCTTGGTACCCCCAGCCTTAGCAATGCTAGGGGCCTGCTGTTTGCAGCGCTGCACCCTTCCACCCAAGGTGCACTGGCAGTGCCTCCCAGAGCCCCCATGGCATTATTTTCCCTTACTGCAGCTGTTGTGGTGCTGCAGGTCTCATGCCTTGCATCTGCAAAGCCCAGGAGTGTTGTTGTGGCAGGTATGGACCCTGCTAGTACATCTTTGTGTATGTGAATCTACTTCAACATCCTGTGTTACACAGCTGTCAGGCTGCCAAAACAGTCTATGAAATCCCTAAAAACTTGCAGGCATTTTAATGAAGCAGATTTTGTTATAATACAATTCCCCCCCCCCCCCAAAAAAAAAAGAAAGCTCCACCTTATAATTTCCAAGCCCTTATCTGTTGTTGGATTCCTCTTTACCCACTATTAAATGCATAGCTTCTGTGAAATGAGGAAGGAGAGCTTCAGAAAAAATTTTAACTGATCAACCAGTACAAGCCTCTTCCAGTGGTACATCCAGCACTTCATTGGCAAAACATGATGGAAAAGTCTTTCTAACATAGGAATTTCATCTCACCTCTCGTCATACTAAATTGCTGCCTTTCCAGCTCACCTCCAGACAATTACATTACTATTGCTCCAAGCACAACAGCTGTAACTGGGTGGCTAAGACTGTATACAACCTGTAGCAGAGGCATGTGAAAAAACATTCTCTGACCATCCTCTTTCTCCTCTAGTGAAACAGTAAAATTATGATTTGCATTTGGAGGGGACCTGCCTGTGTTACAGAATGCTGCAAACACACAGCCAACACGTTCCTGCATGTGGCTCTTCTCTTGCCTCTTTACCAAAGGTACACTTTGATTCCTGGAAGTCCAGCTGCATAAGCAGTATCCTGTTGATGTAGGCTCTCAAGTGAGATGGTGGTGCTCCTTCAGGAGAAATATCTACCTCCTGCAGTCAAGGCAGCAACAGAACCAACCATTTTTAGAGGTCTTTCTTAACTGCCTACTTCCTCCTCTCAAGGGCACATTATTCCCCAGAGTACTGTACAATCAAGGTGGCTGTTGGGACAATTCTTTCCATTCTCTTGTGCACCTTAGAGTAACTGTCTCCTGCTGTGTAAACTTCTGCCCTAGTGCTGATGAAAAGGCCAGTGCCTGTAGGAGCTAAAGACAAATAAGGCAGTTAGAAAATAGATGGGGAAAATATCAAACTGGCATTCAAGGCACTGGAAAGTGGCATGAAGACAAATATTCCAAGACAAGTTTACAGAGACCCAAGCTATTTTTATGCAAAGCAAGCTGACGATCCAGGCTAGCATATAAATTATTTGGAAAATAAGGAGCATTAAAAATCCACACTACATATTTGTAAGCAATGGTCAATTAAGATTAGTACTACGAATAAAGTGAGCAGTTTGCATAATTTGGCAGATTCTAGGTTTGACTGGTCACACCACTTCAACTAAGTTGACTTCTTTGATATTTCTCTACTTTAATTAGCATAGCAGCAGCAGAATTAGAGCCTTTACCTTGTACTTCCAGTGGAAAACAACAGGAGGCTCCGATGACTATTGAGTGAAAGATAGTGTCAGTAAAACACTTTGTTTTTTGTCAATGGACTCCCCTAAGGCCCATATCCCCTATGTGACACTTTTCCAAGACTTATTCTGATTTTCTATATTATTTATTGCTTCCATTCACTTTTAATACAATTAATTAGCAAAAGACACAGCCTTTTTAGAGAACATGATCTACTGGTTCTGCTGTTGCCAGTTGGTAGTGATCAGCTTCTGCTGCTATATTACCTCGTTTTAAACCTCCTTTCTGCTCCTTCCCTTCAAACACATTGTCTGATCTCTGGATGCTTGAATGCTCAATTCCCTGCTTCTCCATACATTTCTCCTAAATCCCAGCAAATCCTTTTTTCTCCTATTATCCTACAAAGGAACACAGCAGCCTGCCTGAGTACCAAGAGAAGAGGTCTTCCGTAAGCGAGAGCCTCATGGTGTCAGACATGCTGGTATTTGGACAGCCATCACTGAACAGGACACTGCAAAGCCCTTGCAGGGGAAGATCTGATTCAAATTCCACAGTAACTGCAAATAACTTCACTCTACTTCATTACAGTTGCAGAAGCCAGAACTAAGCTTAATGTATACAGACTAGACCATATGTATATTATAATAGACTGAGGATAAGGTCACAGGCTACTGCGTATAAATCCACTTGGGTTAATACACCCAGAGACTGAACTGTACCCAAACACTTAACTGTTGCTGAGAAGGATACTCCCAATACTGAAGAATAATTTTTATAATTACATTCTTTATAACAGTTTTCTCGGTCTGTACCTTTGTACTAAGTGTCCATAGTAAATTGTAGAAAATCATAAATAAATTCAGGCGAGGGGCTTTGATCATTCAGAAGAAGAAAATGATGACAAGTACAGGAATTTTCAATGGCACCTGCAGTGCAACATGCCTTCAAACCACCACCAGCAGCACTGCAGGTGTCAGGGCCCTGAGCGCACCCCCACTCCTGGAGGTTTGGCTGCCAGGGCTCAGGACCGGCTCACCACCAGTGCAGCCGCATGCTGTCACCTTCCTACAGTGACCCGGGACAGGGCCCTCCCAGTCTGCAGTGCAGGGGACGCCTCAGCCAGGGCTGATCCTGTACCCGCAGGAGCAGCTTTTAGGATGAGCCTCTGCACTTGGCAGCCACCTGAGCTACATCTCCAACCGTACCACAGCCCTGCCTAAGCCCCACCATGGGCCCTGTTGATCCCAACCCTGACCCACAGACTGACATCCCAGCCTGGCCTCAGCCCTGCCGCACCACTTTGGACTTGCTTAGCGATGAACGGACTGTGTCTGACCCTGGTTACCCTCGCTGGGCCTGATCCTGCTCCCTCACTGCGGGGGGCAGCGGGATGGACCCTGGATGCAGAGGCCCCTGCCCTGCTGGCCCAGGTGTCCCCCAGCATCCTGACAACAACAAAATAAAGAGGCAGCATATTAAATGGTGAATTATGACTACTGTGTCATCTACTACATCAATTTTGGATGGAAAACTGAAAGTTCAAGGAGCTCCTTCCTTGAGCAATACCCATTTCACAGCCAGTGATGCTTCCAATACATGCACTTGGACATAGGAATGTACCACTCCACAGTGCACACAACTCAAAAGTGGGCATAGAGAAGCCAAAAAAAAAAAAGAAAAAAAAAAAGGCAGGCTATATCAACGCCATGCAGAAAAGCTAAGCTCTCCAATACCCTTATTTATTATATTACTTTAATGCTTTCTTCTTTGGAAGTATGTGTAATACCAGGGAGAAAGAACATGTGGCACCTTAAAAACCACTACAACATTAGTTTGTTCTTATTTTTTTTTAGCTGTTTATTTCTTTTTTCTCCAGATCACTGACTTTGCCACAGTTAAAAGTACTTTTGGTATAAATACAAAACTAATCAGAAGACACTTGTTATAAATCTTAATTTCACTCTGATCTCAGCTGATGAAACAAGGCTAGTGAAGTTCCAAGTAATTAAATGAGTACTAATACCATGAATTGGCAAGTGCCTTCACTGAAGTGTGTGGAAGACAGAAAGTATGTAATTAATTTTAGAAACGCAATTTGTATCTTAAACTTCCTATTATCGTCTTATCCCCGAGATTATACCATTTGTGTTTCAAATGCTGTGTCAAATGTAATGGTCTTCCATGGGCGAGTACTACATGACTGCATGCCTATGCAGAAAGAAATAATCTGTTTTCAGCCTTCCTGAGGAGAAGCAAGTACTTGTATAGAGTGGATTATATGAATGAAGTGATTACACAGACATCTGCTAAACTTGTTTACAAGAACTTCAGTCCTAAGTGACAACTCAAGCTTGAGACCAAACCCATCGCTGCTTTTGAAAGCTGCTATTAACGTCTGTGCAGTTCAGTGCAGTCACATTAAAGCCTTTAAAGTATTACTAAAGTCATTGAACTGACAGTAGACTAAGTCAAACTCATCTGTTCTCAGGTTTACCAGTGTGAGTAATTACTGAAGCAAAAACATATCATTCACCAGGAAAATAAACCCAACCATTTCTTTAAATTTCTAGAGGTCTCATATTCATTGCATGGTTTGTATAAAGACAAAGTTTCTTCTTCCATTTCCTCTCACTTTCTTCACATGGATAAGGCTAAAAAAATATCATTTTAGATTTTTATTTTTTTTTAAACAAGGATTGGTGGACATGCTTTTTTTCTTTTCCTCTTTAGTAATATTTACAAGGCAATAATAGACTGTGGGTTTTTATATGTATGTGCATGTAGACAGACATTTCAACACTGCAATGACAGTTATTTCATGGTGTGAGACAAGGAGATGTATGTTTCACAGTGACTGGGAAAGTTAGCCTGTGGAGGAAGAATGAAATAGCATCCCATGTTGGCATTATTAAGCTGCAAAGTCTTTCTGCCACAGGTATTTATGGATCTGTGGCTGTGAAAGGGGGGGGGGGGGGGGGGGAGAAAATCCATTTTCAGGCTTGGATTTTTTTTCCAGAAGTAACCTTTTCTTACAGAAAGTGAGAGTTCTTTGTGAAAAAATGATCTTTGTGGAAAACTGATTTTTCTGTCAAAACCAGTTCTCTTTGAATTGTGACAAGGCATCATATACACAAAAAGGCCTGTAAAGTGTAAAAACCTCACAATATAACACAAAATAACTCTCTATACATAATAGCACTGAATAAGCTAAATGCATAACCATTTTAGACAACAGAAATATCTTAGGAGTAAAGACCAATGTTGCACAGTAGTCTCAGGTGACAATACTGACTGCTTGGCCAGTACTTTGAAGCTAAGGCTTACAGAACTTGACCTTGAGGTCACAATTAGATCATAATTTTTGCATGAAATTAGGCCCTTGCATCATAAGGAGGAAAAAAATACTGCTTTTAACGTATTTTTTCATTCAGCTGCTAACTCTGCATGGGTTTGTTCTCATTGCCTCTCACTCTCTTTTCTTCATTCACAATCCACAGCTAACATTTCAGAAGTATTATTTCTTTACTGTTTGTTATTTACAGCAAGAGTTTTCTTTTAAAAAAAGTAATTTCCTTCCAATTAAGCCCACCAGTCATACATTTCCCTCCCAACTTTCTGACTGCTTGGTCCAGTGAGTTCCCATTTAACCTTTAATACCCAGTATCAGAAGTCACTTCACAACTATGTAATCAGCCTTTCAGTGTAGCAATAAATCCCATCTTCTATTAGTACTCCGATATAAAAAAAAAGTATAGGGTATACAGAGCAGCTAGAAAATAAATTTGCCTTTTATCACATCATGATTTCAAAGCAAGCATGGCTGGAAATGTTCCCCACTTGTATGGATATACTGATTTTCCTAACCTCTGTTTTTTAAAATATTAACGTACTGCCCCAACTTTTCACTCAGTGTGAGAACAGTGGAGTTTCAGATATGAAATTTGTTTCTGACTTCAGACATGAGTTTCAGTAACACTAAAAATACTACCTTATTATAAAGGCATGTTCATAGCTGGCGTTCAGCATAGGCAAGAAAGAGTCAGGAAGAGAGCTGCTCAGTGGGTTTCCCCCTCTTGCAGGCCCTCAGTAGAGTCATAGAATCATAGAATAGTTTGGGTTGGAAGGGACCTTTAAAGGTCATCTAGGCCAACCCCCTGCAATGAGCAGGGACATCTTCAACTAGATCAGGTTGCTCAAAGCCCCGTCCAACCTGACCTTCAATGTTTCCAGGGATGGGGCGTCTACCACCTCTGGGCAACCTGTGCCACTGTTTCACCACCCTCACCATAAAACATTTCTCCCCCATATCTAGTCTCAATTGTCCCTCTTTTAGTTTAAAACCATTACCCCTTGTCCTGTCACAACAGGCCCTGCTTAAAAGTCTGTCCCCATGTTATTTATAAGTCCCCATTGAATATTGAAAGGCTGCAGTAAGGTGTACCCAGAGCCTTCTCTTCTCCAGGCTGAACAAGTCCAACTCTCTCAACCTTTCCTCATAGAAGAGGTGTTCCAGCCCTCTCACCATTTTTGCAGCCCTCCTCTGAACCCACTCCAACAGGTCCATATCTCTCCTGTGCCAAGCCGAACACAGTACTCCAGGCGGGTCTCACCAGAGCAGACTAAAGGGGCAGAATCACCTCTCTCGACCTGCTGGCCACATTGCTTGTGATGCAGCCCAGGATACTGTTGGCTCATGTCCAGCTTTTCATCCACCAGTACCCCCAAGTCCTACTCTGCAGGGCTGCTCTCAATCCCTTCATCCCCCAGCCTGTATTGATACCGGGGGATGCCCCGACCCATGTGCAGGACCTTGCACTTGGCCTTGTTGAACCTCATGAGTTTCACATGGGCCCACTTCTCCAGATTCCTCTGGATGGCATCCTGTCCCTCAGGTGCGTCAACCGCACCACTCAGCTTGGTGTTGTCTGCAAACTTGCTGAGGGTGCACCCGATCCTACTGTCCATGTCATTGATGAAGATATTAAACAGTACTGGTCCCAATACAGATCCCTGAGGGACACCACTCATCACTGATCTCCATCAGGACATTGAGCCACTGACCACTATTCTCTGGATGCAAGCATCCAGCCAATTCTTATTATGTCATGTCTCAGCTTCCCCTCCCTCCTTAACCCAACCTCCTCCTCATCTTCCCTTTCTCTAACTCATCCTCATGGTGTGGTCCTCCAGTGTGTGCAACCACAATCCTAATTTCTGCACTTTAATACTGACCTGACTTTATATTGCTTTTTCAATCCTACTAAGAACAGGGAATTCTCGCATCTGCCTAAAATAAATGCTGAGCCTCTGAGTGATCAACTATTTCTAGATCTCAATGACAAGATAATCCAGTCAGATATTCCCAGCAGACAGGTCCCAGAGCCCATCAGGTTTAATTTTCTTGGAGACTGTGAGGAACTGGAAAGAGAAAGTCCCTCAAACCTGCACCAAGAGCCACCCCAAACATCACTGATCTTTGCACACTGATTGCCATAGAGATTTCCCAAACTGTTGCACTGAGAAGCTACCAAGCAGCTATCAAAAACCTGAATTTTGCAGACATGAGTTATGTTATCCTTCAAAATCCAGGTCAGTCAACAATTGTCATCTACGGCTTATGCCATCTCTGTGGTCTATGCTTAGGAAGTTTCTTTACTTCAGTTTTCAGAGGGCTTATAGAAGTATGATCTTAATGATTCAAAACCTCTGAACTGTTCCTCAAGTTTTGAGGTTGCATTTAATTCCACATCAAAGTCACTGAAAACATGGATTACGTAACTATGCTGTCAAATCACAGTATAGGTTAAGTTCCTATGGAATGCAATGGGTGTGAAGTCTCACTCAAGAGGAGCTTTGTACTTTGCAAGATTGGGGTGTGATTTTTGAAAAGTGTGAACAGAAATCAGATGTGGATCTCTTGTTGATTTACAATGTTATCTTAATACTGAATTTCCATTTTTTTTTTCTCAGGATAAAGATTGAACAAAACCATTAAACTTCAGCAGTAAGACCAGTAAAAACCAGAGAATAATTTTCATCTCTGCTTGGAGAAGGTTTTGCAGATCTAAAGGCCCCAAGTCAGAGGGTACTTGGAATATCCTAATATGTAAGGTTCGCTACTGGTAATTTTGCTGCATCAAGGCAGTAACATGAAAGTGGTTTTGCTTTTAGGGATGATAAATAGAAAATGAGAAAACTACTCATTTTGTATACAAAGAGAAAAAAGCCACTTATGCATATTCCTGACACGAGTACAATTTGTTGCTATACAGAAGGCAGCATTACAAATTCTACAGTAATGCTTTTGTCATGGGAAAAGCAATTTGGAAAACAGGAAGCTATCATTACCCTAAGCAGTACAGTTTTCTTTATAACAATGCATACTCTTAGAAATACAAATATTGATGTTTAAAATGAGAGCGATATTAAGAGGAAATTTACAAATAATCATTTAGAGAGACACAATGATTTTGCAATTTATACTCAAGCTCAAAACATAAACATAGAAAAGAAATGTTAAGAACAATTTAACAAGATGTGCTAACAGTGTATCAGAAACATGATTTTAGTTAGATTCATAAGCTTAATTATGTGTAAAGTTGTTGTTGGTGGTGGTGGTTTTGTTTTGGTTGGTTGGGTTGGGTTTTTTGTTTTGTTTTGTTTTAATCCATACCTACCTGCATTACCTGAGATGACATTTAAAGCATGTATGGTCCCTTGAAACTCCTTGAGTTCCTTTAACATGATAGTTTCCCAACTATATGTGATTTTATTGTCCACTGAAAAAAATATAAATATGTGCTGTCTAGCCGAGTGCTGCAATATTACAGATCAATTTAGAGTTTGGTAGTCTATATAGAATCTAGCCAAACTCCAGATCTATAACCAGTATCCCTAATCCAGCATTAAGTAACAGGACATCTTTAATAATTCTAAATGCTAAGAGTCTCAAGTTTCACTTAAAAGCAATACTGTCTTTTATATGAGATAAGGATTACAAAACCAGATCGTGTTCTTCCTGTGATAGTCACGGGATGCTTTGAAATCTGTTGACTTGATAATGACTGGGACTGCATAGGCAGCATGACAGACAGCTATTATGAAATCAGTAATAGCTCACATGCAGCTCTGGATATTAGAAATGGATTTTCTCATGTCACAGTCCTGCTTCCATTGATCAGATACCCAGAAGGAAAAAAAAATGAACAGAGGGAAGGCTGAATTTAAGCAGCAGGCCACAGTTTTCTTGCCTCAGCAATGGGGAGAAGTACTGGCCACAGACTTTTTCTTCTCAGATACCAGACAATTTATTGAATCCAGAGAGGAACTATAGAGCTTTTGTAATGTAACCAGTTCTGTGGGGCAGGTTTTTCTGGCTTATTTCACAGGGATTGGATGAGTTTTGTATACTTTTGCAAAGGAAAGAAAGAACAATAAAGAAAGCCACCAAATCTCCAAGTCTTTTTTTTCCTGACAGATAAATAATTCCCCAGCTCTGTCTCCAATACCTCTGAGACTGGCCTATTTATCATTTACTTGAAGTGAATAGAGCACAGAAACCAACAGTAAGAGTATTCCTTTGCTACAGAGTATTAAAACTGGCTCCAATAGGAAAAAAAAAATACCTTTCTGATCCACAAAATAGGAAGTCCATGAGATTCAGAGAACCTTGGAAAGGTGGTTAGTTGTATCAAGAGACAGGAGGGCACTGAAAGCATCAGGTCACCTCTACAGCACACTGAAAATCTTTGAAAGGCATGGGAGAGTGAACCAGCTACCTGCCTTCATTCTGCTTCCTATCATCAGGAAAAACCATCTGCTTCTCTCTATGGCATACCCTGAGTTGTCTGAGCAGCTGAGGCCTGATGTTGGGATGACCCATCTTTCATATTATTCCCAGACCCTATGTATCTCTAAAAATATCCCCTGATATCTATTTCTCAGATAGGAAGGGAGATACTAACTAGTATTAGTTATGCTGCCAGAGATTTCAAGGGAGTAAAAGCGACACTTTAGGAAGGGTTTGCTCATTTTGAGTATGTCATAAGGCCAAACAAACTGTGGAACACACAGTGGAGGAGCCACATCACAGCTTTGACTTTTTAACAATAGTTGCAGGTCTTCAGGTCAAGTGCCATATACTCACTTGTGCTTTCATGTAGCTTTCTGCAGCATTTTACACAGTTTATTGGATACAAAACAAGAGGTTAAAAAAAAAAAAAAAAAGACCCGAGGCATGGGAAATGTTAAGGTGAAAACTTAAAACCACCCAATATCAATTTCAAGGTGATCTCTAGGGACTGACAAAAAATAAATGCTTGTGGTGTAGTTTATAGTATTTAATAGGAAATGCTAACTCCTTTGACCACTTAAGAGAGATAATATGATGAATTCACTCTGTCATTTTCTGTGATGACTGAAAATATATACAAAAAGCAATAATAAATCAATGGGGAATTCTTCAAGCAAGTGTATTATCTAGTAAGAACGTAAGCTGAAAAAGTTTGCATATCAGCTATCCCTTTTCTCCAGACAAAAGAAACATGGGCCAGTGAGACTATACCAGATTTCTCAGAAGCTTCCACTCTTACTCTATAAAGTTGCAGGACCTGCCATGATGCACCAACATCTGATTTCACATCTTGAACTGCTTTAACCTGAAAATTCTTAGCTAAAAATTGCTGCCTGTAAGAAAATTTAATTATGACCATTTACTTTTTCATAATTTCTTACATTTATATGAGGTTTAACATTCCAAATTCTGAATGCTATATTGTTCATTTGTGAAACACATCACAGTGTATTTAAGATCCTTGCATACATCCCTGATCTTAAGCTTAGTACTTTCTAAGTTCTTAGTACTTTCATTTCTTTCAGAGTGCTAAAAATTCTGATTTAAGTCACAAGAGTTCCTTACTAATTAGTAGAATATTTATTCACCTAAAGCTATTATGATGTGATTTCTTTCTTTTTAGGACTATGCTGTAGTTCACATTTTAAACATACCTAGTTGTCTGAATGATTTATGATGCATAAGTTTTGTTTCTCAGCTTGGAATGATTATTGTTACATATACTATGGAATTTAATTTACTTAAACCACACCTATTAGGCTATGGGAAATCTCTTAAAAGACTCTGCTATGTCTAGCCTAAAGATTTTTGCCACATTTTTGCTTTTACAGTAGCCTTTTATTCTAGAAATGTTGAAATTCTGTCATATATTTTTAATTGGAACATTACAGTAATCCTCTCCCATGCTTTCATTATAATGCTTATTGGTTATTGTAATTTCCTCCTGAATGGTCTGCCAAATTCAACTTGATAAAAATGACAGCAATGAATTCAGCTACCAGATTTTTATTTATTTATTTAAACACAAGATGTATAGTATTTATATGTTGCTACATTCATACATTTTTTCATATAAGTTCAACGGCTGCCAAGCATTATCAAACATTAAGGTAAAAATAACATTATTTTTCTCTGCATTCATAGTTGTTATCAGAATTCTATTTATTGAAAAAGTGGTGATTAGATCCCCTTCACAGAGGTGGGATATGCAGAGCCCTCATGAAAGTCCTTCTGCAAGATGATAGTTTCATAGTGAAAAAAACATTTAGGGGTGACACTGTCTCTAACAGCAACAGATACTTCTTCACATGGTTTCTTGCCCTTGAATTATATTCATGCATCTGTATAGTGGGAGATGAAGTCACCATTATGCGATATGGTAACTAATCTACATTTAAAGAGTATTTTTTCTTTTAACCTAGATTTTTTTCCCTCATCCAGATCACAATACAACTCCACAAACAGCTCTGCTGGGAGTGGTAGGGGCAGCATGGGAACAGGAATGATCGGACAGGAAGGAAGGTTACTTGAATATCCACAAACTCTTTGTATCATGGAGGTTCTGGCTTACTGACGGGCAGTAACAGGTAAAATAGTCTTAGTTTTTAAAATGTTAAAATGCACAGCTAATTCCCCTTCTTCCTTCCAAGTGGGAGATGAAAGAAATGGAAAACAGACCTTATGTTAAGAATGGCAGCTATTTCACTTAGAATACCATCTGAAAAGTTCAAACGGTGTGACAGCAGCAGTACAAAAACCTAAAGAAAATAATGTTGCAAGCATTCAAGCCCTGTGCTGCTTATTAAGCAATCCACTTCCCCATATACTCAGAACTTCAAACATGTCTTTGCTCTTAACATTTACTTTCAAGATTTATAGGCATACTCACTGTGCCTGACATAAATGCTTTTGCACACATTATGGTTGCAAACCCTCATAATGGGCATGCAAATTGATATTTATTCACTCAAAGTCAGTAACTACACATAAATACTGCTTCTGAAGTTATGCTGGTGTATCCATTGAAATCTTGTTTCAAAGTCTTTTCCAAGCATTGTTCATCAGGGAACACATATAGGGACTTTTTTGTTTTTGTTTTGTTTTTTAAGCATTAGTAGATACTGCCACAAAACAGATGTAGAGGCTGTGTAGCAATTACTGCAGCACACCACAGGAGCTGCCTGCCCTCCGTTGGGAGGTGCTACACAAAGCAGAGCACAGACAGCAACAACCCTTCTTCCCAGTATCTTCAGCTGAACTGGTAGTTTGTATTGTCATTAAAACACAATTACACACAGTTTTACTTTCACATGCTTAGAATCAGATTCTAGAGACAATGAGATTCTTGCCCTGACAACCACGGAAGCTGGATCAAGTGCTCTGCCTCATTCTCTCTACACCCACAAAACTGCCACAATTATTATCAGCAGAGTTATGAAGATTAATTAATTTAGGACTGTGAAGCTCTGATACATGAACTCCATAGCAAACAAACACAAAATGCTTTTAACCACCAGGCCTTTAGTCAAGAACAGTAACAACAGTCATTATTTCCTCCCACTACATTAAAAGGAAAAAAAAAAAAAAATCCACCATTTTCTGATGCTGTTACGGCTCTTATTCTGAATCCATTTGTTATAACACTGCATTTCTCTCATAAGAATAGTAGATGCACTTTTGGTCTTTAAAAACAAGACCACAAACACACCAATGATCCGTACCGTTATTAATAAGATGAAGAAAACAATTGTGAAATTAATTATATTACACTTTAGGACAGAAATCACAACTAGAGTTAATGTGCAGAGGTTTTCTCTGTAGAGGACAGAAAGATACATTAGCTTCTCTTATGGTTTCCCAACTTACATAAACATTAAATTGCTGCTATTATTCTGCTAAAGAACTGTTAGAAAAAGGTTTGCGATGCAATATAAAGAAAATGGATCAAATATTTTGTTAACTCCCCAGAATGCATTACGAGAGGAGCTACTTGGTGTGTTAGATTTGTAAAATGAAACTTCAGCTGTATTCTGCCTTGAACTACTTCCATACTTGAGCAGATCAATGTTTAGATTGATCAAATATCTGCTTATAATCAACATGATCAATTAATGTATTTGACTTCAATATAATGACTATTCAGAAGCAAAACCAAGCAAACCCTACAGTGTTTCCATCTATGACTTCACGCGCTCCAATAACTAGCACTTGCTAATTCAAAGACAGCGCACTTCTTGCTTCTATCATTCAGAACAAAAATTCTTTTACTTTCCACAGTATGTATTAATTTCAAATTGTACTGTCCATGAATTAATAGGATACAGCCCCAAATTTGTATTCGTAGCAGGTAACAGGAAGCCCTCATTTTATAGAGAAGAGCTAGCTGGCTTATATTTTCAAGAGATGAGGCATATTTGCTATTCTCCTGTTTAATTAAGAAATAACCAAAATTAATTTAAATTCAAGGTAAAAGGTAATTTTATTAATTTGTATTACAGTTTTGGAAGATAAAAGGGCACCAACTAAATCTTTTAAGAGTGGTGGAAAACTGAAAAGGAGATGTTGATATAGCATGTTTTGTACTGTGCAATTAGTTTGTATTAAGCTAAGCCTAAGTCATTACTTAAGTGAACTGTAAAGCTGGGATGACTTTCTTACCATATAAAATTACATATTCATCCTTATCCCAAAATTATTTGGGAATACCTGTGTCCCAGTTATTGTTCCAAAAGTAGCTATTCTTAATTTAATTTTTTTTTTTTAGACTTAATGATGAATGCAGCTGAAACAGTGATGAGCGGTGACTGGTTTTCCTCAGTTCATATTCTGCTGACATTCTGCTAGTGCTGTTACTCTGAATTGTCTTCCTTATGTAAGCTTTCCTTGCTATCTCAGGAAACCTCAAGATACATGAAAAAAGACACTGTTCTGAGTTGATTTTTGTTCAATACTACTTTCTTGGTTGGGAAAGAAGATGCTACTGCCATATTAGACTGCCTCCACATAAGAAAACGACCAAGGATTAGGTCTTCCAGCTTCTGGGTTTACCTCATGATATTCTGTGCTATGCCCTGAGGCAAGCTTTAAGTTTCAGACTGTATGCCTGTTTTCAAAGTGAAAGTGCTATGGCCCTAAGACAATTTTTTTAGCTTTCTTTCCTTTTTTCTTCTCCTTATGTTTTTATACATAGATCATAAACATGGATTTCATCTTGCTTTGTTTACATAGAACAGATTTAGTTCCCTTGTAAACCTGTAAAATGGAAATAAACACTTGTGATTGTTGTCATGTTTAAGCAGTTAGTCACAAGCCTCAGAAGACAAATTACTCTAAGCATAGTTTCAGGAACAGCAGACATTGAAGACTGCTCACTGTAACTCATCTTTATTATGAAAAAGAAAACAACAAAAGTGAGCATTGCCAGTGACGTGCTATCCTTTTATCTGACCATTTAAGTAAGGTTTCATGGGAAAGAGAAAACTAATGCTTGAATTAAGGCTTTTGTAGAAACTATTTATTTATATATTTTTTTTCTGTGAACAGCAAGAAGTAAGTATTTCTGTCCTTAGATGTCCTACCCAATGCTTTGACTTCCCTCTATACCTCGTAACTGAACCAAGTCCATTCTCCAAGACAACTCCAGCATGCGAAGAGACGAACACTGTGAGTAGACCAAAGCTGTTCACGCATTGATTAGCCTCTCCAGGTGTATCAGGAACTAATGTCTGTTTGTTTTTCCTGTCAGCAAAGGCTACTGATTTGCATCTCTGCTACAACAGAATTGTATTTAGGAGTTTGCAATCACTTGCTATTCAAAACTAAGAAATTCTGAACAGTAGTAGAAGGATATAGATACAAAAATTAATGTAGAGGGCATTTAGACACAGAGCATGATTAATTTGTGACATTGGTGGATTAACCTAAAGACCTCTGATGCCTTTCTTGTCAAGTCTTGTAACATCAGTCCATTTAGAGATTTGGTTTATTCTATAAAGGTCACAGTATTCTGATATCACAGAATAATATAAAAAAGACAGACTCTTAATCCTAGTTACCAGCAAATATATCAGTAAAATTCTGGTTCTAGCAGTGCTAAAGAACTAACTACAGGCTAGACCCCAAGCTATCTCCAAATATACTCCAAATCATCACAGTTTCTCAGGCTTTGTAACTGCAGTACTAACATTATCATATTTGAAAGTAGAGAACTTTGACAAGCGAAAGTGCTGCAATATCTAACACATCCCAGTCACCTGACAGAGTTCACTGGGGATACTGGCTCCAGAGCTGCTCATCAAAATTTCTCATCAAGCACTATATCTTTGAAACTTCTCAATACATTAAGTCTATCAGCAATTCCCATATCACATGCATTTGCTTTTTTAACTACTTAATGCAGTTCAGAGAGCACAGAAAAACTTATTACATGATCTGACCAGTAAATTTCACAAAAAAATCATCCTTCCTTTCTCCATCTATGTATTGAAGCAATGGTGTGCCTTTACTTCAAACATTTTGTAGTGCTGTCTTGTTAGAATGCAGAACACAGGAGCGGTATCGTGAACAGTTAGCATCAGTATCATTATTCTGTCCTTGAACATCAGTTATAATGGTTCCCAAGTTTCATGTGTTTCCATATATCAGTCACGTTTGCTGAGAGGTTATACTTCCTAATGCAAGGTAAGAGAAAGGTAGAACAGGAATGGAAAAAACAGACCTGCTGTTTTCCTAGCAAAGCATAAGGGGATTGCCCATATCAAAACTACAGAAATGAAGGCATTTATCGCAGACATATTTCAGCTACTCTGATGACCATTCTCTGTAAAAGAGGGAACACTTAAGAAAATGGCCTTTCAGACCTTGCATAAGAAGCTATTGATTTCCCTGGCTACAATCTATCTGATATCTCATTCTCTTTAGAAAAAATCACTGAGTTGGGGCACATCATTATTGCCAGCAGCATCAGACTTGTTCCAGTGTAAGATCACACTAACACATTAATGGTTTCATTGACAGCTCTGTGAGGAACAGGCAAGGGTCCTACTTATTTACCAGGAGATTCATAAGCCAGCTCTCACACTATGGCTCATCCTGAAGATTCCCACTACAAAGGATTTATCATCATAATCATTGGGCAAAGTATGTGCTACGTTTAAGAACAGGTTGCCAAAGCCTAATAGAAATTCAAACACATTGTAGAACTGGGAGACAAGGTAAGATAGATTATTATGCCTCACAGTTAAGTCTAAATTTAGAGAAAAGTATACAAATACATCTTTATTAAAAAGAATATTAGCTAAGTGTTTTTATTTCATTCAACCTTTGTCCATCTGCAGTCTGCTAATTGTGACACACTTACTCAGCAAGCTATTGTACATTTAAATAAAAAGCATTCTTGAGTAACAGCAAGGCAGTTTTCTATTCCTTGATTGCTGTTTGAAGAGCACTAGGGATAATATGATGCCTGAACATTTCATAAATTTATCAGATTTACTTTCCATTTCATAAAGCAGGATTATTCTATACTTTGAACCACAAACCTGTGTTTGCTTCCCTTACATTTTTCTTTAATCCTTGAGTATTTTTAAACAAATAATTTTGTACTTTCCTGACAGAAAGGTGTTAGAAAAACTGTTTACATCACTCAAAAGATCTCAGTCCTAAGGTAAGGATTTCCCACAGAAAATATTTGTTTTTCTGAAAAACTGTCAAAGGAAGAGTTTATTAGTAAAAGTAGGAATCATTAGTTGCCACAAAAAAGTAAGCAAGATAAACGAATGTGGAAAATATATTCTGCATCTGCATCGACAAAGCATTTAAGCATAAGCTTAATTATAAGAAAGTGAGGAATCCCAGTTGCCTACATGACTATTAGGAGATGATCATATCACCAGCATACATGAGCTATTTTTCCTTTCAGGCAATTGTTGAACTTCTGGGGTTCCAGGATACCTTTGGAAAGGTCACTCTGAGCTTATTAATAAACAAAGAAAACAGATAGGCTGAATGACTCTATTATCACTTATATTGAGATGCGTAATGCGTCATTTAAACCAAAGAAATTATGGACTAAAAATTATAAATCGGCTCCGCAGGCCAAACAACAAGCAAATGAAAAGCTATGAAGAAAATAGCAGTGATAACTTCAGTCAAAGCACTTGTTGTAGGAAAAGAATTTTCCATTATCAAAGACATTTGATTCTTTACTACTTTATGTGTAGAAGAAAGCTGTAAGTTCTTGTATATAATACTGGTTTATAGAATATCATGAGGCAGCTCTTGAAGTTGTTGCAGGACTGTTCTACATGTTCCAAAACACCTGAAGGGGCCAGCGGGTGCCCACAGGCTGGTGGGGCTGTGTCCTCCCCCCCGGTGAGGGAACAGGGACAGGGCCCAGGATGGATACTGGAGCGGGCTGAGGGGTCAAGGCAGGGAGACCCGGGACTCTGCGGTGGCTCCCGCGCATGAGGGGAGGCTCCTGACAGGGCCTCCCCCAGCCCCATCCCACTCCTGACAGGGCCTCCCCCAGCCCCATCCCACTCGCCGTCCGCCTGGCAGCCGCAGCCTGGGTCCCACCGCAGTGCCCAGCCAGGATGAGCTGGGCTGGGGGGAGCGCAGGGCACAGGGCCCAGGGCCTGTTGGTACTGCCTGCGTCTCCCATAATGGCTCTAAGTTTGCAAGCATGTCCTAGGAGGACAGAATAACTCTTTAAGTAGGGTCTGCACCTCTTTTGTAATCAATAGTACAACAAAAAGGTCAGAGGAAGGAGCTAGCGAGGCACGAGTGGGACTCCACGGTGTCGGAGAGCTGACATAAACGGAAAAACTGAAACGCGGAGTGGGACTCTCTTGCGTTATCCCACCTCACAGGTTGAGCAAGCTGCTTCCTCTGTGCTGTGCTAAACAGCGTGCATTTCAGTCAACTGCTGTAAACCATTAAGATTAGTATCACTTTATTTTTCAAAGAAAACTGAGTCAGACTGAATGATTCAGGAGCAGACTTTGCTTACTTGTTTGCTTTAAAATGCCTTGGAAATCATTTAAACCAGAGCTATTTCAGAGCAATAAAGCTGCTTCAAAATATTCTAGCTCTTCAAGAATACCTTTGAACATGAATGCGTTATCTGCATTTATTACGTAAGAAGAGATACTCCCAAGTGATGAAGAATTAACTTCATATGCCAGGGGAATATCATACTGAACTTTGTTAAATGTACTTTTATGTTTAAATAGTATTTCCAGTATTAATGCTTCAAATTGCTTAGTAAAGAATAAAACATTATAGTTCAGAATATAGACTAAATACATAGTTTTAAAAAAGCAAATGGCTTACTCTAAAAAGCAAGAGTAGATGATAGTACTATTTTCCCTGGCGTAAAGGAAGAGCAGTTTCTTTGATATTTTCAGTGCTACTCTGCTTAAAAGTTAATATAATTGAAATAAAATGACAGTTTTGAAATTGGTATGAAAGGCCAAATTTAAAAGTTGATCAACATTTGGATTTAGATTCAGTAACATGAGTCATACCCCTGTTACCACTGGGACAGATTTGCAGTTTAGAGTCTCTGCACAGTTCAAGAGAACTATGTAATTCAGAAAACAATCACAAAAATACCCATTTTGGAGGATTTCAGCACAGTTGGATTTCAGCTTGGGGACTATTATCACTTCTAGTTAGGTGTAGGCAGTTACAAGGTATCCCAGAGTTTCAGTGCTTAATCAGTACATAGACGGTAACAATATTGCAACTCCCAATAGAACATAAAGCATCTTACAACAGTATTGTGTGATGGGCTGGATCATTATTCCTATCTACTGAGAGGACTGGGGATCTAGGAAGTCAGTTCAATGGTACTCTGACACTAGCATCAGGCATTACTAGGATATGAACAAAAGAAAAATTGCAGGTATCTTGGTAAATCTAGGTACTGCCAAAATAAAGAAGAACATTTTGGATTGAGCATTCAGATTTAGTGTTAGTGCTGACCCATGCAAAGGATCAGTAATACAGACCTTAACAAGGTCAATTATATTATGTTAACAGTATTTTTCCTTTCTGCACTGAAAAAATGTAGACTACAGAAGATTACTGCCCCATTTGTTCAATTCTTGGAGTACTGCATCTAGGAGTACCATGAAGAGGAATGGATTTTCTTAGTTGTTTCCTAATTTTAATCAGAAAATCCCTGAAGTGACAAGTGTCATAAGAAAAAAAGATTACTTAATGTACCAGGATCTGCTTTCACCAGCAATAATTTGATTAATCTGCTATAATGTTATAGTCTGCTGCTCATGCTCTACTTTATGTATGAATACAGCAAAATTTAGCAGAGGTGAAACCATGATAGCCTCTCATACAGCTGCCTTAAAACAACCACTTATTTTACTGGCAGTCCAAGGCTAGGCTTCTTTCTCCTCTTTTTCCTCCCTCTCTTAACATCTATTACCTTTCAGTTCATTGTCAGCCTATGTACATAAGTCTGTGATACCTCATATTTGAAAAAAATAAAAAAGAACTTTTTATAGCACAGCAACATACTCATTTTTTCCTCTAATTTGCATTGCCAATTTACTGTTATTGCAAGTGTGTTTGCACTGTATTCAAGTAACGAAATGCTCAAATGCTGACAGAAACAGCATGAAACTTGTTTTTTCTCTTGGAAACTGGAGGCAGCACGTTCCACTGTAAGTTAGTTGGTTTCCTTATTTTCTGCATTCACACTGTCCTATTTAATCCATAGATGTCCTGTTGTCTCACAGCAGATAAGACCAAATAAATTTGTTGCCTCTCCGTTTTTCTTAACGTGCTACCATTCCAGCATTATTATTTTTCTCCCTTTAGCTTTTTCTTGACTTTTTAAATCTATTAAAAGGAATTTTTTTTTTTTTTTTTTAATTTGAAAGCTTTACAAAGCTGTGCATTCGGGGGGAATTTATTGCAAGTTAATTTGCCTTATTTTCTAGGAAAATATATTGCCAAGTGTCCCATTTCTTGTCTACCACTAATTTATAACTGCATACAATCATCTTCCTGTTCACAACTGTATTTGCTTTTGTTAATACATTCCATTACTATGTTTTTATATTACGTTCCCTTTCTCAAAGGAAATTGCTGGACTTCGTAGGATGATTTAATTTTTCTTTCTTCATGTTAATGTTAGTTTTGCAGCCTTTTTCCATACTGAAGAATCTGTGCATACATGACAACTATGGACCTCTTTACTCAGCTGAATAAAAGCTACAGAGTCTAAGCGAGACTAGTCATTTTTCTCCAGTTTTTCTTGTCTTCCTACAATACATTGTAATTTTTCCACTTGAATTTTTTGTAGGCTGCATTAGGCAAAAATTATTTTTCTCTAAAATTCAATATGGATGCATGCGATCCTATTCTATTTGATTACACATTATTAAAGTACGCAGAGTACAACTGACGTAACCGATGTAAGAAAACTAAGAACTCAAGCAGTCTTGAAAGCAAAGTAAATGGATTCTATATTCAAGATTCTTTCAAAATGTCTGCCACTAAGGAACTAAAATGCAGTGATTCAACCCCAGCTAGGGAGTAACTGATTCTGTCTAGTTTTTGGCACTAGTTATTTTTAGCTATATTTTAAGCATGGACTTCAGGTTTGGGTTTTTTGGGTTGTTTTTTGTTTTTCTTACCTCTATTGTATCAGAGCTCAGGTGATAGTAAATCTCAGTGCAGATTGCTTTTTAGAAGCATCCAACCATGTTTTACCACTTGAGACTTGTTTCCATTTGGGACTCAGCACTGAGCAGTCAGGGCCAAGAGCTGCCGGGCCATTATGCATCACCATGTTCCAGTGCTAAAGGACCAGGGCCAAAGCTTTGATGGAAAAAAATCTCTGTGAGGATATCTGTCTGGCTACCAGGAGCACAGGTGCTCTGATTAGACAGGCAAAATGGGTGCATTACTTGACTGTGTGTCTTTGTTATATAATGTGGGACCACGCTTGGATTATCCTAAAACAAGGAGGGAGGTAAGGGGTAGGAAGGCTGACACTGATAATGCCCATACTCCCTTCCAACAAGTCTAGCTTTTACTGCAGTCTGTGACCTAGATTCACTCTCATACAGTACACGAGCTATGCTAACGGGAGCTGTTGGGTACATCACCCCCACCTTTTTAGCCCCCCCACTAACTGCCAATGGAGACCTATTTAAGAGCAGATGATAGCTTCTAGGTAATCATCACCACTTGGTTAGGCACATGTTCAGACAGTAACACAGATGACTGTTCAGACAGGACCCTCCTTTTCCCACCTTTACTCTCTGTACCATGGCAAACACACGGCTGAATTGCACTCATGCTCCACAAGCTCTGCTTAAAGACACTGCTGGAAAGCTGGCTGCACCCTACAGAGCAGCCAGCTCCCCCACCACCATGTGAAAATATAGTTTTTACACCATAAAGGACAGGGACTCCCAAGAAATCCTGTCAAGTGGTCCACCAATACAGTGCACAATTCAATGCACAATTCAAAGCATTTAGACCTCAAGGCACCATTATGGTAATTCAATTTCACCTCCTGCATAAAATGAGAGTTTGCAGGTTTTATTTCACTGCTGCAGATACAAGGGGGTGGAAGCTAAAGATTATATTATGTCTAACTGACCTTATTGTATCAAAGTGAAAACCCCATAAAAATTGAATTTTAGGAGCAAGGGATTATGTTAATCTTTTAAAGGCAGTTTGATTTCTCTTTTTTCATTTCTCATTTATATCTACGCACTTTATTTATAGTGCTAAATATACAAACCAGCTAAGTCACCTCCATAAAACTTATTGAGCTGATAAGATTTTATGTCAAAAGTCCACCCTAATAGATATATTTATTGAATCATTATCCCTGTCCTTTCAGACAGTTTCTCAAGATTGAAATTCCACTTACAGTGATCTAATGGATTACATAAAATATAATTAGTTGTGATGTGGTGCTCATTCTCAAAAGGTGGTGGGTTTGGGTGTTCCCTGCCTCCTCCCTGCCGTTAAAGTAGGCCAATTATATATTTTAGTTAGGTTTCAGGCTAGCAGAATTAAACTTGTCTGTTACCGAAAGCTAGCACATTGTCTTTACACCCCTTACACACTACTGAAACATTTAAAAACATGGCTAAAAGTGCTGTAGAGACCTCAGCACAGGCTGTGATTTATTTTTAACATACAGATCCACCCCAGTAAAGAAGGTAGAGTTGTTTTTAAAAAATCATAGTACATGTGGAAGCAACAAGAGGTGGGGTATCATTTGTTTTGATAGATATTTATCAAGGTGATCGCTGAGAAGAGACTCAAATACTAGTATGATTGTGCATTTGGCTACTATGCAGTAGCACAAGTGTTAATATATTAAAGCATGCTTTAGTGTTCTAGTCCCAAAGCCCTACACATTAACAAGACAGAAGACATGACAGAACTAGTCTCTTCAGTTGCTATTTTACTAAACAATGGCTTCCCAGGATTCTTCCCAGTATTAACTGCAGATGGATAGGACTTTGGGTCAGGAAGTAGTAGAAGGAAAAAATCCAGAGTTATGACCACAATGTAAGATCTGTGGATATGGACAAGCTGGAAAGTATGGCCTGTTGTTTGGCAACTTCTTTTTTTCTCCCTCACCTCTGTGAGTTCATGTGAGGCATTAGTTTTCTGTAGCATTCCTAATTGCTTCACAAGTAAAGGTCACGGAGGGGTTGATATGTAATTGATGTAGAAGCCTGGTAGGGCAAAGAGTTCTGTGCCTAGAGGAAGACATACAGTTTAAGACAAGAATATTATGCATTCAAAACCTAGGCTGCTGTAGAATAAGGCCTCAGAAAACTGCTGATGTAGTGGATTTTTAAGCAGTCCCTCAAGCACCGTTCTTCACCTGACAAAGCCTGTAGCCATCTGTAACTACTGACACAAACTTTCAGCTATGAAGTTGAAATTGATTTGAGTATTTGTTTTTTTAAACCCCATATTTCAAATGAGACCTATTCAGAATGTCCACAAACTCAGTGAACAAGTTTATTGAGGTTGGTGTTTTAGGTTGTGGGGGGTTTTTTTTCCCTCTTAAAAATATATTCTGTAGCAATGAAAGTACAGTCAACCAGGGACAAGTTTTGAGCAGTTTCAGAAAGGCTTCTTAGTACAATCACAAAGTAAACAAGGTAGCCCGCCCGCCCGCCCCCCCTGCCCCAACTACCATTAAAAGTTTTCAGCAAGATGGTGTAGTTGATTTTAAGAAGTAACTTCATTAAAACAAAAATTTCAGAATTATAAGAATGCATAATGGAGCAAGACAAACTGACACATCAAAAGCAGTTGGAGGTATCTGTATAAAGTCCTTTTTTCTTCAGATAAGAAAAAAGTTTCATAAAGGTCTAGCATTACTTGAAAACACTGTGTGTGGAAGAATAACCATTGCTTGGACTATAGCGTGTGTAACAGCCAGAAACTCAAAATCAAATGCAAACTGAGTTGTTTTTTTTGTTTGTTTGTTTTTTTGTTGTTTTTGTGTTTTTTGTTTTTGTTTTTGTGTTTTTTTTAAGACTGAAGTCTGTTAAATTGCTTAATAATTCTCAGAGGAAGTGGCAGAAACCCCATTACTTGAATTGGTTAAAGCTGGAGTGTACAAAACACTAACTTATGATATCCTCTTGGGAACAATCCTACACCTACAAGATATTGGACAAGATGACCTCAGAGGTCTTTCCACCCCTAATTTCTTTGACTCAATGAATAAACATGAACCTAATCAGAATAAGTATACTGTTTATCTAAGCAATAACATTCAGCTAACTGGAGCACACAAGGGAATTGACTGTTCTTATGCTGCTGATTAAACAAGATCAGAGTGCTTTAAAATAGGCTTTGGAGTTTTAATTTGCAGACCTTGGTATGCATTTGTATTGTAATAAACTGTTTATAACCTTGGACCTATGAAACAGAAACCTTTAGATGAAAGGTGTTTTTTTTTTATTTTAAGAAAAAAGTTTGTAAAAAATGAAGACTCCAGACTTAACTCAAACTCTGTAAGATTACATGTAAAATAATGTGTTTTAAGTCTTCAGACACACAGGCTTAAAGAAAGCAATTTCACAGAGGAAGAATGAAAAAGAAAATTGATTGTGGCGTATATCCTAAGAGCAGCTTGGACTATGTGATGTTGCTCGATATTTTACAAGTTTGTATGTCTTGCATTCCTACAAATAAACCTAATTTGCCTATGAATTTAGAGTCAGGTATCATTTGCATTACTATTCATTTTGACCTTTTTTTACTTGAATGTGATTGATGACTCAGTGTCCCACAGTTTCTTCTTCTCCATTCAATTACTCAAACTTTATAAGCAAATCAAGCAGTTTCAACATAGCTATGACGGTACCATTGTTAGTTCCTACATTTACAGTTTTACTAAGGCACATTCTTTCCCTCAACATCTGTGCAAATACAAGCTAGCATACAGCAATGCTTTTATAGCAAAGCAAACCGGAGGTCACAGATCTGGTCAGTCTGACCATACTCCGTATCTATATAAATGAATGCTCACTGGTATTATTAGGTCTGTACCAAGTCTGACTTTGAAACTCTAGAGATGAACTCCTTTTAAATTGTGGGTTTTGCTTGCTATACATTCAAAAAACATAGCACTAGGTTTAGAGGTATAAAGTGAACTCTCCTTGAGCAGGAAAGAATTCAAATGCCAGCTGCTGATGGTGGATGAATGAGAAAGAACACAGCTGGATTTCCCAGTCCACGGGTGAGCTTGCATAGCAAGCAGGGTAGGGGGAACAGCAAACCTTACCACAGGTCTCTTGGCTTGTCAGCCAAGCATATTGTAGAGAGTCATTGCCATAAAATGCTACCCTGCAATTCTAGTCTATTAGTCAGACATCTTTCAGATTATAATTGTATTTGATATCCAAATACACTGGTGTTGCTTAATATTGTAAAAGGTATTGCAGCCCTTTTGACACCAGTTCACACTGTTCTACTTGAGACAGCTCTGTGGCTGGAATGGGACCATCCAGGTGGGAAACACTTTTTACAGCATGTATGGTGTTATGATCTGGCCTTTGGGATTGAAGATATTTCAGACAATTTATATACGAAGCAACAGCTATTATCATTGCAGAAGACATTTGGTTTGGGATCAGCAGATTCTCATCCATCAGAGCACTTCGATTTTTCTTTAATCAAGCAGCATCATGTGTGTACTTTCACATCATATTTTTTCCTTTAGACAAATAAACTTTTTTTAGATATGTTCTTGATTTTTTTCCTTATTAGTTTATCCCCAAGTGAACTCTGAACTACTACTTTTCCTACTTTATGAAATTTTCCATGTTATTATTAGTGTTCCGTATCTTCCTTTAGCCCTGCCTTTCCCCTTTTGTCACTGTCATCCAGATCTCCATTTTTTTTTACCATCTTATTTTTGTTCCACCCTTTATTTCACTTTTTTCCAAACAGAAAATGTAACATCTATAATATGAGTTAAATTAACGTATACAATTAAAAGTGTTAGCAGAGGCAACTACAAAACAAATCAGAAAGTTATAGTTGAAGTTTCAAAGTTGGAAAGAATTGTATCGTGAAGTGCAACACAATTTCACATTTGGAAAAAAAATCTTACATCAAGAGATTGGAAGAGACTGGAACTCCTACAAAAATATAAAAAAAGCCATAAACATTGCAGTAAAGATTCTAGAAAATGAACTTGAAAACAGCCAACTCAGAGCCAAGTAAGTTGAGGCAGAAGTTCCACTCCCCTACATTTTCTGGCATAATATGATATATAAAGAAGAAATCTTTGAAAGTTTAGTCAAAAAGAAGATATTATAAAAAAAACCAAAACAACTTTAAATGAAAACGACTTTCCAATAAAATTAAATTATTTCAGACACCAATTGGCTAATGCAGAGGAAAAAACAAAAGAACCCACAACACTTTCTCAACTGTTTCAAGTTGTCAACATGTTGACAATTTATGGTGCTAATACTGCAAGCTGTTCCACCTGGATGTTTCCTGTACTTCCACAGGGTAAAACCCAACATTAAACTACTCAACATTTTGCAATTTAGTTTAACAATAACTTCTAACGATACAGCAGATTAGATCATATATTCTGTATAGAAAACATCAAGATATATAAACACACTGTTCATAGCAAGCAATAAAGACTATGTTTCATGTATAATTATCCAAGAATATTTTCTTTAAAGTGTTCTGTTTTATAGATATGGACTTTAGCTGTAAGGTTAAGAGAGCAGTATAAGCACATGCTAATCTCAGAGGAATCGGAGGACCCTAAAATAAGGTCTCAGCTCTTAAGTTTCTATTTCTCAGCCACCATAAAGCTATTGAAATGCTGTTACTGTAAACATGCAATTCCAAAACAAAACACTCTTCTGTACTTAAACTCACATTGCTTCTGGTATGGATTCTGTAACATTCCCAGCTGCTTTGCAAATAAAGTGTCCTGCCACTTAACAGGCAGAGTGGTTTCAATATCGAAGGATGGCTCATAAAATCTTTTTTTCCAGTACAATCCAAGGACTACAAGATAACATATTATTCTAGCTATTGTGAAAACACATGAATATGAAATAAAAAGAATTTGTAAAAAGTGGAAGCATAGTTCTCAGGACTGGTTCACTGCAGAAGCAGGAACTTCTGACTTTTCAAATTAATCTCTTGAATAGATGCAAAAAGTTACTATTCGGTATCAAGCAACTTTAGACTCATTTGTATTCTTGAATAGAAATAAATGATAGAGAAAGGAAGAGGAACTATAAAGTACAAAGCATCAAGAATAATCAGGACTACATGTCAGTCACGCCTATTTTTTAGTGTGCTGTGCTAAACAGTTTCATGGAACAAACAATTGTGAAATAAAATAAGGGGTTACCCATATGCATAAAAATTTTCATGGTAATAGGTACATATGGTATTCCCCTACCTCCAGCTTAATCACTGACTGCAATTATCATTTTGCAGTAGCAAGGAAAGTTGCAGTATATGCTTTAAGCATAGGGATAATTTATTAGTAGAAAAATAAAGAATATTTAGGGAATAAGCAGTAAAAAAATGAAGAGAGAACTTTGGAGATGAAGGAGTCTGTCGTAATTACTGCAGAACATTTCATTCATTTTACTACTTCCAGTTTTCAGTTAGCTATTTAGATAAATCAATTAAGCATCATGAAATCAGTTCAACTTCTAATTTACTTAGTGAAT
Organism: Buteo buteo; assembly: GCF_964188355.1. NCBI lineage: Eukaryota > Metazoa > Chordata > Aves > Accipitriformes > Accipitridae > Buteo > Buteo buteo. The sequence goes on along the minus strand of NC_134190.1, from coordinate 20,954,568 downwards.
TAAGTGAACAATGATAAGCTACATCGTTTCTTTTGTGTCTCTTCAAACAATTAGAATATATCCAATGAACCAATAAGATACTGCTATAAGAAGTTATGGTTCTTCATAGAAATCATCTGTTGATGGTGGGGTGGGGGGAGGCAAAATTAGGTCTCATTAGCATGATGTCCCACTATTGATGATTAGTGTTCATAGAATACTACAGCTCAAAAAACACTTGCGGTGGTGATTTATTTTTCCTTGAAGTACAACGCACAACCTGGGATGCTTCTGTACCAACAGCCACATTTTAAAGGTATGCATTAGACAAAGATGGAGTGAGTGGACATTAAAAACCTGTATTTTCCAATGTTTACAGTATTTTATCACTGCTGAGTTTGCCTGAGCATGACGATCCATTCTCATTGCTGTTATACAGTCTGTCAGTTTGGGGTAGCTGTTTCTCACGCTCTCCAATCCAGAGCATGCAGCACTGAAAGCTTTTACTAATAGTCAGATTGGTGGCATACTGGAATGTATGAAACCAAAGCTTTTAAGTTTGCATAGGAGTCAAACCAAAATCTGAGTAACCAAAATTAGAGTAACTCAGTTTAGATGACTCTAAACTCCTTTTATAGACATTGGAGATCAATATGGCCTATTATATCCAAATCATAATTTCATCATAGATCAGGTGTCTAAAACAGGACAGCAGCTGTGCTAAAAATGCCTCCTTGTGCCTGTTAGCTAAAGGGGAGCCCAGAAAAGTTAGCAGCTATAGATACTTCCAGCTGAGTCAAATACACTGACAGTAAGTTATATCTTAAGAAACAAAGACTTTTGTTTGCTTGCTTGTTTTTGCATCAGATTTAATCCCAATCCCCTCAATTAAAATATTCATTGTAATGAAGACACTGTAAACTAATTTTTCCAAACGGTAGGCCCCACTTTTGCCTTTCTTATTTCTCCAAAGCAGCATGGAAGCACAGCACCAGTGGTGAGGGTTTTTTTGTTTGCTTTTCCTATCTAAAAACATTCTTCCTTGGTTTTCCATGCATCAATTCCACTTGCTCTCTTAATCAAGATTTGCACAAAGGAAAAGGATTGTTCTGATAATTATTTTCATATTTCCAGAAATTTCTGCCAAACAGAAAATCCTCAGTTTTCACTTATACCCTTGAATTCATTAGATATAAAAAGCGATGAGTGGATTTGTGGTCAGAGGGAGAACAGTGGATGTCAGCTACCTCAACCTGAGCACAACTGAGCAGTCCCTCACAATATTCTTGGAAACAAATTAGGACATTATTATCTAGATTAGTGGAAAAGCAGATGGGTGAAAACCTGTCTGAATTACTGGGTTCAGAGGGTAGTGGTGAATGGGTCATACACCAGTAACAAGTAGCCAATACTCCACAGGGTCCACCCTGGGACTGGTCGTGTTTAACAACGTTAGCAGTGACCTGGAGGAGGTTACAGAGGACATGCTGGTCAAGTCTGCAAATGACAAGTTGGTGTGAGTCAATACACTTGAGGGCACGACTGTCATCCAGAGGGATCTGGACAGGCTGGAGGAGCAGGCCAATGGGAAAATAATGAATTTTAACAAGGACAAACCCAAGTGCTGCCCCTGGGCAGGAAGTACCAGTGCCAGGGCACAGGCTAGGCACGTCTGATTAAGAGTAGCTCTGCAGGAAGGGACCCGGGGGCCTTTGGCAGACAGGAGCAGAACACGAGCCAGCAGTGGGCCCTGGGTGCAGAGATGGCCAACGGTGCCCTGGGTGCCATTCACAGGGGCACAGCCAGGGCATCGGTGGGGGGCACTAACCCCCTCTGCTCAGCCCTGCCGCTTCATTCTAGATACTGCATCCAGTCTCGGGCCCCCCGATACAGGGAGGACATCCATGAACTGGAGTACAGCGGAGGGCCCCCAAGCTGGCCCAGGGCTGGAGCACTTGCCCGATGAGCAGAGGGTGAGGGACCAGGGCTTGTTCAGCCTGGAGAAGAGGCTGCCTTTGGGGGAACCTAACCAGCACTCTGCCCAGAGAGGCAGGATCTAGACAAAGGTTCACAGTGATGAATTGACACTGGGAGGTTCAGGCTGGATGCAAGGAAAAAAATTCACCCCGAGGACAGCAAAGCAGTGGGGCAGGCTGCCCAGAGAGGCTGTGCAGTCTCTGTCCTGAGAGGTGTTTGAGACCAGCCTGATCCAACCACAGCTGACCCTGCTTTAAGGAGGAGGTTGGATTAGAGACCTCCTAAGGTCCCTTCCAACCTGAATGATCTCTATGACCCTATGGTATGATCCTGTAACTCTATTACCATATTCGATTTATAAAAGTGCTTCCATTTTCCCCATACCAAGCACTGCCAAAAGCACCCCAAACCAAACCACCACAGTAACACCAGTAAAACCCAAATCACCTTCCAGAGGCATTGGACCCTAAAGTCTCATTTCTGCTGTGTTGGCATTTCAATACCAATCTCTTGAGATGTAAATGTTTTCCTAAAATAAGTTCTCCTGAATTTTTAAAAAAGATAGAGTATATCACCAGCAACCTCATCCAGGTATATATTCCGTTTCTCCAAAGGTCAGCAAACTATCGTAGGCATCACCTGGTGTTAATTCTTACACAGATACCTATTTCCAACTCCTGACTTGCATTCCGATTCTTGCAAAGTACTAAGGATGTCACAGCTTTGTGCTGCACCCACTCATCCATAAAATAAAGAAACCTTGGTTTCTTATTCTTTTTTTTTCTTTGCAGTTAGTAAAAAATTTACAAAGCTTCACTATTATAGTACCGCATTACTAAGCATGAAATAATTCTGGGTTTATAATGCCAGAACTGACTCCCACAACATTTAGAACAACTAACCTCCTATGGGAATCTTGCTGTCTTTCACTCCTTCGGAAAAAGAGATAGTTTGAAGGGAAAGGAGACTTGAGGAAGCCTAAGGTTAATTTAAACAGTGGTAGGTGTATGAAACGTCTGAGGAATTTGTAATGTTAAGTTTCTGGCAGGAATGGATTAATAGAGGAGCAAGTGGTGAAAGGAGTATGATTAATAGTTTCACATGACTAATTCATTACATTGCATATGATGCTGTTACATATTGCCTTGCAGGTTCTCTTGGAATATAGGCACATTTTTTATTCTGAAGAAAATGCTGTGCCATGCAGTTTTCTGCTGCAATTTCTTTGCATACCAGCTGTGACAAGGACTGCCTCATACTTGGGAACTTTTACTTTGCCTCAGCCTCTTATAGTGATGATGCTGGAGATAGAGTTACTTCCCAGGAACAGCTTATTCTATTGAAACTTCTGAACAAGATTATTTCCACATACTACATGCTAACATCTTTCACTCAAGAGCCAACACATGTGCAACAGAGGAGCAGACACTAACAAAATACCAGGTCAACAGCTTCCATTTTATTCCAAATTCAACCACACAAAGCCTCCTAAGGTCTGTTTTCCTGCTCCACAGTAAGGAGGACGGGGCTGGGGGCACAGCATATCTGTACATCTCCCTTACTGGGCAACTTTGCACACTTAACCATTTGCACGTGTGAGGCAGAATTTTATAAGTTTTCTTCTTTGAAGATTTAGAAGCCAAATAGGAGTCTCCTTCAACCAAAAGACTTCCTTCTCTGGACGACTCCGCAACTTTATATATTCTTGGGAGTTTTTGCATGAACCTAAACCCAGAAGGCCTAAATTCTGCAGAATTTGAGAGAAGCATCTGCCATTATTATGGTTTCTACTTAAGGAGGAGAAATAATGAAAAATAAATGAACATTTTTATAGCCAGGTTCTTTCACCTTTGGAGAAGCCATGTGTTGATATTTTACAAATATGTCATTTTTTGTTTTCATTCACAAATTGAAAGACATTCAAACTATGTTCATGAATCTGGAGACAAATAGGTGAAATCAACTGATAAAATATTAATGAAACTGAATAATAACTGGAAGTTATTTAACATTACTTGACTATATGCTCTAGAAATCACAATCGTATGACTGAATAAGGTTTCATGGATTTAAAAGAAAATCATTATTTTGCTCATGGGGAAAAAAGCACTCTAATAAAATCCCAGAACACATATGTAGTGGCTGAGTGCAGTGAATACGACAAGTTATAAATCAGTTGCATGAGGAGGGAAGCTAAAAAAAAAAATCAGTACAGGAAGCAAAGGACACTGTAGAAATAGATTATTATCAAAGTTAAGAAATTGAAGGGGGGGGCATAGTTACTCATGTTTATTTAAGGAGTTAGAAATAAAAGTAATCAGCACAGTTTAAGTGCCTTTCTGGATAGAAATGATAGATGCATTTCAAGAAATGACAGATGCATATTCAGGTTTTTTGCAAGTTGGAAAGAGAAGCAGTGTTGTCATATCACAGGATAGATATGCAATTGTAACTCAGATGTTGGGAAATTGCTCCCAGATTGCTTGCATCCAAACAGCCTGCTTCCAGAGGGAGGCTGGAACAGAAGTGCTGAGGTTCAACAGCACTTGGCACAGTAACCAAGTTCAAAACCTAATGGAAAAGAGCTAAAAATTTGCCTACGTATTAAAAGGTAAGTGAGGAAATCTGTGTAGTAACAGTTTGTCAGCCTGCTATTGATCCTGGGTGAAATATTGAATGGCTGACACAAGACTATTAATAAAGAATAAAAGTGCTAAAAAATTAAAGGATTAAAATATAGTTAATGCCAGTCAAGAGGAGAAAACCACAACATTACTTTTGATAAATATATACGTGGCTAGTTCTACAGGACCTGTTTCCTGTTATTTATTTAGTGCCTTGCTTACCAACTTATTGTTGCATAATATTTCAATTAAAAGGACTCATGCAAAAAAAAGTGACACATAATAAGTAGATTAAAAAGCTGGTAAGTATTTCCTTGAGCTTCCTGTAGCAAGGAGTAATAATCAGAGGGTGTGTTTCTAGCAGGATTCCAGTGAACAGTTCCAAGCCTAGTATTACTTAACATTTTATTAATGACCTGAAAGTACAAAGTAATTCCTGATAACATTTATGAATGACACAAGAACTAGGGAAATTAATCTAGTGAAGAGGACAGATCAGTAATCCAAAGTGATCTGGGCTGCTTGATAAATTGGGCATAAGCTAGCAAAATGAATGCCATGAGAGCTGAGAGTAAGGTCATGCAAGTTATGGAGGTCAGGACTGTACAACAGAGTCTTTCTGAAAAGGTTTTTGGGAAGTGATGAGTAATCAGCACAATTAGTGTTCTGTGTAGCATTCCAGAAGCATTGTATTGCATGGCATTTGAAGAGCATGAGATTTACCATTAATCCAAAGAAGAAATTGGCCTTGCTGCTTTAAGTTAGCCTGTGTGAATTAGCTGTTACTTCCAATGCATTGGCTGCCTTGTATCCTATTGCCTGATGCTGTGCAGAACAGTTGAATGGCCATAACTACAAGATTGCTGATTCTGCCTTGATGCAAGATTTACGTTGGTGTAAAAATCCCTTATTCTCAAATACCAAGAATTTTGTCACAGTGGCTGTTCACTCTTATTCTGGATCACCTATCCAATTAAATCTGACATGAAGCATAAGAAACTGAGCAAATACAAAGGACTTTAAAAACAAATTCACAATATCTTACCAATACTCATAATTAGGAGTTCTTAGGCACAAAGATTAGATTGCAGTTCTAGATTGAACTCCATGGATAGAGTCCCATTGCCTGAGCTCCATCTTTGCATTACTTTTCCACACTGCCAACTATAAAGTCACACAGTTTGGTAGTGACAATTTCTCATACTGACAGTCTCAAATGCCCATTTTACACACAGGCAGTGCAAAGCACAGCTAGAAACAAGTCTGACTAGAGCTGAAATGCATAGACATATTTCTATCAAGGTAGTCCCCTTCCCTGAGAACAGGACAAAAAAGTAATCTTTTAGGAAATTTGCTTAGAATTCAGCTGATCAGATTTGAAAGATACAGGCATATGCCTCTATCAGATAAAACTTACCAAATAACTCACAATACACTATTCAAAGGCAGTTCAGGAGCTACAATTTACATTTTACAAGTCATGGTAAATGTTTACTATATACTCTAGATCTTTGCAGACCTATCTGTGTAAAACCATCAGTTGTGTAGCTGCAAATACTGATTAGGTTCCCCATACAAAATACCTTGCACAGTAGCTTATTTCTAACAGTCAGTATCAAACTATTTACCAATCTCTGTAATCCATTTTCATAGCAATGTTTGTACAACTCTTCAGTTTTGTGGATAACAGACCATTAGTTGTTACTAATATACAATCAGTTAGTTTACTTTGAAGTACAAAGAGTCTAAGTCACAGACAAATAGGTTCCTCAAGGCCCACAGAAAAGTGAACATTTCTGACCTACCATGCTTGCTACTATCTTGGAAATCAGACTTCTCTGGCATATTACAATCAGATTAACGTAACGGTAGTGAAAGTTTCATACATTTGTTCTGTATGCCATCTGTACATCTATAACCTGTTTCTCATTCTAGAAAATATTCATCTTTTGCATGGGCTACAGCACAGACACAAGAAGCCAGAATACTAACCAGCAGCAGACTTCTGTTCTGACCAAATTAAGAAGTCCAGCTCAACACAAGACCCTTTCCCATCATCAGATTTCACCACAAACAACATGACTGTAACACATCTGATGAAATGTTTGTATAGTTCAGTCTTTTCCCTCTTACCACATCCAACAGGGGATGGCTAGGAAACAGTAAGAACAGCACACACATTTAATTATAATTCCCCAGAATACTCTGTAGTATCCAGTAATTTGTGGCTCAGACTTCAAGGAACAAAGGGATATCCATCAGTTCCCTTTATTTTTGTAATAATTTTTTGAACCCCTGAGGCAGGAAGTTTCTCCTTATAAACTCATATTCACTCTGGTGTATTTTATTCATCTGTGTCCACTAATTTTGCTTTTTGGAAAAGTTTGCATTAATTAGCCCTGCAGAGATAGCATAATCACTAGTCTGTAGTCACCTAGATCACCTCTGAATACTTTTTTTAAAACCACTGGTGCCACATCAGCCACTTTCTGGCCTCTAATACCACTATAGCTTTAAATTGGAGGTAGCTGAACTATGAATTGTGGTAAGCAATTTCATTTGAGTTATTTTAGAACTCTGTAGTGAATATCATCTTGTCATCACAATTTCTTCTTGTTCATTTTCTCTACATGTTTCATAACCTTTTCTACCAGTTTAACACTGACAGACTAAAACCAGGATTTCTACGTGGGAAGTCCCCAAGCTCCTCAATGATGAACAGCAATGCAAAAAACCCCCACATAATTCCTTTCCTGTGGTCTCACCCTCTGCGTTCTCTTTTTATGCCTTCATCATCAATTAGATTTACACACTCTTTGTCAGCTCTTCTCAATCTGAGGTCTTTGGAAAAGATTCATGACTGCACTTCATGCTTTTTAAAAATTATTCCTTAAACAATTTGGGTTTTGCCTCAATATGTATTTTGCACATAGCTTTCTAGAGTTTCTGATCCTTTCTATTTTCCCTTTGCTTTGATTTGTATCAAAGTACAACAAATTTAAAGACAAATTACACATCCAGACCTAGTACTTCAAGTAACAATCTCAAGCTCCTTAGTATTTCCCATTGTGTATTAACACTTTCTTAATACTATTCCCAAAGACTTCATTTAGACTTTCCTTGAAAAAAAAATCTAAGCATTTGAAATAAACAGAATTGTATTTATTTTCCTTTAAAATGTGTGCTGTTCAGTGAACTAAGTCAACAATTGCAGGCATTTTGTTATAAGAACATACTTAAGATAAATGAATAGATAATTAACCATGATCGAAACTGGCAAACAAGATATGAATGCTCTAATGTGGAATGTTCTGTTTTTAAACATATTGTGTTTTTAAACAAGCTTGGTTAGGTTCTTTCATGGATGAATGATCTTTCTTGGCTTAAAGGACAAATCATCTAGATACCAAAGCCCCATAACAATCTCATGATATATGCAGATAACCTAAGCAGTCTGTATTGTGCAATTTATAAAGATCTTTCAAAGGGTTTTCCAATTAGCTCAAATTTCAGAATACAGCTTCATCTACATAATGTTTTTATGGGGCTAAATCTCAGATGGACATATCCCAGGCACAGAGCAATGCTTGCAGCTATACCGCTTCCCACATCTCAGTTTTCCTGCATTACACAGCATAATGCCACAAAGATATATTGGCTTAGTTGCCGTTAGCTGAAGTACTTCTACAGGCAATGCAGAGTGAAGCTCTGGAACACACACACAACGCCAGTGCCTTCTTTATTTGTACTGTGCAGTAACAGCTTCACAGACCAATTGTATGTTCACATACCATGCCCCCAATATAAAACAATAAGGTCCCAATTGAAAATGCATTCAGTTCATTCTGAAGATAGACAAGACCTCTTGCCACAGGTATTGTGGCAAGAGCTGACAGATCAGACTGCTAAAAGTCCCCTTTATTTCTCTTCTGCTCTCAGAGAAGTTGTTACATTTGCCAGTGCTGTTATGCATTGGCTATTCAGTCAGCCCCAATCTGGGTTTGGTGAAGAGGAAGCTATGCAGGTGCTCAACAGGAGCACATCATGGAACAGATGAGCTGTATATCACATCAGGCAATACCAGCACAAAGGTTATCACCTCTTACCTACCTTCTTCCCAATTAAGCCATCCCAACTGGTTGACAAACACCAACATACCAAGAAAAGCAAACCCCCAAAAACCACAGGAGAAGGGAAGCATCTTCACAGTCATACAGCTTCCTGGAAGCCAAGCACTGGTGAAAGGGCTAAGATTTGGGGGAGGTATGGGACACTGAACATATCTCTTATGTTCTAAGATTGCACTGTATACATTATTCTACACACAAAATACTTGAGATTGTACACTATGGATTTGTCTTTCATTCGAAAACTTACCTAAAACGTCTTAAGGTAAGAATCTGCATTTGTCAGAGGATGAGTTAAAACAGAGCTGTTACACTAACATCATCATATTCAGAATTAAGTTTTTGATAATTTTTTTTAGTGGCCAAAAATTAAAAAAAAAAACCACCAAAACCACACACTTCAAGCTTGTTTCTTATATCTTTTTTAAATAAAAAGATCATGTTTGTGAGCAGAATATTTTAATCTGCCTAAAAGAACCATAATAAACTTTTTTCAGTAAAGGCAGGGGGATTTTTTTTTTAATATTAAACTGTCACAGACAATCCACAGTAGAGCCATTAGCACCTCTGGACATAAAACTCTTTGTAAAGACACTCCAGCTCTGAAAGAGGAAGGGTTGTATCCTGTTTTCTGCTCCCCTCAAGTATTTGACCAGGGGCTTACCACCCAGCAGGGGTATCCGTGGTTAGGGCAGATGGCAGAGTAGGAACTCTAAGGCTTTTTTTATTTTGTATATTTATTTATTTTATGAGCTAGCAATAGAATTCTTTCAGCTTATTGGTTAGGATGTTCTCCAGGGCATGGAGAATCAAGTGATGTCTCATTTGTTCAAAGGAAGGGTAAGGAACTTCCCTGAAGAGAGAAGTAAATTCAATTTCATGCCTCTGAAATAAAAAAAGGCATTTTGAACCAGTATTTCTCCTATTCTTTCCATCCATTTGACTATACTGTAGGAAGACAAGCATTGACAACATCCCTTTCCTTCACCTGGCAGTGTTTAATTTTTTTACAAAACTACAGACAGGAAACTGAAACATACCACAAAAAGAACAAAATGAGCCTTTTAAGAAAGTTGTGTTCCCTTTGTATATGTGCAGAAGTGTTTACTCCATCCCAGAATAATTCCGTGTTTACACTTTTGGCAAGAAGTCTATCATTATATTTTGCTCCTGGAACTAGAGAAAAATAAATACACAATAGAAAGCAGTAGAGAATCCTGTCCTACACATTCAACTATTTATTTCAGAAACAGGTAACAAGAACAAACAAAAAATAGGAATCTCAACCCAAACCACAAAAGAGAATCAATGATAAATCAATAGCAGTGTAACAGTGGTGAATCATCCATAATTATCATCTAACTAGCATTCTAGACAATTTTGTTCTCCTGAGAAGTACTACATATATTCTTGATGTATGAGGATGTAACTAAGCATCATTTCCCCCTCTTTTTTCAAGTTACCCAACAACTTCAGTGTTCAGCAAAAAATTCTTTTTTGTAGTAGGCAGTCTGACTGCAGTCCAGGGATCCCGATGTCTAATTTCAGGCACGTTACCAGCACTTAATGAGAACTATTTGTAGAGTCTCAAGAAAAAGTTAGAGATCGATTCTTCACAAGGCAGCTTTATCAAATCATTAGGTTCTGTGGTTCTAACCAGGACCTCACTAATTAGCTTGTGGCCTCAAATGAGTCTATCACCTCTGACTGTCTTTAATCACCATTAACATGCTATTTGAAAAATCCGTACAGTTAAGGTGTTTGAATTTAGACTTCCCTAGTATTTAACTGGTAAAATGTCAAGCTAATTCTTCATAGTTTAAGTGTTTTCAATGATACATATACTAATTACAAAATTGTATATACCCGAGATAAATGTTTTAAATGAATGGTATATACCAAATAATATTTGTATCAATATAAGTAGAGCTGCCACGTTGCTGTATGTATGATAATTCTCATTACAAAGATATGTGTTTACAACAGGTCACACCTGAAAAAACATTCTGGGAACACAAACGTGTAAGAGAACAAGCATTAATGTTTAGAGGAAGAATGCCTGGGTAGGGGTTCCCATTAGAAGGGCATGCAATAAAGTGCACAAAAAAGACGGGACCTATTACTTGTTTCTAAAGGACCCTTCACAAAAAGCTTAGAAAGCATTAGAAAATACAGGCTCATCACTTGGTATACTAGGCAAACAACATAGATCAGAAAGTCATGGAAAGAGGGTCTTTCTACTTGTTTAGAAAAATAAAGCAGTAACTCCTCAGTGGTTAATCAGCTCCCTCCCATCCCAAAGCTGAGGCTGGCCATAGGGATCTGGGTCCACCCCAGCAGCTCTGATGTCAAATGCTACCAACATTATCATCTGGAGAGACACCATTTGCAGTGGTTCAAGAAATTATGGTTATAGGAGTCCGCTGCAGATAGCTACATAACAATCATTAGGTTTTGCAGGTACTAGAGAACTCTCTTCACAAGATGCATGAAAACAATGCATGTTTTATCAGCTGACACTGAACAAATCATAAGTACAGGCAGTGATCAGAGCTCACCAAAATTTGCTAACAGATTATACCACAATGAATAGGTAAACTTTTCTTCGGCAGTATTTTCAAGCAGTTAACAACAGTCCACAGCTCTGACACCCAATTTCAGAGACATTGATAGCAAGGTCCCATTTAATATTTGAATTATTTATCATTCAAGGAACTACACTTTTTACTGTATTTTTAGTTGACACCTATAAAGGATCTATATTCCCACAGAGCTTCTGCACTGATCACCACAGTATGTGTGTTCCATTTACATTTAAATTGGCCTTCAGTCCTTGTAGTGTAAGTACTTTAGAGGCAGAAAATCCTTGTGATCTCATATTAAATTCTCAGTGGTTGTTCTGGGAAAGTACAAACACAGCTCAAGCTTATCTTTGTGTTTTTCTAAAAGAAATTACCAACACCTTGAGTCTTCACCAAGGCATTTGTAAAGCCACATTATTCTTTAGCCAGCTAGGTACAATGGTATGTCTATTGTCTGCCCAATTCTAAACCAGGGCAAGATCTTCTACCTGCATTCTGTCAGAAAAGCAGCTAAGCCTCTCAAGTCATTCAAAACACTGTACTGTTCCGAGCAACATATGACCTAGTACCCCTGGCTTGTAAACTGAAGGAGAAAGCTGTTTATAACCAAAAGATATTTTTTAAAGAAAACAACACGCTCGCTTTCTGAAAAAGATGGGATCCTGCCTACTTGTTGACATTAAATCTTCAGCAAAGCACACACAGTGAGACAGGCAATCTATATTCCAATACCTGTAGGAAAGCCACCAGATACCAATGAAATAAATGCTTTTATTTCTATACAGTCTCTTTTCTAGCCTTACAAGTCAGTCTAGATTTAAAGTTTTCACCCCAGATAATTCTCAGATATTATTCTCTTTCTACTTATTTTCTCATGCTATCAAACAGCCAACTATACTAATTAGTTACAATCAGATGCTTTAATGCTTCCACAACACTTGCCTCACCCATCATGGAACTATCTCTGGTCACATGCACTGTAATATCCTTGTGAACAATTTCTTCCTTTCTATGCTTCTTGCCACGGCATTCCTTATCCTCTTCCAAGCAAAACACACAATCGCAGTAGCAATGCTCGAGGGGCAGTCAGGACATGGTGTTCTACACTTATCATTAATACAGTATTCATTTTTTCAACAATTATGGGGGGGATGTCTTAAATCAATAAGTATTAGCTATAATGAGTAATGCATTCATCATTTTAGTACTTGAAAGGGGACATGATTGACAACTGCTCCTACATGCAGATACTTCACTTCTGCTTCTGTCATAGTATGCTATGACTTAGATACACTGCTGTATTTAAAAAAAAAAAAGTCTACTGAAAATAGTTCAGAAGGGTACAATTTAAAGATGGTAGATGAACCAAAACTAGGGTTCAGGAGAGAAGCTTGTCTAGGGAAAGTTTTTCCACAACTGCTTATTGCAGGATTAATTTCCGCCTCTGCACTAACTGGTTATTGCAGATATGAGGCTTAAAGGTTTTCTGCCATGAGTTTAACTAGCTGTTTGCTGTTGCCTTTAACAGAAGTCCAAACTTTGTTTAGCACTGTTTTGAGCTATAATGAAGTCTCTCCAAATTCTAGCTTTAGAAATCTTCCCCCACTAATTGTTCTATTATATCTACTGACATATAGGTACCCACACTACCCGAGTAAAGAGTAGATTCTCTGGCTGTAGTATTTGCCAGTTAATATGGTTTTACTTTCATACTAGACCTCACTTTCACTACTTCTGGCACTCCAGATATATGCTAAATAAGAATTACTATATCAGTTCTTCACTGTTCCCTTAACTGCTTTTAAAAACATTGAAAGGAAATTTTAATTTAAAAAGCCTGCCTGGATAGAATACTGAAAAGCATACTGTAGTATAGCTAGGTAAAAATAGAAATAAGAAAACTTGAAAACTTGAGCCCAAAGGCTGAGAGGGTAGTAACAACAGAGTAAGACTATCCCTAGTGTTTACCAATGATCTTGCAGTTGAAATAGCACCCACAGCCTCCATTTGTGTTTGGGAGGTTTTGGCATGTATTTGACATAGCAATGGAGTCTAACTGTGCTGCATCTTGATGTTTTTAAGAGAGCTATAAGTGTTCTTGGAAGAGCAGGGCAGATCACGGCATATGTTGATCTGCATGCTCCAAGAGAAGCAATGTATTTAGAAAAAGAAAACTGTGGACTTACATAGCAGTAAGGCTGCAATAAGGTAATGCAAGTAATTATATTTGTCTCTTACAGTGAATAGTATATTCATCCACAGCAAGTCTCCCTTGGCTGATCAGCACATTGCTTAGTTTCACTGTGAAATATGCCCCCCCATAGCATGAAATCACTATAATGATACATAAAGATGACTGTTTAAGAAGCTTGTAAAATACTATTATAGAGAGTTGCCAAGGGACAATTTAAGGAGGTGTATTATTAACCAATTCAGTTTTAATTATGTGGACACTTAATCACCACTGATCCTAAATACTTTGAAGTCCAGATAAATTAGGAGAGCTGAGAATCCAGTGCATTTTATAAGCATCAAAGGCTACTGTCATGACCTTAAACTTTTCAGGTGGCAATACAGAAGTGGGGGAAAGATGACCTTGGCCTTGAATACCAGCAAGTACGGCAAGAAGAAAGTATTAGGAAATCCTTAACACTCCCTTTTGAATGGCATCAAAATTCTAGTTCAAGATTAATACCAATTTATAATCAGCATCCTAGCAGTTATAATAAAAGTCTAGTTGCACTTCCTCATTAAATACAATTTTTAAATACATTCCAAAACCAATGCATACAAGACATTCACTGTAATCTTGAAACTGAGTAGTTGTGCAGTTGATCAAAGACTCTGCATCAGTACAGAGCAACGCACTTCCCTTGGGTTTCTACAGTTGACAGTCAGCATCCTTATCATGAGTATAGTTCTAATGTCTGCTTGCTCTTCAGATTTATTTTTTTACCTGTGCTTATGAAGCATGATAGAAGACAGACTTTTAAAAAGCAATATGTGAAGTTGTTCCTCTTGCGAAGTGAATTGCTCAAATTATTTATAGCTCTCTTCAGAGCCAATATCTCCATGTTACTGGATGACTAAAGGGTTTGAAAGCATACAATGAAAGACCAGCCACTTTCAAGTTTAGTTTTACAAATGGAAGATGCTTCAAAATTTTTACCACCACCACCTCTACAAGACAGTTTCACACTCAATTGAAACTTTGAGATGGCACATTTGCTTTTGATTTTGGAATTCAGTTTACACAAACTCATGACTGCTCTGCTTTAAAAGGTTGATCATTATCAGCATCTTTAACTTTCCTTCACATGAGTTCCAATATTAGAAAAAATATTTTATTAGAGATGCTCAGTTATTTCATATCAATTTTTGCATGTCCTTTTAGTCTGTCATCATTCCTGCACTGGTTTTGGCTGGGGTAGAGTTAATCTCCTTCATAGTAGCTAGTATGGGGCTGTGGTTTGGATTTGGCTGAAAACAGTGTTGATAATACAGGGATGTTTCCATTACTGCTGAGCAGTGCTTACGCAGAGCCAAGGGCTGTTCTGCTTCTCCCCCCACCCCACCAGCGAGAAGGCTGGGGGGGCACAAGGAGTTGGGAGGGGACACAGCCAGGACAGCTGACCCCGACTGACCCAAGGGGTATTCCAGACCATAGGATGTCACGCTCAGCAATAAAAGCTGGGGGAGGAAGAAGGAAAGAGGGGACGTTTGGAGTTAATGGCATTTTGTCTTCCCAAGTAACCATTACACATGATGGAGCCCGGCTTTCCTGGAGATGGCTGAACACCTGCCTGCCCATGGGAAGTGGGAAATTAATTCCTAGTTCTGCTTTGCTTTCATGTGCAGTTTTTGCTTTCCCTATTAAACTGCCTTTATCTCAGCCCATGAGTTTTCTCACTTCTACCCTTCTGATTCTCTCCCCCATCCCACTGGGAGGGAGGTGAGCGAGCGGCTGCATGGTCCTTAGTTGCCAGCTGGGGTTAAACCATGACAATTCCCTAGTTAGATGCATTTCCTCTCACTGATAATTATTCACTGTGTCTTGGTACAGCCTGACACTGTCAAATTCCACATAACATTAGTTGAAGTAAATACACATGCAAAACCAGTAGAACTATTTAAATAATTCAGTTGTTTCTTTGTATCTCTTCACAAAGCTGCTGGAAAACGCTGTAGAATTACCATGTTTGGTCTTTTGTTGTGTCCCCTCCACCTACCTCCCCAAACCACCACAAACCTCAAACAACCTGTAAGCATCCAGAAAAAAGAAACAAAACTATTTCTCAGACACGCCATGGAGGATGAACAAAATTTTTATGGACCCAATTAGTACATGATAAAGATAAAAGCCTTGCAGTTTAAGGCAACTTCAGGACTGGCTGCTAAGTTAGAGTGGAATTCAACTTCAGACTTATTAAAGCTCCCAAACAGTTACTTGTGCCACTTACTACCTTAAAGTTACTGATGCAGTCTACACATCAGTTTTATATTGGTACTAGTTATTATAGTTTTCTGTCTCTTCTTGATTTGCAAGTACATATGAGACTATTTTGTACATATGGTATCTATATAGCAGATTTTCATGCATCTTTGATGAATTATTCTGCTATCTCACCAACAACATGCCATTTCTGGGACAGCCCTGATGTCTTATTTTTGAAAGTAATGTCTTGGCAACCACATCCACGTGGCAAGCAAAGAACATGTAAAAAACATTTTGTTAAATCATATTTCTCTACTTCACAAGCCAGGAGTTTATACAGCCTGCGAAGTGTTTCATTGTTGGGTTTTTTGTGTTTTGTTTTTTTTAAATGTTGAAATACCATGCATTGTCACCAAGACACATCTAGTAGACCTAGTTCCAATACATACCCCCCTAAGAAGAAAAGTAATCAGCTGTAACAGTTATCTGTGCTACCAAAAAAATACTAATCTTAGGACAGGACCCTTTTCTGTAGAGTCCTACAGAATCAATATGTGAAAACCAGCACTTCTCTGAAGAGCCTCCAGATGCATTTTAAGGCAGGAGCCAGTGGATAGATGCTGTTACAAACCCTCACTTCCTACACTCTGTAAGTTTTCCTCAGTAGAGCAAACACTTTGACCAGAAACACAAAGAATAGTAATGGAGACCACTTTTGTCACCAGGTACAGTTAAAAGATATTATGCTATCTTACCTGACCACCAGGAAGTTCTGGGAATCCCATAGCAGCATAAACCAGATCCAGTCTCAGTTAGGGTTACCCTACAGTATCCCACACAGGCTTCTCATTTGTTAACAAACTTCAGTGTCCTGTCAGGGCACCTTACCAAATAAATAGAATTTTGTTGTTTCTACTAAAAGGCTGCAAGCTTTGTACTAACCTGGTAGCACAAGATCTTCACACCTTACCTAGCTCCCTAGTGGCTTCAGCAGGTTTTATCTTGTATCAGTTGTTAGACAATAATTAGCTAAGTGATTATTGCCTAATCCCTGTCCCTTGAGCTCAGGGAACACCATAGTAAAAAGGTTCCACCTGCACAGCAAACAGCTGCCCTTACTGAAGGAGCAGCAGCAGCAGGAGGGGGGATCCCGTTGCTGGTACCACACTTACAGCAGAGTGCAGTACAGCAGGATCTGGGCAGGGTGAGGAGAGCTGGGTGCTGACAACAAGTGCCACCAACAGTCCCAGACGTGGCAAGGTGATGAGGCAAATCCAGGGTCCATCCAAGGAGTCCAGTTCAGCGCAACAGGAACTGGCCAGAGGGAGGGCTTGGAGACACAGACGCGACACAGGTCAAGGTCTAAGCTGGGGCTAAAGACAGGACTGCAAATAGATCACCTGCAATGTACCTTATGAAAGAAATAGGTGTCCAGGCCTGATCTTAAATAGAGCTCTTGGAACTACAGGGAGAGGATGTGGGTGCGGGTCTGTCCCAGGTGAGGCTGGTCAGCGTAATTAAGATCAATTAAGGCACTCAGGACCCTTACACATTTTGTATTAACTGGAGTTAAGGAGGCTACTCTGTAACTTTCAAGCTTCAGCTGGGAACAATGAAAAGAAAGCAGACTGCTAAGAAAATATAAAAAAAATAGCCTTAAGTGGTTCTCAAGAACAAGGAAGATAAACATCTCTACCTCTTCCCATACTAGAATTAAATGCCAGCTGATGAAGCATTTGGGGCCAGTGATGGTAGTGTCTTATCATAACCTCGTGCCTTTTTTGCTTGAGGAAGACTAGTACTTTTGACCTCAAGACCCAAAATAATATTGGAAGAGGGAGCATAGTGCTAAAGAAAAGGCATAGATACTAGGAAGTTTATGGATATAAACCTTAACTGTAATATTAATTGATGTTGTATCAGTTAACTGGACAAGTAGTGACTTCATGTTACATTTTGATTAGTCTAACAATAAAATCTTACTTTTGTGCATAAGATGTACTGCTTTTTTCCTTTTAACAGAATTTCAAGTGTAAAAATTAGTAATAGAATATTCTTTCTCAAAGTAGCTCTATTTAAATAACTTCGTCTTAGGGATTAATTTACATAAACCTAGCTGAAATAGGGGTTTCCTTTCCTGACTAAATTTTTTCCTATTAACTTTATATCTAATCAGTTTAGTATGTTTCTGTCACCAGCAATATATCTTGCTGTTACACCAGCAAGTTTATTTCTGCATTTTTTTCCCAATGGCAATTAAGCAGGTTAGATATAATTTGCATAACCTTGTCCTAAAACTATCGGTAGGGATGATTAGAATATAAAGGTGCTAGGGTGCATGCAATGAGGGAAGGCACCCAGTAATTTCTGAAGACTTCAAATGGTATTTCAAATCTATATTCATTTAGAGGGAAGAAGAATAAGTTGTTTACAACAATGCTACTTCTGCATCCTACAGCAAGATACGCTAGTAAGCTTGTAAAAGGGTGTGCTTTTGGAGCCCCTGACAGTATGGACAGAAGAGGAAATACATTCTTAGATAATTCAGATTAGCCTCGTAGATAATATTACAAACAAGTTAGCTAAATTGCAAGCTCAAGGTGTCAATTTATTAGTATGTTATATAATAGCAACAACTGATTGCATACTTCTAATCCCATTGACCATCAAGATAATCAGCTCAGCATCAGACTGAAATAAATAGGTGGAATACTACCTGCTGTGCAAAACTGCTCTGAATCTGCTTTCTACAAGTACAAAGACATTCAGTACTAAAATCCTTCAGTAAGCAAAGCAGGGTGTATTTTTCATCATGATGGCCTTAAGAGATTTTTCTGAGCACATAAACAAATTAAAAAGCCCATTCACAGAAATTGAGTGAAGCAGCTTCACAGTAAAATAACAGCTAAAGTGTCAAAGTAAAGGTTTATCAAGGAAGCATTTTAATCTGAATTTGTTCATCTTTCCTACAGATTTAGTCTACTGTATGTACACCATGGAAGTCCAGCTAATGCCAGACCCTCACATCCCTTTTATTTCTGTACAGTGAGCCAGGTTTTCTGGAGATGGCATGTGCCATTTTCAAGCAATTATCCAACTACTGTATCTCAACCGATCAAGGATGCAGGGCACCACAGCACACAGTGGCTCACAAAGGGGTTTTGGCAAGTTGTTACCAGCTGACTTGGACAATGGCACCTGCTGTTGTTTTGGCAAGAACAGTAGTCACAGAACATTTCCAATTCCAGTTGCAAGAAGATTTTTTTCTTTGATCAGATCTATTCATCATTGTGTTTTCTGAGCTGCGAAACAATGAGCGAGGGGAGACTGTGACTGTGCTGCAGGCTTGGGGTAGCCAAGTGATCTTGGAATTTCAGATTAATAAGGGTGCTTTCCTAGATGTCTGATGGAATTCACCCCAGAACATACTCGCTACTTCAGCATATATAGGTGACAATTACACTCTTCATTCAGAAACGTGGCCATCTCTGTATGGAAGTTTACCACCTCCAGGTTTCACTAACTAGATGAGCGTAGGTTGATCAGGTATCGTACAGGGGTGTATCACCATTAAAAAGCCATCTTTATATGCTGAGAGGCTTCTCAGTCCTCATGACATTTTAGTGGAAGGCTCTGTAAACATGGAATTCTCCATCTGCATCAGAGCAGCTGATGCAACCTGCAATTCTCTGTCAGGCCTTTAAACATACCTGACACTTGACCACCAAATACAGTCACTACCAGTACTTGTGTATGATGACATTCTGCAAGCAGCAGCCTTTTTCAGCAGCTAAATGCAGAACTGCCTCTACAGAGAAATCCTTAATTTAAGAGTAAGAAAAACATACTTTATACTACCAGTAGAAAAGTAAGATGAAAAATGCCATAAAATGTAAATATGAGAAAGCTAAACAAAACAGAGCATGAGAAGGCAAACATGTAGAAGTTTATATGCAGATGAAATGGAAATATGTGGAAAAAAGATAGTTTTGATGTCTTCAGTGGATTTCTCTATAGGTCTGACCCTACTGGGATGCTACCATTCCATCTTTACTACTTGCATGCCTACGGGCCAATCATTTAAAATAATTACCATGTTTTCTCATATCAAGATGCTATTTTTGGATGAAGATTTCTTCTATGTAGTACACTGTTGTCAACTCCTAATTTTATTGCAATTCCCATGTTGTATGAACTTAAAGCTCCAGCTCCCCGAGCCATGTAATTAGAAGAAAATCTGTGCATCATTTTAGAAGTTCCTAGCTCTCACAGATTTGGAGAAAGGAAGGACAAATGTAACTCAAATGTCCTATAAAAATTCTGAGGCTAAAAGACAAATGAAAATGAATAGAATTTGTTTCAAAATCATTATATTTAAGTCACTTACTATTTTTGCCTGTCATGCACAGTTTATGAGCTTCACATGCTTGAGGTACTGACTAGTACCTAAAAGACCAGGGCAATATTCAGCTACACAGAAAACCTTAATCTATGCCCTGGAAAGCTTTGAAAATAGCTACAGACTATAAACAGAAATAGCTGTCCCTCAAAAATTCTATGCAAACAATGTGCACTCCTCTTGTACCTTCTACTCTTTTCTTTAAAAGAGCAACTACCTGATTATTGGGGATTGCAGTCTAGAGCAAAACCAACACAAACCCACCCTCCTCTACAAAGCTATTATTTATTTCCTTCTTTTCAGTCATTTAGAACTTGAAAAAGAGTATTAAATTTATGTTTTCTACTTATGGCATGGACACATATTGCTGTTTTCATGATGTATGGAGTCTGAAAATACATACATATATATGTATACATGCACAGATATAAACCATTTCTTTGTCACTGAAGAGAGAATAAGTTTTGGTTTATAACCTTCTACTTCTGTGCATCCTGAAACCATAGACTATTTTTTACATCAGAATTAAAAATAGACTTGACTTTGTTTTCTCACCTTGAATGTACTATTTTAGTTAAGGGAACAGCACATTTGAGAGAGACACAGCCCAATATGATTGCCCTTGACATAAGCTGTCTCGTCAATGAGAAGCTGATTTAACACATCTAGCTTTAATGATAATGCTCACATAAATGAAGAATAATCTTAATAAGAAGTTATTACCTTCTTTTTCACTATTTACCTTCCTAAAGACCACTTCTTTTATGACACTTGCAAGTCTCATCTCTTTGGCAGAATGTATATATAGTAGAGTAGCTTTACTGTGTTTGTTCTTAATTATTACTTG
This sequence comes from Buteo buteo, assembly GCF_964188355.1. Classification (NCBI taxonomy): domain Eukaryota; kingdom Metazoa; phylum Chordata; class Aves; order Accipitriformes; family Accipitridae; genus Buteo; species Buteo buteo. Next base: position 20,933,598 of record NC_134190.1, on the reverse strand, counting down.
TGGTGGTTGTTATTATTATTATTATTATCATTATCTTTATTTATTTATTCCATCCAACCCAAAGGAGCTTTGGATGTCTCTCTCACACTGTTCCTAGCATGGAAGTTACAAACCCTGGCATTAGGGTTTGTCTTTCTCCTCCTCCATTTTTAGTAAAAAGGATGTTGATCACCAGATTTTTGCTTGTAGCTTCACACCATGGGAGTGCTACCTATTTTTCATTATAACCAATTAACTGATTAACAGAATCATGGGAAAAGTTCTTTTCACAATAAAACCAGCCTCCTTAGTAGACCTTTTGCCATTGCATAAAAATAAAAATAAATATTGAAGTTTGGTAGCTTAAGTTTGGGGTCTGCTGCAGTGAATTGCATTATGGGTATCTGTAACACATCCTACTCTTGGGCACTGTTGGCATCTGCCACTAATCCTGTGATTTATTTTTATTGTTTCAGTTTTATCTTCCCTGACCTTGGCGCTGTGAGGGTTTACACTGCACACTGAAGACCCTTATTTTGAACTACTCCAGTCCTTTAAGAGTAGAGTCCAGCTGCTGGTAATTCTCTGCTAATAATCCCAAAGGCTTCACTGTGGGCACTGGCATCCAGCATGTACCCAAAGAAGAACAGCTGTTCTAGTAACTCAAAAATACAGAAGTATTGATTGGATTCCAACTGAAAATGAAGATTTTAAAATAAAAATGGTAGGAAATAAATCCAGACCATTTGCAGTAATTCCTCTCATTTGACTGCTGCTTTCAGAAGCTAGAGTTTTCAACAAGATCCCCAAATCATTTTCATAAAGACGTTATTGTATGTGTGGGTCTCAGTTTCCTAGCATATTATTAATAGGGAAAGTTTAAGCTGGTAAATACAAATTTAGTCTTTTACACTGCAGTCTCATTTAGATGGATCTTCAAACCTTCCAAGCATGAGTGTTAAACATGGATCTAACACAAAGGATGTAAAATCTTGAACCCTTACTACCAACATCTCATGTAGTTTACCTGCATTGACCTCAATCACACTTTATTCCAGACTCTTATTACATGCATATGCTTTGGACATCACTGTAAAAGTAATTGGTACAAGGTTTAATTTATTCCATCATCAGTCATGAGCTTGCTATTTTTATTATTTCTGCTTAACTGTGATTTTTCAAACTACTGTGAAATTCCTAACAACCCACTGAAAACTTCTGTGTTGCTTCACAGAATTTTTTAACTTAACATTTTAAGCACTTGTCTGTATAGACCAATGCAAGCTAAGACAGGTGGATGTAAGTCAACATCTGAGCTAATGCACATTGTTCCAAGTCCCATGCATGAAAGTTTGTTAAGTTAACCTCAAAACCACACTAATGGTGATATTCACAGCCTGGAAATTGGAGCTGTCTCACATCAGGTCTGCTCAGTGCCCACAGAGAAGAAAGTTCTGTCTATCTTTGTTCATTGGGGCTGCACATGGCAGCAAAGGAACAGCCCAATGCATTGACAACTATGATACTCGTAACTATGAATGTCAGCTGCATTCACAAGATGAACTTAATTACTCTGACAGTTCTTCAGAGCATCTAAATCTACAAATAGGTAATTCCTTTTGTTAGGGCATATTCTGAAAATCTGCTAGACTGATCAAAGTCTGAAAAGCTTTAGTCTATTCGCTTTATAACCTAAGGGCAGACAAAAAGGCATTGGACAGGTCCAGACTCTATCAAATCACTGATCAAAGTCCTAGACAGCAATCCAGATGACATATTCTTCATAATTTCCTAACTCTTTAAAGTGTCTAAAACAAATAATTGCCTTCATGATCTGACAGAAATTTTCCATTCACCTAAATCTCCACATCTCAGATCTTGCATTTCCTGAGTGGAAACACTGTAACAAACAGCTAATGGATATGCAAAAGAATACCACCACTGCCATTGCTGCCACATGCCCTGTTCTTTTCAATGCTTGTCATCCAGGAGAAGGCAGAGCATGCTGAAGGTTCGGAAACAGGCACAGTGGAAACAAGACAGGGTCTGGTGCTTAGATTTTCCTGTAGCATCCACTCAGTACGCAGGCTTTCTAAGCTGGGTTGTTTTGGGTGTCTAGTCCTCCCCATTGACAGTAGACAGTGGATGACTGAAATGAACCTTCATACTGAAATTAGGACTCCAATTTCAGCATGCTATTTCAGTATTCTGGATCTGTCTCCATTTACTTTTTGTAGGAAAAGATAGGGTTTTTCTTAGTCTTCTGTACTCCCTGACAGAAAATTATGTTCACTGTGTCCAAAAATACCTGTAGAGATTGACAAATTGTAAAGGGCCACACTGGAAATGTCTTTCAGGTTTGCTTTGTTGTTGTGGTGGGTTCACCACAGCCAACAGCCGAGCACACATACACAACTGTATGCCCCTACCCCTGCCCAGAAGGACAGGAGAGAGAATAGGAAGCCCAAAAGTGGGAAAACCTGTGTGTAAAGATAAAGACAGTTTACTAGGTGAAGGACAAAGAGAAGAGGGGAAAAAAAAAAAAAAAAAAAGGCAATGCAAAGGAAATCACTCACCACCTCCCACAAGCAGACCAATGCCCAGCCATTCTTCAAGCAACAGCCACCTTGGAAGCCAAAACGCCTCCTTTTTTTCATCTTCTACTGCATTTTTTATTACTGAGCATGGTGTTACATGGTATGGAATACCCCTTTGGCCAATTCAGGTCACCTGTCCTGGCTGTGTCCCCTCTGAGTATCTTGCCCACCTCAAACTTACTTGCAGGGAGCACAGAGTGGGAAAAAGAGAAAGCCTTGATGCTGTGCAAGTGTTCAGCAACAGCTGAAACACTGGTGTGCTATCAACACCATTTTAGCCACAAATCCAAATGCCAGGACTCTAGTTAACTCCGTTCCAGCCAGACCCAGTACATTTATTAAGAATGTCCAACAAATATACCTCAGGAATACTCATAGACTGGAATTCATTAGTTTTACTATGGCCACTTATATACTCATGATTTTCTAGCATTTATCATGCCATGCAATCAACCTCAAAATTAAGAATTTAACAGACTGGCAATTTTTATTTTCTCCTCATTTGTATTAACCATCTATAATCTGTATAATTACATCATCAGCTCCTTATGGGTTGCACCCTATGCAATCTATGTGGCTTGATAGAAGCTAGGCACTATTTGTAGACTGCTTTTCCATTTTCATAGTATTCAAAATTAATCATATAAAATATTTGAGTACAGTACAAAGAATAGTCCAGTAACTAATAGCTGAACTTGTCAGACAGAAAGCTAAAAAATAATTTTACTCCCATCTTCTGAAATGGGGGCTCAGATCAGTGTGCAGCTTCATATTTCAGAACTCACCATCATGTCAGCAATTGGCAGAATTGTGAAACCAGGCACTAGACTTTTCAAATAAAACTGAATGGAAACTGGAAGTAATGGTTACTTACCACTGGATGGTGTTTGGCTTGGGCTTTGTTTGCTGTCATTTGTATTATTATGGAAGCAAAGGGAAAAGTCAATAGTGTATAATTACAAATGGAATGTTTTGCTTGTTTTTAACTATTGTATTTCCAAAATGCTGTAAAGAATGCTTGGCTAAAATAGAGGGAACTGCTGTTCAGACAATGAATAGCAAGGCTTGCCATTTCTTGTTTCTTCTCTTTTAGTAAAATGAGCTGATGTTCTAAAACTTCCTCTTTCTGCTCTTCTTTATTCATACCCACTCTTACTATATTGGGGTGTTTTTTTTTCAGTCTTCTAATTACGTACACATTTTTCCACCAGAATCTAAAGAGTAATATTATATGACATTTTGTAGCCAAAAATACAGTAGCTCCCCATGAAGTTTTTGTTTGGTAAGATAGCCTCTATTCAGTCCATAAAAAATGATTTTGGCAGAAATTCTCTTAGGATAGAGAATAATTTTTTGTTACTTATACTAAACTATGTCTTGCGCTTATTTTAATGGGCAATTATATCAAACACATAAATCCTGACTTATTAGTGTTCACAGTTCCTGTGCAATAAAAGTGTCCTAACTAAATTTTACACTGTTTTATAAAGAGTATTTCTCAGTTGGCGTATTTCAATTTCAAGCAAGTCTGGCTCTTGTACTCAAACTGCCATGGTCCTTAAAACTCTCTTGTTGCCATAATGCCATGTCCTATAAATCCAAAATGGCAAACTAGTTACAGCAGACAAGATACTGTGTGACTTCTAGGATTTCTATTCTGCTAGCTTGTAAATTCTAAGCTTTCGGATTACAGCCTAAGAATAGATTTTCATTAAAGTCTATATTGGTAACTAAATCATGCAACAGAAATCAAGAAGGAGAAACTGTGGCTCGTTCAAAGAAATAGAAACTGTAATTAAACTAAGTCTGTTTTATAGATCTCACCAAAAAAAAAAAAAAAGCAGTGAAAACATTAAGAAGATGAAAGGTTGTAATAGTGAACATATCAACAAAAGTACAATCTGTTACAAGATTAAATTAGTTAATATTAGTAAGTCATTGATCTCTTCATGAATACTGGATGTTTTATCACAGATACCAAACAGATATTTTAACATGTCTTTAGTCACTTAAGGCTTGAAGGTTTGTCTTCTAGACTCACTATGGGATTTGCTTTGTTAGTAGAAATTTTCACAAAAGAATTTACAGACCTTTTTTCTGACTTTTGATACCCTACAATGGTATGCTATAGATGTTTACACAGCAATTGGTGCATCTAGCAGTAGATTCAATATAAAATGATATATTCCAGTTCAGTCTGAAACATTAAAACCAGAGTAGTCGTAGCTACTGGTTACCTAGGAAGAGCGCATTGTTTGTTCCTAATTCCTACTGCATGGTATGGGCTGGGAAATTTCTTAAAACTTAGAACAAGCTAAAGGTACATAAAGCCTTGATAGATTCACAATGACTTCACTAGAAAAACAACATAATTTAAAATACACATATTTTATATAACCAACACAAGAAAATACTCCAGACTACCTCTTCACTATCAGTCCTTTCTCATGGACTTATTTCTTTGGGGGGGGGTAATATTTTATACTTGGTTTAATCCAAGTGCATACGCTCCCATTTTGTTAAGTTTCGGTTGGCATCTATCACTACTTGAGATGCAATTGCTGGTCAGGTATATTTGTTTCTTATTTTATTTTCCTAGAGCAAAGCAAATTGGGATATGTTTTTCTATGTAGGACCTCTGACTATTGTTTTTATTTAGAAAACACCTAAAATGGTGGCAAATGAAATTTCATGGCCTCAACTCAAACCTGACTGTGTTAGTGTACAGAAGAAACAGCAGACATATTTAGAGAAGGGTATTTTCATTTCAATATTTGTAAAGAACTAATTATATCAAATTATGTGGTTAATAGTTTTTGAACAGTATGACCATTAATGCAGGAACAGTATACCCAAGACATCTGTATTTTGAATCATCATTTGTATTGAAATGTTCCAATTCTTATTGGAGGAAGAGGCAAGGATAGTTCTAATGGTTTGGTTCAACTTTAAAGTCTGGGAGACAGGGAAAAGAGCATCATGACCTCCCATATCTTCCTTTACTGAATACCCCTGGGTAAGAAGATGAGTAAAGAACCTGATAAAAGCAAATTTTGTGTGGAGGCATGGAGACAGAAAGTCATCATGCCTGGAGTCTCCTGAATGTCATCTCTTGGAAGAAGACTAAAATTAAGATGGCTAAGAAGCTTTGCAAGGATGACCAAGTTATTAAAGAAAGTCTATCTAGAGAACTTAAGCCATTGTGTTTTCAATTCTAACCAGTGTTATGAAGTTAGGACTGCCTTAAGAAAGTACAAGTGCAATACTGAATATCCCACTAAAATCCATGTTCAACACCCTGTCAAATCAATTTTTCTGTTATTTGGCAGCTGGAGGAAAACTCTGTTCACTCTCTGCATATTAGTATGAGGAGATTATGAAGTTGGCCAGCTCAGTTTGAAACAAAACCTCACTTAAAAGTATGAACATCCAATGATTACCAAGTAGAGAATCACTTGCCTTCAAGATAATTTGCAATTGTTCTCAACATCTTCAAGAAACTGTCAGCTGGGCAGATCAATTATGTTGCAGCTTTGAAATTAATTTTTGTTTAGAGCCTGCTTCCTGACATGAAGGATTTGAAGATCTTTTTACAGGCACTTTTATAATTAGTGAGAGTGAGCAAAAGACAAGGTAATAGATAAATGCGATGCTGTCATGTGAAAAAACAAAACAAGTAATGTTTACCGTGTTCTGCTAAGGTTTACTCTATGTTGTATGTGTATGTTTCCACATAAACACATTCAAGAAAAATATACCTCCATTTCCACAGACAAAACAAATGTCCGGGGGGGTGGGGGGGGGGGGGGTGGGGTGTGTGTGTGCATTGTGATCTATCATAACTCAGTCTTTTTAGCACCTGTTGTTTTTTCAATACAGACATAAGCAACAGCTAAGAGGCAGCAGGTGCCCTTACTAAAATTGCAGTAGTTTAAATAAATGGCTTTTAACAAATACATGAACAGTTTAACTAACCTAGATTAATCTATAATAGCATGTTTCCCTTACTTAGAGTGGTCTGAGGGGAAAAAAAATTGTGTTTTAAATTCCTTGAGTAACACATCCAGTTATGTAATTAAGGTTTTGCTGCCCCAAGGACCAAGATTCATGCTGCTAAGTTCTGGCACTGATGTGCAATATTAAATTACTGTATTCATCATTATTTCATCAACTATGTCACCAACTACAAAAACATGACCAAAAAAAAGAAAAAAAATTCTCATAATATACTTACTTTACTAGAAATGTACTTTATTTCACAGAATTGGTACCGTCTTCCTCAGTTAATCTCAAGACTTTATATTGAAACACATCATCATATTGAATATAGAACTGCTATAGTAGTTCCAGTAAGTTTAGCAGAAAACTTACTCTTGTTTCCTTTTAAGTGAAATAGCCATGTTTTCCCATTATTCAGCAAAATACACAGGTTTATTCCTAAAGCAAGCCTTTATTGTGTTAGAAATAAAATTATGAAGGAAGAGTATATGAAGTCTTTATAGATAAAATTCATGCAGTTTAAATCTAAAGCATGAGAAAAAGTTGAAGTTAAGGTTTAGAAATAACTTCTCAGTCACTTCAATTTCCTCTATGTTTTGAACTATGTTGAAGCAGTTAAAAAAAAAAAAAAAAAGAAAAGAAAAAGCCCTAAAGTAATAAATAAAATACTGGTCCCCTAAGATTGTATTCTAAGCAAGCAGGTATAAAGAAATGTAGGATATTTGTAGAAGTGATTTGCACTCTTACATGGTGCTATGGGCATGGTTTGTACTATAAAATACTCAAGGCCAATATCTGGGGTTTCAACTTCAGACCCCATGCAGACTTCTAGCGTCATTGCACTTCACCAAATGACAGATCTGGGTTTGAATCACGGCCTGTGTTACAATCTAATTTTGCTGTAAGCATCTTTACTTTACCTTGTCACTATGGTAGCTTCATATTAAATTCAGTATTTACTTTATTGGGAAATAAAAATGAAAAATGCATTCTTTGCCTTTGAACTGATAAAATATTATTTACCTGAACTGCAAATGCCAATATAACTTCAGCCTCTGAAAATACTTTTTCTGTTTCTTAGTGTCCTGGGGAGCATTAGTATATTTTCCCCTGTTTTGCAAAGATTAAAATGCAAAATTTTCAGTGCCATTCCTGATGCATACTTTCATGTGGATGAAGGTAGCATGCTTTTATGAGTTACAGAGGTTTCCAGACATATAGTTACCTCTGATATTAAGCAAACCTATGCTAATAATGAGCATGCAGTATTTTGTAAATTTAGGGATGGTCTGCTAGCTAGGCAATAGTAAACTTGTAGTTTACATTAATAAACAACAATTGCAGTTGACTTCAGTGATGATGAAATCATTGTATCTATTGCCAATGACCAGAGTATTATTTAGGGTTGTATGTTATAGTAAAGTAGCACAGAACTGGCATACACCCCCAGTAAATTTATGAAATCAAAATACTGCCGTAATAACTAGGCCCACTGGTTTTAGTTGAACAATACAACTGGCTTATTAAAAACAGTCTCTTCTACTAAATAATTCTATGTCCTGGGTAGGTTAGGACTACTGGTCTAATCAAGGAAAAATTTACCTGCATTAACATACAGATACTGCCTGTGTTTTCCTCTGACTTTATCAAAGTTTTCATTTCACAGATTAGAAAGTTTAATCAGTTCACTGCACTGAATACAGAAAATTCAAAACCTAATCCAAATATATTAAAATGGTATCCACAATGGGAAAGGCTTTAACTGTTTTGTTCTCAGAATCTGTCATAGACTTGAAATAAGTTAAGAGCTTCATGTGTCCCCAACCTCCAATCCATCTTGACTGGTCATAATTTATTCCCGCTGCTGCAATTAATATTTTCTTTTGGCCTGCAATTTTCTTTTGTGCATCTCCTCTTCTTCACATTAAAAGAAACCCCACAACAAGTTAGGGAAAGAAACCATTGCATTATGCTCACTGAGATCCCATGAGAATACCGAAATGCTGACGAGACTCTGGATACTTTAACATGCTGACTCATAACATTCATCACATTTGCTGATGAAGACAGTTTTTGAAGACACAATAATCATTACAGCATTCACATGGCAGGTAATCCTTTTCAGGTTTTATAACATGCATTGCATTGTTTTTATTCTAGAAAGTCAGTTGAACTTCTAACATTATGACTTCTTCTTTGATCTCAATTGGTCAGAGCTTACAATTAATTTTGTGTAGCCTTTCATAGTCTTAAAACGACATAAATATAGAACATTAAAACACTTGACATACAGTGGTGTAACTCTATTTACTTTTCTCCTTTTTGACTAGTTTTGTCATGTGAGAGAACATTTGAGCTATTTTGATAAAATATTTTGAGTTTTTAAGAGTGATTTAGAACCACATGGGGTTTTTTGCCTCAAGATTATTTAATGGCAAAAAAAGGGGAAATGTTATTTTCCTGGATCACAGAGCTATTCTAAAATATATAAGCACATGAACCTGTGGACCCTCATGGAATTTTATTAAAGTTCCACACAATGTGGACATCTTCCCATAGGCTTCCTGTAGGAAAGTTTGTATCACAGGTTTCAATAGAACTTACTCAACTGGGTTAAAAAATTTGGGTTAGACTTGGTATGAAATTTTATATCTAGCAGAAGTCATATTTGGAAGATTTAGTCTTTCACAGCATGGAACGAGGGTACTGCTTCCTTTCTAAGCAACACTCAGGACTGTCACAACACATAGACTCCCTCACTGCTCGCCATTCACATGGTTTTTCTAATGAAATATTTTTCCAGCCATGCTTCTTCCAGCTTTCCAGCTGCCACAAAACCTCACCCTTGCCTATGAGCAGAATTTCCAGTCCTAGGCAGACTTTTCTTTAAGCTATAACCATTCTGGGGTGAGAAAAGGGGAAAATTATTCAACAAAAGGAGCAGTTATCCTACATCCACTTGACTAGAGAATGACTACCAACAGAGTAAAAGCAGAATAATGCAGTAAAATCTGTAACCTGAGTTACAACACACCTACCACAGGCTGGCAGATAATCCATTGGAGGGGGGGAAGCGTGTGAAGCACTACTCCTGTTCTGTGATTTAGTAGTGTTGCTAGCTCTGATGAACACATCTTTTAGGAGCAAATGGATGCACAACAGCCTAAAAGCAGAGATTTAAAAAAAAAATAATCAGTGGAACACACCAGTGTACATGAAAATCATCACATTTGTTATTTTGTATATTGTTAAGCCTCCATTTTACTATCTCTGCAAACACACAGATGGCCTGGATATCATCAGAATGAAAAGTCATCAGAACACAGAAATACCTCACCAACGCGAGCAGCTCCGGTGCTCTGGGGAGCGGAGAGACCCGTCGCGAGCCCGCAGCTCGCGCCACAGCGGCTGGCGGGACCCGGGCGAGGCCAGGAGCGACGTCGGGCAAGCCCCGCCACAATGTCCAGAAGAAGCCCCTGGGGAGCGCCAGCAAACGGGGCATGGTGCGTCAGTTCACGTGGCAGGGTGTGCAGGAAGGGGGCTGAAGCCCTGCCAGCTGAACCGGGGAGCAATGGTTTCCACCCGTCAGAAGGCCATGGCCTCTCTAAGCTCTGCACCGGCCAAAACTGACGCAGCCGCCCAGACAGAGCTCCGGTGGGAACACGCTGCCACCCAGGTGCCGGGCTGCAGGCTGTGCCCTGCTCTCACACCAGTACCGGGCGGCAGCAGGGAGCACCCCTGTGGGAACTGCAGGCCCGGGGAGAGGAACTCCGGTGACGGAGCTCCGGGAGGAGCTGAGTGGGTTGAGGCGTATCAGGGAGTCTGAGAGAGAGACAGCCTGCTGGATCCGCACCCTGCCTTCCCTGGGACAGGCCCAACGGGCAGACAGGACTCGTGATACGGAGGAGTCACAGTCCTCTCTCCGCCTGGCTGAACACAGTGGCTCACCATCACTACCCCTTGTTCTCTTGGGGAACTTCAACTTAACCAAACATCAGCTGCAAATACAATACAGCAGAGAGGAAACAGTCTAGGAGGTTCCTGGAGTGTGTGGAAGATAACCTCCTGACAGCTGGTGAGGGAGCCACCAAGGGAAGGCGCCCCACCGGACCTATTGTTTGTGAAAAGACAAAGACTTGCGGGTGATGTGATGGCTGGAGACTGTCTTGGGTACAGCGATCGTGAAATGATAAAGACTTTTCGACTCTTGGAGAAGTAAGGAGGAAGGTTAACAGAATTGCCATCTTGGACTACTGGAAGGCAGACTTTGGCCTGTTTAGAGGCCTGGCTGACAGAGTCCCTTCGGAGGCAGTCCTGAAGGGCAAAGGAGTCCAGGAAGGCTGGACATTCTTCAAAAACGAAATGTTAAAGGTGCAGGAGCAGGCCATCCCCATGTGCCAAAAGACAAGCCAGTGGGGAAGACGACTGGCCTGGCTGAACAGAGAGCTTTGGCTGGAACTCGGGGAAAAAAAAGAAGAGAGTTTATGACCTTTGGAAGAAGGGGCAGGCAACTCAGGGGGATGACAAGATGTTGTGAGGTTATACAGGCAGAAAATTAGGAAGTCCAAAGCCCAACTAGAACTTAGCCTGGCTGCTGCTGTAAAAGAATAAAAAATCTTTCTATAAATCTATTAGCAGCAAAAGGAGGGCTAAGGAGAATCTCCAACCTTTATTGGATGCAGGGGCAAACATAGTGACAAAGGCTGAGGAAAAGGTTGAGGTACTTAATGCCTTCTTTCCCTCAGTCTCTAATAGTAAGACCAGTTGTTCTCTGGGTACCCAGCCCCCTGAGCTGGAAGACAGGGATGGGGAGCAGAACAAAGCCCCCATAATCCAAGAGCAAATGGTTAGCAACCTGCTAGACCACTCAAACACACACAAGTCTATGGGGCTGGATGGGATCCACCCAAGGGTACTGAGGGAGCTGGTGGAAGTGCTCACCAAGCCACTTCCAATCATTTATCAGCAGTCCTGGCTAACCGGGGAGGTCCCAGCTGACTGCAGGTTAGCGAACGTGAACCCCCTCTACAAGAAGGGCTGGAAGGAGGATCCAGGGAACTACAGGGCTGTCAGCTTGACCTCTGTGCTGGGGAAGGTTATGGAGCAGATCATCTTGAGTGCCATCACGTGGCATGTACAGGACAATCAGGCAACCAGGCCCAGTCAGCATGGGTTTACAAAAAGCAAGTCCTGCTTGACTAACCTGATCTCCTTCTATGACAAGATCGCCTGCTTAGTGGATGAGGGAAAGTCTATGGATATTGTTTACCTGGCGTTTAGTAAAGCCTTTGACACTGTTTCCCACAGCATTCCCCTGGACAAACTGGCTGCTCATGGCTTGGACGGGCGTACTCTTTGCTGGGTAAAAAACTGGCTGGATGGCTGATCCCAAATAGTTGTGGTGAATGGAGTTAAATCCAGTTGGCAGCCGGTCACAAGTGGTGTTCCCCAGGGGTCAGTATTGGGGCCAGTTCTGTTTAATATCTTTATCAATGATCTGGATGAGGGGATTGAGTGCACCCTCAGTGAGTTTGCAGACACCACCAGGTTGGGCAGGAGTGTTGATCTGCTGGAGGGTAGGAAGGCTCTACAGAGGGATCTGGACAGGCTGGATCAATGGGCTGAGGCCAACTGTATGAAGTTCAACAAGGTTAAGTGCTGGGTCCTGCAGTTGGGTCACAACAACCTCATGCAGTGCTACAGGCTTGGGGAAGAGTGGCTGGAAAGCTGCCTGGCAGAAAAGGACCTGGGGGTGTTGGTTGACAGCCGGCTGAATATGAGCCAGCAGTGTGCCCAGGTGGCCAAGAAGACCACTAGCATCCTGGCTTGTGTCAGAAGTAGAGTGGCCAGCAGGAGCAGGGCAGTGCTCGTCCCCCTGTACTCGGCACTGGTGAGGCCGCACGTTGAATACTGTGTTCAGTTTTGGGCCCCTCACTACAAGACAGACATTAAGGTGCTGGAGCATGTCCAAAGAAAAGCAATGAAGCTGATGAAGCATCTAGAGCACAAGTCTTATGGGGAGCAGCTGAGGCAACTGGGGTTGTTCAGCCTGGAGAAAAGGAGGCTGAGGGGAGACCTTATTGCTCTCTACAATTACCTGAAAGGAGGTTGTAGCGAGGTGGGTGTTGGTCTGTTTTCCCAAGTAGCAAGTAATAGGATGAGAGGAAAAGTTCTCAAGTTATGCCAGAGGAGGTTTAGGTTGGGTATTAGGAAACATTTCTTCATTGAAAGGGTTGTGAAGCATCGGAACAGTCTGACCAGGGAAGTGGTTGAGTCATCATCCCTGGAGGTATTTAAAATACCTGCAGATGTAGTGCATAGAGACATGGTTTAGTGGTGGACTTGGCAGTGTTAGGTTTACAGTTGGACTGGATGATCTTAAAGGTCTTTTCCAACCTTAATGATTCTATTATTCTATGATTCTACCTGCAAGGACACAGCTTTGCTATATAACTAACTTCTTTTTAAACCATTACCATCAAAAACCAGCAGTGAATTACCATCATGCTTTCAACCTCTTGTAAGAAAAAAACCTGCAGTGAGGGAAGATTTACCACTAGACGTTTTTTATGTTGAAGAGAGACATGATACTTTTAAAAACAACACCAAATAACTAAGACCTGGGTAGAATAATCTTAAATACTTTTCTTTCAAATATAATACAGATATGTTTTTATGTCACAGTGCAAGACTTAAGGTCATTTAATGTGGATTTATTTTAAGCTGGCAATACAAAATAAGAAAAAAAGAAAAAAAAAGTGTTTTTTCAGGAGCAGTACTTACACAGAAGGGATAAGCAGAAAAGTTAAGATGAGGAAAAGATAGTCTCTGTAAGGAAAAAGATCTCAGAAGATCTTGATAGAGTCCTCGACTTCTCTACCTTGCTCTAATGAATTAGAAGTGTAAGGAAAATAAATTGGCTAGAATTTAAATAGACCAGCCTATCCTAATTGGCTGCTCCAAAAATGTGCCCTTTCACTAATGGCTTTGTATTTGTTTTATCTGAGTGTATTTAGTCTTACCTCCATCTAAAAAAGGAAGCAGCAGACCCATTATAAAGAAGAAAATCTTAAAACCACAAATGCATAGAAATGAGCAAATGTTAATGAAACCTCCTTCAGGGTTAACCCAAAGTACACATATAACACATGAAACCAGTCTCTACCTCTCTAATTAAATTTTTAAATTGACTACTCTTAATATATTGGGCAATCCCCTAAGATTTTAAAGTCACCTTCTAAATCTAATTGTGAAGGATCATTTACTCTGCTTCTTTTCCTCTGTTTAGAGTATGATAAATTATTCACCTCATAGTCACCACTAAAACTCAGTAAAGGTGATTAAAATCTGGGAAACTGAAGACTCGGAAATGGGAGTTGCACTGGAATGGATTATTTCTTTGGGGATAAAAAGCAAGCAAACTGTTCCAATTGTCATTACACATAGATTAGTACCCCATTTAAAGGTTAACTTAAAAATGAAGGGTTTTTTTCATAAAAAGTATAGAGCTTGGAACTGACTTGCTAATTAAGGTATTACGAGCTCAATGTCACTCTAGTATGACATTTCTATATGTGGCACACATTCTCTATAATCAACGTGTCTGATCATAGGCTGTGTGGATTGCGATAGGAAGTTGAGGGAGTCAAGAAAAATGCTGTACATATCTCAAAATCTAGAGGAACAAAGAGAGTTTTAAATGAAGTAGCTTTAACAAGAGGTCAATGTAAGAGAAAACCAACTGTAATTAGGTATCTGTCACACTTAATTAGAGGGTTTAAAACACCACTGAAAAAACAGAGCTGTCTTAGCACTTTTTGAAAGCGTAGACAAAACTGAATTTTGCCAGGCCTACAATGTCTTTATCCTTGCAATGATGTCAGAGTAGATACGAAGAAAGGAAGAGCAGGGACAGCTGGCTGTGATTAACAGGGTTTTAGTGGGCTACAGAAGGTTTCAGTGAGATGTGGTTATGCAAATGGAGACTCCATTAACTTATGGTATCTTCCAGTCAGTCTAAATTGAGGAGGAAGGGTTTTATTTCTAAATCCCCTTCTCTTGCTTAGTTTTTAATCTTTTTCTCCTAAGTTTTCACTAAATGTTCCTTCTTCTACATCTGTGACCCCATGCTCTCTGAGATTCAAGAGGAGCTGTAGCTCCAGTCATGAGCCTTGTCTCCCAACATCATGCGTCCTTTTGACCTTTTATCTTAGTGGAGGTGTAGGGGAGACCCTGCTTTTATAGCTAGCTGCACCCAGTCCTAAGGGCTAGGAAAGGGACAGGGACTACCTTATCAAATGCTGAAAGGATTGCTACAAGGAGGACAGCAAGTTCCAGCCACATTTTGGGATGAAAGAGGGACCTTTTAATCACTAACTCTCTAACCACTCCTTAGGTGCTGGCAAATCCTTTCTTTACATACATGTCAAGGCATATCTTCTAAGAAGGCAAGTTTACCCAGAGTGAAAAAAAGATTACTTCTTTACCAGCAAAATTTTGCCCCTACTCTTCTTGGGTTTCTCTACTTTTATGAGGTTGTCATCTGGGAAACCTGTATTTCTTCTAAGAACTAGTCTTGGCTTTTTGCTATGCCTAACATTTTTTTAATCTGCAGCCTTGCACACATTCTTTAAATAAATGTGATGCTCTCTCCCAGGGACTGAAATGCTCAGTTTACCTCTAGGAGACATGGAGCAAAAAAAAAGAACTTTTGGAGAAAAGTAAAAGTTGGCTAATTATCCACATATTAAAAGCTTTAAGAAGAATGAAAAAGAGAAAGCAGAGAGATCTGAAATACCAGACAAAAGAGTAAGACCTTTCTGTGGAAACTTTGTTAGAAATTGTCTACAGAGAAATTGAAGGATATAGCAGTAAGTGATCACACATCTAGGGACTCTGGCTTATGAGGAAAGATTGAAAGAATTGGAGTAATTTCTACAGAAGGCATGATGAGAGAGATGATAATTCATAAATATCTGCTGCTTCAAAGAGAGGAAATTAATTGCTCTTGTCCCATCTCCAATAACTGTATAAATCCTTCACACTTCTTTATTAACATGATTATTTGTAAAATTGTTTCTAATGATAAGTAAGCAGTAGCATATGCTGCAACAGAGATCTGGAATATATATTAACAGAAGCTTTTAAGAATACTACAGATACACAGCATATAGCTGATCCTGCTTTGAGGTAGCTGAACTTTCAACACCATTTCCAGCTGTTTTTCCTCCCATACTATGCCTTCATCCATTCTAAATTTTACAGCATTCAAAGAAGCAGAAATGTGTTATCTATTAGCGTAACTTGAAGGAATATGCCAGAATCTAATTTTTACCTTAGACAATGGCTATTACAAATTGAGTACATTCTGGGCATAGCTGGAGATCAGATTTAATTTCACTTTACCATGATAACTAGCAAAACAGAAGCAGAACTAGATCCTTCATCAACTTGGTCCCAGCAATGCTCTGCCATGCTAAAATAATCCTTTAAATCTGAAAGTGCTAATTAATGTACTAATCAGTTTATCAAGCAAGTGAACAAAAAGAAATAGAATGGAGAAAATACAGTTTTCATCACGGAAAATGTGATCAAGCATTAAAAAAAAAAAAGTCCTCATCTTCATGATGATTCTGCACACAGGTGCAGATAGAATATTTGAATTTATATCACTGCCCTGGAATATTTTAATGTAACAGTCTTAAACAAAAAATGCAGATGGGTATTGCTGTTAAATGGTAATTATTTTTCCCACAAATTAAAACACTACTTTTTCTTTTTAGGGTTTTCACTAACTTGGCATGCAAGTACTTAACTAGGACAAAAATTGAAGCGAATTACTGTAGGGAAAAGAAAACTGCTGCAAGCTGTTAAGTATATTTATTACAACTATTACAACAGAGAAATTCTTCAACAACAATCTCTCTCCCTAAAACTACAATTTCTGTAATACTGCAAAGGACCTTGATATCAAGGATGATCTGTTTTGAAAGTGAAGTGATGGCCATGAAAGTTAATTCTTGACTGCAGAGAATAAAATTGGTAGAGACCCCTAACATAATCAGTTCATTCATTTGAAAACAATTGCCTTCAGCTGGAGCTAAATATTGGAATAGGCCTCTTCTCCATAAAGCCTTTTTATCCCATCGGTGTAATAATAGAGGTATTCTGGCAGATTCAAGGGATTCTTTTTCCTCATCAATCCACTGGTGATAGGAAGTGCACACATTTCATGTGCAATTATCTGCCTGTAGCTGCTTTTAACCCCAATGTGGTATTTCTTCCAATTTGCACTAACATGACAGCTGTGGTAGGTCAAACTGGATCATGTTCCATCATATGAAGAGCTGTTATTCCATATATCCTACCACATTTGTTATAAAAGTTAAGTACGTTCTATTTCAAGCAATAGCTGAAGGAATACTCAGTCTGCATCAAGGTTAAGACAGCAAAAAAAGTTCCTAGTATTGCCTAGAAGACAGAAATTGAAGACAGAAAAACCTTAAGTTTAGAAACTCTAACATTTATATAAAGAATGTAAGGTTTTGGTATTTTTATTCCTTTTAATTTACAATCTTTAAATCTAGCATTTGAGAAAGAACACTTTCTATTGCAGTAAGAAGAATAAACAGGTCTTCCCTCTGGAATACATACAGCTGCTGTCTTACTACCTTCAAAGAAGGAGATCCCAAGTATTTGTGAGGGGACAAGATTTATCATTAGATTCAAGCACAATACTTCCATTGACCTAAAAATAACATATACCTTAGTACAGAATTTAGCCAGAAGACTAACTTCAGTTGTGTTAATGCAAGGAAAAATAAAATAGTGTAACTTAGCACATTATGGATTTTCCAAGTGTTTTTTTAATTGCTGTATATTTATCATCAACTATCTTTTTTTTCCCAGTGCTAGCAAAAGAAAATGTTTGAGACAAAATTTGACATATATGGAAATATGAGTTTGGTAATCAGAAGATAATGATTATGGACTGAAAACTATAAACCTGACACTGCTGTACCTTAAATTATTATTTTAAAATTTAAAATTCCTCTTTTGACATATTTATCTTTCATTTTGCAATATAAAATGATATTTAGGAGTGCAAGTACTTGGAAAATAGGACACAGATGACTAAGCATCAGGCCACAGACGTGGATTCAGCTAATGATCATTGTAATCTACAAAATGACATTTTATACACTGTCTTCCTCACATATATTCTGTTTCCATACTGCAGTATTTTAACTGTCCTGGTCTAGCATGTTAAAAAAACCAGACATAAATGCCTTAAGATTGATAGGGAAAAGTTAGCTGTCATGGTGATCTTGTAACATAACCTCATTAAATCATTCTTAGTTCAACACAATTAGTGCCAACACATAAAAACATAAAATTGCGTAAATTTAATCTTAATTTTTTCTTTTTCTCAATTATGGAAAGTTCTCTAAGTTTAGCAAGAGAAGCAGCCTGCATTTGCCTCCCTTTTTGGCATGCATTTTTCACTCATTTTGAAGAAGACAAATTCATAATTAGAAAAGTGTAGTAATTGTGACAATCAAAAATTGTATGTTAATATATACACAACAGCCATTTTTGAACACCTTCAATCTGTCCAGTTTGCTTCCCAACTGGACTTTCTTGCTAGAATATAAAGCCATGCAGAACATACCATAAACCCATCTCATTTGTGTCATATTTTCAATTAGAAATGTGCAAGAAAGAAGCAGAAATAGTCAAGAGAAAATTTAGAAGTTAGCAGTTATATCTGGTCCAAGATTTATAAAGGTTATTTGTCTTAAGATAAAATCATACAAAAATCAAAGTACATCAAAAGATGGATGATAGTTTAGGCATGAATTTATTAAATCTGTGGTACTGAAAGTAGTCATATACTATAGCAACTACCATGAGAACAATTGCATGGAAGAGAAAATAGATAATGTCAACAAACCCTTGTCCCTGGTACATTAGCCTAAGCAAGAAAAGTCTCTACACTGATATTTTAGCCAGATTTCCTAGGATGATTTTAGTAAATTTAATATTTACATATATATACAGTTTACTGGAAGACATACAATCTCTTCAAAGGTTGGCTCAAACACAGAAAGTAGCTATACCCTTTCAAGATTGCTTTTTGTGTTAGGTACAGCACTACATCTCCCTCAGCAGCAATTCAATCACCTTGTCATCAATGCACTCCAGCAATCTCCTGGGCAGCTTGTGCTCTGCAGTGTGGCCCCTCCAGCAGCTGGCAGGGTGGCTGAAGTCCCCCACGAGGACCAGCGCCTATAACATGATGCTTCTTCTAGTTGTCTGAAGAAGGCCCCATCTATTTCTTCCTGATCAGTCTGCAACAGACATCTCCATAACATTGCCTTGGCAGTCTTTCAACAACATCCTACATTGGGCCCCCAAGCAAACAGCAAATATCTTCAGATGACAGTTAGATTGACAGATGGCAGCCTCTGCTCTCTGCAGCAGAGAATCTTCCTCTGCTATCACTTACCGCTTCCTCCTGACACTTGTGTATAGCTCAGGCTCAGCTAGCTCAGATGATTCAATGGACAGAGCTCCCAGCAGCTCATCTGGAAGGGCACTGAGCCTCTTCTATACCTGCAGATCTTCAGACGGAGCAGGAGCCTTTCTTCTGGTGCCAGAAACCACAAGCTTCCAGCCTTTTGCCACCACAGGAATCTCTAGCTCCCAACCTGATATGCACAGACTCTGCCTGCTCCTCCAGTTGGGACTTCAGCATCTTAAAACTGCAGGGTCTCGGAGAAAATCCAGTCAAGCTCTTATCATCTCTGATGCTGCCCAGTCTGCTGAGCTCCTCTCATATCTCCTTCAGCTGGTGACACATAACCCCAGCCTGTACATCTACTTCAGGCTCGGAGATCATCTCCTGCTGCCTTAGCCTCAATGAGAGGTGCTAGGCACACCTGCAGCCCAAGAACCGAAGAGCTGCACCCTCCCTCAGAGCTCACTGTTGTTAGAGGCCTTTGATGTTACAGGGAAAGTGATTTCAATCCCTGCTGGGGACCATGCCCCGTGGCACCTTGCTGAGGATTTATATGCTGTTCTGTGCAGTTGCTGGCCCGTTCTGTGCACCCATCTGTGCGAAATGCCACACAAACTGCTGTGTCTCTTGGCTACCTCTGTTAGCTGCACCTAATGCATAAAGGCACCTATGTCTCATAATCTCTTGTCAAAAAGTAAATGGATTACCAGTTTCACCTGCAGTGAAAGCTGACCTCTGAACTATAACTTCAGGTAAAACCAAAACCCAAGCATGTAAAATCTTTTGAGCCAGAGAAAAAGGATAGAAATGGAAGCAGAGAGGGTGATAGATTAGCTAAGCCCATAATGAATGACATATCGCATATTACAATACATTAATTTGGCTTTTATTTTTGAGGACAAATGTCATTCTAGCACCTGTAGTTACAAATTCAGCTAGGCACTGGGAAACTGTAGAACAAGTTTCGAGTTACTCACTATTGGGCCATTTTCCCTGAAGGTGCAATCCTACGATCTTAATTCAGCAAACATAGTTTCACTGTGATCACTGTTCATATGCTGTTTGATTACTGCTAACCAAGCTTAATTTACATGAATGGTTTTTGCTAGGACTCGGCAAACATAATAGCCTTTCTGCTACTTATAATTTTATGGAGGAAAGAACAGGGAAAAAAGGTAAAAAGAATATAGTAGTTAAATTTAAAAAAAATGACAGCACACTTACATGTTCTTAAAATTATACATCTCAGAGGGGTTGCTTGTTTTTTTAATCATTAATTTTTAAAGAACTAAATAGAAAAAGAGGGACATAACAAAGATAGAACAACAGGGAACTATTTTTCAAAATAAGAATGATTAGGAAAGCTCTTAAAGAAATAACTGACAAAGTTCATTAAATTCAAATACTGCCTCTGGTTCAACTTGACCTTGAGCTGCAGATTGCTGGAGGCTAGGACAGAATACCACAGAAGTATTTTTCACAATCTGCTAATAAGCATCACTGGAAAGAGCTTAATGGACTAGATGAACTTTATATATAGTAGAACCGTACTTCTGTTAAGAAATGTGAGGATGCGTTATGTGAGTGGACAAGCATAGGATTCCTTAAATTGTATCTGAAAATTATCTGTATAATTTTTGCTTAGGGACCCTTTTTAGTACAAATGTTTTCTTACAAAAAGCATTTTTGCTTAAGGACCTTGCATCAGATGACCTGTGTTTCAGCTTTCTGTTTAGTCAAACAACTTACCATAGTAAGCTAAACTGAGAATTATGGGATAGCTCCCATGAGTAAAGTGAATGGAGAGAGGGATGTTGTTACTCTAAAGTTTTTTAATTTGTTTTAGAAGAAAAAGATAATTTTGCCTTTTTAATGAAAACAATGTTTCCTCAGAAAAGGAAAACTTCAAAAATTGTCATTCACTAGTTTTAATGAAAATCTGTGGGCAGCCCCTTCCCTGATACCCGACTTCTACATTACTCTAATATGATCTAAGAAGAAATAAAAGTGTGTTTACAACTTACAGTTGCCCTAAAGAGTCTCACTGAACACTGCAATGTTATGTGTGTTTAATAAGAAGATCCTTGTGAACTATCAAATGAGACAGTGGAAATGGTTCTTACTTCTACATTCAGTTTTTTTGTGTAAGAAAGCAAAAGTGGGGGGTAGCTGAGGAAGCTAAGCTGCTGAATCCATCCATAAAAATGTACAAAATGATTGACACTTCCAAACACAAATGTCAAGTACTTGACTATGTAAAAGATGTAGCTGGATAGTTGACTCTAGAGATCATCTATGCCACCTGTGTGGTAAAAAGGACTTAGCCAGGAAACACCTAGCGGCAAAGGAAAATGCCTGCAGGGGAAATTAAAAAACAAACAAGCAAAGATGCACAATAGCATAAGTAAATAGTAATACAAGCTAACAATGCATAACGAAAAGGTTTGCATTACTTAGAGCAAGAGAAGAGACAGTAACTAAGAACAGGTGACCTTGTAGATCCTTGCTATCTGAGATATTCACATATATATATGCATGTATATACAGCAAGCCGACTGGCATATGAATATCACTCTGTTGTGGTGGAACTGAATGCAATTGCTGCAGAAAGATCAATGATATCTTTGCATACCATTTAAAACTTCTGTTTAGATTCCAGACACCTCTGAAAGTCTAATTAGTGCTAAACCTGGTCCAATCCAGATTTTGAGAGGTTTGCCATTGTTATAGCTCTCTGTAAAACACAATTCAAATAACAGGCGCTGGTTCAAATATGGATTGAAAGTTTTATCCAGCACACACAGAGGTCTTAAAAATATGTCTTCCACATATGCAGAAGATTCCATATTCCTTATCATTCTCCCAGTTTCCTAATGAACAGATCCTATTCATCACCACCATAGCCATGAAAGAAAAGTGAAGCATCTGACTTACCTCTCAAAAAAAGAATCTACCAAATGTTTCCTGCTGAGCAGATATTAATAAAAGCTGATTGACCAGCTGCAATCTCACAGTTTAGACTATAGACCAAATAGGAAAAGAGCAAATAGGTAAGAAATGTAGATGCACATTAGCAGAAGCTGGATATCTGTCCTGTGAAATCACAAGAACAAATGTGATTTCCCATCCACACAGCTAACAACTTCTAATCTCTGGACAATGGGATTAATTGTAATGGCAGTTAGTACACAGTACCAGATACAAAGGCCATAAACCATTTGTTAAAACATCACAGAATCACAGAATTGTTGGAGTTGGAAGGGAGCTCTTGAGATTATCTGGTCCAAACCTTTGCTCAAGCAGGGAACTTACTTAGGTTTTTATCTCACCCTGTTATAATTTATCACTAGAATAGCAATGGGAGACAGCATTAGGAGGACAATTAATGTTTTCCAGTCAAATTAATATGTCTATGGTAAGAAAATATTTTCCTGAATCAAAGCAAAAGTCAAAGCTTCAAAGATAATTTTTGTCTTGTAACTTTGGGTTAAGTGAATTGGGGTGTTTTCTTTTTGATAAATTGGAGTTTCTTCTGATTCTCTTAAAAAGGTTATTGCAGCAAACAGTAAAATGAAATATTATTTGAAAAAAAAAATCAAGTCTTTCAGTTTGAAACTGTTTAACTGCTTGTCAGTTCAACTTCCTTAAAAATTAAAACAATGCTGACCCCAGAGATCAGTTAAAACAGGTGCTATTTAGTAGTTTTGTTTTCAACTACTGCATTTTGGGGGTAGGAATCAAACATTTCCTGCAGAATTTTAGTATCTTTAAGTGCTCCATTGCTCATCATGGTACAGTCCTGTGTCCATTCCAAAGTACTACCATTGAAAAGTGAACTGAGACAAGTGAGTGTTACTAAAAACTTTGCAGGGCTAAGAGTGTTACTAACCACACGAGTTTATGCACTCTAATCCTGATTTGCCAGAAAATAATGGCATAATTAATATATGTTGAAGAAGATGTCAGATCCTAGGTTACCTCAAGACAAATACTTTGGCTTTGCTTCAAGAGCACTGAGGAAAGCAGCATGCATCCCATAGACTGAATGAAAAGCATTTAGAATTAACTTCAGATTACATAGGTTTTCTCAGCATTTGCAGAGATGATGCTTTATGCTTTGGTCAAATCTTTGTCCTTTCTTTTTGTATAGTGCTCACATTGACCCATCATCTTCATCCATCCACAGAATGCTTGAGACACAGAGCTACTGACAGCAGGAACTAACAAGTTGAAATAAACTGTACTACATGCAGGTATAGCCAGAGTGCTAACCAAGTAGATGACTGCTTAGTGAGTTCCTGGCAGTCCTCTATGGGTGTTTAATGAGGAAGAAGTCTAAATCTCATTCATTGTAATTTGACATAGGCACATTAGAATATGCCTAACCTGGTCCTGAAAATAAGACGTAAGGCCATGTGTCACTTAGAGCATGTCACCACTACAAATTTACCTTCAGTTTTAACCTGGCTCTTAGCCCAGCTTCACATATATTTATTCACATAGTCTTATGCTTCCGTGCTTTGAAACACCATGTGTTTGTTTGCACTAAGATAATTCCGTTTTCTATACCACCCACCCCCCCGCTTTTCTTTTTTTAAAGGCAGATCACTTTGTAGTGAGGATGTTTTAAAAGTTTGAGTAGATTGCAAATTTGGATAATCCTCTTGCTGCATCCAGCCTTTCCAGATACTCATCTCTTACTTTCCTTTCACATAGTGGAAACTGTTGTTTAGTATGCAACTCTCTTTCATTTAACCCCTTCTTCAGCAGCCTGCTTCTATGATACCACACTTAGGCTTTTTAGCCAGAGAGCTCTAAAATATGTCATTTCAACATGAATTAATAAAGGATTACCTCAGATTCTGGTTATGTTGTCAGGTATGACAGGGAGTATGGTTTTGGGAGAAGCATTTTAACTCTATGGTGGTACACCAGTATCTGGCTAGCACAGATGTCCCAGTGAAACATTATAAAAAAATGTTCAAGAACAACTGAGTAGAAATGGTTGGGTTTTTAGCTTTAGAGACTAAAGCTAAAGCAGGAGAAAGAGAGAGACAAAGAGAACCCACAGACTTGCGAGAAAGAAGTTCTGGGGTCACTTTTTTTCATCTGAAATTCCTACCTCACTGAATCCATACTGTAAATGTGGAATAAAGAAATACTGAGCCAATACAAGTTTAAAACCATCAGCCATTATTTACTGTTTATTATTTTAGACAAGAAGTCTACGTATTTATTTTTCAGCTTTTTATATTTCTGCTGCAGTGCCAGTGGATGACCATTCACAGGGATGGAATCATCATGAAAACAAGGAACGTCTGAGACATGGTCTACCAGAACAGACATTAGATAACCAAAGGGGAAGCACAGAAGGGCCACACTTAGAATATCATCAAAGTAGGCCAAAGAAGCACATAGTATTTGGAAGGCTGAACTTAGGAACTCATCCTGGTAGGTGATCTCTGCACTTCCACAGCATGAGCAGCAGTGTACTGGCACTCCCACCTGTACTACTGTAACCACAGAAATGCCAATACTGGGTCAAACTGAAAGATCCACCCCACTATATATGTAACAGTTTAAAAACAGGATGCTTAGAGAAAGGTATAATAACAGGTCAAACGTTGTAATGTTTTTTTTCTCAATATACTCACCCAGCTTTCAAAAATAAATTAACTTCCTGAGCAACAGATTACATCTATGTTCAATATGCCTTCAGTAGGCAATGTCTTCCCACTCAGTTTTGGGGTTGACAAACTCAGCAGAGCACTGTATTCTGTAACACTTCACATTTTTACCTTAACACAGCACCCCAAATTTTCTTAGCACAGCAGGATGGGCAGTAGGGACAGTGGATTAAGGCAGTGATGCCCATGGCTGCGGCAGGGGAGGCCAGGGCTCTGAGGTGGCTCCTGAGAGCAACTGCTGTTGCATCTACACTTGCCTTCAACGGTCTCCTTGGGTTGAGCTTATGAGTTCCTGAGTGACCAACAGAATCACTGTATCATTTCCAAGCAATTTCTGACTTCACACACACCAGCAGCATCTAATTTGAAGAAATAGCATCAATACTTGCCTCAAAGTTGATTCCTGCACCACTTTTCACTGACTTGTAGATATTTAATGTTAGGCAGGTACCTGCAGCACTGTGAAGCTGCAGCCTCCCAGATCACAATTACAACTCATTTCTGAACTGGCAGTCCCTTTTCTGATGGGACCTAGTATGAAAGTTCCTCTGATGCTTTCTGTTCACCTCTGTAAAAACATTCCTCAGATCCATACTCTAGCATCAGTGCTGAACATCTCATATCACTAGTCAAATGGAACAACCCTGTGCTAACTGTTCCTCACCTGAAACGTGATCCTACAGGAGAAAGTGCAAATGTCAGTGTCTTGCACATAGAAGCTGCTCTCTAGGGAGTCCTCCCACCTTCTCAGTGTGTAAACAGAGGTACTGCCAGCACGTACAGTCTCCTGAGATTACAAACACAAGTAGCAAAAATTAATTATCTTTTGCTGAGATATTACATGTTATTGCACTAGGCAAAAAATGCCATGTAAATTTGGGAAGCCTTAGTGTTTCTCTCAGCAAACTAGAACCTCAGTGTACTCTGCAAATTAAACAAATCTCCAGGTGTTTTTGAAAGCATCCTGTCACTACTCTGCTTAATGCAATTGCCTTAACATGTTTTTATTATATTGTCAAAATTGCTATGAAAACAGTAATCACTTAATCTATACTTCTGTGTATAATTAGACCAAATTCTGTGGCCCTTCTAATTCTCCTTAGTAAAGTGTTGAGTATGCCCTGATATATGAGAATATTCACTTATCTCCTACTAACTGTAACTGGCAATATTCCACCTTTTTTCACTTTTGTTATTCTCTTTCCTCTTTATTTTCTTAATTTTATTTCCCTGTTGTTCCTTTATAACACTAACAGTTCAGTACTTTACAATGGAACAGATAAGTTTCATTCGCTGAGGCAAAGGCACTGATATGTCTCTCAAGTTTTAGATTTTTGAAGAAAGAATGGGGAGTTTCTCTGATCTGTACAGATAGTCAGGGCATACTTAATAACATTAATTTTCTTTTTTTTTTTGTACAATTAAACACAAAGCTCATAGTTCTACAGAACCTTCACACAAGCTTTTGCTAAGACTACCCTAGTATTAAACTTGATTGAGTTACTATGTCATATTAGATTATTTTGCTTTAGAAGCCCTAGCTGTGAGCATAATTTGCCAGATAAAATCTAATATGTTTAATCTACACTGCTAAATCAGTTTATCTTCAAATTACATAGTGTCATTTCAAATCTCAGTAGATTTTTGTTATCAGTGATTCAATTTTTAAAGTTTGGTATTTTCAAAATACATTAGGCAAAATCTGTATTTCTATTGACTAGTGTGTAACTTCTTTTTGTCCATTGTCTTGATCATAACCACTAGGCAGGAGAGAGAGAGAGAGCGCATTAAAAGTGCATGACAGAAGAAATGAAATTATTCTTGTTTTACTCAAAGATTAAGGTAACATTTCTACGCTGTCCAAAACAGGACTGGGGTCATGAACCTGCATTTTAAATAGCTCCAAACTTCTTATAAATATATCTGAGTTTTGATGGGAGAACCATGTATGTGTGGGGAAAAAAAAGGAATTTTCCAGCTTACCTCCTCAGTGTTTTCAAATTTGTGTTCATGTCCCAGTGAATTTTGGAACAGGGAGTTACTACTGCATGAAACTCTGTCCAGGAGAGCTGATGTAAAGGCATGTCATGTAAGCTTGATGCAAAAGAAACTGGGGAATCACTGAGGAGGGGATTGAGAGAAAAAGTGAGCTAATCTAGATAACATCATATGAACATCAGATCTGCAGAAGTACTCTCAAGTTACATGGATGGGGCAAGATGGCTTCTGTGAAGGCCACTCTGCAGGATGAAGCTGTTGTTAAAGCAGAAGACAATGAAACTTGCACTGGATTTTTCTTTGTTTCAAAATGAGGAAAGGTTCAAGGCTGTAGCATGAGAAAAAGCCCAGAGAAGATTGAGGGAAAAGAACCAGAGAGAAGGAAAAGGACATGAGTGAAGTCAAAGGTGGAAGGGATGAAAATAATAATGAGGAAGGTCAAGAGACCAGAAAACTAAAATTCCAGGAAAGGGGAAAGTTAGGGAAGACTAGGAGCAAAACAACTCTGTGAATACTCAACTCAGGAAATTAAAAAATAGCATAGGAAAGAAGGAGGGAAGCTCAAAGAAAGGTGTTACTGCCATCATTTTTTGTTCCCTTTCAGAAAGGCCTGCCTGTCCCATTTCACTGTCTCAAAACTGGCTGCTGTTGTGATTCTTATCTTCAGAAGTCCATTTGACAATTTCTTCAGTCAGCAATGTCTTCTGCAGTATCACTATCCCTAACTGCTCACAGCTACTGAATTTTGTCTTCAAACACCACCTCATGCCTTGGAATTACAAACTGGATATATATGTTAGGAGAGACAAATGGCAGTTTAAAAAAATAGTGAGCATTTTAGAAAGCCTGAATTCAATCTTTGCTCATATACTCTTAGACATCTCGGATGGGTAATGCATTTCCTGTCGTTTATTGCTAGGCTCTGTTGAAATGATAAGCAGCATTTGGAATATATGATTTTGTAATTCAGTCTAAGGCACTAAATCCAGACACAGTGGTGCAAGAATTGAACACCATAGCAACAGCTTTTATGTACCTGCAATTTTTCATCATCTGCTCTCCTGGCACTTTCACGAAATCAACAACATCGCTTTGGTGGTCACTTTGCCTGCTTCATTGCTGCATACTGGAAGATAAATCCCAGTGCCTGCTCTTTATTAGTAGGTATTTTTAGCTAACTGTGTTGATTTAGCCCTAATTCCTTATAAGCAGTGTCAGATAAATTAAATATTTCCAGGTGTGTATTTCATTAAGACTTTTTAATCAATTTTATTAAGGCAGTAACTCACCAAATCAACATACTTAATTGGCCAAATAAGTTATACAGAGAGTCAGAATAGTGTCACATTCAAATTGAAGACATGCATAAAATAAAATCTATACACCGTGAAAGATCTTGGACGAGTCATCTATACCTTAGACTTCACATTTAGACATAGATTTTAACTCTTTCCTATTTTCTTGTCAAGACTTTCCGATGAACAGGAATAACCCAACAAACCATCACTAGAATATGAATTGCTGTTTTTCCTTTTCTTCTCTGTCTTATCAAACAACTAGTCTCAGACTAATCCTTTTCCCAAGACTATATTCCTTCAATCTGCAGGCCAAGTGTGGCACTAGCCTATAAAAGAGAGTTGTGGGTCTCAGAGCTACTGTCAAAGAAATGGAAGTCCAATATATCTCTTCTATTCCTACCATTTAGTACAATACATTGCTTAAATTTGGTATCAGCCTAACTTTCTAATTTGACTTCTGCAGTATTTAAAGAATTCAACAGTCCCTTTTTTGATGTCTTGAAGGTTAGCCTACCATGGACAATGGAAAAACCTGGACAGTGTGTTGACTGCCCTTTTTTGCCCTGATTTGGTTGTCTTTGCACTGTGCTCTCGATTTTGTGGGGCCTTGTTGGCCTGAATTAACATGATTTTACACAGTATTTGACTTAAGTCTCGAATGCTGCTTGAAGCCCTGATGAATACAGGGCAAGAATGGCTTTCTGCAAAATCAGCTCAAGTGTCCCTGCCCTCCACTCCCTGTTTTCTGTTGTGGGACACGGCACAGGGACTTACAGACTAACTGTTCATGGAATGAGCTCACCTTTGCCTGTGCTTTTTAGCTTAAACTGAATGCTCCTTGAGTGTGACTATGCCTTCTCCTCACAGAAACTACCCTTGAGGCAGTACTGCAGTAATTTTATGCCTGTGTTATAAACTAGGTTATTGATACACTGGTGGTACAATCAGAGGTTTCACAGTAAAAAAAACTATGATAATCTGAACACTTCCAGTTACTTTCATGTGCTTCGTCAAAATCTATTAAGATACAGGAAAGTACTGCAAGTTTCCAAATTAGGCTATTTTCATATGAATGTAAACACTCTGGAAGTTTACAAATACTCTAACAGCAAACTCTATTAAAGTCCTGTATGTTTTCAGATTCCTCAAGCTCTCAAATAGCATGTCTGTCCAGCACTAGAAGCCAGTTAACAAACATAATACCTACCACCAAAAATATTGTCCCTTTGTCACATAATACTGCCATATTATTTTAACACCTCCATCAGAGAGCAGAAATCAGGAGAAGTCTTGCAGGCTACTTTAGCAGTGAGTAAGAATGCAGAATGTATGCAGAGACCATCACCCTGATGTGATTTGCTTTTCTCCATGTAGATGTTCACACACCTCTAACAGGTTTCAGAACAACACTCTCCCCTGAGAGGATCTGCTCTTGCTCAGGGATATCTCTGTCTCAAGAAGAGAAGAATCATACACCAAATATATAACAATATATACATATCCATATTCTAGTGCCACTGCCTCTACTTAAAACCTGAAATAGTAGCAGATATGCAGTAAATACATCCAGCACTGAATACTTGATTGCATGCTAAGAAAAACTCTGTTTGTTGTGACACTACTGCCAAGTAGCAGTTAGAATTTATTCCTGGGTTTTGTTCCAGTTCCATCAGAGTTAACAGAGTTTTATACAAGCCCTATTTCACAGATTCTTATGGAAAAAAGAACAGTAGCAGTAATTCAGGAAAAAAAATTTGTAGTAATCTAATTTCTGTAAAGACAGCCAAATAAATGTGAAGAAGTTAATCTTTCCAAGAGACAAGAGCTAAATATCCTTCTGAATTCAACAGTTTTACAGTATACAAGGAAAGCTTAACTATATTAATGAGCAATACTTGAAATAAGCAAGGGAGGGAGAGGAGCTTTCTTGCCTCTGGCAGTGCACAGCACCATCTCTGGACACTGCTAAGCTGTCCATGCCAACTGTGATTTTTCTTCTTGGCTTATAAAGCTACTTCTGAGAAGCTGAATGTTTGCCTTTGGAAAACAATAGGCTGACCCAATAGGAAGGTTTTATCCAAATGTTACGAAAATAGTGCCAAGTGCTTTCCAATGCTTTGAAAATTATTTTTTTTTGTTATCTAAGCCCTTTTTCACTGTGGAGCTTTTAGTGTCATCTACCTGTAGCGCAGGACCTTTATTCATAAAAATATAGCAGTAATATTACCTTTTTTGTCTATTACTCATTGATGTACAGAAGCAGAGAGGGTTTGGCAGTAAACAAGCTTGAGTCCATTCCTCCATTTGTTTTATTTATTTTTGCAGTCAATTTTAAATGGATTCTCTCTTGGGCTTCTTGCTTCTGCAAGCAGTAAATCAGGCAGTGAAGCGAAAGAATGCTTGAAAGGATTACAGCACCAGTGGGCTTAAACAGCTCCATCGTTATCAGGGCAAAAAGGTCAACTCCACCGTAATGAACCCAGTGTTTAGGATGCTAGTGTCTTGTGCTTTTTCACAAATATGTTGTTTTAATGTATGTGATGTTGTTATTCCTAGTGTGACTGTGTGATCAGACCAATGCAATCTATTCCTTCTGAAAAGTGATACTCAACTTTTTGCTCTTAATCCAGAATTCAGATATGTATAGTGTATAAAACTCCAGAATAATCGCCTTCATGTTCATATGATGTTATTAAAGTTTCCCCATTAAAAAAAAAATATATTCCCAGTTTTCACCTAGCTATATATATACACATATAAAGTGTAGAAACTGGAAAATTCCACATTAGCCCTCGGTATAAAATGCAAAAGGTAAGTAGGTGATAATGCATAGACCTTTCTCTGAACCTCTTAATAGCAAATAAAAAACACTTCAGAAGTAACCTGCAAGAGATGAAATGTACAAGCATGTGAACATTCATGTGGGAAAGAAAACTTCCATTCTGCATGTTTACATGTGTAATAATTGACCTGCTTTTCACAGAACGTTGTCTTCTATTTCTATGTCTTCTTATTGGAGTAAAGAGGAGAAGCTACATCTAGCTGCTGTCCAACCCATACAGTTCATAAAGTACCCAACCTTTCTTGTAATTATGCTAAATCTAGAGGAAGGAATTAAAAACCCTGAGGAAATGGAATTCAAAATTATAAGGAATTAGAAAACCCTAAGGACTTCTAATGAATATGCTGGATCGGGGGGTGCAGATAATGTAGAACATAATTCGGCATCCCTAGTCACAGCTTATCAATAACACAGTACTTACAGTCTAATTAAGGGAATAGAGACAGCAGCCTATGTTATACGTTTCTCTCTTTAACACAAATTGCCCATATTGTCACCAGGCCAGAGTTCACTGCTTTTGAAATAATAGGATGTAAAATGTAGATAATGCTACAAATTAGGTTAAACACAAAATGATCACAGATGTGGAGGAAATAGTTTGAAAATGCAAAAGCAAATAGATTAAAATACTACCTCTGGTTGCAATTTAACATTTGCTACTGTAATATTACAACCATATGTCTATCATGTGTAACTGGGGCACAAAGCCAGTTCCATTTACAGGAAAAGTAATACAAAAGTAATGGCTATACTGGGACATGTTAAAAACATCTCCACATCTACCTCTCTGACTGTATTTTAGGTTAAAACTATCTACATTCATTTGAAAACCATAATTATGTTGTAATTAGATATTGATCATTACACATAATGCTTTCACACACAGGTGCCTAATTTTTTTTGGTTGAAGTTTCACTCTAGTAAACCTTTAGAGTCAAATTTGTCTTTATCATCTTTATTATTATTTTCCCTTAATGACCTGACATCTCAATGCAGGAGATTAGAAAGGAGGCAAGAGGGAAAAGGAATCACTAACGTGAGTCTAAAAGACTGAGCTATCAGTGAGTTCACAATTTCAGCTTCCAAAACATTTTGAAGAAGCCTGTTGATGGTGCCTTTTGGAAAAGCTCGTCGGAGACATGGTACCTGACTGGATGCACATTTAGGCAGCTTATTTTAGTGTTTTTTATTTTCTTGTGACTTTATGACATTGCTTTTTCATAAACTTTGTCATGAGCTAAAAAAAATGCAATAGGAGGAAGCAGGTGAGAAGGAGAAAAAAAAAGAAAAAAATAGCATGAAAAATGCAGGCATGGAGCTATAGTGAAAAGATTGAGCATAGAGGAAGATAACAGAAGTCAGTAAGGCAGTCAGTTCAGGGCAGAGAAAATTATGCCAAAGCCATAAAAAACACTAATCAGATACATAAGGCAGCCAGAGAAACTTTCCAATGATCTAGTTGTTGGCCATCACTCATGCTTTTTGCTTTAAGTAAATTGAAAGCTCAATTATTATAATACATTCATTTTAGCATCTCAGTATGACTCTTGCTGTTTAATTTAAACAGCAGACTTTGAATGAATGACAGTCGCATTAACATGTTACAATTAATTGGAAAGATAGGAGATTTTTCTATTTGAGAAATAGCATGTTTATAATTTAATATAGATTGTATAAAAGAAATGTTAAATAACGTGGAAAGAAATGTGAGGGCTAGTATTTATTTTCATTCAGATGAAAAATCTCCTGTGATTTATGTAACAGTATCATAGAAAACAACCCGATAGGTACATTGTAGTAAGAAGCCACACCTGATATCTACCTACCACTGTTGGACAGTTAACATGTCACTATTAATTTCACTAAACAATCACAGAAAAAATAGAGATTATCTAGTCCATGACACCTTACTCCAGATATCCCTACTTTCAGTTTCTTCTGTAATGAGAA
The DNA here is from genome assembly GCF_964188355.1 of Buteo buteo. Lineage (NCBI taxonomy): Eukaryota > Metazoa > Chordata > Aves > Accipitriformes > Accipitridae > Buteo > Buteo buteo. Next base: position 20,900,728 of record NC_134190.1, on the reverse strand, counting down.
TTCTAGTTTGGGGATCTTTCCTTAAAGGCTATTTAGAGGTGAATATGATGGCTTTTACATCCTATTAGCTGATCATACACTGTTGCAAAGCAAGTATTTGTTAGCTGGTTTACACATGGCACCCTACCAGCCGTTCTTCATCTCCCCTGGGGCTACATCAGTAAAAAGCAGTGTGCCAGAAATCCAAATCTGGGCCATGGTCTAATAAAACTATCCTGCATATCTGATCCATAAATAATGCCTCATTCTGGGCTTTTTCACTCCACCCTCAGGTATTTCAATACTGCTTCAGAGCAATTGATTCATGTGCTTATTCTTGACACTATGTTACTTAAAAAACTGTTTCACAAATTGATTCAGCATCTCTTTTAAGCAGTTAAGCTGAAGTTCTCTGAAAAGTTACAAAGCTTAAGCTTTGTAATTTATTAGTAGAAATAACAAAAATGAACAGTTACTGCCACACAAGAAAGATTTCTTAGGTGCCTCGGTGTCTTCTGCTCCAGTTCTCTCCTGAGAATCAGGCATTGTTAAAATCAGACATTGACATTTCTCATTTTATGCTCCACTTCAGCATGATATAGTTAATGTTAGACTTTAAGACCACAAACTTTACAGTAGCCTTTTATTGCTGCTCTGTGTCTTCCTCACTTCAAAATTCTCCTGAGCTTTAATTAGGGTCTCTACATTCCTTAGGTTTTCAACCTCATTTAAAAAGCAGCAGGTTCTCTCACCAAACACTGCCTCAGGATTTGTCTGACTATTTAATAGTTGTTCACTTAGTTAAACTCTTAGGTACAAAACATACAATCAGAAGCACAGTCTGCACTAAGGAGATGCAGCTACTCTTCCTTCCACAATAGCAGTGAGACTCCAAGCCTTGGAACCAGAGTATTACTGCTGGGCTGGGTAATAAAAAAAAAAAAAAAGCAGACCTGAAGAAGGACCAAGACTGAATACTGAACAAAACTTTTTTTTCTTCCCAGTCAGAAGAGTAGCAAGTGGCTGAGCTATGTAAGGACAGAGGAAGCATAGTTCCTTAGATTTTTTTTAAGAAAAAAGAAGAAAACGTGGATGTTACAAAGGGGAGTATTAATGACAATTCCCTAACACATGAAAGAATTTTTCATGAGCTATTTGAGAACAGTGGTAAAAGGAAAAGGCTGATCTTATGCCATTGGACCTCAAGCACTGAATAATACAGACTGGTGGCAGATTTCTTGGCTTCAGGTGGTATTTCTAAGGAACACATGTACCAGGAAAAAAATAGCAAAATACCTTGCATGGAAGAACTGGACAGCTAAAAGCATCACAGGAGCTGAAGCTCTCTGGAAATACAGAAGAAAACTGCTCAGGTTCTGAAACAGAAATGCATCTCTACCTGTCAGTAGCAAGCGTCAGCAAAAAAGACTTTCAGATGATAGCTTAATTGCCAACAGCACCCCTGAAAAGCTCCAGAACTTGTAATAGCTGTAACAAGTTTTCAGTAACTAAGGCTTGGGAAGCAAACTGGGAAGTTGGATCATAGAAATGAGAGCAAGTATTTGAGATTATGCAAGAAATGAAACACGGGGGGGGGGGGGGGTGGTATTTCTCAGGGAATAACAAAAAAAAAACCAAAACCAACCAACAAATGAACAAAAACATAAGACAGAAGATTTTGGCAGACATAAAACTGAAGAACCAACCCAGAGTCTTAAGAAAGAAAGGTTTAAAAGACAATGCTCACAGGATGCTGGAAGATACAGCAATCAGAATTTGCCACTCTCTATATTTGTGTTTACAGACTGGACAGTATCCTGACACAGCAGCTGTAATAAACAATCTCAGATACTACAAGACTGAAGGCAGAAAGGTATGCCAACCAAGCCAGAGCCTAATTAAACAGAACATGTAGCACTACAAATTCTAATAAACACTACCTCTTCTTTTTTTTAGATAATTCCCAGCTTTGCCCAGCAAAAGAAGAGGATAAACAAAAAAAACAGTATCTGTTCTGCATGTAGGAACATGTACAGATATGATGAAAAGAACACCAAGAGTCTCAATAGCCTTCTGCGAAAAGCTTAACACCTACCAATTCTTTGCACCTTGTTAAAGATTTGTTCTTAAAATATCCAGTCTGTCTATGAATGCATAGTGATGATATCTTTAATAAAATGGGTCCGCCTAATTTTGAAGCAGGGAGCCGAAGTTACAACTATAGTCATGTATCTTTAGTATCTAATATGTATGTATCTAATAGTTACGTATTTTTATACCTCTTAAGTTACTTAAGTAGGTAGTTTCCAAATAATCACTTCTTGATTTTGTCTTAGTCATCAGAATATTGATAAAGATATACAGCTGAAAGTAGCCCTCCCATATGCTGTTTATAACAACAACAAAAGGAAAAATAACTAGCAAAATATTAATATAACAATATACAATTCAAAGTAATTGTCACAAAAAAAAAGCCTCAAAAACAATCTGATCCAAGGTAAAAAGATTAAATAAAGGCGTTTTTTTCTTCCTTTATCATGTAATCTCCTTCAACATTTGTCCTGTTCAATCCATATTCTTGCAACTTTCTCATAAAATCTACAATGGATTTCTTACAGCAGCTAACACTGTTTTGTGCTTTTAATTTTTTATGTCTTATCATTTAATGGTATCATATTTTCAATCATGCTAAACTAAGGCACATCACAAAAGAACAGTGATTAATAAATGCATGAGGGTTACTACAGCAGGTCTTACAATTTGGGAGATGAAAAAGAGACCACTATGCTAGACTGTAACCACAGGCAATATCTTGGTTCTGAAAAGAAATGTGGATTTTCAAAAAAATCAAAAAACTATGAGTCATGAGTCACAAAAATCACAGTAAATTTAGAGATATAAAATTTTTTGTTTCATACTACCCAAGATGTCGTATCAGATATATATAACTACATATAAACCCTGCTTCTTTAAGCATCTACACTATACATTTTGAACAAGCCTTGAATGGGTGCATTTTTTTCATTATGCAAACGCTGCAGCAGTGAAATTTCTATGCAAATGGTTCTGTTCTCTGTGACTTAAGGGGGAGTAAGGACAATTTCCTTTACATTGTATTAAATTTTGCAGAATTCCAGCGAAAGGCTGACTGCTCGCATCCACTGCTTAATGGTGCTTTGTACTTGACCTAGAGGCAGATGGTGTTATTTATTAAATCATGTGGAAATTGCAAGTATTAAATGCCTGTATGTCCCTTCACAGCCCACAGTACCAACTAACAGAGGAGAGGTGTCTGTCATATCTTAAAACTGTAGTGATGGATCAGCAGAAGAGTCTACCTTCTTACTACACTTACACATTTCTTTCAATAAAACTAGAGTACATAGATGTCACAGAGGGACAGATGATTCATCTTAATCTTTGACAGCAGCATAAACAATGCAATAAAGGAATAAAAGAGGAGTTATTTCCTCTTGTATTTATCTAAATAAATATCCCCCTTATTTATCTAAATAAATTAATTTATTCTGCAGTTGCTGAGAATGACAGGTTCAGGGAAGGTAGAATAGGCTGGTACAAAAGTTTAATTACTCCTGTGGAGTATTCAAGCAGCTACAGCAAATAATATCTGAGCAGTTTCCTTCTCAGAAAAATTTTCACTGTATCCCCTGCGTGGATAACTCCCATGGGCACTAACAAGAGACTCATGTGTGTGCAGTAGCCAGAGCAGAATAAAATATCAATATTCATCACTGAGGGATGTTGGGTTTTTTTCTTTTTTCTTTCCTCATAAGTCAAAGAAAAAAATATGCACTGGCCTAGAACTTTGTATGCCACTTTGGGTGGCAAAAGTTGTCAATGGGAGGAATAATTATTACTACGGAAGAAACAGTAGTTGTAACTCTTTTGTGAGGCAACAAAACATTCTAGCCTGACAAAACACTGCAAAAGGAATTGGGCTAAGCTAGTGCAGTTCCCATCCTTTGGGAGAAAAAAGGTGCACAGGCAGGGAAGAAACTATGGTGTTGTCCAGTACATCTCACAGGCTTGAGGATCATGACATAGATTGGGGCATACCTGTCTTCCGGTATAGACAATGCCATTCCCTACCAGTCCCATTTTCTACTGGGGTTTGGTGGGTTGTGGGTTTTTTTTGGAATATAGGTTAAATTACATTCTGCGTGCTTGGAACAATATGATAAGCACAAAAAAAAGTTACAAACTTCTTCTAAATGACAAACATTGTTTCCTTTTCACTCATCCTTTCATTAAGCTGATAGTTATGTAAATGACTTATGGCAAGACTTGAATTAGTCTATTTCAGTTCAAATCACACTTAACATTAGCTCTGTAGATGCGCTGACAGATCATGCTTTGTCATCAGAAATAGTGTTGGTTGCAATAACATTTCAGTTTTAGTTTAAATCTAAATTAGTAAAATTCTTCTAACAGTCTCTCCTGAGAAAGACAAATTACCTCTCTTGCATCCAAACTCTCCAACAGCACTGTACTTTTCTGAATATATACACAGGGAGGAGGAAAATACAGTGCAATATATTCTTTCTTTATATTGAATTGCCTGAAGATCACAATACTACCATGCTGCAGTTAATACTCAAAGTAATTTCCTGGAGCTGTAAAACAGAAACAGATGTCGGCAGTTTCCCATTTAATGAGTTAGGGGTTATAGAAAAATGACACCCAACAAAACTCTTAGGTTTCAGATGTCAACTTTGCAATCATTTATTGCTTCATCTGAACAACACTAAACAGTAGTTTGATACTGTAAGAGGAGATTCTGTGCATCTTTTTACCATTCCCTTAGGTTCTTTAGGTCCAGCAGGATTTAAAATTATATGATCAGAGATAGTAAAGATGGGAAAAAAAAAGTATTTTGTGCTTTGTTATTGTTATTTTTGTTAAAAGTCAGCTCTGTTGTATTGACTTATAGACTACAGTTCTTCAGATCCTCTTTAGATCAGTTTGCAATTGGGCTCTAATGATATAGTTATTATCACATTTCATAAGCCTCTTTTTACCACCTACACTTCCTGTAAATGAAGAACACAAGCACAAGCTTAATTGTAGCTGCTTGCTGAATATTTACCTCTGAGCTCAATAAATCATGATAGTTCACCTCTTCCAAAGTCAATAACTATTTAATATTCTATTAAGCTGATGGGAGTAAAAGAATAGTAAACCATGTTTCTGCTATAGCAAGGTAATTAACTAAAACAGGGAACAATTCCCCTTTCATTTAAAATGGCAATAAAACATCCGTTATTCAAGGAGTGTGATCATTATAAAACTGTGTGGAAATAAGTGAACCCTGTAAACTTGGACTTACTTCATTTTTCTGAGTGGAAAGTTTGAAAACTGTAAAATTATAACTTTACTACTTTAGCACCATACTATTTCTGAAGAAATTCGCATGTTGAGTCCTCAGATGATGTTAGCTCACCTAACTGGATAAAGTCAGTGAGGAAATAATGTAGCGTTTTCACTCATAGATTAATAGTGAATACGCTGTCCTTTGATACATCCAAATTCTAGATAGGCTAAGCTCATTATATATTAGAACTTTGGAATCCCTTAGTTTATAACAGTTGGATTATTCCCATGGTACAGTAAGACAGATTTACTCTATCCTCCTTCTGTTTAAAGAGACCTGAGAAGACTGAGGGAAGGAATCAGTTCTTCAAAGAATGTGATTTCAAAGAAAATATCATGTCACTTATTAAGAAAAGAAATAAAAAATTACCATTTTCACAAAATCTGACTTTGGCTTCCTCCCTCTTTTGTCTCCAGGCACAGCGCTGTGGAAGCAAGGAAGGAAAATAATGACCACTGTTTCTTTTTAATTTCATCTGCATTCTACATCTCCTTTCTCCATGAGAGAGAAGCAAAGGGCCACAGCAGTCAGAACTATACTTAAACCATTTGCTCCTGTAGACTTTAGGCAACAGAATTAATTACACACTAACTGATCAGCTGCAGATTTTTACCTACCTATGACTCTACTCAGGTCTTATGCTTTCTATTGCTTTTCAACATGTTGGTCTCCTTACAAAGCCCGCAGATTTTATGAGCATCTTTTTTAACAAAATAATCTATTGGAAGGAAATTCTGGAGCCTCTAAACTGATAAATGGCTGAGTAGAACTTCCACAAGGTGCCATAAGGGTATAAATTAAAGCTCACTCAAATTTAGTGAACTCCAGTACAGCAAATAAGCTTTAAAAAACAAACAAACAAACAAAGAGCTTGTAAGTCCCTTGCAACTCAGTAGGGTGCTCGCAAGGATCTGAGCTCAATAGTATGATCAGGAGATCTACCTTAAAGTTATGTCTAAAACAGACCTCTACTATCTCCTGCTTCTCACATGGGCAAGGTGGGTGGTTTTGAGTTGTGTTTTACTAATTGAATCATTATGCAGGCCTCTGGATGTGGCTTCAAGACACTAAGCTGATGATGTCACTGCCCTCTTTCTTAAGTTTATATATCCCAGAGGAATCAGCCTTTGCTAGGGAAGTCTGTAGTGGAATGGCTTTTTGAGCTGCTGGTAGTAGGCATCCTTATGAGGTGATAATCAGTGAAGTTAATCTGCATATAACTATACTGTGCATTTGTACATTGGTATGGGTACAAACCAATCAGTTCTGCAGCCATTAACAACACCGATAGAAACATATAAAATCAGGATTCAACATCTCTAATATTCACTGATATGCAGTTTATATATTTTTCTCTGCCAATTTGAATAAAACACCACTGAAGTTCAGTCCCTTAGTCTCTGCAGACAGTTGTACCTCTTTTTTCTTAACAGATGTGGAACTACACAAACTGACACCACCTGAAGATTTGGCATGCCGCATAGTCCTCAGTAATAAAAAAATGCAGATGATTGTGCTTTTTTTTTTTTTAGTAAGTAGTGGAAAACAAAAAATGTGGAATTAATTTTCTAAACTTCAATTTTCATAAGGTGGTTGGTGGTCCTTGGCTGGCTGCCACACACCCACCCAGGTGCTTTCTCACTCACCCTCCTCAACAGGACAAGGGGAGACAATAACATGGAAAAGCTTGTGGGTTGAGAAAAAGACAGGGAGATTCCTTACCAATTACCATAATGGGCAAAACAGACTTAACTTGGGGAAAATTAATTTTAATTTATCGCCCACTAAAACAGAGTTGGTGAGAAAAAAAGCAAAAAAATAAAACACCTTCTCCCCACCCTCCCCTTCTTCCCAGGCTCACCTTCACTCCTTCATCGCTGACTCCTCGACCTCCCCTCCCCTGAGAGGCGCAGGGGGACGGGGCAGGGGTGCCTGTGGCCAGCCCGTGGGGGCTCCCGGCTGCCGCTCCTGCCTCCTCAGGCTGTTCCCTGCTCCAGCCTGGGGCCTTCCTTCCCCGGGGCTGCAGGGAAACCCCTGCCCCACCGGGGGTCTCTCTCTGCCGGGGAGGGGGGCCTGGAGCACCTCCTGCCCTCCTCCCGCTCTCCCCTCGGGGCTGGCAGGGCTGTTTCTCACCCCGTTTCCCTCAGCCCTTTTGCCCTTTCTTCCCCAGGCTTTCCCCGAGGCTGAGGGGCTCAGCTGTGCCCGGCGGTGGGGCCGCTGGAGCCGGCGGGAACCGGCGGGAACCGGCTGGGGCCGGTCTGGCCCGGGGCAGCCCCCAGTCTCTCCTCACAGAGGCGGCTGCCGCCCCTGCAGAGCCGGCCAACGGCACCTGGGCACCTGCACCGCAATGCACACAGCTATAATTCTTATTATGAAGCAAAAGAATATAAAGATGTTACATGACCATATTTGCTTCATAACTATGTACATGGTAATTTCAATTTTTTTTCACTTTACATTTAGCCCCACCAGCAATAACATTACAGATATATACAGACAAGCTAAGTGTGAAACATGTAAGTAGTATTTTGGGGAATAAGATGGTTGCACAAGGCTTTAGTTTTACAGTATGATGAGAAGGCAGACCTTAGGTTTTGTTATGCAAGTGCAAGAATTTTTTGTGGATTCAAAAGCTAAATCTAGACTACTGTATGTTGTGCAATGATATGTAGATATACTTCTAAAGCAACTTTTAGAGTGTATTTCACACTCATAACCATCATGGGGTGGGAAGCATGTTAAGAGGCTAAAGCTGAAGCTGGTCCACAGTGGGAAAATAGGCACAATACTTTTTCAGTATAGTCACCTCTTGCATCAGGATAAAAGCAGGTCCAGCACCTCTGGTTTATTTTAATAGAGAAGTATCCTGTATGGCCAGTCTTAGGTTACTTCTCTCATACTACTTCTGGAGTCTCTAAAGAAAAGGAAAAGTAAATGTTTTTAGCCAACACATTGAGCAACAGAGTACTCTTGCCAATGCAGGTGTTACTGAAGTCATCAATAACTAAATGACAATAAAAGCACTGATTCCTAAAAGAGGAAAATATAAAAGCTATAAAATCGTTAAAAGCTGGCTGGGTGCGTGTGTGTGTGACTTAATGAAATGTTTTAACAGAATTATTATGAATTGACAATTAATAAAAAGCACGGGTTAGTAGTATGATATTCCAAACACTTGCAGAGTGATAAAGGAGAGCTGAGGAGAAACCTGCTGCCTGCTGGGTTCAAGCAGTAAGCACAAGGGGCCGGAGCTGGAGACTGGGAACATGTCAGTAAGGAGACATCTATGCCAAGCAGCCAGGAGGAGACACTCATGGCTCCGACCGGGCTTCCCGGCGGGCGGTCTCTGGGTGCTCTGATGCAGGGGTAGTCGCCGTGCAACCTACAAGCAGGCATTGCTAAAATGATTTGAATCCCATTTAAGAGGAAACAGAAGCCACATAAATTGCAATTGTTGCCATTATCTTCGGGTTTAAATCTATTCCCTGTGTGATTCAGCAGACCCAATTAAGCAGATTTAAGGACCTCCCAATTAAATACAGAAGACTTTCCAAGTACCTTTAAGAATCATATTTTTTAGTGTACAACAATTTAATGGCAATCCCACTGGCAATAAAACTGGCAGAGTCAGTAATTAATTTTAACATCTCTGATTACTAAATTAATATTTTCTTATTAAAAATACATAATCTAACAAATTCCCAGTTAGTAATTCCACAGACGACTATAACTTTTACTAATATTCTTCCCTTATCTTACTTACCCATGTATGTTTAAGTTTTGACTGAGTTGCAACTTTGCATATAGGTCCTGATCTCAGCTAAGAAACCATTTTACAGCAATGTAAATTTGTTCAGTTGTTCTTGAACTGTTGGTATTTGTTACCTTACTAATAGACTTCTATTATTCTGTTTGTCTTCCAGCTGCAAACTGTTTGAAATTAAACCAGGTAGAAGCTCCTCTGACTTGCAGCAATACATTTATTCCCAAGGGAAAGCCTAACCCTTTAAAGGCTCAGAAAGAAGAAAGAAAACTATTTTTCTCAGTTTAATTTTCATTGGATAGCCACACAGAACAGCTGGACTGGGTAAGCTTTGAAATGGTTACAGTTTTAGCAGTCCAGTGGTATTATATAGCTTCCACCAAAATGAAAGCAGGAACATCTGCTGTCTACCTGTGAGTAATAAATTCTCTCAGTGTGGGAAACAACACACCCTGAACACAGTGAAGATCCTATCTACAAAAAGTGTATTGCCTTCTGAGCTCCTTCTGCATGTTGCAAACAAACTTCCCTTTTATGCACATATATACGTAAGCTCCTTGGTTTAGAGCAGCACTGCCAGTATTACATGCAGTCAGAGTCCTGTACCGTTTCTGCTCTGAGGTTAATTTAGAGCTCACAGGCAGCTGGCTGCGCTATTTATCAGTTCTTCAAGAGTACTCACTGAAGCACCATTCCTGGTCCACCCAGTGGTATAAGGTGCAGTCACCAAGGCACACTAAATCTGTCAACAAATGCTGGCGTTTCTTCCTGGCTGCGCCTCTTTGTTTATCAAATAATCATTTTCAGTAATAAGGGAGCAGAGTGTAAACATGCTCTTCACTAATTTGCTATGTTCGAACATCTGATTCTTTAACATTGTGAACAGGAAGCACTGATGAGCTTTGTGACTGCACAGTTTGGTTCCAATTAAATTTGTAATGAAACAAAAGTCAAGCCCAACTGTGACTTGTGGCAGAGTTTTGATTTCAGCAGTGCCCTCTTACGTCCTCTAATTTGGCCAGGTTTCCCCCACTGAACATAAATATTGATAGTTGACGAGACAGAAAACACTGAGCGGGGAATGCAGTGTGCCAAGCAGTTTGCTTTTCTGAGCTTGATTTTATTTTGTTTATTTTTAGGGGCTGTTGACAGATTGGCAATCAAGCCTATCTTGAATTTCCAAGTTCATTCAAATCTATTTTCAGAATGGATATCCCAGGGTGATTGTAAGGCAAAGGAAGCAAAGTGTGCTTGCACCATCAAGCACAGTGCTTTAAGCTGATAGAAAATGTTTGAAGATATTTAACTTCTCTGTAGGAGCCCACGGAAGTCTGCTGCTTCCTGCCACTAATAAATGCTGTGGAGGCCAGCTGCTTTCAAAACTCCCAATAAAACCCACTGGTGGTGTTTTTAAAGGAACACAGCAGAAGGGAGGAAAACTAATTTAAGAAACATTCGCAGCAGTGAAATAGTGCTCAAAGCTATGGTATTAATGACAGTAGTCAGTAGCAGCAGCTGACTGTCTGGATTTAAATGGCAATCTGCTTGGCAGTAGCAGTTTAAAACCAATGCAGATATTGGACCGCACCATCCCTTCTGTACACATACCCAACAGATTGGGTGATCCGACCCTTGGATACTGAACTCTGTAACCAATCAAGTTAGATAAAGGAAAAATAAATTGCTTTGGATCTGAGGCTTGCTTTATTTAGCATTCATTCAGTGACAGTTTTGCTACCAGAAAAGGGGAAAAAAAAAAGAGGGGGAAAAAAAAAATAACCCCCCCAAGCTTTATAGTAATGAAGAGCTGCCAAGAAAGTTTCAATAGTAGGGGACAGAGTCCCCAGCTGGAATAAACTGGCTCAGCTCCAGTGACTACAGCAGGATTGCACCACAGCTGTTGAGCTGTGGATGAGGCTGCACATGCCTGACATCAGGCTCCTAAATTCATACTAAAAAAGTAACAGTAAGATTATCAGAAGTACAGCATCTGCCTTTGGATCAAAAGTTCTGACTGTTTTTTTCTCAAGTTTTGATGAGAATAAAAGGCCACTTACTCTTGATCCTTAAATACAGACTTAGGAGGCTAACTTTAAGCATATAATTTGGAAGAAGTCTTGCTTGGAGTCCACAATTCAACATCTGGATAAATTCCATGGAGTTCAAAAGATGATAGACCTTAAAGCTATCCAGCAATCCTGGGAAGTTATTTTACTTATTTTAGAGAGGCACTTTGAATGCATCCTACTACATACCACGAATGGAACCCCAGTAACTGAAGAACCAGATTTCAGAGGAGGAAGGAGATAAAATCTCTGTCTAGAAAAGCTGCATCTACTTTTTCATAGTAACTTCTCCTCATGCTCCACCAATAAGAAACAGTCTGACCCTCATGATTTGGTTAAAGTGGCAGATGTAAATGATGGAATATGGTAGTCGTCAGAAAGGATTTATTACTATGCTTTTCCTATAAGCTTTTGACTTGTGCCAGTGCACCTGTATAAGCCTGTATGATATGGTACAACAGGAAAATATTTTAGATTACTAATTTCTGCAAATGTAGGTATGATTCCCAAAAGTATGTTTTCTTGGTGTTTTTAAGCTATCTTATTTGAAACCCCCAATTAATGCCTTTGGAGACTACTCCAAAAATCCTACTGCTGTGACAATTCTTCTCACAGCACTCTTACATTTCCTCATTATTTGACTTAATTTTACTCTGCCTACCTCTTTCTCCAAGTCTTACACTAAATAATTTTCCTTATTCCTTGGAGTTAACACTGTTGAAGACAATATGTCACGTTTTCCTTCAGCCATTACTTACACACACTATCCTCTTGCAAAATGTTCCCTCACAAGTCACTCCCCAAACTCTCTAACAGTATTTTGAGTTTTTTGCTAGCTTGAATCTTTCAACAGATTTAGGAAAACATGGTGTCTGTTGTATTATTGTGGAGGCAACTGTATTATTTCTCATTTAACTGTATCAGTTTGTACAAGGCCTAGGGGCTCTTTTACACACAGTTGCTTTCAGAAAGATCAAATATAGACAAAGGAATTGAGCAATATATATAAGGGTGATAGAATCAAGACAATGGAAGGAGTTTTACAATTCCTATAAAATATGTGATACTTACGGATACTTGCTTTTAAGTTACCTTATTTGCTTTGCTGTACCATACAGTAAAATCATATTTTGACTTTTACATATACTCCTTCAACTGGGACTTTTGGGGCATTAGCATTTTCCAAGGGCTAGCTGTATCTAAATTTATTTCAGGTCTCCTATATAGAAGGTTGTTGATGCTTTAAAGCAGATACTTGGAAAAAAACAAGGGAAAGATAACTGACTTTACCTCTCCATTTAATTAAATGGTCAGCCAAATTTCAGTTCAGGTTGTTCATAGGAACATCTCTCTATTCCTCAACTTGTGGTGCCAATCACTGTCATTCCAACCACCATGATACCATGAATTACCTGTGGCATAATTCATACTTTTTTTAACCACAGAGAGCTATGTCATCCTCAACCAATTCTATTTTAATTTCTATTTGTCTGGTCTTTCTGTTTGCATTTTTTTTTTCATCATAGCCAATATATGGGACAGCCCTGTTTTAGTATTATGAAACTTACTTTTATGCCATGTATTTTCTTATCAAAATGCTTAAGAAAAATGTTAAATAAAACAGAACCTAACCCTGATTCCTCTGGAAGCATGATGCTTTTGCTTGCTCAGCAGTACCTTTTAGCTTTCCTTCCACAGGCTAGTATTCTTAGGCACAGCAATACATGAATTTTTCGAGTAACGCTTCAGTTATTACCCTGTGGCAGCTTCAGATGGAAGCTGGGGTCATCATCCCAAACAGAAAAATACTTCATTTTGTTTATGCAGTCATACTCCCAGGCACTGGCGTAATAGCCATTGTTACTGTGGCCGTGTCCCTTCTATAGAGGAAAAGAGGTTTTAAGAATTATTCTCAGCGGGTTTTTAGAGAACTTTGAGCCTCATGAACCCACATAAAGTGACTCCTTACTGCAATTCTTCCTACTGCCCATTTTTATTGGTCTCATTCACTACATTTTAAGGCACACTCCTAAAATCTATTACCTTCGTATTGCTGTAAACATATATTTTAATATGCTACGTAGTACAAATCAAAAATCTTTGCAGTTATCTCTTCAAGATATGCATATTATCCTTTTATCTCCAATGAATTTCTGTAACTCTAAGCAGTTCTAAGATCAGGTTTTGATTGGAGTCTTTTTTTTCACTGGGTCATTATGGCATCTTTAAGTTATTTAAGAATCCATTTGTTCTCCATTTTTTTAATTGCCATTAATAAACTACCCTGTAAAAAAAAACCTTCATACCTGAATCCAAATCTCTATATATGTGCTTGCCTGGCACTATGAAAAGACTAGAAAAACAAAGAATAGAAGTGATATATGCTATAGATTTCCAGCCATCAAAAGGAAGGAAAAGGGGAGACAGACTGTTCTTTCAGCAGCCAGAAAGCATATTCTACAATATGTTTTCCTTTAGCAGTAAGAGAAAAAGGAAATCCCTCTTTAGCAAAGAAGTGGGAAGAGATAGTACAGACATCATGTCATGGTACGCTTTATTACATAAATATACTATGCCTTGAGGTAAAGCCACAATAGAAATCCCTGCTTAGGCAGACATGAAATTTAAGTCATTGAGAAGAAGTCAGGCCATTAACTCAGTCATCAGACTCTACAGAGACATAATACGGTTGAGGATTGTGCACACATTTTAGGTTGCATAGCACTGGCAGAAGCCAGCATCTTCCCTTCCTAATAATATTACTGTCTCACAGGGCTAGAGAGTCAGATTATTTCATGATTATTCTCTTTCTGGTCCCAACAATCCTCTGTTCTTTTTTGCATACTGACAGTCTTCAGAGAGAGGGATGAAAGGATCAAAGAAAACATTAGGCTGGAAGGGAATCTGGAAATCATGTAGACCAACCTCCTCCTTTAAAATGTAACTGCTGGGTCTAAATAACGTAATCTGAGGAAGCCAACATAATCTGTTCCACTGGAGCCTGTGCAGCCAGCATACCTTTACAGAAGGGTAGGGGAACAGAGCGACCTGTGTACTCCAACTTCTACTGGCAAACACAAGTACCACTTTGAGAGTATTCTGCACAGAAAGAGTCTGGCAAGTGACTGGGTGGCAAGATGAGTCAGGTGTCTTCTTGCAGGATCCTCTTAAACCACACAGGCAATCTTCCAAATTAAGGTTCACACCTAGGACATTTGATCTGCTCATGGATAGGTTGCTAAACCTCTATGATCTTCAGCCTGACATATCAAGGCAAAACAAATTGTTTTCCATTATTTTAATATACCTGGCTGAAAACTCTGCTGCTTCCGTAACTGATCCAGTACTACAGGAGCTATGTCTGCCTCAATGGCAGGGACATGCATCATAGAAGCAGAATGAATTGTACCAACTCTAAAGCTGCAGCCACCTGACTGATTTTAGTCTACCATGGCAACTCTGTTACAGGCATTACTGTTATCCCAAGCCTCTTTATACACAGAAATAAAAAAAAAAAAGCCAGTGAAAATGTGGAGTTTAAGTTCCTTTTCTCTTAACATTCATACTGCTCTTCTTTTACACTTAAGTTTTCAGGGAAGTCTAAGGAAAGTTTCTGAGAACTTTTGCCTGCCTTGCTGCCATGCATAGAAAGGGGTCAATGTGATCCAAGATTGTGTCCTCTCTTGGTAACTTCAGCAACAGCTGTTGAAAACTAAAACCACATCAGCTTCAGTGACTAGAACATGAGACTGAAAAATAATTTGTGCTTGGCTCTAATCAAGGCTGATTGCAGTCTCGGTGACCTTGGACAAGTTACTCAAGCTCTTTGTTCACCTTCCTGCTCAGCTGTAAAATTAAGTCAAAGCAGGACTTCACTGGAAAACAGATGTTGCCTCAGACTTGAATTTTTCTGGTAAATAAATTATAGAAAAAAATATAATAATGAATTAATAACTAGCAGTCAGCACATAGTAATTATGTGGCCATATCCATTATGACTGTACCTAAACAAAATCAATTTTCATTAGGGGATATTAATGTTATCAAGCATTGCTAGAAAGGCTTTGGCAGTTACCAAAAAACCTTTTTTGTTTTTTTCCTCCAAAGAAGCACAGTTATTCTTTCATTCCTTAGGATTGTGTACTTTTATAAGCCAATCAAATCTTCATATAAAATGGATGTGTACTGAAATTTAAGCCCAATTTGAAAATGCATTTTGGTACTGTTTCATATCTTTATGCATGAGAAAGTTTTATCTTCATAAAAAGGAAAGTTTTATGAGCAATGAACAGAGTCAGATTCTGTTGCATTTTAAACTGGTGTAAATATAGCTATTCTACCAAGACAACTGAAGCTTGCTGTAGCATCAGGATAACTTCATTTAAACACTAGTATCTTTTAGGATATTAATTATATGCAGTGATTTTTTTTCTATTTTGAAATGGAGAAGAATGTGAGGTGAGGTTCTCTTTTGGGAATGCTTCAGCGTAAATGAACATGATTTTCATGAAGATTTTCAAACAAGTATGATTGATGGAAATGCATTTTTCCATGTCCCCAAGTACAATAGATCAAACAAGAAAGCTTTTACTAATTCTGAAGTGCCTCTCCTTTTTTTATCGAGGCAGTGCAAAAAAGGACTAAAAAATTGCAAAGAGCTTTGGCATCCATTCATATTATTTTTTAAGGGAATCTATACTGTCAGGTATTGAATTTGTATTGTCATATATTTTGGAATTTGGCAAACTGTGGCAAAAAGGTACAGGAAGATTATCAGACTTGCTGTGATTGGTATTTTAGAAATCCAAAGAACAAGGAAATGAATTATCACCAGCAATTAAACTTAGAAAAAACTAATGTACTATTAGATTACACTTTTTGTTCTCGCATAGATGGGTCCAAAGTTAAAGTTCATCATGCTAAAGTATTTCAGAAACAGTCAAGACCT
Source organism: Buteo buteo (assembly GCF_964188355.1). Classification (NCBI taxonomy): domain Eukaryota; kingdom Metazoa; phylum Chordata; class Aves; order Accipitriformes; family Accipitridae; genus Buteo; species Buteo buteo. Next base: position 20,884,580 of record NC_134190.1, on the reverse strand, counting down.
CTGATACACCAGTCTGCTGACAGAAGTTAAAGGAATCAGTTTTCAGTCTGGATTTCAAGACAGTTACATAGAGATTCTCTGTTCTATTTACACTGCAGAATGCAAACAATATCATGTTTAAAAGCCATTAAACTGTATTAAGATTCATTGTACACGCCCTACTCTTCAGTTTCCCTACTGTCATTTTTTTTCCCTAACAGGTTTTCTTCCTAAGACCATGGATTGATTCTCTGTAGCTGCAGTTCAATTGCTGTAGCTATAAAGCAGGATGGAAAGCATATGATTACTAAGCTGCTAGACAAAAACACAGCATTGCAGAGCTCAAATTGTAGGATTAGCTCTTGTTAATACTGCTTATTTATTTAATTGTATTCTACAATAGGATTGGAAAAAATGCAACAAGTCATCTACTTCATCAAATCTAAACCCAGCACTAATTGAAAAGAAACAGAAGAGACTACATATTTAAAATGTGCACCATCGGCCTGTTATTCAATCACTTTGTTATTGAATTGGATATGGTAGATGTAGAGGGTTGCATTTGTTTACAATTTGTCAGCCATCTTACACCTTGCAATTGTTTCATCTTCCATGGAATCTAAGTGAAAGACAAGCACCAGAACTTCAACTTTGTTTAAAAATCAAATAAATAAAAATGGACACTGGTGGTGCTAGAAATTCAATGTTGTGCCTATTGCATCTATTTCACACTGCAATCAATGAGAATTAAGTATCAAAATGATCAATATATAGTTATATAAGCCATATTTATATGGTACTGACAGATGAACAAATCTTAGTGCTAGGGCCTTTTTTACTCATTTCGCTTCAGAAGACAAATTTGGAGGCCTGTATATCTGGACCTCTACTGGATTCTTCAGTGGCTATATTTACTGATAACATCTCAAGCACTTTAGAAATGACCAATTAATGGGATTAATTTCCTTCCCTTCCTCTTCAAATTCTCTGGTCTCTCCTTGCTTTGAGATGCTCAGTCAGTTCTGATATCAAATACTTTGGGACTAGGTTGTTGCTGAACATGTCAGTAGGGGTCTGCTTTTCACATAGAAACTTTACTGACCTTCAGGCAGTGGTGATCTCCAAAATGCTGATGGCAATCATTCTTCTTATTTCTGCAGAAATATCTGTAGAAACCTTTCTGTGTTTAGAATTGAGAACCTTAGGCAAGGTGCCAGAAGGAAATACAGAACTGTCTCCATGTTTAAAACACATTCATTGCCAAAGAAGCCCTCACAAAACCACATTCTTTTAATGGCTTATTGTTTTGTAAGTTTAACTGTCCTATATGTTTTCATCCTTCAGCATTTATTACATCAAAAGTACAGATGTGGCCTCTCAAAAAATGCATTCATCCAAAGTATGTAAGTCAAGCAAACAAACAAACAAAATCTTTCTTAATACAAATTAAAAACTATTGATCAGTGTTGTGGTTTAACCCCACCCAGCAAGTAAGCACCTTGCAGCCGCTTACTCACCGCCCCCCCCCCCCCCAGTGGGATGGGGGAGAGAATCAGAAGGAAAAAGGTAAAACTCGTGAGTTGAGAGAACAGCTTAGTAGAACAGAAAAGAAGCAGCTAATAATGATAGTAATAACAATAATAAAATGGCAATACTAATAAAAGGATTGGAATATACAAAACAAGCGATGCACAATGCAACTGCTCACCACTCGCCAATCAATGCCCAGTCATTTCCTGAGCAGCGATCCTCCCCAGGCCAACTCCCCCCAGTTTATATACTGGACATGACATCACATGGTATGGAATACCCTGTTGGCCAGTTTGGGTCAGCTGCCCTGGCTGTGTCCCCTCCCAACTTCTTGTGCCCCTCCAGCCTTCTTGCTGACTGGGCTTGAGAAGCTGAAAAATACTTGACTTGGTATAAACGCTACTTAGCAACAACTGAAAACATCACTGTGTTATCAACATTCTTCTCACACTAAATCCAAGACATAACACTATACCAGCTACTAGAAAGAAAATTAACTCTATCCCAGCTGAAACCAGGACAATGAGGATGCAGCTTTATGTGATGTAGTAGAGAGGAAAAATTGCAAACGTGAGCATAGGTATGCATGGGTATGTACACACAGGTCACTCAAAGAAGCAGATGAAACAATATTAAAAAACACCCAAATTAATTAATAAAATTTGGGCATTATCTTTTGAAATATATGAGAATAGTTCCACTCAAAACCATGTACTTTCCTATCTTTACATAAAAATCAAATAGTTGTAATTTGCATCACCAGGAAGAATCACCCAACTGGGCTGCTATAATTCCTGGATAGTTTAAAACAGCATCAAATATTTCAGGTTGGAGAGAAATTATGACAATCCAAGTGCTAACTCAGAATAATGAAACTGAATTTGTGTGAGCTCATAAGAAGTCCAAAAACTCCAGTAGTCTTTGAGTAACAACTCTGAGGAAGAAAACCCAACAAAATAAACTGATAACACAAAAGCAACACAGAAAAGGTGCAAGACTTCAGTAAGTCAGACTTTTGCTAAGAACAACTGAATGGTAAGTGTCTACATTTAGCTGGAACGACGAGCAGCCGCACGGGATCTAATCTGCAGCTGATGGTGAGCCAAAGTGCTGTGCAGACGGAATGTGAGTGACACTGGCAGATAGCTGCCTCTGAAAGTGGTGCATTATAAAGAGGAATATGAACAGGATAATGGACTTGGGCCAAAAGTCTACTATCAAAGAGTCAGCTAGTGACAGTGCAGGAAAGTAGGGAAATGGAAGCAGCTTAAACTATCCAGATTAAATAACACAGGGAGGGCTTTCTGGGTATAAATATCAAGATTAATACACAATTTACTATATTATTTGAGACACTCTACTAATCCCTTTGTTAGAATAGAATTTTTAGACAGGAGATAATTTTCTTCTTTTAAAAATCTACCTTCCATCTTCAGATATACAAGAAGCATTTTTACAGGCACTTGGCATGCAGAAATTCCCAGGATTCAATGCATGTTTAGCATTCAATTCATTACACCAATGTCTCTAAATTTGGTACACAGGATAATACTCATTTCTTAAATGAGTCATGCTCCAGTGAAATTGAAAAGAGCTACATGCATGCATTTGCATCCACAATGTAATGGATAATTTGAAGATGCAAGAATAGCTTTGCTATGTTCAGTATCACACAAAATTTTAGTTATTTTCCTTTTGCTATACTTTATGACCAGCTACCATATTTTTCAGCAAGAAAATATGGAGGAAATCTATACCATCATACATATAGATATTTATATGTAAACTTCTAGCAAGAGCTGTTTTGCAGAAATAAGTCAGGGTCAGATTTAAGGAGTCACTAATAAAACACAGATTAAATCCTCCACATCATGGCAAAATTAATCTGAACTTTCTTGTGTTCATAGAACTTATTCTCCCTACTCACAAACAAATTTTAGTAAAGGAAGAAAACATAAACAAGAAAGGGGATTAGGAGGCTAAGATTCAATTCCTAAATCACAGCTATTTTTTGGATTTTTACTCTGATGAGAAAACTGCTGGTGCAGCTGGCTTTCCTGCTTTTTTGCTGTCTCTTTTGCACTTACTCTTTGGGTTATTCAAGATGTATTGGAAAGGAAGGCATATATCAAGTTGTATCTGATTATGGTTTATGCCACATTTAAAATATTTCAATTTTTTATTCCTGCTTTATTTCAGTAGCTGCTCCCACAACACTCCCACAGTAATCCCACTCTCTAACTGCCCTACCTGTTCTTTGCCCCTCCTTGCTCTGTTAGCTTCTATTTACTAATTAATTCAGTGTTTTTAATAGTTACTACTATTCCAGTTGTTTACAAAATATAGGTAGCACTGAGGACTTCCATATCCCTTTTATATACAGAAGTCTGTTAAACACATTCTACCACCTCTCAGATTACAGAAAACCTTTTAACAACTGTTTCTTCTTTAATTCATGCACATTATTAAAGAAAGACCCTCAACACTCATTTTCTTTTTGTCCTGGCTTCAGCTGGGATAGAGTTAATTGTCTTCCTAGAAGCTGGTAAGGTGCTATGTTTTGAGTTCAGTATGCAAAGAATGTTGATAACACACTGATGTTTTCAGTTGTTGCTCAGTAGCGTTTAGTCTGAAGTCAAGGATTTTTCAGCTTCTCAAGCCCAGCCAGCAAGAAAGCTGGAGGGGCACAAGAAGTTGGCACAGGACACAGCCAGGACAGCTGACCCAAACTGGCCAACGGGGTATTCCAGACAATGGGACGTCACATCTAGTATAGGAACTGGGGGGGGTTGGGGTGGGGAATCGCCACTGGGGACTAACTGGGTGTCGATTGGTGGGTGGTGAACAATTGCACTGCACATCATTTGTACATTCCAATCCTTTTATTATTACTGTTGTCATTTTATTAGTGTTATCATTATCATTATTAGTTTCTTCTTTTCTGTTCTGTTAAACCCTTCTTATCTCAGCCTGCGGGTTTTACTTCTTTTCCCGATTTTCTCCCCCATCCCACTGGATGGGGGGGGAGTGAGTGAGCGGCTGCGTGGTGCTTAGTTGCTGGCTGGGGTTAAACCACGACACTTTTTGATTAACTTTTTGCACCTTGGGGTTGGAAATGAGTGTCCTAGGTAAGAGTGACTGGCCAGCCACAAAACTCTTAGACATAATTACCCACATACTGTTAAAACTTCAAGTTTTTCTCTGCATCAGGATGTGTCCTCCACCCTGTCACTGCCCCCCCCCTTTTCTTTTTGCAACCCAAAATTTCTTTCAAAACAATGAAACAACCTATCCCACAACCAACCCCAAATACGCACATTTCTGACGTGCCAGTTGGTTCCTCTTCCATCCCTCTCCTCCATCAGATATTGCCACTCACAGTGTCCTCACGCTGCCTGGCATCCTAAAGACCAGGGAGACATTTTTCATACAGTTCACGCCTCTGCCACCAGGCCTGTGTATAGAATAATGAAATCCAACAGCAAGGTATGTAATAGTGAAATTCATGAAATTCAGGGGACAGAAGTTAAAATTTGACAGCAGCCAATAGGTTTTTCTTAGCACCTAAAGCTTTATGATGCACGTATTCTAAACAATGAATTACATGCAATTAAAAATAACACACAGATATTTCAATGATGAACTACTTTATGTCAAACACTCCTTTTGGACAGAGTTAGTTACTAGTTCTGAAATTCACATTATTACAGAAATACCTCCAAACTCCAGTGTAAGTGCAAAGTCTACTGCTACCTGGACAAACAGAAATCTTACAGTAGCCTAAAGACTCATATATAGGGTTTTTTTTCTTCTTTTCCCTAAAGACAGGGATGTGTCTACCTGTTGAAAATTGCTCCTTGGAAATGGCAAACTCTGTTATCTGGTGGTTTAAAATTATTGGGAAAAGGGTCTTTACAGTTTTTTGTTTCAATATATTCTAGTTGTATTATATTAATTCAAAAGACAGACAAACAGACTTTTCTCTATGAGAGAGGAGACTTAAAAAATGGATTAGAGTTGTTAGAAAAGGATTTCTAGTTAGAAATTGTTTTGGAAATAATTCCATTATCTCTTTAATGGCAGTCATATATATTAGAACTTCTGACTTGGTGGAGTATGGCAGTGAAACAGTTTGTGATCTTTTATCAGTTTGTACTCTACTTTTGTCCATACAGCTACTCCCAATACACCATAGCACAAAATTGGTATATTATGTTTGTTTGTACCTATAATAAATAGAATCACTAAAATATTTCATCTCTAGCAAAAGAAGGGCCTCTGAAACTCAAGGTCATTTCTTGTTGGACTTGTAATGAAGAATGTCAGCTTTTGTAATTCATCCATCTGCCACAGACAATCAAATTGCTTTAAGATCAAATGCTTGAAATGAGTATCTGAAAGCATGAGATAATATTCAAGAAGAAATAATCACTGTTATCATCTCACTTTCTGCTTGGAGGGTTTATTTTTGTTGGGTTTCTTTTTTCTTGTATCACCACAGCTGTAAATAAACATAAGTGACAGAAAGAAAGCAGAGAGACTGAGGGGAAAAAATGGCAAAATGCACTAATTGGGGCAATATTTTGTGTGCTAGCACATAGCTAAAATTCATTTAACATCAATTAAATGCTCCTGTTGTATACTTTATTTTCACTTCTTTCCTGCTGCTAATCCTTACAGGCCTGACTTGGAGATAGGTACTGAACTGCCCTTGATTGTACTAGGTATTCAGCTGACTAAAAATGTCATGGTTGATATGGAGGACCAGTTGTAATAATGAGGAAAATTTTATTCTGTCCTGATCTCTTAATTTTAAATTATCATTAACATCATCACGAATAATCCAGATTACAAATACTCCTGCTCACCATGGGTTGAAGAAACAAGAAGAGTTTCTTATGCATGGAGAATTCAGTCAGCTCAATTAAAAAAAATAAACAACAAACAAACAAAATCAGATAGCGGCAACAACCAAATCCAGTTTCCCAGTTTCCTAGATCCTGTTTGCAAGACACTTCATATCAACTGAATTTTTGTCATCTTATTCTTCCTACTACATACTGTTTGTGACTTGGGACACGACAACTTGAGGAGTACAGGTAAAACACGTTTATAAGGCAACATTAACTTAGCACCACTGGCAGAAGGAACTAGAGACAAAAGACAGGAATTGTGCCTTCAGGTTGTTTGGGGCACACCAGCTTCAACAGGTACTTCCCAAAAGAGACATTCCTTCAGATAATCCTTTACTTAGAGTGTGGACAAAAGCGTAAACCTAGCCATGAAAAGAAAATGGAGATAAACCTGGCTTTCAAGGGGAGCAGAATTTGGATTCACATTTGGTTTAGGATAGTGCCATATAGCTATCAGATTATTTTCTTATACGGTGAACTTTCATAACAGAAATAAATGCAAAAACATAAAGATGCATGTTTATGACACATAAATAAGATGGGAATAATATTTTAAGTAAAAAAATAGAATAAGCTGTACATGAAATCTGTGTGAAGTATGGTTTTACTTAAAAATAGTGCAATTCAATAAAATAAGTGCAAAACATACCCTTCTTTAAAACATGCTTAGGACAGCAGTGTCACTGAGCTGCATAAAACTAACTGTACGGAACTCCTCTATTAATGGAGGAGGGGGAGTTACTTGCTCTTAACAATGTAACTAAACTTCCTTCTATAATAATTACATTACTCCACTCCTGCTTTTTGATTTATAAATTAATAAAGGTATGTTCAATGTTAATTTCTATTGTTGTTTCTTCTACTGCTAGAGTACTACAGATATATTACATTCATTACAGTTAAATAATTTTTTTTTTAACTTACTGTGAGTCTCCAGTATTTCATAAACAAAGAGATTTTTGAAGGACTTTTCCATCACCCCTTTCTTTGGCATTTCTCCTTTTGTCTAAGATTTATTTTTCTCCTCTTCTCTTTTCCTTAAATGACAAATTGAAAGTGTTCTCAAGCTATAAGTGGTGCATAACATAAAATGTGAGTTTACAATTGTAGAGATAATGCAAAAACAAAAACAATGTACAAAGGAAAGCTATTATTTTGTAACTCATAATGGAGCATGTTTTATTGCTTATATCACTACTAATGTTATAAATAAATATGTCATATTTTTAAAATGTGTAGTCCCATTTTCAAGATGAATGCAATTGCAAAAGAACTAATATCACCTATAAAACTTAAGTGTTTTGTCTAAGCTATTCATCTAAGCTCCCCCTATAAACAATAAAGAAAAACAGGCATTTACAGAGTATGTATCTACCTATTTCTACTGATTACTGAGTAAATCTAGATGTCAAAGGTAGAGTAAAATAATCTCAGCTTGGAAGACTAAAAATCACTGAAAAAAGACTTTTTTTTTCCAATTAAAGTGCTTGACATGTTATTAAAATATGCTAAACATACTAATACCTTATATCTGTAGGGCAGCTCAAATAACCAAAGGATATCAGAAATGTTTTTCTCTATCAATACACACACACATACACACACACACACACACACACACAAAAGACAAATATATATATATACACATACATACAGGATGCCTATTTATTGCACTTCAGGCATTGAAGATGTGTTTAAGGAAGTTCACCAAGGTTTTTTTTTAATGTACTGAATAAGTCTGTATAATTATAAAAAATGTGGGGTTTTTTTATCTTTAATGATCCTTGAAAGAATCCCTAGGTTTAAGTTAGACTGGGGAGAAAAAGACCTGATCAGATTTTTGTCCTTGAGCTGGTTTGGGGAAGAAAAAAAAAAAAAGAGGTTAGTAAAATTATACCTCTGAAAATTCTTCCAGTTCTTAATTTAAGCATCGATAAAATGCCTACCTACATGCTTGATATTTGCCAGAAGAAAAAAATAAAAGCCTTGAGACAAGAAAATTAGACACTTGCTTTCTCTCTCTTCTTTCAGAGAAGAAGAATCTGAGCAATAATTCATAAATCCTCCTCTTAACTCCAGTTCTCCAGTTGTATTGATCTTCCTTGCCCTTAGGTCTTTCCTAGTGAGCAAACAACAGACACTTGACTTCCTGTCTCTTCTCTTTCCTACTACGAGCTTGTTCTGAATCCCTGATGGACTCAGACCTCCTATTGACTTCAGACAGGAAATCTTATAAATGACTGCATGGTTGTCCCCTAAAAGGGCTTCTGCTGGTTGACTCTCTGCCACACCAATAACCTAATTACATGCTTAGCCTCTCCTTCTGCTGTCTGACAAGTGCATTGTCTACAAAAGTAAAAATGAAATTGTCCATAATCATTCTTTTGAATGGAGTATACCCCTCTATCGTAGCTTACCCTTCAAAAAACATTTTTATAGTGGAATCCCAAGTCTTTTGCAAAATGTAAATTCTTTTGCACGTATAGAGCAGTCCTCTTAGTGCCTCTTGATCCGCACATTGCCTAATGCAGAAGACAAACCTGGGTCTGCCTGTTCCCATTATGTAGAAATTTTCTTTAAGAGAAATTGGGAGTTAAGTTATGGTTACATTTTTCATATATGAGTACTTAAAAGGTTATGTGTTAGAAATCCCAGCATATGCCACTTAGAAATAAATATACAACATTAACCTCAGTCTCAAATCAGGCTACACAAACGGGGCAGCCAAGAGATCCATCTAGTCTAGTAAACTGGCTCTGACACTGACCAATGGTAGTTGAGTATCAAAAAGCTATGAAAAATCAGGGCACGCATAGATGCAACTTAGTATCTTCCATTTGCTAATTCTGCACATATTTTGTTCAGTTACACTGGACTAGCATCCTTTTTATTCCTGCCTCCAGTCCTGAAATTCTAAGCCATCTACTTCTTCATGTGTAATTCTCTGCTAAAGACTCTGCCTTATTGTTGCTAATTAGTAACAACATATGAGTTTACAGTCCTGCTTCCAGGCTTGCCAATACATCCAGTTTCCTCCTTGAGTTTCAGATTATGGACCTTTCCACAGAGTGACTGTTTCCTTTTTTGGACTTTACCAATTATATGATCAGTGCTTACTACAGGAGTAACTGATAAAGAAATCATGATGAGATTTTTGATGAGAAAACTCTTTCCTGTATCGTCCTTCCAGGTTTGTTTTTAATTTATTGATCCAGACCCTCTTGTAAAACAGCTAACTTGTGCTATACCATTAACACAATCACTTTGCAAAAGGCTGGTCCCTATCATAGGTCATGAAAAAGTGTCTTACAGTATCAGCTCCCTAATCAAACAGGGGTACTAGCAGACAGCAAAAACAAACCAGATGAAATCAGGTGTGCTTAAAACACTCCCTTTCACTCTATTTTATCTAGAAGACTTTTGAAGCCACAAGAGGAATTGCAACATGATGTAAAATTGAAGAAACAGTTACAGGCAGTTGAACAAGCACATAAAAAAGTTGAGATACAGGAATATTTTTTCAGGAAAAATTACTTTGCAATTTCTTTTTTTTGTTCTTTTCAGAAGAAGTTTTACAACCATTCTTAACTAGTAGAAATGACAGCCAGAGCATATAAACTAATACATGGAATGGAATGGAGAAAACCATTTAGCTGCTTCTGTCACACTCCATTTTAGGTCAAAGATTTCTTGAAAGTAATGTCTTTTACTTAGACAAATAGATTATTTCCCAATATAGAATACGGATTATTGAATTGAGGCTTCCCTTAGAAGTCCCTGATCACACTTAAATTCATTCATGTGATGAGGTCGTAGATGGCTGCAGGCCATCTTTGCACTGTCATCTTTATTTCTTTTCTTCCTTCAAATTCACAATCATTTCTACATCCTTCATGAGGCAAGAGGGAAATTAAACAAGTCACAGAACAGTGTTTCTGGGAAGTTTTGATAGACTCTCTGTGGAAAGCCTTGTACAGTTAGTCCAGCAATTTTGGGCATCTTTTTTTAGGAAGTGTTGAGATCAGGTTACCTAGTAGGTAATTGAAACTTCCTTTGATGTGGGCTGAAGATTTCAGTTTGAGGTTCAGGGAAGTGGGGTTGAATGCTGAAAATAATGTAAATAAATTAGATTAGTGAAACACAAATTAGAAGGATGAACACTGCAGGTAAAGGGATAAATTTTAAAAAACACAGTATTAACTTTCCTCTGATATATAAGATTAGGATTTTCAATGCAAAGACATGATCTAAAAACAATATTTCTCTGGTTTTTCCTTATCTCTTCAGATGCAAAAATTATTTTTAGATAATTATTTTCAACATTTCTAGTATCTATTAATTCAGTGAAAATAAATTAGATTATTTAGAAAAAAACACATAAATACACACCTGTAAGAAATCAAAGTGTAAATCAGACAATGGGTAGAAGAACGTTTGGGTGTAGGTTTACAGTAGGTTCTCCATCAAAAAAGACTCAAAAAGAATGGGGAAATGTTTACATTACTTACAAAACTGTCAGTTGAGCAAATTATATTCCAAAATGATACCAAAACTTTAAAATAAATTTTCTTAATATTTATGTTTCAGATAAAGACCACGCATGAATCAAGACTTGATGAAGGTGAGCCCTTGCCTCAGGGAAAATAAACACTTGAGTGTATCACACTGTGATTTACTGTTAGGCAAAACAAACCTGCCATGTGCTTACTCACTCCTGACTCCACCTGTGCCAAAGTCCTGAAAAAACAAGATTTGACTTGCTGCCAGCAGCAGCTTTTACTATTTGAACTCCTCGTTACATGTCTATTCTGATTTCTTTGCTTTCCCCAGCTTGTGGGAAGAATATGTAGCTCATGCTACTGCTTAAACTCTGGGAAAATTAAAGTGTCTGTTCTTTAGGATCTTGATCACCAGAGTAAAGCTAATAGCTGTGGTTCAAAATCTAGTCTAATGACTGTGAGTCAAATTAAAATATGGGAGCTTATTAGTGTCTAAATTGTTTGTTGCCTCATCACTGGCATGGACTACTTCCCTCCTCCACCCCTACCGCCCCGCTCCCTACCTGCGCCATTAAAGCAATGGCCACAGAAAATTTGGTAAGAAAGATTCCATTTACCTTCTATTTCATAGATCTTTTGAAATATATCAACAGGGAGGTAAATGTTTCCCTTTATTTTCTGGACTTTTCCTCTCAAGATATTATGCATTCAGGGCTTCAATTTTATTCCCTCCACATATATATTCATGCATAGACAATTTACACTTTCACTGTCACACCACACGATCATACAGCAAACAGCAATGGATACAGCCCCTACCTGAATGGGAGAAGGTATGTTGCCATAACCACGCCACACGATGCAGGATTACAGACTGGTCCAGAAAGGTGAAAATGAAAAATTCTTTCCAGTAGTTTTGGTAAGTCCATGCCCAATGTAACTTTGAAAACATAAAAATAAGGTACCTAAGTTTGTAGAAAATACTGAAGTGCAAGGATTTAACAGATTTGCTCTTGACACCGTCTCTGCATTACTCTAGTTTTAGGCTAAGATTAACACAGTGGTGTTTCAAGCTTTTTCCTTCAACAGCCCATGAACAGAGACAAAAATGGTGCTGTAGTATAAGGGAACAAACAGATGCCAGCAGTTAACTACTTACTTCTTTTTAACTTTTTCACTATTTCCACTTTACTAGAATCTCTTTGACCTTGTCTGATTGTTCTCTACGGGTGGCTTAGTAATATGGCATGTGCATCTAAAGCATGTTATCTAGGATTAATCTGTTGCTCTACAGTACAAATAACTGTCATGTGATGCACTTCACTGGTTTTATGATGTTCCTCCCTGCAGGCTACTCTGAAATGGTACAGATTACCTTGATGTTTCCGAAAGGCATCTCAGTGCAGGACACCACTTTCTAAGAGTCTTTGCCATGGTACTCATTGGTCATGCTGAGAAAAATCGATCTCAGTTTATACACTGCCCTTTTGCTCTTACCCTAGTCTGAAAGAAGCAAAAACCCACAACCTATACAACACTAGCTTTAAAGAAAAAAAAAAAAAAAAGCTAATAAGAAGGTGAAATAAAAATGCTATCTTTCTGAATTACACTTGAAGTTGCAAAAAGAGAAAAGAGAAGATGAGGAATATAATTTTGTAACCAGCACTTAGTTATACATACAAATAGTTTTGTACTGAGTTTAAAGACACTTCCCATGGATTTACAGGTACACGTCAGAGGCAGAAATGGATAGAGTTATAACATTATAACATATAATTTTAACTACATTTGAACAGAAAATGCCTTTCTGTTCCTTAACTTAACCTATGTGTGGAAACATGTATATTTATACATAAATTGATACATTCAATTTTTTTATCTGATAGTGCCTAGAAGCTTTGTTCAGAATGCCATTTAATGAATTTTTGTGCACACACAAAACAAGCTTATATTCTAAACACTAATTTGATTGCATTTGTATGTCAGCTTTGTGCCTACCGAACTAAGGGAAGAAAAAAAAGGATAAGGGAATGAAGAGCATAGAAGTTTTTAAATCAACAGTCTTCCCTTTAATTCTACCCATATGTAAATATTACTTTCGGTAAGAATGAAGATACGCAATGTGCAGTGTTTGTTTCTACATGTGTATACATACCTGTATGTCTTTTGATGCTTCTATGAGACTCAATAGTGGTATATAAATCTAATAGTATATAAATATAGTAAAACAGTAGATAAAGTCCTAATCACTGAACTGCTTTTCTCTTTATTTACCTGAAGGTACAACTAAGTAAATCAGTCACTTTTCCACAGTTTTGTTTCTTCCTTTTTCTATCTAGATAAATAGTTTTTGTTGTTTGGCTCTCTCTGCCACTGAGAAATGGAAGAAAACATGTCCAGTTGACAAAGATTTAACACCATCCATACAAAACAGGCCTACATGAGCAGTTGAAAGAGCTGCTATTAAAAATCAATTAAATAAAAGATTTCACTGCCACAACAATAAATCTGTATATCAATTTGAGAATACTTTAAAAGATAGGCTTGGAACGAGAAAGCTTGGTCTAAGCTAACATGAAAAAAATCTCCAACATAATGTGTACAAACCAATGAACTGGAAAAGGCCAAAAAAGCAGGACTTAGTGCATGCAGTTTAGGTTCGGCAAACAGAACACCTTCAGTTTGTCAGCTATTGTGATAACATCCTTTTCCAAACACTCCAGCTCTCTTGGTAGCATCTCCAGCTTCCTGCAGGTGTCCATTTCATCCTTTTGGCTCCAGTTTCTGAAGCTGCTATTTCCTAACCTACAACTTCTGAATGCCCCAAAAATAAAACTACATGCTCTAGCTGAAATAAATCTGAATTTCCGGGGCGGGGAATAAAAAATCAATTTTGTGGAAAAAAAGCAATATTCTGTCTAAAAGTCAAAGTGATGATTATTTGGCTGCCTGTCCTTAAGGTATATGCCAAATTAACTTCCCACTCTCAAAGGTGAAATTGGAAAACAAAAAAAAACAAACCCAAAAAACTTCTCAGGGAAACTGCTGTGAAGATGGAAAATTATGTTTTTTCTTTCCTATAGAGATTCCCTCAAAAAAGTCTGAAGCTTTCAGATTTTCATTAAGATTCACAGTCATTCCCTCTCTCCCATTCTTCCCTGACTCAAATAAATTTGCAACAAGCAGTAGGAAAAAAAAGAAATTCCCTCCTTAAGTCTAGAAATCATGAAGGTTTCAATACTATGAACAAATGCTCTTTAAACAAAATACAGTGGGCAAGGTTAGCAGCAAGCCAAGCTATGCTGTAATATATTCTGTAACATTAGGAAGAAAACTGCTCTGGCTTGTGTATGCAATTCAGATTCAAAATTAATTGTACTTTTTCTTTGTAGCCTGAGTCAACTCTGAGTCCTTGGTTTTTAGTATCTAGCTAGCACTCACAGAATGACTGACAGCAAACTTAGTATCAAATAGTGATTTTTTACTCAAAGATTTGTTGTTTGACAAATAAAAATTTTAAGGCTGAATACCACCTCTGGTACTTTAGAATGCTTCTGAATAATTTTATTATGCCTTTCTAGTTTCAGATTTGATTTGCTAACGGTTTAGGTAGTAAACAGCACATGATTCTTAACAAGCTTGTCGATCATTTTGATGCTTTTTTTAAAAAAGCCCTTTTTCTCTTTGCACCAAGATTTTTTTAATTTTTATTTTTTAACCCCAGCATGTAGCTAAATGATTAAGTAGTATGGATTAGTTGTGATCCCAGAAGACTAGGGTCACAGCAATCACCTTCTGTGCTTCAGTTTCACTGACTGCAAAGTGAAGTTAATGACACTGACCTCTTTTGCGAAGTGTTCTTTATATAGGAACTAGTTATTAATAATCAATTAAAAAAAAGCATGAGTTAGGTGTACTGATGAGCAGAGACAGAATACAGAGTTCACTGAAATTACAACAATCCCTAGTTTGCAGCAACGTCAGGAAATTAACATCAGAGAAGAAACTTTTATTCATACTCTTGTGACTGCATTTCTATACAGTTACTTAATTTGCAAGCATTTATTGATTGACACTGGCTTTTTGCAACAACCAGCAGCATCCTGAGGTCTTTGTCAAGAAGAATCTGATGCTCATGGTAGAAGTTTCTTCCCCCTTAATACTGGGATCTACTTGGATTTATTTTTTATATGTTTCCTCAGCACACCCCACTGCCCTCTCCAGGCAGCCAGGGCTGGGTCATTCTGTGATGACTGTGGCTGCTCATGCCTCTAGGGCAGATGGTATCACACAACCCCAGCTCACCCCAGGGAGGTGAGAGTCACTCACACCCACGCAGGCAAGGCAGCCAGTGCCACTCAGACCAGGACCAGGCTGGCCCCACATGCCCCAGAACCTGTGTCCCCAGAGCACTGGGGGGTCAGGGGCTTTATCAATGAAAAATTGGCTCATTTTTCTTTTCATTCCTTCTTCAAGGTTGAAAGGGCAAAGGGAAGGCTGTCAGTGTATGGCACTTCCACAAAGAAAGACAATTAATTCTTTAGTCTTCCTATTTGTACCTCTGCTTTCTCAGAACTGTGTATCAGATGAAAGAGATACGTCATGCCTTCTCCAGTGAACGCCTCTTGCAGTTGGTTTTACAATGATTACAGCCATCTGAGACCCTGGTACATCACCGTAACTGTGAACAAATGTTCTAAACCCCGTCATGCTCATAAATGATACAGCTAGGGCACTGACGCACATTGGCAGTGTTCTAGTTATCTGCAGCGACAGGACCACTATAATTCTGAATTTGTGTGATAGATGAGCTTTGCTAGAAATGCCTATGACTCTATTAAGCTAGGTTGTTAATCAGGGACAGAGATAGTGTTCCTATTACTCTAGTTAGTGTTAATAATGCCTACAGTAGTCCAGTAATATAATTCCAGCATTACCTTTTTACACGTTTGGCTCTAGGTAATTTATGGTAGTAGCAAGTGATATATTCCATAGCTATGAACTCAGTAACTACCCGTAGAAAGTTTCTTAGCAACGTATATGAAGCAATTTCATAGTATACTGTGATTTAAGACAGAACCTTCATTAAAGTCTGCTACTTTACAACTAGAATCTTTTTTTGCAATCAATACATTACCACCTAAAAGCAGCCTCACGCAAGAGTCTGAGTTATAAATAACTTATTAGCTTTTTTTCTGTCCCTGCTCAACAAAGTGTAAGAGTCGCAGATATGTGTTCCAATGGGCCAGAGTCTGATGCCCTTAAGTACTCCTTTTTGCTCTGCACCACCCTTAGGATTGCCTGGGCCTGTCCCAGTTTACCTGGTCTCCTGGGAATGGTTTAGTACGCAAAGGCCTCCAGAGAAGAGCTCTCTGACTTTTTTTTCCCCTCCTCCCCTGAGCACTATTTGTCAGATTCGACCCCAATAGACTTCCCGTACTGGAGGGAGCGGGAGACTGTCATTAAGACTAAGCATAAGGAAGCCTTAGCTACCCAGCAAGGGTAATCTTATGGTCCTTTTGTGATAAAAGAAAAGTTCAAAATAATTCTCTTGAGCACTGAATGGCTTTTTTGTCTACTGTTGAAAAATAGGGCTGGCACCACCTTACCTTGTAACCTTTATAACTCTCTCAAGTGCTACATTTATATCTGCACACCAGCTATTACCTCTTCTTTATACCCTGTGATGGAAATAGCCTACACGATTAATGTTTTATCATTACCAGAGATAGTAAATTTAACCTAAAGACGTTTACACAAGGTACCTATTCAGTTCGAGCGAGCTATCCTCCATTTCCCAGGTGCTCCAAACACGCCTTCTAGATGCAGAGAAAAGTTCATGTAAGCCTCAAGGAGACATTGCAGTGACCTTAGCACCTATCTGAACTGCTCCTTTAAGTCTGGCTACAGCAGACTGCTTGAAGCGCTCAGGCAGCAGCAGCCCACTTTGAACTGCTGTCTTTCCCAAGCATTTCTTAGACCAAGCCACGCTGCAGCCTGCACACGGACCTTGCTGTGTAAATCCAGAAAAGCCAGGAAGCAATCGGCTTACTGCACACATGGCAATTAAGTGATTAGTTGTAGGTCCCAGCATGTTACAGGAGAGGGCTGTGGCGCAAGTAACATCATGCTACTAGATAAGCTAAGAGCTGCAAAGCTAAAAAGATCAGTCAGTGCCAGTTAAGCAAGGTCTTTCCTAAACTTGTTTAAATGTTTATTTGTCATGTAAATGCTCTTCAACATTAAAAGAAATGATGAAAGTTAAGAACCCGTGTAACCTTTGGAATGAAATTAAAAACTCACGAGGCATATAGGTAGGTAAGAGAACATTGTAAGAGCTACTCTTGAGCACTGCAAAAATCAGATCTTTCAGGATAGACTTTTTAAACCTCCCTTCTTGGAAAAGCAAATGGATTTATCAATTGCTGCAAAGAATGGCTCTAAATATTATATGAAATTATAGACGAAAAGAGTAGGTAAAGAAGCCTCCAAATTACTTTAACCCCAAATGTAATCATTTAAATAAGTCTGTGGGTTTTTTTTCGTGTGGGGAGCAGGGTGTTAAGTGAGTCTAATAGTGATTGCTAGGAAACGCTAATCCTGATGGGGTTTATTCTACCATATGGAAAAAACAGGTGTTTGCCAAGGGCAGCAAACAATATGGGGCAAGAAAATCTTTAATGGCTTTTGCATGCATGAGTGAGTGTGGGCCAGGTGGATCGGCAAAACATTTAAATATACCAATGGCAGCAAAAAACCCTGGGCTAACAAAATACAGTATTTCTAAACTGAAAAACGTTGCTGCATTTTGTCCATATCTAGCACTTCATTTTTTTGCCGTTGTTATGAGTCAGGGTGTCAAAATGTCAGTTTAAAATGGAGTCTCAAATGTTGCAATTACCCCAGTCCCAAACGTGATAACTGAATCATATCAAGATAAATTCCATGCAAATGCCATGCAGAAAAATACCAAGCATTATGTTTCATAATGCAGTAAGTATTCTTTGTCTATAGCAAAAATGATAGTCCTTTTCAGGACAGATTGTTTAATGCATTTCCATAGTTGGCTAAACATGCAGTGATGCAATTTATCAACTCTGCAAAAATATTTTTGTCTTCTTTTTTTCCTTTTTTCTGCTTTTACTATGACATATATGTTGTAATGTTAGAAAATACCAATGCAGTATCACAACATGCTCTCTGCAGTGCCTGAGGGGCTTTTTTAAACTTCAGAAAAGAGTATTTTATAACCAGTAGTATAGTAATGATACAGACTATAAATTGCTGAGGGAAGATTTCTTATTAATCTTGCAGTGCCCTGGTGGAAAACTGTCTTGACAATGGAGGTTTTCTGCAACATGATTTGACTATTTTATGTGCTAGAGTTGTGCCTTTATTTCCCAGTCAGTGATTGGAAGGAACAGCATCTTCAGCAACCTCAACCAAATGAAAAATGACTGACTTCCATGCATCTGATTTCAGTACTTTTTGTAGCTATGTGTCTCTTGTTCCTTTCCATTCTGTCTCTCCTGCCACCATCTACTCCTTCCTGTATTTTTTGACACATCCTGTGAATCCAATACTTGTTTTCTATTCCTTCCAGCTCTATAATCCTCTGACAACAATACTTTTAGGCTGTCTGACATTGTTTCTGAGTAGCCATCTCTGACCCAGTCTTGACAACTTTTGTAGACTACCGTTTCCCACTTTTCCTTTCATGATTCATAGGGCTAACTGGATGTAACCTGTGTTCTTGCTTATACTAGTAGAGATAATTCAAGAGCTAAGCTATTAGGGAACTGTATCACTTGCTTCATCCATCTTCTCTTTTAACAAAAAAGTTTATGTTCTTATTTCTGCACCTAACTCATACATAATCGACTTGGCAGTAAGACACAGATTTGGTACTAGCTAACTTTTGCAAAATAAGATGCCTTTAGAAGAGTACAAAGTTAATTCCATTGCAAAAGAAAGGCCTTCCATCACATAAAAATGGCTGGAGAAAAGCAGCCTCTCTCTTAATTAAACACTTCTAAAATATTTTAATTCAGATAGAATGAAATTAATAATGACACACAAGTCATTTCTTTCCATATATAGAGAAGCCTCATCTCCCCAGTCAACAGTCTCTATAGTAGCTATTTCCTGATCCAGAAAGTAATAAGCTATTTATTTTCTCTTGAAATGTTGCTCAGTATGCCTGAAAAGAAGAAAAATAGAATTCCCTGTAGGTGCTAACAATTACCATTAACAGCTCCTCTGCTGAAAAAAAAAGATTTTTGTCAAAAATACTGTCATGGTTTAACCCCAGCCAGCAACTAAGCATCATGCAGCCGCTCACTCACTCCCCCCCCCCCCAACCCAGTGGGATGGGGGAGAAAATCAGGAAGAGAAGTAAAACTCGTGGGTTAAGATAAGAATGGTTTAATAAAACAGAAAAGAAGAAACTAATAATGATAACACTAATAAAATGACAACAGCAATAATAAAAGGATTGGAATGTACAAATGATGCCCAGTGCAATTGCTCACCACCTGCTGATCAACACCCAGTTAGTCCCCGAGCGGCAATTCCCCCCGCCCCTATTCTCCCCAGTTGCTATACTAGATGTGACGTCCCATGGTATGTAATACACCATTGGCCAGTTTGGGTCAGCTGTCCTGGCTGTGTCCTGTGCCAACTTCTTATGCCCCTCCAGCTTTCTCGATGGCTGGGCATGAGAAGCTGAAAAATCCTTGACTTCAGATTACTGAGCAACAACTGAAAACATCAGTGTTATCAACATTCTTCTCATACTGAATACAAGACATAACACTGTACCAGCTACTAGGAAGACAATTAACTCTATCCCAGCTGAAACCAGGACGGTATCCTTTACAGTCACTTCTCTGCTCCACTTACAAAGGCTGCATGTGTTTTATTTCAAAACAGATGGGAATGGACAAGAAGAAAATGTTCTCTCATTCTTATTTCTTTTCTATCTCACAGAAATCTATCCACCCACTGAAATCTCATTCCTGCCTTGATTTAGATACCATTTGCCAACTTGTTGCAGAATTTCTCACTATTCTCTGCAAGTAGAAAAATTAGGATAATAGAATGAAAGGCAAAGCTGAATTTAAAACATTTCGTAAAGGATATTCCAGGGACATGGGAGGCAGGAAAGGACAGTGATAGAAATATTGAGTCACCCCAGAAGTAAGATCATTTGTGATTCAAAAAACCAGTATAAAATAAAACATTTGGATCTCCTACTGAGATCCAGATGGGACTCACTGACTGTGGAGATTGGTGACAGCAAAACTAGGTAGACAAAATTGACCTGCAAATGTGCTTTCAAAGGCAAACAGCTGCCTGAGGTTAAAAACAACAACAACAAACCCCAAGCATACAACCAAACAGAAGCTTTCCCCCACACACATACTGCATCCAACTCAGCAGAAATTAGACAAAGCTTACCTGTGGAGCTTCCTCCTGCTTCTATCCTTTACCTGCTATTGGCTGGCTTAAGGACATGTGTGATGATCAATGGGATGCTAACATTATCCTTTCTGTCTAGAAAATATATATGATGGCATGTCCAGAAGAGGAAGATCACTTGTGAAGGGTCAAATATACCTGAACCAGACAAGATTGTGCCCATTTAATAATTTCTGACACACCACTACATCAGTAATCAGGATTGTTACATTAAACCAAAGGGAAGTGTTATTTTACAAATTCCAAACTTATTTTACAGTCTAAATGAAGGAATTAAGGATTAACAGCATGTGGACAGTACAGGCAAGAGTTCCCAGGATCCCCATTTTAGCAATGAGTACTCCCTTTCTCTGATTGGAAAAAAGTATTTTAGAGTCTGCTTATACATTTTTCCTTTAAGAGTTGTCATATAAGACACAAAGATAGTAGAGGATGTGCTTTGTAATGCAGCACTCCTCTCTTCCAACACAGTCTCCCATTCCCTACCCTGGAGAGTCAGAAGCCTTTACTTGGTTCTGTTCTGTCTTATTCTGAAAAACCCTGCACTCCCGATGCACACTGAAACACCATGACTGTGTGAACGAAAAATGACCCTATTCAGATCTCCAACTGCATGGCTAGAGCACCTCTTCCTCCACCACACTGTATAGTTTGAGGTGAAAATGGCTACAACTGATGGCCTGCCCATGGAGCATCATCCAATCCAAGCAGGCGAGCTACGACATAAGTATTCCTAGCTGTTACCAGAGGAAGAGATGAAATTTAAATAACTCTTCAACCGCTCAATGGGAAGCAGGAGATAAGAATTTATACCCTGGATTTTAAGAAATAACATAACCAGTCAGTGTACAATCCTCCTAACAGCTCTGACGTGTGGTTATTTTGTGCAACCAGGTTGACTGGTTAGTTTCCTCCAAAAACCACAACAAAGTTCCTACTGAACACCCCACCAGGTCCTATTGAAATGAAAGTGTGACTAGGCTGAGTGTGTTATGTTAATCTATAACAGCAGTGTTCTGCCCTTCAAATATACATTAATCTCAAGGCAGACACCTCCAGCTATACCAGAAAAAAAATACCAGAATTACTTACAGAGTGCCAAGGAACACTGTAGCAAAGTTAAAAGAACAAAAAAAGAAAAAAAAAGGGGGGGGGGAACAGAAAGAAAAAGGCCCTTTGCTTTATTTCTTCCTCATATCAGAGAATGACTGCATCATATAACTTGAGCTGTGACAAATTTTATTTTGTGTCCTATTAATAGGTACAAGCTCCAATCAAAGACTAACATCACACTGTGTTGATACTGCTCTGACAAGCAATACTCTTTCTTAAATAGCTAGGTCAGAGAAACTAGGTCAGAGTTTTCTTTTCCCCAGCCTCCATCTTGTACCACTTTGAAAAGCCCCTTTCTCCTATTGGAGAGCTCTTTTACTTTTACTGGAGACTCAGCCTGGTAAGAAGTATTCCAGGGTTGAAAGAAAGTGGGAACACGAACAGTCAGCCAAAAGGAACAGAACACGCACAAAAAAAGAGGCTGTGGAGGCAGGACCAGGGGATGAAGAGGGCTGCACTGGGGCAAAAGAGAAAGGAGCAGTGCTCACCCTGCAGAAGGAATCCATGGCAGTGGAAGCTCCTGCCTTTTGGTGCAGGCTTCAGAAAGGGAGCACCACAGTAGGAAATAGCTAGGAATAATTAATTCAGGACAGTGGTTTCTGGCAGTCATAAGCTCACCCTGCTCTGTAGTTTACATTCCCACTGAAGCCACCTCCGTGTACCACAGTTCTAACCAGAACTCAAGTCAGTAAGTATCGTTCTCAAATTTATTAAAGAACATCCACTGCTTCACCAATTGTCAAAATACAACTCAAGTACTATCCCACTTAAGAAGGGTTCTATAAATTTTTAACTTGCCAGTAAATAGCCATCATGTACCCAACTTTTGCCTGGCATGACTGTGCTAAAGTTGATGATAAATAATACCTGTCCAATTGCTTAGAAAGGCTGGCTTTGTTGTTTGTGGGGTTCCCAGCTACATCCCATCTTAGCACCTGCATCTGATAAATGCAGTTGTGATAACTTCTGCTTACTGCTATAATTTCTATAATTGACTGTTTATTCAAGAGCAATTGATTGATTATTCAATTCATATCCCATTGTCCCTCTTTCACAACTGTGAGTAATATTTGGAAAGATCCAAATAAATCAATGTGATATAAATGACTCGTATCACTATTGGCTAAGCATGCCTGATTTCAGTTAATTCATAATTAACATTTCCATTGGACTGAGTCATAACAGTGTGTACTGGAATATCTGAATTGCAGGTAATCGAGGGAGCTGCTGTCTCCAGCAATCTATAGGTAGGATAGGTACAAGAAGATTTCATGAGATATGATAATACACCCAGTTCTTACTATTCAATATCCCACAGGCCAGACAGTAAATATTCTTCAGCCTTTAGAAGATCACATTTTCTGAATTTTTAATTTTTTTTATAATATTGTGTGTGTAAATTTAGTGTTTGAATCACTGTGAAAAAAATTATAGGGAAGGTACCCAAAAATCAAGGTAGGAAATGGTTTATCTCCATGTTTCTCCTTCCTTGAGTATTGGTGAATACTAAGTAAAGAGTAAGTCAGC
The DNA here is from genome assembly GCF_964188355.1 of Buteo buteo. Lineage (NCBI taxonomy): Eukaryota > Metazoa > Chordata > Aves > Accipitriformes > Accipitridae > Buteo > Buteo buteo. The sequence continues at coordinate 20,861,539 of NC_134190.1, read as the reverse complement.
CAAATGGAATAATAGTATATACATATCAGAAAATATTTCCATTGAGAATCACATGCACATAGAGTGTTTTGGTATAGTAAGAAATGGTAAGAGAGAAATCATATGTTCTAGGATATTAACAGAAATAATTGTCAATATGATTATCATGGTGAATAAGGTTTCTGTTTACACAAGAAACATGCTCAGATGAATGTGTAATTTCTGTGCTCTTGCTGAGATACTAATTAATGTAATCAATACTTGGCAGGAAATGGCAACACTTTAAAAATCATTATTCAGAGGTTAGATATACAGAATGAGCTTTACAAGAAATGGTACTCATCTAATATTTTCAATCCATCTGAAGCACTAATTCTAGAATATAGTGCTATCACTCACTTCATTACAACTACAGGAATCAATTAACATAATGTCATCACAGCTCATCCTTCCCTTCTTTGGTTGAAGTTTCAAATTATTAATTGACTCATGTGCAGTAGATGGCACACATAATCCTCTGTAGACTCGAAGTACCAGTTTCTCAAAGAGAAGCTGTACCCTAAGCTGCCTAATGGCCCTTGTCACTCTAGCAGGTAATTAAAAGGCTTCTCACTTTGGCAATTAGCCAGCAGAAAAGCAGACGGAATGCTCCACTTGTAAAATGAGGAACGAAGCTCATACTTTGAAGAAGAAATGATAATATTTTGCAATTCCATAATGCCTTTTCTTCAGGGATTTTAAATAAATTAATAAGCTTTAATTAATAGGACCTTGTAAATTCCCTGGGAAATACTTGTGCTACCCATTATAAAAGAGGACAAAAAGGAATTCATTGCCTCAATTTCCACAGGATCATTCTTTTTGGATGCATTAGCCCTGGTGAATTTAGTTGGACTACTATGTTGAGGGAACTGTTGAGTATTTCTGGTCCCACTAAAACAAGAAGAATTTTTCATGCTCATCATCACTGAAGGTCAGACTTTGGATGTATTTTGTGTGACAACCAGAATTCATGCACAGTACTAGCACCATTTAAAAGACAGAAACTTGAAAATGAACCTGGTACCAGGCAAAACCTTTCTGCTAATGCAGATACAGTAACAGATAAAGTTATTATACTGTAATGATGTTAAACATAATGGTGAACATATCCAGTCACTCATTTTGGGACACTTCAAATTATCTTTGTACTCAAAACATTTGAAGAAAACCAAATATTAATGTTTTGACTTGTCATCTGATCAAATGATGTGTTCCAGTTATTCAGAGGAATTCTGTGAGACTTTTCCTTTCTGCAACACTAGGATGAGTCCGAGCTATTAACAGAGATAACATCCATGACTATAAAACAGCAAATGTGTTATAAGCACTCTGCAGTGGAGCTTGTATAACAACTGTCACAGTTTAATTTTTTTTTTAATTTTTTTTTTTTATGTTTTGCATTTGTTCTTTGGGTAAATTGTCTAACAATTTTTTAACTGACCTATATACATCACAAATGGATAAAAACCAAAAGACTGTAAAGAAAGAAATTATTTTGTCAACACACTAGCAATCAATATGTGCATCTCTTTCAGGAACAAAGCTCCTTGAAGAAGAATAAAATAAATGAAACTCAAAGCAGTTTAGCACAGATGTAATCTTTATCTCTACAAAACAGTCACTGTAAGACAAATATGGTTTTAAAAGAGTTCTTTAAAAGAGACTGCAAATCTCCTGAATGGAGATTTTCTGTTCAGGAATTATGCCTTGTCAGAGTCATAAGCCATATCACTAAAAGGGCCTTTTTTTCCCACTGTGTCCCTTGCAAGGAGAGCTGCCAAATAGGGCTAAAGTTTTTCTAATATGAAGTGTTCAGGTTTTTTTTCTACAAACACTGACAAAAAACCTTCAAATTTTAATCAAAACACTTATAATTGGGGAAATTTTGGAAGATGTTCTGCCAACTACATGCCCAAGAGCATACTAGCAGTTATAAGAGATGATAAACACCTTTCAAAGTGTGTGATTATAGATATCATATACCTTAATGCAAATATTTCTAACAATAATTACTTAGGTTAGTAAGTTATTAGAAAATGAAGTAGCTTCTATTTAATGCAGCAAGGTTAAATCTGATTACTACTAATAGGACACATTTCAGCATGGAAAATACTGCTACTCATTAAAGAAATTATTTAAGTATCAATGCATAATCAGTTTCCTTAACTAGCTCATAGAAAACAAAATAGTCAATCTGAAAAGTTCTTCAAAAGAAATGAAAACATCTTATTTCTGTCATTCTAACTTCTTAGAAATCAAATAAGGGAAAAAAATCAAGCCCCACACTATTTTTTAGATGGATTATTAAACAAGTCTTTCTGAAATTACTTAGAGAAGATTTCCAACTCCTTTTAAGAAAAAGAAATCTCTCAGCAAACACACTAAATGAAAAAGCAAAATACTAGGAAAATTTAAGAAATTGGCACTGAAAATAGCAGCAAGTAGGTATATACTGTATAGTCTTGATAGCTGAAGTTAGCTATTTTGAAAAGGAACTGAGGTTTCTTCTTATGGCTGGAAAAAAATTAACAACTTGCTTCTGAAAGACAGAAGTCATATGTCCGCTTACTCTGTTCTTTTGCTGATTTTATCCTGACTTGAAGCTTATCTGATCAAGTCAGTAAAATGGCAGAAAACTAACCCAGGAAAAAGTGCTTCTCTGTTTTAAGGAGTGGGTATTTGTTTCTTTGTCAATTTAGCAAATTTAATTTACTACTGTATGTTCAGATAAGCATCAGAATTGGTATAGGACACAGACTAGGAAACAAATATCTGCAAGCCAGAATTTGGGAATGAGATCTTTTGATGGAAGTAAGCTGTCCATTCAGCTGTAATAGGAAATAGCACCCTGAGAAAGAATACTCTTTTCTCATTAGTTTATGGAAGGAGGAATTATAAAACCCTCCTAAACTGATTAAGTCACTCTTTCCCTCACATTCTTTTTGTTCCTGTTCTAAACTTACCTGTAGAGGCAAATTAGCTGTGATAAGTACTGGAAGAAGCAACCAAGTTGCTAAGCTTCAAGGGAGGTAATCTTTTAGTATAAATTTCACCAGGAATTTAATGTGGACAGGCAACAAACAACTATTAGCACTACCATGGGACTATATTTAATTTCTTATTATTATTTTAGTGGGTAATGAAATGCCTTTTGAATTAAAGAGGTTAGCAATTTTTAAAGAGGAAACTGTTTCAATTGTGCATATCTGGACTCATGAGCTAGCCTACAGTGTAGAAGGTGAATAGAAGACTTCAATTCACACTTAGAGGAATTTTTATGAATTGATAGGCCTATCTTAGAACAATTCCTTTAAAGGGTAACTGGTTTTAATGTTTGGGGATTTGGGGTATGTTTGTTTTGAAGTTGTTGGTTTTAGTTTTGTTTGGTTGGGTTTTTTTAACTGACCTCATGCTTTTGATAAGAACAAATGACATTTAACTGTGTTTATTCAGATTACCCAAATTATAATTTGTTTTACAGATCAGTGTAGCAGGGCTCACTACAAATTTGCCATACTACATTTGGGGTCATTTCCAAGCCAGATCAACAAATAACTAGCATAATTTCTGTTAGAGCTTACCACAAACAGGAATACAAAAATAACATGAATGTTGACAGTGATGTTTGTTCTCCAAACACATCTCTCCTTTCATGTTTCCTTTAATGCCTTGGGTTTGGGATGTTTTTGCCAGCCTTGCTCAAGAATTGCTCTGATCAAGGAGCAAGTCTCTTCTGCCAGGACTTTGCCCTCACTCTCCCCAGCCATCCATGCCTAGGGCCTGGCCCTCCATAAGGCCTGCCAAGAACAGATGTCTCTGTAAATGGACTATAGATCTGTCCTCACTAGTTATGCATTCACATTTTGGTAGTAAGAGCAGGAAACAGATCTTTGGTTTAATTTCTGAAACTTATTCTTTGCCATTTCTTCATAACCTGTTTGATGTTAGGCTTTGAAGATTTGAACCTTAATATTCACAAAGACATGCCTGAATACATTTCTATTTGCAAAGGCACCCACTCATGGTTGCACGGGGTTTTTTTTAGCACCCAAAGTAATAAAGCTGCCTGTTGCATACTTGAAGCAAGAAGGTGGGAAATGAGTGAATAAAGCATCCTACTACTTCCCACCCTTGAAGCCCCAACCTTTCACTACCATGCCAACAAAATCATAACATATGGTCACTGTAAGAGTCCATCTATTGTGTCAGTGTTTTCTAACAGACACTGATCTAAGTGGCCATTTACTGTGTATTTTGTATATTTACACATGCTCATGTATAATATGAAAGTTAAACAGAAGTCTTTGTTGATTGTTAAAGACTGATGCTAGCATAAAAGTGAAGTACTTTTGTAATTACTGATTTTGAGATAAGGTCCAAGACAGGTGTACTGACTCAGTGTGACTAGCTGAAAAATGTAGGTTGTCTTCTGTGTGTAGTTTTTATTGGATTTCATAAGACAGCAAATCTGACATTGCCATGTGGTGCAATTTAGTTAGTGTGAAAGTTATTTGTAGATGCGTTTTTGAAAGTGGTAGTTTCATTTTACCTTCCATGTGGACTTAAATGGCTTACAGCTCATTCATCTTTTGCTCTTACTCACATGGAATGAAAAGGACTTTGACAAGTCTGAAGCCTGTGAGAGCATTAGCAATTTCTTATGTTTCACTAAAGTTTGTTCAAATGCAATCATTGCAAGAAAAATATATGGCCATTAAAAATCTGCATTCACAAGGCGTATCTTTTTCAGTATTATTATAGTATTCTGATAGGAATTTATGAAATCAAGCAATGAAGATTCATGATCTCAGTAACATTTCAAACATTATACATACTAAATTCATATACATTAATGCTATTACTTACTTCTTAAACCACGAAGTCTGCTCTGTCTTTGACCAAATGAGAAAAAAAGCCAATAAAGCAGTAAAAAAAGAGGAGCTTAACAGGCATTAAGCTTTCTTCTTATGTTTTATGAAAGTAACTGGTACACTACAGCATATTTCATGTGTTTTTAATCTTGTTTTCTGAAGGTATGCAATTTACTGTGATCTTGAAATACAATCTTCCTCTTCTTTGCAACTTCAAATCTACTGAAGCCAGCAGTTTAGCTGTTAACTTTCCCTCTTTCATTGATTATGATTGTTCCATAAAAGCTCCATTCAGGAGCTCATATTGTGTGTAAGGCTTGATTTTTATAGCAAGGTTGGCCTCCATCTTGCAAGTCTTCTGAGCCACATAACATTGCAATGGAGGATGTGTTGAAAAGGGAGAGCAAAGTTTGCTGAACAGAAGAATCACAAATTTTCAAATATATAAATATTGCCAAAATTCTGGTGTGCTTCAAATGCTCATGCTTTTTAAGGATGATGTCTTGTAAATCATTCTAATTTTGCACAATAAAGTTTTCTGGTGCACAATTAATTCGGAGGGAGGTATATGTTTTGCCTACTATTTGATAATTCACTTCATTTATACCAGAAATGAAGTTACTCAAAATTTAGCACTTATGTAGCAGGCCTGTACCACAAGCCAAGTATTGCCCACAAATTTTGCAATCTGTGTGGCCTGCTAGCATCTTGGGCTGTATGCATATGCATTAGTGTATTGGGTTTGGCTGGAATAGAGTTAATTTTCTTCATAGTAGCTCCTATGGGACTACGTTTTGGATCTGTGCTGAAAACAGTGTTGATAACAGAGGGGTGTTTTCGTTACTGCTGAGCGGTGCTTACACAGAGTCAAGGGCTGTTCTGCTTCTCACCCCACCCCACCAGCGAGGTGTCTGGGGGGGCACAAGGAGTTGGAAGGGACACAGCCGGGACAGCTGACCCCAACTGACCAAAGGGATATTCCAGACCATATGAAGTCATGCTTAGCAATAAAAGCTGGGGGGAAGAAGGAAGAAGAGGAAACATTTAGAGTTATGATGTTTCTCTTCCCAAGTAACCGTTATGTGTGACGAAGCCCTGCTTTACTACAAGGTTACAGGCTGCCATGCATGATCTGCTCTGCAGTAACTGCTGGCCAAGTGTCAATACACCATGATGATACCAAGTAAAAGGAAAACTGAGCTGCCCCTCATAAAGGACCTGGACACCAACTGGATAAATAAGTATTTGTGCCCAGGGAGAGAGAGACGGTTGGCTATCAATCACAAGCATTTTCCCTGGCCAGGGACACTCTGTTCTCCCAAGGCAATCTCAGTGTCTGTAAAAACTCAAAGCTTCTGTAAAGAATTATATAATCACAAGTGATGCCATGCTTTAGATCCCTCTATGGCAACTTCCTAGGTCAATATACAGGATTTGGATGGTCATGGATTATGGTAATGGTCATGCTGCTCTTACATGTCCTGCTAATACAGAACCATGATTACTCCAGTCCAAAAGGCTGCTTTCAGCTGAAGAACTTCAGAGTTCTACTGCTGCAAGGAACAGGGATAATCCTGTGCCAAGTCAGGCAGCTGTGCACACAGACATGATTTTGCCTTTGTGACTGTTCCTTCTCTATCCAATATATATGCTAGAGGCCTCCTTTGGATGGGCTCCCCTGTCTTCAGTTATCATCCCTTCCTACAGGGTGAGAAAGGGAAGCTCAGGTGACAAGGAACAGGACTTGAGATCGCTGACACTTGCTTGTATTTTGCTCCCATATTATACAAAAGTGTCAAGCTCTCAGTAACGTAATTACCACACAGCAGCATGAACCCTATATGAAGAACAGTCTGGAGATCATCTCTGGCACTCTTATAGCTTTGTCAGAAAAAGTAATTCTTTTGTATTTAAGTGGCCATTTCTACCCTTCCCCCTGCCCTGTCACCTTTTTTTCTTCTCTCTGTGAGTCCCAGACTGTTGTTTAGTCTGAATACACCATAAAAAAATGAAGAAACAGAAATCATCAAGAAAGCATTTATTCCCCAAGCTTGGGATTTTTTTAATTTTGGTGCAATACCACAGTGAGCCTGCTGCCATCCTCTAAAATATTGCTAATGTTAACTGACTGTATGAAAAGTAGCATGAGATAAGATTGCCAAAATGGGATCAGGGACCTAGTTATAGATGTATAGAAATTCAGCACAGAAAAAGGTTCTATAGTAAGTGGCATCACACTGGCTTCCTCTGGACCTCAGACTAAAAAGGGGAATAAACTGAGAAAGAAGGAGCTTTTTTTACAATCTAAGTTATGTAGGAGCATCCATACAGATTTTTTTCTCATTGTTCAGGAAGCTCAATGCTCCCCTGCACAGTACTGAGCTGACACAAATGAGTTTTCAGTGACCACTTCCTAAGATTCTTAGGCACTTGCTGGCATTGTTAACACAGGGGTCTGGATTATAGCAGTTTTACTGAAATCTGTGCTAAGTTTCTCTTTTGCTTTTAACCCAAATTCAAAGTAAATAAATTATCGAAGGGACTGCAAGTCAGTAGGAAGCAGGTCACAGAATGGTGAGAAGAAGCAAAGGGGATCCAGACACTTTTCCCCACAGGCTCAGCAGCAGACAAGCATTCCCTGTTGCTCTTGCGGCCCCTGGTTCTCCAAAGCAGCCTGTCCTCCTGTCACCACAGGCAACCCAGTGCCGCATCCCCAAGGGCAGCCTGGACGCTGCTGTTCTGTGGGCATGCACTCTGCCCATGTGGTGTCATCCCATCCTACCCCTTTGGTACATCCTACCCCATTCAGAGTGACCAGGGTGGAAGTAACCTCTGCTGGGGAGGAGGGAGCTCTTTTGGAGTAGGAGCCATGAGACCACGCAGTAACATGGGTCTGGGTCTGATGCAACTGGTGCAGACACCAGTGGCGTTATGCTCCAGGGGAAACATGCTTAGTGAGGCTCCAACAAGGGTGGCTCCGAAATGACTGGAAGCCACCCTTTCTGATTGTCTTGGAGCCCTTTTAATGCAAATGCCTGCCTTATAATCAGGGTTTATGTGTCCAGCTGTGGAACTGCTTGCCTGCTGACACTCTGTGCAGTGTGCCTACCTTTAAATCAAAGTTCAAATGAAAAGGGCACCTCTGCCTGGCCTCCTCTGGCTCCTGAGCAGCACAGTTTCAAAGAACTCAAGGATTGTTAAGAATCACATAGTTGAAGAAATTGATATGAAGACCTAAGGAAAAATAGAGTTGAGAAGACAGACTGGCATATGCAAGAAAAAAGCTGAAAGAAAATACTGACAAAGGAGATGGGTTGCAATAAAAGATGGAATGATAAATATGCAGGATACATAAGAGAAAGAACATGATTTCATATTTATTTTCCTAATCTCCAAGCAGGGAACTTAACTGATATGTAAAATGTTGAACAGACTTTTGAATACATATTGAAAGAGAATGAGCAACAGCCAAACTATCATACTCGTATCTACTTTGTGTCTGGATAGATATTTTCTGCCTTTCTGGGTAGAGGACTATACTTTCTGAAGGTACTTTTGTCCAGGGCTTAAAAGCTTTTTAAAAGTCATGTGAGGGTTGGGAAGGGCTGGCCATTCAGCTTGGTATTTAGCATACTCCATTATTGTTCTGACTGACTTCTGTATCCTGCATGTTTTCCCAGAACAGCTGTGATGTGTTAAGGACTTTTTCTTCCTGTATGAAAAATAATTTTATTAAATCACTTCCCAGGTGTTATTTTGCCAATTAATCCCATGCATTCCTTTATACCCAGTGACCACATTAAATGCTCATTTTTATGTCTCTTACGTTTCAGTGTACGTGCAGAGTGTTGCTGTGCTGATTCCAGATATGAGCTATATGGTCTCTTCTTATTTACAAACACATAAGCAAATTCTGGTCAAAATAATGAAAAAGAAATCCTCCAGGGCAGCGAACAGAAATATTCACATAATAAAATACAGAAGGTAAAATAAGTGGACGAATAAAGCATAATACCTAAGGGTGGTAGCAGTCTGCTAAATCTGATTACTTAAAATGAAATACGGGTAGTGAGAAAGCGAATCTAAAAGCACAGAGATAATGAAAGTTTGAGCTTCTCAAATAGGAACAGTGTGCATTCAGCTCCTAGAAAAAAGTTTATGTAGCCTTTTTAGTAGCAAGTAAGATTCAGCAATATATTGTAAAAGTTTTCATCAAAAGTGTTAGGTTAACTATAGCTTCTTTAGTAGTTATTGGCAGAAAAGTTGTCTTCTAATACAGCTGTAAAGAGCCACAAACTCTATAAACACAGTAAAAACTGATACTAAGAAATACAGCTAGATTTGTTTCTCCTAACGTTTTTGTGCCTAGCAGTGATCACTTACATAGAAGAAAATTTATTGCTGGCACATGTGAATGGAAATGGATACAATAACTGGGTAATCTTCAAGACAAAACTTTACATTAAGGTAGAAGTCTTGCTCTGCAAGCTTATACCACAAACCTGCAAGCATTCACCTACATGAGTATGTGTACACATATTTTGACCAATTTTCTATTTTATCTGTGGATTAAAAAGTGTTTCTACTATTTAGTATGGAAAGAACTGAAGGACTTTGTCATATAATACTGGTACACAGCACATAGGCTTGGTGACTTACTAATACAGACCTGTTCTCAGATTATTTTTACTTTCTTCATTCTGCAAAGAGAATATATGCAGTCCCAAAACACATCACTGTCATTCATCAAAAGGTAGTTTATATGTCATCGTTATTATTACAGCTGTGTGGTAAATTATTTTCCTGAATTCAAAATTACTCCAAACTTCATAATGATAAAAACAATACACTGTTGTGTGTTCAGAATGGAGACCTCCATTATTTTGATTAGAAATCTACCACTGCAGGAACTGGCACACTTGCTTTTGTCATAAACTCTGGTAACAGTATATACATCAATGAAAGAAACTTTCCCTCAGAAAATTCTAATCACTTCTAGCTCTGACTTCATATCTCAGAGAAGTAGTTCACTGTGGCAGGTACGTTGACATCTTGAATTAAAAACTTGCTGGTTCTCTTTGGCTAGTGGGAAATTTGGTGAAAAATAATCTGCAGCTCTGCTTTATGTAAGCCTCCTATGTAACAATGTAATGTGTAGGGAAGGAGAAAAATGCTGTTGCTTTCTACTGTTCCTTCACTCTCTCAGCAGGGTAAGGACAGGGAATGAGAAGGGGGAAGGCAAGGTGGGAGTGGGGGGAAGGTGATTATTAGTTTTTGTCTTTTTTTCTCACCATCCAACTCAATTTTTAATTGGCAATAATGAAACTACTTTTTCCCCAAATCGAGTCTGTTTTGCCCATGATGGTAATCGGTCAGTGATCTCCCTGTCTTTATCTCGACCCACAAGTGTTTCCATCTGACTTCCCGCCTTGTCCTGTTGAGAAGGGGGAGTGAGAGAGCAGCTGGGTGGGTGTCTGGCATCTGACCAGGGTCAACTCACCACAATTTGTTAGAACTTATGTTAGTATGAATACTGCATTAAAGTATTTGTTAATTATTTGATCATCTTTTACTTTCTACAGCATCACAGTCAGGATTTTAAAGAGGCCTCCATAAATCAATAAATTTGAGACAATCTGAAGACTCTGATGAGAACTGTTTGAGCAATTTTTTTATGAGGAATCATAGGATTTATATTATGAGTTCACATTATGTTTTTATCACCAGATTTAGTGATACTGTTATGTAAAATTATATATTCTTTACTTTGGGGGATTCACTAATCTGTGTTTCCTGAAGTACTTTAGTTGCAATTGAATTACTTTTTTCTAAGACCATTTCTCTAACTAGGGAGATTTTTGCTTCCCATATGGCTCATAGGGTTAAACCCAATTTAAAACTTCATAGCCCCTTAATTTCCCTCAACAGGATAAACAGAAAATATTTACCTCAGGAAAAAAAAAAAATTAAGTGGTGATGAGAATTTTCCTACACTTTTACAAGAAGATGTCTTTGCTTTTCATTTTTTCCTCAAACAAGATAAAATACATGTAAAGGTCAAATGAAGAAGTCATTCAAACATCACTTTTGGACTTGGTATTCAACCCTCCTTCGGAACTGTCCACTGAGCCAAAATAAGCTCTACCATCTACTACAGATTAATCAGTTATGCAATATATAACAAATGCTTTCACTAGGGTCTTCATGTCCTGTTTACCCCGATGCACTAAACTAATGCAAATTACAACTATTCACTGTTAGTTCAATATGGCATGTTCTAAGTAGACTTAACAACAAATGACCGAATGGGTTTAGCAAATAAAACACTACTAAAGCTAGGATAAATTACACAGACATTCCTTCTGCTAGGCAAACAGAGTGTTTACAGCTCCAGTAATGTTTGATAATGTTTGCTTATTTGTTAAAAATAGAGGGAGGAAAAAAATAGCGTTTTATTAATGAAATGAGCCTTTTTTGTCAAAAGTTTCCAGGCCATACTCAATGTCAGCTTTTTTTCCCAGATATTAACTAAGAAAAACTTTGAATGAGAAGATTACTTTAATAAAGCAACAAAAATCTGTGAGATCTAATGATAAATATAAATATTTTATAGCCATTTCCATTAACTATGCATAATTGTTAACTAAAAGCCAACGCTTTAAAGCCTTTTTTTTGTCATGTCCTCAAATCACGAGATGAAGAGTACTCAACACCAAGGCTGTGTCTATCTCAGTAACTATCATGTACCAATAAGAGCAAACTTACAAAGAAAAATAGCTAACACTGAGGACCAACAACCACACTGTATGAGAGGTCAGGGGGTGCATGATATTGACTCTAGTTTGTTTCCATGGCCTGAATGTTCATTAGTGGATGCAGTGTACCAGGTGTGCTCCTGAAGCATATCTGTGGTTTAGCATCATCCAAGAGAAATACAGTTCATGAACTCCAAGATCACTTAATTTTAAAATCAAAATAATGTAAGTGGGTGTGAATCAGGAGATTCACAGCAAAAGATGACTCTTGATGCAAACCAAAATGCTAACGCAGATGCGCTCAAAATGGAAGGAATAAAAGTAGTATAGTTTTCAGACACAGCACGGCAAGTAAGAGTGTGAGTTTTCCTGCACTGCTCTGCTGAGGGACATCTCCCCTTACTGGAAGGATCACCTTTAAAGGAAAACATTTACATTCAGCTCCTGACTCTCATATAGCCAGACTCAAAGATGCCTATAGGTGAAATGTTCCATATATCATTCCCCTCCCAAGTGGTGAGTTTTAATGAACCAAATGTAGCAGCTATTTTTAATATAGAGATGTATCTGCTTCTTAGCAGAGTGTCTTCTTTGGCTGCTCAAAGCATTCCTTATGCTTCTCCTGTCCTAATGCATTAAAAGGCGCCACAGATGCATTGTATAACAAAGCCTTCCATTATATATGATCTCAGTTTAAATTTCACATAGTAATACATTTTTTATGTAATTATCTTCTCTACTTATCCTAGCATTGTAGACCTTTTCTTCATCTCAGTTTTGATGACACTGTATTTCATCTAACACTTGAATAAAACTTATGCCAATATATACTTTCTCTCAGCCTTATAACCTTTTGAGCCTCTTATATTCCATTAAGCCTTCTACTAAATGTGACGTCTCAGCTTTATTTAGATCTCCCTCTCCCTGCAGTATCTTTAATAGCTGTATTACACTTTTATTCCACCAAGGAACAAGGATTTTTATTACCTTTCAAGCAAATGGATTAAAAATATTTTTATTAGATTCTCTTACAGCTGCATTCACCTCATTAGTATTAAAAAAGTCAGTATCATCATTTGTATATATCTTATTCAATTGCCTATAAACCTTCTCATTCAGTCCTAGGTGAAAATGTATGAAATTCTGTTTTAGAAAACAAGTTGACTTTTTCTTCTCAAACTGTTTTTTGAATAACTTGTCTAATGGAGGGAAGGGAAGCCCAGCAGAAATGCTTACAAATATTTGACTAATGGTTCTGGCCAGTGGTTCTGGCGTTCATGTATTGTGTCCTTGCATTTGAAAGAACAGTGAAGTATGACATAAGGCAGCAAAGTAGCATTATCCTGTTAAATTGCTGCTTATATTCAGAGTATTTTTATACCTCTGCTCCAAGTGTAAGACATATAGCCAAAAGAATGCCATAACATACTCTGCTTTGTAAAATCCTATACCAGAAAACTACTGCAGAACTCTGGACTCTGGCCATATCCTTTCATGTATAATGTCAGCCCTGAAAAAATATGTACAGATAGATGGAAATAAGTCTACTATAAACCCTTTGTCTACATTGCCCAAATCTTCAATAGACACAATCTAGTTAAAAGTGTTATCTCCTTGTATCACTGTCAATGCTGTCTATACTAGCCCATTAATTTGACAAAATGCCATTAGAAATTTTGCAGTGATAATAACAAAAGGAGGAGAGTAATAGAAAGACTCTGGACACTTTTTCTTCATGCAGTTGAAGTGAATAAAGAAGAATTTCCTATGTTGGCTTCATAGCAGCTACCTGAGTGCTAATTATGACCAAATAGTTTGGAGGAAAGAGCTCATATTGCTCCATGCAATCATAGAGATTCCTTTCCAAAACCCCAATTTTGGTCTTAAAAGAAAAAACAAAAACCAAACATATTTCAAAACAGATTGATGATTAACAAAACAGAACTTCATATTTTTATTGCTTGTCAAAGAAAGTTTTTCTCTTCACCTTCCAATGGCCATTAATAAAGAAAAGATGCAAGAGAGACCAACTTTTTAAAATAAGGCTAGATGCCACTGAATATTGCTTTTCGCTATATATACCCTTGAATTGTTATTAAATACAAAGTTCAAGCTATGGAAGATGATTCATAAGCAAAGTTGTATATGAAGAAATAATTATATTAACATAAAATCTGTTTCCTCTATATAATTACTCCCTACACACCATTAAACAACAAAACATCTTGTTTTCACACCTTACAATTAAGACATCTCATCTGATTGCTATCAGAGTTTATCAGATAATTGCAGCTATCTAACTTATGAAGTCTCCTTGACAGCATAAGGCACACATGTGCAAACAGGACAAAGAAATCTGAGGAGTTATTAAAGTTTCAAACAAATTAAAAGTAAAGCTAAGAAGCTTGATTGAAAAAAAAAGTTTTTAAGGTAAGTGATATAATCTTTGATTCTCTTTACCACAATTGTATTGCCAATTTTCCTATAAAAGCTCACGCAAACATCATTGTCCCAGATGAGAGTCAGACTGTACTCCACATATTTGAAAATATTACTTCAATGATCCCATTAATATGGAAACAGTGCCATACAATTAGTAAATACAGGTTGACATCACCTTATATATCCAGGGAAGTTATCAACACCATTAATTTAAAATCAGAAACAGAAAGGCACAGAGAGGGTGATTTACTTGTCCAAGCTCAGAGTGGGTATCTGTGGAAGAGACTTTTCTTGACTACGAGACCATTCTTTCTCAATGACGTTCAGCAGAAAAGCAGAGTGTGTTTAACATCACCTCTCTTGTGTAGCACATAAACATTAGCGTAGTACTCCCTAGATTTTTTTCGACCTTAGAGATAGCATTCACATCTGTGCATCTACCTCATGATTTTCATCAAGAAGGTACAATTTAATATGATTAAATTGCAAATGCAGAAAAATACGTTATAGCTACATTCACAGTAAAGATAATTTCACCCTAAGTGAATCCCTACTCTCCTCAGACTTTTCCTGTCTATTACAATAAAAGTTAACTTTATAAAAAGGTAGAAAATATTGAGGTAAACATAAAAATCATGTTAAGATGCTATTAAAATTGTGCTTTTCTTTGATACTGTGAAATATTCCCTGACATAAAGATGGCAAATTGTTTTTGTCAATAAGAACTGTAAAGAAACAATTGTTTTCTAAAGCCATCGTTTTAAATTATCATTAAGCCATTTTTGCAATGTCTTATTAATAATACAGAATTGTGTTTGTTAATAATTTACACAGAGACTTGACAGTTTTCCCCCAAGCAAATCAGTCATTATTGCTACCAAAACAATGTAACTTATTCTGAGTAGCACTGCTTTTTTTGCCGTGTTTTAGGGAGAAAGCAAGCACTGATGCTCACCACAATTATACTGACATGAGCAGAGGAAAAACAAAGGCTGCTATTCAGTATTTGTCTACATGTATGAAAGAAGGAATAATGGCATTATAAATGAAGAAGCTAGTCTATGACCAAGAAACATTTGTTCTACTGTATTTTCACTATCTGCCTGTATTAGTGTGACTGCGTCACTCAAAAATCAGTTATATGTTTTACAGATTTATATTAATTTCTAATTTCTGTTGCACATATTTATTTTTAAAAAGAACAAAACACACAAAGCGGATTTTAAAATAACTTTACAGCTTAAAGAAAAAAAAACCAAACCACAAAATATAAACAAAACCATGTATTCTGCAGGGAAAAGGATAGTGTGAATTTTCTAGAATGCTGACAGACGATATGCACCTCAAGTATGGGGCACCTACACACCAGCTTCCCTAGCCTTCCCTTACCACAGGCACAGAGAGCAGAGATGAAAGTGTTCCAGCCTCCTAGACCTATATTGGTTTATAAGATGTCTTCTTTTTCCATTGCCTTCAAGAATTTCCCTGTTTCCCTCTGGTCTTTGCCTGTCACCAACACCTGGCTCAATGTGTCTGCAGATAATTTGAATAACAATCTACCACAGTAAATTGTTACATAAAGATGCCAAGCTGCAGATTTCCCTTAAATAAGTAAACTTAGACAAAATGGACAGGAGCTGCTCTCTAAATAAATAATTAACTAAAAAAAAAAAGAAAAAAATAGATCTGATCATGCTATATAGGTGGGATCTAGCAGAGACAAATATTAGTTATAACAGATTAAGATATGCTGGCTGTTGAATTATATACTCCAATGGAAAAAAAATGGTTCTGCATTTAATAAATAACTATACATATATATATGTATTATGTGTATAACAGCTGAAGTGCTTAATGAACAGTGACAGAAGCAGATTTTGATGCAAGTAACGAATATCATACTTCATCTACCTAATTGCAGAGAGGTTGTGTATCTTTACCAAAACAGACAACATGCTCCATCAGTGGTGGTAGACTGGACATTGGAGGGCCTCTTCTATTTCCATTTATCCTCACCTCTCACTCACTGGCCCAATGCAGGAATGTAACTCCCTGTATCAGCTTCCTTCTTAACTTCACATAAGGTTCATCTCATTTATAAAGAACTGAGCTGAGTACTGAAATAAAACTTTAAACAATCTTTTCCTTAGCCAAGTCAAATACATTAAGATAAATATGTCAAAACTAAAATCATCATGGCTGTCCTTTAAGCCACCTGTTATCCTTTCTTCCTTTCTATTCCTCCTATAAAAGGTGCTAGGTACTGTATCCCAAATGTTTTTCTGTGTTTATTCTAGCTCTATGCGTAATAAGGATTTTTCTCTTGTAAGTAGTGCACAAAGACAACTCTGTACATAAAAAATAGTCCATAAAAAACCCACTTTTTTTGATGCATAAGCAAACTCTGCTAGGAGGTCATTACACGTCACCAACAAAATTCTGTGTCTTTGAGAACTGCTACAGCTATAACTCCAATGTAAAACTGTAATAATTAAGAAAATAAGAAACAAAAATATTAGACACATTTCATCTAATAAGAAATCCCCAAGAGATTTATGGTCTTTTCTTCCAAAGGAAAGGTTTGACAAATATGCTATCAACAGGTAAAGGTAAGAAATAAATGAATATCTTCACTTACATCTCATGTATACAATTTAAATAAATGTAACAACATAAATATGTAAGCATGATAGTGAAACTCAAAACTCCTAAATATTCCTAAGGCCAGAAGTTATAATTAACATTAGATAAGAATTTTTCCATAATTGCCTCTTAATTTGGATTTTACTACTCAGAACTGGGTTTTGCTACTTTGGAGGTCTGCTGGTAAGGCATTATCAGGAGAGGTAAAGGTTTTGATTCTGGTGGCTTTTTTTTCCTTTGTAGCTGTGTATGGATTAAGGGATGAAGAAGGAACTATAAACAGAGGATATCTTACTTGTAGCTAGATAAACAGTGATCTTTTTTTAATAACCTAATTTTAACTGTGTGTGATGCCCATTTTGATCACTTCCTGGAATTATTCTACTGAAGAACATTTACTGACAGGAATATCACGAAATATTTCTCTAAGACAAATTTCAAAGTCAAACCAGACATCTCTCCCAGTAAGATAATCCCTAGATTTATGTTTAGCCAGTAATAAAGAAGATGCATATCACTCATACTTCACAATATGATCATTAGACTTATAAAGTTTGCAAGCAATCCAGAAAACTGTAATATGGTTTCAAATAATATAAATATTTTTGTGGGTTTTTTTGGTTTTGGGGTTTTTTTTTGCTCCATGATGGGTATTGAGTAGGGAGAAACACAGTCTGTTTCTTTTAAAGCTCCATTTCACTATTAAGGAAACCAGCCACCCCGTATTAGTATGCTTAGTGGATCTAACAGCTTTTCATAAATATCAATGAGATATTTTGTTATTTAATCTACTTATACTTCCCCTTAAGCAACATTACCCTTTTATAAGCAAGTTGGTCTCACCTTCTATTGTTGGCCAACAGATACCATGATATGATCCCATTTCCAATTGCTTACAAATTCATCTCACTTCAACTTTTTTTTTTTGTCAGGGTAAGAGAAAGATTTGAATGGACAATGAAAATCAGATCACAGGTCAGCGGACAAGTCTTCAAATAAAATTTTGTGACGTAAAACTATGACCAAGAGTTATACTAGAGGGTCTGAGCCTTTCTGGAGAAGACTAGGTGCCTAGAAGAAGGCTAGACCTGGGAGTCTGAGCAGGGTTGTGAGAAATGGTGAGGTTAAGGAAAGCCAGTTGGCTACAGAAGATTTTGAGATGAGAGAAAAGGGAAAGCTGAGAATTAAGAACAACCAAATACATTTGACAAATACTACTTTAATGTTTCTATGTTACTTTAAGCACTCATCCTAAAGATTAAGTTGTGTCCATATAAAGAATACACAGAACATAAATATGAACAAAAAAATGGAAGACCAACTTCCAAAAGTCTGAGAAATAAGAAACTTTTTACAGTACAAGAGGAGTGGAAAGGGAAGCACTCATGTCAGAACACAGGTGGCCCAGGGGAAGTTCTTTCTTAAATTAAAAACTTGCTGATAAAGGATACTCAGTGGAAGCTAGTGAGAACGGTAATAAATCATGAGGATCAGAAGATAATCAGCAAAAACTCCCAGAGGACAAAATAACTGAAATACTGACTTCATATGAAATTTCTCTCAAAACTGCCCAGTGTTGTTCTACACGAGGGTAGCTGATGGGTTGTCAATTATTAGAAAAGATTCTAGGCAGCTTTATGAGACTACAAGCCATGAAGTCAAATGTCCGTACTAAGCACATCAGTAGGAATAGTCTGGAACTATTAGAATTACTGAGATAATGCTTGCTGACAGTACTGAATTCAAGGTAGTAAAGCTGTTAACCAAACATGACGAAGTTGCAAAGGAATCTCATAACATGGAAAATTCTGTAATAAAATGGCAAATCATTTTAGCATAGATAGATGTGAAATGCCATACCTCCAAACTGAATTCCCTAATTTTATGTAACAGAAGATTGGCTCTGAGCTGGGGAATGCCACTCAGAAAGGAAACCTTGGGCAGAAGGTGAATGAATGTTAGATATCATCCAAGAAGGAATAGAGGACAAAAGAGAAAACAATGCCATCCTACAATTGTGCGTCAACTTTCATCTTGAACACGTCCTGCAGTTTTGGTGCTTCCATCTAAAAAAGAGTATACTAAAACTGGGATATGCTCAAAGAAAGTAACAATGATGATCACAGGTATGAAACAGATGATGTTTGTGGAGTGGATAGGCTAGAGTGCTGCCATTTAGAAAAACAAAGGATGACTAACGTAGGAAGAGACAGCAGTCTAGAAAAGTATGAGAACTGTGGGCTACTTATTTTCTACCTCTAATGAAAACACCATAGGATATTACATGAATCGAAGGAGTGACATTCAAAACACACTGAAGGGTATGATTCTTCACACAGGATCTAATTAAGCCATGAAACTCCCTACCGTGAGTTATTATGAATACTGAACAACTGCAAAAGCAATTCTATAAATCCATATAATTAAAAAAATTAATTAAAAAAAATCAAGGATTATTTACACATAGATAGCAGCTCTGGCTCAAGAAGTTCCTAAGCTGAAAATCACTGGTGGCCGGAAGAGTGTCATTATCTAATTTATTTGTCATAGTGATCTTTCCTAAGTATCTATTTATTGTCCACTCTTGAAAATAGGATTCAGGGCTTCTTGCGCATCTGGTCTGAATTGATATGATTACTCTTATATTTTTACGTCCCAGTAAAGGTAGAATGTGCATCCTCCCTTTAATACTTTTGTTTATTTATTACAAAAAGTATTACATACAATATTACAGTCTGTAATGAATCCTATTCTTTCTATTTAACTTCTGTTTCATTAAGTAAGCTGGATGGATGTCTCCAATTAAAGAAAAAATAGTATATGTTCATGTAGTTTATCCCATAATTTGCCCTATTTCTGCACCTATCATGGGTGTAGATGGATAGCAAATTATTAGCTTTTGAGTTATTTTGATTACTAGCAAGAATTAGCCTTTGAACGTTTAATCTAACGCTCTCCTAACAATAATATTTTTCATGTGTAATTATAAAATACATAAATATCTCTATGAAGGAAAGAAAAAATGAAGGGAAAAGCAACAGTGAGAGGAAAGCGTTCTTCCTACTTGGTATTATTCTCTTCAGACTGAAACATTAACTTGTAGCATAAAAGGCCTGTTATTTGGAAAGGAACTTTCTCTCAGCCAGCTGTGGTTTGGTAGACGTCAAACTACATTACCATGGTGCCAAATCTGAGATGATAAACCCCCCTCTTCAGCTTCATGACTGTGCTAAGCAGGCTAGATAGCTATAAGAAGAGATGCTCTTCATAGACATTTGGTTCATAGCAAAGGTGTAAGAGTAGGACTACTTGCACTCATCTGTTCAGGTATCTTTGTACATTAAAGTACTGTAAGGTAATGTGGTTTAACCCCAGCTGGCAACTAAGCCCCACCCAGCTGCTCGCTCACTCCCACCCAGTGGGATGGGGGAGAGAATCAGAAGGGTAAAAGTGTGAAAATAAAGACAGCTTAATAAGTAAAGCAAAGCCACGTGCACAAGCAAAGCAAATCAAGGAATTCATCCCCCACTTCCATGGGCAGGCAAATGTTCAGCCACCTCCAGGAAAAGAGGGCTTCAGCATGCGTTAACGGTTACTTGGGAAGACAAACGCCATAAACTACGAATGTCCTGCCCTCCTCCTACTTCCCTCAGCTTTTATTGCTGAGCATGACGTCCTGTGGTCTGGAACATCCCTTGGGTCAGTTGGGGTCAGCTGTCCTGGCTGTGTCCCCTCCTAACTCCTTGTGCCCCCCCAGCCTCCTCCCTGGTGGGGTGGGGTGAGAAGCAGAACAGCCCTTGACTCTGTGTAAGCACTGCTCAGCAATAGCCAAAATATCCCCATGTTATCAACACTGTTTCCAGCACAAATCTAAAACATAGCCCCATACTAGCTACTATGAAGAAAATTATCTCTATCCCAGCCAAAACCAGCACAGGTGAAAACCACTGTAGTCAGAAAATGTTCAATGACTGCTTCATTTTAAACACTGGATTAAAACTTGCAAACTGTTAAGTTATTGGCTAAATGCCAACGGGTTTTAATAAGGCTGGCAGAAATAGAAGAAATGGTTGGATTTTCTCTGCACTGGAAAAAAGGAATAAATGATTTAATAAATATTTCTAAACTAATGGAGATTACATATATCAACTTTAGTCAACTGATTTCACTGGCATACGCTGATGAAAAACTGGAGTGACATTAATGGTGAACTAGGCCTTTAATTTTTATCTCAATAACATTACCTTAATCAGAGGTGGTTTATGCTGTAATTTCTTCCCATTAAGCCTCTCTAAGATTCAGAAGGTTCTGTCCCCCAGTAGCCCACCTATGACCTTGCTTTAGAGACATTATCGTCACCAGTCTTTGTAGCATCATTTTGTTCCATTTTAAAAATCAAATAAAAGTCAGTATTTATTTGGTGACATTATGTAGTTCAGTTAGGCATATTTATACCACCATCAGTCACAGAATGTGGTTTCAGAGATGTTCAAAAGCTGCTGATTTTTTTGAGAACTGAAAAAAAAAAAAAAGACCCTATAAACTCTGAGAATAATAAAGGATGTTCTGTCTATAGGCAGGATTCTTATTACAGAGAACATCACATGCTGGAACCCGAGACAATCAGGAAGGTAATAAAATAGCTCCACAGCAGCCAAGATTTCTTACTTCACCTACAGCACGTTGAATTTGTATGTAATAAAATGCTCAGTGAAATAATTTTTCTCAGAATAAATTGCTGGTAAAATACGAGTACTTTGACAGACTGGCAGAGGTAAATACATTACCTTTGATTAAAAATTCCACAATGATCTATTTTTTCAATTACCTCCCTTACTTTTGAGAGATTAAAGGTCTGTACCCTATTAATAGTTCTCATGCTGATCTTTTTGTAGCATTTTTAGAAGTCAGTTATTCTGCATGATACTTCAAAGTGCTATCTATTCCATTTGGAAAAAGAAGTGACATACATGTTACGGATTCTAACACTTGTCTATCAAAATAAAAGAATTTAGGGTAAAAAGACCCCCCCCCTTTTTTTTTTCCCCCATGAAATACTCTAACATTACTGAATTAATTTGCACATTGAAAAGATGTGAGAGAAATAGGTATGAATCCACAGTACAACTGGCAATTGAGGTTAAGGAAAATATTTGAAGATAAGTAAATCACAATGATATATCCAAACCCATATGAGTCAATATAGGAATTATGCTTATTTTAATAATCTTTGTGGAGTTCTGTAGTTTTCATCAATTAAAAAAAAAAAAGAGGGAGAGTTCAAAAACCTCAATCAGCTTTTATAATTTTATTACTTCAAAGAAAACAAGAACTTTTTTTTTTCATTTCCTCTTTTATTCTGTATTTTAAGGAAGGACTTAGTGTAGAAATGAATGGGTTAGTTTAGAGGTAGAGTGCAGGTACCTTCTTAAAGACAATTCTGTCAGAAATAGGCCCATACTCATGTTTGAAAATAACTAGGATTAATTTTATAAATCTTCTTTCAAAAATGTAAATGAAAGTGCTCTCATTTTTATAAGTGCTACAAATCGCCCTAGGAAATCTGGTTCAGAAAACTACATCTCTCTCAAATGACTGCTCCCAAACAGTAATTTCTAGCACATATCAGAAACAGAGGAGGTATACTTTAAGAAAAATGCATTTTTTAATTAAAGAAAAGTTTTGAAAGAAAATTCTGCTCTGCTTTCTGGCCAGCACCCTTTACAGTATTGCTGAGTGAACTGCATGGTAAACTATCAAATGCTGACTTTTGAATAGAGGCTGTCTCAGGCAATATTTCATGGACAAAGATTGCACATGCATAGTGTAGTAATTATCGCTTTTAAAATGTGCTGTATTCATTACTTTAAAAAAAACCCAAACAAATAGAATACAGATTATTAACTATAACTTGAATGTGCCACAGGGTTAACCTCCTTATTAGAGTACCAAAGTAATTAATGTTTTCAGAATATTAGTTTCCACAGCTGTATGAGAAACAAAGTAAAAAATGGAATCCTGTTGCTTAGAAATCTCTACTTACAATGATCAGCCATTCAAGATAACAAAAAGTACAGCTTTACTTTTATCTCAATAGCAGTATTTTTGGAGAGCATGGATGCTACCTTCTATAAAGTTTTACTATGATGAGCAAAGATGAATCATCCAAATAATTGTAATTTCCTCTTGCTATTTTTTACTACAGGAATTTAAACCTAAATTTTACTTAGTAATATTAACTGCTATTCTGTTACAGTTGCCTACTGACAGCTGCAATTTATTCACCCCATTTGCCTCATACAATAGTTATATTGTAACCCAGTCCCTCCTGCATTGTTTCTATAATGAGCTATTAAATTCCCTCTCATTAAAAGTCAGGTTTAGTCCCTTCTCTTATATGTCACACCTTTGCTCCCACTTATTCTCAATCCTCATTTTCAGCAACTTGATCACCTCCATCTGAGTACCAATCTCAAAGGGTATTCAGTTTATAATCTAATTAATTATTAGGTGAGATATTTTTTTCTTGGAAGTTAAAATACATGAATGTTAATGTTTTCTTGATTTAATAATCCTACTAATATTTAGTAAGTCTGAAGTATGAACAAGTTAGTCATTCAAGGAAGAAAATCCTGTAAAATTGTCTTAGCCTGTCATTGCTATTTCACCAATGAATAAGACATCAATCTTGATACAGTTTCATAATATTGAATACTTTATTCATATTGCAAGGAACTAGCAAAGATCAGAAGAAAATGCATCCCATACATAGTTCCTTTTCTTCACTTGAATTATATCAGGGGTTAATTTTGTCATGGCATGTCTGAATGACATAGCATAGATTAAAGAATGCAAGCATAAGGGGTGGAATTTTGATTCTGTTAGAGAGAGAGGGAGCTTTGCTTTAATTCTAGTCAAGCTAGGATTTTACCTTACAAGCTTATCAAAAAATTTCAGCTAGCTCCTTTGATCCAAAACTGTGATGAATTATTGCTTTGTAATCCAGTAAACATGACTGAAGTTTAAACTCCAAACAGATACACAGAACAATTTACAGAAGACAACAGAGTAAAAATGTGTAATAATCTCTGGTTTTAAAAATACAGATAGGCCATATTCTTTAAATATCGCATAAATCATGTTGGTGTATATTTTTTTACAAATTTTATGAAAATTATTTTTGTGTAACATTCTATTTTAGAATTAAACATTCAAAAACAAGTAACATGAAAATATTTAGAAATCAAGATCTTCAGCTACTCTTACCACAAACTTTATAGAAAAAACTATTCAATAGCGTTATAAAATTAGGTTCACAGATATCCAAACTTTTTCTTAGTAATTCTGTCTTTACCTTATTCATAGTGCTGTAAAAGATTCATCGGTCTTTCCTTTAAAGGAGTTTGTTAAGCACCGCCCCCCCCCCCCCCTTCCCACTGTTAATGTCTAGTTCCATTTCCACTAAAATGCAAATTTAATCAAGTACAGGTTGTTCCCATACCACCTCTTCACCTGGAAAAAACCAATAACAACAGGAATGCTGTTCAATTGACTGAAATGATGAATAGGTTGACTCAAGTGCAAGTTAACAATATAAGCTTATCACCAAAAGCTCTATGCAAAGGGCTACAAAAATAAGCCCATGTAGTATGAAACATCTGTTATTTAATGAACAAACCTGTTAGCATAGCTTGCAGAAACACATAGGACAGATTCTTCCTGTTAAAACATTTTTTTTTCATTTGGATGTCTTTTTCCTTAATATTCTAAAGATGTCAAGGTGTTTGAAGATTCATATTCTCTATGACATCCTTCCCTCACTAGTCTGACTGACTGCATCTCAGGACCAGAAGAAACTCTTCCCTATCAAATTGTCAACATACATGCATACACATGCATACACATGCATATGTACATATATTTGCATATACACGTGCACACAAATCCAGATTGTCGTTTTTCCCACTTTTATTACAGATGACAGAACTATGGTTATTTGTTTATAATCAAATTTTAGATCATTAGGATATAAGTCACCAAGCTGATGAGAATGCTTGAGTTTGTCAGAGTTTTTGTCCGTTTTCAGCACAAATATGAGCTCAAAAGTCATCTTTCAGAATTAGAGGCCTCAAAATTTCCTAATGGACTTTTCTTCATGACAATGGCAGAAGGGCTGGCTCTGAAGTCTTCAAAGACTATATTCTTCCATCTCAATCATTCTGCATCCTTTGCAGGAAGAAGGGAAATAAAGATTCAGAGCCTGAACTAAACCTTTTGAGTAAACACAGAATCCATTCATGGCAGGGGTGTTGTGCTAGTAGTTTTCTAACTTTTGAACAAGATACAGTCCTTGTATTTCTGTACGCTGAGATAGCAAGTTGCAGCCTACTGTCGTCATGTATTCATCAGTCTGTTTTCAGCTACTTCTATGTACAAATCCAAGAAGGTGTACAGAGAGCAGAAATGTTCTATGTAAGTGTTTCTAAAGGTTTTTTAAAAATAGAACGTGTCATGTTTAAGTGAACAAATGAATGCTTGCCTACAGTAGATGAAAGAGTTCTAGCATCAATTTAACATGGTCCCAGCTAAAGTTGTGCTAAAATAAAGTTATAAAAAAAAAATATCCTTGGTTGAACATTATATTAAAAGTGCTTCAAAGAAATTACATGAGGGAATCCAGTTGTATTGCTTTTCCTTTTGATAAAATTTGATAAGGTCATTTAGTGCCAAATTACATATTACCCCAAAGCAAAATTAAAGTTTTTGACACAGAGTGGCAGCTGAGAAATGAAAAGCTCTTTGAAAGGGTTTCCAAACCTCTGTTCAGGATTATTTGGAAAATTATTTTATAATTCAGGTTTTCTTTGCTGCTCTAGGGAGGTTATTTGTTCTTCCTAAAGTAGCCTTCACTGCAATAGTGCTAACACAGCAGTGTGTCCTTGTGCTGAAATAGGCCCTGTCTATATTAAGGATTTACAGGATTAAACCGATTCACTGGAAAAATCTGTACTAACAAAATATAACTCTGTTAAGATCAGAGCTGGGCACTTTTGTCAGTAAATAAAATATTTAAAGATAAATGTATATCCTGGCATTGCTGATTTTGAAAATAGATGTAAGTTTTGTTTTAAAAGTTCTATCTGGACCAAAAAAGGCAGGTATTATTACAACATTATTTCCTTTTTGTTCAAGAGCCAAAAGAGTAGAGCTCTATTGCAGGACATCCAAATTCACTTTCCTCATCCACCTGGTGATATTTGAAGCCATAGTCCTAGGACTACCAGGCATTTTTGCGAAAGGAAAGATTTTTTTATAAAATCTCTTATTAGTGAAGCTCCATACTCCATGAATGAATAAACATTAATTCTAGCAGAGTCTAAAGTCCTGCTTCCCAGGGGAGTGTCTTAGGATAAAGCTAGGAGGTATTCTCATTTTTGCTATGGGAATATCTTAACTATTTTAAATAAATTGAAGGGACAACCTTGGAATATGCAGTGAACTCTCCTACCAAACCAGAATGTACAGGCATAAAGACATTAGATCCTGGATCTCTAAGATTCCAGCACAAGAAGAAATTGAATGTATCCATGATAATGAGTGCCCTAGCCATTAAGTTACCAGAAAAAAAAAATAACATCACAGAGATCTTCTTGTATCATTTGTGAAATGAAAATGTTTTTGAAATTTACTCCTTTCTTCTCTTCAATATTCTTTCAAACGTCCATCCCATCAAACAACACATTTGCATTTTTGAGTAAAATGGAAGTTATTATTTAATGGGAGTCACAAATTTCAGCATTATATTTCCACAAGGAAGAAGTGTATTTATTTATCTATTGGTCCTGTAACAATAAATAAAAAAAATTATTTGACTAAGCAGGATGGGATTTTCAATAAGTATCAGTGCATGCAGTACTGTTCTTGTTGAAAAACGATCAGCGTGCTGCCACAGACTTCAAAGAAATAGAAAAGGATAGCGGCCGAGGGGGAGATCATATTATATAGGGGTCATTGTCCCTGTATGAACTTGTGAACTGTAATTTCAAGCTGGCTGTCTACTGCTACTTTTTATCCTAAGTGTTTGAAACCTTTTTCTTGTGTGCAATTTCCTCTTTCTCCCCTTCCCACTTCTACCTGTCATATATGAAATCTTTGATTAGTGCTTTAAAAAAAAAGGAAAATTATTAGAAAGGCTATGACTTTATAATTTATCACCCAAGTATCTGCAGTTCATTTAATATAATATACTGTAGTATCACACAGAGCAGGGCATGCAAAAGTTTAAGTGGTTTCAGCACTCACAAAAGCAGGAATTACAGCAGGATCAAAATCCCAGTACTTTTGCCCTGCCTGTGATGAAAAATCTTCATGGGGACATTTCATAGGTCATTTGTATTGCAATTTAACTCACAAAAGTGAGCCAGACTCCTCTTACATCTGACTGATTCATACTATCTACACTAGAAAAGAAAAACATGTTGCTATATCTCTCATGGGATTGTAGATCTAATGACCAATCTCAATTATCCAGTACTATTTTTCTCCTCTGCAAACCATAGCCTACCTGTAAGGCTCTTTGCCTGATGTATGGGGGAAAAAATCAGTGAGCTAAGTGTTTCTTATTTCCAAATTTTTAATTTGCAATCCATCTCCATTGTCCCTCAAAAAACTTGTGCATGGAAGACTGCATTTCACTTATTCAGTAAAAATAACCTCAGTCCAAATGCAGATTGAGATGCTTTGCAGAGATAGAAAAATATGCATGAAATAATGTTTCATGTGCCGAAAACAAAGGAAAAAATCATTAGCTAAAGATGTATTAGCTTCTAACTCTTCTAATATCATCACTCTATATAAAAATGAATCACCTATATTGCTTGTCTGCTACACACTCATTTAGCAAGTGGTCTACAAAGTGTTTTCTATTAGGTGCAAGATACTTCAACTTAAAAGAAGACATAAAACATGGTTTAGCTGACTTTTATAGCAACCCTAATGAAACTTTCTGAACCTTTGTGGATAATATTTTACAGAAAATGGAAAACAATGGCTGCATGTACAAAAAGGTTGCAGGATATACAGGACACAGTAACAGTTTAAATTATGGAATATACAACAGTGTGTTCCAGCATTTGAAGATTGTAAATTTCAACATTATTCTGCCTGGCTTGTACCATCTGCAGGAGCTAAAGAGCTAAAGTAGACATCCAGAGTAAAGGGATGTGGCCAGACTCAACTAGACCCTGTACAAGGGAACATAGTTTTGAGGGCATAAAGCAGAGTTGGGAATGAATGTTATTTGTGAGCCTATCTTCTGTTTGTCTCTTTGAAAGTGCTGCATTTAGTCTTTGATAACTTAAGGAAAGGAGGGCAAAGGAGCACAGATGAGGACTTCTGTTATTTTGGTCTAGCCTAGAGTATAGTTTAGAGTGTCTAAGCATTTCCTACAAAAATTCACTGCTATTATCTCCCACTTCCCTAAGAGGCTGGGAATCGGTTTCCATTGGGGATTCTCTGGTGAAAACCACACCTTATTTCACAGCTGATTTTTGAATAGGAGCTGAACAAACTGGCCCTAGAAGGGTCTCCTATGCAAGGATATGATTTTCATAAATATTATGCATATTGCATGGTGTTTATTTTTGATGAATTACCATGGCAGAAAGCTCAAAAGAATTACCTATGTATAAATATCTTAATTAGGTTTGTTACTATGATCTCCAACAACAGAAAAAACGTGGTTTGCAAAAACTGAGCAGTTAAGGTTTGCCTCATGATGAGGACAATCTGAAAGCTGCCAGCAGATGTAGTCTGACATGGGCTCAGATAGGCAGGAATTATAACAAGAAAGTTATTGCCTGATGCCCAAGAGAATAATGAATATCAAGACTGAATTAGTTGTGGGGTATGTAAACAAACATATGACAGTGCATGTACAGGGACTTTTATTCTTACACTATTTCAAATGATTGTAACTTTTAGGGAAGCACTTTAGTTAGGAGAAGCCGCTCTTTGTGTCACCTCATTGCAACATTAAGGTCAAATTCCAATATGAAGTTCAAAAGTTTCCTGAAATAAATTCCTTAGATTGCCTGGTAAGATTGGCTGACCAAGACATGACTGAGGAGTGACTGTTGTTCACCTCTTGTATGAACTTTCCTAATATCTCCTCTTTTTCTGTTGTTTTTTTTTTTAAGCTGATTGCACATCCATTAGCTGGCAGGTGGGTAACTGTACACCTAGCACGTTCCATGGGCCTACTTCCTACGATCAAGATAATAATTTGATTGACTTACTGTCAACTTCATGTTATGTTTGACTAAAGGCAGGGAGAAAGACTGACTATTGCGTTCTTGCTGCTACACACTGGGTAAAGTACAACTATGAGGGGGTGGAATGAGACTGCATCTTTCTTGGAGACCAGTGGACCACACCAGACCCCAGACAGGCAGGGAGACCACTGGCCATGAGAGACAGGAATTTCCTAACATGGCAGCAGAGTAGCTATGAACCAAATTTTGGTGCGACAAGAAAAAAAACCAGAGTTCCCTAAAGACCCAATGATGACTGTGTGAAGGCTTTAGCAGCCTAGGATGCCCTTGACACTTGATAAATGAGAGCAAGTTTGAAGATGATAACTTGCCCAATTACAATGTGCAAGGCTGAGGCAGAGGGAGGAAATAATTTTCAGAACCTGTATCTACTAGCAAAACTGATTTTTCTTTAATTCAATATTAATTTCAATATAGACTATGTTGTAATATAACATCATTAAATATGAAAAGCTTTCTGATGTCTCTTGGTGTCCTTACTTTAAGAAATATACAAAGTTCTACCTCAATGCTCTGGCTGGTCTGGGTTCTCATCTTAGACCATAATAAATGCTCACACAGCAAATTCCTACAAAACCAAGTGTGCCAAAGTGTATACAGACTTAAATTACTGGATTTAAAATAATGAATATTTTTATATTATATAGAATTAAATCACTGGATTTAAAATAGCAAATAAATTTATATTGGGGGGGGGGGGGTCAGTTCTTCTCATTTCCGTCATGTCAGCACACAGTACAGTACTAAAATGCCAGGGTAGCTAGGGCTGTCTACACAGCCTGTCAGTCTGCAGCTGCAGATAACTTTCTTGTTCCTCTTCTACAGTGCAGATCATTTGACAAAATAGTGCCTGTCAAATCTCAGCTTTGCCCGCAAACGCTGTGCTCAGTGTGAAGCAGAGAAGTTCTTTTTAATTAACTTGGATATTGCATTTTGAATAATTTCTTAAGTGAAACTTTTTTTAAACAATCTTTTTCTTAGTACATTCCTAGTATGCACACAGGGACATGGAGATGTGTTTGCAAAACATTGGTAATTCTCAGATCTTGAAGTTTGATATCACTCCAAAGAGGTGATCTGGCTAACTAAAGCCACTCAGATGTTTGCAAAGCCTCTCTGGAGATGTAGTTGATTGAAAGGCTGTAGGAAGCACTGACCCTACTACTAGTGACATGGTGCTGGGGAACAGGAGAGTAGAAACCTGGTTGGCAAAATGCTGAGCTGAAAGACATTATCCATTTGATCCTTAGATTAGCAGCACTGAAAAACCTGGGCATTTCAAAGAATAGAAACATAAGCAGTTTTCTGACATGTTAGCATTATGCAACCTAGTAGGTATTTAAAAGCTTTGGCTCTCCTTCATAAATTACTCTTGAATTTAGGAGGAAAATAATACACAAGTACAATGTGGGGATAGTTCTGAAAATAATCACATCTTCCTTAACATGATATTTCCTTAATGTGATACTTTCTCAGTTATACCTGGATGATATATCTTAGGGTATTTGAGATGCATGCATTCTTTGTAATAAAGCCTGCATAGTTTGATCTGTAGTTCAAACTCTGAGTTACAGAACTCAGGAACACCAGGAATAAGATGTTTACCGTATCATGAATGGAAAACTGGGAGACTGGCAGAGATAGAAGTTTGGAGCTTTTTTTTAATTATTTTTGTGAACATTCCCAGAAGCACTGACTACAGTCATTCTAATAATTTATACAAACAAACAAACAAAATCTTCCTGGCTAAATTCATATTTAATACACTCAGCAATGACAACACAACATGCAAAATGACTGGCTTGAATATAGATAGCCTGCATGAATCACAGCATGTGGAAAAAAAAAGGATTTAATTAGTACCTCTCTCTATGACATAAAATATCAGAGCAAATAAACACATTTGTCAAATGTGAGAAACATTCCGTATCTTCAGCAATTCTACCCATTTCTCATGTTCACTCCAGGCAGCCATTCATACAAAGGAATAATTTCTGAAATTATGAAACTGATTTGGCATGACAGATACGTAAAGTTTAATTTAATATTAGAAAAATAAAAACAAGTATAGGAAGCAAGTATAAAGGCCAACCCTAATGAGAACAACATGTATAGTTTGGATGACAGAGAATATGGTAGTAAGAAAGGTGACTGATGACAGAAAAACTGTACTAACAAGAAATCCTTGGAATCATAAAGGAAGAATAATGCGTCATGTAGGGAAATACAGGTATTGACAACTTCTCATCCTAGTGCTGTGAGTTTATATGACTCTTTATCATGATATTTATACTCATTTCACCTGAATGTCATATACAAACATACTGGCCTGGTTTTTTTCTCTGTGAACAGAAAAAAGAGTTTGTCTGTGTTTCTTCTGGAGGTGGGTGACATGACAAGACCTATTTGTTAGAATAAATTATACTGTCAACTTGGATGATCTGCTTCATCTAAAACAAGGGCTTGTCTTCCCTTATTAACTGCCCAGAACAGGAAATGGAATTAGGAATATGCATTCCCTCACACGGGATGTCAGACCTCTCCTGTGTAATTCACTGGAGAATTACTTCCTTCTTCGTCACACATGGGAGGCATGTCTAGAAATCCCATAATGATTCTGCTACTGTGTAAAAGGGGAAACAAAGGTTTATAGCAGCCCAGTCAAATTATCTGACACTGCAGAAAAAAATCTGAATGACTTTTTAAGAAGAATTAACACAACAGTGAAGCTAATAAAGCTGCAGGCAGCTAAACTTCATTTGTATAATCCTTTTTTCCCTGAAAAATCTAGTGATTCAGCAGGACTAACCATATGCTTAAGTATATGGTTACATGATTTAGTAGTTCAGAAGAAAGTCTAATCTACCAAGTTTGACCTTAAATGCAGTATTTGCACACATCACAAAGAAAATTAATTTTGTGGGTTTTTTTTGTTTGTTTGTTTTTATAACACCCTTTAATTACAAAATTAATTAAATTTTCCATTTGGAAAACTTCTCAAAGAAAATAGTTTACATTTTCTTTCTAGGGACAAAATTTTGTTGACTTTCAACTGTTCAGAATGATAGATTCTTTCATTCAGTGTATTTGTTAGTTATATAACTATTGTGTGTCATCACTGCAGGTTACTGTACATGCAAGTATGCCAATAAGTAATTGAAATAATTCATTACTTATATGGCAGGGCATTTAAATATTAGACTATCTGTATTAAGTGAAGAATTAATCAGTGGTCTGACCATCCATCCTTACTACACTGATGAAGGTAAGAACAATATACCTCGGGATACTAAGGAAAAAAAGACATCACCTTTTTTTGATAACCACTCTGTATTAAAAAATACCATTAAATGCCATGTAAACTTCAAAATATTATTCCAAGAGCTTGCAGTATCTATGTGGAATATTGGCTTTGGATTAATTTGAAACTTAGTTTAAATTCTTGTTAAAATCTAATGAAACTAAAAGGGTATCTCAGAGACTACACTGAATAAAAGGAAGAATTAAATGCTTTTTAAAGGTGTCACGGAAGCTCCTCATGATAAAGAGAGCATGAATATAAAATTCAAAACCAAATACAACTCAGTTTACATATAGTACCAAATTTCAAGTTAATGAGATTAAGTAGATCCAACAGCTATCCACAAAAGTGTTGATTCAATGAAAAGTAACAGCTGGTGGTATGTGAATCCAGTGAAGCCCCTGAAAAGAATTATTTTTTTCAGATTTAATGGGACTATAAAAAGAGTAGTATGTATTGCTTTTAATTTGAATAGACTGTCTTAAATTCTCATGCTCTTGATCACCCACAGTACTGTCGTTAATCTGTTGACTGACTGTTCATTCATCATGTATTCAAGCCAACACCAGTGTTTCGAAGAAAATAATGGCAGAATGCCACATCTAAAAAGTCACAGCATATCTTCAACAAGAATAATTTTTCTTTGCAGCATTACTTCTGAAAAATAGTAACATCAGAGACATCACAGTATATTTTTTACGTTTGTGGAGGATTCCAATCTGCAGAAGCACAGTTAAAGACTAAATTAAAATTGTTTTTTTCTAATAGCTGCTATCGCACTGAAACGTTGACTTAACACAACAGGGCAAGAGCAACTTTTAATTATTTCTGAAAGTTTTGGTCTAAATACTGGACTTTGTGTTGAATAGATTGGACAATACTTTTGCTTGTACCATTGTGTAACCAGTGATATAAGAGCTATAATGTTGCCTCTATTTCTTTATTAAATGACCTCTATCTTTAAATTAAGTTGGTTTGGTTGGTTGGTTTTTTTCTATTGGAAATTGGTCCTTCAAATTCTCATGATAAATAATTCTATGGAGCAAATAATGCATTTCTGTTCAAAATACTTGTGAAATAATTTAGTAAACCAGTTTCACTCTTAAGCATAAAAGTTCAATGGTAGATTTGGTAGGAAAGCAGGGAGAATAATACCATATTTGGATATTTTAATGCAATTACAAAATTGTAATTTGACATGAATTTGAATTAGAGAAAAAAAGTCCCCAAACCATTGACCAGCTTTGCTTAAATAAACACAGATAAGCAAATAACAGGGTCACAAATTAGTAACTAAACCTTCTGCAACAAAAATAAGTAAGTACTTTTTCCTGCATTTACACCAACCTAAAAAAAAAAGTGCAACTTTTATATCAACAATATATAAAAAATCCAAAAGACAGGTGAATAAAAAGCGGTTGTTCATCAGCCTAGGAACAGATTGGAAAAGTGTAAAACAATTAGCAACTGACTTTCCTATTTAAATAGCCACACTTAAAAACCATGTACAATAATCATATGTGATCTTGATGGGCTTGGTATCAGAAGCCAAATAAATCCTTCAATGTTTTTTGTATTAGGTCACAATAGTATCACATACTTCTGTAAAAATATTCTCTTGGCCCACTTTTTAAAAACATTTAGACCACTGTAACTTGGAAGATTTTTTTCCTCTCATCCTTTATCTCCTTTTTGCTCTGCATATGCCATTCACTTAATGACTTACTAGGTTCCTTTCATTTGAATATTTAAAGTCCACTTCCTTTTTTAATAAATTTTCTTCATAGGACACTAGCATGTTTGAGTATTCCACATTATATTGATTTTTAAAATTCCAGTTCTGTAACCAAAATTTCATTATGGAAAGAGTGGGGGAAAAAAATCTGGCCATTTTTTTATCATTTTGATAAATCCCCCAAAGACTTTGCTAATGTTTCAATTGCTTTCATTTAGTAGCATGATTTTAGGAATTGTCAGATACCACCAATAAAAAAAAAGGCATTTGACACAAAAAAGGCAGGCATTGAAATGTCTGGTTTGATTGAAAACTGTTGGACCAGTCTGCCACTGGTCATTTTGGATTTTCTAATTTATTACTTCTGTATTGTTACTATTAAAGTTGGTAAACTGAGCAAGACTATTATGAAAATATGAATGAAGCAAAGCTCTGAAATTAGTACTGCCTTGAAATACAGCTGCATGCTATATGACCATTTAAACACATAGAAGAATCTGGATGCAGTGGAAGAATGAATATTCTAATGGATGGAATAACACTATACACACACTATACATACAAATATATACTTCTGGGAAAATCTAAGACAAGGCTATACAATGGGTATCATATTAGCTAACTAATATTATACTACTGCAAAGTCAGATCATGCTTAAAACATTCTCCAAGTCTTTCCTTAAGGAGCAAAGTTTCTTATTATAACTGAAATGGTAGAAATATTATATGTACATACCAGATGCTTGTATGCAAATGAACATCTAAGCTCACTTCTAGAAAGAAAAGGCTCTCTGTAAGTACAGAAGAGTCTGCTGTGAACATTCTACTGTGATCTTTGATTAAAAAACAAAACAAAACCAAACCGTGACAGACACACAAATAAGTTTGCTTATCTAGGGTTTCCATAAATATTTTGAACCATCCAGAAGAGCAATACTACAGTGACATGCCTTGTACCAAGCTCAACTGCAAAGTCCACAATAACATAACATAAAACAAAATAAAAAGTTCTCTATAGAAAATATATTGAGCTAGTTTCAGTATTAGGTCAAACAAAAAACTAAAAACATCCAGCATTTTTCCGCAGAAGGCAGAAAGAGAAGGAAAAAACTGTTAAAAATAATGAACAAAAGACGACTCCATTATGACATTTTCTGATCCCAGCATTTCATTCTAGTACATTTTTCTTTTTTTTTTGTAAAGTCCTCTCAGAGAATATCTTTAAATATTTACTTTCACCTTTTTTTTTTTTTAAAAAAAAAGAACTTAATTGAATGTTGTTCCAGCTCCCAAATGAGCTTTCAAGTCATAAAACCTCCAAACTCTAAAGACAACTTAGAGTAAACACTACTAAAACTCATAGCAAATTCACAGTTCAATGTTCTATTAACCATTAGAGTATAGAAATACAATTTTTACTGGCAGCTGGCTAGGGATTTAGAGAAATTTGTTTTAACTTACATTATACACTCTTTGACCACACAATGACAGACAGATGATTTTAATTCCAGCAGAGAAGCATTTTAGATTCCTTTTGAAAAGCTATCTTGTTTCTCATCTTTGCTTTAAAACTGGCTATGAAAATTCATGGAATTTCTGCCTTTTTCATTACTTTGAGCAGTGGAAGCATATTTATCTGTTTGCTTCTGGATAACTCCAGAAATAAATTTCCTGTGTAAGGCTAAATCCTGACAGTGTACTTTGCTTTTAGGGTGGGCGCAGAAATGCTTCATCCTAGTTTATTGATAGCTGAGGTTGACCAGAATGGTATCCCTTGCCAGGAAACTGTCTGAGGAAAACCAACATTGCTAGACAAAACAAAACCATAAGGAAACAACAAAGAAAACATCCTAAAAGGCTTGACTTAAATGAAGAGCAGTGTAGTGCTGGAATTGGTTTGAACATAGCAGGGTCTATCAAACGGTTTTCTACAACAGCCTATGTTTAGAAGCCATCATTGACCATTTAGTAAAAGATATATTAATCTAAAATGGGATTTAGATAGAATTAAGGCACTACACTAAAAATGCAGAATGTGACCACAGTTCAATACTCCAGAACAGCTAGCAATGACAGGTTGCTGGTTCATCTGTTTTTTTTAAATGAGCTTTTTTTCATTCTCAGTCTTTTAAGAAATAATACTAGGTGTATTATTTCAGTAAGTTCATAGTACTAGGAATATTTGTCTGAACTTTACAACATTCAGCAAAGACAAATGCAGGAAGCATTGCTGCAAGGGCACAGGCTACTGGAAGGGACTTGGAGGCCTTGGAAGACATCAGCTGAGCATGAGCCACCAGTGTGCCCTGTCTGCAGAGATGGCCAACAGTACTCTGGGAGCTATTCACAGGGACACAGACAGGACATCGAGGGGAGGGACTATGCCTCTCTGCTCAGCACTCATGAGATCCCATCTGGATACTCTGTCTGAGTTTTGGGCTCCTCCCAGCACAGGAAGAATGAAGGGCCCTCAAGTTGGCCAAGGTCTGGAGCACTTGCCCTGTGAGGAGTGGCTGAGGGACCAGGGCTTGTTCAGCCTGGAGCAGAAATAGCTTCAGGAGGAACTAAATGCAGCCTGCTGGTACCTTCCAATAGTTTATTGACAAGATGGAGTTGGACTTTTCATAGTGGTGCACAGTCGGAAAATGAGAGATGGCAAGCCTAAGGAAAAACAAGACTAGATGTAAGGAGAATCGTTTTCACCCTGAGGACAGCCAGGCAGTGGAAGAGGCAGCCCAGAGAGGCCACGCAGTCTCCTTCCTTGAAGATTTTCAAGACTCAACTGGATAAAGCCCTGAGCAACCTCATCTGAGCAATCTTCCGATGATCTTGTGATTTCAGAGTGAATGAAAACTAATGACACATTTTTTCTACAGCTCTCAAATTGCCTGATGAACACCTATATTTTCAAATGACAATGCTGTGGAATCTGAATGACCTATTTATTTGAAACAAACCCAGTGCTTCTTTCTGGATTTTGTTTTTCTAGTGAGGAGGTGTTAACCATTAAGACACTGTGGCACCTAAATTGTAGGTGCTTAAGTTCTTCATTAGAACTAGTCTTAATCCTCATTGCATGTAGGCTTTATGTCATTTGTGTAAAGGTTTTATCCAGAGGGAAAAAAAAAATCTATTTTTGCTGTCATTGGCAATTTAAAAAGCAGATTTGCAGAATAACTTGTGCATTAATGCCAGGCCTTAGGGATATTTATACGAACCCTTTAAATTAAATGCTTCAAATGAACTTGCTAATCCTACAGAATTGACAACCGTGTGTTCAGCTAAGTTTATTATTCAAGTCATAATGATTTATGGACATTTTAACAAGTTACAGCCCATGTGTTGTGTTGTCATGTCTTTTTGAAGATTGGTTATTTGGATTAGCTATGCAAGTGTATGGATATTTCTTATAAGATGCTTAGCAAGAGGCATCCTTTAACTCAGGATTTCCTCCAGCTGTTTGATCAGAGACCATGTTTCTGTAGACAGTTGATCTCTAAACTGCAGCTTTTTCTTCAGAAGGGATGTTCCTTACACAGCTTAACTTTTATTTTTATATTATTATTCCTATAAACCTGTAAACCAACATTACTTTAGCATTATAAATTCAAATGCAAGCTATGTAATTTTAAACAAGATTTCCTCTAAGAAGATTTATAATAAGTAGCTTGTTAAACTGTCTGGGAAGTTTAACTGACAAACCTAAGAGCTCTTGTTAGCAGTTAATTCTTTTGGAAGAAGTAAAATAAGGTATGGATTTGGGAGACAGACAAACAGAGGAAGATAGACACAAAAAGAAAACACTTAACAATGGTATGTTTAGGGACCAATCTAACTTTAAACTTTACAAACTGCGACAATGAAACTTGTCTTACAGTTAATACTAAATATGAATGATGAATACTGTATTTGTTATTAGAATATCTAGACAGACTAAAATTTCCAAGGTACCTAATGCAGATCCAACGAAAATGTTTATAACAATTATTTCAGTTTTCACCTAGTTCTTCCACTTTTTTTTTTTTTTTTTAAATTCAAATTCGCAGCAGCCATTGTGCTAAAGGAAGTGCATTTAAAATTTCTGGTATTTTATGTCATGCTGTAGACAAGGCATACTCACTAGCTAACAGGCAAGCAAGCAGAACACACCTTGCTGTGATAGAAGAATAACCCCTCTGACTCCTCTGGGGTCTGAGAGTCTCCAGCCCAGCGCAGTGACCTCCCTCACCCACTCCTGCCCCTGCTTGTGAAATGCAGCCCTGGCTCTGTGCAGGGACAAGGGGGAAGTGCCACTGTTCTTTAATGAATGTTGCTAGTTTGTATGTATGCTTAATGATACACAGAGAACTGAAAACAAGACAATTCTGCAGTTACTTGTACAGTAGTTGCTTATGTTCAGTGACATTACACTACAGCAACTGTCCTTTCAAACCATTTCAGAGAGCACACAGTACTTACTGAAGAGACCATCTCACAAACTTCTCCCTTGCCATTCACAATACTGCAGGCCCCATGGTGAAATAAAATTATTTTCCCAAGAGCAGGCACTGAAATAGAAAAGTGTTATGCAAATACTCTACATGTCCTATCTGCCTTTTAATGAAACAAGCATCAAACCAAAAGAACTGTCATACAGAAAAAGAAAGAACCAGAGAGCCTTCTAGCTTTCTGCAGATCACCAACTGTACTGGGTCTGGCTGGGATGGAGTTAACTGTTTTCGCAGCAGCCAATATGGTGCTGTGCTTTGGATTTCTGACTAAAAAAGTGTTGATAACACACCAATGTTTTGGCTGTTGCTGAACAATGTGTGAACAGAGTCAAGGCTTTCTCGTTCTCCTACTCTGCTCCCCCAGCAAGTATGCTGGGGGTGAGCAAGAGATTGGGAGGGGACACAGCTGGGACAGCTGACCTCAACTGATCTAAGGGATATTCTGCACCATATGACGTTGTGCCCAGCAATAAAAGCTCAAGGAAAGGAGACAGAAGCAGGGATGTTCATGGTTACAGCGTTTTCTTCCTAACTAACTGTTATGCAGGCTGAGGCCCTGCTTTCCAGGAAGTGGCTAAACATCTGCCTGCCGATGGGAAGCAGTAAATAATTCCTTCTTTGCTTTGCTTGCACATGTAGCTTTTGTTCCACCTATTCAATGGCTTTTATCTCAATCCACAAATCTTATCACCTGCCTTTTTCTTTTCTCCCTGACCCACAGGAGAAGGGAGTGAGTGAGTGGTTCCGCTAGGTGGGGTCAGCCCACCAAACCAAATGCCAAGTGGCCCACCATTTAATGATATCTGTTGCTAAGATATGGATAGAAACAGACTCACAAGAGAAATGTCATTCACATAGAAAACATTGAAAACTGAAGACTAGAAATTCAGAATGAGCAGAGTTAAACATTTGGATGTCTTTTACACAAGTAAAATCTAAGGTCTTTTCACATATTATAGTTGCTTTAAAATGATGCAGGCTTGCAGACGACCCTTACAGAATGATGACTACTATACTAAAGAGCATATTTGCTGAGATATTTGTTCTTTCATTGTGCACAGAAATAGTGTCAGAAAATTGTCACATAATTTACATGATTAGTGATAACGTAGTTACAAAACAACTTAAGTGCTATAAATTTGATATAATCCGCAACAACTAAAAAAGGAAGCCAGCTGTACCTGAAGCCAAATATAACATCACAGAGGTGAACCACACTCCAAAATGAAGAATATCTGACCTTTTGCACTTAAACACTGAAGCTGTTGCCAGACTCTGCAGCCAGAGAATTCTGCACTTTTGGTTCAATATCAACTTATTAGTCCCAGAAGAAAGATGATTAATGGCCAGTCATACCCTGAGAGGAGAAAGGAAACTGAAAGGTGTGAAAGTCAACTAGAACTGCCCTAGCAATCTATTTAATTCCATTTCCAGCTAATGTGAATCACCTATGTTGCTACAGGTAAGATGAGTTAATTTGTCTGAGGCTGTGAGACAACATGTCTACATAGTGCTCAATAGGAAGGATGAAGGATACTTAAGAAAGGAAGAAAAAGAAGCGCAGGAAGCGAGGACCCTGCCTTCATGACTAGTACAAAACATGAAATGGCACTTGATGTAGAAGAGGTGAAGAAGGATATAAGCTTTCTGTGTGTATCTGGTCCACATCTCTCACCCAAGTGTTTACTAGTTTACTCCAGGACCAGGAAGTTTTGTTTAGGTATGCCCTGTATATTACAGACATACCTTCTTTCTAAGTCCACCTTGTTGCTATTTGGTGATGGCATGCTATTTCATTACCTTCTTTCAGTGGGGAGGGGAACTCTTCCATAATATAATTCTTCTAAAACAATTTTCACTGAAGAAGTAAATATGAAAAGGCGTCATAAAAGTGAAACTGCTGAGAGGCTGTCTTCCAAATAACATTATAGATTTCATGTGGACAAGAAAACACAGGAAGATTTTGATTCGATGCTGCACATAACATCTAAATAGAAAATAAATCAGAGGTAAATCTCTTCATCTTCTGCCTTTAATGCAACATCCAGTTGGAGACTAAAAGTACTATTAATTGAACTTGTCTACACATTAATGAAGATGAAAAATTTGAATTTTTTTTTACATAGTCATGAACACTTTAGAGTCATCTTTTAAACTCTGTATAAACTGCATTTTTCAAGAAGGAAAATACAAGTTATTTCACTGCTTAAAATCCTCTAATTTTTAGTCCTTTTCAAGAGAGAGAAGTGAAAAGAGAAGTGACCACCACAGAAATTAATAATTAATTCAGCTTACTTCTATTATTTACAATTGCAGCTATAAGAATTCATCACCATAGTATCTGAGCATCTTAGAAACGTCAGTGAATTATGCCTCAGTCCACTAACTTGTAGGGAGTTTCTGTTACTCCTGGTTTACATTTCTGGAAGCCAATGCACACAGAGATCGATAGACTGATTTTTCAGAGGCATTTAGCATCTGACTCTCCTACCCATTCATTTCATTTGGCATTGCAAACCACAGGTCATTATTTTTTGTCCTATAACTTAAGGACTTTGAAAGTGCCATTTATAAGAAACTTCCTGACTTAAGATAAATTTCCACATACATTTTGGAAGCTAACTTTGCCTAAGTATGAGGATGGAAAACACTGAAAGTACCAGAGAACTTATCTATTGACTTCCAGCTGGTAGCTGGTATCTTGATAGCTGTTGAAGCTGTCAGAAGCAGGGAGTAAAAAATGAAAACATAATTAAGCCTTTGGACTGTTTCCTTTTTTTTTTTTTTTTTTTTTGGAAGAACATGGTTTCTTGCCTGTCCAAGAAGAAATGTTTCATATGGTATAGCAACCAATGCTTATGCCTGAGGTATAGGCCTTAGAAATTAGTAAGAACAAACGAAACCAGGACAACCCCAAAACTAAAGTATCAGTTAAAGGTGCCATTGTAAATGACCCTCATTCTCACAATATATTCAATTTATTTTAAATAGCTTGATCACATAAGCTGATTCCTATTAGATAACTGGCATTTCTGGATACTCCATTGATGCTCACACTTATTTAGCCTAACTTCAGAACAGACTCTGAGCAGGGAACTTGCACAAGGTGTAAGTTATTGCAAAAACTGCTGTTACATGTGACTGAGCCTCAGTCATCCAGTATTCAACTACTTTGAAGACTGCAGTCTTCAATATTGCAAAGCCACAGATTCTTGCTTGTCATTAGCAATAGTGACACTTTGAAAAGAATTGGTAAGATTTGATTAAAAAATTCCAACTGAAATAAATATTAGCTTTGAAAATGTATTGTATTTCCATTACGTACCTCTAGAAGGAGGAAAAAGGGTGTATTTTGAAAATATAAGCAAACAATTTACTGCCAGACAGTAAATATTTGTGCAAACATGAACGATAAGATTGCAGTGTACAGAGTACAGCTCTTGCACTGGAAAGATCAAGGAAGTGATCCCTGTCTATTCTCTCCACACCTCTCACAATGTTGCACAGTGTGTGTTAAAACCATGGTGCAGCATTCTGTCATATACATCCCATGTACTATTAAAGGTGTTTAAGATAGAGCAAGTGGAGAACTGAGCTACCAAAAGATGATAAATCCAGTTTATTTGTATATTATTAAGGATTTAATAGAGTATTTCTGCACAGAGGAAAAAAAGCACTACATAAATATTGCAAAATGTTTCCTATTCTCAAATAAGCCTGTCTGTTACAAATGTGGTCTCATGTGATTTCATATTTGGACTTTGTACTAAAGGCATCCAGATGGTTTAGTAAGAGAGCGTTCCAAAAACCATAACTGGCATCCTTGCTGGCAGTGACAGCTTCCAGCTACTTTAAGTTGTTATTTCCTTATTCTTCAACAAACAGAGTTTTGTGACAACAGTGGAGAAAATGAGAGTCTTTAAGAATTTATGACATGGTAATCTTCACCTTTTTTCCATTTGGCTGAGAATGTTCCCTTTGGAGTTACAGAGTAGTTGTTACTACACGCTGCCCTTTTCCTTACCTTCCCCTTTCATAAGAGCAGTTTCTAAATCTGTCTGCTCACAAAGAGATATTCCTTCAGTCAGGATAAGGAAAAAAATGGACATGATTACACTCCTGGACATATATCCTCCCTTTTATTACATCCCTTCATTTTAACTTCACTAGAATCATTATTATTGCCTCATAAAACATGGCAATGGTACCATTATTGCTCCTACTCTACAAATGCTGTAGATGTTGATAGCACAGAGAATAATGAAGACATAGATTTCAACACACTAAAATCAATTGGAAATGCTTTCAGGTTAGCTGAGAAGCAAGCATGTAAATTATTAGACCAGTTATGGACCAGTTTCAAAGCTAGCTGCAAACACTAGAAAGTCATCCTCCCACATCCCTGTGTTTTTTTAACTTGTCCTTGGTGACTGAAATACGTTGTCAGCAGTACGATCAAACGAGAAGTTTGGATTTGAAGTCTCACTTCAGTTTTTGGAGAACTTCAGACCTTTTATGAATAGGTTTTTGTAAACCTGTAAAAATGTGGTAATAATATAGTGCCTTTTTTTCAACTGCTTATGAAAATAAGACTAGATATAATTTTTTTTAATGACTGGCATAAGAAATTTTATTTACATACTACAAATTTGAGTGGCTATGTGTATCCATGACCAGGTCTAAACTTCCTGGCTTTTTATATACTTTG
Source organism: Buteo buteo (assembly GCF_964188355.1). Taxonomy (NCBI): domain Eukaryota; kingdom Metazoa; phylum Chordata; class Aves; order Accipitriformes; family Accipitridae; genus Buteo; species Buteo buteo. The sequence goes on along the minus strand of NC_134190.1, from coordinate 20,818,241 downwards.
AGTTCTACTGTAGATACTATAGTGTAATACAAAAAAAGAACCTAATTGTAGTAAAAATGCTACATCAATTTATGCTTACTATACTTGACTGACAGACCAAGTCACTGAGTTAGCACACTACTCTTAACTAAGATCACATATGAAATACACCTTATTCAGTGTCAGTCTCATTGACATGTTCAATATGCTTGCCAGGTTCTGCTCAACAATATTCTATGACCAAATAGCAAGAGTTACGGAAAAAGTTGAGATTTGTTGGCGAAAGTATCAGCTAATAGCTGTACAATACTCATACCTATGCATGACTTACATCAGTGACATGAGAACATTTTTTAATCTTGGTTACATGATGTTTGACATTGAAATAAGCTGCCTGCTACTCAAAGGTATTAACCAGCTTGTCTACAAGTGTTCCACAAAAAAGATATTTTTTTTTTTTTTGAATCTTCAATGTGAACACAAGCAACATTTATTTAAAGACAAATAACAAACTTTCTGACCCTGGTTATGTTTCATAATGAAGCAAAAAAAGGGCACAGACCCAATTTTCTTCTCTGAATCACCTTTAAGTAATTGTGTTCGATCAGCATATCTTTTTTTCTGAGCTGCCTAAATTAGAACTGGCTTCCTTCTTATTTCATTAATTGATACTACAATGATTATTTTCCTAACCTTGAATAGCATAATAAGCCTTATGGGTTAAAGCCTATCTGGTCTGCCAAGGACAAACTTTAGAGAAGCAGAAGAAGAAAACTTAATTCCTGTGGAATGAGGTTCCATGCAGGCTCTGATAAAGCATAGCCAAGCAGAGCACTAGAAAAGCAAATATCTGATTAGAGGAGATCTTGTTACGTGCATCTGCTAATTCATGTCTGTCTCAGCACTGTAAGGACCAGTTTGTCAGAAAGTATGGAAATATATACTGTAATTGCACTTAAAGCAAATCATGTTATTAAGAAAAAATAGGCCCCCATTTGGTAACTTTTCAGATTGTACCATGTTTGTGAATATATTCAAAAAGTGTCATCCATCACAATTATCAAATACCTGATATTTGATCTATTCTGCACACTCCATCCATTACTGCTTACTGATACCAAGAAGTATTGTTAGAAGGGACATATTCTATTCTAGTAGCAGAATTTTTTGGTATACCCTTTACCTCAGTAACAGACAGCAATTTTTCCAGTTATTCTGTAAAGCACAACAATGTCACAGGTCACTTTTGGCAAATCACAGTCAGATTTATTACAGGATGTTTGTGTTCTTACTCAGATGATATTAGTTCTTTATTCCATGAGTAATTCCACTGAAACTGATGAAACCACACCTTCGCTAAAGTGCTGTTTAGCCTGAGTATGAGAATCTGGCCCTAATTTCTTCCATCTGCTCTTTCAGCGCGTCAGATTACGAAGTGTACGTAACAGAATTTGAAAACTTAAGCAGAAGCAAGAGTCAGAAACCAATAAAAATTAAGGGCTTTTGAAGCAGGTGACAGATTAATTTATCCTATGAAACAGGTAAAAGTCACTAACTGTTCAGCTGACACACACAAAAATAGTTTCTCTAATCAAATGTACCTGTTTTGTCTCTTACCATATTAGTCTGTCAGATTGAATCCTTTTAGAAAGTTTATATCTATTAGCAGTGAAATAATGTTCTAATCACTTAGTAAAGGTCAAGCCTTTTTATTTAACCAGTGCTATTTACCACATTCTGTAGATGTTCATCCACATTCTAATGTGCATCTGAGTGACAGCTTTACTCTCACCTGACATTAGCTTATACAGCTATACAGTAGAAGGTTTATACTCATACTGATTCAGTGAATAAGAAAATTAAATCCTGACTATATGATCTATTCATCATTTTGGTCTGACTGAAGCAAATGAACAGTACAGAAGTTTGAATACAATAGTCAGATGTTTCAAGATAACTGTTTTTGCAAATAAAATAGGAGGAGTTGAGTTACATTTTCATTTAAAAAAAAAAATGAAGCAGGTTTTTATTCCAGTCACTGTATCAAGTAATTTAACCCACGCTTACAGTGACATATTCTTGTAAAATCAATATATTTGCATCCATCACAGGCTAAGATAATCACCTGAAATGATGAAGCTACCACACAAATACTTATCTTCTGATTTATGCTGATGTCTTTAAAGCCCAGTAGTATGAGGATAAAAGCTTTACTGTTATTCTTAGAAAAGGCTGCAAATCAGTAGAGAATATTAAGTGTACAATTTTGACGGATTAGCTAGGATTAATACCTAGTCAGGGAAGACACTAAATGTTGACACATCTAGAAGTGCATTCATGTTAAAAGGTATTTTTGCTTGATATAATGTTCGTTGAACCTATCAAGTTTCTCTGAACTGGACCACTGCCTGAACAGTGATGCTGAAGAAAGGACAAAGAATGTTACACATACAGGCAGCTTTTCTGAATGCTTTTAGGAACATCCTTATTCCACTAGAAGTAAACAAATGCACTTGCTGGGCTTTTTAGGATTATTGTTTTCGTTTGAGTAGCAAATAACTAGTACTTTTGGAATGCAAATAGTGAGAAGACTTATCAAAAGTCAGCAGAATTTGCCTGAGCAGATTTTTAGAATGGATCCGTGTAATCTGTGATTATGTGAGATTCAAATTTCTGGAATTTACAAACCCCTCACATTGTACAAAGTGCACCTTTAACAGTGCTATTTATATACCATTAATTACTATGGAAGTCACCTGGAAACAACCAGCATAAATGGAATTGTTTCCTATACTGAAACAGCATTTAAAATGCCTGTGTCTAATTTTATAGAAACCAGATAGTTCAAGACATATGTCTCCATATCCTGTGTTTTCAGGTTTGATTTAGTGACTCTCTAATCAAGTAACTTACTTTTATGTAGAAGCTGTACCTCGAAGACAGATCCACTCAGTTCCACTTGAAAGCATTCTATCATTCTTCATCACACGCTGCAGAGGCTGGCACATGTTCCCTAATAAAGTCAATCCCCCCCAAATCTGCAACAACCTGTTATAACTAAGCCCTTTACTGAAAAACAAAACAAAAACCCACCACCACCCTTGCCAAGGGTACCAACACCATGACAAAAAGCTTCAATAACTGTATCACAGGTATGTAGATAATTTGTTTCACTGATAAAGAAATGTTCCCTTCTATTGTATTTCTGAGTTCTCTCCTGCTTTCCCATTTATTCCTACATGTAACCCAAATCTGATTTTTCTTCAGTGTCTAAATAACTTCCAAATCCTAACATCGAGACTTGCCTCCAACATTTTTTGTATTTTCTAGGTATCTGCTTCCTTAGAAAACATTTCACTTGCCAAATAAAACAGCCTCCTTGAACTTATAAGCTGCATGATCTCTCAGCCTTCAAATTATTTTTCTCATCTCTTATTTTTTACTTTGTTTCCAGTGCTGGCCTATCTCCAGCCAACTTCTTTCAAACAAGATCAAATCCAGCTATCAAACCAGAAAAAGCTGAAGAATTTTTGTTCAGTGTTGTCCATCAGCGTTCCTCCCACTCTTCCTCTGTTACTATTCTATATTATCTGTTGACATATTTTAGTTATCACAGGTGCTCAGATTGCTTGGGAGAAACTGATAAATGTTTTAGTTGGGGTATAATGTAAGTTACCACATGATCTTTTTTATCACAATAGCAAAAAACTACTAGTGAAAATCATGCAAATGGGCACTGAAAATATGTATCAGATTTGAAGATGCAAAACTTTTACAGAGAATCTTTTACGGGCAAGAGACAGGTTAAACATTTCTAGATCTGAATACAAATGAACTTCAGAGGTATTTGATATCCAAACCCATGGCTGGATCAAAAGTTTCCAGGCACAAAACTTTTATTAAAACCCCCAAAAATACTGTTTCTAGTTACAGTGTTTCTCTTTCAAACAATCAAAATGCCTGTTTCTATCTAAATTTTGCAGATCAAAGCCCTTAATAGCAAATCAGTAGACTTTCCAGTTACACATAAAGATACTCACACCATTGTCTAACCTTAGGCACACAGCCTGCGTGAGGGAGACACAAGCCTGTATTCCAAGTACATTCAAAGAGACATGCTAACGAGGCTTCTAATTCAGACACATACACTAGATGTCTTAAATTGGACAATAAGAATTTCAGCTATACCAGCAATGGGACTATTTTTCAAGCAGATATTATGCAACACAATAGCAGAATCTGACTTACAACATATAGCAATTGTAGCAGTTCCAGGACATTCTGTACTAAACCATAATACAGGCATATTATTGAGAAAATAAAAAGATTACCTAAACAGCATTACCAATTGCAGGAGAAAATGTGTCAAGTCTCATGATTATTTTTTTTCAGAATACTGTGGATGTTCTGAAAGTTGCATTAAATATTGATCTGAGTATCAGCATCCAATCCTTCCGTATGGTTGCTTTTGTGACTCATCCTGTGAGGAGCTCAGTAATTTATTTAAAGTGATGTTACTTCTACCAGACCAGGATTAGGGTACACAGTGCTTCTCAGAAATCAATTTTTTAAAATGTTTGGGACTTATTAAAAGATAAACTAACATATACATAGTTTATTCCATTATTCTAAGACTGTAAATGAAAAATGTACTTACCATGACAAAATGACCTTTGAACTATTCCTATAGGAAGTTAAATTGTTTGCCATTCTCCAAGCAGAAGGCCGCTTTGAAAAATACTCTGCATACTTTAATTACTCTGCAAGAAACAACATATAGCCAAATAAACAAAGATGACTCAAACACAATTATTTACTAACACATCATTTTAGTCACAATTTTACTGATGGATTGTTGTTGATACTTACTACACATTCAGAGAAGTTGGTTATATTAACTTAAAGTGCTTTTTCTGTGAACATTCATGCAAACAAAATACTCGGGATTCATATAAAGCAAACATAAAAGATGAACGCAAAAAGTAAAAATGAATTAATTTTCAAGGAAGTGGAGCGGTCTTATAAGTTTGGAATTGCTGAATTCTGTCACTAAATCACCTTAGGTAGTGGCTGATTAATACTTTACACAGTGACTGGAACACCTTGTATTTTAAATTCACAGAGGACTGTTCCAAGTATAAATACACTTAATTTTGTTATGAAATTTGCAGCTTTGCGCATGTAATCAGATAAGGGCTACTCCCAGGCCTGCATATATGAGGAAAATCTATGTAAAGCTCAGACAGCTCAATTTGCAGGCTTTGCACAATACATTTAACATTGGAGTTTTATTGGCAGAAATCTATTTGCCGTACCTAGTGCTACCAACTTTCTTTAGTGGAATTCCACTTCAGTCCTAGTCTAACTGTATTGTATACAGTTTCCATTTACCTTTCTAGCTTGGGTGAAATGGGTATTTTGTTATCAGCACAGGAAAAGCAGTCCTACCAATCATCACAGGTATGAATAAGGCATACAGTGGGAGAAAATTATTTGGAGGACAAGGACAGTGAGTAAGTGGAGATCTGAGAAGGTGATTGGAAATAATTATGGAAGAATAGTCCCAAGTTGCAGGTGAACAGGATTGGTGAATGACTGAGTAGATCTAACAGAAGATTTTCTTCTCCAGGTATCTACCTGTCCTTGTCAAACTTTATGTTTGTGCAACAACAGTACTAGGGTCTGACAGAAAATTCCAGTACACAAAGATTAAAGATCCAGTAGGAACATTTTGCTGAAAATGCCATTGAAAAATTAGGGGTATTTCAATAGGATTTTTTGCTCCATTGTGTGAGGTTTTTCAGAAAATATCCTAGTTATTTACCATATAATAATATGCAGTTAGAACTTAGGCCATTTAGTTTTCTAAACTATATATATATATCACTTAATTCTGCACAATCTAAGACACAGCAGGTCGAAAGATAAATAATATAACACGAATATACTTCTTTTCTGGGGAGGAAGATGATCAGTTTAAAAACTTAACTCATCTATCATTAGATTCTCTTTGGTGCAACGTAGTGGAAAGTACTGTACAATTAGCTAAGTAGTGGTGGAAAGTACTGTACAATTAGCTAAGTAGTGAGTGCTGTTGCGCCAACTGTGGCACACTTGCCATCATGAGAAACTTCCCAGAAATCCAGAGAGTTAACAATGAAAAGTTTTCAGGCAGAAGTTTGTTATTTCATGTTTAGTACTGTGTTCTGTGAATTCTATTTATGTTTATTTTCAGCTCCTTTTTTAGACTGGCTAATAAAAACTTCTGTTAATAAAATTCTGTGGCTCTCTACAGAGTACTCCGCTTGTACTTGAATATTACCTGCAAGTAAACTCTGTATCACCAGAAAACCATGTTTGAAATTTACAAGGCAAGTGATGAACTGATATCACTATCCTCCATCACAATAAATTCCTATGAGCATTTTTACCATGATTCTTCCTACCTTCTGCTAAGAGTTTGTGTATGCAATCTAGATAGTAATCATTTATAGTATACTAATTGATTATCCTTGAGCAAAACTATGCCTGCATTCATACTCTGTCCAAAAAATGCAACTAATAACAGGGTTAGAATAAAGCTCAGTCCTTAGTATTTTATAGTAGATATGGGAAGACAACAGAAGGCAGTGTTCTAAACTTTGGAAGACAGTCCTGTTTCTGGTGTGAGGAAGCTCAGCCTTTACATGAGGCAGTAGTCTTCAGTAAGACCCCTATCTGAGAAAGATTCTGGGGTTTTATCTATGCTCATACAGGATGATAAAACTGTCATCCACCAGTAAAGCTCCCGAACAGTGCAGTAACATTAAAAAAACATATATATGAAGAACTGTAATATAAGTAATTTTAATATTTTGCATTCATTTTACTACAGACTTAAAATACACAACAAATAGCAGGAGATTTTTCTGCTTAGTATGAAACAGTTGTAGAAGGTACAGAATCAGAAGACTGCATTTTTGCTCTTTGTATAAAACAACTATTTCAGGACTGCCATCATTCACAGGAATACTAGGTTAATCTGATTCTAGTTGAGCAGAGTTAGAATAATTCCTAATCTACTGCTCTAAATACAGTAGTGTTGCTTCAAATGTTTACTAATATAAGAGAAATAAAAATCTGGCTCACAGTGAAAGTATTCTATAATTATTTTTTATTTAATTTGACCTGAAAAAAATAGCCTTACCAAATCGATTTTGCATTTTATATGACTGATAGAACTTGCCTTCTATTTTTGTATTCACATGGAATATTTCTATCAGATATAAAGATGACAGCCCAGGATGCTGTTGGCTGCCTTTGCCACAAGAGCATGTTGCTGGCTCATGCTCAACCTGTTGTCCACTAGGACCTCCAGGTCCTTCTCTGTACAGCTGCCTTCTAGCTGGTTGGCCCCCAGCATGTACTGGTGCAGGGGGCTGTTCCTTCCCAGGTGGAGGACTCCACACTTCCCTCCAACTCCATGAAGCTGCTGTCTGCCCATTTCTCCAGCCTGCTGAGGTCCCTCTGAATGGCAGCACACTTATCTGGTGTATCAGCAACTCCCCATTTTCTAACATATGCAAATTTGCTGAGGGTGCACATGGTCCCATCATACAGTTCATTATAAAGAGGTTAAACAGTATGGGACCCACTAATGACCCTTGTGGTACACTACTAGGGACTGGCCTCCAGCTGGACCCTATGCCACTGATCACAGCCCTCCGAGCCTGGTAGTTCAGCCAGTTTTCAGTTCATCTCACTATTTGATCCGTATTTTATCAGCTTTATGAGGATGTTATGGGAAACAGTGTCAAAAGCCTGACCAAATTGAACGTAAATAACATCCACTGCTCTCCCCTCATCTACCAAGCCAGTCATCTCACTTTAGAAAGCTACCAGACTGATTAAGCACTATCTCCCATTTGTAAATCCATGCTGAATACTGCCAATCACTTTCTCTTCCTTCCTGTGTCTGAAAATGGTTTCCAGGATTATTTGCTCCATCACCTTCCATGGAATTGAGATGAGGCTGACTGGCCTGTAGTTCCCTGTATCCTCCTTATTGCCCTTCTTGAAGACAGGAGGGACATTGGCTTTCTTCTAGTCCTCAGGAACCTCCCCTGAAGCCCATGACCTTTCAGAGGTAACTGAGAGTGGTGTCACAATGACATCAGCCAGCTCCCCCAGCACTCATAGATGCATCCCATCAGGCTCCATGAATTTGTGTGTCCAGTTTGCTTAAGTATTCTCCTTCTCTATCAAGTCTAAGTCTTCCTTGCTCCTGACTTTCTCTCTTGCCTCTGGGACCCAAGATTCCTGAAGGCCAGCCTTATCAGGAAAGGCCAAGGCAAAGAAGTCTGTTTGTACCTCAGCCTTTTCCATGTCCTTTGTCATCAGTTCCCCTGCCCCGTTTAGCAGTGAGCCCACATTTTCCCTGGTCTTCCTTTTGCTGCTGGTGTCCTTGTTGAAGCCCTTCTTGTTGCCCTTCATGTTCCTCACCAGATTTAAGTCCAGGTGAGCTTTGGCTTTCCTAAGGCCATCCCTACATGCTCAGGCATTGACTCAATACTACTCCTGTGTTTTTATCCTTGAGAACAGTCAGGAGCTCCTTGTTCATCCATGCAGGCCTTTGCTTTATTTCCTGCTCATTGTGATGGACCATTCTTGAGCCTGGAGTTGGAGGAGGTGATCCTTGAAAATCAACCAGCTCTCCTGGACCCCTTTTCTCTCCAGAACTGTATCCCATGGGATTCTTCCAGGCAGATGCCTGAAAAGGCTAAAGTCTGCTCTGCTAGAGTACAGGGTTGTGATCCTGCTTTTTGCCCTGCTTCTTCCTTGTAGGATCCTGAACTCCACCATCTCATTGTCACTGCAGCCAAGGCTGCCTCCCAATCTTCACATCCATAATCACAAACGTGAGATGATCCTAAAGCTTTTCACAGACCAATTAAAGCTATATCTATCTTATTTTAAAATATTATTTTTAAAGTGATAAAGGTTTTAGTAAAATGGTCTTAATGTTGGCAAATTGTTTATGAATTTTACTTTCTAACTCTTCTGGAGACTATTAGAAATGGTATAGCTAAAATTTTGCAAAACATCTGATGTCAAAGAATATCTAACGTGTAGAACAAAATGGAGAATTTTGACTTAATTTAGCAGATCTTTAAAAACTGAGACCAAACCAGATTTCTCCTTTTCAGAGGTATTAAGTTTTTGCATTGCATATATGGATTCACTTTGAATATGATGCAACTAATTCGTATCAATACGTTGAACTTCAGACAAATCAGGTGACAGAAAACATAAGCACTTCACTTAAATGTCTAACATTCAGCATGACAATAAAAAATGTTAAATCAAGGATAAAAAATTTATTTGATCACAGATAAGAGTGAAAACAAAACTGAAGAGTTTAAAGACAGTCTGTATTTACACAAGGATATTGGTTATTTTCAACATTTCTTTATTATTGCCTGCTTCCTCTATTTTAATTATTATTATTATTGTTTAGTTGATTAGAGATCTGATTTTTGTAGTGATCTGTAACTGAAAAATGCATTGCAGAATTGAGACCCAGATCTTGCAACACCTAGAGGGCAGCAGTGAACCTGTTTGTATTCATTAAGCTACAGTAGAAAATGAAGAGTTAACTGATGATATATATTGCAGTATCTCATGCTCAAGTTAGATCACCATGGAATATTTGTTATTTGTGCCAATAGCTCACATATCTAACAAAGTAAATGAGAGCAGGTGAAATTTCACCTACTGATGAAAGACCCAGAAGGATGCTCAAAGCTACTCCAAATTAAATATTCCAAAAATGTGATCAGGCTCAGCTTCTTTCTAAATTTTGCTACTAATCTTGTCAAAAAGGAATGGCAGCTGTTATATTAATGATGTGAGGGACATACATCTGAGACAGCAAATTGTATGTAATCACATATTCTGTTTGAAATATGGCCATGAATAAAATCCAGTCCTCTGTATACAGATAAATGTATTTTGTCACTGAGGCAGATAGGTGTCTTTTCAAAATCCCAGTAGCCATATATATATATATGCATTTTAAAATATACTTATTTGATATCTGCCCCAAAGTAATTTTGTCTTTTTTTTTTCAGTACACAGAAATTGATTTTTTCACCTACATACATCTCAAAAAAAACCCAGCAAAATCCCCCCAAACTTTATTTATTTTCTTTTCCTATGTTAAAATATTTTACTTCCAACAGTACAATATTGTATACATTTTAACCAGCTCCACTGATACTGTTCAGGTGATAAACTTAACAGCTCACTAAATTTGAGCAACACCTGGAATTAACAGAAGTTGACTGAAATATCCACATAGGAAGCAGTAAAATACCCACAGTTGGATTAGTAAAATGAGATCTTTTGCCTGTTTTGGACTAGACCAGTAACCAAGATGCATATTGTGCTCACAATTATGTTCTTCCTTGTGGTAAACTAAAACTGTATTAACTGAGTTTATATGAGCAGTACCTACTTAAAACCCCAAACAATCTGGTTGCAAAGAATCTGATCATGGCTACAGTATACTCTTGAAATTGCAATTTAATCTTGAAAGACTTCTGGACTCAAGAAGACTAAAGTACAAGGATGTTGAAATCATCCTTGAAAATGCATCTGGCAACAAGAAAGCCAAAGTTTCATATACATGTTAAACCACCTATGGTGGTTTAACCCCAGGCAGCAACTAAGCACCACACAGCTGCTCGCTCACTTTCCCCTCCAAGTGGGATGGGGAGAGAGAATCAGATGGGTAAAAGTGAGAAAACTCATGGGTTGAAATAAAAAACAGTTTAATAATTAAAAAGAAATAATAACTTTTTAAAAAAAACTGTAAGGAAAAGAGGAGAAAAAAAAAAAAGAGACAGGATAATAAAACCCAAGAAAGACAAGTGATGCAAATGAAAATAATTGCTCACCACCAACCGACTGATGCCCAGCCAGTTCCTGAGCAGTCCCCCCCGCCCCAGTTTTATTGCTGAGCATGATGTCCTATGGTCTGGAATACCCCTTGGGTCAGTCGGGGTCAGCTGTCCCGGCTGTGTCCCCTCCCAGCTCCTTGTGCCCCCCCAGCCTCCTCGCTGGTGGGGTGGAGTGAGAGGCAGAAAAGGCCTTGACTCTGTGTAAGCACCACTCAGCAATAACCAAAACATCCCTGTGTTATCAACACTTTTCAGCACAAATCCAAAACATAGCCCCATGCTAGCTACTATGAAGAAATTAAGTCTGTCCCAGCCAATACCAGTACAACACCCTAAACCCACATTTTACACTGCCTCTTCACTTACTCCCAATACAAGCATTTGTGCAGCCATGAGGTGTGCCAGCATAAACTCTTTTCTTTAGGCATGGAATCTCTAAGTAGCTGGTAGGTACACAGAGCCAAAAGAGACCAGAAGGCATGGAAGGGAGCCACAAAAGATTCATCTCGTATTACAGAACTCGTTCAGCTACCAACACTCTCCTTAACTACACAGGAGCTATACGTTCTTTACAGTGGAGAACTGACAAGGGTCTTGATGGACTTCTGATGGTATAAACTACAGCTGTTCATAGAGATAATTCCTCTGGGCAAAAATCTGCTTTAGCCAGACACAGCTGTCTACACCAATTATTTTTTAGAGTTAGCATGGGTATCTCTACACTGCCCCATAGAGCTTTAATTCAGAGGACACTGACAGTCACAAAGACCTCAAATCGGAGATTATGCATTTTGCTATGGAGTCATTCCCAAGAGAAGCCTAGAATCAAACAAATTTTAAAGAACAAATATTCACTCCCTGTGTATTGTAAAGCTTTTTTTTTTTATTTGGAACTGTATGCAACCTTAGCATTCAGCCTCAACCATGATGTAAGGTCAAGGTTTTTGTATTAGTCTCAGTGACATTTAAAATATATGAAATAAGACCAAAGAACTGATACAGTACTAGACAACATAAAACATTTATGGTATTTTTTAATTGAAAAAATGAGGCACTGATCACAATCAAACCATACTACCGTCTTATCTTAACCTCCAGCACCTCTTTGCTTATTAAAACTTCACTAGCGTACTTGCTTCTATTTATGTTCAAACTATTTTTCTAAAGTTTACTGAGTGTGGGCTTTCTATAATGAAAGCATGAAATGTTATGCTGTTTAAACAAACATTTATTGAAAATAATATTTATTTTACAGAGCCAGGACATATTTTGTATTCTGTACATGAAATTTCTTTTTTTGTTTGTTTCTTAATTGAATTTGTCAATAATGCTACTCCGTTTCTTCTCAGTTTCTCCAAGAACAAGAGCGCAGTTTCAGAAGACTTACAAATAAATAGCTTCTGGAAAACATTTACACTTTACGAACCCATTAATTCTACCATCCCTGTATATTAATAGATCTAGCTTTTAAATAAATACATCAAAATTCATAATACCTTTTGAGGTACATGAATAGTAATCACTGGAAGCCCCTGACTTGAAATCTTTCTGATAATTTTTATGAAGAAACTACACTTCACCTCACAGCAGTTTCCTAGTATCTTCCACAGTGCTTTGTGGCACACGTTATACTTAACCTACAGGACTGATCAGGACATCTAGAAGGAATTTGCCATAGGTAGAGGCCAGAAACAGTTCTTTTAGTCTTCAACATTTGTTTCATTTATACTCTATCACCAACTACGAATACTGCTGAATGAGGTTAGATCTGTGCTTCTAGCTTTTTACACGCAAAGCTGTTACAGTTTCAGCAACCTGGTGTGACTAAGTACAGCTGTCCTCTAAAGATTTGTCAGGTTTTGCAATTCAGACAAATATTTCACAGCGAAGGCTACACATACACAACACAAAGAGGCAAAATGTTTATACGCTTTAAAATATTTTTTTTAAGAAGGTAAACAAAAGCAATTTGCTACACACTTACTGTACCAGGTGCAGGTGCCCAAGTGTTGGCCATGGTGGGCTGCAGGGGCGGCGGCCGCTGTGAGGAGAGACTGGGGGCTGCCCCGGGCCAGAGCGGCCCCAGCCGGTTCCCGCCGGTTCCCGCCGGCTCCAGCGGCCCCACCGCCGGGCACAGCTGAGCCCCTCAGCCTCGGGGAAAGCCTGGGGAAGAAAGGGCAAAAGGGCTGAGGGAAACGGGGTGAGAAACAGCCCTGCCAGCCCCGAGGGGAGAGCGGGAGGAGGGCAGGAGGTGCTCCAGGCCCCCCTCCCCGGCAGAGAGAGACCCCCGGTGGGGCAGGGGTTTCCCTGCAGCCCCGGGGAAGGAAGGCCCCAGGCTGGAGCAGGGAACAGCCTGAGGAGGCAGGAGCGGCAGCGGGGAGCCCCCATGGGCTGGGCACAGGCACCCTTTCCCCTGTGCCCCTTGGGGGGTGAGGAGGTGGAGGAGTCGGGAATGCAGGAGTGAAGGTGAGCCTGGGAAGAAGGGGTAGGTGGAGGGAAGATGTTTCAGATTTTGTCTTTGTCACCATCCAACTCTATTTTTCACTGGCAATAAATTGAATTAATTTTCCCAAGTCAAGTCTGTTTTGCCCATGATGGTAATCGGTCAGTGATCTCTCTGTCTTTATCTCGACCCATGAACTTTTCCATCTTTTTCCCTCCCCGTTCTCTTGAGAAGGGGGAGTGAGAGAGCGGCTGGGTGGGTGTCTGGTATCTGGCCACAGTCAACCCACCACAATTTTATAGAACTTAGTTTAGTATGAATACCTCATTAAAACATTTGCTTGAGAGACCAGCTGGGTGGGGGTCTGACCAACCAAGGTCAACCCACCACACCTACCTACAACCCTGGCCACATACTGACTTCTCTCAGGACTGAGATCGAAAGAGGAGGCAGATTTAGTTACTGAATGCACAGCAGAATATCCTCAGGGAGTTATACGATGGTCTCAAGCCCCCAGAACAAGTTTTATTCTTAGAGATCCTTAAGTAACAGCCTTCTTATGTATATCTGGACTCAGGGAAGTTTTCTTGTTATGTTTATAATACTGCTGGGAACAATAATCAAGCATACACAAAAAGCATTTGCAAATTATGCACAGGAAGCCACTGGATATGAAGACTGTATCATTACATAGGCAAATCTGTACTTGTGTGCTATTGCCCTGTCTGCACACAAACATGCTATTTGTAAATCTTTGTGTATAGACTAGTTGCATGTTTTCAAGTGAGTTCTCAGTGAAATCACATTTTCTTTGCTATTGCATGTTGTTTGTTTATCACTAATTCTGACTGACTGCCACTCAATTAGTAGCATAAAATGAACATCTGTGTACTGAAGCAATGCTGATCTATGCAAGGCAAAAAGAGCCTAGATAGGCTATAAAGATAATGATGACATTGTTCTTCTCTGGAATGAGAACGAAATACATCGAATTTTTGTGTTACTTTTCTGTGGATCATATCAATGTGTTTTACATATAATTTTGTTATCCCACCTAGGTCAACTGTATTGCTTCCATTTTAGAAAGATGTTACTATTCAAGATCACTAGCAAATCTGTTGGAAATCTAAGCACAAGACCCTGACTGTCCATTTCTTGCTCCAGTGCTCTCAAAACCAGATTGAAAGCATAAAAAAGAAGCTTTTTTTCTAGGAAGCATTAACTTACTAAGTAAAGAAGATAATAATTCACAACAGTGACACAATCACCAACTCTCCATTCCCCCAAATCTCTCAGCTAAAGCTGATTATATGATAACTCTGGCTCCTACTTAGTAGTCTTCCTGCTTCTGCAAATAATACTTTTGGGAATGAAGGAGAATCATAGAATGGTTTGGGTTGGAAGGGACCTTAAAGATCATCTAGTTCCAAGCCCCCTGCCATGGGCAGGGACACCTTCCACTAGACCAGGTTGCTCAAAGCCCCATCCAACCTGGCCTGCAACAATTCCAGGGATGGGGCATCCACAACTTCTCTGGGCAACCTGTTCCAGTGCCTCACCACCCTCACAGTAAAGAATTTCTTCCTTATATCTAAGCTAAATCTACCCTCTTTCAGTTTAAAACCATTACCCCTTGTTCTATCATTACACTCCCTGTTAAAGAGTCCCTCCCCATCTTTCCCGTAGGCCCCCTTTAGGTACTGGATGGCTGCTGTGAAGTCTCCCTGGATCCTTCTCTTCTCCAGGCTAAACCTCAACTCTCTGGGCCTGTCTTCATAGGGGAGGTGCTCCAGACCCTTGACAATCTTTGTGGCCCTCCTCTGGACCCGCTCAAGCAGGTTGTGAGGAGACAATCCAGAGCAAGTGGTAGTGCTTTGGTTGGGGGTCTGACCTCTTGTTGTGCTGGGCCCCGAGCTTGCCCAGCAACAGCATCATGACGCCGCTGGGCAGTGACGACAGAAACCCCCAACGAAGGCTGTATAAACTGCTCCCTGAGAGCTCGATTCGCGTGCTCCTGAGGAATGGCTGGCCTGTGCCCTGGTGATCTCCCCTTACTTGGGACACGAGGTAAGGACATTTCCCTGGGAACTGAGTGATACCAACTAGGCAGGTTATAAGGAATTTGGAATAGAAGCAGAAGAGTCCCCACTCGCAGGGTGGTGCAACTGTTATCTACTTAATAAGTGTCTTCTCCTAATAAACCTCACTTTGTGCCTCAGACTTGGAACTTTATTCCTTCAGGGGGTAGATAGCAGCAGAGGGTCTGACTACAGCACAGGTCCATTTCCTTCTTATGCTGGGGGCTCCAGAGCTGAACACTACTACAGGTGTGGTCTCACCAGAGTGGAGTAGAAGGGCAGAATCCCCTCCCTTGACCTGCTGGCCACGCTTCTTTTGATGCAGCCCAGGATGTGATTGGCCTTCCGGGCTGCAAGTGCACATTGCCAGCTCATATTCAGTTTTTCATCCACCAGTACCCACAAGTCCTTCTCTGCAGGGCTGCTCTCAATCCACTCATCGCCCAGCCTGTAGCCATGTTCGGGATTGCCCAAACTGAGGTGCAGGACCTTGCACTTGGCCTTGCTCAATTTCATGAGGTTCACACGCACCTACCTCTGTAGCCTGTCAAGGTCCCTCTGGATGGCATCCCTTCCCTCTAGAGTAACAACCACACCACTCGGCTTGGTGTGAGCTACAAGACAGAACTAGGATTCTAAAATTCTAGGCTGAGTAATCGTTTCCTTTATTCCATTATTCATACAACATTTCCTTTTTCGTGTGAAGTTTCAACAGTGCTTAATTTGGCTTTGCATTTTAAATAGCGTATAAACCAATGGTGCATAACAAGAAGAAAGTAATTGGCCAATGTTCATGGCTGGCAAACAGTATCAATGATCTGTGGTAAAATAAACTTTAAAACATGGTTAAAAAGGAGGAGGAGTATTTTGTTTAATTTGTTTATTATTGGAGAAGGTTTTAAGGAAGGGCATAACTTCCAAATTCAGCCATGGATTTTAAGTACTGTTATTCACTTAATGCACAAAACTTTAGTTCTGAGATGAGGAAGCAGCTAAAAATGTCATTTTCAATTGAATATTTTATTGTCATTTACAAAAAAGAAACAATGGCTGAGGTAATTTTGAAAGACTCTTGAGATCTTGATGGTCTCAGCTTGTCTGAAGAGCCAGATCCCTAAATTCTATGTGATGTCATGTCAAGGTTCAAATTTAAATCTAGTTTCACACAGTGTTTTGCATGACAGTTTCATATGGTTTCACAAAATAGTTAAAATAAAACTAGAAATTACTAATTTGACATTAAAGATGATTCAACAAAAAAAAAAAATCACACACAGCAGTCTGGTTTTTTCTCAAAAGCAGATGGAGAACTTGTAGAATTAATGGAACAGAAATGTACTGTTTTCTCCAGACAAGCCTACTAATCAGCAACTGTTTTTCACATTAAACTCAAATGCCATTCTAAGACATGTTGAATTTCACTCCAGAGAAGTTATTTTATAGTCAGCCAATATATAGACTGACATGGGACACAAAATATGAACAAATGATCAGGTTATTTCAGAGAGAACATATTGCACTCATGCAGATTCAAAGTGGCTTCCAGGATTACTGGCCATCTATCTTAAAAGAATACTTCATTGGAGATGTATCTCCCAGTCAGTCTGCTCATTTTTGTGCTGAATTATGCCACAGACTGCTTGCCTGGAACATAACTGTTGGCTCAAAGGAGTACCATGAAGTAAGATGTTGTCTGAAGGGTGCCTGGTTAAACTATATGTATGTTAATACAAGTATTCACACCATGATCCAACCAAAACCTACTTGTGCTTTTTACTTCCAGCAGTTTGACTTTTAATTCATACTTGCATAGTTCACACCTGAAATACTCCATAGCTCTCTCAGATTAGGTCCCTGTGCCCCTTTACAGCCCAATGAAGTTCACATTGTAACACCTGCAAAATTGAAAATCTGTATGAATGCACAAGAAAACTTATTTTAAAGATGTATTTTTAGATAAATAATGGAAGAAGCCTGCAAACTGAATAGTAGATTGCCACCCTATTGCTCTTCTATCCTCCCTATCCAATTTAACTTCTTTAAACTGTTTC
This sequence comes from Buteo buteo, assembly GCF_964188355.1. Classification (NCBI taxonomy): domain Eukaryota; kingdom Metazoa; phylum Chordata; class Aves; order Accipitriformes; family Accipitridae; genus Buteo; species Buteo buteo. The sequence goes on along the minus strand of NC_134190.1, from coordinate 20,800,750 downwards.
TGATTTTACATTCTTATTGTGCTGCTTCTTATACGTCTCCTTCCTCAGATTAAAAAAAATAAACACTATCTCGTCCACTTCTCATCACACTCATAGTGAGTCTCTCAGTGCAATTTCAGAGACCTCTGAGATGAGATACCCAATATTGCTTTTCATATAACTAACACAGTCACAGACTTAGCATTAATTAGGCATTTTGTTTTTACTTTTGAACTGCAATTGCTCATTGATCAACCTTTAGTGAGTTTTCCACTTTAGTAGCTAGATCACTTTCAGGAGTGCATGCAGTTAATTTTGAATTCTGTACCAGTTACGTAGTTACAGGGTGTCATCCCCTCCTCCAACTGGACTGCTTTCATCAACACTAATTTCATTCAGTGTCATAGTACCCATTCACTTAATTTATTCCCTCAGCTTCTTTATATTTTCTTTCAGCTTTAATAACCTGCATTACAACCACCTGCAAACTTTGCTCTCTCAGTGTTTATCCCATGGCTCTGATTAACAAATTAAACATAAATCATAACTTTGTTAAACTGCTGCCATGATACAAGCTACTATGTAGTCATATTCTTATGTTTTTGCACATGGTAGTACTTAGAAATGCATGCTGTCTTGTTCCTTATCTCCAGTTTTTTCAACTTCTAGCAGTCTTTTTTAAACATCTATTGCATTTTGAATGTCGCTAGAATACTTCATGGCAGAAGAATCATATAATATTAATGCTTTAATATTATCAAAAAAATCTACTTCTTAGATATGCAGAGGTGAACCAATATAACATGAACCAGTTAAAAGATAAGTTGCCTGTATCAAAGCTGGTAGATGAATATGTATAAGTACTTCCCTAACAAGTCAAATGCATCTTACCAAGATTCAACCAAACAGCTTTGAAAAAAAAGAAAAAATCTGCACATTACTTCATCCCTCATGATTCTGCAGGTCCTATATAAATCCAGAGGAACTTATATAACAGTAGTGTAAAGTCTTTTTTCAGCTTAATGAAAGAATTTATACCTATACTATGGTAACCCAAATTCATCAATCTCTCAAGCACTGAGCAGTTAGATTAAGCTTTCTCAGTGTACCCAGGTGTCTCCAACACTTTGATAAATCAAGTCAGCAACTAGGAACAAGAAAATGAAGCAAAATAGTTTATGTATTAATTCAATTACAAAAAAACCCCCTTAATCACTGTGAAATTTGGGACAAATCAGACCTACTTAGAGAAGGGAATTGTAGACATGCTAAATCTGTCAAAATTTCTCCAGTACACTACGTCAAAATACTTAAATGGATGGATGACAGATATTTAAATACCACAGAGTGATGGTAACTCTGATCTTGACATGCAAGCAAGGAACCTGATTGCAGAGATCATTCCCCCAAAAAGTCTATTATAACGGTTTAAATAAAAATAAATCTTTGCCTTACAGCATTTCTGACTTTTGCCTTTCCTTTTATCTTATGTTTGATATCTATAGGGACAACAAATAAAAAGAATTCTCTGAAAGGAGATTCATTCTGGGGAAACTCATACCTGCGATGAAGATATTCCTCATTGCTTCTATAGTCGTGTGGAATCTTTACAGACTCATAAAAAATAAACTAGCATTTATTTAGCACATATTAAACCACAAAATCTAAGTCAAATGCTTTGTTAAACATACACAGAATGCCTCCTTTTGAGTGTTAACCTTTTAACAAAGGAACTCGTGTTCTATGCAGATTGCGATACCTACAGCCAATTACCAGAAGTAATTGCCACAAAAGTTGTAATCATCCACTCACTGTAATATTATATTGAAAGAGCATGTGGGTATGTGTCTATTTATTGATAATAGATTATTGTATGACATACTTTGCAAAGTAAATGAACCAAGAAAAAGATACAAGTAAAAAAAAAATAATTTTTAAGCAAGGCAGCAACTATGTTACAAATCTTAGCTTTATTAATTTTTAAGCAAGGCAGCAACTATGTTACAAATCTTAGCTTTAAGTGCACAAATAACAAGTTTCAGATCAGACTGTGAAGGTTACAAGTTAATTCAGGTTTAAAAGTCATTGTAATCTTCACTTTGCATATATTTGTATTAATTTAAAATTAAAATTACACTCTAGCATGTTTTCAGCTTTCTGTAATCCTCCTTGGTTTTGCTTATCAACAGCTCTAATCTTTGATCATCCAACTATGTGATGCCTGCTGTCAGGTACACCTGTTTCTTTCCAAAGGAAGAACATGAAGACTCACAGAAGGATCAAGAGCTTAATGTCATCAGCTGCATGTGACATATAAAAGCCAAAAGGTGGGAAATAATACTGTGGGGTATTTGCAGTGCAGCAAAACCTGAATGCCTGGCTAAGACATACTGAGTTAGTTACTGGATATGACTGATAAATTCTGATCTTGTTAGAAGATGTTGTTGGTATGCACAGACATGTCTTCTCTCATTTTGGTTTTATACTTTTTTAAAATAATGACATGATACAAATCAAACTTTTGATTAAACACTAATTCCTAGTTTTCAGCAGAAAAAAATACTGAACTTTATAATAGAGTTTTTGAGAAAGTTAAGCTACCAGGCTGCAAAAAGCTAGTGTTTTGATTTTCTTAAAGGGATAAAGTACAGTATTCTTAAATTCAAGCTAATTTACATAAAGATCATAGAGAAGCTTCCATCAGTAGTGAACCCTAAACAGGTTTTGTTCCAAAGTATGCTCCTCTTACAAAGCTTTCAGCACAGTTTGGGTTAGTTTGCTGAAAGTGTGGTTATCTCCATGCCACATCTGATGGTGCATCTGGTGAAGATTTTGTTCAACACTAAACGCTTATAAATGCTTCAAAGCAATACAAAGAACCTCCCTGTGCTTGGTAAACAATAAGATAAAATTAGGTTGTAACTAAAGTTATAGTAAGAGCTCCCTAATATGACATCAATCAAAATGTAGCTGTCAGAAAAGGTAGGAAACAGTCTTTATCATCATGTTAGCTAAGAAGCAGGCAAACCTGACTGGAAATTTAATCCAACCACAGAGGAAATTTCTTCCCAGTTGTCTTATGCTTGGAAACATGAAGAGTTTTCTCCCCTCTTCCTGAGGGGATTTATCTTATCTAAGGGTGTGTTCTCGGTAACATAAAGAATTAATCCTTTAATACTACAAATTTTGTGTCAGTCATAGCTTGTAGCAATGAATGCCAGAAAATAATTAGCATTGTGTAGAAATTAAATATTTAGCTTTTTTTATTAATTGCTTTCCACTTCACTTGTTGTACCCTTGTAACTGTATTATACAACAGTTAACAATTATCCAAATGTGTAAGTTATCCTTTACATAACAGCTCTCATTTTTCAAAAAGTCCTACTAGTTTCTGGTATTCATAAGGCATTAAAAAAATTGGAACTGTGGAGTCATACTCAAGCATTTCAGTAAGTAGACAGAATTCTCATTGAATCTGGACTGTTGTAGAATAGGATCATTTTGCCACACAATGAGGGGCAAATTCTTTGTTTTCTCCTATTGAAGAAGTATTTTTAATGTCCAGATAGAGAACAGTTGGAGGCTATGGCTCAGCATTTTGAAATAGTACCTTCACAAGACCTGCAGTTGAAGTACTGTGCTCAAAACAGAATGTAAGATAACCAATTGTCTGATATTTTGGATGGGATTCATCTCTCTCAGCATTTAATTTACTGTGTACACATCTGCATCTGAGAGCTACTTTAGTTTTTCAGTCAATAAAATGAAATTCATACTTTTAGGACATGAACACTGCAACCTATTTCAAGCATTTTCTTTAGAATAAGATCAGTCATGCACTTTGAGCATCTCTTTCTTTCCACTGACTATAAAGGAGTTTAGATGGATAGTTCAGAAGTGAGCATTTGATCCAGTGAACCTGACAAGTTAAAGATACCTCACAAGTTAAAGCTACATGTGTGTCTGTTACTGTCAGCAAATATTACTATCTCCCAATTGCTTCACTTTCCAGAACTTTTTTTTCTATACTGTGACTAGTTATTTACTCTGATGATAAACCATGTGGCATAGAAGATATTTTGATTGCAATCTCATCTGTACAAACATCTCACAAAAATACTTTCAAGACATATAGGCTCATTTCCAGTGAAGGATGTAACCCATGCTCACAATACCTGCAAATTCTCCAATATGTTAATTAAGCAAATATCTGAACAGCCTGTATTTGTCCTTGCTTATTTTTTAAACAGTAGGAGAGCACAGTTCTAAAATGCTAACACTTAAAACTTACAGAATTATAATAGCACTGACAGAAGTTGATGACTCTTACATGATTCATCCTATTAGAGGACACTTTCCCAATACAAAGCTCATAACAGAAGCATACCGTATCTGTCAGTCAATACAAAGCTCATAACAGAAGCATATCATATCTGTCACTTCAAATCCTCATTCAGCCAGGCTTAATTGATGTCTGAGAAACAGCACAGCACCTGAAAATAGCTACAGTAGCTGATGCCGCTAATGTCAATGTCTGCTATCTACAATTTTCATAACACAGTGACTTAGCAGACATGACTTTACAGTACTGCTGTGGAGTTTGATAATACAGAATATGTAACAGAATAAAAGAATTGATAGTCTGAAGAGTAGCAAAGTCAAATGTTTTCTTAATATCCTCATAGCATAAAAACTGATAGACTTTAGGAGCCAAGAGTTGGTGTGATCAACACCATGCAGCAGGAAAATGACAAAATATGAATAGGCTCCATAGTGCAATATGCACAACAAATGTTGTGACAAAACCTATCACTAATAGTATCCTCTTAGCTAAAGTGGAATAAACTAATAAGTTTATTATCTCAGAGAAGAAAGTTGTGAAGGCTGAACATCTGTATGCAATAATGAACATTCTATAACTGAAAATAAAGCTAAAAGAAATACCAACTGTTGCACCAAAAAGTAGTGGAATGCGCTCTTGATTTACTAACAGCTGGAATCACTAATTATCTTAATATAATGAGGTACTTTAATGTTTGCTAAAGTACTTTTCAAAAATCTATCCAAAGATTTTTCTCCATCAGAAAAAAAATCTATCAACAGTATGTGCAGTCTGATTAAATTCTGTTCTTGGCTTCAGCAGCCTACTTTCACCTGTTGAGGTGACCTAAATCCTCCTGCGCTGCAAATTTAGTTTAGTGTGCAGCTAAAATAATGCCATTTATTTTACAAATTTTATTCAAAGCTATGCTTTTTTCTTAAAAAAAACCACGTAAGTACACAATTTAGCATTTGTATTTTTCACTGAGTAACTGCAGTTGCACACATAAAAAACAGGAAAGGCTTCTGAAAAGCAATTTCCAACACAAAGAATATATATCTTAAGGATACCCAAGCTCCACCTTTTGGAAATAAGTATTCTGGGATGATATCTCCTCTTAAGACTGCAGTAATTACCTATATATCTATAGTTGCCATACTGGAGAGTTTTCCACTTCAGATATGTCATTTATAAGGACTTCTAAAGGAAGTAGACTTTTCTCAAATACAGTAATGCCTTTGTATACCAATAGATCCAAACAGAACTTGGAACTTTCATTTAAGATATAAGCAGGAACTAAAATTACATGGAAAAAACCCAACCCAAACCAAACCAAAACCAAGATAGAAACCAGAAAGAGAAATGGTTTCAAGTTCTAACAGTCTTCCTGTCCAAAAATTTGGAGTTCATACCCCTAAACCTTTGTATTGCATTTTGAGATGTAATCATGAAAAGATGAAAGAGCTGAATATTATTCTTAGATGATTTTCAAAATATTTAATAACCTTATTACATTTGCTGAGCACATTTTGAAGTTATCTTTACTTTAGCTGCCAATATTTATGTCTTTTCAAAACAGTTATATTATACAGCTAAAGTGGCTAAACTATTTGAAATTACTTTAGCGGTCTTACCTTACAAAAGTAAGCCTCATTAGATAAGCAAACAGGTATTTTTCATCCAGCTTGTCTGAAGTGATTAATTTTGTTTTGCAAAGCAAAACAGCATACTAATCTCAGATGTCCATAATTGGCAATCTGAGTATGTGGTTTTGGCATAAAAAACTCCAAATACTCCATTTGGAAACTTGCTAAAATATCAGAATAGAATACTATGTTGCCCTTCTTCAAACCTTTTCCAGACTTAACATAACCTTTCTAAAATGAAGAACCTAAAACTGCATATGATATCCGAAGCAGGGTGAATCATGAGTTTACACTCATGATGGATGCTTTTGGTTTTTATTTTCTTTCTCTATGGATTCTTAACTTGCAGTTGTCTTTTTTGGCCACTGCTGAATGCTAAGCTGGTATTTTTATGGAACTGTCTATCACAACACTAAGAACTTGCACCCAAGTAATAAAAACAGCCTTTGGGAGACATTTTATACAACTTTGTTTGAAAAACCAAGCACAGGATATATCAACTGGGTCAATCCTATCTGCATCTTTGCTAATTCCTTCAAAGAATTCTTAAGAGATTTGTAAGGCAAGACTTCTTCAAAAAAACATCGATTCTTCTCAAACAGACTGTGCAAATCCAGATGCCTACTAATTATTACAGTTTTTATTTAACTGGATTAATACTGATGTCAGGCTGATAGGTCTGTACCTCCCTATAACTTTCTAGAACTTTTATTTTTAAAGTCAGTGCTACATTTTCTACCCTATCTTGGTAGCAAGGAAATTGATAAACTCTTGCTTAAAAATACTATTAGTAATTTATCTGCTCTACCCCTGAGCTCTCTCAGAAAGTAAATGCCATTCCAGTCCTGCTGATTTGTGAGTGTTCATGCTACCAACTTGTTCCATATCCTCTTCAATTTCGGACTTACGCTCTGCTGAGCCAGCCTCAGACAGGGGGTCTAGCATGTGAATTGCTACCATTCTTTCACAGTGTAACCTCATGAGAAGAATAACTTTAGCTTCTCTGTAAAGGCCTTGCCCCATCTGAGTGCTCTTTGAACAATCCAATCAGCAACTGTGAGTTGAACAGACTCACTAAAAGGTTTTTTGATTTTCCTGTCTGAAGAAAGTTACACTGTTTATTTTGATTCCTATGTCAATTGCTCTTCAAAGTCTTTTGGATTAATTGTCCTTTCAAATTTTGTTTGCCAGAGTTCCTCATATTTTCTATTTTGTCTCTGAAAAAGCCGGCTTTAGCTTCTTAGAGATGGTTTCTTATGTCTAATGATTTTCCTGATCTTCTAGCTTAGCTAAACCAGCTTTCTTGTATTCAGTAGTGCTGCACTTCTGGGAAGGTGTCCTTCAGTAATGACCATAAAACCTGTAAGAATTTAATTCCCTTAGCTTTGCTTTTTAGTTTCTCCCTTAAAAGTTTATTTTTACATAGGTTCCTTTTCAGTGGACTTACTGGCTTTTGTAAATCCTGTGAGGATGGTAAATATAATTGCAATTGTTGTTGTTAAAGAGTTACTCCTCAACAATAAAATCTTTACCCAGACCCTTGTGAGAGACTGAGAGTTAAGGTCTCAAACGTTGTGGCAGGGCAAGTTCTGCGTAACAATGAGGAACCACAAGTGTAGCAATAGGACCAGGACAGGGATGCACAGTTCTGTGTTCTGATATGCTGAGTGGGGCAGCTCACCATATACAGCCAGAGATCATACAAAATTTATTTGAGGAAGGGGCTCACGGCCACCTGAGGGACCCTTGGCAACCACCACCCTCCAGTGGCATCTGCACACAAGATCAAGGCTTCAAGATAGGCTGTGGCTGAAATTTTGGGGGAATAAACTTAATTTTGCAGCACACTAATGCAGTAGTAGAGTTCTACTCTTCAAGCTTCTAACCAGAAGTTACAGTTATATTAAAAATATAGGTGTTTTAAACTATTAGAGAACAATGTAATGTACTTTCCACTTACCCAAACCCTTAACAGCAAAAGCCTTTTCTGCCTTGTAAAGTGAAATGATTTTGATTTCAAGAAATGCAAAAGTTTATCGAGAATTAACACAGTATTGTTTTAAGGAAAGACACAGGACATGGCATGACTAGCCAAGAAGGGGATAATATAGTTCAACTACTAAATCATTATTATGTGAATGTAAGAGTGACAAAAAGATGACATTAGTTTAGATTTTTAGCTCTAATGATGTTTTTAAAGTCTATATTCTATTTTGGCCTTCTGTGCTAGTTAGAGTGAAATTTACATTTCAGAAAATGGGAAGACTGTCAATCTACACACTGAAGAGGAAAAAAATTATAAATTTTAAGTTTGAAGTTACAGATATTCAACTTGTCCTCCTCTGAATCCACGTTATTGAGGGAGTTACTACACCACTGTACCATCCTGTGGTATACACCAACAATAAATGTGGAGTGACACTTTACAGTGGTAGTAACAGTGCTAATCACCGAGACAACCACTTGTCTGTCCTTACTGAATGGTGTTGAATCCATTAGGTGATGCCTCATAGTGAAATACAACCAAGAGGAGCACGGGAAGAGTTCTAACATATTCCTACTTCTATTCAGAGACCTGAAGTAGTCACATATCAAAAATACTCTTTTCATCATTCCCGCCGAGATCTGATCTGACCATACTGTAGCTTCTCAAAGTTTCAGCTTCAACAGGTTTATTCCAAGTACATGCTCATTATCATTTTCATGCTACCATATACCTGAACAGCACTTCTCATGTGATATGATGTTCACCCAAGTTGCCAGAAGCCCTGATACTGCATAAGGGAACCTTCCTACAGCAACTTGCCTATTTAGAATGTAGACAAAATAAGATCAATATAGGCTAATAAAAATGCTATTTTCAGCAAAAGAAGTCACTTCTATATCCAGTCCTACAATTATCATCTGACAACCTTCACCAGCAAATGGACATGGTGTCCATTTGGTGTCTAAAATCATGGCCTAAAACCTTCACTCCGCACTTTTTCTCTGCTATTTTCCAGAAGGCTGCTCTGGACCTCAACTTAACATAATTTTCCTACTGAATACAGCTGTATAAAGATGGCCTTAAGTTGTTATCGGCCTGGAAAGCCTTTCTATTTAAGTCTTTGAGATTACTCTTAGGTTGTAGAAATTTGAACCCTGTCATATACTGCCCCCAACTATACAAAGAGAAAATATGTATGTATACATGTACAATGAATTATTCATATTTTGCTCCAGTAAATATTATAATGAACACACCAATTTCCTTATTTTCCTTCTCTTCCATCTGAAAGCATTAAACACCTGTAATACTCTCAGCATGTGGACAAATGCTGCCACACAGAAGTCAGATGTTTTATTAGCTTTTCTCAGCAATTTCAAATTGTTGTTTAAACCATCTGACTTTCTCTTATGAAGTTCCTCTGGAAAGCTTATTGCCATGAAGGCAATAATTTTTTCATCACTGGTTTGATAGAATTTTTGCTTCTACTAATATTTACTAAAGATTCAAAAGCCAGACATTAAAAACAAGACATGATAATTTATTAACAACCTGAACACTCAGCTCAGGCTGAGTCTTCAGGATTACAACAGACTAATTCATGCGAGGCAGGCTCACAGACTTGGAGTATAAACATTTTATGATGCTGTTTTTCATTGCAATGTTAATTCTTTCACATTCTAATTAGCATATCTATCTTCAGGTAATACCCAACGGTTTAATTACTCTTCCCATCTCTTTCCTTCTTTTCTTCTTTTCCTAGGTTTTGTTTCTTGTCTCATTGCATAGGAATATTTAGTAAATACCTACTCACTCACTACCACCTACTCTGCCATATTCTCCACAACTATCAACAAAGAAACAAGGAACCAGACATCAGAATACAAGGAGAAACACTGGAAGATTAGGAACCAATGATGATTAGAGGTAGTACACACACACACATGCATTACAGACCAAACTTCCCACGAAACCAGTAGATTTCAGTTTAATCCTTCCACTGTGATTACCTGCAGTTAGATATAAATCTGTGTGGTTCAAACCACTGTGCTCTTAGATACTGCTGTGTTTGCAACTGCATGATTCTTGCCTGAGATCTGGTTATCCTAACGCAAGAAAATACAACCTTATATCAGAATGCAAGGGAGAACTCTTTCAGCTCAAAACTGAAAGAGCTAAGAATATAAGAGCAAACAAAATCAACAACTTAGAAAAAGTAATTCTAAAATACTCAGCCCACATAGCCTCTTGTCCTTCTTTATCTGAAGAAAAAAGATACCTTGCAGAAAAATGTATCCTGAGAACAGGAACTGAATTTTAAACAAACAACCACAGACTGCTATGTGTTAACTTAACGTAACACTTTTCTGAGGGGGAAGGGGAGAGAAGCCCACTTTATATGTAAATTTCTATACTACTCATAAAATCAAAAGTCTGATATACACTCAGCAACATAATTGTACAGTGCACATGCAGACACACACAGACTCACATGACTACATCAGTAGGGTCTGTCTTGATGGCATATATCCATTAGTAGAAGCCCATAAAAGAATGTTAGAAACATATCTGGAGCTGCTAGGTGATGATTTTTCTTGACAGGCTAATGTACTATGCTGTGAGTAGAAATTGAGTAAAATTGCTGAAAACAACTTCAGTTTCTTTTATGCAGAGTAAATCTCAAAGAAAAATAGTGCACTTTGGCAGCACCCAACAACTGAGATATCCCTTCAGGAAATGCAGGTACAGATACATGCTTTTCACTTATTTTTCTGTTTTGTTGAGATTGATGTTGATCTTTTTCATTTTTGTATTAGCACTACTGCTGATCACACTGCTATAGTTAAGATTATGTCAGCACTTCAATTGTGAAAATATTTTCAAGGGACTTTAACTTGCCTAGAAAAGTTACTCAGAACCAGTGTCGCACAAAAAACTCAGGCTGGTATAAGAACATTCTTATGATTAAGACCTCTCTTGCATTTAATATAAGGTTTTAACAATACATTGGTGGTTTTTTTAAGTCTAAGGGAGAAGTGTGTATATATATCTCATTGACAACTTTCCATTCTAGGTGTTTTCTTGCCAGACTTCAGCTACATTATTTGTTTTATTAAAAAAAGCACCACTTGTTCCAAAGGAATGCAGTTTTCAGTACAGACCAGTGTTTTCCTCTAAAGTGACTCAGTAACAATAACTTCAAAGTGATATACATGGAATGGAAATGTGCAATTTGCTTCGTTTCTGGAAAAAATAGCACCTAGCTAAGTGAACCAGAAGAAAAAAAAACCCCACTCATGCAAGATTTAATTTTTCCATCTTTATACCAATTAGCTCCATCTAAATAAATTGCCCACGGTACAGCATGGAAGGCAAAATCAAGCCCAAGTCATTAATAAAAACTCTGCCCTGTCCCATTAAAAAAAAAAAACAACAAACCACAAAAATCTCCAAAGCAACACCAAAAACAACCAAACCACAAAAACTCCATGATGCCATATCCACGCTACTGCTGTTTCTTTGACAAGTGACTATCCTCAAAGGAAGAAGTGTTATTTTTAACCCTCACATCTTCTCCTTTCTCCCTGTCTATTTCATGGGAAATCTGATACCCATTTTGCAACACTCAACAGTGAAGAACAATTGCTGTCATCTGTAATCCAGACATCTCTGTGTCAATAATGCTGGCCACAACAGTCAGCTCACTGGCAAAGATTTCTATTTAATTATAATAAAATGCTACCGAACTCTGAATATTCTTTTAGGAACCATGGCTAAAGAATACACTTCACAATCCAGGCTGTTCAATTAATAAACTACCAGCCATGCGCAGTCTGTAAAAGCCCAACAACATTGTCCATTTTGCCTGTGGTGCCACATGAGTCTGGAGGACAACAGTCACTAGCTGCCTCAGCCTTCATTCAGAGCATGGCCCAAAGAATGAGATGCAAACTTCTCCGACAGCAGGGTAGGGCTGATTTAGTATGAAAGATAAATATGGGCACTATAAAAATGAGGACAAAATGACAAAAAAGCTTGGTAGTAATTATGAAATCAAGACTTGAAAAGGTCATTAAGATTATTTTTTTAGATGAAGGAAATCAAGCCACACACTACAGAGATTTAAAGAACATAACTGAATTTTATAAGAGCAGTATTTCTCCAAAGTAATTTAAAAGTGGATGACTACCTAAAAATAACTAGTATAAAAATATGGTCAGTGAAAAGCAAGTCATTAGGCTAAAATGACCCCTTGCATTGAAGTAAACCAGCCAGGGCACTTCTGAACAGAAATCAGTTATTTAGAGTTCTGCCAATTTGAAGAAATGGATGTGTCTCACCAAACCTGCAGAAGCACAAATATAGTTGAAGAAATCATATTTTAAAGTGCACATAACTTTTCAGAAAGGAAAACTTTAAAACAGATAGAATATCAAATTATACCTTTTTAAAAAGCGTGGAAGTTTAGTGAGGTGTAGCAATCACAGACCAGGATTCAGTTATATAAATATTCCAGACTTGGGGGGGGAGCTGGAAATATGCCTGGTCTGTTGAATTTCAGGATGCACAGTCATTTACTAACATAGGCTTTGCAAAAAATGGGACAGGATTTTAGCTGGGGTCTCTGTGTAGGTGGGATGTTTTAAGATAATTTACTTTAAATCCAGACTTACTTCCAAATGCAAGGAGACCTGTTGTTGTTTATCTTGCCTACAGTTCAGGACATGGCAACCATTTCATTTTCAGGTTTGTTTGCTTGTTTCTATTCAACAGTTACAAATAAAGATTATGATGGCAAAATTCTCCTGTGATTTTAAAACAGTTCTACCTAAACCACAGAGTTTTACTTGAAACAGCATTTGGAAACAACTCAGAAGTTAGGAAAGTGGAAGTCTGTAGCACATATGCCTTTTAAAAAATACTAATTTTCGAAAAAGTGTTGTTATTAAAAATATCAACAGACAGCCATTTTGCCACTTAATACACTTCTCAAACAGGCAGCTGAAATTTTAAATACAGACTTTCACAAACACGAAAATACATTATGCAATATGAAATAGATATTTGAAACTCGTCATACAGATGATTGTCCAAGATTCTGTAGTGCCAATTTAGCTGGCTGATGAAAGTGATGTAGTCTTCTGTGGAGCATTTTACTGACTTAAGAGATAGGTGTTAACTGAAGAGATCAATACTTACTTTCTACAAGTAATACACAGTAATACAAAGGTCAATGTTTTTCTCATGAGACAGGATAGCTAGATATTCATTCAGGTAAATTGCTATACTTACATATATTGTTGAAGTAGACACATATTGTCACATTCCTACATTGTTACATCTCAAGAAATAAAAAGGTTAACAGTCCTTACCAAATTGTTCCTGAATTACTTTCTTTTGAAACTAACTTTTAATAATGAGATGAACTCCAGGACAAAAATAAAAAACCCTCCTCTCAAAACTTCTATATGGAGCAGTATTAACAATTCTGCTGCAAGTAATTACATGTCTACATCCAACTGGCTATTACAGTTATTACATGTCTACATCCAACTGGCTATTACAGTTAAATAATTGTTCATGTAATCTTTAAGAATGGTGTGTTCCAGTCAAGCTGAAACGAGTAATTGGAATGCAATTTTCTTAGTCTTTGTATTTAAAACTGCATTTAAAGGGGGGTTTTGTTTGGTTTTGTTTGTTTGTCTTCCCCCTCTGTTCATAGAATCTCTTCTCACATTTTTCTTCTTCAAGAATACCCATGTTTTGGCTCTATGTCTTTTGCAACACCTAGACAGTGTTGTAGAAAAGGCTTTACTTCTTAAGCCGACTGGTCATCACGTCTCAATTCTGTCTTCCAGGAATGTATCTCAAAACCTCAGAGCTGTATACAGAAGGCCACTGTTTCATTTTACTATGACTCTCCCAGAGTTCATATGTTTCATAGGTCCTGAGGAGCAGAACACTTGGAGGAGATCACTGGATTGCAGAAAAAATGCTGAATGTCACAACTGATGTCTATATACTCTTTTTCTTTCAACAACCCATAGTCCTCAAACTTTAAAGACAATCGTGTAGCTGACTACTGGCTCAAACATGGGCAGATATTTAAAAAAGGATCTTATTTTCCTTACAGTTTTCCACAGGAAAGGAAAAATATATGAGATTAATCTTTTTGTGCAGAAGGATGGTTTCAAAGAGAGGGTGTAATGGATCTTCAAAAATTCAGATTCACGAGCAGGCTATATGCAAGTTAAGTCAGCATCAAGCAGATTCCATATTTAAGTTTGCTATTTTCCACAGAAGATCATGTGGACTAGAGTTGAGAAAGCCACTAACTGCATAAATTATAGAAATTTTTGCATTTTGAAGTGTATTGCTTAGTGCAAGAGGATAAAATAAATAATTTGGCTTATAAAATAAGGATTAAAACCACTATCAATCCAAATAGCATTTTCCCCATAAAGCAATTTATTGCTGATGAGCACTGAAAGATTACTGGGGGGAAAATCACTCAATAAAGCTTACACATTATCAGATTATAATTTGATTGTTTAAGAAAAGTCAAACATGGTGCAAAAGATTTTTTTGTAATTGGATTTTTTTTCTAAAAGCATTTGATGTATTGGATGTGAAATGGTTGCAACTCTGAAAAATCAATTATGGCGATTATCCTTAAGTTATAAACTAACACACTATTAGTGCACAATCAAAATACAGAAGGGAAACAAGTTTGTCCATGAACCACTGCTGAATTTTTAAACTGATGCAAATAACAGCAGAAGGAGATTTCTTGCTAGTGCCTTAGTTTACTACAGATGCTTTAAACACTTCTTAGGTTCATTAATTGTGTTTGCAATCCATCAGGAAAAACACAAACCCAAAATGTATAACCATCCAGTTGATGAGACTTTTTTAAAACTCAGTTCAGGCCTCTGTAGAGTTTTAACTACTCATTTTCACACAGTAAAGTTACAGACTGCATTTCTAGGGAATGTAGTTAAGGTCTTCCCTGTCTGACACAAATAATGAGAGAACTGAACACACAGACTAATTTAATACATTCCAGTGTTTATATTGCCACTTTCAAACATCTCTCCTAAAGCATCAATCACATGACAAACCATAGTATGGTGGTTCCATTTGTTCAGAATGTACAAGAATCTTTGGACAAGTTTATTTCAAAATGATGACAATCCTGCGGTCCAAGTTTAAACCAGATACATGGATTACATGTCTAACAAAATACTGTCATGATTTCATCATATGCATTGTAAAAAAACACTTTGCATTAAGCTGTGGGAAATATTAAAGAAAGGATTCATTTTCATTTCATGCTTTTTCTTCCTATGTAGAATCCAAATATAAAGAGTTGGACCCAAATCATACAAGTCTATACATAACTTTACAGAGATAAACTGTTCCGCTGAAATCAGTGAGACTGTTCACACATGTATAATGAGCTACATACATAATGTATTGCAAGCTCAGAGCCTTAGCTACCAATATGCAATAGGAAAAAAATCGACAGATAAACAGAGTGAAATAGAAAATGATTAATGTGCAAAAATATTTCACATAATTTCTATTACAAATATGAGGAAAACATATACATGCCATACTGTAAGCCCAGAATACCTTCAAGAGAAACTGCTGCCCATTTTAGTAAGTGCTGTTTAGTTAAAAATATCAGGAATAAGATATTAGGAAAACCACAAGGATAAGCAGGAAGAGGAGGAAATAACACCTAACAGTGATGCAAGTATCTCTTTAGTTCAGTCATAAACACAGTTCAGCCTATACATACTTAAAAAAAAAAAAAATTGCTTGAGCTGTTTTGCTAGCAGGGGTGCTGCAGATGATATTGAAAATTAATTTTGGAAACTGGGGTACTCTACCGGGTGGAGGTGCCGGCAGCAGCAGCCGCAGCGGTGGCGGGAGGCTCTGCAGGGGCGGCGGCCGCTGTGAGGAGAGACTGGGGGCTGCCCCGGGCCAGAGCGGCCCCAGCCGGTTCCCGCCGGTTCCCGCCGGCTCCAGCGGCCCCACCGCCGGGCACAGCTGAGCCCCTCAGCCTCGGGGAAAGCCTGGGGAAGAAAGGGCAAAAGGGCTGAGGGAAACGGGGTGAGAAACAGCCCTGCCAGCCCCGAGGGGAGAGCGGGAGGAGGGCAGGAGGTGCTCCAGGCCCCCCTCCCCGGCAGAGAGAGACCCCCGGTGGGGCAGGGGTTTCCCTGCAGCCCCGGGGAAGGAAGGCCCCAGGCTGGAGCAGGGAACAGCCTGAGGAGGCAGGAGCGGCAGCGGCGAGCCGCCACGGGCTGGCCACAGGGAACCCTGCCCCGTCCCCCTGCGCTGCTTGGGAGATGGAGGCGGAGGAGTCTGGAGGGAAGAAGGGGGGGAAAGGGGTAGGTGGAAGGTGTTTTATTTTTTTTGCCTTTTTTTCTCACCATCTGATAGGAGAATCCCATTCCTTAACTCTTGTACCAATTAGTCTTTATAGTATGAAATTGTATGAACTTTTTTAAGAGAGAGAGAGATATATAGTTTACATTGTATACTGCATAGTCTTGGGTTTAGTAAGCATGACTAAAGGGCCCGGGCTCCCACCCTGAAGAATAAAGGATACCCCTGGACTACCGAGATAATGCCAGTACCCTAGCCCCTCCAACATCACTGTGAAACCCTCCCATTATCTGGCATTCTAGGAAAGTAACTGTAGCAAGACTGACTCTAGGGACATCTAGATCAAAAAAGAAGCAGATGGATGATGACACCATAGAATTACAGTTGCTTTGCAAAACAGTAGCATACTATGTGTGTTAAGTAGTGATTGGTCAAATCATGTTGTACCTGAATGCTTGAAAGGTATAAGAACCATGTGTAAAACCACATTTGGTGTGCCCCAATACAGGTGCAACACTTCACGCACATGAATAAAATTATTCTTGTAATTCTATACTTTGCATCCTAGCCTGTCTCCTTGGCCAGTCCTGGCCAGTTGCAAAATTTTCATGACACATCCAACTCTATTTTTAATGGGCAATAAATTAAATTACTTTTCTCCTAGTTGAGTCTGGTTTGCCCATCACTGTAACTGGTCAGGGATCTCCCAGTCCTTATGTCGACCCATGAGCTTTTCTGTCTTATTTTCTCCCGCTGTCCTGTCAAGGAGGGGGAGTGAGAGAGCAGCTGCGTAGGGCTTTGCAGATGGCCAAGTCCAAGTTCAAACCACCACATCAACAAAGTTGACTGCAATGGTACGGGGCAGCAATGTTTTTGCATGCTAAACAAAGTGTTGCAGGCCATAATCTGAGCTATCAACATAATCACAACACAAATTATAGAAAACTAAGTAATTTGAACAACCTTTTTTTCCCTCTGTTCTTGACAAATTTTTAGGATTTGCAATAATTCAAAGCTGATATATAACACAGCTCATTCAGGTGGCACATAAGGCGATGTCACTAATGGCTGTAAAAGACTGAAACCTTTTGAGTGTTCTTGGCATTAGCAAGCGGTTTCCAGGAGAATATTTCTAGGGATTTTAACTACCATAACAGAAACTACTTTGAATTTTATAAATCATTTATTCAGGTAAAAAAGTTTTCAGCTCACAGGTGATATTTACTGAGCCAACTGATGTGTTATAAAGTTAGAGGAAAAGAATTACGGAATAGATGAGTGATGCATTTGAAGGGCCATATTCTGACATAAACTGTCATATCTTCTCAGTCCATGAAGTGGATGATTTTATCTTGATTATGCACTCTTAATTCCACTGCTGTATTTAATAAGCCTTGTCACCATGCATTTTGGGGTCTGCTGTTCTCACGGTTACATTTATTGCTAGTCTCTGTTGAAAGTGCACTTTCATAGGGGCAATTTAATAACTGCTAAAACTTAAAGAGATAAATGCAGAAAATTGCAGGATGTTAAAGATGCATGCTAATTAGAGCTATCATAAAATGTCTGAAGGAGTAAGTGCATTTGCAAATCTGAAGGCTTTGCTAGGAGACTGGGGGAAATAAGAGCTATGGAAAACAAGCTCATAAGTACAGCACAGCAAAGCACTGGCGTTAGACTGAACTCAAATCAACAATTCTGCAAAGCAGCACATTCCTTTGACAACAGGCAATCTGAAAGCCGATTAACATATGAATTGCAAACAGGACATGCAATAAAATCTCACTGTTCTATTGAAAAATAATAAAACTTGAAAACTTTGCAATAAAACTTAAAATGAGAAAGAGGTGCTGTTCTGCTACTCTAGTGATGATCATGGTATATGCGGGGTAGGGCAGGGCTTTCCCTATTCTTAACACTTCAAAGGCTAATCTGACATCAGGGACAAGGTAGGAATCTATTAACCAACAGCTCTGAGAAGAACCAAGAATAGGAATGTATCTAAACACTGCCACCTCCAGTGGGAGTGACCTCAACATAATTCCTGCTTGGGGGTCTCTGGAATAAGAAAAGAAATATAATTAGGCCTGGTGAGGAAGCAAGAGTGTCCAGGGAGGAGTCATGTTACTTGCAGCCACGTTAATGTTACTCTGTCACTGTAAAATGGCTGAACGGTAACCTCCACACACGTGTGTGGGGGCAAATATTTGCATCACAGTCCCCAGGCAATTTAACACTTAAAAGAGGGGGCATGTATTTTGAGCAGATCAAGCATGACAGTTACAGTGGCTATAGTTGAGTTGCAGGGCTCAGTCAGCTGATGGTGTAGACACTGAAATTCCTTACCACGTAAGCAGTCAAAAGGTTTTAGTTCAATTATATGCAATGCCGTTTCCACTGTTTTATCAGGCAGATGCTTTAGTAATTGATTTTCAGAGTAGAAGAAGGAAGGGTAGCCTGTAACAGAGGGATTAGTGCTGGCTGCAAGCACACACTTGTCCTACACTTTCCAAGGGATGATTTAGTAGTGTACTTTGTTTATCTCAGCAAATATTATCCCACCACCATCAATACAGCCATTTACTATAAGACACAATCTTGCCTGCAAAAGCAATGCCTTTTTAATATCTAATACACCCCTATATTAAACTAACTGTTGCTTAATATACGAGTGATATAAAAGAACATCAAGTTAGTTCCTTCTTCCATCTTTATTGTTGGGTTTTCTACCACGCTGGAGTAAGATAGCTCCACATTGTGCTGTTTTTTATGCCAAGAGACAGTGCCCACGATTAAAGCCCTCTGATCTTAGTACACTGCTAGTTTCAGCCACAATTCAGCCATACAGTAATTACTATTTATGTTCGTGCTTGATGTGAGGGAATAAAACAGATATACATACATAATCCCATGGCTTTGTTTAGGAACAGTGATTTCACACAAAAGTAATGAGGTTTGCATTTCAATATGTGATACTTGTACAACAGACAATGGTTGGTAAAAAGGCACTAAGTATTCTCATCAATTTTTCTGTTCAGTATACATAGGAATGGCACTGTGAGTATTTGCATTATACCATGACAGAAGATCAACATTTTGCTATGGTACTACAAATAGTATCAGTTCTTCAAGCAAATATCAAACATATTACCATAATTTAAAAATGCATAATGTTTGTCTTATTCATGAATAGAGTAGCAGTTATCAGTAAATCTATGTAATTTAGTTAATTTTACTTCTGTTTTCAGATGTGTTATTGATTCGTCAATTTGATCATAGGCAAGAACTTCCAAGATACTGTTTCAGAATAGAGGTAAGCAGTTCTAGAAATTGCACAATTCACTTCATGATGATGTAAAGTTGGCACCTCTTCTATATGCAAAGTTTTTGATGTTGCAGGCTGCAAGGTAAATTTTGAGATAAATATCTAAACAAGCTAGTTCAGGTACTGACAGTAGTCTAACTCTCAAGGAGCAAAGATCTTCTTCAGATTTCTTTACACATAACTTTGATACGCAGTTGTCCGGGGATAACATACACCATGTGTTTATTTTATGGGTAGATTTTGCTACCCAAGAACATCTGGGGATCAATTTTTCAAAGTACTTGCATTAAGTGATCAGCTTTCCATTTACTTCAAGTTTGAAGGTACCTGGGCAACACTTCTATGTAGATACTAAACTGCTTTTGAAACTGGTCAGCATGAGGCACCAAAATGCCTTGACCGTCTGGTGCTTTAATATTCATTTTTTAGGTGAAATTTATTATTAATGGTACTTTAAAATGATTTTTCAAAAAGAGTAGGCTTCCTTGGTGAAAGAACAGCCCTTGCAAATCTTCTGATGAAGGTCAACACAGAAAAGGATTTTTTGACATAGGACTTAATGGTGCAAAAATTACTGAATGTGGTACGAAAGTCTGCAGGTAATACCATTGGCCTGGATAACTTTCTCATTGATTTTTGAGTAATTTTTTCTGTGCTTAATTTACCCATTTTTAATGGAAACCTTTAAAAGTAATCACAGCTCAAGGCTAGCTGCCAAATAGATTGAAAACTGAGCTTATATCACTGCAGCCCTTCTGTAGACAGATTGCTTTTCTGCTATACACCCACCTCTATGTTGAATAGTCTGGAATTGCTGCTGAAGTTCTAGTGCCTATTATATACTCTGCTTTCCTAGATATCCTATATGTAAGCACAATCTTTTTTTATTAAAGACACCTTATAATAACATTCTTCCTCATAGAGCACCACTGAATCACTCCCTATGACAAACTTCATAAAACAAGATACAAGTTTCTACACGGTTCAGTTGAGTCTACTTATTTTCTATACTTCCAAAGCTATATATGGAGACTTATTACACTGAATAACATTTCTTTGGCAGTCCCTAATAAATATAGTGTGGGTTTACTTGCTCCTGCATTACTACAACACTCTGTATTTTTATTTTACCTTTGGATGGAAGCACAATTGGCAAGAATCCACTACAGCTTCTCCTCTTTGTTGGACTTTTAATAATTTCCAGTCTGTCACTAATCATTGAGACTGGATTTTCACAGATATCAGCTGGTCTTCCTGAAACACTAATATTAATCTCTAGAAGCTTCATCTTCAGCAAACTCCATACTGGAATCCTTAACGTACAGTATCTTTTTTAACAAGTTACTAGGAGCTGAATGACTCAGCTTTAACAGTCCTCAATACACAATTCTGGACAATACCAGGAATCACTGCATCACTTTTCAGTAGATGATTCAGATAATCCATTTAACTTGGTTTTAAACATGCTGGCAGCAAAAGAAGCTTTAAGGAAAAAAGTTGTTTCTTCAGTTTCCTTTACCTGATTAATTTCATTCTGTTATCTAATTCCTAGTATATATAATCCATTTTGTTCTGTTGCCTACTTACTACTATGTAAACCAAATAATCTTAAACACTATTATAACAGGCTTAGAGCCAAACACTGCTGTATCTATTATATGGTTGGTGTCATCATTTTTTTTCATTGTTAAGAAGATCACTCTTCTTTCTTTTGTCTGTAAGCAAGTTCAGTGCTTGTGTTACAGATTCCTGGTAGATGCTTAAGAATGTAAGGAATAGTCTCTCAGTGTATATCTAATATATCGATATATTAGGTTCTTGTATTTTTAGGTTTCCTGTTGCTCTTTATATCAATTTTTGTTCTCTTTTATTGAAAAGAATGTTTTCACAATGATAATATATAACCTCCACCTAGGCATATACTTAAAAGTATAGATTTAGTAGCACAAACTCTACAGAACATTCTTCCTCTCAAATTAGAAATCCATTGATTCATAAGTGGTTACAAATATAGAGACATTACTTTGATGGAAGCTTGTAAAAGACTGTAGAAAATCTATCAATCAGTCTACTTTTAGACATAGGGTTGGCTACCAGAAATTTCAGGACACCCATGCACACTAAAACAGCAGTCTGTTTTCATTGACTTCACAAGGATCTTTATTCAGCAAAGTGTGCAAGCTAATATAACTTTCCTTTTTTTATAAGGAGTCTGGACAGGTCAGATTAAATTCTAGGATGAAATATCTGATTTCAGTAGCTCAAACATTCTGTAAAAGGACAATATACCTTTATCAGTGCAGAAGAAAAAAGACTGATAATATAGCTTTAATTCTACCATATTCTACCATAGCTGAAGTAATAGGAGAAATTAGATTGTATACAAATTAAGCAATATTACATAAGCAGAAATATCAGTCCAGTCAAATTACGAGCCTAATCACTTAATCTTACTTGCATCATTAAAAATGCACCGATTATAATGTACTATGCAATGCAGTGAAGTAATTTCCCAGAAACAAATGCTATTGAATCTTACAAACTGCTAGATTCAATATTTACTAAATCCCCTGCTGTAGAGAGTATAATTTTTATGTTTTTAAAAAAAGACTACTTGTATCACTTTTTTGCAATAAAATGATGTATAACAGCAGGCACACAGAAGGAGTAAGTGGTGAGAGAATCCTGTCCACCAGTAAAAGTTTCTATGGAATCTTATACAGAATTGTGTAGAAACCCAGTGTTAGGGTCTTAATAGAGTTACCATCAATTTACACTACCAAGAAAGGATTGATTACCAATGTTCACTTGTTAAGCGGTCCAACTCATTTACCCAATATTCATCTTTGGATTGTGACTTGATAAGTTTCTGCCTCTAGGACTCGTGCTGCTTTTCTTACAACTCAAGGTCTCAACATTTAGTTTTACTGCTAATCAATTTTTTTCACATGAAAAGAAAAAGACAATACTACTGGTCCCAATGCTGAACATGGAGAGACAGATAGAAATTATAATGTGCATCTGGGGGACAAAAACACTAAGAAAGGAGAATGTCCATTGGCCTTTATAGAGGAATATAGAGTCCTATAAAGCACTTTAACAGTTATGGTTTTGAATTTTTTAAGAGGATTACCTGAATTACCTCTGTGCCCTTAAGGAAGGGTATAATGACAGGGGCAAAAGCTATGTAAAGTAAAAATATAAACTACAAAGCAGGGTGATCTTACTGCATGTATGCAGCAGAAGCAAACCCTGCCTTAGCTTACAAGTGGGTACACACACCACATCACACACCACAAAAAGGTTTGTCACAGAGCCGCATAAAGGAAAAAAGATCACAGACATTCAGACAAGGGAACTTATATTATCTTTTCAATTTCTGATGCTGTCCTGGACAGTTAGGATATTGGAATACCCAAGCTACTTGCATCATATCAGATCTCTCAAATGTCTGATACATTATAAATCATGTGATAGGACAGGCATCAAGAGCATCATGCACTTTATGTGCTAGTAATTTCTTAGAACTAGTCACATGACTTCCAAATTTAAGTCTAGTTCTAAATTAGAGACTGTTAAACTTTACAGTAGAATAATGTACACCACCAGAGTATTTTGAAAATAATGTTCCTACATTAAAATACTTCAACATTCTTACCTAATACAACTTTATATGCAAATTAATTACTAGTCCCATTTTTAAAGTAGTTTAGAAAGAAATGAGAAGCAGATATAACATACTGAACACAGGGTAGAATACTAGCGCATATTGTCAGGATCATCTAGAAAACATTTTATCAAAATTGTTTTGTAAATGATGACAGATGCACAGACAGATCTCCTGTCACACACTTTGTGACTGTCTGCAGTCACAAGTTCCACAGACATTTTAGTCACTATTTCTTATTTCTATGTTGTATAAGAAGGGTAAACACCACCGCAGTCTGTTTCCCCCATCTCTACTTCCTCTCCTAAAGTCAACCCTTGTTACTCAGAACTTTGGTCAAAGAGGTCGAGCTATATGTTTCAGTCAATGTTAGGATTTGAGATATCAGAACCGCATGCTGAGTAGATACTCAAGCAGAATTGCTCAGAAATGAAAACCAAGTCTATTCTTAAGTGTTTGCAATTATTTACAATTCAGCAATGTATTCCAGTATTTCAAATTTTGTCTTCCGTTACATTATTTCTGTGTTTGTGGTCAAAAACTATTGTCTATGGTCCTAGCCAACTGCTAAAATTTAGTAAATTCTTCTGGAGTCCTTCATGGCAACCTGCATGTAATTTTATAAATGAAACTTTGTCATACATTGCATAATTAAATTGCAACCATTAGATGTAGTAAGACCAAAATGATCTGCAGCTTTCTTACTGATCTTTGACTGCCTAAGATGTTAACAAGTTGTTAACTAAAAAGGCTGCAGTAAGTAATAAATTATTTAATATTAACATCACAGATCAATCTACTTTACAAACATTAATGTATTTTTTAAATTATCATATACATACATATATTGAGGGAAAATCTGCTCCTGATTTTCTTTATTTATGTTTTGCTGTGCTTTACCTAAAAATATTTTACTCAGATGTTCTTTTTTTGATAAATTACATTAATTAAGATATAATTGAGATGTACCTGTATGATTCAGTTGCCCCAGTTTAACAGTAGAAGCAACTAGCAAGTAGTTTAGTGATACTGTATCTGTTACAACCTCCTGGAATTCCCATGCAAATAAAATAATCAGGTATCTGAAATAATGCAAGATATTTTTTGATGACTTGGCAATTGCAGGTCTGCTCTCTTAAAGGCTGTTTTGTTCTTTTAGTCTGCTTGTAACTGCAGACAGGATGAAGAATTTGCCATATCATTTCAAGATAAAATTAGAACAATTTATGCACATCACAGAGAAAAAAGAAGGAATACATGCCCTAATTCTCAAATTCTTTGGAATTCTTTTACTATATCACACTTCAGTATACAGATGCATAGAAAAAGAGATGGTAAAGCAGGCATTCTGGTTTGTGGTATGCAAAAGAAAGCTTTGCTTAATGACTGAAAACACAGAGTTTTGAGGGAAATGATCCATTAATGTGGGCTGCTGGAAAGCAGTCTTAAGAAGAAAGGGCACTCAAGTTACTGAAGTATACTTGCCAACTAGTGAAAATCAGTCTGCAAGTCCAGCATAGGGTGTTGGTATTGCATCTTTTCAACAGTCAGTCCAGATAGAGTGTTTTGCAGAAGAAATGTTAGGGCCCATCTGAAGCAAAGCAAACTCAAATAGACAAAAAAGACATAATCAGAACTTGTTAACAAAAACACATCATGTTAAGAACCGTCAAAAATGAATGAGAGGAAACATCTGGAAAAAGTGAAAACAAAACCCAGCAGGTTGTACAGAATCCTACTGGCCAAATTCTTAACAGTTTGTGATATAACAAAAGATAAGGTGGTTCTAGGGATGTAGTTTCTTTTGCCAATATACCCGGAGACAATATTTAGGTCCTAAAACTGGGAAGAAATAGAAAACTCGTATAAGTGCCTGAAGAGTAACTTTAATGAAATAAAGGGTGTTATAAATCAAAATGAAAAGGGAAACTACATAGGAGACTGTTTATATATATATATATATAAAAGACTATTTTTATGTATATATATAAAAGAATCTCCCTATCCTTTATCAGGATAAGAATTTTTCTAAGCATCTTTTCACAGATAGGGGAAAGGCATGCAGAATGTCCTGGTTTCAGCTGGGATAGAGTTAACTGTCTTCCTAGTAGCTGGTACAGTGCTATGTTTTGAGTTCAGTATTTGAAGAATGCTGATAACACTGATGTTTTCAGTTGTTGCTCAGTAGTGTTTAGACTATAGTCAAGGATTTTTCAGCTTCTCATGCCCAGCCAGGGCACCTGACCCAAACTGGCCAACGGTGTATTCCATACCATGGGACGTCCCATCTAGTTTAGGAACTGGGAAGGGGGGGGCAGGGATTCGCGGCTGGGGGACTGGCTGGGTGTCGGTCAGCGGGTGGTGAGCAATTGCCCTGCGCATCATTTGTACATTTCAATCCTTTTATTACTACTGCTGTCATTTTGTTAGTGTTATCATTATCATTATTAGTTTCTTCTTTTCTGTTCTATTAAACTGTTCTTATCTCAACCCAGGGGTTTTACTTCTTTTCCTGATTTTCTCCCCCATCCCACTGGGTGGGGGTGGGGAGTGAGTGAGCGGCTGCGTGGTGCTTAGTTGCTGGCTGGGGTTAAACCACGACAAGAAGAAGGATGAAAATTAGTAGAAAGAGAATCAAGTGTTGCCTAAACTGAAGGTAGCAGACAGATTAGTACCCAAACTTCAGTATTTTCCCAGTACTAAGAATCTAATTATTTTAGTGTGAACAAAAATAAATAACATGTTCTACTGCACTTAAGAGTACACCTGTACAGATCTGTGTAGATTATTGCAGATTATCTGAGCTGACTGGGTATGAAACAGCATCTGTAAACCATACTGCCTGATTATCTTCGTCCTTTCTAGTAGGCTGAGTTCCTGTCTGTGGCACAAATGCGTGTGCCAGAGTGATGCAAGGAGATTACACACATGCAGTATATCTGGCACATCCTCAAAAGCAACAGACTTAGTGCACAGCCACTGTCCACTCCATTCAGCTCCTGGACGTGGAACAGAATCATACAATCATTTAGGTTGGAAAAGACCTTTAAGATCATCGAGTCCAACCGTGACTAAATAGACTAAATGGAATGCAACACAGCCTACACCTTTATGTCCAAATACAGAGTTTAATGTACTTTAGCTTCAGCTGAAAAATAAACTGCCCATGAACCTCAGTGGAAGCAGAGAACTCCTGAAATTCCATCTTCAATGTTTTCTGAAATATATATTAAGATGGACTGCAGCATCAATACTAAAATGAAAAATGATGTCATTTATAATTAAAATACATAAATTTAAGTATGACTTACTGGCCTTTTAGAATGCTTGTATGGAAGAATTTTTGAATAGAAACTTTAAGATAAAAAAAGAAATATTTTTTCATAAAAATTATAATTACTTTCACTGCCACAGCAGGTTCTCAGAAAACAAGTAAATTTGATCCTATACATATAAAGAGTATCAAAAGATACCACATAATCAAATTCAAGAATGATAGCAATAATGTTGTATATTAGATTCAATAGTGCGTCTCAGGAAATCCCCAAAGCACTAAATCCCAGAAGAAAACATCTGTAAACTTGTCTTTTTCTGTAAGCATTTGCTATTGGACAGTCACACACAGGAATCCTGACTAGACCTTTTGTCTGGTGCAGTATATGCCTTCTGTGCTAGACAGGCTTTGTGTAAATGTTCTAAGTTAAATTCTGCTCTTTTTCTCTTAAGTTTCTATTCTTCTCATTCTGCTGAAGTCATATGCAGTTAATCCATCTGTAGATTTGTGAATTTTATTTCTAGTGTATCAGATCAATGTATTTTATGGTTTGTAGCACGCACGCTTGCCTACCTCTCCCCCAGCCTTGCTGTAGCCAAGCAGTACTGGCCTGTGCTGCTTTCTGCATCCAGTTCCCATAGGAATTCTCTACATCTGCACCACTAAGTGTTCATTTATGAAGTTGTTCCCCTTCCCCAAGACCTTTTGCCATCTCTCCCTTTAGTAAGCCCCTAAGCCTGCAGTGTTCTCAGTAACTCCATTACTAACTCCATCACATAACAGAGAGCAGGCTATTACCTGCTGTCTCCCAGTGCAAGCCATGCTTTACCTTGGACACCTTCTGACTTGTCAGACTTACTTTGGGACTTGCTACACCAGTGTCACAGCAGGGCCCAGGGGAGACAGGAGGAAATGCACTGGGCAAGGTGTCACCAGACAGCATATTTTATCGCATTTGTGAAGTTACTCTTACAGTAGGAAAAGAAGGGGAGAAATAGGCTGAAAGGCTACATAGGCCTCTTTTTCATTTAAAAAAAAAGCCAGTAAAAGCAACAGGGATGTGATGATCCTGTCCCAGCTCCACTGGGCTGACTGCCACAGTGTTTGCTCCAGTGGCTGTACCTGGACTGCCAGGCAGTTAGAAGAAAGATGGAGCTACTTCAGGGGTTCCATGAGCCAGCAAGACTCGGCAGCCCCCAGAGGTACCCTCCACCTTTCACCAACACTGCTTTCAGAGCAGCAGCTATGTTTACACAGCCTGGAGAAGCCACAATGAGATAAGGCTCAACCCTCCTACTGCCGGTGGGCCAGGTGGTTCCTTGCCAGCATACCTGTAGCCACTGTAGTCACTGCCATTTTGGTATCTGGAGCCCTGTGTCTCCTCTGTCTGACACACAACTAACATCCTCAAGAAAAAGACAGAGGAAGGAGGATTCAGAGCAGCAAGTACCCTGGTGCACCAGCTCTTACTCTTTCCTTACTGTATTCCATGCCTGTCTTGCAAACATTGTACTTGTGCCCACTCCTACACACACATTCAACTTCCCTGGTGTGCCGGCCGTGCCTTGGCTACCCTGACGACAATCTGACAGCAGACTGAGGAACGTTGCCAGGACATGGAAGGATCCTCTCTTCACCCATTCCATCTACTTCTAGGAGTCTGCTTTTGCTGGTTGGGGCTGTTGCCTGCATGAGTACATCAAGGGAACCATCTGTTTTGTGCTCTGATACAAGGTGCCATTGTAGGTCTAGTGAGAGAAAGTTGTACAGTATCACAAGAGTGATACGCCCATGTCTCGCTGTGTATAGATGCCTACTGCAGCCTTTCCTGATGAGAGATGCTCCTTCCTAATACACAATCACTTTCTGGTCTCTTGATGGGTGCAGATTTCAGCTATAACAGTACAAAATCATGATGGGAGCAAGCAGTGCTCTCTGCTGCAGAAGCCATAGCAAGCTGCAGGTTACACAGATGATGACTCAGATAGCACAGCCCATTCTCAGCTCTAAGGTGTACTGTTATAACCAAAGCTTGTCTCCTAGGTGTGCTCCAAGAACTGTGAGGAAGGGCAGCAAAACTTGACACTCTCTCAAGTTACCCTCAGACTCTGCTTCTATGGCAGCTGTATGGAACCCCTGAGACACCACAACTGGAAGAGGCCTGGAAGATAGCCTCCTTCTCCAGAGGCCAAGGCAGAATTAGGCAAATGCAGCTGAAGTGTAGAATTGATGGCTGTCATCTTTCTGGTGGGAGTGTAGGCCAAGAGTCAGGTGTACAGGGTTGTCTGAGGCATTGAAATAGAAGTAGGAAGGCTACAGACTTTGTATGTGTGTGCACTTTATGCACAGGAAGCTGCAGATAATCTCTATCTGCTCTGTATCAGTTACTCCCTGATGCCTTTTGCTGATACTAGGTCAGATCAGACTTAAAACAAGCCTCTGTTTTGGGCTACAAATGGGCCAGCTTTGTTCACAGTTATTAATTCTGGTAGGATCTCAGACTGAGGGGGAAACTACACAAGATGAAAAAGTAGCAGAAAGCGCTTATCTTAAAAGCAACTTCTCAGGAGAATTAAGATGAGGGAGTCTCTTTATCACATCCAAACAAGAAGGCATACTAATCATACTTCCAGTGCAAGCAATATAGGATTTGCTTACTTCCTCCTGTCCAGTATAGAAAACAGGCAATTTTATTTTATTTTTAAAGTTGTCTACTCTGCTCCTACATAGCTGTGATCAGCTTATATTACCAAAACATGGATTGATATTCAGAACTTTTTCATCTTGTATTGTTACACCGTTTTACTGCTTTCTTAAGTGATCAATAGGCATCAACTTGATTATTCATATCAGTAGAATAGTTGAAGGTCTTTGAGATAAAACCACTGTGTAAGATACCCTGAACATACCAAATGTCTTAGAAATATGTGTGGAAGGACAAACAAACAATTCTTTCAGCATGCAAACATTGGCAATATGAGCATCAACTCCTGAACACGGCATTTCTGCACCTTCTTAGCTGCTGCTGGAAGAAAAATCAGATGAACAGCACATGATATGAATTCTTGCTGATGAGAACAGGAACACTGAGTGCATATAACATAGCAATCTCAATGAATGTTCATACCATTGAGGGAAAAAAGGTGCCCCTTTTTTGCCCTTGTAAAGGTACAGAGACATAGGTTCATCTCACATTTAGGAGAGAGGACACAAATAACAGTGGGCTCCTGTTATCCAAATCAGTTCTTTCCCCATCTCTAACTTACACTTCATTTTTATTTTTTAGTGCCAGATGTATCTTGTCAGTATATTTCAAAAGCATGTATTCTTTGCAGATTTTCCAAGTGAAAGATGTACTCTTAGTAGGTTCTGGAGTCATGTATCATCATGTCTTTAAGATATAAAGGATTCTTCTTAAGGTAACAGAACAAAGTTCAGATGGATTCAGATGGACTTTTCTGAAATACTTGTTCATTTTTGCTACATCCCCTATTGGAAACACAATTGTTTGTCTTGTTATGACTTGTGCTGTACTTTGCTTTACTAATGACAATGTTGATAATGCTGGTGCTATTAGACGTTTTGTTTAAAATGACATGACTATTATGTTTCAATCAAAATGAATGCTAATCATCAGGAACAGTAACCAGTTAAGTCAACTTTATTTTAAATTGCATTTGACTATGTTGTAATCAATTCAGTTCTGAGACACTAAGAAAAGCACATGATTTTATCTCTGATTTTATATTCCCCAATGGTCTGTTTATATTAAAATGACTGACAGATTTACAGCCTAATTATAAGAAGTTTCATAAGCCAGTAAACATGTACTGTTCATAGAGAGAGAACATTGAGAGGCAAATGTATTCTGCAGCTACCATTAATTGTAAGAGAAATATTTTCTTGTTAGATTGTTCAATGAAGCAAGCTCTTTTCTTCCTGATAACAGTTATCCCAAAGGAAAAACAAAAAAACCCCACAATCAAACAAAATATGCTAACACTGCTGAAAGCTCTGCCTTTGTTTTAACCTCTAAAAACTCATCCTACAAAGGGACATCAAAGTCTGGATATCTCACTTTTAGGAATAGGACTTCCAGCTAAGCTAAACCTACGTCCCTTGGAAGGGAATTTAGACAGAACATTCCACATAATCTGACAGGTATTTCCTAGTTGAATTGGTTGGGTTGAACCAACTACTATTTCATGCTGTACTAATGATCCTCCTACTTGACATTTCTAGTCTAGACAATGATTTTAACCTGGGAAGACTGATGAACAGCTATCTGTTTAGACATACACTTAACAAAATAAACACACTTCTTGATACTGTATCTTCATCACTGTGTGAGCAGCATAAATATATTGGATCGGTGTACACTTTCGATATATATATAATCTGTATATATATTTATAGGATATGTGTATTATACACATGTTTATATATAAAATCCAGAGTTAAAAAGCTATAGAAGTGAGAGTAAATCAGACAAGCAACAGATAATGTTCATCAGGGTTTCTAGTTTAGGATAAAGACTCTAGGCAAGATTTGTAACTTCTACAAGAAAGAGTTCTATGAAGGTGTTGCAATCAAAACCATGTTACTAGAAGAAGAATACGCCATACATATGGAGCTAAAAATTTACTATCGGTCAAACTTACCTAATTAATACAGAAAAGCTTTATAATGAAGTTAGAAGTGTTGTACACAAACTTCCTAGTATCTAGCTCTTTTCTTTAGTGTTGTACTCTGCTGGGTCCTATAAGGACTTTTCAGAATAGGAGAAACAAATACCACTAGGGTATTATCCCATTTAATAGGTGCCAATTATTAATAGTAGCTACCCCAGTTAAATACTTTTTATCTTGAAACTAACTCAAGATATACAACCTTCAATAACTAGGGGTGCCATATACTAGTGGTTTACCCAACCTCATTTGCATTTGTGGTCACAGTAATAGTAAAGGACATGAGAAGTTATTTTGACTTGCACAAGGATGAAGTGTTTTCTGTGGTGTTAAGTATGAAAATATTTTTTTTTCTGCATAGTGAAAACACATTCCAGTCCTAGTGGTTGACACTATACAGGGTATGCTACCCTATTCCTTAATTAGCAAAAAACAGACACTAGCCAGGTTAAGGGTAAATTGCTCTTCCATATATTTATCACCTAAGCTTCATTTTAGTAAGTTTGCGTCACTAACCCAAATTTTAACAAATTACAAAACCTTTCTATCCAAGAACCACCATACAATAGAGGAGATCATCAGTTCAATAAACTAGAGAAAGGAGCTTTAGATTGTTTGATGGGAGCTAGTGATAAAAGCCCTCCACTAAGTAAAACACAATTCTTACCTAGCCAAAGGAGCTGAGAATTGATCACTTCATTCTACTAATGGATGAGGGAAAAGGAAGAAAAATGAACAGCAGTCTCTAAACATCAGAGTACAAAACACAAGGCAGAACTTGAAGTCCTAATATTTAGACAAAGCTGCAACCTCAGCAGCACCACAAACATTCATGACAAGTCACAAGATCGGGATTTAAGAGGCCAATACAGAGCTAAAAAGGGAGAAAGTGTTAAATATTAACAAAGATAGATTTGTTCTAAAAACACAGTGATGAAAAGACTAAACTTTTTTGCTGGATGAATATAAAAAGGAAAAGAACAAAGACTTGTAATGATAGAGACTCTTTTAAACCATTGTACCACAGGTAGGAAATTACATATTTTTGGCAACAGAAAGAATGAGAGCTAGTGATAAAGGGAAACATTAATTATCCAATACCTGTTAGAAAGCAACACAGTCAGACACAATTTCTAACAGAAGTTAGAGAATGCTCTGGGGAGAACGTGAAACAGGAGTTAGTTTAGGAAACAGCTGTCTCCCATCTCAATTCCAACTGACAGGAGGTGGCTGAGGCTTAGAAGATAGATAGAAGATACTGGGGATGGTCATAGAAGGATCAGGTTCATAATTCTAAAGAAAAAGAAAGGAAGGGGCTGAAATAATAATAATTTTAAAAAAAAGTTTGGTTTTTTTTTCAGAAGTTTCCATTCATTTGGGGATTAGATGAGTGGCATGGCAAGATTTGACTTTCCATGGAGTAAAAATACAGAATAATTTGCAGTTATTGAGAATAAATAGAGATTTCCAGAAGTAGAGGAACAGCAGAAAACTGTATTAAAAATATGATCTAGCTAAACCAGGATTTCTGTTACACTTCCGGGGGGGGGGGGGGGGGGCGGAGAAAGGATGTCATACAGAACATGAAAGCAAAACTACAAAATTAAGCAGGAGTCTACAGAACCAGCACAATCATCTAGGGATAAAACCTGGAAGATTAAGATACAAAATACCTGATAAACAGGAAGAGACAAAGGTTCTATAAATACATCATAAGCTTGAAGACAAGAAAGGAAAATGAAGATTTCTTATGAGAAAAAGATCAATCATATAACAGAAAAATTTCAAGAAGGATATAGTTTTCATTACCATATTATCTTTCTCTTTGTGACCAGACAGCAAGTGTAGTTAATTCTAATACTGAAACTCAAAATAAAATGACATGGTAAAAGGTATTTAAATATATTTGATGCAATTAGATGGGCCAGGGTAGGGGTGGAGGGAAGGAACAAAACCTTGAGCAGTTAATGAAAAAAACAAAGTAGTATTTGAATCACAAGTCATTGTCTTTGAGATCTCATAGAAGAGAGAAGTCTCAGGGGACTGAAGAAGGGCAAACCATAACTTTCCCTTAGGAAAGGGAAGACTTGAGAAATCACTGACCAGTCACAGTGTTTTCAGTACGTGGAAAGATACTGGGAGAAGTTATTAAACAGCCAATTTATAAGCACTCTACAGGAGAATAAAAAGGTGATAAAAAGCAGCCAACACGGCTTTCTCAAGAGTAAATCATGTCAAAACAATCTAATTTCCTCCTTTGATGTAGTAACTTTTGGTGTAATGGATAAGAAGGAAGTAGAAGATGAGATCGCTTTACTTTTAATAAAGCTTTCTGCACAGTGCCACGTGAGACCTCATAGGGAAGCCAGAAAGATACAGCCTTATAGGCCCAGTCTGAACAAAAGATTTAAACAGTATTGAGGATGTGTAACACATGCTAGCATAAGGGATGACATTACTGCATAACATAGTATAAAAGCAAAAAGTAGGCCTAGGCCTTCCTAATCTCAACCACTAAACTTTTTCCTGTTTATGTCCTCTGGTTTCAGTGAAGGTGTTTGTTTATTGCAGGTTTTGAAGTTAAATTCTGTAGATACCCCTTGGTTAGAAGACATACTTGACTGGTTGTTACAACTTACAGACCTTCACAAGGTAAAAGGGAAAGTACTGGAGCAGGTAAGGAAGGGAAATGTCAGAGGGTCTTAGTGCATGCATATGGTAAATGAGTAAAAGATATGAACAAAAGATACAGGATAAAGGGTACATATTTGCTAGCACTGAAAAAAAAAAGAGTAGAACCACCCATGATGTCCAGTCCCCAGAAGAAAGGGTGGCCACTCAACATCTCTCTTCTCTAAAATCATGCTGCTCTCCAGTATTTTCCAGTAAAATCAAAAACGTTCAACAGCCTAGATAAAAAACATTGTAAGATGAGTGCACAACAGGTTAAAAGTCACATTCAGCTAATACATATTTGAAATTCACTCAGGCTGCATGAACATATGATGTGAGATTCTTGCAAAGGCTTGGGATGGACCCAATTCAAATCACTATTTTCATGAATGATTCAGACAACGGAGTATGAAATGTTCTTTGACATTTTGCAGATATCACCAAACCAGGAAAAGAGTAAACACTTTCAAAGACAGATCTGATTCACCTTGTCAAAATCATTCTTGACTCCAATTTAATAAGATGAAGTTAACAAAAGAGAAAAGCAATAAAATATGAAGCAGAAGGAAAAATTAAATTGAGAGATATAAAAATAGAGAATAGCTGTCTCATAGTACTATTTTAAAAAGAGATTTAGAAGCTTTAATGGACTGCAAATCAAGTCAATGATACAATATTGTAATAAAGGAAAGAAAAATAAAAAGGAAAATATAAAGCTCAATTCTGGGATGTACTTTACCTTATAAGAAATGAAATTATTCCCCTCTTGTCAGTTTTGCTAGGATCACATCTAGAATATTCTCTTCAGTATATAGCACTACATTTTATGAAAAACAAATAAAGAATAGCTGAGGAGACAAAAAGCATAGTAGAATGAGAAAATAAAAAATACTGTGAGATACTGAAGGTAACTTTTTTTGTTGTTTAAAAGAAAATAAAAAGAATAATAATGAAGGTATACATATCTTCCAAAATGCTCAGATGATTGTAGCAGAACTGCTCTGAGTCGATTAGAGCTTTGAAGGTGAGCTGCCTAGATTTCTTCCTTAGTGGAATTTCCCCAAAGTGAGCCAACAGTGGACAGAACATGTGCCTCAGTGGCTGTTAGAAATGAACAGTACTTTCTGGTTCTCAGTGTCTCACAAGGAAATAAAAAAGAATTTGCAGAATCTGCAACAAGGAAGACAGAAGTATTAAGAAATTAATACTGGAAGAGACAGGCACCAGAGCAGACCTCGATTTTAAGAATTTAGACACATGGAAGGAGAATACTCTTAGAGTCTTCTCCAGTTGTACATGTCTATGATTTTAAGAGGCTAAAACTAAGGAGTGGACCTGCTTTTGTCACAATTTGATAACACACAAAACATCCAGAAGAACTTAACTGATGAATTTCTAACACATGAAATAATATTTTTTGAGCTAACAACTCTCTAAGATGCCATGCGCTTAACTGTGCTCAAAACACTTCCTGTGTAGAACGAAGTCATGTCAATAGATTTAAGTATATCTGACCATGATTCTCTCTATGCTATCATTTTTGACACCTACACCTGTGCTTGTCTGAAAGACTGTGAGGAGAGCAAGCACCTTCCATAGAGGTCTGTAAAACACTGGTATGAGGGAAGTATGAATGGGAATGCATGGGTCTTTAAGTACCGGAAGAAACAACAGAGCAAAAAAATGGCATGTATTTAGAAACAGGACATGACTGACAACAAAAAGCTGGTGAGCACTGAAGCAGGTATGTTTGCAACAAGACTACAGTACAGATGACTTTTCAATAGCAGACCTGCACTCTTATAATAGACATATGGCAGTCTCGCATGTGATTCCTCTTCTTGTCATTTCAACAGGAAAACAGACTTTAGCCACAAGATGCAGAAAATAAGGCAATGGGCAGCAACCTTGCCTCAG
The DNA here is from genome assembly GCF_964188355.1 of Buteo buteo. Lineage (NCBI taxonomy): Eukaryota > Metazoa > Chordata > Aves > Accipitriformes > Accipitridae > Buteo > Buteo buteo. Next base: position 20,764,879 of record NC_134190.1, on the reverse strand, counting down.
ATTTATAGGGAGGGAAGTGAAGGACGGAGGACCTCAGGGATAATAGATCAGACCATATCAAGTGTTGACTTACAAGAGCTATAAAATGTTTTAGCCAAAAATCATCAGTTCATGGTCACCAGTCAAGAAGAACCTAAGAGATGACTTGATAGCTGGCAACCTTATCTTCCATGTCACAAGTAATGCTAACCTAACTAATTGAATATACACCTCTTGGTGCTAGTATGAAAGAATGAATTAGTAAAATACATGAGAGAATGAGTGTGAATGACTGTTTAAAACAAAAATTCTTTTCCATAAGATCTTGCTTTGAGTTTTCTTAGACTTAATTCTTACTCAACTTCTGGAACTCTTATTCAGGACAAAGTCAGAAAGAAGCACAAAAGAATCATCAAGCAATAGTTTTCTGCTTATGATTGAGTAAAAAGATTTTCATTCACGAATGAATTAAAAGAAAACATTTTTTGGCTTGTATTAAGTTCGATTTTTTACTGGTTACAGAATTCATTTTTTCTTTAATTTGTGAGTGTATTCTAGAGGCCTTTATAGCTGTGAGGAAAGATTGTTAGAGAAACTTAGCTGCTAGGTAATAGTCCAGAGGCAGAATAATAGTTTCATGAATAAAATTTGCTGCCACTTCGACTAGAAAACTTAATTTTTGAGAAATCATAATTTTTCCCCACATACACATTATTTGCTATTATCCAACAGATGAAATTAAATTATTTCACTAAAATGGACTTCAGAATATTATTTTCTTCAGCAGCAGGATTTTAATTTTCTTTAAATGAATCAGTAATTTTAATTGTTTGGGATTTTTTGTTTCCACATAATTATTGTTTTTAAAATGTTTAACATACCAGAGATGTTATGCATAAATTCCATGTTAGAAATCATGTCCTCTCTTAGTCTCACAATTGCATGCAAGATTTGTAAAAGCAAAGTTTCTTGTTGCAAGCAACGCTTAGGCAATTTTATACCATGTATTTCTAGCCCTTCATATTCAGTGAGTTCACTAAATTTAGCTAATCAATAAGTAAGTCTGCCTTGGCAAATATATTTTCCCTCCTCAAAACTCTGACTTAGGGAAGCCAATAATAACTCTGCTCTGTGTGTAAAAACTCATTGCAAGATTAATTTGAAGTGATGAAGTTTTCTCTTTAATTTGGTCTTAGCTTTCTGCATACTGTGATAAATATTGATCTGAAATTTAGAGCCCTGCCAGCAATCTTTTCCATGTCTGATAATATTTCTCTAGGACAATGAGGTGAGATGATTAAAATGAATCCTAGTGGCTAAGAGGAGCATGAAATGCAAGGCTATAAAGTCAGTACTGCCAATTTGTTTGCAGGCCATGCCCCTAAGTCAATTGGAATATGTGTGAAATAAGGCCATTAAACGTAATTTATATTCAGTGGAGAAAAGCTACGGAAATATAATGTGTGGCTTCAAGCTTTGCCTTTATCATCTCCTAAAATAGGCTTTACTAACTAACACTGAAAATTACTCTACTTTTTTTTTTTGTTCCAGTTTAAGTTGGATAAAATCAACTCCTTTTTCACATTCCTCCTGACAGCGTGCAATCTGCTGCCTGCCTGAAACTCTTATCTGCATTTACTCTTTATTTGCCTTTTATTTCAAAAGCCCCATCACTTTGTTTTGGTCCTCCATGAGGACAATAACATGCAATTGTCCCTCCACAACATTCTAACAGGTAATAGTCTCCTAGTTGTGCATGTACTTCATTTCACTTAGATCTATAGCAAATTTAAGCCACTTTAACTTAAGGTCTTAATTTCTTACTGGAGGAGATACTTAATCTATTTAATACAGGGATAAAAGTGCCATGAGATAGGGCTGCAGAGTTCTTCACGAGATGTAATAAAATTTTTTAGTAAATTTTTTCGTAGTAAAAATATTGAGATTTTTAGTAAGTGGAAGGAGAAATTGTGAAGTATTAAAAAGTTGGGTGGAGTTTTAAAATTCTGTAAATCTAAAAGCAAATTTTATTTGTAACCTTTCACAAATTGTTTAAGGAGATTAAAAAAATCTTATTGCCACTTCTCTTCCTAAAATACAAAGAATTTTATATGCATAAGAATGAAGAATCCTGGGCATTTTCAGAATTAATATTAAGAAGATCTTTTTAAAGCTGTCACTTAACTAAGACAAATGTGTTTTTGTCTTAATCTACATGACTAATGCTATATCAAAATCAGAGTTCTTTAAATCTGACACAAACATCAAATTCTGTTAACTTACACGATAGATTTTTGCTATGGATGCAATTATCCCTTTTCCATATTTATGTTTTGTGAACTTAGATTAAACAAGAGATCAGACTTGTTTAGAGTGATGAACTATGGAAGCATATGAATGTATTTTTATTTGTGTCAGTATAGCTGTGTGCCAGCTAAAACCAGAAAAGATGGAGAGGACCAAAAGAACAACTCAGTTATGCAAGAAAGTAGTGAAGATGAGACCACATACTTGAATCTATCAATACACAAGTCAGTTTTCAGCAATTCAGAACCTTTTCCATAGACATATTGATCTCTGCTGTTGGTGAACCACTGCTAAAGTCTGGTTTTCCTGTATTTCCCTCTTGTGCCCATTTTTCCTGTTGCATTATAGTGAAGATTAAACTGTATTCCTTTGAACAGTTCAGGATACTTTCTAAATATATGCTTGTCAACTTGATTAACAGTTGTGTAATCCACATCTAATATGGACTGTGCTTGACAGATTGTGCCTCTGCCCTTTCCATCTTACAAAATGCAAATCTACCTACTTTATAGATTTAAATAGGTACAGCAGATGGGAAAAAATGCCTTTTTTTTTGTTTTGAGATACTTGTAAACTTAGTTTTTAAAAGGATGTCATTAAATATAGTGGCTTTTGCATAAGATTAGCTTATGCAGAGGGAACCATTCATTTTATTTGATTTGTATTTCATCAAGTTATCCCTGCTCTCTACATGTATAGGAGAACAGAATTACCCTGAAGTTCTACTCTTTATGCACACATACACACAATTTACCTATGCAGTACAGCAATGACAGACCAGTCCCACAACACACAAACTGGCAAGACTGCTAACAGTTCACATTCTCTGTGTTTGCTGCCTGTAAAAGTCTGCCTACTCTCTTTTTTGCAAGGTCTGGAGTTTTTTGCCTTTCTGAGGATAATCAGTCAAGAACATTTAAAATTAAAAAAAGTGTGCATTAGGAAAACAGTCTCAACTGTTACTCTTAAACTCTCAGTACCATTACAATATTGCAGTTTAGCTGTTTGCAAACCATTATTCCCTTATCCATAGATGAATACAGAAGTTAGCATTTCATTACATTACTACACTTAATTCACATTTTTTCTTTGTTATTATCATAGAATCATTAATCACAAAATAACTTAGGTTGGAAGAAACCTCTGGAGGTCATCTTGTCCAAACTCCTGCTCAAAAAAGAGCCAATTTACATCATGTAAATTAAGGCTTTATCCAGTCAAGTTTTGAATATATTCACAGATGGACATTCTACAAGCTCTCTGGGCAGCCAATTTAACCACCCTCATAATGAAAATAGATTTCCTTGTATCTGTTTAGACTTTCCCATGTTGTAAACTGTGTCCATTGCCTGTCATCCTAGGAGAGCCTGGCTCTGTTTTCTCTGTATGGTTCCACTAGCTTGTTAAAGGCATCTATGAGACCACCCCCTTAGCCTCTCTTCCTAAGACCAAATTCATCTGTTAGCCTCTCTCCTCATATGTCATGTGCTCCAGCCCTCTAATGACCTTCATAAACCTTTGCTGGACCTGCTCCAGAACATCAATGTCTTTCCTGTGGTAAGGAGCCTAAAACTGGGCATAGTACTTCAGATGTAGTGTCACAAATGCCAAAGAGGGGGGAAGAATCACTTCCCTGGACCAGCTTGCCACACCTACTAATGCAGCCCAAGGTGCTGTTGCCCTTCTTTGCTGCAAGGGCACGCTGTTAGCTCTTATTCAATTTGCTGCCCACCAGGACCCCCAGCTCCCTTTCTACTGAACTGCTTTCTGTCCAGTACATGTCCAGCCACTACTGTTTCGTCAGGTTATTATGTTCACGGTGCAGGACTCAGTGTTTACCTTTTAAAGACTCGTATGAGGTTTCTGTCAGATCATTTTTTCTGTTTAAGTCCCTTTGCACAGCAGCCCATCCCTCCAGACCCCTTTTCCCAATTTGTCATCATCCACAAACCTGTAGAGAGAGCATTCCACTCAGTCAGCAAGTATTTTTTTCCATTGCTACGTGAGTGAAATGCTCTTTAAACTTATGCCCATTTCTTTGGTGAAACCTCCATTGCATTATGTCTCCAATCCTTTCATGCAGCTTTCTTAAGACAGCTGTCAATCACTGTCATGACAGCCATTACAGTCACAGGGAAGACGTTCAGCTGATTAGCCGTCAGGAGCTCTACTCCATTTCCTCACATGGGCAGCTAGTGCCATTTCAGGGCTTCCAGTGTATCTTGTCTGGCTGCTGTTTACTGTTGCAGGAAGGTGTGAACCTCCTGTCTGATCTGTATCATACGTATCCTGGTGGAGATGTCGAAGATACATGTCGTGGTTTAACCAGGACAATACACCATGAGATCTCAGCAGACGGGTGTATTGGGCCCAGAATGTCAGCCACATGATGAGGTTAGAGACCTTGCATACACATGTGCTCGAACTTGTAGAAACTTAAATTTACATGTCTTAACCTCAAACTGAATCACACCTAGTCTTCAGCATTATTTTTAGAACTATAATTATCTATAGCTTTTTTAACTTTTCTTTCAACTGCTTTGAATAAGGTTGGATCTGTTACAACAAAATGGCATTGAAACAACCATTAAATTAATACATTTAAGAATTGATTACCCATAAATATAACCCATTTTACCTCATGAAGAAATTGAGTAAAAAGAAAGATGTAATTAATTAAGCTCTTAAGGTCACCTAATAATTTAGTCCTTGTCTTCCAGTAAATGCATTAGCAAAGTTCAAACTGATTTTAAAGGCTGAGATAAATATTCTGATATTTATTATGTCATGTTATGCTTGAATAGCAGAAAAGTCCTGTTCCTTTTGACTGAAGCTAGGCTGGTATTATTGCAATAGACAGCTATTGGTCCCAGGTAGGTTGCTGAGGGTAAGAAAACACCCTCATTAACAGGCAGTCCTGTCAATCTTGCTGCCGGTACACACAGCCTTGCACCAATTTTTTGACAAAAGTTTGGAGTTCCTCAAAATAGTCATATGCTGCTAGTACACTGAGCGCAGCAACATCTCTGTGGAGCTAGTGGAAGTACAACAAGTTTTGAGTCTCTCAGCCCTGCAGACTATTGTTGGTATGGCCCTGATGAATTCCTCTTCCAGGGAAAAGGAAAGCCTTGTCTCTTTGGAGGGCAGAAAGGAGAAAGATTTATCAGTTGTCATTCTCCTCCCCAAATTCATATTGCTTTTCTCTTTCAGCCAGCAAAATTCAGTTTCCTCTAGTCTGCTGAGAGCATAGGATGAATTCTGACTACAGTGGCCAGAAATGAAAGCTCCAACTCCTTTAAAGTACATTGATTTAATCACAGTAATAAAGTCTCATCCCTTAAGATGAGTCCAAGGGTAAGTGAAGTAGGAATCCAGGCATGACATGTATCCACAGTCCTACTGGAAACAGCAGATAACATTTTTGCTGCTGCTGCCACTTTCAAGTAATAGATTAGCTCCATCCAACTAGTTAGGGCTTCCCATTCTCATCTCTCTTTCTGCCTTCATGAATTATTTCCTGAGAAACCTTTCAGAGTACTACTAGAAGCTGACTGCTAACAGCTTTCATGCAGCCTTTTCTGATATGTGATGGTGGACAACTCCATAGCTTCTAAAAACCATGAAAAGGATGTTCAGTTGGGACTGAGTAAGTGGGGAAAAGAGAGAAAAGCAGTGGAAAAGTGGGCTAAATATGCTGCTCATTCTGCCATTTCCCTATAGGCAAAATTTGGAGGGTAATTTTAACTCTGTAGTCCCATTTTTATGTTGGAACTTTTCCTATTGGACAAGATGAGAACCCTTTCTCAATGTCTGGATACCTGCTTTTATGAAAGGACTCATTAGATTACCTTATACAATGTAAAGTTTATCAAGAGTGGCCATTAAGAGACTTACGGAGGTGTAAGTGAGGATTTTTTAAGCATCCTGACAATGAGAACATGACTCAGCCTTGTAAGAGGAATAAAAGAGAATGAACTATGGGACTGGTCCAATCTTTATTTCTCTTTTGGAGATAACAATGTCTTCTTCGGCTTCTGTGAAGGTAGTTCAGTATTTCTTTACTTTAAAATATAGGTGCTTTCCTTTTGTTCGGTTCTCTTGCCAGTAAGGAAAAGAAAATATTGTCTCTTTGCCACAGAGATGCTTGAAGAACCCTGTATTTTTTTTTTTTCCACTGGAGAAGAAAGTGAAAACAATTTTGTTAGCACATGTACATTTGTGACAGACACCTGCGACAACATTTTAAGATAAATCATAGGGAAGGTTTATAAAATCTTTCAGTGATTCACCTTGTCTTCATCCCTGAAGTAGTTCTTTTCATTAGGACTTTGACATTATAGCAAAAATCACTGCTAACACACGGGCCCAGAAACTATCCCATTGCTCAACTAGAACCTCATGCTGTGGTCCATGTTAGTCAATTTAGTCTTTTCTCATGCAGCCAATTAGCAGCAGCAAGAACAGTTGAAGTTTCCAATAGCAAAAAACTCTTCCATCAGGAAGAGCTCAAGATGGGACTTAGATGGAGTGAACAAGCCATCAGCTCTTTCTGACAATACTGTTGATACCACAAATCTGGTTTTATTGCACTTCCCTGTAGGAAAATAGAAACTCCCAATTGGAAAGATCTGTGAGTAGAAGGTAGGTGCAATTGTTTCCAAAATTTTGTCCAAATTTGTTATTATTCTTAGCCAGCTATCGGAGAGGTACTTATTTGTTTTACTTTAGCATACAAAAATCCTAATCATGAGTAAGCTAAAACTTTTTTATTTTGTATTAATCAAAGTTTGTTAGTTTTAGAGAGCAAACTTTCCTAACAAGCACAAACATACATTTTTTTAAATGCTGAAAAACTCACATCTGGTTGTGGCAAGATCTACAGAATTTAAGTTATAAATATTATGTAAGGATGAAATTCAACTTGTCCTGTATTTGTAATCATGGTGTAGGTGGGTATCATGGCTGTGCCCATGTGCACTCCCAGTGCACTCCCAGTGCACTCACTGACCAATTCCCTGGCTGATCCAAGAAGCCCTCTGGCCAGTTTCTGCTGAGATTAACCCATGGACTGATTTGAGACGAGGGAGTTGACTCTCCAACTTCACCACAAAACATTTCACCAATTGCTGCAAGAGGTCTCCAGGTAGGAAATTCAGAGAGTCCAGGTGATTACCTCTGCTGTGCACTTGGCAGTTCACAGTGACCATCCATGTGCTTCAATGTGTTGATTAACATCTGGGATGGAGAATCTGGCTGCTCCAGAGACTCTCTGAGGCAGTTCTTGCTGCAGAATTGATTTAACTTTAAATAGATAAAATCATTGTAAAGAAGCACTAGAAATTATTCCTGCAGAGGCAGATATGGTCACCTAGGATGGTTTTTAGAACATACTTAAGACATGAGGTGTTTTGTACACAGTTTAAGTTAATCAATAGCAATATAACGTGCATATGCTGGAGTGGTCACATAGGACCACAGGACACAAGAATGGATGTAAGAATTCAGCAGAGCTGTGGTTTGGGGAGTCTTTCCTGATCCAGCTAAAGACCTCACCGCAAATTTCTTCACAGTGGAGACTCCTGTCACCATCCAGACAGGGACTGATCATATATCAAGATTTGAGAGACCTGATTCTCCATGTGAGCATTGTCGTTTTTAAAAGATCCTAGTAAGTAAGGGTTTTTAAACACCCTCTCAGTGACAGTCTGTACAATGTGGTCCCATAAGGTGACAGCACAAGCAGGCTGCTCCCCAAGAGAAAGTGAGAAAGGAGCTGAGGGTGACAGCAAGATGGGCAGAAGCAGAGGCCTCACCAGAAAGAGCCCCATCCCACAGTATGTGGATGAGGCAAGCAGGGCATGTTGGTGCTGGTAGCCAGGTTCAGACAAGTGCCCAGGTACCCAGGCAAGACCTTAGCAACTGCTTGTTCACCAATCCAGACCTGTCTATCCTGAAACATTCGCAATTTAAAGGAAAACAGTAGTCTCTGATTCTTAGGGAGATTGAAAAGGAAATTCCTTGCACAGACAGCCACTCTGATAAGTATATTGGTAATCTCAAAAGATACTTTTTTAAGCTAGTGTTTCAGAAACCTTCATAAACCTAAAAGGAACCAGGAAATCCATTTTGCAAAAAGAAACCCACAAACGTAGCATCTATCTTTACATGCAACATGATCATTCCAGTTCATTTTGTATTATGTTGCAAAGGGTTTTGGGGAAATATTACATGTATTTTATATATATGTATTATATTAACATATTATATATATTATATAACATTTTCCTATTGCAAGATAAGTGGTAGAAAAGGTAAAACTTACTCTAACAATGCTGTTAAGACATAGTAGAAAAAAGGTAGAGTAGTAATGAGAGAGAAACAAATGTTGATATTGTACAATAATGCTTCTCTAAGAATCTTTTTCATATTTTACCACTCTGCCATTGGCTCTTCAAAACTGGCAAAAGCAGCTGATTGTACCTTTAAGTAGCCATTTTTTTAATTGACTCCAGGGCTGCTTCTCCTTCTCCAAATAGCAAATGCCAATAATTATTTGGAATTTATACTTCCTCTTTCTAGATTAGGGGACACCATTCTCTACACATATTTTGCTGTTATTAACAGGTTTGTGTATTTTATACAATGGTTTATAACTCATTTATTTGGTATACCTTTTTACCACTGCTACTGGAAGATTAATTTTGTGGATAAAGGAGATTAAATTAAACCAATATAGGAATGCAATCAGATAACTCTTCCTGATTGCAAAAATGTCTGTGAATGCCGTGTTTTTCCACTATTTTTACCTTAGCTGTTACAGCCTTACCTGTAACTACTCAGATGTCATTACTAGGCACTGCACCTTCCTCAGGTCTACTACACACACACATCTCTTACTGCAGAAGAACCTAGACAGTTTCTCCTGCAAAGAGCAACCTGGAGTCCTTGGAAAACATCTTAGTGGGCTAGTTATAACCGCTGATCGCCTAGCTTAGTGCCATGGAATAAAAAACAAAACTCCAAAACTACTGATAGTACCTTTATTAGTAAGTTAAATATTGTCATTTTGTTCATAAAACTTGACACATTTCTCCAAAAGAAATAAATATTATCAAGAGAACAAATTTTGCAACATTTCTTCTTTAGATGCTCTAGATTTCTCTCAACATTTTAGCAAAGAAAGTCACAGTGCAGCTTAATGTGAAGGTGACCTTAGACACTTATTACTGCTAGCAGCCTGAGAATACCTTTTAGATGTTGAGGGTTTTCTGCAGTCTGACCTAAAGTACTGCTTATTCCACTGGGACAATTTACTTCAAGTTTAAATTACTTTTCAATTTTTGTTTCTCATGTCATATTTACTACTAGTAACTTTATCTGGCATCTTATTTTAGCATAAAACTGGAATAAAGCAGTTTACAAAATTAAGAATCACATCACCCTTTGTGCCCTTCCCTGTGTATTTCCTTTCTAATTTCCTCTGTAATTTTTCAGAAACTGCAATACTCTTGTGCATTGAACAGGCCTATTTGAGACCTCACACTGCAGGTGGTGAAACATTGCAGGAACTTAGTATTTTAGTGTTCTTTGAGGATAACCAAAGGTAATACCACTGTGTCAGCATAAATTAACTATGCCATCTCTGTGATACCAGATGTAATGTGAATCGCATATGGTGGTTATGGGTAATAGAGCAATTGCAAAAGAGTCAGTTCTCAGTACGTCATTGTGCTTTAGGCTCTCGCCAGATTGATTGGGATTTACTGAGGAACTGATTATCATTTTCAGAATATTTGAAGTAGATACAAGTTACTATGAGAACTGATTTAGTTGTCTGAAGTCCATTAGCTGGCATCAGATCCAATTGTGAAGATGGGACACATTTTTTTGTACATTTCTTGCTAGGATAACTAAAAAACAAAAAGAACAAGTATTTTGTTTTATTTTACTTGATATTTGAACATACATTCAAATTTGATACTTGACTCAGAAAATGAAATCTTGTCACTGTTTTAATCAGCTCCTCTGGATATGAATATTGGTAGGTGCTTTTATCAGGCATTGGCAAAAAACATAAGTTGGCTTAAGTTTCTGTGAGAGCACAAAGCCATTACTGGGGGGGAGGGGATCAACAAATGACAATTTTTAGAGATAAATAATCCATCTGAAAGGTAGTAATATTTTTTCATGGAAAAAAAAAATTAGAGGCAACATCAAGTAGTTTTTCAAAGAAGATATACAGCGCATTGATATTTAATAATTTTAAAACTGGAAATAATTTCTTTTTTAACTTGTGTTTTAATACAAGTGGTCACAAATGGAGATGAGGGATTTCTTCTTTGTCAGAATATGCAAAACTTTGTTTTGGGAATGCACTGGGGATTCCATAGCAATTTTATCCCGTTCTGTCAGTTACCATGTTCCTGATTTGGGCCTCTTAGAGAATTCCCGATTTGGTCAGGTCCTGAAAATTTTGAATATCTTGTATAAATTGATGAAAAGAGGTCTCCACATTTTCAACTAGTACTAGTCCTTTAGGATTCTTCACATCTTCTCAGTTTATTGTTCCATAAGTGTTTGAATTTTACTTACCCTCTCACTTCTCAAGTTGTTATCAACATTTAGGACAAGCAGTGACAGTGGAAAAAAGAGATGCTATGTAGTCTTAAGCCTTTTAAATAATCCTACTGCTGTGCCCCTATTCATTGACTAGGAAGTACTGTCTTGATGCTGTAGCATGAAAACTGCACAGTCCATATGACACAGAAGGCTGCAGGTTGTACAAAGGTTGTGCACTGAATACAGTTCTCCAGAAGCTCAAGAGACGCTAGGATAGTAGAAAAGGTTATCTCAACAGTAAAATATATGATGCTGGGTTACTTGTTGAGGACATTGAACAACAGCACTGCCTTCCATGGAAATTAAGGTAGCTAAAAAAATAAGACTTTAAAAAAAAAAATTAGATTATTAAATATTCTTAAAGACTTATGTGCTACTGAATCCATAAACAATGAAATCTTTTTGAAAAAAAGATAATTTTTGAGTAACTACAGAATGGAAAACAAACCTATGTTTTAGATGTATTAACATGAGCATCTGAGTACTTGCAGCTCTTAAGCAAAGCAGAACAATAGCATGTGGTTTCACTTTTGCCAACTATTCCCACTGTATACACAATTCAGTATATGAAACAAAACTCTACTGAAATATATTTAAAAAAAAAAAAATCCAAAGTATGTCTGTGTATTCCTTTTAAAATTAATGACCTAAAGGAATACTTACATCTGATCTTGCCAGCTACTTATATAATAAACTATCACTTCATAATTGGTCTACTTGGAATGCTTCTTAATTTATTTGGATGAAGTAAAGTAAACAAGGAAAGAATTTAAATAATCTGCAAATGATATGAATATTACAATTAACTGTAGAATTGATAGTAACCTTCATGGTCTATATATCTGTGAAGAAGAACTGCAATGATCTTTTAGATTTATAAATGTATATATATATTTATTGTACAGAATATCTTATGGTGAATGAATTGCACAAAAATAAATGGAGATAGATACACTAACTACTGCTTGCTGATCATGGTAAATCCATGAGCCATAAATATTGACCATGTGAACTAATAACAAGGAAGTATATTAACAAAAGGGAAACTGGTGACACACATGTGATCTGCAATAAATATATTGCTTTTTAACACTAGAAAAGCAGATATATTTAGGCTTTGTTTTGCTTACCAAAGAAAAAGAGAATGCAATTGGATTTTAATGAGGTTTCTGAAGAGTGACTTGACGTCATGTTTTGAAATCTAGTAACAGAACAGACTAGCACTCAGGAATGTATAGGAAAGCAAGGCAAAATAAAACAAAAGAACTGTGTGCAATGTATTTTGTCAATACTGTAAATGAATTTGAATTTCATACCATTTAAAAAATTCTGCAGGTTCTTTTGAGACCAGTTAGATATTAAAGTAGGGAATATTTTTTGTTATTTTATTTTTAATAATATACAGTCAGGTGGTTCTGACAGTGATGATGGCACCATAAGCCTGCTTAAGGGCAGGTTAAAGTTTTATATATTTTGCAGAAGAATCAGGGATCTGAATTATATCCTTGACATTTTGTTTTTAGCAAGATCTTGCTAAAAGAGTGAGTGTAGTAAAAGGATAAAGAGATGTTTGAAGGCAATCACACAAAATTAAAGCAGAACACTATATGTGAAGAGTAGACTAACAATCACCCTTTGTGTTTTAGTGGAACAAATCTAAAATACAGCCATTAAGAAATATGTTCTAATTAAAAGTTCTCTGTACTAGGAAACATTTTTGCACCTGTACATACCTTCAGAGCAGTCACATAGACAAGATGGTTGCTTGATGTATTTTACACATAAATGGATTATCCAATTCAAAATTCATGTAGATGGGAGAGAAGGATTAAGAGGGAATGAGAAATATAAATTTAGTTCCGTTACCAGCAATCACTACCCTGTTTCAATGTTTAAGGTGAATGTGACCAGCATATGTTGCAGATGAGTAATTTAGATCACTTAACTACAGTTTCCTAAATTGAATTGCACATGCACAAACACACACACACACACAGATATAGAGGTTAACCTATGATCAAGGTTTTTCTCTGTTTGTCAATTGTAGTAAGTTATTAGTACCAAATGATCTTTGAAACTTCATGAATTCTAATTGTAGTGAATTACTCAGTATTGTCCTTCGTCAGCATTTGTCAGCAGATGATCTTTGACCCCTTCTTCTTTGTCAGCATCTATCAGTGGATGATCTTGGAAATCCTCATGAAATCTACTCTTTGAAAACCTTGAGAGATCTACTCTTGGAAATCCTCGCAAAATCTACCCTTTGAAATCCTTGCGAAATCTACCCTGAGAAGCATCCCCACTCAGGGGTAGATACTGGATCACAGCCTGCTGCAATCCCAGAGACCTCAAGGGGTCTCATTTATGATGGCTGTTTATAGGATTGCGAGATGATTGACTTTGGTCAGTATATTTACATTCTGGCCACAATTCTTGTCAGGTACTTCTGGCACCTTCCAGAACAAGCCATGATCCAGGCAGCAGGAGTTTCAGATACAGTTCTAGGAAACAGGAGTTTCAGGTATGGTTAGGTAGTGCCTAATCTTCCTAACTCACTGTACCCTAGCCAGGATAAGAAAGTACCAGATTGTCCCAACTCACTGCACTTGTAGCCAAAACAAGAACACAGTGTTGGCTGGTCCTGACATCGCAATGTGGCCAACGGGTCTGCACCACCACAGCATATTAACATTCCTTTAATTTAAAATGTAAGGAACTATTTTATTTCTTTTTATAAAATAATTTGTCATGCTAGAGATGCTTGGACTGGCTCTCAAAATCTCAGAAACCTGTGATCATGATAAATTTTCCATTTCCCAGTAAAACCAAAGAACAAAGTCACAGCTTTGCTTTGCTTATCTGATTAATTCTATGTTAAGCAGTCCTGGCAAATGCTATGCTAATCTTTCTCTTTTGCTGTGGAAAGCACCCCTAACTGTTGTAGATCTTACACTGGAATGTTCTTCCTTGCCACATTATGCATTTTTGGGGACATGTGATCCACCAATTTCAGGGTTTGACAGACCATAGTCTTCTCATTAAATTTAAGTTAACATAAAACACATATTTGCTTTTTGCATTAAAGCAAGATTATTTAATGCAAAACTGTATTAAGTCCATATTAACAAGCTGAAGCCTACAAAGAATTACTTTTAAATTTCAATCTCCTTAATAAGGAACTAGATTTTTTTTTTAATCTTTTAAGCTCTTTGTTAGAGCCAGTGTCAGTGTTTATTTCTTAAAGAAGCCTCCTGAGAAGTGATTTGTGTTTAATAACCTGCTTATATAAAATGTGGTTACTGCCAGGTTCTGAGACTTGTACTTAGCTTTTCTTAAATTGGTTTGCTCAGTGTGTCTGTCAGTCTCAGCCAGCCGCCTCTGTCACTCCCAAAGATTTCTGAATCATTTACTGAATTCTACTAACTTTGATAGAGATGGATGCCTGAAACAGTTCAGTTTGTATTAGCTTCATGGAAAGCTGAAGCTGAGCAGGGGGGAGAGATCCACACTAGTTTGCTAACTATAGGAAAGGCTGGCAATTTATTTTCTAGTTGTAGAAAGAAGCCTATGATTTACTTTACATTAATAGCCTTGATATTGAGGCCTGTCTTATTAAAAATATACATGTCTGAATCAGAAAGACTGATCTGAAAAAAAAGTAATTTTTGAAGTATTCAAAACCCAAACCTGTAATGTGTACATTGACTTCATTTGCTAGTTTGTTACAGAATTTTCAGAACTTCCCAGCAGAAACTATCCACAGTACTGCACTTTTGTTCATATACAACTGCAAATAAGAAAAAAGACTTAAAAACCAAAATCTTTTCTTTACTCAGATACAAAATACAATGTGTCCTTTAACACTGTGGACTGCATTCTTATTTTCTCTGGCATCTAGGTTTCAGATACCAGTACAAAAAAATGCCTAGTCATTTATATGTTAATGTAACTCTGCTCAGTGTTAATTTGTTTTGCGGTTCTAGTCATGTGGCTAAACTATTCCACTGTAATTCTGGTGCTGAGGAAAGATGGAGTCAGAGCACTGTTAGCTGTTCCTGGAGGGACTCTGGAAGGAAGGAGATGAATACAATGCCTTCCCATACGTGCTGTGGAAGTATAAACTGAGCGAGAGCTGAAGCATCTGTTATCCCCAATGCTAGCCGTGGACAGCTGGCCAGGGCCTGTGGGCCACCTGTAGCTGACCCATTTATCTTTGGTGTGATTAGTGAAATTAATGGTGCTGTAACAGCTTTCAAAACGCTTGGGAGCCTAGGCACCAAGAACTTAACCTAGATATGCAGGGGAGCAAAGACTGCATGCCTGTTCTTTCTTCCTCTTTGCTTCTCTACCTAAAACAGGGCAGAAACTGTTCAATAGTTCTGTCAAATGTAAAATACCTGAAGGTTAGCATAGTAACAACACTTTCCTCCTTCCATGTTCTCTGTGTGGCTATCTTTCAGTAACTATAAGCACTTCTTCAGAGGCAAAAATAATTTTTATATATGTTATAGATTTCTACCTTTTTTTTTTCCTCCAGCTGGTAGTTCTGGTTTTGATGGATTTCTGTTAAAATGTGGATTGGAATTTCAATTAGTTTTGCATGGTAAGCTCTATTAATTTAAATTAGTACTAAAGGAGGGTGATGGTGGTTGTTATTTAACATGCAGAAACTACACAAGTTATTGTTTTAAGCATTTAAACTGAAATCAAAGAAAATGTATTTTTTTGCTTCTCTTCCCTCCAAATAATTTAAGTTACACAGTCAGCATGTCAGCCTCACAGAGATGCCTCTCACTTGCACAGATTTTCCTGTAATTCGGACAAGGTACTAATGTTTTTTGAAATGTTGATGACAAACTTCAGATGTCTGAGAACATTTTTGCAGTAAGACACCCATTGCATTGTTGGGTTTTTTATTAGCTCAATGTATATTGCTCAATGAGGTACAATAACAATGGGAAATCACTGCACTCTAAGGCATGAAACCCAAAGGCAATTACAGAATGTCACTCTGATACTGTTTTCTGATGAGGAGTAGAAAGGAGAACTCTGGGAACTACCGACCAGTCAGCCTCACCTCTGTGCCCAGTAAGATTGTGGAAGATCCTCCTGGAAGCTGTGGCGTATGGATTACAAGTGAGGTGATTAGAGGCAGCCAACACGGCTTCACAAAAGGCAAATCACACCTGACTAATCTGGTGGCTTTCTATGATGGAGTGGCTGCGTTGGTGGATAAGGGAAGCGCAACTGATGTCATCTGGTTTGACTTCTATAAGGCCTTTGACATGGTCTCCCACAACATCCTTGTCACTAAATTGGAGAGATATGGGTTTGATAGATGGGCTGTTTGATGGATAAGGAATTGGCTGGATGGCCACATCCAAAGAGTTGCAGTCAATGGCTTAATGTCCAAATGCAGATCAGTCACGAGTCTCTTAGGGGTCCATATTGGGGACAATACTATTCAATAACTTTATTAATGGCATAGACGGTGGGATTGAGTGCAACCTCAGCAAGTTTGCAGGTGACACCAAGCTGAGTGGTGCAGATGTTTTGCTTGAGGGAAGGGATGCCATCCAGAGGGACCTGGACAGGCATGAGGAGTGGGCCCATGCAAACCTCCTGAAGTTCAACAAGGCCAAGTGCGAGGTCCTGCACCTGGGTCGGGGCAACTGCAAACATGGCTACAGGCTGGGTGATGAGTGGATTGAGAGCAGCCCTGCAGAGAAGGACTTGTGGGTACTGGTGGATGAAAAACTGAATATGAGCTGGCAATGTGCGCTTGCAGCCCAGAAAGCCAATTGCATCCTGGGCTGCATCAAAAAAAGCATGGCCAGCAGGGCGAGGGAGGGGATTCTCCCCATCTATCTACCCCACCTGGAGTACCTTGTTCAGCTCTGGGGTCCCCAACATATGAAAGGCATGGACCTGTTCGAGCGGATCCAGAGGAGGGCCACAAAGATGGTCAGAGGGATGGAACCCCTCCTTTATGAGGCCAGGCTGAAAGACTTGGGGTTGTTCAGCCTGGACAAGAGAAGGCTCCAGGGAGACCTGACAGCAGTCTTTCAATACTTAAAGGGGGCTTGTAAGAAAGATGGGGAGAGACTTTTTACAAGGGCTTGTAGTGATGCGGCAAGGAGTAATGGTTTTAAACCAAAATAGGGTAGATTTAGATTAGATATAAGGAAGAAATTCTTTACTGTGAGGGTGGTGAGGCACTGGAACAGGTTACCCAGAGAGGTTGCGGATGCCCCATCCCTGGCAGTGTTCAAGGCCAGGTTGGATGGGGCTTTGAGCAACCTAGTCTGGTGGAAGGTGTCCCTGCCCATGGCAGGGGGGTTGGAACTAGGTGATCTTTAAGGTCCCTTCCAACCCAAATCATCCTATGATTCTATGATTCAGATCACTTAAGTGCGTAGAGGCTATGGCTAAAGAACAATACAAAGGAAAGTTTACTACAGTCCTTGAAACAGGCCAAATAGCACCTGGCCCAGTTTAAAGAGGTATTCAAGCTGTAGGTACATTGGAAGATATGGCAGCAGTGCTGTATCACTTGGTATACTTCAAAGCTATCTCCAGTTATGTTAATATAAAAACCTTTTCCTAGGGTCTCCACTGAATGGGTGACACTGGACAGTACTCTACTAGAGTGAGTGAGGTACATCTTTTATTAATATGCTCTATCAGCTAAAAGTGATCATATATATGAAGTGCATGTGCTGTAAAAACAAGCAAAACTCACTGCTGAGTCAATAATGTCACAGCAAACAGGAGCTATTGACTCAACAGGGTTATTACACTGCCAAAAATTGATAGCTTAACTACAGTGCAAAAATATGAAACAGATGCTACTGAATAAAAAGCTGTAAAATTTAATTACTCAAATGCAGACACGGAAGAAAAGTGTAGTCTGATATGAGATGTAGATTAGTTTTAAGTATTTTGACATTTAAAAGCAGTTTTCAGTAGAATCAACCAAGAAAGAATACATTTTATCATACTTTTTATCATGCTATAGAGCATAACAATAGGTTGTTAGATAATAATAAAGCTGTGTCTTTTTTTATTTTTCACTGTGTTCAAGTCCGATATTCTGTCTTTATGATAGCCATTTAAGGTTTTCCCAGAAATTAGGAAAAAAAATTGATTTCTAAATCATTCTCCTGAATCAGTTAACTCAGTGTCTAAGTAAATCATGCCTATAGAGTTGTCTTCATTAACTGTCACAGAAAAAGTCATAATTTAAAAAACTGTAACATAAATATGTATTTCCTGTAAGTGACTGGACAGGGAATTAAATGTCTGTGAGGTCCATTATGGTTAGACATTACTCAACATTTTAAATACCTAATTTTTGAGGTCTAAATTTTTTTTTTTTTTAAGAGGTAAAGAGTTTGGAGGAGTCTAAAAATTGCATAAAATGATATAGGAGATCTCTGAAGATATAAAACAGATAAGTTTAAATAAGTTTGCCTCAAATTAATGTGTACAGTCTTGATATTATTTTCACACTTCTAAGAAGCAGAAAATAGTTTAAAACAAATTTATAATTATGAACAACACAAACAAATACTTTGTTCAGATTTCAAGCTAATACATCATACTGTGATCTGATGTAACGCTGGAATACTGCCAAAGTAACGTTTTCCAAATACAAAGTAATGTTTGTAAATTTAAATATGCAGTCTTTTGCTATAGAAAACACAGAATAGTGAGGCTGTTGAGACATATTCATAAGATAATTTCTTTGCTTACATGAAATTGGAATTTAGCTTAACATTTCCAAATCATGAAGGAGCTTTGATGATGATGTACATTTCATTACAACTAAAATACGCTGGTTATTAGAGGAGTATAAGCATTTACAATACAGTAAAAACTACATACACACACACACGCAAACACAGAAGAATTAATTTCACACTTTCCTATAAAAACTGCTATGGTTTCCTTCTCTGGATTTAAAAGCAAACTGTAGCTGATTCCAGTATTATGGTGTGGTGTATGTCAAAGACGCCTGATTGCTTAGGCACTATCACAGAACTGGTTATGTAGTCTTTAAATATATGATTAGAAATCAAAGTGATGGCTGCTTGGAAACTACATCATGCTCAAGTCTACTTTCTCTTGTATGGGAACAGCTGCAATGAAATTAATGCATTTAGAGTGATAAGGCAAGAGGCACATAACAATAACAAAATCAAAAAAACACATTATGTGAACCCAGGATATCAGATAAAACTTAATGCTTCAAACTTCAGTTTTGAATATCCCTGTATATAATTTGGGATAGGAATCAAAGAAATTTAAGACATCATTTGTGAGATAAGGTCTTTGGCCCTAGCAGTAAGGAAAACTTTAATTCCTTCAGAACATGTTTTGGATCATAAATAAAAATCACACATAGAAGAAAACATTGAGCTGCTGAGTGACTTAAAAGGTTTACTTACTGGAAAAAACACTGTGGGGAAATCTTACTCAGGTAGCAAAAAGACTATCTCTTTATACCAGCTACTTTACTAATGAATCTTCATTGTTTTCAAAACTAGTTATCTTTTAATAGTTTATTATGACATCAATATTATAGGGAAACTAATGATGATCATTTTCTGATACATAGAGCTGTTTCCTAGTTACATGGTCAGAGAATCGAAGAAAAACCTAACTCTTTTCTTCACTGTTGTGAAGAATTCACAGAGCTGAATTGGCATGAAAGAATAATAACAACAAAGTTGGGGCAGCACAGCAGTGTGGCCTTGCTGTAATAGAGTGGAAGGTTGAAGAGAACTTCTTCAGAGGAATCTGTCATCCAGTGCAACGTTGCTTAAAATTACACCAAAGAGCAGAAGAAATGAGGAAGACTTTTTTTTTTTTTTTTTTTAATGAAAGTTTATTCCCAGAAAAGGAGGGGGTGGGGGGAGAGAACCAAACAATTTTAAGGAGAGAAATTTTGGTTGGGATTGACGTTGCCCATGCTGTTAAAAGCGACTGTTGCAGACACCTACAGCTTTTACAAGCCTGTTTGCCAGTGCGATTGGGTGTCACTCCACACTGATTATGTGCTCCTCCAGAAACAGGAAGGGGATCAAATCACAGAATGCTTTGCATGACTTGAAAGTGCAACAAACCCTAGAAATATTTAGTTTTGTGAATATACTGAATATATTCAAAGCTAAGGACTGTGTCAGTGTTTATGCGTATTCTATGTTGGAATTCAGATGGTAGATGACAGCTGGCAAACCTCAACATGCAAATGAAATATGCATGATAATAAACTATGGATGATTTACTGATTCTAGGTATGTTACAAAATGCTATTAAGTTAAATTTAGAGTGGAAAATAAGTCTCATCAGGCATTTAAAAAAGCCTGGATATCAGGTTCCCAGGATGACAGAAAATGCTACATCCTACTCTGTATTTCACTTCACAGGAAGAGTGATCTATGTCCTTGACGTTATACTTTAGAAAAGATCTAATCACTTTAGCTATAATTCACAGAAAAGAAAGATGGCACGTAGTCACTGGGCCAGACAGCTGCATACCAGTTTTCATAATAATCCCTTCTTTTCTCAAATTGCTCACTAGGGCTAATGTACTTCTTTATTTCTAGCAATTTTGCTTTTATCTTTATCTTCTCCTCATGCATGTGCTTTTTAGCATCTGGTCATTCACTAGAGTTCAAGAAACAAATCTTAAAAATATTTAGATGTGAAGCATAACAAGCAGTGCATACAATATACCCCATCATTTTTCATGCTCCTTGCTACTGCACCTGAAAGTCATGACATGATTTTCACATGAATGTGAGGGGACAGCAAGTTTCACTTTTAGCAATGATAAGCATGGTAGATGCTTCTAGACCTAGGAGAAAGAAAAGACTCCTAACCACCTGACAATTGGATTAAGAACTAGTCTATTCCTGGTCATACAATGAGTCATTCTACATGTATGAGGAGAGCATATAGTGATAGGAGTAACACTTCATACTCATTCTGCACATATGCAAATGATAAGAGTAGTTGAGAGCAGGGGGAAAAAGCAATACTTTAACCTGCAGTTCCCAAACTTTTCTCTGAATCCCAATTCCATTTGCCCTTTCCAAGCGCAAAAGCCAAAGTTTTGGAATTACTGCCTTGATTGTTAAAAAGGAACAGTGCCTGAAGAGATTATTCTGTTATTGGATCTCTCATACCAAAGGTAGTAAAGAAGACATTCATCTCAAGATAGAAAAGGTTAGACAGGCATCTTTTTATTGCTTTTCTTGGTACAGGACAGAATGGACACATATTACAAGGTTTAATAATATCCAGCCTCTCCCTGACTGCAGGGGGGAAAAAGCACCAGCTAAGAAAACAAGAACTAGAAGCCACTTGCACTGTTCATTTAGCAGAACTCACATTCATTATTTTCCTTCTCATGTCCAACCCAAATAACTGTTGTCAGTTGAAGAACAATGCTACCACTTCTTGACTGGTACTGCAATGTATGGGACTTAGTAAAGTTCTAGAAGCCAAACTGTGACCTCGTCTCACTGTCAAGCTCATGGCCAGTCTCAGCGATGCCAAGGTATTTATGGAGCTATATGCTATGACCTAGTCTCCTAGGTCACTGTAGAAGACACTTTCCATTAGGTAGTGTCATGGTATCTTTGTAGGCATCTCTGAGAGATGCACACTTGTGTTGACAGAGCACTATTTCTCCTCTACAAGTCCTGCAAACTTATTTGAAAATCAGTGGCCAAATCATTTCAGTTCTGTTTTGCACTCAGAATCCTCAATACAACAAATATAGAAAAGAAGCAAAGTTCTTTTGTCAATAACTACTTCTTTGCCACAAAAAAGTGGAAAAAAGTTGCAAAATAGGACTAAAATAGCACTAAAGCTGATTTGCATGACTTGATTACTTAATTTATGAAAATATTCTGCACATTCTTTTACACATGTAGTTTAAAGTGCCATACAATTGTTGGTGATCCTTAATGACATGAAATATTTTACTGGATTCAGAACAGAAGTAAAAGCAAGCTTATGTGTCTGACATTCATCTCTGATTTCAATGTATCTGAAAGATCATTGATTCCTTATGCTTAGGCTAAACAGCATTGGTTTGTGATAATTTGGATAAAATCACAGCCTTGCTATAAGTACATTATACATGGAAGAGGGAATTGCTGATGAAAATAAAATTGTCTTTGTATGCATATTCAACCATTTTATATATATGCTGAATTTTATAATTCTGTGCCATTCGAGCCATGCAGTTCTACTCTTACTTCACTATGCCTTTTCTCACATGAACAATATACGATTTTTAGCTAGAAAGCAATGGATGCCTGTTAATATCCCTAGCATGGGAACCACTGATGACAATACAGTTGATTTAAAATAGGTTTGATTTCTCTGATCTTCCCAAGACCTTTTAAACATTTTTTCATTTTTTCATTTTTCTGGTGGGGATTTTGTGGAAGACATGCAAAAAGAGAAAAGTGGCTGCTCCTACTGAGGAATTACACTAAGTATGTTCAAAGTATAAAATAAATCATCAGACAGACTCCTTCCTCATTGTTCTAGTAATGTTTTGCCACATGAAACAATAAATCATGTTTGGGTGCTTAATTTTTTATTTTGATTTGTTTTCACAGTTGACAGCTTTTCTTAACATTTTTATTTAACTTTAGTGACATAGAAAATAATGCAACTGCTTAGAGCCAGACTATGTGACAAAGCTTACCATGTGGGAAACAGATCTTGCACAGTACATGTCTCATCCTGTCAAGCCAAATAGGCAGTCTGCTTATTAATGGGATTCATTTGTACATGAAAGTTTTACCACAGGCTTTTTGTTATAAAGAATTGCTACTTAAAAGAAGTATGGCTTAAAAAATGGAATATATAAGTTAGAATTTGTGCAAATGTGAAAGACATACTGTTACTCTGTAAAGACATTTGACATTTGTATCTTGGTTTTATTCTGAGCAGCTAAAGGCAGGATTAGCCTTTGATCCCTTATGAATTTAACAACCTGGAATGCAATCATTTTTTAAATCTTGTTTCCGCGTATCCTTCAAATGCTCTGTGGGCTATCTAGGTCAGAACCAATATAATACCACGTACGAGTCGAGTTGCATCATTCTGTGATCATTCTATGGTATTACTGCCAAGACAGAACTTGTCAAAATCTTTTCACTGGGTAATATAAAGTCTTGCTGTGCACAGCTGGGATTCAGATGTTAAATACAGGAATCGGTTAAATACATCCAGTCTTAAAATAGCAAATGGCATTATGGTATATTGTTTCCACTGTGACGCATCACCAGTTATGAAGCTTTGACAGTGCTTGGTGTTCATAACTCAATTTCATACTACTGTAGTAACAGCTGATTATTTATGCAGTTGTATTACATGAAGTACAGTTTGCTTAACCACACAGTCCTACCACTCCTCTTTATGTTGGACCTGCTCTGAGCAGGTGGGATTTTCTCCCTACAGATGATATCTTTTCTTCTCACCTGACAATGCAGCCTGAATTATTCTGATACTAATGGTCACTGTTCAAGAAACACCAAGTCTTTTTCATATGTTTATTTTCCCCCTCAAGTTCTGTGCAAGGATGATGTATTCAGATCAGTTTGGATATCCTGTACAGTCAATTTCCCTGCTCCGGTATCAGATAAAATTGTTGCATCCTCATCTTTCCTATCATGTTTCTTTCATGTATATGCTTGTATAAATGGAATGCTAAATAAATATAGATGATTGCTGTCCCATCTACTGCAGAAAGGGATCAAGGACTGTGCTTAAAAGGCATCGTTTCCTTCTATTTACAGAGAATATTATTCATGACTGACACTACTAACAGTATTTTCCAAGAAACAATAAAACAAATTTAGAAAACAGTGGGTTTGCAATTCTGTCATTTATTACACGAAATGAAAAATTTCACAGACCTCAGGTATAACTAAAGTGGTTGAAAATCTAGCAAGAATGTTTTAGAACTTCTAAACTTTCCATATTCTTGTGTATCTGCTGGGTTCCTAGGTAAGCATTGCCTTTTAATTGGGAATTATAAAGACATCTCAGCAAGCTTATGGTCAAAGTATTGAAATCTGCAATTAAAGCCAGATACAAGTTCTACTGTTTTTTGCTCTTTTGTGGTTGCATTTACCTCTCAAACTAAATCATGAACTTATTTCCAGGCACATCCTACATTTAGCTTGGTTATTTTTAAGTTAAGCCACTGCATCCCTCAAGTTCTCTAACTTATACCTACACACAAATATATTCTTTTAAGATAATGCATTTAAGAAGGAAACGTTGGGAGTTTGGTCTTTGACCAGATATTTTTTTCCACATAATTTATCTATTTCTTTATATGCTGCCTCTGCACCAACAGAACTCCTGGACAGTAGGAAGCAGAATCTTCACTTGACTGAAACACAACAAATTTCTCACCTTCTCCAGCTCTCTCAAGACTAGCATGGGAAAGGTATAAGTATCTTTGAGATACAGTAACTCTTTTTCCTTTTCAGTCATGTTAATGTCAAGCAGTGGGCAAGCACTTTTAAAAATCAAAATCAAAATCAGCACTTTAAAATCAAATTACTTCAATGCTAAACTTGGAATTAATAGCTACAACACTGGAAAGAGGGTTTAGCGTGCAATGACTTACAGTCATTCTATGAATATGCAGCAGCCAAAACCAGCCAGTAAAATTTTGGTCATCATCAAGAAAGGTACTGAAAACAAGACAGAGGGATTTACTTGCCACTATATGGTACCTTGGTACATCCACATCTTGACTGCTGTGAGCAGTTCTGGTTTCCACACAGCACAAAGGATATAGTAGCATCAGAGCAACTGAAATGATGGGGATGTAGCAACTGCCTTTTCAAGGAGGAACTAAAACCTCTACAGATCTTTTTGGAGAGGATGAGGTTGAGAGAGCATATGACTAAGGCTTAGAGGATCATGGAGGAGTGGAGAAGCCGAATGCAGAATGTTTTTTTTTTTTTTACCAAATAGGAGAACTAGATATATTTAATGAAACTAGGTTTAAAACAGATAAAGGGAATCATTAATTACTGATAACAATTTGGCATTTATTGCCATAGGAGGTTGTAGAGGCAAGCAGGATTAACAAGTTCAGAAGGGGTTAAGCAAGTACATACACAGCAGGTCTATAAAAAGATACTGAAGAGAACAGGCAGGTAGGTACCCTCTAGATCTCTAAAGCAACAAATATGGATGCTGGGTTATATGAAGAGAATGGATTCTAGAAAGCAGAAAGGCTTTCATGCTCTTCCTTAATAGTGTGTACTACTCTGCTGTCAGAGACAGGGCCACAGGTCTGACCAGCAGGGCATTTCTTAACTTCTCTAGTTCTGAAGTCCATTTAGGTCTCTATATTGCACCTTAAAGTTTGAAAACACAAAGTCTTTGGGCAATGGTAGTGAATGACGATGTCAGAACTGGGACTGTCCCTTAACTGCACTTCAGTCCATAGATACGACTAGTGAGAGATTAAAGGAAACCTTCCCATCTATTTTAAGGGACAAAGCAAAGGTTATCAACGTCTAAAGGCTATACTTTATATGAAAACAGAAAGAATAAACCAGGAGAAGATTGTTATCTTAGAGAAAACTCAGAATCACTTGGGTGAGGCAGATTCAATAAAAGCCTTGGAAATAAACTTCTGTCCTACTATTGTTTTTTTTATGGTGGATTCTGTCCTGCAGCTTTTTGCCTTTTTGTCCAGCAAACCTGGCATCCAAGGTTAAAATGAACAGTCCCCTGCTGGTGAAAAGATCATTCTCCTGCTTTCTGCTACCTCTGATATTTGCACATGTGTTTATTCCCTTTCTGGTTTATCACAGGAGTCTGCCATCTACACTCAACCTCTCTCCTTGCCTTCTGTAACTTGCACTCTAAAAGCTTTTCCCCAAGCAGGCTCGAGTTGCTCTACGATATTGCTTAGAAAAACTCTATATTAATCCTTTATATAACACAGCTCTACCATTTAGTTCCACGATAGTGCTACTGCTTCCTTATTTATAGGCAAAATCTTGGTTTTATAATCCAGTAAAATTTCGTCATCTAACTTTAAGCCTTTAAAGGCAATGTTACTCAAAACTTTATTTATGTCAGGGGATCTGCTGAGGCTTAGCACAGTCTCCAGTGAAGAAACTCTTACATAGACTTAGGGGAACTGAACTGGCTCTTTGTACAGAGGTGTATTTTGAAAGGAGAATGATTCTATATACATTCATAGTCAACTAGAGATGTTCTGCTCTGCACAGCCAATTGTCTTGATTCTTAGAGAAAGACTCCCCCTTTCAAGGGAGTAACATAATTATGTTCTGCTAGCTTATAACTGTCCCCTATTGAATATGACATTGTGGGAGGCTGAATATGAGTTGCCTCCCTTTTTGTTTAGGAGGAATACATTTTTGTTTAGTAAAAGAAAAACAACTCCTCCTGAAGTGAGGACCACAAATTGGCCTTGTGTGCAAGGAAATGTATATTTACATGCCTGTACAAAACTGCTTCTCATTTGTTTGTTTATAGTGCTGCTGGAAACTGTCTGAAAGACTGCGAAAAAGCAATCTTAAGTTTACCTCCAAGAAACTGAACTGGTGGGTTCCAAGGACGTAAGTTACAGGTGCTCAGTAGCCAGGCTGCATTTTCTTGTGGTGTGGGAATTGTAGTATATTATGTCATTCTCTTGGGAAGTAGCTTTTGATCTGCACAAACCTGTGACTCAGTCCTGCATAGGCTGTTTATCTCAGATAGTTCCATCAGTGACCACCTGTACATAAAGCTATATGAAAAAAGTGTAAAGAAAGCTTTGGGGAAATAATTTTGTAATTTATTTATTACCCACTAATCTCAAAGCATATTGTCTAACAAAGGAGTTGGCACATCCAGTACAGTTCATCTTCCTGAGCTATTTTTAGACTATATGGCATTTCCTAATAACATTTTAGAGCAAGAGCAATCCTTCCTTCCTCCTGCCTTTACATCTCAGCCGCATTCAGAAACTCAGAGACGAATGTAAAAGGTTAAGTTTAATAAATACCAAATTCTAGCTTTTGAAAAGAAAAGTAAGTAAAATGAAAATCTTCACGAATAATCAGGATAGCCTTAACCTTTATGTGAAAGTCTAACTTTCTCCTAGTTTTGATGTCCTGAATCTGGAGAAATTCCATAAAAATCAGTATAGCTGACTTGGATTGGTGCCACAATGAGAGAAATCAGAAGCTGATTTTCATATCTGTTACGGCTTGACACTATCTACCTTAAATGTAGCGTAAGACTCATAGTGGTCTGATCATTTGTATATCAACTGCAGCAGCTATGTGCATTGGAGAATGTCTTCCCTGTTGCTCCCGTCCCCACATCGCTCTTTCCACTCGTGTTCTGTTATACTGGTGTCCCTTGTTCTTTCTACATACTAGCCCTGAATCACTAGTACAAGTGCAGTACTTCATAAACAGATAAAACATTGTAAGTTTCTATGAGAAATGCAGTTTATGATCCCAACAGGTAATCTCTCAAAATCAGTCCATAAGGATATTTCTTCCACACCTACAAACGTGCCAATGATCCTGCAACTCAGGTTCTGAGTTTGCCATTGAGAAGTGAATAGTTTCATAGAAAAAACAGCAAGGACTACACCACTGCAAAGCATTACTGAATTTTTGTGGGAAGATAAGCTTCTTAGAGAAGGAAATCATGCTTTTTCAAAAGGTTACAGAATTTAGAGAATGTAGCTTTGACTGAAATATAATAAATATGAAGAGGTTGGTTTCAGCTTCACACCATTTCTAACAGTTTTATAAGCCTGATAAAGCATCAACTGCCACTGGAAGGAGTGATGTTCTTTTGTGTGTCCAATTAGCCTATGCCAATCTGCATCATGTTAAGCATCCAAGTGCAGCAAACCTGTGCGGCAGGGCTAAAACTTACCTGTGGATTAGTTCCCCTATAGAGTCCATGGTGCTTCCGCTCCCTCCAGCAGCAGTGCTGAATTATGCTGCCTTAAAGCATTCATAGAACCTTATGGGTTTACAGCTTGGGAAAAAGCCGGTACCTTTTCCACAATATTATGTGCCCACCCCTTCTGACAGATGAGACTGCAGATATTTTTAACGCCTTTTTACATTTTAATAGATTCACCATTTATTTTAGATGGAAATTGGATGCCTTCTCCTGCATTTTATTAACTTGTTGTAAAGAAACGCTTTGCTGTTATGAGATGATATAATCTGTAGCAAATAATAATCATTTAGCAACTGTTCCTTGCACAAAACTAACAGCATGTTTTCTCTTAAGAAAAATAACCATGCAGGAGGTTGAGAATAATGTGTGACTTGTGATACAAGGCAGATAATGCTTATGCATCAAACTAAACTGGATACCTGCAGAAAAGCCTGAAAGAAGGGGAGTCCAAAGGGAGAAAAGTATAAGCCTTCTGTAACAGATAATCTTCTGAAGTCGTTTATTGAGATCATAGATTTAAGGAGCAAAGGGACTAGTTTTTCCTCCCCCATGAAAAGGGATAGAATTCTAAACCCAAACTCTGAAGATGTCTTGAGAGCTATCTCCACAGTCTAGTAAAGGTACAGAGATATCCATTGGGATCCCAGTGCTCCCGTACCAGCACGAAGGCTATCCACTCCTTCATTTCTCAGCTAACAAACAGGGTAGCTCTATCTAATGGAATTGAGCTGGAAGAAACTTGCCTCTAACTTAATGCCAACTGGAGTTCCTTTTAATAGGCAATTTTACTTTGTAAAGGGCTCATCCCCAAAATTAGCACTGCCTGTGGCTGTATACATACTTTCCAGTTTGTCTCTTGTGTTCTTGACGGAATTGTCTGTCAGCCCAGCTCCCGTCTTTCACTAAACATCTGGGACTCCATGTATTTCTCTCCCTGGATTTCCACAAGAGAGGAAATACTGAAAGGAGGTCTGACATCCTTCTGTTCCCTTCTTTGCTGGTGAAAGCTACGCATTAAAAGCCTTTGCTATTTAAACAATAAAGCTGCATTTTGCGGTGCTCCGTGACAATCAGTGTACTGTATATCCTTGCTAAATTACAGCAAATATTCAGAATTTCAAAACACTGGGTAAGAGAGAAAGGGAATTGCTCTCTGGGGCTCTGATGCCGCAGGTAATGAATGGAAAAAGAAGGCAAGAAGCCTGTGACCTTGCACTGTGGAGATTACATGCTGTGGAATCAGAGGTTAGTATTGGCAAGGGCCTGCTGCAAGGAAGCCTGCAGCAGCTGTTGTTCTGAACACCAGTTTCACAGGTCGTGGGCTGCAGAGCAAAGGATAGGTGGGGGGAGACATTAGTGATGAAGAACGTTGATGAAATTCAGAGCAGATTAGAAATTAAAGATCATGACATGCTATTTCCGGACTATTAAACATGGTTGTGAGGAACAATTACAGGTGCTTGAAGTTTCCATGACTACAGAGTGTTAATTAAGCACATGGTAAAAAGAAAACTTTGGAGGATCGAGACTGCAGCCTTGAAAAATCCAGATCATATTTTCAAAGACCAGCTGTGCTTTTCCACTTAAGGAATTTATTTACTTTAATAGGGTTGCTGCTGTTGACTTTTTTTTAAAAGGCAGCCAAATCAGTACAATTAACATGGCATATCTTGCAGTAAGACTCCTTTGTGCAGTCTCACAAAATGAGATTTGTCTTAATTTTCCATAGAAAAGATTGTAATATTCCACACCCTCTAAACGTTTATCAGGTGCACCTTAACCTGTTGAATTTTGATACTTCTTTTCTTTACTTCTGCTCTTGTGAATATACAGCGAGAGATTAATAGAAGGCAGCCACTTTGCAGAGTAGGAAAATTAAGTTATTTCAGATTGATCTCATTTATAATTAAGGTATGAAATACAAGTGCATCTCTTTCCAAATAAAGTGGCAAAACAGTTCATTTGCCTCTCATTCCAGTTGCATCAAAAAACCAAGTAGAAAACAAGTCTATATACAAGTCCAATTAGATTTACACACCTGTTACAAGATTTCCTTTTAATAACTTTTCCTTCCAACATGGTTTAAGCTGAATATCTCATAAGAACATTTAATTGAAAATTACTGTGACAGGTATGTATATTAATTAAAAATCAAATAATTCTTAAAATATATTTAGAGACTTTCTCTAAAGATGCATAGAGTTACAATTAATTTCATATACTACAGCTACACAGTAGTACCAATTAATGTGTTACTAGGTTGGTGTTTTTAAACCAATTATCTTTGTAAGTATCTTTGTATGTGATGTAAAACCTAAACCAAACTATGTCAGTGTTTTCAGAAATACCTCCTATTGGAGTGCATAAGAAATGTACAATGCTGTATTACTAATGGGGAATCCTCCAATTTACTTTATTTTTTTCATGTCTGTAAAATACGGTAATCTAGCTGAATATATCTGATTTCTTCTCATCATGCTTTCCATGGTCTCTGCACCTACAGTGGTCTCTTCTACCTCAGGTCTTTAATTCTTTATAACTTCTGATTTAAGAGTGCAGTTTTGATGCTCAGGACTCAGGCAACTATTATTTTTTTCTTTCCTTTAGTTTGACAGTTTGGGAAATCAAAGTATTTATTTTTAAACTGTGCTCTTTTTTTCAGATAATTTACTTTCCCAGATTGTCTTGGTGTGCTGATTATGAATCTGCATATATATTTTTCCAAAGTTCTCTTTCAGAGCTAACCGAATAGTTCCTTACAAGACAAATCTGATCATAGTTTTGGTGACAGTCTGCTCCAGGTATTGCTCCCTATAGGTAACATGAATATAGCCACACCATGTTTAGCTCTGTGCTGTTACACTTCTCCAACACTGTCTCAGCAGGCTTTATAGCCTCAAAACCCTCTCACACCAGGTTCCAATGCACAGAATACATATCACACAACTCCTAAATGCTGTTTAATATAATGATGCTGGGGATAATACTCTAGAACTATTTCAAGCCCTTGCAATAGAAAAAGAAAAAAAAAACCTTTTTGTAATGTCATAGATTTGCCCCATGAGCTCCAGAGGAGATATGGATTATGCAGAGTGGAGATGGCCACTATAAAAACAGGAGGCAATGAGAAACAGGGTTGCAAGCCACACGGCGTCATTTCATCTGGAGGCCAGGGATTTCTCACTGGACTGGATACTGTACAGACACAGCCTGAGAAAATTACTTAGAATAATTCCGGAGTAACAAATTATTTTGACAATTAATCAAAGTAAAGTACATTTTAAAGGTGTTTAGAAAGACACAGTATTTTCTAATAGTATGGAGTTGCATCTCTCCCAAAGACAATACCTATTGTGTTAGACATGTTCAGTTTATGTGTGTTTAGACTGACCTGAGAAAACACACTCCAGCACACTGCAGAATTTTAGTTTCCAAACTATGCAGATGCTGGGAGCGTGCTGTCCCTCTCTTGTGGCACAGGCATCAAGATTTTCTTCCTATGGAATTTAATGTATGGTGAGCGAGAAAGGACTAATCCACATGAAACACCTGTTCCCACATAGGGTTAGGATGCGGGTAGGGTATGCACTTAAACCAACAAGCTTAGCCAGTTTAGATAGCAACACTGTCAATCTGAAGACTAAGAAGTCACAATGGCCAAAATTTCTTGAGAGCCTGAAAAAATTGGACTCTTAAAAAATGATATCTGTAGAAGATTTTTATGATTTCTTGCCATATTGTTAATTCTACGTTCACAAGGACTGCTAGTATTCTTCACTGTGACTAAACCACCTTTAAAAAAAGAAATGGAGCATGGTTCGCGGCACCTTTTTTTATTTTTTTTCTTGTGTATCTCAAGGCCTCAGAAGGGCGTCAGGAGCGGGGACTGCATGGGGCTCCTGGGTGTAAAATGAAAATCTGCCCCGAGCCAGAAGGCCTGTTGAACTAAAGAGTCTTAACATGGGATAAAGGAAAGAAACCACATGCTTATCATTAATATATGCTTCTGTGTGCACATGTATCTAGAGAGTGCCAAGAACTTGGTTAGTCCAATCAATCCTTTCACAACCTAACAGTCCAAGTTGCCTAACGAGTATGAAAATCCCCATTAAAAACAGAGTTCAGGTTGCCATTTGCCCCCCTAGGCCGCCAGCACCACCAGGCCCCGGCCCTGCCGGCCCCAGGCCCCGGCCCCAGGCCCGCGTCGCCGTGGCAGCATGGCGGCTGCGCCGGTGGGTCGCGGGCAACGGTGGGCCCGGTGGCCCAGCGAGCCCAGCGTGGCCCGGGGGGCTGCGGCCAGTGGTGTTCAGCCCCCAGAGCTGAGGATGAGGGGTGTATGGTTTGAACAGGAATTGGTCTGTAAATACAGGTTTAAGTCTGGTTATATGTCCAAAACTAGAAGTACCTTATGCAGAAGAACTGGTTGCTCTGACTCCGCCGGTAGAAGTAAAAATTTAAATAGCCTATTAATCACAGAACACCAGCATATTCTTCAGAGAAATAATTTACAATCTGTCTCTGGGTGGGAACTCTGTGCAAACAGCTACTTCCAGAATTGGCTCACTCTTACATTCAGTAAATCTATTTTTAATGGTGCTTGCTTTTCTCTGCAAAGATGAGGAGGGAGATATTGGTGGAGATATAAATGCCTAGCTCCCAGTGAGAAAACTTCAGGAAAGTAACACTTTTGCAGTTTCATAGGAACAACTCTGAAAAAGCCACCTGACTTGCACTTAAAGAGCACTCTGCCAAAAGCCGCAGTTCCTGGCTGACTCTGTCCCCTGTCGCTCCTTCATGCCCATTTCCCACTTCTTTTAATAATGCCAATGCAGGCATTTTGTTGGCTGTATCAGGGAGCGGAGGCAACCGAATAACACAGAAAACAGTGCTTGGTTGCGTTTTTTTCAGTCGGATCAGCCTCTGATTAGCTCCCCGGGCTGCCACAAAAATGCTTTTGCGAGCCCAAGCTAGGCAGTGGTGTGAGAGGAGGGTGAGCAGCCAGGGAAACACAGAGCAGCAGGAACTGCTTTGTCACAGCCATGGCAGCTTAAATGCAAGATGGCTGAAGCCTATTAGCCTGTCCTCTTCGATCCCAGGCTGGTTCTAGAACAGCGAGAGTCAGGTCAGAGTCTTATAGTCCATCAGCAAACCTCGGCAGTTGTTTTCTTTATAATCAACACATGCAAGAAGTTGATTGCTTGCCACTGGGATCATAATGCCTCCAGTCAATTAACCTAAAGAAGTAGGTGAAAAAATAGTAGTAAACAATACACCAAGACCTAAACTGTTTTCCTAGTTTTTTATTGGTTTTTTTTTGTAGTCGGATGTATTTTGTATCTCTTTTTATGTGTCTCAAAGCATGTGTGGAAAAAATCAACTTTTTCATGCTTTTTCAGATCTAACTCTTGATTAAATTGAAATACAGTTAAACAAAATAAACATGATATACTGAATTATGAATCTTTTAAATTTTTGTTTGTTTGTTTGCAAGTAGGACCAACAGACTGCTTTAATCCTTCTAGTTTCATTGCCTTGGACCTACAGTTAATCAGTCTTCTAATCTAGTTTCAGGCTTGCTACTTACTTTTTTTTTTTTTTTTAATGTTATGGCAAGAGTTAATTCAGCCTTGGCTTTATTCCACAATAAGTGTTAATGAGAGTTAAGAACTGGTTCAACTTTGGCTCCTTTCCACAATAAGTATTAACCAGAGACTAAAATTAAGGGCAAATCCAGATACTTAATATGCTGTATTTTTTCATGTTTGAAAAAACTATGTTTTATCATTCATGCCATTCATGTCATTCACAATGAACCATGAGGAAAATCTTTGAGGACAAAGTGCTTAATTTAGATAGAAGATGCTTTGATTCATTTCCATCACAGGCTTCTGCATGATCTCCAGCAAGTCATTTACTCTTTCAGTTTTCTCTCTGAAAACTGGGGGGTAAGATCTCTTTCAAGGATTAGCCTAATTAATAGTCAAATTTAAGAACTATTATTAGCCCTGTTATAATGGTACTAATATTTTCAGTTCAAATTCTATCCAATTAAAATGTTACACAAACTTTCTCCAGCCTACCTTTTTGTTTGGCAGTGCCACTCTGGATCCTAAGGTAAGTGTCTTATTCTGGGTTGGGTACTGCAAGTTATCAGTATCCTGAGTCTTTGCTGGCTTGATATTTTCCTCCTCCTCACTCTAGGATCTATTTTGTTTATTAATATGGTCTTTACATATTTAGACTATATGGATGGATTGAGATATATACGTTTGTATATTTATACTTTGTTTGCACTTTGTATGTTTACACTAGCTTTGCACTTTCTTC
This sequence comes from Buteo buteo, assembly GCF_964188355.1. NCBI lineage: Eukaryota > Metazoa > Chordata > Aves > Accipitriformes > Accipitridae > Buteo > Buteo buteo. Next base: position 20,730,649 of record NC_134190.1, on the reverse strand, counting down.
ATTGCAAGTCCTTGTTAAATCCAGATTTAGTAAGGTGTGTGTTATATGTTGGGTAATTGTTATCTTTGCTAATCCTAAAACAGGTCTTGCCTGGCTCCCAAGATTGCAGTCCTTTGATGACTAGTAATTGACTGCTGATGAGTTGTTTATCACCCTGTGGCCTTCAGTGTTACGCTCTGCTTGCACTTTTAAGGGCCATGCTATCGTTCCCTGCCTGCACTTCTGTTCGCTGTGTTTTATTCCATGATCAAAGATAGTCCATTCTGTGCAGAATGTTATTACTAATCCGTTAGTTACAGAAACACATATAAAAATATCCATTACACCACGCAACTGTACAAAGCTCAGGAGAAGCTAACCAAAATAGGTGATATCACTTGGTCATTAGATAATTACAGTTATTGCTAAACAAACTGTAAAACAAATCTCCAGGCAGGCCAAGACAAGTTCATACAAAACAGTGGAAGTCCTATGAGCTTTCTTAGCTTAATACAAACCCGTGCCCCCTTGTAAGTAATGACAACAGCATACTTACTGCGCTATGATGCTTCCTGGAAGTTTCCTGGAGAAGCTTCAGAGGGAATTGACACCTTGTCCAGCCTATTGATGCTGATCTGGAATCCTGACAGCAAATAACTAAACTGCACATGAGTAATAGAAGAGAATGTAGTGCTGAATTTGGCCATCTGGTATCATTTATTCAAGATTTTTGCTTTATAGCATTTAGAATGCCAGCCTCACATAACACACTGTACTGCTTGGTGTAGCAATCATGTAAAACAGTTTAGTGGAACTAGTAAGTGAGTTATAGCAACATACTATCAGTCAAATGGTGACTTTTGTGTAATATTAAGCATTTCTGTGTTCTTAATGATTTTGGAGAAAATGGAGAGAAAACCAAGACTTCTGAATCTGATAGGGCTTGCAGAAATGTTTGCATTTGTACAACTTATAGGTAAGAGAATCCACTGGCAGTCCTGTAACTAATTATCAATTTCAAAATAGGATCATTCATAGAATCATAGAACAGTCCAGGTTGGAAGGGACCTCAAAAGACTCATCTAGTACAACCTGTTGTGGGAAAGGGAGCTGAGATGAGATTATCTAGCAACGTGTCCAATTGTATTTTGTAAACCTTCAGCCATGCGGACTCTACCGCTTCCCTGGGGAGGTTATTCCAGTGAATGATTGTTCTCACTGTAAAAAAAATTCTTTTTTATATTGAGAGGAAATCTCTCCCAGTGCAGCTTTTACCCATTGTCCCATGTCTTCTCCATGTGGCTCCTTGTGAAGTGAGGGCCTCCACCCTCTTTGTAGCCACCCTTCATATGAAAGGATGATTCTTAATGTGTAATCAGTTGATATATATATTTCATAGGAGCTTTATTTTGCATTTCAGACACTGCACCTTGAAAAGCTAAATGCACCTATTGGGGTGAAGGACAGCGGGATCTAGAAAACATTTGGGGAGTGGGAAAGAATGATTAATAGTAAATGTAGAAATACTTGATAAAGAAGAAATTCCATCTCCCTGAACTTTCTACAGTACTCATATATGTTTTGATACATTTAAACATGATCCCTCTGAAGTGTTTATAAAATGTTTATTACACTAGCTGAACAATAAAGTCTTTAAAGTTTTTATGTTATATACTATCCCATGTTAGGGCATTATAATAAAAATAAGGAGTGTGGGAATGAAGAGGTCAAGTGATAACGGCCAAAGTTGTAGAGTACAGCCTTTCTCTGTACATGACAATTAGTGAAAAGGAGGAAAATTGCAACCATGTTAGCTTAGTGAACAAAATAGTTCTTACTTCAAGATTGAAGAAATGTCAATTTTGAAGTGACATTATTGCAACAGAAGGGATTTACAAGAGCAGAAATTAATCTATTGATGTGTACCAAGAGAATTGGGCATGCCTGAGCACCCACAACGAGTCTGCAATAGAGATGCTACAGCTAACCAGGGATAGCATGCATAAACCTATTTATTTCAATGCAGTGGACTAGAAATATATTTCTATTCAGCGTCTGAGACATGGGATAAACACAGCAAAAGGCAAATCCTTCCTAAATTGCTCTGACATGTTGGTAAGTCTTACCCCATGATAGCTTTAATAAAGGTCAAATGAATAAGATGGTAATGCTCTGAGCAAAATACATGCAAAGCAATGAGACCTGCTAAGAAAACTACCATTACCTCACATGCATGATGTGAGGGAGGCACAAACAGCCCCATCAAACTAAATATCAGAATTTCACAGGGCTTGGTTTCATTACAGCACAAGCAGGAAGAAGAACAAAGCTTTGGTACTGCTTGGAACCAAAAGAGAAATTTCAATGTCCCCTTGTTTGGTTGGTTTTTTTTTTATAACTTGATAAAATTAAAAATATTTTGAGCATCTGCACAATTAACTGAGTAGCATTTTATTTTGCCACTTCAATCACATGAAAGATATTTTGTATGCTGAGCTTGCAGAAGCATAATTATATTTTCCTCTCCAGCTCCCCCCACTCCTCCTGAATTCAGCCCCTGTGAATAAAATGCAGTGAAGTGCTTCCTTGTAAAATACCATTGGATGATCACTGAAATAAAAATTGAAAGTTGCATATTTTCTTTAAAAAGCCCTTTCCTCAAAATATCCTCTGAACATGACAGGTAAATCTTTAAAGGAACATATTTAAGAAATAATTGAATAAAACCCCATAACATAAAGTTTAAATACCTACATCTGTTTTCCATTAAGGCCATGTACACTGGTCTTTAAATTCTGATTTTAAGCAATACATACCAAGGACTTTATTTTTCATGTTATACCAGCTTTCTTTACCTGCTACTACCCCTCTACCCTTTCTCTTTCCTTTTTCTCTCTCAATGGGAGAAACAGCTTTAAAGTTTCTTTTAAGTTTGGTGTTTGTATAGAATTTGGACTCTGTATTATTCTAAGTAAGCCATAAATGCTTCCATACATACTGCTTTGCAGTTGTTTTGCATTATGCCCTCTTTATTGTTTACTTTATTTATATGCCCCAGGAACCCCTAGAGATGTATCACTGCATTTATAGTTAAACTCATGAAATTACTTGATATGATACAGAAGGATACCCTTTTCCTATCTGCTGTCTACCCTTGTTTTCCCTATATCTACCTAAGATACGTAACCGTGAGCAAACACGTGGAAAATGAAGATGTTAATGCATCCTACAGGCAGTACTTTCCTGGCAGTGCTTTCCTTTCAGAAGTGAACTCTGCACTATTCTCAGAAATAAATAAAGCACTTCTTGAAATAGCAAATAACATTCTTGAGTAGAGCAACTTTGTTTTGACTGATTATTAGACGTGGATATACAATCCAGGATGTGAGAGCATGCATGTACGTGCTTCAGTGCAAATAAAAGGAAACTGCTAATTTTTTCTGGAAACATTGCTTTGACGAGTTCAACTTTTCTTATCAAATCCTCATCAGTAAAAGCACTATTCCTGTCAAGATTTCAAAGTAGACGCTTGCATTTTGGATCCTTAGTCTATGTATTGTTACACCCCAATTTTTATAGAGGCATGGAGCAAAGTCTGATGACTCTTTTGATAAGAAATACATACAGTAACCACTGTAAAGAGTAATTTCATCACCCTCATCTTTATTTTTAAATACAAATTAGATAATCATGTAAAATTAAGTGAAAGATATTAAACTCTGCTTTAGGTAGATTTTTATACCACACTGATCACCAAAATATCTGATCATGTTCTGCTGTACTAAATGATATGATTCACATCTGTCCAACATAGCTTGCTTTTTAGGGGTTTGCATCAAAATTTTATGTATGTGTATGTATATTACTGCATGTTTGTATTAGATAAGAAAAATCATGTGGAGAAGGAAGAAATAAGGTTCGTCATGACCTTTAGTTTCTAGGGACTCTCTGATCACTCCCTGAGGAAATGCTTTCTGCTTGATTTCGCAGAATAACAGGTTGGAAGGGACCCCTGGAGCTCATCTAGTCCAATGCTTTGCTCAAAGCAGAGTCTACTAGAGCAGGTTGCTCAGGACATTGTCCAGTCAGGTTTTGAATATCTACACAGATGGAGACTCACAACCTCTCCGGGCAACCTGCTCCATTCTTTGACCACTCACACCACAAAAAAAAAAAAGTGTTTTGCTTTTGCTGAAATGGAATTTCTTGCTTTAATTTGTGCCCTTTGCTTCTTGTCCATTAAGTGGGCATCTCTGAGAAGAGTCTGACTTCATCTCCTTTACTCCCCCCATAACAGCTACTTACACTCTGACAAAATCTCCCCGAGCCTTCACTTCTCCAAGCTAAACAGTCCTAACTCTCAGTCTATCTTTGTATGATGGGTGCTCCTATTCCTTCATCATCTTTATGGACCTGTGCTGGACTTACTGCAGAAAGTCCATGTCTGTCTTGTCAGAGACAAGTCCGTGTCTCTCTGGTTAGAGCCCAGAAGCGGAGTCCGCACTCGAGGTGTGGTCTCAGCCGGGGCTGACTGGAGGGGAAGGCTCACTTCCCTTGACTTGCTGGCGATGCTTTTCCTAAGGCAGCCCCAAATGCTGTTGGCTTTCTTTGCCCCAAGGGTGCACTGCTGGCTCGTGGCCAACTTTGTGTCCAACAGGACCAGCAGGTCTTTCTCTGCCAAGCTGCTTTCCAGCCTGTTGGCCCCCAGCATGTACTGGTGCATGGTGTTATTCCCCAGGGTACAGGACTTGGGGTTTCCCTTTGTTGAATTTCATGAGGGTGGTGTTGGCCTATTTCTCCAGCCTGTTGAGGTCCCTCTGAATGGCAGCACACCCATCTGGTGTTTCAATCAGTCTTCCCCATTTTGTATCATTTGCAGATTTGTACTTTAAATGCTAATATCATGCTCAGCTGAGAGACTGCAGTGACAACCAATACTCTGAAAAATGAGATGAAGTATTTGGTCCAGCTACAAAAGGAAATAATTTTTTCATAGGAATGAATAATTAGTGTTCCACCCGTCTGAAATGAAGTGACTTACATCTGAGTTCCCACAGCAGTTTTCCTCCCCAAAAGTAGAAGCATGGCAATTAAGAAAATAAAAATACAGCTGAATGATATACTGAAAATATAAAAGTGCGAAGATGGTGATTAAGATATTTCTTTGTTTGCTGTTGGTAAATTATACTTGTCTCTCTTAAGCAATGTTTGAACGCAGAAAGGATTTTTTAGAAATTCAGATAATTTCAAGACAAAAGGAATTATGATTTCATCTTGTGTGTTCCATAATTCGGCCCAAAGAACTGAAGCCAGCCATTTCCATAGTAAGGCCGTAACTTCTGGTATGTCTGTAACATATGTATTACTATCCAGCCATGGTTTAAAGATTTCAAGTGATGGAAATATATCATAAGTAAGCTGTGATAAAGAGGTAATTAGAAATTTGTATGACACAAAGATGTTGATATGTTCATGGTATCACACTGGTATAAAAGCAAAAATGCTTATCAGTGGCTCAGTTCCAGCAGGACAATGGTACTTTACAAACCGTTCTATTTACCCAATGAAAGTAAGCTGTAACACAGCACGTTCATACCCATCTGGTTTCCCTAGGTAAGCGGAGTGTGAGACTTTGAGCAGAACAGTATGACTTCCTGGTCTACACAGCACCTTCATGTAGGAATCACTACAAGTTGAAATACAGCGATTCTAATGATCAGGTACAACAATTCAGAGATCTGCTTTTCCAAAAAGGTGTGGATAAAATAGAAATAGTTATTCTAATGTTAATTTAAATATCATTCTGAGCTTTTCTAAGCTTTTTACATAGAGCAGCCACCAAGGTTCAATTGAATAAAGCAGTTAATTCTGGCTGACCTAATATAGATGACTTTTCAAGGAACAGTATTACTTATCTGAAACACCTAAAAATCAGTGTTACATATTCTCTCATACAATGCTAACTAGACTAAAAGTCATGATACAGTTCAAAAATAACAAACTGGAGAGGGGCTAGGAAATTATTTTAATTCCCTTTTAGTCTTTAAATGTTATTGGAGCCTTGTTGGCTTATTTTCATTCTCCTTGTTTGCTGGCATGACGTGGAGCTGTAAGGCTTGAACCCACTGCACCAGCAAGCCTTCCTGTTCCACCCAAGAAGCTCCCAGTACCTCTGAACTCCCGCCTGGGGTCTGGAGGCTGTTAGCCAGGCCAACCTTCAGCAGAGTGGGAATAAGATTACCCACCTCATTTTCCACAGTCACATCATCTAGGATTGTAACAATTTAGAGAAGATCATGGAGATGAGGCATATATATGGTCAGCGAATACCTCTGTCCTTGGTTTTTGCTGTACCAAAGGGCTGCACAGTTAGAGCTCCTATCATTTTGTGCAGAGCGCAGGGCTGTGGAGAAAAGATCAGCAGGAGCACAGGGAGACATGGGTGGTCTTTATGTGCTAAGGGTGCTGCTGAACTTGGGCGTCTGGAGGAATGGCCAGGAAAAGATAAAGAAAGTGTGAGAAATCCTTGGAAACAAACTAGGGGTTTTGAATTTGTGTGAAGCAGCTTCCAGATGGTAACTAAATGCAGTTACTAAATGCTGCAAAGCTGTTTGAGATAAAAGTACAATGAGGGGCATCAGGATTTTTCAGTTCTGGTTGGCAGAATGGCTTTAGTAGGGCAGGAACAGGATGGCTAAGCACACAAGTTGATTATGTGAATGCTGAAAAAGCCTTGTGCTTGGTAGGCTTGGCTGTGCATTTTCACAGAGACTGCCTGAGTTTCAATCCCAGTTCTGCTTCCAGTAGTTCTGTGAAATTTGACAACTAGTTTATTTGAAACAAGAGGGAGTTGAGGGTTGCCTGGCTTCAGGACAGAGAGAGGAGATTTTGAATACAGAATCCTGTACTACAAAGATATATTCTAACTACTTAGTAGAAGATGTGAAATTAGAAACTATAAAATTCAAAATTATAAAATCTTGGCTTTCACCCCAATGTCCTTTTTTTTTTTCCTACTGAGAAGTACAGGATGTACATTTCTACCTGTGCTTCCTATTAATATATGAAACTTCATCAGGAGATGCAGCCAGGAATGCTAGTCTGCCAAATGTGAGTTCCACGTAAGATGTGTGACACTTGGCAGATCTGAGGAATTTTCAGCACAAACCTCCTGGCCTTTATTCTTGCATTATAGTGTTGCTAAATGGCTACATTTTTATTGCTCCTATGTGGGCAGACTACTGCCTTAGACTGTTCTGGGGAAGAAGAATTTGAGGCAGTGCTTGGAAATAGTATTTTTAGTGAGTTTTGAGGGAGGGAAATGTGATGGCATGTAGGGAGGCAAGTAGGAGCTCAGGGTATCTTTTGGCATGGAGGAGACCAGTACAGTTCTTATTCAAAGATGAAAAGAACTGATTTTCGCAGGGGGAAGAAATCAAGCAAAAGAACACTGGAAGAAATGAAAAGGAATATGCAGTCTTCCTGTCCCTTAAGAGTTATCTTGTAATTTATAACCTCAATAGTGTCAGTCTGAAGGTGGGTAAAACTAAGTGTTTGTGACTCATAACAGTAACAATGTCATTCTGCCAGCACAGAATAAAATATTTTAAACTAGATGTCAGCAAAGTATTCTTCAGTACTGTGTAGTGATGTCTTAGAAAAAATTGAGAGGGATGTTTGTTGCAAATGAGAACATGTGTCTATGCAGTTTTTAAGTATCTAGTCTATATTTCTGTCTCATTATCTCCCCAGTCTTGTGATCTCTTCCTTTAGGCTTGCAGAGCAAAAGAAGACCCGTCAAGTAGGCCTCTGGTGTATGCTCCAGTGCAGATGAGATAAAGAGAAGGAAGAATTAATTTTCTCTCTTAATTCTTTGTAGCACAGAATCCAAAATAGAGTTTTCTGTTGATTTGGCAGTCTCTTTTGATAAGCTTTAATTACAAAGAATTTTTGTACAATACTAAAATGCTGATAGCAAGACACACATGAAGTGATTGCCTAATTATTTTCCCTTTATTTCATTTGAACACTACTTGATTTTGGAATTGTAAGAGTATTTGTTCTTCAGGGTGTGTTCTTACCATTTTCTATGAGAACTGCTTTACAAAAATGTGATACATTTATGATGTAAAACTTCATCAATCCAACAGTAATTCTTCAGCAACCAAACTACATCAACCTTTTGTTGTGTACCATTTCAGTAATATGTAAGAGTTTCTCTTCTGGTTTCTCGGTTTGATGATAAAATCAATCCAACGTGCATAAGCTGTTAGGTAGTGTGGGATAGGCAACATTGTGCTGCCAGCAAAGTAATGCTGACCCTCTCCCTTTGTCAGTCTTGATTTACTGGCAACATAGTTAAGTTGTGACAAGCAAGTGAACTGGTGGTGATACTGAAAAAAGACAGAGAAAGTAGCAGCTTGACCTTTTACTCAATTTCATGGACACACTATACAATTGCATGAATAATGGGGGTTTAGTGGTAATTGAAAAGTTGAAAGAAAAAAATTCCTTCAACAAATTAAATACTTTTTTTTTCCCCAAATTTTGACTATTTAACATATCTTCTTTAAGAAAATGAAAGTATGTTTTGAGTCAAACATTGTTTCATACATGGAGGTCCTCAAATGCACAAAGGACGTACGCTCTTTTTGCTGAGCAACTCCTCCTGCGTTAATGAAGGAGATTTCTAAACAGGCAGTGTAGTACAAATGTACACTGACCTGTCCTCAGTTATTTGTGCATGTGGTACATATGTTCCCTACTACCTGGGGTGAGGTTTGACATTATATTGCCACAGAACACTTTTATATTAATATCATGTTCTGTCCAATAACTTGTGAAATAAAGTTGGTAAGTATTTTTACAAAAACTTCCATTGTTGACTGCTGTTGGCTTAAAGAGCATAGCAAATGTCTCTGGTTTTCTGTATTACAAGACTTGGTGTCTGTGTCCAGGGAGGTACAAGCAAGTATAGGGTTGTTTATTGCAGTGATTCCTTTTGCTACTCAAAATTAACAGGGTAGTGAGGGGATATTCACACCAGGATTTATTATTCAAACCATAATTTACTGATAGTAATACATGATCTATAAGCAAGCAGTTTAGCAGAAAACATTCAAAAAGACTTAAGTTATTACCAAGATCTGTTGCAAAATGCACAGGTATCTTCAATCATTCAATTTTCTTACAGTATTTCTTGGTTACAAAAATTTTTGTGCCTATGTTACTATATCTATTCATGATCTCCTTCTAGGCTTCATAGGCTGCTGTATTTCTCTTATTAAAATCCCTTGCATACTGTTTTGTTTTGAACAGACTATTCATAAATAGAGATCACGAGATCCATGTGTACAGATCCATGTGTATTACAAATGTCCATAGACAATTAGATTTTGGATTCAGTCAACAGCAGACAGCACTGAGAATAGAGGAGGTAATTGCCAGATCTAACTGGATCTTAGCGTATTCATCTGAGAATATTTTTGTATGGGACTGTAAGATTTAACATTGTAGCACTCCTTTCACTGACTATCTCTGCCTTTTTCTTTGCTTTCAGTATCAAAATAAGTTTCAGAATGAAGCCATCTGTATTTTATAGTTAGCGAAGAAACAAGCCAAAACAAACAACTAATCATAATGACATCCCAGAAGCAGAAGACAGGCCACATACCATTTCATATTGTTAACACTGAAATGAAAACACAAAAACTTAACTATGAAATTAACTATGAAAATGGACCTTGGTTTTCTAGTTATTTATAGTAAGGCCACGGTATGAACTGAACTAATGTGATTTCACCCCTTGAAAATAAGAAGAGATGCAGAAATATTCCTTAATGTGAAAAAACTACACAGGATGAACAAAATCATCTGTCTTGCTCTCTTTTTTGGCAAGCAGTTACTGGCTTTGATCAATGCTAGGAAACAAAATGAGTAAAAGCTATTACATTTTTATTCTCTATTTTGTTAAATTGATGAAAATACATATTTCATCTGCTTTACATCTGGTACAATTATGTTTTTACTGAGCTCCAGGAGTGCTGTCAGGAGATGGCAGAAGTACTTAGTCTTTGGCAATTTAGGACGTGAATGTTTTGATAGCCTTTTTTTTCAGACCAGATTTTACTTTTTTTTTTTTTTCCCCACATATTTTATTTCTAATTTTTATGGGTTGTAGATTCAAGCCTGCAATGCATTAAATAGCAGCTAAGATCCACAGAACACTTCTACTTGCATACAGCTTGAAGTAAATGATTGACCTGCATTCAAAATTAGAATCGAAAATATGTTGAAGAGCTCCTGTGTATTTTCTAGCAGAATGCTCACCATGTTGTAAAGAGTTTTCTATTCAGGGGGCACCACAGGCAGTATTTGTGACTGCAACATGCTAGCAACAAGAATAAGAGTCTGAGCTATGCATCATCTTCTTTCAGTCATTGAGATTTACCTTCCCAGGGTATTACAGCTTCATTTCTGTGGTAGTGAGTTACCATTCCATGACTCAATAAAATCTGAGCTGCAGCTACTGTTGTTCATATCTCATGTTTTAAAATAATGACTTGGGTATTTTGCCTCCTCCTTTTCTGGTTTTTTCCAAACTAAGAACAAACCAAAAATATAGACAATTCCAAAGAAGCGGGCACTTCCATAAGCCCATAATAACATCTTAGAGCCTTGAATATAAGGCATTACTAATTTTTAGTATCTTAGAACTTGAATTTGATTCTTTTTCTTCTCTATAATTCCAACAGTTCTATAAGAAAAACAATGTATTTACCCAAAGGTAAAAGATTCAGCACTTCCATTCTTCAAACAACTGCAGAGAGTTGCAGAGAGCATAGAATGAAAGTTTGGCACACTCTTTTTCCATAAATACTATTAGGAGAATGTACCAAGATGAAAAAGAAAGGCTACCATTGTTACTTGAATAATAGTGATAAATTTGAAGATCTTCAGTAATATCAGTTAAAGACCCTATAAGTCAAAGTTATTTCCTGGGGTGGCAGGGGGTAGGGGCAAAGTTATTTTTTGGGATGTCTAAGTCAATTTAACAGTGATAGTGAAGTGATGCAGTTGAACAATACTTATATCAAGTCTCTGGTGTGGAGGTTGATAGACAAGAGGCATCTATAAAGTTTAATGCACTATTCCTACTGGATAATATTCTCTATAAGTACCCAATGTTGGCTTCAGTCCCACAATATTGAAGTAAACTCACTTTTGTTTTTAATTAATGCTCTTAACTCAAATTCTACTTCCATTTGTCCACACACAATGAACTGAATTTAAGTTCATTTATTCAAACTGAGCTAAGTGGCATAACAAGGAGCATAGTCTTCTTTGAATGTGGTCAAATATGAATTATCTTCCAAGTCTCTTTGCTTTGAAAGCCCTCATCATTGCCTTCTAGTCTATATTTTGTAGAACTAAATGCAACTGTTGCAAGTACCAGTTTTATCTGACCAATAAATAAAGACATTTGTGCTTCTCCATTTCATTGTTAGGTAGAGGTACAAATTATAGGACTAAACTTAAGAATGTTCACATTGTGTCTAATATTTGCTTAAGTGAAAAAACCTGTTAAAAAAAGAGACAAAATTCAATTGTTTTAAGCAAGGAAGAATACAAGGTTAAGCAAGATATAAGGTGTTCCTTCTTTCATTGTTAGTAAGAGAAAATGTAAGCACATAAATTTTTCTTGCTGTGCCTTCTCTGTCACAAAATCTTGTTATGCATTTTTTTGCAAAATATATAGAGCTTTTTAATATCAGAAACACCTCCAATAGATTCTTGTCTACAGATTTTCCTTCTCCTGGATAAATTCAGTGTATTGAATGTTTTAAATTTTTAAGTGTACAACCTTTTTTTTTTTTTATTCCATCTTCAAATAATTGTCTCTTTTCTAAACCCTTTTGAATATTTTAACATCCTTTTGAAGTCTGAATACTGAAATTGTGACAGTACTTCCATAAATTGCATTAACTCTTACTCCCGCTTCTTGCAGTGTTGTTTTAAGATTGTTCCAAGACTGCATTTATTTGCCTAGCAATAGGAACAATATAAGCTGTCTTGACCACAGCATGTCACTGAGAAGCCCTGTTCAATTATTTATGAACACCTTCCACCCTCACCTTTTCAAAGTCACATTTATATTACTTATACTGTAGATCTGGTCTATGTGTCTTGTTTCTAGATGGATGACTTCACCTGTAGCCATATTAAAATTAAGTTTTATAGATTGTATTATCTATTCTGTCTTAATAAAATGTATATGCTGATGAGTTTTCTGTGGACTTCAGAAGGAAAGCTGGAAGCATAGCTTACTGTAAACAGTGACATGATTAATTTAATAATTAATCTTTAGAAAATGAAATTCAAGTGGTTAGAATTCCTGTGCTTTCCCTAGGAGATCCTGAGAAGTAAGGGCTTAACGTGGCCCTGCCAAGCTATAGGTTTTGGATATGGTAACAGACATCAAAGTAACAGCTTTAGGAATAAACATTTTATCTCTAAATAACAATACAGGAACAAATACAAGTCAGTAGTACAATTACCCAGGTCATTTCAGTAGTACAGTTATCTAGCTCAACAGGACAGCACACCCAGTAGTTCACTAATGCTGGGCTAAACTTGGTATCCAGGTATGCAGTGGCTTACATAGCCATGGTCATAAGGCAGGCTGGCAGGCAGCGGGGCACAGCATTCTTTGGAGGAGAGACTTCGACCAGCCAACAGGCTCAGGGCATTACGAATTTCCTGGTCGGACTGTCCTCTTTTGCTGAGCTGCGGGAGCACTGTCTGGACTCGTCAACCAGTCCTCATATCCCACCCCTGCTCCCCCTCTCCGCCTGTACTTCCCTTTGTGTGCATGGCGCCTGGAAATACCGTGCCATACATGCAGCTCATTGCTACAACGTATGAACAATGAGTCCAATTTATACAAAAATCTGGATGGAAGTACAGGATATATCTGGAAAAAATGACGTACCATTGGTCTGGGTCAAGGCCACTTGGTAAGTGGCACGTGTGGCTGCAATTTTATCAAACGACTGTTCTGCAGTCTGTGTTGTTGGTTTTGACCTACAAAACCTCAATGATTTAGCAAGATATCATTTAGGTGAATTTAGCAGTGTAAGATTCCCTCCTCCATAAGTACTACTACTATGGATGAAAAACAGGCTCCAAACTGACTGGTATGGGAAGAGGTGAGGATAAGGGGGAAGAGTTAAATGTTAATGGCTCATTAGTTGTAGTGTTTCACTGAACAGTACTTTTCATGGTGTGCTTTTCAGCTTTAACTAAAGTGGTCTGGATAGAAGCCTTTTTAATATTTATGTAATGTAAACAGCTTTGCACATTTAAAAAACATCTGAATGTTGGGCTGTAACTCTTTTACCATAAAAATTATTCAGATGTCCTGTAATTTCATTTTTTTATTTGTTACTGCTATATGTATAATTTTTACATGTTAGTATTCACTCCAGAAGCTTTATTTTTTGAGAACTTTGCTTTTTTAATCCATCTTTTGTGTGATAATATTAATTTGTTGAATATAAATGTCTATGATATTCCATTTGTACTCTTAAAAAGACTAAAAATTGTCCAGTTAAATATGTTTTTTCCTGAACCACACATTATTAGCCATTTCTGTTCATGTAAACCATAGATGTCAGACATAATTGATTATTATTCACATGATAATATTTTTTTTAATACTTAAATAATGTTTTTTGCTGGTTTATGTAGATGCTTTGGTAATGACTAGAAAACACTACATTAGTTCAGAAGGTATGCTGTTATCTTGGATATCATTTTAGAAGTCTTTATTGATTTGACACTCAGCTGATCTTTTCTATTCTTTGTAGTGCCACATACTGCATATCATTATTTTATCCTCTGATGACATGATTATCTCATTTTAGATTAAGCTTCAGCAACCATTTAACAATAGCCAATAAACCCTGATGCAAATTACACTTAATGGAAAGAAATAAAACAGAGCTCTTGGAATCTGGATTTAATTTATAAGAAACCATTTAATCAGCAAGAAATATTTAGCTGGAAATGTGTTTTTACATATTGAAAATCTCATCACCTGTTTTAATAGTCAGCAGAGCTTTTGCTGTATAGATAAAACCTTGAAAGACTGTTTCTTCTGCCTTAGAAAGAATTATTGTAAAAAAATAACATGTGTGGTCAACGTAATTTATTTTAATATAACTTACAGATACTCTGGTTTCTTTTGCTAGCAAATTCTCAGCTATTTCAGAGAGGAGAGATGAAGAAAATTTATTAGGTTTAAAAGACTAGATTTGTGTCTTTACTGTTGCATGGCTATTGTCTATGGAAGAGCTGTGAATGTCACCTAATCTCAAGAAATCACCTTGGAAGTAGTTTGACCTTAGCAGTAGCAATTCTTTAAATAACATCTAGTAAAAATTTTTACATACTGGGTTTCATCTCATTATGTTTAGCTGTTGAGCCCTGAAATAATGAGATTATTAACACTGTGGATCAGTCTTCTATCTTGCACATTTGATTTGGGGTGTATGGGAATATTTTACTTCATTTATTTACTTCAATCAGAAATAACTTGAAGCCATTCCATTAAGAACATTCTTCAGCATTCTTTACAGCTCATTTTATTTACCTATGATTTCTGTTCTTTAGAATGTCATTTAGGTCCCAGCTTAAAAATATTAATTGATTCATCCATAAATCAGTGTATAGCAAATGGATGAGAAAGTGCAGCAAAAGTGTTAATTAAGTTGTATTAAAATAGCCTACAGAATTTTGGTGATCCTCCATAATTTAGAAATCAAAAAAAGAAGGACAGTAGCTGTTGAGGCAGATATTACTTTTTATGGGCTCTGGCATGAGGAAGCTTATTGATCATTTCAACATATCTATAAGTTTTGTAGAACTTTAAGTACCACATGACTACATACATACATTCTTCCCTGAGTTACCGTCTATCAAACCGTGGGCTTACCAACTCAAGCACAAAAAGATGGCAAATCTAGTTTACCTGAGGTGTTCATAATTAAGTATCTTTTTTTTCCTGAAGAGTGATTGTGATTTGGTATCAATATTAGACTATTCTGATGGTAAACATGAGGCTTATCTTTCAACACCTCTGAGAAAAGGTTTAGCTGTCTAATACAATATTGGCCTTTCCTGAACTGTATCCCCTCTCCTCATATTGACCTTATAGTATATACCTTAGAATTGAGGAACAAGATTGCTTTAGTGATATTCAAACCTTCATGTGCCAGTTACGGAGGGGAATAGTGTGACTGTGTGGATACAGTACCTAACTCCAAGCATGCTTAAAAAGTTTGGACTTTCTGAAATTTCTGTACGTTTAGCCCTAAGGATAGTGTAAATTTACTTGCTAATTGTGAACTGTTGATAGGTTCTTAATACATGAAGTAGTGATTTTTTACATAATATGCCAGGTTAAAGTGTTTACCTATGGGCAGCTACATTTGTTAGACTAGTAATATTAACAGTATTTAAAACATGGTTGATCAAAATAAGCTCTTATTTTAATTTTCGAATGCAATAAACCAAGCATTTTCAAACATACTGTCTCTGCAAGAATTAAATCCTTGAAAATAAAAGTTGATATAGTGCACGTCACTCCAAGATTACCTTAATGTTGAATTGCAGCATTGTTGTATGCAGTAATTTCCTTTTGAGAAGAGCTTTTTAAAAATTAGATATTCCAGCTACATTTTTGAACTTCACTGAAATTTCATTGTTAATATCTTATTTTGCAAATACTCCAAAATATTCAATATATAGAATGTTTCAAAAATAAGTCAATATTATTATTGACAGCTTTTACATTGGCCTTCTATTTTATCTGCACATACAGAGCCACTATAAACTAAGCTACTTAAAAACTCAGTTTTGCAGTCATTATTCTGCATGTCAAATATAAAATGCAGGAAACTGTGTTTGAAGAGAATGAAGATAATCTTCAGAGGGCAACTAAACATAATTCAGATAGTTTGTTCAAAGTGAGTATTAGGCTTTAAAGGTTCTTGTGAATGTTTGGGATATGCCTGTTTAAATAGCTCTCAAAAGTATGTACTTACCCATCTGTTATTTGGCAAGGTGGCACTTTTTAATTTCAAAACCTAGTAGATTAGTTCCATGCAGACATATTAATATATGGAATGAAGGAACTGATTTTGTATCTCTTCTGCTGTTGACCCAAGCTAAATAATGAAATTTGAGTCATTAAGAATGTGCCAGAAATGTACTTGCAAATATGCTATCATGTGGTGTGATTGTACATTTCTGCCATCCTGCTCCACTGAATAAATCTTTAGAAAATGCACTTTCAGTATCTCGTTTTGAAATGCTTTTCAGTAGAGGAGATATTTTGACCAAAGAGTTTTCCTTTGGTTTTCTGATTTAGTTGTTGGAACAGAACTTTTTGGACAAAACTTCTTAATAATTTAATCTTGCATTCTTTATTCTGAACATAAATGTGTCTATATGTATATTTATATAAAATGTGCTGTGCAAATAACATCAACAAAAACACCTCTAGCTTTAAAGCTCAAATTGTAAAGAGTAGAACTGGCTCCAAAAATGCAGCCTATAAAAAGGAATCATTACAATTGCATAATTAAAAAACATTAATCATTGTAGAAAACTGAGGACATTATTTCAGCTGGGTTCTGCTTCTTGATCTCTGTATTCAGTTTTAGGGACATGCATTTATATTCCTTAATTTTATGACAGGCATAGGTAAGTGGTTTGAAAATATAAACAGCATTTCTAATCAGAAGGCATCTATACAAATTCAGCTTCCTAATTTCATCAGGTGAAGAATGCTCTATTTTAACAAATAGTTTCAGAAATATCCCCTTTAAGAGCAGCTATGTTTCTTGGTAAGCTGAAGTAAGTTAAGTTAAAAATGACTGAAACAAAATTTATGGCAACAAATGACAAAGTTTTGGGGTTTTGTCAAGTGAAATTTCCAGATTGTCCTGTTTCCTCTTATTCTACAGATACAGTGAAAAAGTTCTGAAATGTCTTCAGGACCGAGTAGAATATCTTCGTTACTGACATTGGCTAGATTTTATCGAAATTTAAAACCCAGACACCTTACGCTTTCTTACATGCTCTAAAATAGTCTCCCTTGCCTCCAGCTGCCATTCCACAAACAGCGTGGGCTTCGTTGGGTTGTGCCTAGCAGCTCCCTTCAGGTGCTCAGTGTCACGTCCCGAGGGCACCGCCAGCCCTGACACTCCTGCCCAGCTCCCGCCACGCTGCCCACAGCCCAGCACCCCACGCCAGCCCCCGGGGGCCGTCAGCCCCTGCCCCAGCGATGCCACAGCAGGGCTGGCCTCCGGCTGCCCGCAGCCCTGCCCTGCTCAGCCACGGAACCCTCTGAGATGGGTCCACCATGGGCCCAGGGTCCAGCCTGGCCTCATCCCCAGGGAGGTGCCCGATGCCTGGGGTTGGGGCTGGCGCTGGGTCTGTCCGGCTGCCCCTCTGCTGCCCCGCTCCCGGCTGGGGCGGTGGGACGGGTCCTGGCTGCTGGAAATGTAACGTACTAGTAATGGAAATGTGGAAATACCATAGGTGCATTTTAGCCATGGGGCCACGCTGGAGCTATCTATCTGAGAAGATTGTGCCTAGCTCTTTTCTTGAGTGACCACTCCAAAACAGCTTTAAGAAAAAAAAAAAAGTAAGGAAACAAGCCTACTCTTCATAAGAGTAGAATAGTTGACCTAAAAAAGTTGGTTTTAATAGTGATCACACTGTTCCTGCTGCGACCTCTGTTTCTCAGCATTTTCATAAATTATTTGGAAGAAGAGGCCAAAGGATGATGTGAGTAAATTTTCTAGTGATACTCTGGTATTTAAGATGGCATAGACAAGGGTAAACTATGAAAGATTATGGAAGGAACTTACACACTGAGTAAACTTCCCGTGCCATTTCAATGTTTTCTCAATACAAATAAATTGTAAATGACACAGGAAAAAAGCTGTTAAATATAAATTATGAACTCTGACTATTGTTTTCTTTCAGTAACTAGGTCTTCTGGATATAACAGATATTGTACAAAAAGTTCAGCTCTGTGCTCAGTAGTGGTCCAGGAAATAAATAGACTGCTAGCAATTTTTAAGAAAGAAGCAAGGAACAAACCAGAAAACACTATTATGCCATTGATAAATCCATGGTTCACTTGCATTCTGACCGCTGTGGCCAGATAAGTCCCCAGTCTAATAAAAAATGAAAAAGTTGAGCTAGAAAAGCTTCAAAGAAGGACTAAGATAATCAAAGACACTGAATGGCCTCTGTACAAGGAAGTATTGGACAGCTCTACAGGCTGAAAACAAAACGACTGAGAGTAGATGGGACAGAGGCGTATAAAATCACAAATGGCATGGAGATAGTGGATAGGTATGGGCTCCTCACTGCCTCTTCCAATACAAGAATTAGAGAAACGCAGATAAAACTAGTAGATGTCAGATGCAAGACAAACAATGGGACTTGATCATTCAGTAGTAGTGTAATTCAGTTGTGGAACTTTTGGATCTTACAATTTTGTGAGTGCTAATACCTTACATAAACTCAAGAGGTAGTTGAACAAGGTCAAGGAATCCAGAAGGCTATTAAATGTAAATACACTATCTGCAGTTTAGGAAGTCACTGAACTGCAAATTGTGAAAGCCAGGAAAATTATTCCAGGAAGGCTTTGATGCCCTTCTATCCTGCTTTTATGCTTCTCCATAGGCATCTGGTTTTGAGCACTGCTGAAGAAAGACTGGGCTTAGCTGGACCATTGGCCTGATCTGGATAAACCTTATGGTTTATCAACAGGGCTGAGATCTTCAGGTTTGCTACATTAGCTAAAGGAGAAATTAAGCACAGTAGTACATTTATTCTCCTGTAAGAATACCTCTATTAGAAGACCAGGGTTTTATATTCCATAAGAATATATTTTGGACATGATTTTGTACAGCAGAAAAGTGTTAAGGCTCAGGAACATGTGCGCTCCACGCCAGGTCACAGAGAGACACAGGTCTGTGTACCTCAGACCCTTCTGCATAGCTCCTCTAAGCTTGACACTTTGTATTCTCTTAAAATTCTCTCTCAACTCACATCTTGCCACATGTAATTTGCATTGTCAGTCTCTTTCCCACTGTTTTCAAATTCCACTGCAGAACTCCACTACATGTTGCTGCCTGATTCCAAAATTTGCCCTATAGTTCAGACCTTTGACTCCTCATATCTTACCCGTCTTGTTAACCTCAGGCTCCTTAGCTTCCCTCTATCTTGCACACTGCTCAGCATGTTGTTTGTTCTCATTTTTTCTTTTTTTTTTTCTTTTTTTTTTTTGCTTATGGGCTCCTAATCACAGTCTTTTTCCCCCAGAATCTTACTGAAATCTGCAACCTCTCCTCTTCTTCCCACTATTTTCTTGTGGTTTTTTGTTTTTTTGGGGGGTTTTTTTTTGGTTTTGTTTTTTTTTTTAATTCTGTATTGGTAGCCTTTTGTCCTTTGCTGAGTCTCCCAATTCACCCCTCCAATTTCCCAGTGTTTGTCACTGCACTCCAACTCCTTGTCTGGTCTTAGCGCACTCTGAAATAACCAGCTACAGTTTCAAAAATTTTTATGTGTGTGCCTTTCCTCCCATTTCTAGAATGTCTTCCCCATTCTTCTGGTTTCTGTTTTTATCAGATTCTGGAACAGTTTCAGGTGTCTAAACATACCCTTTTAGACGTTCTGTGGTATCTGACATCTGCATGAGATTGGCAGATAGAATACAGGATCTACAGGAGACATGCTCTTCTGAAATGGTAGCTCAAGAGCATCTGAATAGCACCACCTGATAGCATCTAAAATAGCATTAGATTCTTCTGTTCAGACATCTGTATCATTCCTTCTGTGTCCTAATTAATGTTTATCTTTCCACAGTCTGGCACTGCTTCCTGGATGCAGGCAAGGAAATTATTTAGAGACTATTTTTATGTTTTGCTTCAATCTCCACAGACCAAGAACAATTGTTACAGGGAACTTCAATGCTGTCCTTCCAGCATTAGGCTGACATGGGCTCAGTCACTCTGTTAAGGATGTCCCATGCGCTTCAGCAGTTTTCTTTGTTAAGCTCTGAAAAGTATCTGCTGAGCATGAAGGGCTTATATGCTGACTGAACTCACATAGATTTTCACAGGGTTGATTAAGACACGTTCTTCAAACACACTAATCTGCCCCCAATGCCAGATTCCTGTTGCAGAGCAGAATTTTATAGCTGTGGTCACAAAAGATTTTCAGAGGTTTTTTTACATGTGCATGCACCCACCTATCTATTTCCTTTACTTTCTTCTCATACAGCATTTAATTGTTTAGTTTCTATAATAATTCAATCTTAGATAGACTGGAAATTCAGCCCTAAGGTCTAAATTTAGTTTTCAGCAAATGATAACAAAATCTCTAATATAAAATGTCAGCAATATTTATAAGAGAGAGTATTACTGACCTGCCCTTTAAATAAACTTTTCAATTTGGTCTAAAAATAGCAAATGTGAAATAGCCTTTTTTTAAAGGTTTCTAAAGAAACTTTTAAACTTAAAAACCCCCACAACTTTTTAAAAGAAAAGTTTCTTTAATTTTTTATACTTCCCATGCCATAGTGTGTCCTCAAGTAAAAAATAGTCTGTATTTCTGATAGATGACTCTTTTATCTATATTCTAGCAGAAAAGGTCTGTTTTAACAAAATATAGCCCTAGGCGGTTTTATAGTTTTGGTGGGGTTTTGTATTTGGTGTTGTTTGGTGGTTTGGGGTTTTTTTGCTTCAGTTAACTGCTATTTCTTTTGCAGAGGCTGTGATTTAGAAAAGATGGCAAGTTACAAATTGGGTTTTGTTAAAGTTTATGTATTGAATAATCTATTCCTAATAATAATAATCAATGGCTGAATCACTGTTTAAATGGTTTTATTTAGCCATTTAGACCAAATATTTACATGCCTACTGTTACAAATGCCCGAAACAACTGAAACAACCCAGGACATTCCTGCACGAGATGCATAAACTTACCACTGTGACAAGATGACAGTAAATATCATTTACAACAGAACTGTCACATTTCTATACCTGTACTTCTAGGAATCCAGTATTCATCATTTTGTGAACCAAGTAACCTCAGAGTAACTACATAGGTAAAAAACTAAGCCATCACTATCTACAGGAATGTATTCTGACAGATAATCAGTGAAGAATAAAATCCACTCAACTTTCAGAGCAGGAAATGTCTCAGAAGACAGTTCAATCTCTGATCTCTCTGTCCTGATTCTCAAGGGAAGCAAAACTCCTTACAAAAGTAAACCTTGGAATTAAAATTCATAACTCTACTGGATACCAAACCCCACAACTTCAGTAAAGATAATGGTTTTCTAACACATTGTCATAGTCCTCATCAAATCGCAAACCCATTAATCTCTTCGTGTTCCACAGTTTATGAACTACTTCTCTCTCTCCCCTAAGATAACTACTCATCATCTCTCCATCTCCCCCCCTCCTTCTGTTCTCCCTTTGTCCCTTTTCTAACAGTCATAGGTATATCAAGTATCTTTTCTTTCAGAAATTATGATCTAAAGAATACATATTCCTCTAAACCGCTGCTAACCTATGATTCACAGTAGGTCCCTAGGTTTGAAATGTGAATCTCTTTTAGACCTGAGGAAGAATTAGAGTTCCTGAAGGCTTGTCTGATTTTTCCAGCTATATTTGCTGGTTTAATAAAAGGTATTATCTCTGTTGAGAAACCTTGTCCTGCCTTTTTCCTTGTCCAGACTTTTTGTAAGTTAACATAGAAAGTAGCATTCAGAGGCAGATTGTAAAGACAGATATATTGTTGAAAAGATATATAGAGAGATATTCTGGAGCATTCAAATGCCATTGTCGTTGGCAGTAGCAACTTTACAGACCACTTATGGCTGGTTGCATGATCAGGAAAGATGTGTAAACATTAGGTCACAAATGAAAGTGGCAGGAAGATTGCCAGGAGATGTATTTCTCATGAAAAATTACAGTAAACTCAGAATACTCATTAATGTTTAAAATAATGAATATGGATATGACACAGTTTCAGGGAGCTTTTTGTTGTTTTGTTTTGTTTTGTTTTTAAATATATTCTTTCCCATTCATGTGGTGGCTCAAACTTTCTTACATGTTTGTTAATCTTAGAAAACCTGGCACAATTTTGGGGATTACAAATCTTCTCAGGCATGTTTTTCTTGCTTATCTGCATTATGGATTTACGTAATTCCAGTTTTAATAAAGAGGCAGTTTGCTGTTAGCATTTTCCAAAAGGCTAATTTTGCTTGCAATAGATGCATCTGTATACATGGAACAGTTTTTAAGCATTAGGCCTGATTTCACACTGGATAAGAGAACCTGTATGTCAGGTCTTTGGTTAGGTTAGCAAAGGCTTACAGAGCTTCAGTGTATAATTAACCTGTGCAGAACCTCAGCCTTGGAACTGGCGTATTCTTAAAACACATAATTCTCTCCAATTACTGATGAAAGGGGTGGAGGATATCAGTAGATACTTGCTGAGTAAAAGACTTTACAAGAACAATTACCAGCTAATATCCCACTCCTTACTACAAGTATGTATTCAAATTTCTGTACTGGGTAATGAGAAGGTAACTTGCCTAGCTTTGTGTGAGTTAAGTAAAATATCAGATGTCTGGCTCAGTGTTCCACCTGGGCTGTTATATCTGCTTTCTCAGATTGTAAAAGTGAGGGGAAAAAAGCAATAACGGGAGTGCTAGGTTATAATATCTTTGGGTTTACTAATGGTCTTTTTATTGAAGGGAAAATGAAGTTAAAGATGACGACTGCTTGGGATTAGTGTGCCTCGGTTATAGAGATGTATTAAATTCTTTTATGTAGATCCTTTTTCCAAATAGTCAGATGTAAAAGTGTCTTGTACTATCCTATAGTAAAATCTTTCAGGAGATCAGGTATCTTCTTTAGCCTGTTAAGATATTTAAACTGTAGGAATGGATTTACAGAAATAAATGCTATTGCCTTCAAAATAATTGGAAACAAAGACTTAGAGGGACAGTATTAGAACTGGAATTGTTATCCATTGTAAGAATACACCTTTCTCACACTAAAGATTGACTTGTTAGACTAAGAAGCCAAAACCACCTCACACTAGCAGCATTAAAAAAGAAAAAAAAAAAAAAGCCAACAAAACAAGAAAAGAAGGAAGGAGGAGAGGGCTTGTTAACATAAAAATCAGGTCATAAATAATATAAGCCAATTCTATGGTTTTTTATGTAAAAGTAAAAAAAATTGCTAAGCTTAGCATGTATCTGCGGCTGTTTACCCTGTTTTGCTTCTATGAAAGAATACTGGTTTAGTAATTAGCATATTAACTTCATGTGGACTTCCATTTGTACTGTTCAATTTACATGTTCTCAGATGGTTTGGTACGATCTCAAGAAATTTAAATATAAAGTAGGACAGACATTATACTACATGATGGGTATAACAATGAAAAGAAGAATTCATTTCCCTAATATCACTAGCAAAAGGCTTTGAACTGTGAAAAAGGAATAGAAGTTTTGTGCCTTCTTATGAAGTCATGACAAAGATTGAATAGGTATGATAGATTAGAGAAACAAGTCCTGTTCCTATGTCCAGGCAAAACAATTTACCCTATTGGATTTTCAGAACTGGAATGGTACAGTTATGTAAAATTAATAATTGTGCTCAGAGGATGCTCTCCTTGAAAATCAACCAGGTCTCCTAGCCTCTTTCCCTCCAGGACAATTTCTCATGGGATTGTACCAAATAGGTTCCTGAACAGACCAGTATCTGCTCTTCTGAAGTCCAGGGTTGTAATTCTGCCGCTTCTCTTGCTTATACCTCTCACGACCTGAGCAGCAATGGCAGGCCCCCGTCTGCCTCTCCTCACTAACCGCTACGGCAGTGGCCACGTCTACCCACTCTCCCTCAGCTTAAGCGTCCCAGTCTGGCAGCCAGCGCTTCCCAGCCGCAGCCCGCCCGTTAGGCAAAGCCCCAGCAGAACTGGCAGCAGAGCCCGCACCCGCTACCCAGAGAGCAGCCACCGCGGACGGCGGCACCGGCAGCCTCCGAGGCACCCAACCTCGTCCTGCCAGCCGACCGGCACCTCCTCGCCGCGCTCCCAAAGCTACACCGCAACCGGCATCCCCTGCGCTGGCCCGTTCCTGCCAGCCTCCCGCTCTCCACGCCTGCCCCAGCCTCCCCGCTGCCCCTGGCCCCGCTCGTGGGTGCTGCTGGGGGTGCTGCCTCCAGCCTGGCTGACCTGATGGCTGCAGTCCGAAAGGCTTCTTCCACGCAGGGCTTACCCTGAGACACTCGGCTGTGATACAACCAGCAGTAAAGCAATGGCTCATGGGGCGGCGACACCGAGAGGCGTCAGGCTGACCGGGAACGGGCAAAGGAGTAAGTAGGTGCTTTTCTCAAGCTTACTGATTACTAAATTTCACTTCAGTATTTAAATAGCCACGAAAGCAATTTATCAGTTTATTCTTTTCCAATAAGCGTTTTCCTTCTATAGTATTTTTATTATTATAAATTAAGATGAAAGGTTTTGCCTGCAGCCAGTTTTAAACTTTTAAGTGTTGCTTATCAATGATTCCATCCAAATATTACTGCAAGCATAAATTTTAAGCGTTGTGGGATTTTGAGAGTGGCTTTTCATTCAGCGTGTGCGTGCGTGTGTATGTGCTTAGCTTTTGTTTCTCTAAATACAAGGACAATGTGATCTCTATTTGTACATTTTTAAGTATGCTTGGGAAGCTCTGTCTCCGCCTTTTGAACTCACTGGGTAAATTCAACATTTTTCAAGAGTGCCAAGATCTTGGAAATAACTCTCTTTAACATTTTGTTAAATTGGACAGCTGAGTAAAGGAAAGGTTGCAACTTGAGGACACAGTGTTAATAGATAAGAGAGAATCCACAAGAATGAAAAGCACACCCTTCTACAAAGATGTAACCTGGGGAAAAGCTCCATTCATAGCTGAGGCCTTTCTGAGACACCAAAGTCTGTAACCATGTGACACGAATCTATAGAAAATTAGAGATCATTAGACCCAGGGTTGCAACTATTCTGTCCCCTATGACTGACTGGTCCTGAACATCAGATATTTTATTCAGCTTATATATCCTTACTTGAAAAAAAAAGCAGAGACCAAAAATAAATGTGAAAAGAGAAGTTTTACCAGAGGGAGATCAACCAGGCTATCATTTAAAAAGCTAGAGCTCACCTGCAGACATTTGAGTTTATATGAACAGTGTATCTTATTGGAAATAATGTATAGGTAGGTACTAGGGCTTTTTTTTTTTTTTATTATTATTTTTATTTTATTATTCCATTGTAATCTTTCCTGATTCCAGCAGCAGCTTTCTCTAATTCCCCTACCTCTTTTAGTGCCTCTAGTCAATAAACCAGTGCTCTCACAGCTGGCTTTTTGCTTAATATCTCCCTTACCTAGACTGTACACCCAAACTGTAGAATAAACGTTGGCTGGTTAGCCAGCTTACACCCTCCTGGCAGGTTGCTGCTGTTGCTCCCCTGAACCTCAGCCTCGGACTCAGCCTCATTTTCAGGCTGTGCTGCACAGTGCCTTTAACTCAAGCCTTCAGCAATTCCCCTGACAAATGAATATGCTGTTTAAAGATGATTCTGTTTTCATTTCTGTTTGCTTTGCCACCTCCACCACCAAACTGCCCGTTTCCTTCCTGTTACCTGAATTTAGCTTTCCCACAATGCCACACGCAAAAATATGGCTTAATGGTCAAGAAAGGTGGTTTGAGAGGCACATATTACCCACTCTGCTAGCACACCTGTAGAGCTGCTCCTTTGGCTGGGGACAGGCAATAAGAACCAGGGTCAGTAATATTACCAGTAGGTGTGTTAGCTATACAATTAGCCATATTCATATAGGCTTACTGGTTGATACAACTCTGGTTTTCACTCTGTGTGACTTTGAGTAGCTAACAAAAGTATTAGGTAGTTACAATAACTATTGAGTGACTCCTTTCCTATTTATGTTGAAGTAAAATTTCAAATAAACTCACAAAAGACACTGCAGGAGTGTCTGATGCGATACAAACCTGATCAGCATTTGTTTAAAAAAAGCCAAACCAAAAAGTTATAAAATTATTTCTAAGAAGTACAATTAAATGAAACAATATAGATCTGTGGCCAAGAAAAAAAGAGGTAGTCTCTTAAGTATGAGAGATTGTAAAAAAAGACAGTCTCATGCTTATTGCTTCTTAGCTGAATGCAGATATTTACCAGGAGTTTCTTTAATAATGCTAAATATTTTGTTGAATAGAATAACTGAAACAAATTTATAAACCATGTTCTCCAAATATTATATGCATAAAAGCACAGAGTAATTTCTCATTAAAATCCAATATAAATTTAGCCACTTTGTGATTTATCACATAGTTTAAACTACGTGATTAGTGATAATTTTGTATAATGTATTTGCATTCCACCAACCATAGTGCAAAACGATACTGTTCAGGAAGGCAAAATTCTGACAGCACTTGAAAGAGGGCTGAGGTTTTCAGCTTGTATCATATGTTTATGGTGAGATTTTCAGACACCCATATCTCAAGAGCAGATGTGCCCATTTTCATCAAGAATTTTTTTTACAGAATAGAGAAACACACATAGGCTACACAATTTTTGTAATTTCTGGCATATATACTAATATTCTGTATGATAATTATAATGCAGATTTCCTTAGTTGCAAAAGTGACCTTAAAACTGAAAAATTTTCCTTGACCATACAAATATGTATGCTTTGCAGATGTATGTTCACACACATCATATATACACTCCATGTATATTGGAATACATCTGTATACCATCCATTCCATTCCATTCCATTCCATTCCATTCCATTCCAATTCATATGCATACAATCTATTGTAATGCACATCTTAAATCTAGTCATCACTTTATCTAGAGTAGCAAACACAAAAGAGTTGCTTTATGCAGAATAGACAGCACTTAGGCTAGCCATGCAGATTGCCTATCGAAAGTTATCTTAGCTTGGCGCTGGAGCTCCTGTGACACTGGCAATAAGGCTTTCTGCCTGCTTCACAGATGGCTCTGTGCAAGCAGCCAAGACACACAGAACACTGTGCATTTGCGCAAGCCAAAATTCCCGCATGGTGTATTTGGAGTTGCTGTTTAGCCAGCTTGGATTTAGATCTGTCTTGTGTTATCAAAACCGTAGCGTCTGCAGCAGTCTGTAGCACGGCTGGGGCTTTCGCTACATTATTATGAGCCTACACAGTCTCAATGGAATTTGTGTTTATTCCTTTATGTGTAAGAAATTTTCCAAAATGTGGGCCAATCGCCTTGCGTCAGCGAAGTACCTTTTACAATAGAACAGCCTTCTTGTCCCTATTCTACATCCAGCTGTTTTGTTATTAAGCCCTTGTGTAATGATAATCTTTCCTGATGTATTCAATGACAGCTATTGAAGCCTTACTCAGATTTGTCAGTGTAATTACCCAGACATTTATAATGGGTAAGAAGAGTGGATCAGAATTCTGAAGTATAAAGCTTCCATCCAAATTTTCCGATAATGTTCACATTAAATTTTGGAAACTGAGCTTTCATAAATGACCTGAAAAAAATATTTAACTTAGGCAATTTCATGCTGTCTCTGGTTCTTTGTGAGTGGTAGATACCCAAAGTCAAATATTGAGAGTGAAAAAATGTCACTGTACCCTTCTGCTGTTGTCTGTCATGTTCCTTATTTTATTCAGGAAAAAAAGTACCCCAGCATGGGAAAATACTTTTTACAGAGTACTTTTTTGGAGCCTGTAATTCTTATCATGCTTTGAAGAGAAAGTTGGTCCATTCAAACAGAATGGCCCCAAACCCTGTATAATAACTCAAGCGTGTAGTTTAGGTACTGAATATGAATAATTTAAGTTTAGCAAGATCTGGAAAGATTTGTCTTTGACACAGAAGCAAGCATTTAGTTTCTGTTAATTGACTGAAAGCAGAGAATTCAGTGATGAGATAAATTGGTGTCTATGGTAGAATGGTGATTAGAGCTGGTAAGACATTTGCGATGGGCTATTTCTAATAAATAAAGTATATTTTTCAAGTCATTTTCATCTTAATGTAAACGTGGAACTGACAGAGATGTTTTAGTCTGTTTCAACAGACTAAGGTACTTCAAATGTGTTATGGGATATATATTTTTTTATAAAAATAATTATGTAAATGTGATGATTTGTTTTAAAAAGGGTTCTCAAAGATGGCTTCATTGTTAAGCCCATTTGCCAAATCATTTCTCTGCCAGTCTTGGTTTTAGAAAGGTTTGCCTCTGTAACAGTGCTTCCTTAATTACAGAAATGAAAAATGTTAATTTTTGTCTTTTGATTTTTGCTGAAACAAATAATTTTCTAGTTATCAGTTTGGCATGACTGATTTGAACTAATCCTAGGGGGAACAAGATAATTATTATTGGTCTCTGTTAATCTCATTGTAGCCTGATAGCCAACACAAAACTAACAGTTCTTGCAGGGATTTCTGCTTGCATCAAAACTCAGAAGGAAATAATGCCATTTTCTGGTCATGGTGCTGCAATATTTCAGTAGAAACTGCTTATGGAGTTTGAGGAATATTAGTATTTTTATTAACCTCAGTTAATAATGCCTCATAAGCCTGATAAATCTCAGGTTATCAGCTTGATTATTCTATTTTTCTAAAGTCCACAGGACCAAAGGCTTTTTCTAGTTAACAGCTCCCCTATTGTTCTCTATCTGCCTGCCTCAAGTCATGTTTTCAGGTTTATGTTTCTAAACTAAATATGATATTAAAGATGTCATAACCAGTTAGGGAGGAAGAAGGTGGAATGGATGGCAAATTTTGAGAGAGGAAGGTGGCAGGCGGTTGAAGAGAGGAAGAGAAAATGTAGGAAAGGCGTGCTCTCTCACAGCACAGGAATGAAGATAATCTTATGTATGCGCAGAGCCAGAGCCTCAAGAAACGTCCTTCACAACCAGAATGCCATTGTGCTGCGCCTTTCGCACTAAACAAGCAGCTCCAGAGAACTTGCAGCTGTGATACATCACAACACAGAACAGAAGATATATTTGAATGAGAGAGGTTAAAGGGGCTCTCCAATAGTATTAGTCATCATCAAAGACATTAGGCTAAACATTTCAGCAGCCTAATTGTTGCCAAAATTTCTACTGGCATCAGAGAAAAGATGATAGAGTGGATAATGAGTTAGTTGAGTCAATGTATAAGAAGGAAATCCTCCAAAATGAGAGGGTGCCACAGGAGAAATCATGAAAAATCTGCTTTGAAATTATACCTCACGTACAATGTGGGCTGGTACCACAGGGCAGCTGAGGATAAAGTCGATATTCACACTGCAATTGAGAAATGCTTTGAAAGAATTAAATAATGATGGAAACATGAAATGATGTTCTGATTTGAGAAAGGCATAGCAGTTTCTGCTTCTGTTGTTTTAGCTCTTTTGCTAAAAATCACTTTAGTTCTTTTTGAGTAAAACCCACCATTTTGTGGTTTAAATAATTTTCTGAGAGATCACTTTAGCTATGAATAACAGACTCCTTGAGTAACATTTTTTTGAAAGTCTTAAATGAAGATGAAAGGTAATAATCACATGGAATAACTAGTATTATTAATCTCCAGGAGCCATAACTCTTGAGGTGTATATTATTGGAATTAAGAAAAAGCAGTACCATGTGAACAATATAGTTTCCAAATTTGGAAACAGCCACCCAAAAATGATTGGGGCATATTGATTTTTTTATAGTAAAGTACTAGGTATTTTTTGGTAAATTATATAATGGTTCTGAAAGGGATGTTGTGTAGCAGTTATTTCTGTAAAAGTGCTGTTTATCTGCTTGCTTCTTCATCCTGGTCCCCTAATGATATGTATATAAATACATATAGACAAATACATAGAATATCAAATTTGTGCATATACAAATAGATTATCAAGTCATAGCTGATGCTGGGTATCTGTCTCCTTGTACATAATAATAGTTAAGCAATCCTATTGAACACATTGAAAATATGGCTGCACAAAATGTGGTAGTCTTAATTTTGGATTGCTTTCTGTTGCTTTCTGGGCTTGTCCCATCTTCCTCAAGCAATTGCAGGGAACAGTCATCATTACAGAGGCTGTCATAAGTTTTTCTTGATCAGTTATTCAAGACAACATGTTACACTTATTTCTGCATTTCTTAAAAACAAAAGCCTATAATGCTACATTAACTTGTTTAATTCAACAAGGGGCAACACAACACATAACTTTTGTTACAAATTTTAATCTATTTTGACATAACAGAGCTTTCAGTTGCAGACCATGTTAAACTTCCTTTCTTTCTGAACTTAACATTTATTTAAGTACTGAAATACTTACAAAAAAATCTTTTTTTTTTGCACTGCCTCAGTGTTTTACCAGGTGAAACCGATGAGTGCTCACTAGAAGGTGTTCTTTTCCTCACCTGAAGGAGATTGGTTTCTTACTCTTTGACGTGACTCTATAAGCTTTATGCTGAACTATATTGCTTCATGCAAGAAACCACAAGGTGGTCAATTCAGGGAAGTCTTAACACCGCATATGTGCCATACAAATACTTCTCTTAGTACATTAAGACAGCATATAATAACCTTGGTAATGAATTGAGTAAAAATCATCCTGTAGCACATCTTTCCTTTTCTAAATGACAGCTGCTGTCAGTATGCGAATAATATCGTCACTGCATTCCTTGTGATCAAGTCCTATGTGTCAACAGTCACCATCCAACAGAAAAAGATCCAGCAGCGGATAGTAAAATATAAGTGCCCATTTATAAATCTGCAACAGTTAGACCTCCAGAACCCCAGTATTCTTGCAAAATGATGCTTATTTCTATTCTAAATAGATCCACAACATCTGTTTGGGCTTGACATACCGTCGTCAAATAATTATGAATTTGTGTATTATGGATTACATCATGAATTCCTGTAATAAAGTGAGGAATGACCAGATGCTGAAACCGTATGACACCACATGGTGGAGTAAGACCTAAAATTTGGCATTAGGATAGTACAAACAGTTATAATATAATGTCATCATAATTTATAATTCAATGACATTTAGTACCTTCCTACCTATTTTGAATTTCCATACATTGATTCTACTTATTCTCCCTCCTGATTGCCCCCATGCCAACCCCCAAACTTAAGCAAAGGAGATGTTTTGGGTTTGTGTTTTTTTGTTGGGACGGGGGGGAGGATGTTTTAAGTGGGCGGGGTGGGTACCATATCATAAGTCTTTTCTTGCCCTTCTATCTTCCTTTTCTCCTGCTGTACTAATTCTTTCTCTACACATTTTGTTTCCCTGGCCACACACAAAATCTAATAAAGACCCCAGAACAGAGCGCATTTATGTTTCAAAGCAAGCAGAGACCTCTAAAAATGATCTTTCCAGTCAGTGCTCTGGATAGGAATACTTACAAGTACATGGCTTCTCTGCAGTTACAAGAAGGACTCTTTTAAGCATACAACTGTCCAGATTCTAATCTCATTTTTGGATGTCTAATAAAGAGCTTTATTATATTTTGCAATTGCAAACAGCTAGATGAGGCAGCTGGTGCATAATGGTATACATGCCCTTTTTGTATTGAACTGGCACTTTGCATTGGAATACAAATGTCTTGGCATTACAGAAATAGCTTTTCATATAGGGCCAGTTATATTTTAAAGTTACAAGATGTAAAGACCAAGTGCCATATAAGGCAGTTGTGTAATGGCATCCTGTGCAGAACGTGAATACTCCATGCATCCCAAGAGGCAGCTGGTTAATAATGCACAGATTTAAATGTATTTGGCAATGGTTGCTTCAAGAGGCACTATAAGGACATTAAGCTCAAAGATATTTTATTCATCATTTCCTTAACCTTCATTTGATACAGTCTGATACCATATATTGTTAGGTATAACTTGCTGCCTCATTAGTATTTCACCAGTTTGAGCACACTGAAAGGGAATGGGTGACATTCACCAAGTTCCCACATAATTCACATAAATTCAAGGTCTCTTGTTACTTTTGGATGGGAGCATCTAAGAATCAAAGCAAAATTACAAGCAAAAAAGCAGGTAGGTTATTTTTATACAGCAGATTTGGAGATTTTGAACAAGATAAACATAAATGACCCACCCAAGTGGTTGGGTCCACTCGGTCAAAAAGTCAGAACATGGGTAAATGAGTTCTTGACCAAGATCTGTGTCTGAGGAATGTTTGTCATGAGAAACGCACAAGCCATGAGTGTGATACATCGTGGACATTCCAGTGAGTTCCTCTCCACATACTTGGGAATTAAAGATCTCTGGCATAGTTTTGCTGTTTACCTATTTGACACAATTAAGAAAATGACACAAAAGAGCTGCTAATCTTATGTGTAAGTACAGCACTCCATATTGTGGCCACAGGAGAACCCCCAGTTCACTTGGCTGTTTATAGTTGAGAATGAAACAAATTGAGTTTTTATTTTAAGGAGGTTGTTTTGAAAATATCTGATGGCTTAATACAGGATTTTAGCCTCAAAGAAACAGATACATCCAATAGTTGCAATGTAACTGGTTATACATGTATTGGAATTTTGCTGGGGAAAGTGGACTAAAAGATATTTAGGCCAGACCCCTGTACTTTTCCTCTATAGACTGCAAGAATACAGCAATAAGGAAGGGATGTAAGCTGTCCTGTATCCATACATTATCAAGACCAGGAACTATATGAATTTTGCCTTGAGAGTACTGGTGATTACTTACCAAAAATATCATCTGGTTCTTGAGGTATTTGGGGAAAACAAGACACATAGCTCCATTGAGGGAATATGTATGTGTATTTTTGGACACTGTTAAGAATACAGTTGCTGTTGCTCTGGGAATGCTGTTGACAGGATGATGCACAAGCCAAACACAAATGTGTCAAAGTTAAGCACTCCTTTTTGAATGGAACCAGTTCTCTGATAATCAGAAACTGGAAGTAGATGAGAGAAGATATTCCTTAAATAAATTAGAGAATATGATTTGATTCCTATGGTAGGATTTGTCAGATGAAATATTATTTGTCTACATCTGAGCTGATCACTAGAGGCTCCCTTTGGAGTCTGTGGGACAAAAAGTGCTGCGATATGATCCTCCTGATTTTAGCAACAGCAATTCCCCTCCATAAGTCTGAAGGGATGAATTCACATGTAACTGTCTACACTGCAGACACAGAAAAGCTGAATCCCAACCCTAATGTCCACTACAAAGATAATAAAACTTTCCTCCAGACAGCTCTCATATGGAGCAAGGCAAGGAAGGGAAAGGGCAGGGGTATGATGTTAGTCATCCCACAAGTATTTGCAATTAAGGAAGAAAAGCTCACCTCCATAGGGTAATTTATTGCCCAAGTGTTCCAAATCAGCTAAGTCAGAGAGCAACCCAGCTAAGACTCATTCATTTTATCTAAATTGTCTTCCACTTTTCTCAGATAATTTAGCATTTTCCCCATTAAATATGTAAGAGCAGAACCTGCAACTGGACTAGTTTTCCTGCTGGTCCCCAGGAGTTCATGAGAGTACATCCATATCAGATGGAAATTCCAGCCAATGCTGATGCCAAGATCTGAATCCAGTGCAAGTGGAGGACTGCCACTTAGGCATCCTCCTCAGCTAGCATGTGCCACTGTTACCTCAGCCACAAGATCATCCACCTACTCAGGTGATACTGTTTACATTTCTCCATCTCCAGGGGGACTACTGGAAATAATCATTGCTCCTTTCCCTTCTTCTAAATTAGTTCTTCCTTCCCCTGAAGCATGACTAAGTAGAAAAGATTAAATTTAAATAGCTCAGAAAATTAGTACAGAAGTTTTTACTAAACATGGAGAAAAATGGTATTTTCAGATACAATTGTTTATTGTTTTCTAATGCAGCAAATTCTGAAAACTAATGAGAAACACTAATTATTCATTTCTATATTGAATTTATTGATACTGTATTGTGCCTCACATTTTTCACTTTCAAATATGCAAGTTAGGTTTACAATGGTAAATGAGTAGGGAATATGATTTGAAGTAGTGTAAATGTGAAAATATGTCTCTCATAAATTATGAGAGGCAGATAGCAATACATTTTAGTACTTTGCCTCCCAAATGATCCTAATGCTGTTGCAGGCAAATACCATTTCATCTACCTCTGAAGGAGAGCTGTCTCTGACAATGGAGGAGTGCAATTGCTGACTGCAATGTTACACAGGCTTTTAAGAAAAGCAATGAGTGTTACATGTAATTGAAAAGCAGAGGAAAATTTATACAAATGTAAATTAATGGAATAGAGGGAGCTTGTGCAGGGAACCAGAGCTTTATAACTTCTGAAAGTGACGACGCGGGGGTTTTAGCAACAAAAAGATCTGTAAGACTTGCATTTAAATCTCATTTGAGATGCATCACTACTAATGGCATTGTACCTTTTGATTATTTAAGGGGATTTTATCTTACTATAGACCTCAAACAGTAGAAATCTGTTAAATCACTTGACTCTGCCGAGCTTCTGTTAAAACTTCCACTTTAATGACCAGATGTCACTGAGCCTAATTTGTGAGATCTGGTAATATTTGAGTCTAAGGTAATGTGAATGATTTTCAGTGATATGTGTATGTAAATAATTATATGCATGAAAATGTCTTGATTGCAATTACAGATCAAGTATTTGCATGTGGCTATGGCTGGCCAAATGCCTAGCTTCCCATGTTTGGTTGCTAATTTGTACTATATGAAGATTCAAATCAGGCACCACTATCTTAAAATTTTAGAATAGCATCTGAATAGATGCTGAATAGATGTTTAACATCCAGAGGGGAGAATATTAAACATTTCTTTTTTTCCTCTGTTCCTGTGCTAATAAAAACTTTTACATTATCTAACATTATTAAAAGCATAATTATTTTGGAAGAAAATTTGGAGCTGGCTCTGCACATTGTGTTTGAAGCTAACTGCCAGGTCTGGATTCAGTACACATGGAGTGGCAGGTCAGCTGTTTGCACTGCAATGAGTGATTTCTGGATCAAGTAGGAAGGGAGATGGCAACATGAAGATTTCTGGCACTTTTGCTATAACTTGGTATTGAGGCGTGAAGTACTCATTGCCAAGTGGCACCTGCAGCTGAAGAGGGGCTTATGCTGACTGCTTGAATGAGAGCTGGAACCAAGAAATAATATAGCCTATGAGTGCTGCAAATTGTCTGTAAGCACCCATTTGCCCATTTATCTCTTAATCTAGTTAAATGATTAAAGTATTTACCCCCAGGAAGGGATGATAGTCTTCTCTTGGAGCAAGGTTAGTGCACTCCCAAAGATTTCAGTGTAACCCTATGATTTTTCATAATACTCAGGACCCTATCTGTGTTGGAGCCACACGGTTCTTTGCCCCAGAAGAGCTCTCCTACCTGAGATAGGATATTTTTACAGAAGCCTGACATTTGACAAGAAGAATGTCTTCTACAAATAATCAAAGCAGCTACAGACTTGGTTGTGGTGCCTTTGGCATAGATCATAACCTTGAGTCTCATCCTTGAGATCAACTGTCCTCCTGCAAGGGTGTTATCAGGATCCTTCTTGACCTCTGGTAGAATAAACTCTGAAGAGGAGTTGAAGGAGGGAGTAACTTTTGGTAATGCCTAGCTTGACATGTCACGTAATTGCTGGTATGAACTAGAGAGTACTGGATGCATGTATCATTTTTGACAAGAATCATAGAATCATTAAGGTTGGAAAAGACCTTCAAGATCATCAAGTCCAACCATCAACCATGCCCACTAAACCATGTCCTGAAGTGCCTTGTCTATGTGCTTTTTGAATACCTCCAGGGATGGTGACTCAACCACTTCCCTGGGCAGCCTGTTCCAATGCCTGACAACCCTCTCAGTAAAGAAATTTTTCCTAATATCCAGTCTAAACCTCCCCTGCCGCAACTTGAGGCCATTTCCTCTCATCCTATCTCCCGCCACCTGACGGAAGAGGCCAGCACCCACCTCACTACAACCCCCTTTCAGGTAGTTGTAGATAGCGATAAGGTCTCCCCTCAGCCTCCTTTTCTCCAGACTAAACAACCCCAGTTCCCTCAGCCGCTCCCCATAAGACTTCTGCTCTAGACCCTTCACCAGCTTCGTTGCCCTTCTCTGGACACGCTCCAGCACCTCCATGTCTGTCTTGTAGCGAGGGGCCCAAAACTGAACATGTTATTTGAGGTGCAGACTCACCAGTGCCAAGTACAGGGGGACAAGCACTTCCCTGTCCCTGCTGGCCACACTATTTCTGACACAAGCCAGGATGCTACTGGCCGCCTTGGCCACCTGGGCACACTGCTGGCTCATATTCAGCCGGCTGTCAACCAGCACCCTCAGGTCCTTTTCTGCTGGGCAGCTTTCCAGCCACTCTTCCCCAAGCCTGTAGCGTTGCATGGGGTTGCCGTGACCCAATTGCAGGACCCGGCACTTGGCCTTGTTGAACCTCCTACAGTTGGCCTCAGCCCATCAATCCAAGAAGGGTATGGTCTCTTCAGGACATAAAGCTTAGTTTCTCTGCTGAGTTCCTTGGCAGAGGGGGTTTAGTTAATGCAGTAAACCATGTATCCTGTGCTGGAGGAAAATATTTTTAGCCCCTTTAAATGTGCTAAGGGATAGATGGGCAAATGAGGCATATTATCTGCCCTGACTGCACTGTATATAAAATATTTGTTTTGCTTTACTGATCAACCTTTGCTGTAGTGACTCAGAAGACTTATATTTGCTTTAAGAGTGTTCCAATCACAGTAATTCACTATAATAACTGTGTTGCCCTTTTTCATAGGAAAACCTGACTGTCATAATCTTTTTGATTCCTTGCTTGCTTTTACCATTCTCTGTTAGGTCATTTGCTGCATTTTAGGAGACTGGGAATGAAATATTTTAATTAACAGAACTCCAGTGATTTGAAAACATCTGGCCTTTAAATCTTGCAAATAGAAGTGATAGTAGAAACTGGATTACATAATCATGCACTGAATTTTGAGAGAAAAAACTGCATTGTTTTGACTCAGTAAAAATAGAAAGGTAAGGATACTAGATTCTGGATACCTGTATCTAATAGTAATGTTGACCTATTGGGCACATTCATTGCTGGCCTTACAAATGACTGCTGTATCTGTAGGCCTAGATCTACTTTTAGGTTATATGTTATGTTAGCCCATTAGTGGGGCACATAGGCTCCCTGTACAAGAATTCAGCCTGCAGAGCTGGCATCACCATAAACACATGCAGAAAATGCAGAAGAAAAGTATTTTTAACACATTTTGGCCTTCTCTGAAACAGAGGGGTTTTTCTTCTAGTCATGCACTTAACTTGTCTTGACTTTTACAAGTTCATGGAGGTGTCTGAAATTATATCAAAAACAAAGACGTTTCAAGCCCTGACAAATCTGTTTCTAGCTATGTTACAAAGCAGAACGTTATGGCTGGAGCTTTACTAGCAGAGACTTGTATGATCATGGCCTTTGTGTTCTACAGAGTTAGAGGGTGCTTGGGGATATAGTTCTTGTACTTGCATGCCTATAATGCTCTTTTGCCACTTAGACTTTTTGCCTTTTTCCTCTTTTTTTTTTTGCCATTTTAGATTTTTTAAGCCTTTTTGTGGAATCTGTCCTTCAGTAAGAGCAACAGCGTGCATACTTGAAGGATGCCAGTACCGTGTGTGACAGACTGTGTCTGGATTGCTTCCTCTGTTAGTCTACTAACAAGGTTTGCTGTCTACCTGATCTTATTTGTTTACCACCTGAAAACAAGTGAAGAAGTTCTGCTCTTATTAACCAATACAAACAAGTGTTTGAAAACCAACTATAGAACTGGGTAGTTCCCTTGGTTTAGATATTAGATAGAAAGTCTGCTCTACTGTTGTGCATCAGTAGTAATTCATTAAGGAGTTAAGACTGTGATGTAGGAGTGACAAGTATGAGCCTAAAATATCTGTGCAAAGAAGCCCTGGATTTCAAATTGAGGAAGATTTTTCAGAGTTTGGGTAAGCACTGTTTTTTCTTGTAACAGTCCAATGAGCTTTTCTGGATGTCAAATTTTTTGAGGGACGTATTTTAAATGTAGGATTATGTATAGCATTAAGTACAACATAGTGTAGCCTTAATCATTTTCAGGAAGAATAAGCTACAATTCAAAGACAGAAGGAAGAACAGGGACTGTTAAAAATGCTTTTCTCACAAGAAAAAATATGTGAGGGTCTGTCAGCATCAGCTGTGAGCCAACATACTGATGAAACCTGACATGAAGTATCAAATATTATGATGTACTTGCTAGGAAAATGAGAAAACAAAACGTAACTCTTCCAGAAAAAATTGTTGTGACTGAGACAAAGCTTCTCTGCTCTGACTTACAAGCAATGCATGAAGACCTTGCCAGACTTCTGATGGTGATTTAATTTGAATTTGGATTCAAAGTTAGAGTATGATAACACTTCGGTTGCTGCTATCCTAGTTCCTTGTAAGAAAAATGTATTCTATATTATTCACAATTTCAACTGTGACATTACCATATGATAACAGGTAAAGGTTTATGATGTTATAATTCACTTTACCCTGCAATGCCATCATAGTAGCAGAATTTACAGGGAAAGGCTTTTTTTTTTTTTTTTAAATCTGTGACATTTTAAAAAATAATGTCATTAATTTGATGTGGGGATGAAAGAAATAAATTACTTCTTCCTCCTCACCTCTTATCCCTAAGGAACATATCTTTGGAGATTCTTGACGTTGGTCAAAGCTGACAGAAAATCAGAAGCACTCTTCCATATGTGGCCAGCTTTTCCTCACATTCCTGAGTCAGGTTGTCAGGTTCTATTTTCAGTTGCACAACTTCTTTTTTATTATTATTTTTCCTATTCTGGATATGTAAGAAACATTTCATAGTGCGAGTTGAAATAGAAATGGTTAAAAAAAATTGTTATTTCTTTGAGAAGATTATACTGGAGTTTTGTCCTGTTATTGAAAAGGAATTTTAAAGTTCCCTGACGTACATGGAGTGATTGCAGCTACTGCAATGCCTCACTGCAGGAAAGATAGCTCTTCTTCTAGCACTATATCAGCTCTCTGTGTAATTTCTAAATCAGTATCAGAAGCAACTTCGTTATTGAGTGGAAAGCTAATAAGGAAGATACTGTCTCTATATTTAATATGATATTTTTAGCAGTCCACTTAAGAAACTTACTCCTTAGGGTGGAAGCTGCATGAACTCCTTCCTATTTATTCTACATTGTACTAGTTTCAGTACATCATTCTCTTAGACAGCAGAGGGGTTGGAAGGGAGAATAGTCTTGATTTCTCCCTAGATCTTGGACTGTTAGCATATTTTGCATTAAAGAACTATCAGATAATGCTATCACATAAAATATATCATTGGAGAAGGGAGAAAGGTGCTGCACACTGGGATATTATCACACCTTTTTTATTTCGGGCATCTTGAACTCCTTTGCACAGCTTCAAAGATGGACAGTTTGGATAGATAACTACATCATATAAAAAATATCATTTTTGATCCTCAGGCTTTCAAAAGCATGGAAACTGGATCAATCTGTTCCTAGCCATGGAACTTTTCTTTTTTGAAAGGAAGGAAGCAATCTGTCAAGATGATGTGCACCAAAGAGCAATTTAGGAGTCAAAGAGAGAAAGGGCTTCAGGCTCTGATTCCTAGACTCAAGAATTCACTTAATTCAGTTTGCACCCATGTCTGGAATAATGGTGGAATTTCAGAAATAACCTCTTTTTAGTGTTTCTTATTGGCCAATTTAATCGGTTTCATTTTGCAATGCCATCCTCTCTCTCCTTTTCCAAGTATTATGACTGATAAATGCCTGTTATTAAGGCACCTGAGTATGTGGTCAAATGACTTAGCTCTCAGCTGAGCTGAGTATTTGAACCACGCTATTTTTTTAAGAAAATATTTGAGGCTGCTCCTATATTCTAAGACACAAACATGCACACGCAAGCACCAAAAAAAAAAAAAAAAACAACCAATGTATATATAATTTAATTTTTGAACTATGAAAACAAAAGACAATTGAATACTGGAAAGGAAGTGTTTTTCAGTTCTTTGTTTCTCTCTCCAACTAACGTTATACAACAGTCCTCCCTTTGAAAAGATAAAACACTTGATCGCTTTTGAAAGCTCCAAACATCAGATGTAGCAACTAATAATACTTTATCAATAGAATATTAAAAAAAGACCTTTTGCTCAATTTTTCACTGTTCCCATCTAATTTTTTAATAAATTTATAGCAACCAGAAAGTTTATTATTCAGAGCCCTTACACTGTTTTACGTACTGAAAATCAAGTATGTATTACAATTTTGTAGCAGTTTATCATTTTGAAATTAAACTGTGCAAATAAGACTTGTTTCCCTTGGAACATAATACAAAGGTTACCGAACTAGAATAATTTTCTCCTGAAGTTTAGTTTAATGAAATTATTCTATTCGTCTTTATTCTTATTAATCTAAATATGTCTAGTGTGACTCC
This sequence comes from Buteo buteo, assembly GCF_964188355.1. NCBI lineage: Eukaryota > Metazoa > Chordata > Aves > Accipitriformes > Accipitridae > Buteo > Buteo buteo. The sequence goes on along the minus strand of NC_134190.1, from coordinate 20,690,035 downwards.
ACCAGTCTCTCTCAATATATATACTCTGCTTCATGGTTATCCTTGCAGATTAAATTTCTGCTGAATAAAAGAATCAACTATTCTATCTTGCAGGTCAAATTGTATAGGTTATGGATTAAAACAAATAGACAAACAAAAAGCACTTTCTATACAACAGTCACAGTACACATACTTTCCCTTTTCCTCATCTTTGCTTGCAATCCACACTTTAGAAAAGAATAATAAAAAAAGTAAAAAACTTTGATGAGCCTGTGCTGAGAACTGTGTCCCTGAGGTTACCTAAAATTCAGCAGCACAGACTCATAGCTCTCCTTCCACTGTGCTTTCTGCATCATAAGGTATTTTCTACCTTCTTAAATATATTTTGCTACATATCCTAGTCTCTTAGGTTCCCTTTTCTGAAATGGAATCTGCAGTTTGGGGGGTTGAGGAAAACAATTCAGGTGGAAAAAAATAATTTAGTTGCCTGTGAATGGAAAGGCTGCAAAATATGTTTTAATTCAATCATTTGGGAGTTGAGGGAAGACTGGAAAGTTATATTTATTTTTTTAAAAACTTTCATGTGATACTGTAGAACTGTTTGGGATGCAGAGGTTTGGTAACCTTCTAAAAACCAGAACAGCAATAAACTAACTGAACAACAAGCTGGCTTAGATTATTTCTGATGTGGAAAACTAGGATTTTGAATATTTTCTCAGCGGTATTTGCCCTTTAGATATGGTATATAAATTAATTGGGCAATCACTGCAAAGAGGTTTGTTTGCTTTGACTAGGTTTTTATCATTATTTACAATCACAGCTTATTCTAAATAAGAAAATAATTGCTGTTTTCAAGCATTAGCAAGCTGCATAGGAGTGTTTTAATGTACTGGTTTCACTGAAGATCTCTAAGCATATTTTTTAGGTAAGAGATGGTTCAGATCCCCTGAGTTTTTAACATTGATAATTTAACATTGTAGCATCCAAAATTAAACATTCAGCTAAACATGACTGCTGTGATGAGAAACTCCTGATTCAAAAATCATTCCCACTGTAAATGGCAAGGTAGGACAAATAAAGCAATCCTGTAATTGGTGTCCATGGCCCAATAGAGGCTGCATGGAAGAAGGTGGCTAATGCTGGGTTTGGGGTATCAACTTGGTAAGGAAGCAGGTGTAAGAGTGCTAGATAATATTTGGAGGAGTATTTATCTACCTGAGGATGAGTTCTAATGTACAGCTACAATATCAATCTTAATTAAGCCAATATTCTAAAACTGTTTCATCTCTTGTTCCACACGTCTTGACCTCTGCAGATGTATGCTGGTCACAACAATGCTAACCTAGCAATTGTTAAGAACCATGACACTCAAAATCATCTTATGGTCAAAAGGGAACACACTACATATATGGAGCCAAGAATTTATAGTTAGTCCAGCTGGTTTTTTAACAGTCTAATAGTCGAAATTATCCAGTTAATATAGAAAAGACTCAGTAATAATACAGTTAAAGCTATTCCCCTACACAAAGCCCCCCAAACCAAGCACACCCTCTTAATAGCTGTCTTTTTTTTCCCTTTGCTGGTGTTATGTTCAAACTCCCAGTGCTCTTCTGGTTCTTCAGGCTGACCATTTCACACTCTCTTGAGGGGAAGGGCGGAGGAGTACTGCAGTCATGTTTGAGTTACGGACTAACTGTGGTGATGCTGCTCAATGTAGGGTTAAACACAACGCGTTGTCCTTTAAGGAGGACCATTAGTCAATAGTTTTACTAGGTAGGCCTGGTTACTTTGTATAAACAATGCAGGCTTTGCTAGCTACTATACTGTTGAAGAAGGAACTAAAGACTGATAAGAAGGAAATGTCCTGCTCCAGAAGGCATGGAAGGCTGGATGATTGCCAAAGAACTAGGGGAAAAGTAAAGGTGGCAGGGGGAGATCACAAGCACAGATTCAATTCAAGACCTAAAAGACTTACTGCCCCGACTCCTTGAGCATGCACTGTAGAATAAAAGAATACTGTACTTTTAATCCGAAGTAGAAAAAACCTTAGCCCAATAGAAATGGTGGCAGATAAGCGGCTACCAATAATGATTTTTGGGAAGGACTTTGGAAACTAAGTGAATGAATCTAAAACTGTATAAATTGCTTGCCTGTTTAACTGCAGGGTGTGCTAGCTTTGTGGAATTACCACTTAGCACCCATCTTTGCACAAATATGAAATAAATAATGTCTCTCTTGAGTGTGTGATTATTGGTTTGTTGCACATCAGGTGACGAATCTGCGTTTCGGACAACAGTACCACAAGTCCTTGCCAGAAGGCATGTGTTGTTCATGGTAGGGCTTTCTTCCTTTCCTCTGCCAATAAAAACATGACCTCAGTATCACCACCTTCTTTCTCCTCAGCTTGGAGGCCTATTTGGGTTTGTTATGACCATCCACCTCTTTTTTCTGAGTGACCAGGGAAGCAGGACCGATGTTTACCAGATGGTATTACACAGCCCTGGCTCACTCCAGGGAGGCCTGAGTCACTCACCCCAAGGCAGCTGGGGTGGCCAGTGCCACCTGGACCAGGACCAGGCCCCAGAAGCCTCAGAGCAGCAGCTGGGGGCTTCTGCTAGTGATGGCAAAAATCACATTTACTGGGCTACAGAGTGCAAAACTATTTATAGTCCTTTTTCATGTTTTTTGAAACTGAGGAGCCTTAAGCATAAGGCCGCATCTTCCAAAGGTGACCTCTAATTTCTTGGGTTTTGGCTGACCAACTTTGCTATGATCAGAGGGTCTGTTTTTTCCCAAGCTGCTGAGCTTTCCCAACACTGAGATCAGTATGTCCGGTGAGTACTCAAGCTGAGGTGTGTCTACATGGGCATCAAAGGTCTGGGTAAGTGAACTGTGTCAGGATGTAATTCATGTACTCAAGGTCATACTTTTTCTCAGATGGAAGCATGCAATCTGCTGATGCAGGGTCTGTGGACGCTTACTCAGGTGCTGAATGTATGGATTTGTACTTCCACCTGTTGTAATTCCTGACCTTAGTGAAGGGAATATAATTTAAAAGAAAAAGAGATCATCTAACTGAATAGAAATTCTGTCTTTCAAAAAGGAGAATGATTCGTTGTTTGGGTGGCTTTCAGAAGTAGATTACAGTGTGTTTAGATTTTACACAAGCAAACTCCCTTTGTGACATTTGGTGTCAATGTCAAATTTAACTTTGTAGGAAATATCTGAGGGGAAATAAAGCATTGCTTTGAGAGAGTCTACTACCTGAAACATGCAAGTGAGCACTTAAATTCCATCTGGCAGGTGAAAAAGATGCAGTGTAATCTTCTCAATTTTTTACATTCAGTTTGCTTTTATTAGGAGGTTTTCAGAAGTGGACTGGCAGATTAAGGGGTAGAACCAGCATGTCTATAAGAAAAACAAAACAACCCTTAAAGGGCAGATTTTTTTGCATTATCTAGTCACTCTCCACATGAGTTGAATCTCTGTTGCTAGCAATTTAATGTTCTCATTCAATTTTGCTCTCCTTTTTCAGTATACAGCTTTCATCTAAGAGGTCCATTATCAAAACTCACTTATCAAATATGGAATCAAAAGAGCAAGATGCAGTTTAGATGGAACTCTAGGTCAAGGCTAACAAACATTTATCAATGAGATGTTGGCATACTGGTGAGATTCTGACTGTCTTCAGCCAAGAAATTTCTGGAAACTGAAAACACTTAACTGCAGAGGGAGCCCCAGCAGGATTCAGTACTTGCTACAGCTGTATTCTGCAACAGCGGTTACATGTCTTGAGTTTCGTTTCTTAAGGTTGCACATAACAGCCAATCATTCTATAGATTTTAATGTCCGTTTTACTATTGAAGACTTTATTTTTTGCTTCTAGAGATTTAGATTGCTTAATAACATATTCTTGCATAGTTTTAGTGTCTTGTGTGTTTACAACTGCTCGATTGTGACTTCTCAACAAAAAAACTTCAATTCCTAGCATTTTTACTGATTATCCTCCCATCTCCTTGACAATTCATCTAAAAAATATTCCCTTTCAAATATTGTCCCACAACTTCTTCTACTACAGGCCTGGGCTATATAAGCTCTACTCCCTGTCCGTGGGAGCCTGGAAGCCAAATACCCTTTCTGTGCTACATCTGGAAGCTGTTGCCTAGGGGAAGGGGCAGATCTGGGCTTCTCTACCAGTGAGGGGATGTTAGCTGTGGTTAGGTACTGGAGATGGCTCTGTAATCATACAAGCTCTCCAATACCCACAGAAGTCATCTGAAAAAAATCTATTTGTTCTGAGGGTCTCAAACAAAGGGAAGACTTTGTGAAGTAACTCTGGTTTTGAATTTCCTCAAACTTCCTGAGGATGAGCATTGTGACTGAATGAGCCTTTGAAACCGAACTCCCTCTGGAGCATCCATAGTACCACTGCAGTGAATCACAGAATAATTTAGGTAGGAAGGGACCTGCAGAGGTCTCTAGTCCAACCTCCTGCACAAATCGGGGTCAGCTAGATCCAGGTAGGATGAGCTTTACTGGCAGCTGTGTCCAATTACCTGAGACCTGGAGGTGGGGTAAATTGCTCTCTGTGGTGCTGGAGAGGGGTTATACGGGGAGAAATTGTCACAGATAGATGGCATCACTATTGTGTTTAAGGCTGCTTGCTTATGACTAATGTTTTGAATGCTTCAGTACTTGCAAAAAATGCCATTTCTTACTTGTATTGATTAATAATCCCCATTGTTACCTTGTAAAAGATCTTTGTAGGTGTTTTCTGCAGAAGTTTTTTATGAGATCAGATAAGGCTGATTTAAATGAAACCTGCACTTGTTTTAGTAGTTCTACTAGTGATAGCCAATATACCATTTCCCATAGGAAGTGTTTCCTCACTTTAAATAAAGAGAATGTTTGAGGTAGAGCTTGGTAATAGACCTTGCATAAGACTGAAGAGTGAAAAACAAGGCCTAAGTCTTAGTTCAATGAATTGCTAATGCTCTCAAAAATTACGTTTAACAGCCTGAGGCTTTGCCAAAATGATTTCATTACTTGACAAAAATTTGTGTAGGAATAATTTTCTTACTCAAGTATTTGAGTGCCAACTCTTTTGAACCTGATTTTAGGCATATTTAAAACTGTTTTAGTACAAAATAATTACTCCATGCAAAATCAGGTATCAATTGGTCACATTTCAATTTTTGCAAAAACATTGAAAAGGTTAGCTGTGTACTTAAAGCACCTTAAGGATCTGATGGTGCTGGTATTTTTCCTTCTTACTATGGTATAAATTGATTTTTTAATTTATTATTTTTTTAATAAGACAATGAAACTTGCTTTTCTGTTTGAAAAGCAAGATAAGCTTGAAGCTTCTTTTCCTCAGCAGATTGTTAAGTACCTTGCTGCTTATTCTTTCTGCAGAAGTGGGATAAAATTGCTAATGTTGATATAATTCATTCAGTAGGGTGTCAAGAGGTAAGTAAGGCGCTTTGTAAAATGTGATAGGCATCACAAATTATATCCTTTCTTTTCTTTGTGCTAGGCCTTTGATAATGTCAGGTAGACTTACTACTTCTAATTCTTTCTCACCTGTTTAACATGAAAGCTTCTTTGCCATTTCCTTGTAATAGAACACAAAAAAGTTGTTTGCTATCCAAGATCGAGAACGGGGAAAAACGCAGATGGAGTTCATGCATCTGGTTACCGTTCGACCACCTTGAACAACGGCAGAAGTGGTTTCAAATCAGAACTCCAGGTATGGTTATCTTTTTCCCCTTAGGAAATTCAAGAGCTGGCTGGGCACTTCAGCTGACACCTGTAAATGCATTTATAGGGTTAGATACCCAAACAGACACCAGCTTCTACCTCTGCCCTGTCACTATTTGGGAGCTTACCTCATGTGGGGGGATGACCTAGAGCGAGCGGCACCACGCGGGCCGGGGCTCTCACCCCGCATTGTGGTGGGTCTCACCCCACGTTCTGCTGGGTCTCACCCCGCGTTGTGCTGGATCTGACCTCTCATTGTGCTGGGCCCGAGCTCGGCTCCTGTTTCTTAGAACTCCAGGGATACAGATGGCAGTCAGTGAATAAATAGTAAGCTCTCTGTGTTGCAGGGCTTTCCTGTGCTGGGGAGGTGAAGATGTTGTTTCTCCTTTAGCACCAGAGAAGTGTGGAGGCTTAAAGAAGGAGGCAGTTCAGCAGGGACTTTCACACTAGGTCTCAGCAGATGTCTGAAGACAGCAAGTCATTAGTTCTCAAGTGCAGAATCGAAAGATATGTAAGAAATGCCCTCTGTGAATCATGTCTTTGAGTACTTCTACTGAAAGTGAAAGAATAGAAATGCTAAGTATGTGACTTGTTCAACTATAATTACTAAGGGGAAATTAAATAAATAAGAGATTTTTTTTTATTTTCCTGGATTAATTCTAAAGTTTGTGGAGGTGAACAAAGTCCTTTTTCTAATCTTACTTTTTTAGAGAGGAGAAGAAATGATAAGAGAAACTAAAGACCAGAGTTACAAGAAATCTTTATTTAGGCTGGTAAGATTAGGTAATTTAAATTAGTACTAGTCTGTCTAATCCTATTCAGAAACTTAACGTTGATCATACTTTCTGACACCTATTAGTACCTTTGTTTAGTTGTAATATGCTTGCATTTTGCAATAGCAGACATCCAGATATAACTTTTGAAATTTTTCTGAGACTTGCAGAGATTACAATTTGATTCTATAGGTATTTTGATCTCTAATATCACCTGTCATATTCTTCTCTTGGATCTTAATGTAAATACTTCAAGTGCTTTGTATCAATTAATCCTAACATACTTTTCAAGATAAAAATCAAATGCATGTAAGTGATTAACAAAAATGGGAAAATAATGACTTGACTTGTTCAAGATCAGAAGCAAATACCAGCTTTCTTCCTTTAGAGACTGGTCCAAATATCAGTGCTGGAGTATGTTCCAGCAGCTCAAACATGCATTTTTGCATCACTACTTTTCTTTCAACCCATTACAAAATTAGAGATAGCCCATTGCAAAATTAGAGACTGTTTATAGACTTGGAACTTTTGCATTTGTTTCTGATTTGGGTCTATTTCTAAATGTAACATGTTTTTATGAGCGATAAGCTATATGTTCTGTGCTAAAATACCTCCCATGTGTGTGAGATACTAAAAAGCTGAAAGTGCCTTACAGAGCCCCATACATGCTGCTGTCAGCATTTTCCTCTTTTAAAGATGTATTCTTTTCCTAAGTCCCTTCCTTGTGGTGTTATCAAATCAGGGGGAATAAATGTAGTTTATATAACTTGGGAATTCATTTTGATGAATTCCCATCAGCAGTTTTCAAAACCTCTTTTCATTTACTCTTCCAAGTGTTTACAAATCCTCTAAAATTATCATTTGTTTCCCAAGTCACTAGCAATGATCTTTGTGATGTTTCTTTTTCAACTTTTCAACTGCCAATATAGCTGATTTATGTTCTTTTTTGAAATCTTCCCTTTGGTACCAGTGATAAAGCAATTGTATTTTGCTAAGCAGTAACATGCTGAAAATTAATAGACTTTGTTTCCAACTGACATTGTAAGCTATGCAACACTCCAGGCTGCAGATGGTTTTTGTTGGTTTTTGTTTGTTTGTTTTTAAGGAAAAAAAGTATCCATTTCCTTCTGCATGTTCCGTGTCTCATTTTCTTACATGAATGCTATTAATTTGAGTTATAGAATTCATTGGGGCTTTTTTTCTTACTGTGGCACATGGAATTCTTTAAATAGTAATAGTCAGAGTACTGGCAAGGCACATAAAGGGGAAAGGGCTATAAATGAATGAACAGACACATATATTTGCCCCTCTTCTTCTTAAGATTGCAACTACCATAATTAATAGCATAAAATTATTGTTTAGTCAGTGAGTAAAATTATGATTACTGTATTGTCCTCAGAGACAGTTAATTAAAATATTTTAAATCGATTGATCCATTATGGAACTCTGAATATTGATGAGCTGTGATTAAAACTCGAGCCAAATGTAATGTTTACAAGCTACAGATAGAGTCAACCAAGTAACACAATTCAATGATGGAAATTTTTAAAATTCCTTTGGAAATGTGCATCTGATAAAGTTCAGTGTGAAGTTAGCACCAAAAAATCTTTTAAAAATTCCGCACTAATTAAAAGGCTAGAACATTTCCTGGCTTTTCAGTCTTTCACTATTGAGGAAGTAGGTAAGTTGCCTTTTACAGATTTGTTTCAACTGCTTTATGCATCTATGCATCATATTGGGCAATTTCCACCCCCCCATTTTTCTTCCCCCACTATATCTTTAGATATTAATGTGCTGCATAGCTTTACTTCTAATTTTTATTTCCATAAGGAAGGAAAACTACTTCTCTGATGATTCTCTAAACCTTACAGTGACACAGATGATAAAGAGTTTCCATTCCCTTTGCTTGGTCACTGGGTTACCCTACTCTTTCTTCAGGTTCTGTTGCTGTTTGTTTTTTTTACCTGAATAAATGATTTATTAAAATCAAAGTAGTTTCTGTTATGGTAGTTAAACTCCCTAGAAATAGTCTCCTGGAAATTGCTTGCTAAAGCCAAGAACATTCAAAAGGTTTCAGTCTTTTAGAGCCGTTAGTGATACTGCCTTATGTGCTACCTGAATGAGCTATGTTATATATCAGCTTTGAATTACTGCAAATCCTAAAACTTTTCTCAAGATCAGAGGAAAAAAAGGTTGGAGTTCAAACTACTTGCTTTCTATAATTTGTGTTGTGATTATTTTGGTAGCTCAGACAAGAATGGACTGCAATACATTGTTTAGTGTGCAAAAACATTGCTGCCCCCTACCATTGCAGTCAACTTTGTTGATGTGATGGGTTGACCTTGGCCGTCTGCAAGACCTTACCAGCCACTCTCTCACTCCCCCTCCTCCACAGGACAGCAGGAGAAAATAAGATGGTAAATCTCATGAGTCAAGATAAAGACGAGGAGATGACTTACCAGTTACCATCATGGGCAAAACTGACTCAGCTTGGGAAAAATTAATCTAATTTATTGCCAGTTAGAATAGATTGGGACATTGAGAGACGAAGACAAAAAGAACACACCTTCCCTCCACTCCACCCCTTCTCCCATGCTCAGCTTCACCCCTTCACTCCTGACCAGGGTCTCTGCCGGGGCCGCAGGGCCATCTCTGCCGGGGAGGGGGGCCTGGAGCACCTCCTGCCCTCCTCCCGCTCTCCCCTCGGGGCTGGCAGGGCTGTTTCTCACCCCGTTTCCCTCAGCCCTTTTGCCCTTTCTTCCCCAGGCTTTCCCCGAGGCTGAGGGGCTCAGCTGTGCCCGGCGGTGGGGCCGCTGGAGCCGGCGGGAACCGGCGGGAACCGGCTGGGGCCGGTCTGGCCCGGGGCAGCCCCCAGTCTCTCCTCACAGAGGCGGCCGCCGCCCCTGCAGGGCCCCTCCACCAACACCTTGCCATGGACATCCAATACAGAAGTACACTGGAAGGTAATTAAAAAGTTTTAGTCACTGTCTGTCATGTATCTTTTGTTACAGATTCACTGTTATGACTCCTGTTTTGTAAAATTTTTACTGTAGCCTTCTAGACTCTTTTTGCAAATTACATTACGCAGACCTCTGAAAATAACGCGTATTTGAAACGCCTAAAATTCTGCACTTATCACCTCTCTAGTACTATGAGGTTTTATTTAGCTTACTCTGTTGTTTTGGGGGTTCTTTTGTAGGGGCATCTATTAAATTGTAATTTGAGATTTGTTGCAGATTAGTTTCAAAATTGGTTTGCAGTGGTGGCTGTTCTTACAGCTTTGTAACAAGGACCAAAGTCATAGCTGAATTTTCAACAAGCTACCCTGAGGTAAAAGGGTATTGCATTTACTGTCAGGTCAGAGAACACTGGTTTAAACTCTCAGCAATACATTTTCTACCTGACCTTGCCACCAAAAAGCAGTCCCTAAACTTGTTGTCAAAAGCTATATTCAGTGACACTGTTGGTTTTTTTCAATGCCCTCAAATATTAAAATGCTGTCTTAAAATACTTGGAGGATACTAGTTACAGCTTGAGTCCACTCATGTTAGAACCTTCAACTGTAAAAAAGAAATACTTCTTAAATAGGTCTTGAGGGTATTGCAGATGCTAAAAATGACACAGGAGCTGTGAATTCGTATTTCAGGATACCCTGTGCCTAATGTAGATACATTCCTACAAATTCACTTGTGGTCTGTTTGCCTCAACGGAGAAAACTTAATTTCCTGTTTCCTTCCACAAGGCTTCTGTAAACATGGTAAGTCCAGGAATTTTTTTTTTGTGAAAAGGTTTAGTAAGAAATAAGCTTTAGAGCACAGTTTCAGAAAGGTGCTGACTGTGACAACCTGCAGGAAAATGGCTGCGGGCAGTGCTATCAAGTTATGACAGCACTGAGGTTGCAGGAAAGCTGTAGTACCTCTCAAGAACAGAATCGAAGTGAGCCTACATCACTCCTGGCCTCACCCAGGTCCCACCAGCCGCTGTGGCATGAGCTGCAGGCTTGTGGCGGGTCTCTCTGCTCCCCAGAGGTTCCCCTGGTTTGGGAGCCCCCTGTGCACCACGCTGGAGTGCTCCGCTGTGGATCCGGCCGGCACCGGAGCTGCTCGCCTCAGCGAGTTGAGTGCAGGGAGGTTGTGCGGGCAGGATATATACAACTTAAATGTATAAAGTAACTATTTACTGGTACACACATGTACATAAAAGATAGTCGAGGCATAATGAGGTGTTGGGTTAAGCATTTGTATGTTCACCACCACCAGTAAGCTATGCAACGAGGCTTTCCTCACATGTGTTGATCAGGAGTGGAAGGGCTGTCTCCAGTGCCCTCACCATTCTTGAGCTGCTGTCTGCCACTAGCTCTAATGCTGATGACGTGGCCAGATGTTTCCCAACCCTCCTCATTTATTTATTTTTAAATGATTTTATACCATACCCTGTTGGTACTTTTCCTCTTGAATCTCTTAGCTACTGATGATCCCCACCTCACTCAATTTAACCTCTATGTGGAGTTTCAGCTTTTTTTTCTCCAAACATTCCTACAGTTTTTCTCATTATTTGTGAGTTTTAGTGAGATTTGAGCTAGGGTCATGCAGCTTTGCCACATCAGAGCTGGGTCTTGGATCCTTGATACACAAGCAGCTAAACCTCTGTGTGCAGAGCAGGAAGTTTAAAGCAGGGCACTAAAGACAGGGTTACAGCTCCACCCCTTAAAGACTTAGTATATTTTGAACCATGCTGACGTTGACATGGCTATGCTTGGTAATAGGGGCTGGTATCAGGCTGAACCTCTGCTCCTCTGCCTAGCAGGAGGTAGCCAACAGCAGGGTTAAGGATCTTCTTAGAAGTAGCAATAATAGCTAAACCTAGTCTTGCTCCTGTTACTGTGGTTCATTCAGGATGTGATGCTGCTGTGAATTCAGTCCTTGAGCTGTGATTTGATTCAACTTTTCTTAAAAACAGAGACACATTAAGGAATGCTTGACGATGTCCTGAATGTTTGTTAGTTCAGGACACCAAAACTAATGAAAATCTGTCTCTGGCTTTAGTAGTTACAAATGTAATTTTACCTATCAAATGATATGATGCTCTGTAGTATATATATAATTAAGTACACAAAAATGTTGTTAAATACTGGCTTTTATGTGTGTCACGTATATATCACTAAAGAGCAATTGGTGAGGGAGCAATTGTGCTAGGGAGAGATTTGGATCTGTCTACTAGATATGGAGATTGTTGCAGTTCCCTTTCTATATTTGAAGGGGTGTAAGAGCTAAAGGTAGTGAAGTAATTAGGGGAAAGGAAGTAAATGGTGGGGGGATTACAGTAGGGAAACCACTGAAATGGCAGACAGTCACTTTGGGATAGATTTTCTCTAGATGTGTGTCTCACATGCTGCTGCTGCAAACGCAAACAATGTATGTGTGCCATTGCTTGGAATCAATCTGCAAGCTATCTCTATGAAAATATGGTAAAAAAACCCTTACCATAAAATGTTCCAGTTGATAATGATAGATTCTGAATGTTTCCTTCTACCTGATAAAAAAAATCAGACTTCTATTTAAAAAAAAAAAAAAAAAAAATTTCAAACTGAATAGGGAAATGAGATTCCTTCAAAGGATCTTCTGCATTTATTAATAACATGAATGAATTTGCAAGGTGGAGAAAGATTCCTTCAATTTTTTTTGTGTATAACACTGAAATGCATGACTCTTCAGACAATTGGATGTGATCTAATATAATCAAGAATACCAGTCTACTGAGATAATACTGCAGTAGATGATTCTGTGTTCATAAAGAATGTCTAGGATTAGTAGATCAGTTCCTATGTTATCAAATATTTAAATTACTAGCATACTTGTCATTGGTATAACTGACGGTAGAAAGTTGGTAAGTATCTACCAGTCATCTCAGCTGATAATTTTTTGGCAAGTTTAACTCAGGAATGAATTTTGGTTTGTGTGCCTTCTTCTCCCAAATCAGTTCTTCTTGCTTAACTGAGGAGAATAATAATTTGGAAGGAAGCCTTTAAAAATTTCAGCAGATGTTTTTTTAGAAACACTAATTTTAAAGGTCTTCTACTTGCCTTCATCATTGTTAGTCATCGCTCTTTGTTCTGTAATTATAACACTGAAGACGGCAAACCTTTACATTCTCATCTTGAAATAAGAGCAGTTTTTCAAGTCAAAGTAGTTTACAGTGTAAAATTTTTCTTGGTAAATGAATAGTTTTCCTTTACTCAGAATTTGGTTTTTGCTAGTGTGTATGTGATTTTCTCTCACTCTTTCTAAACTGGCTTTTTATCTTAGGCATAGTCTTCAATCTAAACTTCTGGTTGCAGAAGATCAGAGTGAATAATTACAGTGAGAGGCTATTGCAAATGAAATAGCAATATGAATTATTTTCTCTGAAGTTTTACTAATTTTATTCCCTGTTAATATGTTCTTCCTCCATTGCTGGAAGCAGTAAACAATGTACTTGTTTATATCTGATATATTGTGTTGCTTCAGGATATATGAAGCTCTCGTGGGATACTTTTACACTTGGATGGCATGTCTTCTGCTCCCCCAAAGCATTCTTTCTCAAGGTCAGTTGTAGTTTATTCATATGTTAGCAGACAGAACATCGTTTCAAAAGCAGTTGAACTAATGAAGTCCCATTTCCTATGGGTATGTGCTCTACATCCTCTAGGGGTTCTTCCCTCCCTTCTCTTCACTGAACCCTAGCTGTTCCTCAAGCTTGTAACTTGTGCCACTGGACAAGAGTGGCTCTGCTTTTGTGGATAATTGTGTCCTTATAGCCAATGTCTGTTGCCAAATCATGTGTGATGGCTGCATTCTTGCATTTCCCGCTGCAGGGACTTGCTCTGTCTCTACAAAGCCTGTGGGAGTTTGATTCTCATTTGGGGTCTTTATTGCTCTGTCAAGTCTGATTGAAATAGTCCAATGGGTCAAAAGTTTACTAAGATTATGCTGAGTTGATGTAACAAACTGAAGCAGGGATAGGCAAGCAATCTTAGGAAACTTTGGAAAATTCTGCAATTTTTTTCATTTATCTGCACTCATTCAATAATGTTGAATAAGCAATGAAATTTCTGACATATCTAACAATTTAATAGAAGACACTATTTTCCTAAACGTCGTCACATTTACTATCAGCCATGTATTAGGTTCCAGTTCAACAGCTCTTATAATTTAGTTTTGACAAATTGATATCTCACTTATTGTTGAAGTATTTTTCTTATCACATTGTGGTTAGTAAAGGCCCTCTTTTGTTACTGTTTCATCACATTTTCTTCCTAAACTATCACTTCATCTTATGTACAGTGATTGGCTCTGTTTTAGTACCTTTTAAAATGAGTACTAAACACAAGCCATAGATCTTACTGGTTCATATAAAAATGAGTATATTGTTCAGTATTGCAGAGCATGATTGAACATGTCTGTGATAATTCCTGATGTGTACAAAGACAATTCAGTGGCTGTCATTTTTGTGATCACTTAAATGAAAAAATCCTTATCTGCACAGATGGCTTTTCCTGTGTCTTTTAGTGATCTGACTAATTTCCTTGTGCAGTATAAATTGTATATGTTGTAGATAAAATAAGCTGGCTTTCATGTCTAATGATTATATTTTAAAGGAATATTAATATAATCTTAGTATCAATCTTAATGTTTTCTTGAGCAATAGCTAGTTTTAAAAGTTCAATGTACTTTTAACCATTTGATCAAATTATGAGTTCAGATCTTAGCTTAGAATTATCTTTCCTTGATATCATTTGGATAACAAAGTCTTGGTGAGTGAAGTGAGCTAAAAAAGTAATAGCCTCTCTCTAAGATTCCACATAATTGCAGAGCTATGTGTATGATAAATGATTTTTTGTGCTGCTTAAACTAAAGAAAAATGGGAGCTAGTAAAGAAGGCAGGACCACTAGTTTGCTTATTCAGATCAAATGTACTGCGTGCTGCAAGAACGTTAAATTGTCAGAAAGCGTCCTTCTGAATTACCACAGATGCAGATGTCTCCTTCATTCTTCATTCTTGGACTGAACGTTCTCAGCAGTTCTAGCTTCAGCTAGGCTGTGCTTCAGCACAGGCTGTGCAAATCAATATGATGGGGTGTTTGTGAAGCCTTTGTTTTCATCTAAACATGAAATTAACTTATGCAGCTGGATTTTTCTGTGGTGTTTTGAGGGGAGGGTTTGTTTATGTTTTGACTTTAGAAATCCATGCATTGTAATAAAACTGCTTCTCAAATAGCCTTCACCTTGCATGTTATTTCTTTTGCAATTTATGTTTGGGCCTTTTTATTTATGTAAATGCATACTTAGAGCACAAACATGCATTTTGCTCGTTCACTTGTCTTCTGATTGTGATTCTATGTCACAATTACTACAGACCTAAAAATAATTTTTCTGGGTTTTTGTCCTTCAAATTATCTCTTTCTTGATCTTTTATGGGAGAAATAATTTAAATACCTATAGTAGTTTAGATCTTGTGTGGAAATACGAGATGGTGCTCTAAATGCTTTTACTTCAAACAGTTTTAAATGCCTCGTGGAAAAAGAGGAAACTTGTTCAAGGGGTATGTTTTATTCAGAGTGGATACATTTTTGATCACACTGTGTTCAACAGGTACTGCAATATTTCAGCAGAGAAAGTGTATTTGTGTCATTTGCACAAGTAACCAATTTTGTCCAAATTTTCTCGTAGATCTCAAAAAACTAGATTTTTGTCCTGAAGCTTTTTGATTGTATGCTAAATTTCTAAATGCTTTTTATTATTTTCTCTTCACTAGGTCTGCCTGGGCTCTACTCTTAGCTCTTCTCTTCCTTCCACAACTTAAGAGTGTTCTAGCACTCTCGAACCTTCAATAATTTATGTAAATACAACTAAAATAAAGATTATATAATAAAGAATATCTCAAAGTCTCCTATGCAAAGTTCAAGTGGCAAAACCATTCAACAGAATTCAACAAAAGAGTAATTATCAAGTTATCTCATAAGTAACAGTATTTAAGGAATAACTCAACAGTTTGTTGGTTTAGTTTGGTTGGTTGGTTGTTTTTAATAGTTCACCAGTTCTTTGAAAATAAGAGAAAGCAATGGAATAATGGTGCTCAGCCAAGTTTGGAGACCCCATTAAGAATCTAGCAAAACATTTTCAGACTCTGAATGCAATCACGGAAGTATTCCACACTGGCAAATTAGTGTACAACTGGCTATCTGAAGAATGGAAGTTGCTACTGGTAATTCTCAAAGCTCATTTTCTAGTTGCATCTACCTATCACATATGCCTAAAGCTCATTAGCTATAAACCAAACACTTCATTTTGACATGACTTCTGATTACCTTGTATTTCAATTTTGGTAATGTATAAAAAGTTGTAAAATTTACAAAGGCAAGCTGATGGGGACTTGAAAACATTTCACAGGACTAAGAGAAACACTACGAAGTAAAAAAAAAAGATCTAAGGTGAAATTTGACTATAATTAGGGCATAATAATTGTCTTACTTGTTCATGGAGGTTTTTTGGTAGTGCATAAAATTATCAAGCAAAAAACCTGTCAGAAATATGTTGGCAAGAAGGGTTGTATCACCCCAGTGTATATTAAGTATATGAAGAAAATATTAATGGAAATATGATGTTTTTTTGAAATATTGTATTTCCTGTCATGAGAATAATCAAGTTTTAAAGGTCATGCTAGAAAAAAATGCTGCAACATTATCTTTATGTATGTCTTTGGGTTTGCTACATTTGAAAAAAGTCATGAGATGTCTAGTTATAAATCTGATGAGAAGCCAATTCACTGATTCCAAAGAAGTCTCTAAAATAAACTTAAGACTACATTGTAATACATCAAATGAAAGTATAATCAATCTTTTCCCTTGCAGTACTTTGTTTAGTTGGTCATGTTAGTTTAGCTTATAGATCCTAAAAAAAGTTCAAAACATTATTTCCAGGTATAAAATTTTCTACTTCAGGATTCCTTAAAAAAAATTTCTCCCATTATATACAGTGGGATAGAATGATTATCTAAACAGTTTTATAGTATATGACTTGAATTTATTTTGTACTAACATTTTTGTTTACCATTCTTTCTTCTGTATGTCAAGACAGCACAAGCAAATCTACAAGAAAACATTCAGTTAACTTGGCTTTGCCCTTAGTTAGCAAGAGCTTCTGAAACAAAACATTATAAGCATCACTGATTATTCAGAGTAATGTTCCCCTATTAATGATCTAATTTTTTACTACACCTTGCTTTCTTGATTTTGATTTGCTTAGTAATCCCTTGTTAAAATCGAACTATTTATATCTAAATGTCTATGACAGAAAACTAATTTTTCTTTCTTTTCTTTTTTTTTTTTTATGTTTGTTACTCATTGTTAGGATGTGGCTTTGGTTTATGGTAATTCTTGTATCAAAAAATAGGAAACTCTAAAGGTAAAAATAAAAACTTTTTGATTCAGAGCTTCTTCATCTTTCTTGAGAATAGTCTGTGGCATGGATGATCCAGGACAGACAGGAAGCACCCTGAAATAACAAGGGATTCCATAAATTCATAGTAAAATTTTATATCTAAGGAACTAACTAAGGAGTCAGTCTAGGTTTAGACTTACATTCACAACCATTTTCTAACATCCTTAAGTTCTTATACTTGGAGACAGATTCTCAAGAACAACTCAATATAGTTCCCCTGAGATAAGCGAAACTATACCTATTTGCATTCATCATGTTTTTGATATTATTTGATTAATAGTTTTCCTGTAACTTAGTTTTGTGGTTATTAATATTTAATGACATAGAGATATATTTACTTATCTTGTGATTGACACTCAAAAATTTCAGAGTTGTCAGTGTTTTCCCCCACTTTTTTCTGCGTTGCAAATCCTTTCCATAATTGACACAGCACAGGCACTGACTTTTTATAAAGAATCTTTCATGGAAGTGTACTAGACATTGGTCTTGAAACATGTAGTGGTAACTGAAGATGTCATAAGCAAACAAAGCAGAGTTCTTAAAAGGTAGCTGAAAATCCTATGCCTTTCAAATTGTTTGCATTTCATTTTCTTGAATACTTTGATGTCAATTTCACAGTTGTCACAGATACTTCTAAGCTGGCCAATCCTAAATTTATCATCCAAAATGCAAGCAGGAAAAAACCCCCAGTATTTTGTTGGTTTCAGAAAAATCCCTGCTGACTTTATGCATAATGAGGTCACATAAGCCACAGGTGACACCAGTAACAATCTAGGCCAGCCTTCTCCATCTAATGGTGGTTGATACCAGTTCTTTTGCAGAAAAAAGCAAGAGTTCATAATGAACAATAATGACCTTAAACTAAGCTTCTTCCAGACCCATTTCAGATGGTGATTGGTTTGTGCCTTTAGAAGAAATTTGAAATAAAAACTAGTATTGTCTGTTGTAATTTTGAATTATTGAATCCTTTTCTCTCAGACTGTGATAGTGACCTCCTTATATATATTCAGTGTTATGTAGCAGAATATACAGCTCATTCTGGTTGCACTTTGTTTTATTGTTCTTTATAAATGTAAAAATGTGCAAGTTAAATTGGGCAGTTTCATTCCTGTGTTTCTTGTTTCTTCTGCCAGTGATGGATATTTAAGTAATGAGTAAGAGACATTGAGACAACCCTAGCCTTTTGATGACTAGTCTTTCTTGCCATTCATCTTAAGTCTTTTTTTTCCTGTGGCTTTCAGAAAGAGGAAAGGAGAAGGGGGGACCATGAGCTAATCTTATTCTTTTAAAACAACAAATACAATGAATGAGGTGTGATGACTGTGCAATCCTTTTGTGCTTTGCTTTTTGTGTATGAAGTTCCTAAGACTTTTAAGATAGGAAAAGCAAAGGAAACCTGATTTTTTTATTTGATCCTGCTCACACTGGACTGGAGTGGTCCAGCATAACGCTGGAATCTGGATCTGTTTTTTTCTTTTGCCAGATATGAAGTTCACTTGTCCATGTAACTGTTTCATAAGGAGACCTATTAGAGTAAAGCAGTTGCATAATTTTATAAGCTAATTTTCAGCCAGTCTAACAAGGAAAAATCTCAGCCCCAAACCTGTCAGTTTGAGAAGAGCAGTGATTGAAAATAGGAGTTTTAGCTACACTGTAAGGATTGTAATTTGTTGATATAGAAGTTCTATCAGACCTTATGCCAGTGTAGATGGCTTCTTTTGACAGATGGATTTTTTTCTGCTCGTACTACTGCTTTGCCTTTCCATGTGATATGTACTAAGAAGTCAAAAGTCTGTCTAGACCTGTTTGAGACCTGTTTATTAATAGTGAGAAGCAATGTGGAAAGGAAAGAGGGAGGGGTTTTCTTAGTACCTCCTGGCATCGTGCCTGCAGTACTTTGTAGTTCATATGCACTAGGACCATTAGCACAATGGAGGAAAAATAAGCAAGCATTTTCAGTTATATTTGTTGTTAATACACATAACAATAAAAGTACAGCATGTTTATAGACACTGCATGTTGAAAGATGCATTATATGACCCATTGTAATCTATTTTACATGGGATATTTCTCAGATAGGCTGGAGTAAATTTCTTGATTTTTATGAAGTTGCTTTGGATTTGTACCAGAAATACATATGCGTTTCTTTTTTTCACACTGTATATGTCAACCTGTCATTCTCCAAAGCTGCATTGCTGGTATAATTTAC
The DNA here is from genome assembly GCF_964188355.1 of Buteo buteo. NCBI lineage: Eukaryota > Metazoa > Chordata > Aves > Accipitriformes > Accipitridae > Buteo > Buteo buteo. Next base: position 20,670,836 of record NC_134190.1, on the reverse strand, counting down.
TGTGTACCATATTGCTGATGAAAGGTTTATTGCCTGATGAAACTAATTGCTACACATTATGCAATGGTATATAGCTCTTTGAGAAATTTAGCAGTTTTACATGACTATAAAATTAGTCTTTTACTATATAATTAAAATAATTGTGTCTTTGTCCCGATTACTTTATGGTTTGATTGACATGCACACATGCATGCATAAAATAGTTAATACATATAAAAATGAAATTTGCTCTGCCAGCCTTGGTCATTCAGAAATTATATGCTGCAAGTGCAAAATCACATACAGTGTAGTGATTTAGAAAAAGACAATGAAACAGGAGACAGGATTTATAGAGCTCATCCTGTGCCATCTATTCTTACAGATATGGGAGGGAATTTGTAATCCACTCTGCTTTTTCCCGTGTGTGTAAACACAAATAACAGAACAATGATTTGTTTGTGACTGTTTGAAGATGGAAATTATGCCTTGGGGGGAAGTTTATCAACACCATGCAAGGCCTTTGCTGAAGGGAGATGTGTTACTGGAAAAATATATATATAAATACACATATGTACACATGTATAAACATACATGCATGTATGTTTATATATGAATGGATCTTACTTTCTCAGCTTGCCGGGGCTCTGACCAACTGTTTTACTGCAGAAGAGTTAACAAAGAGCAACTGAATTTCAATCCAAACACGGTGGCCTTCTTTTCTGGGTAGTGCAGCTGCCTCTGAAGCAGAATCTACATTAATGACAGCTTTGCCCTTCCATTTGGCAAGATCAAGACTCTTCTTCTGGCATAGGAATACAAAAACCAGCAGGTAGGAGATGCTGATGGTAAGCCTCTATATTTGTCAGATTTTCATTAAAGGGATAAACGTTCTGTAGTCTTTGGCAAAGACCAGTTGCAGCAATAACAGCTGCTTTCCATCACTGCTTCCTTTTCTCTTCTTCCAATTCCTGTCATCATCTTCTGGTTACTTAAATAGGTTCATTCTTCAGACTGTTCTGTTTTAAGAGGCTTTTGGCGTTGTTTGTTTGTTTTTCTTGGGTTTCTTATTGTTTTTCTTCCACTCTGTCACACCTTCCAGTTTCCTGTTGGGGAAGTTAATCTCTTGTGCTGTAATTATCAGTGTTATTTATCTCTTCTGGAATTGATGTGTACTCTGGAAAGCTGCTTAGATATTGTTTGTTAAAACCTTCACCTTCAAGGGTGCTAAAGTAAATGCAGTACAGTGAGGAATTCCAGATTTCTTTATCTTGGAGGTATTTTAATTCATGCTAGTGTAACTTTTTTTTTTTAAATAACTTTTGATGCTTATAATCTTTAGGTGCAACTTCCATACAAATGCATAATTAGTTTTAATTGGACAAAAACCCAAAGCACCACAAATTTGTTTTAACTTCTTAAAAGGCACTCTGTTACTAAACTGCTGAAATGGATTGTCTCCATAACAGGGATGGTTTCAAACTGTAGCTTTTATTTTCCCAGACATTTTAGTCCAAGCATTCAAATTCTGATACTTGGCATTAATTTGAAATAATTTTGCATGGAAGTGTCTTCTGAATGCATATCAAAGCATCAGTAGAATGTCAGTGCAAACCATTTGATTTTAAGGGGAGGGGAAGGAATGCTGTTTGTTTGTTGGTTTTGGTTTGGTTTTTTTTTTTATTTTACCACAGTTGAAATGGACCAAAGAGCAAAAGACCCATTAGTGTGGGCTCAGAGCAGTACAAGAGAGGAGAGCCAATATGGCTGTCTCTCATGTAATGCTGATGATAGCAAAAATAACCTTAGTCAGATAACTGAATGCTGTTGAGCTTTTTGGAGCAAATGGAATGCTTTAAAAGCCAGAATAGATGACTGAGACTTAGAAATAGTTATTAAAAGTGAGACAAAGAGAAAATACATTGCACCAGTTTAAAATTTTAATTCCAAATCTAAATTGAAAATGCTCTTGAAGAAGTTCAGAAAACAAAAGCAAAACCTTTGAATCTTTCCTTATGTTCTGCTTTGTCATCAGTCTTTTCTTCCCCCTTGTAGTTAAGTTAACTTATTTAGTTTTAAACTTCGCCAGTAATTATTAGGAAAGAAGAAAACAAACTGATAACTCAGTAGATTTGAAGCAATTTTTGTTTGTTTTGTTCTGTCTATTCTAGGTTATGGGGTTTTTTTCCTGGTATCTGCACTAGAATTGTGATGTTTCTTCTGTGCTTGCATGTGTTGCTGCTCCAAAGAAATTTTAAAAATGGGAATAGTTGCTGCAATAACTCAGAAAGAAGCAACAGAGGGGTTTCTTCTGAAGTGTATTGTGTACACCTGGTAAGATACTGTATCTGACTATTCAAAAGTCCAGAAGGAAAGTAATCTAGGACTCACGTTTTCACTCATTGTCTGAAAGTTACATATGCCCTTTTATTTACACAGCCTATCATTCCTAGTTGGCTTTATTTAGATATGGAAAAAAAATCAGAAATTTTTTGAGGACTGAGCTATTTGATAGTAAATGGAAAGCATGTGTATGTTAATGCTTTCACAATTAAAAGAAAGCATAAAATACCGTAGCATTTTTGAACAAAATGAATAGCATTTAGACAATTTGGTTCCCAGAGTTTCTAATCAGCTTTTCTTTGAAACAGCTGTGGTATGAATACTTGGTTGACTACCAGAGTGATAATGCCAATTTTAGAAGTATTACAAAATTCTTCTGGGTTTCTCATTTAGCAATTGCACCGTTAAAAGTGGGTCTAGAATACTACAAATTAAAGACTGGCAAGTTTTCCAATCTGGAAATTGATCTGTTATAGGAAGGAAGAATTCTATTCAGAATCTGAATGCTTTAAAAAGAAGTCATCAAAATGTGGAGGCAGTTTCAAACTAGGACATGTACTGGGTGGTTTTTGTGTCCTCCTTATTTTGGTTGATAAACAGTTGAGGCATCTGTTGACATCAGCTAGATGTGGAGTGGCTTGTTATCACTTAAATTGGTGCAACTGTGAGAGAGAGGCTGTCATCAGAGTATATGCTCATCTTGATATTTAGGCCACTGAACTTAAAAGAGAAAAAGGGTCATTAATTTTCTAGTTCTTGGCAGTGTGTAAGTTTGAGCCTCCCCTTTCCTGTCAGAATGAAGGAGTGCTCAGCTTTTTTTTTTCTTCTCATAGGGAAAATTCTATTTCTTTTCCTTCCAGCTTCCCTGATTAGTACAAAAGTAAAAATAAGCTTCAGCTCTATCTTTCAACTCAGAGTAGACAAAGGTACTCTAGCAAGACACAAATGTGTCATAAAGAAGCAAGGTGCTCAAGAAAGAAAGCATGGAAAATGAAAGTGTCCCATTTGCATATGATATGTAGGTCATGGCAAATCTGCCACAGCTCTTCTCATTGGCTTTTATTGCATAAAATCGCACAGATCTTAAAGTAGGAAAAGGAAGAATTATCCTAGCCTTTTCACAGTCAAATGTAAGCACTCAGTCTGGTTCACTTCTCATCCAGGCAAGGAAGATCAGCTTATTTTGACACCTGCTGGCAGCTTAGATGACACCTCAAAAATTAGATTTACAACATGATTAGCTATATGTGCATGTGTGAACTTGGAAGTGGTTGGGGGGCGGGGGGGGCGGGATTATTATTATTCTTCTACTACATTAAGTTGATTGGATTTTGGACTGGGTTGGGTTGTATTTGTATGGAGCCAAGTAGTATACATTTGCTTAAACATGTATCAATACAAATGCATGTAACAAGATAGCTTCAAATCTATGTCTTTGCACTGTATGTAAAATACAAAGCAAAGTGTGTTAGATTGTTAGGCTCTGTTGACATCTAGTGGCTACTGGAGCAATGGCAAGCTGTTTAATCTTTCCGCATTGTATAAAGTTTGTGGGGAGAACAAGTCAAATTATAGTCCTTTGTAATATTTTATTTTTTTCTAATCAGTAAGAAATGTGAAAATAGTTATGCTATTTTAACACTCTCGGTGATTGGTTGAGATCTTCCAGTATAGAGTTTGAATAGTGCTATTCTTGAGACTTGTTACCCTTGGAGAACTGAGGGAAAACTGATTCTTTATTCACAGAGGCCTCTCTCACACTGAATGCCCGGTATTATTTCATCCTTCCATGTGTTCAGTGTGACTCTCTAATCCTTCAGTGATATGACATTTACTTCAGAGTAAACAGCATCAAAGCTCAGTCTCAATTTTATACCATTTCATTCTAATGAAGCAAGGCAAATGATTATCCAGAATTTTTATTAGATTACCTGCAAGGCCCTTGGTAGGTGGCTGAAAGTAGGTTCAGAGAAACTACAGTTTATTAGAAGGCAGTCAGAGGAGTTGGCGTTGTTCCTGTTTGTACCTCTGAAAATACACCTATCTTTTTTAACATTAAGCATGTTATAATTTTTCTCAGAAATAACTGCAGTTGAAAATCTTTACTTTTTTGTTTGTTTGCTTGTTTTTTCATTTGCAGTTACAGAGGGAACAGTTGCCTTCCTATCTTTTCTATGTACGACACTGTAAAATTAGAAACTTTCTTGGATGGAAAAGCTTTTAATGATTTATAACCTTTAATAGGTTTTGTAGAGCTGTGATCTTCAAAACTACCCCTGAATTATCATCTCAATATTCAGATTTACTGGAGGTTTAAAAGACATTCATGTGAAGAACACCTTTAAAAACTCAGTTTTCTGTATCATGTGGACCTTCTGTTCACTGTTTCATGCTTTCACTTTAAATTAACTTCATAAGAATAAAGGTTATGCTTCTGTACTCTTCAATGTGATTATAATAGCCATGGTAGAAAATAAGAAAATCATAAGCTGTTTCTAGTTATCTAGCTATCTGTGAAAGTCTAGACCAAAAAAACAGTCTGGTTTAGGTCTTTCTGTCCTTTTGCCTCCATCAAAATGAAAACTAATTTTATAATAAATTTCTTCTTTTAGTTAAGGCTAGGCAGAAAATAACAGTATCTATGGAAAATCGCATATAGTAATCATGTTTCAGTTTGAATTATGTTTACTCATATTTCAGTAAACAGTTTGAGTAATCTGGCAGTTTATATATTTATAGAATCATAGAACCATAGAATGGTTTGGGCTGGAAGTGAAAGATCATCTAGTTCCAACCCCCCCGCCATGGGCAGGGACACCTTCCACTAGACCAGGTTGCTCAAAGCCCCATCCAGCCTGGACTGAAACACTGCCAGGGATGGGGCATCCACAGCCTCTCTGGGCAACCTGTTCCAGTGCCTCACCACCCTCACAGTGGACAACTTCTTCCTTACATCTAATGTAAATCTATCCTCTTTTAGTTTAAAGCCATTACCCCTTGTCCTATTGCTACATGCTCTTCTAAAAAGTCCCTCTCTGGCTTTCTTGTAGGCCCTCTTTAAGTGCTGGAAGGCTGCAATAAGGTCTCCCTGGAGCCTTCTCTTCTCCAGGCTGAACAACCCCAACTCTCTCAGCCTGTCTTCATAGGAGAGCTGCTCCTATGTAATAAAACTTGGTGGTGAAGAGTTACCCTGTTTACATACATAGAAGCTCTGATACACTAACTTCTGTTTATGTATCTATCTCAACCTGTTTTCATTGTGTAACTTGCAGTTATCTTATGTCCCTACAATTTAGCTGTTTTTTGTTTTTTTTTTAATAATTCCTGATTGTACAGTCAAGCAGATTACTAAGACTTGTTTACTACTGGAAAGGGAGTGGTAATACCACTGTATAGAATATTGTGGGCCAGAAGAGGTACTATACAGTTTAATAGGAAATCATGCTTAAGTAAGTAATTGCTAAAAGTTTCATGTTTTTGGTACAGTACATCAAGCTGTGGTTTCTAGAGGGCAGTTTTAGGGAGGCAATGTATCTGTTAGGAGTTGAATGACAAAACCATGGAGCTAATAATGGAGTTGTCAGTGTCAGAAGTGTTACTGTTTATTTAACAAGCAATTTGAGGACTATTTGTTGTCATTTTATATACTGAAAATAATGGTGGTGATGGGTTGGTTTTAAAGGACAAGCCAAGTTAGTGCAATAAAGTGCTCAAAGTCCTATGCAAGCTACTATTTAAAAGGTACCAGTGTGTAGAAACTTTGAACTCAGATTTTAAAACACACTGGAAACTCCACAGTTTTTCTGTGCTTGGTTTGTCTGCACCACCATCTGTTTTCTAGTTTTTCTTATAGCACAACAACTTAAATATGGAGTACAGAGTACTATATAAATATTCATATTGAGGATACCAGCCTTTGTTACATGTAAAAAGCCAATTTCCTGTTTTTATTATGGCTTGTAGACAAGAGCGCATGTTCCCACTCATCCAGAATGGGAACACCTCTCACATCTGTCATAGGCTTGAAGAAAGACGAGAAAGATATCCTGGTCTCTGGATTAGTATAAGCAATTTGCAAATAACAGGCAAATCAAGAAATCAAAAAACCATGTATTTGAATAAATTGTACATTAGTGGGTACCAGTGAATCATTTCATGAAAGAACTAAACAAGTTTAGAGCTTTAGTTCTTTGGAACTAGTAAAATTTAATATATTAAATGTTAGACTACAGTCTAAAATAAATTCCTTCTTAACTAAATAGTAATTAACCCCCCCCCCATCTTTCTAGACAATTTAGTAAACCAAATGAATATTCATCTACCTGATTTTTATTTTTTTTTCATTCTTCCAGGGCACTTTTTGGTCAGGGTTTTCTGAATCTTTAGATTTTTTTTGCAGCCCATCATCTCCAAACTGGAAGGCAAATTCTCAAGTCTATTTACATTGTTTTCTGTTGCCAAACAAAAATGTGTCCTTCACTTGTTTTCTATTTCAGTTCTTCTTATGCCTTGGATATGCATAGGATATGCACCCTTATGCAACTAGGATCCTTCCCACAATAAAGTGACAGTGACCAAGAGTGTTATCTTTATTTGTATTATAGTATTGCTTTCTTCCAGTGCAGCAATGGACAGAGTCCCCTCATCCCATCAGGTAACCAATCTGCCAGCAGTTACCTGTATCCTCTGGGGACCCCCATCAAGCATCCTTGGTAGGAGAGTGGGCTGTGTGTTCTGAACCACAGCATTTCAACGTTCCTCAACCTCAGCATATACTTGGTTTTCTATTTCTGTGGATGGGCTTGCTTGCTCTATGACCCTCCAGTTTTAAGATGAGTTATATATAGATCACAAGTGGCTTTCCACTTGTTACCTGCAATCATACTGTTAGAGCTTGCAGAAAATGCTGAAGTACTGTCCCTGGAAAGTCAGATCTGGCCTCTGTTAGATCGTCTTCCTCGTAACAATTCTCAGCACTTTCCGTTCCTCACCAGTTTAATTGTATGTAGATTACCGATTTCATTTGTACCTTTAAGGTGTTTTGTTGGACTTAATACATTTACAATTAGTTTACAGCACATCCTTACTGTGAGGTCACACTTCTTAGTTACTGAGGTTGGATGGTAAAATCTGACCTGTTAGTTTCCTGACTTGTCAGGCAAACAGCGTTTGGTTTATTTTATCTCTGCAGACTTCTGATGTATTTAGCATATAAATTATTCTATCTTGACAAATATTCTAATGCTGTTTGAAGTTGCTATAAGTTGAATGAAATTTCAGTGTAAACTTAGCTCGTTATCTTATTTTTTTAGCTAATAGCAGTTATCTATTTCATTCACCTGTGACTATTCTAAAGCTTCATAAACAAAATAATATGAGCTAAAATAATATGAGCTAAAATCATGTTTATCTAGTATCGCTCTGGATACCAGTATTTTGAAGATACTGGAGCAACAAAGCAGATGGCAGCTTACATCAATATTTCACACCTCTGATAAGAGATAAAGTAGGAGGATTCATAATAAAGTCTCTGAAACTTCACATAGGGCCTTAGTGTATGTGTTTCCAAAGAAAAATACTGCATCCAGTTTCCAGAGACTTAGTAAAGGGAGGGTGTCTTTGCAGTATCGATAAATTAAGAAAGCAGTATAAATAATGAGGGACACGTATAAAGAAAATGTGCAGTGGAGGACCTGAGTCTGCAATGACAGTAAGGCATTTCATTAAATGAACTATTCTACTATAACCCAGATGAAATTCTGACAGTATTTGAATAAACATTTGAAGGCTAACTCCTGTGGAGAATGCAGTGCACAAAGCAGTCTATTGAACTGTCAACAGATAGGTACTGTGAAGACATAGGGGTAGTTCTAACTATACCTGGAACTTGTAGTAAACTGAAGACAAGTTAATCAACAAGCCAAGTAACGTGAAAAAAATGCATGTAGGTTCTGAAGGCTAAGCATAACAGCATTCTTTGTGGGAACTAATGGAACTTTCAGTGCAACAAAATACACCATCATTGTATTTATCGGATGTTAAATGTAATAATGAAATTATAGAAGCAATGCATTTTTTGCCTATATATCTTGTTCCTGGAACGACTCCACAGCAGTGCTAAGGAAGAGAGTGATGAGTAGGCTGAGACAAGTAAAACTATAAGGCAAAACGAGATAAAGCTACCTTGAAAAAAATGTTTTCCAGTGTTGTTTGTGGCAGTGACATTTCATTTAAAATACCTGGGGGGCATGGTGGTATGGTGTGAAGTTTTAATTTTAGAATGCTTCTAGTGGAGTTTATCAGTGTTTCAGGGATTAGGATAGAACTTTTTTTTTTTAACATTAGATTATTTCAAGGTGTAATTCCTCTTTATTTTGAGTAACAATGAGAAAACCATACAGAGTTATAGCACTATTTTACTTCATCATCTTAATTTTTATGGCTGGAAAGACTTGTTTTTATATTCTTCATACTCTACCCTGTAGATAGTGATAATTCATTGCAATGTTTCTGAGCTAAGGGCAAACTTCTGCTTCTGTCAGACTTCAGGCAGTTTTATGTTAGGTACCCTAGCTAGTTTTTCTTTCTGCCATCACCAATCATCTTTGTGCTCGTCATCGAGTAACTACTGTGTACTTGTCTTACAAAGACTGCCAACTGAGACATCAGATTGAGCTCTGTATCTGTAAAAGAAAAATTCGGCACCCCTGGGATCAGTAAAAGCACTTGGAAAAGTGGTAGGCTAGTCAACATCAGACAAACTAGACTTATCCTTGTGGTATACTGTGCTATACTTAAGGATACTTTTTTCGTGATATAGGATAAGGTCACTGCACTTCCCAATGACATCTCTGACCAGATGGTTGATGGCAGATGAGGGAGAAGCATAAGAACTGCTGCATATAGGAACAAAGGACATCAGTACTTCTTAGTCTTTGCTATCACAAGAAGAATGTATACAGATTTAGCAAATAGAAGTACAGATACCTGGCATAAAGTGGCATCCTAAATATCTCAGCATTACGATAGTTTTTTGGATCCAGCTAGGGTTCCCATAAAGACTGACCAGCTAACTTAAATAATATGGCAATATCTGTCATAACATTACCACAGAAAACAGATCTATTTCTCTCAAAAAAAGCACTTTGGCATTTCCGTACACAGGTACCTTGGTCATGTTTAACAACAGAATTAAAATCCAGAAGACTTTTTGACCTTAACTTTTAGGGCTAGCTTGATCTTCTCTGGATGAAATCCTGGCCTTTGGACTCTGTTTAGCAATTGGTGACATGTTATCTGTCCCCTATCTAACTTTAATACCTTGGACAGAAGACACTTATTTAAAACTCCTATCTGAGAACAGGGTAGTGCTCAAGAAGATAAAGTCAAAGAGCCAGTTAATAACTAAAAAAACCCTCTACAAGTAGACCATTGAGCCACTGCAGCAGGATCTGTGGTACTGCTCTAGTAATGTAAAGACCATATGTGGATTTAGACCCTGAATAATTGTAGAGAAAGAGGGGCTGCAATTGAAAATCTATGCTTAGACTCAAGTACTCAGTAATACAACTGGCACGTCCTGTTCCTTACAGGACAGACCTCCTCTTGCTCTCTCAATAGACATATTTCAATAGAGTATGGGTTTTTTTCCCTATATGATACATTCTAAAGCTGTGATGGGATTTGCTTGTCAGGAGAGCTAAAGCATACACTGCATGTTTAATGTTAAGAGAATGAATATATTGTATTGCTTCTAATGTTTGCTGTATTACAGGATAGTATTACACATCTACTTTGCTTTTCAGACCCTTTGTAACTATATCTGACACACTAGAAAAATTTCACTTCATCGTATGCATGTCACCTTTCTTCGGAAGCAAGGAGATACATCTCCAAAGCACAAGCAGTTAATTAGTCTGAGAGCTACAAGACAGAAACATGGAGTTTTCCCCAACCTTACACACTTAGTAGCAGTAGCTAGGTCCAATGCCAAAACTGGGAGAACAGTAATTGGTTGTTGCTATTGAAACCTGTTTTTTTTGTTGCCCAGAAAAAGGTACACCTTGTTATTCTCCCTAGGATATCATCTCTGAAGAATTATTGACTCTATATGCATCAAAAGGTGTGATTCTTTGAGGTGTGTAATGCAGCATTGAACACACTAACTTTTTGTTTAATCCTTAAAAATAAGTAATCTGGGATTTGTGCAGCTTTTGCAACTGAATACATGTCTATCTATACACATACCAGGGATTACTGTCTTTAGAGTGTTTAAAGACTGACAAGTCAGGTGAGTTTCAAATTTCAGAACAACACTGGATTGACAATAATTAACAATACACATTGCTAATAATTAGTTCTTACCCATTATCCATTATCTTCACTCCATATAGAATACAATTAGTCTTTTAAGAGTTTATCTACAATTACCTGTGAGTATGCTACACCAGAGAGTTGATGACATAAAGCTAGCATTGATGACTGTGATCCTTGATGGTCTTAGCTGTGGAGATCAAAGTAATGAGGCTTGAGAACTCTCAGTGAGGGAACTGCTGTGGGCTACTTCTTTACTCCTGCCTTTCCAGTTTCATTCTTTTATGTTCCTCAGCCTCCTCCCCAGAGGAAAATAGGGAGAATCTATCTGCTTCTGACATAGCTTATCTTAATTTTTTGGATCAGGACTCATTCTGGTTTTCTCAGTCATTTTTCTTGTTTGTTCTGCACTATTATTCTGGTTGCACCAGACACACTTCTGCAGGATTATCTTGGTTTTACCACATATCTTTCCTGCTTGCTTTCATCCTTGGTTCTCATCTTGCAGATTTTACTATGTCCATGCTTTCCTGTACCTTGTTTGGACAACTATACCACAAGTCCCTATTTGTCCTTTTGTGGTTGCCTATTATTTATACTTAGTGGCATTACAGTGTTAACAAAAGCTTATGTACAGTCACCTGTTATGCATATTTCTATGCCTTGGTTCAAGGGAAGCTGTGGTGGGTTAGCCTTGGCTGGCTACCAAGTGCCCATCAAGCCGCTCTCTTAATCACCCCTCCTCAACAGGAGGGTGGAGAAAATACAATGAAAAAGCTCCTGGATCAACATAAGGACAGGGAGACCACTTATGAATTACTGTCATGGACGAAACAGACTCAACTTGGGGAAATTAATTTAATTTATTGCCAATTAATAACAGAGTAGGATAGCGAGAACTAAAGATAAAACCAAAACCACCTCCTCTCCATCCTCATTCTTCCCAGGTGCAACGTCAGTCCTAACTATTCTACCTCCTCCCCGTCCCCACACGATGTAGGTGGAGGAATAGGGGGTTGTGATCAGTTCATAACCCTTCGTCTCTACCACTTTTTCCTCCTCACACTGTTCCCCTGCTCCAGCTTGGGGTCCCTGCCACAGGATGCAGTACAGATATCTGCTCCGACATGGGCCTTCATGGGCTGCAGAGGGACAACCTGCTTCACCATGGTCTTTTCCATGGGCTGCAGTGGAATCTCTGCTCCAGTGCCTGGAGCACCTTCTCCCCCTCCTGCACTCACCTGGATGTCTGAAGTTGTTTCTCTCACATTCTTCTCACTCCTCTTTCACAGCTGCTGTACAGAATTTTTTACTCTTTCTTAAATATGTTATCAAAGAGGTGCCACCACCGTCACTGACTGGCTCAGCTTTAGCCAGTGGTGGGTCTGTTTTGGAGCAGGCTCTGTTGACATGGGAGCAGCTCCTGGCCTCTTCTCACAGAAGCCACCCCTGCAGACCTCACCCCCACTACAAAAACCTTGCTACATAAACCCAATACAGAAGCAAATGTCAAATATATCTTGCTTAATCTGCTTCTGCTTCAGGAGTGCACGTTGCTTATCTTAGAAGATACCTACTCAGGATTTGAGACAGAACGTCACTGTTAACTAGTTACTGCATATTACATCAGAAACCAGTGAGTTGACAGACCTGATTTATTTCCATTGTCCTGAGCTCAGACAGGAAATGTGAACAGGAGTGGGAGCAGGTATATGTACCGTGGTCCACACTTAGTCTTCATTTTATTTCTGCTGAGGAGCACTAAGCTTGAGTCCTAAGGGAACTGGGGAAGAACAACAGCCAGTCCATATTTCCATACTATATTTAAAAAACCAAAACCAGAACTCAATATACAAACAAAGCCAAAACCAACCAAATAGGATCATAGGGGATAAAGGAATTATGTGATGAAAAGCAGATATGAGACTTCTAAAATAGTAACCAATATGATGAGAACAACTGCATGTAGGATTTGCTTGTACTTCTGCATAGATCTAAAAATGAAAGTAAACTGCAGCAGCCTTTTCTAGGCTTTTCAGTTTTATCCTACAATATGTTTCTGACTAATATTGCTTGAAGTCTTCAAATTATTTGAAAATCAATTATATTGGAAATCAGTTCTTTAAGAACAGAGAATCACACTAAATGAGGAATTAGGGCAAACAGTTATGTTGCTAAAAGTCTGTGTTTATATTTTATAATCTGCTGTCCAGCTCTTAGGTGTTATGAGTACATGTCAGTCAGATGTAATTACATGCCTACTTTATCATTCAATACTATCTGAATTAAAGTGATTTCATCACTATCATAATTATGTGAGTGATGCTATTTATTCACCAGTCTTTCATATGGGTGCTCCTGATTTCAACTATACTGAACTCAAGTGACTGCATTTCTTTTCTAGTACCTGGGAAAACAAAAGGGTTTGCATAATCAGGCATCATACCACGCTCTCTCCTCTTTGATGGCTAAGTGACTCTACAATCTGTGAAGAATCTATGCCTGTTGGGACTTGTTCTTTTTGATGCAGCTGTTCTTTATTCAACCTTGAATTTGCACGAGATATGCATCTAGTAGCTATATTTTCATGCCACAGATAAAAGTAAAAAACCCTTATATTTTTATTTTTAATACATTATTTCAACACTTTTTCCCTTCAGATATTTTCAGACTTTGTGTAGCAACAGTTTGATCATACTGTAGTTCATACTTCAATAGTATCTTCTGATTCTTGTTAATGTTTTTAACATTTTAATGGAACTTTAAGGGAAGAAAACCTTTTTTATTTGTTTTCTTTAAAGAAAAGCAAGTAAAGGTGTGAAATGATTTTATAATGAATTTAGAAAATAAATTGTATGTCTAGTTTGCCTGAAATATTCTTAAATTTGCCTATTTCTACATAGGCTTTGTAGTAAAACAAAAAACCCAAACCAAGGAAAACTTTACAACATGAAAAGAAATCTATTTCTAAAAGTTTATTTACTAAGTTCCTTTTTATTTCTAATCACTCTGCATTAGATGCATTCTGTGAGACCAGGGATATTGGGTCATCACTGAAAATTTAGAGTGTAGTAGGAATTGCTGTAGTTAACCTAGTTTCCCTGAATAAACTGTGAATTTGAGCTTCATACTCCAAAAGAAATATTTGCATCTTCAAATGGATATAATCCATTTACTGGTAAGTATAGCAAGCTCTTCTCTGAAATCTCACTGTCCCATATGCAAATGTAAAATTTGCTTGCTATTCCTTTGATGTTGGTATTGGAATCAAGGAGGTGTGCTAAACTTGAATCAAAATACCATGACTGTGGATAACAGGAAAGTAGCCAAAGCTTTTCTGGAATAGAATAATTAAAGGTAGTGCTCCATACATGAAAGGTTGAAGAAAAATGTTTTAAAAATTCCTTCCACCTCTAGAGGGAGAGGCTTGTCTTTAATTACTGGAATAAAATAAAGCTAACTCTCTGTCATATGGTTTTCTGAGTAGTGATTGTACTCAAGTAGATATCTAAACCTTTGGGGGATAGGGGAAGGTACTCTGCAAAGGTGCAAGTTTTTATCGTTTACATGAAAGCCTGAGTAAAATGTCATATATTATTGTTACTATATGGAGTGTATATATACATATAAATATCTCTCTATATATATATCATTACTATACTGGAGTATAATGGTCATCCTTACAAATTCCCCAAAAAAGGTTTTAAAAAAAATCCTCAGAAATTTTCTATTTGGCTTGTTAAAAGAAAGGATGTTGAGGAAGGATGTAATTAGCTAGACAGACAAGAACTATTTGGGTCCCTCCACAAGCTGCAGCTTCCTTCAGGAAATAGCCACCTGCTCGGGCATAGGGCCCACCACAGGCTACAGTGCAGACACCGGCTCCACCGGGGTCTCTGCCGGGGCCGCAGGGCCATCTCTGCCGGGGAGGGGGGCCTGGAGCACCTCCTGCCCTCCTCCCGCTCTCCCCTCGGGGCTGGCAGGGCTGTTTCTCACCCCGTTTCCCTCAGCCCTTTTGCCCTTTCTTCCCCAGGCTTTCCCCGAGGCTGAGGGGCTCAGCTGTGCCCGGCGGTGGGGCCGCTGGAGCCGGCGGGAACCGGCGGGAACCGGCTGGGGCCGGTCTGGCCCGGGGCAGCCCCCAGTCTCTCCTCACAGAGGCGGCTGCCCCTGCAGCCCACTCTCGCTATCAAAACCTGGACAGGTGGACCTAATACAAATACTTTTTTAATATAGAAGCCTTTCAAATCCATCTGTAGTTGCATATTAGATTTATTATAATTTTTTAAAAATAGGTTGGACATAGACATCACGTCCTTTCGTCTTCCCTCTTCTCCCTGTTTTTATACACACACACAGACACACACACACACACGCCCCAGGGTATTTTTTGCCTGCATTTTTAGGGTATATTTCAGAGTTTTCCAGAGATAATTTTGGATGCCTTCATCAGGTAAAATAAATGGTTGCAGCTTCCTTGTGTCTTTGTAGCAGGTGAGAGTGCTACTCCCTGTGTGGTGGCTACTCCAGGCCACGTCTGCCTTGCCTTCCCTCACCTATGAGGAATGCTGCTCAGATGGGCTCCTACTTAACCCACATCACAGGCAGAACAGTTTCAGTGCTTCACAGGGTGATGTGTGGCATAGAACGATAAATGTACTGAAACACTCAAATCATGTACTGAAATCAGAAGAAACAGGGAGATGATGAGAGGGGGAATACGGGAGAACACAGGGAACACACAAATCTGAGCTTCTCTAGCACTGTTGTTTATTCCATGCCATGTATGAGTAGTTTTGGGTCAAATCAAGTCTGTAGTTAAGGCTTCCTTAGTCAAATATTTTTTTGTTCAGTGTCAGAGCTTGATGAATGAACCGAAATTTTTTTTAAAAAATTCTCTAGTCTGTTTTGTCCATTAGTTCAGCATCAAATTCCGCTGGATTAAAAAGAGTCCTTTTACATTCATCTGCCTCTTCATTGGTATGCCTTTGCCACATTATTCAGTGTGTGCACGCAATACTTCTGGGTTTGATCTGTCATTAGCAATGCTGAGAACTCGTACAATTTTCTGAGCACTGTCATTTTAAGTAAGCATTAACGCTTCATGTTGACTGATGGCAGTAACTGTGACAAAACATTTCTTGATATGCTAGTAGAGAAAGTATAGTACTTTTCAACATGTCTTATGAGTGCTATAAATTAAATGTCGGTGTATTCATTAAGGTTCTTCAGAAACTTGAATTCTGTGGAGAGTTCTTAAGGCATTTATAAACTCACTGTATTCTTCTCTTGGTTAAAAACTGCATCTTTTCAGAGTAAATATTGTATACGCTATATTTAAGTCAAAAGTATACTTGTTTTAATAAAAACTTTAAGGTATCTATGGCTGACTGTCTTGGAATCTGTTTTATGTTCTATAGCAACAGCAAAAAATAAGTAGAGAACAAACTGTTTGTTTGTTGTCCTGTGCGCCCCCCCCCCCCCCCCCCCAAGGTTTTGGTGAAATATTCTTAGTCAGGGAGAAAAAAAACTTTATTACATCCTAGGACAAGAACAAATTTTTCTGCATAGTTGAGTGGCACTTTTTTGCAAAACTACATCAAACTTAATTAAAATTCTAGCTTTAAAATATTGAAGCATTCAAGCTGAGAATTTGAAACTATACATGAGTGCCTCATTGTCAATTCTGAAGCTTGCCCTGCTAAATTATCTAGCTTTAGTTGATTTCTGTTCCTACCAGAAAACATGTAGTTCACTTAAAAAGTGGGTTGAATCTATTTTTTTGTGAAGTTTATAACCAAAATGATAAAATCTACTTTCCACAAATATTTTAATCAGTTGACCTTTCTGTGCTCTTCTGTTTGTATTATAGCCATAAGCTACTGTATTCCTGCTAAGAAATATGAAAACTGATGAGGAAGCTTTTTAAAAAAATTGTATTAAGGTATTAATGTTTTAAATTAATATTTTTAAAGAGCTAAGAGAGATAAGAACACTAATAAACAATGGTCTGGAGCTTTAACCCTCATGAAACAATGTATACGCCAACTGACTACCTTTGACAAATAGACTTTTGGAATAAAAAGGTCTGTTTCTGAAATAAACTACTTGATCTCCAGAACAAAACTGCAGATGGCTTTGGTAGCAAATCAAGACAGCTGAATGCCTCTTCTGTCCTTGTATCACAGTAATTCCTTTCTGTCCCTCTCGATATTATCTGTGAAATAGAGGGAGAAAACTGGTTGCTGCATCAGTAACCATCAGTTGATTTGATATGGTGGAATAAAAGACTTTCTGAGAGTAAGGGATGAGGCAGATAAATTGAGAAGGAAAGCAATATCAGCATCTAGAAGAGCAAGCATAAAGTTAACATAGAGATTTGGAAGTAAGAAAAATCTGAAGAGCACTACTGATTGCATGGTGAAAAATGAAGAGGACAACTGCCTACTTCTGGTTCTTGAACCACTGCAGAATGTTTTCTTGCATTGTATCTTCCTTCTGTTTGCTAGTGCCACTGTTTCATCTGTGAAAAAATATTTAATAATTTGAGGAAAATACCAACTTTGTTAAAAAAAAGACCAATGTGTGTGCATGCAAAACCACTTGCTAACATTTCAGATCAGTTTTTTTTAATTTTTGCTATTTTAGAAATATGTTGTAGGGGAATATGAAGCCTCTAAGAAAATTTATTACCCATTTTTGTGTATTTCCATACTATTTATATCATTCTGTAATTTATCCCCCTTTGTAAAAAGCCTGGCTGCACCTTCTCAGTAACTCCTCATAGGTATTGAAAGCTGCTCATGCTTCCCCCGAAGCCAAGCTGAACAAGCGCCAGAGCCTCAGCCTCTCCTCACTCGCCAAGTGCTCCAGCTCAGTTCTGCTTGGGGGCCCTCTGCTGAACTCACTCCAGTTTGTCAGTCTTTCCTGAGCTGAGGAGCCAAAAACTGTACAGAGTATCCAGATGCGTTCTCACAGTGGTGAGCTGAGGGGGATAATCCTTCCCCTTGATGTCACAGAATCATGGAATGGTTTGGGTTGGAAGGGACCTTAAAGATCACCTAGTTCCAAGCCCCCTGCCATGGGCAGGGACACCTTCCACCAGACCAGGTTGCTCAAAGCCCCATCCAACCTGGCCTGCAACACTTCCAGCGATGGGACATCCACAGCTTCTCTGGGCAACTTGTTCCAGTGCCTTACCACCCTCACAGTAAAGAATTTCTTCCTTATATCTGAGCTAAATCTACCCTCTTTCAGTTTAAAACCATTACCCCTCATCCTATCACTACACTCCCTGTTAAAGAGTCCCTCCCCATCTTTCCCATAGGCCCCCTTTAAATACTGGAAGGCTGCTGTAAAGTCTCCCTGGAGCATTCTCTTCTCTTGGTTAACAGCTCAAAGAGATGATGGGAGGGTGGTAGTATTTTGGAAAAGGTTCTTAGAATCTAAAAAACAAAACAATTTCGGTTGCCTATTTACCAAGATTTATTTCTGTTTGTAGAAATCTGGAGTTAAAATTCTTGACAGGATGAAAGTAATTATTTATCTGTAGAAAGATGTTTCAGATGCTTTGCTAATTTTCCTTGAAAACCTGTGCTTAATTAATTAAACTTTGAAACTGCTACTTACCCCTTGATTGCAATTAGCAGAGCTCTTTTACTGCTGTTAAGGCTTACTGCTACTCATTTTCTTCATTCTTTGACCAGATGCAGCACCTTTACTGGAATACCTTTTACCAGGACTTACTTTTCTAGTTATATAATTATGAATACCAAGGGGGTATGTTCATTTTACTTTGTCTTTATGGAGTAATGCTTATAGCTATCAGAAAGATTGTACAACTTGCATATTATTGAGTATCCCTCATATAGTAAAGGTACACGTTTGTTTTCTCCTTTTTAATTCTTGCAACACTTCCATTTTGCTCTTCTTTGGATTTGCTGTCTCCTCTTTAGTAACTCATTCATTCAGATTACTGGTTGGAAGATTTGGAGGGAAAAAAAAAATCCTACTTGCATCTCTTTAGTTAGTATATAACACAACTGAAACCACCCAAAAGATGACTGTTGAATCTTCTTTTATAACTATTACATATATGATGTTAGCTGTTACTTCAGCTTTTTTATATCAACATGATCATGGTGAATGCTACTTGACTTGGGGGGCTTGAAAATTTCTTCTGTGGTGGGAAAGGGTCCATCAATACCTGGTTTATTTCAGGAGCGTTGATGTCGATTCCGCAGAGAGAAAAAGGAGATTTTCTAGAATATGTTAGAGACTTATATAGAATATAAGAGGCTTTAAATGGGAATCTGGAAATGTAACGGTTGAGATTCTTTACATTTTATCATTGACAAAATATCTGGAATTTTGACTCCAAAATACTTGCCTGACAAAGCTAGTACTTTTAAAATTAACTTGTGTGTTATACCAATTTGCCTGTTGAATTCAGAAAGTATAACTGATTTAAATATAAGTTTCAAATCTGCACCTTCCATGACTTCATACAATTCAAGGTTGGTCATATGGCTGTTTTGAAGGCAGCAGTGTGACAGTGTGATTGATACAGTTAAGAACATTTCTAGCCAGTCCAAGTTGCAGCATGCACTTGTTTGATCAAAACACTGCCTTACTCTTGATGTTACAAAAATAAAAAACGTTTATTTAGGAGCATGTAAATTCTAGCATTCAGAGGCGATTTTTTTCTGCATTGAAAGCCTATTTTGCAGTGTAGTCATGGGTCATTGATAGCACTGCACAAGGCACATTTGCAAGGGAAGGACTTAAGTGATTGATAAACTAAGGGGATTTTTCAAGAAGTACTTTAAAGAAAAATGCATATTCATGATAGTCTTACTTTATAAGAAGAGTAAATCAGTGTGAGAGCTAGATTTTTAAAGCATGAAGCACTCAGCTTTAACTGGGGAGTCAAAGAAATACCTATATGGTGTTAAAAGGAGGGGGTGGTCTGGGGTTTGTTAAATGGAGGCCCACTGAAATTAACTTTTCTTATGTTGTCTGTATTACAATTAAAAAGAAAATTGTAGTGTTATACATTTGTCTACACATACATGTTTGCTCTACAGGAAAAATGTTTGTAAGAGTAATTCATAAACATCTGCGGCAAATCACCTACATTCTGGTGTATTTCTATTTGTAACCATGTGTTGGGAAGTGAGCATGCTGGCAGGAAGAAGGAAAGCTATGGTTTCTGCTGGTCTCAGGATACTAGCAGCCTGCCTAAGCCTCAGATAGGGCACAAAAACTAGGAGAAATAGCAAAGTGTCTTTTATCTCTGTGTACCAGGCAAAGGAAGCATTTCTCTTCAGGTATGAAAAAAAAGTCACATTTTACTTATTAATTACTTTCAAACTGGTACTGATAATTTATGGTCCTAAAAAGCCTGCAGCAGCATTTGTGGTCTGTTTATTCCCAGTGTCCCTGAACAGTCCCAATTTGTGGTGAAAAGAGGAATCGGAAAGGTATGTAAAAATTTAAAGTTTTTTACCTTTTTTTAAATTTTTTTTTCACTTATGTGTGTACACACTGTGTAATTGCTTTTCACAGAAATACCTAATAAAAGACATGAAAAGCAAAAGAAGAAATAACGGCAGCACATAAATGAAACACCAAAGATACAGTTGCATAAAACAGATGTGAATTTTTAAATCATTTCTGATAGAGGAAGCTTCTGAGAGTTACTGAAAAAATGTTTTAAGTCAAAGCTTGAAGGGACAAAGGAATCTGCCTTACTGGGGCCACTTTAAAGAAATTTAAAACAAATCTATACCTCATAAGTAACTTTTTCTACACTTCAAAATTAACTGATACCATCATCAGTGCTGCTTATTATAATCATGAAGAAGATTGCATTCTTCTAACTGAAGTACAGTTGTATCCAAAGTAAGTAACTGTTTGGCACTGTTTAACCTGAAAGAAGTTTCTTACTTCTCTTCTAAGTGATACTCAGGAATTTGGTTCAATAATTATTTTAACTTTTAAAATGGAACTTTTATCTACAAACCAGGAGAAATCACTGCTGAAAGTATTCCAGCACACATGCTTGACAACACTACTAGTGACGACCTCATATATTTCCAGTGTGGTCCTACTCTACTCTGTCGACCATAGACAGTAACAAAACAATAAAAGAAAGCAGCAGTGGGATTCAGGACTGATAGAAGAACATGCCAGGAGGATGGTAGACAACAAGTAGAGTGGGAGGTGTGTTTGTTTTGCATTTTGGGTGGTGGTGGTGTTTTTTTTAATGGTAGACTGCATTCTTTGAATTGTTTTCAGAATTCAAAGGTATCTTACAGGACAAGCTGAGGTGGTATTGCTGAAGTGGTGGTGTTCTCTTACAGAGAGGAAGGGCTGTTTCAGTAACATTTAGGAAGCCATTTGTGCCTACAGCCTTCTTTAGGAACCTCCCAGGAATTCTTCTACAGAGATACAGGGCATCATGATATGACTACTCCTGCAACGTCAGGAAAAGTAGGATGAGGAAAAGGATCTGGTGCTTTCTAGAAAAACCTTAGTACCATAAAATGGATAATGCCAGGTGCCTGCAGAAGCGGTGTCCTCTCTCCATAACTGCAGAAAATTTCTTTTGTTCTGGAATGAGAGCTGGAGTGCTAAGTGAACCAGAGCTTTTAGCGTGTTGAGCAAAAATACTTTGCTTTCAAAGTCCATATTTAGTTTTTCCTGGTCAACCCCTGTAGGACCAGTCAAATGTTGCTGAGTCCAAATCAAAGATGAATTACTATTCAGGAGGAATAATATTTTGTGCAATCTCAGTCTTCATAGTACATAGAACTGCTGTGTGACAGACCAGTTGAATTAATCAAAGGCAGAGTAAGTAGGGGAAGCACTAACAAATATCGTCCTTTTGGATATTTATTACTAAAGGTTACTACTAAACTAACTGTTCTGGATACCACAAGTATATAGTTTTGGAACAATCATGCTATGTGCATCCTGGTTGCAGGTTCTTCTACTTTGCTCTACTATAGTGTCCTATTACCCAGAGAGGTTCTTAGAATGAAAGTCTCTACTAAAACAGCTGAGATGTGTAGTGAGACACTGATGCTGACTTAAAATTCTATTCCCCCCTTCCCCCCCACCCCCAGTACAGCTCCAGTTTTTGTTAAGGTTAATATATTCTGCAGTAAACATATCAGCCTCGGCAAGATTCAGTCCTTTCATTTTATTTAAAATTATTAATATCTAGTTATATGTTTTTATTTAAGGTTTGACAGGATTTTTCTACTGATAGATAATTTATGTTAGCACTATATACGGGGGATGTGACCTTACTCACTACCCAAAGAAAACTACATTAGCACTTTAACAAACCTAGTTAATTGAATTGTGTTTGTTATTTTTTCTCGCAATGACTTTTCCCGAAAGGATGAGGTGACAGAGAATGCTAATGTAGAATTGTTCTGTGAAACATGATAGTATGCTGTAAATGTTTGACCTTTCCATCATTTAAGCAGTAAGACACTCCAGGGTCTGCTGTTGAAGCATAATATTAACACAGCTCACCTACATTGAGTTTCATATGCATGCTGGTATCATACAGTAATGGGCACCCTGGAGTGTTTTATGGAAGTATAAAATGCCAGATAAATTGTTAGAGGGGGTTTCTTATGTCTGTAATGTTTTTAAATGATTAACACAAAGTTATAGTTAAAAACAAAACAAACAAAATGCTTAACCATGAAGAGCTCCTAAAAAAATCCAAAGATTTCTAATTATTAATAATTATATCTATTTGTTGGTATTCAAAGGCCAACTTAGCCTAGGGCATGTTGCCATAAGCTCTAGTATAAATACATAGTAGTAGAGAACCCCTGTCTGGAGAGAGACTAATTGAAGTAGATAAGCTAGCTAGTTTAGTATTTATGTGTAATTACTAAATAGGATTAAACATATATGCAATCACTTTACTTCCAGGTTTCTGTATTCTCAAACTACTCAGTAGCTCAGTTCCATTTGACGTCTTACTTTCCAGGGCTTCGACACAAATGTGTATTTTTACCTCTTCCTAATGTTTTACTGTGTCCCTTGCCACCATTAGTTGATAACCTCTTTTTTTTTTTCATTTTTCCTCTTTTGCATGCTCTTTTCATGTATGAATTTCCCTTGCCTCTTTGTATTCAGTAAGTGTCTTAATAGAATTTAGAAACAAGAAGAATATATAAAAAAGTTCACCTAATAATTTAATTGGAAATCCTGTTATATAGGCCTGAATTTGCCTTATACTTTTATGTTGCAGCCGTTATTTTGTTTGTAGACCTCACTTCTTGGGGAGTACAACTTACCAAATTACAAAGATAGTTTCGATCTTGTAAATATAGGTAGAAATATTTCCAAAAGAATAGAAAGACAGTAGGAAACCTGTTGTCAAGTTATCATATGAGTTTGCATGTGCTCCTGTGTGGTGTCACAGCTTCTCCCTCACCCACATCTCTGATAGGCTATACATAAAAAATAATTATTCTGTGGATCAGCAACTTGGAAGTGGCTATCTCTTTAATCTTTGAATGCTCACTTTTTATGGTTGATTCCCTGAACTATACTACTTGAACTATAATTGTAAATCTTATACCTTTTAACCATTTCTTGGGATGTTGATAATAATGGTGCAACAGGAAAATTCTACAGGAATGCACTAAACACTACTTAGCAACAACTGAAAACATCAGTGTGTTATCAACATTCTTCTCATACCTAACTCAGAAACACAGCACTATACCAGCTACTAGGAAGACAGTTAACTCTGTCCCACCTGAATCCAGGACAGCAGTGGAGGTGATGGATGCTCATGTTACAAAAGGCAAGTTCAAGGAGTTTGCAATGCAATTGTAGCAGAAGGGAGCTCAACCTCCTTTTACTGATTCTTAGAGAGGTGTCTGTAGTTTCAGGCTGGCACTTCAACTGAAATGGAAGGAAACTGGGTTTACTGTCCCATGAAAACTTCTTCCCAGTAAAGGAATTACCATTCACAAATTATCCATCCCAGGATAACCCAACAGTAAAATAATTTCTTTCCATTCTGACCAGAAATTCTGATCATTCAAACACTCAAACTTAATAAAGTTTGTGAAATCTTATCTAATGTCTGAGGGAAATGCATTGGATTCCTCTATTTTGTGGTTTTGTCTTTCTAAAAACTCAGTGTTATTGTTTCAGATAACTTCCACTTGACCAAAAAGAAGGTGCACTCTCCTTTATTGATGGACAACACTCTGTGTAGAAGGCACATTCTTGCCTTAGGAACATAGCTTGACCACAGGGTGCATTTACTTTAAATGACTGGCAGCAGCCAAAAACATGCAGTGATGATCTTGTTTACTGGTGGAGAGACTAGTAATGCAGCGTTTCTGCATTACTGAAAGAACTACAGATTCAGAACCAAAGCTTATGCTCCTCTCCTCTCTGACTTAGCTTTGGCACACACCTGAGTGGTTAAAATCATTCATGTTTCCATTGTGGAAGCAATGGAGTTAACGTCTCACAGGCCTTTGCAGGGCTCACTAGTTAAGAAACATTTGCAGCTAAGGGTCTTGCCAGTCCTACACAATTCAGTTAACAAAAGAGTGGATTAGTCCTGTCAGGCTGTGCTGTCTAGACCCTGCTCATCAGAAGGATTTCAGTCACTGCTGTTATTTACCATATGCTGCTTATCTGGCACAGTGCTGCTGAAGAATGGATTGTATAACCTAAAGGTATACAAACTCTGTCCCATTTGGGCAGAGTGCATATCAGCAGGGTCTGACACATTGGTGCTGTGTGTTCTATCCTATAGCTGCAGTCATACACTACGTCTGTCCTGACCTGATCTAAATTGTATTCTGTTTGGTTTTTGTTTTTTTTTCACAACACTGTTAACTTTGATGAAAAGGCAGTTTTCTACAACATCAAAATTGCTGTTCCTTTCAGAAGGGTCTGTGAGACAAGCCTTTGTAAAATCCATGCCCTGAACAGGATATCATGTTTAATAGTGTGTTGAATCAGGAGCACATGCATATGTGTATGTAAATTCCTTAACCGAGCTAGAAGAAAACAGTTTCTGATCAAGAAACCAGAGTTAGGATTAATGCTGTTTGTTTAGACATAATTTGTCTTATTGATCCAGTATGTACATACAACCTTTAACCAACCTTTAAATTCCTGATCATGTGGTGGTTGTTATTTTGTTATGTTTTTTAATTTTATTTTTTTTTTGGGGGGGGGGTGCAGCATGGGGGTAGGGGAAATGTTTCCTTGATTTGTGTACAGAAATATTACAAGATACCTTAAACATTATGGGGGTATAACTGTAAGACCATTGTATTTGTGCAGGTAATATGTATGCGTAAGTGAAATGGATGCAAGTTGGGAAACTTCAAATAACATAGAAACAGAAAATTACATATTCGTGAACATATATTTTATTCTGCTAGTGCAAAGAATGTATTAACTTTTGTTCTTATTTAACCAATCCTTTTAAGTGGAAGCCCAAGCAGGAGAAAAGTTTAGACTAGGACTGTGAAGCTAGAGACCATGGTTTGTTTGTCTGGTTATATAAAATGGCTGCAAAGGATATAAAGCTAGTGATAAAGATATAGTAAATGTGCCAAATGCTGTGGAATTCCATTTTAAAAAAATACTCTGATGTATCAATGACTGAAACTGGGTTATTAATTTTATTAAAATATGTATTTGTTACAGAAGAACAGACCCCTATCTAGGTCAGACATAAGCAAGAAAAAAGTTAATTGCCTGTAAAAAGTACGAAGGTCAGGCTCAAAGCCAATAATTACAGAAGCAAACCTCTTTAAATGAGAATGGGAATGAAGATAAACATTAAATTTCATTACTAAGTGATAAATGACTTATGATTGATTTAGTTTTCACTGCAGTCACACATTTCAAAATGTCACATTTACACTCAAATAACCTTTCCAGGGAAACAAGAATCTGTGCGGGATGTATAAATATTTTGCTAAATGGTCTCATGCTTCACTGAGTTCTCTCCATTTGCAATTCGTTATTTTGTTCATTTAAATGACAAGTGGTGTACTAGCTTTTTTAAAGAAACCAAACAAAAATCCACTTTCTTTTAAAATATGAAAATCACTTCCTGCTCTAATACAATGCAAAATATAATTAAATCTGAACAAAAAATATAGAATTTTAGTCCTGAAATAATTTTCAAATGGAATTTTTAATGTTATTTAGACTTTCTAGCAACAGTTGTTTTGTTTGTTTGTTTTTTCCTTTGGTTTTTTTTTGTTGTTGTTTGTTTGTTTGTTTGTTTGTTTTTTCCCTGAAAGATAATGAAGAACTCTTTGAAGGAAATGGTAGGATTTAAATATAAAACTATGTCATATAAATACATTTCAGTAACTTTTAAAAAGCCTTTCAGCCTGCATGCAAATTCTCACCATCTTATGATGGCATGTCACTGAAAGGTCATAGAGTCATTTAGTTCTACTTTCTCTGACACTTTTTCAACAGTTTGTTCCATCAACCTACAATATTCAGCACCACAAGGTGCTAAAATAATACTGTAGAATAACGTACTGGGTGGGGTGGGGGGAGCAGGGGAAAACCGTGTGCAAGCTAGTACACAGTATTTTTGTTTCTTCCTGTGATACTCAGTTGCTTGCTAGCAGCAAATTTTGCAAAGAATTTTTGGTGTGAAGTTTGAAAAACAATATTATTTTACAGAGGGAGCAAACTTCAGATTTTCAGCTATGACAGACATAAACCCATAGATTTTGAGAGAGAGAGAAAGACAAGTTAGGCAAAATGTTCTGCCTGCCTTGCAAGCAGTTACCAAAGAAGTGAAGCATTGCGTCCTTTAAGGTCTATAAACTTTGTATTTCAGTATAGAGGTTATGAAGTAACACATGTTTAGATGTCCTTCTTGGTGAGCACCTTAAAGTGTTTCAAAGGGGGAGTCATGTTCCCAGAGGAAAATACCTGTACCTGAACTAATCCTGTGGATTTGTTTTACAGTCAAGGAAGAGCAAGATACTTCCTTGGCACAGTTGGTTGCATCACGGAGTAAAGAAGTAAATGAAATCTGATGAAACATGTCCTAGAGGTGTGGTTTTGCTCCAGTAACTGTAAAGGGAGACTGGGTGACTAGCTCAGATGAGAGATCAAACATAAGGCAAGATGAACTGTACTTCTTTACCTTATGGCCTTACAAATGGCTACTTAAAAAAACCCCAACCAACCAACAATAACCAAAAAACCCCCAACCCCCAAACCCCAGGCACCATTTGTAACACTTGGTATGTTTAGATAAGAGGTAAAAACAATCTTAATGTTGTCCAAAAAGTGGGGTCATTTACCCGGTGTGCAAAATGCTAATATTCTCACAGAGCAGAAGTATTTTATTCCAGTTCATGTTTGCGCAAAAATGGGGGCTAGGTGGTAATCCACAAAGCTAGCACACCTCATACCTAGACAGGCAAGCAATTTATACAGTTCAGTTATACATATTTAATTTCCAAAGTTCTTCCCTAAAACTATTACTGGTAGTCGCTTATCTAGCATGGTTTCTATTGGGCTAAAGTTTTCCCCTCTTCAAATTAAAGGTACAGTGTTCTTTTATTCTACAGTGCATGCTCAAGAAGAGTGGGGTGGTAAGTCTTTTTGGTCTTGAATTGAGTTGGTGGTCTTGATCTCCTCATGCTGCCTTTACCTTTCCTCCAGTTTTTGAAGATCTTTGCTGACTTCATGCCTAGTAGCAATTATGCAACTTTCCGTGCCTCCTGAGGTAGGATGTTCCCTTCTTATCAGTCTTTTATTTCTTCTTCTTCAGGGGCACAGTCGTTAGCAGGCATGCATTGGTTATACAAAGGGTATCTTGTTTCACAAGACCTTTGTGGTCTTTTTAAGGTGGCTTAAGTACATAATTTCTTAAGTACATCACTAAGATAAAGAAGTGTCTGTTGTATTAGCAATTTCTACTTCATCTCCAGCTGAGGTAATGGTATTATTTGCTTTCAGGTAATGTATGAGAAGGAGAATGTCCAAAATCCAGTAGCTCCTACTAGCAGGTGTAGAAACACAGCAATGTGGATACTTGTAAATTATGCTAGGAAGAAAGCTCTTCCAAGTAATGGAGAACTATTAGAACAAGAATATTGGGAAAGAAATCAGCTACTGTTGCCTTTTAAGCCCAGAAGGCAGAGAGCGTACTGTACTCCTGAAGGTACAATATCTCTTCTTTTAGCTTAAAACTGAAGAAATATTGTTGACCTACAATGATATCTTTATACAAAGAACATCTCTGTCAGCTCAGAATTTGGAACTATATTGGCCTGCTTGCTCAGCATGATGTTTTTATTTTTTTTATTTCAGAAATTATTACTATTTATGCTAGAATGAAGAGAGGAATAATTGGTTATTAGAACATTTGATAGCAGTATTGGTTGAGTGAGGCCATTATCAGCATCTGGAACAAAGAAAGGTATCCACTTATTGCAGAGCTAAGAACCTGAAACAGAAAAAGGAGGACTATCTCATCCTCTCTGAGGGTTATCATTCCTCAAGGAAAATAGGTGCCTATCACATATTGAGGGATTCCTGTCCTTTCCTTTGTTCTCTTCTTATCTCAGATCAAATGACAAACCCCTGTAAAAAGTAACAAAATATAATAAAATCATGTATATAAATCAGTTTGTAGTCAGTGCATTAAAAATCAGTATTTGGATGTAATGTAATTAATGGTTATTTCTAAAACTGCAATACGCTGAAAATTAGTACTCTCAAATTCTTCTGTTACATATTTAGTATAGAAAGTACAAGTTCATACATAAATAATGGATTTAGTCTGTTGCATGCTAGTACTAGTGCTTTTATAAGCAGTTTTGTACATGGAATACCCAGTTTTCAAAGCATAAACACCTATGAATTCCAACATGCAAATTAAAACTTCAGCCTTTATTTTTACTCTGTTTTCAGTATGTACTGAGACACTAAGGTTTTTAGGGCACAAAGGTAGTGCAAGAATATTCTAAGCCTTGAGAGTTCTTGCCTCTTGTGTTTCTAAACCATCAACTTATATGCTGATTGCACACCTGGTAGATGGATGGGAATTAATAGTAACCTTACTTGATAGAGTGCCTAGGTTAAGCAGAGGTGTTCTTTGATTTTTGGCTTGCTCTGGCTAGAGAACTGTGATGGTATTCAGTTCTGAGAAGGAGTTGCCCGTGATTTACCCAATTAAACTGAACAGTTACAAATGAAGCTCTCAAACAGCCATGTAATCTGTGTATTATGTATGTATAATAGGAATGAAAATGCTAGGATGAAATATCTTGGGAATTTTGAAAAGTTTGTTCAGAAATGCCTAAGGAAAAGAGTAAGTTGAATGGATAGGGTAGAGGTTAAGACATACTCATTTAAAGTAATCTGCAGCTATGGCATAGAATGTTACCTTCTGTCCTGGAAACAGAACTGAGAAATGTTAGACAGCTGTGAGTGCATGATGATACCTACTCATCTCAGTAAAGCTGTATGTACCATTTAGTATTAGCCTAAGAAGAAATAAGGAGTTAGCCAGAGCTTACAAATTGATCTTTCCAAACCTTTCTGTAGCTGTGAGTTTCTCAGTGGAACCCCAAAAGATTCTGAGACACAAAATTCGGAATTTTTCAGAATATAAGCCCCCATATTTGCCATTTCTAATAGCATGACTGTGTAACGTATTAGACTAAAAAGGTCTATGTAAACAACTCCCTGCCTAATTCATGGATCGCTTCAAGCTGGATCGTGCCTCTAGGCTTAGTTTCAGTCTATTCAGTGTCTATCTGGCTTACTGCAAATTCTGCAAAATCCCCTTTAGATCTTTTTTCCTGTCCCCACAGCAGCCTGCCTGTGTGCCGCCTGCTTCCTTCAGTAGTCTATGTCTTTGCATGAGCTGCAGTCTGGCCACTTGTGCAATGACTGCTTGCTGTAATTGCAAGGTGGAAACTCCTCTGGTGCATATTCACTGCCTTCAGGGATATCACTGCCCTCTTTCCAGATCTACCTTGTCTGGTCACTCTTCTTGAAGGAATAAAGCACACAAACAAGAAGCCAATACATCAAAGAGATACTGTTCAGCAGGCTGCCACTGCACTTACCAGGTCTGTGTAGCTAAGGGTTAGAATTGCAAAGAACCAGCTACACACATGATGGATGGCAGGGGTGCATAGGAATCAAGGAAACATAAACCAGTCAGATATTAATGTCAGGCAAAAATCCTGCAGCATCATTGGTGAAAGCTTGACTGGAACAAGGCTGGACAGCTAGGATCTGTACTATCATGGTTTGTTTTCTGTGTTGCATTTTGTGTGATGTGGATAGTATACGTCTGAAAAAGCGTTTGATTTAAAACACAGTTTTCAGGGGATGAAATCAGTTGTTGCAGTATTAACACAGAAAATTTATCTCAGGGTCCTTGGAAGTTTTGCCTGTGTAAGGCCGTGGAATTAGATTCATAACGCTTGTGTCATATTTTAACACCTAATACAACCAAGGAATTGTAGAAAAGGTCAAATATTTTTATTTTTGGCTCCAGTAAGCCTGGTATAACTAGGAAAATAATTCTGCCAGACAGACAGGCTTGTCTGCAACTTATACTACTGCCAGTGGAACTGAAATATGATGATGGTGCTCTTTGTAATATAATTAGTGAGAAACATTCAGTAAATTACTGAAGAAATCTTCAGTCATAGTAGTGCATCTTCAACCTAATAAAACAGGTGGCATTTGGACTATTTTCTGTGGGAGAACTGAGATGGATGCAAGAAGTAAGACTGATGGAACATGGGTTAATATGCACAATGATGATAATTTACCATGTTGTGTATTTGTTATAATTTCTTGGAAGCAGTACTCTGTTGTATCAGATCAGTGGTACCTTTTTATATTGGTTTGAGAAACCTTTTTTTAAAATTATTTTTAAGTTGAGGCAATAATAAAATTTTCATAGATGTGTAGTAATGTTGCATTTCCTAACTTGTTTGGTTTCCAAAACAACTGATAAATATTGGGGTTTGTAATTTATGGTTTCCTCTTTTGGATACCTGTCTGGTTTTTTCACCATGTGGAAAGGTCATGGACAAGAAATAGAAATGGGATGATGGCAGCACTAATAAAACAACTGATTGTGGTGTCAAAAAATAGTAACTAGCAGTGAATCCTGTCTAATTACTGATGTTAGTGCATGCAGGCACACTGCCTCCATTTTCTGTCAGTGCTGATAAGGCAGCACAGGCCTCTTATAAATTTTTACAGGCTTTTAAAAAATACCAGGCTAGCTGGTAAATATATCAAATTACTTTAGATGACTAGTTTTACTCTTGGTGTGTTTTTCATAGTTTGTTGGGTTTGTTTGGGGGATTTTTTTTCTCCCTAGTTGATAAGTTACAGTGGAAGTGATTTGGAAGGAGTTGTTTGTTTTCTTATTTCTTTTCTATTAGAAATAATTTTAGCAGCATTCAACTAAAATATATCTGGGTCAGAAAAAGACTAGCAATATGGGAGGATGATAGAATGTAATCTACCATAGAACAATACTGTATGAATGTTTCACGTGTTTCACAAAACAAATGAAATGGATATAAAAAGCAATTCTCTTTGGTCTGAGATTTCACAAACACAGCAATTACAGCCTCATACTTGCCTCATGGAATGTATGGTGCTTTCCACCATGGATTTTAGTTTGCATTAGTCAAGCTACAATTTAGCCTACAGTTTTTCCCATGTTTTTCTGTTAGTTGCAATTATTTTTCTCAGAAGATAAATTTATGTTGTAAATTTATGTTCTTCACTGGAAATAAATCTGCTGACCTTAGAAGATGGCAAGAAAACATAGGCTTCCTTTTTTGCCACCAGAAGAAAAGTAATTTGATCAATTGATCTGTCAGTATATATGTGTCTGTGAGTCTGTGTATAAAAATTATTTTTTTCCTGAGAGAGAAAGAATTTGACAACCTAATGTATTTATGCAAGTACCACTCTCTATGCCTTTTTCTGGGGAGAGCTGAGTTTTATGGCTCAGTTGTATTTCCTTTGCGCAGGCTTCCAGTTTGCTGTGAAGTTAAAGTTCCTCAGGATTTCTTTTCTCTGAAATCTTCAGGTGTGGTTGAAATGCTAGCCTGTCAGGATAACTGGCAGAAGTAGACTAAAGCAAGACACAGTATAAGATGCCCTCACGCAACCGTGATAGGAAGATACAGTGGCTGAGAGCAGGGCTCTTGTCAGGTTAAGACACGGTTGAGACTGTGATTGTGGTTGTAGTTGTAGTTTCCTTCAGGAGCAGAATGGAAGCGTGGGATCTGCATGCATGGCCTGTAAATACGATTTCGGGGTCGTTAGCAGAAGGCCAGTGGTGCCCTGGGGCCTGCGGGACCAGTGCCTGGTCCTGGTCCTGGTCCCGGTCTGGGTGGCACTGGCCACCCCAGCTGCTGGGGGTGAGTGACTCTGGCTTCCCTGGGGTGAGCTGGGGCTGTGCGGTGCCATCGGTGGTGTGGGCCGTGCTGAGGGAAAGTACAGAAGTAAACCCAAACAAGCCGAAGGCTGAGGAGGAGGAAAGCATCGACATCCTGCTCCTTCCAGAAAACAGGAGGAAGAAACCCTAACCATGAACTTCTCCTGGCAAAGACCTTGCGTGTGACGTCCCCTTCTTCCCCCGGTGCTTTTGTTTGAGGAAGGCTGAAGCTGCCCACGGGAGGATCCAGAAGGGCATTGCGAGGGTGAGCTTAGCAGCAAGGAAAAGGCATCCGTATCAACAAGTTTTTCTTGTATGGTGTTTTTAAAGGTGATACTATTAATAAGGCTTTACTGTGGCAGTTGGACTATGAATATTAATATTACTAAACCAGTGATAACTGTTGTGTTTTGGTTAAATTGCTAATACTTTAATTAGGCTAACAATGGTTTGGGGTTTTTTTCCATATATACAGTGTTTTCCCTTTTTGTCAGTAACAAGATTTTGAGTGTAACGCTGTCTAGTCTAGTTGCTTTAGGTTTAACTAAAAAGCTAAGTATTCTGGTTTATATTCTAATGAAATCTGACTTTTGAGTTTAAAAGGGGTTTTTGTGCTCATTGTAGAAAATAAATGACATGGATCTTTCTCAGGCTTCTGAATCCCATTGCTACAATCATGCAAAGATCTAATGAGACTTGTCCATTGTTCCACATCGGTGTGGGTCCTCTTGAAGTATGGCGTCCTTTAGAGGAAGGAAAAAAAAAATTATCTAATATTAGAATATTTTAGAGAGATTTTATAGTTTAGTATATTTTTCTGTTCTTCTGTCCAGGAAATATAATACATGAAAACCTGAAAACCTATGAATATGCAGTGAAATGTTCTGCTGAAGGAGGGGGACTCCTTTCAGTATTCTTGAACAAAGAATGGCAATTATACTTTCTTCTCTCACAATATAACATTCCTTTTATTTTGTCCTGCAGTACTGTGAGAATTCACATTTTAAATCTGTGCAGGTCTGCATCTTGCTTCTCTTTGACTTTGCATCAATGACTTCTTATAAGAATATATTAACATTTAGGGTACAAGAAAAGTTGCTTTCTCTGGAAAGTTTTTTTGCCTTTCCACTTTTTATAAATACTGGCTTAAGGTGAGAACAGACCCTGGGAGGAGGTTTTAGTTACCAGACAGAAAGTGCAGTTTTATAATCAATTTCATGATCAGTTTATTTTTTATCAATTTATTGTCAGTATTTACACAATGTGTTTTTATGTAGGTATACACAGAGTAAAACCTACCTGCTGCAGTTGAGCAAGGGAACAAAAACCTCACCAAAACCTGGTAGGAAACATTTCAGGTGGAGATGATGATTTTTGTATTAGGATGTAGTAGAGGGGAAAGGCAAATAATTTTCAAATTTCTTTTCTAGAAATGAATAAAGCCTTTTGGGGCATTGCCTGTATAATACTCCTTTTCCTAGTAATTATGACCTCAACCTCTTGAAGCAGTCTGATAATCCCCAAAGGAATTCTTTTTCTCAGACTAGGAAATCCCAGTCTAGATTATTTCCACTAGAGCATATCCACATAATATTCTTCAAAAATAAGCTTTGGTAGAGAATCTGATACTGTGAAAATTTCATTTGGAGGATTTGCTATAGTTAAGCCTACTTTTGATGAAAAAATCCATTTATAAGATAAGTGGTAACTAAAAAAAAAAATTGTCTTGGGGAACCTGGAATCTGCTTGATAATTGGAGCAGGAGGGATTTGTGTGTGTGTGTATATCATCATATTTCAGTTTATGCTTTCTTTTTCAGTATTGTGACTTTTTTCCTCAAATAGCATATTGTTCAGATACTGTTAGGTTTTTTGGTATTTTAAGAATTGTTTCCCTATATGCATTCTTGAACACATCAGTCTGAACTTTTTCAGTGTTTGGTTAATTGTAGTTGAGTTCACGGCAGCGTGGTCTTTGGGAGAACAGTTTACTGTATGTTATAAATCTCAGTATTTATAATAACCTGATGTATGTGAGTGTCCTTCATTCCTCCACAAATCCTTGTCAGATTAGCTCTGGAAGCATTCCTCGGTTCTGATCAAAACAGTGACTATGCTTAACTTCAGGAGTGAAAACATGGTATAATTCTTATGACAGCAGCTAAAGAAAAAATATTTCATAATGCTAAATGTTTGCTAATTGGACACCTGTGAAGGTTTCTTAGTGACTGTATGAAGGTCATGACTAATTTCAGGCTTGGAGAAGCAGTGGCTTTATGATGGTCTTCTATGGGAAGTGAGGTGAAATGCTCTCTTTAGAAAGAGATACTTCAAAAACTGGAAGAGGAGACATCTGGTCTAGAAGGTCTCCTAGATAAAGGTGACTTTTCAGTCATACTGAAAATGTGAGAACAGGCAGTGAAGTAGCTTACAGCCCCTTGAGTGCTAGACTCCCCCCCCCCCCCCCCAACCCAAACAGTAGGAAGAGGCCACAAAATTTTGAGTTTTCCATTGGGGTTTGTCTGCATAAGAAGGATCTTGTAGACATGTCTACTCTGCATGAATCTGTCTGTTGAAGTTGTCACTAGTTTTCACATTCCACAATTTTTGTAAGCGATCTAAATTTGTCTACAGTGATTCTACAATGAAGTTATTCCAGGTGGAACATGCAATAGTTATTGTGAACTTTTAGGCTTCGCTTTTTGTGGCCCATAATGTCAAATTCATTTTTTTCTTGCTACTGGCTTAATGACCTAGAATTTCAAGAAGAAATGGGAACCATTCAGATCCTGTATAGATAAATGGTCTTCTGCTGACCTCTAATGGAGAAGATAAATCTGAAACTACCTTGTAGCCAATTTCATGTTCATAGCTCAACAGAACAAAAACACATAGCAATAACACTGTGATAATACTGTTATCCTGTTAAAAGCATTTATGTTGTATGAGAGGATGTGAAGAAAATGATACTGAAAAATAATAGTTTAAGAATTGACTTGTTTTGCAAACCTCAAACCTGTTTTGGATTGAAAAATCTGTGCCTGCTTTTAAAACTTGGAAATTTTAGACGGAAATGGAGAGTATATGTGCTTATGAACTTGGGTGTTGTGCTAGAAATTCCTGCACTCTGTGTGCTATTGCTAGTGTGGAGTTAAAGACAAAAGAATATGGGAGTTACACTGCCAGATTAAGCAAGAGGTTCTACATAAGGGGTCTTCAACATTTGGAGTAAAGGAATACTGTTCGCCTTTTCTTTGTCTTTAATTCGTAGGTCTAGAAAATGGTGCCAGAGGTAATTACATACATGGACTACCAATTCTCGCTTTTTAGATTTTTTTTTTTTTTTTTAAGATAAAAATCAATATAGTAATGTAGAGAGAAATCCTGTGGTAAGTCAGCTCCATATGTATGATATTTTAGAAACACAGAATAGCTGAGGCACCAGAAGGCACCTCTGGAGATTGTCTAGTTGTGGGGGTTGACCTTGGCCAGCAGCTAAGCCCCCACTCAGTTCCTCATTCATTCACTTCCAGCAGGATGGTGGAGAGAATCAAAAGGGCAAAAGCAAGAAAACTTGTGGGTCGAAATAAAGACAGTTTAACAGGTGAAGGAAAAAAAGGAAATTAAAAAGTGATGCAAAGGCAGTCACTCACCGTCTCCCACCAGCAGACTGATGCCCAGGCAGTCTCTGAGTAATGGCTGCCTTGGAAAAATACCATCTATCGTGTCGTGTCCCCCCCCCCCCTTAGTTTTGTTGCTGAGTGTGATGTTATATGGTATGGAATATTCCTTTGGTCAGTTCAAGTCAGCTGTCCTGGCTCTGTCCCCTCCCAATCTTTTGCTCACCCCCAGCCTACTCGCCGTGGGAGGGGAGAGGGCAGAATAAGCAGAGAAGGCCTCAATACTATGCAGGCACTGTTCAGCAACAGATAAAACATTGGTGTATTATCAACACTGTTTTGATCTCAGATGTAAACCTAGCGCTGTATGGGATGCTATTAAGAAAACTAACTCTATCCCCACCAGTACAGTAGCTGAACCCCCCTGCCCAGAGCAAGGGAGCCCAGATCTAGACACAGCACTGCGGATGTGTCTCACCGGGGCTGAGCAGAGGGGAAGAGTCGCCTCCCTTAACCTGTTGGCAGCAGCACTCCTGCTGCAGTCCAGGATGCTGTTGGCTGCCTTTGCTGCATGGACACATTGCTGGCTCATGGTCAGCTTGTTTTCCAGGACCCTAGGTCCCTTTCTGCAAAGCTGCTAATTGGTATATCAGTTTTCCTTTTTAATTGGGTATGGTTTACCTGCTTTATGCCAATTGTTTTTGGACTGACAGCCTAATATAACTCCATGAGCCTGAATTTCTTGTTAAACTCCCGGCAGCTTTTTAATCCGTTGAACAGTTCCAATAAAATTTTCAGAGTCTTTTAGCCATTCCAAGAAACAGCTAACAGTTTGCCAAACAGCACATGTACTGGTTAAGGATGTGCATAGCTCTGAACTAGCCAGAGTGTGAGTAGCTATTGTCCAGTGAAAAGAAACCCTTCTTTGAAGGAGCTTCTGTGAAGAGAGCTGTGTATCGCTCTGCAGAGGAAGGCAGGCACTAGTGACACAGAGGGAGCTGGCAAGGTTGGGAAGATTATGTGCTGAGAGACACAGTACATGAGTCTGTTTGAAACCATGCTTCATTAGTTACTCTGCTCACAGAACAATTTGCTAAGCTTGTTGCATATATAAACATTTATTTAACTGAAACTCAATGATCTGCTTTCACTGTAAAGGGTCGTAAGTACTTCATTTACTCCAGAAGATGGTGCTCTCTGCATTTATTTTAGAATTTATTGTGACAGAAACAATTTATATCCAATTCAGCCTTTGTTGAGTTGTAAATTATTGAGGATACCTTTGTAATAGGAGCTGTTAATGCAGCCCTGCTCCTGAGGCTTTCACATTTACAAATAATTTGCATAACATTTCCACATGAGAGGTTAGAAAACGCAAAACTGCTCCAGTAATCTTATGTTAGTATAACCTGATATGTTAAAGCAATCTCAGTTATTTTTTTACCACTAGAACATACATATTTAGATTTTAAAAAAAGACGAAATAACATTTTATTCAATGCACTAACTGCAAGGTTGACTTTTCAACAAGAATATTTGTAAATTCCACTGTTATGATGATTCTTTACGGAAAATATTGGGTCTTTGCTATAAATATTTATACATGGTTATAGAAAGATGCACAGAATATGCATATAACTATTGCTTCTGATGTAACGTGTGAAGTGTAATGTTAAAATCAGTATGGGAAATTATGCTTTGCAGTTCTGAAGTACATCCTCAAATTTGTTACAAACTTCATATTGCAGTGTTATACTTCTGCATTTGTAATTGATTTGCTACTCCTGTACAATTAAATATAGTAAAATTTTCTAGCTTTTTGTCTTTCTCTTCATCCTGTTTCCAGGGAAGATGCTAATACAGCTTCAAAAACTTTCTAAGATAAGCATACATTTTATGTGCATATTACAGTCTCTGAAATACTGTAGGTAAATTGCTTTTGTGCAGGGTCTCAGAACAGATGACAAGCTCAACCCGAAAGATACATCGAATTGCTGCCTACCTGTAGTCAGTAATCACAACTGTTCCTGATCAGCCTCTCAGGTACAGGTATCATATGTTTACTATTTTGTACTATTTTGGCCATTTTGATACAGCTAATGAAGTTGTTTCATGTCTGGGGTTTGGATGAGAAAGCAGAAAGATGTGGGAGGAGTAGTCAGAAAATCTGAGGAAGGAACACAGAAAGTGGAAAAAGGGATGTGTGTATTATAGACTAGAATTAGAGAATAGTTGAGATTGAAAGATATCTCCCTAAGTCATCTAGTCCAACCCACTGTTCAGAGCAAGGCTGATTTTGATGTGGGATATGGCTTTGTAGTTCAGTCAGGTGGCTCAGGCTTCATCCAGATCTCCCTGGGCAACCTGTTCTGGTGTTTGACAGACATTGTGAATTCATTTTTTTCAAATACATTACTGGAATTTCCCTTGTTGCAGTTTGTACCTGTTGTCCTTCTTTTGTTGTGTACCACCAAGAAAATGCTAGTTCCATCTTCTCTGCAACCACACACTAAGTAGTTGAAGACAGCAGTAAAATCCTCCTTTAACTTTTCCTTCTTTAGGCTAAACAAATCCAGCTCTCTCAGGCAGTACTTGCATGTCTCATATTGCAGCCCCTTAATCATCTTAGTGACTACCATCTGATAAGAACAACTGAAGTGTGAACCTCTCAAGATTCTCCTGTGATGTTCCACATCTCTCATATTGCTTTGGTGTTGTTCTGCAATATACAGCTTACTTTTACTTTTAATATATGTGTGAAATATTGCTCTACCCATGTGTGCAAATTCTCTCCTATGTTGACCATAGCATTGTTTTCTTAAACTCTTGAGTGTTAAAGTAAAAATCAAAACTAAAATTGCTTATTAGAAATCTCCCTAGGATTTGAGTTGTGTGAAATTAAAATATGCTTTATCACTACCAAAAGACATTTTTAGTTACTGCTTTGAATTTAAAAAAGGGAGCATGCATGTTAAAGAAAAAAGTTGTCTCCTTAATTAATACATGAGAGAGAAAACTATAGTTTTCTTTGTATAGAGCTATGTTTATAGATATATAGAGAATCATCTTTACTGACTTGTTTAGTAAGAATATTTCTAAGTTACACTGGGTAGCCCAGGCTAACAGCTATAATCTGAAACACTACTGTTCTTGTTCCAGTGGGTATAAATGAATAGTGAAATATTTAGGTTTTGTTCTTACAGGTAGGATATGCTTATCGCTGATGAGTAATGGTAATGGTGCCTTTCATAAAGCCTTATACATGTAAGAAATTCGTTATTTTGCCCTTGTTTAGATTATTTCATGTTGTGACCAGAAATTGGAAATTCAGAATTCAGAAATTCTAAAACCTTTTGCACGAGAATGTGTGCTATGTGATTTCCAGTGACTCAGAGTAGCCTCTGGGTTGAGAAAAAACAGTGAACTTAAAACCTTTGTTCTCCAGTTCACCTGTTGGTGGTTATGCTGGGGCTTCATAAACTGTCTCCGAAATAGTTCCCTTTAAAAATAAGGTAAAGCATGATGTAAATTCAGTCTCATGCTCTAATGGAAGCTCCCAGTTCCCTGCTTCTTAACTATCTGTATATATATTTTCTTTTAAAAGCTTTCCAAGGCTTCAACAGATTAAAAAGACCTCTTTCCAGCCCACCTTTCTTTCTCTTCCCCTCGCCTCCCCAGGTTTTTTGTTTCCCAAAGTTCGGATGTATGACATTTAGACTCATGGTCAAGGTTAACCTGGCCTCTCATCGTGTAAAACTTGGATTGATTGACATGCCATAATGTATATAATAAAAGGCCAGATAAGACATTCATCAGAAAAGAATTTCATCATTGATAATAGAAGTTTGAAGAATTAGAAATGGAGTGAGCAGGTTGTGAGAGTTATGCATGGCATTTGAGAGGTTGGAGAAAAACAATGCTGAGAACTCTAGTTCATCGTAGAAAGTTAGAAGAAGATTTAGGATGGTTTGAATGAAATGAGAAACACTTTTGAGCTTACTTTTGAACCACTGCCTTTAGACCCCTTTCATAGCTGCTAATTCTGTTGTTTTGTGGCATTGCTCTCATTATTACTTTATGAAGTCACCTTCTTTTTGGAAAGAGTGATTTCCAAAAGAAGTACATGCTGTGCCATTCCATGTTCCAACAACCTAAAATAACCCAGTGAATTGTGTTAAATAAGAATGAGCAAATCACATGGAGTTAAATGAGTCATCTTCCAGGTTAAACTAATTGTCATAATTTTTCGCCCCCACAACTGTAAAGCAAGGGTAATTCCATTGATATTTATTAAGCATTTTCTGGCTTACACTTGAATCTTCTTCTTTTTTACCTAGAATAATTTTTTTGACCTTTTTTTTTTCTCCACAAGGTTGATCTGATCTGAAAAATTAGCACCTTTGTCTAGTCCAAATGAAATATTTTATTAAGCTTAAGTGTGGAAGAGCTTTGCGAATCTTAGACTTCTCATTGATAATTCAGATTTTATAAACTATCAAAAGGAGAGGTGTCAGAACATCCCTTCTGTTTATTTTGACGATAACTAGGAAAATATATTTTATTTTACACAGGAAAAAGTTTTCCCAATTTGGAAGAAAAAATTGTATCTGTGACTCTTAATTGTTCTAATTCAAAAAATAAGCCTCGAGGAATGAATGAATAATAAATACAGATATATATTAGGACACTAAACATTTCCTTAGCTTGGTTAGCAATAAACCTAGGAACTGGCATAATCTATCTACTGGCATAATCTATCTAGTCTATCTTTTTGTTTAAAGAGAGGAAGCCTGATAATTCAGTAAGAATTGAATAAGCCCTATAATTGTTAAGAATAAATTTCTGTAATGGGTGTAGAAAGCTTATTTTGGATAGTGAAAATAAATTAATGAAATGTTTATATGTTATTGATCATAACAATGATTCACTTATCTGAAGAATTAAAACTAATAGTCTGGATTTTGGGGGGAGGGAGAGCCACATTTCATTAGATAGAACAAAGATAACTCATGAATCTCATTTGGTCTCCCCCAGTAACCTAAACACCTCAGGTCTTTCCAGATATGTACAGTTTAACTGTGAAGAAACCAAAGACAAATGCTTATGAAATATTATAATCTCAAAAGTACATTTGGGACCTACTGAGTTCTGTCTTTGGAAACCAGTACTGTGAAAGAATGTTCAAAAAAATCTGTGGATTGCTTAGAGAAATAAATACCTCAGAAACTATGTCTGGTGTTAGCAAATTTACCTAGGAAAATCTATTTTCTTACATAAAATAACAGTTAAAATAACAATGAGATGAAATTAGGTATTGTTTAAATTACCTTTTTAATGCCTTTTTGTTATTCAAATTACCCATATCTGTAGATAGACAGAATAGCAGGGCAAATCAATCAGAGGAACTATTGCATACATCTTCCTTTATTTTATTTAACTCTTTAGTGGAGCATAGAGAAGTATTTTGAAAAAGCATTAGAAACTGATTCAATATGATGCATTTAAATCTGATTAAAAGGCTTTTAAATAGCTAGGAGGTACTGTGAAAGAGTACCACAGAAATTTCTTATAATGATTTGATGAACAAATATTGACATTTAATTTTCTTTCTCTTGCTCCTCTACTCTCCAAGTCCTGGACACCCAATATTATTCTTATTACGTTTGCTCTTTCTTACTACAGAGATTAATCAGTGGGTCTGAGCATTATGCAAATGGAGCCAGGTGATAGCTCCCAAAATGGCATGTTTACAGGGAGCTGTCAGGACATTACCTTATCATTAAGTTTATATAACTGTTTCCCCTAACAAAACCATCTTACATTTGGTAAATTAGATTTTTGCTGAACTTTAATTTTTAGGGAAATGAGTCCTTCTGCAAACTGTAAAATGGAAAACTGACTCTCTTTGGAAGATGTTGCTGTGGTGTTTTTTTCTCGTGCTATGAAAATATTCTAATTTTATCTTGGTCTAAATCTGCAGACACAAAAAAGCATGTAAAACTCTCTCCAATCTCACATCCTATTTCTTAGTTAATTTTTGAAAATTAGTTAGTTTTTACATGAAGCATACTGGAAACATTTGCTGAAACTAAGCTGTATCACTAACTTAGGCATGACCTGATAGATTTGTGCAGATTACTTATTTGAACAAGTCTGCTCTGAGCATGATCCTTTAAAGCTTTTCTCTGGGACTGGGACTCTCATTTGACATTGCTGTGACCTCCCCATTCCTTCTTGGGATATCCTGTTTCTTGAGCTTCCATTGTTAAAATGGAGATGATTATAGAAGAAAAACTTTGGAATACACCTTAACATATCCAATTGTTTGTCCTCTGGACTTCATGTATCTTCATTGAAAGATGATTGTTCAGACACCTTGTTCTATAATACTATATTTTTTTGTATGCTAATATGAATTAGTTCAACATCTTGATTCATATTCAGTTTGCGTAATTAATTACAAACTCTGATCTTTTTTTTGCAAAAAACCTATCTACTTCACACTATTGCTAACTAATGATTATTCTTTGCTCTTCTCTACATGTAGTTGCATCTTGGTTTAAACAATTTGCGATCTTTCAAATGGTGCTGCATTTTGATCCTTTCTTCCAAATCCATGAAGTTCTTCCATCTGCAAATGCAAATATTTTCTGCTCCTTTCTCTTTTTTCATTAATACATTGAATAGCAGTGATTACAAGACCTACGCTGGCAGAATCTTACTGGATAGAACCATTCAAGTTAACAAAGAATATTGATCAGAGTTTCAAGTATGTTCATAATTAATTCTGTGCCCACCTTTTAAGTATTTTCATCTAAAATGTATCACCCTAAAATCCTTGAGAGATTCTCATAAAATCCAATCAAAATCTTTCTCATATTCAAAATATACTGCACCTATTTCTTCCCAAACTACCAAGTTTAACTATTCCAGTAGTTTCCTAGGAGTCTCATTTGTTAAGCTGTCTGGTTTATAGTTTCTTGTGTCCTTTTCTCCTTCTCCCCCTTCAAAGATTCTGTAAATATTTGTCTTCTTCCAGGCTTACTCTTTGTTGGTTCTAAAGCTTAGCTTTTAACAGCTCTGAGACAGTCTCATAGGTTTGCAGGGTAATTTTTAGCAATTTCATGGCTTCCAGCTGATTTGAGAAAATTTACTTTATCTAAGCAGTCTATACACTATTCTTTCCATATTCTAGTTTATGTTCTCACCCCTTTATTCCTGCCTATTGTGTCAATCACCTGTTCTGTAT
This sequence comes from Buteo buteo, assembly GCF_964188355.1. NCBI lineage: Eukaryota > Metazoa > Chordata > Aves > Accipitriformes > Accipitridae > Buteo > Buteo buteo. The sequence goes on along the minus strand of NC_134190.1, from coordinate 20,627,855 downwards.
GTCTGTGATTTATATTCAGTCACAGATTGGGACTGATGTAAGAGAGGGCACTTTTACATGTATTTCTTGTAACCAATGAATAAGGCATATTCCAGAGTCAAGCCCATGGTCACAATTTCCCAAAATGGAAGATTTGTTTTTACAAGATTTTTAAATAAAAAACCTTTTTTTGCAAGGCTTTTGATCCTGCCCTTTTGCTCTAGCCTTTACACAGATATTTCCAGCTTTTTACTGTCCCATTCTGAGCCATAGTTCACATTTTCACAGTCTGACCCCTTTTCTTTCTTTCTCTGAGACACTTGTCTATGCTGTACCATGGAATTATCTCTCACTTACATATTTCTTAAGTGGAGGCAAATTTGAGTCCATCTTTTCCCATGGAATCTAGACTTCTTCTGCTGATTCTTTGACATAAAAAATTTGAAGGAGTCTAGAGCAATTCTGGAGAACTAATTTTTGATCACTACAAGTACTGCTAACCAAGTATCTCTTCAGATGAACCCTTTTCAGCTGACTTTTTTTCTCTGGTGTAGATGAGTGCAAATCCAATTCTTGCATCTTCAGAAGGCAAATGTATGCTTCTGAGCTCTTTTGCTTCTGTTTGTTGACTAGTTTTCTTCCCAGAAGCTTCTACATGGGGGGGGGGGGGGGGGGGGAGGGGGAAGAGGGTGGAATCAGTAATTCACTGAGAAAACACTATCCATCCTTTGTCCAGGCAAGCTAAAACCTCCGCTGGTTATCAGGGTGTCCTGGTTTCAGCTGGGACAGAGTTAATTGTCTTCCTAGTAGCTGGTATAGTGCTGTGTTTCTGAGTTAGGTATGAGAAGAATGTTGATAACACACTGATGTTTTCAGTTGTTGCTAAGTAATGTTTAGTGTAAAGTCAAGGATTTTTCAGCTTCTGATGCCCAGCCAGCAAGAAGGCTGGAGGGGCACAAGAAGTTGGGAGGGGACACAGCCAGGACAGCTGACCCAAACTGGCCAACGGGGTATTCCATACCATGGGACATCACGCCCAGTATATAAACTGGGGGGAGTGGGGGCAAGGGGGATTGCCGCTCAGGGACTAACTGGGCATCGGTCGGGGGTGGTGAGCAATTGCACCGTGCATCGCTTGTATATTCCAATCCTTTTATTATTGCTATTGTCATTTTATTAGTATTGTCATTATTAGCCGATTCTTTTCTGTTCTATTAAACTGTTCTTAACTCAACCCATGAGTTTTACTACTTTTTCCTATTCTCTCCCCCATCCCACTGGTTGGGGGATGAAGTGAGTGAGCGGCTGCATAGTGCTTAGTTGCTGGCTGGGGTTAAACCATGACACAGGGGAAGAAGTCTTTCAGCTGTGTTTATAATGTTAATTTTTAGTCATGTAATTAGTCTTTTTCATAACTAAAATAAAAGAAAAAAGTGGCATATTAAGTGCTTCAAACTTTTTTAGATAATGTCATCAGTTTTCTGTTACCATTGAATAATTTACTTGTTTTCATTGGCTTTCCTCTTGCTGCTGAGGAATTTTAAAATATTTTGTCACCCTATGCATCTTTTGAGGAACATAAAAATTTAATAATATAACCTTATCTTGTAGGGTTATGTGGAAATACATGTATTGTAAATGAAGAATTCTCATGGTATAGTAAGAAAACTGTACAAGTATTGAGAAGTTACTTTATGCTTCTTATGTTCAGTGAAATACTTCATATAAGTCCTGAAGATGGACATTGAATGTGGAAGACAGAAAGAAACTGTCCATGTACTGAACAAGGCAGGAGCCTTGAAAAAAAATAAACACCAACTGTCAACCAGTCGAGTAATGACGACTGTAAGAAAATGTGCATGCAGTAGGAACAAATTAAGGAACGACATTAGTAGCATTTCTGAACTTTTGAGTGCTTGGCTTTGAAGCTTTCCATACAAGGTTTTTTGATAGAATGTGTTTTACAGGTTAGTGTGCTAACATGTTGTGGACTTTCATTCATATTTGAAATAATTTTGATATTGTAAATGACAATCTGTCTCCTGATTCCAGCATAATTTTTGCTGTTGTTATAGCTTTTGATTTCCATACAGATTAGTTACAAGCCAATTACCTTGAAAAAGAAGTAAAATTAAGTACTATGCATCATGTAAAGGGAAAATGTAGATTGCTGGGATGTTAAAATGGTAACTTGCACTAGAAAGCTTTTATTTCAGAAGAGATATTAAAACAAGATAATTTGTTCTAAAAAGTTTAATTTCTGCAAATCCTTTCTGTATTGTTGTTGTATGAATATTCTGGTATCTTCTGGAGAAAGCACGGTTGTCATTTTTCTTATTTCTGACTGTATTCTTTTATCTTGTGTAGTAAGATATGTTCTGTCTTATTACACTTTCACAGATGGCAATGTATTTTCCAGTGCTTATCATATGAAGTAATTCTCAAATATAATTAGGAGTATTACAAGTTTGTTTCTGCTTAATAATTCTTAGTTTTGAAAGAGATCTAAAGAAATAAAAATAAGAAAACCTTCCAAATGTTATTGTTTGATTTTAAGCTTAAAAGAAGTTTAAAAATTGGCACAGGATAGTCCAATATTTTTCTTGTAGTATATTAATACACCTAATGAACACTAAGAACTGGTTAAGTCATCAAGGGACCATTTCTTACATGTCCTTAAACATACACATACGGTATTTGGCTCAAAGTAATATTGAAAGAAATAATGGTGCCCAGCTTATAGTTTTCATTTCTCTTTTATATTTCTTGGTGCACTAAAAAGTTGTAAGTGTTGAACTGATATGGGGCCAGATTGGTTTTGTTGCCTTTTAAATAAAACATCTTTTTTTGTCATCTCTCAGTGACAGCTTTCTGACCTGAAAACTGTCATTAAGGGTGTTTTCCAAGTGGAGATGGAGAAAAGCAAAGTAAACAGCTTCAAAAAGTGAATATAAATGTCAGAAATAAAAGGCAGTTCTCTTGGTCCTCACTTTCACATCTTGTCCAATGTATCAGTGATTTCCCCTTAGACGCAGATAATTTCCCTAGGCACTCATACGCCTCTGAGGTGGGAACTGGATTGATACAAAGGCACAGAGGGTTCTGGTGCAGATGCCCTGTGGTTATGTGGAGACCTATCAGGTTTTGGAGTAATATCCAGGTTTTCTTAATGCTTCGTTTTTATATCATTGTTACAGTAACATAATTTATTAATATTTCACAAAAAAAATGAAGGACAGTACATATTGTTTATGTTCACAGATATGCCTGTAAAAGCATTGGATTCAACAAGAAGCTTACATGTAAGGATGGTATCCAAACATCTACAAAAGAAAATCAAGAAAAAGAATGTGTTTAATGAAGTAAGCAGCAAGACTGTAGTAGTACTTCCCTGAATTACATTTCTTTTCTACTGGTTGAACTGGTTTGGGGGAGAGAGAATACATTCTGTATGTTCTTTTTTTTTTTTTTTTTTTTCTTCTTTTTTTCTGGAGAGTGAATAATCTCTTTTCTGTTGATAAAAGGACTATATTTATTAGGTGGAAGAAAACAATGAGGTTTTAATCTGTGGCATTGTTGTATATGCTTGTTACTCTCGTTCCCTTAGGCTCTTGCACTGCTCATGCTATGTCTTTTTAACTCAAAAAAGGATACTTTCTGTGCATTTAGGCCAGCAGCACAGAGAAAATATCATGAACAGTTAGGCTCAAACCAACAAGGAAACATTCAGTAACAAGGTTTTGGTAAAAATATTATAAACCAGATGTTGCATTCTCACCAACATAATGTTTCAGTCTTTTGAGTGACAGACAGTCCAAGGCAGACTGGCAGCATTAAGCTACAAGTAAAGTAGATAAGATTTACCAGTCCATCACTGTGGAGTTACTGCCTCGTTGTTTTATTCAAAACCCAAACAAATATTTCAATTTGAAAAGTAATGTTATGTCTTTTGACTAAGATATTGTGCTTTTGGTGTTGAGTATTTTAAACAATATTGGTCAGTTCTCAATTAACATGAAAGATTAGTATTTTTTAAATCTTTCTTCAATAACAGAAAGCAATGATGAACTTAATGAAACAAGGCAAGTAGGCTTCTATTAGTAATTTTCAAGGTGGCTCCAAATCATTAACTCATTGTGTGTTTTCTGTCTTATTTTTAAACACCAGTCAAAACATAATGATGATAGTTTGCAGTAATTGGCACCAGAAAACTACAGTCTCTCTGCCATTTAATAACTAATATTGTTAAAGATAAGATGAATGTTCAGTGATACCTGAAGCTAAAAGAAATTAGGATTGGATTCAGTTCAAAATTCAGAGACACAAAGTTGGATGTCTGAGTTCAGTGTAACCTGCAACAGTATTCAGCTGTCACCTACTGACTCACATTTTGGAGTGGTTGTAAGCTCAAATTTGTATAATTTGGTGTCTTCAATATTGCGGGCACATAAAATTTTACTTGATTTTTAAAATTATTTTCCAGAATTTATGAGAACTCGGGTTTAGTTGGTACCTGTCTGTTTTTATTTGGGGGTTTAGGGGTTATTTTTAATCAAGCCTGTAATGTTTACATCGTGTCCATAGCAGGAAGCCTGTTTCAGTCCAGGTCTTTCTTAGAATATTGGCCTTTTCTTAAGGTACAAAAGTGAATGTGCTTTACAGTAAATTCACCTGTATAAAGATGAATAAAAAAATCTATGGTGCTCTGCCAGGGAAACCACTAAATTTCACAAAGGTGTAAGCAGGACTTCCTGGAGGGAGGTGGACTCCACAAATCTTTCTTTAAAAATAAGCAGACTTCATGAAAATATTAGACTAAACCACTTCTAGCTTAAGTAAAGGATTCTGTGTGTTTGCTTGTACTGTAAGAAGTGTTTTGGAGCTACCATTAAGTTCAATTTCATTCCTCATCCTTGCTGGAGGCCTTTCTCAGCCTAAGCACTTCTTTGGGCCTTGCAGGCCTGCTGTTTATCCACTATCATCAGAAAATAAGGCAGTCTTTTAACACATCATAGTGGTGTAATGTATTCCTAATAGGTTATATTTGCTGTGGTACAAATCAGAGGGCAGGTGACAGGTAGCTTCTGTAGTTACAAGAACTGGGAAGGACAACAAAAGTGTATGGGTAATTTGATAACCATTTTATCATTGCTTTCAGCATCTTTGCATTTTGAGCATTTGTGAAATTCCATTGCAAGTATCTGGGAAAGTCATCAAGAAAAGCTTTCTGTAGTATGACTCCTTTTAATAGTGTCTTCAGTGTAATATTGTATATATCATCCGTCTTGAAACAGGTAAACAACCTACTGAGTTTTAATTAGGAGACAGCATTATAAAGACCTTTCCAAATTGTAGTTATCTCACAGCAGTAATTTATACATTCTTTTTTTATAGTCTTGACAGTAGGAGCCTAGCCTTGTTGGTAACCTCATTATGTTGTGTAATCAGTAGCTTTTCCTTATAATCTGAGTTAAATATATTTAGGGGCGGGGGGGAGGGGGAGGTGGTTGTTGTTGGTGGTGTTTGTGAATGTTTGAACTGTACTTTATATATTTCCTGAAATATTTTAAGTATTATTTTGAATAATTATGTGATCTGTGATAGAAACATAAATGTGTGTGCAGTCAGATGTAATATCTCACAATTGAGGATATAAGAACTGATCATTAGAAAAAAAACCCCTCTTCTTGAACACTTAATAAGAAATAAATCCAAACTGAAGTTATGACACATAATCTGGAAATCATTTTAGAGACTTTATAAAAGAGTAAAACAATAATTTCCTATTTACAAATCCATTGTTTTAACAGTGGAAATATGTTTATATTCTGTTTTCCTTTTTATATAAGTTTAATATCAAATATTTAAATACATAGTATTAACATTTGAGTAAAGATGCGGAAGTCAGTGAATGTTTTAGTACCTGATAAAGAAACCAGGTCAGTTGTTTGACTTTACAGACTAGTAGTGAAGTAGCATGTACTTTTGGTATAAAAGACTTGTTTGGAAACTAGGTTGAGGTTGCATCTTTGGGATTTGGAATTTTCTCTAAGGAGTGGTCACAGGTTCTGCTGTCATTTGGGAAAAGTTCTGCTACATTCAAGTTTCTGCAATAAAAGAATTGTACAAGTTATGTAGAAATGACAGAGAAGGTTGTACAGGACCATTGCTCTAAAAGCAGTAAAAAGTAACCTATATCGTCAAACTACAAGTGTTGGTTTTTTTAATGGATTTAAATCTATATGTATGTAGGAAGAGGATAGGATTGTTATTGATCAGAAGTCAGCTATTACAAAAAGTTATGGGAGATTAGGGAAGCTGTACAGATGAAAACACAGATAAGCACTTTCGACAACTTCCATACAGAGTGGGTAAATGTTACCTCACTGTGTGATGGAAAGGCAAAACTTTTTCAACAGTACAAAATACTTAACTAGAAAAGAGCCACTGTGTAAGAGTAACCATAATGAAGTCGTAGGAGGAATGTGAAGAAAAAGATACCCTTCAAAATGTTGGTGCCACGTCTAAACAAAAGAAATGGGAAAGACATAAACTTCAAAAAGATGTATAATCACAGGGGAAAAAAAATAAATTTAAAAAAAGACAGCAAAAAAACCCCTAAAGCATTTGATGCTAGAGGCATAAGAGCTAAAAATAGATGTTTCCTCAAACACATCATAGAAAGGTAAATATGACTGTGGTACAAAAAGGAATTTTAAGACTATGATAGAACAGATAAATTCTTTTTGTCATTGTTTATCACAACCAATCTCAAAAGGTTATCAAAGCAGAGATACTTCTGATGGAGAAAGATATCATATATGAAGAAGATTTTAGAACAAAATTATGAATATTATAAAACAGTAAGTGTAGATGCACTTGCCAGAATTGATTGATTTCTACACAGGATAAATACATAGAAACTTCAATAAAGAATACAACTGTTTGACCAAATGTGTCATAATGTGTTTGGGAAGAGTCAGCAAATAGTGAATCACGAATCTGGCATTGTCAGTGGAAGTCAATTAGATATTGATAAGATTGTTAAGGTATATGAATTTTTCAAGTAGTTTTTACTCAAGGAGCCATACATGTATCTCTTATCGTATGTCAACTTTTTTTCCTTAGGAGGGTATGTTGTCTCATAGATTAATGACATAATGAAAGATAAGTGAAAAAGTGGTAAGAATACATGGTCCGTTTCCACAAGAGATGTAGGATACCTGTCTGTAGCAAGGGAAGTTGTGAAGTTGAATATATTCATAAATGATCTGAAACTTAAGAGTTGAAATAGAATCTTACAGAAAGGTATCATGATACCAAGTGACTGGGTATACCAAATAATAGGTGGAATTCAGTTTTGTTAACTACATTTTAAAGTACATGGATAAAAAGTTTCTAATGTTGCATATGTTGATGGCTATCATTACTTAGGAAAGAGATCTGGAAACCACTATGAACTGTAGTCCAAAAACTTTGTTTGCTGCTAGCAGTGATGAAAAACACAAATAGACTATTATGAATAATAAGGGAAAAGTTGGATAAGAAACCAAAACCAGATTCTGACTGCATCATGTGAAAAACTAAGTGCAATTGATACAGGAAAGCTTAGGCAACAGAGTTTATCAGAGGAATGGACTGGCTTTCATATAAGAGATTAAGGATTCTTTAGTTTGAAAAAAGGTGGTTTAAGGGGCAGTATACTGGGGATCAATAAACTCATAAATGGTGTAAACAGTGAACAGTCATGTGTAGTTCTTATGTCTGTCTTTTTTTAATTTTCCAAAATTAATTTATTAAAAACATAAAGCCTGGTGCTTAAAGTCAATTGAGATTACCTAGAATGACAAGCCTCTTGTGTTTAGTAAAAGTGATCTGCTCTCTGCATTTGGGTACCAGTTGCCATTATGAAACTGATGTAATAGTACAATCTTACAGCAATTCTGCTGTGAAGTTATAACAATGAGGTTTTGGTTATGTTATTCCTTTATTTTTATTTATGTTGTACCTTCATATGAATGTACTTTTTTTAGACTTTTATTAAGAGTATAAGACAACTTTTTCTCTGCATTTTCCAAGAGTGTTTTCTTTCTCTTCAACATGTTTAATGCCTGATTCTGCTTCATTCTTTGATTTATGATACTGTGCCCAATTCTGGTGAAATCCAATATTTTAATCTCATTACGTCTCCCTCTCTTATATTCTTGCATTGCAAGAATGATATCATCTGTGTTTTTCCAGGTGTTCTGGTCATTCTTTCTATCATTCTTTGTTCATCACCTCACCATCAGTCTTTTCTTCATGATTTTCTCTTTATCCTCCTAATCTCTCTTCTTCTTCCCTCCCACACGATTTTCCTATTTTTTTCCTGCATTTTTCTCATTTGTTTAATTCTTTAAGACATTAAATATTGAAGAAGCTAGGACTGCTTCTCATCAATATATGTAAAGGGTTTATGATCTCTTTTTAAATGATTTAGACTACCAGTAATGGTCTGGTTCTCAGTCTAAGGTTTGAAATCTTTCCATTTCTATATAAATAAGGACAATGCTATTCAATGAAACTGTTTCATTCTGAAAAGGAAACAGTCATGTCTTTGGTACCAAAATCCTTTTGATTGCTTTTGCCTAAACTACTGCAGTAAAGTCCTTTTAAAATTTAATTTAGAAAATTTATTAAGTAGCTTGTTAAACAAACAAAGGCTTTGTTCTATAGAGCATACAGGGAACATAATTGCTACAAATCAGTTAACATTTTTTGAAGGTATTTATATTATAAGATGTTATGTTATATATCTTTTTTGTAATGAGCACAACTATACAGTTTGAAAACTGAATTTACATACTCAGGAAATAGGATTTGTAGAAGCCATAAGAAAATTTGCTTTAGACAATTACCATGACTTCAGCAGGCTCCTACAGGTGAAAAAGGCAACCAAGCTTTATGCCTGGTTTTTCCCTCAAGTAAGTCAACTTTTCTGAAAAAAATAGAGAAATCTGCTAGAAATTAAAAATTTGTTTTTTCTTTTGATAACAAAAGGTGGAAAGCTAGAAGTTGAAGGCAAATGTATGATGAACCCTTCGGTAGGAGAAATACTCAGAGCTATTGTTATTATAAGAAGGTCCCCTAAGAAAAGGTACGTGACTCACTGCTGAACAGGCATTATGATGAGCTTTAGCATGTTCAGAATTATTTACCAAAGCTGTTGTTTCACAACAGAGTAGCCTAAGCACTGCACAGCCTTGTGCCCTATTCTTAGGGCCAAATTTTGCTGTGACACACTAGTATCATTCTACTGAAAATAATGAAGTTATCCTAATTGCTTACACAACCAATAGGAGAATTTTATTTTTTTCCCCCAAAATGCAAAATCATGAGATTTTTTGGCATATGATTTTAAAATGCACTTTAAAAATCTAAAATCTCCCCTTTTCAGTGCCATCTGAGAAAAGACCATTGATAGTATCTTAACTATGGCACTGGTTCTTACAGCAGTCCAGAAATTTTTATTTTTTATTTTAAAATAAAATATTTTAAAATCAAAATGCAATGCTAATAATGCCTTGAAATTGACTTTCATCAATCTATCCGTTCAAGAGAATTTAAAGGATTTTTTTCTGGTATTGGTTTTAATACACTTATTAGTTGGCTGAGATTGCAAGACTATGTCCAGTATACAGCAATAAAAACATGTACAGAAAAATGAAAAATAACTTATTTATCATGAGAGAATTGGCAAGTGGTTGGGAGTTCTATTTACTCCAATGGTACTGGAATAGACCTTTCTAAATGCAACAAATCCAACCTTCTTTGAAGTGGTAACATGGAAGTCGAAAATATTTTTTGTGGACATGCACTGACCAAGCTGAGATGACACATTGTACTTTCCTGTTTCTTTTGTGAGGAGTGTTTTGGGATCCAAAAAATCAGGACCTATGGCTTATTTGCTAAGAAAGGTATCTGGAAGTTCACCAGAGGCTCAGTGATTTGGTTTTAGCCCTGTCATATTTGTAAGTACACAGAACAATGTTGTAATAATTATACTGTGGATAATATAGATTATGTTTTGCCATTTATAGCAAGCATCAATATTATATGTAACATTAAAAAAACCTTATTCTTATCCCATTCCTTTCACATTGTATAAATAGACTGCCATTTTGAGTAGATTTAACAATAAAACGTATAATATCATGGCAAGGCAGAGCTCATTCCTTTGGGTTAGGTGTGTGCAGTATTGCATTTCTTATGAAAGCATGATGATGAATTATAAAGCTTTTCTGTGCTTATCCTTCTTCATGTGTGTACACTTTTTTTTTGGTTTTCACAGTAAAAAGTTACAGGTTTGGTAAGTTTTAGGACTAAGGATTGGCAGAAAGGACAATTGGGGAAAGAAATGAATTTCAGAAGGGCAGTTAAAAGAAGAACTTGTGTGTGAGGATGCTTGGGTTTGGCTGCCAAAAATGTAGGGAATCTCTAAGGTTAGCAGTGAAAAGGATCTCATAGCTACTGGGAAAGGGGCTAATGAGGTAGAGAAACAGTATCAGACTCCCAGGTCTTCAGTGTTTCAGCCTATGGTGATTCTTTCCAGATACAGCTGCTGCTTCTTCTATGAATGACAGCAGCTGGCTTGCAAGGAAGGGAAAGAGGGAATTTTTTGTCAATCAGGTACAGGGATTGTTTCTATAGTGAATATTTGTCTTGCTCAGAGGTTAAATACCTACAGAAAGACTGTGTATAACACGCTGGTCCATGTGCTCTACAGGTTCCACTATGTAGATCTTACCAGTCAGATAATACTGCTTCCAATACCGTTACAATACAGCTTCCATACCACTAACAGTCCTTAAATAGCATTACTCAGCTAGACATATTGCAGACACATAAGCTGCCAGGTTGCCTATAGCTGCATCACTATCAAGCTACAGTCGAATAACTGTTTCCTTTTATGAATAGGATTTTATTGTACATGTCAAATCTTTCAAAGTCCATGTTAGAATTAAGAAAACAATGCAGGAATGTGGTTCCATTTTCAGGTATAAGATATATGACATACAAGTAGGAACTATGATTCTTGAAAACAGAAAATAATATTTCTAGCCTATGTAAGTAAAAGTGAAGTAAATCTGCATGTATCTAGGAGTGTACAATGCCAGTTCTGAAAGAGTAATTTAACTAAAATTAGAGGAAACCTTTTAAAAATTTGCTCTGGTCTTATTTTTAGTGGTAAGACTATAGCAATTAAAATGACCATATTCCTAAGCGTTCTAATTATGTGCAGGATATTTTGTCCTAAAGGTTCAAATCTTGAAGAATCAGATAGAATAAATTGATGAGCCAATCTTATGACTCCCTTGGAATAGAGAAGGAAAAAAATACACATAATGTCTAAATGATAGAATACTACTACTGCTGAAATGCAGAAATTTAATACTGCAAACTGTATGGCTACTAGTGGATGGCTACAGTATAAGGTTTTGTGAATGGCCTAGGTTGTCATTCTTGTAGGGTCTTGCATCTTTTGGGATTATTCTTGTTATATGTCCTCTGATGTGATGCTGTGTTAGTTTAAGCCAGAGGCATTTTAGGGATATATGCTATAGCTCCGTTATTATTACATTGAAAGAATTTAATGATTCTCAGAAATTACAGATAGCATTTGTACAGAATTGATTTTATAAGAGAAGGGCTAGTCTGAGAACCTTCCTGTGGTAGAGGAAGTCCATAGCCAGTTCTGGCTCCAGGCTGTTATCTGGAAGGAAGACTGGGAAGAGAGATTTCTGATTCACCAGTGCCTCGGAGCTCCTTGATCTCTCCCCATTTACCTGTGGGACCACCTGCCTTAGGTTTACAACCACAATTCATGGAGGATCTAGGAAGATATTTGAGGAAGCTTTGTTCTCTTTTCTGCTTTCCTCGTAATGAAGCAGGACTATTTGGTGATTTTTGGACAAATAGCTGAAAACATGAAGACTCTGTAGACTGGATTCTTACAGGACAGCCTAACACCACTGAATATAAGAACATCCAAGAATAACAGTGGCAATCATCTCTTTATTCCTTCCCTACAATAGAAAGGTCTGTTGTGCATCCCCCTCCCCCCCCTTTTTTTTTCTGGGTTTTGTTGAGATGATAACAAACAAGCTCCAATATTGTATTTTTCAATCTAAACTATTCTATTTAAAAGGTCTAAAAAGTTATTTTGAGCAAAATCAGCATTAGTCCCATGTGCCGAAAGAGAAAGAAATATGTTTTGTCTTTCTTGAGCTGCCCATTCCATTTTCCATGATGCTTGTAAAGTGATTGTCATGGCTTTGGACAAAGTTTCTTTGTGGAAGGCCAGGCCTTTTTCATAAACTTGTTCTTCCTTGTTTTACTGATCCTTATTCACTGTGGTAGGGATGAGGGATATCACATCCTTCGACCTAGGATGTAATATGAGGCATCATATGCTCCTTGAGGTGGTTTAGATACAAGTTTGTTTTTACACACAAATGTCTGTGTGACAGATGGAGTAACTGAGCCCCATGTGCTTAAAATAATATTCAAGAATTTTTAGGAAAAGAAACTGATTAAGACAACACGTTGCAGTGCAATGCAGACTATAGCGATTAACTTCATAGATATTTGAAAAGAACTTTTGGATATTCTCTGCAAGATGTTAATAGAGATGTTGAACCCAGTGAGATAATTCAGATTCCTCTGTAGTAGTTAGTAATGAATCACAGTGAAGTTTGTATCCTTCTTTTACATAGTTACTCAGCATACCCTTCCTGAGTAATGAGATTCTGAAATAAAACTAATTATTCTGGCTAAGGAGTGCTGGGAAGGCCTAACACAAACCTGCATGAAAGTCTTGTGAGTGTGGTTGGGGTTACATTTATATATTTAATTCTCCCAAGGTGTTGGCTGCTATGTTTTTTTTGAAAGGGGCACAGCTGGACGTGGGTGGGAGGCAGGCTGCCTGTTTGTCTTGCCCCAACTGCTGTCTTCTGGCTCAGGCTGAAAACTCAGGAGGGGACACAAGTGGGGATTGCTGAGCTTTTTTCAGGGAGAGCAAATGTTCCAGGGACAGGGAAAGTCAGTGACTTGGTAAGCAGCAACACCACAGCATAAGTACAAACTAAGAGACTTGCAAAAAAGTATAGGGAGAGGAGCAACTTCATCATGGATGGAACTAAAAAGGAAGACAGCTTACCTGAGGACACAGTGACTTCAACAATATAAAGAATGCTATTTGACACTTCAATGAGGAGATGCAGTTATACTTCTGGCTTTTAGCTCCTTCATTTGGAGGGACTTTGGTGTCAAAGTCTTGAATCAAACTTTTTTCCTGAAGTCCTAAGAGTAGCTGAAAACCAAGGGTTCTTTAGGTCCGTCATGAATAAAACCTTCTGAATGACCCTTTGAATGAATTGAGAACAGAATAATTTGAAGCTGAACTGTAATTCTAATCTGACATTAAACCTGAACTGCAAGTTGCAGATTTTTTTGTATAAACTAAAAGTTAAAGCAGGCATTTTTTTGGTAAATCTAGAATTTTGATTCAGATACAAGTTTTCTCCTTGGTGAATGATACTGAAATTGAGGTTTAGTTTCAGTCTGCACTAGGATAGTTGCAATGGCATAAGTGAAATTTATTCTGGTTTAAGGAGGATTTTAGGTATTACATACTGGTCTGTACTCATCTGCCTTAGGGGGAAGCAAAATTATATTTCAGGAAAATGTGTGCATAACCTAGAACAGAAGAAAACCTATAAAGATTTCCAATTTGTTTATATACAAATGGGTTTAGATGGCCTGAAGTAGTGCATTTGAAATTAAGACTGTTTTTTAGCATTTTAGTACAAAAATGGAACCCTGAAAACCATGTCTTCTTGCATGATAGAACTGAGTACATTCATAAAAGCTATGCAAGCAAGGAGATAAGGGCTATGTTTCAGTTATACTAGGCCAAATACAAGTTTTGATGTTGTGCTGGTTTTGGCTGGGTTAGAGTTAATTTTCTTCATAGTAGCTAGCATGAGGCTATGTTTTGGATTTATGCTGAAAACGGTGTTGATAACACAGGGGTGTTTTCGCTACTGCTGAGCAGTGCTTACCTAGAGCCAAGGGCTGTTCTGCTCCTCACCCCACCCCACCAGCGAGGAGGCTGGGGGGGCACAAGGAGTTGGGAGGGGACACAACCGGGACAGCTGACCCCAACTGACCCAAGGGGTATTCCAGACCATAGGACGTCATGCTCAGCAATAAAAGCTGGAGGAAGAAGAAGGAAGGAGGGGACGTTCGGACTGATGGCATTTGTCTTCCCAAGTCACCATTACTTAGCGTGCTGGAGCCCTGCTTTCCTGGAGATGGCTGAACACCTACCTGCCCATGGGAAGTGGGGAATGAATTCCTTGATTTGCTTTGCTTGTGTGCACAGCTTTTCCTTTACCTGTTAAACTGTCTTTATCTCAGCGCATGAGTTGTCTCACTTTTACCCTTCTGATTCTCTCTTCTGTCGCACCAGGGGCAAGTGAGCAAGCAGCTGGGTGGGCCTTGGTTGCCGGCTGGGGTTAAACCACAACAGATGTAAAAGCTGGCAGCTAGTTAACTCTTTCAACATGCTTTGCTAACAGCATAAATCTACAAAATAGTAACAGACACCTGTGCCATTTCTTTCTGATTATTGTGTAAAAGTATAAACCTTTCATGGTTCAGCATATGAATATGTCTTTTGAAAGTGCTATGAGCAACGTCATTTGATCAAACATTCATAATTCTTTTCCTGAGCCGTTGTCTATTTTAAGAATCATGTTAATATGTTCCACTGATTAGTGGGGTATGGTAAAAGATGCCTTTCAGGGTAGGCTCTTTTTTTTTTTTTTTTTCTCCTTCTAGCCATACGTTTATTTCATAAAATGAAGAAAAGCAGAGGTAAAGATTACAGACACAAATTTATGTGAGTGGATGAAAGAGTAACTTTAACCTAAAGGCAGTCTGGGAAAATGAGCTGCTCGACATCTAGTTAGTAGGGCTGATCAAATAGCACAGGCAAGATAATATTTGTTCAAATGAAAATTACATTTGCCCCTCTAAAATTTGATTAATCAATGTGATCATAAGAATGTATTCTTGATCTCCAAATTCCTTGCTGAGTAACTATTCATACATAATAGTGCCAATATTCAATGGCAGTATGGATTTGTACAGAGATTTTACAAGAGCCAAGGACTTTCTGGGAGAGGATAAATATGAGAAGAAAAAGTAGCCTCTCTTTAGTGAAGAGACAGTGGTGGGAAAACTAAGATTTTTTGAACAACCCTGTAAAGCGTAGAATAAATTAGAAAATAGCAGAATATTCAAAGATGGAGATGAAAGAATTGAAAAATATATTCCAAAGCAAAAAATTCCCAAATCTTCAGTTATTTCCCTGTATCTCTGAGTTTGTGTATATTCTGTGAAGTTCTCTATTCTTAGAGGATAACTTTACAGTAAATTGTATTTGTGTAAAGGAAAATACAGCAGTCAATTCTTCTTTGCTGATGTATTTAATGGAAATTCACGTCCATTTTTTTTGCCTACTGTTATTCCATTTTCTTTCACTATTAGAGCTTTTCATTTTTTTCAGAAAAAAACCCTTAATTCTTGTGAAATTCTTCCTCCAAATAAGGTAGCATAAATATTTCACTGATAAATGTCACTATTTCGTTATTTCTACATTTATTATAGTTCCTTAAGTATATCTTTTTTGACATTGTGCACACCTTATCCGTAAATTCCAAATTGTTTCTATACTTGTTATGCATATGGCCCTGCTGCTTTCATATGAGAATATAAAAAAATGGAGCAGACACTACCCTTTCGCTGCTATAGTTGTAGCAACAAAAAGGAATAAGGGTAACAGCAGTTTCAGTACCTAGCCCATGTTTGGCTGTTCCTGGATGTTCCATGATCTACATTTCTCCTTTGCCTTCCTAATTTGATGTGAAAATGATATCTAACTCCAGCAATTCTTTTGCTCATTTTCATCCAATGTATGATGAAAAATGATCCTTTTGTTAGTTATCAACTCTCCAAGAAAAATGGATGATCTTTGGGCAGTTACAGCAGAACTGCCATATAGATTTCATTCAATAAGGACAGCCCAATCCCCAAAAGCTGTGAAAAACTCATAGCCAAAACCTGATGCCCCTATCTTAATTCCACTAAGGCCAACACATTAATGATTTGGGTTCTTCTCTAAATCATTTGTGTGACACAAGGAAGCTATGTACTGTGGTCATAAGGAGTGCTGCCTGGTTCATCTTTCATGTTACTCTCTCTTTCATAGCTGGGCTTGTGTGCACTCAGGTAAAAAGAAGCATGAAGATTTACAAGAAGCATAAGCAAACCCAAGATTTGAGAGTTCATGCATGCAAGATGCATGTAAACCTACAACAGGATCAACTACTGCTGCATCTGGACGAACCAGAGTTACTTCAGTGAGACTATTTTTACTTATTCCTCCATTTGTGACAATTCCTTCAAATTAAAGCAGTCTGCAGATTTTGTTAAAAGTTTTTTACATTTTCCTGTGCTTTTAAGATGTTCCAGAAAAATAGATTTGGCAATGTTCTCAGTATTACTTTCCCAAACACCAATTTGTTATTGCAAACTTACCTCAGTTTGAGTTACTAGTGTGATTCATCTATTGGTTTTGTGTCCATGACATTTATAATTTACAGTCATTCAGCAAGTTGGCAGATCTCATGACAATATCACATTGAAGTCAGTTTGAATTAAGTCATTAATTAAAGAATCTATCCTAATTTGATTTCTTTTCAACAATTGTCAGTGATAGTGTCAGCTACCAGCTAATCTTGATTATTTAAAACAACAAAAAGAAAAGATAATGGCTAGCTGAGTAGAATTGCATTGCTTAAGGCTTGCAGCTGATCTTACAGCTATGTTGCAATTAGTTCTGATGTGATGTTCAGATTGCATTTCCTTGATAAGGAAAAAAAAAAAAAGGCATCAGAGATTTGACTATATAGGCTGTTACTCATTATGCAGGTGATGGCAATGGTTCTTTTAAATTAAGTATTGGGGTTCTTCATTGGGATTTATATAATGTGATCTTTGATTATATATGGACAAATCAAGCATGCTGAAGGCTCAAGACTGTCATTTCAGGAACAAATCCCAGGATAGCTAGAAAAAATATGGGCTTGATTTAGCAGAATAAAATATTCAAATCCCAAAGCCTACATGTCTTTGAATATTTCTAGTGTTTAAGATTCTGATTAGCCTTACATTTTCCTTTGTCAATTAGTAGTTTTCTTTGTTTCAGAAAAGCCTGTTCTCCTCCTTTCCTTCCTTTTATGATATTGCTTTCTCCAATCAAAGAGTTAGTATGTTTAATTATTCAAGAACAAAAATATATTCTCCAGACATATACAAAATTACAAGCTCTCTGGAATAATATACATGCTGGGCTGACTCCTGCTCATGATAAATTAGTGTAATTTTGGAATGACTTAATAAGAATAAATGATATTCAAATAGGAAGCAGCAGAAGTTTTAGTAGCATTACCCCCTCCCCCACTACCTATCAACCCGAAAACAAAGCAAAACACTTGAATAATTTTACTGGGAGAGGTTTCTGTTTATCCAACATTTTTTATACTGCACAAATGTTACTTTTTAGGTGTTTGTATAATTACATGGTGTCTGCTAGCACTGTCTTAGATGCAGACACCATTATCCACAGCTTACTCTTTCTAAAGAGAAGTGCTGGAAACTGAACTGTCTCATCTGAATTTGCTATGACTATACAAATTGCTATCACTTTAAAAAAAAAAAAAAAAAAAAAAAAAGCTGCCAAACCCAAAAGTTATATATGAAAGAATACTTCAAGTCTAGCTCTAAGCTGAAGAAAATTCAACTCAAATTTTACCACCATCTATATACTAAACAGTTTTTGCTTTATAAAATATTAATGTTGTACCATCTCTTTTTCCTTTTCTTTACACAGAGTTCAACATTACCAAACACAAACATTTTTGCAATGTTCTTTCACTGTCTTCCTCCTGGCCAAACAAGACCATTAATTCCTCTTGGCATGGTGTGCAACTAGCACAGAGGTTTCAGTTATTCAACAGACTAGCTCCTGTACACTCTGTATTGAAACATTCCCAAGTTTAGCAACAACTGAAGACCCATTTTGCTTAATCAGATTCTCGAGGCAAATGGCATGATTTCTTTTTCTACTAATGTAGATTATACGTTCTTCTTATCTCTGTTTGTCCATGCTGAATTCTGAAGTTAATTCTAAAATTAGCTTCACTTCTAGGAATAGATTCATAATCATATAGTTTAGCTTATATGCAAATTATATTTTAAATGCAGTGCTTTGGCTAATATTCCAAGATTTTGCTGCCTAAGTTATCTCCACGTTTTGTCTCTCACAGAGGGAATGACCACTTGATTTTATGTTCAGGACCAAACTGTTTTTTTTTTTTTGTTTTTTTTTTAAATGAGAATAATACAAACAAAAATTATCTTTATTGTAACATAACTGGCCATAGTGAACTACTTTCCTCTTACTGAGTTGTGGAATATACAGTTAACAAGGGAGAGTCTTATCTTACAATATCTCACATATGTTACAGTGACTGTCAGTTTTGAGTAAACTCTTCTGCATTTAGAATTGCTGTCATGTAAAATTAGAATGACCTGAAGTTTAATTAAACTTTGTAAGCAATATCTGTCTGCCCATTACAGGATGAGTACTTTTGTCTCAGAATGCTGAGTTAAATTTCCTAGATCTTTTCTCTATTCACATTACTACAAATCTAGTTTTTATAATGACTTTTTCCAATCTTTTTTTCCCCCAGGTCGTTATATATGTTATAAAACATATATATGTTTTTATATGCATATATATGTATGCCTCCCTGCCCCCAAATCATCCATATATGTAATTTTGATGACATCATTCTCTTTGTATAAAATATCTAGTGTGATGGTGTGGGAACAGCATGGCTTAGACCTGGCAGATATGTCTATTTGCTACAAGAGAAGGAATGATGTGAAACAATAGTAAAAAATCGACAGTCTCCATGCACAATTTCCTGTAACTGATTACTAAAAAACATTGTCTATCCACACTGTTTGTTTCCAGCAGCTGACCTTCAACTTACCTCCAGCAAACTGAGCAGGTGCAGGTATGTAATAGTAAAAATAATATACCTGCACAAACATTACTCTTCCTTTTGGAATAACAGACTGTACGTAGTGCTCCTTGGTTTACAGGACTGACTAGGACAGCAATAGCTGTAGTAGATTTTCATAGATCAGATGCACCTTTTGGCACTGTGCTAACTTGATATGTGAAAACTTGGTATGATATTCAGAAATGTACCGTAAAGTAATTCAAGCTTATCATTGGACAGGAGGCATTGAAATAGCTTGCATTTCATTGGAAAATGCTGTACTAGACTCTGATTTGTGGTTGATTCTAGAGGAAACTATTCAGTTAAGATAATACATAATATACTCTAATTGAATTTGCATTTTCTTTTGTAGATTAGCAGTGACATATTATACTTTATGTATGTTTACATATACATTTAGAGAGAGTAGCTGATACTTGATATCATTGTAAGTTTGGAGATTTGTTGGATGCATTATTTGAAACAAAAAAGTGTGTGTTGATGTTGTTCTCTCCATACTGGCTGAATTTAGTTATTTCATTAGAAAACATTTTAGATAGGTAGATGCATAAACTTTCTATGTCAGGTGAAATCCAGAGACTGAATAAGCTCTTGAAAAAAACTTCAGTAGTGGGCACTATATGTTACCTTGCCTATCTATCAGATAACGGAAAGTTTTTCTTTCAGCTACTTCTGCTTGTTTATATTAGATATGGAGTTTAAATTCTCACTGTCCTCTACATAAAATACATTCATAAAATGCAGTTTATTTGACTCACCTTGGTCAGATATCTCATCATACTTCTGCAAATAAATAAGAGAGAATTTGCCCTCTACTGGTTTCAGCTTGCATCAATTGAGACTTTTTAATTTAATTTTCAGTAACCCTCTTTGCATCATAGATGGACCTATGCTGTTTACACTGTGATAAAGATCATTTTTTACACAAACTATACTCTGGTGATGCACATGACAGGAACATGATCTTTTCTTTTCTGGCCTCATTTTAATTCTCTTTTTTCAAGCTAATATTCTCCTATTTGCTCTCCACCACTATTTATTTTGGTTTCCTTTTGTATCTCAGCAATGAAAACTCAGGTGCCAAAGTTAACATAGAAAAGATACTCATGAAGCACATTATTACACTGAATTTCAAAAAGGAAGTGAAGGTATGAAGAAAGGTTGACAGAAATGTATTTTTCCTGCACTAACAATGGCAACTGAGCAGGATAAACAGCTTCCAAACTTCATCTGAAGGAAGAAAATCAATGCTTGTAGTATGAACATTGGAGAATGCAGGCTGTTACTGGCCATTTTTTTATTCCAGTTAGAGAATGTTTAAGCTTTGCAAGAGTAAAAAATTAAGTATGCTTGCCTTGAGATTTTACCTTTTACCTGTTTCTTGGGAGACCAGGGCAAAAAGCTCTGTGCCTCTTGTAGCAATGTCTGAGGGTGACAAAAATTAGAGCTGAAGCTACAAACAGCCTTAAAAATCATGAACCATTTTCAGGTCCTTTCTGAGGATAACTAGAGGGAAGACTGCTATAGAGACTTACTCTTAAGTCCTTGTAACAGCCAAATGGCATTTAAAGGAGAATAAGGTAGAAAATGTGGTAAATACTACTAAAAAAACAGTGAAGACTACATTTTCTGACTGTGTGCACCATCTTTGGTGGGTATCGTTCTTCTGGAGGGCACAGTTTCACTCAACAGTGGGAGGACAACTCATGATTGTTACCCTTTCCCTCCCTCTTCGAAAACAAGGGATTAATTCTGGAATTTTAAATTTGGGCTTACTACATTTGCTACATTTTGAGATGCTAATGTGAGTTTTCATGTTAGATTTAGGGTGCTCAGTACCCATCTTGATTACTGCAGGTATGTCTGCATTTCAGGTCCTTGGAAACTCCTAGCTAACCACTTCTTTTACTAGTACTAGTCATTGCTTATCTGTTAAGACTGGTAATGCTCCTTAGCTCATGCTGGTAATGTACTGTTATGTAGGGCCGTCTTTATCACTTAATTCTATTTGTTTTCTTAGACCTGCATTTCCTCTCCCATAACCAATGCAATTGCATGTTACCAGCTTGAAGCTGTAGCAGTTGCAGTGTATGATTATATTCTTCAGCATGTGCCTGATACTGTCAGTGTTTACTTATTAGGTGGGTTTTTTATTTGTTTTTCTTTCTTGCATGTAATTTTCTAAAACTGTAGCTTGGATTTTTTTTTTATGAGAGAAAGAAAACTTCTGCTCAGTTTAATATTCTCTCTAGTGTGTGATTTATAACTTTCTTTCCATAACTAGTCAATAGTTTTATCACAACAGATTTCCTTAAGTCTCTCAAAGATAAGAATAAAGGAAAGTTTTGTGAAGTTTTGCTTCAGTTATCTGAGATGAGAAAATCTTGTGGTATTTAAATGTTATTTACTGCACTGTTGCTTATTTTCAATTTCAATCTATTGCTTCTTAGTAGTTTCCGTCTGTAGCATTTTATGTATCCCTTCATGTGCATGCAGCTCTGTAAAGACACTAATTAGTTGAAGCATATGTCTAGCCATAAATCTCTTGCCATGTTTGGGGCAGTGGGGAAGCCAATGAAGAACCTCCTGTCTCAATTGACTAGTAGTTTGAGGTTTTAATCTATCTACTCACATAATTATACAGCTATGAAGAGGCTCAATTGTCTCAAATTTCCATGGAGTTACTGACCTGATTGTCATCTTGAGCAGTTGTAGGAGGAGGTTTCAATATTATTCCTGAGAGATATCCAGCAGTTGCAACTCCTACCTCACAGTGTCAAAATTTTAGTAGTACAGGGTTTAAATGCCGAATGGAGAAATAAAGCTTTCATGACAGAGAAGATTAAAAAGTCTTAGTATGCAACTAGGATTGTATATGTGCAACCTGGTATAAATCCAGAACATGGAAGGGAAATGAGTGCTAATACAGTTGTTTGAAGTTTTGAGATCTCTTCTGGCATACTAGCACATGTAGCTCAATCAAGTATTATCTGTAGAGCAATTACCATGTCAGAGTCATTAAAAGAAATCTTCAGATTAAGGCTTCTGCTTCTTTCAACAGAAGCATGAAATCTTTCAATATTCATAAAGTGACAGTTAACCTTCACATGCCTTTAAAGGGGATCTTTTATTTGGAGAAAGGAAAGAGTTTCAAAATACATGGATTTAAAACAAATTAAGACATACGACAACAATTATTGCATCAGAAAAAAAATGAGAGGAACAGTTGAAGATGGGTACTATTGAACATAGAGCATTAAGAAGAGCTGACTAAGGCTGTAAGATATCTTTTAAAGCAATGACTGGTGAATTGAGGTCCCAGAAGTGGAGTGTGGAAAAGATTAGGAGAAGATTTTTTAAAAGAGAGTATGAATGAGATCTTCGCACTGATTTAAACAGTATGGATGATGAATGTATGTGAATTTGCTCTCTACATTTTGTTCTCTGAGACTTCATTTCTTGAGGAAGACTAACATCTTCCCACTAGTAATAACAGCTGTTTCCTTACAGTCTGCATTTTGATCTTCTGTCCTTTCCCCCCTCCTCTTTCTTTTTCAGCAAGTTTTATGGCCTTTGGAGTGACAATGTTGCTGAACAAGAAAAAGTAATGACTTTAATATCTGACAGTTTCATTTTAGGCAATACAGCAGAATTTGAATAGGAGCAAACCCATGTTGTTATCTATAACAAAAAGCTTTTTTGAAATCTCTAATCCCCTTATGAAAGTTACTGTATACTTGAATCTTCAATTTTGGTATGCTTATTAAGTCTATGATTGTAGGAATATATCCATGAAAATTTCACTTAAGAATTGTCTAGGGCTGAAATATATCTACTGCATTAAATAGCCTGCATCATCTTGAAATAATTACAGGACTACCTAATGCCCTTATTTTAGCTGAACTGGTTTCAAATCTGATTATAATTTCAACAGAAATTTAACCAGTTTGCAGAGGCTATAGAATATACTGTCTGAAATAAAGTCATATAATTAATCTTAAATTTTTACATAGCTTATCTCTTCTGTCAACTCTCCTGGTATCTCCATCCTACATAGTGTTCTCATCACCAGTCAGATGAAACAGACATTTTGTTCCATGATTTGATCAGAAGTTGGTATGGAATTCAGACCCACAATGCTTAAGAATATCTGATACAATATGTCTTTCCAGATGAGAAATCTACTTGTATCATGGGTGTATGTAATCCTGTCATTGATTTATGGATGCAGCTTTCCCTGGAGCATTTGATTTGTGCACTTGACTACTTTATACATCAAATGTGCATTTGACCGACTGCATTTTAGAAGGGCTCCACAAGTCCACCTAAAAGGTTTTTGCAATATTTTTTTTTTTCAAGTTTCCAGTATTTTTGTTGGAAAATATTCCAGTATATTTATCTGTCCTTCAAAAAAACCCAAACACAACCCCCCCCCCGCCCCCGCCCCCTTCAAACTAGGAAGAAGACATCAAATATTGTGTACAGTGATAGTGAAAGTGTAAAGATGAGTAGTTGCATCCCAATTGAAGGATGCAGGCTTCGCATTTTGTTTTGAAGATAGGCTAAGTTAGGACTGCTCTTTTGCTGGGTTCTGAATTTTCAGCCTAATTCTCATGTAAACTCTATTTCCCCCAGATGAAAGGACATATTTGCCCTCACATTTTATTTTTCAATGGAGCAAAGAAAATGCAAGAGGGGGAGAAAGGATCTTTCAAACAGCTAAGATCCAAAGCATATGATGCTTTGAAGATCAATACAGCAGCCTTGAACGTAGGATCTTTGTGATCACATGAGGAACTAGTGCAAACAGTTCTGTAGGGAACAAAAATGCTGGATAATGATTTCTGAACCAGTTATACCATATGTTCTTTTATATAACAAGATATTTGGATAATCTGCACAAAAATGTACTCAAACAAATGGGAAGAAGCATGAGAGAAGCTCAGAAACAGGAGAGCTTTCGTGACGAAAAGGAACAAATTGGCTGTTGGGCAAGATGGAGAGTTGGGTTAAGGTTCCTTTGTGTGCCTACACATTTAACACTGCTACTTGATGAGAGAATTAAAACAGTAAAAGATAACATAAACCCACATTAAAAATGGCATAATGAAACTACAAGAAAACAGCCTTTTCTACACTTTGTCAAACTTGCTTCCTGTGCAAAAGAAACTCAAACATTTTGATAATTGTTGCTGCATTCAGTAAGAAAGGGTGTCACCATTCAAACCACAAATCAATTCAATGTTCTTTTCCACTGTGCTGTTTGGATTGTTTTCTACTGATATGTGATCACTCATGTGAACTGCTGCTGCAGACTTACATGTGTGATAAAGTTCTTGGTTTTGTGCTAAGCGAGCAAATACACAAAACTTACCATTGCATCTGGCACTACATGTCACCCCTGGTGCCTCAAAAGTAAGACTACAGGGAGTGTCTGTGGAAAGTCTATAAAGTTTCCTCTTTTTGCCAGTACATAGTCCTCTAACCTATGAAATAAGATAACTCAAGAGAATAATGGGAGGAAACAATCTGTAATTTCTTCTTTACTTTACCGTGCTGATGACTCACCAGTACTACTATTCTGTTACTTCTTGAAAGCACTAGATTTTTGTTAACAATTATGAAGTTGTTTACCATATCATTGCTTCTCTATGATTCTCATATATTGAAGATGTTAATCTCTGGGAGTAGATTCTTATGTACTTTATTAGTTGGACTTCAACAGATTTCATTAAAGATGATTTTCATCATTAGTAGTGTATCTACAGCAAACACAATAGAGAAAAAGCATTTTAAATAAGCCTCTGTATATTACAGAAAAATGGCATTGGAGACCATACATTTCCTTGAGTGCTTCCAAAATGCAAGTATTTTATATGTATTATTGTTAATTCTTTATAGGCTCCCTTATAAATCTTTTTCTAGAACATGAATTACATAGTTGATCACAAACTAAACAGAAGGCTGTAATATAGCACATCGTGTACATTTAAAAAAAAAAAATCAAAAATGCAATAGTAGATTAGTTAGACATTAATATTCAAAAAGATGTATCTCCCAATTAAATTTTCATAAGGAAAAGAAGTTGAAATTTTTTAAACTCTTAATTAATTTCATTAATGTCAATGCTCTGTTTTCATTATCTTTTCACAATATTTTATTTCACTTATTAATATTTATTAAGGCATGGTGGTATTTTACATTAAGTATTTTATGTTAGAACATTTTGTAGAGGTGTTAAGTATTGCTCTATGAGAAATCTAAAAATTTGGACATTTTACTCAAATGTTTATTAAATCAAGTTTGAAATGTTTGTTTTCCTAATTGAATGGAAGCAGAAAAAATATAAAACCAACTCCCTTAACTGTGACTTGAAGTGAAGCTCAACATTACAATTAAGTTCCCATCAGTAATTATCATTGTGTTCTGAGCTGTTATGAGTCAGATACTTTTGAATATTAAAACTAATTTCTGCCATGTGGTGAATCCTCTCCTTTGTTTGTTTTATTGTGTTCATTGTTACAACCTTGCCAATCTTGTCTTTTGATTTTTATAAATTATCCATTTATCTGAAGTGTATGAACAGAGTTGATGATTATGAAGGGCGTGTAACTCAAGAAAGATGTATTTTTCTGAATCTTTGAAATTTACAATTGGTCCTCACTAACAATATTTTTTTTCTTTTTAAATATATCTGTCCTTTTTGCTATAAATAGAACTTACACTTATTAGTCAATTACTAAACTACATTATTTTTAAATTGTAATTAATACAACATTTACACATGCATATTTTTTAAAAAAGGCACGAGATAGAAAATAGAAATAGGCTCAATAGAAAACCCAAGAAAATGTAAGGAGTACCCTATGCAAAGAGTCAAGGAGCAGAAATCTTTTCAATAGATTGAAAAGAGGTAGCTCAGTATTAAAATACACATTTCATTTACCTAGCTTATTCTTACAGCATCTGTCAAAACTTACACAATTGAAAGCATTCATCTAGAGAGAAGTATGTATCTATGTAATTGCCTGTCAGGCTGAGTAATTTGTTTAATGGCCAAGGCTAAAAGATTCTCAATTAATTGTTTTGAAGATTAGCAGAATCTGTTACATGTAACGAAATGCATGTTTGGGGCCAGACATCGTCTCTAAACCAATTTGAATTTGTAACATCTATAAAAAGTAGCACCAATCATTCACGCCTGAAATTCAAGTTCTGAAATTGTATCTGCCTTGATCAAATGTCTCCAGATGAAGAGAATAAAAGATTGTCTGTCAGATTAAAAAAAAAAAAAAAGAAAAAGGGCCTGTGTTCTTTTCATGTCTGTCATTATCCACACTGCTGATTCTTTTGACTCTTGTAGCAGGAGGAGTGTGAACTCCTGGAGGACCGATTCTGTTTCCGATGCAGGATCAAGCCTGGCCTCAGAGCAGGTATTCAGCCGGTTGCTCAGCCCTTTGCCAGCTCGGTTGCAGATCTGTTAGACAAAGCTGGCTGGTGCCAGGGAGGCAAAGCAGGAACTCCCTTCTTGGACGTTCTGGAGGGGTTGGTAAGATAGGCTGTCTCAGCTGGCATGTACTTTCACTGCAGAAACTGCAACTTTTATTCATTGTTGAGAAGGAGGAAAAAAATCAAGGCAGACAGATTTTTTTTTTTCATGTCTGATCCCCTAATAAAACGAAGAAGCAGTGATGCACAAATATTTTTTTGCTGTTAATAGATAATTTATGATGTTTGTTACTGAAAACTTGACTTCACATGTCACCAAAGCCAGAACTTTTAACGTGCTGTTTAAAAACAACATATTTGGCTAGGGTTGTTCTGTTAATGTAAAAATGTCGATTGCAGTATTTCTCAGATATATTCTGGGGGAAAGAGAACATTATATTTCTTTGTGATCATAAGCTAATTCTGCTGTGTAGAAGACTGTTGTCCAGAAAAATGGTGATGCAATTAGCAATGTGTGGCAAGCTGACAACACTCAGGCATTTTACATTGGCCTGTAATCTTGGCTGTGTGAATTTCTTTTCATAATCTGCACTAAAGGGTCTCTTTTTGTTTGACGTGGATTGAGGAGGAAAAGGTCTGACTGAGTTTAGCAGGAACTTCAGAAAAGGCGTGAAATGTTTTTTAAACAAATAATTTTATATGCAAGTGTTTGTGGGGAAAGGAGTTAGAATAAGGTAAAAGAGATGAGGGACTGGAATGGATGAGAGGTGTCGAAAACAGCTGTAAGAGGATGGGTGGCTGGAAAAAATGGAGGTTTGGGGAGACCCAGCTGATCAGCTGGAGGAGAGGAGGATTTGAGAACATAAGAACACCGATAGGAGCATGCTGGAGAGAGAGAGAGATGGAGGATCAGGAATAAGGATCTGTCAGTCAGGTTCTTCTGTGTATGTTCCTTCCTCATGGGAACTGAGTAATGGGGGATTTTGTCCTGCTGGGGGAAGGGGAAGATTGATCCTCATGCTTCATTCTGTATGAGAAAGCATAGATGTTCAGGCAGTGTTCCATCATTATGGGGTGCAAAGATCTGAGCTCATCATCTCTCTTTATGTCAGATGTTTTGGCTGTATGAGCTTGTTTTTCTGGCCCTTATGTGATCCACCATTTAGGAAAACCTTTCTGGTTTAAGTTAACAATAATCATGTCAGAGAGGCATATCCAAATACTGACAAGGTGTTAGCCTTGCATTATGTGGATTAAGAAGACGAATGCAGATCCCTTGCCCTTGCAACAAGCGTTGCATAAAAAGGACAAACACAAGCTGAAAAGGCAAAAAATATTGATCAGGTAATCATTTGTGGCCATAATAACTTCCTTGTGTAAGGCAGTTAATGTGTCCAATAGTGACATGAGAAAATTTTAGTAAAATTAAGATCTAGAGAAATTCTAAGTTCTGGTATCTTTGCTGAAAAAAAGAAAAAGAAGATCATATATAGAGAAAAACAACAGGGTTCCTATAATGAAAGGAAGGAAATATGGACAGGAAAATTCAGATGGCAAATGGTAGTTAAAAAGGTCAGGTTGGATGCATGTGAAACAACACAGGGTCAGATTGCAAGAGAACATGTGAGAGGACAGAGAGGAAGGAGCTGAAATTTGAAACAGGAGAGTAATAATGAGCAAAAATTTATTTAAGGGGAAACAAAGGCAACACCAAAGAAGTTTTGCAGTGACAGTGTAAAGAATGAAGAGTGAAAATGTATTGTTACTGGAAAATTATTAGAGTAATGAAAAAGCAGAAAAGCAAAATATGTGATAGGCAATACAGCAATTTTCAGTTACTAGATGCAGGAAAACTGGATCGGCTGTTAACTCTTGTTGAATTTACCTTAAAATTTCCTTAGAAGGCAAATGGAGAAGCAAAATAGACACATACAGAAGGGAGTCACGTGAGGCTGATTTGTGGAGTACTTTCCTTATTAGTATGTGAAAAACAAGATCAATAGTGCACATTACATTAGGAACACAGTATTGAATTAGATCACTGGAACAGGCAGAATATGCTAGCAGAGGACCAGAGCTGGTGAAGGAAAAGGAGGTAGTGGTACCCATTATTGCACCAGCTGTCGGAACTGGAGTCTTTCTGCAGGGAGCAAGAGTGGAAGCAAAGAGGTTACGAGTGCTGTGGTCTCTTCTAACCCTTCACACCCCCACGCTGGTTCTGTTGGCAGCTCTCTAATCTGTAGTTCAAATACCTTTAAATTAGCGTATTTTGAACCAAACCATACCAAAACTAAACGCCTTGGCTTAGTCTTACCATTTGCAGTTGACATGCATTCTCATAACATTTGGAGTCAAAAGCCTACATCCAAAAACTTTTGCTATCTGGTATTCAGACTTTGAGTTGTGATCCACAGCTACATCACTGATATAGTAAATAATGATAAAAAAAGTGGAAACGTAAGTGGTATGTTATTTAAGAGCAACCTCTTTTAGACTATGTATCCGTAACAAAAACAACACTATCGGTTGTATCCTTATTTTGAATACAGGACTTTAATGCAAAGGTTTTGTGCCTTATTGGGCTATTCTGAGGACCAAGGTATGAAACAAAATAGGTGGCTATTTCCAGATCTCTTTAGTCTCCCAATGCTTTATGGTGTAGTATTTTATCTTACTGCTAATTATTAATAAATGCAGCTTAGATTTAGCAATATGAAGTTTCTTTGGGAGCCTTCTGAGCTTAACAGCACTGAAATAAGAAGTATCTTGCTATTTCTGTATTTTGCACACTGTTTTATTCCTGTATCCAGAAGTCTTTCATCTTTGATAGTTATTGAAAGGTGATACATATGCCAAAGACATTGTATTCATATTCTTGGTAGCTAATGAGAGGCATTATGTAACAATATGCCATATTGCCACACTTTAAAATTTTTAAGCATTTTTGCTCTGCATAAACTGCTAATTTCTAGGCAAACAGCTGCATTCTGAATTATTTACAACATTTGTTCTTTAGCTAATTGACAGTTAATTTATGCTTTGAGAGACAGTCAGCTAAACAGCATGTGAATGGATTCAGGCCTTGCTTTTCATGGAGACAAGAGACAGTCTGAGCTACTTCTACCAAGGCAACTACTCTCCTTTCTTGCCAGAGGCAGGCTGGAGAAGTTGCTGCTTAAACTGCAAAAGCATTAACAATAGTCCGCAAGACTGTTGAACAAGCCTGTCAGATGTGTTAGACCTTGGGATGCAAGAGTAGTTATTACCTTGTAGCATTCCGAGAAACAGAATAACAGAGAAAAGCAAGCCTGGAAGCAATGAGGTTACAGAGTGCTGTGGTCTCCTCCATGCCCCTCTGCCCAGGTTCTGTTGACGGCTTTCTAATCCGTGGTTTAAATACCTTTAATTTAGCACATTTCAAACCAAACCATACCAAAACTAAGTGTCTCATTCTTACCGTTTGCCATTGACATGTATTCTTGTAACATTTGGAGTCAAAAGCCTGCATCCAAAAACTTTGGCTACCTGATATGGATGTAAAGGATGTAAAAATCTGGATTATTGTTATTCTGAATGTTCTTCAGGATCACCAAAGAACATGGAGTGCTTGTTGTGAAACTCCTGTACAGAAGTAAATGATGAAGATGCACAGTACAATATTGAAGGTTACTTCAACATTTAGAAACATACAAAGTCCACCTGTTTTGAATCTGCAATTACATTTCCATGCCAGGGTTTCCAAATTACTTCAACAGCAAAGACAGTACCATTCAAAACATTTAAATACTGCTGTCAAAATGTTAATTTGTTTAAAAAAATTCTTCAAGTAATAGTACAATCATAATAAAATACAATCATATTTGGTGGGCTAAATTCAGTATCCTCTCTTGAGCTATGATTTAACATCACAGGCTTAAGGAAGACCAGAAGAACAAGGGTAAGCATGTAGAGCTACCTCCCTGAAACGTTATCCCTTCTACTAGGAACTTGGAGTTCTTCCTCCAGAGATTGTGTCTTTCTTTTAAGGAATTACTGAGGTATTCAGAGGGTGGCACATGTATTTAAGAAATGCCTTGTTTTACCCAGTCTTGTTTATCTATCTCTCTTCAAATCTCAGACATATGTACAGTAGTGGTTTTGGCCCAAATGATATAGCATATGAGAACAGCAACTTGCAGATTCCCAACTTTATTTTGGCTTTGTGAATACAGTAACTGATTTTGTACTTCTAAGGTATTACTTCTTTTTTTTCTCTTTATTTTTGAGTAAGTTTTGTTAATTTGAAATACCTTGCCCAGCTTGGAACAGTGTCTTCCCTCTTACAGAACTACAACGGTTGCCTTCTGTATTTCAGTACTGGCTTTAACTACAGTGCCCATCTGACCGTTAGACTTTATTCTCTTGGGATGTTACACTGCCTGCTTCCTCAGTCACTCATTAAGGTGTTGCACAGGATAGCAAGATTTATTGAGCTGAAAGAGGAAAAGTAGAATCGGACTTATGTGGGACTTGTAAATCAAAGAGGAAGTACAGTCCTTAATGTATGTAGGTGTGCATTTGACTTCATGGAGTACAGAGGAGCTACAGTTGTTGTGGAGCATTTTTGTAGCCTTAAAGATTTGCTCTGTATGGGAGAAGAGTGTGATTGTTTTCCTCTAGATGGCAGGTTTTAGCAAGCTTTGTTGTAGACATATAAGTAAATAGTCTTTCAGGATAATTTACCCAGTTTAGGCACTAGCTTCATCCTACTACTTTCTTTCACTACCCTAGGGGTGTGTGGGTAAAAATCCTCTGTGGTAAGGAACTGGTTTTGGATGCCACCAGTTCCCCTTACGTTCTGGACCCCAATCTCCATGTTTAGTCAGTAGATAATGTAGGAATTAAACCTTGTAGACAAAGATCTTAAAAGCCTCTTCTAAAATATTATTGAATGAAATAGATCAGGAACATCTAGTTTTATTTTAAAATGAGCATATAACTTGTAGTCACAGGAAAAGTCAGAGTAAATCCTAGTTTTCTGTCACTTTCTGATTTGTTGCAATTGCATCCCAAAGGATGACAGGGTGAAACAGGGTGGAACAATTGTTTTGGAGACTTCAGTTATTACTTCTGAATTGTCACGTCTTTCAAATACAAAATTCTAACTTTTAGGGTTTTGTCTAATCTAAACATATATTTGCATATAATGGGGGAAAAAAAGCTACTCAATTTCTTAAGCAATGTTAGTATTCTTTTTAATAAAATGAAAATATATTATATGTTTACTCCTTCACTTGCCACATTTCTTGTGCATAACTAGGTTTGTCTGAATAAGTGTGTGTGTGTGAGGAAAAAACAATATGTAAGGCAAAGCTCAGGATACAGAACAGCAGCATTAGTTTTCCAAAGGAGAATAAAATAAAACCTGAAGTTCAGATTTATCTTTTTGTGAAACTTCTGTGGCATTGCTTTTTAACCCACTCTTTATACATTACTTGTGAATGTGAAATGACACTGATCATTTAAGTAATATATTGCCACCATTTCAAAATCGGTATTTGGCAATATTCATTCCACACACAGTAATGAAAATTCAATCATATAGTTTGCAATGCTCTTTGAATTAGACATAATATTCATATCAGCTTTTCAAACAGGGCAGCCAGGAAACCTATTTTCTAGAATCTCTTCAGCTGCAGAAATGCACTGTGACTGAAATATTGCTAGAGCAGATATTGATTGCTGTACTTGCCACCATTTCATGCAGTAATATCCCATGCAAACTCTTTTGTTCTTCTGTGTGCTGTATAATTTTTCATTCACTATCAATAACCAAACCCACAGTTCCTGTAATCACTAAACTCTGGATCTTTGTGACAGTACAGGAAGCTAAAGATGTTGTGAACAGGCTCTTGAAGAATAACTGCTAGTATTCTAAAGATTATACTTAGAAGTATAAACAGGCTTTTGTGCAGTAAGATTGTATTCAAGAAGAATTGCAGACCACCCTTTGGAGGGCAGAGAAATGAGGAAGCAGCAGAATGTTCAGAGAAAATACTTAATGATTTTCAGGGAACAAAACATTTCCACAACATCATTATATCATTCAGTACTCTCTGTGTTGCCTCCATATGTGAAACTGCCTTTTCTCAATGTTAGTTTTTAGTAAAGTGTTCTTCTTTTTTTTATAGTTTTTGCTCTGAACCAGATTTCCATAAATACAATCACCAAAAAGCACCATGTCGACAGTGGTGTGGAAATTGGCAGATACGAGGCTAATAGTACCTTGTTCGCTCCCTCTAAAATGTCACAAAAATTAACAAGTTGTAAAAACAAATTAAATGCTTATGGTTTCTCTGTTTCTTCAGTAAAATTT
The DNA here is from genome assembly GCF_964188355.1 of Buteo buteo. Classification (NCBI taxonomy): domain Eukaryota; kingdom Metazoa; phylum Chordata; class Aves; order Accipitriformes; family Accipitridae; genus Buteo; species Buteo buteo. Next base: position 20,594,873 of record NC_134190.1, on the reverse strand, counting down.
TCTTCTCAGATAAGATTTCCAGGTGTGATGGTAATGCCCAAATGGGGCAAAAAATAACACAACTGTAAACACCACAGTATCTGTCATTTTGTTGAGTGAGAGTTCCCTCTTAAAGACTGCTTTTACATGCTGTCCTATACTGCAAGATAAGTTTAAGTACTTTGACTTATACAAACAAGTACTAATCTAAGAAAACGGAGAAAAAGAGGAGTTATGTCTCTTGTTTACTGGTGTGAAACATATGCAGCCTCCCTGTCACTGCAAGCACATCTTTGATCTCTCTTTCCTGTCAGAATTATTTCCTGACCCTGGGGGTAAAGCAAGAGGTTTTTTAGAATATGCAGGTGTATGCCAAGAAACACTCAAATATTCAACAAGATAGCCCTGCTACATTTGTGCACTGGGTTTGTGTACAGGGTTTATTTTTAATTTAAAATATTGTATAGCTTCTTTTGGGATGTGTTGATTTACTAAACTCTGCTTTGTAAGTGAATATATTCAATGATTCTAAAAAATTATTTAAATAATTAAAATTTCATCACTGTTCTGTACAGAGGGTAGTATTCCTGAATACCTGAGGGCATAGAGTAATCTGCAGGTTTTAACTTTGTAACTTCCACTTTGTAATTCTTTACTTCTGTGCCACCAAGAAGCAATACTTTTGCCTGCATTAGTGATGACAATACTTCAGTGCCTCACAAAAGCTATTAGCTGTTGTTATCATTGTGTTACCTGTCATGTGCCTATCACAAATGTGTAAACACTAATCCAGGAGATCCCTCCTATTAGCAACTTCTTAGCTCCACCTGTTCATCAAAAAAAGAGCTTCCAGAGACATCACCTGCATATGCTACCTGTTGCAGCTTTTCTAGTGATACTTGAGAAATTGCCACTGACTTTAAGGCAGAGGGATTGTTCCCCAGAAACCCGGGTTTTATTCAGTTATTTTAAGGAGTTGTGCCTCCTGGTAACTAAATTTAAAAAAAGGTACAGTGAAAGAAGCCAACCATTCTATTGTAAATACTGAGTCAGTATATGAAACATTATGTTTATTAGAATCATACACTTTTGTTTTCCAAGGAACGGTTTTGTATTGCCTACACATAGTAAAATGAGTCAGTTCCAGAAAACTGCATGTGCAAAAATTGCATGAGCAGGTTCATAGGAGTTGCTGCACTGCACTGAAACAAGTCAGGTGCTTAGTAATAAGGAAGTCAATATGGAAATTAATGCTAAACAGCTAACGTGTAGTATTGTTCTTCCTTTGTAGTTTCTGGCTCCACTTCAGTTCCATTGCCTGTTTCACAGTGCTTTCAGGAACTTGGCCACCGAACAAGGAGAACCAGGAATTAGTTTCAGCGGGGTGAGGAAAGGACATTCTGGGAGATAGTGAGCATGGAATTGAGAAGGGCCTGTTGTGTTGCCGCTCTGAAAGAAATGATATGTTTGCCTGATATCATACAGCTGGGTACTCAGAGCTTCTTAGAAATAATATTGTTGTCACTGCAAAAATACTCCAGCTCCCAAAAGCCTGCACAAGTAGAAGATAAATGAATTGGGGGGTGGGGTGGGGTGTGTGTGTGTTAGCAATATTCATATGCTGGTGGTTTGATTTATTACTTTTTGTAATTATGCTTTTAAGGACAACTACTGTTCCCATTACCTAGGTCTCTTAAGAGCCCTTTTGCAACAGAAAAAGGAGTCTGTTCAGTCAGTTCTTATATAGGTGTTTGTAAATAAATTAAAGACAAGATTTAGGCAGACATAGGAAAATAGTCTGCCACTGCATTATTTCTGTTTAAATTTTTGTGTTTTGGAGCCCGTATTATTTTACCTATTACTGGATTAGCATGATCTCTGCCAAGCAGTCAAGGTATGCGATGGTTATCCATCTTTTCTTGTATATATGCAAAAGTTAGCTAGTTGAATTGGGCATTAGGTTTGAACTTGAAGGCAATGAAGTTGAAGAGGATTGTCTAAGAGCAAAATGTTGCCTACAATTAAATATAATGAATGTATTTCTCACCAGTGGCCTTATGTAGAGTTGTATGCGAGGTGCAGTTTAGTTGCTGGCATGATAGGTTGAGCAGAGATGCACAGTAGTTCCAAATAATCCATGAAGACCACTTTATCTGTAGTTCTACTGAGTTTAGACAACTAGGGTGTAGGGTATTGCAATTTTGCCATCCCATTCTAACACCTCTGATTTCTGAGTAGGTTGTGAAGGAATCTTTAATGAGCATGAATGACTGCAGCCTAAATTTTGTTGTCTCATCTGAAAGTTTATACTTTGACATTGTCAGAAAGTATCTGCATAGTATTATCTGCTACCAAAATATTAATAAGGTACTCTCTGGGAAAAGAACTGATGTTAACAGTGCTGAGATGTCCTTCTAGTTAGTGCCTTTAAAGGCTGAAAAAGGGCATAGTCAATGGACTGTAACTTTTTTCTTGTTTTATAAATCTACATGTGCTCATCATACTTGGCATAATAATCAAACTAATAAAGTTTCCAGCTCTGAAGATGATTCTAGTTCATTGCACTGGAATGGCTGAATCCATAAGCTACCCACTAAAACTAAATCATTAAGTAGCAACTAAAATGAAATATGTTTATAAAGCTATTTTCAGGTATTATCTAATGGACGCATATCATCGTACCACATCATTTTATTTTCTCAGCAAATTGTTTTTAGGGGATATGTGCAGCAGAGTTCTTATAAAATTTAATGCAATTCAATGTAATGAAGAAATTTGCATTTGAAGCACAGTCACTTACAAATGTTATGGGACAAGCAGCATTCTATTAGAAGGCATTTCAAATGTTTCTGAACAGCAGCTGAGGAGGATATTTCCTGATGTGGCTCTATTACTGCAGCACATTTTCTCTTCATCTGTAACTACTTCTTAAAAATAGAAAAGGCAAAACGGAAACTTCAGTTACCGGAGAATACAAAGGACCTCAATTCATCTTTTGAGAGAAGTAATGAGCAGAAGGCAGCAGTTAGTCATCCACTGAAGCTTTCCAGTGGAGAGACTCTGATAATTTGATTGCTCATTTTGAAATAGAAGTTCTCCCTGTCCCCGGAAGGTTTTTCTTTTTATTGGCAGCTCTGATAGGTAGTTTGTTTCATGAAAAAAGGTAATGAATAATGGCTCATAAAATTTTCTCTGTCAGACTTGCTCTTTTCCCATCCTCCTCCTGTTGTTTATTCCAGATTTTTATTGGAAAAGGACCCAATACTCTTTCTGGACAATAGCCTGAGCAATCAGGCTCTATGTATGACCAGTTCATACAAATCTGTCCTAAGTCATCCCTAGGCTACCAAAATGCCAGTGGAACTTCCCTGTTCTCATTTTTGTGGTCTCAAGCTTTAATAGTCTCTCTTTTCTTTATGTCCATGCACATGAACATCTTTAACTTTATTCTTGATTTTGTTTTCTCTGATCTATCCCAAGTTTTTTTCGTGTCCCAGAACCTTCTTCCAATGGTGTATTGTGGAATTCTGCCACTCTGCATCTCTGTAGCAGTTACTTTTTCTACTACTAGAAAACTACTTTTACTAATGTTTTGAAATACAGTAGAAAAGTATGCATTCTCTGTAGCTCATTGGGGCCAAGTGTCGACAAACCTTCCTATATCCCTCAGAAAAAAATGGGCTTTTTTGATGTGGAGTTGAGCGGAGAGCTAGCTTCCTTAATTCCTGCTGAATTCCTCTGTTTCTACAACTTACTTAATGAATCCTGAAAGACCAAAGAGGGGAATGATACTTTAGAAATTGAGGTTATTCAGTATACTAAAGGATCAAGGTATCACACGGGATAGAGAACAATCAGTCCAAAATGGTTTGGTCCTCCTGAATTTCATCATCTCAGGAGAATTATAAATCAAAGGCACGTAGCTATAAATGTACCCTATGGAAGTATATAGACTCTGCAACAGTATGCTTCATCAGCTTATTTGTCACTGTGGCTTAGGTGGAGTGACATTACATAATTTGTGATGACTTTGTTTTGACATTTTCCCATCACAAAGGATTGATGGACCAAAGTCACAGAAATGTCATCAGTGATAAATTCAAGCTAGACTTTAATCTTCCTCACTTGATGTAACATCAAAGAGGAATAACACAGCCTGCAAGATACGTTAGACAACTTATTAAAGAAAAAAGATCCACAACTGACAGATTGAGTGAAAATTGTATTGATAATTTAAGGTATATTTTCCTTCTGAGTTTGCAAGGACTTCACATATAAAGGCTCAGGTTATCCAGAATTTCAGAAAAGGTACAAACCTCTGTAATTCTGCAGTGAGCGTATTTCCTATCTCTTTAGCAGATTTAATGTTAATTGTTAAAAAGACTTTGAAAAAGCGATCTATTCAGTACCTAATTTGAATAATAAAAATATAGTTATTATTGAGAACAATGCTGCTGACTGCTTGTTCTTGAAATCGGGACTCTAAAATTATATATAAGGCTTATGCACTGTTTTGTCCTAGAAAACTTCAAGTATTTGCTTTAAGTGCCTAAAACAGAAGTGAGGTTGTCCTTGGGTCCTACTATAATCAATGGATAAAGAGAGGCTACTCCAAAGAATGAATTACTTCACAGCTAGGTTCCAGTGAATTTTTAATGCAATGTAATACTTGGATTTCACTCCTCCCTTTCCATAACAAAAATCTAATCTTACTTTTCAGAAATAAGAATCATAGTCTGTGTGTATTGGTCAGATTCAGTTTTGAGCAGTGATGTTGACTTCCATCCCTCATGAAACCCCCCCTGGACACAGTTTGGAGGTTTTTTTTAACCCCTTGCAGTCATCTCGAATATTTCTGTTTTAATTGTCTTGATTGCCTTATTTCAATGACAACTATGATCTCAAATCCAGTAATGACTAATGTGTTGAATTTAATGTCAGTAGAGAAGCTGGTGATCAAATGATGAAAAATTTGGCCTAAATATTGATGCAACATTGTCTCTAAAAATATAACCTCTTTAAACCCTTTTTTTCAAAAGCTGATCTCTCAAAACCAAAAAAAGAATTACAGTATATCCAGAGCATGCAGTCCTGAGGAAGAATGTATTTTCTTTATATTGACTAAGTCTTTGATCTTTCATTGTTAAGAAAAGTGAGAAGTCTACAATATTTCAGATTTGGGGTTTGTGGTTGTTTGTTTTGGTTTAGGGTTTTTTTGGTGTTAATTATAAATACTCATCCAGTAGAAAGTAATATGATATTGTTATATCATTTCACACACAAAGTCACAAAAGGCCTTTACTTGCTTTTAACTTTTGGCCAGTTCCAAATTGGGCTCAATTTGAACCCATGACCTCAAAGTGAAAGGCTCCAGATCCCATTACTAAACTTGTGATCCATGTGGTTTTCTTCAATATATGGGTTTTTCTTCCACTGTAGAAGTTCTTTTGCTAAACTGACCTATATTTCAATGCAAAGAAGTGGTTAGACCCAAGTTTTAATATTCATATCCCATTTTTATTTCACTAACGCAGTTGCAATTACATCTTTTTTCAAAAGCTAGTCTCTGCCAGGTTGCTCTTATTTTTTTTTTTTTTTTCTCATGCTAGAAATGTCACTTTTTTCAGACTTAGAACTGTTATTTTAAGAGACATCTTGGAATATAAAGCAAAAAGCTTATGGAAGCCTTCAATGTTTCTCTGATTTCTTCTTCAATTTAATCACAACAAGTTTGACTGGATTAGAATGCAAAAACAGAACTACCTCATAATTTTTCGGACTTTGTTTTTTAAAGTACACAATAATAAGGGATATTTTGACTAGTATATCAAGCAGCAGTTCCTTTAAAAGCAAGGCCATCTCTGTTTCTGTAAAAATAATGCAAGGCCTGAAAGGTTATTGACATTTCAGCAGAAGAAATAGATTTTGAGTTGCTGGCTAGCAACATGTCCTTCAGAATTTTTTTTTTACATTTCATCAAAGACAGTGTAATTAACCTTAGAGCAATGGATAAAACTCACCATCATCAATTGACAGGATAACTTTGTCTCCTAATGGCTACTGGCCATACAGTGTTCTCTCAATAACACTTTCCTTCATGTAAAAGCTGAATCAGAACTCTTCACCACCACCTCAGATAGAATTCTGCCCCCTCCCTCTCTACACAAATACCCTCTTCTGTTTAAGAAATGCATTGAAGTTAAAGCAATAACATAGTTAAAAAGAAGACAACAGCAAATAGTTATATCACATGAGGAAAATAGCACCAGTGTCAGATACCTGTAAGCTTTATGTAGTAAAGGAATAGTAGGAAGTTTTTATTTTTTTAATCTACTTAAAAACCTGGGAGAGGAGAATAAAAAGAGTAATCTTTTCTGGTTTAAATATTTGGTGGTGTAGTGTATCATCCTTATAAATTAAAAAAGATGTTATCCTATGCTGCATGATTTATGTCTGCAAAGATTTGCTGATGTTAATAGGGAAAACATACATGCATCTCAATGAGGGGAGTCTTACGAAAGAGTAAACATATTCAGGAAGAAATCATAACACACTTCTTCACTCAGCTGCTACAGGTTAGTCTGCAATGCTAAATATTTATAGAATCACAGAATGGTTTGGGTTGGAAGGGACCTTAAAGATCACCTAGTCCCAACCCCCCTGCCATGGGCAGGGACACCTTCCACTAGACCAGGTTGCTCCAAGTCCCATCCAACCTGGCCTTGCACACTGCCAGGGATGGGGCATCCACAACTTCTCTGGGCAACCTGTTCCAGTGCCTCACCACCCTCACAGTGTGAAGAAATTCTTTCTTATATCTAATCCAAATCTACCCTCTTTCAGTTTAAAGGCATTACGCCTTGACCTATCACTACATCATGCCCTTGTAAAAAGTCCCTCTCCAGCTTTCTTCTAGGCAAATAGATTTTACAGCTTTTTCTAAAGAAGGCGCTTAACATGACTAGCTTTATTGCATAATGACCTTCTGAATTTGGAATACTCCCTTTGCAAGCATGATGTAAGGTAATTGTTTCTTTTAAAATCTTGTGGTGACTTGTGTTGATGGTTTCCTTTACTGTTAACAGATATCACTGGCTAGGAGACAAATTCAGTTTCTTGTTTTGATATAAAGCCCAATTTCATTGGGCCAATATGTTTCATTGTAGAGAGTTTATTGTGCTTATTTCTGTCTGCTAACAAAAGCTTGGGCTGAGAACAGCAAAGGGAATTACTCTAAGAGATCATTTTGGAATTAGTAAAATGCACAATCATGTTTGAAAATACTGATATTTAGAAGTAGTTAATAATATCTCCGGATCAATGAAATGGAAATAAAAAATAAAAAAATTTGTTGATTTTTTCCTATGATAGGAAAAAAAACCCAAAAGAGATGTCTGTGAATGCTTTTTCACTCCTTTGAAATATTGGTAGGTAGCTTTTATTAGTTCTTAGATATTCTTTCTTCAGCAATCTTCAGGTGCACAACTGCCAACAAGATGGTCTTAAAAAAATTATAAATGCAATAGCCAATGGTACAATCTTGTCCTTCCTTGCAATTCATGTCCTTTAAGTACTTCATGCTTCATATTGTACTTGGTACATCTTGCTGTTAGTTCGCTACAGAGTCCTTCTGAATTGGTCATATTTACCCTATTTTAATTCTGCTTACCCTCTTACCCTCACAATTATCATCTCCCCTAACCTAAGCTGCTCACCGACTGCGCATTCTAACTTGTAATTAATCTCTTCTTTAAGTAAATAACTTTCCTGTTCAGCCTCTGCTTTCCACAGTTTCAGTAATTTCAGTAATTTCTTTTCATGCCTTAGCATATTTTATGACTTCTTGGCAATGATTATTTGAACATGGATTCTCCAAAGCATTTCTTCCCTCCCTGATCCTTCTTGGACTCTGTCCCTGGGCTAAATCTCTGCGTGGTCACAGCAGTTGCCTCATTACCTCACCTCATTCTGACAGATGCTGTTTTCTTTGGTTTTGTCTACTGTGGTTCTTCAGTTCCCGTAGAAACCTGTTTACATGCACAGCCAATTCAGCTTGGTATTTTAGTTCTCCATTGTCTGGAGACAGGAGTGGTACCCCCAGGTGGAAAGACTGCCTGGGCCTGGCTCCCCCAGCCTGAGCGTGAGGAACAAGCGTGCCTACCCCCTGAATTCGCACTCTCAGAGGGGCTGAGTCCAGAGTAACCAAGGAATCATTAGGTTCTGTGATGCTCATTACAGACCTTCATTCCTTAGGTGCAAGCCAAATCACGTTTCTTATAAACGCTAAAAATATGTAGTGCTTCCAGTGCTTTTAAGTTTTGACAGCAGCTGCAGCAATAACAGCTCCTCATTTCATGCATTTATAGGATTTCTTTACAACCACTATGAATAGAAACTCAGCTTCTCTGAAAACAGGGAGAGTATTTTCTTCAAAATCAATGATTTCAGGTCTTTCTTGCCTCTGAGAACTTCCTATTTGTCTCAGGTGAGAAGGACTCTCTGGATCTTTTTTAATGTGCCAAGTAGAGAGGCAGGAACTGCAGTGGAATATCAGGTTTGCTAGGCAAAGAGATAGAAGGCGGTGTCTGCGTCTCTGGCAAAGTTTTGCTCTGTCAGAATCACACCCAACTTTATGAAATTAAAGTAAAACATATAAGAACCTGGAAGTGTAACTTAAAGCGTAAAACTTTTAATGGTTAGTAGTCTCTCTGCCTCAGCTGATGCACCTGCACACTGAACCTCAGCAACTCTATGTCTTAACTTGGCACCAAAGCCCACATACCTTTTTCACATGACTACCCTGCTGAATGTCAGCAGACCTGCACCTATGAATAACATTATAACATTTGATTAGCTGATTTTGAGGTTCTTGAGATTTTAATGCTGTGTAAATCCTATGCAGATGTATGGTGCTATAAAGTAGTAATAATTGTTGTTGTTCAGGAAATTGTTTTCAACTATTGTTAAAATGTTATTGAAATATTATAATTATAGGGGGTGGGGAAGAACTGTATCTAGAATAGACTGAAAAGCATTTTTCATGTGCTTACTCTTCCATCTCTGGACAGATTTTTCTATTCTTCAACACACTGTGAAATGTCGTCCTGAATACTGATAAGCAGTAATGCATTTGTAGTAAATTTAAGACACAATAAAGTAAATTATCAGTGAGTGGTGCTTGATAAGGCAGGATACTTGTTCCTATTCAGGTGCCTGTACCATTTTTGGTCAAGGTCTTTCAAAGGAATTTTAGGATGTAGGATACACAATTTTGGTGTACACACAGAAGTCCCAATGAATATAATCACCCTGCGGTTTCTCTTGTTGCTTGTGTTTCAGAGACTTGTATATGAAAAAAAGCAAAAAAACTGTATTAATGTCTTGTTTCATTTGACCTAACTGTAGCTGTCAGGTGAAACGTTCTCTCACTTGTGATCCATTCTTTGTAATTAAAGTTAGTTGTTTTTATAAATCCATCGATCTCCTGAAAAGAGAAAATAGGTGGTGCAAATTCAATGTTGGAATACAGAAAACACGATACAGTACAAAGGATTAGGTGCCTAAATCTCTGAATGAGCATCTGCAGATTCTGAAAACTTGCTTATAACAGCTGACTCATTTTCAGAGCACCTGAAGGAGAAAATTGTAATTTCTTGGTTTTGTCTCCTTTACAGCATGGGGTTTTATTTGTCCGTTGGATTCTTAATACTGGAATTATTGAAGAAATATTTGCTACTTAGCATTTTTCAGTCTGTTTTCTTAGTGTAATTTTAATTGTTTCTTTTCCTCTTTAAATAGGGGAAATTATTGAAATTATGAGAACCATCCTACATTAGATCATAGATACAACTATAGGGAAGAAAACTGGAGATTTTTCCTCTTTTCAGGGGGTAAATTTTGCTGACCATGAAGGTAACTTGACAAAGTAACAGAAAGATGCTAAGTTCTTCAGTACCCAAGTACATTAAATGTTTGGGATTTTTTGTTTGGTTGGGTTTTTTGCCACTCATTGTAAAGAGGTACATTTTCTTCTTGCTTTTGAGAGGATCCAGTGACTAGCTAGTTCACCACCTTTCTAGCTTAGGTCTTTCCTTAGAATTGTTTAAGGTCTGTGGAGCAAGAGAAAAAAGTCCTCTAGTCATCAATTAAAAAAAAAAAAAAAAAAGCGCAACCATGGGGGGTGCATATGTAAGGAAGCAGAGGCTTGAATCATTGTGGAAAATGACAGGGAGGAGATAAAAGGGAGGTATTTGAGGAAAAAAGTAAGAGTGGGAATTTCTGAGTAGAATGCAAAGAGTGAAAATAAGGCTGGGTGGGGAAGGAAAATGACAGGTTTTAGGGAGAGGAAGAAAAAAGTAAAAATAATTTAAAGAAAGGAAACTGAAATTTAATAGAAGTGAACCAGCAGAAGTGTGTCAAAGCAGAAAGAAGCAATGGAAACATATGCGTGGAAGAGAAGGAGCCTAGGAGAAATGTCTGGAGGGAAGAAGGTAGTAATGGTGTTGGGACACAGCGTGTGCCTGTCAGATTGCACAGTAGGAGAGAAACAAAGGAAAGTGTATTTGTACTTGAGCTGGAAAATGAAATGTGTGAGCTTTTAGAGTTATAAAGAAATCTCTTACACAATGTAATAAGCAAAGTTGTTCTATCCTGCCGCATTTTATTAAGGATCATATAGTCTAGTGAGCGCTTTCATCAGTACTGTGATCCTCCCACACTTATAAAAGAAGTAAAGGGATAACACTCTTCCTTGAACACACAACGTACTGTAGGGTTGAAAAAGAAGTTCAAGACAAACAATAAAAACGAACAGGGTTTTTTTGTGAGTGTTAAAATAATTCTAAATTATAGTCCAGTCTATTAAAATTCATTGAATGACCTGTCCATCACTAGTCCACCAGTTTAAAATTGTCAGGGCACTTTTGGCCCTTTTGCAGTTAGATGTCAATGATGTCAGAATGTAACAGGATAAAAGAACATTTCAATCAAATATGCAAAGAGATTATACACGAAAAATAGCTACCTATTGAATCCAGTAATATAGTCCTCATGTGCTTTTTATGAGAAATATTCCCTGAAGTAGAATAACAGCTTGGGCAGCATCTGTATTTGTTAGAATTTTGATCAATTTTGTAGATTATTCTTTGCTAGTAATTTTTGTTGCCATTGTATTTGGTTGCTTTACTTAAAATTCATAAATGTTGCCTAAGTGATAAAATGTCTGAGAATTGTCAGTGGTATGTTCTTTTTTTATCTTCTTACTAGTAATAATAATAATGAAATATGATATACTTTCCAGCTCTTGTTTAATAGAATGTCAATCACATTGGAATTGTTCTTGAATGATCAAAAGAAAATAAAATTTCATTCTAATGGGCTAAGATATTCAAATGTATTTTGATGAATGAGGATTGTAGTGATGGAAATTACACAACCTAATTAGTTCATGCAGATGCCATATGCAGACTGCATGATATGTACTGCAGTGTAAGTGACTATTACATTGCTACTACTGCTTTAATGCATGGATAAGAAGAAAATATCCCATGTCAATTCAGCATATAATAATACACCATGTACAGTATGTTTCCTTTATCTGTCCAAAGCCAACAATTTTTCTAGGGTACATATAATCTAGTAACCCCTTAAACATCGAAAGGTTCCAGGATAAATGTTTTGTTTTTTTTTAACTCTTCTGGACCAAGTGAAAATAAAAACTCAGGCCTTTATTTGAAAGCTAAATAAACTTATGCTGATGTAAAAAAAAGTGTAAGTCTAGACCTTAAAATGCCTACTTCAGTATTGTATTATTGAAAGCAAAATAAAACTGAAGTTCTAGTTTAGAATAAGAGACAGCTTCCAATGAATAAAAAGTTATAAACTGTATGTTTTGCCTCCTCAAACCATAAAGATGTTTACTTAGTAGTAATTATGTACATGCAATGCCCCACCACAACTACATTCAGTCACTAAAAATGAACTCAGATTTTTACATCCCAAGTTTGCTGGTTTTATGTGGTGTTTATTTCTCTTTTTAAATCGAAGGTGGTAAAAGAACATGCAACTTCACTTTAAAGATTTTCAGAGATCTGGGCCATAGCAGCTTAAATCTAAAAGCTCATTTATCCCACAAGTACTCTTGAAAAGGCTCTTCTGAAATGTCACTTCTGGTGTAGTTTATAAAAGGCCTCTGAGCTTAAATGTTCTTCCTCCAGCTGTAACTTGTATATATTGTACAGCTCTCAGATTTTTCTTTAATATTTTATTATGTGCATTATCATTTCGAGAAAAAAAAGCAGCAGCTAGGGATAACTATAATATATCCTACTGTGCTATAAGGCACAAATAGACAATCTCAGGACTGCAGTGAAGCACTTACAAATATCTTTGCAGTTGGAAATTTGAAGCAAAAATAAATGATTACTTGATGTAACATTTAAGCTTGTAGTTATGTTCCTTTGTTGCAGGCAGGAGGAAAGGAAGAAGTAAAGATTCTGTCCTCATCTTCCAATTACATGATACAGATGCTGAAGACAGCCCTTTGAGGCATATTAATCATTTGTTGAATTGCTACTTAGCTAAAGGCCCAAATGATATCTTCCAAACTAACACTCTGGTTTTTAGATTTTTTTTCTTAACTAGTGTAATGATTTAAAGGTCAGTTCGTAAGAGATGCATCATTTTCATTTGCTTTAACGACTCTTGATGCTCAAAAGCTTTACCTACAGCATATTTAAGAGAAAATAATGCTTTCAGTGTCTACTAGTAGAGTTAATCTATTTACTCGAACAGTGACTACTTGTTTTTCTCTGAATCCTCTCTTCTCAGCAAGAACGTGGTCATTACAATGTTTACTGCGAACTGATAATCTAGGACACTATTGTACTCCCTCAGCTGAGGTATAAGCAAAATACACCACTCACAAACCTCTGCTCTCTCAGTTGGCAGTTTGTTAGCTCTCAGCAGAACTTAACGATACCTGCTTCAGACTCATGGTTGCTAATGAAATGGTCTGATTTCTGCATTGGAGAAGCTTATGTCAAGCCAACTTGATGCAACCCTGATACCCTTAATTCCCTCTAACTTCTATGTGCAGTGTATTTTTAAGAAAAAATATATCACAAAAGGCAGCCAGATTAGCTGCAGAAGGAAAAATTTGCAAGAAAGAGGGCAAATATGTACCTTATTATTAACTATTGTTTTGACAAAGCCTAGTGCTTTCCAGTGAGAAGTACAATTATTTATCACAAAAGGTTGACTTCTAATTGTATTGGTTCTTAGAAAGTGAAACATGTCTTTTGTGTATGTTTTCAGATTTCATTTTCATGTATTCCTTGTTGAGAAACTATATTTTTTTGTCTTGTTCAATGATCTATAAGGTTTGATATAGTCTTTTAAAATAAAGCATGTAACAGTAATAAGTCGTGTAAACACGTGTCTTGATATGATCACATACAAGAATTAAAGACAGCAGTTAAAGGCTCGTTTTAAAATTACCTTGCTCAGAAGCAAGTCCAAAATTTCTTTTAATTAAATGAAAAAATGTACAGTGCTGTGGGAGAGAAACTACAAATGTGTTCTTACCATTTCTCTAGGGACATTGTCAGCCATGGAAAAAGGAAAACTTAGAAAAGCAAATAGTTGGAAAGTGGATTACATCAACTGGGGAGATGAATACAACATACCAAAGCAAAATTGAATGATTGTACTACTTCTATTACTGCTATGGAATTTTACTTTCCTAAATGGTTTAACATAAACTCAGATATGAGATGTGTGAGAAAGAAGATTTTACTTGTAATTTAAATGAATAACTCACAAACTGTGAACATTAAACAAGAGAAAATTTCAAATAAAAACAAATGGCATGCTTTGAAAATATGAAAATTATTGGTTAAAAACCATCACTAATTTTGTTAATAAAAAGGGCATGAGTACCATAAATCCTTCTGATATTCATGCTTGCAGAAATACTTATGTAGAATATGCTCCATAATAAGTATCTACAAATATCTCCAAATATCTGCAACTTTTTACTCAGGAATACCATGAGTTATTTGTGCATATTAATCTGAAACATTAATTACCTTTTAAGTCTCTAAGACACAGTTAGGCTAATAATAAGACTTGGAGCAGTACAAAAGGTACCATTTACATTGTGTGTACTGAATGAATACTACTGTGATCATTAACTTATGAATATCCAAGTTCAGTAGAAAATGACTTTTTAACTTAGTGGTTATAAGGATACTGCACCATGTAATATACAACAGTTGTGTCTTGACAGCTACAAACATGGCTAATTTCTTCTGATTAGATTATAATGTAATTAATATACCTACATGTTAACAATGCATTCATTAAGTATGCAGAAAATAGAATGATGATGAGCCACTAGAAATATTTCAACGTTCTGCTAATGTGAAACTCTGACAATTGCCTAACTGTGATTCCACAGTCATTGCAATGTAGATACAATGTAGTTAAAATCAAATTTAAAAGTGCTATCGTGTGCTATTTTTAAAAATTTTAAGGTTGTGGAACAATTTAAAAAATTCTATCAGACAAAGATTAAAACAAAAAAAAAGTTCTGAAAAAAAATCAGGTTTTTATAAATCAAATTTAGATTCATTATAAAATGATTAATGAACTTACCTTTTCCTGGATGAAAAGTGTGCTGATCCATGAGGTAATTTTAATCAACAAAGGTTGCTTTAAGATATCTCATTAGAATTAGATTTCAAATCCTATTCCAGGGCATCAATAACTTCATCTTCTTCTGGGAGAATATGATACGCATTTGTGACCTCTCAGTGTCAATGAAAGATACAAATCCATTGGGAAATATTATGGAAAACAACCAGAAAGCTAGAAATTATGAAAACTGAGGAAAGCATGAACTAATTTGAGTTATTTAAACTAATGATTAGAAAACTTGTTCAGGGACAGAATAACAAGGTTTTAAAATGCATTAAGGTGGCTGGCGGAAAGGTAAGAATAGTCTGGTTTACTGTACTGTATGGAGAAAAGGGAATGTGTTTAACCTGCAGCAGTGAAAATAAGGGTTATATATTAAGAAAATATTTCTAATAATGAGTGAGGAAAAGAAATGGTGCATGGTTTCATCTTTGTTGTGGTTTAATGCTGGTAGGCAGCTAAGCCCCACACAGCTGCTTGCCCACTCGCCCTGCAGTGGGTTGGGGAGGAGAACCAGAGGAATAAATGTGAGAAAACTCGTGGGGTGAGATAAAGATTAATAGCGAAAGCAAAAGCTGCACATGCAAGCAAAGCAAAATAAGGAATTAATTCCCTACTTCCCCTGGGCAAGGAGGTGTTCAGCCATCTCCAGGAAAGCAGGGCTCCAGCACACGTAATGGTTACCTGGGAAGACGAATGCCATAACCCAAGTGTCCCCCCTTCTTCCTTCTTCCCCCAGCTTTTATTGCTAAGTGTGAGTCTCATGGTGTGGGATATCACTTTAGCCAGTTGGGGTGAGCTGTCCTGGCTGTGTCCCCTCCCAGCACCTTGTGCACCTCCAGCCTGCTTGCTGGCTGGGCAGCGTGGGAAACAAAAAAGGCCTTGTTTGTGTGCAAGCACTGTTCAAAAATAAACTAAAATATCAACACTGTTTTGGTCACAAATCCAAAACATAGGGCTATATAAGCTACTATGAAGAAAATTAACTCTACCCTGGCCAAAACCAGCACAATCTTGCATTTAAGGTTTGCATTTGGAACCTAGGAAAATTCCAAGCTTTACTAGAGGACACACTTCCTTTGAAACCTTGTATAAACTGCTTAAAGACAATGTTAAAGAATGGAAAAATAGATATAGATAATTCATCTTTGAATCTCATTTCTTCAGTATACTACTTGATACATGAACAGAAATTATTGAAAAAATACATTATTAAATGTGTATTTAATGAGATGCAGCAGTTCCACAAAAGATTTAAAATCAATGTTTCTGCCAGAATATAGCTGATGACTTTGAAGTCAAACCCCTTGCTCTTACTCACAGTTACTGGAGATTACTTTCTGCGATAGCCCAACTATATGTACTCCAGTAGGGTGATATGCATTTGCCAGCCATTTTAGGTGAGCAACACTCACATGATTATACATCAGTGTGCTGGGTCATCTCAGCTTGGATTTTTTCAGTGGTCTGTTTAACAGTGCAGTCTCTCAGAAACTTTCACTGAAAAAACTGAGGAGATAGTGAATTGTTTGTGTGGAGGAAGGATGGGCAGCTGTGGGTGAGAGAAACTGGGAAGTTCTTAAGATGGCTTTATAGTCAAATACATCATGTGTTGTAAATAAACTCTGAATGAATCCAAAATCCCCAGAAAATCTCCACATACAGAACATCAGTCTCCCGAACCTGTAAGGAATGGGAGACATCTTGACAACCGTTTACATCTTCTATATTATTTAGCTATAACAGGTCAATCATGAAGTTTGCTTAATTCGTTGCTTTAGAGCAGATTGATAATAGGTATCACTGTTGGATCTCCATGGAAATGATTGACCATATGCAAACTTTCAAAAATGAAGTAACTTCCTAAGTTTGTAAATATGTCCATTATTTGTTTTTCACAGTCAAACATGTTGGGTCGTACAGCAAACACTGAAATGCAAATGCATATTTTAATAGCAAGTATGAGAATATATTTACTGATAGGTAGAGAATGACTGAATGATTAATATTTTGTGGGTGAACAGTTCATATTATTCACCCTTAATAGTACAAGTATATCCATTAATATGAAAGTGAGCTTTGATTAAAATAGTGGTTTTGTGAAGTGAATGGTATATTTCTTATTGGCAAATTCTTATTAATTCCTCACCAAGAAACATATGCCAGTAGTATGAAATGAATTCTACCTATTCAATATTTTCATTATCTCATCATCTCTGTGGTCTATAAAACAGAGTTAGGTAAATGTGTGCAATGCAGACAGGCTTCAAAACAGACAATGTCTCTGGTTCTTTCCTCCTCTTTAACTAAACATGGATCTGTTGCCAGGAATGCTTCATTCTTCTGGTCATTTGAAGAACGAATTCCTCTGATAGGTCATCTCATTGATAACACTGAGTTGTCTTTTGAACAGTTCTACCTGCTTTTTATGCATCCTATTCAATAAAGATGAATGTTGGTTTTTTCTGAGCTGTCATTAAGTTTGAGACCGATACCTTTCTCTATCACCTCCAAAAGCTGTGACATAGAGGAAGGAAGACAAAGAAGTTTAGGGTTTTTTGAGATATTTTTATAATATTTCCTTCCTTTAGATATTTTCGAAGTGACTTGTAAGACCAATCATATTCTTCCTTCTAAAGCTGGATTATGAAGAATGAAATCCCCACTCCCCCCACCATCAGCGATGCAGATACCACCTCTGTGATACCATATTTAAGAAAGGGTAGAAAATGCTGCGCAGCAGCTGGGAGACAATAGTGAGAATATGTGAGAGAAACAGCCCTGCAGACACCAAGGTGAGTGAAGAAGGAGGGGAGGAGATGCTCCAGGCGCCGGAGCAGAGATTCCCCTGCAGCCCGTGGTGAAGACCCTGGTGAGGCAGGCTGTCCTCCTGCAGTCCAGGGAGGTCCACGTGGAGCAGATCTCCACCTGCAGCCCAGGGAGGACCCCACACTGGAGCAAGTTCCTGGCAGGTGCTGCTGCCTGTGGAGAGGAGCCCAAGCAGGAGCAGGTTTTCTGGCAAGAACTGTGGCCTGTGGGGGGCCCATGCTGAAGCAGTCTGTTCCTGAAGGACTATACCCCATGGAAAGGATCCATGCTGGAGCACTTCTTGAAGAACTGCAACCTCTGGGAAGGACCCACATTGGAGAAGTTCATGAAGGACTGCATCCCATGGGAGGGACTCCATGCTAGAGTCATATTTTCTCTCCCTGACCTGTTGAGGAATGATAGAGCGGCTTGGTGGGCACCTGGTGGTCAGCCAAGGTCAACCCACAACATACTCAGAAAACAGGATGTTCTCACAGAACTATAGACCTGGATTAAAAAAAACCCAGTGTTTTATCATTAGAGACATACATGATTTTAACAAGCATTGTCTTAGCACCCCTTTGTTTTCTTTTTGCCACTATTTCTACTGATGGAACAGTACGTCCTGGATGTTTCTGTCAGTCAGCTTAATTCCTATCTTAAATATACCCATGTTGGTTCTTGTGACGACATCTGCCCTTAAGTTTTAATAGAGTTTGCTACTTCCTAATGGCCACATCCTGATAACTTTCAGGAAAGCAATCAGACCCTTTGTTGGACTTAATTTTCTTAAGTCAAAACTACTTCTCTCCTCTCTTTAATAGTAAGATGTTCATTTTCCACAGTCTTGTTGGTATCCCATCTTTGTGTCTGTTCCAGTCTGAGGATTTTTTCTTTGTTAAGAATGGTGAATGTGTATGATAGTTTAGGTAAGGTATGAGCATTGCTCCTCCTTCTCTTCACTGGAAATACCTGATCTGCGTTCGCCCTGCTGTGCCACATCGATAATTGTGTTGCACAATCAAGTACTCTCATGGCCCATCCTGTTGTTTTTGTCATTTCCAGGAGATTAACTACCAAACACAAGAATTTCTTCTTTTTCCCAACTATGCAGTCTGATGTGCACAGCACTGTCAAGGATTTAGGTTGCCATTCTCTACCTACGTGAGCAATGGTGAAATGTAGGTGAGACATACACACCTGTGTTCACTTTTAACTCATACTATAATAGTGTGAACCAAAGACAATCATTATTCTTACTGATCTTGTGAAGGAAGTTCAGTTATTCTTCATATGATGGGGTAAAATGCAATGATTTTCCCTGTTCTGTTAGACTTCTTAAAGGCTTCTGATATTTTGGTAACTCAGATTAAGGTCTGGCATAATAGAATACAAGGTCTTCACTTATTTTTGTAAGAATATCAGAGGCTATTTTTATTCTTCTGGGGTTCTTGTTATTGGTATGTTTAAATATGTAAAACCCTAATGGAAAAAAGCATAGTATGGTATAAATAATATACCTATTAAAGGTAATAGTGAATCCTAAGACCTAATTCTTTGCTAACCTCTGAGGACATCTTTATTGAATTGGATTTAGGATTGCTTTACTGCTGGAGTAAAATAAAGACAATAATATTTACTGAATTCTGACTTCAAAAGTTGATGTTTTAAATTAAATTGAATATGAGCTGGAAATATAAATATTAAAAATAAATAAGAGCAATGGATAGTAACTCTTTTTTTGTGACTGTGTGACTTTCCAGCTGCTGCAGTTGCAGTTCCCTGTGTTAGAGGTTTTATATTTTGTTCCGTCAGTTATGATAGCTGCAACATTCATAATAATGCAGATGACTAGACAGTGCAACATATTGCCACAACTTTCTTTTAAAAAACAAATATTTTTTAATCCTGAATTTGGCATAAATATATAGTATTTCAAGATCTGGAGTAGTTGATAGTCATGGCAGAACAGAAATTCTAAGTTCCTATAATTGATGAGGTGTTTATATATAATATTACAGAAAATTGGTGTTTAATTTGAAGCAGAAGAGAATCTTGGTATTTTGGGCCATGTAATGTCAGTGCAGAAGCTGCTATTACTCTTGTACTAAGACATCTGGACTGTATGAATATGCAATAGTAAACCTGATACAAAGGCTGAATTTTATTACTAAGTGAATCCAAGTCCAGTGTATTTTAATTTTGTTTTAAAACTAATAAACCCTCTTTAGATTTTATAATTACATTGGTATAGTGGATTTTATTTCATGAATCCCAGGTTTTATAGTTTTTTCATATCATTGTAGGTTTATTGACTCTTAGAATTTGAAAGGTGTGCACAGTTGATGCAAATGTCTTTGGAACATATTTTTCTAGCTTTCCACATCCTATCACATCAGTTTTGCACATCTTTCTTTGGCCTACCGCTTGCACACACCCTTGTTCCTTTTGAGAGTTCAGCCATTTCAAATCCATTTTGAAGTTGGCTGATCATGGGATGCAATTCCACATTCACTCAGGCTTTTATAGATATGTGTATTTAAGCCAGCTGTATAGCAGTAAGCCATTGGCTCAAATCACTGGAGTTAGTCATCTATAACAAGCTTTAACAATAGCACCATTGCACAGCTACATAAATCCATACATTTCTATTCCTGGTCACTTTGAGAACTGAACATCTCATATTGTACAAAAGTGCCATTCTTTCATACAGCATCATTACTCTGTGCAACTGTTCATTGTCAGAAATTCTTATTGATCAATATCGAATTAAAATTACTTAACTGTTATGGCACTGATTATGGTATTCTAGCCTCTGTTCTGTTTTAATTGTTTTTTATGCTCTCAGAGTTCTGGATGAAGCCTACTCCACCTGAGGGGAGATAGTATATTCTTTCTTTACCCTTGAATGCAGTGCAGGAAAAGAGACTTCTGAGTAGTGTTAAGGCATTTTCTGTTTGTTTGGATTGCTCTTAGGAGGTGATAAAATAAACCATATAACATAAAGAGAGCATGTAATCAACATCATAGATTTTTCCATACGATAAATCACAGAAGCCTTCAGGCTAAGGCCTAGTTTTAAATGATTCTGCTTTTACAACTGAACTTGCACATGACAAAACACTGTGTTGTTAACTGACAGGGCTACACAAGCTAAATTTTCTACTGATAGCAGAACGTTGCTAAATATTATGTTTAACGAGTATTGTTTAAATGAGACTGACATTAACATGTTAAGATCCTGTAGGGAATCTAGGTTTTAACTTCACAGTGGTACAGTAGGAAACAGAGCTAGTCAGATCTATTTTATTTAGTCAGAGCTGTTTTATTTGAGTAGTATATTTTTGAAAGCAAAACCAAAACCAGCCTGGCCAATGATACTGCAATCTAAGCAAGCAAATAAGTAAAATGACCAGGGAGCATAAGTTAAAATTATTGTTCAGTATGACTGTAAATGTATAGTTGTTGCCTCACTGTTTTCTAGTGTTTGGGGTGGTTTTTTCTGCTTCTTACTAGGAACAACCAACAGATTTAAAAGGGAGCTTTAGGAACAGATATGCAGAGGAAGATTTGTTTGGCTTTGCCATGTTATTTAGAGCACATCTTTTATAAGCTACGAAGAAAAAGAACAGGAAGAGTACAACAGTGATTTTTGATAATGTTATCTCTAGGTGAAAACAAATGCCATTAATTGCTGAAATTCAGTATGGAAACCTCAACTCTGACATAAGAAAAAAAATTCACAGGGTTAGTTAAACAACCCTGCAACAGGAATATGAATAATTTGCAGTATTTTTCAGGAATAGAGAGAGCTATAAGAGAATATAATGGAATGGCAAAACCCTAAAAGGAATGAATTAGGAAAATGAAATTCACACAGCAGCATTGTATCCTGCTCATATGAGTTCAAAATAACATTAAGGCTAGAAAAGAGAGTATTGCAGTGTTTGAACTTGAAATATGATAAACACTCTAGGAAAAAAAATTGTAGAGACATGGACTGATGGCAGAACCTTTTTCGTAGGGGCACTCTACATAAAGATTTTAGAGCATGGTTTCACAATGTTTGATCTGATAAAACTGGAAACTTCTAAATTCTTGACGAACGTTACTGATTAATACTCCTTTTTAATAGTAATTTTAAGTATATTTCAGCATGTAGTCTGAACAATACCATTGCCTGTTCCCATCTTAAGTGCTTAATGCAAACTTATTTAAAAAATCAAGAGTGTATCTCAGTGATCATTTTGTAAAGGCAAATGAAGAAATCCTAAAATATTTTAAGATAGTACACAGCTGGAATTTGCAGAAAAATCTTTAACATTATAAACTTGTTACCTATTTCAAGATAGCGATAGATGAACATTCTTTTTTCATTGTGTTGAAAGACTGACATTTGACAGTGGGATTTGGTAGAAGGGTCAACATCTTTGTGGGATTTAACCATATTCTGTACATTTTCTTTTGATCTGCCATGTTTATCTAATTACTATGCACTGTCACTATTAATGTTATCTCTCCTGAAAGATGATTTACTCCTGCCACCCTACCCCTGCTTTGGATTGAAATGTAAATGAACCAAGTACTTGTCTTTAATTTCAAGTTCACCAGTCAAACTTAAGATAGACTGATTGTAGATAAAAGTAAATAAATCTCCTTGCACTGTTCAATGTAGTGATCAAAAGACTTATAATGATATACATATGCAGACGGGCAGCTTGCCATGCCCACCTCAGTCATCTTACCCTTTGGTCTAATGGATAGGTCACTGATAATTAAAGCATGACAGATTTTAAAACTGCATGTAAAATGCAATCTAGGAAATTATGCCTTTTGACCTAATAATGTTACATGCTAGTCTATCATTTTAAATGTTTTTGTTGTGTAGCAAACGGAGGTAAATGAGCAATTTAACAATACATTAAAATATTTTGTGCATTGTGGTTTATTTCATCTGTAAATTGAAATGTCAGAAATGTTTCCATTCCACATGTTCAAAAGTGACTAGGGATTTATTTTAGCTCTTATTTGAAAAGCTGAAAATCAACAATAGGTTTTTTTGAGAGGAAGGGATATCAGGATGCAATGAAATGCCTGTTTAAGCTATCTCAACAGTTTCATGGATTTGGCAGATCTTTACAGTCTGCTATGTCTTTCCTGCTGTAGTTTACATCTTTATTGATATCAGCTGAATATATCGTGAAAAACTGCAGAATTCTGTTTATGAATTCTGATTAAGATTATTAATGTTTTTTATGGATTTTTACCAGGTTGGTATTTGCAGTTCATACATGGAGCTTTTTGCTTCTTTGCTGCTTTTTTCAGCCCAGTCTTCAGAAACAGCTAGGAAAGGGGATAGTTCAGAGCTAACAGAAGAGGGCTATTGCTTTAAGGGCTCCATTGCTGACCTGTAATTTTTCTAACCAACAGCTGGCTCCATTTAAGGAAAAACTGGTTTGTCAAAGGGAGATGGTTGACATATTGATTAGTTCCAGTAACAATTCCAATCAGGTTTCCCATCAAGCACAGCAAGAGGAAAAGCAAAAAGGAATGGAAGTGGAGCTGTCTGATTCTCGGTTGTGTTCAGCAGTTAAGGCTGAGGAAGACCATTTGCATCCAGAACCAGAGATGGGGGAGGGAACCCTAGAACAGTCACACCACCAGTGCATACACTGTTGAGCAAGAGGGCCTTAGTCAGGAAAGGGTCTTGCATTTTTGCAATCAGGCAAAAGAGAACAAACATGTTGCATTCCTTACTAGCAACCCATCAAATGGCTACTGAGAGATACTCAACCAGATCTACCTCATTAATCTGGTACCTTTATTCATTAGGTTTCCAGGTAATACTAGGTGGATGCTTGGTTTGGATGAGTGACAGTGGTGCTATGTGTGTTGAAGGTCTGTTATCTCTGGTTTAGGCTGTCTTAAGCTGCTACATTCTTTGTTTTACTTCATATAGATAACTTATTTTTTCCCCCCACACATTTCCTATCCCATCTTCCAGCTCCTTTCACTGTCAGTTCTCCTTATCTATCTCCTTTTTAGCCTTCCTGTTAGTCTAGGATCTGTAGACCAAATATGCACCAAACATGTCATCAACTCAGTAAGTGCAGCAGTCATCTCAATCCTGGAATAATATTCTGGCAGATCATAAATAGTGGTATAGCCAGAAAAAGTGTAATTTTCATTGATTTGTCATATAGTGAGTAGTCAAATTAAGGGTATAAGTGAGCAAGAGATATTTTAGCAGGAAATGCAGCTGACAGGAGGAGGTGAAATAATCTTCGGAAGGAAGTGACAATCTTTTACCCACTTATCTCCATTTTTCCATCATCTGCAACTGTAGGATCCAATTTATAGCCGAGGTTACTGCTTGCTATCTCAGTTGTACTACAAAAATAACTGATTTCCATTTTTTTTAAGGTGCCATATTTGATCAATATTGAATGCAAATGTCAAACATACACAACTTTTTCTATACTGTTACTCAAGCCCTTTTTTTATTTTAGTGCACAGATGTAGCTTATTGGTTTTATGTACATAAATTGTTTAATTTAGTTTAAAGAGTCATTTCATACACTCTCAGGGATAAATTGTTAGATATAATAAAAGTAGACACTTGCCATTTATGATTGTAGATTTAATAGACAAACCCCACAAACTTTGCAGTTGAAGACATAGTAAATAAAAATACAGAGGAATATAAATTCTAATTTTTCCTGATTCTAATCTGAGTTTGTAGCGAGTTGACCCCGGCCATTGGCCAAACACCCACGCTGCCTCTTGTTCATTCCCCTCTCCCATGGGGTGGGGAGAAAATCAAAGGAAGGTGATAGGACTCATGGATTGAGATACTGACAGTTTAATAAAGAAAGCAGAAGCTGTGTCTGCAAGCAAAGCAAAATAAGGAACTTGTTCTCACTACTTCCCATCAGCAGGGAGACATCCAGCCACTCCCTGGGAAGCAGGACCTCAGCACCTGTAAATGTTGCTCCGGAAAACAGCATAGCCGTTGCCCTGGGCTTTTGTTGCTGAGCACAACGTCGTATGGTTTGGAACCTGCCTTTGGCCAGTTTGGGTCAGCTGTCCTGGCTGTGTCCCCTCCCAACCTCTTGGGCCCCAGTCTGCTTGCTGTGGTGGGGAAGTGGGAAGACAGAAAGCCTTGATGCTGTGCAAGCACAGCTGAGCCAAAATACTCGTGCATTATCAACACTGGTTTAGCTGCAACTGCAAAGCACCATATGGGCTGCTGTGAAGAAACTTAACTCCATCCCAGCCAGAGCCAGTACAGACTAGCTTGTGTTGCTGAAATGCTCTACCTATATACTTAAACTGAAGTCAGTGTTCATGAAGACAGAAACAGGAAGACTATGTTAAAAGACAGTGGGGAAAACTGCAAATTGTTTAGTCCTTCCAAGTAAATTATTCAATAATTTTATGTAAATTTGTTTTGAATGTCTTAATCATACCCTTGCTGTGCATTTTGCAATGCAGGATTAGATTTCGTAAATAATAGTGTCATTTACTACATACCCTTATATAGCATTTTCCAATGCATGTTATGTTCTTGTTTGACTAGGTATGTTATTATTTGCCAACCAGCTAACATACAAAATACTCAGGAACCTATCCATATTCTGAGATTAAAGCATTTGTCTAATGTTCTTGGTTTCCATTTATTACTTATTACTTGTTCTCTCTTTCTAATGTGAGAAGCAATATTTTGACTTCTTTTCTTAAGACCATCACTAGTTAGCTAATGCTGTATGAGGGGAAGCAAAAAGAGTAAGCCCCTTAATAAACTGACAGCTCTATTTTGCATTAACATTCTCTCATCTGAAACTGTGTCTGTTTTACAATCATCTAAAAGTAGTCTAGTGGACATCAGTATTATTTCACAGAAATGTTTCCTTTACTTCTCTGTTGTCTTCATAAACTTGTGAGTGCAAGCTTCTTTCTCTAAGGGAAATTAAAGTTCTGAATATTGTTTCCATGTTCTGTAGGAGGAGGGGTTCTTAAATTTGTACTTCTGCTGCGAGTAACAAAATCATACTAAGAAAACAAAACTGTGAAGCAAGATGGCATATTAGAGAGATACTTTCTAATTTTAGCATCATCTGTAGAATCTTTGAATCACCTTATCTAATATAATTTCTATTTTTTAGTTAGTGACAATTAGCCATAACTAGCTTTTGTGATGCCTATTCACTTTCTTGATCTCTTACTTCCATTAAAGATCCTCCCACTGAAAATGTTTCGGTTTTGCACTGCAGTATCTTTCAATAACATTCCATTCTCCCTCCTTCCCCTTCATGTTTAACAGCTTACCAGCACTTTATGGACAGGGCTTCAAAAACTGTTTATAACCAGAACTGATTGGGCAGGAACAGAGAGCTGGTGATGGGAGTTTTCAGTATCACCTCTGTTGCCAAAGAAAACAGAGAATCTAACTAGGCCCATCGAGTTATTATCTTCAGGTAATATTTTCATAAATGCTTAATTTCAGATGTTTCTTTGTTGAATACTATTGTATTTTTATCAAATGACATTTTAGTTTGCTAATATACATAAAAAATAACTGATTATATATCAGAGAGCTATATATCTGTACATGGCAGTATACAATATTAATCAACTTAGGGAAACTTTAAGCAATAACTAGGACTGCAATAAATACATAATAGGCCGTATTGCAAAAAGGTGGTGATGGCTCGTGGGTTTTTTTCACCATCATGTATTTTTTACCATTCTTTCTATGACTGCCAAGTATGAGCTATGATAACAATACAGTTTTTGTGAGCTGGATTCTTTTTCTTTCTATGCATATCTGCATACGTATACATGTATATGCATATATATCTGTATGTATATGTGTATACATACACACACACATATATATTTATAAGTAAAAATATATATATATAAAAGACACAGTGAGAGTTTGAAATTTTTCACCAATAGTTACATATTTATATTATAAAGAACAGGTAATTTTGGCAAAAGCATAAAGTTGTTCTGAAGAGAGGAAAATGGGCTACCATGAAAATTATTTTTTCTATTCTTTTTTTTTTAAAAGATATTTTAGAGTTAGACAGTTTTAAGGGATACTAATTAGCTACTTGTGATGTATTTATTAGCTTAAGCAGGATTTGGTTAAAAGGTCAAAAGCACATTTACACTTGAAAATATGGTTTAGATGCCTGAAAGTACCATAGTCACTACTGACCACTTTGGTTCAACCATCTTTGGAAACTATTCTACAGTTTTCTATAGTAGTAGTAAGACTGAACAAAACTCAGTAATAATTCAGTAAGTAATTGTTTGTTGGTTATGTTATACTTTGGGAGAGATTTTATGTTACAGGAAGGAGGATCAAAGTTGAAAAATCAGAGCAGGATGATCTCTTGTAGCCATTGAAACCTACTGTTTCACAGGGGACGTATATTCAGATAGGGCAGATGGGAACATTTCTAGAAACATCTGTTGTCCATCATTCTTCTGCACAGCAACACAGATGCTGTTGACAACTTGTATGTAAATCATGCTGACAATTTGTTCAACGTCTTTCCTGCTGTGATGGAGGTTGTTCTGGTCATACCATCTATCAGATATAGAAGATATCGTGGTCCTGCAAGAGTGGCTCCAACTGTTTTGTTGGCCGATGAACAATGGTAGTCATTAAATCAGTGAAAAAGTTTCTCTACCTAGAATTTATCTCTATCTTACAGAAGGAAATGTTACCTCTTTCCCTGATGCTGTGTGAAAATGAACATTAGGCACTAAATGTTATGCAGACTAGAAAAAATCCTAAATTGCTTTCTATGCTTGTTCTTAGCCTTTTTCCTTTATTTTTTTTAGTGACATTGGCAGATATTTCTCTGACCTTGTGTTTTAAAATTACTTTCATCTCAAGGATGTGACATACAAGGGGGAAATTATGCATGTATTATTGTATAAATGTCAGGCTTTTTAGTTTGCAAACGCTGCTATAAAATCTTTATATTCATAGGAAGTTGATTTATACCCCATATCAGGTTTGAATCTACAACTTCCTAATTTTGTAGCCTAAATAAATCAAAAAGATTTTGATAATGTGTTAAGGGAGGGGGAGGAAGGAATGTCTAACGTTTCTTTAATTCATAATGTTCTCCAAATAATGAACTAAACCACTGGATTTTAATAGATTGGTATAGAAATGTTATACACTGTTTAAAAGTCTCCTCTATTGTGAAGAAAAAAAAAAATTATGTAGAATGATATCTGACTTAAAGACACTGGCATAGTATGGGTATATTATGAGGTGGGTTGTAGTTCTTATGTGGCAATTAAGAAGGCCTTGCAGCTTACTTATGATTGGTGTTAGTATACCAGACATTAACTGATTGGTGGGACACCCATGGTCAAATGTTAATGAATACAAGTTTCACAGGATGATTGAAAGAATCAGAGAAGGACATTATATAATGATCTCTGAGTGCTTCCTGAGAACCACTGAATATACTCCTAAACTTATGTAACTCTTAATATATAAATATTCTAAATAAATTGCAAGAACATGCAGAATTAGAATATCAGAAAACATTATATAACAGCAGACAACCCAGTGTCTGTACATTGTTAATATATCTATTAATCTGAGTTCTTCCGTTCATGTGAATGCGTTTATTGTCATTGTGTGATGCTACGTATGAAGTCTGGTCTTTTTTTTAGACAATTCAGTTCAATCTATGTAAATTAGACTATACTTTGGCTAATGTAAAATTACCATGCTTCCCACTTAATGATATAAACAATTTAAAAAAAAAAGTTTTTTATAGCATTCAGAAAGAAAGATATTCAAAAGGCCAGAAAAAATAATCACAGTGGTAACATAGTCCTGTGGGAGACTGAAAGAGTTAATGTCTCAAACATTGTGGTGGGGCAAGTTCTGCTTAAAGATGAAATTTGCACGGCAACAAACCCTGCCCAGCACGGAACCCCAGGTGAAACGCAGCCCCTCAGCACCCATCAGCAACAGGGTGGGAGGGCAGGCCGGAGGGTGCACAGCTCCTGCTCTGGTAATGCTGTTCTGGTGTGCTGAGCTGGGCAACTCCCCAGGCATGGCCAAAGATCACATCCACAGGGAAGGGGAAGCTGCTCCCCAAACAATCCCCAAGCCCACTGCCCAAAGGTTACACCTAATTAGCTTAATGAGTTCCAGTGCTGGCCTGAAGGAGGGGCAAGGATGATAAAAGGACACAAACTGAAGCCCCAGGTGCACAAGCCCACTGGAACTGGACTTCTAGGCTGACTGAACCACCGCTGGATCCAGGACTGGTGAAATCTTTCTCCTCTCTTTTTTCCTTTTCTGTAACCCCTACACCTCATCCCTTTAGACATACACCGTTGACCAAGTCTGGGACTCGGAGTGGATCCAGCTGCCCCTGGGCTCCTCTCTGAGAAGGAGTCTAGAAAGCGAGGGGGTCTGCTCTGAACCTCCCGACTCAAAGGGAGGGCTCGCCTTATTGTCTTCCCTGAACTGACCCCCAAATAAGCAAGGCCTGTAGTATATGTTTGGTGATGTATAGTTAGCACGTTACACAGTTTACTGACATACTTTCATGCCAATTTTTGTTGTGAGCGTACCAATTTGGGTGGTGAGCATGCCAATTCTTGTTGTGAGCAAATAAAAATTGAGTTTTGTGAGCGAGAGGATCCCTGGTGTCGTTTCACCTTAATCCTGACCTGGGAATCAGCAAACCTGTGTCATTGTTGTGAGAAATGGGGATGTGGCAAACCCCTAAAACTTCACCCCAACATCTTTACAGAATGCCCATGTATTGGACTATAATATGTTTTAGAAATATACCCTATGCTTACTTATAAACTTTATTTTCCTTTATTAAAATTTTTTAAAAGTTAAAAGTTTACTGGTTTTAGTCCAAATTTCTCTAGTTTTATTTGCCCATGTTTTTTCTATTACTAAAAATACATTTATTATGATCAACATCAGTTGTACTATTTGTAAATAAATTTTAATCTGTTCTTAATTCATTTTAATAAGGAAGGTAGAAAATAATGACAGAATACTTATTCTGAAGTGCTACTATATCATGGTTTTCTACTGTGCTTATAATGGATTTAAAATATCACTATCATTATTTATTTTACAAATCAGCAAGCAATAATGATTTGGATTCCAGCTTGCAAGCAAGTTAGAGGTGAAAATTCAAACACTATACTTTGCGACAGGTTTTTTCATAAATTTATCACTTTAATAGACTATTTAATCACCTTGAATTATAATATGTATGTGTAACAAGATATAGAACATGAATAGCTCTTGAGATGTAAGATTAATGCAGCATTATAATTGTACATCTGACTCATCTATGATATGTGCATTATCAGGAAACAGGTATGAGGCTTGTACTCTGTAAACTTTTCTGAAATTAAGAACCCATGACTTCCTATGCTTCCAGCTGCAGTCAGACATAACATTTAAATTGCAATAGTCATAATAATCATAATTTTTAAATTGCAGAGAAGATTGAAGATAAACTGCATGGAGCAGTGAACCCATGGATTTATGGTTCGTTACAGCTATGTAAATCACATGATGTATTTCATTTCTGTTAAATGGTGCAGAATCCCATGTAATAAAAATGTTATTCTGTTGAAGAAAGTAAAAGGTGGAGTAGGCATGTAACACTTCAGGCATCTTCATGCTTTTGTAAATTAATGTCCAGTAATATACCTAAAAGTTAGTACGTTAGCTATGTCTGGGAAGAGAAAAAAAACCCAACAAAACAAACCCCAAATATGAGTTTATAGGTGTGCACTTCTATTTCATGAAAAGTGACCCTAAAAGATTTCCTGATTAATTCCTTTAATGATTTTTATTCTCTTCCAAAAAATTTACCTGGGTCATATTGTTTGCCTAGTGCCACTAATCTGACCTCTTCAAATGACAGTCCTAAAGTATTTTTACTAATCCTTTTAAAAAGCCAACAAGTACCCTAAGTGGAAAATTTTTCAGCTATTGTGTGTTCTGCCACTTGTATTTAGATATATGTGAATATGTTGAAAGAGTAAAGCATGAAACAAAGAACTCTATCAAAAGTGTTTCTTTCACTTCTGTATTCTGTTGAATGGGTGCCCAACCAATACTGTCAACTGCATACCCAACAGCTATATACTCAGTTGTAAATGTGGACTAAGTAAAACACTGTGATAGCTATTTACCTTCAAATTTTAAAAAATATTTTAATATAAAATGTTACTGTTCCTAGCTGTGAGAGACTGAAAGAGTTAATGTCTCAAACATTGTGGCGGGGTAAGTTCTGCATAAGAACAAACTCTGCATAGCAAGGATCGCCAGGTGAAGAAGCCAGGCAGCAACAGAGCACGGAGGGCGTGCTGGGGGGTGTGCAGCTCCGTGTTCCGCTATGCTGAGCAGGGCAGCTCACCATGTATGGCCACAGGTCAAAAGAACAGTCATGCCTGCAGGGAGGGAGAAGTTACTCCCCAAACGACCCCCAAGCCCACCGACCCATTTCCAGAAGGTTCTGAAAGCACAAACTGCATGACACCTAATTAGCCTAATCAGTTTGAGTGCCCACCTGAAGGAGGGGCAAGGAGGTGATAAAAGGGTGTGAATTGAAGCCCCAGGTGTGCGCACGCTCCAGAGCTGGACCTCTAGGCTGGCTGGACCAATGCAGGACCCAGAACTGGTGAAATCTTTCTCTTTTTTTCTCTGTCTCTCTTTTTTTCCCTGTAATCCCCTTTCCTCATCCCCTTAGACATAAACTGCTGACCAAGTCTGGGACTAGGAGCAGATCCAGCCGCCCCTGGGCTCCTCTATGAGAAGAATTCTAGAAAGCAAGGGGGTCTGCTCTGAATGTCCTGACTCAAAGGGAGGGCTCGTCTTATTTTCTTCCCTGAACTGATCCCTAAATAAGTAAGGCTTGTAGTATGTTTGGTGACGTATGGTTACCATGTTACACAGTCTACTGATGTAGTTTCCTGCCAATTCTTGTTGTGAGTGAATGAAAGTTGAGTTTTGTGAGTTAAAGGATCCCTGGTGTCGTTTCACCTTAATTTTAACCTGGGAATTGGCAGACCTGAGTTGGCGTCCTGAGAAATTGGGACGTGACACTAGCCTCTTTTTGTGTGTTTCATTTAATCACACCAACTTATGTTCGTGATAATGTCAAAAATAAGGGTTTGATAGTGAATAATGCACATTGGAGATTATGGATATTTTAGTCAATAGGCTATTTTTAAAATATATATTAGGTATAGCCTTTGTCTCTGTGGTGCTACTTAAGATATAATTGCAGATATTGGATGTTCTGCATTTCCCTTTTTAAAATGTATTTCCTTTCTCTTATTTGTAATTTATCTCTAATTTCCCAGGTTTACAATGCCAGGTGAAATATCACTGCTAGTGTTTTATACCAAGTTTCTGTTATTTATACGATATTGATTGAATCTGAACATCTTCATTTTTTAAGAACGACCAACCATCCCACACACAATTAAGAAAGTTCAAGAAAATCTTACCTTATGCTAATTTCAATTGTGTGAAATTCTAAGTTTAAATGGCTACATTAGTAATGCAGATGTTTTACACTACTCTTAACAGACCATACCGGCACATTAATCTTGGTTCAAAGTCACTTTATTTTGTCTGATGCAGCAAGTATCTTGACATTTGCCAAGCTTTTTAACACCTTCACATGCACTTATCATATTACTGCTCTTTCCTTCAACATTTCTGTCATGTGCATGCAGGGAAACTCCTACAATATACCTTGCATGCTTGTTCATACTCCTTTTTCATGAGTCATCTGTAAGGGAAGACTGGTGATCAAAATCTTCAGGGGACAAGCTCTTGAAGAGGAACTCAGTATCAGTTAAAAATTGACATTTTTCAGTTTCCTCTCTGGTTTAGTATGCTGGTATGAGCTTCCCGTATAAGTTTGTCTTTTTTTGTTGTAAATATCTGAAATCTGGGTCTGTCATTTTAATGCATACAGCTCCTTGTATCTGTAGTATCTGCACAGAAGTTTGGAAGTGCATATAATTTTTATTTGAGAATTATTGGATAAAATGCATAAAAACACTGGGATCAGGGACTAAAATCTAGATCTTCCCCTCAGGGCAAGCGTCTTCAACAGTGAGTTACAGACTAAAATCCTTTTTTTCAAACCACATAAATCTTACATTTCTATCCACACCATGATCAAGTTTCACCAGGCAGGGAGGAGAAGGGATCTCATCCCTGACTGTTCCAAAACCCAGTCAAGTCTTATTTCCTGGACAAACACTGCAATTACAAAAAGGTTGTCTGTTACTTCACTTTTAGAGCTGATGTGGTGTTCCAGATCCCATGTGAATACTGGGGTTACTTGTGAAACCCTGACTTAGGTTTCTGTTGAAGCTTATCTGTTTGCCTGATAGTCCTTGTAGGCAACAATGTGACACGGTACAATGTAGAAATACTAAATTTGCCTCAGAGAGCACAAAAGCTTTTATATAGCCAATGAGGAATAGTAAACATACTCCAATTAGATACTGGATCTCTTGTTAGAGAGATATGTCTACTGCTGTTGCCTGTACAGGGAACTAGATGCTCCTAGTTTAATAATCTGAACCACTGTGATGAAGGCACGTGTGAAGCCTATGGTTTAAGTACCACAACCACTGGGTTAGGCAGTTAAATAGATGTCTTGAGATGGCTAGTTTGCAGAATTGTGGCACATTATTTTGAAGTGAGTTTTCCATTCTGCATTTAAGAAGCAATTTTTTGTACTTCTGCATTTATGAAGACTTTATTTTTAAATATATTTTGAGAAAATTCACTCAGTGTTGAGTACTTGCTGTAGTTCTAAGATACATGATTGCTACTTCTTTAAAACAAGGAAGGGAATGGAATTAAATATCTGCTTTAAGCTCAAAAATCAATTAAATTTTGTCTCAGAGGCTTCAAATGATGTATTTCTACAATTGTATCTAAATGTTGTCCAGTCCTCTGGCAATATCTATGCTACCCCCTCAGGCAGACCAAAAGGCTCTGGTAAATACCCAGCTTGGGATGCACTTGTGGGGCAGGTCAGTCCTCAGGCTGTTTTCAAAATAAATATATGGATGCAAAAAGGGAATAATACAAAACATGAAGCTTAATCTGCATGCCTTCCTAGGCCTTTTAATTTACTGCCATATTGAAAGTAATTTTGGTTTACAAACTGAAAAAAAGGAAACTTGAAAATGTGAATACTTCATTTATTTTCTTGGAAAGCAATGAGATATAGTAGGGATATTCCTCCAGACTTCACATACAGGTCCCTGTGATATAGACTTTAATTATTCCTGTAGATCATATAAGATATATCACACTTTCTTACAGATATCTACCTACAGTATGAGAAAGCCCTCTCAAAAGTTGGAGCAGAGTTGGGCAGTTGGCAACAGGCATTTTGTTGGGAGAAAGACAGCTGCTCTGAAAGGTTAGAGGCTGAAGGCTATCATTATAGAAAGAACTATAGTAAACTGCTTATTATCATTGTACCTGTTCCTTGTTTTACTCACAGGGTATATATGTTGAAATTATGGCACTTTCATATTTGCCGCCTTGTCTTGCCTTATATCCAGTGTTTTCTTCCCCAAATTTTTGGCCAGATTATAGACATGCAATGAAAACTCTCATTTTCTTCAGCAGTTGAATTGAGGAAACTTATCAGACCTACTAATGCTTCTATAAATATGAGATTAATGTTAGGACTTTACTGGCACAAAACAGTTCCAAATAATTATTTGGTGACATACATTAAGTTTCATGAAATTACAGAATGAATTGCAGCTCATTTTGGCTCTTCAGGGATAAAGAATCAAAGACTACAAAGGAACTACCAGTTCAGCCTTCATTAGTAGCATTGATATTGTTGGCATGGTGATTTGCAAAAAAGGTCATTTTATGGCTATTCTACTTTATCAGAACCCTCCATGAAGTTCAGAGATCTTTGCTTATTTTAGCTATGTGATGGGTTTTGTTTTACAGCAATAGCCTTATGGCTTAGTAGAAACAGTCTGTATTTGAATAAAATAATGTTTTCCTATCTTATAACAATGCAAACTCTCCCCTTTGTTAGTATTTGATCTTTATATACCAATATATCTTAAATCCTGAGGCAAATTATTTGGAGTCCATATGTTTGAAATAAAGCATTAGTGCTCTAGTTTAGAGATTAGGTCATGGCCCTGCAAAAATGTATACAGTTACTAAGACATACTAAAAAATAATAATGAAAAGTTTGGGTTTCGTGGAGGTATTTGTATGTAAATGCTTGTAAGTTAAGGATAAAAATTGATTAAACCTTGATTTCGTTCTTACATTCTGTTTCTCAGGCAGGCTTTCTAATTCTCATTAATTTTTTACCACAATTATTTTTCTCCTGTCCTTCTTTACATAAATGCTAGTCAAAATCATGAGTAAAATTTTGTTAGGCAAAATGAATTTGCTCTTTTAACAGATTACTTATGTCTGTGGAGAGACTTTTTTTTTTTTGAGCTTTTAGGCTCATGGGCCTTTGCTAAACTCTGAACATTTTCTTTTAGAAATTATTTTAAAAAGCATTCATAGAGAAGTCAGGGTAATTTTATAATCACAAGTGGCAATTTGGTGTACTTTGAAAATACTAATGTTAGTTCATCATTTTCATGATTCATTTCTTCAATGTAGCCTCTGTCAAGGATCTTTGTAAGAGTGTGAAACAGTGCTTGCTTTTATCATTCTTATTTCTTTTGCCCCATCCCTTTATAGCTCTCACTATAATCTGTGAATGCCCTTTTGTTATTTGATTCTATGTCTGGCACAGTAAAACTAGGCTGTAAAGGGAAAATACCATAGGAAACAATGTGTACTTATGGAAGACTGATGAATCATGGTTACATTTCTTTTTTAAATTTATATTTCACAGCTGATCTACACTAAAGCTTTGGAGTATCTTCCAGACTTGTTTTTGGAATGTTAATTCATTTTGCTTACTTTTTTCTCTATAGTCCTTTCCATTTTAAAATATTATTACTGTAATGCCATTTAGTATTTAAAGAACTGGTCTTGCAGGTAAATTTGAACCCAGGGTGCTTCTTTCTTATTCTGCAAAGCATTTTTGCCTGGACTTGAATATGATAGGTCTGAAACTGTTTTCTACCTTAGTCCAGCTCCATTAGATTCAGATTACTTCATATTTCTGATGTGACATTAAATTCTTCTCTGTAATGGTGCTCGTTATGAAAAAAAATTATACAAATATCTTTTTCAGTAACACTGTTTTTAATTTCAGTAATGCATTTGTCCCTAGATATGAATGCCAAAATCTTTATTTCAGTTTGCTTTATTGTCCCTCTTAAGGGAAAAAAAAACATTTGGGAAATCATTACAAATAGCCAGACATTTGTTGTAACTGGGTGACCAACAGTAGGATTTCCATCACTTGTTCTCTCCCCAGAAGATTTAGAAAAGTTTTGGGGGAACTGGGATACTTTTAGACAAATATAGGGCATAACTGATACAGGGCTAGTTCTTAGGCAAAAGAGTCAGGAAACACAAAATTGAGGTTGTATGTTGGTATTGATGACAATAATAACTAGATTCACAAAAGTTACTTCTTCTTCTGCTGTGGATAGATAAATGGAAAGAAAAATAATATTTTTTTAGATACTTAAGTCTGTTTCTACATTTAGTAGGTGCTAGAACATGACTGCTGTCGTCCTATTTCTATTTGGTCAGAAGTTTTTATATGTTTTCCTCTGAAAAGTTTGAAAAAAGGGGTGCTCCAAATGAGCCCCAATCATATTGTCACAACTGTTCCTATTGGGAAATGTACACTGGAAACAATGTCATGCAGACCTTGCTTCAATTAAACTTCATTTTTTTCAGGAGCAGCTCTGAAGGTTAGATGCAGAAGTCAAAATGGATAGAAATCCAGGGACTGATTAAGTCCTGTGAGTCTTATTGCTAGGTACACTGGAAGAACACTGTCAAAATTCTGTAGAAATTTATCATATTTCCTGTTGCTCTCTTGATTAGGAAGTGAATTCCTGTCATCAGGGCTCATGAAAATTGAGTGAACACTCCCACCAGCCAAGCCGCAATGTTAACAGCTCTCTTGATAAAGATAACTTTCTTGTCATATTTTACTTAAGAAAGCATATTTGCTATTTTTTAAAGATTGTTTAAGGTAGAAGCATGCTCTTTGTGAAATATATTCACTTTAGTTAAGGTAGAAATCATTATAAGATGCAAGTTAGTTGGATGGGTCCTGGATATCTGAAAGGTAAGCAGAGCAGTTTGGATCCACAAACTGGATATTTTAAACTTAGAGATAATTAAACCTTTACAATTTGTTCTTAGTTCTGTTTAGAATGGTTTCAAATTAACTTTTGGTGGGAGAGCTCTAACATCAGAAATCTTTGATGGTTTTCTAAAGCAACAAGAGTTAAAAGATCAGCGTCTGCCTTCTACCTTTCAGTTCCCATTGTAACTTTTGAATCCAGTTACAACCAAATTTCTCAGAGATGTAAAAGTCTTAGAATTAACTTTGTACAAGTTAGAAAGTTGGAAGATAAATAGAAGAGAGACCCATCTGTGACCTCAAGAGCAATGCCTGGCCTGTTACTTAGTGTCTCTTGATCAGGAAAGAAAATATGGGTCCTGTGATAAAAATCAGTGAAAAAGGTGGTGGAAGAAATATGGGAAATATGAGTAGGAGGGACAAAGTCTCTGCAAAATGAGGAAGAGAACTATAGGTACATTTCTCATCTCTAGGAAATTAAGTTTCATTATTTCATTTGCCCTTGGAACAGTTTGTTTATTATTAGGAAAAAAAACATACTGGAGCTGCTCTGAAATGTGAAGTCTGTCACAATGAAGCTTTTATAAGACAGGTAACTTCCATTTCATGTGAATGATTTTATGATCCTGGGTCTCCAACCAAGATTTTCAGCAGTGATTAGTGATGTTATTTTTTATTATTTTAATAGCCAATTCTAGATGCTCTAAAAGGACTAAATTTTCAGCAGTTACTAAACGCAGCCTTTCAAATGTATGATTCTTTTTTTTTAGGGAGAAGCAGGGTAGAGTAAAGTCAGAGGAAACAGATGACAGGTAGGACATTTCTTCCTTTCAGTCGTTGTCATGAGATAATTTATAGGATTGGTTACTGCCAAATGAACCATGTTCTGCTGTTATGTTCTCTCTACAGTTGTCCTGTTTAGCAATTAGGATTCTTTAATTGGTGAATTATTCCCAGGAGACATTGTTGTACATTATACTACCTACAGCAATACTTAACATTTATCTTTAAAATGTTTTCTTTCTGATTATCTATTTTTAATAAAAAGAATAAATATTTAAGTAGTTCTCAGATTGTCAGTTTAAGTACTTAATAGTGTAAACTGAAAAGATATAAACTTGAAGTGGTGTTTGTAACATAAATAGGAAGGGAAAATAAATTACCTAAGATTTCAAGAAGTAAAAAAAGAACAAAGGGCTGCAAACATACTAGGGTCATCATATCTAGTCACTTTATTATCAATCAGTCCATAAAGCTGCATAATACCTTTCATAAATCTCATCAAGAAAAAAAATGAAACTGTATCAAAAGCACTACATCATTAAATGACGTGCAGTACAAACAGTAAAAGTTTTTTCTTACAAGTACTGGAGGTCTAAGGTTCATACCTACTGTTTTCTAGTGCAGTGCTTTTGTGTCTATAACAATAAATAATGTGGTAGGTTGCTAAAAGATACTACTATGGTCCAGACTCACCTACTTAGCTTCTTTAAGTATGATGAAAGGGTGTCACAGAACTTCAATATTTCTGTAGCCTGTGTTTTGCATATAATTTATATTGTATTTCTGTATGTACTTAAAGGTTAATACAGAGAGGAGGGAAATACTGTATGAATAGGTATGAAGGGAAATGAACAAACAAAGAGTAAGAAGCTTAGATTGATCATGCTTTTATTGGCTATATAGTCTTTCATCGTAATTATGATGAAGTCAAACTATTCCACATATATGCTGTTGAAGAAGTCATACTCATGAATGACATACTTAAGGAAGCTCTGAATATCTCAATTTTACTCCCACTCTGATGATTGTGCTTTAGTTTTCAAGTAATTTCATTTCTATCTGTCATTGTTGTACATTTGCGGAATATGTGTGATGGGAATAAATGTACTTTCATCAACGAGCTGGTTTTCTAAACAGTTACTGGAGAAAAGGGTTCCTTGGAGGACAGCTTTGAAGAGAAGATTATGCCCTGAATACTCATCAGGCATGTGTTTTGGCCAACCCAGGTGCAGGATGTGTGCTATTCTTAGGGGAATTATTACCTCTGTTCTTTCCTGTAGAAAAGGAACCTCAGAAAGGAAGCCATGTAGGATGTGCTGTGTGAAAAACTTTTCAACAAGAAGGCTTATAACTATGTACTAACTAGTCAGTCACCCATTTTGCCTCTAGAAGCACAGGAAACCGGTTGCTACCCACCCACCCAGGAAAGACAAAGTCAGCAGGGAGACTCTCACACTGTATGAGGCCATATTACCATTTTTTTACAAAGTAGTATTGCAAGAGGAATTCATTCTGGGAAGGGCAGGATTTCTGCATGCATACCTGGGTTTTTCAGCCTCTCATGGTATCGACCAGCAAAGCCTGGACTTTGGGATAGGTATGAACCTTAGACCTCCAACACTTTGCTTTCAGATTTCTTGCAATATTAAGGCATGTAGATCACAGCAGGCAAAGTCTGGTACTGTAGGATGGACAGGGCCTCAGCCCTTAAAAGAAGATAGGTACCCGAGGAGGCTGAGCAAAGGCTACAGGCTAATTCACAACCTGAAAGATTTGCACAAGGCCAGGGACTGTGAACACTGAAAAAGGATTTGAATGCCTACAGCTCCTGAAGATTACATCCCTCATTTTGGGGTTTCCAATTGGAAGGTATAAGTGGTGTGCTATTCCTTTGCATTGGACGCTCTGATCTTTTGATATATCGTTTTCATGACACTGAAATAAATCAAGACGTAAGCTCTGAAATAAAAATCAGAGGGCTTGTGTGGACTTTCAGATACTCTTTAGATTCCTATTAAAAGGTGGAAGAGCCAATACAAAAGTTCTAAACTGTCTTCCAAAGGGGTATCGTTCTTTCCACAAACAACCTCCCAATTTGTGCTTCTAATTTTGCCTGCCTTTCTGAAAACTGTATGAAGCCTTTCTTGTCCTTTCTGCCACATTCTTACATTTGTATGTTTGTAGACTTTATTTAAGCCTTTTGGACAGAAAAATCTAGCATAAAGAATCTGCAAAATTCAACTGTGAGCATCTTGAAAAATACTAATTTGTTTAAAGATTTCCATTTTACATATTAACCAGCTATTTTTTTCTGTCTATACTCTCTTTTTCACAACTACTTCACTGATGAGTTCTGTAGTGTAGAGAATGTATATCTGATGGAAGCCTTTAAAAGCTACCACAGCACGCATAACAAATTAGTAAAGAATTACTTCAATTTCATTCTTGGAAAGCTGGAGTCTAAATATTCTTGAACTCTAATAAAATAATAGACTTTCTATAACTGGGAAATGTTTCTCAACATTTCAGTTTTAGATTGCTCTCACTAAATAACTAGAATTTGTGGGATTGTGCTTTGGTTGCTGTCCTTGTTTCAGCTGGGATAAAGTTAATTTTGTTCCGAGTAGCTGGTATAGTGTTATGTTTTGGATTTAGTATGTTGATAACACACTGATGTTTTCAGTTGTTGCTAAGTAACGTTTAGACTAAGTCAAGGATTTTGCAGCTTCTGATGCCCAGCCAGCACGAAGGCTGGAGGGGCACAAGAAGTTGGGAGGGGACACAGCCAGGACAGCTGACCCAAACCGGCCAACGGGGTATTCCAGACCATGGGATGTCATGCCCAGTATATAAACTGGGGCAGGGGGGGCAGATCGCTGCTCGGTGACTAACTGGACATTGGTCAGTGAATGGTGAGCAATTGCATTGTGCATTACTTGTTTTGTATCTTCCAATTATTTTATTATTATTATTGTCATTTAAAAATTATCATTATTATTGTTATTATTATTTTCTTACTTTTTGTCCTGTTAAACTGTCTTTATCTCAACCCAAGAGTTTTAGTGTTTTTCAGTTCTCTCCCCCATTCCACTGGGTGAGAGGGGAGTGAGCGAGCAGCTGTGTGGTGCTTAGTTGCTGGCTGGGGTTAAACCATGACAATTCCTTTTATTTTTTTCTCATTCATTGTACTCCATGAGTCTTTTTTGTTGTTGTTTTTTTCAAATGCCTGCTTTTTTATTTTTTTCCCTCGAAGTATATTCTATCATACTACTTCTTCATAGAAGAGAAGTTAGTGCTGCATTGGAGACTGGACAAAATGTTACAGTATTTTATTATTATTATTATGAATAAAACATGGGTACTTTTAAAGGAAATTATTTTAAAATTAATAACCTAAGTGATCTTGTAGTACAAATATTCAACATCTATAAGGATGCTATATAGCTCTTCTTTATTACACATAATCACTGACATCTCTCTGCTGTGCCTTACAGTGTGCATTGTAACAGCTTATTCTATAGTCAGGGAAGTATTTAATACTCTTCCATCTTATAAACATGTTCTATATATCTTATTAAAATGCAGCAACCATTATAGAAATGTTGTATATATCGTATTAATATTACAATAACCATTAGAAAGATGTTCTATATATCTTATTAATATAGCAATAATCATTACACTATTTTAATATTAATAAAAGTGTATAAAGATGTCATTATAATATAGACCCCTAGTACACAGTACAATTATTGTAATGTTAAAATAAAAAGAAAATATTGATCAATAAATACAGCAGGCATACATTTTTACGTAATGTGAAGAATAGTGTGAGAGAATTCCTCCTATCCAACAAAAATCAAAAGCTGTATAAAGATGCATGCTATGCTTAGGTAAATATACATCACATTTAGATTGATTGATCAGGGAGAACGTATCATAGAATTGTTTAGGTTGGAAAAGACCTTTAAGATCATCAAGTGCAACTGTTAACACTGCCAGGTCCACCACTGAACCATGTCCTTAAGCGCCACACCTACACGTCTTTTAAACACCTTCAGGGATGGTGACTCGACCACTTCCCTGGGCAGCCTGTTCCAATGCCTGACAACACTTTCAGTGAAGAAGTTTTTCCTGATATCCAGTCTAAACATCCTCTGATGCAACTTGAGGCCGTTTCCTCTCCTTCTATCGCTTGTTACTTGGGAGAAGAGACCGACCCCCACCTCGCTACACCCTCCTTTCAGGTAGTTGTAGGGAGCGATCAGGTCTCCCCTCAGCCTCCTTTTCTCCAGGCTGAACAGCCCCAGTTCCCTCAGCCGCTCCTCATAAGACTTGTGCTCCAGACCCTTCACCAGCTTCGTTGCTCTTCTTTGGACATGCTCCAGCACCTCAAGGTCTTTCTCCTAGTGAGGGGTCCGAAACTGAACACAGAATTCGAGGTGCGGCCTCACCAGTGCCCAGTACAGGGGGACAATCACTGCCCTGCTCCTGCTGGCCACACTATTTCTGACACAAGCCAGGATGCCATTGGCCTTCTGGGCCACCTGGGCACGCTGCTGGCTCATATTCAGCCGGCTGTCCACCAACACCCTCAGGTCCTTTTCTGCCAGGCACCTTTCCAGCCACTCTTCCCCAAGCCTGTAGCACTGTATGGGGTTGTTGTGACCCAAGTGCAGGACCCAGCACTTAACCTTGTTGAACTTCATACAGTTGGCCTCAGCCCATTGATCCAGCCTGTCCAGATCCCTCTGTAGAGCCTTCCTACCCTCCAGCAGATCAACACTCCTGCCCAACCTGGTGTCACCTGCAAACTTACTGAGGGTGCACTCGATGCCCTTGTCCAGATCATTGGTAAAGATATTAAACAGAACTGGCCCCAAAACTGAGCCCTGGGGAACACCACTTGTGACTGGCTGCCGACTGGAATTAACTCCATTCATCACAACTCATTTCCCTAGCTATTTAATGGATTGTAGTTGTTATTGCCAGGTTGTATAATTCTTCCTATTAATTCCTCTTAACTGGAATGTGCATTAACACTCAGAATCTTTGAGCAGCTACAAATAATTGTCTTTTAAAAATAAGGGGAGTGGGAAGAAAATCTTATAGGAAAATGTCACCCTTTTCCACCAAATTGTGATTTTATGACATTGTATGTCTATGACAATATTGTGCTAATGAAAATTTCAAAATTTTATGTATGCTTTCTATCTAATATATAAACCCTTTTTACTTGGAAATTAAACCAGGAATTTTCTGCAAGCAGTAGAACTACTGAAACCATTTTACTGGTGGATTTAAGTGTTCAAGGTATAGACTCTCTGGATACACTGATGTCTTTTCTGCAGATTGGAGAATAAATATGTATGTATTTTTCTTTTCTACCTGGATATTTATTTTCATGAAGGCTGTAGAAACAATATCTTTTGAAACAATTTGCATTCTGCAGATGTAGTAGAAATTGGGCAGCTGAATTGCAAGTCAGTAGTGGGGGATTTACATACAACATTGTATTTAGTTTGCGTGGCAAGGTTTTGGTAGCAGAGGGGCTACAGGCACGGCTTCTGGGAGAAGCTGCTAGAAACTTCCCCTGTGCCTGACAGAGGCAATGCCAGCCAGCTCCAAGATGGACCTGCTGCTGGCCAAGGCTGAGCCAATCAATGATGGTGGTAGTGCCTCTGGGAGAACATGTCTAAGAAGGGGAAAAATTTGCTGCATAATGGGGCAAATGCAGCCAGAGACAGGAGTGAGAATATGAGAGAAAAAACTCTCCAGACCCCCAGTTCAATGCAGAAGGAGGGGAGGAGGTGCTCCAGGTGCCAGAGCAGAGATTCCTGTGGGGAAGACCACGGTGAGGCAGGCTGTCCGCCTGCAGCCCAGGGAGGTCCACGGGGGAGCAGATCTCCACCTGCAGCCCTGGGAGGACCCCACGCCGGACCAGGGGGATGCCCAAAGGAGGCTGTGACCCCGTGGGAAGCCCACGCTGGAGCAGGCTCCTGGCAGGACCTGTGGCCCCATGGAGAGAGGAGCCCACGCTGGAGCAGGTTTTCTGGCAGGACTTGTGACCCTGTGGGGGACCCACGCTGGAGCAGGCTGTGCCTGAAGGACTGCAGCCCATGGAGGGGACCCACGCTGGAGCAGTTTGTGAAGAACTGTATCCTGTGGGAAGGACTCACATTGGAGAAGTTTCTGGAGGACTGTCTCCCGTGGGAGGGACCCCATGCTGGAGCAGGGGAAGACTGTGAGGAGTCCTGCCCCTGAGGAGGAAGGAGCAGCAGAGACAATGTGTGATGAACTGACTGCAACCCCATTCCCTGTCCCCCTTTGCCGCTGGTACGGAGGAGGTAGAGAAAATCGAGAGTGGAGTTGAGCCCAGGAAGAAGGGAAGGGTGGGGGAAAGGTGTTAACTTTTAGTTTTATTTCTCATTGCCCTAATCTGATTTTGATTGGTAATAAATTAAATGCAATTTCCCCAAGTCAAGTCTGTGTTGCCCATGACAGTAATTGGTGAGTCATCTCTCCCTGTCCTCATCTCAACGCACGAACCTTTCATTATTTTTTCTCTTCCCTGTCCAGCTGTGGAGGGGGATGATAGAGCAGCTTTGGTGGGCACCTGGCATCAGCCTGGGTCAACCCACCATGAACAGCTTTGCTTCTATGTCTATATCCATGTGTATGTGTGTATATATGTACATATATAAACACCTTGTTTTCTTACAAAATCAGGCTATAGCCAGTAATAACAAAAAAAGTGAAATACTGATTAATGCATTTTTAGGACTTTGCAAACTATGTTAGTTCTGTTTTTCCCACTTTCTTGCAGACATGCACTTATACATACAATATAAGAAAATCCTTATTATTTCAAGAAGATGTATTCAAAAAACAATGTAAATCAATTAACTGATGTATGAAATTCTGCAAATATGTATGCACGTTTATGTTTATTCTCATTCAGTAGACAATTAACCTA
This sequence comes from Buteo buteo, assembly GCF_964188355.1. Classification (NCBI taxonomy): domain Eukaryota; kingdom Metazoa; phylum Chordata; class Aves; order Accipitriformes; family Accipitridae; genus Buteo; species Buteo buteo. Next base: position 20,550,293 of record NC_134190.1, on the reverse strand, counting down.
AATCTCTGATTCTTCAAGCATACAATTTCTGCGTGCATACACCCTAGCTATACTAGCCTAAATAATCTCATTTTTTCAAGTGACTCAATTCCTTCATAGTTAAGCACTAGTTTCTGAAACATGAGAGCTCGCAGCCTGCATAAAAGTTTCATTGGAATTATTTGCTTGCCAATTTTCAGTACATGCTATACCTTGTTAATTAGCAGACTGGAACATTTTGTAAACACTAAGCTACAAATTCTATGGTAGTATTAAAAATTAGAGTTTGTTTGCATGTATCAAAAATATTACAGTTTAAAACCTGTAGTTTAAAATATTAAAACAAACTTCTCAGTTCATAAGATGTCTTAAATACTTGCAAATGAGTTCCAGAAAGGATTTTAGATTTCAAAAAAATCAGCAAGAACAATGTTCTTTATTTGTCCTGGCACATTTTTTAATTCCCCTTAACTGCAATTTTGAGTGTCCTTGAAATGAAAATTCAAATCTTAAGCAATTCTATGCATAGGAACGTTAGCCTGCTGGTCATGTTTTCTTTTTTTATCCTATATTTGTCTTTCAACAGATTTTCTTGAAAATGAAAAACAAAAACAAAACCCCCAAACCAAACTTCTTTTACTACTTCTTAAAAGATATCAGTACTATGACCTATTTAATTTGGTGACCTATCTTCAGTACTGGGACAATAAATTGTCTGCTCAATGAGAATGAAAAAATTCAGTAATTGTAATAGCTTATATTTCATTTTTCACATACAGATCTTGTCTTTATTTACATAGTATCCTTAGTTTTATGGGATCCATTTTACCAGGAAGAAATAATCCACTCTGAATTCAGGTTTTGTAGATTACAGTGCAGAATCATCTTTACCATAAATTGTTTTGCTTGAGGAATATGTATCATATTTCTTTCTAGACAATGAAGGCTACATATTAGTATGGAAAACTGTTGAATACCGATCTTTGGCAAAGATATTGCTTTCTTTCATTGCTGTACTTTTCTTCAAAAATATGGTTTTAATTTATAGATAAATTACAAAGGAAATTATGCATCTGTAATAAAAAGGCAGATAATTTGCAATGAATAGTGAGAGTCAGTAATTATATTAAAGATTCCAACAATGTTATATGCGATTTAATATCTCTCCATGTTATAGACAATAATAGCTGGAAAAGAGGTGGCATTTTCAATAGACTGAAGCTATCATCAGAAGTAATTACTGCATGATTGTAAATAGATCACTACAATTTCAGTAAGTACACAAACTCCTGGAGTCTGTGATTAGATATACTTACTTATATGGTCCCTCAGAATTTCATTTTTACATTAAGTTTTGGTAGCACATAGTTATACACCTATAATAATAAAGTAATATTCATTGGGGATGCCAAAAACATACAAGTCTCAGCAGAGAACTATTACAAGTAATATCTTAGTATAAGAAAACTGTATAGTATGTATCCTTCTTTAAAATGTTTAAAAATACTTCATAAAGTAATAATCCATTTTCATATTTTTAACTTCTAACTTACGTGCAATAACTTCATAAAATCATAAAATAGTTTGGGTTGGAAGGGACCTTTAAAGTCATCTAGTCCAACCCCCCCACAACGAGCAGGGACATCTTCAAACAGATCAGGTTGCTCCAAGCCCCGTCCAAGCTGACCTGGAGTGTTTCCAGGGATGGGGCATCTACCACCTCTCTGGGCAACCTGTGTCAGTGTTTCACCACCCTTATCATAAAAAAATTTCTTCCTTATATCTAGTCTAAATCTACCCTCTTTTAGTTTAAAACCATTACACTTTGTCCTATTGCAACAGGTCCTGCTAAAAAGTCTGTCCCCATCTTTCTTTTAAGCCCCCTTTAAGTACTGGAAGGCCGCAATAAAGTGTCCCTGGAGCCTTCTCTTCTCCAGGCTGAAGAACCCCAACTCTCCCAGCCTGTCTTCATCGGATAAGTGTTCCATCCATCTGATCATTTTCAATGCCCTCCTCTGGACCCCCTCCAACAGGTCTGTGTCTTTCCTGTGCTGAGGACCCCAGAGCTGGATGCAGTACTCCAGGTGGGGTCTCACCAGGGCAGAGTAGAGGGGCAGAATCGCCTTCCTCAACCTGCTGGTTACACTTCTTTTGGTGCAGTCCAGGATACAGTTGGCTTTCTGGCGCAGCTTTGAACCATTCCCACGCATCCTATCAGTGGATCCCAGGGAGAAGAGCTCAGCACCTCCCTCTCCCCTTCCCCTCCTCAGGAAACTGTAGAGAGCAATGTGGTCACCCCTCGGCCTCATTTTCTCCAAACTAAGCAAACCCAAAGTCTCTAGTAGAGAGGAGCACTCTCACTGGCCACAAATTTTGTTGATTGGTGCATTTTTTATGGATAATGTGCATAGTTCACCAGTTTGGGTAGCCCCCCAGTGCTGCTTAGCCTAGAGCCAAGATAACAGGTAACCTTTTTGAAGCAGTAACTTTGGCCTTGGACAACCTGTCCTCTAGAAAATGGCTGCTGAGAAGACTTTGGCACTTGTTCAGATGTCACATAACTAGCATAACTTCAGTAGCTGCTGTACATCCAAGACCTGCTGTACAGGCAATGCCAGGTTATTTTGCACATGGACAGTCAAGTCAAAGAATCTCTTCCATGTAAAGTTTTGGGACATACATGGAAGAGATGAGAAGTGGAGAAGTATATCCCACACGAAGAAGAGTAAGTAATATTTTGGCCTGATTTCACATTTCATATGTACAGGCTGACAGAATATAAAGATGCGTTGAAAAGTACTTTCAGGTAGCTGAGAGCTACTTGACAGTACTGGGGAGATCGAATGTTTGATTTTTGATCTAAAATATTAATTTTGTAATAATACTAAGGAAACTGTAATCTTCCCACTCATATATACTAACATTCTGACATTTTCAAACTATATGAAATATATTTTTGGCAGACAAGGAATAGTAGGGACTCTATGAATGGATAGTTGCAGAAACTGCCCTAGTAGATAATAAATGAATCTAATTTTAAAGAGATGCTGAGATGATCCTAAGTAAGGTATAAGCTTAGCCTACTTTTTCTCTCACATTTTCCTTAGAATGCTTTGTGCTACCTAATCAACTGATATTAATCATTCAGGTACCATGAAATACGTACAAGCCCTAGGGGCAGTACTGTTACATTTATCTTATTGTGACAGAACTGGTGCAGAACTGCCTTAAGATATCTGTATTCCTACAGTGTGTATAATGCCACCTGCAGCTACCCCATGAACATGTGGCAGACTAATCAATTCTGTGAGCTCGCTCCTTCTCTACTAGCTGATGTAGAGAGTGTAGGATGGAGGCAGGAAGAGAGGAGAAATTATGACCTTAACTCTAAAGGAAATGTCTCTGGAAGGGTGGAAAAATAGGAAGAACTCTTCCATTGGTGTTGGGACTGTCATATTTATAACCTGTCTCATAAATGAAAAACTAGTGGCTTTTTTTTTTTTTTTTGTTAATGCAAAACTTACACTGATCATCAAGCTGCTCCTGTAATTAATTGTTATCTTTTAGTTTCCCCACTTGATGTCTTTTTGTGAAGGACATTTGAGAAGGGTTATATTTGCTCAGTGAGGTTGTTTTAGCAAAAGGTTTTCACTACCTGAATAATCCATTTAGTACCTTAATGCATTTTATTTTGATACTCTTTTCTTCCCTATATATTAACTGGTCCAAAGTCTGTGGAATCCAATCCTGAACTACAGTGTATCAAAATGGACAACATAGCTTGAAATAATGTGCATGAAAACTCCATTTTTAGTGGTGTTTCGGTATTTGGCTTGCTTGTCTGCTTCATTCAATCATTATTCAGAACTACAACATGCAAGTATGTGGTATTTCCTAGGCTTTTGCCAGACTAAAAACTGCAGTCTTGTTCATACCAATTCTAGGTCAATTTTAGTCTGTTTAGATCCTGTCAAAATATTTTGTGATGTGATCTTCATGGAGTAGAACAGTGTTCTGACCCGTTCTGAGGGTTGTATGTATATAGTCAATTCTTCTAGTATAATTTGTTGCTCCTAAATGTGTTTGTTCATAGACACACATGTATTTGAATAAATTTGCCACCTTTTTCAATTCTCAATACCATTGGAAAAGTGAAGATGGATTAATCTGGAGCTTGGTTTTAACATTCTTTGTCCTTCTAAATGGGGCTGGAAAATCAGACATCAAATACTTACTTTAAGTACTTTACTTTGTTCTGTAACACTCCTCTCATTTATTTATTTGTTTTGTTGGTCAGAATAATGTGCACATATTGCAGTGAATTATGAGTCAACAGAGATCTTCAGACTGCTAGTGACTGCTAAAACAAATCTATGCATCTTCTATTTTTTTTTTAAATTCTAGAAATTGCTTTGTACAGTGATAGAAAAATCTTGGTGAAGAAGAAAATTCAGGACCTAGTTCACAAGAAGAAAACTCAAGTAGAAAGAATTCAAAGGAGTTGACTTCTCTTGCAACAGGTTTATACTACTGTTTTTTATTAGCTTCAGCAGAATTAATACTGATACACAGTAATGTAAGGGTAAGAAATATCACATCCTAAGTCTTTGAATATCTTTCAAAGAACAGCCTTATAAAGATATACTCTGGCACACTTAGCTTCAAGCAATTAAAGAATTGGAAACTAAAGTCTCAAATTGCTAAAAAGACTGCATGTATTTAAAAGGGAAATTAAAATTAATTCTCACTCAACTGATGTGTATCAATCAGATGAAAATTCAAAGCCTTTTGGCTGTTCTAATTAGATATATTGTTCATACTAAGATTATTGCTTCAAGGAAATATTTAGATGCTGCTAATTTTAAACTACTGGATTTAAGTGAAAATCTAGAGTTTTTTTGCCATGTAGTAATCTCATGGCTGTTCTTGGATCTACACTGCATAGAAAGGAGTGTTGTGGTTTAGTGAAGACCCGCAGTCACTGGAGCTGAAAGGAAAGGGTATTAGACCAGAAAAAGTAGCCTCTAAAGTAATTGTGGCATCAACACAGAAGGCATAAATATTATATATAGAGGAGTATTTGAATTTATCTTATAAATGTACATATACAAACATATATAAAAAAGATATTTTATTCATACATACATATAAAAACAGAGTTTAAAAATAAAGTATAGCTGTTCATTACATGATAATTAAAATAAACTGTGTTCCAAGCTAACACATGCTACTTTTCTGCATATCAAAATGAGAGGTGTCCCTACCAGACTTACAAGGGTTAATGACTATTTTCTAATGCTTGATGCAAATACATTAATCATCCAAAAACTTCGCCAAGCTCTTCTGGTGGATCCTGGACTAAGTCAAAGCATCCTAATCATGTCTGGCACCTTCTATGCTGTCATTTCAATTCACCCAGTTTCTTTGTGCTTAAACATTTTCTGCAAATTTTTGTCCTATCTACATTTGGAGAGAAAAATGGAATACTCAAAATGATGAAAAACATACATCAAGCTCATGACTCATTTTAAGATTCTTCCTGAGAAGCCAGCTTCTCCTCCAAGTGAGTCACCTTCTGACTATTACACATATCTCAAATATTTACTAGATAATTGTGGATTGCATTACAACTTATGCTGAACTACTAGGTCAGATCCTGAGTTCATCTGAGCAATCTTAATATGACTGTTCTCAGATACAAGCTTGCTGCTACCAAAGATTCCCTCTGACAGAAGCAAAGCATGTGCTTCTGTTGCTTCCTTTGCAATTGCTCTTTTGATCCTCTGATCTTTTTCTGATCTAATTAGGAAAAAAAAAATGTTTCTGCTGGGTTGCTGAGATGAATTTATTTGCTTTTTGGTCAATTCCTCAACAGTCAGTTTAAGAAGTGCCAGAGTTGGCACATAGGAGATGGCAGAATGTTGCAGAAATTCAGGAGATGCACAGGAGACCCTTGTGAAGAATAAACCCTCTAGTTTTGGTGTCAGCAAGCTATTAAATTGACCCATCTGTATTGTTTAGCCATGTCCCTGTTTCCTAGGCAGTGAATTCAATACTGTTATACAAATAAGCATTTGTAGTGTGGTTCAGGCTTCTTGTTTGTTCTACCTGTGAGTTTAAAAGCTCTTGTAAATACAGCTCTGACTTCGTCAGACAAAAGAACTCCACCCACCAACTAATTCAGTACTTTGCCTTTCTGTCTTGATAAGGTATGAAGATATTTAAATTCACATCTTGCCTGAGTTCATTATCACTGTCATTCTCCTGAAAGGTTAATGTCTCCACAAACTCATTTGGATTCATTTAGCACAAAAAAAAGCATTTTCACCTCCAGCTGTGCAATGATATTGCACCATAATGTACTTCAAATTATGGGGTCTATGTTGGAAAAAACAAAAACAACCCAACAAAGCAAAACTCTTTTTCATTGTTTTCCAGAGTTCTGATTTCCATTTGTGTCTGCCCATCTCATCCAGAGTGACACTAAAAGCAGAAGTGTTGAGGAAGGAGGCTGTGTGAAGGACAAAGAGGAGCAGAAGCTAGTCCTGTTCAAAGTCCAAACGAGTATACTCACGGAGTTCCGGATCTTCGGTAATCTTGGCTAGTAATAGTGGTTCAAAAAAAGCTGTGGTAAAGTATTTAAGAGAATACTTTGACTGCGTGTGGGATCTAGAACTGTGTGTTCTAACCCACCAACTTAAGCAGCAAAGACACTCTTGGTCCAGTTATTTATTTGTAGCTCCAGCTGTCTGTATTCAAACAGATGTGACAAAGAATGTTTCAAAACAATTGTGTTCATCACTAATCGTATACAACTGCTTGATGCAGTTGGTTACTGCAAAAATCAATTATATTTGCTAGCTTCTATTTATCTAATTGTGCTGTTAACAGACAGTTATCTAAATCCAAATTGTGATTCTTTTTAGAGAGAGGTGAATGTATATGGAGACAAAATGGAAAAGACAAAATGCTGCTTGTATGCCTGGCCAAATTCAGAGGTAGGGATTTTCCAAAATTAAGCAGGAAAGCTGAGATAGTTAACAACAGAAGCAATGTATAACAAGCTGAGAAAATTCACAGGGCATGACTAGTCAGGATTGTCTCTAGGAGCCTTGAGTAAGATGTTGTCAGCTGAAAATGAGCTAAGACAATTCTGAGACCTGATCCCTGAAGAGATACTAAAGAAGGTTGCAAGTATAGTTCTATCCCTCTCTGCTTAAGTGTTGTTTACACTTGGAAAAGCAGGATGGTGTGAAAATAAGGGTTGGAGAGATAGGACTCACACATGGAACCTGAACAGATTGAAGACAACCAAGTTAGACTTGGTCAGTTTAATTACTGAGTTACCTATGTTTCATACTCATATAAGGTGTATTTGTATCAAGAGTGCTCAATGACTCTTTATTGAGTAAAAAACCAAGAGCAGTCAAGAAAGATGGAGCATTTTTGAGTTGTAAACAAAACTGAAGTTTTGCTTAGCTAGACTACAAAGGCTTCCAAATATCTATTCCAAACACTGGCAACTAGCAATGTTGCAGCATATATTTGCCTTGGTTTACATTAAAAAACAGTCTACAGTTTCGTGTCTGAGAATATATATTTTATGCATAAATAATAATGACCCAATTTTCACATTCCTGGCTGGAAATGCTATTCCACCACCCCACCCCCCCTGAAAAAAACCACCAAACCCCAAACCAAACCCAGCAACAAAAAAACCTGGGTGGCCTCTGGTCACCAAGATTCCTTGTCCATCTGTTTGTGTGGCATTGTGTTTAATCACAAGTTAAACAAAGCCTTCCACAAGAGTATTGTGATTTGGCAAAAACAAGTTTGGAAGAAACATTTTGTGTTAACATTTTGTATTTTCCTTTATGCTAGCATTGTATGTTAGTAGGTTCCTCTGGCATTTAATCACATCTGTTCAGTTCTTAGCCAAAATCTATTAAAGAACCAAGAGAAAAGGAAAACAGTTTATGGACAGTCAAGCCTTGCACAACAGCATGCATAACAGCGGGTGTTTGAGAAAGTCAGAGTTCAGGTTTTGACTTTAATAGTGGAGAACTCCTCCCTCACAAGATGATGCCATTCACTTTATAGTGCAAAACCTCACATATTACCAGGAAAAAAAGAGCTGTGAAAAATCTGTGAGATAACTAATTAGCATGAAAGTAAGGAGCAGTTCATAAGGTATAACATCTGCAGAAATAAGGTGTGAAACACCTTTTCAAAAGGGTTAAAGGAAATAAGGATCTGTGCTTTTCAGAGAAAACTCCCAGCTATTTTTCCTCTACTACTTAGAATTTTACCAACAAAGGATATTTAAAGAAAAAAATCACAAGTGTTTATCTGGAAAAAGCATGCCAAGATTTCATTCTTCCCTGTTAAAATCCAACCCAACTTCATTGAAATGTACTTGCTATCCTTCAAAATTTGCATGGAGGAAAATGAGATCAGTTTCACTGCTATAAATGTTATGATGGCAAAAGCTGAATTGGCTAAATCAGGTGTTCTATTGCCATGTTTTAAAAAGCATTTTATGAAAGATGAGATGCTATACAAAATTACATTTTGTCTCGGCCTGAAAAATATGTGTTCCATAGCCTTCTGCAACAGCTGATCTAGCTTCCTTTGAGAAATTATATGGCCTTCCTTTAAGACTGTGAATGCCATGATAAAGAATGTCTTACATTTAATGAGAAAAGGGGTAAAGCTTCAGGAAAACTTTGAACATTGTATTTTCATATCTTGGTATTTGAAAAAACAATACATGTCCTTTATACAGTAAGTGAACCTTCCTAACAGTTTTACATGGAAAGAATGAATAGCCATAGCCTCAGGCATCAGACATAGGATTTGACTAAGAATGTCTCTCAGACTCTTGAGCAGGATGCCATTACCAGCTGAAAAAGAGCTAAAACAATTCTGAGACTTCAACGCAGAAGAGATGCTAAAGAGTCGTAATTTTTTGCTATACTTACAGTCTATGTAAAATGTATTGAGAGGTTCTTAATAGAATTTCACTGAGATGCAGTATGGAGGTGGGACATGAGATCTTTTGCTATGAAGATAATGTTATTTAAATATGAACTAAAAAAAAAAAGTTAGAAAAGAACATTCTTACAGATATTTGATTAGTATGCAAAATCACTTAATAAACATCTGAAGTTTGTCCTTTTTCTAATTCTTCCAAGTATTTTACGAATTGCATTGATAATGATACTATAGAACATCTGGTACTTGAATATAATTTAACTAAAAGACTTAAAACAATACAGTTGAAACAACAATTATTCTAGCAATCTAATCTTTCATGTGGAATCAATTAATGCCTTCATTATGTGACTGAGCCCAAAATATTAAGGTGAAAGCAGTTTGGCAGTATTGTTTCATAATATGCCTCTGCTTAAGATGTCAGTCCAGTTGAAAAAAAAAAAAAGTTTAGGCTAATAAGGGGGATGAAATATCCACAAATCAAAATAGGAGGATTTGAAGCCCATTAAAAAGAAGTTTTGGTTTCCAAATATAGCATTAGATTATGTTGTGATTTTACTTCTTTTCTTTGCTTGGTTCCATCAACTGGCACATCAATTATACTGAAAAGGTCTAGAAATGTTTCACCATGTCCTGATTTGTTATGCTAAAGCAAAAACTCACTAAGCTAATCAAAATACAATAAGGGTGCTTGGATAAGCTAATATAAACTTTTTTTTTTTCCTTGGTGTAACCCATTCTTTTCCCACTTGAAAGAATGCTGAAGTAAAATGTTATGATTGGGAAGTTGCTCACTTGGCAATGAGAATTAATTTTCAATGGTTAATTTTGTATTTGTAAAACAATTTTGTCTAGAGAAGAGATTTCAAGTGTTCTAACTTAAAGTTAGTGGTTTAATAGTAGGTATGACTTGTGTAGTCCCGAAACTATATGACCTGTTTCTTGAGCTACTCCATCTTTGTGAAATTGATACCTTTAATGATATGCTGAAAAGTGAACTCGATATGTTTTAATAGAAAGAGCTGATCAGAGCTGTCCCTATCAGAGAGAGCTGATATACCCATATTGTGGAAATGTTATGACATATACTAGTACTTCTGAAATAATTTCTTAGATTCCTGTACACTTTTATAATGTGTTTTGCTAGAATGTCATATTCAGTTAACATGGGAGTCAGGAGTTCAGTTTGATACAAGTTCTTGGCAATGTCATAGTAGCTAACATTTAAGCAACTTTTTTTTTTTTCATTTTGTAAAAATATCGTTGTTACTTGCTGAATATTTGGCTTCCTATTTAAGTATACCTGAGAAAATATAACTGAAATATGCTGATCTTTGCATATTTAGCAAAACAGATGATATCTTGCACAGACATTAGAAATACAGGGCTTCTCGCTGAAAGGAAGAAATATTTGGGCATATAGAATGTACTGTAGACAGCTGTATCTTGACTCTCCTTAGTGGCCTAGGTGATTTGTTTGAAATATATACATTTTAGGAAGAGCACTAACAAAGGAAGTGACAAAATGAACCATGTTGGTATAATTCTTGCCATCCTTCATAAGTCTTGTGGTTCAGATAACAGCAACCTGTAAGCAAATATATTAAAATCAATTAATAAATGTGGTGTCTTATTAATATATACATCTGATTCTCAAAGAAATTACAAAATACTAACAGTAATGTTTTCCCTGAAATATAGTAATGCCAGACAGAGATATTGGTCATCTTCAGTAACAGTAATGCCAGGCAGAGGTACAGGTAATCTTCAATCTTAATCAGTTTTCTGAGAGTAATAAGTAAAAACCAACTATACTGCTTCAGGTTGTTTTTATGAATCAGAGCAGGATCACAGCCTTTGGAGTTCTATTGTCTTTTTCCTAATCTTGTTTTTCTCCTTATCCATCTGGGATAGATGCCATTAAAGTAAATTAATGGTGCTTATCTTCCAAATTACACTAGGATATAGTAGTAGAATCTACTACAACTTCTTTTCAAACTCAATCCCCCTCATGCCCAGAACACAGATTGGCTTCTGATCATGTCTGCTGAAGAAGAGAGTTAAAAAATCCACAGCCCACTGTTTTTATAACTCTGTGACCATTCTGTATAGAGGAACAAATGAGGGAATGATAGACTTTCCGAATTAATAAACAAGTTGATTTTTACCTTGTACATATGTGTTTCTCAGAAACAAAATATTTAAATAGAAGGTTTTATTTATTTTGATGCTTTTATCTTTGCATGTTCTCTCTAATTCCTTGATTGTGCATGACAAAACCCACTATAGTTATGAAAGAGATGAAAAACTCAAAAATCATAAAGTAGATGGTCCTGATTAACTCAAATTGCTGCTGAAATTAAGTGAAAGTTGTCTCATGATATATTGAACTCCTTTACCAGACTTAGGGCTCTACTTTCTGTAACATCAGCAGTGGACTATGAAGGTACCAAGAGGGAGTAGGGCCTAAAAACATTCAATTAGGCTGTGAATGACTCTCTTGTGGTTATCAGAACTGAACTGAACCTCTCAACTGTTTGAGGTATATCCACCCTTAACATGGAAGAAATAAAACCAAACCGATGATAGGAGGAAACATCTGCCATGTTTGCAAGTAATAGAGCAATATTTTATTGTTATATAATTTTAATACTTTGTCCTGTAATACTGCACAAAAATCAATGAAACTCATTGTTCAGCTTGCAGTATTTTATAAATAAGAATGAATTTATATTTAAACTCCAGTTGCAGCATGAATTGATGGTCATTCACTTCACAGCATTTGGGTGCTAGGCAAAAACTAGAGTGCTCCTCTCTCTTGTATGACATTTTGCTTTTAAACATGAATTGCTTTTCCCTTAATACCTTATGTAAGATAATTGTTTGTGCATTAAATGGCTTAGAAATTTATAAACAGCTGACAGTGACCAGGAGGAGTTATTTTCGGTGGGCTTACACAGACTGTATCTGCACATATAAATGTTGATTACTATTGCTTTTACTTATATTAATTAAATTAATGGATGTAATCATAGAAATGTTTTGTTTTCATTGAAATGGACAGACATGACAAATAGCTACAAAGTTGAAACTTAACTATTCAGACTGTGTATTTCCCTGTCAGCTCTGTGAGTTGTTTTTTTCCTTACAAACAACTTCTTTGAGGAAGGTTTCCCCTGATCGTCCTGTTACAGGTCTTCAAAGTTACTCTCAAATCTGGTTTTAGGCATCTTCAGTAAAACTTACTGAAATTCATGTTACTAGTGTTAAAGCATACTTGAGAAATAGATAGGCCTTGCTTGTTTGGTAACACATGCTGTACTTGATGCTGCTAGAACTCGCATCCTTCTGTAGCGATGAATAATCAGTCAGGTTTATAGCTCTGGAACTACACAGATTTGAACTTTGAAAGCAGATACTTTGAGGATTGTTTGCTTGCTGCCTTAGCTAAAATACACCCTTTCAGTTTGCAAGCATGTTTTATATCTGCAAGAATGTTATGTCCTGAACCAAATATAGAAGGCTACAGCACGTTATGTGAGTAATTTCACATTAGATATTTGATGTCTTTTTGACAGTTCTTAAGAGGGAAGGCCTATGGTGTTAGTCAGGACATGCCTGTGAATAAAATGACAATATATCATGGTCTTATTTGGGTGTTTCTTAATGTGTTGTCAGAAAAGAATAAATACAGCAAAACTGTTAAATCTACTTTTAAAAATACCTATAATTTATTATTCAATCATGTTTTTTTACCTTTGTACTGGAATTTTAGCTAAATACATAGAATTTGCTTTTAGCTTTCTGCTGATATTAAGGTTTTCTTTTTTAAATGTTTTATTATTTAAAAGTTTGGTGTATTTTTTTTAATCCTGCTATGTGGCAGAAAAACATTCTGAAGTTTTATTGGGCAGTTTAATAGAAGATTCTGGTTTTTAGGAAACAATAGTCTGGTAAAGCCTTATTTACAGGAAACAAAGAAACAAACAAGTTTTCCTTGCATTTGAAATAAACTCCAATTTTTAAGAACACTAAAACTATAAAGGAATCTTAGACCAGTCACATTTTAAAATTGTACCTATGAAATAGTTTATTACATGTTACAAGACAGGAAAATCTGAACTTCTAATGAAAAAATTTGATGACTTTCATCACATAGTAATTGACATCATACTTAAAACCATATTAGTTAACATTATTAAGTTTGCAAAGGCAACTCAGGTAATGCCATTATTGACATTGTGTGCTGGGTTTGTGTGGCAAGGTTTTGGTAGTAGGGGGCTACAGGCATGGCTTCTGTGAGAAGCTGCTAGAAGCTTCCCCCATGTCCGACAGAGGCAATGCCAGCCGGCTCCAAGATGGACCCGCCACTGGCCAAGGCCGAGTCCATCAGCGACGGTGGTAGCACCTGTGGGAGAACATGTTTAAGAAGGGGAAAAAGTTGCTGCACAATGGGGCAAATGCATCCAGAGAGAGGAGGGAGAACATGTGAGAGCACCAGCCCTGCAGACCCCCAGGTCAGTGCAGAAGGAGGGGGATGAGGTGCGCCAGGCACCAGAGCAGAGATTCCCCTGCAGCCTGTGGGGAAGACCATGGTGAGGCAGGCTGTCCCCCTGCAGCCCGGGGAGGTTCATGGTGGAGCAGATCTCCACCTGCAGCCCGGGGAGGACCCCATGCCGGAGCAGGGGGAAGCCCGAAGGGGGCTGTGACCCCGTGGGAAGCCCGCGCTGGAGCAGGCTCCTGGCAGGACCTGTGGCCCCGTGGAGAGAGGAGCCCACGCTGGAGCAGGTTTTCTGGCAGGACTTGTGACCCTGTGGGGGACCCACGCTGGAGCAGGCTGTGCCTGAAGGACTGCAGCCCATGGAGGGGACCCACGCTAGAACAGTTCATGAACTGCAGCCCATGGCAAGGACTCACACTGGAGAAGTTCATGGAATGGTTTGGGTTGGAAGGGACCTTAAACATCACCTAGTTCCAACCCCCCTACCATGGGCAGGGACACCTTCCACCAGACCAGGTTGCTCAAAGCACCATCCAGCCTGGCCTGCAACACTTCCAGGGATGGGACATCCACAATCTCTCTGGGCAACCTGTTCCAGTGCCTCACTACCCTTATAATGAAGAATTTCTTCCTTACATCTTCTCTAAATCTACTCTATTTCAGTTTAAAGCCATTACCCCTTGTCCTATCATTACACTCCCTGTTAAAGAGTCCCTCCCCATCTTTCCCGTAGGCCCCCTTTAGGTACTGGCAGGCTGCTATAAGGTCTCCCTGGATCCTTCTCTTCTCCAGGCTGAACAACTTCAACTCTCTCAGCCTGTCCTTATAGAGGAGGTGCTCCAGAACCCTGATCATCTTCATGGCCCTCCTCTGGACCTACTCAAGCAGGTCCATGTCTTTTTTATGTTGAGGGCTCCAGAGCTAAACACAGAACTCTACAGTTCCGGAAGGACTGTCTCCTGTGGGAGGGACCCCACGCTGGAGCAGGGGAGGAGTGTGAGGAGTCCTGCCCCTGAACAGGAAGGAGCAGCAGAGACAACGTGTGATGGACTGACTGCAACCCCCATTCTCTGTCCTCCTGCGCTGCTGTGGGGAGGAGGTAGAGAAAATCGGGAGTGGAGTTGAGCCGGGAAGGAGGGAGGGGTGGGGGAAAGTGTTCTAAGGTTTAGATTTTTTTTCTCATTACCCTACTCTGATTTTGATTGGTAGTAAATTAAATGCATTTTCCCCAAGTCAAGTCTGTTTTGCTTCTGATGGTAACTGGTGAGTGATCTCTCCCTGTCCTTACCTTGACCCACAAGCCTTTTGTTATATTTTTCTCTCCCCTGTCCAGCTGAGAAGGGGAGTGATAGAACGGCTTTGGTGGGCACCTGGCATCCAGCCAGGGTGAACCCACTACACCAGGTTATTTGTACTTATTTCTTTATTTTATGTGTAATGAGTTAGTTTTAATCATGTGGTGATTTTTTTCAGGTTTTTCCTTTACTGAATGGAAGCTGGCATGCCTTTCATAAGTAACTATTGTCCTTGTCCAATGGGTGGCCATACATTTCAGTTGCTCTATTCTGCTCAGATGGGGCTATCAAGTATTATGGGTTTTTTTTCTGGCATTCCTATGGTGCTTACCACTATAGGAGTTGAGTGTTTCACAAACAATTAACTAAGTCAGAAAACTCCTCATAGCCTAAATTTATTTATCTGTATTTTATGAATAAGAAGCTGGGGAATAACTGCTAAAGTAAGAAAACACCTTCTAGCTGAGATATGTAGCTCTGAATTCTTGGTCTTAAGGATTGATTGTTTTGCATACCAGCAACGTTTTTCCAGAATTTTGGAGCTCAGAAATTTGAAACTATATGGATTATGATTGTCAATACTTATTTTATTTTAAGACTCTGTAGTAGAAGTAGAAATAGAAAACTGCTTTTCTGGGAAGAGTGCAGTTTTTGTTGGAATATTTGTACTGCAAAATGCCAATCTCCATATCAAACAAGGCAATTCTGTACACAGAATAGCCATTATATAGTAGCCTCGAACCATTCTCAAAATAAGTATACCCAGTGTGTAACTGAGGAAAATAGAGCAACATGAACTAACGTGTTGGAGAATGTAGGAGTTACCATAATACTTGGAGTATATGGAAATTTGCAATGAGGAAGAACATTTCTTCCTCTTTCTCTCAACAGTGCACTAGTATGGAAGAAGGCCAGACTGACCCCTTAGCTACAAAGGACTATTTTTTTACAAGAACTGTTTTTCAGATGATATAATTAAAGGTCAGAAGAGAACCTTCATGCTTTTCTTTTTTTTTCTATCTTCCCGCTTCATTTATACCAAGGCTGCTCAGGTCACTGTTTTGAAATGATGATGCAGGAAGGTTTATATATCTTTGGCATAATTACACATAGTGGTTGTCTGAAGTTTCTCTGCTGGGAGCGTCACCTAGAAAGGTTACTGTGACATTTCCAAAATTGTCTCTTGTTAATATGAATGAAACCTGTTTGTTTCCCATGTCATGCATATATATTGTGTACATGTATATGTATCTTTATCTAGACCATACATACATACCTGTACATATATATATGGAATATTGAGGTTAGAAATATTTTCTTTATGTTGTATTCTGCCTTGAATGCATCAATAGCAAGCAAAACAATATTTCTCAAACATCAATAATTTGGAGGGGAGAGAGATGATGAACAGTTTCCTTCCAATAATACAGTTTTCATCAGCTTCTGAGTTATGAACAAGTTTCACCAACTTTTGTTACTAAATAAAGTGTTGCTTATGGCAGGTAAATTAGCTATAAAAATCCTTTACTGTGTCTGATGGACTTTCATGCAGAGTGAAATATTTTAAATGGCAATTTAAATATAGCTACGTTAAACTTAATGATTGTTAGTTCTTACACCAGGAATATCTTGAAAATGTAGCCACTAAATTTTGTTCAAATAAATTCATATTTTGGGCCCACTGTATTAAAATGCAACTGTAGTGAAGGTGAGTTTAGCTAAGTATGGTTAAAATAAAGGGTTTTTTATCAATACGTTCTACCATTTTCCGGGTCTACTTCTCTTCTGCATACTGTTAAAGCATTTTCTGGAAAATTATCCCATGATGATTGGGGTTGTAGCGAGGTAGGTGTCAGTCTCTTCTCCCAAGTAACAAATGATAAGACAAGAGGAAACAGCCTCAAGTTGTGCCAGGGGAGGTCTAGATTGAATATTAGGAAAAATTTCTGCACTAAAAGAGTTGTGAAGAATTGGAACAGTCTGCCCAGGGAAGTGGTTGAGTCACCATCCCTGGAGGTATTTAAAAGAGATGTAGATGTGGTGCTCAGGCACATGGTTTAGTGGAGGACTTGGCAGTGTTAGGTTTACAGTTGGAATTGATGACTTAAAGGTCTTTTCCAACCTAAACGATTCAATGATTCTATGATTCAGCAGCAGTTGCAGGTATAAAGAAAGAATGTCAAGGATCACTAATCCATTTGCATTCAGATTTATAAGGTGGGATTTGGTTTTGGGGACAGAGGGAATGTCATAAAAATGAGATAATATGAATCATTGTACCAAGTATAAAGTTAGCATGTAGTGTTACTTCCACATAGAAGTTAGTTCTATGATCTCCGGCAACGTAAAAATCCAGGGCTTCTTGAATGACTGTAACTTGCATTGAAGAACTTTTGAAACATTTCCTACAACAGTTTTGTAATCCATGTGAGCTATTAGCATCTACAAAATCTTGCAGCGAGGAACTCCATAGCTTTAGGTATGTTTTGTGTCTCAAAAAAATAACCTCTTTTGCTTCTTTTTGAACCTGATATTTGTTGGGTTTATTAAATGATTCCTTTTTCTTTTATTGAAAACACAGTGAATAGTAGATCCTCTATAATGTTCATGTTTTCATAGACAACTGTCATAACTACTGTCAGCTGAAGAATCCTAACCTGCCTCATTGTTCCTCACAGAGAAACCATATTCTGCCTTTGATCATCCTTCAACCTCTTTATCTTTTCTAGGTTTAGAATATCTTGTCTGGGGGACAATCTGATAAGGACAGCAATAAAACATTCAATATAAGGACATGACAGACAGTAGCATAACAATTTTTTTTGTTCTTTTCCTAATAATTCTTAATATTTTATTTCCTTTATTTACTTAATACTGAGCTAAGGTTTTCCCACAGTTAGCCGTTATAATTACAAGATCTCATTTGTGAATAAACATGTCTCATCACTGTGTCACTTCACATAAATCTATAGTGATTTTGTTTGCTAATTTATTGCCCAGTCATTTAAAGTTGCAATGTGTCCCTTCATTTTTTATGACTGGCCCTTTTATTTACTAGTCTTAAACTTAATAACAATCCCAAATAAGCTCTCTTACCCCATTATTCATCTCCTTTTGCAGATCAAAAGATCAGATCAGGAAGGGTTCCATTTTTTGGCCTTCCTTAAATTATTGAATATTTACTCCTATCACTGATTTTCTGTCTTTGCCCAGGTGAGGACTTTCCATTTTATGCTATGGCGGCTTAATTTCTTTAGGAGTTTTGATGGGAGATCTTGTCAAACACCTGTTCGATATCTAAGCAGACTGAAATCTGGACTTCCCTCCTCTACGTGTAAAAATTGTGACTGTCTTGATTCTTAGCAAGTAAATGAAGTTCCTGAAGGTGATCAGATCTTCTGACTTCCTGTCCTCATGAACAAGCAGATTACCACACTATCGAGAAGCCAATCAAAAATCACAAATGTTCATTACTTCTGTAATTCTTTGTAATGATGAAATTCATGAGGGGAGATGCATACTAGAGGTGTGCATTATGATAGAGATGTTCTTTATGCACCATTGTTAAATATACCAAAGTTCTTCTGTAGTTTGTCAACACTCATGACTTCTAAAACTTTTCAGGAGTTATTGATCAATTAATTTCTTGGATTTACTGTACTTTTTGTGACCATACAGCTACAAGTCACACTACTTTGTCATCCTGTAGTCTGTTTGGAACATAAAAGATACTTTGTAGATTTAAGTGTTGGCTTTCCTCTGTCTTTTTAATGATTATTATATAATTAGAATTTGTTCTGTTTCCCTCGAAAAGACAGATATAAGAGAAGATTTCTGAAAGTTTCCACACACAGTACTTAAACATGGGTGCAAATATATTTAGAAAATGTTTTCCTTTGAATGCTTAATCAACAATCAAAATATTGTTTTGCAAATGTTAAAGGAAATGTTCAATAATATTTTGCCAAGTATATGTTCAAAATATATCTGATCCCTGGTTTGTAGCCAAAAAATCAAAGAAAGAGTATTTGCCATATTTCTTTTCAAAGAGTTTTTTATTTTTCATGGTTTACTGAGGTTGACATCAACTGAAAGACAATGAAGTTTTCTCAAAAGTTAAATGTTTAGTTTGAGAAATTTTTTTGAAAAAAAAAAAGTTCAGAAAAAACATTAAAAACTGTCATTTTGATTTCATAGCTGACTATATTCCTTTAAAACAAAAACAAGAATAGCTTTAAAGAAGAGAAACCAAAAGAAATTTTTTTAAAAAATTAATTCTATCTGTCTTATTCTATTTAGTGATTCCCCTGTTGTTATTACTATATTTTACATCTTTAGTTATGTGGAAAGTGACTTTTCAGCCAGTTCAACCATATTAGAATAGAGTTTGAAAAAGCCTCTGAAAAACTGAAGAGACTATAGAGAAGCCTATGACATTTTGTTGGAAAAAAAATTGTATTCACATGTCTCCTTATATTTGATATCATCTCATGTTAACTATTTACATAATGTTTTTGGACATAATAAGTAACACTGTTACGAATAAGTGAAATTGTTTTAGCTTGAACATCTATCTGCTCATGTTGCTGTGAACAGATTACTCTTGGGTGATTTCTGTGCCGTTCAAACGAATCTCATAATGATAATGCAGTGTTTGAAGGCTTCTGGTGACTTTTATTGTCAGATGTCTAGTTCACTCATTTGACAAAAAGTAAGGAAGCCTAAACTGTTTTGTTGATATGCTTATATCAGATATATGTTACTAGCTAGCTTCCTAAAAAGTTCATTGATTTTTCTTTTGAGTAGTTAGTTATGGGCCAAAAGAAAGTATTTATTTTTTTCCCAAGTGTCGGATAAACCTAGAGG
This sequence comes from Buteo buteo, assembly GCF_964188355.1. NCBI lineage: Eukaryota > Metazoa > Chordata > Aves > Accipitriformes > Accipitridae > Buteo > Buteo buteo. The sequence continues at coordinate 20,530,658 of NC_134190.1, read as the reverse complement.
ATCACTGTAAAATAATTTGACTTATGTTAGAATAAAGGCAAACCAGTCTGAAACAACCTGGAGTAATGATTGGATTTAATTTTCTCCACCATTTGTGATTAGCATAGTGAGCAGCTCTGTAGCCCTTAACAGGTATTTTTGTAGTTACTCCAGTAGGAGCAAATTATAAGAAAAGATTTGAAGGAGAATAATGTAGCAAATTTCGTTCTTTTTCTTCCAACTTTGTGTGATAGGTAGCCTAGGAATTTAAAAAAAACTTTATAGGAAATCTGACTCAAGGGCAATAGAGTCATACTGGACAATAAGTGAGTGGAATGAAGAGCAGACTCTGGACAGACAGTAATGTAATTGATAAATAGTTTGGCCTGGGAATAGTATTACATGTGGTTGAAGGACAAATGGTGGAAATGTGACACCTTCTAACAGTGAATGAGTGAAAAACATCTGCATATACAGGGCTGGCAGCTGGTGGATATTGACCCAAAGGTGTGCAATGTGAGGATTTTGCTGATGTAGGTCCTTGTTTTATTCCCTGGTTTTTTTTTTTTAGTCTGCTTAGGCAGTTCTTAGTATCAACCTTCTCCGTGAAGGCCCTATGAAATACTAGTATTTTTGTTGTTGTTAATATAAGATCTTGTACACACCTTCTTTCACAAAATTGCTTTTTCTTAAAAAAAAAAAAAAAAAAAAAAAAAAAAATCAGTTTGTTGCAACAGACTCTACGACCTCACCGATTCCTGGGATTTCAGTGGCTACAATAGTTTTGATAAGTTTCTGAATTTTTAAACATTCATGAGGTTTCTCTTGTAAGTCATTTTTAGGTTCCACCTGAAATGCAATGTTAATGTATTTTCTCTTTGTTTAGTGTGTTTCTGTGGCATTTTTATCACAAGGATCTATAGAAAATTCATTCAGACTAAACACAAGGGTCTTTTTTACTACATATTACATTTTGTTAAGTACAATTTCAAGTGGCTACGTTTAGCAGGCACTACTTAGGAACCAGGTATCCTATTTTACATTTTCTCCACTTTGAATTGTCTGGGAGTTTCACTTTCCAATTCTTCACTACTATAAGGGTGTAAGAAAGACATTGGGATAGTTCCCTTGATGCCTTTCTTCTGCCTTTCCGTGACATCTGATACTCATGGCTTTTATCTTTTACTATACAGCCTTACATTTGACTAAGCTGTTATGACTCATCTGTTGCATGTAAGAGCATAGAGACCATTGTTTGTGGACTATTCTGTGACTGCATGTAATACCAAGGACCAGACTCAGTTGCTTAAATGATCCAGTTCCTAAAATAAATTAGATATGACAATGAATTATGAGTTCCTCAATGCTTTTTTATGATTCATCTGCACAAGTGACTGCATGTTCCTATGGCCACTTTCATGAGGCTGAGATATTTGTACAGTAAAATGTTATATATTTGTATAGTGAAATGCTATTTGCACAGTAACATCTATAGTGCTGAAGCGGATTTTTTTTTCCTTTTCCTAAAAAGTACTGGGAAATAAAACTCCAAGGATATGGCAAGGGGTTAAACAAATGTTCATTGATACTGTTTATATAATAATTTTAGTAGAATGTTTATATATTGCCATATACTTCCACAATGTATACTACTATTTTATTTAATAATGCATACAGGATTAAATTTTAAACATTAGGTTCAGATTATGCTGAGCAATTATAAAATAACTTCTTTAAATGTAGTGATAGACAAATATTTCCACATAATTATTATTCAGAAATAAGTACTGTAATGCAAATCAAAATAATAAGTGTCTTATTTGACATTTCCTGATATGCTTAAGGAGTGAGGGAGCTGTGCATGTTTGTTTTTTCTTTCTGGAAACAAGCAGAGATTCTTACTGAGTTATATGTGAACGCGTTGGCTGGACCTGTTTAATCAAAATCTTGTTTTTAACAAAGAGGTGAAACCCAGCTGTATTACAGCCTATTTTATCTTCTGTCCTAATACATACTTAGTTAAAAATGTAGGGTGTCACTGATCTCAATGTTGCTGCAGGCAGAAAACAGTATTTGAAGAGGGCCTTTTGGCTATTTATGTATTGAATGGATGAATTTTGTTTGTTTCTTCCTATTTCATGCTGTTGAAGGACAAATGGAGATTAGGAAGGAAGAAAAATTAGATCCATTTCACTAGATAATAATAAAGAAGATCAACTGTTTGTATGGCCTGTAAGACTTCTACAGAGCTTTGTAAAGCTGATTATCTAAGATGTTTCTTAATATTCTCAGAATTATTTTCTATTAAGGAACATAAAAATTCCTTAGTTAATGAAACTATTATTGAATGAAATGAAGAAAAATCCATAATCTTCATGGTTTCTTAATAGATCAAATAGTTTAACTTGATATCAAGTCAATAAAAATTTGGTCTCCATTGCACCACAACAGCTTGCATAATGGCACTGTATTCAGCTTTCAACTTCATTGGGTTTAATCACTCCATTAAGGAGAAGAAATATCTGATCAAATAAGAATGCAGCATTGCACTTTTTGAAGGACTAATATATTTTCAATATCCGTTGATTTTATCCCAGTAAGAAGTTAAGAGAGACAGAGGGATTATCCTTCAGACATGTTTCTTCCACAATAAAGAAGTAAATACAGACCCTATGACATCCTGCTTTAGCTCTGAAATTATTTAATCTCAGCGATGTTTCAAAATCTCAGTGCTTGTTTACTAAATAGATTTGTGTAATCTAAAGATTGAAAGAAAAAAGAGACATCTTAAAATGTCTTGGGATACCTAGCTTGTTTTCTGATAGCTAAAGTATGATTTCTTTTACAGTTGGCTAGTTGCTCAGGTTTCTTTGTACTACACTTTTCCAAGTTATCAGAAAACTCAGTAAATTGGGTGAGGGTGCGCTAGTTTTACTGACACTTTGTCAGCCTTCAGCCTGACAGCTTTAAAGCAGATTAGGTTACCCTCAGATGGTTGCAATACAACATGCAGTGGTTTGTCTTTAAATGATTTGGCTTCGGAAAAGGGTGGTGCTTAAAAATGATTGTTTAAAAATCTTTTTACACTTCATTCATTGCAGTTACAGATCTCCTCTGATGATGCAATTACGATTCAAAATGGAGAACTATAGAACAAATAAACTCAGTTTTTGAAACTAATTCTTTGTGTTTGGATGTATTGTGGCAGCATGTTTTTAGAAAAGGTAATTCAAGCTGAGACAAAATAGTAGTTCATCTTTCTAGAATAGAATATCATTAGTTCAGCTCAAAAATAAAACAAATTTTTCTTAAATATGATATCTGTAGGAAGTAGCACTTCTGAGCAAACAAATAGGTCTAAAACTTGATCCTCTCCCTGTGCACACAAGCACTTCCGATTGGGTTAAATGTGTGGAATACTGCAGCATAGAAGTAGTGGCGCTTGGCTGTGCTGTCACTGGAGAAATTTCATGTTCTCTTCAAGCCTGGAATTGATGGCCAGAACAGGCAGGCAAGCATCAACGTAGTTGTAAAACCTGGTTTATTTCTTAAAAATAAATACAAAAATATAAATATAAAACATTGGCAGATAGAATTTGATGAAATGAAGTTGCACAAACTTTTTTTTTAAACCAGCTGCATATTACACTTATTAACACCACGTGTACATTTTGTTTTCATTTTAATGTACAGAACAGGACATATTGGATTTTTTCTTCTTTGCCATCTTAAAAGCTGCACTTGCAAGGATAGGACATGTACCTAACAGAAGCGGCTTGTACATGAGGTTGCTTAAGGGATTATCACCCTGTTCAAATTTCCGAAGGTAAGGTATTGTTTATTTTACTTACTAAAATGGACAACACTGAATTTCCATAGCTTTGGCTCTTGGAAGGTGATTAAATAAAATGCTGTATATATTCCAAGTGGAATCCTACTAGAAAGAATGAATGACATTAATGGACAAATTAAACACAAATTTTAAAAGGAAACCATTGTGCTGAGTGGCAGGAAAATTTTCCTGAATGTTAAATACTGTTGAGTGCAGAAGGTGTCTGTAAAATTACTTCCGCTCAAAGGAAACAAAAATGTAGCCTACTGTAGGTTAAGAAGTGTCTTTGTCACTTTCTCCTCCACCGTACATTTCAGCTAGCTTATTAAACCGAGGGCCCCATTCTCGGAGGTAATCATAGTTTTGGTCTCCTTCGGTAGTACCCGACTCTAAGGAGCTCAAGGATTCCGCTATTGAATCATTTCCTTCATAGGCATAGGTTGCAAGTGAGTCATACGGCGGTGCAGAAGGATCAGTATCGTGCTCTTTTAGCCTTTGGTTAATGAAATCTCGGACATCTGTGTTATCTGGTGCTGAAGGAGTCCTCCGTGGTACAAATAACGTTTCAGGGATAATGTCTCGTCGAAGCTTCTTATCTTCGATAGCTGCAGGATTCCTCAGTGTGCCAATATCAAAGGCTTGGGTGTCTTCCTCTCCACCGCCTTCATCATTGTAACTCACAATGTTGTCTCTGATGTCCTCTTTAGAGAGGATCAAAGGCTCCTTCTTCCGTTGCCTCTTCAGAGCAGCAAACAGCACCACTATAACTTAAAGAGAGAAACAAAGAATCTCTATTTATCAGTTTCTCAGTAGCAAATCCACCAGGTGCAAGAGCTTTATTTCAGCTACATTTCAGCAATTCATTTCTGTCTGATAAATGGATAAACATCTCTAACTGTATTACAGTAGCACAGGTAAGGTCTATATCAAAATGTGCTATTTTGCACACACATTGTGTGCTCTGCTTTACAGAACCATGAGCTTGTCTACATGCTCCTTCTGTAACTTTAATGAGTTTTAAAATAGCCAGGTCTATTCTGACGATCTTTTCCCTTTTTTAAGCTCAAAGTGTACTGTTAAAAACTGGTTTTGAGGTGAATTATAGGTCATTAGTGATATTCTGAAAACCGCAAAATGGAGGTTTAACAAAATTTACTTTTTTTAATTACAGCACAGAAACCTCTGGATAGACAGTGCTTTAATATAGTAAAAATACTATTTACTGGCATATTCTGTGTGAAATATATACCGCATGTTGATTTTACGTAGTTATTTAAATAAAAAAGAGACATCCCCTCAAAAAAAATTTAAAATGAAAGACATGGAAGTGATTTTCCATTAAACTATTCCTCCTCTCTTTTTCGGACAACTTAACGAAAGAACAGAAATGAGCTTCTGGTTGCACACTTGACAGTTTTAACAGTGTGGGACTTGAATTCTTATATACAATGTCCAACTCCCAGACAAGTGGGTTCTGCCTTTTTTTTTTTTTCTTTTAAGTTGCAGTTGAATTCTTCTTGCAAAAACCATGATCATTAATTTTTACCAACCTGCATAGTTTTGTAAAATCAGCCAGGCCTGAAGCATTTGTTCACAGGGGGAAAGATGCATTTTTTTTTCTTACCCAGCAGGATAATGATGCAGAGGAGGATGGCAACCAGTGCGCCGGTGCTGAGGCCGGCAGGGAGGAGCAAGGCCTCAGCGTTGCAGGACTGCATGTTCCCCCGGCTGTCGCAGGCACACACGCGAATGGTCAGCGTGCCGGTGCTGCTCTGGATCGGGTAGTCATTGTCTGATATCACCACTGGTAGAAGGTAAGTACTTATTTCATGTCGACTAAAGCCATTCCTTCTTGTCAAAATTCTGGCAGTGTTATCTAGATTGATTAAAATACACTGTTGTAGAGTGTATGAACGTAAAATGTATCATTTATAGTACATGCAAACCATCATATTTTACATCACTGGTAGCATTTTGAAACTGTTCCTGATATCACACTGGTATCTCTCTTTTTCTAATGACATTCCCATTTGATCAGAAAGCTATTTATTATTTTTTATGTACATCTGGCCTGCTCCTCTGTGCCTCTGTACCACCTTTGAGTGTGATTTGAAAAGAGGATTTCTCAAAGCTTAAAATGTTTTATAGATTAATGCATGCAGTGCATGACAGTTCCAGTTCAGGGCTGAAGCCCTGAAATGAAGTGGCCAACTGAGAAAAAATAACCTTCCACTTCACGCTGTTCAACAAGCACTCTGTTCTGAAAGATTCTTTCTATGCATCTTCTGTGACAACACCCACGGGAGTGCTATCTGTAAACTCAGTATGAGATTTTCCACACCAAAGCACTTTCAACATACTGTAGAACAAGGAATTATGTACCTTAGCACATGGAATAGATTTTGGGGGGGGTAAAAACTGTCTTAGGAATTCAGAAAATATGAAAGACAGTAGGTATTCCTTCATGGTTTTGAGAAGTGAACTTACTAAACTGTATTTGTAGCAGACAAATCTTAGTTGTATGCAGTATACTTCAGCATCAAAAGCTGCTCACTGAGTGGCCAGAGTGAAGGTAAGGAAGAGAAGGAACGAATAACAGGGAGAGACTATTTCTTCTACTGTTAGCGACACAACACTAGAGTGTGAGCCAATGCTAGAGTTACTAACATTTTAGTCCAAAAGAAAGGAAATACAGATAAGGCTCCATTAGAAGGAAAATTTAATTCTCATCATACTTGTGGATCTCTTGAGGTAAGTGCCAGCCAACTTCAGGCTGAATTAAAACAACCCATGTGCAAAAAGAAAGAAAATAATTACAGATAGAAAAGAAATAGCAAGGTCTATAACTCTATACACTCAGGACCTAGTCACCAGGATATAATCTTTGTTTAAAATATTAAATTATATATTTTTTTCATAGTCTTCATGATGTGAAACACAAAGTTTCCCTTTATTGCATCCCTTCATAGGTTTTTGGTACTTGCATGTTATTTGTTTACACTCAACATCAAAAACTATGTTTCTGATGGATCTTTATATATCTCTGCTGCTGGGGATTTTGTAAGGAACACAAACTATTTGATTTGAATTCTTCACTTTCCCTACTCTTAGAATTTTTTTCTGCTGTTGTTTGCAGCCTATTACTTCCTGAAATCTTCATCAGAAAAAGAGGATTATTCCCATTGCCTGTAACACTTTTGAAGGCTGATAGCATGTACCCCTTCATTTATTTCTTCTGCAATCTAGAGCTCTTTCAGTTAGTCATACTGACGATGAAGGCCAAAATGGGTGCTTAGTCCCCCTTCCTCAACAGAATCTTCTGAAAATTTTCTCTGATAAAGAAAGATTGACAAAGGATCAAAAGAAAAGCCAAAGTGGCTACGGGCTTAGAACTATTATTTTCATTAGTGGTCAGAAAGAAGCAAAACAGAAGACCAGGGGAATCAGAACTATGTGACAGAAGGCTAAAGTGAAAAATCTGAACTTGGCACCTGAAGCCATTTTTGAAACCTTTTTTCTTCTTCAGTCAAGCATTTCATCTGGCTACTCAAACCAACACTTTTACTGATTTTCTTTATAATTTGTTTTATCACATTTTCGCCATGCTAATTTTTGCCTCCATTACACAGATAAATATGTAGAAGTCCTAAACCACAAACACTCAGGTAAAATTATTATACTTGCTAGCAGCAGCCTTAATGGCTTCTCTACATATTGATAGATATCAAAAGCAAATATATTTCAGGAATGTATGCCAGACAGCAAAGATAAAACTCCTTCCCTGGAATAGGCATGAATTTTACCTTCATTATCCTGAACAGTGAAGTTAGGGTTAACAGCAGCTAAACTGAAGAAAAACTTTTGTCCACCAAGAGGGTCATCTTTGTCTACAGCACTTATGGTTTGAATAAGCTGCAGGAAAAAAAAGCAAGCAAACAAACAACAAAGAATCCAAATACACTTAGGTTTTTGATACAGCTCCCTGATTACTTTAAGAAGACTACAAGTGTTAAGGCAACTTCATATTCAAACTATACACATGTTGATTTACAGCTTAATCTGTAGAACGCATTAACTGAACAAATGTTAAAAAAGCATATCATATAAGTTTTTCCAGCATCCATACATTTCATGTGGTGGTACACGTACATGTATAAAATGGCCAGCTTCTGCCTTAGTCTTCCCCTATTTCTTTTTTTTCAATACATCTTTATGTACTTTTGTAACTACATAGGGGACATAACTTGCCAGAAGTAGTTTTATCTGTAGCCTAGGTAATTTTTATTTTTCATCTCTGATCCATCATTTTAAATTCAAATCAATACCAAAGATAGGAATGCAGAGGATGTTTTATATTTTTGTGATAAAAATAGTATTTCATCAAATAGATTTTTCTGATAGGGAAGTTAAAGTTTCGAATTAAATTTCAAAATAATAACATTTGTTTCTACAACAAGATATTTTCTATTTATTAGTATAGCAAAATACACCAATAACACTCCTGAGATTAAAAATGCCCGTTAGATTACATATGTATTTCAACTCTTGTAAAACACTGTAGCATACTCTACAGCTGCACAACCTCCGAGTGGGATGAGAATCCGGTGTCACAATTCTCAGAGTAAACTGCATCAGGTCAGTTCAATACTTGGATTGAGTGCTTTCTGCAATGCCTACAAAAAGTTTGGGTATTTTGGGGGGAAGTAATGGCAAACCCTTTATCAACATTTGTTTATCTGTCAGGTAAATAATGTGTAGCTTTTTTGCACGGAAGTTTCTATGCCTAAGGGTGGCAAAATGTCATTTCCCCCAAAATAAAATTTTTGATATATTTATTGCTGTACTTCAGAGTGTTTTTTTTTTTAATACCATAGCAATAAAAACTGTACCTATGGCTGAATTTTTGTGCATGCATGCATGAATGTTGAGTTATGTTCTTAAGCTTAACTTCCAAAAATAAGTTAATATTTAGCCTAGGTCATTTTTATTCTTCATTTGTGATCCATCATTTTAAATTGCAGTGTTTTTTCAAGCATGGAATTACATCTAATTTTTGACACTACTCCTTCCCTGTGGCATACTTGTTAAACCCTGTTTGTTTTTCCTCTTCCAGTTCTTCCAAATACAGCCATTTCTCTTCATATCACAGCTTTTGTCAGGACTGATCATCTTAAACATCAACAATTGCAATGTACTCCTGTTTGCCTTAACAAATGCATGATTAACTCCCAACTTCTCTCCTGTCCATCCAGAATACAGCAACAAATTTCTTCACGAGGCAAGGATTGGATTTCTTTTAATACAGCAGCTTGCTTGCTTTCTCAACTGGAGTTTTGTTTTTCTTTAAATTTGTTTTCTCCCTCTTTTGACCATTACTATAGGGAAAACGAATGTGTAGAAAAAATATACTCGGCTTCCATATAAAAACTCTCTAAAGTAGGACTGACTTCTGCTTTCTACACTGACTCCTGTCTTTCACATCAGAGGATCTTTGGAGGCTGGCTGCTGAGCTGCCAGACACGTGGCAGCTGGGAGCTGACAAAACCAGTGGGAATCCACCTGCCCAGATGCCCAACTCCTGGCTCTTCTTGCCTGAGGGTGAAGGACAGCTGAACTTCTTTGGGTACCGCGCTGCAGCAGTCCAAGCATTTTGCTCCTTTCTTCCCCTCAACTCCTACTGAGTCAGCCTTGTACAGCTCACATGAATGCCTGTGTCCCCTTTATGCCATCACACCAGGATTGTCCTTGGTTTTAGAGGGGTTAAAAGAGCAACATCCAGCAAAATGGCATTCTGCCAGAGGCACTGCTTGTTTGTACCTTCAGCTTTTTGGAATAGGGTATTCCCGTTGTTTGGAAGGTCATGGTATGATCTGACATCAGCAGTAATAGCAAGCAGGAAAACAGTCACAGGCCCTTTAAGTCACTCAGACTTCAAAAATCACATTTCCTAAAAAGCACTCTCCCTCTCTCTCTTGCTACGTATATGCATAGATGTGTATATGTCTATATATGTATATACACACACATCCATATATATTATATATAGTGTGTGTGTCTATATATGTAGGTGTATACATATGCATGTATATATATTATATAAACTTCTATATAAACTAAGTAAGTAGAAATTTTAAGGGAAAATAAAGAAACTGGAAAACTATAATATTCATTAAAACGTTTGTCAGTAGGAGATTGGAAATACTGAAATGAATACCATAGAATTTGTGACTGATGAAGTACCATAATAGTTTCAGTGATCTAACAAAGATTTAAATTTGATCATGGCTCAAACATAATTATGAAAACCTGAAAGGAAAGAAAAATAGCACAAATGTACGAGGAATCAAACTTAGAGAACCATGTTCAGTGTGGATTGATTAGATTCAATCTCTCAGGACAGACTGAAATCCAAAATAACAAGTCTTATTTATGATCTACCAGTAAGCAAGAAGAATATAATTACATTCAAATAGATTATTCATGTTATCCTGCATTGCATTTTTTTCTCTTCCTGTGAATTGTTTTCTTTAAACAATCATTTGCAACTCAGATTTTTTTAAAAAAGTTATTATATTTACAGCCCTTTTAGTAAACTTGGCACTTTTTTCTGATAAATGAGACACTACTGAGCTCTATAACAATTTAAATAAACATTTATGGATATGTACACTTATTTAGCTTCTCATTTATTAGTCATAAATGATTAGTGTGGGTTTTTTCAACTTTTTAACTGACAGCCTTTTCTGAATGTAAAAAGAAAAAGAGTAATGCAGAAATAACTTTTATATTTACTTTCAAATTATACTGACCTCAATATTCTAGATAGCTCAGAAAAAAAGAGTTCCTCTAAATAAGTTTACATGAAAATATAACTGTTCTAGTAAGTGTTTCCTCTATGCTCTATAGTTAGTAACCTGGACAAAACAGATTCTAAAAGCTCAAAAGAGTAAGATTTGTGGATTAATGCATTTAGATTTCTTTTCCCCCAGGATTTTTTTTTTTTTGTGAAACTGGAAGAGGAAAGTTCAGAGCTCTACTTTTCCAATTCTTAATCCATGTCTCATATTGAAAATGATTAAAATATTATTTTAGCATTTATAGAAGACACTGCAACTGTCAAAAAATTCTAGATGCTTAGCCAGTGATTTTTATTTATCTAACAGCTTGAATTCTCATATAACTCTCGTAGCAGACAAATGCACTTGCTCAGTACCTTTAGGTATTTTATGCATTATAAATTTGGGCCTTAAATCCTCTGTTCTAATTCCAGCTGATGTTACTTTAGAAAGAATAGCAACCTGAATGTGAAACTTGTAATACAACCTGAATGCCATACCTGTAGGACTCAAACAGTTAAGACAAGCTGGCACTTCTCCCACGTTCTATTCAAAGGTGCTAAATTGATTGCACTGAGGTACTACTGCTACCATTTTAAAGGATTTATTATTGGCTGACTGTGCTCTGGGACATGCTGTACTGTAATAGGAAAACAGTTTTTCAACAGTTCTAATGAGCAGCTGCCTATTAGGAACTAGATATTAAGTAGTGCAGTTGTTTCACTTAAATTAAAGTACAGATTCTGTAGCCTCTAAAAGGCAAAACACAAAAGTTTGGTGCGATAATAAAAGATAAATCTAACAATCACCAAAAAAAAAAAAAAAAAAAAAAAAAAGCGTGACATGTAAATGTCTGTAATCATCATCAGCATGGACTGAAATATATATGTGAATTTTGCTGTTTGAGAGTTATTGAGAATATAGATCAAACTTTTTTAGTAGTTACATATAACAATTTACTTTGTGAAGATAACAGCAAAACTAATTATGACCATGTCTCTTGGACATATCTAGGCAGGATTTAACAGTACTACAGGGTTAGGTAAAGAAAAGTGGTAATTCACACACTGAAGCTGTTGTAATATATTGATATTTCACTCTCAGCCTCACCTACAGAGCTACTTTGCTTTCATTTTTAACATTTCAAAAGCTATTTTGTACATGATTTCTCCCAGGCAACAGGCAAGAATGATCTACAGTTGAATGCTGTAGCTAAACTGGATAGTGGAAGTGTTTCTCAAAGGCATACCTGTCCAGCTCTTGCATTTTCACAGACAAACGTGTCATAGAATACAGCAAACTGTGGGGCATTGTCATTAACATCCAAAATTCTTACATAGACAGGAACACGAGTAGTATCTTTGGGGTTGTCTGACAGGAGAAAAGAGAAGAATAATGAGTTTATTTTCCTACTAAAAGTTTTCTGTTTTCTTCCAAATTTCATGAGCAATAGACATGCAAGATTAGATCTGAAACTGGTCAAAATTTAGCATACAACTGATACCGGGTAAAAATCAGGCCCTCTGAAAAATAAGATGTTTTGCTTAGAGTAAATAAATTAACGTATTGGTATCTAGTGAGCAATTAAGATTTTACATGAAAATAGGGACTGCAACTGTTAATAATCTATGCAAATATAGTATATGAAAAGTATGCCCACTACTATAATGACAAATTTGGTTATTTGGTGGTCTCAAGAGTATTGTTCTGCTGTAACGTTTTGATTTTTAACTTTAAAATTCTTTGTGAACTGTTTTGTTAAACACAGAAAAGACATTATTGACTTTGTGCATACATATTTTGAAAATTTTTCAAGCCTGACTTTCCTCTCTTGTGCCTGAATAAGTAGGGAGAAATTCCAACAAAGCCAATTAAAAAAAAACTGGTAAAGAATTGATTAGAATCAAAGGGTTTATGTTTAAATTGCCTTAAAAAATATGAATGTAGATCTTCAGACCTTAGGTTAAGAAACAAGAATAGTAACCACCCCTTGCCAAATGCCAAAATCCTAGTATCATTTAGAGTACTCTCTCATTAGTATAGGTTAGTTCAGGAATACAAGATATCCTGTTCTCAATTGCTGATCTAGTTGCCATACTAAGAATCTGAAATAATGCCCGAGAGTAAAAAAGTGCAGACATTTCTTGGAATTCTTCTAGGTGGTAGCTAAATACTGCATGATTTTGCAATTTTAATGGAATGGGATAAGTGAAAATAAAGATGAATCAAAATTACTGATTTTTTTTCCTTTTAAGCTGCTTCAAATAAAATAGTAAACATTTAGGAGTAGTTGGCATTAAGTTCACTTGTTATTAATAACACCTTTGCTAAAGAGTATGATGTGGATCTTTTTGACATCCTGAATTCTTTAAAATGGCAGGCTTAGGGCACTGTTTTTCAAAGCCTTTTGCATTTTTTGTACTAACTTTCCAAATATGTTCTATTCTTAACACTGCACTGCATGGGGTTGCCGTGACCCAAGTGCAGGACCCGACACTTGGCCTTGTTGAACCTCATACAATTGGCCTCAGCCCATCGATCCAGCCTGTCCAGATCTCTTTGTAGAGCCTCCCTGCCCTCAAGCAGATCAACCCTGCATCCCAACTTGGTGTCACCTGCAAATTTGCTGAGGGTGCACTCAATCCCCTCATTCAAATCATTGATAAGGATATTAAACAGAATGGGGCCCAACACTGAGCCCTGGGGAACACCACTTGTGACCCGCCGCCAACTGGATTTCACCCCATTCACCACAACCCTCTGGGCTCATCCATCCGGCCAGTTTTTCACCCAGCGAAGAGTACACCTGTCCAAGCCATAAGATTCACAGGTAATAATATTTTAAAAGATTTAAAGACCTAAATCTCCCCCTTCAATTCTTTCTCCCAAACTAAAGTACCTCTTTGGAGAATGCTAGCTACTCCAGCTAGGTCCAGAATGTAAATTTGCTCAAAGTATCCTGACAAGGGAAAAAAGTTTAGCACTTTGATATAAACACACAAGGATACTAAGTTTTTTTGTTATATAAATACTTCTGAAAAGTATTCTTACAATATTGGACAGCACTGTGAAGGACTGGAAGTTCAGGACTATGCATCACAAGTGGAAAAAAAAAAGGCTTTTTTTAAAAAAAGTATAGCTACTGGGTGTGCTCAATACAACCAGCCTATTATTTTGGACTACAGGAATGGGGACAGGGCAGCTAAGAGTGGTTAATTGGCTAGACATGATGTTTCATTTAGTTTTCTGCAGTGTAGTTCTTGCCAGCCACGTTTCACTGCTGATCAGCGCTTTTTTTTTTTTTTTTTTTGACTGATATAGAATTAACCCTGAAAAAACAGTGTCTTTGAAAGCAAGTGATCCTCACTAGCGGATTTCAAAGGTCAGACCTTTGTCCCTTAGAAAATTTTCTGTCAGGTGATTAGAGTTAATCTCAGTAATGTAGCAGGTTTAGGAGGATCTCTGCTTTCCTCTCTGTACTTTTAACATGAAAATATCTAGAGACCTGTTTTAAATAGTCCAAGAAATGCTACAGCTTAGGGATGAAATTGAACCTAACTTGTAAGATGTATAGATTCCAAGAGCTGTAGGTATAGATACCATAGGAAGAGATAAAATTATTTCTAAAGAAATAAAGAAAACGATAGAGACAAAAACATAGATTACCATCCTGAACTCTGCTACTTTAACAGCAAAATCATGTCATTGTCCTCAAAGAAAAGGAAGAAAACAGAATTACTGCAGTGCTGTTATTTAATTGGGTAACATTTCAGAAGTAACTTGGACATTAAAGGTCAGTGGTGGAAGTAGGTGAGGAAAAAAAGCAATGAGGAGACAGCTGCTGTTAGCTACCCCCAATTTACTTTCCCAGAATATCTAATAGAAAGGGGCAGGGGGAAGGAAGGGAGTTTTTTTTCTCATGAAGTCACAGCTGTAACTTTGCAGGCTAAGGAAAACTGAAAGGAAAAAGAGACCAAATTGGCTTACTGATCTCAGCTGCTATAACGCTAAGATTGTGCCATTGTGATATCTCACGGTCAAGTGGCTTAGAAGTATAGATGGACCCATTTCCAGAATGGATATTAAATATCCTGTCAAGGTCAGTGTGACGATCCAGAGAAAACCTAAATATGATAAAGAAAGAAAAAGTATTGTCAAAATGATAGAAAATGGAAGAAAGCATGTTTCACAAGTCAATATAGCTTTTAGGTTCTACATGTTACATTACAAAGGTTAGTTTTGAGAAGACATACATTTAGTTTCTATAAAAACTTGTGAAAATTCTCAAGGTTACTTCCATAGAATGAGGAATAAAAATTAGAAAAATTTCATAAATATGATACAATAGTATAATATTTGACCATCTGAGCTTTTATAGACATATATGAGAACCATAAAAAAAAGTCAGAATGTCAATATAATAAATAAAGAATTGTTTTAATCCTGAAAGGAAAATTGTCTTTAATGTACTGTTCCTTCAGACTGAGATTGACAGCTAATTTATGAGCTTTTCAAAAGTATTTTTATAAGCTCAGCTTCTACACTTTAGGTTATGTTAATTTATTAGAGATCAAGTTAAAAAAAACTCTATAAAAGTAAGTTCACAAACCAAACTTTCACTTTCATGAATATACTGATGTTAAAGGACTTTCTATGTTGCTATAGTTGCTGTACTTCTGCAGGCAAAACTTCTACTAACACAATAAGGCAGAATGTCAAACTAGAATCAGAAATTTGCGCTTTCCTCCATTTTTTCTAATATTTAACACTGCTTTCAAAGTTAGAATTGAACCTTTGGTGTAGAACTGAATGTAGGATTTTGTGAAGTGCAGAACATTTACCGAACTACCTGGCAGAATTGGGCCAAAAAGTCTGCTAGTACACTTGTACAGTGCAATGGAGACAAGTGTTCATGTTTCTATGAACTTTTATGAGTGATCTAAACGGTTCATCAAGTACTTAACTAAACAGTCAAACAAATATCACCCAAGCGAACAAGCTGACACCAAAATGAATAAAACAAAAGAAAATTAGAACAGCTAAAAAAGATTTCTGAAAGTGCAGGGAAAATTTGCTCAAATTATTTTTTTATTACTAGCTGACTATAATAACTGTTAGTTGGAATTAAACAAAAACCTGTTATTTTTAAAAGAAATTATATTGAAGACTATTTGGCTTGTATGATAAGCATTTGATTTTACTTCATCCATGGAAGGAGTTTTAATGAGGAAAAATTATTCTGACAGCACTCTAGCTAACAGTTTTTCAATAGGCAATAATCACTTCTCTAGCTAACAAGATCCATTCCACATTGTTTCATTAAAAATTCTATATCATTTGATAATAACCATGAGATAAGCACATACTTTTATCCATCATATTATTTCTAATGGCCTGAAAATGCTACCAAAATTATTATTTTCAGAAAATACCCCTATGTTCATTGAACAGAAATAGAAATTAGTGCAACAGGAAGCTACTGACACTCAATTTATATGAAGCCTAACTTATGTAGAATTTTAATAAACAGAAACTAATATTTTAAAATAAACAGCTAACAGAAAAAAAAAATTAAAACTGAATAAATTCTACAACCTGAAGCTGTAATATTTTTTTTATAGCAGTGTTAAAATATTATACAAACTGCCCTAATTTCAAAATATGACAACTTTCAAAATACTTTAGTTTAAATGTTAGCTGTTCACTTCTGGGGTAAAGACATAGTACTTTGTATTTAATATTGATATTGTAAGAAGTAAAAGCTTGTAAAAACTTATCCTAGGTAATTATTATTTGAATGAATATACAAGGTTGCTTTGGAAGTTGAGGAACAGAGCAAATACTAAAAAGAATTTGATCTACGCTATGCAAATTGTTTTAAAGTTCTTGACTTCAACCCAATAGCATTAAATGAAAGCTAAAAGAAATGACTGTACTATGAAGAGCATTATGAAAAGCATTATCACATGTATCTTCGATGTTTTTCTTCAAGCAAACTGAATCTATGTTCAAAGGTACTTTTCAATTTTTTAGAAATTTCTTTGCCCTTATTAATATTGGTTTGCTCCACCTGCCTCTTCTAAATCATTTTCTATGGGAGAATGAAAAAACATTAATGGGACATAGAAAAATTACATAAAATAATCTTTAGGTTGCTACTTTGTGTAAATAATAGTGATGAGGGAAATAGCTGCCGCAGTTCTTCTATTCATCAAGTTGTGTCAGAAACAAAATGAGCCAAAGCACCAAGGTTGTTCTTCTTCCAGTCACTATTAAGAAAACATAACTACTAAAATTGTCAGTTGTCTGATGCAATTAGAGTGGATAAAGATGCAATGCTAAGTTATTTATATATACTTAAAATTAGAGGCTTGGTGTTATCTCCTATCTTTTCCATACACACGAATCACCATAGGAGAAAATTAGATTCAGTCTCATTTCCTAATCCAGTTTTACCACCTGGGCCTCATTAAGAAGTATGTGGCAACTGACTTCAAAGTCAGTAAATTAGGTTCTTTTGCCAGAATGTAATTTTTCTACTTTGGTATTTCAGACAACACACATCCAACTTGGACAGCATTGTCTTACCTCTTTCTTAAAGCTTATGCATCAAACAAACAAACCCACACTAAAATATAGTTTACTACATTCAGCTAGACGTGATGTAGCATGTATCATCTAGTAGTATACACAGAAAAGATTTTTAAAGATATTAATCTTTCAATGTCTAATTTCTTGGGGTATTTGAGCACACACAAAGATAATTTTATCCTGTATAGCAATCACTCTGCAAGCCTACAAAGCAGGAGGCACCAACCAGAGCAGTGGATATCAGCCCTACGTGCATTCCAGGACTGACCAGAGGAAGCGTTAGAAAGCTCTGTACCCTTCCTGGGCCACAGACTGGTTTGGCACTTTTTCACAGTGTGAAGCAAGTAGTCCTGAAGAGCCTACTTGAAATCAATGTGTAATTTTATAAGTTCTCTGAGATTTGAAGTACTACAAAACATTTTCTGTGTCTCTTGTGTGCAATTGAATGGCTGTTCCCTGAGGTGTTTGGAGGCTTACGGATAACATCATTCTCAATTCTGTCTATCTCTGGGACACTAATAAAAAACCAGAAAAAAACATTAGCATCTTCTTCCTGTGTACAATGTGTAGTGAAAATTCATGTTGTATTTCTATGTCTCTTAATTTCTTTAGTAAATTATGTGTTTACAGAGACTGGAGTATTACCTTATTGGACTTGAGGCTGAATCAGGATCCCGGGCCATTACCGTTCCTATTATTGTCCCCAACTCAATATCTTCATGCACCTCAAAAAGGTAAGAAGATCTGCTGAAGATGGGAGGTTCATCTACATCTTCTACGGAGATTTTCACAATAGTTGTATCTTTGAAAGGCCCAAGGTAATAGAAGCGTGGATCCACATGGGTATTCTCAGCTTCTACTTTCAAGGTATAAAGTCGTCTTGTCTCATAGTCCAGTGGCTAAAAATGAAGATGATGATAAAGTTTATTAAATTACATTACATACTGACAGATGTTGACCTATATACATAATGGAAACTGAAGAGGACTCAAGCCTTGTCAGATCCTGCCATGGGTTGGGGGAACCCCAATACAGTTCAAATTTTCCACACCATAGGCATCACTTCCTTTAGTAAGAAATTTCCATTGTTTTTAGAGGAAGTTTCTCTTCCTAAATATTATACAAATTATCATAGCACAAATGACAAAAAGATTTTCAGTGCATATTTACCAATTATTTAGTGAATTTTGCAGCTGTTTCACAAGAATATGGATTTGAAATAATCATATAAGCATTTAAAATACTTGAAATACAAACTTGAAATACTGACATTTCAGAAAAAGGTACTTACTACTAGTATTTCTCAGGAAATACTATAAACTCTTGGATACTCAAAATGGCCTAAATATCCTTATTGTCAGAAAAATGCAGCTGGCCTTAAATATCAGGAATGTTTTAGGTTTTTTTTAAGGATGGGGTGTGTGTCAAAGTTCTCTATATCTAGAGAAAGAGTAAGAGCTTAATCTTGTTTCTTTTCATTTAATTTAATAAATCCAACATCAGAGATTTTTTTCTTTTTTACAAAATAGATTTGACATTTTTGTCAGCAGTTCCTTTTTAAAATGGAAGGAGGAAAGTTTCAGGGTTATAATTAGAAACCATTTTGGATAGAAAAGAACCTCTATTCCTTCAAATTTTTCTGTCATAGATGAAAAGTGTTAGGTAATTAATGTTACTGAGGAAATGAGCAAGCTGAGAATTTACCTTTCTGACACAAAGAAGACTTCATTAACTCCCGCAAAAACTCAGGGATATATTAAACTGGTGGTTTTCCTTCATCAAAATGGGGGGTAGAAGACTTGTTCTTTCTGCCTAACTGTTTTTAAATACAAATTAATGTTCATGAAAGATGCCAGAGTGGCAGCCTAGAAATTTAAATATTTTATTTAAGAGCAGAAAGATGCAGTCCAGTAAAAGAATGAGTTTCCCCACTGTCCCAAACTTGTGTTTAAAAAGTAGTTAGAGCAAAAGGGAGAATATCTACAAGTATAACTGAGAAATGCAACACAGTGCTGCTATTTAAGCTAGATCTGAGACTATTGGTATGTCTATAAAGTGCAGCATGCTGCTGTTAAGGGATGCTGGCTTCAAGCCTAGAAGCAAAGAAGCCATGCTAGTCCTGCTTTATTCTAATTAGCTGGCTTAATTTGCCAGAAGGTGCACCACGCAGATGTAGTTAACTTGCTATTAGGACATTCACATCTAGTTTGAACATCTCTTCAGGCTATACTGCAAAACATGGATATAAAATGTGTGGATTATACAGGTATTCCAACATATCACCAGTAATGAACAAAACTGTCGCCCAAATATATGAAATTGTGGCAAAGCAATTATTTTGTCTGTGAGAACTTGTATAGAAAAAAACTTGTATAGACTAAGTTCTCTTGCAGCAGGTATTAAATTCAGACTTAGTAACTTAAGGGCTCAGTAAAGGAACACCAGCTATTTGTAGTTACTCACCATTGAAAACAGAAATGGCAATCAACATGGCTAAATAATAAAAAAATAAAGACTATTTTCATAAATGAACAAACTGAGCACATCTTCCTCCTTGCTAGTTAATGCTGTTGTCTGTGCTATCTGAATAAGCTACTTATCAATATGAGAAAGCATCCTGAAAATCGCAAAATGTGTGAGACTGCTAATGACTGTCGTGGTTTAACCCCAGCCAGCAACTAAACACCACCCAGCCACTCACTCACGCTGAAACCAGGACAATGACAAAATGTGAAGATCTTGTTCATTAGCATTTATTGGTGACATTTTGGAGCTGCTGTGTTGTAACTTATGAATTTTTTATGCTTGATCCAGTTATTAGACTGTTTTTTCAAGACTGTATTGACTTAATATAATAGCAGACTGTGAAAAACATGAAACAAGCAAGGTAGGAGCATCTCGAGAAGCCGTTGCAAACTTCTAGGAAAAGAATAAATAACAGGCCCCAAACTTTGTATTTTCATTCCTTCCCAGCTAAACTACAATGTTGACTATGAACATAGAACATAGAGATTAAAAAGGAACACACTCTGATCTTTGCAGAACTTACCTGTTCCTTGGTTGCCATTGTCAAGAGACGTGGAGATATATTTTAGAGTAGTGTTCAATTTGTTATTCTATGCTTAAGGAGATTTGTTTTAAAAGCTAATATAAACACTGCTTTATGTTAGAAATGGTGCCTGAACTCTTTAGAAACTCATCTGAAAATGCCAAAGAAGAGGACTGAGGGACTTCTGGAAGGAAATTGTTCAGGAGCAGGACTATGGCATTTCTAAGTGTGAAACCTTACACTTCTGAAAGTGCTCTGACATGCAAGACAGAAGGCAGAACTAAAGCTAGCTCTGAAACAGGGACACCATCATTATTCTCTGCTCATGTGTTCACCAGCTGATGTGTTGGGAACAGGAACAAAACAGTATAGCTTGTGACTCTGCTTCCATGAGTGTGTTTGTGTTCTGGCATACAGTGGTCACCTAAGTTGATGACGGTCTCCTAGATAATGAAAACCTATGTCTCTCAGTAGCGAGTGAACTGTATATTGCTTGCTGAAGAAAATGTTCCATGAATACTAAAGAAGTCTGTATTTGAAGTCACAGAGACAGTACTAACACTTTGGGGATGGTCCATTTTTTACATACTTTGCTCACAAAAGTGCTTTAAACCTGTGCTGCATCTCAGATATTGTTACCACCTGTTATTTCCAGTTCATCTTAAAAGGAAATAGTACTGTTCAGTCACTGATGGGGAATGCTAGCAAGTGTTAAGCAGTTACAATATGTCATCACATGATCTAAGCACTTTTTTCCAATGAACATTTATGGCATAACATTGACACCAAAATCATTTAGTGAATGTGGTTAATAGACACCTTTCGCACAGTTATGATGCCTTCCTGTGTGTCCTTCTGTGTCACAATATCAAACATATCTGTCCCATCGCCATCTATAATTCTGTACTCTACTTCTGCATTTTTTCCAGTGTCTGCATCTGTGGCTTTGACACTGCCGATAGCTGTCCCAACTGGGGAGGACTCGGGAATGCGGAGGTGGATGGTACCTGTCAAAGAGACAAAGAGCCACTCAGGAGCCTCATAAACCATTACCCATGCATTAAGTAACATTGTGTCACATGATAGCTGATTACCTATTATTGTGCATCTTTTATTCTAGAGAACTTGCCGTTTAATAATGGGAGGATGGACAAAATGTGAGACAGAGAACTATGCAGGTGAAAACTTTAGGTAGAAGATCAAAAACAAAATTGTAGAAAAACAAAATCATCGAAAACCAAAATCATAGGAAAATAGGTTTGAAAAGGACCTCTATTCTCCTATCTCAAAGAAGAATCAACTATGTCTGTACTTTTTTGTCTATGTCATTCCTGAAACATCATCTGGAAAGACTGCTCTGCCTTCTTTTCAGGCTTTACTCTGTTTTTTTCCTTTTAATATCTAAGGGAATCTTTTGGGATACATTTTACATCTAGTTTAACATGGAAGCAATACAAAGAACAGAACCCCCTGACTTCGCTGGCCAATTCTAAGCAATTTCAGCTTTCAAAATTAGATAGTCAGACACAATATTAAATAAATTGAATGACATCTTAATGCAGGGATAGGTTTTTGAAGATCCACAAGCAGAAGGTGTACCTATACTTGTTAAAGCCGTTAATTCATACTTAAATAAGGTTTATGAACATTGCAATTTTGGTTTTGCTCTACTTTCTCTAGCTCAGTTGTATCCCTTTATTGTGGTGTCATACAGCTCATAAAAAAACATAGGAAAAAAGCTGCCAACATTCAGACATGCTACAATAAATCAAAATAAATATCTTACCATACATTTTAGTATTCTATGTCCTAGCCTTACTGTGAAAATTGTAAATAAGTGTTGAGATCTCTGGTCCCATCTGTCAGAACATACAGTAGGAAAACATGTGGGACACATAACGCACATGAAGAATTCTCAGAAAAAGATTTTAAAATGAACGCAGATACAGCTGTCATTCCAAAGATGAAAGTTAAGTCATCAAAGCTCTACTGAAATACATTTTCTTCTCTGGCCTTAGTTAAGTGTTCCAAGATTTGCCATTTTGCCTAAAGATTTCCTAAGGTAAGTAAAATGAGTTAGAAAAATAGTTCAGTCAACAGTAATATAAAAGTGGAGGTGGTAAAGGCCAGCAACCACAACAGGAAAAAGTTGAACAGGCTACCCTAAAGGCAGCACATATATACCTCATTACAAATAGGAAGTACAGAAAAGTCCATAAAGAGAGTTTTATTAGTTTTGTGCCATCAGGAAGAATCGTGGGGAGAGAGCAGTGGCACGGCAGTACAGGAAGGCCACTGCCAACATGATCTTATCATACCTTTGGGAAAGCACAGATGAGTCACATGAGGATTATCAGTGTCTCTTAATAGAGTTTATTACTAGCCAGCTACAGAGTGACAAAGGAACTGGTTTTGGGTTTGGAAACACTCACTGAAAAAAACCCCTATTATTCATTGGGATGCTTGAGACTTTCATTCTATAGAACTAGTTTTTTCTGTTCCGTTATGGTATAGTATGCCAAACCTAAAAAAAAAAAAAAAAAAAAGAAGAGCAACAAAAATTCAAAAAAATAAACATTCACATATAGATTGTAATTTAATGTTGAATGAAAAATATTGAAATTAAATTTCTTCATATAATTTTACTTAGCTTTTGATATGAAACTGATATACAGCAGCAGAATTAATACTTTCTGGCCATATACACTCCACATAATATTTATATAAATTTATTTTTGCTCAGTTACATTTTGGTGTTTCAATCAAGTGATTTGTCTTGCATTTGCTATGACATTTTCATTACCTTTCTCTAATACCTAAATCTGTGTACTTTGTTACGTTAGCATATAATCTCTCTGTAATCACCTAATGGTTAAAAAAACAGAAGAAAAAAATAGCCTCTGCTCCCATTTAGTATTTATTCAGTACTATGTGAGACTACGGTGAAAGACCGCTTTTTTTCCCAATTAATATTTATATGTTATAATTAGTTTTATGGTGTGTCACCTATTCCCCACATTTTTTTCTCAAATGTTTAAAACTACATCCCCAAGCTATGCCTTGTGGATGCTACTTTGACTTCCGCTGCAATAGCCAACTAATTAATTTAGTCTACAAAGTAGTAAGAGATCATATCTTGAATTGCTAATAAGGTAGTGGAAACAGAGAGTGAAATAACCAGAAACCTACAATATGAAGGATAATTTTATGTCTAACCTATCCATTTATAGAAATCTCCACCACAGTATGCGACACTTCATTTTATTATTTTTTTTCACTGAAGACATTTAATGCATTGACTAAGTATGGGATACAGTGCAGCTTTAGGCACTGTATCAGAACACAAACTACACAAAACTAGAATTATTCTGGCAAAACTTTTCTGTCAATCCTTTTTCTCTCAATCCTTTTTCTCTCACTTCCTCTATTCGTCAAGGAAGGTAATTTTCTGTTTGCATTTGCTCCAGTGAGTGACATTCTTTCATTTGTCTCTCAGGAATAAGAATGGGAGGATCAAGGAGAGGAAAAGCTTTTCCATATACTAAGGAGAGTGGAAATCAGCTGGAAGATTAAAGTCTACACACTTGTGTCTGGAAATACTTCAGTCAGTCATAAAGAATGAAAAAGCAATCTTATTCATATTTACCCTTCTCTCCATTTACTCTTGAATAGGCACATAATGTAAAGGTAAATATTTTTATAGAGTAATACAGGCCATAGTCTCAAAGCAGACATGGGCTGCTGTAACTCAGATGTACTGAGTTTCAGTTAAACTCAGGCTTCTAAGTCCATAAACGACTTTTTACATTTATCATTGCTCAACACCATCTCCTCACTTCTAAGAACACTTGGAAATATTACAGTTGAAACAGACATCCAATATCTGAGGTCTTTGATAGCCTTTCTGTGCAGAACCTTGATAACATTTTAAATTTTATCATGTTTCCTCAGAAGAGCAGCCACTACTACCTATATGGTTTTCAGGAGATCTTCAGAAGGAGAAAAATATTCTGGAGAGTCCTTGCTCTGTAATCTAAACAGAGGAATTAATGGCTCTGCTTTTTTTTCTTTTCTTTTCTTTTCTTTTTTAATAAAGTATGATAAAATAAAATACATAGAATTTTCCACAATTCTGAGTTTCTTGTGGGAGAATTTTAATCTGTTATGAAACATTTTATTGAAACATGTAGCTGTAATATGCTGAGTCCTGTGAAAACATAATGGACCTTTAATATTTTTCCTAGTAACTTATAAATCTGATATGAACATGATTGTCTCATGAACCTAATACACATCTGTTTTTTATTAATGGAACAGAATAAGAATAATTTAACTTAATCAGTATCAATTTGAGTGGTCTCATTGAACTCTATTAAAATCAGGAATCGTTATAATGTTTATTTGCATTTTGAGATTAAATATAAAGATTTTTTAAGAAGTCAAGGGCTATTTTTACTTTCATATATCTCATAAAATGAGTGTGTTTTATGAATGTTTTAGTCTTCATTTCCAGTGAAACATAGATTTATATCTAGCAAAGCTATTGTCAGAAAGTAGAGCAAAAACCAAACCAAAACAACAACACCCCCCCCCCATGAGAGTAAAAGTGAAAGTTTCTTTAAAGCAGAGGTCACACCTGATTTACACTGATATTAATAGAAAAATGCAGAGATATTTCTGGGATGCTACATCAATCCTCATCAGATTCAAATATGATGTTGTATTGCTAGATAAGTCATGTAAAAACGGTCTAGAAAGTTGATTCCATTGCTCTAAGCATTAATTTAACACACTGTTTAAGAAACAAGGGGGGGGGAAGAGAAGAGCATAAATATGCATGTTTGATGCTTATATGCTGTCTTAATTTAACTGTTGAAATTAGCTTTCCTGTAAAGCTTTGAACATGACACCTCTTTGAATAGTCTTCCTCAGTACGTCCAGAGAGGAGTAATACGGCATTCCTCACCTGCACAGCACTGGAATTACTGTAAACCTCTATATACAAATGGAAACAAGAAAAATAATAAATCAAAAAGTTGTGAAAATAAAAAGAACATAAAATGACAAATTAACAATAAATTCTGCCCAGAATAGGGCCTGTGTGGAACTGCACAAACTGTAAGTACTCAATTGTTCAAGCTTTTTCTATTTTGAGTGTGTATATGAAACCACATGCTGATAAACATCTTAGCTAAACACATACATATTAACTACAATATTAAATTGAACAAAATTATGTACTCCATTTGTGCCATAAAAAGCATGTTAAAATCAGAATCCTTTGAAGCTGATTGTGTTATTTTGAGCCTGAAGTCTGATCATCAGTAACTACTGGATTCAGTAGAAAGAAGAAAATATGGGTGGTGAGGATACTCTAAATCCTTTAGCTATTAAGTATGTCCAAACCATCCTGCGGATATTACAACTTCAGTATATGCAAAAGGCTTCAAATGTATTCAAAATGCTTAACCTTTAACAAGTTTGATGTTACATAGTTTAATATTTCCATATTGCATAGAGACCAGGAATGTTTTTATATTTTAGTTTGAGGATACAAAGTCTTGATAGCTGTACTAACAGAATTTAAAAAGCATTATAAAAAGCTTCGGTAAACTTAAGCTGTAAAAAAAAAAAAAAAAAGTTAAATGCCATTTACTTTGGGAAATTTTCTGTTAGGTTTTGTAGCACTATAACTAGAAAAGTAAAAATCTGCTTGATTCCCTTCAAGTAATTTCTTTTCCACATTCTTCATGATTAAATATTTAAGCAGATACTATAGTTCAAATATTTCTGCATACCTAGAATTACTACATGTTTTATTTTACAGTGAGGGAGTATGTAGGATTTAAGCAATAGGTAAGGGAAAAGAAAAACATTGCTCTAATGCTCTTATGAGTCCACCTACCACCCCCTCCCATAGTACTGGAAAGTATTCCAGGTTTGGTGCAGTTATATTTGACCATGTAACTGTTTTCCTAACAAATAAATGTTATAACATTTAATACACTGCTTTAATAACAGTGAATAAATCAGTACATAAGCCTTTTGTTCATGTGTGCCCCATAATCTAGATTTACTCTAAATTAAACCAGATGGTGATTGCTTAACTCTTTAGTTTGAAGCTCTTACAGTGCAAGGCAACAATTAAATGCAGCTTACTCTGGGGGAATCGAGGTGGATTGTCGTTGACATCAGTCAAAGTGATGTTCACGGTGGTGGTCCCTGATAATCCACCCATCTGGCCTCCCATGTCCTTTGCCTGGATAACTACTTGGTACTGCTCCCTGTTCTCTCTGTTCATGTTTGGCAAAGCAGTCCTGATGATGCCTTAAATAAATAAAGAAAAAACAAAAATTGTTAATAATCTCTTTATTTTTGATGTGCAACAATCTGCTGCATCTTTTTTGTATTAGTCTGTGAAATATATTTCTAAAATATTAATTTCATGTTTTAAAGTACAAATTTCTGTTCATAAGCTTTATAAATAGTCTTCAGTACACGCTGTTTCTTGAAAAAACCTTAGTTCTACATCACAGCTCCCATTCCAGTTGTGGTGGGTTGACCCTGGATGGATGCCAGGTGCCCACCAAAGCTGTTCTATTACTCCACTCCTTAGCTGGACAGGGGAGAGAAAATATAATGAAAGGCTTGTGGGTCCAGATAAGGATAGGGAGAGATGACTCACCAATTACCATCACGGGCAAAACAGACTCAACTTGGGGAAAATGCATTTAATTTATTACCAATCAAAATCAGAGTAAGGTAATGAAAAATAAAACTAAATCTTAAAACACCTTCCCCCCACCCCTCCCTTCTTCCTGGGCTCAACTCCACTCTCAATTTTCTCTACCTCCTCCCTGTCTGTGGCACAGGGGGACGGGGAATGGGGGTTGCAGTCAGTTCATCACACGTTGTCTCTGCTGCTCCTTCCTCCGCTGGGGCAGGACTCCTCACTCTTCCCCTGCTCCAGTGTGGGGTCCCTCCCACGGGAGACAGTCCTCCATGATTTTCTCCAACGTGGGTCCTTTCCACAGTCTGCAGTTCTTCATGAACTGCTCCAGTGTGGGCCCCTCTCATGGGCTGCAGTCCTTCAGGCACAGACTACTCCAGCATGGGTCCCCCGTGGGGTCACAAGTCCTGCCAGAAAACCTGCTCCAGCCTGAGCTCCTCTCTCCACGGGGCCACAGGTCCTGCCAGGAGCCTGCTCCAGCGCGGGCTTCCCACAGGGTCACAGCCCCCTTCGGCCATCCCCCTGCTCTGGTGTGGGGTCCTCCCTGGGCTGCAGGGGGACAGCCTGCCTCACCATGGTCTTCCCCACGGGCTGCAGGGGAATCTCTGCTCCGGTGCCTGGCGCACCTCATCCCCCTCCTTCTGCACTGACCTGGGGGTCTGCAGGGCTGTTTCTCTCACATGTTCTCACTCCTCTCTCCAGCTGCAGTTTCTGTTGCACAGCAACTTTTTTCCCCTTCTTAAATCTGTTCTCCCAGAGGCACTACCACTGTCATTGATGGGCTCAGCCTTGGCCAGCGGCGGGTCCATCCTGGAGCCGGCTGGCATTGGCTCTGTCGGACTTAGGGGAAGCTTCTGGCAGCTTCTCACAGAAGCCACCCCTGTAGCCCCCACTACCAAAACCTTGCCACGCAAACTCAACACACCAATTTGCATTTCATGCTAAAAATGATTCAAGATATTTATGCACAAGGTTTATGAGTAGAAAGAAAACCTTTTATTAGGCCAAGTAGAAAAATTAAGAAAAAAAAGAACAACATTTCCTAGGACACAAACCTTTATTCTTGTCTTTATCAGGAATGTAGTTACTTAGATCCTTAAGCTATCAGTAGTACAACTGTAAAGCGACTTGTGCTTCATAGTGTCAGCTGTAATAAATCTAAGTTTTTATTTTTATTATAAGAATTATGATTTATGAGGAAAAAAGCAAGAAATATTATTTCACTTCAGTTAGTTTCTAAAATTAATTTTTTATATGATCTAAGATTTTTAAAATGAAAGAAAAAGTATACAGTTTATGGTAAGTGGAAATGACAATTTTTCTAACCTGTTTCTGGTTCCACAGAGAAATATGGCTGTCCCTGAAGTATGCTGTAAATTACTCTGGCACTGTTTCCATATGAAGGATCATCTGCATCAGTAGCTGTAACTTGCACCACAGAAGTACCTGAAACATCCAAAGTCAGCTTAGCTTCACATGGTACTAGGTGAAGGTCCAAGAACATTAATTTCCATTTGAGCAGACCCCAAAGAAAATTTCAGCTAATGTCAGTTAGACTTTTCAAATATATCTATGATCTTATAGTCAACTTCAGGTACATTCTTCCCTATTTCAGGATGTCATTCTACAGAAATTGAATCTAAACTTCCCTAATCCCACAGGCATGATTAAGATCTAATTAGCAAAGGTAAACAATAGCTATAGTTAAACTGAATTCTTATCCTTACCCAGCTACAATACTTTCATAGTACTATTGTACCCCTACTACAATAATTTCATACTTATGTACTCACTTCCTGTTTTCAGAAGACTTATTTATTTTTATTACAATAAATATCTGCTTTCCATTACCTAGAACAATATTTTTTTTTTTTTGTCCAATGATGTCAACATGATATGAAACTACATATGCAGGAACATGACAGAAAAAGATGATTAAATAGGTCATTGGAACTTGGGAAAAACTAGTCATCTGTTCTCCCTAGCTTCTAAGTGTTAATATAGATAGATACTACCAGAAGAAATACTGCCATATGGACTTTGAAATCTGCTGGTTATTTAGACTCCAGAAAATTTTCTAATTTTAAAGACCACCTCTAAATTTTAGTGGAATATACCTGTTCTTCAAAACATGAAATGTTTACCATTGCCTCTGCCATTTCTTGCTGAATCAAAATAGTTTCTACATCCTGTTCAACTCTTCCACCAGAAAAATAAAGTATCAACAAGTATCTTCCCCATCGTACCTCCATAAAGTGCAGATATGATTTTAAGAATAGAGGAAATAAGTGAAAAAAAACAAGGAAAGGAAAATAAATCATCATATGCATGTGACTGGTTAGCCACTGGCTATTCTGAAGATCAGAAGACTTTCAAACCTATTTCTCCTTTTATCCCAATTTTTTCCCTCCAACAAATACTGCCAATTATTGTGAAATAAAGCACCTGTAAATCCAAGACACGTGGCACAACTATTTATTCCCTCTCATAGTTTGACTACATTACATGTTTATTCTAATGTACATAGAAAGGCAAATAGAAGTAAATGCTAAGCTTCCTCAGTTTTGGGGGGGATTTCAGAAGATGATGACAAATCTGCTTTTGACAAGTCAATTGTTCAATCATGTGAAAAATTGCGCCAATATTGATGGAATGAGCACGTGCCTAACTGTTGAATCAGATGAGTTCTCAGAAACGTTTAGTTTTCAACTGTTTTAGAACAGAAACACTTGTTTCAGTGAGTCCCTAAAACTACTTGCATGTCATAAAGAAGGCATAACAGGCAAATTCCTGGTTATATTATTTCTGGTATTAAAATGGAATGAATCACTGAGTTAACAGAACAAAGCCTCAAACACAAAATAAAATTTAAAAAAGATAAAAAATTGCTACACAAGTATAATGAAAAAATAAGATAAAAATTATGAACACTTTCCACTCATAATTGTTTCAGTGACCATCTGGACTAGGACTGAAACTGAAAATCTGAACACCTTTAAAATATAAGAATGTAAAGCTTGTAGAACTGTCCTAAAAACTTCATCTGTTTCTGATTCACAAATGTCTTATATCTCCAGACACAGTGAACTCCATTTGTAGATATATGTCTATATAAATATTCTGTTAAAAGATACAGAGGCCTTCTTGTTAAATATATTTAGGTTCTGAGGAGTATTGCCTTGGTTCTGAAATGCACTTTTTGGACCATCCTAGTATGTAGCAAACTGCAGTACTAGAATGCATACTTGCTCCTAAAGAATATTTGCTCTGAAATAGCAAAGAGGTGTTGTGTGAAAGAAGGATAAGAACAAAACATGTTCAGTAACTTAAGTGCTGCGAGTAAAAAAAGAAAAAAGCAACAGAAAAAAAAATAAACCACCAAGCCAGCAAGTACACTGATCAATACCGCATTATCCAAGTCAAGTTTACAAATCCTCCATTTTATATCCATAAAGAGAACAGTCATCATCAAGGCATCTATCACAACAGTACAATGGATTAATCAGAAAAGTCTACATTGCAAACCCATGAAAGGTGATATTTTGTATCTATTACATGCAACTGAATTATTTATTTCTAATTTTCACATCTCCTTCATATGTTCAAACTAGCAGTATTTATTAATAGGTCAATTGTATGATATTTTTATTTCATTTTAGTTTAAAACAACATGCTGAATTGATGTTGAAGGATAATTTGGAAGAAAACTGAAGAAAGTGTTTAATAGCTTTAAAATAAATTTTAAAAAGTTCTATTTGCAATGTAATAAATGTCTAATAGTTACTGCTGCCTCAATTATGAGGGTCATAATGCACATATGATGTATTAATCAATGCTATTTTATACACATGAAACAGAACAAATCGTATCAGCTATTCTTCTCTCTAGCTGCGGTGAGCATGGCTGCATATACACCCAATAAAATCTATCGGATGCTTCTTCTGAAAAGTGTAGATTTGATCCTGTTCCCTTTAAAGTCTGTGGGAAGAGACTTTGGCTCCTTAATTTCATCACTATCACACAGTGCGATTTACTCAGTGGCTTGTGCTCAGGGTAACGTACACCCCATTACCCAGAAGCAGTAAGGATAGACTATAATTTTTAATTTCGGCTCAGGTCTTTGGCTTTTGCTGGCCAGCCACTGGTCAGGTACCTGGCGGGAAAAGCGCAAGGGCACCGCTACACTTCTGCCTGCCATTCAAGATGCAGATGTAAGTCACCGCTTTGATCTTGGCCCTTGCTCCTAGGAAGAAGAGAGACATGCTCTCTAGGCTTCCACCAAGGGATCAGCGATTCCTATGAAAAACCTGATAGAAAACAGGCAAAGAAGCGAACAGGAGGAGTATATCAGGATATCAGTTATGTTTTGCACATGTTGATGTCAAACCATCAGCTTGTTTTGCTTTGCTTCAGTTCAATGAAGTCACTGAAGACCACTGATGCTCCATACTACAAATACAATGCTTGCTCTGGTCTGAAGCCTGGACCCGAAATCCCGAGGCACTGAAGATGATCAGTCGTGCCACAGTTTAAAAACTGCAGTGTGGGTGTAACTTAGTCAGCACTACTTGGTCTGGGCCTTGCTCTGTCTTCTACAGAGGCACACATTGCTTCTGATGAAGTTGGTGAGTCTTTGGCCTTCAGGATCTAAAGCCTAATCTGAACTCTGTAGGGCGGCATAAAGGAGACAGTGATAATATACTGGAGAATATGGCATCAGCTATGTTATCAATACAATATATGAATTCTGTTATTTTCTCCTTGTACACTTGCAAATTTTATTATATGATAAATTAGAATTCTACAGTGGTGAGCTAGGCCCAGAAATAAACAGTCATTCGTCAGATTATTGTAGTTCTCAGAAGGCATATTTTAACATAATTTTAACTATAATGTTTGAATCTCCCTAGGGTCTGGTACTATGATAGTAATTAATATATTTGGCCGTTTTTAATGTGTTCCTTGCAAGCATCTTCAAACACCATACAAGTATTAATGACTTTGACCTCACAATGCATTTATGAGGTAGACCTATTAGATAAGAATCACTGAAGTTAATTAGCTAGGACAAAGAACCCACAGAATACCCATTGTAGAGCTGAATTTGAAACTTATATTTCCATTTCCTTGCTCCCAACTGAGTTATGAAATTGGAGTTTGTAAAAAATTGAAAAATATAATATAATAATTTGGGTTTTCAAAATCTGTCATTATTGATATTATAAAATTATAAGTCAGAAGATGCAAAAGGGTTTG
Organism: Buteo buteo; assembly: GCF_964188355.1. Taxonomy (NCBI): domain Eukaryota; kingdom Metazoa; phylum Chordata; class Aves; order Accipitriformes; family Accipitridae; genus Buteo; species Buteo buteo. The sequence goes on along the minus strand of NC_134190.1, from coordinate 20,498,385 downwards.
GTGAGAGAACTATAAAAAAAAATTTAAAAAATCTTTATTAATTGGAAACAAGAAGGAAGTGTTATAAGATAAATGCTATGGCAGAGAAGACTAAGCATTGGGAATTGGTGGAACAGCACTAATGAGGGAGTGTACAAAAAGCCTTGGGAGAAAGCTGAGCAATAGTAGCTCTAAATACTGTTTGAAGAGGAAGACAAAAAGACAAACACAAGTAGAGATGACAGGCTAACTGTGGGACACCCAACCTGTAGTTCACGTGTAAACCCAGAGGGAGGTTACATCTTATGAAACATATATTGATATCCCTAATTCAGCAGCAGAAAAGACCAGCATGACAGATAGTAGAAACAGCACTGAAGATACAGGATGGAATAAGCATAAGGAATGACTAGAGAATATACAGGTTACAACAGATGAATAGAGAAACATCAACAAATAGCAGAAAGGATGTGATGATTTTTAAAAAAAAAAAAGGTCTAAATAACAGAAAGTTCTGAAAGCTTGTCTAAAAGATACCAATAGGCAAAATCCACAGGAAAAGCTGTATAGAGGAAAACAGACTCATTTGCAGTTCTGAAAAGAAACCCTTGAATGAGCAGAAAGAGATAGACAGGTGAAGAATATGATGGACAGAACAGAAGATTGTTGTCAAAACTATAAGAATATTCTGAGTCATAACCTTTGAAAATAAGGAAAGGAAAAAAGTGAAAGAAGAGAAAATATCCGGTAATCAGTACAAAGACGTCAGGAGAACAAGACCTCTTCTAGAATATTGACCCAACTGCAAGATCCTGAAGTTGGCCCATTTATCTCTGCCTTTACTATGATTAATAAGCAGCAGAAGAAAGATGAAGAAGACAATAAAGAATTTATGGGCCTTTGTCAAGACACTGTGTTTGATAATAGAAATAGCCACATTCTCAGGTATCCATCTAGCTAATACCACAGACTGAGGAAGAAGTCAAAACTGCTGTTTCTGGCTTGAAAGAGGCTGGCTACATCATGAATTGATATCTTAAGGATGGGGGCAGATGGAGTAGATAAAGACTTAATAGCCTTTTTCTTACCTCCTGGCCCTCTTTGTAGTACCTTACAGTACAGGGCATTTTAGGATGGAGCAAACCCTGCACTCCAAGGGGTGCACAGATTTCCATTATTTCAAGCTAATGCTTCCTGCACTTTTTTGCTACTTGTGCACTTCTTTTGATGCTTTTGGTGAAGAAAGCAGGACATTAGGCAATAACAGCCTTAATTTATGAATTAGTAAAGAAACACTGGTGATTAAATGTTTACCAGCTTACTTAGTTATTAAGTAACAGAGATATGGTGGTATACTGATGAAATTAATGATATATGCAGTCTTGCTGAAAACTTAAAATGTATGAAGAAAACCCAATAGCTCTGAACTCTAGCTGCTATCTACATTACACAGTGTAGCTCTAAAAGAAATGAGGCATATGAGTAAACTTACACAGTATGATACGCTACCATATCTTCTTTCTGGTATTCAAATGAGTGCATATTGAGTTAATATGAACATCTTATCACTATGGTTGCGGTACAGATGTGTATAAATAGACAACACAGTTGCAAAACTGCAGAATCATTGACTATTTTTTTTACACTTCTTAAAATAGAGATGAGATTAAGCCCATCCATTTAAAACAGTGATATTCAGCACTGGGATTGAGAGTGCAGGCTCCAGATGACAGCAGAGGTCTTGAGAATGCAGTCCCAGAATAACATACCAGAGGCCCCAAAGGCATAAATAATACAAGTTGCAATTTACAGGTCATATTAGAGACTGTCTTGGATTTAAGGTATAACAAAAAAAGAACAAATATCTAACGTGTAAAACATCACTTGTATGGTGAAAATACAGAGAAGGTAACTGGAGAATGTAAAAGATGATGACAACATCTACTAGAATTGGAAACAATGAACAAAAAGAATTGCTCCAGTGTTGTTTCCCCCAATAAAAGGCATGACATCTGATCAATATTACCATCTATCTACAGCAGGTCCTCTTTCACCTTTGGTAGTGAAAAAGACATGCCTTTTCATTTGCTATTTACCCCATTTTGCTACTGCCACACACATGTGTATTGAAGTTTTTGTGTTTCCTGAATATTTAGAAATTGGTATTATACCTACAGTTACACAATGAATAAGTGAATATTAATTTTTAAAAAGAGACTTGATATATTTTTAAGCTTTTCAAAATTCTTCTTAAAGAGTTGTATGCACTAATCAATAATAGCTCATATTCTAAAATGCTATTGTTTATGAATCTGACCAGCTGGTGTGATCCAGGCCACAACTTTGTAGATAAAATAGGAACTGAAAATACATTGCAAACAGAAGAAAGATTAACTCAAACAGCTGTTTAAGATTCTTGAAACTGCCACTCATGAGTGAGTTAAGGGAGGAGCCAAAAGCACAGGATGATTTGTCCATACACTAAAAAACTGACAGCAAAGAGAATAAAGAGGGTATCTATCTTCAGGCAGTGCATCAACAGCATGAATAAACATATAACTCTCCTCAGCCACAGAAAGAGTGAGAGTGGAGACAGCTCTCCATTCAGTGCTTATCACCACTGGGGACCTCCAGTGAAAATGAAAGAAAAAATTCATTGAGCTTTTAAGAAGCTAATTTAGTGATCTTATTCTAACAGTTCTTAAGGAGGAGGGTGATTCACCATTAACTACTTTCTATTTATTTTGTATTCCAAATCATTGTAAATTAATAATTTGAATATTCTAAGTAAATAGATCTCAAATCACAAAAATCTGTTTCTGGATGCAATTCCAAAATTTGAACAAACAAACCAAAATGAAAAATACTTAACCTCTCAGGTAGAATTTCGAACATGACTGGCTTTTCAGAGGATGGGGAAATTATTCATCAAGTAACATAGAACAGGCATTTGTGCTTCAGTATAAAGCACTCACCCACTACTGACATTTCAGGAACACTAGCAGTGTAAATTTCTTCCGGAAATGTTGGTTCATTGTCATTGATGTCATGGATTTTGATGACAAACTCAGATTCAGGTTCCACTGGTCTCAGAGTTCTTCTATTAATAGCTTGGGCACGCAGGGTATAAAATGCTTTCTCTTCCCTGTCAATTCTCCGAGTAGCATGAATGTCACCTGTTTTCTCATCAATTATAAAAAGAGTACCAGCCCCATCTCCCGACAAAATGTATTTGAGGGATCCATCTCCCTTGTCCTGGTCAGAATGAAGCTGAAAAGGAAGAAATATAAGAATGTTTTATTTAGAAGTAATGAAAAGGGGTGTTGTTGTTGTTGTTTTTAAATAATAATTATGTATTAAATCATTCTGCATGCAACAGACATGTTTAATACCAACAAGAAAAAGTTATTTTCAGTCACCATTGACTGGCAGTCATGGTGTCATACTGAGGCATTTTCTTCCTAACTTAGCTCCAGGAATCTTTTAACTTGGCTGTCATGGCAGATTTTAGTTTTGCAGCAACACCTGCTCTCTGTTAAGAAACATTTGCACCACAATTCTTAAAGAAGATTTTTATGTTAATACTGACCTTTTCCTTCCTTGAAGAGATCCTATTAAAAATTCACAACCTGCTGTGCTAGTTGTAAATTCAGTAAGCAGATAAAGAACATGGCAGAATACATGACAATTAAGGAAAATAGAACAACTGGTTCCACGTCATACTAATTTTTTTTTATATTGTTTATATTTCTCCTAAATTGGAGAACATTTCATTTTAAGTCATTATCATTTTCACTCCATCAACTAATGTAAATAGCGTAAAGGAAAGAAACAAATTTATTAAGCATTCAGTATTGATTTTATACCCATCATGTAAGTAATACAAAGCTGAACTTCATCTATTAATGACCTGTAGTACTGACTGACTTTAGTACATCCATAACAAAAAAAATTATTCAATTATGTTACTTCGTTCGGTACAGTGATATGGTTGGCTTATGTGATCTTTTGGATACACTTACCATAATTTCTCTCATCACCTTGTTGGAAAGTTCCTTCCAATCTCATTGATTTCATAATTAACTGAAAGAATCTGGCATTCAGATTTATATTCACCATTAAATATACACATTTTTAATTTTGGGGTTCAGCAGAAGGATCAAATTAAGTAGAAGCTCTGATTACAATAATGAAATGCAAATATAAAGACTTTTAAAAAATCACACTCAAAAAATATCAGAATGTTCCAAAAAGTTTAAGCCAGAACTAGCGCTTTTTTTCCTTTCTAAAAATAGTTATCTGAACACACATTAACAACATCAATTAGAACTGCAGTAAGATCATATTTAGTCATTTGATTGTTTTAGTTAATTTAAGCTCACATTTCAGATCATGAAAAATGTTATACATGTAGCTTAGTACAAATATCACCCTTGGCATGCAGTCACGGAAATATTTCTCTTTTTTGTCTATGATGCCCTTGTATTGCCTTCCATAGCATCTATTTTAAGTCAGTATCAGAGGTAGAATATTCAACTATTAGGGTTTTGAATGTGGCTTTCCTTGGCTTTTGTGCTGAAACCAAACATACACAGTGGACTGGTGGGATAAGCTGAAGTCAAACAGTAAACTTCTCTTCCATGAAACATTTTTCAAACACTGAATGTTTTCCACACACTTGCAATATATAGAACAGAAGAGGCTCATGTGGAATCTTGGATCAAAGCCTTTATGGTAGAAATTTAGAAAACTATCATTGTTCTGAACTTTGATTTTCTATATAAAGGTTTTCCTATTTTCTTTTAGTTCAGAAATAAACCTTGAGAAACACTGTAAATATTTATCAAAGAATGACAATTTAAACTTTGTTTACATTACATACATGTATGTTTACTTTACAAAATACATATTTTCTTACTACTTTCTTTTTTTCATTCTATAATAAATAAATAGGAAGCTCCACCAAACAAGAGTAGGAAAGTAAATGTTAAGAGAAATCTTTTGAAATAAATCCTATTCTTTCTTTTCCTTCCATTTCTCTTGCTGACTTCAAACTGAAGGTTTCAAGACATACTCACTCCCTTTTTGTGGAATGAATTTTTACTCTGAACTTTAATCCCTTGTGCTCCTCTCTTGATGGACCTTTTACCCTTCTGAGTAACATGGTTTTTAGGGGACTGGACAGTGTCTTGCAGGCTGTGGCCTATTTTATAATGTCATTTAGTGTAACTAGTCCTCAAAAGCCTTTTAAGTGTTTTCTTCTCCAGGTTTTCCTAGGATACCACCTTATCTTCAAAAAGGTTTTGGTCCTAAGCGCTCACTGGTGGTCCATGACCACTAAATACAGTATTCTCATAGCAGAGTGATGAAGAGCAGTTATAGGAGGCTGCTCTTCCTTAGACATGTGCACCAGAAATACAAAATAAAGGCCCGTTTAAACAAGAAAGATTGCGCGGAAAATAAAATCTTCAAATGGGCACATTGCAGTTTTCTTATATGCCTTCAAAAGTCAGATCTGGTATTAAAAATTCTTACAAAAGTTGATGACAGTACATTAGGGCTCCAGTGCCTGTCCTTTAACTCAGAAATCAGTTAGAGTCTGGCAAAATCTATTCCAATAAATTCTTGATCTCCAGAATAGCATAACCCCATGAAAACAGTTCCCAGGAATACTATCTTGCCAAATTTAACTCACAAATCATGCATAGAAATTGTTTTGGCGAGAATGTTGCCTGCACTAGAAGCACAAACACAGTGTAGTGAACAGAACTAAATCAGAACATGAAGAAAACCCCTACACTACAAAATATGAAGCTTTTGAACAACTATATTTAGATTCAATTCAGTATGTAAAGATCTTCTAATATACTTATTTGCCTAATATATAAGGTACTATCAATGTTGATGGTTTTCCATTGCTTCTCCTGTAGCTATGTGTGTGTCAAAAATTCATACTAAACTTGTTTGGAAGTGAAAAATATTCTTTTCACAACACTCACAAAATCATTAACCTTTTACCTCCATGTCCTGGTTTCAGCCAAACCACGACACTCCACCAAATTCAAACTATAGTTTTCTTCCCACCTATATGAGCCAAAAGACCAGAAAGGGGACTGAATATAAGATTTTGAGACATCCACATAAAGGCTTTTAAGGAGTTGATAGTTGCACTTTAGAGTAACATATTTATAAGGATAACTAACCTGCATAGTTTAGAAGAACACTTTAAACTATAACACTTTGCACTTTCTGAAAAATATTAATAATGTAACTTTGGATTGGTAATCCAATTTAAATTTTATGTATACACATAACAGTCCACAGTTATAGTAGAAAAACTTCAAATTCAGAATGACATTTCAGAAGGTGTTCTTGGGTGATCAGGAAACACAAAGCTATAGATAAAATGAACAGGGCTTCCAGACATAATTCAAGGAGTGAAAATGTGTGTTATATACAAGCAAGGAAAGATAATACCTCTCATTTCATTTGCTTAGCTCTTAATTCAATCCAGATGTTATTAGAGGAATCAAGATGGCTAAAGCCCACCCTATGTGCATGACAGGCTTGAACACCGAATCTTTACCCAGCTCTGAAATGCGTGAGCAGTGTGTCAATCAGCACTGCAAAGTTTTGTCATTTTACTCTAGTAAAAAACATTCTGTGAAATATTTCTCTGCTACTTTTAGTATAAAGTGTTTCCTATAGTTATTTTGGCTAATGGGCATCTGTGATTCATGTCAGCCAAGCTGAGAAGTGGAGAGACATCTGTTTCATTTAGCAATTTTATTGCACAAAATGATCAGCTGTGAAGATGTGGTTTTGTTTTCATATCTGTCACTGATATTTTGCAAACTCTTGTTTCAGTGAATTTCTTGCTGTTCTTCCACAGAAATACTTGCCTTTTCAGCTGTCAGTGGTATATGTACTTTATATATAATTTTTCTCACTGTATAGAAAATCAGAATGTCTGTTGTTTTTATTTTATATAGCCCAGTTTTATCATACAGTAATTGCAATTACTGTGAAAGACAGTTTTGCATATTTGGTCATCTATCTAAACTGGTTGAACAAACCTTTAAATTGAGAAGGATTTCATACAAATGAAAAAGGAAGGTATTCCTAAACAGAAGATAATTAATATTTAGAGAGAGTAACAAAATAGAATGTTATGTGAATACTCAAAAAAGAAACTGAGTTACCAACCCAAGACAGAGAGAAAAACAGGTTTTAAAAGATGGATTTCTTTTTTCTTCAATCACAATAAAAACAGAGTTAATTAATATATATTACCTTGTTCTTTAAAATAAAGGCAACCATAAATTATATGAGTTAATGAAAGGATGTCACAATCAAATTCAGCTCAATATCTTTTTAGATCTGTAAAATATCTTTGTAAAACATCTTTGTAAAACATCTTTTGGAAGACTTTAGATGAACAACATAATAATTCTGCTTTAAAAATTACTTGAAAACTACAGCATGGGATTTCTACATTAATTGACTTCCAATTATTCAAATCAAACCTGCCACTTACAGGAGTACGGGTTCCACCCCCCCCCCATGAATTCCACCCAAGTCTGAAATCTCCTAATTGACTATAAAGGTTGTGGACTTTTTTCTAATAGCATACAAAGTGTTAATCCTATTTTCACCAAAAAGCCAGAAGATGCTACTGTGAAAAACAGAGAGCAGATTAGGTTAGTCAGACCCATTTTATCATACAAACTACTTCTGGAATTATGACAATGCCAGATAAAGACTTTAAGATTTTTCACACCTATTTCTATTTGAATTTCAGATTCAGAAATGCCTCCATGAATTTTCAGTGAATGGTGTTCAGATAACTACGGACCAGAATATGACTGTATTAACAAACGAGCCTTTAGTTTGAATTCTTACTGTAGGCATTAATGCAGTCCAAGTTATTTTTTTATCTTAATTTAATATGCTATAATGTATAGGAGTCTTTCCAATACAGTTTACAGTTTTTTGTAGTCTTTACCAAGTGACAGGCTATTCCAACATTACCTCACTAAACACATTTTTACTCTCCTACTTTATAATAGTAATTTTTATTTGTATAATCTAGAAAATGTTTTTTCTACTTTCTTCTGCAATATATTTGTCAACATTTCAATTTAATCCAAGTATCACAGTAACAATGAGATTTCAGTACACTCCTGAATTACTCTATCCTTTAGATTTTATTCAAATAAGTCCTGGATTTCTCCTAATTCTGAGGACAAATTTCAGGGAAAATTGTAACCTATTAGCTCTTTTCTAAATAATCATATTAGCCATGTGATGCCAAAATACACCTGTGGAAGCATTCACAATTTCACTCTAAGTTTTCTAGAGCACATATAACATTACGACCTTCACTGGATACTTTGTAGAATAATAATGATCGTCTCTGTAAACATAATCACAACACTGGGCAGATTTGACCTGAAATCAGTAGAGAATAATTGATATAGAACTCCCCAAATGGAGATATTTATTTTAAGCATCATGAACTGAACTATTAAATGATGTTTAACATTAGCTGCACTTAATTCTGAAAGATTTTCAGACTAGCTCATGTCCTGTGCAGTATTCTCTTAGTTGCTAGATTTAACTGCCATGCCAAATTTTACTCACCAAAGAGATTCACTTATTTGCATTTATCTTCAAGGTAACATTTGAAACAACTCTCTTCAGCGATGCAAGAATTTGCACTAAGTTATAATGAGATGTCACACATTTAATTTTCTCAGTCAGTTATATTGTTAGTTTGCCAGTCCTGTGCCATTGTGTGTTATTTAGAAGAGGAGACAGGTGGAAGAGAAAGCGGCACATATCAAAAAGAAAATCTTGTGAGACTGGGAAAGATAAAGGGAGAGCAAACTAAAATGGATGCATAACAAGTAATGCAAGATGAGGAGTGCTCTGAAATTCTTTTGCTTGCTGAGAAGCAGCAACAAACAGAAATGAAAAACTCCAGTCTGCAGTGCATTTTCAGATCATATTAGTTTACTTTAACTTGATTCATTATCCAAAGGAAAGGTAAAAATCATTGTTACCATTTCTATTGAGAAAGATTATAGTAGCTCCTTGCTGTTCAAGACTTTTCTTTGTTCCTACCAATGTTTTAAAATGGTAAGAGATAAATTAAAATTAATAATATTTTTAGGATTCCTTTACACATCCCTGGTGAAGCAATGTCTATCTCAGTATTAGAAATATTATTTTCCCAGCTCCCTACAACCTTCATTACCAAGGGATATCATCTGCAAGATTCGCAATTTCCACAAACTAATCATAAAGCAAAGGTATTTTTCCATCACTAGACTTCCATCTTTTCCCCATTATTGTAGCGTATTCTAAAGGGAGGATTCACAATCTGGAGAAGGTAGATGGTCCTGTCACCGACAAAATCTTCTAGGATTTCAGCTGAGAAAGGCAGTTTCTTTTTTTATGACACATCATATGAGCAACAGAGAGTCTTACACAGATGCACTGAGTCAACATGCCAATAACCGAACTCCCTCCTCAAACCAAGGTCTTTAGTTGATGTTCAGAGAGCTAGAACAAGAAAGTTTCGGCTTCATTAGACTGTTGCAGCTTCCACTCCAGACGACACACAAGCATTAGGCTAACATGAACTAGAGACTAATTGAATTTCATACACCAAAGAGTTCTTGCATGAGACAATATGCATGTTCTCTTCCAATTTTAATGTAATAAATACAGTTTGTACATCAGGTGAAGATAGAAAGTAGAGAACTGTCAGTGAAACTCAAGTGACCTTGCTTTCTGGCGGCTTGGGGTAATACCTCCTGTAGATGACTGGGTATGAATAAGCAGAAGAGAATTCCTGTGTTAAAGGGGAAAAAAAAATAATCCTGACTTATGTCTGCTGTTCAGGTTCCCATTCATTAAAAAAGTGGACTAAACGAAGAAACATTCTTTGGTCCTCCTTCTACTCAGCTTGATGTGGCACAAGCCTATATTTCTACTTCCATGAGTAGTCTCTGTACACTAACCTATGGTGTCAGGATAGAAATATGTCTGATAAGATTTTCCTCAGACTTGGTTTTGGGTTTTTGGGTTTTTTTTACCATACATATTTTTTATGTTTTACGTTGTTTGGCTGATTCTGGACTAAAATAAAAATCTGTATTAAATATTGTATAAAGGATTAAGTAGTTTCCAGAACAAGCTCTCTAATCCAGCAAGGAATGGCCTAGGAAGTCTAATATGCTAAAACAACACATACCTTTCATTTACTGAATTCAGAACAGCTTTTATGTATTTGAAAGCTTTGGGGGTTTTTGTGTTAAGTTTTGGTTTTTTTAAAGAAGAAGTCACCACTAATCCTCATGCTCTCTGCATTAATGACAACAAAGAGGTAATTAAGAAGCAATTTTAGGTAATTTTTTGTTGTTGTTAAGAATAATTTTTTTATTATAGCTTATATATGTTTTCCTGAAGTACCCTAGTTATTAACAAAATAACCATTAAAACAGCATTAGTTTTTATATATCCTAATGTACAATTTGCACTATACATAAAAAGCATTGCATTAATTTTTTTAAACAAATGCAGAACACCATTAAGAATAATGATGCTTAATTCATTTCGTCTATTGCTGGAGGCCATTTAAAAACACGTTGAACAAGATTGTCTTTGTTTCCATTTGAAATCACTGTAACATGTAAATTAGTAAGAGCTGTGAAGACTTTCTACCTTTATTATGTGTGCATTTTCTCCTCAAGAATATTCTAAAGTATATGTATCTTTGGAAGAGGTATACTTTGGGGCAACAATAAATATACCACAGAGAACTGAAAGACAATGTCTGTCAACCCAGGAAGTGGAAAATGTCAGGTAAGGTGGAGAGTATATATCAGAATTAAGGAATAAAAAACATTAAGGGGATATTTTAATAATTTCCAAAACAGTAATATCTAGGATAATATATTATTATTGTTAAATTTAATCCCGAGGAAGGGAAGAGAGGGAAAGAGAGCAGACATATTTTTCATATGTCTCAGGAAACTACTGATGCATCTGAACTGATGCTATATCTAATATTATAAGATTTCAAACAAAGAGGGACAAAGATGTCTTGGATCAATCCTAGCTTCATTTATATCACAGTAAGATCAGTGGGGCTATTCATGTAATAGATGCATAGTCCAGGAGAGATGTATTGATATTTTATAACTGTACAAGAGGAGTCAAGTTATTAAAGGTAGACCTGTGAGAGAAGAGAGGTGGGATACATATAAACCCTTAAATGCAACTCACATGTTTATTTACCTATCAATATTTTTTCTCCATTTAGTCAATTATGAAATCATTATTCCAGAGAATTCTCAAGAAAAATCCCATCTATATACCAATTACTAAGTAAAGAAGTTATAGTTCAAATCATTATATAAAAATTACATTACAGAACGGTTGATGTTGGCAGGGACCTCTGAAGGTCACCTTGTCCGAGCCACCCCTGCTCAAGCAAGGCCATCTACAGCCAGTTGCTCAGGACCATGTCTAGACAGCTTTTGAGCTTTTGAGTATCTCCAAGGATGGAGACTCCACAACCTGTCTGCACAACCTGTGCCAGTGCTCAGTCACCCTCACAGCATAAAAGTGTTTTCTGATGTTCAGAGGGAACCTCCTGGGGTTCACTTTGTGCCCATTGCCTCTGGGCCTGTCACTGGGCACCACTGAAAAGAGCCCGGCTCTGCCCTCTTTGCACCCTCCCTTCAGGTATTTATATACATTGATGAGATCCCCCCTGAGCCTTCTCTCAGCTTCTAGGGTAAAGAGTTCCAGCTCTCTCAGCTTTTCCTCATACGTGAGGTGCTCCAGTCCCTTCATCATCCTTACGGCCCATTTGCTGGACTCTCTCCACTATGCCCAGGTCTCTCTCGTACTGGGGTGCCCAGGACTGGACACAGCACTCCAGGTGTGGCCTCACCAGTGCTGAGAAGAGGGGAACGATTTCCTCCCTTGACCTGCTAACAATACTTTGCCTCATGCAGCTCAGGATACCTTTAGCCTTCTTTGCGGCAAGGGCACATTGCTGTCTCATGTGGTCCAGCAGAACCACCAGGCTCATTCCAGTTGGTCAACCCTCAGCATATACTGGTGCCTGGGGTTGTTCCTTCCCAGGTGCAGGACTTTTCACTTCACCTTGTTGAACTTCATGAGGTTCCTGTCAGCCCATCTCTCCAGCCTGTTGAGGTCCCTCTGGATGGCAGCATGACCCATCAGTCACTCCTCCCAGTTCTGTGTCATCTGCAAACTGGCTGAGGCTACACTCTGCCCCATCATCCCGATCATTAATGAAAATATTAAACGAGTATGTACCCAATATTGATCCCTGGGATATATCACTTGCTACTGGCCTCCAACTAGACTTTGTGTTGCTGATCAGCACCCTCTGGACCCGGCCATTAAGCCAGTTTTCAGTCCACCTCACAGTCTGCTTTTCCAGCCCATACATCAACAACTTCTGTATGAGTAGCTTACGGGACATAGTCTCAAAGGCCTTACTGAAGTCCAGGTAGACAATATCCACTGCTCTCCCTTCATCTACCAGGCCAGTCACTTCATCACAGAAGGTTGGTCAAGCATGACTCGCCCTTGGTGAAGCCATGCTGACTACTTTTGATAATTTTCTCATCTTTAATGTGCCTGGAAGTGGTTTCCAGGATTAGCTGCTCAATCACCTTCCCAGTGATTAATGTGAGGCTGACTGACCTATAGTTCCCTACGTCCTCCTTCTTGTTCTTCTTGAAGATGGGCGTGGTGCTTTCCTTCAGTATTCGGGTACTTTTCCCAGTCACCATGATCAGTCAAATATTATTGACTGGCCTCGCAATGAATCTGCCAGCTCCCTCAGCACTCACTCATGGGTGCATCCTATCAGGGCCCATGGACTTCTGGAGGTCCAGTTTGCTCAGGTATTCCCTGGCCCGATCCTGTTCCACCAAGGATACATATTCCTTGCTCCAACATTTCTCTGTGGTCTCTGGGACCTGCAGTTCCTGAAGGCTGGTCTTGCTAGTAAAGACTGAGGCAAAGGCGGCATTCAGTACTTCCATCTTTTTCATGTCCTGTGTAGCCAGGTCCTCTGTTTCATTGAGCAATGGGCCCACATTTCCCCTAGTCTTTGTTTTCTCTCCTGCGTACTTCTGGAAGCCCTTCTTTTTGTCTTTGACATCCCTGGCCAGATTCAATTCCACTGGGGCTTTAGCTTTCCTAACTTCATCCCTGGAAGCTTGGCCAATGTTTCTGTATTCCTCCCACGTTATCTGTCCTTGCTTCCACCCTCTGTATGCTTCCTTTAGAAGGCATCATCCACTTTTTCTTCCTTGTCAGGTGGCCTGTGGTAGACACCTACTATAATGTTCCTTTTGCCTGTTCTCTCTTTAATCCTAACTCTCTGTTGGCTCCTCTTCCATCCCTAAGCAGAGCTCCACACACTCTAGATGCTCTCTCACATAAAGAGGAACTCCCTCTCCTTGTCTTCCCTTCCTGTCCTTCTTAAAAAGCCTGTATCCCTCAATTGCAACACTCCAATCATGGGAGCCATCCCACCACATCTCTGTAATCCCAACAAGATCACAGCCCTGCAACTATGTGCAGATCTCTAACTCGTATTTATTCTCCATACCACATGCATTAGTATACAGGCACTTAAGAGGGGAATCCCAGCATGTTGAGCTCCTGAAGAGGGTCTGGGGGATTTATCCACAATGGTGCCTTGTAGACATCTTGTTGGCACCTCAATTACATAGGGAATTACAATTACATAGTGAAATTTAACTGAATTTAATTGTGTTTGTATTAAGATTGGGTAGGTAGCTATAATTAAAATTTAAATTAAAACTTCTCCTACCAAAGCAGCCTATATAATTCCTCTATCAGGCTATAAAGTACCAAAATAACCAGATTTGGGTATAAATCTTGGCAGAAATCATACACAGCATTATACATTATGTGTGTAAACACACAAGACAGCATCATCAACCTGGAGAACTGTATTCCTCAACTACTTTTACTGGAGACAGAAAGCCCAACCTGACCTTCACTGCTACAAATTAAGAACTGTACTCCATAGTAATTACTTTCCCTTGCAATGTTAATTGCTGTTTTCAAAAATGTGTTCTGTGTACTACATCACTGATGAAAAATTATTTCTAATTTATGGGAACTCTGGTAATCAGCTGATAGGCCCAGTCAGTATTTCCATAAAGCTTCCATGACATTTGCTTGCATTTGTAAGACATCACAAGCACTCTTTACCTAATCTCCATTTTCCTAATTTCCTATAAAATATACTGTATTGGTTATGCTGTTGGTGCTTGGGTTTTCTTTGTGGTATGGGTTTTATTTATTTAATTTTTTTAAATCTCCTTGGTTTGGCATAAATTACTCCTTTATGATTTATACCAAAACCCGCTAATCATTTTCTTTTGTCTATAGAACCACAGAGAGCTTTTGCATTCTCTTTTTTTCCAGAATTAGGCCGGTTTCATGAGGCTTTATTTCTTGCCTTGTGCACTATTAGCTCCTACTTTCTTCTTTTGGCAGTAAAAAGAATTCTACACTATTCCCAGAAAACTTCCTAATTCTCTTTTATGGTACACAGTATTACATAGCACTTGAAATAGTATTCCTTGCTCCTTCAATGACTTTGTTTTCTGTAGCACATCATTATCCCTTCCTAGCAAATACATCCGTATTACTGAAATCTCTACCATTATTCTTAAATGATAAGCCTTGATTAATCCCATGCAGCTCTTTTCTGTGTCACACCACTCAGTAGTCCTCTAGCTATTACATTTATTTTACTTGGCTTTTACTAGACAACAGGCCACTCCTGACACATAGAGAATGGTCTGTCACATAACCTGACCTAACTAAAGATATAATTAAGCAATCAGTTTCCTTATCTTCCAACTATATTATTTATATAGCAGACTCATTATCCTTTTTGAATGACCTAAGACACCCTCCTGATTGCTAAAGGTATCTCTAAGTCCTCTGAGGAATCCTCTGTGGAGCTTGCAATCTCAGTAGCATCACTGTGTAAAAATGTGGCCATATTCCCACAAAGTATTTCTTACAAGTGACAGATATTTTTTAAGTACAAAAGGAGTGGAGAGTTCTGTGAAATTTTGCAAGTGAAAAAATTAATTTACAAAAGTCCTATATATTTCCTGGCTCTGTCCTGTCATAGGTGTATTTATCTTCTATTTGGCTATATCCAGTTAGCCTCTCCTGAAGCTCATATATTCTATTTGTCACATTAATTTAGCGTTTCATAAGTCCCTCCACTTCATTAAAAGTTTTCCAAAATTTTACTAACATGGACTGGAACACTGCATTATCCTATCTATCTTTTCTGTTTCCTTCCTCAAAATGGATTGTTTCATGACATTTCTTTAAATTCCTACTCTATAAAACATAAAATTTATATAGAACTCTCATTTTTTCTCCCTGTTTACTTCACCTCTTACACAATCGCAATAGTAATTTTTCTCACTGTCAAAATATAAAATATCAATATAATTTTTATCATTTAAGCTAGATAATTTATAACCATGATTGCCTAGGTAGTAATAGTTGTTAATTATTATATTCAATCCAAAATAATATTTCTTAAATATTTCTACTGCCTCAAGATCCCATTTGTAATGGAATTAGCAATCATAAACATGGAGACCCAGAAATTTGAATTTATGCATATTTTACATCAAATACCATACCTCAAAAAAGGATATGCAAAAGTTCTCTTTGGAAGATGGGGTTCTTAATATAGAAGGAAGAAATCTTTATTACTACTTCATGTCTCTGCATATCAAGTATAATTTATTCTACTAATCACTACATTGCAGCATATGTACTCCTAAATTATATGTAATTACAAAAAACTATCAAAACTTTTTAGGAAGAAAACCCAGAAAAAATATTTTCATAACATAAAGCAGTTTCTAAAGTAAATGGGAGAAAAGAGAGGTTGCTACTTTACTTAGCTGGTTTTGGATGAGGAAGAGACAAAGTATTCTGCATGACCATCTCTACTGTATCACACAGCCACTTTACAAAATACTCACAATGGCAATCTTCCAAGTTCTTCTACAAAGTAGGTTTTTTTCAGTTTGGGGTTTTTTTTGCTACCACAATTTCACCCTAAAATATTTCAAATCATCAAGTCCAAACTCTCTTTCAAACCCTCTTGTCTTAATGTGCTGGTTTTGCCTGGGGTAGAGTTAATTTTCTTCATCGTAGCTACTATGGGGCTATGTTTTGGATTTGTGCCGAAAACAGTGTTGATAACAGAGGGGTGTTTTCGTTACTGCTGAGTGGTGCTTACACAGAGCTAAGGGCTGTTCTGCTTCCCACCCCACCCCACCAGCGAGGAGGCTGCGGGAGCACAAGGAGTTGGAGGGGACACAGTCGGGACAGCTGACCCCGACTGACCCCAGGGATATTCCAGACCATAGGACGTCATGCTCAGTGTATAAAGCTGGGGGGAAGAAGAAGGAAGGAGGGGACGTTCGGACTGATGGCGTTTTGTCTTCCCAAGTAACCATTATGCGTGCTGGAGCCCTGCTTTCCTGGAGATGGCTGAACACCTGCCTGCCAATGGCAAGTGCTGAATGAATTCTTTGTTTTGCTTTGCTTATGTGTGTGGCTTTTGCTTTACCTATTAAACTGTCTGTATCTCACCCCACGAGTTTTCTCACTTTTACCCTTCCAATTCTCTCCCTCATCCCACCAGGGGGGAGTGAGCGAGTGGCTGGGTGGGGCTTAGTTGCTGGCTGGGGTTAAACCACAACATTTAATAAATGGCATTTGTTTGAGAATTACTAAGAAAGGACAACCACTCTTTGAGCAATAAACATAAATCAGAAAGCACCAAAATTTTGGCAATGAAGGACAGTAAGATTACTCTCAACTTTACATCAAGAGGAAACTTAATATGTTCATGTCTTCCCACCACTGCTTTGAGATATATATGTAGGCAAGTTGAAAGGAAAGGCAGGTTTGAAGGAATAAAAGATCAGAAGCAGAGAGGGCACCTACACTTTTGCCTAAATAAAAATGACTCCAGAAAAGTTAATTCAGTGTGGGTCTGCATCGCATGTAAAACAATAATGCTAAATCCAGGTAGCATAACTGGACTGAAGACCATAGGTGTCAGAAATAGAAGAAAGGCACAGAGTATCAGTGTGAGCCAACATGAAAGAGCAAGGCTTTTCTACAACTAGGAAAAGGGGAACAGAAGAGTTGAACAGAATTGCAATTGAGCACTGAGGTTTTCTTCAGTTTTTACATGTTCTTGGAATTATCCAGAAATTTTTCCCACAGAAATTTTGTGTGCCCAGCCACCCGAGTCTTACAGTGCAGGCAGTAATCTTTGCAACTACATATTTTTCAAAAGTACAATATCATGAATATCCCAGAACATAAAGTTCCTTCTTTCAGCTCATATTTTCCATCTAGATACTTGCATACATTCTGTTTCGACATGCCTTTTAGCATGCTAAGCCACCTAACTATTCATTAATGCCTTTCTACGTTGTTAGGTGTGATTCAGACATTTAAGGTACCTCACACCTGCATTTCAGCTAACTGGATGGTCTGTGAATTGGATCTTTGAAATGAAGACAAGACAGCTTCTGTTCTCAGACTTGAAGAGTGTATGAACTCATCCATGGTTGCACATTTAGAATTGCTATGGACCAAAATATTGTCAAATTAGAGGGCATTTTTTTCCCCTCAGTGATCCAGCCCTTCTTTAACACTCTCAAGTAAATAGCTATTAAAAGACTCAGGAAACAGAAATAATTTAGTTTGAGGAATTAACACTGATGAGTTGGACAATGATGTTTGTTTTTGCCTGCAAACAAATCCTACTCTGTCTGCCAGGGACTTCTGATACATTGACTGTAGAGTACTTGCTGCCTCAAAACAGAAGGCATTGGAGGGTTTGAAAGAACTTGCTATTACAGCCTTTTTGGTTCCACTTATTTTTAATTATCTTTAAAGACAAAAACACTCATAAATATAAGGAAAATATTCCAGCAGGAAGACATTTTAAAAGGGTAAACATCAACTTTTAATTTCTTAGAACTCTCTCCCTCATGGGTATTTTGTTGCAAGTCACCGATTTTCCCTCAGTACTACCGCCGGCTCTTCCTTGCTATCTGTGTATATAGGATATTTAAAAGGTCATCTGCATCTGATTTAAACAAAAAAAAACACCACAAGAGAGGAAAAAAAAAAGTCCCTAAAGCATCAGCCTTTGAATTGCTGTTGAAACTATTGGCTATTTATACATTTATCATTTCAAACAAAGTGTAGGTCAAACATTTCTAAAGCTCCCTTTTCTATTATTTTTTTTAATTCCTTCAGTGAATGAATGTACTGTGATGAAGTGCGCTCTACTTTTCCTGAGCTATGGCTTTGAATACAAACTGTTTCAGTTTTATCAGTTCTTTCTTTTTTGGAATATCTTTTTGTGACAAACAGATACAATTTTAAAATTGAAAGAGAAATTGAACTGAAAGGAACTGGAGAGTTCAGACTAAACTACTTACCTGCTTCTTATATTATTTTGAAGCATTATGCCTTTTTAAGTGCAATGCATAATCAGGTACAAACTCTGAGTTTGGAAACCATGCAAGAGAACTACAGGTCTTCTGCATGAAGGCAGGAAAATGCCTCTTACTGGGGATTGTATACTTGCTGAAGGGATGCCCATAACTTTGATGATCTTCCCTCTAAATCTTCCCAACAACTGATCGACACTACTGCACTTTGTGCTTGCACAGAACGGCATTGTCTCTTTTAGAAATTAGTTACAAAATGGCAGATCACTTCTATTGGGATTATTAGGAAAAAAAAAAGTCAAACATTTTAAAAATAGTTTTCTCAGAGACTAAGAAAGGCAGTGGCAGGAAACTGACCCCAGTGACTAGTAGGACCATACTGACCACTCAGTCTCTTTGTCACTTAACTTCTCATCAAATTGATAAATGGCTTGCACTCAAATATCAATGTGTAAAAAAAGTAAAATGGAGAAGTTTAATAATCTTCTTCACTCTTCTATCAAAACTAGCAAGTTTTCATTAAACCATTCATACATTCCCAGTGGCTTGCGTTTACCATACTACCTTGTAGCTCTGAATGCCATTAGGCGTAGCTTCAAGTTACTTGACAGAAAAACAGTATTCAGCTACTAGTCCCTGCTCACATTTGCATTAGTTTTTGAGTAGATTTGAAAAGTATTTGCATAAGGGGTAAGCACATGAAAGCAATTAGATGGATATAGAAAATCACAAAGCAAAACCTCCACACTGTTTTGAAACTGGTATTT
Organism: Buteo buteo; assembly: GCF_964188355.1. Lineage (NCBI taxonomy): Eukaryota > Metazoa > Chordata > Aves > Accipitriformes > Accipitridae > Buteo > Buteo buteo. The sequence goes on along the minus strand of NC_134190.1, from coordinate 20,479,022 downwards.
GTGAAGCATTCACAGCAGATTAAAATTAAGTATGAGCATAGTGTATGATTACACAATACTGAGATCTATTGACACATGGAAAAGGAAATCACAAAAACCTGTTTTAACATACATGAGCTAAATATGTTATCATGTAGGATGCAGGTGCCCAGGTGTCGGCCATCGTGGGCTGCAGGGGCGGCCGCCTCTGTGAGGAGAGACTGGGGGCTGCCCCGGGCCAGACCGGCCCCAGCCGGTTCCCGCCGGTTCCCGCCGGCTCCAGCGGCCCCACCGCCGGGCACAGCTGAGCCCCTCAGCCTCGGGGAAAGCCTGGGGAAGAAAGGGCAAAAGGCTGCCCATGACACGTGATAGCAAATGGGAAATACATTTTAATGCTTTACCTCAGAAGTTAAACATACCAGTAGTAGTACGTAAAAGCTGTGCTTGAAACAGAAAGCTTTTACATGCCTGCGAAGGGTCATTTTGGTCAGGAAGAACTAGAAAGTTCAATTCTTTTTCAACTGATTAATAACTCATACTGTTCAGCAGAATTTAATGTTTCAAGACCTATTTCAATGAGCAGCTTCCTCTACTTTGCACCTCCTACAAGAAATGGCATGCAGTTTAATTTGTTTTCGTTAAGGGGAAAAAAAGAATGATGATTAAAACCACCTCATGTTTTTCAGGCTCTATTGCAGCTTCCACGCTTTGAATTTCAATTAAAGACCATTAACAGTGTTAAACATATGTTTAATACTGTTAAACTTATTAAATATAATACTTATGGTCCTACAGAAGCCAAGTAGAAACAAAAACAGACTATCAAATTGGTATTTGTTTGAAAGCTGAGCAAATATAACTTCTAGAGATAATATCCCACTTCATTTACTTTAACTTTTCCAGTTATCATGACTTTTAAAATTATGCAAAGTATGCCGTAAAAAAAAAACTGTAAAAAAACTATAAAACTGTACCTATAGAAGTGAAAATGGTCCTGGTCTAAGCTTAGTGTTTAGTTTCAAGCTATTGTCTTGAAGCACATTTACATGTGTCTACCTAAGACATAGATAGATATGTCTACCTAAGCAATTTAGTGTCTTACTGTTCTTTTTAATGTGGTTTGACTTGCTCCTCTATTTGGAGTCTTGTAGTCTCAGAGAGTGGTTTCTGTCTTCTTGGGACCATGGATCACTTTGTTCACCAGGGCATCACTTGCCACGTGACTCAAGGTCCTCTGGCAATTAGCTATGTATGGATACGTGATGTGAGCCTGGAACTGGCACAGACTTCCTTGCCAGTGAAGATCTGACGCAGGTACAAACCTGGAAGCATGGTGCTTCCCCTCTTTTCACCATACCGGTTGGTAAAGAAGACATACTCATTTGATTACAACTAGATTAGCACCGTCAGCCAGGCAGTTTTTCCCTAGCAGCACCTGTACAGGCATTGGCATGCTCTGAGCTCTTTCTCTTGTGTCCAACTCATACAGTAACAAAAATATAGGACACGCTCCCTTTCAGTTCTGTCAAACCAGATCTTCTCTCCTAAGCTAGAGTTTGAATGACACCACTGTTAGTTAGGCTACTTTTTCATCTTTTTAGGTCTTTTGGTTTCATTTTGCTTGCCTATATCTTTCCTTCCTTCCTTCCTTTCCTCCCTCCCTCCTTTCTTTCTTTCTGACCAATGTATACTGTATCTCCTTTAATACCTCACTTGGCAGTTTGAGCAACCAGCATCTGATGAGGCCCCACTGGTTTTATGAAACATGTCTCTTGCAGTGCTATGTGGTTCTGGTTGGACGAACAGTCCTATTGACTACCATTTTAGAGAAAAAGCACAATCCCAAAGCAGTCTGCCTGTTTGGTCTTTAAGGACAGATTTTAAGCAGAGAGGCATTCAATGCATCCAGCATTTCTCCTTAACAGAACAAATACTGACACTGAACTCCCCATGAAGGGCAAAACTGCCTTGGAACATCTACCCTCAGCTCTGCTGGATGTGGCCTGCACTCCTAAAAAGGAGTCTAAAAGGACAGTAATCCATTCCAGTACTATTTCACTGTGAAGCACTGAAGTTTCACGGTAGGTCTGTGTTCTTCCTCAGCCTTTCCAAGATTTGCCAGTCTAAAGAAGCAACTGGGAATGCTCACTTAGGTCTTTCATTTACAGTGCCTGGCACATCTGAGCAAAATGGCCATCAGATAATTTACACTGGGGATCATCCCCTTAAGCAGTTGGGTTGAGCATGCTCTCAGTATGCCCTACCCAAATGTCTTAACCCCTTTTCTCTTGTTACCTGACAACACTTATAAGAAACTCATACACACAGACATCTGGGGATCCACAGCCTTTGAACAAATATATCTGGCTCTGGATTCAGGCACATGACAACTGTCGCTTCTTTGATCTTCACTAAAAGACTGGTAGATACTACAAAGCCTTCACATTTCTCAACAACTGTCTGTTAATTCTGTGCTGTGTCATCCAGCAAAACGCAGTGTCTTGTAGGGATACATCCAGTACAGTAGCTAACTAATTCATTCTTTATGGGAATAAAAACTTACTATTCAGCCAGGTTAGCTCTTTACCACCAATACCTTTTGCAGATGTTTAATGAAACAAGAAGTCAGACTCCAACATACACTGAGGTTTCCAAAGGAACAGTCCTTTTGCAAACAGAAAATATAAACCCTCTGCATGTTTCAATTTAGAGTAAATCATTAATCTAACCAGTTATAGTCATAAACTCCATACTAGCTGGATCCCAACAGAGTTTGAGAAAGAATTTCATCTCAGCACTCACTGAAAATCAATCAGCCTCCAGGTCAATCTTACAGGAAGCTGTTGATGCCTCTGCTGTTATGGAAAAACAATGGTTGCACCATGTGTTTTGAGAAGCCATCATAGTTCCTGTGTTCTGGACTGCAAGAAGAGGTAGAGAAGAACCAGTCCTTGAAAAAGAAAAGAAATTGAAACATATTTCACTCTGACACTCTTGCCCTGTGCTGAAATATCTAGGACCCCACACATGTACTCCCAAAAGCAAGCTTTCATATCCTTGACATAAATTAGTTCCTTAAATAACCCTCTTCACAGCCTATGTGTTAAGTCTGAGAAATAAATAAATTTCTAAATATCGTTGTCCAATTATTGATTCCACCACACTGCAGTATCTTCAATGAGATAAGATTTTTGAACACAGCTGTGAACAATTTGCTTTTTGCATCCAGTAGCGTTACACCAAAAAAATTCCAAGTGGAAACTGTTAAAGGACAAGCTGTCCTCTTTCTCCTTGGCAGCTGAGTCCTAGTAACAGCAGATCACAATTCATTTATTCAGTTTGCAGAATATCTTTCCTCCCTTTCCATTCTTCTTCATTGATCCCCATCACAAGAATCTGCTCTAGTTGAAAATTCAACCTCTACAGAACTTCAGTGCCACAGAGCTGATTTCCATCACCTGAAAAGGAGGCATTTTATGCTCAACCAGATCTTCATACCAAATATTAAGCCTGCATATGAGCACTTTCAGTTCAAAATCCTACTCCTTAGTTTCTCATGGCACCAAAGGTCTTCATAAAAAAAGAGCTATGGTAGAAACACTCTTCAGGAATCAAAATACAGAAGTTTTTGAAAGGATTTGGTAAGTCTTCATCTTACCACTACAACAGCATCACTTCATTGGGATCTTTTTTTGTGTGTGTCCTGCTTGATGGCAAACCCTTTGAAATCAAGACAACATGCTCTCTCTCCCAAACCAGTATTTTTGGTAGCTGCTTCATCAGAAAGAAAAGTCCATTCATAATTCCTGCCCAGGATGGTTTCTGGTTTTCATTTCCCCCAGGAAATTATTTTGTTTAATCTTTCCTTAAAACTGACCGTTTCTCTAACAGTGACAACTCTATGCACATCTGATCTTAGCTAATCTTTATCCTTTTACATTGACAGAACATGGACTTTCAGGAAAATGCATCTTTTTACCTCTGATGTTGCCAAATTCTGTGTAAAATATTTCTCATTGGAAAACAATACTAAGCAATACTAACAATACTAACCAATATGAAGGAATACTTGCAATACTAACTTAAAACTATATTTAATTCCAATACATATACATTTATCTAGACTTCAAGCAACATCTGAGGTTTCCCTACTTTAGATCTTTATGACTGGGTCGTAAGTTGTCCTGGGCTCCATTCACACTTTTGTTACACATTACACTTTTGCTGAGGTATCTAAAAGCAATATTACTTTTAGGATAGCTGTCTTTCAGACTTCATCAAGTTAAGGATGTGGGACCCTCCTTCAGGTACCAGTTCTGTAGTGTATCATCCACAGTGTCAATAGACACAGATAATTACTAAAAGGAAAAGATAGGTTACGAACCAGTAACTGTTGTTCTTGAAACTGTGTCATGTATGCATATGTTGCTAATATTCCAAGTCCTTTCCTCAGAATTCTGTCTGTGTTGGGGTTCTTGAACTGAGAGGAACTAAGTGAGGTTGACATGTTCTGTTCTTTACACCATCTGTTAGAATATAATTTTTAGATTTAAAAGAAAAATGTTTTTTTCTGGATGTACTCATGATAAATTGAAGTTTTTCAGAACAAGTTTGAAAATGCGTAATACTTTGTAATTGTATCACTTTATTTGAAAAATAATAAATGGGCCTTGAAACTATATACTAGCAAAAAGAAATAAAAATTATGAATCAGCTTTCTGTATGTTAAGAGAGAATAATAGAGCATACATAGACTTTCTGCACAGAAAAAGACATGAAGGAAGTATTGACCATAACTCTAACCCCAAATATGAATAAAATTATTTTTCTGATATGAGGTTGAAGGTTCTTTTTGAACATCCCTGCATCATTTCTCTGAAATTGGGAAAAGTACTTTGTCTCAGAATTAATGTCTTCTAGTATATTTTTGCAAAGATAGTTATATATGTAATACATATATATAAGTCTGGTTTCCCACACTGCTCTTTTTTATGGCTTCAACCTTCACTAGAAACTACAGTTGTAATTATTATTTGAGGTTTTCCTTATACAAAATTCACTTATGTCATTTTGATTTCTACCCTCAGGATGCTGTGTATTACATGAAGGAAAGGATGACCATCCTTCTTTCTTATAATAATAATAATAAATACTGACCTGAAGCATTCAGTCAATGTCCATAATCAGTCAATATGTACTTTACCACCATTTCACAAGCATGGTTGACTTAAACAAGGAACTCTTCAGCTGTTACTGGATTATGTATCCCATTCATTCATTGAACGTCATTTCCATTATATTATTCTAGTAGAACATTCTCAAGCTGACTTAAACAGTGAATAAATGAACGCATAAATTGCATTGTGAATTGTAGACACTGGTTTCAAGAGTAATGTGATATTCAACAGTTTTCAAACTCCCTTGACAGATATATAGATGCAGGATAAGAAACAAGAAAAAATATATCAATCATGAGCTCAGAAAGCAAGCAAATGTAAATCACAAATCCAGATGAATCTGGTAGCCTCAGTTTTGGAATTTCTGCTGATTCTTTCACTGGCACGTTTGTCTTCTAACTACTTTTGTCAATTTTAAAAATCACACAGTACTTATTTTTGACTGAAAACTCTCCATGACAAACATTCTCTCCTAGTCATTGACCACAAATCATTGAGTTCTAACTTGTGCTCTTACTATCTCATAAAATTTCCAAACACCACCTCCAAATATGTTGCAGAGAAATTAACAGAAAAGTGGCATTTTATGTCACCCATCTACTGAAATAATTTTGGCTTTGGATAAAATCAGATAAAAGGAAACATCCAGAAACGTTTTGACTATACAACTCAGGTGGCCTTTGGAAAGGTGAGTGCAACACCAGGGAAAAGAGATAGCTACTATAAAGTTTATGTACTATTATTTTAATAATTAATTCTTTTTTCTCTAATAATTTGAGAATTTGGACTATCAGACTGTTAAAACATTAACTAGAGTAACAATCAATTTTTAGCTCCACATATAATCTCTGTTTCATTTTGCTTCCTTTGTGTAAAACTCTCCCTGTGCAAATACAATGCTATGATACTCTTCCTTTTGCACGTGTTTTCTACACTTTTCCCAAAATTGTCAGAAAATTACTACAGGGCAACTTTATATACTCAGGTTAGTACTAAATTTGCTTTCCCAAGTTAACAAGCTTTTGCTCTAAGCAGAGCAAAAAAGGTGAAGGTGCAGTCTTAAATGCTAAAGTTTCTTCTCAGCTCTGTACTCTTTATTTGACTCTTTACTTATCTTTGCTTAGCACTTCCCATTTACAAATGCTTATTTTCTATCAACCAAAGTAGTTCCCTGTTTATCAACATCTCTCTCTCTCTTTTTCTAATGCAGATGAGTTAGCCTATAAAAATTTTAACCCTTTTTCCTCTAAAGAGTCTGCCTTCACTCTCACTATGTGATTTGAGATCATAAATATTCAAAACCAATGCAATAAAAGACAGTAATCAGCAGGTTTCTGAAGGAGCCTAAATAATTTGAAATTCAGGGTGCCCTGCAAAGCTATTTATTTCTTGGGACTTCTGGAAGTAATACATTTCCAAATACAATAGCATAGTGTTTTGATACAGTGACACTTCCCATTTTGTGGGCAAGGTCAATTTTCATAAGCTATCAGTCTGGCCTGGACTGAGGAACTGGCCTAAATACTTTGGAACATTTGGGAGGCATGATTTTACACTTGATAAGTGTATGAAATAGATATAGGAACTATTTACAAGGCTCTCAACATGCTTTGGAAATGGCTGTATCATTCAAATGTTAGTGCTAAGATTACAGACTCAAAGCAACAAATAAAAAGTGGAAACAAAAGGCAGTTAACTCATTCATAAGCTTGCAGTCTTAAATTGTTACTTAGTATTTAAATTTCTTAAATTTTAGTAAGCATTTCCTTTCTCAAACTCCCCAACATTCTTAATCCTTTCAAGAAACTTTTTATAATATAATAATCTCATGCACCAGTACATGCTGGGAATCAGCTGGCTGGAGAGCAGTTTTGCAGAGGGACCTTGGAGTCCTCATGGACAGCAAGCTGACTATGAGACAGCAATGTGTCCTTGTATCAAAGAAGGTCGTCAGCACCCTTGGGTCCGTTAGGAAAAACATCCCCAGAACATCAAGAGGGATGATCCTTCCTCTCTGCTCTGCTCTGGTAAGACACATCTGGAATGTTGTGTCCAGTTCTGGCTTCCCCAGTAGAAGAGATATGGAGCTACTGGAGAGAGTCCAGCAAAAGGCCAGATTAAGGGACTGGAGCGTTTTTCGTAAGAGGAGAGGCTGAGAGAGCTGAGACTGTTCAGCCTGGAGAAGAGAAGGCTCAGGAGGGACCTTGGTAATATATATAAATACTGGATGGAGAGGAGTGAGGGAGACAGAGCCAGTCTCTTTTCAGTGGTGGCCAGTGACAGCACAAGAGGCAACAGGCACGAACTGAAGTACAGGAAACTACCTTTGAATATAGGAACAAAGTTTTTATTGAGTGGGTGCTCAACCACTTGAACAGGTTTCCCAGAGAGATTGTGGAGTCTCCACCTTTGGAGATATTTAAAATCTGACTGGACATAGTCCTGAGCAAGCTCTAGCTGACATTGCTTTGAGCAGGGGGGTTGGGCTAGATAATCTCCAGAGGTGCCTTACAAGCTCAGTTCTTCTGTGATTCTGTGATTTTCAACAAGTCAGTATTTCTCTGCAATATTTTACAAGTTCAAAACCATGTAAAAAATGAAAATCTGGATTATAGAAAATGAAATTTCTGTGTTTACCAGCAACCATTTGTGCTAACTGGTACCCACTACTGCTGACACTAACTTCTGCTTTCAAGCAAATTACCATTTTGAGTTAATTCCTTGTACCTGTTTGAATATTATTGTGACATTATACATTATATATTTTTCAATAAATCCCATGGTAAAACATAAGCATTAGCTGAAAATAATTTAAAGGACACTTCAGGTGTGCTTTATGTATGCAGTTAGTATGCTACGCAGTCACATGTGCAGTTCTGCTGACTTCTATTGTAGTTCACTTCCTAACCATCTCATTTCTATCACACGGGTGTTAATGAATTTTACTCACTGCAGCTTATTGAGATTCAGGGAGAGTGAAAGAGGAAGAATATTTTTTCTTCAAAATAGGTTGCATTCTTCAAACATAAGCACAGAAAAAGAATGCATTATCTTGTATGAAACATGAAATATTCAAAGAGAAAGAGCTGAAACAGAATTTTATGATGAATTATAAAATATTATGTTTTGATACAGAAGAGATACTGAGTGGGCTGCTGGTAGGAGTGATGTTCTAAAGCAAACAAATTTGTCAAAGGTGTCTTCATTTGTTTCATTCAAATATTTCTGAATAACTGAATAACTAGCAACATTAATTTAGTGATTCTATCAGGACAAACTATATATATATATATATATTTTGCCTGGAAATCTGCTTCCTATGCATTAGAATAAAACATAGAAACTAGGGCTCTGTAGAAAAATAAGTAAACTTGACTATTATATAGAAAGCTTAATGAGAAACCTACCTTGCCTACATACTGATAATCAGATCCTGTGTATTCCTCTAAAAGAAAAAACTGGTTCCACATCCAGCCTCGTTTCTGGCGGTGAATTGCTTTTCCATCATTCCCTGATGCACGTCCTCCAAAGCTTTTGGGTCTGAGATCAGGAGTCCTTCTGAACAGCATTTCTGTATGGCAGGGATGTGGCAGCCACATCCAGAGCAGCAGAAGTAATAGGACTTGCTGTATTGTCATAGTTCTCCACTGCTGATGCTCTTCAAGCTGGTCAGCGATGGTGTCTACAGTTTTGTTTTTCTTGACTTGCTTTTTATGTCTCTAGTTGCTGATGCAGCCAAGCAGTTTCCAGCAACTCATCTCTGAACTGTGCGTAGTAACCAAATCCTGAAAGTAAACAGAGAAGAGACAATGTAAGTTGAAATGCATTCAATCCCTATTGTCCAACATCCCTGCTACTGTACCCTGCACATACAAAACATTGACATAGAAAGCAACCTGGTTAGGAATATAAAGGTTATCCAGATAGGGAGAACACTGTGAATATGTGGGGTAGCTGCTGTCAAAACACTTCCTAAGAAAGAGTAAGAGTGCCCTGAGATCGTCAACTATTTCCCCATTAAAACCTTTCAATTTAGAAACTTCTAAGTGTGTTCTTTATATAGACTGGGGGATTAATATTGCTGAACTTACACATTAAATACTGCTGCCTTTGCTTCAAATGTTTTCCATCCAATTTGATTTACAAGAATTCCAGTGTTTTATTAATTTTACTATCAAGAGAACTGAAAAGCCAACACAAAGTAGTTTTAGAAATGAGGAAATGGTAAAACACCAGTTCTCCAGGGCATTTTAAATGGTAAAAAGAGAACATCATATGCATCAGAAGAAATACAACATGACAAGAAGCAAACTTTTAAATAGAAAAAGTTTGAGATGATCTTGCAATAGGGAGTGATGCAAACTTAGCCTTAAAATGTAGGAAGTGTTTTAAAAATGAGGGCCTGTTTTGCAAGTATCCTGAATAACTAAATTTGGAAAGTACCAAAATTAGTCTCATTGTGGGAAGTGATATTACAGAGAGAAGGCAAGCTTCTCCTAACTCATCTTTGTTTTGTCTCCACTTCTGTTTTTGTTTTGCTTTGTTTTTTTTTAGTTTTTCCTTCTTCTGACAGAACCATGAAATGTTATTTCAGCAAGACAAATTTAGCCAGGTTCTCTTCACTTCATTTCCCTTCCATCCCAGCATTTTAAGAGCAACACTTCTTGCTAGTGAGATCATTTGGTAATGTTTTCCTTCAGTAAATCATGAAAACCTATGATTTTTCATCTTCATAGTGTACAGTTTTTGCCAATTTTAATCAGGGTGGTTTGTTTGGTTTGGTTTTTTTTAGCATGCCCACAGAAATCAATGGATGGTGGTTGCAGTTCCTTGTATATTCTTCCACATGTGGTACAAAACTCAAGTAGTAAAAAGCTTGGGTTGTTTTTTCTCCTCTTCTGATTTTGATAGGTAAGTAACATTGCACACAGCAATCCTATGTGTCTTCTGCTTTCAATAACATTATACTGTAGCTCACTATCATCTTAAATATTTTTTATTTTTCAAAGTAGAGCTCTGTAAAACTTTCAGAAATTCTTTCTGTGTTTCAGTTTGATATGGATGTGCTACTTAAGATATTCAGTAAGCCTGTGTTGATTAAAAGAATTTGCAATAAAATGTCAGGGGTTTAGAGTGGAAAGCTTATGAAATGTAGTGATTTCTTACAGTTAAAAGACACTCTGTGTGTGCGTGTTAATAACTGAATAGATTCAGTTCAGGAACCAGCTTTTGTCTTCAGAGTTAAATTCTCTCAGGAGAACCTTTTCCCCTCTCCTCCAACATTTGGAAGACTAAAGAACTTCTCAAAGCTACCGCTTTCAAGGACTTTAGCCCCGAGACTGTTCACAGTAACTGACAGGCATTCATTTCTATTTGTCTAAATAAACACCAAGTTATGTATCATTTCATTTACCCCTTCTCCCTTTCTCCTAAAACTTCGACACTTATTTGATTTGTGATCTTTGAATACTACTCAGAAGAATCTGTTCTAATATAAACCACTAAAAACATATGCTGAATTATATCAGCATGTACAAACTGGAGATATGATACTACACCTTGGAAATTAATCACAACTCATATGTATGTGCTTTTGAAACAAAAGTGTACTGAGTGAGAGAGGAGGGCTATGATTTATTCTCAGATACTTAGAAATGTTTCTTCTCAAAGACCATAGGAATTTCAAAGTTGAAATTAGCTCTTCAGGATATTATTATTTTCCCTAAAAATTGGAAAGTTATTGGGTTTTTTTGAAAAGGAGGTATAATATTTTCTTTCTTTTGGTGTTGGGTGTTTTTTTTGTTCTTTTTTCGCTTTCTTGTTGCCATCAGTATATATATTCCATTATTCACACATTATTATTTGATGTAGAAGTGTTGTTAAATTCCTCTTGGGAAATAATGCTTCAATATTAGGGGCTGTTATTGAATTTCCTTCTTGTTAAATTAGGTCAGCAGAATGAAAACTCAGATGAAATTTGTAAAAGTTACAAAAGTAGCTAATGCACATGGGCTTGGCAAGCATGGCTGCTTAATGGATGTAGGTACCAGAAAGGTCTTTTCCTTCCTTTGAGACTCCTGTTGCAGTTCAGCTTCCTGCTTTAAATGTAATTGGTTTGATAGTAAACTACACTAAAGCTGTAACATTTACCTTTAAAAATAAGCTAACAAACAAGAAAAAAAAAAAAGACTGAACTAATAACAATTAAACAAAAAGCACTGGAACAAAGGAAATACTTGAAGATAATTAGATTAAGGAAACCTTTAAATATATAAATACAGACACCAGACACAAGTCCCAGTTCTGTAATACATTGCGTATTTGGGTTTTGGCTACCCTGCCAGAGCTGGAACAGTCAATAGAAGAGGATAAATTTATCATCTGTTTCTTTAATTCCCTGGAAAACTTATTGGAAAAATGTCTAAATTTGGTGAAAACTTTATCTTAGAAGAGGGTCTGAGAACTCAGCAGAACTCTAATAGTTTTGCTGGCTTCAAGTAAGTCTTCTTTTTAAAGAGAGGAAATTGTTTTAAATAGCTTTAAATAGTTTTAAATGAAACTATTTCACCAGTCTCTCTCCTCAAATCTCTCTCTCCCTCTTCTTCCAGAAGATCACTTCTCAACTTCTTCCCACAATAGAAAAGAAACAAAGAAAAAAAAAATTAAAAAATTTAAAGTTTTCTAAAACTATCAAATAAGTTCGAGGTTCCATATTTCTGTGCAATACCCTTTTAAATTACATTAAACTTACTATAGAGGAACATCGTGCTCTGCTCTTGTTTATACAGGTTTTTGTTTTGGTATTATTTTTAACAAGTTTTCTTGGAACAATCTCTAGTATGGAGGAGATGGATTAATCATCACTGAAGGTATTAATCATTTCACCATTAGCTTTCAGCTAACAATTTTAAAACAATTAGTAGTTCTCACTTTCCACAGGTTAATCACTTCTATAGCTCTCAGAACTTAAAAGAAAATGTTTTAATACAACTCCAACTGTATTAATGTGATTTCAAATGTAATTTTTTTCAAAATTTGGAAAATATTACATTTTGCTTGCTTAGTCATGCAATCCCCTTAATAATACTAGAACATACTTCATACCATTTGAAACTCATGAGATTTAATGGACATGTAAGATGGGCCATGAATACCTTTAACTTAGGCACTTCTCAGACTTCCATTTACTTGTTGCTCCAGGAGGCCAATCTTTTACAGCTGAGATGTTATTTCTTTAGCAAACAGTTTCCTCTTTTTGTCTGTCTTTCTGTATTAAAGTATAGCTGCTTTTGGAAGTCAGCAGAATTAAATTTAAAGTAAAATCTGTAATATAGATCAAAAGCTTGTGTATTTTATTTAATCAAGAAATCTTAGTAAACCTCTCTCTCCTGTGAAAAGCAAATTTGAACAGCAAAAAATTTCAATTGGAATAGCTGCCATTTATCATTTTTGTTCCGTATTTAACCTTGGTCAAACTTGAACTGAATTTTAATTGTGTAACATTTCAAAAAGCTGGTTTAAAGAAAGATATTTATGCAATGCTATTTCTGTTTTCACCATTTCTCTTTCAGTTGGGAGCCATTATCTATTCAGATCTCTAATCTTGTCTTTTAGTCCTTTTTTGCTATGTTTGTACGAAAGGAAGATATTTTTGGATACAAAGATGTTTCATGACAAATTAGGTTAAACTACATAGGAATTTTATGAGGAGAACAATCTTTAATTTTATTACAATGGAAGACACTGGAGCATATTTTGTTCTTGTTTTGTTCTCGCTCTGCAGAGGTGACACCAACAGAGCTATTCTTATATACAGCCACAGTGAAAAACTTTTCTTATTTTCTGCCCCATTTCTCAAAAACTTTGGTCCCCCTCCAGCCACCAGGATAGAGCTACCACCACAGGCTGCACACCCTCTTTCAAAGTGGCTACAGCCATCAGCCATGAGACGTAATTGCTACCATTTTGGTTTCCTCCTTGAAGTAGGTAACGTGTTAAGGTGCCTCTCTATTTCATTAGAACTCTGACTCCTGGCTTATGATGTCATCAATGAAATTCAGAACTCTGGCTAGGTTTTGAAATAATAGGAACTATTTAACAACCTACTAAAAATGGAAGTAGGAAGGCAGCTAAGCGCAGAAAAAGCTGCATTTTCAATGAGTCTCAGAAGAGCCCCTAGCTCAGCTAATTTAGTTGTTTTAACTTATTTGCCATCTCTTTATCAAAACCAGGAATAAAGTTCTAATGCTTTAGAGCACAGTATGATGAAGCAAGTACTTTAAAGAGACACCTTTGCAAGAGACTCATTCAAAACAAAACAAGAGTTCCCTCTGTAAGTGTAACTTATAGGTGTAAGTTATCCCTTAAGGGAAAAAGAAGACAATATTTTTTATAAAGGTTTTTAAGAGTACTTGAAGCAAGAAAATGAGCTCTTTCAAAAGATCAATTCTTAATGGATTCTAATCTCATCATTCCTTGTATTATAGATTTATGTTCCTTGCTTTATCTATTATATCCCAGTGAAGTTGCCTAAAGCCATTCATAATTTAATTGCCTAGTTCTGAACTAAGGAGATAATTGGTAAATTGTCAATAAGCTGCTTATTTCATAGCCTCCAGTGGAACACTTAAACACCGCAGCGACCACACTTTGAGTTATTAAATTAGAACATGAATTTGCAAAGTAGTCAGCTATAACTTTGAACTTTAGAACTCAATCCTCTTTATGAAGTCCTGCAACCATTGATCCACTTAGGAATTTGAATTGAGTATGCATAGTTTGATGTTAACCCAAAAAAAACCAACCAACATTTCAGGATTTATGTATTTTAATTAGTAATACTAATCATATTTCACAATCATCAAAACTACTTCACTCAAGTGAGAGGGTTTCATATTGTTTTCATAGTTCATGGGCAGAAAGACTGAAAAAAAAGCAGAGAAAACAAAAGAAAAGGAAATACTGAGCGTTATAACTTCTGCTACAAGAGTTAAGTCATATTTTAGGGAACAGAGAGATGACATCAAAGCATGCCTTATGTCTCGTTTTTAAGCATATTTATATAGTACAAATCCTAATTGTTATTAAAAAAACAAGCTAACATACACTATACTGATATCAAAGCAGAAGGTTAAAGATTCAGTCTGCCTTCCACTGGTATTTCAGTAAATGTGATATCCAAAAAATGGATAAGATAACCCCAAGCGGACAGTAAAATGAGGAGGATGAAAGCATTATCACCTCACTCCTCCCAGTTCCCCTGCTGCAGGGAACATTGTCCTCTTCCCTGTAAAGATCTTCAGATGCCTCACCACAACCCTTCCCTGTTCTTCTTAAGGAAGACCCTCAGTCTTTAGACATAGAGGGACATTGAAAAGGTGAGCAGAACACCAGAGAAAAGGCAGAAGATATTAGTAAGTAATCTTGCATAGCAATTTTGATTGTTTATTAATGAGGCTTTTCTGTATTAATTAGATTACTTGGATATCTAAAAATAAATCTTAGTGCTCTCTATATGGTGAATTCACTTTTTCTCACAGCAAGATATCAAGAGTAGCGTGGTATTATGGTAATTCTCTACTTACATTTAAATTTACCTTTGCCCCTAAAATTTTGGAAGAGAAGTTATGCATGCATCAGTCACAAAGTGGTAAGTGACTTGTGGACATGCAAAAGTTCTTTAAATCTTTATCATTTCCATAGCCTGTGAGGTCCCCCTAGCATTTCATTCCTTGCTGCATACTGTTGTCCCTTCTAGATGACTCTTTCCTATCTGATTATATATACCGAGTTAACTTTCACAGGCCTTGGTTGCTACCCAGTATTTTTCTGTGTAATTTGGATGAACAATTAGAAAGTCTATTTACTACATTTATAGAGTCCATAAAAACACCCACCAGAATAAAAAAAAAAAAGAATTAAAATTCAAAATATTCAAAAAAAAATTTAAAAATTATCTGTAATGTGCAGGATATTATTTTTAAAAAGAAGTGGAAAAATCATAATAGGTTGCACAACATAAGAATAAACTACCTAGGCACCGTTCTGGAGAAAATAATTGAGGAATACTATAAGTATTATATGAGTATAATAGTTGTGAACAATCTCAATATGGTGGATTTTTTTGTCACTTGTCTTTAAAAAAAAAGGGAGGAGGGAGAGAAGATATGTGAACAGGAATATTATTGTTAAGAAATAACCCTTCCTCTCCACTCAGCCTCATTTCAAATGCTGTGTCGAGGTTTGAACATCACAGTACCAACATGTAAATGATCAGAAATCAGGCTAGTAACAAAATGTTTAGGAAAAAAGTACTATTTTGGAGGAAAGAACGACAGCACTTATTTGCCTAGTCTACAGGAGGAAAAAAGATGAAGGTGGTAAGACTGTAGTTTTCAGAAACACTGCTGAAAATAAGAAATTATTCTCAATGCATACCACAGATAGTATAAGCAATTGACTTCAACCACAACGATGATTTAGGTTAAGCATTAAGAAAAACTTCCTATATATTTGCAGGGGTAGTTGGCAGCTGAAATGTGATGTGACTGAAGGTTTGGAAGAACAGTGTGAGCGAGCTGCTTTCAGAAGTGGGCTGCCTGCAGCTAGTGTGACCAGAGGATTTCTCAAGATTTTTTCAATCTCTGTCCCGTAGAGCTCTATCCCAAATTTTCCCTGTCATTATTTCCCCTCATTATGTCTTCTTAAGTCTGGTGTCACTGTTACCAGTGGCCACCCTATTCTCCTATATATGAATATGTATTATTGATTCCAGCTCAACCCCATCCTTTTCCATTTATCTGGTATCATCTCAAAAGCAGCTGTAGATTTACTGTTGTGGGTTGAAAGCAACTGCAATTCTCTTGCTTGCTAGCCAGCATAACATGCTTTTCCACATCAAATGATACAGTCCTAGCCACACGGTTCCCTACCATTTAGATAAGGTCTGTGCCAGTCCTCTGAGTCTCCATAAGATTTTGGAGTTGCATTTATCCCATCAGCTATCTGCTATATTCTCCCAGATAGAGAATTAATACAGATCTTTCCTATGCCACCCTGAACTCATCCCATGTACTCCTTCCTAAGTGATTATCCCCTTTGTGTTTAGCCCATGGCCATGCTGCCTTCTAAAACATCCACATTCCATTATTAGCAGACTTTTATAAAAAAGGTAGTACTTTACTTCATCTATTAAAAAACCCAAACAAACCCCAAACCAGCTATAGATTTTAGTATTTGATTATACTTGCTTTTCCCTTTCTTTCTTACTTTATTTAATTAAAAACAAAACCAAAAAACAAACCACCAAAACCAAAAAAAACACCTTCACAATTTAAAAAAACACCAAACCAACAAACCTGTTCTGATATTTAGCATGCATGCTAGGGGAAGGGGAGAAGAGAGTGATGGTGAAGAGGACAATGACCTGTTGATAGGAAGCAGCAAAAAACAAGTTCCAGAATGTTTTCTTCTCTGAAGAAGTATGGAGTAGGAGGAAAATAGTCACTCATCAGAGAAAGTAAATCTATTTGCATTACTATAACGCTGTAATTTAGACACAAGACCATATGCTAAAGAGATTTTGTTGACACCCCATTTTCTTTTTCTTACTCATTACATTCCATCTTTGACAGACCATGATTTTTCTGGAGATGAAAAGATCAGAAAATTCCATCTGGATGTTGCCAAGAGCCAAAACTGAGAGATCATTGAATGTCTAGACCTGGGGACTTAATATTCTTTCTCCCTGTACTGAAGGGTTTTCCTGAGCAGGGTGAATTGTAACGAATAATGCTGAATGGTTATGAAAAAGACATTCTTTTCCTTTGGGTCAGGTGGAATTTTAAATCTCCTAGTCTTTGCTCTTCAATGCTTTCACCTGCCAGCAAACTCTAAGCCTTATTAGAGAAGCAGAATAAGCACAGAAGCATGCCAAATATCTAAAAACTCACCATAATCTCATCAGGAGTTTATATCTTCAGCTCAAGCTGAAACCTTACAGCTTCAGAGAGCAGAGGCAGTTCACTAAAGCATAAAGAATTGGGGCACTGAGGGACCGTGCCTGCTTAGAAAACTGTGTAATTTAATAAAGTGTTCATTGATGTCTACACAGTGGCTCCTCAAACGTGTGTTAGTGCTTGTGCCTGCAGCATGGATAGTCCCATTCCTGCTAATTAGATGATAGCAGAAGGATTGCATTCTTTCTTAGCAGACAGGAAGAAATGGAAACAACCATTTCTCATGGAAGATCACAGTTGAAATGTAAGAGAGGATCACATTTTAAGAAATTTTGTTAAAGCATACAATTGTATCTTTCACATTTATTAGAATAAAAGTGTAAGTATTAAAAAATGCACTTTATTATTCACATATCCCATAAACCTTATATTTGGCATTAAAATAAAATCTTGAATGACAAGAAGGTATCTTTACAATGCATTTGAAATTTTTTACTATAAATATTTCTTAAAGTGCTTGGAGGTTCACCTTGTACTCAATTCTTTTATAATTATTGTAGCATATTAGAAAGTCCTGCTATGGCTCTTTGTATTGTTCTCAGTTTATACAGCAAAATAAAAGTCCTTTTATGGGGTGACTGCTGTTTTTTGGGCCAGGATGACCTGGAATGATTAAAAAAAAAAAAAAAGTAAGGAGTGGCAATATCTTTTATTATAGTGGTTTTCTATGGTTGGATAAAATGATCAAAATTTCTTCATATGAGTGATTCAGAATTATAAAGCCTCCTTTATAACTTGCCTGTAAATTGTTTTAAATGTTAAAGCATGATGAGAAACCTCTTAAGAATACCACATATATGTATAGTATATAATAATCTGTAGCCTTTTGTGCCTAACATTATGCCATCTACAGTGCAGTGCAACAAGATGAATTACTGTACATCAGGTATTTCGTTGAGGTAGTATAATATTTGATATTACCTATGCAATGTGAAGCTATCAGTTGTACTATGTATGCATGACGATAACAGCTAATTAGAAGATCACATCCTACTTTTTCCCAAATGGTACTTGCTTTAAAACAGTACACAGCAGGCTGCAACTGACATCTTTTCAAAATTAGTTTTACACCAGGATTAACTATAAAGATCTGCAATTCACATCATAAAAATTCACATTTTTTGCATATCTCAGTAATGAAAAGGATGTCTTGACTAGTTTTGAAAAGAGATACCTGCTCTTAAGTAGTACATTACCTTCACAATAAGGCATCACATATGGGCATGTTAAACTGCTGATGGACATGGGTCAATTAGAAACTTTGGAGATAAGGAAATTTTCTCTTAAGAATGCTTCTGTGTACTGTAAAACTTCACAAGCACTGTAGTTTTACTGACACTCAGAGAGCTCTTCACACTGGGTAAGCATCCTTTATACATACACCAGCACTGCTGTGTAAGAACATAGAGGTAGATATTGTTCAGATAAATGAATTTATGCATATTCAGGCTCTGGGCTCCACACATGTATCAAGACTGTTCTGAATGTCTCCTGCAATATCTGTATAGTTCTATGCTTTATACAATCACTGTTACTGTCTCAATCTTGAAGGTAAGAGAGATTAGGCCAACACAATAATTTCTACTGGCCTAGCAAGCTTAGCTGGAAAAGTCAGATAAACTTGTGGATTTCAGAAATATTCTCTGAGCAAATCTGATGGTATTTAAGAACATGTTTGTATAGTACAACTTTTTTTGACATGTCTTTCGTGGTTGCTGATTATACAGAGATGCATATGTTGGTTTGCTGGTTTTCTATATGCTGTAGTTTAATGGTTATGTTTTTTGATGTTGACCATAGATAGCATCTGAGAAAATGGTAATAATAGAAGACTATTACAGAGATAGTCTGAAGACAGTGACTGAATTTGTGGTAAAAGCCAATAAGGAAGTGCCTACTTTTCCAGTCCAGATGTCATCTATGTAGAACACTGCTTGACAAAACAAATACTTAAAAATTATTGTTTCAGGATAAAAATCAATGTGCTGAAGAACACTTGTAACACCCACCTCAATAATGGGAAGAGGAACTCTTCCCAACAAGAACACTCCTCTGGAGAAATAGGTCACTGAATTCTACATGTGTTTTTTCCCATATTGTATCATGTTTCTTACACTGTGCTGTACGCTTTTCTGATAAATATGTGAGTGGAAATCAGCAACCACTTTGCACTGGAATGAACTTGCACAGGTAATTTGTGAAGGGCTACACCCAGCTGCCACAGGAGACACAGGGTTTTCAAAACAGTTATTCCATCTCTGATCTTTAACTCCCAATTTTCAAGGGAAACCAACAAAATACCTTTCAAAGATAAACCTGGAACAGAACCTCAAAACTCAGCTGCAAGCCAAAACCAATGGACTCAAATGAGTTTCTGGTTTTATTGAACTTTATAATCTCCTTCCCTTCCCTTCTAACCTTTGTATGTCTGCAGGTTGTAAACTACCTAACTCTCTTTTGAGAGCTAAATGTCTTTTTTCTTTCTCTTCAGCACCATTCTCACACCTCATACCATTCTATTTCATTGGTGGTAACTATATATATATGTATATATATTTTTCTTCACAGAGTTCATGTAACTGATAGCTATTTAATTAAAACTAGAGAAATTGTCCTCAACTTTTGTTTAAAGTCCACTTTTTCTATTTCAGATCTAAAAAAGGGCCTCTGTGCCTGAAAGAATGTATTTTTTTTCCAAATACAGCCAGACAGGCTAGTAAAATATTTTGACTTTATTAAAAAAGCTATACCTCATCTGTAAGTCCTGGGATCATTACAGTTACAGCAGCACTAGCAGTCTTTATGGCATTCATTACTGCTTCACCCAAGACACAGAGGAGGAATATACTCTTTTCTGTTATGCCACAGAACATGATAATAAAATATTATTCTATTATTCTAGTCTGTTATTGTAGACTGTATGAATAAGAAACTCAGGCAAAGACAAAGTGATCACCTGAGACCTTGCAGTCTCAAGGTACAATACTGAGCGGTCTTTCATTTATCCTCTTCTGAGAGGCTTCTATTCTGTATCCTGTACTTATGTACCCTGTTTCAAGACTGATGAGGTCATCAAGTTTATGAATAGTAATGGACTTACTATTAGTCAAGTGAAATCATTCAGCTGCTCAGCGAGCAGGTTGTGTGTGGTAGACAAGAAAAAAATAGTAAGCTCCTACCTGTAGGATAACACTATGCTCTGAAGAGCTAAAAATACACTGAAATTATTATAGCTGTATAGCTCAAGTAATAAAGCATTAACATAATTGAGTGTGGACTGATGAGCAACTAGCAAATGGAATAACAAGCAGAATCTCCTTAGTCTATAGGAAGACTAACAATGTTTTACAGAAATTATCTATGCTATTATGTGAGAGAGGATGTGCAGACAAAGAAGTGTCCATACCTCACTTTCAAATACGAATAAAATTAATTTAAAACTTGGTGCTGGCTGTCATTAAAGTTTGTGAGACTACATATGAAAAAATGAAGTTGGTAACCTATTAAAACATAAATGACAAGGACTGATAGGGGAGTCAATCATACAATGTATAAGGAACTGTTAAAGAGATATACAGGAGAGACATTGTTCTCCAGAAAGAAGTTGCTGAAAACTGAAATCACTGCAATAGTAAATGCTTCCTATGTACAGGTAACCAAAAGCTATCTGCTTTGCTGCTCCAAAAGAAGAAACTTATGTGTCAGATGAAGCATTGACTGAAGTTGTGCGGATAAGCATGAGCAAGTCTTGTCTTCAAAAGATGCAAGATACGAGACAAATTCAGGAAGCTGTTTGTAATTAGTGCATAAGCGACTGCATCCTGAATGTCTAAGCATGGTTCACAGTGTCTGGAGAATGAATAGTTAAACAATGCACACATTGGCAAACAGGACAAAGTGGAGAGTGAGAAGAAAAAAAGACTGCAGAGAATCAGCACCCTCCATTTCTTTAATCTCCTCTCCCACACCCAAACCTTGCTTAGCAGCAAGTAATGAAGTAGCAACATCCATGGTGTACAGCATGAAGATATTCCAGAGTAACGACATTTGCAAGGAGGGGGACATTTGCAAGGTAGCAAACAAGAAAGTAGCTCTGACTCCCAGTACAATTTAAAAAGAATGATTATACCATATTGGTATATGTACATATTTATTTGTTTTAGCTTGGGAAGTAAAGATCTTCCATTGAAAGTGAACTGACACAGTGATTGGACTTAAGAAAGTCTGGAATAATACCATGTAATTATAGATAAACTTGTTCTTAAAAGAGCTGTAAAAAAGAAGAAAATGAGAATGCCTGGGAAATTTCCCAGACCTTGGCATTCATCTGAGATGTTTTCTGGTGGTCTGCACAGACTGCCTGAAGGAGGAAGTATGACAGATCCTTAAGAAAAGTCTACTGGAGTTGAGGTTTTGAATTTAAATTTTGAATTTATTGGTGTAGCCAAGCGTGCATTAAAAAAAAAAAAAAAAAAAAAGGAAGGAACAAAAAAAAGGAAAAGCTTCACCTACAGTTGTGGTATTAAATGTTCTTTTCTTTTCCCCCGTTTTGTCCTATACCATGGCATTAAGCCCATTAGGTGCTATGTGTAGGTTAAATATTGTAAAATACAAATTTTAAAAATTGTTAATACAAGAAAGGAGGATTTGTTTAAAAGGCAGGGTTTTCTTGGTTTCCACCCCCCAGCATATTTTCTCTCCAAAGTGTGACTTCATTAACTCCAAAATCATTCACAAATTCAGTACAGATGGCAGCTAATCAGGCAGAGATGTTAGCTGAGGCCATTCCTCTCCAGAAGACTGTTCTGATCACCAGGTCTTAGGACCTCTCACAGCCCCTCTCACTGAAGTTATTCAACACTGTAGACTTTTTCATAGTTGATGAAACATAGAAAAAAAAGGTAAGAAAGAATGACAGCTGCCCAGTAGTCATGCCATTCAAGAAGGCCTCAGAGGAAGAAAAATCAAAGCCGGGCAGAATATTATATTATAGTTGTTGCTAATCTGCATTCTGGCAATCTCTCACTGCTCTTGCCTTCTGCTTGCAACACCAATTAGTATCTCTTGGAACCACACAAAACCCCTGAATAAAACAGTGCTTTCATCAATAATTTCTAAGGTGCTAACCCATTTTGAAAACATATTTTGAGACTTGCAAGATCTAATTTTTCATGTAACAATCACAAAAAGCTCCAATCACCCATGAATTTGAGGCAAACCTCATTGTTCTATTTAGGGACTTGAAAATTCAAGTGCTCTAAACCTGTAGATACCTGAACAGGTTGGTCATGATCCCTCTGACAGAAAAGGTTGTCCTCCTCCTTTTCCCCCTCCCCAATGACCACTAGTATTGCTCTGAAACAGTCATCCAATCGACTGTATTAAACTGTTTGACAGTACCTAACCTGCACTGGGTACCATTTTTCAGTTTTGGGGTTTGTTGTTTATTTGGGTTTTTTTGTGGTGTGGCTTTTTTTCTTTTTTGGTGACAGAGTGGCATAGAGTACCATCTGCACAGTAAATTAACTTTATTTTGTAACATTGCATAGTAAAAAGAATGACGTTTCAATATCATTTGCAGATAACTCAAATTGTATACACAATTTCTTTACAATCCAGACAATAAAAGGAATTTTCTACTTTTACTCTGGGCTTTCGGTATTTATAAAACAATGATTGGAAAGCGAGAACTTAGGGATTACTTTGTTGACAGATGTTGCCTTTTTGTTCTTAAAACAGTTTTTGGCCAACCAGACTTCTAAGTTGGAACACTGGAATATAGTGAATTGGCAATTGGCACGTAATATACAGCAGCTACAGTGCCTATCAGTGTATTATTTAAAACTGGCATCTGCTGGAGAGTTTTTATCCTTTTCACTCAAAAGAAAGGAGAAATTCTCCTTATGGACAAAAACAGAGATTGAAGGAAAGGAGGAAAATAGTCATATAAGCAAAGCAATGGTCTGTAATTATTTTTTTTAAATCATCAGGAACTAGGAATAACATAAAGAGGTCAAGATCAAAGAAAAACCTGGAGGACTACAGTTACAGCTAGATTTTTTTGATAGCTTTCAGTGTTACACTGGTTTCTTTCTCAGCTGAATTCTGTGAAATAACCTTAATTTCATGAAAGGTTTTGGAATCCAGATTACAGAACTGGGGCTCTTCAGACAGTAATGGCTTTATCGCAAGTGCTATCTGAGAGGTGGTTGGACAGCTGATAAAGTTTTAAGTTATTCAGTTCTGGGTGCAGTTCTTTGTTTTGTTTGTATGTATGTATGTGTGTATGTATAAACTTTGTAGACATAAGGATAGTTAT
Organism: Buteo buteo; assembly: GCF_964188355.1. NCBI lineage: Eukaryota > Metazoa > Chordata > Aves > Accipitriformes > Accipitridae > Buteo > Buteo buteo. The sequence continues at coordinate 20,455,530 of NC_134190.1, read as the reverse complement.
TCAGCAAAGTTTATAGTAGTGGGATTATTATATGAAGACAGAAGAAAATCTGTTCTGAAGGGAAAACTAAGAGAAAACTAAAAATATTCAAGACTTTGTTTTGCTTTTTAACTTATGTTATTAATTCTGTTCAATATCCAGTTTCAAGTAAACCCACTTCTATTCTGTTTCTCTGATAAGTCCCCTCTGATCAACTGTGCTTCATTTGTTCCTCTGGTTCTTTTTTTTTTTTTTTTTTTTTCCCCTTCTGTGTCACTATAGTCACAGATTCCTTTTACATGGCTGTTGGGACATTTGTAAAGTAGCAACCAATATTAATTATTCAACCAATAATGACCAGCCCTCCATGGCCCTTGTGTCACATCCAGGGAGATTATCGTTTGCCTAAAAGCTCTCTTCAGTCCAAACTGAAAATGCAAAGCTTCAAGGGCCTCTACTAGGTAGAGACCTTGCCTGTCCACACCATATCCAAAGTGACAAAGAGTCTTGCTATTTCACCCAAATGCTTCTCCAACTGCACCCACAACAGCCAGAAAACAAAATGCAAACACTGTATGTGTTGTAACACTGAGCTAGTAAGCAAACAACTAAAACAGGCTGCAAGATGACTTAAGGATACTGTATTACAATAGCAAGGTAACTGTCATGGTTAAGTGAAAATGGAATCATACGTTATAGGTTTATCCAATTCTTTCTTTTGTTAAAAAAACAAATATTTTTAATTAAAATTATATATTTCCACAAATACAGTTAGCTAGAAAATCAATAATTTTCCTGACAGATTCTGGTATAGGATTACAGTTATCCCAGTAAAACTCAATGATTTATATCAATATACCTGATCTACTGTGAATTTTGTGGTTTCACATAAGTAAAGAAATTATTTTTTGATGCATGCAGCATTTATAAAATTTTCAAATTATTGATCTCTTTTTAAAAAATTTTGACTCTGAGGTGAATAAATTACTATTATAATTGGAAACAAAATTTTTATAGTCTAATCATAACTGGAAGTCAATTAGGAGTCAAAACATACTTCTGTGTGAAAAATGCTGTTTATTTGTATTTAATGTGACTAAATAATTGTACAAGAAAAACAAAAGACATTTACATTATTGGAATTCTTTATGTCTGTCAAATATTATCTAGTCTGTTTTTTCTTTCTTTTTAGAATTAGGAACTGTTTCATCACAATATGCATAGCTAATAATTTAACTTAAGGGTTTTTTTTAAACAACAGTCTTTTTCAAACTGAAAACAAACTATCAGTGATTAATGATGTATTGACCTTTGAAGCTTACAGACTACAAAGCAATTTTTTCTACAAAAAGTTTTAAAGTTTTTTTACAGGGGCTTATTCCTAACTTGTGCTCTATTATATGCAACATTTAAATAACATTTCTGAATGAGTGATGCTGTCTTAGGCAATATGTACACATTCTTCTCTACAAAATATTTTTCTATAAACGTACCAAAGGTCTAGAATAGCAAGTAAAGAGAAATCTCTCTTGTAAAGCTCACAAATAGGTAACCACAAGGAGACTGCAGAAAAATAATTCTCTAATTCCAAGAGTCAACAGTGTAGTCAAACAAAGTGTCTACTCAGTGATAAACAGACTTCCACCCCGTCCTATCCTCATAAGTGAAAGAATCGTTATGTTAGTACCACCTAGTTCCCTGAGAAAACTTCCTTGAACAAAGGTGTGATTCTTAGGACAACAGGAATTTGATGGCTCTCCCATATTTAAAGGCAAACCCCTTCAAATCTGCCTATGTGAAATATATATAGATATATGTGGCATATAACTAAGATATTTTACCCAGAATTTCTTGACACTGTAAACTAATAGCTTGGACAGACACAAAATATTTCTGTAAAACAATTAATACTTTAAAATATTCACTCAGCTATGGCAAAAAGCAAAGAAATCTCACCACTTAATCCCACTAGATGCATAACAATAATAAACTAGAATGCTTCAACAATAATAAACTAGAATGCCTCAATTCATTTCCCCATTGTACTCATTTTGGCTGGGATAGAGTTAATTTTCTTCATAGTAGCTTACATGGTGCTGTGTTTTGGATTTATGACCAAAACAGTGTTGATAACACAGGGATGTTTCCATTACTGCTGAGCAGTGCTTACGCAGAGCCAAGGGCTGTTCTGCTTCTCCCCCCACCCCACCAGCGAGGAGGCTGGGGGTGCACAAGGAGTTGGGAGGGGACACAGCCGGGACAGCTGACCCCGACTGACCCAAGGGGTATTCCAGACCATAGGACATCATGCTTAGCAATAAAAGCTGGCAGAAGAAGGAAGGAGGAGATATTTGGAGTGATGGCATTTGTCTTCCCAAGTAATGATTAACATGTGATGGAGCCCTGCTTTCCTGGAGACAACTGAATGCCTGCCTGCCAATGTGAAGCAGTGAATTAATTCCTGATTTTGCTTTGCTTGTGAGCACAGCTTTTGCTTTCCCTATTAAGCTGTCTTTACGAGTTTTCTCACTTTTATCCTTCCCTTTCTCTCCCACATCCCACTGCAGGGGGAGTGAAGGAGCCGCTGTGTGGTGCTTAGCTGCCTACCAAGGTTAACTCACAACATCCATTCTTTTGGGTTTTTTTCTCACAGAAGCTATCTTAAATAAAGGTAATCTTTCAGGATAACAAGAACGAGATGACCTGCACATTTTTACCAACAGTTTCCTTCAAATCATTTGCAGAGAGGGAAGCACTATAGAAGATCACAGAACTATTTGTAACAGACTCTCCTTACCATTCTTGGGTTGCAAAGTCATCAGGAAAATCTGAATCTCATATCTTCTGCTAACACTATCATCTAAAAGCTGGCTAGGAAATAAATCCACAGAGATATAGATATGAGAGTACACATACAGATACAATATACTCAGATGCCTTCTGCAAAAAAATATTCTGGGAAGTGTCAATATAGGAAATGCTGACCATCTGTGATCAAAATCACTCCTGGGGAAGCAAATCTATTTCTGTCCAAAGTATACCATGACTTAACTAGTAGCTAAAGAATTACTGTTTTATCCAATCTGCCTTGATATATTTAGAGAACAGCATCCAGCTTCTCACTTCTGGAAGGCTTATGTCAGGCTGAATCTTTGTCATACTGCTACAAACATTATTTGTTGCACCTGCCAAGAAAAATGCATGGACCCAATGCTAGTGTCAGCGTGGGAAGAAGCAATGCTGAACATTTAAAGCTTCCTGTTCTCATTTATAGCTTGCTTTACGGTAAGGCAAGCAATTACAAGAAGTTTAGGACTTTAGGCAAACATAGGAGGAAGGTTACTTGAGGTCCTACATCCATTCATTAAGGCCCAAAGGAACAACGGTTCCAAACTAGAAGTAAAAGTGATTCTTAACAGGCTGTAAAGGTCACGTAAATTAAATGGTAATGCATCCCTTTGACTGTTTTTTTCTTATGACTCCTGTTCACTTTTGCAATTTCCATCCAATGTCATTCATGACTTACTTGCTGTAGCCTATATTTTGAACATGGATTTTCATTGGTATTTTGACAGCTATCTCTTCTTTTGCTAACATTTTCATTTTATCCCTGGTGTTTCTTTTAGTCCTCTTTCAAACACTTGTTTGAGAAAGGCAGGCTAGCATAAGAATCTAATGTCAATGAAAGTGTTATATTTATGTTACTACAAGAATGTCAAGGATCTGTTCTCAGTTTCGGCAGCAAAAAGCCTGCTACTTCAGTGACTGAAGTGTATTTCCTGAAGATATTCACTGGTGTCACGCAGAGCACAATGTGATATATATTTCAAGTTTATATTACCATATATAAAGAAACTATGGGGATTTTTTTCAAAGTGATGAGCAGCACAGAACTACAATGCTATAATATATATATACACATTAGCAAAACTTAGAGAAAAAGTCAAGCAATTATTTCCTCCCTCTCCTTTAAACACTATTATAAAAAAAAAAAAAGATAAATCATCTCTAATAACTGTTATATGAGTGAAGGTCAAAGAACTGAAGTGTAAATTTTTCCTGTGCCTATGAACAAACCTTCCAGTTTGCAATGTCTTCATCACATTACTCAGTGCAACTCTTTAAGAAAGATAGCTGTATGATAGTGAAGAAAAAACTCCCAAAATCACAACGAAAACACCAGCTCTAGAAGACAGATAGGTGTTTAAAAAATGGCCACACACTGAATATGATATAAAGTCACTTTCACACTGTTGAAAGTTTTGCACCTTTCTGGCAACTTGTAAGGTAAGATGTCAAATACCACCTGACAGACAATGAAGTCAGCAAGGAGTCATGTCACAGAGCAACTAGATCACAGCAGCAGCACTGCTGCTGTCATTTCCATCCTCAGTCCTGACAAGTGATGCATGTGTGTCCCTTCTTCTGGTCTGCAATAGAATAGCAGCCCCTCCTAAAGCCTCTGTGCCTCAGTGTTTTTCCAAATCCTGTTCCACAACCTTTTCCAATTAATTTGGAAACTTTCTCTCCCAAAATCTCTATTTATCCAAAATGCTGAGGTCTGCTACAAATGTTCATCCATGCCAAGTTATGCAAATTTTGTCCACAGTATCAGCATTTGTAACAACCTCTTACCCTTTTCATTAGCAAGCTCCTTTTACTCATTATCTTTTAGAGAACCTTGTCATTAGGAAGAAAACACCAGTTCTATAGAATAATAGTCTGAAAATACGTTAATGACTGATGGTGTCAGCTGGACTGCTTTGTCTTCCTCACTTAGGGGACATTTTTCATTGAGCTATTAGATAAAGGTAAATTCTTTCTTATGGGACCTGCAGGGAAATAAGGAAGGAAGATTCAGTCACTAACTTAGTAAAAAGGATTTTAGAGTAAGATGAAACATGGCTATGCTAACATAAACATGTAATTTAGGTATAAACAGGAAATACCTGGAAACCAGTCTAAGGGCAAGGATAAAAAGAACAGGTGACAGCAAGTCAGAAAGGATGAAGAAGGTCCTGCATTAGTCATCTATCAAACGCCTTAGACATCTGTACATTAATACAAAAAGCACAGTGAGCAAACCTAGAAAATCTTGAAGTCTTTTGTTTTAAAATTTGAAAATCATATAATAAGCATAATAGAAAGCTGGTAAGGTATCCCATAGGACTGGAAGGTTATGATAATATTATGTACAGGAAAGACAGGAAGACCAAAGGAAGAGGTAGTTTTTGAAAGAAACTATATGACACAAACAAAAGCTTTTCTAGTGCGAAAGTGGGATAGGAAATGGAGTAAAGAACAGACTTTGGCTAAGCCATTCTCATTTCATTCAAAACATACAGAAGCAAGCATGTCAAAAATATAAAATATATTGTATTGATAAATATGAGTATAAAGCAATAGCAGGCAAAGAAAGAGGTAAAATGGACAAAGATGAGGCACAAAATGAGAAGTTGGAGACATCCAAGATGAAATAATTCTGTAAGAGTATTAGCAACAGGAGCAAGATTGAAAACTTTGATTCAATAATCAGTGGAGAAATAGTGCTCTTACAGATAGAATAAGGGAATTTAGAGAATGCAGTGTCTTTTCTCAGCAGCATTGTTTCTAAAAGAAAATTTAGGGCAGGTAACTAATACAATTAATACTGACAGCAAGATGTTATGATCTCAACATTAAACAGGAAAAGGTCAGGGTAAAGAGTAATTGAAGAACATAGATAAGAATGGCCAGCCTTTGCAAACCTATTAGCTGTGTAACAAGCTGCATTTGCAATCAAGAGCCATGAGACATTGGAGAAATCCATAAACAATTCCTAGGTGGGAAGTGATGTGAACTCCTCCTGAAGGCGATAGAATGACACTGGACAAGGTGTGCAGCTACGAGCAAGGCAACCCAGTTATGTTAAGTTATGGGACTCTTCTTTCAGTGACAAGACATTCAGAAAACCCAGCAATCCAGTATCAGCATGTTCATGTGTTGATAAAATAAAACCACGCAGGCATGTGAATCAAGCATGCTCAAGGACCACACACTGTTCACTGCAAATTACAGGTTTTTAAAGCACTGGGCCTAATGAATTTACTACTAGTATAGAACATGAATTGGCTGAAGCAGTTTCAGAATAATTAGACATTCTCTTATTTAAAAATATATTTTCCACTCCAATTCCACTCTAAATTCTTTCTATGATCGAATAATTATCGTGCTTTGTGGACAGAGAAAAATTAGTAAATGTCAACCATCTTAACGCTATTGAGGCAAACAGATCACTGAATATGATTTAATAGCATCATCTAGATCCAAAAAAGAAACTGAAATATAACGAGGATTACCACCTCTAAGAAAAATAAAGTATATCTTCTCTACTTGTGCAACAATGGGAAGGGCTCAGCTAAAACAATAAATCAATTTTGAACACCATACCTTAAGACAGGTGTGGAGAAGTCAGGGTAAAAGAGGAATTGTCATGACTATCCTGGCACAAGTTAACAAACGGGTGCCACTAGGTTATAACAGAAAAGCGTCTGAGGGGGGAGAACAAGTTAAAACTTTCAACTATGTAAGACTTCTGTAAAAGACATGGGATAATCTGTTATCCATATCTACTGAACATGACAAGAAGTAATGGTTGAGATGATTTGTAGCTGGGAAAAAGCCACAAAACCGAGCCCAGTGAATGAATTTTTTTGTAACTTTAGTGATAATTACATCTACAGACAGAACTAGCACACATTTACATAGTACAATTCATCTCTTAAGACTGTCTTGGAGATTAACTTCCCTTTCCACCTCTATCCATCCTTAATCTTGTAAGTGCTATACCCAGAAGACCAACCCTGAACTTTATTTTATTTACACTGAAAAAAGTAATAAAAGGCTATTGTATAACACATACTTTCAGATATTTTTCACTTCCACATAGTAACTGTACAAAGTAGGAGAACCAAATTTTTTGAGCTGATGTTAATCATACAGACCCTATTTTGTGAAATAAAAAAATAATAAAAAGCTCCATTAACCTAGATTCAACATAAAATAAGTAATACTTGCAGGCTGGCTTCCACAACCCTCTAGGGATTGAACATAATTTGTAAAACTGAATGCCTACTCATATTTTGTTTAGTAGTAGCTCACCCTACATTTGCTTATTTAGAGTTGTCACTTTAGACTACTGGATTTTCAGAAGTACCTTTTAACATCACTGGAAACAGGAAGCATAGCCCAAGGGCCTGAACACACAATGGTTAATGCTTATATACCCGCTGTGTCTTCAAGGAAAGGAAGATGGAATGATTCCAAGTATGCAGAAGAAATGCTGTCTGAAAGAGGAAAAATAGTATGAAAACTGTAATCACATTGATATTAAGGATGACCTGTCTCCAATATCATGTTTGATTCTTTTAGATATTTCAGCCATTTCAAATCACACTTAGCTCTAATGTGATATGTCATTTATCATCAAACATAAAATGCTATGTTTCCAAAGAGATTGTGGTGGGAAGAGGCAGAGGAAACAAATATTTTTTTAATTTAGAGAAAGAATCAAAAAAATAGTAAAATAATAAAAATTTTAAAAAATCAACTATTTGTTAAATCGTTAAACTACTACTTCATCAGCCTTGAAAAGTCCCAAGAAGTTATCTTCCTTTTCCCACATTTATTTTATTATATATTTTCATGGATTTTTACTTAAGCATACTGATATGATACATAGCCAGTAGACAGGGATGAACTTGAAAGAAAGAGTTTCTATTCCTAAATCTTCAAGCAATGTGAAATGTGAGTTAGGGCAAGTTATTTGAAACCTCTGTGAGCTATTCCCCACCTCCTAGCCTTTTCCAATCTTGTCTACTTTAGAAATGCCTTATATCTGTGACAGTCTCTAACAGGCCACATTTCCATACAAAGAGTTCCATAAAAATACTTCCAAAAGAGCAAGAAAATTCAAGCAGCAAGACTAGACAGTTTACACAGGTCTGTCTTAATGCTGGAAGTCCCAACACACTACAGTAAGATGGTTTTGTTTGCTTTTCATTCCTGCGCACTGTTAAATGGGTAAAGCTGCACACCTTTAGAGAACTGTATGCCCCTGTACACATCATGTGTGCCCTGGGTTACATGTTTCATCTCCCAGGGAGTAGCTCAGACTTCGTGGTTCTTCTCTCCCCCATAAACACTTTTTTCTCAATCCTTCCACAAGCAAGTATCATGGCACAGGACTTCAAGGCAGATGGAAGATTTTTGAACAGGATAACCAAGTCCCACCAGGGTGTCTTTACAAAGATAGGGCCCCAGTGATTACATGTAAAGCAGTCCAATCAGTAGGACAAATTCCCAAGATGAAACTGAGATAGAATGCCGTTCTCAACACCTTGTCCGGGTTTCAGCTGGGATAGAGTTAACTGTCTTCCTAGTAGCTGGTAGGGTGCTATGTTTTGAGTTCAGTATGCAAAGAATGTTGATAACAAACTGATGTTTTCAGTTGTTGCTAAGTAGTGTTTAGACTAAAGTCAAGGATTTTTCAGCTTCTCAAGCCCAGCCAGTGAGAAAGCTGGAGGGGCACAAGAAGTTGGCACAGGACACAGCCAGGACAGCTGACCCAAAGTGGCCAACAGTGTATTCCATACCATGGGTCATCACATTTAGTACAGGAACTGGGAATTGGGGGCAGGGAATCGCTGCTGGGGGACTGGCGGGGTGTCGGTTGGCAGGTGGTGAGCAATTGCGCTGGGCATCATTTGTACATTTCAATCCTTTTATTACTACTGTTGTCATTTTATTAGTATTATCATTATCATTATTAATTTCTTCTTTTCTGTTCTGTTAAACCGTTCTTATCTCAACCCACGAGTTTTACTTCTTTTTCCCGATTTTCTCCCCTAACCCACTGAATGGGAGGGGAGTGAGTGAGCAGCTGCGTGGTGCTTAGTTGCTGGCTGGGGTTAAACCACGACACAACTATACATTCATAACTGTATTATATATTATTTGATAATCCCGAATAATCAGGAAGACTTGATTTTAAGTTTTACTTGATATACAGTAGTTACAGCAGTGTACCTCTAATTTGAATACTGATTGTTAGTTCAGTTTGGATTCAAAACAAAAAACATCAGCTATGGAATTATGAATTACTTTATATTTCACTAAACAAGTGTATGCTGCCCAACCACCTGTATAACTCAGAAAATTTCTAGGAGTAAATAGGACTATAGACTAAGTAGAGTGGATATAGTTTGTGGGTTTTGTTGTGTTCATTAATTCTAACGTATTATATGGGCAAAAAGAAGGTCTAAAGCTCTTCAGTGATGCTGAAGCCCTTGCTGTTCTGCAAACAACCAGGCAGTGCACAAATAGATAACAGGACAGTGCCTAAGCACAAACACTGCTGTAACCCCAGGACTTCACATACCTATTAATAGATAATAAGTGATATATGATAAAACCTGACTTTTCTTTATCATTAATTAAATCTTCATAAATAATATCCATTATATACTGAAAATTATCCAGGAACTACAGCTGTACAGCATGAACACTGTTGACAGCATTGAATATTCTTAAAAGCTCCAAAGCATACTATAAAATCCATGTTTAAAAATGAGTAAGAGACTGAAGAAACAGAACCGCCCCCCCCCCCCCATTTGTAAGGATATGCAAAGTATCATAGAGTGTCCAAGAAGTATCTGAATGTGTGTACTGATACCTAGAGATAGTCTCTTTTCATGGACAGATATAAAGGGACTTATCACATGAGTGGTTATGTCTGAACAATTTTTTAATGTTTCTCCTTGCTGGTGGGCCACATTGTCTCTTATGTGGCATGTTTCTTCAGGGCATTGCTACTCAAATTAGGTCTATCAAAGTTTAACCAATTTTTGCAGGTCCTGGTGATATGGCCCAGGAAAAGCATACCTGGAAGAGGTATGACACACTACTTACCTATTCACTGGAACAGAAATTTTATATGCCCAGCTAGAATTCATATATTTTGTTTTGAAAAAAAAAAAAAAAAAAAAAAAAAAAGAGTTCTATGTTTCAGCTACATAATAGAATTTCTCACAGAGGACTTAGGCTCCTTTTAGCCTGTCACAGTGAACGCTAGTCTTGCTCACAAGAACCAGGATTTCAGAGTATTCAACTTCTAGTTTGCTATATTACATCACACAGATGAAAGGCAAACATCCGTTGCTGGCAGGAAATATGAAGTGAGAAGCAAAGAACATGAAAAGTATGTCCTAAGCAAAGAACAAAACACATGAAAAGAACACCAAAATACCAGCGCCTGCACAGCACAGAAAGAAATCAGGTGATCAAGTTCTGAGTAACAGTTGGGCAACATTAGGATGTAAGAAACATTACAAAAACATTGCTTATAATTTTGGAGGGTTTATGAACAAAGACACATAAAGGATAACACGACAAACATTAAAATTTTAGGAGTAAAATACGTGTATAAAAAAAGCACAGAAATGAAAGCTCGCAATTTGATTTCCCTTATAATTTTATGTCATAGTCTTATGTTGAGGATTTAATAATTCTAAAATATTTGGCAGTGTTTGACTTACAACACTGTAGCCTTTTTAGTGAGATAGGATGTTGATATTTTATTAAATATATAATTTTATATATTACTTTTAGATGTGAAAATTTCTGCTTAATACACCCTGGAGCAAAAGTGCAATTAAGCACTTTGTAGGTAATAAGAATGATCAGCTCAGCATAGGTTCTCATTTTTCACTTCTCCTCCAGGACAAGCTCTGATGACATGTATTCTACATAGAATTCATTCATTCCAACTGCCCTCTGCATTTCATTACTAAAGCAGAATGCTCATCTTGGTCTTTAAATCAATTAAATCAACTACCTGACAAATACTTATTGTACATCATTAAAAGGTTATGAAAAAAAATCACTGCCTTCTAAGAATTATGTGAGGGATGAAAATTACCCTTTTATTAAAATCTGGGTGGAAACCAATAAAATGTCTGAAATAATTAGAAGTCCTGAACACAGTACTGCTAAGAACAAACTGAGACAAAGATAAAGTTGATGATTAACATCCAGTTATTCTCAGAAATACAGAGCCATTTTATTCTTATTTTCTGCTAGGAAATTAGTCTCAGAACAAGGCACAGCTTTGATTAAGGACTAAGTTGGCCAAAGCACATGAGTGTGTACATATCTGCACATTGTTAAAAACAATTTAAATGTGCTAAAATTTATATATAGGATCAAATCTTGTCAACGGTAATAGAAATTAAAGACAATCTTAAGTAATTTGCAAAATGTTGGGGTCTTCCATGCACAAAAGCACACTAATCTAACAACATACCATGGCCCTCAAACTTCTGCGGTTTAGTATATCCTCCAAGTTTGCAATACATAGTAAGAGGTGGCTTTTATCCTCCCTGCAGGCAAACGCTTTCCCTCTAATTAGGAAGACGGCATCAGAAAACCACTGACAATGAGAAGCTTCTGCAGTGCCGTCCAGCCCTGCATCTTCTGGTTCTTCAAATGCATGGCTCTTACGCGTGAACAAGTACACAATATTTCAAGCATGGCCTAATTGACAAGAGCACCTGACTGCTGCTGTTAACTAAAATGCCTTTCAGAGAAAGTACCTAAACACACAGAAAGAGGCAATATAAATTAACTCTTATCTACCCTCGTTCAGGATTATTTTTTTTAAACGAGGTGCAAGAAAGACTCTAGTATCATCTTTTCGAAGTGCAAAAACTGTAGAGTTCTTGTGGCTAGCAATGTGGACTAACAAAGAGAAAGCAGGAGGGCTGATCATTGTTACCATTCCTTTCTCATGTAAATCAGCTGTCACAGACTCAGGAGCTAGAAAAGAGCTGTAGCCTGGTCTAAAACTACCATAAGACTACTGGAATATCTGGAGATTATTTTTTTCCTTTGGCTGAGGAGAACTTGATTCAATGCTGTTGGAGAGAGATGGTTCTAGAGACACAAGGTTTTAGTTTTTCTGAAAACTTTTCTTTCCTGCAAAAGACATTGTGAGGCTATTGCCAAATTATTATTAAAGAAGGGAAAAAAGAAATGTTTTAAAATTTGTTAAGGCAGGACTTTTTGCTCCCATTTTTACAGAACTACAATTTCTTTTGTCTTTCATTTCCTGAATTGTCTTTAGAATACTCAAAAGTGACAGCTATCTCTACATCAGTGTTTCAGTTTGCTCTGCATCAAAGGAGATGGATATAAATCCATTGCAGGAAAATACAGTTTTATTTCTGAAGCACGTAGACTCCATTGCATCAGTCCAATAAAATGTAATTTTAGTTTTTTTCTATTTGTATATTCATACCTCAAAGACAGTTTAAATTATTTCTACATTGTAAAAGGTAGGGAAGGAAAAAAGTGCTTCATTTGCAGCTAGCGTATACATAAGCCTCTCTGTTCATCTTCATGAGAAAACAACCAAGCTTACTTTGGCAAAGGAAAGATCTTTTAATCTACTGCCAAAAAGTACATAACCTGAAGTATCAGTGCCATTACTCTTATTTTAGCAGTCTCTCTTTTCGCTCTAAATAACACTTCCTAGTTTGCCCTAAATACTGTAATCTCCGAAGGACAAAGTCATAGGAACAAACTCATTCAGACTCTTTCTGCAGGTATCTGAAAAGACCGTACACCTATGTCTTGTATGTAAGAACAGCACACGTAGTTGTTGGGATCCTGTGCTTTTGTGACCTTTATATCTTGTTTACAATATCTCTAGGCATTCAGGCCCTGAAACATGTCAGTTATATATTACTGCAGCTGTACAGCAGGATGAATTTTCTTCCTTCACTGCCACAGCCTAGGTGCATGTTGCTTAGACTAGCTAGTAGTCACACTAGACATAAATAATTTTGACAGTCAGGAGAACACACTAAATATACAAGTTCCACAGATCAGCAATCAATCGTTTCTGATGGACTAACCCCAGAAACAGTTTTAAAAATCATTTTTTCCTTTTGATCATCTAGACAAGTTCTGTGACGGACACTTTTCAGTCTCCCCTTTATGTACAGGAACTAACAGTTTCCAACATAAATAATATATTTACTTACCTACCTAAAATTCTAACTAAATTAAGCACACTGGGATTGAAAGAGAAAAATCTACTATTCAACAGGTGTAATTTGCAGAGGGCATACAAGGGATTTGACAACTGAGAAGAAGAAATTCTAGGAATTCTACTTCTTTCAAAAACATATTCTGAAATGGTATTATATGGATTTCCAGGCATTCCTGACTATAATCACAAAATCATGAACTTTTGTTTTCTTTTCACCTCCACAAGCTCCAGAAATAGGAATAATCACTTTAATTGACCATGTTTCCTCTTCCTCTCTAACTTCAGTGGAGACATTGATACTTTGGATTATTTAATCTAAGACACATTCCTAACTATCTACGTTCTCTTTCTATCCCTTAAGTTTATTTTACATCCCTCATCCACATAGCATTGTCTGTAAATTCTTTTAACCTCATGTCAACCTTATTTCTACCCAAATCCTTGGCCAAACCATCATTTCTTCTATCATTGAATGTCCTGCTTCTTTGGCATATGACCTCTTCCTTCAGTTTTTGAAGGCTAGTGCCGTACATTCTCATGTGAATTAAGAGATGCAACCTTTACAACACTTTCTCTCCAAATTTCAAAACTCTTCTGTTCAAATAAGCATTCACATAATTTCCTGAAGTGCTTCAGGTATGCATATCAATCAATCCAAGAAACTCTCTGTCTGTCTGTTCCTCCACAATATCCATTGACTTATCACACTTACATTTCTGCTTTTTGCACTGCATAAACACAACCACTTCTCATTGGAGGCTTTCTCTTTGGTAACTTATAACATGCTTCATCACCTTTCTGTATCTGTGCTTGATTTGTTGCCTGTCTCATCCCATGTTGCAGGTGAAGCGTGCTGCCTGCCTTACCTGCAGCTTTTATAAGTAAATACATTTAAAACGACCCATAAATCAAATTAAAAAGAACTTATATATATATATAAAATAGAATTCTACTTTTCACCTCTTGAATGTTCTTCAAAATATTCTGTACTCAGTTTGCATTAAATGTAACCACATGAAAATTACAGTGCCATGCATACACAAATGTGCATTCATCCAGAATAAGATGTTAAGAAGATGCAGTTTTGGTAAATAACTTTCTAGAAAGCTTTTTAAGATTTCATTTTTACGGACCATTCACAGGTTACCTTGAAATGACAGAAAATACTGTTTAATGACTAAATACTGACTGTATTTTTCAATGTAAGAAATGTAAACTCTATCAGGCCTAGAAATTGTAGTTATAGAAAATGTTTCTATTAGGCCTATAAAGCAAATCATATAATGATATAGAAACAGATTTTATATGGACTGCAAAAGGTAAAAATTATATTTTGGGTTTCAATTTTATTATTATTAGCATATCATACATATCATAATATCATAACTTTATACAAATATTATTCAGATGCATGCCTTAAGTTTCACACCTTTCTGTCACAAAGACTGTGACACTTATTTAGGTTTGTCTTCATTGTAAGGGAATTCACACCATGTGAATTCACTGGAATGAGCAATTACAATTCTTTTACTTAATTCACCTACCGCTTTCATCTTGTAGCCAAAGTATACTATAGAAGGAACCAAATGATACAGAAAGAGAGGGAAGCATTCAAGTGTGTTAATTTTCAAGAGAATTTTACTGGATCAGGAGGAAAAATTCTAACAAACACATTATCACATACATGTACAAAACTGTTGAAATTCTATATCTTATTAAATTAATGCTATGATTCTTCTCTCAATTCCTGCTGATAGGCAACAGAGTTTTCTCTCTAGCTAACCCTAATCAGAGAAATCACACAATGTCTAACCATCCAAAAGCAATGCTTCAGCCGTTGACTGATTTATCAGTCATAAGCTGGCGCAGCATATAACTATACCTCAGCTAGTGATTGCTTATTAAAAAATCACATTCTAGTGACTAGTATTTTAATATATGCCATATAATTGCTAGAAAACATATCTTGTATTAACATCCACATAATATTTTTATTTTCTGTATAAGTTTAGAAAGCATATAATACACAACGAGGCAGTATTGGCCATGTGCACAGAAAGTGACAGAAGTATCTGACATTGCAAGAGTATCCAATTGGAATACTACTTCCATTTCAAAGATGAGATCTTAAACAGTACTCTCATTTGGTCCTCATTTTGATTGACAGTATTTCTTCCTTCAGCTGTGAGGATACACTATAAAAAATACTGTAATTTTTTTTTTCTTTTGTGGTGATAGTACTGGACTGAAATTCAAAATTTCAGTCTGTTTTCCAGTGCCAAGGTACAACCACTTTTAATCTTTATATGCTTTCATATCCCTTGTCTGAAAAAAGGGTATTATAACAACAACTCACAAAGTTATAATTTGCAATTGATCTTCAATGACTACAAGATTTTTGGATGTTATTTGGACCAGACTATAATAAATGTCTTTCAAAAAAAAAAAAAAAAAAGAAAAAGAAAAAGAAAATCATCCTTACTTTGGAAAAAATGAGAACTATTGGCTTAAGTAAAAGCAGGAGTGACGTCTTGATTTTCTTTCCAGCTATTGACAGGGAGTAATATTTTTGCATCTAGAAACTTTCAGCATGACTGGAAGTCAGACAAAAATAAGTAAGCAAATATGGACTACCACATAGAAAACTCCTTAGGAAATTGAGCGAAAATGTGATCTGCACTGATTGCAGACATCTACAAGCATTATCTTCAAAAAAACCAGGTATTAAACTAGCATTCATTTAACACAGAACCAAAACCACTCATCTTGCTGAATCCCAATGAAAATATCAGGAAAATAAACAGCATTCCTGTGCTGTTATTGCTTTTTTGGATGCAGGCTGGTATGAATTTTCCCAAGCCAAAACCAGAAAATAAAATGAAAAACAAGAATGTTAGCACAGACCTTGGCTTTCTGTTAAACATTACAGGATGCTGAAGTGAATATTGCCTTGAGCTAGCTAAGTATTAAAGTATTCTACAGAGATCTAATGCACTAATACAATAAAAATATATTGACAATTTCCTTGAACTAGTTAAGTATTTAAGTATTCTACAGAGATCTAATGCATTACAGACTAAAAATCTATTTCTATGTGGTAATTATAGCAAATTTTTGTGAGATTTCTCAAGTCAATATTTATAGTAATGCATTTGAAAAGATCAAAAAAAAAGAAGCAACCAAAGAGAACTTTGTCCTGTGCATGACCCGGTTTGCTATTTTACAGTCACTATAAAAATTCATACATACATCTCTATCACCAAAGCAAGCTATTTTGCTGGTAGGCATAGAAACTGTGGGCTAGAAGAGAGTACCTCCTGGTTTCATATAGTTATCGTCTTGCCACAAGATGGCACCAAAAGATTAAAAATATCTGCATTCCTAAGGTTCCCGTCTGAAAAAAATGAACAAACTTTGCAGGGAATTGCACAAGAAATGTCATCAACATTTGACTTTCTATTTGGTTAGCAAGTTAGGAACATCATACTGCTTACTTTGACAAACTGCTGAAATGCAGAGACTTACCATAGAGTTAGTGAATATGGAGGGATAAAAAACCCCAACTTTTACTAAAGCTTAAGTTTCCCATGAATGGCAAAGAACAAGCAGTGAACATTTAGAATGATATATTTCCTTTTTAGGACACGTAAGTAAGAACATATGCAAATGTATGAATAAAAACTAAACAGACACAAGAAAAAATGACTCTAAACCCATCATCAAGTTATAGTCTCCCCTAAAGGAAAATTTATTAAAGTTCAACAACTTAGACATTAAGAATTATTCTTTTACTCCACTCAATTTTCCCTCCCAATTGCAATATTAAAAAAATGCTGATCTCAAATTCAGTGAACTTTTTAAAAAGTTGTGTGGTATATAATGTGAGATATACTGAAGAAACTATATTTCTAGCTTATGGGATATCTCATTGTCAGATTAATGCTTTTCTATTCCCACAGCAAAACCTCATCCTTCACAAAGAATAGTATTATATGATAGGTACAGGTCAGAGTGCACTAACTGCATAAAACCAAAACAAAACCCCAAAGCCTTGGGGGGGACAAAAAATTTCAAGTCACAATTATTTCACTGGTAATTATTTCATGTAGTACATTTCATTTATCTATTAAAAAAATCCAACAAAACAACCATTAAAAAGTGTTCACAGCCTTCAGCCAAAAGAAACCAAACATCTCCGAACATAAAACTACTAATTCACCAGCAAATTTCTTTAGGTCACTGTAAGTGTTTGCTTTAAAGAGAAAAGACATAAAAGAGTTATTTTTGTGTCAGTATTATCCTGATCCTCATTGCCAGTATTTCTGATTGTACAGAAATGTAGTAAGCTACCTTCAAAATATTTTTTCTGTACATCACTTCATTTTAGCTCATATATTTTAAAGCCTAATGGATTACCCTTGAGAAGTCAGTGCTTGATTACACATGAGAATAATTGAGATGAAGTCTTGTTTACTTAAATAAAATTTAATTTAATTCTTTAAAATATTCTTTTTTTTTCAGAAATCATGCCATTATGACACCACAATTTTTTCATGTTATTGTCCTGATAACAAATAGTCCAGTTTTAATCCACTATCATGTTAACAAAATAGACTCCAATCAGCATACCCAGAGTAACAATGACTGTCACATCAGTCACATCACTAAAATGACCCCATAGTCATGTAGAACTGGAGGACAAGACTGTCTGGGTGCTATTCCAGAGATTGAACTGGAATCATTTAACTGGCAGTTGTGGGACTGATCCACCTAGGCTGCTTTTATCCCATCAGACCTGACTTTCACAGGCTGTCCAAGTGGCAAAACACCTGCAACCCTACGTGCATAAGCACTTAGTGGTTGGATCTTGATTGCTGCAGTCATGGAGGAAGGAAAAGGTGGGTATTTCGTCTCCTGAATGTACATAACCAAAATTTAGCAAGAAGTCACTGCTGTGTTAACACAGTTTTTTTCGTCCTGTAATTTAGAAGGCTGAACTACCTTCTAGTAGTAGCTTTTCAGCTTTACCATTTGTGTTTATCTCCAGCTAAGTGGGTGGTGTTTGAAATGAAAGCTGAAAACACTCATTTGTAGATGGCTATTTGTAAGTTTTGTTCTAAAACACTAGCATAACAAGTACAATTTAAACCCCTGAATGTAAGGAATTGTAATTATAGTGTTACTTTTTAAAGAACTTTGCATTTCAGAACTCAAATAATTGATTTCTTCTTTGTCACAAACTTTTAGGTATCGAATTTAGAATAGCTCAAGCCCAGTGACCTTTCTTATTCACATTATAGATTCCTAAATTCTGTTGAAGATTTTGTGCTCGCCAAAACTTTAATGGGATTATTATTATAATACACTATGTCTTAGTTCATCTTTCTTTTCCAATTCTCATTATTCTGACATCAAATAAAAAGCTAGAGGAAACGAAGGCACAATTAGGATATATTCAGAAACAGCACATGTGTTTCAGAGTGGGTTCAGATGCCTTACTAGTCAAGGATAAAAAGAAGAAGAAATGTATGATTTTGTCTTAATTTTCCATTCTGTACAT
Organism: Buteo buteo; assembly: GCF_964188355.1. Lineage (NCBI taxonomy): Eukaryota > Metazoa > Chordata > Aves > Accipitriformes > Accipitridae > Buteo > Buteo buteo. The sequence continues at coordinate 20,436,901 of NC_134190.1, read as the reverse complement.
ATATATTCCACACACATACTTAAATTGTAGAACAGAGATCAGTTTCTTCTGATCATTAGAATGATTAAAGACTGTTTAAATAATATAAATAAATTAAAAAGTAATACATTTCCATCTTAAGAAAGATCTTCTCAAATTAATTGGTTGAATCAGGGTACTACTTCATTTGAAACCACTTAAGAGAATTTTGAAGGAATTGTATAAGCAAGGAAAAAAGTGTATATTTTATAAAAGAATAATGTTACGGATGAAAATCCATCTAGCTGTATCTGTACATCTGCCATTCAGATGTAACTACCAGAAAAAAGTAGATCTAATAACATATAACACATATGCTTTTAAGTTCTTAATCACAAACTGTCAATAGAATGCCCCCAAGTATTAAGTCATGGAGAGAACCAAATGTACCTAATATGCCCGGAGCTCGGTTCATCCACTTTAATCAAGATGTCAGCTTCAGTGATATCTTGACCATGAATACCATGCTCTAACTCAAGGGAAAGAGCATATCTCAGCACGTTGATGGCAGAAAAAAAACTTTGTCCAACAGAGGGAGAAAAATCACACTTCCCTAAGATTGTACTCACGATAGTGTTCTATGTCCTACTCTTTTATGGACATAGATACAGATTTCTGCCAAAATCATGTGGAAATGATCCTACAGGGAAACAGAAGTAGGAGACAAAAATACTGTTTAAAACCTGGCCTTGGAAAGTGGGAAGCTGTAGCATATTTAGGGGACTTGGAAGTGTTATGCTTAAGCAGTTCTTAAACTATCTTTCATGTTGTAATGAAATGTCTTGCTTGCCTAACCATAGAAATGAGCAATTTTTTTTCATACAGCTGCAAAATGACTGGGTATACCCCAACAATTCATTCATAAATTGAGGTCTACACTATTACTTATCATTTAATACAGGACTATTTTGATTAAAGACTGCTGATTAAATGGCTGAATGCTGTTGATCTCTGCTGAAACACCCCTTATTCTATGGCAGTGATTTTATAGATTCTGATGGTTTTGTTTTAACCTATGTATTTAACTATAATTCACTACTAGATGACCCATGAGTCATTTAGCACGATTAATTAGTTTTGTTTTGATATTTTAGCAGAAAGTCATGAGGGCAGGCTGGTAGCTCTACATAGCATACTTTGCAGGATTCAAGATTATAATGAAAGAAAGAATAATATAACATACAACAGTACTGACATGTAAAAATCCTCTCCCTACTAAATAAAAAAAAAAAAATTAGAAGACATCTATACTAATACAAAAAGATGATCTATAGCATGATGTGAAATTTTTGTGAAAGGTTATTTGCATAATTTTTTTCTTACAGGTGGAAAGAAAGTAAGAGCTGAAATATTGTCATTCTCCTGCTTCAGCTCGTCATGTTTTGAGATTTTTTGTTTTAAACACATTCTGCTTTTTTTTTCCTCTCTATTTTTCTTGGGTTTTGTTTTGCAATTATTTCTAACAACTGACAGTCTGCTACTGAAAATCCAGGTCATCTTCTGAGTAGCCTCAACATTAAAAAAAAACCAAAACCAAAAAACCACCCCATATTATTTTAAGAATTAAATCTTATTCATCTAATTAGCACATGTACACTTCTAGTGAATGTATTACTTAGAATCTTCATGATGTAGAGAAATCAATAACATTTCAGTCTGCTTTTAACTAATTTTCTAGTGACACACAAGTAAAATGGATCTATAGGTCTTCATGGAATCTTCTTATGTATCATAAACCAGAGAGAGACCTAAATAGAAACTTTTAGATTCACACCTTGTCTGATACGTTTAGGCTCAGATATTTCTCTAACAAAGAATGAAACATGAAAACATGATTATAAGGGGATGTATTAAAAAAACAAGAAAAAAGAGAAAACAACCTGAGGATTGAAAGAAGCCATTTTTTTAATTTCAAATTAAGTATAGTAATACTATTGACAGTTTTCAGTCAAGACTACAAGAAGGTTAGGTACACGTTTCTCCCCTTTTTCTCTCTGCCAAAGGCGTAGAAAGATATATGGAGAAAAGATGACACTCCTTCCTTCAAAATATAGGAACTTGCAGATAAAACACACTACAATCCCAATTCATAATTGAAGCCCATGTGCTTGTCAAGGCCAAATCTGTCAGCATTTTAAGGTCTAGTGAGGGACAGTATTGTTAAAAGAACATTATAAGATAGATAACCATACCAAGAAAAAAATTTTATGTTATGCCTATTAAACCACATAGACAGTCAGGAAAATCTCAACGTCATGAGAGAGGAAGGGTCTCTTTTCCCATCTTTCATCACCTACTTTTAAAAGGGTGTCCAGATCCCTTTTTAGGAGACTTTATCTGTGCTAGCAGTACCAGTACAAAGACCTTTGCAGGGTTACAGGAGCCTTGGCCCTGGAGATTCCATCACCCCAGGGCAGGGGACAGAGGCAAGGATGCCAGCACTGTATGCACAGTGACATTACTGATGCTGACTGAGTCTTGCATCTTGGACATTACATACATTTATGGTGCCAGTCCCACTCACCATAGAAAAGGCATCAGGAAAATGGCAGGTCACTATTTGTAAGGGAAAGGAATATATACATTTAGGGGATAATTTTTCTTAGAAATCTTAGAAGCAGGATAAACATGACCATCCTCCCTCTGTCCTGAATATTGCCTCTAAATAATTACAAATACTTTGGGTTCTTATCTCTTTTCTCACCCTCATTTAAAAACTCAAAGATTTTGTCCATGTATTTTGTCTTATGTGTAAGATATGAAACATATTCAAGAAAATCTACACCCAAAACTCTCTTGATTCTAGCGGAAGTAAAAATCAGCTAAACACCTGTGATACTTAGAGGAACCAATGAGAGAATGCACAGCATCTAAGTATCCTAGACACAGGCATATCAACTGTTTTATTTCTGCTTACTATTAGGATAGCATAGCAATTAAAAAGATAATAATTTTATTCATTAAACAGGTGTAAATATGTGAACTACTGAAGTATGGTAGACAAAAGCACACAATAACAGTTCAGTTATACATATTTCTATTTTATGTTAATTTGGGGAAAAAAATTAACAGTCCTGTTGGACATTGTATTTTGAGCCTTGCTCATAGTGCTGTAAATTACATTGGTTTGTATTCTTTATGTCAAAATCTGGATATTATAGCATTGCAGAGTTCATGAGGATTGCATTTATTTTAAGGATCATGATCTGATTGGGCCAAGTGATGGTATGTTGTGTTCTTTATGCTGTAATGCAAAGTACTGAACAGGATAATACAATAAATCCAATCTGTAATGTGGGAGGTGATGGAATATTAACAGTAAAATCATAAACCTACATAGACATACATATATATCTCATATAATATACAGTTCTTCATAAGAAAATATTTTGGAGAGGTTTGGGGGTTTTTGTTTTGTTTTGTTTAAACACAGAACAACATGGTTCTAGCTTTTGAGCAACAGAATTCTGGAAACATCTATTTTCATTTCATATTTTGAACCATTACCTTTACATAAACACACATGCTCTCTTCTTTACACAATTTCCTACTGTTTGAAATATGATTCAAAGTTCACGTTGAGTTATAATTAAGAGATGCCATAATAAAGTTACAAATAAAAAAACCCAAACAACTGTGTGAAGAATGATGTGCACGTGGGAACAATATTAAAAAGGACACCTGCCATGTTGCTTTTCATTATATCCAGTTAACTTCCTAAGTCTTTGTATTCCCCTGATGCAGCCTGTTGGTACAGACATAGTACTACACACTTCCAGCTAGCAGACTTGAATTTACATTGCAGATCAGGTGCCCTGTGACAGTACAAGCTGGGGAGTACCTCTGAGATACAGCTAGAGCTTTACGCCTCCTGCTGGACATGCTTCTTTATCAAAAAAGTGATAAGCATTATCTATTTCATGTAAGTTAGTAGAGGTAAGAAACAGTAGGGGGAGCTTACAGAAAAAGTGAAGTAATAAAACACTGATATAAATTAGAGAGAAATTGTACAGTATTCTGCTTGCTAAAATGAATCCCTGTACAAGACAAAGGTTTTCCCTGTTTTGCCTCTACTGTACACATACACACACTTGAAGTAACTGGTTTTGACATTTAATAATTGGGAAGACTGCATGTACAAAGAAATGCGTATAAAGCTTCAACTGGCAGATTTTTGGCAGATGCTCCACATACTGAAAATTCGACTGATAAGCCATTAAACAGAATGTATAGCTCAACAGCTCTTTGGTTGGGTGGTGTTCTGACTTTCCACCAGATGAAAACAGAACAAAGAAAAAAACAGTGCTCAGGTCTATCTGATTTTTTTCTGTGTGTAGTAATACAGCCTGATAACTGTAACGCACTCACCTCCACAAAGATGAAGATTATTTTCTATTGCTCTATTGCAGAGCTGCTAACCCACAGAAACAGGCAAGTTAGGGATGTTGCCAAGGACTCAAAGCTGAAAAGCTGTAAATCCAGGGAGGGAAAAACAAGCAACATTCAACATAGAAGTTCCTCTTGGCCTGAAGAGAGTTTGGAGAACATTTGGTTCAAGACAGAATACCATTGTTTCACCATTGTTTCTTGCTTTCAAGTTTTTCCAGAAGTTGGACAGTAGAGCAAGTATGTTTTCTTCAAAAAGCAAGTGTTTGCATTAGTAGATTTTAGGGTGCAGGACATACAGTGTGTGCATTGTATAGTCAACCAAGGTTTCAGTGAAGTGTACCTTGAGTTCGCATGACCTTTCATTGATAGTTGCATATAATTCAGAGCAATTGAAAATGTGCTATGGTATAGCATCCTTAAGTGCAGTGAAGTCACCCTTCATAATGTTTTACTTTGGCTTACTTAAAACTGCTCATAAGAAAAGAAGTTTTATTTCTGAATTTCAATTTTCATCCTTTATAATAAATGATACATCAATTAGTGAGTTATTAAAAAACCCTAGCAAATACTACAGTAATATAGAATATATATTTATGTGGTTCACTTCAGACACTCATAAAATGTTTCTTAAACCCTTATATTCTTAAACCGAAATAATCAGTGTTTTCCTTCCATTTCTGTCTATCACATAATATCAAAGAATAACTGTACAGCAGGTTTTTTCAAATCTATGAACAGGGACATATTGTGAAGTCCAATTAAGATGCCCTGGTGTTCACAAACTTGGTTTCAAGTGATAATAATGAATAAATTAAATATAATATTTTGATAAGTCAGAAACTTCATCCCATTGCTACCATTCAACTGTATTTCAATCTTAATTTGACCCCCTGCACTAGTGCTGCAACCTAGTGGTGTGATAAGGTGTAAAATTACACTACTTCGACCTGCAACCTGGCTGTAAATATGGTTAACAGACATAGAAACTGAGTCACCTGCACAGAATTATCCAGATGAGACAAGCTCTATTTCATTCACTTGTTTCCTTGGGAAATCACGTTAAGATCAGGAAATTACTTTCTCAGAATCATAGATAGATATTATTTTCACATTAACCTTTTCTGCTTTTTGCATTTAATTATTTAACAAGGAAAAAATAACTTACATTACTTAGCTGAAATTTGTATACTGGTGTGCATGTATAGATGTGTGCTTTATGAATCTCTTTCTACATTTAATTAATGATAAGCCAATTTGCTTTGACATATAACATTATTTTTATGCATTTTTCAGCTACAGCTAGGCACAGAAAAGAACAGTAACCACAGTGTCTACTGTGAGCACATTCCAGTATTTCATCAGTTTCTTCACAGATCCTTTGTCTATTGAGAACACGTCAGTACAAAGTTTTAGTAGATCTACACTCATTTACTCTAATGCAAAGCCAACAAGATCATTTAAGAATATGTAAGGTCCTAGGCACAGTCCCTTTAAGAGAGATTTTGCTATTTTCTTTTCCATGAACTGTTACAAAGCATTATAAATATAAACTGTTGGCAAAGCAAGCAACCAAGTCATATTTCCAATGCTACCCAAAGTAAATCATCATCAGCAGTTTCAAGTTTAAATATCTGTAGTATAATCAACGCTCCTCAGACATTAAAGTTCCTATTTAAGTGTACAAAATCATCTTGACACCATACAAAGAAAGCATGGACATAAAGCTAAGCTAAAATTAACAGAAACTGCTACAGAAATGACCTCTTCATTCATACTTTTATTTAACAAAGCATATAAAAATATGAGAAGACTCCCTCAGGCACAAACTAGGTTACCAGTTGATAATCCAAGAAGTATTCCTCTCCTGATGCAAGCCCACATTAGCTCTAAAAAGCTGGTTTTCAACTCTTGAGAAAGATAGCTTGTCTTTTCTACTTGTCTTTCCCAGTTCTCTAAGTTCATTCTTTCATCTCATCCTCTAAAATAGCACAGACTACTATTATATTCAAAAAGTAACCAATTAATATAAAAGTTTGAGTAACTGGAAAACCTTGAGAAATGCTGGTACCAGACTCATAATATTGCTAGTAAATTGCATATTTAAAAAGGATTTAGAGATTCAGAAGTACGTTCCAGTCTCCCACTCCCTGCTTTCCCCCTCCAGTAATATCGCCATGTAAATTTAAAGCCTACTAGCTTAAAAAAAAGAAAAAAAGCACATAATTTTTTACAAACCTGCTTCCTCACACTGTGCACACACTCACACACTCATATATGCATATGCACATGCATACACAACAAGTTGTATAATTCAAAAAATACCTTAAAAGCAACGGGTGTGCAGTTGGGGTAATACAGAGGCTTTTACTGAAATGAAAGATGAAGATTATAGGCAACAGCTCCATTTGTGTGGAAGCAACAGAAATGATAGGTCAGTTTTAAAATGCTGGTTGCTATTTGTCACTGATTGCACGTGCAGATGCATTCTCTTAAGCTGAAGGACTGTTAGGTTTTTACAGCTGCAACTAGTATCATGGACAGTATTAGCCTATTGCAAATTTCTAATGCAGCTGACAATGCCATCAATAGTTAGTAGTTAGGAACATGGATTTAGACTTGCATTGTGCTGCATTAATTTAACACCACATCAAATATGGATTTTATTGCAGCAGTGACAATAAATGCTCACACAGTTGCAGACTAAATTTTTCCTTCCTCCACCTTTTCCCTTCTTCCCCCACCGCCCCCTTTACTGAAATGTCAAACCTGGCAATATTTTCCCCATTTGCGTGTATATAGCTCTGTACAGATATTTGAAATATTGCCTGTATTCACCCTGCTATCCCCCTCCACAGGGATTTTCTTCATAAGCATTTGCTCTGAGTGTGTGTAATTATTCTGAAATTCAGTTCAGGGCAGGAAGAATAGCAGTGAAAGCTGTTACAGACTTGCACTGGTGTAGAGAAAGTGAGGGCACATATGTGTATGTTTCATGCTATGTTCATAACAGTTACACTATGAAATATTGTGCTTTTTTCAATTCGAGTAGCATTGTTCCCCCACACACACTGAATTTGCAAGAACTGAATACAGATGGAAACTGCTGCTCAAAAGATAGCCTGCTTACTAGGAAAAGAAAAATAAAAATTATAAAATGGTTAGTGTTTCAATCTTGAATAAGTATGATACCGGTTTACTCTGAGGAGAAAATACACAGCAGTCATTTCCTAGCCCTCATCTCATTACTCTGGAAGCATATTTATAAAATGTCAAAAGTTGTATATAGTAGAACAATTCTATCCATTGCATTAAACACCATACTCTTCCTGCTATAGTCATAATAATAACAACGATAACACCAGCAACTACAAAGAGCTTAAGGAAACAGAAATAAGAAAGGCTCCTACCTTTTATTCAGCTTCTGAGAAAGTGAAGTAGTGTCCACCCCAACCAAACTGAAACCCAAGCTATTAGAGTCCTTTTGTTTGTTTGTTTTCTCCTGTTATTTTCTAAGACTGATCCTACTTGGATCTAACTCAGGCTTTTTCTCCCAGCATCACTTAACTCTGGACAGCCGGGAACCAAAGCTAAGGGGGAGCTCTCCCTCTGACTGGCTTTCATTCAGAGCTCCTGATTAAAAAAAAAAAAAAAGACACACCATCCCCACCGCACACAGGCAACATGCACAGACACACACTCACTCACACACACACTCCTTCTCTCCCCCCCTCCTTCTCCCTCCCTCCGAGGCCGGGAGCGAGAAGCGGTGCGGATGGAGCCGCAGCACTTACCCTGGGAAGGTTGGAGCGCAGGGAAGCGCAGGCTTTTCCAAGCGCACAGTGATTTGCAAGTGAATGCGGTGGGAGGGTACAGCAAACGGAGAGCTTTTTTTTGTTAAAGCCTGTCGCCCTCCCTTCGCTGACAGAATGGGTCTCTGTTTTTGAAGTCGAAGGTAATCAGCTTCATCTGCTTAGCTTGTCGTAATAATAAATACTGAAAACACCGCCACTTTCTGCGGTATGTTTTTTCTCCATTAATATAACCGCTTTCCTATACCACCAGTGATCTTATAGAAATGTTTATAAAATTTATTATTTTTTTTTTTAAACTAGCATGGTGCCAAGTTACATTGCAACCTCAGAGGGCTCAAATGAAACCACAGAGAATAGTTATTTTCTTCACTGAACTGCTTATGCTATTAGATTAGAAACATTTTTCCTCGTGCTTTGCCAGTTTTATGATTTATATAAACCAAGACAGGTTCATATAATATTAGGTATTTTCACATTTCCAGAGGTTACCTGAAAAAAATGCCAGCATCGCTACTAATCCCCCATTAATATTTTTTCCCCAGTTGATACTTGTGATGCCTGTTTTTATTTTATTTCAGTCACTGTATTCAGACTTCACATTTTGCAATGTGTTCCTTTTCATCAAGTTAATCTGTGTTGGTTTCATGTTTCTAATACAGCAAATTGGACTTAGCACAATCCTCCTTGGATCATATCAAGTCCAATCCTTTCATTGTGATACTGTAGAGGGTTATGTGTACATTAGTTAGGAAAGATTTAACAAATAGTCACGAAAGATTAAACCAATGGATGTCAGTATTGCTCTATCTAAAAAGTGTCATAAAGGACTTTCTCTGGTTGTAAAAAAAGTCTTCCTAAAAAAAAAAAAAAAGCCAAATTGTCTTAAAACAGGAGCTGAAAAATGTTGTATTTGGGAGTGAGGAAGAAAGTAAAAATGAAAACCATTTCATTATTAGAAGATCTAATACAGGAGTAGATAGATCACTGGCTGTTGTTAGGCTGCTCAGTGGTAACTATTTTGCTCGTTTTCAGCTGCTAACTACCAGTTGAAAAGACAATTTAAAAAAAAAAAAAAAGGTAAGATCTTTATCATGCCTAGTATCATTTCCTAATGTAACCAACTGCTGTCATTTCCCCAGATCTGTAACCATCAGTAGGAACAGAAATGACCCACCACCTAAGCACAACCTTTTAGCAGATGACCAAGTCAGCATTTAAGTAATATGCTATACTAGCACATGAGCACATCATCTGGAGACAGAAAGAAGAAAAGCAGCAAAACGTCAGGGGGTGGGGGCTACCTCTCTTTACTACTGTATAGGAAAAGATTTGGTTTTGAAAAATTTATCTACCATGATAGATTTTGAATCTTGCAAGGAAAGACAATGAAGTTCATTGGCTTTTGCTGTACTTGGGCACATAAATACACTGTGCAATGCATGATGCATCTGTAAAAAATTCCATTACTTTCCTTCTCCCTTTCCCATTGTTGTATCAATATAGAAATTAGAAGTGTCGTATGTCCATCTGCTCCTGGTTTCCAAAGATCTTCATTCTCAGTCCTTTCACAGGAAAGGAGGAGATTGCAGAATCTAACTCAAGCCTCCTAATCTCTGCCACCATTTGACATTTCACTATCTAAAGATACATTCAGAGTTCCCGGTGATCCATGTGGAACTGACAGTATTGAGATATCTGCACTGTCTTCCAAGTTTACTCATTTATTTGTGCAAAACTGGAAGCATAAGATTCTCTTATTTTGGGCAAACCCTCTCACATTGATCTGAAGGTGAAGTTCATGGAATTTTCTTTTCTGGCTGTACCAACTGTGCTTCTGCCTCCTAAAATACCAGATCTAGGCTTGGACCCTATAGTAGAAAGCTAAGGATTGTCTTAGAATAGAAGTTGCATTTTCAGTTTGGTAATACAGACAGACTAAATTATAATGAAAGGAGACACAAATACGTGGAAATGTATTTACATGGCTGGGAAGTAGCTCTTTAAAGCCATACTGCTTTTTAGATGATCAACGAAATACTGAGTGTTGAAAATTAAGTTAAAAGCTTCAGTTCTTTTTAGCATTTTGTCTTCTGTTATTTAACTTGCAACAATGAGGTGGGAAATAAGTGACAATTTCTGCATGTATACAAAAGTTTATTCTATGCATGTTCACACACTCACGCACACACACACAGAGAGCTACGCCAAATTCTCAAGTCGAAGAAAATAAATGATTTAGTGGAATTATTGAGGAACAGGAACTTCAGAATCACTGAATGTGTGCTTACCCCCTTTTCTGCAGAGTATTTTGGTATATTTCTGCTAGGGTTTTATTCAGCTAGAGTGAACCAGTCTTATCCTAGAGATATATTAATTTATTCAGGCATAGTTACTGCAAGTCACATTTGCACCCTTAAACTGGACTAACTTTGGGAGTTAAGGTTTAACTCTAGAACAGCCATACTTTGTCACTAACTCCTATTTCTGTTGGTATGGTAACTATTTAAAAGCCAGCACTTATTTATACTGATAGCATTTGGATATCTATGCCAAAACAGTTACTCAGCCATATACTTATTTATACACATGACAGTAACTTTAAAACAAGGTGGCATCATAACCTATTTTTAACACTGCCTGATACTTCCCATTAGGAGAATCCTTTTATAGTTGCTTATAAATTTACCAAACAAATTATTTAGGATTAAATTTTCTATGCTGATGGTCTGCCTCAGGCAGAAATAATTTAAAAACATTTCAGCCAAAATGATACCGAGATTTCAGAGAATGAGGAAAAAATATACAGCTGGAATTTTCTCACAGGAGTAAAACAACCTTCATGCTTTGAAGGCAGAATGTGAAACTCCACAGGGTACAGCTGGCCTTTGAGTCAGGCAAGCTTACCAATGGGAACAGATTAGGTCAAGGAGCATTAAAATAAAGGAAGAGTGGTAGGAGCAGAAGGAGTGGAGGCTGGAGGACGTATTCTTCTTGGCCAGGAGAGAAAAAAAGACTTATTTCTGATAAAGAAGCAAGAAGGAAGAAACAGTGGCAGTATAGGGGTAAATACATAAATTCACAGAGACTGAACAAGGAAACCTGGGATGGGTGGGAAAAAAAAAAAAGCAGCACACGAAATAAAAAATCAGAAAGGGAGGTACAGACCTTACTGGGGACTGTGGGGTTGCTTTTTGCCATCTCTGTCTTCGAGGTAGGCAGCCTTATCCTCTGAAATGATAGGTCTAGTAAGATACCTACTCAAACTACAGTGGAGATGCTTTCCTTGCTTTTCATTTCTGATTACAAACTTGGCAGAGATCCCAGAAGTCAACAGTTGCATTTATAAGAAGACAATGAGGTGTAAGAAGGATGAGAAAGAAAAAATCTGGAATTAGACCCCATTTTCATAAGTATCACTATCGGCAAATGCCTGTCAAACCTACTGGAATTCTTTCCACTCAGTGTTGGCCCACATGGATGAAGAGAGCACATTAGTTGGTTGCTTCATGAGCTCATGACATAGTGATCAATGTGGTGTTTTTAAAGACTCCAAACCTAGCAATGAGCTATATGGAACCTGATGATCCCATTTTTCCTTGTTTTTATTCCATGTTTGATATATTTTTAACCTCTGTAAAATTGTATATAGAAACCTAACAATAAACCCCAAGTACTCCAAAATTAACAAATGCCAGAATTGTTTATCTATGTATAATGCAAACTAAAAAAAAATTATAGTGCATACATGCAAAGAAGCCAATTTATTACACACATTTCCTAATTACTTTCCATCTCCCTTCATATACTCCCAAAAGTACGCTTATTGCACAAGATGGACTGGTCTATGGGTAAGTCACAGCACAGCAACATTTGTCTAGAAAAGATTGTCTTTTATGGTGTAGAAGCCAGAAGAATTGTGGTGAATGAAGCTGAATGGAAGGGAAAATAGAAGTTTTCATTGTGAAAACATTCTCCTTTGAACTAGACCAGAGACCATATCTAATCCTCTGCCACCTATGCCTGTATGATGCTGAGCATGTCACTTGACCCAGATTTCTTTCATGAGTGTTTTCCTGTTATGTCCTATTATTTCTAAGTTTCTGACTGAAGAGCTGGGTCTGATATAAAGAGGTGCTGAACACTCACAGTTTCAGCACACACTGTGCTATAATAAGAGAAAAAATTGTAAATATGAAGTCTGGTCCTCTGTGTCTTGTCACTAAGTCAGCCTGTACTTCTGACCACGGTCTCTCTCTATGCCTCAAATTCTGTTTTGTGGAAAAGGGTAAATGACATGGCCCCATGTCAGGCACTTACTGAGAGGATAAGCTAATGTTTGGAAAACATTCAGCTATTATAATGTTAAACATTACAGAAGTCCTTAAGAAAGTTATACAAAAGCAGGACTTGAAAATTGTGCCTCAAACAAAGCCATAAACCACACTGAATAATGACATTGAAGCAGAATTAAGAAAATATGTGCCTTCAATACAATAATATAGCAAAATGTCATGATTCTCATGTACCACAACATGTTAGCTGCAGGATAAGCAAATAATTTTAGCATTTCCTAAGTTCTGCAAGCTTGAATCTGAAATCTTAGTAGTCTTCTTTTACAATGACTGCATGCACATCAGTATTTTAAATTTTTATTATTCATTCATTAAGAAACCATGAATATACTAGGTATGAAGTCTGGTTGGAGGCCCTTAGCTAGCAGTATATCCCAGGGATCAATATTGGGTACATTCTCATTTAACATTTTCATTAATGATCGGGATGATGGGGCAGAGTGTAGCCTCAGCCAGTTTGCAGATGACACAGAACTGGGAGGAGTGACTGATGGGTCATGCTGCCATCCAGAGGGACCTCAACAGGCTGGAGAGATGGGCTGACAGGAACCTCATGAAGTTCAACAAGGTGAAGTGAAAAGTCCTGCACCTGGGAAGGAACAACCCCAGGCACCAGTATATGCTGAGGGTTGACCAACTGGAAAGAGCCTGGTCGTTCTGCTGGACCACATGAGACAGCAATGTGCCCTTGCCGCAAAGAAGGCTAAAGGTATCCTGAGCTGCATGAGGCAAAGTATTGTTAGCAGGTCAAGGGAGGAAATCGTTCCCCTCTTCTCAGCACTGGTGAGGCCACACCTGGAGTGCTGTGTCCAGTCCTGGGCACCCCAGTACGAGAGAGACCTGGGCATAGTGGAGAGAGTCCAGCAAATGGGCCGTAAGGATGATGAAGGGACTGGAGCACCTCACGTATGAGGAAAAGCTGAGAGAGCTGGAACTCTTTACCCTAGAAGCTGAGAGAAGGCTCAGGGGGGATCTCATCAATGTATATAAATACCTGAAGGGAGGGTGCAAAGAGGGCAGAGCCGGGCTCTTTTCAGTGGTGCCCAGTGACAGGCCCAGAGGCAATGGGCACAAAGTGAACCCCAGGAGGTTCCCTCTGAACATCAGAAAACACTTTTATGCTGTGAGGGTGACTGAGCACTGGCACAGGTTGTGCAGACAGGTTGTGGAGTCTCCATCCTTGGAGATACTCAAAAGCTCAAAAGCTGTCTAGACATGGTCCTGAGCAACTGGCTGTAGATGGCCTTGCTTGAGCAGGCATGGCTTGGACAAGATGACCTTCAGAGGTCCCTGCCAACCTCAACCATTCTGTGATTCTGTGAGACCACACAGACAAAAATACAACAGCAGATCCCACACTGAGGGATTTTTTCCAAAAAGAAGACATGAAAGGATGGACAACACAACATAAAAAGGTAGCTAAGTAAACAAACAAACAAACAAAAAACTAACAGGAAAAGAATAGCAATAAATTGCAGAGACAGTTGCTAGTAAAGGAGTGGAGGTTCCCATGTCAAACAGCCCAAGTGCTGTGGAGGAACACATAGACAGTACTATGAACAAAAGGCTGTTCATGAAGGAAAGAATAGCAAAATATTTCACAGTACATGCATTAAGGGGAAAAAAAAAAAAAGATTCAACAGAGCAGTACCCAGTCCAAAATATTACTCTCCTTAAAGTAACATCATCACCCCATTCCATTCAGTAATGTTCATACCAGCTGCAGCTCCTGCTCTGACAATAACACTGTTTCCTTTAATTCTCCATGCAGTCTCAGCAATGCCTTGCAGTGCCCTGACTTCTGTTATAAATCTCCTTTGATCTATCGTGATGGAAAATAAAACCAAGCAAGTTGAGTTCTTTGAGTTTCTGGCATCTCATTTTAAACCAAGCACATATTTTCTTCCAACTGTTGAAAGCCATAACTACATAGCTGCCTCCAAAGAATCAACTACCCATTCTTTCATTCATTGCAGTTATTCCAGAGTGCACGCATCCTGGTATCTTCTAAAATTCTTTTGTTTTTATAAATCATCTGCCCTTCTACTCCTGTATCTGAGCGTTCAAATGTTTTGATGCTACAAGTGAATTTTAGTACAGTACACTAAAAAAGTGCATAGTTACCTAGAAAACATCCATAAACAGTATAAATGGAACATAATTCATACAAAAGACTACACACACAAAAGATGAAATTACTAAGAAGGATGTCAGTAAAGCATCCATACTGTATACAAACTTGTCTATGGTTTATCAAATGATTATAAAAAAATTTAAAACAACCATAAAGAAAAATCTTTATGGATTATTGGTAGCATTCCTCAAATTGCCTATCAAGTTTTTAGCAGTATGAACAGACAGGGTGCTTTTTGGAAATAATGCTGTATTAACACAACCAAGCAGCAGCTTTTTGACAGAACAGATATCCTCTGATTTGGACAAAAGGTATTATTTCTGTATAATACCATGAAAATAAATACAACAGAAAATATCCTTACTTGACTTCACTAAAATTATTCTGTGGATTTCCCCTTTTCAAGGCAGTTGGTTGTTTGTTATTTTTCTCTTAGTACTGGCTTAAACATTGTCAAAATTTACTTGCAGATCTAAGTCATTACACTGTGTAAACAAAACACTGCTGTGCAAGTTGTCCTTAGTAGCAGTAATGTGAAAGTTACCACATCTGTCTTTTCCTTGGTCTGTCCATATCTTAGTTTCCATTCAGTGACAACTGCACCAGAAACATTGTAAACAATTCCAACAACTTGTTATATGATTCCCATCTAACATTAATATGTTTCTCTGCATTCACAAGTAAATAATATTTTTATACATTGGGTTTATTCAGATGTTTGCTTTAGCTGCATGGTTCTAATTTTACTATCGTATACCAATGCAGTTATACATATATCTGTCTCTGAAGGTTTGTCAGGAGGTTTAGTGCCAACCAATTACACTTAAATAAGAATGTGCATGTATGTGCAATTGCAAATAAGTGAACAAATACAGAACAAATCCTTCCTCCCTTGATAACATATCTGGAAGAACACAGATTAAATGTATCAATTTTGTATTTGGCAAATGTGATAGTGATACATTAAGAACAGCTAAACTGCTAAACAGCTTTAGATCAATTGCTCACACTTGAAAGAAGCTGTATTTCTGCAGAGAACAAAATCAAATTAAGCACACTTTTTCAGTCTAAATAATGCCAGGAATTACATTTGTAGACAAAAGCAGACAGTAAAGCATAACCCTGCTGTCGTGGTTTAACCCCAGCCAGCAACTAAACACCACGCAGCCGCTCACTCACTCCCCCCCCATCCAGTGGGATGGGGGAGAAAATCAGGAAAAGTAAAACTCCTGGGTTGAGATAAGAACGGTTTAATAGAACAGAAAAGAAGAAACTAATAATGATAATGATAACACTAATATAATGACAACAGTAGTAATAAAAGGATTGAAATGTACAAATGATGCGCAGGGCAATTGCTCACCACCCGCCGACCGACACCCAGCCAGTCCCCGAGCGGCAATTCCCTGCCCCCCGCTTCCCAGTTCGTAAAACTAGATGGGACGTCCCATGGTATGGAATACACCGTTGGCCAGTTTGGGTCAGGTGCCCTGGCTGGGCATGAGAAGCTGAAAAATCCTTGACTATAGTCTAAACACTACTGAGCAACAACTGAAAACATCAGTGTTATCAACATTCTTCACATACTGAACTCAAAACATAGGACTGTACCAGCTACTAGGAAGACAGTTAACTCTATCCCAGCTGAAACCAGGACACCCTGCTCAGAAAAAAAAGACAGAAATACAAAGAAATGCTACATTTCAACATGTGTATAACGTTGTAGCTATATCACATTTGGATTCAGAGAGACTTAGGGACATTTTAAGCTCCGTATTCATTGAAGTGCTCATATGCAATTAGCAGGATGCACATCAACTCTCTTTTCTGCTTTAACAGATTATGAAAAGTGCTACTCTTGCGCTACCTTCTTATTTATCAAGAGGTACACCTTAAAGTTAGGATAGCAGAAGAGAAATGAAATAAAGAAAGGACCTGTTGTTTCTTATGGTGTCCCTGATAGAAGTCAAGCTTCCAATGTGCAAAGCAGTACACTTGAGAAAATGTTTTTTTCCAGTGAACCTCTCTCACAGAGAATGACATTAATGGGGCACAAGCCAGATGAAAAAAAATAAAACAAAACAACAACAATGCCCTCCATCCCCAATTCTTTCCCAGAAGATCTTAAATGATTTGCAATTACCAAATCCAGCTGCAACCAGCAGGTCTGGAAGTCCCATTAGTAGTCTTTTCTACTTCTAAGATTCACCTATAAATTCTCCTAATAGGAATCAGCCCTGTGGTTGTACTCCACCTTAATTTTGAAATACCTCCTTAGCAGAGTTTAGACTAGGGACTGGATGAGAATTCATGTTCTGACTGAGAATACAAAACTATGGAACAGCAGAGGTTGCAAAATATTTTTTCTTTTCTTATTAGCACTGATTCAGGTATCAGTTCTTGGTTTGCAAACCTAAGCATTTTCACAGTCTCTTCTTTGGTATCTATAATGGCATAAGGATAAACTTAATGGTTAGAAAGAGGGAAGTTGTCTAACAACAGAAAAGTGATATGATATTTAATGCTTCATGCCCTACCAAAAATAACAGTAATGATAAGTTCCCTGTTGAAGGCTACAAGATCAACCTGGGCTCTGGTTCCAAATAATTCAGGCAATATTTCTATCTATTCTAGATAATCTGGGCAATAATCCAGTCTACTTTTGACAATAGGCATAGGGGGGACTTCACTGCACAATTTCTTACACAGTACCATAACTCAAGGAGAAAACCATGAGTTTCAGATCATACACTTAAAATACATGCATTTAAATACTACAGAAGCAATAAGACCAAATTTAGGATCTTTATCAAAAAGCAAATCAGATTAACAACATGCAAATCAAATGCTTCCAGATTCTGTTTATAGCTATTTCAAGCAAGTTTTTTTAGAGGCATCACACACAAACCCACAACTTACTTATGCATACAAAATACTTTGTGTATACAAACTGACCAAGACATAGTCCAATATCCAGATGTATGGACTGAGAGATTGGTAGTAAATTCACCTACTTAACTTCACCTCCTGGTGAAGTCTAGGTAGCCAAAAGTAGAAATAGATAAAAACTTATCTTTAGCTAGACTATTCATATGAACAGCAAATATACTCTTAATTTGGGGATGCAAAGGTTGAATCCTTTCAATTATTACCATCATTGTTGAAGGTTCAATTTTATATTTCAAGACTCACATATTCTACGTGAGCAATGGTATTAGCATGAATTCCAGAACTGCCAGATTGAAAGCCAAAAATTTTTGGCAAAAATCCAAGCAACAAGAATTTGCACTCACATCAAGTATAAATCAAACTGGGTTGTTGTAGAACTTCAGTAAAATTCTTCTTTAAGAAATATTTTACTCAAGTACATGAAAATGACATTCACATCTCTTAGAGCACTATATGGCAGTAGTAACTGTGCACATGTCATCTTATTGTCAGTGTCACAATTCTCCTGGACCTCATGGGATCTGATCCACTGCATAAACAAAAACATTAAAGAGGAGGAGGAAGGATTGCTGTATATTTAACTGCATTTTTTTTTCTTCAGTGCAAAATCAGATTCTAACTGAGAAATGTGATGTTCAGAATGTGGAAGCAGTCAGGATGCTCAGTAAGAGCTATTGTCAGTGAAATGCATAATTATTATTAGAAATTTATCTCTGTGCTTAAAGCATCCATCTGGAAGGCAGAAAAGTATCAGTAACAATTGATTTCTTATGTTTTAATTATGTCAAAACCAAACAAGCTAATATAAGTATAGTGTAAAATTGTGTTTCTCTTCTCCTACTGGAAGACAAATACAGGTTTTATACCTTTGACTCCACTAAACTCCAATATTCACTCATATTAAAAACTATTTCTTGGTCTGATCTTGTAGCCATCCCTTATTAGAATTCTTGGAGCATATCTTCCATCTTCATCCTACCAAATGTTCCCCCTTTGCCCTATTCTGTCTTAATACAATGCCTTTCCCAGCCAGGACAGTATCTTCAGTGTTTACTCACTTCATTATCAGGAGCTTTCAAGTTACTTATATTTTGACAGGAACCTCAGAAAGCTAGTACACCATTGTGTGAGACCCCAAATGTAGTCAGATAGTCTGAAAAGAAACAAGACAGCCAACGGGTGAAAAAGAAATAATGTAAAACTTGTCCATGGTAGAACTGGGAATAAAATTTAAATTTTCTGTTGCTTAGGCTGGTGCAATTTGGCAATACAACTTCCTCCTAATCTAAAAGGCTACAATTGCCTTTTTCCTTTCTGCTTGGACTGTCAGGTGATCTGACATTTTCACAGGTAACGATGAATTTCTCCTCAGAAGGATATCCTTAAGGCTATTACTGTCCCTGCTGGCTTTCAAGAAACTGAAGCACCAAGAGATATTAAATGCTCTGCCTTCTGCCACTTAGGTTAGACCATGACAGTATCAGGAAAAGTCTTATCAGTCCCATCAGACTGCCAGAACTGTCCTCTTCTCTATATACGCCTCTCTTCAGTTTCCTCTGCACTTGTATTAATAGGGTAAATAAGGCTAGAGAAGTTATGTTTGCAATAGAGACTAGTTAATAATGTTTCTAAATCAAGATTTGAGGATAATATCTCAGAATAAATAGAAATAAATAAAAGCATTAATAAACTATAAATAAATATAATAGAAGCAGAAAACTTGGGAGGGTGGTGAACTCTGTAAAGAGAAGAGTAATACACAGTGTTACTGATCTATTTTAGACTAGAAGTAAAGGAAAACAAAAGGGGAGGAAAAGTTTGAAGTCCCACTCTAAAACGCATCTTGCATAGATGGACATTAAAAGACACGTATCAAACAGCAGAAGGCAGTTTTAGTATTCTTGTAGTAAAGGAAACAAAACATCAGAGTAAAAAAAATGAGCACCTTTTGTTAACATTGAAGTTTACCCTAAGTTCCCAATCACAAAGCCAAATCTCTCATCTGTATGATTTACTCCGAATTAAGAGAAAAAAGCCCAACGACAGGCTCCCATAAAATAGAAGGATTACGCTTTAAAATAAAAATTGCCAGATAATTCACCGAAACTATGCATCTGTGGTAAAACAATGTAGCTGCTGCTGCACACAGCAATTTTTATTTTTTTTTTCCTCCCCCTCATAGTAGCATGTCTTAAACTTCCTCAGGTTAGCAAACATCTTTGCTAGAGGAATAGCAATATCTTTCTCTGAGGAAAGAAGAAAAAGACAAAGTTGAGCCACTCATTATAGTTTGCAAAACCACCATCAATATCTGTGAGCAGAACTGTTTGTTTTCTAACCTCTGTAGTCATCTGTTTTACATATTCATACAATTACTTTTTTTTCCTGGAAAATTTAGTTAAATCATCAGCTCCTCTATTCCAAATACAAGACCAGAGACAGATCAGTCAGGAGATTCATAGGGATTTAGGTGTGAAATAGCACCCTAGATTAGAGTTGATGCTCTTAATATTTCAGTAGGATGCAAAAGAGACACAGAACTCCAAGCTGCAGAAGAATGACTGTCCCCACCCAGCAGAAAAGACTTCAGAGTGCAGGTTAAGTGCTCAACTCTAACCCCAGAGGCAAATTACCTGAAGTCAACAAATGTTCCCGTCCATGTTTGGATGACACAGTTGTCCCTTCTCCAGCCTTGAAATCCAATCTTTCTATATTGAGAGAAGAATCCTACTGAAGTATCACCAAAAGAATGTCTCATTTTCAAGCCAGTCTGTCCTTCACTGATTCCAGCTAAAAGATCAGCATCTACATTGTGTGCAGAACTTTGATCATTAAGATTTCTGAAAAAGAAACATGTTAATTGTCAAAAGTCAACTTTTAGCCAAATAACAGCATATTAAATTGCAATTAAAAATCATGTGATGGCTACAGGCAAGTCTCATTTTAGAAATCGATGTCATCAGAATAGGCAAAATATATAACTGGGGCCATGACTATGCAGGTACTTTATACTAAAATTTAGTCTGTAGTTAGTATGAGAAATCTTCATCATTAAATGTCCAGTTAGTGGTTTACATAAAATCACTTTATTGCCTTGGACATCTGCCCAATGAATAAGTACCCACATCATAAATATGCACACATAAATATTGCTATCAGTACTAATTAGAGTAGCAACCTTGTTGGCAGACTCAACAGAAAAGGAAAGGAGATTTGCTTAGGTGACAGCATAACATCTGATGCCAAAATAAAAATGGATGAACAAATGTTGGCACAGAAAACCTCCTATGATATCAGATGAGTTTAAAATTTATAAATAAATAAATAAATCTGTTACATTTGGTTGTCTCTAAATAGAATGAAAGCTAATACACACAGTGTGTTGCTTCCTTGCTGGTTTGCATGGCTTAGTCAGAATAAGACAAGGGAAAATTCTTGCAAATAATATAATAAGACACAGTTAAATCTATGCTTTAAGATCACTGTATATTACTTTTGTGTAAATTTTCATGCTTTTTCCTATAAAATTGTACACTTTCAGGCATAAGCAAAAATGAAGTGTTATACTTGTGTTTTGTTAGATATTTTGATAACAAAAAATGTGAATTGTTTTCATTACTACTTGAAGTTTAGGAATTGTTACTTTGATATTATTCCAAAAGTAGATGTAAAACTTTTCTGGGCTTTATATACATATTTTTTACCACAATGATATTTCCAACTATTTCTTGTCCTTTGAAAAATATGCTGATACATAAAAGGAAATATTCTGAATAAAATTAAATAGATACCTTTCTAGAAACATATTCGTCTTCAATGAGATATTTTTATGCAGGAGTCAGGAAATGACCTAGAAGTGATACGAAGTGAACCTTCAAGCTCTGACCTTTCATTATTTCATCACAATATGGCCTTTATGGCAACAACAGTAACATAAACCTCTAAACAATGATTCACACTTCAGTCATTCAATGCTTTCTCTTTTCGTTCAAAAATGTCACAACACAGCATAAAATGCATTTTGTATACAGCTTTCTAAAAGACCATAAAATTTTAACCACAGGACAGTAGCATTTAAAAAAACCCAACGTACCAAACAAAAAAAACCCCAAACCCAAAACCAACTTAAACAAGAAAGACCCAAAACAGCCAACAGCCGTTTATAGCTTATCTGCAAACTGGACACCAGCCAAGAAGCTTGGGTAGAGTCTCTGGTTAGGTCAGTTATTGTGCTACACTCTCAACCCCAAGAAAGCAAGTATTTGAGAGTTCCAAGTTCTGGCATTTTTTAATTACACTTCTGTGCAGTACAACATGAAGTTATAAAATATAATGAAGGCCTACGGGAGACTATTAGCACAGTTTTTTTAGGACCTAGCAAATAGTTTTTAATATTAATTTTGTCATAAATGCCATACGCAGAATTAGTAATTAAGACATGCAGATGAAAGAACAGAACCCTGAAAAACAGAATATCATTGTATAACATTTTAACATACTATGGCCCTTGATTAGGGTTTTTTTTGGTTTTTTTTTTTTTACTTAAAAGCAAAAAGGAAATTTCTTCAAGTGTAGGTCTCAGGACAGTTAAGTTGAGTAGAAAATACAGTGCACTCAAGGAGACTACCATGGCAGCTTCCTAGGTTTCATTGTGAAGAAAAGAACACTCCTGAACTTTTCAAGAATTGGCATAACTTGAATGAGTCAAAAAATGTAAAATTTAACACTAAACCATGAAAGCTATAAAATGATGCATGGGACAACATTCACTATTAATGGGTTTGCTACAGGAAAAAAATGTGAGTAGGAAGAAGCTGATAACAGAAAATTCCTTCTATAGATATTATACAATAGTTTGTAAACTGTAAAGGCTGTCTAGTCTAACAGCTACACATGGCAAGTTCTAGAGATAATCACCTCTATTCCATCTCTATCATCAACACCTTTTGTGAGTTTTGGCCAATCACTTACCTATGTTCATCACTACAATGGAGATATTAATTACAGAATGAATATATTTCACCTTCAATTTGCAAATTGCTCATGCAAAGCTTACAGTTTCCTTGCATTTCTTCTGCATAATTAATCATTCAGCTTCTCAGCTGACAATTTTTTTTCCACTGAAACTCATGCAATGCTGGCTAATTTTGTCTGGAAGCATATATTATACCCTGTTTTTTCCCCTAATTGTGTAAGTCTAGCTTTTAACCAATTAAACTTTTGTTACCAGCCATACATACCCACAAATTCCTAATTACCTTCCACAAAATACTGGCAGGAATATAATGGGAAATAACGCCTCAGTTGTCATTAAAGAACATGAAATAACTTCAGTAAATACGAACAAATAAAATTTTTACTTATTTATTTTTTATTCATTGGCTTTCCCAAGAGCTGTAAGAAGCACCATGCTAATGTTCATACCATGTTATTAGAAAGCAATTGGATGTTAACAATAATAGCAATAAACAATAATGATTTACAATTAATATATGCTTCCTACAAAGGGTATTAAAATACATAATATTTTTACAAGAGTGTTTTGAGATTTTTGTTTTATTTGGATCTGGAAGAACAATTCTAAGGTTTGCAGTAAATTTGACAAATTTGAAAGGTCACCACCCCCATTGAAATGTCAAAAGATTTTCCCGAGAACCCAGGATTGTTTCCAGAACAATCTTTTACTCCACAGTGAGAACCTATGCAGAAAGAGAGGGAAACAGTGTCTGCAGTGAGCAGCAGTTAACTTTTCACTGTGTCAAGAAACTTATAGGTAGGAAATACTGGCCAAAAGAAAAAATAAATCAAACCAAAATATGCTAGCCTACAGAGTTGAGGTTACTGAAAAGTTAAGATTAGACAAACCATATCACCAGAAAGGCAAAAAGAAATCCAAAATAAGACAACAGTTGCGTTCACTACAGACTTGCTGCTTTACTCAAAATGGCATTCTTTCTGGGCCAGGCTAACAGAAAGTTGGGTTTTCAGGAGAAAAATTTGGTCTAACTTTCACATCAGACACGCAAGGTACAATTTTTTTATTTCATAACAGCATGCTATATTTCAAAGGCATTTTGGATTTAAATCCCTATTTCTCACTTTAAGTCTTTGCAGATATAAAAGATAGAAATTAATCCTGTTAAAATACCCAGAATATCAAAAGAAACACTCTTAGATTACAGTCAGATTATGAAGTTTCTGTCCTTTTAGAATCATTATTTTTTACTTTCCAGGTATAAATTAGAAATGTCCCTTCAGATTCTGAGAAAATAACAACCAAGAGATGCAAGAACATTGTGTTTTATTAAAAGATGACAGGTATTGCTGCAGAGTTAGCCTTGTAGGCTAATCTCTGTCATATGACAAAGATATTACATTTAGGTCATGTACCTACTGACTTTCCTTCTGATATGCTAAGAACATACACATAAGTGAATAGCCATATGAAGACCTACTTTGTTTCATTATTTGGTTTTCTGTGCATCTCTAATACGGTATATATTTAAAAATAAAACCCTTTAATTTACTTGGAAGATTTCAAAAAGGAACTTTGAACATACTGTGACGGAAAGCAAAATTAAACAGCACTTCCTTTTAAAAGTAATTTATGTAGCATATTTTAATGATTTCAAAATGTATTGATCTCAGCCTTATTTGTAAACTTTGAAATTTGCATTTAGCTTTATTTTCAAGCTAGAAATCAGCCTTTAACTTTCTTTGTCTTTGCATAGGGCTTCACAAAACCAGCTGCAAGCTAATCCTTAAAAAAGGCTATTTCATTATCTACTTACCTTGAGCATGAGTAGCTCTATTCCATGGTTTAGTTCATTTTTGAAGAACCGACATCCAATCTCTGCTTCAAAACTTCTGCTGGATTTATATTTACCTGTGGAAAAGAAGAGCAAAGAGGGATAAAGAGGGAAACTACATTACAATAGATGTATTTGTTAAAACATGGGAGGGTCAAACTTTGACATATTAACCAAATTTAGGGAATGTCTTAATCTAAATCATACACTGAATTAAAAAAAATTGAGCATTTCTAGTCCAAGCAATTGTGCAGAAATCATTCCACCTCTCTCCAGCAATGCATAAGCAAATCAATAAGTAACCAGGGAACATAGACTTATTACTTGTGTGTGAGTGAATGAACCATTCAGGACAATGGTATGGTGTTTCTAATTTTAGTTGCTGTTACTTTTTCATGTGAATCACAATCAAAAGAGCTTCTGCATGGCAAAAGAAATTCCAGAATTATTTGGGTTAAACTATTATAGTTGTGACCTTTTCTGTAAAAATAATTCTGTAATTACTTTTCCCAGAGCCCCAAGTTACTAGTCAGCCATACAGGATACCTGCAGGCACCTAAAACAGGTTAGGGCTAGGTTACATATGCCCCAAAGCCTCTTCTTCCATTTCAGAGTAAGGTGAAAAAAGTCTGTTAAAACGGTTAAGTATTTGTCACACCAGTGCATTCTACAGAAAACTGATACAGACACTATATCTCTTACTTTCTGGTTAAGAGGATGTATAGTATGGGGTTTTTTCCTCTCAAGAATGGAAAAGGAAACAAGTGTATGTGAGAATGACCATGATTTATTTTTTTTTAGCTCTCATTAGGTTTTGTTCTTATCCTTCTCTTACCAGTTAACTGAAAGAGTGGGGAATTAAAAAAATATTGGGTCAGGATGATTATATATGCAGCAGTAACTGATTCTAGCTTAAAAACTGAACCAAACCAGACTGCAGTAAAGAACTGAAGATAAGTAGACACTATACTGCATCTTGAGGTGCACTCTCATCTTGAGATGAAAATACTCACAGCTTCTCAACAACGAAAAAGACATACTTTTGACTAAAGTAAACCTTTTAGGTGAGTGACAAGGAGGAAGGTAAAATAGTTTCTGAATAAGCTATACTTTTTTTTAATCAAAGAGAACACAGCTAGCTACATACACAATTTGTCTTAAACTGTTCAGAGATTTGCCATCATTTTTCAAGGTATTTCTCTACTCTCTTCAAGTCATTTAGATACATATCATACACATCATATTTTGTGCTATGTATCATTCTGGCAATTTACAGAAAAAAATCACAGTAATGCACAAGCTCCTACAAAGGTTCTATTTCATGATACATTAAAAAAAAAATATGTTCATAAAGTAAGATGGTTATATACATGCTCATACATACACATATAATCTATAAAATTTAATGTAGAAAAATATTACATTATTACCCATATAATAAAACATCCCTATTAATGTCAGCAGATTTGCGGATGGAGGAGTGGGAGTTGTATCATCTGCATGTCAGGTTAAAATAAACAAATAAAATCCTACAGGAATTAGAGATCCACAGGTTATGCAAAAAGTGATTAATACTGAATCATTCTTATTCCAGGAAAAAACTATTAGCCTATGCATCAAAAATGAAGGGAAGAGTGAGGCACCTAGAAGCCAATGACAGTGGGAATGTATACCTCTGATTGTGCCATGAGACATGCAGATTGAAACTTTTCTTGGTGTTATGACATTTGTGTCATCTCTCCTGAATGAGCATTTTCTTGTATCTAATGAAGGGTGAGTGCACACTAAATCTTTAGTATAATTTAGCTTAAAAAGTCAACCAACAAGAAGAAACAAATGTAGTGGAAATTAGCCTCCTACAAACTCATAAGTCTTCCACCAACTCAGAGAACTGTTTCTTAAAAAAAAAAAAAAAAAAAAAGTGTTTTTTTTATTTATTTACTTGATCCTTATAAATACTATTTCTTATTTTCTATTATGTCAGTGTAGCATCTAGAAGGTCTTCAGCTTATTGACTTTCTGAAACCAAGCTCTCCCACTAGTCATATATCATTCTTAGCCCATGAACATCTTATTTTATTTCAGCTCTGAGGTTAAATTCCAAACAGGATGAATGACCAAAAGAAAGAACTATATTCTCTCCCTTGACAGATGCACAACTTTACTTAAGGAGCATTAACAAGTCAAGAGATCTTGCATATTTATCTCAGTCTACCTTAGTAGACTGAGCCATTAGTTCTGCAAAGATTTAAGGCTATTACAAAAACTGAGATGAAGTAGGGAGGCAACACCTATATCGTTTGTCAATTTGGTTTCATAATTTCAATGAACACTTATTCCAGAAAGAAATATAGCACTTTGTCTGGGGGGAGAAAAAATAATTTACAAAACACAGTTGACAGGAGGCATTATTAGGGTATCCATTCAGTAATGACAGAAAAAAATTCAATGATTTGGCTGCCCAGGAGACATCATCAAACTGATAATACTAGCATGCCATTTTATTTTTCAAGTTGAATTTTTTGTAAACATATAAGAGTAATATAATAGTTAAATAAAAGCTAAAGAGGTTAGGACACTGGTATACACCACTAGCCATTACTTGTTGCTAACCATTGCCTGGATTTGTACAGCATAGTGTTAGGTTACCATCCACAGTAGGCAGGGTATTGATACTAAAGTGGCATTAATGATCATCTGCAATGAGAGAAAGATGATACTTGAACCTTAGTTACATTATTAAAAAAGATCAAAAGTAGATTTCACCTCTCCCACAGGCAAAACTTGGTTTAATTTAGTCAAAGGCAAATTTTTTTGAGTGGGACAGAGTTTATCAAAAGTCATCAAGTCCCTATCTGTGGAAACAGTAACTTTTTCACTAGGACGGCAAATATTTTTTCATTCTGTTCTGTTGTGGGGTTTTTGGTTGGGTGTTTTTGTGTTTGTTTTTGAATTACATAATTACTCCATTTAAACTATTGATACATGCAATTTCAGTATGATATCTTCATTTAAATTTTTGTTACTTAGAGGCCTGCTCCCCAAAAGTTCAATACTGTACATCTTAATAACCATCTGATTATTTTTGTTTTGTGAGAATATTTACTAGTGACATGGAATAAGAATACTCACAGCTATCTGTTGCTTAATCAGTGACTATCTTCTGTACCCATGGTTCATAGTTGTTTATGGTCTGTTTGGACAGCTCATTGGTTCCTATATTTGAAGCTCCCTGGAAAGGCTGCTGTCAGTGTTTGTCTTCTTTTTCAATCAGTGCACTCTGGGGTATTTAAAGTCCCTTGAGACACATATTCTAGAATTTAGAGAAAAAAATACAAGACTGCAATAAAACTGATACCAGCAAGTTATTCATACATTTAATAATGCAGAACCTCTCGCCCTGTAACCAAAAGAGAAAATATTTACGCTGTTACTAGCACCTTCTCTTCCCTCATTCTTCTTTCTTCAAACTAGAAATATCTGGGCACTTCAAAGCTACTGTACGTTGCTCAAAATAAGAAGAAAAGGAAAATGTGTCACAATGGGAAGTTGATACCCACCAAACCCAAGGTTATCAGATAGCTGTCAGAGGGTGACTAAGCCTACTGGAAAACTATATTTACCTCTATTGTCCTGCTTTGACTCTTGGCCTGCTATGCCTTCCATTATTCTCAGCCAGATATCTAGTTAGCTGTATGTCATCTCCACTTTTGTCCCAATCTGGTAAAACGAGACTCGAAGAGAAACTGTTGCCAACTCAGAATAGCTGTATAGCTCCCTAAAAGTGATTTCTCAACATTAATCATCCTGCTCTGCATTTCAGAAGGTAAAGCAATTTTCTGAATTACACTGACCATCCCCAAAAGATGCTGTGGTGGGGCTGACTGGAGCTAACATTAAGTAAGAAGGAATAAACCAGAACAGTTTAATCTCTCCAACGTTCACTCCACTCTGAATTCCTTCTCCATACCCTTACATTGTCAGCTATTGTCTGCCACCCCCAAAGTCCCACCACCACTATACACATGGATACCCCCAGGCCAGAATGCTTTTTATAACTTAGGTTTTTCTCTTTCTTTGTCCACTGACTGACCTCTACTTCTCCAGTTAAAGTGAATGCTACTCTTACAGTTTCTATTACTCCTTCCACAATCTCCTATTCTCCTTTCTGACTAAATACCTGAGGTTTTCCAAGAGGAAACTGAAGTGAGAACTTCTCATTTCTTGCCCCGCTTCACCTTCGTCCTCCCTACAGACGCACGAGTTTCTCATCAGTTTTAATCCTTTAAGCTTCCCAGTGATCCTCTTGGTATCATTTACTTCTGGTCTCAAACTTCCTCTATATTTTAGCACCTCATACTTTCTTTTGTGTATTCATTCACAACACATACATGCATAAATTTAACTCACTTAAGTCTCTTCAGTTATCTCTCCATCATCTTTTGTTTTATACACTCCCAGACTTTCTTTATTTAGTGAAACAGCTCTTCCTAGGAGCTTGTAAATTCTTCATTAACAAAAATTATAATAAATTTCAGTATTAGCTATTATTAAAAAAAAAAAAAAAAAGTATTAACTTGCTTCTGACTTAAGTTACAGGGCCACACAGTGTAGTTAATTCCTTACCTAACTTATCTTGGAAAGGCATTGTAAAAATGTTTAATTGTCTTGTTAACCTTGTGCATTTGGAAAGGCACATTAAATAATGCTGTTTAACAAGTACATTTTTATACAGTGCACCACATAAAAATTGTATATAATACATTGAAGAAAATTATTATAAGAAACATTACAACAGTATCAGTGTTTGTCTCTTCTTTTCCAAAGCAACTCTTTGCAAGAATGACACCTTGCATTTTGTATCTGCATGATCTACACAGCTCAGCTGAAATGTCTGTTCAGTATTGTAAACCAAACAATTTAATCACCCAGTACATACGTTCATTTTCTAGAAATTGAAGATTTTCCTCTTATATATAGGGTTATCAAATAATTGCTTAAACTTTACACAGTAAGCTAATATGAAAAATGCAAGGTCACAGTAATAGTGAAACTATTGCAGAAGTGCTGAGTCACCTACAAAGGCCAAGGAAGAGAAAATCCCATGCCAACAAAATGACTGTTCCATTCTACCAAGTTGTTTGACTATATTTCACTGAATTTCTGAAAATTAAACCCAGATTTTTTAAAGTTTTTTTGCATTTGTTTTATTTTGCTGAGTTAATTTTCAAAATCTTTGCCTCTATAACTACATTAACTAAGAAAACCTTGTTCTCTTGTGAAAGATTCATTCTAATCTCATGACAAAAGGAAGAAAAAAAAAGCCAAAGCAACAAATATAATTGCAAATAAGTGTTCCACAGACAAGCTTGTTTTTGTTATATAAAAGTCAATGTCAAAAAAAATCTAATAAAAAATTGAAAATCAGAAAGAGGTAAGTTATTAAAATGTGTAACAGCACATGAAAAAAATTAAATGAGGAATGTTTATTTTTCCTTCGAAAGGAAAGGAAAATAAGTGGAGTGGAAATCTGCCTTGGATGAAACTTGCAAAAATTTGGGAGATAGATACTCTGAATGTAGGAAGAAAATCATCTAACCACTTGCACAACACTGAGCAATTATTCAAGCCCTTTCAATCAGACATTCATTTTTCTGATGACTGATAGAGTTTTACCGCAAATTCAAACAACAAACTAAAATTTTTTGTAGAAATCACAGTCCCAAATATTATGCTGATGCAACACAACACTGATCTTAGTGACACACAGGCACAGATTAAAGGACTTGCAATGGCATCCCATGTCACACATGGATCTGAGGCAGACCTCCCTGTATCTCTTCCTTAAATGAAAATATCCAGAGATACCCAAGGACTTTCAATCCTTTGTACTGTTTTATTGAAATATTACCTGGAATAGTGGAACTTGTTTAAGTAGAGAAGATTGAGCTCTGCTGAATGAGGCAAATAAAAGCTTCGGAAAACAGACCTCGAGACTCTAGCTCTCATTTCAGCACAATGCAATGTAGCTGCATGTCTACTGTAACCGCTGAACAAGCAAATGCTGTCCTTCACAGGAATGCCCAAGTTGAATAACACTAGGCAGGAGGAAAAAAACCACAACCTAGGAGAACTAAAAACTGCTGAAACTGAAAACTAATTACTGGAAGGCAAAGGAAGGAACATTAACAAGTAGGAGAAATCCTGTGGGTTTTTTTTTTTTTTTTTTAACTGTATATTGAATCTCCAAAATTAAGTACTTAATGTAGTTATCTCAAACGATTTTATCAGGATAATTTAAAGATGTGGTTTTTAACTCAAACTGTGATATTTTATTAGCTAACCAAATGCATTACAGTGCTCAGTATTTTTAGCTTTGAATAAACCTAATCTAAAGTATGTAAAAGAAATGTAAGCATTTCAGGTAGTTCTAAGTACCTGAGGCAAGGATTTGAATGGAAACCATTTAAGTAAAAAACTTTAATGACAATTTTGTTCACTATTATGATGCAATAAATTGAAAACCAGATATGTACAGCAGATAACCTGGGGAGAGATGACAGAAAGAGAGGACAATTAAGAGAAGCAGTTTAAATATTTCTAAGTTTACTTCAACAGTAATAATTTTTAGAATCTTTATTAAAAATCTCTACTTCTTGCCAATATATGTTTCAGAAACCATTTTGAATTTGGAAAATGGAAAAATTATCTGCAGGAATATTTTACTTCCTTAAATAAGCAGGAAATTTTGCTCTTTAAGAGAGAAGCTTCCTTCTCCTGTAAGACAAATAATGCTACTAATAATTCACTAAGAGGGAAATTTCCCTGTTCTGCTCTTCCTTATCTAAATTTCATTATCTATAATATATATATATGCTCTATAAGTATATATAAAAACATAAAAGGGTCCAGGGAAACTGATCTAGCGGTCCGCTATGGGTATGTAAAGTACTACAAGCAGTTAACAATAAAAGCCCTTTGAAAAGGTATATTATTTCCTCTAAAATCTTCTGACAGCTGTTCTGATTTTTTGTTGCTACGAGATACGCATTTGCACTTTGCTGTTGATCTTTTTTTTTCTCCAACAGATGCAATGCTCTTAAGAAATGGAAATACATTAACATAATAAAAACATAGCAATGTTTTTTTTGTCTGGTCACCATTTAACAATTTTCTTGAAATGACCAAGAATACTATTGTGTCAGCCAACCAGCGTCCTTAAATTAAGGACTGTAAAAATCTGAAATGTTATGCTAACACTATCACATAAGAATTTGCTGCAAACTTGCTTCTACCGCATTTTTATGTGCATTGCTCTAAGATTAATTTGTCTACAAAAAGAAAAACAAAACCCAGCAGGTGAAAGTAATTACTGAGATTTAAAAAATTCTAGCATAGCTGGATGTGTGCATGGCAAGATTCAATGGCTGGATTTTTAATTTTTTTAATTTTTTTTTTTAAAGTGGTCAATTTAGTTAGGCAATGCGAACTCTACCAAAGATATTGGTAAGATCCCTATACCTCTTAAATTTTTTTATTACTTCAGATGCCTTTTAAAAAGGTAGTGTAATAGTTTAAGGTTTATTAAAGCCTAAAGACCAAAATGAAGTTCCCCTATGCTATTATATTAACTGATCACAGTCATCACTTGTGACCTTCATTATTTATTACTTTCTTATTCCACCTCTTTATACTGTTTTTCTCTGTCTACCCAAATATAAGTGCTATTTTGAATTTTCTCCAGCTCCATTTTCTGTGACAGAGAACATTCAAATGCAAAAGTCATTCAAATAAATGATGATGTTAGCTTTTAAAGTTAGTAGAGATATAACATTAACAGAAGTGGATGTCCCAGTTCAGTAATGACAGGCACTTACAAGACCACATCTGGAAACTGTATCCAGTTTCAGACTCCCCAGTACAAGAGAGACAATGCACTGGAATGATTCCAGCAGAGGGCCACATGGCTGAGGAAAAGACTTGCTTGGCCTTAAGAAGAAGTGTAAGGAAGATTTAGTTGCTATCTGCATTTACCTTAAAGGGAAATGTGGTGACTTCACCTTGACTAACAGCTAGGTGCCCACCCAGCCACTCTCACACTCTTGCTTTTCAACAGGACAGGGGGAGAAAAAAGGATGAAAAGTCTCATGTGTTGAGATACAGACAGGATCATCACTTACCAATTACCATCACAGGGGGAAAATTAATGTAAATTATTTCTAGTTAAAATAGATTTGAGTAGGGTGAAACAAAACCAAAAATTCACACGCTGCCTTTGCTCCCTCCCTCCCTCTCTTTTTTCACAGGCTCACCTTCACTCCTTCATCCCTGACTCCTCGACCTCCCCTCCCCTGAGAGGCGCAGGGGGACGGGGCAGGGGTGCCTGTGGCCAGCCCGTGGGGGCTCCCCGCTGCCGCTCCTGCCTCCTCAGGCTGTTCCCTGCTCCAGCCTGGGGCCTTCCTTCCCCGGGGCTGCAGGGAAACCCCTGCCCCACCGGGGGTCTCTCTCTGCCGGGGAGGGGGGCCTGGAGCACCTCCCGCCCTCCTCCCGCTCTCCCCTCGGGGCTGGCAGGGCTGTTTCTCACCCCGTTTCCCTCAGCCCTTTTGCCCTTTCTTCCCCAGGCTTTCCCCGAGGCTGAGGGGCTCAGCTGTGCCCGGCGGTGGGGCCGCTGGAGCCGGCGGGAACCGGCGGGAACCGGCTGGGGCCGGTCTGGCCCGGGGCAGCCCCCAGTCTCTCCTCACAGAGGCGGCCGCCGCCCCCGCAGAGCCTCGCTGCTACCAACACCCTGTCAGCAAACCCAGCTCTGAGGTCTTTGTTCCTTAAAGCCCTTCTGGCTGAGGCTCTGTGCAACCCGATCTAGTTTGCTGTAAGCACAGGTTGGACTAGTAGACGTCTAGAGATCTTGCAAACAAATAAGTTTCGGGTGAACGTATCTGTTTACAAGTTATACAGACCAGTTTGGGGATGCCTGCTTGGAGCAGATAATAATGCTAGAAATAATTACATGAAAGGAATCGTTGGATGGTCAGCACACTTCTGACCGCTGGCAGACTCAGGGTTTAGGAGCAATGTCAAGTACCACAGAGGTATTTAAAGAACCCCAAATTCTTCTCTTGTTTGTAGTTGTAAAACTCACACTGAAGTACCAGTAGGAAATATATACGGTAGATTCTACATCAAGAAGTTTATTTTTGTGTAAAATGGAGTATAATAAAATAATAATAAATGCACTAGTGGTCTGAAGATCAGTGACATTTCAAGAAACTCAAAAGCTTAGCAGCCCTGGAGGAGAGAGCTTTAGCTTCTTCCCGATCTGTTTTCCAGATATATTTGAAATTCCTTATGAACTTTTGACTCAAATTGCTTCAGCACAACTTTTGATTTTTCCCAGCAGTTTTACTAACTTCATTGACAGTGTTTCCATTTTCAGGAGACACTTTAGTGCACTTCTAGACCACAGTTTTCTGTGGTAGGTCATTGTTTAGGGACATGTCATTCAGTGACATCTTAAAAGTCTGATCAAAATGAAAACCAAGTCTTTTTTAGCTGTGCAACTAAGTGAATTTTCAGAAGAGAGAGAGTCTATCACTTTCCTTGTCTAGGTTACACACGTCCTGCAGGAAAGTCTCACTGTTACTAGTCCTGATCTAGCTACACTTTCTTTGAACTGACTTAATCCTTCAGAAGTCTGAAAAAAAGGTAAAATGGTTTAATACTTTCTCTCTAATAGCAGCTTCAAGTGGCACTGTTTTTAAATGACAAGCTGCCTTCTAAGGTAACAATGTTCCTTTTTTAACAATAATTAACAGTGAAATTTTTGGTAATAGCAGTATGAATTACAGCTTAAAACTCCTGCATAGCACAAAGGTGAGCTGAAAACTGCTATCAGTCAAGCAAAATATACAACAGCACCTCCTGTTTTGAATTTATGTGAATTGTGATATCCATGGTGCAATATAAAGATCAACATTTAAGTACCCAAAGTCTCATGAAGCTTCATGAACTTCAGCCACATAAATCCAAATCTTTAGGTAATAAGGAGACCAAAATTTGTTGTTGTGGGTAATGGCTATTAATTCATCCTATGGCCTCAGACATAGCCTTCCTGCTGATGCACACCCTTCCATGCAAATGTGTCGCTTAAGCACTTCTTTCTAAACTAAGAGCTATTGTGTTGATTTCTGGAAGAACTCTGCAGAGACCAAATACAATACCTTTCTCTGTTCATAGCAAAAAGAAAACCTTTTATAATTAAGAATAGAATATCATTTTATGTTTTAATTGTACCTTGCAAAAAAAACCCTGCAAACACCCCACACCAGAAATAAAATTGAAAACCCAAAAAGTATGTTTTAAGTTGTTAGATAAGGTAACTGGTAGCTTGACAAAGTAACATGGTGACTGTGATTATGCCACAGAAAGGAAGCCTGAAAATAAAGCTAAGTTTCTCAATGTTATTTCATAGCAGAAAAGTAACAAACTAGAACTGCAATGTCACTATCTAATCTGTTTAGCCTTCAAGCCCTAATAGAAATCAGATTTTACATCACACAATATGTTCCATGTGTGAAAGGAAAAGAGAAAAAGAAAAAAAAGACCCAGCCCAGAAACTCACATTGTAAAAATAAGAAGCCTAAACTATACGTATCTCAATGGTTCTGACCATCTAGGCAGTATTTAGCTTCTGAAACACTACTCACTATTAAAATGCAAGTTGAATTTGCAAAGGTAATCAAATTAGAAAGATGGGAATTAATTAAGTTCTGTCAATGAGAATCCAGAATTTTCTCATGATAAGCCAGGCAAGACTTTACTTAATCAAATGTCACAGTGACATTGGTAATATTGATCTTGTTGCCCAACTACCTTACTGAATATTAGTTTTAAAGGAGAAAAGTTAAAGGATCAAACCAGTTGAAAATGTTAAGAGAGGGAATTACCTGAACATTGAGGGAACTTATGCATGACAGGTTCTAATAATTATTAAGTATTCTAGCAACATTTTAGTTTTAGAGAGTGGCAAAGTCTCATTTCTATCTTCCAAAGTGTTATCAGTCCTCATCCCCTCCACAAAGATATTAAATGTCTTTATTGGTAAGTTAGTTCTTCTGCTGCCAGCATGAAGAAATTAACTTCTTTCCCCTTTTTAAATGCTTCCATCCCTCTGAAATACTGCTGCCTCCATTGTCTCTCAATATTTCCTTCATGATTTCCTTCTTATTACTCCTTTTTCCTTCCCATTTCTCTTAAATCACAAGCCCTTCCTCATCTCATCCAGTGAAAGAAAAAAAAATCTCATACCTTTTGTATCCTTCTTCTGTCTTACCTTTAAGTTTCCACAGTTCTGAAAAAACCTTTCCTCTTGGCTCACCTCATAGATACTTTCAATTTTCTCTTGTCACATTTCTGTCCCATCTGATTAGGCTGCTCTTGGTTTCAGGCCATGTTTCCTTCTTAACAGTCCAGAAAGTTCAGTTCACGGTAGTGTGACTCCTTTCCCCACACTTCAAGAACTGAAGTTAAAAACAGTTTCAAACTGCAGTTGTTTTTCCTACTTTTATAGTGATGCTTTTCCATGTAAAATGTTTCAGATTTTTTTTCCCCTCAAGGTCTTTTAATTAAATTAATGACATTTTAATGATGAAATCACTGCAACTATTAGTACTTCTATGGAAAAGGCAAAACACATTTAGACAATTCCCATCCTTCTACCTATTTTGGCTAGGATCTTTCATATGTATCCAGTGCTGACTGTAAATGTACAATGCACACACCTGAAATCTTTTTCTCTGAAATTATCTATGAGCACACTTGCAATTGTGCCAATATTAATGCTTTGACACTACCTTTACTGAAATACTCATTAATGTTTTTCTCTTTTAAAACAAATCCATCCACAATGTTTAATTAAAAAAAAAGAAAGTTTCATTTAGTTTTTAGTCCCCTTATATTCAGAGGTCCTGGCCAGGGACAAAAAACTTTTCAGTTGAATTTTGAAATTAATCTAAGGCAAAGACAAAGAGAAAACTATGTTAAGCAGCAGGAAATGTAAAACAGTAGGCTCTTTCATGAATGACACAGTGCAGGAGGAGACCAGTACTGAGTGAATCTCTGTAAACTGTTGTGGAGGAGGTGGTTCACAATTACATTGAGTAATGAGGTGTTTTGTAATTAAGTTTATAAGAAAAGTTTTAACAGAAAATAGTATAGCAGCAACCTACTGAATTAGTAATGGTTTCTAAAAAGGTAATCAACTTCTATTGACAATATCTTTCAAAACTCTTGGTGATTCTTAATGAATTAGGCATGTTCATGTACTATAATGATAAAGTTTTTCAATGATAATTAGGACATTTTAAAAGAAATTGAAAAAAAAAAAAAAGAAACGCCTTTCATCTTTACACAAACACATCAGGTTGTAACAGACTTAATGCACAGACCAGAAAGTTACAAAAAATAGAAGTTAGAGATCTAAAAGGAGCCAATTTACTTCATGCAAGCAAACAAAGGCTATTTGGTTTGGTTTTTTCCAGCTGTCATCTTTATTTTGACCAGAAATTAGGTTGAGGTGTACATAACAGGCCTGATTCTTTCCCTTTCCATCATGTCTTTCCTCTTAAATAAATAGTGAATACAATTCAGGTAAAAAAAAACACAAAGCAAGAAACAAACAGACAAAAGCAACACCTACTTTATAAATTGCCATAAAGAAACAAAATCTTTCCATAATCTATTTTATTATATATGCTTCTTTACTTTTTTCAAAATATGTTGTCCTGGTTTCAGCTGGGATAGAGTTAATTGTCTTCCTAGTAGCTGGTACAGTGCTATGTTTTTTAGTTAGGTATGGGAAGAATGTTGCTAACACACTGATGTTTTCAGTTGTTGATAAGTAATGTTTAGTCTAAAGTCAAGGATTTTTCAGCTTCTCATGCCCAGGCAGCAAGAAGGCTGGAGGGGCACAAGAAGTTGGGAGGGGACACAGCCAGGGCAGCTGACCCAAACTGGCCAACAGGGGTATTCCAGACCATGGGACATCATGACCAATATATAAACTGCGGGAAGTGGGGTTCGGGGGATGGCCGCTCGGGGACTAACTGGGTGTCAATCAGCGGGTGTTGAGCAATTGCATTGTGCATCATTTTTATATTCCAATCCTTTTATTATTACTGTTGTCATTTTATTAGTGTTATCATTATCACTATTAATTTCTTCTTTTTATATTCTATTAAACTGTTCTTATCTCAACCCATGAGTTTTACTTCTTTTCGCGATTTTCTCCCCCATCCCACTGGGTAGGGGGGGAAGTGAGTGAGGGGCTGCATGGTGCTTAGTTGCTGGCTGGGGTTAAACCACAACATATGTCCTAGATATATGGCAACAGTGCACAAGCTGACAATATTTGGAACCTGTGGATGGCACTTTGAAAGCATGTTGTGACTATAGTTCATAAAAGTATTTCCTTGCTGTGACAACCAACATATTATTTCTGAATTGTGAGAAATTGCTATTAGCATTATCAGTTACATTTCTTAAATGTCCTAGCTCAAAAGCCACAAATTATCTGCTAAAATATTCTCTGGTGACCCATGAAGACACATCCGCAGATTTAGTTAATGAGTTAATGTGGATATTTTTGAAGAATGGATGCATTAAGACATGAAAGGGACCTTAACATAATTGATGTAGCCAGTCATCTGGGGCAACAAAATACCTGGTGCTTCCTTTGCCCATGCTGTATCACTGGAAACCCAGAATAGTTGCAACACTCGCCTCTACTAAAGGAAAAGCCTGTCAGGTGATGGTCACTCGTGAGCAGAGGTGATATTTCTAACACTAGTACCTGCCATGTCCATCCTATCACCAGTAACAGAAACAGGGATTCCCATCCCTTTCCATTCTTCTCCCACGATTTCTTGTGAATAAGGTAATAAGACTCTGGCATATCACCCTGGAGCAATGAAGTTCAATTTTGGCCATACTGTCAAGCAGCCTTTATTCACCCCATCCCTGCAGCACTCATCTCTGATTTTGTACAAAAACTAACTCAAATGTAACAGTAAAGCCTTTGCCTCTTAATTCTGCTTTCATTTTTATAATTGCTTGTCATAATTGCTAGCATAACAGCTACTATTTCTTGCAACAGTAACAGAGAAAAGAAGCAAGAAGAGAAAATTCTTTCTAAACAACATTTTTGAATTTCAAGTAAAATATACTAGCTTTATAACCTAGGAGAGGCAATCCTCTCCAGGGCAGGCTTACATTGCGATTACAAAGCTTTAAGGAGTTTGTGGTATCAGAAAAATCCTCCTGAAAACTGACTTTGATAGAAACATTTACTACTTATCACTGAAAGGGAACTTACTGATAGCACTGTGACAATGCAATAAATATTCTGTTCTGTGTGTGACTAAGAGAATTAAAGAATAACATGTTAGAAGTTAGCTAGATCCCTGAACTGATTTTGTTCTTACTATCAGTATTCCTCTATTCTATATTATACAAAAAAAATATTTGAAATATTTTCATTGAATTATTTTTGTATTTTCCAGGTGGGGAGTGAAATCCTGCTTCACAAGAAAACTTGCCTTTGGAACATACATATGAGTGTTTGTAAGGGAGAAAACCTTGAAAACAATAATCAACATAAGGAAAGCAACTTTAGAGGGAAAAAAAAATATTTAAAACCTATTACTGTTGCAATACAAGGGTAAAAGATGAACTCTTCTAAATTCTATATGTATTACTTAACCATAATTTTTTTTAACCAATTTTACAAAGAAAATGCATACTTACAAAGTTAGAAGGAAAAATAATAATTTTCAAACTACCCAAAAAAAGCATAATTGAATATAACTGCCACAATGGATTGTAACAGGAGGCAATTTGCCAGAAAATTTATTGTAGGAAACACAGCATTTTCTAGTTTATTTGTGATGTTGCTGCTGCTGTTAGGTTTTTTGGTTTGTTTGTGGTTTTTTTTCCAATTTAAATCTTTAACTTGTGAACAGAAGACTAATATCCAGATTCCCATTTCAATGCCAAAGCTTTTCAAAACCACATTCTTTTATCCCAGCTGTTGCTCCAGCACACTGATCCATACCACATGCACTTCCAACATCACCAACTTTACCTTTTGCTTGCCCATTTTTTCTGCAAAAATTTCTAAATTCTTTACTCCATCTCTTTGTGACCTCTCCAATTCAAGAAAGGAAAATATTCCTTTCCTTCAATTCCCTCAGCAATGGTAGCCACTGTACCCACTTGCAGTTCTACTCTCCCTGTGTAGCTACCCTTCAGCTATGAATTCTTTTGGGTAAGGTATCTTCACATCAATGTGCAGAGTCTGTGTTGGAAGCACACCACAAAGGTACATCTTAAATTTCCTTTCTAGGCAGACTCAGTTGTAAATGAGTATCTAACTCTTATGCTTGTAAAGAATCACACCCTTCTTATTTTTAAACTGGGAACTCTTAAATAAATATTGCAATGAGTAAAATTCCTTGATATTTTCTTCTAATCATATCTAAATACTTAGCACATGTAGGCCACATTTATCCTATGTAATACATATTGTAGAAAGGTCATACCTGCCTTGCCCCAAAGTAATTTTGTCCAACCAGCTGGGGATGAAACATGCTCAAGTACACTAGTTACTTGACACTGTTTCCGTAGGGAATTACAGCACAAGAATACAATCTTTGCAGAATATGAATAACTAGTCAAAAATTTGTGTGCAAGATCAAAATGTCAGTATGCCCGTGAGTAAATGGCTAGTGTCTTCTGCCAAAAATAGGGAAGAAGAGATGAAAAATGTTCTACTGCTGCTTGCTCTTACAGATTAAAAAAAACCCCACAGGTCTCTCCTTGACATTTTCAAGGTATCCCTTGATTTTAAGGTAACTTGAAAGAGCTCCAACCCATCAGCACTTTCTTATGCTGATATTTGTTATTAAAAAATGATGTAAAGCAAGAAGTACAGGAAGGTTTTAACCACAATAGATGTAATTATTTGTAAATAAAATTTTAGATAAAAGAACTGATTAAAAATACTTCCTATTCATACTTTTTTATGTACAGAAGCTTGTAAAAACAAGTCTCCATTTAGCATTTTCCTACAGGAACACCACACTTGCTGTTCTCAGGGTTTTTTTATTCTGTGAAGTACCCTATGCTGCTGGAAGACCTGGCATCTTCTCTGGCTTGCAAGAGAGGCATGGAAATGTTATTTAACTTTTCCTTTTTTTTTTTTTAATTGACATTTCCTTCTCCATCTTTTTTAAAACATTCTACAACAATTAGAAAGCCCAGTAAAAACCATCTGACTGCACTGCTTATCATTTTGTCTTAAATTACATTGCACATTTTCAGAATTGTTGGCTGTAATGACACATGACCCTTAGGTATATAACAGAAATGATCCAAGACAAAGGACTTGAGAGAAAACTGCATGTTACTTTTCCCATTTAATAGAAGTAAAAATTGAGTGGTTCCATTTTCCATGTGTTAACATGTCATGATTGGGACTTTTTTTCCTCTGGAGTTATATCAGTTCTCATGTGCAAGAAGTTAAGATTTCACTATGAGACTTTTACCACACTAATAATTTCAGCCCTTATGTCTGAGTCATCTTTTGTGCACAGTAATAAACTAATGCAGTGATATCTTGCCATGTTCACAAACAGCCTAAAATAATAGCTGTTAGAGTTGTGAAACAGTTTTAGCATAGATAGTATGGAAACTTAATTTCTATACTCTTCTATTACATATTGAACAGTATGAAAAAGGAGAGGGTCATTAAATTTGTTTCTTCAGTTAAACCATTGACTACTACCTTCACCCTACACATCGGCAATTTTTTTTTTTTCCTAGAGGTGAATTTCTGATTTTTTTTTTTTTTTTTTTTTTTTTTTTAATGGGAACATACTGAGATAAGTAAACATTTGAATATTTGGAAGACGGTGAAAATTTCTAATAAAAGCTTGTTGACTAGGTTTTGGTGAAGACATTTAACCAGGACAAAATTAACACTACTAGAAATTAGAGTGAATAACAACTTTGATTTTTGTGGACAGCAGCAGGATGCAGGTGTCCTAGTTTTCAAATGAGTTATGTGAAGTGAGTTCATGCTTACCTTTCCAGGCTGTGAGATACGCATTTCAGTGAGGACCAATGTTACTATACCAGGAAACAGGCCGTGTATTATAATGTAACATTTTTTTTGAGAGTACAAGTCCACTCAAGATACATATTAACTTCATGAAGACCCACATCCTGGATTAAGAAATTCGGTAACTAATGTTTGGGTTTCGGCCTAGTTTATATTTCTTTTCTCCATTTCATACTACTTTTATTGTTTGACTTGTCAGGGTACTCTTAAATCATCTACAATAGCCAGACTTTTTTTGTAAGTTTGTGAGCACAGAACATTTGCAACCATGCTCAGAGAGAAAGTTGTTGAAAACTGCTGGCCACTGAAAGTATAAGATCTCAATAACTTGGGCATAGATATGGAAGTATGAGAGAGAAAATATTGAATATTTTTTTCTTCTAACTGAAGCTCAACATAGATCTGAGTAATTTATGTGACTGTTCATTCTATGTTGTCCAGCACGACTGAGTTATATAGTATAAGTATTGTGATAAAATAAAAGAGATGTCTTTCTGAATAGATATTAACTATTACTGGTCTTGCTAAAAAAGGAAAGATAAAGCTAACAAGTAGGTCTTCTATATCTAGCCTTATACAATTATTAAATCTTAAGTAGGAATTAATACCTGTTCCTGATTACATACAGAAGTAAAACCTTGAAACTTGACTTCTAAGATTCTTGATTTTCATTTCCAGTACATGCATACACATACATATGTAAAAGTTCCTATCTTACTTGCACATTAATACCTGTATTTCATATGACAACATAGAGTCTGACACTGTCTGATACATGGCTGACAAAGAATCTATACTCATCTTTTGAAATGTGAATATCATTATGGGGAATTCCATGCACTTGTAAATTACCAAAATAGCATTTCTGAAATAGTCTTATGACTTGCAGGCAGATGCTGAGTAATTTGAGAATGATTTAAAAAAGTTACCTTTCTCAGACATTTCAGGTTAATGATGCTGAATTATTTGCTTATTGGGATGTACTCAGATTTCTCACTATGAAAAGTGTTGTGCTCTGTTTATTTGTTTTGTATAAATTATATAACTGTATTAATTCTAATGCATATGAAGATTTATCAGAATTAATATAATGGAAATAAATAGTCTGGAAAAATTGCTTTCACACTAGAGCAGCAGATTCAGTGTATCAGGGAAAAAAGAAAAAGGTTTCCTCTTTTTCTCTTTTATGATAAACATCATATATAGCCTGCTTGTTTTACAAAATTCCCTCTAACTTTCATTTGTGTATACTCTATGCACTTAAAATATTTGCGAGACAATGGTCCTTACCCTCATAAAATCCTTTTGTGTTGCAAGGCAGTCACTCAAATAGTTCAAAGTTGAAAGATCAGTTAATAATAAAATAGAAATCTTTAATTCGGTTTCCATACTGAGAGACTATTGTAGCTTGCAAAACAAAGCCCTCAAAAGCTAGAGGTACCCACATCAACACTATCTACATTTGGTTAAGCTTCTTACATGCTGGCAAACCATGGGACAGTTTTTAAGTGACACAATCAAATTCTCTACAGAAACTCTGCTTCTTTCAGTGGATAGATAATACACTGAACAGAAAGGATAAATTAAGTTTGAATGATGTCCTTCTTCGACACTGGTCATTCAGTCCTTTTATAAACAGTATTTTTTTTATTTTTTTTTTTTAAACTGAGTGTCTGCAGTACTTCCTCTGCAGCAGAAACCAAAAAAGGAGCCATTTCTTAAAGACAGCATTCATGTGTCATCTTCTGGTCTTAGTCCCTCTGCATCCTACAGCTCTGACAAATAAAGG
This sequence comes from Buteo buteo, assembly GCF_964188355.1. NCBI lineage: Eukaryota > Metazoa > Chordata > Aves > Accipitriformes > Accipitridae > Buteo > Buteo buteo. The sequence continues at coordinate 20,393,479 of NC_134190.1, read as the reverse complement.
CACTTGTGCTTAACTGAATTAAGGGTGCAATTGGAGTTGCTTTGAATTCTGAGTTCTGTGCAGCTTAAACAGCCTCTTGTATTAGCATGCCAAATAATACATAAACCAGGCTATCTGGATGTTAAAGTGTTCTGCAGGAGACAAATGCGTTCTGATAATGATGAAAAATCAAACTGATTAATAAGACACAGTTTAGTCCTGCACAGTTCAAACGACACCCTGGAGACCCATTACCGTCTGGCCTGCTGCCTTTTTCCTGAAAGGGATGAGGAATACCTGTTTACTTAGTAGCTACTCATAGCTTGGTAATGACAGCGTGTTGCTGCTGCTGGGAGGACGGATCAGTGGCTAGTACAGTCCTCCTAGACACTGGCTGCATCTCCGAACTTCTGGGGTGTCCTGACACTTCCTCCCCTTGCACCTCTTTCCCTGCTGCAGGAAGCAGAGGCACACAGGCTGCTGCCAACGCCGAGGAAAGGGAAGATGGCAAGCGCTCACGCCAGACGGGTAGATGCAAAAATGAAGGGAACAGCAACAGGAGCACAAATTCAGCCCCTGCCATTGCCAGTTCTGGACTGCACCAACGTGTGGTTGTGTAGATCTTATATGCCTGAGAGATACTGGCACACACTAACACACACACATGAGAATCATTATCATAGTGTCTGAGGGAAGAGAGGTCACCCTATGTTTAAAGCAATGGAGGCTAAGCTGACCAAAAAAAAAAAAAAAGTAGTACAAAAGTGGTACAAACAGTACAAACTGTAAGTTATTTAAAGCTTGCTTTTCAACTTAGAGTATAATTTAGTACTAAATAACTACATTAAGTTTGGAGATTTAAGCACTTCCTCTTCTGGACTGGGTATTGCAAAGCTCTGCAAATTCAAAGAAAAATATAAAGATCCATGTTACTCACACACATCAAATCTTGAAGATTTTTTTCATATGTATTTCCTTTCTTTCAAGCACATTTTCCAGTGTAAATAGCTGCTCTAATCTTTCATTAGCATAATTTTGGAGGATTCTTTGTTTCCTGCATCATGCATCACATCCCCAATTGTACATAATTTGAACATAAATTCATTAAATCCCTAAGCAGACATTTATACTTTCAGCATTTTAACTTATATACATTTTGAGAGTTCACAGAAGAATCTTTTTTTCATGAAAAAAGGTTTTTAAACATCAAGAATGATTATACATTAATAGTGATTTTAGTTTTAGTTTTTTTATGAAGACAGTATGAAAAATAATTGTGAGGGTAAGCAAGGCATTTAGTTTGAGCTACAACAAACATTTCATACAATTCTCTACAGAGGGGGTGGGTTTTTTCATACATTTGTAATAAAAGGAAAGGCAAATGTGGTAGGATGGTGATAACTTGTTTTGTCATAGTCTGTTCAGTTTAGACATAGTCATGGGATCAGGTCTCTTCAGTCAGAAGATGGAACAGACCTTTTGTATTCAGAGAAAGGGAATAACCACTGGGCTAGCTGATATAAATGTAACCACCACACTGCCCTACTGTATATTTTCAGCGGGAAGTATGCTACCAGTCTGTCCTAAATTTATATATTTTTGGGGGTGGGAGGGAATGAGGGAAACTGCAACATACAGCAAATCCACAATAAAAATACTTTAAAAGTGAAATTGCTATATATATTATGTTGTTCACATACCATCATTATTTGGTCGCTCACTGTGAAAATAACTTCACAGCACAATAGTGAACACTTTTCTCTACATGATTTCAAAGCTGTATACAGGTAGGAATCTTCTTAGATTAAAAATTTAACTAGGAATGATATAGCTGATTTTTCAGCTGAAATATTAATGCATAAATGTTACACTAAATGTGTGGGATTGGTAAAGTTTTCCTGTGTGTTTAAAAGGAATATGAATGATTAAATAGTGTCCTGCCTCAGAAAAAAGACAGTTATATTGCAGAATTTTATAGAATATTCTCTAGTGGATAATGGATCTACATATTGTTCCTTTAATATAAAAAACAGTCATGCTCAGTAACCTGCAAAATATGTCTTACAATAATTGCAAATCTACAGAGTATCATTAGTACTAAATAAATAGACCTCAAACATTGACATGATTGTCCTCAAGTGACCTCTGAAATCAAGAAGCAGAATTTGATTTGTTTTTTCCCCTCTATATTAATAAATTCTGTAAAAGTGCTAGGCAGTTCCAGTTATCTTTACAAACTACATAGGCCAGTACATGAACTGTTGCACTAAGCATAGTTCAAAACAGATTTGAAGCAAAAAGCTACAGCTGAAATTAGACTTCAGAATTCCTTTCCACCTTATAATATATTCTATGTAGAAAGAATTTGTTTTAGGCTGATTGAATGCCCCATTACCAATTCACACTGCAGGTTTATTTGCAACTGAGTCTCCAGAACTGTTGCATGCTGTTGAATGCAAAGTGGTGTTACAGTCTTTAAGATCAGAATATAACATCACAGATTTATAAAAAGTAAATTTCAGATTCAGAAACTACATTTCTTTCCATATTCACCTAAATGCCCCACTCTCCCTCCAAAAAAAAAGAAAAAAAAAAAAAAAGAAACTAGGATCTTGATTATCTTCTAGTGAAAATAAATTATAAGACAATGATTAGAAATGCAAAAAACTACATACCACCTCTGGAGATTTTTCCAGTTTTGGTCACACTGTTCCTCATCAGTCCAAGGAAATTCATAGAAAATTCAGGCCCATCACCCATGTGTGATAGCCTCAAGCACCAAGCAATTCTCACAGATACACTGATTACTGTAGCCTGGAAGAATACTTGGAGGATGTAAAGAAAATGTAAGACAAACTCTGCTGTTTTTCCTGGGGAATCAATGTTTAACATAAAGAAAAACATACACTGTAACCTCCCACCTCTGTCCAAAACACGAGATGTTTCAGTGATTCAAAGATTTAGTTGTTAGTTACCATTTCCCAGGACATACCAAAGTCCTTTCACATTATAGATGTCAGTCAGCCAACCCTTAGAAAAAAATGCCTTGTTGACACACTGTAGTGCTAGTATTAAGTCTAATTTAGATAATAGCTAGAGAATCATTAACAGCCAACAGTTATGTGCCATGTAGCCCCAAAAAAGTATAGTGTATACTACATGAAAAAGGCAAACTGATTATCTTGAAAAGAACATGTGTCAATTGAATTAGTCACTTTTTAGAGAATTTGGGAAAAAAAAAAAGATTTAAGAAAAAAAGCAAAATCAGGCTAGTACTAAAAAAACCCTTCTGACAATGTATCATCAAAGTTGACATAAAATATTGGTATTCATATAATCTGTTGTTTATTTTTTCTAAAGGTTGAAGATCATTTAAGTAAGAATTATTTTAAACAATACCTTAAAACATTCCTACATTTAAAACATTCCTACCTTTAAAGCTTCTTAATGTTAAGAAAAAAGCTCAAATCCTTTTTTCTTGGTATGTTTAAGTACATAGGAATTCTTCCTATTTTAGATATTTGACCATGTTTTTGTTGACTGCTGTGTGTTTTCTTACCGTACATGAGCTGTAGAATTCACATCAGTGTACTGTATAAAGAAAATAAAGGTCACTCTAAATGAAAGTGCACAGATGCTACTATAGATCCATATGATTAGTTTGTGCAATTTATACTTAACCTGCATATTTTATTGTTTGTTTTTTTAAACACATGTAACTAATAGTCAGTGGTAAGTGGCTTTAGCAAATAAAATGAGATTCATTCTTCTATGCTTACCTTGTCTTTCTGAAGCTGACAATAGAAAATTAACCACTTACCAGACTTGTTTTTATGTGGTATGAAGATTTCTGTTATGCCGATTTCCTGAGGAAAACATTTAGAGCAAAATCACAGAGATGCAATAAACTAGGCCTGTGGAAATGATTGGTTTGGAATAAGGGAACCAGGTATAAAGAACCAGAGGTCATCATGTTAATCTGTATTAGACTGAAAACAATTCTGCAAAGAAATCTAGGATACTCAGTGTATACTACTCCTTTAGGGGAGGAACAATAGCTATTATCCCCTTCCATTTCTTTTATTTTATGTAAAGTCTGTTGCCTTCCTCCCTTTAAGTATGCAATATATGTGTATATGCACTGCAATACAAGAGGAGAAAGAGAGAAAATAATTCTAAATATAAAATCAAAATATTTTTCACAAGGGTGTACTCTTCAGTGTCAGTAATACCACATATTTCTAAATTTGTCTAAATTTGACTTAAGATATATAGTAGTTCTAAAACACAGGAAAGAGAATGTCACTACCATCTATGCAGATTAGATGACACTACAACTCACTTCAGTACTTTCTGAAAGCGTGAATACAACATGAGATAACAAAATGTTTCAGTTTCTTTCTCCAAAACCCATTCCTACTTAAAGGCATGAAGAAAAATCAATGAAAATATCAGTATGTTGATAAACTGAGAGTATGTTGTGTGGTTTTGCTTGCTATTTCTATGGCTTTTTATCTTTCCCTTTATTTGTTGGAAAGCAAGTACTTGTACAGACTAATTAATCAGGAGAGGTAATCGTTATATTAATATGTAAGGCAGTTTTGTTAAGAAGAAAAATAAATATTATGTAAAAAATTAAATACAAATAAAATAACAAAAAAAGAAACTGAATTGGCAAATGCCATCATAATTCTTTCCATGATCAGATGCTTACATATAGAAATGAATATATTTTAAGATTACTTTCATATTCCAGGTTTCCTTTGGGCAGTTAAATAGTTAAATATTAGTTAAATATAGTTGATTAGTTAAATATAAATAGTTAAAATTATCTAAACAGGACTAGCCAAGTAAGATTCAAACTTTACACTTGGCCAGTGATGCCTACAACAACTTACGTTTACTGTGTGAAACGTGTTGGGCTCCTGGGGCTTTTATAGGCAATAAGAGAGAGCAGCATTTTGTTTTCTTAGAAAACAATATAAATAAAAATAAAATCAAAATTATCATGGTTTCAAATTCTTTCATTTGGTATCACAGTAGTTTGTCCAAATGTCTCATTCCATTATATTTCATCATCAGGAAAAAAAAAAGATGATGATAAATATGATCTAAGTAATACATATGAACTTTTAAGTACAAAGCAGTAGATAAGAAAAACCTTGAGCTTTCCATGAAAATGTACAACTTTAGGAGCTGCTATCTAGGAAAACTACGAAATTTTCAATTATATCAGAGGACTTCATAACATTCCACTCTATTCAGAACAAAGAAAAGGGCTCTCATAGGAGACAGACATTTACTCAGCCCAATTTATCACTTAAGAAGTCATTCCTAATCCAATCCACACTCAAATTATTGCTTGATGAATCACATCATGCCTTAGCCAACTTGGATGCTGGCAGAAAGCCCTTTCCAGAAGTTGAGTACATTTCATCACCTCACATCCTGTTCTCACATTATCATCCCCTACAATGTGAAGGATAAGAATGTCAGCCTGGATAAGGCAGAGGAGGAGATACACTTTCTCGCAGAAAGATAATGTAGGCAGTTGCCCATGCACTGTTCCAAAGAGAAATAACACAGATAATGTCTTCAAGGGAGACACCAGAATTTTAATGGAGAAATAGTCTTTCCAAGGACATACAGATCATTATCAAATATTCCACATTTCCTTACATGTCCCCTGGGGTGAGAGGACATGGCAGTGGGAGAAATTCAGTAACAGATTATGAAAACAAAACAAAGTCCTGAAAAATGACCTTCACAGTCCTACTTTGCCTTTGATCCTAAGAGAAACATATACCTCATCTTCTCTATGCATAATAATTCTGCATTTAAGGACCTTTTTCATACATGCTTAGCAGAGAAAGGTTTGGCTTGTTCCAGCTACAGCCCTTTAAGCTGACAAAGAAAAAGAAAGTGCTACCTGAAAACTAGCATACAACATAAGTTAAATCTAAATGTGAAAACTTAGCTTTTACATTTAATTACTTAAACCTGTTTTCCTTTGCTTTACAATAAAACTTATGTTTGATTAATCTGGTTGCACACAGTATATATTCCCAACTATCAGCCTGAGATTTTTCCCTCAAAAATGAGCTCATGGTCATAGTAAGTAACTGTCATAAATTACACTATTCTGTTGATAGTTACTGAGTCAGGTAGAGTGGCTGTTTTGTGAGGAGATATGGCACCTGTGACATTTTAAAGGTATGTCAGGGACACCTCAGCACAGATAAACATTTCTTTTATGTAAGCATAAATCCAGCACATTTAACATTATTTAAAGCAGAACAAAATCTAATGCTTTCTTCATACCTACCAAGCTGTATTTTGTTAATAATTTACGCTCTCATCTGTACTAAAGACTCACCCTTCCTATGTTGGAAGGACATTATGAAGCTTTAGCTACTGTTATTTTTTTTTCTACTTCCAATCAGTTAAAATAAAAAATATTTTGTGGGATTTATTGCTGTTGTAATACACACAGGAACTTCTGGAATTGAACCTACACAAATACTTAGAATGAAAAAGCATTACAAGAAGAGAAGTATCACAAAACTTCAAGACATCACAAAGCAGAGAAGTGTAACTTATCCCACTTCCACTAGACTTCTCTTAGTTTTCAGGATATCTGGATGATCTGTCTGTGGGGCTGGTCATACTGTACTAGGCATATAAGTAACACTTGCTATTTCTCTCATCATTTTATATTCTTATTATATGAAAAGTCTATTGAGGGCAAATAAAACACTGGTATTGGGAAAAGGAATCTACAGTCTGATTTCCCTCTCATTTTTCTTCTTTTATCACCTTTCAGATCACTGTGTTTCCCATTTCTATTCTCCCTTTCCTGCTTTGTTCTCATTTCCTGTTTGTTGGCCCCTAACGTACTTTGATCAACTGTGCTGTTGTGAAACTTCAAAATATTTGTAAAGACCAGTTGAAAGGAAAACAGATGTTCAAAACCTCACTTATAAACAGGCAAATTAAGACAGTGTTCAAGATTGTTTCTCTATAATATTTTCCTTTGAGGCATTTTCTATGGTTTCCAGACACCAGATCAATTATGAGGGTGAAGTATCACAAACTCTCATGCAAGCATCCACTAAAGAGACAGTATATTCATCCAGACAAAATTCATCAAAATGTTTTCTTTGATGAAAACCCTGGAGAAACATCTTGAAGATATCAAATGTGCAAGAAATTAACACTGAACACCCAAACATGTAAAAAGATTGTGGTGGAAATGCTAATTATGAGAAATTACAGAATGCTTGTTTCAGTACCCTAGCCAAACTCCAGTTTGAGTTTTATGCCAGCTAAATCCATTGGTCGCACAAAAGAAAAACACAACAAATAAACTGTAGTTCTAAACAAATTTTAAAACTTTAAAAGAAAGTGTAAACAGATTTTTTCCCCTCTACTTTCGAACTGAACACTGACTTAGCTGCATATTATTGATAATAAGCCTCAGCATTTGACAGTGGAAAATGACAGATGTTTCAGAAGATGAAACACAGCCCTTCAGCTCAATGTAAATAAACAACACAAAACACACAAAAAAGGGGAAATTTTCTGTGCTTCCTTAGGATGTAAATATTGATATTTAGATTATGCAAAACTATTGCTTTATTGAAATAAAACAAAAAAGCTCAAAATCATACTCTTACTGCTCATGCACATTAGGAGACAGAATTTTTAAAAACATACATTCTACAACAGTTTTGACAAAAGTGGAAGAACTGACAACTCAAGTTCTTTTATTGTAGAGGGCTATCTTAAACCTGTGGAACCACCCAGTCCACCTTACCTCTTCCTAAAGTAAATGGACCTCTTTATTTGGAAGGACACTTGTTATATAAGTAGAAAATAATGGCTAGCTGAACTGAGAATTAGAAATTTAGTACAAGACTGTCTCTATAATTTGGCTGAAACTGAGGTTATATATCCCTGGCTTGTATTTTTTTAAAAAACATTTCTATTTCTCTGAACTCACATATTTTCTTTCATTCAGTACAGAGCTAAGAGAATTCATAACTCAAAAATAAACCCCCAAAAGTAGCTAACAAGAAACGACACACTAATTTTTTAAATTTCCCTGACACAATATCCACCTTTTTTCTCAGTCCACTTGTAAAACTTGATACGAACTCCACTTCAAATTGTTCCTATGTCCTCTGTTTGAAGGAGGGAGATAAACATAGCTCCAAATTCCTCAAGGCATTCCCCCAAGTGATTTTACTTAAAAAGAAATGAAACCATTGGGAATCTTTATAGGCACAGTTACAACTAGTAGTCCTCATGCAGCACAAACAAGCAAAAACAACACAGCAAAGGAACTGCAGACTAAGGGAAAGCCTAATTAACAGAACTACCCAAGACTACAGCTTAATTTTCACAAGCTTTCCCTTTATGCCCTCCCCAATAACACTGCTAGCTTACACATCTGATGATTTTGTCCTAGCACCACCCCAAATTCTGTGCAGCCACAGCTTTGCAGTGAGCTCTCATCAGCTCACTAATCTACTTCACCACGGGGACTTAGAAGACTTGTACTGACAACCAACCTGGTGATGGGAATGCATGGCTGTGGGGCACAACCAGGCACTGCAGCTGAATCAAATGGTTGTGACCTTATGCCCTAAAAGAATGATCAAATAATACCTAATCTACAGTAAGAGCTTAGGTGTTAGTTGCCTTATATCTCACAGCAATCTTCCCCCCACCCCCCAAATTACTGCAATAAGCTCAGTCACTCTGTGAAAGCCTTATTAAATGCTACACACACACACATAAATATATAAAACTTACAGAAAAATAGTTCAATAGAACATATTTAGAGAGGAGAACCCAGGTCCATGAATCACCAGAAAAGAGAAGGAATTGGAGAAGGAGGAGGAAAAAGGAAATTACATCTTAACTGCCCTCCTTTTTTTAGCTGTTAGACATATCTTTTCACGATAAAAAAGTTTCAATGGACTATTTCAGCAAAATTATGTCCTTAGTAAAAATTAGGAAAAAAATCAGACAAGTAGGTAGGAATCAATCTTTTATGGATTGTGACAGAGGAGCTTGCCTACCTGCTTTCCCTCTGTTGTTTATTATCTAATATCTGGAGTATGGCCCTAAGGGAACAACATAGACTAGGATTTATTAATACTCCCTTTTACATTTTTATTAAGTAATCATTTAGATTACAAAAATGATGGAAACAGACACAATGGGCCCTTTTTTCCTTAAGATAACTTAATTCTTTTGTCTTTGACGTCCCACAAGAAATTTTTATGTTGACTTCAATGGGAATAAAAGGAAGCCACAAATCCATGATGGTACTCTGATTTGAATCCCCTGACACAGCAAACACTGATATATGAAGACAAAAAAAAAAATTAAAATCCTCCTTCTTTTAAAGCAAGAAAGCATGCAGGAAATCGTATATTCTTTATCTCAGTAGTAAACAAAAGTCAATCAAATGGTTTAGCACTGCTGTAATGAGCTTAAATTAAAAGAAAAAGCTCGATGTCCAATAAAAGTAATGCCCCCAACTCAAGTAGCAACATATTGCCTTTATCAAATGATAAGAAAAAATACTCAATCAGAATAGGAACTATTATCTTTAACCAAGAAATGAGCCTAGGAGCTACTGCCCAACAGTTGTCTGTACTTACACCTGCCCCAGCTGGAGCTAATTCTGCATCACAGCTGACTGCAGTAATTAAATAGTCACAACAGAAACAATAGCAAGTGCAGCTAGATAGCAGGAGAGTCACGGAGTGGAAGATAGGTATTTTTTATTGTAAATCCTATTAAGTTAACTAGTTTCCCTATATGTATAAATCTAACATGCTTAGTGTGGGTAGACACAAAAAAGGTTTGTGGCATAAGGTCTCTTGTGAATAAAGTTCCTTAACTTTTGCAAAGTCTCTGGAGAGAGTTAGGTGCTTTAAAATGGCAGCTCTAGAAATCCTTAGGTTGAACAGTGAGCCACTTAGAGTAGGTAAAAGGAAAACTGTAAGCATAAAGCTGTATCAGCTTGTCTGATGGAGATTTTCTCTGAGGCTTAAGCAACTTTGTCAAGGATTCGGAAGCCTCTTCTGTAACAGCTCTTTCAAAGAACTGTGGAAGGCTGTTTTCTAGCAAAACACAATTGCAGGAAGAAGCAGCTGATATTTCTGTGCTTAGTAGTGAGGATACTCAAGCAGATATCTTCTACTTTCTCTGTTAAAATGAAGCAATTCAAATTTCCATTCCCCAAAATTGTCTTCCTTAGTAGGTAATTTAGCTTGTCCAAAATGAAATCACTTTCCATGTTTGTTTATAAAGTGGTATAGAAAAAAATATAATTTCCTTGAGGCAGAGGAAGAGAGAGAAGGAATGAATTAATGTATACATATGTAGGTATGTGTATCTAGCATCCTGTATCCCAGTGGTTAACATCCACTCAAAAAAAGTGGGGTTTTTTCAAGACAAAACCAAACCTAATATTTGCTTTTTCAATTACTGAACTTATCACAAGAGATCAAAATAATAATAACAAAAAGAAGCACTGGTACCCATACTATCTCCTCGTTTAGTTCTGTTTTAAAAGAAAAATCTGCAACTCACTGCCAGACTGGGTTTCTTAAGCCTTATGCTTGTCTGTTAGATCAAGATTCTCTCAAGATTTACATGAAAAATGCCTGGTTCCTGGATTCTGGGTTAGTCACATATCAGAAAAAGAGCTGTCCAGTCCTGGCTGTATTCATCAGACAAACTTGTTTCCCGAGAGCTTGGAAGTAAATTATGACATTGCACAATGAGTCTGAAAAAATTCTGAAAAGGATTGTGTAATTGTATTTTAGGACTCAAGTGCCTCAGCTCTACCTAATACTTTCATTCTGCTCTTTTTACTTTCATTCTGCTTAGTAAACATCAAGTGTTCAAGAGTCTGATTTTTCTTCATCGTGTTCTGAGTCTTCATTATACTGCAATCCTGTCTTGCAGTCAGAGCATCTGAACTGACATGAGGGTTGCCAGATAATTCTTGAAGGGAAATTTCAAGTACAAAAAATATTTACTTTTCAGGATGGGTTTTATTCTGATATTCTTCTCTGTGCTGAGAATATTAAAAATACACTTGGTTTTTATTTCTTTTCCTCAATAAATGTTCATGCAATCTGCTTTCCTCAAACAGTATTCCTGAGTACTTCAAATCTAATGTTAAGATGGGGAAAGAAAGGTTACACAACTCCTCTGTTGAGTATGTTCAGCACCTCTGTAATACCCCTCTTTTTTAGGTTTTGGGTTTTTTTTGTTTGTTTGTTTTTTACTTTAAAACAAAACTAATATTTTACCACACAGTACATTTTACAGGTGTTCTTAATGTTGTATGAGTGACTTGTGTTCCTGAGGCAACTAAGGTTACCACCGTGGGCAAAATTATTAGAATTTTCTGAAGCTTCACTTATTCTACTAATTTCTGAATGGTTGTTTTAGCTACCTATATTTAGCCTATATATGCCTGTCAAAACCACATTGAAATGAACTGAAAAACCAGGGCATAGTCTCTGCTCTTTAGAAGATCATAAACCATGGTACCATCTAAGTAATCTTCCTTTATTTTTAAGAATGTTTGTTACTTTCTGAACAATTTATTGTTGGAATGGCATGGAGTTGTCAAGATATGTATTGCTGAAGTGTACAAAAAACTAGTCCTGATAAAAGAACTGAAAGTCACTGTGAAACTTAGTAAACTACCTTCCCTGTACAGATAATACTAATTTTATGTGCTTATAGAAAATAAACTCTGTGTATCGTAGTTTAAACTTCTGCTGGCTATTGCTTGGGATAACCTTAATTCTGTGCAGTAAGTGGGTTACAGAGCCATCTGAAATTCATGCACTTTAAACCTCTCGGCTACAGCACACAATGATTTAGTCTTTAAGCTATTGTGACTGGCAGATAACTCCCAAAACTACATCAGGGAAAGGATTATAATATAATACAATAGCAACTACATGAATAAAAACCCTGAGTCTTTTCCATAGCACTGTACTTCAAGTGTTCTTCATAGATGAGTTTTTTCCCTTTTGCTGCTTGGAATCATTATTTTTTCTTTGAATTTTTTTTACAAGAACTGATAGACATTAATCAGAAACTGGCCAGTAATGACATACCAATAGCAAGACTTCTTTCTTTGCCTCCAGAAAACCCTCAAGTATCATACTTTTAAAGATTTATGGTTCATTATGCTTACATGTTTCCTATAATAAGGTATTTTACCAACATAAATGAAGTAATAATATACACATTTTTACATTTCAGCCAGAGAGATTTCACAGAATTCTCAGTTCTGCCACAAATATCCTGTGCTTTTCTGCTTTACATACAAACACAATCACTTATTATCTGTGCTACAAAATAATGATTGTGAAGTTTTTTTAAATTGGAAGTATTGTATCTGGATTGGTCTTTAGATATGAAAACAAGAAGCAGCATCATACAGTGAACTGCTAGTGCCTGGTTTCCTCTGGAGATAACAACATTGCTTTTCTTGTTTGGGGATCAAAATTATGTCTATCAAAGGTGTTCATAAGCCAATATAAGCTGGTTTTTAACATTACTTCTACTACTGCAAACTGTAAGCAACTTTTAAGAAGTTACTACTGCCCCCAAAAGTTACCCAAATCCAAACTTTGCCACAAAAAAACATGCAACTGTTCAGCTGTAATTTATAATAACTCTCTAAAGTCACTCTGCTTTTAGATACAAGACCATAGGAATGGCTTAACATGCATTCTGTGTCAAACTAAAACTGTTAGTGTAATCTAATAAATTACTCTTAATTCATGTTCATAATATGAGCAAGAGAAAAAATATTGAACTATTAACATGACTCAAAATAGGAAAAAAAAAAGAAGAAAGAAGCATTGTATAACATTGAGTCATCTGAGATATCCTCCACATTCAGTGAGATAGAGTGAACTTTTACAGTTGGAAGGTTAATATACTTTAATATAATAGCATTTTCAATAAATGAAAAAGTATTTTCTAAAATCAGGTTTTAGTCTTAGTCTAAATTTTATCTCCCCTTTTTCTTTCATGGTATCTGCCTTTAAGAGCAGGGGGGAAAAAGAGTTCCAATAAATAATGTAAATACTCCAAAATAAAACCCAAATAAACCACATGACAGTATGTGAATTTTTCATTGGTATTCATATAGATAAATTCAATATTCAATGCACTGTAATGTGCCATCTTCACATAAATGCTCATAAAGTTCTCAGAGCATACTGTCTTCCTTCAGTCCACTTTATTAATTCTTCACCATTTTGCTTTATGATGTTCATTTAGAGAAAAAAAAAGAAACATTTTCTAGTAATATTATCCCTGGATAACAAAACAAGAATCTCAGATAAAATGCAGAGATATGTCTATAAAACCCCCTACCGCCTATGTGACAGAAAACAATATTCTAGAAATATTTTAGCGTTGTTGCCTTTTTTTTTTTTTTTTTGCACACAAAATGACCTGGCTGAGACAGATTGCTTACTGCTGTGAGGAAGCTTATATAGCCTTAATGTCATATATGAAACAGATGCCTAGCTTTGTTCTTATATTGTGATTATAAAAGAACAGGTTTCAGAGAAAGATTTTATTATGACATGAGATCTATAATAGCAAATGCTGCATGTCCTGTTGGAAAGTATTCTAGTGATAGAAAGCTTCTGCTTCTGGTTTTGTAAAGCTGTAAGACACATGAACAACAGCCCAAATCTGCTTCTAAAGATCGTTTTTGCCTTTACCAAATTTCGGATTAGTGACATAGTATGAGGATTAAGTAAAAGGGGCAGGGGGGGAAGAGTAAATTAATGGCACAAATCAGCTCATAATATAAATACAAAAATATGGCAGCAATTTTGACAATGACCCATATGTTGGAATGTTAATGGCAATAGGTAAATCACTGGGCAGAGCACAAAAGTGGCAAACATTATTTTATCTGCTACACAGTTTATATTTATAATATATTTGATATTTTATATCAACAATGCTGTTTATTGTTTAGGTCTGTAATTTTCTTGTGGATACCATCATATAAGGGAAGTAGTGGGTACAAATGTAATACAACACCTAAACCTTTCTTTTTTTATATAAATCAAAAAGACATGGTTTCTGGCAATTGCTAATACAAAATCATCATTAACTAGTATATTACAAGAATCTGACTCACTCCTTTTGTGTTTGAAGAGTTCATTACATACTTAATGATCCTGACAAACTGCAGCTCTTAGTTTCCTCTGAAGGGAAGGGCAAGAATTAAGTTGCTGCATCTGATTTACATACTGGTACAGAATAGATCTATTTATGATAGAACCACAATCATTTAAAATGGAAGGAGTTTGTAAAATTCCCTTTCCTACAGTATTCCAATACTTTTAAAGGTCCATTTCTATTTGCTTAGCTCTTTTTACTGTTAAAGACACATTTTTAGGGAAAAAAAAATTAGAGACTGAACTTCAGCCAAATCCTAACTGAACTAAAAGGAAGAAAAAATACAGTGCTTAAAATTCATGGTCCTTAACTAGGCTTGGAACACAAAACGTAACCTTGCATAAATTAACCAGGCTTTCAGAATGTTTTATTAGGTATTAGAAATCTGTTATTTTATTTTTTATAGATCTGGGGTTTTTTAAGATTTTTATTTTTTATTGTTTTAATAAACCAGGCCCACAGGACATTCAATTTCAGCAGAAGTAGGGAGATGAGGTTATCAATCTCTATTCACCGGTAGTGTTAGTGTAATACATAGTATGAAGAGTGATATGAATTCATAATGAATTTGCAATCACACCTATTTGTGCGCTATTAGTATATAGTATTACAAACCAGGATCAATTCAATACAAGCACTTTCGAGATTCAAGGGAAAGGTAAAATTACTATAAAGCCCAAAGGTCGTAATTTAGTAGTTACATGAACATAAAGTTGTTGTTTATGTTCAGTACTGCACATGAACTTATGTTGAACTCCTTGAAAAGTAGACAGACTTTTGCAGATTATTGCAGTCTCAGTGTAAGTAGTGAGGGGCACAATGTGTAGATATTCAATTTATTTCTAGTAGGCATCCAAATATTTTCTTATACAAGTAAATTATGGAAGTATAATTGAATCAGTAAATATGATATTTAGTCATCTGTGCAACCCAACCATACCATCACCTGTCTCCTATCATTACTCGATATCATAATACGACTCCTAACATACTCATTCTTTACTTCAAACCAAAAACATATAGCAACTCTTTCAATATTCTCTTGCCTGTGTTCCTGTAATCTATTTTTCTGAACTTCTCCTGTTATCCAACTAGGGTATCAACATCATTAAATACCAATTTTTTCCTATTTAACTATGGATTCACTAATGGATTTTAGCTTCTTTTAAATATTACTCTGGAGTTACAAATGTTTGGAATATGCATTACCAATATTTTTAACACAGGGACACAAAGACCTGAAAATATAACATTATATTGCCTTTGGGAAGAAAAGACTTCTCAACTGGGGGCAATTTAGGATTAGAATAAAACATTATGTTGGATAGCTGAAAGATTTTCTTTTTCAGAAAGGGAAATGCAGATAGGCATTTTATCCACTGATTATGGTTTTGCATTCTGGTTTTTTTTTCATGAAGTCATGTTAGGTTTTTAGTAGTTCTTTCACCACACTTTGACCAGCCTGTCTTTTACTAAAAAATATTTATGTCTAAAAAATGATAATACAAGAAAAATTAATTTTGTAATGACTATCACTTAATATAGTCTCATTGAAGTATACATGGAATTTCTATGTAGTAGTATTTACTCTCCTATTTTATTGATTTCTTAATTCACTGTCAATTAAAATGCAAGCATAATAATTGATTTAGTTATTACATTGAAGTTTATTTTGTATGAGACATATATCATCATGCTCTGGTCCTCATTGTTTAAGCTTTACATTTACCATTTCCACTTCTGCAGAGCTTAAAATATATGATGTTATTTATTTTGAAAGTGGTTTATACATAAAAAAATTAGATAACCAAAGAGTGTATACCCACCTTGCCACTGGGTAAAAATGAAGCAAAACAAAACAAAACAAAAACCACAGGCAATAAAATGCATTGAAAAATATTAAGAATCAAGTACTGTAGCACAAAGTAATCACTGTAGTAGGTAGTTGATCTCATCACACCGAAAATAACTTGCTACAAGGAGCAGTAAGGAATATTAATCAATGCAACCCAATTTACTGAAAACTACACAAAATGTCACTCTTGCATTTCACATATGGCTTGATATGTCACTGGAAATACAGAAACTTTCTTGTTCATAGCAATTTATTTTGGATTTCTTTTTTTTTTAAATAGTATTTCATTAAGATTTTCTGAAGCTAAAGGAAAAAGGAAAACTGAATGCAATATTGTGGCCATACACTTACCCAAAAGGTTATTTTAGAGTTTATTAACCAATTAAATATTTTAACAGGATATTTTATTACAATAAAAAAAAAAACAACAAAAACCCCACCAAACTCATTATAACTTAAACTATTTTACCACCCATATACACTACTAATAAAAAGGCAGTGGAAAGGGTTTTTTAAGTATCAATTAAAGGTAGGACCTATAATGATTTTGTAAGAATTCATTAATTCTGTTTGTATCATTTAACTGCAACATAACATATATGTTAATGAACAATTAAAGAAAACATGCTCTGATTGCAGCTACTGGGACTAACAATCAAGCTAATGAAAAAATAATCCATGTACTGTGGAATTTTTCTATTAAAGCTGTATAGTCTTAAATTTTTAGACTAACTGCAGCACAGTAAATTCTTGCATATTTCAATATTAGACTATATATTATATATGTATGCATAAAAAGTCTAAACCTGATGGGTTATGCTTGTCTTACTTTTAATTTCTTTCATGAGAACTGAAACCTCATGATTTCATGTTCTGCTTCTGGTCACAGCATGTGCCTGATCCCTGACCAATCTGGGAGACAACTAGAAGAGTATAAGACTTTTCATCCTTGCATGGCCTGCTTAAAAGCCATGCATAGTCTATTTAAATATCTACCAACATGCTATAGAATTGACTCTAACACAAAGAGTACACATGATGAATCATAGAATGGTTTGGGTTGGAAGGGACCTTTAAGGGTCATCTAGTTCCAAACCCCCCTGCCATGGGCAGGGACACCTTCCACCAGACCAGGTTGCTCTAAGCCCCATCCAACCTGGCCTTGAACACTGCCAGGGATGGGGCATCCACAGCTTCATTGGGCAACCTGTTCCAGTGCCTCACCACCCTCACAGTGAAGAAATTCTTCCTTACATCTAATCTAAATCTACCCTCTTTTAGTTTAAAGCCATTACCCCTTGTCCTATCGCTACATGCTCTTGTAAAAAATCCCTCTCTGGCTTTCTTGTAGGCCCTCTTTAAGTGCTGGAAGGCTGCAATAAGGTCTCCCTGGAGCCTTCTCTTCTCCAGGCTGAACAACTCCAACTCTCTCAGCCTGTCTTCATAGGAGAGCTGCTCCTGCCCCTGATCATTGTTGTGGCCCTCCTCTGGACTCGCTCTAGCAGGTCCATATCCTTCTCACGTTGGGGGCCCCAGAGCTGAACGCAGTAGTCCAGATGGGTCTCACCAGAACAGAGCAGAGGGGGAGAATCACTTCCCTTGACCTGCTGGTCATGTTTCTTTTGATGCAGCCCAGGATACAGTTGGCTTTCTGGGCTGCAAACGCACCTTGCCTGGTCATGTTGAGCTTTTTGTCAACCAACACCTCCAAGTCCTTCTCCACAGGGCTGCTCTCAATCCACTCATTGCCCAGCCTGTATTTGTGCTTGGGATTGCCCTGACCCAGGTGCAGGACCTTGCACTTGGCCTTGTTGAACTTCATGAGGTTTGCACGGGCCCACCTCTCAAGGTCGCTCTGGATGGCATCCCTTCCCTCCAGCACGTTGACTGCACCACACAGCTTGGTGGTGTTGGCAAACTTGCTAAGGGTGCACTCAATCCCACTGTCCATGTCACCAGTCCCAATAGCGACCCCTGAGGAACGCCGCTTGTCACTTGTCTCCACTTGGACATTGAGCCATTGACCGCAACTCTTTCAGTGTGACCATCCAGCCAATTCCTTATCCACTGAGTGGTCCACCTGTCAAATCCACGTCTCTCTAATTTAGAGACAAGAATGTCGTGCAGGACAGTGTTAAATGCTTTTCATAAGCCCAGGTAGATGATGTCCATTGTTCTTCCCTTATCCACCAATGCTGTAACCCCATTGTAGAAGGCCACTAAATTTTTCAGGCATGACTTGCCCTTAGTGAAGCCATGTTGGCTGTCACCAATCACCTCCTTATTTTCCATGTGCCTTAGCATAGTTTCCAGGGGGATCTGCTCCATGATCTTGCCAGGCACAGAGGTGAGACTGACTGGCCTGTAGTTCCCCAGGTTTTGTTTTTTCCCTTTTTAAAAATGGGGGTTATGTTTCCCCTTTTCCAGTCAGTGGGAACTTCCCCAGGCCACCATGGCTTCTCAGATATGATGGATAGTGGCTTAGCCACTTCATCCACCAGTTCCCACGGACGCTTCATCCATCAGGTCCCATGGACTTGTGCACCTTCATGTTCCTTAGATGGTTTCGAACCTGATCTTCTCCTACAGTAGGCGGTTCTTTGTTCTCCCAGTCTCTGCCTTTGCCTTCTGCGACTTGGGCAGTGAGGCTGGAGTACTTGCCGGTGAAGACTGAGGCAAAAAAGTCAATGAGTACCTCAGCTTTCTCCATATCCCAGGTAACCAGGTCTCCCGTTTCCTTCCAGAGAGGGCCCACGTTTTCCCTAGTCTTCCTTTTACCACCAATGTACCTATAGAAGCTTTTCTTGTTGTCCTTGACGTCCCTGGCCAGATTTAATTCTATCAGGGCTTTAACTTTCCTAACCTGATCGCCGCCTGCTTGGACAATTTCTCTGTATTCCTCCCAGCCTACTTGTCCTTGCTTCCACTCTCTGTAGGCTTCGGTTTTGTGTTTGAGTTTGTCCAGGAGCTCCTTGTTCATCCATGCAGGACTCCTGGCATTTTTGCCTGACTTCGGCTTTGCTGGGATGCATTGCTCCTGAGCTTGGAGGAAGCAGTCCTTGAATATTAACCAGCTTGCTTGGGCCCTTTTTCCCTCTGGGGCTGTATCCCATGGTACTCTACCAAGCAGATCCCTGAAGAGGCCAAACTCTGCTCTCCTGAAGTCCAGGGTAGCTACTTCTGATTTGTTTTATGATTTTTTTTAAATTTTGCTTATTTCCATATGATATAACCATACTTTTATACAAATAGTAGTACCAAGTACTTATCCTGTGCAGAATGAAATATATACAAGTCTAATATAGTGGTATAGTGTAGAGGGATACCGCCCTGGTACAATAGTGGAGGCCTTCAAAGTCAGAACACAGGATGACATGTGAAAGTGCAGGCACAGGGTGTAAAGAGAGGAGGCAAAGGCAGGCATTGGAGACCCCAAGGCTATAAAAACCCAACAAACATCAGTTAAACAAAAGCAGACCAAGAGCTAAGACTAACCAGTCTTGGGGTAAGAAAACACAAGTATGTATGATATGTAAGATTTACCACGTACAGGACCTGCAAAAGTACATTAGCAAATATACAAAAGTGACCCAAACTGAATCCTAGGGTGAGGAAGAAGAAATCACCAGCATCATACCCCTCCTGGTGAGGGACTTCAGATGCTGTTAACTTGCTGTACACCACAACCAAACTGAAGCTATGAACCCAAGGATCCAGAAGGGCTCTGGAAGTTTGAACATAGCACCAGAAAGAGAGGCATGTACTAGGAAGTGCATTTATGTCCATTCTAACTGTATTATAGGCACTGAGACCTTCTGTAACAGTAGGATTCTTTATTTTCTTTTTTTTTTCTTTTTTTTTTTTTTTCCTTTTCTGTAATAATTAGATCTGGGCTAAAAAGAATTGATTGGTTAGATTGTTAAGATTTCTGTTATACCAGCAATACACTATTGGCTTTACCTATAAAGTGTGTTTCCTTTTTGCCCACAACAAGATTTTGAACATAACAGTACTGCACCTCTGAAATAGTCACAGCACATTACTGAAACTCCAGAGTAAGTGAACTTCAGAAAACTGAATCAATCTTTCCAATATGTATGTTTCCTGTGTTATATTTATCTAGTAGTTCCTTGTCTTAGCAAGCATTAAAAAAAATTCCTTTCAGGTATTCCCATCTTTGTCCCACGGGATAAAAATATTAACAGGGAGAAAAGAAAATGAGTTTACACAGTCATTCACATCCCTGTTCACTACAGGTTTTAGCAATGGATTACTCTGATCCAGGATGAAAAATTAACTACTGTGAATGAAGTAAAAGTGAGCACAGGGATAAACAAAACACATAAATACAGGTGAATCTGACCAGATGCACTCTCATTTTGCAAAAAAGTTTCTCCTATCCATAACAGTAGTATAGCAGGGCTTGTATGTGGTGGTGGTGGTGTGTTGGGGGGGGTGTGATTGATTTATTGTAGCTTATTATTCTTCTCCCACTGTAGTTTTGTTTAAAAGTAGCTTTTTTCCTAATTAGTTCATTGTTACTTTTGCTGATAGCTTAGGCTGTGACTCTTGTTTTTACCTTGATTCATCTCATCCAGAAATTAAAGATGCTAGCCTTAGGGACCAATACATATGGTATCCTCCCACTCTGCCACTTCTAAAATTTAGCTAAGAGCTTTAGGTGCACTGCTGCTGCTTTTGCCTTTCCCTCTGGCTTTTTTAATTGCTCTTCCTTCTTGCACTACACAGTGAATAATAACACATGACCTTTTACTTGGTTCTGCTTCTACATTGTGTTTAGTGAAAGTTCTCCCAATTATGCAGACTTCTGCAGACAGATTGCAGTGCTGACATTTCTATGGAATACCATAACTTTTGCAACATTTTTGTTTCCAAAAGGAAAAAAATGAGTAGAGTGAACTTTCACACACACAGACTCTTTTTGTTTCATAGCACTTCTTGTCATTTTTATCCAGCAAAGCCAGAGAGGCATTAATCTGCTAACTTCACAGTGCAGTATTGGGCATTTTATCAGGAAGATTTGAAGCATATCCAAATTTAAGCTCAAGGACAAGGATACTAATTCAGAGAACTGTCATTTGCTGCTGCAGGCTATGGCTTTGTTTGGATGACACCTTCCCTGTGTGTTTATTACCATACAGCTATGTTGTGTTCCCAGCATGAGCAGACATCTTTCCAGTTCATTGATTTCAGAACTTTATCTGAACATGTTCATTCAACAAAGAAAATCCCTGGACTCTACAGTTTTCTCTTAGAATTTGATTCAATCACAGCAGAACAGCAATTGACCTGAGGGATAGTAGTGATGCTAAAATTAAGTACAGTAATATATTCAAATGCTTTTGTTGTTGTTCTACAACATCAGGTGCTGAAACAACTAACTAGCATATAACTCAAGGTATTCTTATATAACATTATAATATGTGTCAAGCAGAAGAAAGTACTGAAATTAATGTGACAAGAGAAATTATTTTAAGTAAAATGCCAAACCAGCCATTTGAGGTTACAAGTGAGGTGTAGCACAGTAAAAGAAAAAAATAAACTGCATGAAGTAGGTAACTGTCAAGAACAATGAATTTCCATCCTTTCATAAAATATGCATGTCACATAACCTAAGCATGTCAAGGAAAGCACACTAGTCACACCCATTTTTTTGTTAAAGCCAGATTACTTTCTTTGGCACAGTCACAGGTCATTCTTTTAATTTTTTCATAACTGGGGAGACAACTACTTAATAACACATTATTATTTTCTTCTAAATGTGAGTCAACATCATTCCTTAGCACACACATTTGTTTAATATTTCACTAGGTTACTTTCTAGACTAAGGTTCTACATAATAGGAGCATCTTAGGGATAATCAAAACAAAATTGTTATATCAAAACTTCCAAAACTGGAAAGTATAACCCATGAAGGGTATGTGTTTCACCAATGATAAGACAGTAATGGGAGAAGGAGTTCTATGCTATTCTCTCACTGTAAGAGAAGATGTGGTTTGTGGCCACCTGAGGAACCTGAACATACGTAAGTCTATGGGACCTGACGAGATGCATCCCAGAGTCCTCAGGGAATCGGCTGATGTAGTTGCCAAACTGCTCTCCACGATATTTGGAAAGTCATGGCCGTCAGGTGAAGTCCCTGGTGACTGGAAAAAGGGAAACATTGCACCCATTTTTAAAGAGGATAGAAAGGAGGACCCTGGGAACTACCAACGTGTCAGCCTCACCTCTGTGCCTGGGAAGACCATGGAACAGATCCTCCTAGAAGCTATGCCAAGGCACATGGAGGACAGGGAGGTGATTCGAGAAAGCCAGCATGGCTTCACCAAGGGCAAGTCTTGCCTGACCAACCTAGTGGCCTTCTGTGCTGGAGTGCCTACGTCAGTGGACAAGGGAAGAGCTACAGATGTCATCTCTCTGGACTTCTGAAAGGCCTTTGACACAGTCTCCCACAACATCCTTCTCTCTAAATTGGAGAGATAGAGATTTGATGGATGGACTGTTTGGTGGATGAGGAATTGGTTGGATGGCTGCATCCAGAGGGTAGTGGTCAACGGCTCCATGTCCAGAGAGACATCAGTGACAAGTGGTGTCCCTCAGGGGTCTGTATTGGGACCAGTACTGTTTAATATCTTCATAAGTGACATAGGCAGTGGGATCAAGTGCAGGCTCAGCAAGTCTGCAGATGACACCAAGCTGAATGGTGGGGTTGACACTCCTGAGGGATGGGGTGTCATTCAGAACAACCTGGACAAGCTGGAGAAGTGGGCCCATGCGAACCTCATGAGGTTCAACAAGGCCAAGTGCAAGGTCCTGTACCTGGGTCAGGGCAACCCCCAGTATCAATACAGGCTGGGGGATGAAGGGATTGAGAGCAGCCCTGCGGAGAAGGACTTGGTGGATGAAAACCTGGACATAAGCTGGCAATGTGCACTCGCAGCCCAAAAAGCCAGCTGTATCCTGGGCTGCACCAAAAGAAGCGTGGCCAGCAGGTCGAGGCAGGTGATTCTCCCCCTCTGTTCCACACTGATGACACTCCACCTGCAGTACTGCATCCAGCTCTGGAGTCCCCAGTACAAGAAAGACATGGACCTGTTGGAGTGGGTCCAGAGGAGGGTCACAAAAATGATCAGAGGGATGGAACACCTCTTCTATGAAGACAGGTTGAGAGAGTTGGGCTTGTTCAGCCTGGAGAAGAGAAGGCTCCGAGGAGACCTTATTGCAACTTTTCAAAACTTAAAGGGGACTTATAAGAAAGACGGGGACAAACTTTAATAGGTTCTGTAGCAATAGGACAAGGGGTCATGGCTTTAAACTAAAAGAAGGTAGATTCAGACTAGATATAAGGGAGAAATTTTTTATGATGAGGGTGGTGAAACACTGGCACAGGTTTCCCAGAGAGGTGGTAGATGCCCCATCCCTGGAAACATTGAAGGTCAGGTTGGATGGGGCTTTGAGCAACCTGATCTAGTTGAAGATGTCCCTGCTCATTGCAGGGGGTTGGACTAGATGACCTTAAAAGGTCCCTTCCAACCCAAACTATTCTATAATTCTATGCTTCCTGATTCTGCCACACATTTAAGTTAGAATATTGAACAAGGTAATTTCAATTCTCTGTTCTGCAGTTTAATCAACTGCAAATGAGCATGATACTTCATTTTCATATTTACAAACTGTCTTAGATAATCAACACTTCTAAAACCTTGTTGCTTGAATAAAAGTACTGGATAATCATATACTCAAGTCATCATGTGAAGGAAAGGTCTTAGAGCCAGGGGAAGAATAAATAAGTCGAAGTGAGGAAAGAAAAGTCTGTTTATAGACGTATGAGTGGAACCAGTGCTGCTAAGGAATTAAACATTTTTGACAGACCTCCTCAGGTAATATGTGTGAAAGTACAACAGTATGTATTCTGATGTAACTGAAGCATTATTTGGCTTAGATCAATTACAGATGGACTTTATTATTTAAGGATGTAAGCAAGCATGGTCTTTTGTAAAATCAAAACTGTGAAATTATATGAAGGAAGTAGAATGTATCCCATTCTGATACTTCATGGAAAGTATTTAGCAGAATTCCTTAATATTATTTCACAGTTCACGTTCCCCAGCCATCGGATACTGATTCAGTGCTACTTCTGAACACAATGTACTATTCTGTACTATTCTGAATGACAAAAAGATAAGGGCAAAGTGCATGTCATTAATAGGTTCCTGCAGCTGGATAAGTCACATTCTCAGATCACAGAATTTCCTTAGAAAAACAGGCCCAGATCCAAAAAAAAGGGCCTTGGGATCCTCCTTGTTGGACACTGTAGTACCTAATTTTCAGACAACCTACTTCCATAAGCAAATTCCTATCATCATATCCTCAAGAATCTTCTGCATCAGCACTATAGGCTCCTTAAAATTACCATATGAATGATTAAATCACCTAAGGACACACTACCACTACCATTTACTGATTTTTGTGGTATTTTTCTGCAGAGGTCATCATCACATATACCCACTTTATAAAATCCAATGAATTTAACCTAACATTTTCCCTGTGATATAAAAACTATTACAGAACTACTAGGGAGAAACACTGTACGTACTTTTATCTCAGAATGTGTATCTGCTTTATAGTTGGTGTTACAAAAAAGCAAAACAAAAAACTGTCCTACCACTGAAAAAGAAAGCTCAAATAAAATCAAATAGAATACAACATAAACATAAAAATACATGTGTTATAAATATATTGTTGCAGTTGAAACATACATATACCATAAATTAGTGAACCAGAGTGTATTTCATCAAATTTTGGTTTTGGCTTGTCAACAACACTGTTTAACAAATTTCTCTTCACCTCTAAGTATGAAAGGACTACTCAAAGAATCATGATGGAAAGTGCTAACAGCTTTAAGAGAAGAAAATTACACTGTATCACCGAATAAAATTTCATTGTGGTTCTAGTTCATTTTAATCAAAGAGCCATGGAGTTTTCAGTTTAAAAAGAAGGCAGCTGTGGGAGAATCTATAAAATGACGACAGTTTATTTACAGTAATCCAAGATACAAACAACTGGTAGCAGAACATCAGAAATTACATCCACAGCATCTATTGTAAAAAAACCCCAACAACACAATAATAAACTCTGTAAAGACTGGAGATTTTGTTTTATTAAAACAACCAGGGCATCTGAGGTTGAATCTTTAACTTCCCGTGCCCCATAATGCACTCAGCATATAGCTTTGGCCATTAACTCCCATTGTCATTTACTTTTTCTACAAGCAACATATTCTTTACACCCTCTAATTGTAGACCACAGTCAATGTATATTACATATTGCATTGTTATTATGACATTGAAACTTACTGGTTTTAACAAGTAAGAAACAAGTCAGGTAAAAACTTTGCAGTTGCTTCAGGGTCTGTGTAGCAGAGGCTTAAAGGTGTCAGATACAACCAGAGAATTTGTTTGGAGATGACCCTGGAATTAACACAGTGAGATATTCTTGCTCTACAGTGTGACAGCATATGCCATTATTATAACTCCTTATATTGTAAAAACCATCAGAACTATATAAAATTTGATTAAAGTTTTTGGACATTGAGTCCATATTTCTCAAATACCTCTGGGAGGAATCATTCTGTACATTCCCCAAAATCAAACATACATATAACATAATTGAGAAGTATATCTTATTTTAGCTAGAAACACCAACTTAGAATTTGATTTCCATGTTAGAATGCCTGTTACATTGCGTCATCAGATTAAATTATTTTGAAATTAAGTGAATGTTAGAGGGAAAAAAGCCACAGGACCACTTATTCACCTCACCACCTCTCTCTTTAGCATGATGAGCAGACAGCTAAAGTAATAGATATTTTCAAATATATACATCCATTGCAAATATATGGGGGGAGGGGAAAATAGTCACCTTTCAAAATGTATTTTATAGTCTATTTCAGCCATCTTACTTCAAAGGGCAGCGCTCAGATCCTTTTGGAAATACAGTCTACTGCAAGGTAGTTGTTGATTGCTGAAAATTAAAGTAGGCAACCATGTAGCTTCTTTTAAAAAGTCTCAGCTAAAAGATGTCTTAACAATATACCCACTGAAATTCACAGTAATTTTACAGGGGGACACTTACCCTTCCTCTAAGTTTTGAGTTTTCAATCTGCTAGCATTTGTCATGATGCCAGGCAAGTCTAAAACATGAGAAAGCTATTGCTGTTTAGTATTGTATGCAAATATTCACTCTCTCTGTAATATGCCTTTAAAGAGTTTTATCTCCTTGTGTGTATCAGGATAAAACTGGTCTGAAATGTTACATCCAGAAGCCAGCCAGGCAGGCTGACCAGGAAGGCAGAATCTGTCCTGCTGCAAAGTGTCCCTCACCGAGGTTTTCGTGGAGTGCCACAGGGGTGAGCTCGTGGGCAATGGGCTACAAATCTCATCCAGGTGTCACACCCTGATGTAGTTCAACCGTGGTGGCACTTGCTGTACAGCACTCCTGCGTGTATATGTCTTCCTTGCCAATTCCTATAGGCAGTCTTTGATACAATTACATTTCCACCTCTGCCAGTATGTCATTTATTCACTTTTAATCTGCCTATTAAGATCTGCTGTTTCTGTTCCACTTGTCATGTCAGGTGCATGTTCAGCTGCTGCTGGCCCTGGGGCTCCCATGGGGAGCAGGCAAGCCACTGGCATTGCTTTTAGCCAGGAAGGCACACCGGCAAAAGAAGCTGGATGGGTGGCTGCACACCTTCGAAGGGGCCAAGAAGGGAATCATTCCAAGTGGGATCACCATTTGGATCTGGGGGAAGCCAGGGCATCAGGGCTGACCTGCCTCCTCCTGCTCTGCTCCCCGCACGGGGCCGCTGGGGTGGGGGAGAGAAGAGGTGCAGGTCCCCGCTGTCCGAGAAAGGAAGACTCCTGCCCCCTTCTCTTGGGGTCCAATGTGACAGGAAAAAGACAATATTAATTCTCATGGTGTTAACTACTTAGGCAAGTGCTGATCTCCTTCTCTCTGCTCTCCCATGGCTCTGTGTATACCAACTACCTTCATGTCCATGACCCCAGTTTTGGAATCCACCCACTGATTTACTCTGTGACCTACTCACCCACCAGGCAGGGGCACAAGGTGGGAGCGAGACTCCAGGCTTCACCCTCTTCTTAGGGGGTGTAGGGTCTGCCAAGCCACTGCCGGCACAGGGAGCACTGGCTACGTTCCTGCTGTGTAACCTGGTGCTCCCCAAAGTGCTCCCCCCACAGCTGCAGCGGTGGTGGTGGAAAGCAAAGAAAGGTGAAAGCAACCAGCTGAAAAGGCTCAGGGAGAGGTCACAGATCATTCTATGACATATGCCATCGCAATAATTGCATTTAAAACACTTAATCAAAACACAACTTGGTATTTTGGTTGGTTTGTGTTGGCTCTAGCAGCCCCCCAAAATTATAATATTTATTAAACATCAGCTACCTGAAGACATACCTTTAAGTAGTTACACAATGGCAATGCGATGACCTTAGTCTTTGCATCAAGAAAAAAAAAAAGAACTGTGAAATTGCTGAGTTTTTACTATGTATATAATTTGAGGAAAGTACCTCAGTATAGAAACCTCACTAATAGAATATAAATCTGTAGTACGCTTTTTTTTTAGCTAGGATTTCTGAGAAATAACAGGTAATAAGCTTGATCTGTATGCATCACTGAGGCACAACTACCACTGGTAGGTAAAAATATAAAAATGATAAAGGAAAGAATAAGGTTGGAAATTTCAAACATGTATCATGATGAATCTGAGATACACATATAAGAAATTTAATTCTTATACTAGTTTCATGTACTATTTGTTGCATTTTCAACAAAATAGTGAGGAAAAAAACCATAATGCCACCAGCCAATCAAGTGTTTGATTAGTAAATTCTTCTTTAGATGATTCACAGTAGTGAGTCGTCAGTTGAAGAACAGTATAACTGTAATAAAGTTTAGTTCTATATGGCTATTGAAAGTACTGCACTTTTATCTAATTTAACCTATAACGATTTCTATTACCGTATCTTTCTTCTCAGTTTATGATTCTTCAATTATATCATAATTTACTCCAGGCATGGATGCTTGTTTAGTCACCTTATTATATTTCCTCCTAACCTTCAAATACCCAATTCTTAACTTTTTATTTCTCATTTGTTAGGTCTTACAGACTTTTCCCAAAGTGGTGGCTAATGTCAAGTTTGCTTTATGCTCACACTGCATCCCTTTCCTTGCTTCTCTCTTTATTTTCTATTTTAAACAATGGTTGATAAATTCAGAAGGTCAGATTGTCCGAACCACTGTGGAGGTGTAAAGAAAGGTTTAGGGAGACCTTTTTCCTTCCCTTACACTCAAGAGTCCAAGACACAAACCTCATGTCGTTTAGGACGCAGAAACTGCTCTCTTCTGCTGGTGTTGGTTGCACACATTCTGCAAAGCCTGGCCACTCCTAAAGATGGAAAGATACTAGGATTCTGGTTTTAAACCATTTAAACCCAGCAACAGCATAGCCTATCTGCTTTAGGGACTCTCATTCCAGTGCAATTCTGTCTCAACATGTGGAAATTTTGTTTACAATAGGCAGAGATTTGCCAGTGTGGCGATAGCTACCAATCCTCACTAGCAATCCCAGTGGAAAACATTTTCTGCTTGCTGCTGTGCGTGTGCCGCCCAGGCGGTCTGCGCAGCTGCAGTAAGATCTGCAGTAAGTTCTGTGTGTTCTGGACATGACGGAGTCACTGCCTGTCATTTCTGGGAAACTTCAGAAGTGTTATGTATGTGTTATGTAGTGAAGATGCCTGTATTTCTGTTTGGAAGTTTCCAGGTGGGGCAGAAAGTGTAATCTCAAATCCCATAATGTGACTACTTAACATATTATTTTCTCTCTCCTTTTCCCACTTTTGATTCAAAGTTGTGCCCTCCCATGTTGAAGATTCAAATGTAGTGTCAGTCACAAAATCCTCTTATTGTCCTGTGGTATATGTTGGGAGTTCCTACACAGTCTGCATCTGGACTCATAAAAAGCATCATGTTCTAAAAGAAATGTTGATAATGTTTTGGTTTGTGTAATGTCTTGCCTCAGCAGTTCCATGGGGCTGTTTTTTTTAAACTTGTTCAGACAATCTAATATGACGTGTAACTGGTATAACCTTGTCTTCTCCCTGAGCTAATCTATTCATATCCTTTTGAGACAGTCTGGTAATAAGTATATTGTAAAAGTGAAGAAAAATGTAGATATATAGTAGCGAAACTACTTAATTGAGGGCAAAACCCAGAAGACTACTATTAGTTTATTATTGTTAGCAGAACACACTGCCCATAAAACAGGTTTATTTCCTTGCTATTACTCCCTTTGATCCCACAGTACATCAAAGCCCCTATCATCCTTCAAAACCAGTCACAATCCTTCCTTAGATCAGGGTTTAACAAATACTCTCAATCACAAGTAAGAAGATTTTCCTAGAGAACAGAGGTGTTAAACCAGCTTTGATGATAAGTTCAAGACTCTGCATACAACCTGTATACATCTGCAAGTACATCTGGCAGTTGCTAATTCAGCATTATTAATCTGATAACAGCAAAGTGATCTTTTATAAATCTTATAGCAGATAAATTGAAAGCAATAAAACTTCCTTAATAGCCAGGGGAAAGTTTCCATT
The DNA here is from genome assembly GCF_964188355.1 of Buteo buteo. Lineage (NCBI taxonomy): Eukaryota > Metazoa > Chordata > Aves > Accipitriformes > Accipitridae > Buteo > Buteo buteo. The sequence continues at coordinate 20,363,686 of NC_134190.1, read as the reverse complement.
TGTGAAAAACAACAGAATACTTGTATTGGGTTTTCATGGCAAGGTTTTGGTAGTGGGGGGCTACAGGGGTGGCTTCTGTGAGAAGCTGCTAGAAGCTTCCCCCATGTCCAATAGACCCAACGCCAGCCGGCTCCAAGATGGACCTGCTGCTGGCCAAGGCCAAGTCCATCAGCGACAGTGGTAGTGCCTCTGGGATAACAGATTTAAGAAGGGGGAAAGGTTTCTGTGCAACAGGGCAACTGCAGCCAAAGAGAGTGAGAACATGTGAGAGCACCAGCCCTGCAGACCCCCAGGTCAGTGCAGAAGGAGGGGAGGAGATGCTCCAGGCGCTGGAGCAGAGATTCCCCTGCAGCCCGTGGTGAAGACCATGGTGAGGCAGGCTGTCCCTCTGCAGCCCGGGGAGGTTCATGGTGGAGCAGATCTCCACCTGCAGCCCAGGGAGGACCCCACGCCAGAGCAGGGGGATGCCCGAAGGAGGCTGTGACCCCGTGGGAAGCCCGCGCTGGAGCAGGCTCCTGGTAGGACCTGTGGCCCCGTGGAGAGAGGAGCCCACGCTGGAGCAGGTTTTCTGGCAGGACTTGTGACCCCGTGGGGGACCCACGCTGGAGCAGGCTGTGCCTGAAGGACTGCAGCCCGGGGAAGGGACCCACACTGGAGCAGTTCGTGAAAGACTGTCTCGGGTGGGAGGGACCCCACACTGGAGCAGGGGAAGAGTGAGGAGTTCTTCCCCAGAGGAGGAAGGAGCAGCAGAGACAAGGTGTGATGAACTGACCCCAACTCCCATTCCCCGTCCCCCTGAGCCACAGGCAGGGAGGAGGTAGAGAAATTCGAGAGTGGAGTTGAGCCCAGGAAGAAGGGGGGCGGGGGGAAGGTGTTTTAAGATTTAGTTTTATTTTTCATTACCTTACTCTGATTTTGATTGGTAATAAATTAAATGCATTTTCCCCAAGTTGAGTCTGTTTTGCCCGTAATGGTAATTGGTGAGTCATCTCTCCCTGCCCTTATCTTGACCCATGAGCCTTTCATCACATCTCCTCTCCCCTGTCCAGTTGAGGAGGGCGAGTGATAGAGCGGTTTAGTGGGCAGCTGCCATCCAGCCAGGGTCAACCCACCGCAATACTGTAAAGCAACCATGGTTGCTAGTACCATTCCAGTTTCCAACATAGTAACATTGGCTGGAAGTTTTTGAGTGTCACAGGTTGCATTCAGAAAATGATTACATGATTTTGGAGGGGTGAGAGAAGACTGGGCATGCATTATTCATGCTGAACTTCTGATGAGACAGAGGCAGTTGGGGTTCCTGCCAGCCTACATTGGAGCCTTGGCTCCTAACCCTCACAGATTTATGGGCTTCCAGCTCGTTTCTCATTTGCCTCCATATTGCTGTGCCATGGGACTAAAAACCCTGGGGCTTGTGTCTGAGTTGTGAATTCAGAGTCTGTATTTTCAACCTCATTTTTATTTTTAAACCATCTCTTTTACTTTTTTTGATTTCCCTTTTGCAGAAAATTTTTTAAATCTCATTTTTCATTCCAAAACATCACTAAATTCTTTCAGAATTCTAGTCTCTCTCTTTCCTGGAACAGATATTCTGGTTTCAAGAAGTTTGGCATCTCAAGTCATGAGTTTTAATATTCATGATATCTCAGCAACCCCTTCAACAGACAGCCAAGTAAAAATCTGGGAATCTTTATGTCCATTTTAATTTACAACATTACTAGTTCAACTGGTACATGGCTGTCCCAGCCAGCCATAACAATTTTGAAATGGCAGCAAATGTTGGTGACTTACACATTGAGTCTGTGCTAAAAGAAAAAAAAAGAAAAAAAAAAGCTGGAGTCTGCTTTTTAGTACAATTTGTTTTATTTATATCAGACCTTCTGCAACATTACAAATAGCATACACATAGGGCCCTTCTTTGGGGAAACCCAACCACAATGTATGCCTGAAGATGTTGCATTCAAAATATTGTGAATATTGTTCCTGGAAAAAGAGGAAGGAGACTTTATGTATAAGTAAAGCCACAAAATTATTGTTAGCTTAACTGAAATATTGTCAGAGAAAAAGAAAGAAAAGTAGTGCAGTTAAAATTATAACATGCACACACCTTAGTTTCTATACTTTTCCTTGGTGTTACGCTCTCCTTCCCCAAATGCTCTGGGTGGTCAGTGGTCTTGTTCCAATGGTGGTGGTCACTGGGGGGTGTTGGGGGGAGTCGTCAGCACTTGGAGTCCTTCTCCAGGAGGAATATGATATTCATGTTGACGGTTTCTTCTTCCTCATTATAGGATCTCCTTGGGCTTTCTCTTTCTTCCCTGGTTTGAAGCTCCATGTTACAGCCAAATGACTTTTATGTGTATTATATATAATTTCTTAGTTTTCTTTCTTAACCTTAAGACCAGTTTTGTCTAGATCCTGATCTGCATTTCTTTAACTGACCACTGAAGAGTTGTTTGTTGCTTTGGCGTGTCCATTGATGACCCTGCGCTCTATCCCTTCCCATGTCTGTGCTCCTCTGCACCTCATTGTGTCTGTTCTCAAAGCCTTTGCTTATTGTACCAGGCCTCTATTTCTATACTTCATCATTATTTTAGAGTCCCAAACATGTCATTCTACACAGACTACCCACTTGTTACAGCTATCTGTATAAAGCTATGGTTGTATCACACAAAGATAAACAAAAAGAACAATTTATCATTAAATATTTGGTGAATTAGAAAAATTACTGTCACAGCTAAACCAAGTAAAACAAAGCTGCAGGAAGGTGAAGAAGGCACCTTAATCTTGAGGCCTTGCAAATTCCATGCAAAGCTTATAGCTGGTTACTAGCAATCGAAATACTGTCCTACAGGGCTACATGGTTACAATGAGCAGGGAAAAGCTTTGCATTCAGAATTAAACCTAATCAGAGTGATTATGACAAAAAGAAAAAAATTGTGCCTCTAACCACAGCTTTGAAAAAAAATTAGTGTCATGAACCATTTATTCAGAAATTTAACAGTTTTCACATTGAGTAAAATGTCTCGTAAGATTTCAAAAGTTCTGAAAGGTGTCAGCTACTGTAGGAATACAATTCCTTCCTATAAGCTATTAAGTTTGAGTCTTGTCTACTTTTCTGCTTCTTCTATTTTTTGCTTTTCTTGTTTGACGGTTAATTGCTCTCCTCTTTCTTAAAAATTCTTAAAGAATTTTTGCTCCTTATAGCAAGCATTGCACTGTACTCAATAAGGTTAAATAAGGAAAGAGAGGATGAAAATATGTCAGGGTAAACCAGTAAGGTGGCAATACTACACACATAATTAGTTCAGTATGGACCATTTTGTAGACCACAAGAAAAATGCTGTGACAAAGGACTTCTGCTTATAAAGCATGTACCCGACAAGAAATTGCATGAAGACTAAATTCATTAACAGTTTTATTAACAGAGTCCCTATATTGGCACTCATAGGCCTACTGCTGATTTATTACAGCAGAGAGATGCATCCCAAAACACAAAACCAGACTTGGTAGGTAGTGAGATCTAACCACTCCAAGAAGCAGCAAAGCACTTGTATTTAACTACAATTCTAGGCAGCAAAGAGCTCATGTTTGTCTGTATACATTTCTTCTCCTTCAGTAGAGTTTACTTAAGGCACAATGGGTCCTTATGTGACAAACTAATGGTGTTATTATGATTTTTGTTTTGCTCTAAGTCCCATACTAAAATGAGTTCAGGCTTGTAGAAATGTATGACAGGAGACTTACTGACCTGTTCACAGTTTACCATGTGTTTTCTATATGACTGATCTTCCATTTAAAAAAATGTGACTGGTCACCTTGTCTTTGCTACTGCATTACAAAGCAGAGGCAATCATCTGGAAAGAGGGATAAAGGGCATGCTCCTTCCCCGAGAACAACTGGATTTATTTCAGTGCACCCTAATCCTGTATTATGTGTCTCAGCTGAGATTCTCGAGATGAACAGGGAAGTTGCAGCCAACAGGAATCAGAGAAAAAGCTATACCTTAGAACTGGTGAAAAAAACTGAGAATTAAGAGGTTGTGTTGGTTTTTGGGTTTTGGTGGTGTTGGGGTTTTTTTTCAGGGAGCTTGTTGCAACATAGGAAACAACTAAAATTTGGTGCAGAAAGGAAGAATCATGGGAATAGTTCTGCTTCTGTGAGGACACAGTGGGTAGAGCAGAAATCTGCTTCAAAACTTTTTATATTTGATTATAGCAAGTCTGCTTAAAAGGTTGACTTGTAGCAGTTTTTCTATTTGTGTTGTAATTAAACATAGTTTAGGAGATTGGAAACTTTGCTGGTTTTGGTATGCTCACTTAAAGCCAAAGGAGTTCCTCTTCAAAGATCTTAACTGTCTTGGACTCCTGACTCAAAAAAAACACCAAACAAAAAAAACCCCAAACCCAAAGTAAAGTATTGTTCAGTTTAAAAATTATCAAGAGGAAATCTTTTAATATTTTATATTCTCTCTTAATGGGTCCAATATGTAGATGGGTTTTGCTATCTATTGTCTGTCATTCCATGTTTATGTTTCATCTTATTTAATGCTGAGCTCTTTCAGTAGTCCTTTTGTTATTTTGGTTTTATTTGCCATTTTATTTTATTTGTTTTCACTTCTTCCTGATTTTAGTTTAATTTTTATTTCAATCTAGTTATTCTTTGTTTATGATAATCTGTTCTGGCTTTTGAAAACTGCATTGTATATCAACTCTTTTGTTTTCTTTGTTTTCTAACTCTTTTTTTTTAGTTTCAATTATCTCTTGGTTTTTAATTTTTCATACAAACATCTATAATTTCATCATTACAGATGAATTGTTAATATCATCACTATTTAAGGTGGTCTGATGTTTTTCATGGAAATAGTTTCATTTAAGTTCCAGATAACCATGCCGAATTGTAGTTACATAGACCTAAATTTTACTTGATAAATATTCCATGTTGTTTCCAGTATGAATGTGTGTTACTATTACCAGTAAGTATGTGGACAGGAAGCATATGTGATGTGTTTCCACAAATATAGTTCTGTGTTCTGTAATATTATAACTAGTAATAAATGTAATTGGCCTACAACTAATTAATTCTTAAGAAGATCTCTCTGAAGCAAGGTTTTGGCAGATGGGAAGTCATATGTGCTGTTTGCTGAATTCTTGTCTACTGAAACTGTAACCATTTGTCTAAATCATAAAACTTTGAACCATCTCAGTCCATGTACATCTAACAGGGACAGGTTAAGACTTTAGAGGCTACCTTTTCAGCAACTTTGTTTTGAGCACACCTCCATAACTTACGTATGCAGATAGCTGACACATGCCACTGTTGGAGAACGGCTGAACATTATTCTCTTAAAACCTACAAGGGCAGAGCAGCGCGTACCCTGCAACTTCTGTTGTTCATAAAGCGCCTGGAAAGAAAAGCTAGGAGACTGACAGTGTAGAGCTACTTGTATCCTCCTCACTGAGACTACTTTCAGTTATGTATTGGAATATATATGCAGAATGAAAGAAGAACAGTTTTAGGTTTGTTGTAGAAAGGTGAATCAGTATAGAAAACTGCTGCAGATTTTTTTTTTTTTAAATTGAAATTCCTGCAGAACTCCTGAGTTATGGTAACATATATACATATCACATCACTAGCCGTGCCAAGCCTTGACAAAAGAAATTAATATAAAAGATTTTAGAGAAATCTACCCTTTTCTTCTTTCTAGCTTACATGAATACTGTATACTACCTTTGACTGTGACTCATAAGAAGTACTAGTTTGTTATTTTTTTAACCAGTAAGTTTCAAAGATTTAGGGCTGTAAAATATAGTGACCAATATGCATATTGTTTAAAACAAAATTTTAGGGTTGTGCATCTTTATGTATGTCTTGTGTACATATCTACTAGTACAAACATATGCACACACAAACTGCTGTATATTCCTTAAAAAGTTATATTAAAATGAAATCAAGGCAGAGGACATATATAAGCTAAGAATAAAAACCAATTATAGAGAATATGTGATTAATCCTAAGAGCAGGCTGGTAAAGAATTCATTTAATGTAGCTTGGCCAAATTGAGGTAGGAAAATGCACAACTAATCAATCTCAAATTTTTATCCTGAGCTGTTGTAACTCCATTGGACAGTCTAAGCATTGGAACAAGCATATTTTATTGGTTTCAGTCCAATGATAGATTAGTTTGTCTATCTCCCTTCTTTGTCCTTATCATTATCTTAACCTTATGGCATTCTTTGTGCATTTGAAAACCTCAGTGGATATGCAGATTAAAATGATGAGTAGAAAGAAAATATAAACTTCTATGGATTCATGCAAGACATTTTAAACTGGGAAAACAGAGAATTTAATAGTAAGCTAGCATACTCAGCATTTACCAGACTTTCAAGATCACTTGTCTGCAAAGTGCAAAGAATTCCCTTTACATAATAGAAGTATTACTGGTTGAATGACTTAAAGGCTGCATAAAATACTATCAAATGGATTTACAAAAACTAAGGGAAATCCTGACTGTCCTTTAAGAAATATATATTTTTCTGAATATTTTCAAAAAAACATTACATAAAGTTGACATAAATAAAAAAAAAATAAAATCTTTCTGGTTTGAAAACAAAAGATATAACTGCAAAAAAATTCAGGAGGAAAATAGAAGGAAAATAAAGAATTTATTTATTGAAACTTTCACTTAGGATTCACCTCAACCCTGAAAAGGCCAGTGTCAACACAATGGTGTAACATCAATTTGTATAAAAAAACTGGGTGTTTTTTGTGAAAAAATATTCTACAAAACACATATTGTACATTCAGTCATCTCGTCATCCAAAGTAAAGAAAAACATATTTGTTAGAGCCCAGAGAGTTGAAGATAGAAATAAATATTGTCACTAAGAGAGTTTGCCAGCTACAAGAGTATATATGCATAAATTCAAGTAAAAAAAAAAAAGCTGCTATAATCACAGCATTCAGGACTTGCCTTTCAAAATTTTTGATAGAGTTCTCCTCCTGTTGAAGAGGAAAACCATTTGGTAATGTGTCTTTCTCCATTTCAGACCCTGCTGTTCTATTACTACTAATACTGTTAGTTTTGTGTTGACCAGTAATTTAATTTAGTATTAACTGTGAACACACCCTTGGAATAGGACTGTAGTATCTCTACTGGGACCAAAGCGGAGTAAACAGGGTGCAATCTCATAAGAATTTACAGCATGATTAGTTATTGGGATTGCTGATTTCCCCAAACTTGTTCATAATTATTCCTTTATATTAAGAAAATCAGAGAGTAATTATTTTCCCTGAAAAGAAGGGAATTTAAATTCTGTAGCTTGTGTCGATTAACTCTGTTGGTGATGACTTTTCCCACTTTCTAGCAGAAATCAGAAAACCTGAGATGCTGAGATATAGCTTCTGGGAAAGTATTCTTGAATTATGCTGCAATGGAGAAGAAAATACAACCTTTATTGCAGAACACATTGTATCATTTCAGTCAAAATCCTAATAAAATATGAAAAAACACTCAAGTAGTTGCATCAAAGTTGTGCTAGAAAATTAAACATTTTTGGTTTAGGTGGCAAGGCCATAACAGGGTTGCCCCCTGTAGCTAAGGATTTTAGAGAATTAAAAGAAAAAAGAAAGGAGAGAAGGAAATAGGGAAATAGGTGAAAGTTACTGAATTTCAACTATGTTTGTCTTAGCCCTTGCACTTGTTGAACCACTTCCAGTGGAGTATTCTGCACAGTATTTTAGTTCCCTAATTACATTATTCCTTTTCAGAAAAATTGAAAAGATAGAGCAAGTAAGCTTACAGAGAGTCTCATAAAAATAGGAGTTTCTAGAATTGACAAATATAGTGAAAGGAAGACTTTCTTTTTTCCTGAAAAGAGTTGCAGTATGTGATAGTGTAAGTCAATAGACCCCCAAACGATCAATCTATAATATTATGCATCCTTGTTCAAAACCAGACTGAGAAAAATGTTTTTGCAATAGCTTTTGATAGCCTGTTTCCTATTTCATTCATTGCTTATTACAAACCTAATTAGTTATTGCACAAGTTCAAAGTCATGAATATGTACCAGACGTGGTTTTGGAACATTTGCTGCAATAGATATAAAAGATCATAAGATATTTATTTCACATGGCAACAGGAGAGACCACCCTCAGATATGCTGTTAAAATCTCTCAGGACAGAAGAAAGTTATTTTGCTCTTATTTTTCTCAGTTCCTTATTTCCGATAACTTTATTTTTGTTTTCATAACTACTTTTAGCTTGATTTGCTCTATCATTCATCTTCTGAGACTGCTGGTGGCAGGGAGAATGTAAAATGAGTGAGTTTTAAGGGAAACATGTCATAGAGTTGTATAGCAATAGAGCTTAAAAGATACTAGTTTAAGATTCCCAGAGTAAAGCTTGCTTTCTCTCCTCTAGGCAATTCTGTGAGATGAATTATGTACTCTATTGATAGCAATAGATTTCCTTCTGATGGAAAAATAGGAATAAACAAATATCTGTATAGGTTCACAGCACAATTCAGAAATAGTAAACAACTAAATATCTAAGGAACATTAGTGCAAATATTTTACTTTAATGCTATAAATAGGAATAGGAAAACTGCAAGAAACACAGTGGGGTAGAATAAATTAAAATAAGTTAGGTGCCACAGAGGTACCTTTATGTTTTGTTTAATTTAAACAAAATATGAAACTGTTATGGAAAGATTCTGATGTGATGAGGACCATCTGCTCTTATTTTGTTATATAATGATTTGCATAAAATCTATTAAGTTCGTTGTATTGCATGCTTCAGGAATTTAATAACCCAGAATTATGTATGATATACAGCACATGGCAACGAATTGTAATAAACAAGAATGGTACTTCTAACTGCATATAGGAAAGAATGTGTGATTTTTAGGAAAATAAAGCTATTGCGACCTATTTTCTGTTGTATTTATTTAGTAATTAATGTGTTTGAATTCCTGTGAGATCACAAGTTCCATAATACTGTATGCTTGACACAAGGGAGCATAGAATGATGCTAGATTAACTTGATATTTTAATATTACTATGTTTTTCACATATCTACAGTTCTTAGTTGTTTACTAAGCTAATGTGGATTAACTTCTCAATTATGCTTTGCATATACAAGGACTGATTCTAGTCTTATTTATACCCATATAAGCAATGCCCAACTCCTGCGAAATTAACAGCTTTGTTACTGGTGTAAAAAACATGAGAATAATAACTGAATTAATATGCTATGATAAATTATTCATTTTTAGTAGTACAAGAATATCTACTGCAAGTCTTTCTGGCTTCTGTGCCATAGAATTGAAGAACACTCTAGAAGAAATATTTCTGTATGAATTTCAGATATTGCTAAACTGGCTTACAAATTTCCTGTTGACGCTACCAAACAAAACTACCGCTATGCAAAAGTGGATAGCTAGCTCCTCTACTCACACTGAAGCAGCTGTTATCCCCATGTCAAACAACAGGGTCACCCAAGGCTACTGAACTTCATTGGGTGACTTCAACCACTTTGGGTACCAAGATGTAAGTTCCCAGCTTTCTTAAAACTTTAGACTAGTGGTTGAATTCCAGCCTTCTAGATCAAAATTTAAAATAAGAGAATGAGAATGAAGATATAAAAAGTCAGCAAAAAATAGGTTTGAAACATGTTTTTCAATTATGAGCTGTTCATGTGGAAGTCCATCAAACAAATAGCTGACACCATTCTGCTTTTCAAAGGTAGAGTTAAATTGCTTGCAATTAACACCCCTGGCTATGTTCCCTTATCTGCATTCCTCCTTTTACAGCTCATTAACTAACTGCTGTAGCACAGTTCAGACTCTGGGTCATGTATTAATTTGTATCAGCTGACTGGTGTCTCTCCAGCTGATCGGGGGTCTCCTGCAGCTGACATTAGCCTGAGCTCCAGTTATTATACTCTCCCCTAAAATTTGTTCTTGATGCTCTCCCTGTGTAGAGTGCTAAGGAGATATAAGAAGCAGTGGTAGATTTGCTTAGTGATTTTCCATACTGAGGGGAGGTTTGCAGGTTAGTTTTACTCTTTTTGTACTACCAGAGCAGCATAAAAAAAATTGACTGGGACAAAGAACCTCTCCCAGAATAACGATAGCAGTATCTTGAGTGATTTGGTATAATACAGTTTCCTAAGTTCAACTCAACTTATCTATCAGCAACTCTAAATCTAACTGGGTACCTGCTTTGCAGAATTACATAACGATGCTCTACCTAAGGAGACTTCTTAGTTAGCTGTGAAACTGCTTGGTGCCTGTGGAGCAACATCTGTAGACTGAATGCAGTCATGGTAGTCTTATAGAAGACATGAAACCTGCCCATCAACATATCCTGGTCTTATCCAATACCTCAAGAACTGATAGTATGTATATACCTAAACACTGGATATTGCTGGCACATACAAATATTTTATATTAGTGATTGTTTTTCTCAACAAATTTAATCCACTAAAGAATACAAAAGGAAAATATTAGTATAATTTATTGATGTTTATCAAGGATATATGTAACTTATAAAGTTACTTCTGAATTTGTAGGATCAACTCTCAGAGGATACTGAATTTTAGGGGTTGAAAAAATATTACTGGCATTTTAGGCTAAGATAAACAAGTGTGATGTTGGACTGTGTAAAAGGTTTGAATATTATTAAAGAAGTCTCCATCAATGAAAAAAGTGTTTCAGTATTGGTTCACTTCCTCATCTTCTGGGCCTGTACACTGATTATTTTCACTAGCTGATTTACAAACTGTTATCCTGAGAAAATGTGTGTTTTCCTCTCAATATCCCATTTCTAGGTTTTTTTGTTTGGTTAGTTTGGGGTTTTTTTTGTGATCCCCCCATGTTGTAAAGTCTACCTTCTTTCACATCTTTTCTTTTGGCTGGAAAAAAAGGTTAACACTGGGCAGAAATAAGAATTCATTAATAGAATATGTTTGAACTTCTGTCTCCTTCAGAACTCTGAAGATTAGAAATCCATGAAAAATGCTATTCTTTTATTTCTGAATTACAGAGAGATTCTCTAACTTTTCTCTGCATTAGCTGTGTTAAGCAGCTTTTCATAATCACTAGAAAAGCTGGTGTCTTTTTTCCTTTTTTCTTTTTCTTTTACATTTCCATTCTTAATGTTGCATCTAAACAAGGCCCTTAAAGCTTCACTTATAATTCTCAAATGACTCTGTCCACCTCTGCAGGAAAAAAATTATATATGTTAAATCAAAGCTTTATTCTGAACAGCATTAGAAAGCCGTGCTCCAGATGTGAGCTGGGTACTGCAAAGTGTGAATACAGTTTTACTCTATGTTTTCCATATCTTTCCTGCAGCATTGCTGTTTCAGAAGTCTCCGTTTGGTATTGATTTCTCCTTTGAAGTATAGTATTTCCCATTTGTTTTCACTGAATTTGATTTTGATTTTGCACAATATTTCTAAAATTAAATTAACTTGAAATTGTATCATTGTTGTCTAACGTGCTTTACTCCAGCCTCGTATCTTCAGAAATGTTCTGTTTCAGATTTTTAATATGATCTTCAACTTCAGATTTAGAGTCATATTTTTACCTTGCATATTTTCATCAACCATATTTCCATATTATATGAGAATGACACAAATAACTTTCTCAAAACTTTACACAATTCAAGATACATCCTTGGATTCATACTATTCACAAGACCTGTCAAAAAAAAGGAAATAGAAGCTTTATTTCATTACAATGCAGTGACATCTTCCAGTGCTGGTGAATCCAAATGGTAGGTTTTTTTGCAAAAGATTCAGTGGTATGTAATATGCCTTTGGAGACACAGGCAGCTGTCTTTTTATTGAGAAAATATCATGAAGTAGCTCTGCAATTTTTTTCTGAAAATTTTTAATTAATTTTTTTACACAAACATATGTTCTTTTTCTACACTAAGAGATTGTGTCTTTTTTGCAACAAAAAAAAATGAGAAGGAGAAAATGAATACCTATGACACAAAGAAATCCAGATGTTCAGAACATTGCAAGCTTGTAATGAAGAACAGAGTAAACAGCAACTGTTGATGTGTTATCCTTGATCTGTTCAACTCTTTCGACTCTGTTCAATTCTCGGGTATATATCCCCTTCTGACCAAAAGCTATAAAAGTATGTTCATATATTAAATAAATACATTAGCATTTTCTTTCTTGAGATAGGTGTTGTGTTTCATGAAACTGTAATTCAGAGTGTGTGGAATACATAATGGAGAAGGCACCTTTCAAGTCTTTATTAGATATTCTAACTTCTGTGTAATGCTCACAATTTTTTGTTTGACTGAAATGTTATCCAAAGCATGTTGACTTTGGCTAATGGAAATATTTTACTGAACAATTAGTGTTTAGTATTACATGAATTCTTTTTCTTTTCCATATAATTTGAACTACAGAGCAACTGAGATGAAAATGTGACATTTTCATTAAAAGTCTAATGTCAGTAACTTAAGGCCTTAGAGACAGTTAGCACACTGAAACACAAGTTAGCATAATAATACAAATAATAGATATGCCATACACCAAATTCTTGGTGTTGGTGTGATTTTGGACTAACTCCATGACAGTTCATTAAGTTACTCAGGTGTATACCACTTTAGTCTAAGATTTTGATACCATTTTCTCCCTATTATGAGGATGGAATTTGTTATAAACAGAATGAAAAAAAAAATCTAGCCCCATAACTTTTTTCCTTGGTCTATGGGGAAAGAAATTTCTGGACCTTTTTTTTTAAAAAAAATTCTTATTCTTCTTAGTATATTAATATCCTGTGTTCTGAGAAATGGACAGTAAAGTTATAACCTATGGGATCATACCTCTTATTTGGAAAAGAGATTCAATCTACACAATCGTTATGGTATAACATTGTCATATACAAATCAAATGGAAAATAATAGTTTAGACTGTGGAGACAGGTGTGGGAAATGCCATTAATTAACAGCATGTAATTAAATTAATTTCATACAAACCAATAGCTGGCATAAGCAATTTTAAAATGCACTTTCTGTACTGTATTAAGAATGACTGAAAATTGGATCACTGCAGTTAGCACACCACGGATGGTTCGAAGCTCCTGGATTAGTAATAAATGACTAAAAATCCTTTCTTATGGGTGGAATTAGGAGATAGGTAAAAATGGCTATAATTGTCTTAATTTTCTATATGTGTATAGCAATATGTGTAATATTTATATTTCTGCATGCTGAAAATGATACTTATGCAGCTGAAAGGACATTCAGTATTTTATTATATATAACCAGGTTAAAAATTTACAATGAAAAAGGTATTCTAACAGTAGTATGTCTGTGCTTTCAAAATTTTTGCAAACTAAGATAAGCTTTTCTCTATTGAGAACAAAACCCATCACTTAGCTCTTCAGCACCATAATATTTAATGTACAGTAAAGTTAAGGCTTACAAACAAAAACAAATTTCTGTAGAAGTATGTTGATACTTATTATATGACATAAAATAGTCAAACAATAGAAATGTGACAGTAATAAACACATAAATCAAAAGGCTTAATAGAATATTTGTTTTAAATTTAACAATTTGCAAGAGAAAAAAAGAGCATCATACATATTTTTTAAATTTTATGGCAGCCAATTTCATTGGAATATTTTTTCTTTACATTGTAAGACATATTTCATAGCATAATTTCTAAACAGCTTTAAATGTACTGAACAAGCTGCCTCAGAGATTATATACATTTATAAGTATGTATGTGTGCTTCAGTTTTTAGATAAAAGTTAGTCAGGTCCTAAACAGATATCGGAAATAGTAGTAATTACACATACTATTAAGCTTCCAGTGTTGAATCCAATTCCCCTTTACTTTTTTTAAGACTCAGAAGAAATACTAGCAGTGAACTTGTACAGCAATTGTCAGAAACCTAAAAATTTACACTCCACATGAGACCTTCCTATATTTAAATAGCATTCTAAATATGAGTAAAAAGGCAACATAAAAAAGGATGTTAAATGCCACATGGAAGAGGACAAACTATTGTATGAGTCCAAGCCTATTTCCTTTTTTAAATTAAAATCTAGGCTAAGCAAAATCATTAGAATGAGACCATAAACTGAAACATACAGACACTAGATGAAAATCAGAAAGGGTAAAAGCAAACTTAAAGAAAGAGTCATAAACATAGAAGTTTTTTCAGAACTGCCACAGGTTTTTACTTCTGGGGCCAGCAGATTCCACATATTACCAAGAAGTGCAGAGGCTAGTGAAGGAAAGTAAGGACATTATGATTAATTTTCATGAGTTTTCAGCAGAAGGAAAATATGTGTCTCAAAATTATTCCTTTTTAGTGCTAAATATGAAAATAAGACATGAAATCACAAGAACATAAGTCAGAGCAAAATGACAAATGAAAACAAGTCACTCTTCCCAGATTGTAATCTTCTGCATGTTCATAAGGAGAATGTAAATGAATTTTAGCCAAAATATTGATTCTTCATAAACCAGTCATTATATCAGGTATCTGATTTTAAGGAGTAAATAATAAGCAATAGCAAAAGAGAATAAGGCCTTTTGCAAAAAGCTATGAGGAGATACAAATGCATTCTTTAGTTCTCATTAATTGACTAAGCAAATGTATGTTGTTGTCTGTTTGATTATGCTACTCAGATGCACAACTAGGAAGCCTGATTTTTGTTGGAATCAAAATGCACAAGACATATTGGAGTATGATAAAGCCAGGTTTGTCTAAGCATAGCTTATACTTTCAAAGGAAGGTCAGTTATTCCTTTATAAAAAGTTCTCAATTTTAAAAAAGTATTTGGAATTTCCCCCCTTTTCCTTGGTACCTGGTACTAGTCTACTGAATGAGCTCTTCAGTCTTTTTTCAGTCCCCGTTTCTGCGGTTCATTGTTTCCCCTACCTAGGTTAACTTCAACAAAGATACTTAAGGGAGCTCTATCAATGCTGCACTCTGACTGTTGTCTGTAATAATAATAATAATAATAATAATAATAATAATAATAAACCCCAACAACAAAAAAAAAAAAAAAAAAAGGAAAAAAACCACAAAAAACCCAACAAATTGGGACATTCCAGCTTTCCTAAGTGCAGAGACAAAGTCTCACTTCTCTGTTCTCCCTTATCACCTGCAGTCTCAGATTTTTGTCTCTGCTGAGAACTGTATATCCACAGGAGAAGCAGGACCCTCCTATCTGATTATAGACAAGTAGGTCAGGCTGCAAATGCTACCTGTTTACAAGCATGAGATAAGAGTTTGATTGTTAGGCAGTGCACACTACCTGAATATTTATTTCTTACCTCTTCTGAGGAATAAGAGCTTGAAAGCTGCTAAATGGACACTTCGTCCTAAACATGAGAACTCTTGAGCCTATGAATGTAAATTTCATTTTGGTCATTTATTGATAGAAGGACTGGAAGAAGCACTTTATAGACAAGCCATTCACTTTTATTGTGTTCATGACAGCAAATACTTCCAAGGTTTGGAAGTATTTATGAAAAGGGAATGCTGAACTGAAAGAATGAGTTTACAATCCAGCCAGATTATACAACATCAGTTGTTCAGCCTCTTAGAGGAAAATATATTTAGCAGTACTGTGTGATAGAAAGCTTGAAAATCTTAGCAGATAAACACAAGACCAAGACACGACTACTGTCTTAAATGAGTATTTGTATGTCTGCATACAAATATAAAAACATATACATGGTAAAATATATCAAATATGACTAAATTTTAAATATCTCTTTACATATGTACAGTTCAAAAAGTTTTGCTATAGGAAAATATCTTCAGAGGAAAAAGGAGGAATCTCACATGGAAGCTAATATCACTTATAAACTGGTGAACCATTAATTAACTTATGTAGAGAACAAAGGATACAGTTTATGATCTGAAAATTTCAGTGGATGTTGATGCTTATGTTAAATCTGCATGATCATACAAACTGCTAGGTAATCCAGTGCTCAGCAAAAGCAGACATCACAATCTGACAGAATAAAATCAAGAGGTAGACTTCAACCAAAAAGGAAAATCCCTTTTTATACATGTTTCTGCTTAAGAAATTTTAGTTTATTGCTCAGCATTTTTTGACAAATTCAACATTTACGGTCCACACCTATTGGAACAAAAGTAATTCATTGATGGAATTCTAAGTTTCCCTTTAAATTTAAGTCTACTTTCATTCCTAACAAAAAGCAAAAAAATATACTTTTTAAAATAACGAATTAATTTATTTGCTAAGCATTTCAATTAAATTCATTGATCAGAGCTTTGAGGGGAAACAAGCTGGATATTGCCTCATGTTTTGCTCTATAAATGACACTAAAACAAGACAAGTTGAGATGTCAGTACAGGATTTGATAATATGCCCGCTACTCTCTCTGGGAGGCTTCCCAATCTTTTAAGAGTTTCATGATGATATCATGTAAATTTGTTATCTTTGGAAGTTTAAGCTGAATAGGTTGAAAGAATGGTTCATTCCAAATTCCAAAATCCACATTGTATCAGTTTACAACCTGCAGCCTTTGTTTACAGTTCTCCCTGAATATACAGTTCAGAAAAGCCTTGCTTTTCTTGGTTGCTGCAAGTTGGCTTAGTTAGATTCCTGCTTATGTCCTTTTCTCCACCTCTGCTGCCTATTACACAGAATTTTATATGCTCTTCCAATCACAATAGTATCCAGCTGCTGAATGTTTTATTACACAAAATATTTCTCTGGAGGTTTATTTGTGTTTGTATGTGCTCCAGAGTATGAACAACTGATAAGGATGCATTCCAAAACAGCTAATTTAGTCCCATCCAAGTAGAAAATTAGTTATTTTAATATATAAAGAGTATTACTTGTAACCTTATCTGTTTATTTTCTCATATGTTCTTAATAATTGAATTATACATATATTGTAGAACTGTTCATATACTCTTCTCCTCACACAGCTTTTACTTCAACCAGTATTTTTCTTAATTTGTGTGAAAATAAAATATATATTCACAATTTATATGAAGATTAAGAATTTTGCTAACAAGTCTGTACATAAAAAAAAAAGTTGCTAACTAGAAATGGTTACCAAGTAACTTTGTTTTATAAAAAGTCTATGGGATGATATACAATTTGGTTTTCAAACAACTTATTTTAGTTTGTTTCAGCATGTGAAGACACTTTGGAGTGAGATAATATCCAAGAGCAGAGACTGTAATCAAGAGCACAAAAAATATTTAGTAAGTTGCAGTGCTAAAAGTTTTGTGGTATTGCTCTCTTATTTATTCTTAACAAATACATGGTTTTGATGCATTAACGTGAACTCTTCATGCTGTGATGGAATCCTGGCAGCCAGAGCTTTAAAGTGCATTAACCTGGACTTTTTCCCTGGTGTAAGCACGCAGAGTACGTCAACCATCTGAACATCAAAAAAGGGCTAATTTGCTCAGAAACTGGAATCACACTCTTTTTAAAGTTCAAAGCTCAGAATAAGACCATCAGAAATACAAAAGCTTGTGAAAAAATTCCCCTGCTCACTGTGTCCTTGAAGGGTGGATACTTTCCTCCAGTTTCATTTTCCATGTCCAGCAATTTTCAGTGGCTCTATTGTGGAGACAAACTCCACAGTGCCCTGTCTAGGTTTCTTGGGAAAATTATTTCCTTTAGTTGTCCTTGAGGGGTGGCCTGCTGTCGGCTTATGCTGCAGTCTTCTTGCTACTGAGGCACTTGGCTTTTTAGTCTGTCTGTCTGTCTCTAGAAAGATTCTCTAGCTTGAGTTTCTTCTGTTAGAAGAATGTTATTACAATTGCAGTAATAAGAACCTGAATGTTTGAAAATATCAAAATTAAAACTGAACTATAATTGTACTTTATTCTATACCTGTAATTAACTTCAGAATCAGCTATTTTTTTCCCCTCTCTCCTTTTGAAATCAAGGTTTTCTTTAGTCAGATAATGGCTGCCTGTTTGGTGCTCCCCATGCTGTTGCCAAGGTTATTAACTGAATGATGCATAAGATAGAAGTAAATACTATATGTGGTGACAATGATATTTGAGTGTACATTTCAAAAAGTTGAAAGCTATGATGCTCTGATTGAAATACAACTACCTACGAAGGTATACTGCTGCTCTTGATCATAATTAATTTTTAAGCAACTTTTTCCCCTTTAGTTAATATTTATTAACATTCCTTCTCTATTATTATTTAATTCTGTTGGTAAACATGCTTACTTTTATGATCTTCAAGCCAGAATTATTGTGCAAATGATGAGGAAAACCCTTCTGTATTAGCTATACAACTTCTGGTGTAAAGAAGCTTTTGGAAATGAAATTTTTTTTATAATGATATACAGTTTAAATGGAAGAGTATTATATTACTGTGCCAGAATGTGAAATAAGGAATTTTTCGTTTGTGGTGTTCAGTTTTTTTGTTAGATTACTACAGCGTATGTAGAATCATCTTTTTGCTAACTTAAAAACAAGCTCAACAGAGCAATAAACAGATTTTCAAAGAGACTGGCATATGTGCCAAGTAATAAATATAGTTGTACAGAGAGATCTGCATTTGTGTGAACTACAATAATAATTAGCCTGAAAGAAAAGAACTCTGTGATCCACAATCACTCAACAAAGGGTCAGCCATCACACCAAGAAGCTGCTGACTGAGGTGGTCATCATTTGGTTGGTTATCTCGTTGCACAAGGCTCCTGTGTTCTGCTGAAAAGCTCTTGGCCTTGACAGACAGGCTGTAGCCAATCTCTACTGAAACTAAGAGTGTTGCATGCCAGATTCTTTTGAGGGGTTACATTTCTAAACATTATATAGAAATCCTAGGGGAGCTGCAGACCCATGCAGCTGTGGAATCACCAAGGCAGGGACTGAAGGCCCCAAGCGGCTGACTTGAGGTCCTTGGCCATGAGTAAGGTGGGAGGAGGTCCTTGGCCATGCATAGGGTGTGGAGAGCTCCAGGGGGCTGAAAGGGGGTCCTGGGCTGTAGGCATGGTGGGGGGAGCCCCAGGGACTCTGCAGGCATAGTCAGGTTGGAGGTGCCCTCAGGGCTTGGGCGTACAATTTGCTAAGCTATAATTTTAGAGCAGTAGCTCTTGTCACTGGTGGTTTAGTAAACAGAAAACACAGGACTGGATAATGAAACAGAAGCACAAAGGCTATTGAGATCTGGCAAGTCTGTTGTTCCTCTGTTTCCTTCTTTCTTGATCATCCTGTCTGGCTTCTCATTCATGTACTTCTAACAAGCTTCTCTAAAACAGAATTTTCGAGCTTCTGCCAATTCTCCATATGGGAGAATGACTCCATTAAAAAACAATTAGCAATTGATTGTGATGGAGTCAACAGAGTCATTGGTGTTTAAAAATTATTTGAGGTAGGAAGGTTTTCCCTCCTTTGGCATAATGAACTTTAATTTCCCGTTTCATGCTCCACATATGGAGCTTGACAAAGAACAAGAAGCTGGAAAATGCTCGGCCTTCTCCAATGGTTGTTATAAATTGCCCAGGCTCACAACAATGCAAAAATATGTTCAAAACTCCTAATAGTTTCTTGATCCTATCATATGTGTTCTGAGGTTTCCATTATTAGAGTATTATTTTAGATAAACTAAACCAATAATAATAACGTAACCCTGCCATACAGTTATGTTTTGTAATGGAGATATGCTTTATACTTTGTTTCACAAACAAAAGTAAAGCAAACTGGAATATAGTGTAAATCAATTGTAATTGTGTGCAGTTTTTTAGACAAAAGCTGCTGTTGTATGTATTAATGTTCTGTAGGTATTTTTACTCATATCTAAGGAATCTGTGAAGCTCAGGCTAATTTCCCTACATATCTCTGATATTAGTTCTCCATGGTTTGGAGAGCTGCACATTGTTTGCGTGCTGAAATGCACCACAGAACATTGAAAAAGCAAATACAGAAAAATGTAGGAGTATCTGGTAAGAGGCCCTTTTTCTGTCCATCACCAACTCTACTTCATTGGAAACCTCTGAGCTGAAAGCCCATGATGACTGTGAACTTGGGAAATCTAACATACAGTTAGCTAGCTAATAGGTGAAACATCTCAATCTGCTGGAAAGAACAGAAGCAGAACTTTGTGCTAGACCATTAATTCAGGAGACACTTCTAAATCAGGTTATTACTTTCTGATTTGAATACCACACATGCAGCATTATTTATGATTTGGAAACTGTTACATAATTAGAGACATGATTATCTTTTGTAATCTGCAGGTTTTTTTTCAGTCCTAGTGAAAGAATAATTTATTACACATTAAAATTCATAGCCTCATACATTTTCTTACACTTGTACACTTGCAGGAACATAACTATATTATCTGTGAGAAATATTCCCCCCAAATTCATATACTCTTAACAGAAAAATATATGCCAGACTGTATTCATTGTTTGATTCAAAACTGGGCATCAATTCCTTTCCCATATTGGAACCAGAATTAATTTGCCAAATACCCATTCAGATGAATTAGTTCTGCATAGGATATGATAAGATATCACTTAGATTAATGTGTCTCCAGCACGTTACCCATAATGATGGTCAAATTAATTCATTAAAACTTTGACCATCATTAGAAATAATGTTCTCAAGAAATATTAATCAAGTAGATACTTATATCATATTCTATATAGCATTCAATGTAAATTACATGAAGTAACTCTATATGAATTTCAAAGCAATGATTGATTCACATTATTGCTTAACTGAAAGTAATTCAATGTTATGATATAATCGTACTAATATTTGTTACATACAGGTGACTGCCTCTTATCAGGATATGGGTAGGACATAGCAAATACATATTGGTGTAGTAAAACAGATCATAATGCCCTTTAACATTAATACTTTTTAGATTCTGGATGAAAATATTTGACCATCCAGGGAACAAACAGAAATAGAGTTCTCAAGTGAACTGAAGTACAGATCAATAAACTAATTCAGACTGTCATCAGAAATCAAAATATAATGTACCTCAGTTTGCAATCCTACAAGAAATATAGGATACATAAAATTTAACATTTCTGGATCTGACAGATAGCCTGGTGTGGCAGTTACTATGTTCTTATTAACAACTTTAAACAAATCAATAGAAATTTTTCTCAAGGAAATTAATTAGATGCTTTTTTTTTTTTTCCACTTTTTACATCTATAAAAAATGTTTGAGGAAAACCTAACTACGGAGGAAAACTGAAACTACTTAAAATGGAATGTCAGTTCAAAATCCTATGTTAGATTTGCTTGTTTAATAACATATTTTCTCTTCACATTTATCATAATTATGTCTTAGTTAAGAATGAAAGCTTTGATAATTGCCTACCTTTAAGAAGTGTAATTTCCATCAAAGCCATTGATCATATCTTTGATTCAGACTAAAGAAATGTTGATAAGAACCCTGTTCTTTCATGATGGCTAGAGTTTCACAACATTTATTTGCATTGTATTGTTACGTGCTAATGGAATGTACTGATGTGAAACTTCCAGTTTCAAGATTGACTGAACTATAGTCATCTTTCAAAACAAAGGTTTGTTTAACAGAACAGCCATGAGATTTAGGCAACCAATGCCAAAAATACAGGAATTATTACTCTATCAGTCCTCTTTTCTCCTGGGCAGACAGTGTCTTCATATTCGCTTGAAGAGATTGTAGCGTTCATTTTTGCAGTCATCTCACAGCAGTGCTGGGAAGTTAAGAAGTGTGAGTGATAATTTTTGCATGATTTTGATAGCCTTCAGCAGCCTAACTGCTAGCCCTCTTTGCTATTCCAGTTATGCATGATAAGGCATACAAGGTATCAATCCAACCAGTAAACCCGATTAGCATGAAAGAGAAAGATATTGTTTATATCACATTCCATTGGAAAAAAGCAATGAAAGGACTGAAGTAGTTTCCTAAATTGTATATAAGTAAGGTTTTCATTGTCTGCAAAACTGATATTTATCCCATTTAAACCAAGAGGCCTACAATGTATTACTATTTTTGGATGGGAATCTGAGTTCTAATAATAATAATTTTGATACTTTCACAGGATCATATGGTCTCTAAAAGAACCAGGTTTTGGAGATACTCTTTTTTCAAAGGTTTTCAAATAAAGCATCGTATCCTCTCAAATTCACTCTCAGTTTTGGCAGAAAGATGTTAGGTTCTGAAAAATATTTATATTATGAGGTCAAAGATATTATTTTAGGGAAATACAAACTGAACATACAAAGAAAAAGCTTATTTTTCTAGGAGTATTGAAGTAGCAACATGACCCAAATATTAGAAAAATATTCACCCAGTACATGACATAACCTTTATGGAAGTTATTTATACTTATTTCTTAGTTTCAGATTAATCACAGGAAGCTATTCTGTCTTTTCAACCTCACCTTTTGAAGCAAGGTGAGAATTTCAGCTAATTCAACTCCAGTCTATCGTAATTCTTACGAGGTGCATGATCAATTTTTCTGGTCCACCCAGCAACTTTGTTGAACCACAGATCATACCAATGTTACCTCAGGTAACTGTCCTGTCCTTCTACTATCAATATGCTATTTTGTGATGAAGCATCCTAATAATGGAAATAAGGCTTTTAAAGTAATTTCAATGCACAGCTTTCTTAAGCAGTTAATCTTCATTCTGCAACAAAAGAAAAACAGGTGGTGAATTTTTGGAAAACCTTTCAGAGGCCTGGGTTAGCCACTAACAACTGTATAGTAAGTACAGATAATTCTATATTATGATTACTGCAGAGAATCAGAAACTTTCTCCTCTGAGCTTTGACTTGAAGAGGTCTTATTGGAAATATATTTGCTAACATGGGGTATTTCTTTTAAAAATCAAACACGCAAATTAATGGGACAGCCTTTGAAAGCCATTCCATAGTATTACATAGAGTTATAGAATATTTAAATCCTCAGAGCTATTTTTAAAATTCTGTAGATAATGTATCACTTTTCATTAGTTTCTACTAATAATTTATTCATTATAATTATGGATTAATAGATTAATAGTTGAAATTAATAAAAAGCATAAAATAATTTCAACTTTTTAAGAATGCAGTGAAAAGTTTGAAGAATTTAAACTACCATAATTTAGAAGTAAATCTAAGCTACTAAAGGGTATGGATTCACAGATAAATAATCTTCATTCAGGTAGAAAAATGCAACATTTGATGATGAACCTAAGCCTGGATTAGTATGTGTATCATTGCTGAAATGCTATAACCAGAGTTGTTTTGACATAATAGAGATTGGAGAAAATGGCCTCCAGAGGTCCCTCCCAACCTCAACCATTCTGTGATACTGTGATAATAAAGGCACTTAAAAACACTGAATGCAAGAAGCACTAGGGTTTTTTGTTTAGGTTGTTAATGAGCATCCATGACAATGGGTCACTCACCCAGGACAGTGGGTACTAATACTCTCTCAGTTATGTTTTCATCTTTGCTAAACAATCAATAAAGAATTAATGTTCCAAAAATAATCATCTCTGTCCTAAACCTGTCCTTTTTGATCAAGAGTGCTAATGAAGAGCATTGTGGAGTGGCATGGGGAGAGAAGGGAGAGGAAAGGTTTTAGAGCATGTTAAGGTCTAAATTTGATTCAATGTATCCTTTTCAGGTTCTCTTTTCTTTCTGCGTATTAGAATGAATAGACTTTTGAAAGTCACTTCATCAGGTTTTATCACTGGGTTTATCCCTTATCAACTATAAAAAGGTTAATTTCTAAATTACCTGTTAGGGATACTATTGCAATCTATTTGACTAACAAACCTTTTACTCTGAAAAGGAGACAGACATCATCGAATATGCTCTGATGGCTTAATTTGGTGTAATATCATTAACTTAACTCCATTTACACAAGAGCATAATCAAGTTAAACATGAACTAGTAACCAAATGTATGTGACACTCTGGAAAAAGATAAAAATTATATTCACTGTTGTAAACATATACCAACATACGTCAAACTATTTGAAAGTTACTATTCTCAAAGAACCTCATATTAAAGACATCATGGAGTTATCCTGGACAGAATTCAGGTTACACATTTTCCACTTGAGTGTGCAGAAAAAAACCTAATTACTTATCTAGCTGTAGAATAAAAAGCCATGTATAATTTTTTTTTGCCATAAAATTCCAGCAGTAAATGAATGAATGAAATGCATTCAATTATTTCCCCATACTAAATGAAATAGTCTCATTACATATCATATATCAAAAAATAGACCAAGTTTCCACTATTTCCTTTCAGACCTGCATAAAAATGAATTAAAAAAAATCCCTTGGTTTTATTGGCATACATAAGCTTCTTATTCTTGAACTTCAGCTGTAAGTGTAAAAGACAAAATTGGCTAATATCCAGCCTAGAAACAAAACCATGCAGAGTAATCTCAATAACAGTGATCACAGGCAAACTCTTGCTGTCATTGTAATATATATTAGCCAACTACACTGCTAGCTATAACACTTTCACTGAGCTTTTAGAGTCAGTAGGCACAACTTCAACCATGGTTTCAAATGCTGAAAGTTTGGGTGTCACTCAGTATCTGACTACTCAAAACACTATTGTGTCTGAAAAAGATTTTAAATTACTTTTTAATTTAAAAAAGTTATTTAAATTATTTAAAAGTAAGTATTAAAGCTTCAGTGTTTAACATTACAGGTGGTTTTTATTTCTTTAGCTTTGTAGAACACTAGACTTGGGCTACCCATATTCTGTGGTCATTGAGCAATCTAAAATAAATCATTATATTAAATCTAGATATCTAAAGCATAAATGTAGAGAACAAAGCCAAAGACGCAGAACATGTAAGAGGACAATGTCCCTCTTCTATTTAGTTCTTGAACGTAATTTGTGAAGGCTGCTAATACAGTTATAATCCAACTGACAGACACTTTACATTCTAAGGATATACTTTGCAAAAGGTGACAAGATAACACAAGCATAAGTTCTGTGAAAGACTAGTCAAACTGTTTTCATTTCTTCCACTACACTTTAATAAGTGTAATAGCCTTCAGTTCGTCCATTTAGACATATAGTCAATAGATACATGACCACCTCTAATGCAATAATTCTGAACAGAACAAATCTATATTGTAACCACTGGCTCACAGGGGAAGAAATAACTGGCAGTCCCTGAAAGTATGTGTAGACATGACTTTGACTTTAATTATGGACCTGATTTAAAGAACTTAATGGAGCTGGCAAAGAATTTCAGTTCTAATAAGTTTCAAATGTAGGTCCATAACTTTTCTTAAGGCCAATTTTGGCTCTAAGTTGACACTACAGGAATATAAAAGCATCACTGCACCATCTGTGAGTTACTTTGACATAAAGTATTGTAGCAAGGAAAACAGAGGTAAATTTCAAAAATCAAACCGTAGTCTGAAGCCTGACTCAAAG
This sequence comes from Buteo buteo, assembly GCF_964188355.1. Lineage (NCBI taxonomy): Eukaryota > Metazoa > Chordata > Aves > Accipitriformes > Accipitridae > Buteo > Buteo buteo. Next base: position 20,338,281 of record NC_134190.1, on the reverse strand, counting down.
AACCTATGATATTAGTAATTGCCAATGAATTTCAGAAGGAAAACAGGGACTTGGGCAGATGGTTCTTTTTACTTCTCCTTTCCGGGAACTGCACTGATCTTTTAAGAGAGCTTTGATCTGTGCTACATTCACATTAAGATAAAGGAGAGAAACAAGAAAGTTGGATTTCTATTTGGTATTGAATAAAAAAGTTAGCTGACCTTGTATTCCATTAAAAGTGTAGCAGTCCATCCTGGCTTTAGACTAAGCAGCTTATGCATTATAACACAGTTGTAGAATACTTTTTTTATGTTGTGGTGTTTTGCTACATTAATTAGTTTTTTCCTATTCACAGAACTATATATTTACTTTGCAAGGAAGGCCAAACATGAGAAATGTTTTCTGGTTGTTTCTTTTTTTTTCCATTTAAACTTCTCCATCTTTTCTGAGCATATAGGACAACATCATGTCTGTTTGAGGCTACTGCAGGTATTAAGCAATTATAATTATTCAGATGATTAATAAGAATACTATACTTTTTTGAAATTTCATCATATTTTACGAACTGAAGTTAACATTCATACTAAGCAAAACCTGCAACTCCAGGAGCTGAGTACCCTAATTTCTATTGTATTGTGATGTATTGTATTGTTCTTTATGTGATGTTATGCTATTTTATATTATTTTGCCCTATTTTATTTTGGTTTGATTTATTTTATTTTGTTTTAATTACTTAATGGCCTACTTCCAGAATAAACTCTTATTATTTCTTTGCCCCTTACATATGAGAGAGATTCCCAAGGTGATAGTGGTTATTAACTGTAATGTAACTGTAGCTCTTTGATAGATACAATAATACATGTATATGATTCTCATGCACACAACACATTATATATTTTCCCTTGAGTCTATATATTCCTCCTGTGTTACCTGTGGTTCCAGCTGAAGTTGTTAAGAGAAGAAATATGATCTTTTCATGGTTTCCTGGTAATTTAAGTCAATGGTAGCTGAAGACAAATACTCCAAAAAGGGCATGTGATGGGTTGGGAGAGAGACAGTAACTACACTACCTGGAAAGAATACAGCTGGTGAAGGCTGATTTTTTTTTTATTCCAATAGGTGTGTGTGATTTATGAATGAGAAGTATTGTTACACTCAGCTTGACACGAGCAAAACCAGAACAAACCTTCTGTATGGAGTCAAATATTTGTTAGCAAATCTAGTCAATCTAATCAAAATATAATAAGCAGCTGTCAGCAGTCTGGTTGCAATAACGGTAATAATCATAACCCAAACTAATAAAGAAGAGAGAAAATAGTAGCTTTAAAATTATTAAACCAGACATTTTACTATCTATCCCTTTTCCCAGGTGTCATGCTTGCCCCTTGGGTGTCCCTCTGGGTGTTCAGGTGGACAGTTTCACTCTCCCTCAGGAGAAGAGGAGGATTACAAGCGTTCGGCATCCTCAGGACTTTGATGGGAGGAATTTGATGCTCAGGGAGGGATTTTCTTCCTCCTCAGTCTTGGGCCCACTTAGGTTTATTTCTGTACGTTTCCTCAGCAGGGGCCACACCACTGATAGTACCGCACGGCCTCAGTGCGCCCTGGGGAGGCGAGAGTCACCCGCTCCCAGGCCGCCGGGGCAGTGGGCGCCAACCAGAGCAGGCCCGGGCCCAGGCCCAGGCCCAGGCCCAGGCCCAGGCCCAGGCCCAGGCCCTGCACCCCCAGGGCGCCGCTGAGCCGGGGGGCTTCTCTTAGGGGTGGCAATTTCATATTTACTGGGCTGCAGCATTATTCCCATAGAACAGTAGGACATAATGAAAGGACATTCAAACAAAAGCTGGATCTTATTTAAAGAAATACAGTAAATTCGTGGTGGTATGTTGGATACACTTTTTTTCTCTCAGTTTTGAATTTTGAGGAGAAGGAAAGTAGCACAGTAAATAACTGATTCACTGGCCGTGTTGAACTGCCACAGAGATGAACTACTGCATCCAGTTTTATCAGCCCCTCCTCAAAGACTGACCAAACACAGACAACACAATCTTATCCAAATGCTAAAAGTACAGTCACTGTTAATCATAATAAGCACACATAGCAGTACAGCACAGAATAACAATGACCAGTTCTAAAGCCTGTTCCTCTCCAGTTTGCATCTGCGTTGGTCAATTGGTCGTAGTCGGTGTTTCTAGCCCAGGGACCTCAGGTTTCATCCCGAGCCTGCACTTTCAAGGCTTCTGCTATAATCATGTGATTGTTCATTTGATATTCTTGAGGAGATGGCTGCTTAACAGGTTTTCCCATATGTGGTTTCTTGACAACACAGCATATTTTAGTCCTGCATGGCATAGATATTGTTGTAGGATCATCAAAATTTATGTTATGTAGCAATGGTAAAAACCACAAAATATTCTACCTATATTTAATAGTTTCTATTTAATTATAGCAGTGTTACATGTAAAGGTTTGATTCAATTCTTTTCAAATTATAACAGGACGCAGGTAATGCCACCAGAAACACCTGAGATAAGGTAAAGCATAGATCATTTTGACAGTGGTTCTAAAGGCAGGTCGATGCATTTAACAAAGAGAAGTTTAAATTCTCATGAGGAAACACAGTCTCTTAGTACAAAGTAAATATTGCAAATTACCTTAAGAGCCTTTGGTGTGAGAAGATCATGGCACTCCAGCATTGTTTCAAAATGGCAATTAAGAAAACTAAATTAAAACTCCATTTCAAGAGGTGTAGATAAGCTCAGATTATTTTTTTTAACTGAAAGTCTAATGGCTTCAGTTCATTTAATAGTGTTCAAACAAAGAATCTTTACAACTTCCAGAGATAAACTTGCTAGTATAGAAATTTCTACACTTGACAATGAAAATTTTGCTAGTTATATGTTAAAAAACTTAAAACCACCCAGTATCTTATTGGGATCTTTGCCCCATGCTGGCATGCTGGAGATGCATCATACGTTGACAGAATTTAAGTTGAGAAGTCTGGAAACGGTATGAGGATCAAAGGCAACTAAATCATGGAATTTTCATTAAATGGGAAATACACTCATGAAAAAAAATAAAAAATCAGTCAGATTCCTCCCTCAGGTACCAAGAAATCTGTGAGTGCTCCGCTCAGGAAGAGGTCTTCACTCATCTCTGGATAGTATGATTTATCAGAAGTGCCAGCTGCCTAGTTTGTTGCAAAATCTGGAAAGGTTTTGAGAGAAACTTGTGTGAAATATAGTGAATTTAAATCCAGACTATTTTGAAATATGATGATAGTACTTGTTAGAATAGGGTAGATCAAAGAACACTCAAAAGAATTTACATTGACAAAAAATATTTATTGGTAATGCTCTAAGACAATGACATCAACATTGTTGAGTGGCTTTGCTGAATTGCACCTAAAGCACAATGGAAAGACACTTCAGAGTATGTTTAAACATTAGAAGCAGGAAGAGCAAAGACTGCTGACCTGAACAAATGCTTTTCATGTGTTCATATTTCATTTGGGGAAAGCATAGACAGTACTGACACAAGAATTTATTGAGAAAATTTGGTCAAGAAAAAGCATAAGCAGGACATGAGAAGAAACTCTCATATTCATTAGAGTAGTGAGGTTCTGAAACACACCTCCAGTGAAAGTAACAGGGAAAACAAACCTAATATTTTTCATAGTAAAATGTACAAATGAAAATATACCTAGGCTTGATGACCTATGCTCTAATCTTCCAAACTTTGACATAAAAAATTAGGATTCATCCTGTTTAATTTTTCAGGCCTAATTTTAATGCCTGAAATGTTGGCACCTGTATCTAAGCTAATAATCTGAACTACTTTTTCAGTCAATGAATAAAACCAGGCACTTTCAAAACATAATTAATCTGATTTATTTTAAATGTCTGCCTTAGGATGAAATTAAACTCATTCTCAAAAGTAATGCTTGTTCTTTTACTAATCTATTAATTAAAAAAAAAGGCATTTAACATGAGATTCATAGTAATATAATGTTCTTCCTTACATTGTAGTAACTGAGTAATGCTGTAAATACAAGGTAAGCTTTAATTGTGTTTCAAGCTGACAGAAAGGCCACTCTAAAAGGGCTTTTTCAACCACCATGACATCAAGCTTTTGAGATTCACTTTGTCGTGTTTTGTAACCTTCAACATTTCTTTTTCGCTTCTTTTCTGTCTGCATTTCTTCTTCAAACAAATGCATCACATTAATATTTTTATTATAATAAATATGTTTCATGCAAGAAAGTATGTTTTAATTTGCAAATTATTTGCAAGGAACCTTTTCCAAGAAATTTGTGAACACGCTTTTTAGTGAGAGTTTGTGCAATTTTCCATTTTCTTTAAAATGAATATCTAGAAGACAAATACCCCATAAAGCCTTCATATGCACTCTAACTTTTTAAATGTAATGTGTTGTGATTGGTTGACCATTTTTTCTTTTATCCTCAGAAGCTGTAAGAGCTACGGAAGCAGGGTACATGAGCACCCATTAAAACAAAGAACACTGAAAAGGTCAAAGTAGCACTATGCTGTTTGCTTTCTACACAGTGTTTGTTGAATTAAAAATCTCATTCTTGCAGTAATGGGTATTGCTGGAGGAAAAAGTGCACAAGTAACACCGTCTAAAAAATTCCAATCCTCATGAGGTCTAGTTAGTACAGTTTCAAACAAAAGAAATAACACTGCTACTAACTTAAACTTTAGTTTATGTTGTTTCCTAAGAAAATCTTATTTGCATTTCAATAAAATTGATTTACATTGTAATAACAAAACAGAAACATGAAAGAAATAGTTGCAAAAAGGTTTCTTACAAATATAGAACATTAGATTTCATAACTGAGTGGTAATTCTATTTTTATATGTTTGGTTAAACAACATTGTGTTTATAAGACATTCCTGAATATTAATTTGTTAATTTACATGGTTTTATGCTTCTGCATACTGAAAGAGTACAGCATGCTTCCTCCCTATATATAACAAAGATCAAATAGGTCTTTGCCTGCATTTTTCTATTATTTGGACTTACCAGTAGTTACAGGGAAATTTTAATAGTAGTAGTATAAGAGAATTCCTGATTCTAGGAACAGCAGATCTTTCTAGACTTAATCCTGACTTCTAAAGTGGTAGGGAAAGCTCAGTCTTTTTTTTTATTATTCCCGTATATGCTTCAGTTCCACACAGAGGCAGACAGACCCTACCCCTAAATAATTTTGATGGGCTGTCAGTTGACAGAGATGGAATTTAAATTATCACTATCAGTGGCTCAGGTTTTATATGAAGAATATTCAGTTCATTCCATTTAGCAGTATTTCAGCTGCAATGTACTTTGTTCTGGCCTAAAGCCAAGGAACATTTAAACATATGGGCAAGACAATTAGAATGTTTCAAAATCTGCCACTTCAGAATCATAATACCAGTGGATTAAACTGACCAATTTTTTCTGACCTATAGCAATACTTTGCATTATGCTATTTGAAGAGAACTGTAGCAACACTGTACTTTTTTACCTGCCAAGGTTCTAATGAGACATTAATTTCAGAAAACATTTTAGTACATTTTCAAAATAGAAGATGAAATGGGAAAAAACAGGCATTCGTTAGAGTAAAGAGTAAGCTATCACAGAAAAGTGCAATATACCCAATTTCAAAGCATGAGAATAATTTTGTTATGAATAAATAAACTAGCTGTCCTCTTTGCCAGTAGTTCCACTCAACATCATTAGACAATTTTGAAGTAACTGCATAAGTGTCAGGCCTGTAGAGTTGTTGTCTATGAACATATAGAAGCTCAATTCATGCAGAAAAATTGAAAGTGTGAACATTTCTGAATCTCAGCAAGCCTTCAACAAAAAAAAAAGAAAGAAAAATAAAGTACAAAGCTGAAAACCCATCTCTAATGTTCAATTTTGACCTTGGTGGACAGTAATACCGTTAATAGTTCACTTCTGGTCTGCTCAAGATGGGATGTTATCACGGGTCACAGCCTTGGCCTCTGACATTCCAAGTCAGCTTTCTGAAATGACAGTGCAATCCCATATGGAGATACATTAAAAGTTTGTAGAAGATTTTGCTTGAAATAAAAGCTACAGGATAATTCCCCCTAAAAGTAACAGCTGTTTATCACCCACTGATTTTGGTCTTGTGCTAATTGCCAAGCTAACAGATTGCTGATGATTTCTGACGTTCAGAGGCTATGCAGAAAGAGGTGGGGATTACTAGCAAGCCTGTAGCCAACAAAGGAGAGAAAAAGGGATTTCAAATTACACTGTGTGCACTGGAATTTTCACAAATAGTAACTGGTACTTTTTACAAATTATTGCTACTCCTTCATGTTCAATATTGTAAAAGTATCCTAGCAATCAGTAAAGGTGTGTTTATTAAACTCCTCTGGAGAGCTGTAGGGTAGTGCACTGCTCCAAATTTTAATCTGCTTATCAAGTATTTACTAAAACTTAATATATTAATAATTACAAGGAAGTTTGCAACCTGAGAAGCCATTTAACAACTTGCAAAATGGAAGAAAAACATCGGCAAGGTTGACAAATCCCTTTTATCCCAGGTGAACATGAAAGAAAGCAAGGTAAATTTTCAGCAGCTGTGGCTTGTCCAGAGAGCAAGGTGTTCTAAACCAGCCTAGCCTTAGGCTATGGCATTCACACTGGCGCTGAGCCTGCTGCAGAAAGACCTGTGTTAGATGTCTCTCCCACTGCTAACTTTAAGGATTTTGGAGGGCTGTTAAAGGGCACCCATGTCCAGTTTTAAGGATTAATACTGCTGATTGGAAACAGATTGGTTCATAGTCACAATTCTCTCTGGGGTTGAAGTATAAAGGCTATGAAATGTAAACAAATTATTTAGCCATTAAACAAGCAGCCATGGGAAGTAACCACAGTGCATTTTATGGGTGATAATCAATAGTGGCAATATTAAAAAATCACAACAAGGGTTCACAGGGAGACATAGCTCAAACTGAAGTTACATAACATTACTGTGAGCCTGTATGTGCTTCTAAAAAGTAGGTCTGGTTTGTGAGTGGTGACACCTAGAGCCCATATAATCAAAACCACTTCCATTTCTGGAAATCTTTGCCCATCTTGATCCAACAAAGGTGTCTTCTGTTTCTGTGCAGCTTTGGAATAAGATCTTACAAATGGCATCGAGTATGATCTCAGATGGGATGGTGTGTTAAACCAGAATATTTTATTTAAACTTCTGTCCAAACAAACGTGTGAGAAGCATATACAAGCTGCCACTACCAGACGGTTTTCCTAGGTATGCCCACTTACTGTGTACTGTATTCTCAGTGCATCTATGTCCTTTCCATTTTTTCAACACAATTCAAAATCTTAAAGGGCCAAGACACTCTCAATTCCATTTTTAAATTGAAATAAAAGTTACATTTACATTAAAAATAATAAAATATACAGTATAATTTAGGAATACTTCAGAAACATTTTTGACATCTTGTTTAGCTTGTAATTAGCAAAGAATTCCCCACTTTTGTTTCAGAGAGCATTACAAGCCGGATCTTTTTCTCTTTTTTTCTTTAAGTCTACATAGCATTTCATCATTTATTCCAATATTCTCAGCTAATATCAATTAGCTGACTAACTTTAAGTATATTACATTGAATTATATGCTATAAAATCAATAATTAAAGTCACTAAACTTATTTAATATCCAATACAAGAATTCACTATATTTCATCAAAGGTGCTAATTCAGTATGAGTATTGAAGAGTGCTCAAAACCAGCCTGAAAGCCCTGCTAACATTAAGACCCAACCGGTTAAGAACCCACCTGAAGTTATTCTAATTTTTCTTATACCAGTATATTAGAATAATGTATCAACAAGCATTTTCAAAACATTATATAGCCTATTAGTATAACTCTCTGTTTAACCTAATTTAATGAAAGAATCCTCCTATGTTAGTGTTATGGGTTTGTGTGGCACGGGTTTTTTTGGTAGCGTGGTGCTTTGTTACCGGCTGGGCTGAAACCACAACAATTAGTAAATTAGAATGAAGGATAAAATCAAATCTAAAAGGAATACGGTTCCTATCAGCAAACAAGTGAAATTCAACTTTGCCTTCCAATTTGTAGGGCTGAATTGTGATTCTGACTCTTATTGATACAAGAATGCAAGTCTAAGATGAAAATGCAGATAATATAGACAAGCTTTTAGAATGCTAATCTAAAAATACTGGTAGATTTCCCTCTATAAATGTTCCTTTATAGGAAATTTAAAAGTTTTTTAGATTTTTGGGTTTACATTTTTCCAGTCTTTCTACTAATTTAATTTCCACAGGTAGGTTAAAGGATTTTACAAAGCTAGTGGAGCTTACATTGAAATGCATAAGAAAGTTGTAATTAATCATATTTTTCTAACAGAATGTCTGTGCAAAGACAAAACTTATGTTCATAAGCTTTTATGCTAGCAGATTCAGAAAGCATCACCATAGCTGTGATAGGTTTAATCTAACAAAAGAAGTTTAAAATCAAGAGAAGCTGAAACTTTTTTTTCCAGCAAAAAATCCACAGAAAGTGCTGGTTTTTGTTGTGAAGCAGGAGTAGAAAATGTCATCTCTTGCCCAAAGAACACAGAGTTTGAATGAAATAAAATTTCTGTCTGAAATCAGAAGGCAACAGCTGCTACACTGGGATGACCATTCTTACTAATACAGATTAATATGTCCAATCTGAAAAGACTAAAGAAAAGCATGGCAACATCTTCTCCTATGATATGCTTTTTCAACTTTCTCATTGAATCAAGTTCAAAATATACCAGAAGCACCTGGGGAAAAAAAAAGGGGGGGGGGAGGGATGGAATTAATAAGAGAACATTAAAATTAGTAAATAACCCAAATGAACAAGAGTCTGGAAACTTTCACAGGCAGTTCAGAGGCACAAACAGAATTCAAATGAGCCAGTAATGTTTATAGGTGAAAACACTGAGCTTTCTCCAATGCTGACTTTGAATAGTTTTATAGTTTAAGTTGCACCATTTCTAAACCTCTCACTGAGGTTTAAAATATGACTAAGGTAATTTACCTCCCAATATGGCATTAAATTTAGCAGTTCTTAATGATCACATATAATTTATTTAATTCTGGTGAACTGCAGCAGTGTAAGTGAAAATTGATGGAAGACTGATATAATTATACCCTACCAATAACCAGATTATTTTAAGAGGCTGTCAAAAAGATTTAAAATGTAAAGATTTTCTAAAGCCATCCTGGAATGGTATTTAATAGGGATCTTTGTTCAAAAAAAAATTTTTTTTTTTTCTTAGCTCAAAGATAAAATAAAATAACCATATAGAGACCTAAATTTTATTAAATAACAAAATATTATTTATCAAAACAACATATAATAGAATCATAGAATACTTTGGGTTGGAAGGGACCTTTAAAGTCATCTAGTCCAATGACCGCTGCAATGAGCAGGAACATCTTCAACTAGATCAGGTTGCTCAAAGCCCCGTCCAACCTGACCTTCAATGTTTCCAGGGATGGGGCATCTACCACCTCTCTGGGTAACCTGTGCCAGTGTTTCACCACCCTCATCATAAAAAATTTCTCCCTTATATCTAGTCTGAATCTACCTTCTTTTAGTTTAAAGCCATGACCCCTTGTCCTATCGCTACAGGACCTATTAAAAAGTTTGTCCCCATCTTTCTTATAAGTCCCCTTTAGGTACTGGCAGGCTGCTGTAAGGTCTCCCTGGAGCCTTCTCTTCTCCAGGCTGAACAAGCCCAACTCTCTCAGCCTGTCTTCATAGAAGAGGTGTTCCATCCCTCTGATCACTTTTGTGACCCTCCTCTGGTCCCATTCCAACAGGTCCATGTCTTTTCTGTGCTGAGTACTCCAGAGCTGGATGCAGTACTCCAGGTGGGGTCTCATCAGTCTCATAGAGGGGCAGAATCACCTCCCTTGACCTGCTGGCCATGCTTCTTTTGTTGCAGCCCAGGATACGGTTTTCTTTCTGGGCTGCAAACACACCTTGCCTGGTCACATTCAGGTTTTCATCCACCAGTACCCCTGAGTCCTTCTCCTCAGGGCTGCTCTCAATCCCTTCATCCCCCAGCCTGTATTGATACTGGGGGTTGCCCTGACCCAGGTACAGGACCTTGCACTTGGCCTTGTTGAACCTCATGAGGTTTGCATGGGCACACTTCTCCAGCTTGTCCAGGTTGTTCTGAATGACACCCCATCCCTCAGGAGTGTCAACCACACCATTTCAGCTTGGTGTCATCTGCAGACTTGCTGAGCCTGCACTTGATCCCACTGCCTATGTCACTGATGAAGATATTAAATGGTACTGGTCCCAATACGGACCACTTGTCACTGATGTCTCTCTGGACATGGAGCCGTTGACCACTACCCTCTGGATGCAGCCATCCAACCAATTCCTCATCCACCAAACAGTCCATCCATCAAATCTTTATCTCTCCAATTTAGAGAGAAGGATGTTGTGGGAGACTGTGTCAAAGGCCTTTCAGAAGTCCAGAGAGATGACATCTGTAGCTCTTCCCTTGTCCACTGACGTAGGCACTCCAGCACAGAAGGCCACTAGGTTGGTCAGGCAAGACTTGCCCTTGGTGAAGCCATGCTGGCTTTCTCGAATCACCTCCCTGTCCTCCATGTGCCTTGGCATAGCTTCTAGGAGGATCTGTTCCATGGTCTTCCCAGGCACAGAGGTGAGGCTGACACGTTGGTAGTTCCCAGGGTCCTCCTTTTTATCCTTTTTAAAAATAGGTGCAATGTTTCCCTTTTTCCAGTCACCAGGGACTTCACCTGACGGCCATGACTTTCCAAATATCGTGGAGAGCAGTTTGGCAACTACATCAGCCGATTCCCTGAGGACTCTGGGATGCATCTCGTCAGGTCCCATAGACTTAGGTATGTTCAGGTTCCTCAGGTGGTCATGAACCTGATCTCTTATAGTGGGAGGGACTTTGCTCCCCCCATACCTGCCTTGTGGTCCCTCCACTCGAGAAGTGTGGGAAGAGATATTGCCAGTGAAGACTGAGGCAAAAAAGTTGTTGAGTACCTCAGTCTTCTCCTTGTCTGTTGTTACCAGTTTGCCAGTCGTGTTCATCAGGGGTGTGTGCTTTCTTTGACCTTCTTTTTCTGGCTGACATGCCTGTAGTAGCCCTTCTTCCTATTCTTTGCATCCCTTGCCAAGTTCAGCTCCAGCTGCGCCTTGGCTTTCCTGAGCCCATCCCTACACCACCAGGCAGCATCCCTATACTCTTCCCAGGATACCTGTCCCTGCTTCCACTCTCACCCAATGTATTTTAATTCTCTTTTGAACAATGTCATAAATGAGGAAGAGAAGAAAAACAAGAAAAGGAAAGGAGAGGAATGTGGAAAAACAGAAAAGAAAGAGGGGAGAAGGGAGAATTGGCTCCACAGGGATGCAGGATTTATACTGTTTAGCCGATTTTTATAGGGCTATGTTTTCCTTTGAAATTTGAAACTGCAGCTTGGCATTCATTGTAGCACAGTACTAAACTTACACATTGGTATATATTGATCTTTTTGTAACTTTTTGTATCAGGTGCAGGTGCCCGCAGCAGCGGCGGTGGCGGGAGGCTCTGCAGGGGCGGCGGCCGCTGTGAGGAGAGACTGGGGGCTGCCCCGGGCCAGAGCGGCCCCAGCCGGTTCCCGCCGGTTCCCGCCGGCTCCAGCGGCCCCACCGCCGGGCACAGCTGAGCCCCTCAGCCTCGGGGAAAGCCTGGGGAAGAAAGGGCAAAAGGGCTGAGGGAAACGGGGTGAGAAACAGCCCTGCCAGCCCCGAGGGGAGAGCGGGAGGAGGGCAGGAGGTGCTCCAGGCCCCCCTCCCCGGCAGAGAGAGACCCCCGGTGGGGCAGGGGTTTCCCTGCAGCCCCGGGGAAGGAAGGCCCCAGGCTGGAGCAGGGAACAGCCTGAGGAGGCAGGAGCGGCAGCGGGGAGCCGCCACGGGCTGGCCACAGGGAACCCTGCCCCGTCCCCCTGTGCTGCTTGTGGGATGAGGAGCAGATAGATGAGTCTGAAGTGAAGGTGAGCCTGGGAAAAGGGGGAAGGGGAGAAGGTGTTTCATTTTTTGGTGTTTTTTTTTCTTTCACTTTCCTACTCTATTTTTAACTGACAAATTACTTTTCCCTAAGTTGAGTCTGTTGTACTCAGAATGGTAACGGGTAGGTGATTTCCTTGCCTTTATCTCGATGCGATGCATGAGATTTTATCTTATTTTCTCCCCCTGTTCTAGTTGAGGAGGGGGAGTGAGAGAGCTGTGGGGTGGGCAGCTGGCCAAGGCACCACACTTTTTAAAAATAAAATAGTTGATTTACTTTATTGTAAGTATGTGATGAAACCTGTTGGGGGGAAGAGACTGAATGGCCCCAAACTGCCTTTGTTTTTCATGTATTTTGGATGGATGTAAGTAAGGGAGTTAGAAAGGACAACACCTGTACGTTTTTTTGTGAGGAGTGATGAAATAAATAGTAAGAAAATCTTCTGGAATTTATTATAATAGATAATAAGTGCTCATGAGCTAGAAGACAGCAGTTTTATAAAGAGCATAGTGATCCATATCAGCTCGAGTTGGCTCAGACATCAAGAAGTGTTACGTTCAAACAGGGATCTTATGTACCCAGTATAGGAATAATAGATCATGGATTCCGCTATTTTCTAATATTTAATACTTATTTTGAATGTTGTAATATTTACAGTGCAGTACCATTTATATACACTTGAAAATCAAGTTTTTAAGATGGCATTGTGTAGTTCAACTGTATCAATTGTTGGTCACTTCTTTCCTAAAATTAAATCCAGACTCCTGCTCTTCTGTGAAAGTACCTTGATTTTCAGTTACTGTGCATACTAACAAAATCTATTTTGGTTGCATTTTAGCAGACTTCTGGGAAAAACTTGTAACTGTTACTGTACTGTAGCTTCTAAATTTTCAAGGGAAAGACATGCCCTCATTATGTTGATGATATAACAGTAGACTAAAAGACTAGGCAACACTGGGAAAAAAAAAAAAAAAAAAGCCCAAAACCCAGCCAAAAACATTACATACAAGCTGGTGGGGAAAAAAAGTAATTTTTATTTAGGAAGTATAACTTCAGATTTCAAGTGATCAAGAATCCCTTATGCTCAGCCCAATCTTTATGCTTAAAGGCATCTCCTGGCACTGACAACACAGAACCCAATATGAATGCAGAAACAACAGGGGCTCTGATTCTGTTATCCATGTTTCCTGAGGTAACTTCCTCATTCTACTCTATAATGCCAGCCCATGGCTATACAGCATACAGCGAAAAAGTACCTTCTCTTGGAGGAAAACAGAATGTATGAAGTATATGAAGATTTAACTAGCCTTGGTGTCCAGTAGAGTCACGAGTTGGATTTCACACCAAATCTCTGCTCGAGGAAAATGTCAGCCTATTTGACTTACTGTAGCTGACAGAGAGGAATATGTAAATACATATAGAAATTACTAGAATCTTGAATGTTATTCATGCTATACCCACTTGCTTAAAGAACTAAAAAGTAAGAATTAACAGATGATAGTCATATAAAATGCATTTTTCTTTTCTAAAATCATGAACTAAATATTAAAATTCCTTAGTACCACACGGATGCTAAATACTGAATGGTTTATCAGAACATTTTTGAAATGACCATTTCACCATAACTAAAAATATCTGTATAGCTGCATAATTATGACACAGTTCTAAGAAATAAAACTATATGTAGGAACTAAAAGTGAAACAAATTTATTAATACATTAGAAATATGCCTTATCCTTCAGTTACTTAGATATGTTGACTTACAGCATTTAAAGAAATATAGAACACAATTACTTGGATCACAGTTACCAATTACTCTAGAGCAAATATAACTGATGAGAAATAATGAAAGACCTAATTCTGTAAATCTTTATTTATAATTGCTTTTCAAGCCACTGTGATACAACTTCAGCTCCTCAGATGACAGGGTAGGAGAGGAGCAAACAAAGATACTGTTGCTTTTTAAAAATTTAGATACCATCACAGCTTAGACCCAGATTGCTCTCAGAGCTAAAGACTACCTCTTTATGGAAAAGTGGTTATAATAATGAGTAAGGTGTATATCTTGCATGCTCTGGGTTTTTTTACTACACATTGTTTCAGGTGTGAAACAGAAGTATAGACTACTTCAAATTGTAAATATACATGAAGAAAAGTTACAGTAAGCTGTATAGTGATTTGTGTAACAGTGGGTCACATTTTGCCTATAACAAAAAAGGGAACGTGACATTTTCTTAAACTGCCTCTAGGATAAATTTTGTGGATGATAACGAATAGAGAATGTATTGGTCATCACTAAATTAATTAAGAGCTGGGTAATTGTCAAAGCTCTATAACAGTCAGCTGAAGAAAACAATAATCAAATAAGAGTATTTCAAACAGGTTCCACAGGGCCTGAACTAGTGCTATTTAATATTTTTAATCTGTGATCTGGAAATAAATATGAAAGTCATCACTGGGAAGATTTATATATGCCATAAAAGTTAGTGGAATGAAATGTAATGAAGAGAACACAGTCAAACAAAACTGTCTGGATAAATTGATAAGTGATGGACTTAAATAACATTTACTCTGTAGAGCCATATGTACAATTATAAATCTAGAAACGGAATGCAAGCCTTACCTACTCAATGAATGACTGTTTCTTATACAGAGTATTTGTTTTCTTAGAAGGTTTTGGAAAACTGGTTCATGCAGTTCAGTGAGTTTATTGCCCTGTAGCCCATCTGCATAGTAAAATGTTACATTAATGTAATACTAAATCATCTATTAGAGGCTGGAACAGCAGGGTGGACTAGAACAAGCTCAGTGCATGCCAGAACACGTAAACCACACTTATATGATACTTGTTTATTGTATTTGGAGTCATCTTAGTGGCCATGCATTTCTTTCCTTACCTTATCTCCTGTGACATTTGCCACTCGTGACAAGGAGGCTTACATCTAATTTACACACTTACCTTGTCGACAGTCGTAGTGTCTGTGCAAAGAGCCTGTTTCTGGTTTTTATTTTGTCATTAATTTTTTTATGAACTGCTTTAGTAGCAAGACCTTTGGCTATTAGCAAATTTCTGTAGTTGCTGGCTGGGGTTAAACCACGACAGAAACCTTAGTATAATGCATCTTGGGAATAAAATACAAAGTAATATTACAATGCTTGGGCGTGCAGTGACAGCGAATGTAGAAGTCATAATAGACAAACCTGGATATGACATAGTAAAGACTTTGTGTGATGCTGCGATACAAAAAAACCTGTAAAAATTAGCTTTATGAATAGGGGAGTACTGACCTACCAATGATCCATGCACATGAATTGTTGGAGTTTGGAACCTTATACTTTTCTGGTATCCTCGTTTTAAGAGGGTGTTGAAAAAAGGGGATGCATAAAAGAGCCATGAAAATGAGTGTCTAGGTAAAGAAACTTTTAATTGAAGGATGGACAGAAAATAGTATTTAGCTTTTAAAGAAGAACTTAGTTGCAGTGTACAAACATATCTATGAAGAAAGTGTACTAGAAAGTACTGGGATATTTCATTTATCAGAAAAAAAAAAAAAGTATAAGAGGAACCAGTGGCTTGAACCTGAAACAAAGTAAACTGGAAATACCATGTATCATTTAAAGAAGAGGGTGTTAAACCCCGGACAAAGGAAGCTGTGAAGGGAAATGCACTCCCTGTCCATCCATATTTTAATTAAAACTGCATGCCTTTTTGGATAATAAGCTTTAGCTAAACAAAAGTTACTAGCCTCCATCAAAGGATTCCTGGAGAACTCTAAGAATGTCCATAGAAATGAAAATGCTTAGGGAGGTTTCTGTATTAGGAAGATGAAAGTAACATTACCTTTTCTAGAATGTGTATAAACATAAATATATATATCAACATAAGTGTACACACAGGATAGGAATACTATACAATTTATAGTGCTGGTTTTCTAGAGCCAAGCAAAAGCCATTGAAAATGATTTTGCTACTCCATTGTTTCATCAATGTTCAGAAATCCTGCTCATTTTGTGATTTTTCAGAAATCCTAATACTTATACTGTGTTTGCTTGTCTCCTCCCCTGAGAAGAAGAGACGCCATACAATAGTGGAACCCTGTTTATCTCTAAGATGACTAGATCACCTGGTCTTTGGTCTACCTTTCTCATTAATCTCAGGGATACACAAGGACTCATCCTTTATTTCTTGAGTGGGCACAGAGTCTCAAAGTTTAGGGTTGTGTAGTCTTTGGCCATCAACTCAGTGTTCACTGTTTTAAATCACCATTATAAGCATTTTATCTGTCACAAAACTAATTTTATTAACTTCCTTTCCATGGTAGTGCCGCTTCAGTTTCTGAAAGAATTTCCTAGTGGCAGACAAGAGGGCAGCAGTTACTACTTTGCTTTGAAGAAAGGCTGATTGGAAGGCTTCCCTAACAAAATAAATACATAAAGTTATTATTTTGTGTATATGTATTGTGTATATGGCATATGCATATTGTGTATATGGCATACTGTGTATACGGCGGCATGGGCAACAAACAGGAGGAGCTGGAAGCCATTGTGCAGTGGGAAAACTACGACATAGTTGCCATCACGGAAACATGGTGGAATGACTTGCACAACTGGAGAGCTGCAATGGATGGCTATAAACTCTTCAGAAGGGATAGGCAAGGCAAGAGAGGCGGTGGGGTAGCCCTGTATGTTGGGAGTATTTTGACTGTCTAGAGCTTAATGATGGTGATGAAAGGGTTGAGTGTTTATAGGTGAGAATCAGGGGGAAGGCCAACAAGGCAGATATCATGGTGGGAGTCTGTTATAGACCACCCAACTAGGATGAAGAGGCAGATGAAGTATTCTCTAAGCAGCTGGGAGAAGTCTCACCGTTGCTAGCCCTTGTTCTCATGGGGGACTTTGTATTACCAGACGTCTGCTGCAAATACAATACAGCAGAGAGGAAACAGTCTAGGAGGTTCCTGGAGTGTGTGGAACATAACCTCCTGACACAGCTGGTGAGGGAGCCAGCAAGGGAAGGTGCCCCACCGGACCTATTGTTTGTGAACAGAGAAGGACTTGTGGGTGATGTGATGGTTGGGGGCCTGTCTTGGGCACAGTGATTGTGAAATGATAGGATTTTTGATTCTCAGGGAAGTAAGGAGGAAGGTTAACAGAATTGCCACCTTGGACTACTGGAAAGCAGACTTTGGCCTGTTTAGAGGCCTGGTTGACAGGATCCCTTGGGAGACAGTCCTGAAGGGCAAAGGAGTCCAGGAAGGCTGGACATTCTTCAAAAACGAAATGTTAAAAGTGCAGGAGCAGGCCATCCCCATGTGTTGAACAACAAACCAGAGGGGAAGACAACTGGCCTGGCTGAACAGAAAGCTTTGGCTTGGGGAAAACTTGGGGGAAAAAAAAGAAGAGAGTTTATGACCTTTGGAAGAAGGAGCAGGCAACTCAGGGGGACAACAAGGATGTTGTGAGGTTATACAGGGAGAAAATTAGGAAGTCCAAAGCCCAACTAGAACTTAATCTGGCTGCTGCTGTAAAATAATAAAAAAATCTTTCTATAAATATATTAGCAGCAAAAGGAGGGCTAAGGAGAATCTCCAACCTTTATTGGATGCAGAGGCAAACGTAGTGACAAAGGCTGAGGAAAAGGTTGAGGTACTTAATGCCTTCTTTCCCTCAGTCTTAGATAAGACCAGTTGTTCTCTGGGTATCTGGCTCCCTGGGCCGGAAGCCAGGGACAGGGAGCAGAGCGAAGCCCCCATAATCCAAGAGCAAATGGTTAGTGACCTGCTACACCGCTTAGACACACACAAGTCTATGGGGCCAGATGGGATCCACCCAAGGGTACTGAGGGAGCTGGTGGAAGTGCTCACCAAGCCACTTCCAATCATTTATCAGCAGTCCTGGCTAACCGGGGAGGTCCCAGCTGACTGCAGGTTAGTGAACGTGAACGCCCATCTACAAGAAGGGCTGGAAAGAGGATCCGGGGAACTACAGGCTTGTCAGTCTGACCTCATTGCTGGGGAAGGTTATGGAGCAGATCATCTTGAGTGCCATCACATGGCACATACAGGACAAGCAGGTGATCAGGCCCAGTCAGCATGGGTTTATGAAAGGCAGGTCCTGCTTGACTGAGCTGATCTCCTATGACAAGGTGACCCGCTTAGTGGATGAGAGAAAGGCTGTGGATGTTGTCTACCTAGACTTCAGTAAAGCCTTTGACATTGTTTCCCATAGTATTCCCCTGGAGAAACTGGCTGGTCATGGCTTGAATGAGTGTACTCTTCACTGGGTAAAAAAAAATGGCTCGATTGCCAGGCCCAAATAGTTGTGGTGAATAGAATTAAATCCAGTTGGCAGCCAGTTACAAGTGGTGTTCCCCAGGGCTCAGTATTGGGGCCAGTTCTGTTTAGTATCTTTACCAGTGATCTGGATGAGGGGATTGAGTGCACCCTCAGTAAGTTTTCAGGTGAGAACAGGTTGGGCAGGAGTGTTGATCTGCTTGAGGGTAGGAAGGCTCTACAGAGGGATCTGGACAGGCTGGGTTGATGGGCTGAGGCCAATTGTATGAGAGTCAACAAGGCCAAGTGCTGGGTCCTGCACTTGGGTCACAACAACCCCATGCAACACTACAGGCTTGGGAAGAGCAGCTGGAAAGGTGCCTGGCAGAAAAACACCTGGGGGTGCTGGTTGACAGCTGGCTGAATATGAGCCGGGCAGTGTGCCCAGGTGGCCAAGAAGGCCAATAGCATCCTTGCTTGCATCAGAAATAGTGTGGCCAGCAGGACTAGGGAAGAGATTGTCCCCCTGTACTCAGCACTGGTGAGGCCGCACCTCGAATTCTGTGTTCAGTTTCGGACCCCTCACTAGGAGAAAGACATTGAGGTGCTGGAGCATGTCCAAAGAAGAGCAACGAAGCTGGTGAAGGGTCTGGAGCACAAGTCTTATGAGGAGCGGCTGAGGGAACTGGGGTTGTTCAGTCTGGAGAAAAGGAGGCTGAGGGGAGACCTTATTGCTCCCTACAACTACCTGAAAGGAGGTTGTAGCGAGGTGGGGGTCAGTCTCTTTTCCCAAGTAGCAAGCGATAGGATGAGAGGAAAAGTTCTCAAGTTGTGCCAGGGGATGTTTAAATTGGATATTAGGAAAAATATCTTCACTGAAAGGGTTATCAAGGATTGGAACAGGCTGCCCAGGGAAGTGGTTGAGTCACCATCCCTGGGGGTGTTTAAAAGATGTGTAGTCTTGGTGCTTAGGGACATGGTTTAGTGGTGGTCTTGGCAGTGTTAGGTTTACGGTTGGACTTGATGATGTTAAGGGTCTTTTCCAACCTAAATGATTATGATTCTATATATGGCAGGTATATATATTGTGAAGTTAGTAATAACATTTGGAATAATTAGAACTGTATTTTATCTATAAAAATGGATGTTACACAACAGAAAAGAGAAAAGCAAGTGTGACAAGCCCATCATGTATTGCAAATATTTGCAACTACCATTTTTATGTTTGTTTGTGATCTCTGTAATTAGTCAAATATTTTTTTCATGTTTTGGAATTACTACTTCTCAGATTACAGAAATATGATGGCCATTAATGAGATACTTTCGTTATAAATTTGTATCTATTAATGTGCATTAGTGAGGGGAGTGAATGTCATTTCCCCATGACATGGACATAAGCAGATGTGCAAAAAGTCTCATGATTGAACACCAACATTTCAAAACCTTGTTTTCAAAACTGTGTATTTGCACTAGTGCATTAGCTTGCCCAAACAATAAATCTTGTTTCAAGGTCATGTCTGTCTACCCCCTCCTGTGTAGACATGACCCCAGAACTTTGTTTTAAAACGCTGTGGAATTTAAATGCTGCAAATGATGCAAATGCTGTTTTAAAATGCACCCCACCCATATTGTTTAATGAGTATACATTGTTTAGGGCAAGAATTGTGTTATATATTCTGAATCTGGACTGTACTTTACAACAGGAACCTCGTAGTCGCTTAATCAGCCTTTTAAAGTACTGTCTCTTCAGCAAAATAAATGTACTATTTCTGGGCTTACTGTGCACACAAAAAAATTATCTCTCAAGCAGGCATTAATCCCAGTAATATCAAAGTGTTAGCACATTGCCACTTATTGTAGAAGTGGTATCTACAAGTCATTGGTCATTCATTTGGGGTGAATTCACACGGGCGAACTTTTTTGCCTTTTGTTTTTTGGTTTTTTTTTGTTTTTAACATCCATCTGTTCACATATATTCCACAGATTGTGCTTGTGTTTCTGGCTGTCAGAGAACAAGAAGGCTTAGCAAATATATCTAATATACTTTAAAAGTAGTTTGGAAACGATTTAAGAACATGGAGAAATGTGTAGGCTCCAGGCAATCTAGTACCTTAGAGAATGTACCCATCTCAGAGCTGTAAACTCCAATAAATCATATTGTGAACATACTGTAAACATTTTCATTGTTCCAGCTGGCAAAATGTTTTTTCATGCATGCAACATAGGCCCTGTTTCCAGCATATTTTTTGCTCTTGACCAAAAAGACACAATTACTTTTTTAAACAGCATTTAGGTTCTGTGTTGCATTCTTCCGTTCACTTAAAATACAATACTCCCTTTTTGATAGCGTCACAGAGAAGCTGAACAAATGATGAGTAACTAGAATAAAAATGCACAGATGAGTAGTTAAAATACAGTACAAACCAAAAATAAAAACCTGTTCCACATAAAGTTAATGAGATCTAGTTAGCAGTGGTGTGAACATAAATGGAAAAAAAGTATTTATAAAGATCTGTTTCCTCCGAAGTGGCATTGAGCCTTGCCAATGGAAAAGATCCTAAAAGAACTCTCCTTATACACTATGCTACAGAGGTTCTTTCTTCATTAGTAGCAGATAAGCAACATGGAACTGCATAACTACTATTATATCTTGGACTGAAATTTAATTGGTGAGTGACTTTTAATTTTTATTCATTATTTGCAGATAATGACACATATAGGATTTTATAAGTTTAGCATGTATGTCAGAAACAAGACAAAAAATGAAGTGAATGAGCAGTAGAAGTTAAAACTTTATAGTGAATCAAAGAGAAAATAAAGCACAGATACAGAACAGTATTTCATCTGGGTGCATAGAGCAGACTGAGAGAAAGACGTTAGGGCCTTGAGGGCACTGTTAGCTCTTGCTGTCCCTGCCTGGCAGAGGACCCCATTTCATCACCCCTAGGGCCATCAGTCCCTGACATCATCACAGAAGGCAATCACATTGGTCAGTCATGGTTTACCCTTGGTAAAATCCATGTTGACTGTTCCCAGTTACCTTAAGTCCTCCTTGTGCTCAGAAATGTGTTCCTAGAGGACTCGTTCTATGATTTCCCCAGCCAAAGTGAGGCTGAATGGCATGTAGTTCCCTGGATTTTTGAAGGTGTTACAACATTTGCCTTTCTCCAAACATTAGGGGCACCGTCCACATCTCCATGACCTTTCAAAGGTGATAGAAAGCAGACTTGCTAAGACATCTGCCTGCTCTCTCAGTACCCTTGGATATAGCCCATCTGGCCCCATGAACTTGTATAGATTGAGTTCTTGCAAATAATCCCTCCCTTGAGCCTAATCTTCCAATGGAAGTTCTCTTCTTTGAACCCTGCATCTAAGTATAGATGTCTGTAATGGTGATACATAAGCTAAGTTTCCAATTCAGAGTTCATAACACTCCCAAAACACCAGTCCCCAATCACCCTGCTGCAGAGCTTCTCCCAGTCCAGTCCACTGTGGGTACTACTTACCTTACTCCAGAGAATCAGGCCCTCACATCAAAACTCCCATCTTCCCACTGTTCTGTTCCTGAGCTCCCTGTTTATGCTGCTTCTCTGTGGAGGCCAGTTCTGTAAAAAATTCCTGATAATCCACTTTCATTACTTCCGTATTCCATGGCATATCACCTTTCTCCTCCAAGGAAAGCATTTTAATCAACAGCAGAGCAGAGGCTATGCTAGGTAGGTGTGATTCCTGACAAATGCTTGGAGGGCTGACTTCTAGGAACCATCTATTGAAATTCCTTCCCATGGATTTTGAGTTTCCAGATGTAGCTCATGATCTGAAGGACATTGTGATGCAAGACAGAGACTAAGGAGATAAGAGGAGCCCAGCAGAGAACTGCCTGGCATCCAGAAATCTTACCTGCTCTCTGTCACAGGGCACCAGCCAGCTCAGGAGATTATAGCAGCTTGTCTTGGATCACTGGAAGCAAACATCAGCAAGGTGGGATGCAAATGACAGTGTGAGAGACAATGTAAATGACTTCCCTCAGCTTCTGTCTTGTCACAAAGAGTGCAATCCAAGGCAGAACTTCCTCTCCAGCTTAATTGCACAGCCCCCAAGAATTGCTGTGCCTTTGTCCTGTCACTCTCACTTCTGCCTTGCTCTTCATGCCATGCCCTTAGCCCATGTGTTAGTTGTCAGTATCCTGTGCCACCTTCTCATGAGCTGTCATACCCAACTGATCTCATGTCCTTAGCTGAACTTTACCTCCTAATTGGCCAACCCTGCAAAAATTGCCACCTCGTACATCTGACCAAATTTCACAAAGCTGGATACAGCTGGGTTTTGTGAAAAACTAACCCTGATGAAAATAGGCACAAAAGAATACATGTCCAGGAAAAATTATATCCATGAGTATCTGTAGATAAGGTATAAACAGAATACTCTGGAGATAGTGTATTGTTATTTATGCAGCATTTTGCAGAAATGACTTGTGGTCCTCAGTAAATATAATTTAATTAATCAATATCAACCCTTGATCCAAATAACATCAGTCACCATCTTCAGTCAGGCATTCAATACTAAACCAGAGGAGTAGTTTTCACAAACCAAATTTATAAACCCCATCTTTCTGTGATTTTCTGTCCTTTCTCTTCAGTGAATCGTATCGGTTCCATCCTATGATATCCATAAGAAACTAAGCCCAAAAAGATTTGCTTCCCTGTGCACCTATTGCAAGACACTAGTTTGTCAATATTTGTACTAAGCTTTAAAATATAACAGCCAACTAATATAAGGTATGAGTCCATTAGAAATAATCATATTTGAGAATCAGTTTAATGTAAATGTTATCTCCTCATTTTCACTTTAATCTAAAGAATGTTAAATATGCAAATCATATATTTTTTGTTAGAAAATGTCAGCCAAAGATTTTAAATTGTGTGCTTAAAGTTAGGCTCATACATATTTAATTGTACTGCACTATATGCACTATATACTGAGAAAAGTATTTTAAGTCTGGTTTTTCAAAGTGCTAGGCACTTATAACTCATTTTTCTTCAATTCAAATTTCACATGCTCAGCAGTTTGGTATAAGAGGATGTATTTAGTGGTTTGTAGATGTAAATATCAATACAGAACCCTAACTTTAGGCAGTCAGGTTTCAAACTTTCTTGGTATGGCATATTAGATTTATTTAGAAATATACATTGGCCATCTGTGAACCCACAAGTGTACTATATCTCATATGGTAAGAAAATCTGTAGCTTTTTTTTCTATGTAGCTAAGAATCATTACTTACATGTCACTTCAAATTTAAGCATGGATTGCAGAGAAAGTATTTTGAAACTCTGTGATAACCTGCTGCCAAAATACTGTTTACACTGACAATTTAATAGAGTGGAAAAATGCTTGTTTTCTATTTAGTAAAATTTAGGACCTGATCTAGATGTGAATTGCTTCCTCGGTAGATCTCACAAAAACTGTCAGGCAATGGGTTATGTAGCACTGCTAGTGAAATGAAATTTTGAAAGGTAATACACCTTTGCCAACAGATAATTGGACACTGCATAGGTTACATCTCAAGGAGGAAGTTTTCATCCTATATAGCAAAAAACTACTCAACCTTGCTGATTTCATTAGTACACTGGACATTCTCAGTGTTTATCGAGCACGGGTACTTATATTATCTAAGCATCATTATGTCTGAGGCCTGAGTTATTCTTTAAGTGTTTGAAAAGCAGAAGAGGTAAAATAAGCTTAAATGGAACAGAGTTAAAACCAGCAAGTTCCTCCCTTGACAGTCTCTTTTTCTGATGTCACACAGAGAAGCATATAATGTGCATCATGCCTTGTCCAAAAGTCCGTCTTTTCAATACTGATGGAAAGCCAGCCATGAAGGTGCGGGTCTCTCATTTTAAACTCATAAATGGAACTATCAGCCAATCATAGCAGGATATGTAAGTCACCTTATTTTTTTTTGCTTAAATAGTTGCCAGGTAGTCACCAGCAGCCCAAATCAATTAAAATGAAAAATCTAGCTCATTAGAGAGAAGGGACTTAGCCTTTGTTATCTCCAGCACCAATGAGCACGTGAAGATCACACTCTGTCCTGCCTGTTGGCTTATGGTTTGATGAGGTTTTCCCACAGCACTCAAGGGGCTTTAAATTTTAATTAAAAGATTTCTGGTTCCTTCCTCATGATGTCACAAACAATAGCAGAATGTAAGGCATGGTAGTATATGAGAGAATATTCTGAAGAGAATATTCTGAATCACTAAATCATTTTAACTGAATTCTAATTATTGATATTCAAAAATGGAATATGATGAGTCAGGAATAATCACTGACTACTCTGCATTCCTCATCTGTTCAAAAAATTGAGTACAGAAGGACTGCTGCCAATATCACCTGTACTGGGGCTGAAGTTGATGTAACAAACTGACTAGGAGTTGGCTGACGTGCCAGGGCCATGGCTGTTCCCAAAACAAGCCTTGTATGTGCAAAGCTACTTTTAACATGTTTGGAGCTTTTCTTCCCAATCTCAATAGTTTAAATGTATGCTTTAAATTAAGTTTCCATACATACCTATAAATGAAATCATACAATATAATTATAGAATCTATAGAATTAAATGTATAGTATTTATACCGAATATAATATAAAATATAATGCAAATTATTAACAATTTGCATGACATCCAGATGAAATTGAAACTGAAAAGAAGGAGCACAATTAATTAACTTTAAGGAGAAAGGAAATAACTTCTATATATATAAAAACAGTATACAACATTGTAATAAAGCCAGATTCACTCATGCAATACTGTTGAAGACAGTAAACCTACACTAACAATAATACCTCTACACACAGGGGTATTATAGCACATAGCTTGTAACTTTTTTTAACTATTAATTAAATGCAAATTATTAATATTAAAGAGTGTTGACCAGTGAAGCATTTTATCAAGGGTTCTGATACACTGATTTTCTCTGGAAATTTAGAAATCTAGATTGGAAATTTTTCTGCTGCATCTAAAATAAGAATTCTTTCAGAGAATCTTTATTACTTGTGTTACATTTTAAATCAGTCTAGATACGGCAACTTTTTATGATGTTCTAAAGAAGTCTCCTCCAGCCTTTTTCAGTGTTTATTAAATTATCAGAATAAAAATGAAAAATGTGGTAATCTCGATATTTCTTCAAATATTTGCTATTCTCAGACTTTTTTTTTCATGTAATAGTTACAGAACAGTATTACTTCATATTATATTTTTCCCCAGGTAATTTGAATTCTAAATAAGGTGGCTAACCTTTCTCCACATGTTATTTTCTTTTAGTTTCTGTACTTTAATCCTGCTGTTGTCTTGAAGTTAGACTGTATGTATATTGCTGACTTTATTAGAGTAAGACCCACTCCTTGAAAGGAAAGGTTTTAGTATGTTTTCTCACCTCTGGCATTTGAAAGTATGTCTTACATATGTTAGACTTTAATAGGATTACAATTTTAGAACTTTCCAAATATAGCTTTTTTTTAATATTCTGGTAAAGGCCAGTAATGCAGTTAAACACAAACCCTTGCTACCTGCCTGATTTGTAACATAAAAAATAATATTCATTCATATGAGTGAGAAAGTGTCAGGGCAGTGCAAATTTGACAGAACTCCATATAAGTCAGTGAGCTTCTTCAGATTTTAAGTGCCTCAAAGGAGATCACAGTATCATAGGTTATAATGTAACAGATATTTAAATCCATGCAATTACATTTAAAGAATAAAATTGTGTGGATTTTTTGCAAATTTTTCACCTTGGAAGCTATCTGATTGTCATGAGCTGATAGTTAGAGACAGGTTCAACACTTTACTGGTCAATTTGTTTTGGTCTTATTTTTGTACCTAATGGGGATGCTAACTGTTTTTGTCACTTTGTCATATACTTGGATCTGTCAGCTGACAGCCACAAGAGAGGCTACAAGCTGGCTAACTGCTGAAAACACTTGAACAGTACATTTTAAAAATTTTCAACAAACAGCCACTGTCTTCAGGGCATCATTTAATTATTTCCCATTAGTTGATAAAGGAGATGCCTCAACTGCATAGGAGACATGATCACTTGGGGAAAAAAATCAGCTTTTCAGTAACTTTCAGATTGTATTTGTTTTGTTGATTCTTCATAAGTAGCTTAGCATAGTAATACTGCAAATCTTCATTGTGTCTACAAAGTTAATGGAGATACACCTGAAGCCTACACAGTGCCTCAGTAGCTCACACTAAACAGAAACTGATGACATTTGATGTATTTATTTCGTTGTCATATTACATAGCAAGTGATAAGAAAAAGACTGAAAAATAAATTATCATTTTAAAGCTTTTTTTAAAAGTTTGTATGCCATTTGCAGGTACTGACTCAAATTGTGTGGAAAATTCACCTTCATTTTCTTAGGCTATCATCAAATATGTAAATGCCAGAAGAAGTAAGTATATTTGGTTTTGAACACAAGCAATTCATACATGAGTCGAGAGGCAAAGTTTAAAAAAAATTCACTCTTTGAATATCTTGTAGAGATAACTATGTGGGTTATTTATTTTTGTTATATCATAATGTGGATGTACAGACTAACTTTCAGGTATCTTTATCTTTTGGGGTTACAGTAGAGTAAATAAAAATATATATGTTTTCTTTCTGACAATCAGTACTTTTTACTGGTTCCTCACATGTTGATTTCCTGCTTAGGGCAAGCTGCATCAAATGCAATCCTGGTATTTTTTTAATTATAACTTGTGAGTTCTCTGTAGTCATAGAACAGAGTTGGTCACAGTGGTATTCAGACAAGCTTGCCCTCTGTTAGGGAGCAGCTGTCCCTCACTCCACCCTGACATAAATACTACTATGCTTCTGCTGAGTGAATTTTTGTTATGAATTTTACTCTAAATATTTTTTCTATAAATTGGAATATGTATTTTTTAGTGTCAGTCTCTGCTTATTTACTAATAGGATTTCCTGAATGATCATGACAATGATCTCTGCCTGGTAGTTCTGCTGATTTCAGCCAGCAGTTCATGGAACATAAGCAAAATCGGGCAAACTGTCGTGGACATTTAGGAAGCCCTCAATGCTGGAGTCTGACGCTTGTCTTGACTCCTATTTTAAAGTAAAACTGGAGTTGACTGCTGAGTTTTAGACTGGTAAGAAACTTGTCCAGTCTTATTTGGGCCTTCTATATGGATTTTGAGCTCCAGTGGCAGTAAGAGTAGATTTTGCTTTAATTTTCTTTGGAAGTAACAATGGAATTCCAAGTTACTGCAGTAGATCTATTCACTTTTTGATGAACTGTCTACAGCCTCACAACTTCAGATATTAGTGGCGTTATTAGCATTCTTACAAATAATAGCTCATGAAGAACATGGACTCATGAATTCTCTTTAAACAACAAAAAGCAGAAAGTTAAAGCCTGCACTGAGAGGAAGAAATTCCTGAGGTGTTGATTTTAACCAGAATGAATAACAATACGTTAATAGGCAGTTGCAAGTTCTGTCTGTTCTCCCCTTTATACCTTTGGCTAGTGAGTGCCAGCTCGTGTACAGAGCACAGATTAGACTTGGATGAACAACACTGTTTGCAAAGATTCCAGTCTCCTGTGTTTCTAGTATATGTAGAATTCACTGGGGAATCACTTAAAGAATAATTGAAATTTTAGAAAGAAAAAAATCTAACAAATTCATGCTTTTGTAAGTAGTCACAACAGTAGATTTAGTAAAAGAAGCGTGCTCATACTTCGATGACTGGGGAGAAGAGCAGCTTCAGCGTAAAAAGGGACTTGAATATTCACAAAACTATGCGGATGGTAGAAAAAAAGACATTATCATCAGAACCTGTAGCTTTCATCAGACAGTTGTGCAAGGAGTGTAAGACATGCTATAACACTGACCTTGGAGACGTAAATCCCTATATGTACTATGTTGTTGAGCATAATTTGCCTGTCCATATAGTTTGTTTCTTGCCAAAACAACTCCTCCACTCTTTGTTGCCAGAAGCAAACTACACTTGGCTCTGGATGTCAGTTCAATCCTTGAGAATCATACACCAATGAGGAAAAAAAAAAAGCCCTCGCAATATTCAGAAGCAGACTGTTCATTCAACTAAGAAGCCTTAGAGATGTAATTACAAAGCAGGTGATCAACTACTATGCATGCTGATCTTTAATCAACACATACTCAAAGCTAGAAACCCATAGTACAGGAAAATGATTAGTTAATTTAATAGCTAAAGGAAAGTCAAATTGGAATATGTAAGAGCAGTGTGACAGTTTATTACTGTGCTAGCATTTTGTGTCAGTAAAACACCCATCTGTTTGGAACCTATATGATAATTCTACCAAAACCAAAACAAATTTGTTAAAAAGGTCAAAATGTCAATCACCAACTGGAAACATTTTAAATAAATTGCAGTCTAAATTTTCACTTTATATTATTTATTAGCTTTTTCCCCTGCCTTTTTGTGAAGATTAATTTAGAAATATGAAATAACGACATTTTAGCCTTAAAGAGCCATGGGATTAGGGGATTCTGTGTCAATGTACCTCCATTAAATAGAATTTTCCCTCATTTATACCAGCTTGAGAAAGGATGATATCAGGCCTGTTTTGGATAAAAGTAAACAATGAGAAGTCATAGAAAAATGTGTCAGAGTTCAACATTTCCCTGAGTTCTTTCCCTTATCATAGACAACAAGGTAAAACACCCAGGTGTGCTTTGATCACATCGGAACCGTATGAACTGTGTTCCATATTAATCCATATGAACTATGGTTATGCAGCTAGATACTTTCCCTTCCCAGGCAGAGGCGGACTTCCCCTTTGTAAACATAGCTAGCTCCACGTGTAGCAATACTTGTTCCAATATGCAGGAACAGTACAAGTTGAATGCCATTTGTTGTGTGTGAAATCTAACTTACATAGGTTCTTTTTAATTCCATTGATCATTGTTGAAACAAGATACATACAACAAAAATGGCAAAAGTTTAACAGAACAATAGAAGTCAGCAAAGGAAACGATCAAACATATAAAATGAAGGTTAAAAGGAATTTCTGCTTTTAATCAGCTGCAGAATTATACACATTTACATTATGGCTTCAGAAGTAAATTGCATTTGTTTATCCCATTTTTTGTCTGGATCACTTTAGTTTTTCATTGCATATTATCAAGTGACTGAGTTACAATAAATAACAGCACTTATGTGCTTGGAAATATTATAAATACCTTTTTTTTTTTTAAAACACACACCTGGGAAACAATATATTACATAAATATGGTTCAATATGAATTGGTTTTCAATATAAATATGGTTTTCAATATGAAAAAGTTTGACTATCATTAGAAGACCAGTTTAAATGCTTAATGCAACAT
The DNA here is from genome assembly GCF_964188355.1 of Buteo buteo. NCBI lineage: Eukaryota > Metazoa > Chordata > Aves > Accipitriformes > Accipitridae > Buteo > Buteo buteo. The sequence continues at coordinate 20,308,579 of NC_134190.1, read as the reverse complement.
TTTTTCTTAAATGTATAACTTTTTGGTTATATGTGGTTATAATAGTTTTTACTGACTTTAAGATAGTGCTGTGGTAGCATTTTTAAAAAAAGCAGTAAGAAATTAGAAGAGTGTAGTATGTTTACACCTAATGACATCCTTCAGTTTAGTCAGTACTTAAGGTAGTGAGTGTTTGGTTACTCTTCTGGAAAGCCTTTTTTTCCCTTTGTCTGCTTGAGTCCCAAGAAGAACATTGTGCAGGCCATGATTTAAGTGGTTACTTCTATGACTATAGACTGATAACTCTGATTTCCTCCTGTCTTCTGGGGGAAGTTGTGCTCTCCAGGGAGGATTAAAACCGGCCTGGTGAGATTCTGATTTGGTACTTGCTGGATCCTGACCCAAGTGAGCAAAGAGCTCATGTAATAACCTTCCACTGGTACAAAACATTGCTCTAAACATTACGTGCACTTGTTTTTATTATTATATTTCTTGTGTCAGCTATGTCTTTCTTTACCCCCACTCCCTCCCACCCCACCATATTCCTGTCTATGGATTTTTGACAAAGTGAAGAGCAAAGCAGAACCTCTCAGCAGATCTTCATGAAAAAGAGTCTGCTGAGTTTTAAACATTGAGTTTGTTGGAAAGAGAAGCAGTTAGAGAGGTGGAGGTGGCTGGTACAAGAAATGTAATAGAAAGTCTACATGAAACAAGACAGGAGAAAATTATATAGAGAAAAAGCAATATATTTCAGTAACAGGTCTCTGTGCAGTACAAGCAGCTAAATGATAGATTACTGTGAGTAAATGTAAATATACACATTTCTGCATTCAGTTATTGAACTGGCTTCAGTAAATAGACGCCTCTTAAAACCTCCATGCAGAATAAATAGAAATTGGATTCTGCATGAGCAATGAAACCACATTAGTAGGCAACATTTTAAATGTTAGTCTCAATAAATATACAGCTGTTTTACTCCAGGAATACATGTCTGACAGGGTGGCTTCCCAGAGTGAACTCAATTGTATATAATATTTTGCTATTTAACATAATTTTCTTTCAGTCCACGCCTTTTGAAGGCCAAGTTAACTTACAGAAATATTTTGCTCTGTAGTGTGATACTAAGGAATAATCTGATCGTCTACCATTTGTTGATGCATTTAATAATAGCTTTCACTGCTAACTAGGTTTTTGAGTTCCTTAAATGCACTTTAGGGTCCTGATTCAACAAGGTACTTAAAAACAAGCCTACATTCGAGCATGAGTGCTAAAATCAATGGGATGACTTAGGCACTTGTAGTGTCAATTCAAGCATCTCGCTGATCTGGAACGTGCAAGTGAATTAGAAGCAGATGACAGCACATCTCTCATCTGGTGGATAGCAGGGAGGGAAGCATGTAAGTTGCATACCAGGTTTAAGATTTTGCAGAACCTAAATAGTGTGGACAGGGTGGAAAATGGGTTGTATTGCAAGTTTTGCTTCTGATTTAAGTCAAAGTATATCCCCTTACAGAATCTCTAGGTGCGCTGCTGCATTACAGACTTCCATCTATCTGGATCTGTCTGTTGTATGTCCTCACATAACTTAAAATTTCAGTTTTGGAGGAGAATCATAAAGTAGCTTTTCTGCTCCTTCTCCTATATCTGGTGTTTCATGCTACATTTGCCTGGAGAGATGTGAATTCATAGAAGGGATCCTTATGTTCCTTATTGGGTATAGATTATGTGTTTATATTTAAGAACAAAAAAAAGACAAATTACAGTATCTCAATAAATGCAGGGACTTCTACTTAAAAGGAAGATTAAAAATAATTGAAAAGCTACTTAAATGTGCATTAAGAAAAAGGCTGGTAGTGGTTTGTTGTTCTTCCCCCCTCGCCTTTTCCTTCTTTGGAGTGCTACAAGATTAATAATCTCGATTTTGCTTTCCTGTGTATTAGAACACTGCTTTTTTTGGCATATTTAATATTGCTCTTTTCTATTTGTCCTCCATCTTCTCTGTGATGCTTGTCTCTCCCATCACTTATCTTGATGTGCAGTAAAACTGAGAAAGCTTTACCTGAATGTGTTTATAAACACTGGTTCCCTTCAACTATTAATATGTTTTGTATACATTCCTAAAGCAGGAAAAAAAAAATCTTTCACTGAATTTCTTATAAATAAAGGAGCTTATAACCAGCAGGAAGGGGCAGCGGACTGTTTCATTCATAAACCCCTTTTGCTGTTTTGCCTTATTTCTAGTGAGCATACAATTCAGCCAGGAGAAGTTAGGTGAAATGTAAACAAAATATATCTTAGTAATATTATTTTGCATCACAGGATCAGATTTCAAGGCTAACTTTAGTTCTTTGCTTTATTGACATGCCATGCTCTTCGCCACACAATTTTAGCAGAGCCATCCCTGCTTGCTCAGAAAGAACAATTATTGGACAACTATTGCCAGAGCACTGTGGAGGTCTTTTTTTTTTTTTTTTCTTGTTTGGGTTTTTGAGATGGATTGAAGGAAGGAAGAGAGAGGACCTTACTCTAAAAGAGGTGGGTTTTTTTGGTTGGTTTTTTTTTTTGTTTATTTTAAAATATGAAAATATGAATAAATATTCAGGTTTTGTTTCTGGAATGCCTTTTGTCAAAAAAAAAAAGGTGACCCCTAACAGAAAGGAAAAATTGAAACAGGAAGAAATTAAGGATGTCTCACATACTTGTGGAGATGTATTTTAGGTTTGTTTTTATAGGTAAGCTTTTCAGACTCAAGTCAATTTTACATATGTCATACTGATTAAGTTAGTCTTCAGTAAGCATTAATGTTGTCTGCAAGATGATTTACAGCTCAAAGGATCTGTGACTTATCAGGGGAAAAAATAAAAGACCGTATCACTTTTCAATTTTTTTTTTTCTTTTTTAAAAAGTTAATTTCTTTAACAGATAAACTTTATTATAGGTCTTACCAACAGTGTTTACATTTGAAACCCAAGTCTACTTAAAGAAGGAAAAACTGATTCATTTAGTATCTCACAAACTTGAAAAGTGCTGAGCAATGAGTGTAGTACAGAGACCTGCCTGCGCTTATCTTAGGATGTAGTCAGAATGCACCTTTCCCTTCAGGGACAAAAATTAAGCAATGGTGGTGAAATGGCTGCTTTATTCAGATGATTCCACAGGTTGGGAGGAGAAAAAGGGAACAGGAAGAGGCTCACAAAATTTCCATACAAATAAAGAAAATACTTGCTCTTTTAAACAGAAGTGTTTCTGTGGCCCACAAAAGACCACAGGGAAAGAGGTTTTTTTAGGAAATACTATGCTTTTCCTACCTAAGCCTGGAAGAAACTGTAGGCCAGTGAACAAATAAGGATGCTTTTCAGTGGAGTAGCCCCAGATATCACAGGTTGATATAGTCTAAAATATGTAAGAAAGAGAGCTGACTCTGCCTTTGGGGAAGGTTATCCCAGAGAAGTGAGATGTTTTCTCATATATACACAGCCCTAGGGTACAGACAGATTTTTGGAGACAGCAAGAGTCTTTTGCAATGACATGAACTTTCTACTGTGGTGCTGAAACCAAAGAGCAGGTCTGCTAGTATATGGACAGATGGCCAGCATGAACAGCTCAAAAAACAGCAGTCTGGAAAATGATGTTTGCCTTAGGGTTTCCAGGTCATGTTCCCATTGTTTGGGGTAGGACTTGAGTGCCTTCTCCACTTCTCTTAACTAGAAGGCTGGGAATACATGTTGGTTAACCATCTATCGTACCATAGGTAAGTTCAAGAGGTAGTACAAACCTGTGGCTGCATGGTATATCTGCTTATATGGCAGAATACCTTTGGACAGTGATACTTGGAGAATTCACCAATGCACAGACATGCACACACTCTCATGCATGCACATCAGAGTATTGACAGAGAAGAGAATTAACTACTTGTGATGAATAAATGTATAGTAAAAGAATTTATATCAGTTCTATGTCCAATACTCTTCAACCTGCTGTGGGAGGAGCTCTTAGAATTTATATTTTGCAGTGAGATGTTAGCAGATAATAGTATATGTTGTTGGATATTAAAGTGTAGTATGACTTTTCTGTGCGTTAGCTTCTCCGCAAATCCTGCATGCATCCACGTATCCATGCTCCCATCTCACAGTGTCTCAGAATAAATATGATCTGGCTCACCTCTTCTTTGAGCTTTCTGTCATGGATAGGCTGCTACTGTTTACTCTGGTACTTTGAGACAGGTGTTGCAATATATTTCTGTGATTAATACAGAACATCTGATGCACCATAAATTCAGCTTTGCTGAGATACCTTTGTTTGGGAATGCAGGAATTTGTGATAATTGGACAAGAACTGATATTCATGTATTAAAACCACTGAGAGTTGGCAAAAGGCACATGGTCTGAGAAGCTGATGAAGGTGTTAACATTTGCCTGATCAAGCCAGAATCAATTGGCTTAGTGATATGCTGAGGCTGCAGTTACTGCTAGTTCACCCTTTTAAATAGGGAAGGTGTCTTGGTGAAGTGGGAACTTATTTGTTCAGCTTCCATTTAATTAGAACCACAGTATCCCCTACAATAGAATTCTAAACAGCAATATCTATTGACATTAGCATCCAGATTTGTAAAGTGTAGGGAAATCTCTACTAATTTTTTTTTATTTTATATATATTAAGATTCATATATATTTTTGTTTGTCTATTCCTTCAGGATCATGAACAGGACTGTAGGAATGGGTGAATGTATGTACAGGCACTATATTATGCATTTTACACATACTTTATGGTGACACACTTCTGACTAAGCACAGTTGAAGGAATGTGTTACAAGGACAGACAGATGAAGACCTAAAGAGAATTTTCCTGTAAATAATATTTTAACCTGTAGGTAATGGCTCCCCAGGCAGGTAGACCAAGCTTTAACGGGTTTATGTTTGGCTCTCATTGGTGAGGAAACTCTGTGTGACAAAAAAGATGTTGAATGGTTATAAACTGTCTGGGAATAATGCGAAAATTGTCTCAGGGACAGTATGGGACTCTGCAAAGAGCAATATAGCATTTCTATCCTTAGTGCAATTAAATAGAAAAATGACACATCTGCTTCATGAGCTGCTTGGAAATTACTCTGCTAAATTCTGCTAAAAAGGCATGCGTCTCTCAGTTCCCCTCCAACATAACTACACTGCACAGTTGTGTTTGCCCACTGTTGTAACTGAATATATAGATCTGCATATTTGTTAGGAAATTAGATACCACTGTGATGGGAGTGTTTAAAGACTAACAAATCAGACCAGTTTCAAACTTCAGAGCAACTTTTTACTGGATTGGATACACATTGCCAGTGTTCAGTTCTTAATAGCTGTCAATCATTATCACTACATCTACAAAACAATTGGTCTTCACAAACTTAACTGAAATTATCTGTCAGCATACAATAGCATGGAATATAGGACGTATAGTTAGAACTGATGGCTGTGGTTCTTCATTGCCAAGGTCAAGATGATCAGGCTTGAGAGAGTGTCGATAGGCGAAGCTAGAATTGAAATGAGCCGCCTCCTTTTTGTGCCTGGGGGGAGTTGGGGGTGGGGGGATCGCTGCTTAGTGACTAACAGGGCATTGGTCAGTGGGTGGTGAGCAATTGCATTGTGCATCACTTGTATATTCCAATCCTGTTATTATTACTATTGTCATTTTATTAGTGTTATCATTATCATTAATAGTTTCTTCTTTTCTGTTCTATTAAACTGTTCTTATCTCAACTCACGAGTTTTACTTTTTGTTTTTCCAGTTCTCTCCCCTATTCCACTGGGTGGGTGGCGGAGCAGCTGCGTGGTGCTTAGTTGCTGGCTGGGGTTAAACTATGACATCCCTTCACAAAGATGAGGTGACAGGACAAGAGGATATGGGCACAAGCTGCTTCAGGAGAAATTCTCTCTGAATGTAAGAAAAATCTTCTCTGTGGGAAGAGTTAAACAATGGTTGCACAGAAAGTTGGTGGTATCCTTCTTGTTGGAAATGTTTAACACTTAGCTTGACAGGTCCTTGGATAAACTAATCTAAGACCCTGTTTCAACAGAAGGTTGGACCAGATGGTCTCCAGAGGTCCCTTCCAAGCTAGACTTTTCTGTGATGGTAGGTTTCTGTAGTCTTTCCTGCTTCTTCTGCAGGGTTGTTCTAATTCCACTGTACATCCTTTCTGCTTATTCTGCAGAATTATGTTAGTTTTCCAAGCCATCTTTCCTGCCTGCAGATTTTATGTCTTACATGTGTTTTCCTTCACCCCATTTGTGCAACTGTACTGCAAGTCTCTGTTGGCCTCTTTGCTGTTACAGCTCAGCTGTGTTACAAAATGCTATCGTTGGCGTTAAAATGTTATAAAATACTTACACACTGTGACCAGTTATTCAATTTTGTGCACTTCTTTCTGGGTTCAAGATAATTGTATCTTGCTTAGTCTGTATCTGTTTTGTGCACGCAACAGGCCTGCTTTGGCCATACCACATAACATGCCTGTAATCATTATAGGACAAAGGGATTTAAGGGAGAGAGAATTAATTCTCCCAGACTAAGATGTTCTGAAATGCTGCAGCAAATGGTAAGATGGGAAACAATTTTTTTGCGGGTTGACAACCCAAAAGGTGTACAAATTGCAAGGTAAGGGCAAAATCAGTTTGTGTTGAAATAACACAATTGTTACCTGAATTTTCCAAGGACTAGCAGATGTACTTTTTTATTAGGAAGTGAATGTATTTTTTGCCCATGTTATTAGGGTAACCACTAGCAACAAAATTCATTGGACTGTTAGGTAAGAGACTAGCAACCTGGGAGTGCCTTGTGATGACTGGTGAGCAGGTGGACAAAGGCAACTCATGACAATCTCTTGGCCAGATAGAAACAAAAATGAACCATGACCTGCACTGTATGAGTTATTGCCAGATAGCTCTCAGATGAATTAATACACTGAAACCTAATTAAACCACAATCCTTTTATCTTGTCTTTCTCTCTGCATGTCTAGGACAAGTAGAAGTCTTCATAAATCTGAAATATTATAGATCAATTAATATGCACACAAGCTGCATATTCTGTAATGGGAATAGAATTAATCTAACATAAATTCCCTTTTGGAGACTCAGAGTAACATTAAAATATTTGTCCCAACTCTGGTCCTACTTGTGCTGATTTCTCAGAAATGTAATTTTATTGATTTCAGTGGTGTAAATTGAGGAAAGTTTTTGCTTGTTGTCCCCAACATTTAAAGTATATGGACTTCATTGTTATTCTCCATTAGTTAATGGAAATTTAATGTGCAAAGCTGGGGTAAGTAGAATGAGTGATTCATTTTACACAGAATTCTTTTATTCTATTAAGCTTATTATAGACCACATAGTTTAATATCATATTGATCTCAATGGTTTTGTCTCATTAGCTGCTTGGCCACTGTATTAAGCCTGGACACTCACAGTTTGTGAAAAAAAATATTTTCATTTTACACAATTCTGTAAATCCAGACATGCAAAGGCAAAGACTATGAAGAATGCCTCTAAGACCTGTATTCTGAATGCATTTCCAATTATTTTATAATGCTTATTATGATACTAGCAGTTTTATTACAGAACATGTTAAATTCTTATCCCTCCAAATTGTAAGACTGAACAAAGAGTGGTATGGGTCAGATCCACGATCTGCCAAACCAACTACCTTGTCTCTGACAGATGCTGTCTGCAGCAGATGCTTAGTTAAGAGTAAGAGAACAGCAGCACAGAGTACGAATACACAGATGCTGTCCCAGCTTCCATTATTTATAGCTCATTGAATTTCTGATTTCCAAATGGTGCCTTTTATTTCTAGGCTAAGCAGTTTGCTTTTATTCTCATGAATTTGAATCATGGAGCTAATAACTTTTAGAACCCTTGTTAATTTTTAGTGTCCACAATGTCTCCCAGAAATTGTGTCCTCTGAAGAGCAACCTACTTTTTGTTTATTTTGAAACTTTGACCAATTTCATCTGACATTCCCTCATTCTTGTACTAGGAGTGTATGCCAGTTAATGTGATTTTTGCCACTATTAACAGAAGCCCTCCAGCCCCACAGTGCTGTGGGGGAGCAGGGTCTGGGCCCTGTGGGGCTGCCCTTGTTCTGGTCCTGGTCCAGGTGGCACAGGCTGACCTGGCTGCTGGGGGGTGAGTTGCTCTCACCTCCCCAGGATGCATTAGGGCTATGAGATACTGTTGGTGGTGTGGGCCATGCTGAGGAAAGGTATACAGATAAACTTAAATGAGCCCAAAATTGAGGAGGAAAGGACCCCCTCCATGAGCATCAGAGTCCTCTTACTGAAGCGCTAAGGATGCTGAAAGCTTCTAATCCTCCTCCTGAGGGAGAGTGAAACTGTCCACCTGAACACCCAGAGAGATGCCCAAAGCGTGAGCTTAACACCAGGGAAGAGGGGCAGCAGTAGGACAGTGAGGAGTTTTTGCCATCACAGTTTTTACTGTTTTATTAGCAAGGCTTTTCTGTATTAATTAACTATTTTGGTCTATTAGACTTAAAATTTTATTTGGATTAATAATACATTCTTAGGCTCAACTCTATGTTCTGCTCCCTTTTGCCTGTAGCAAGATAGAAGATATTGCACATGATTTGATGATGACTCTGACTTTGTGCAAGGCACTTTGGACCAGTTTTCTCTTCTGTAAGTTTGGAAAACTTTAATAGCATGTTTCATAAGGACCAGAGACTTATGTGGTGTTTTAAAAATACATTAATGAAAGCTTCTGTTTCTAATTCACTTGCAATATTGAAAAACTCATCTCTAAATCAAGGGACTTTTCAAGCACTTCAAAATCTTCATCTGACATTCAGTGCTGTTTAATGGATTTTAATGGATTTAAAAATTTCTCCTCTTAAGTGACCTATGAAATAATTTTCACAAATACGCAGAATAATGTCAAAGACCTAAGTGAGAATTTCCTATAACTTCATTAAAAAAATAAAAAATCCCCAGATGCCCAACCAAAAAAAACAAACCACCATGGTTTATTACTTATGAAAACAAATGTTCTGCTGAAATATAATGCCAAGTTTGTTTTTTTTTTTCTCCTAAGTAGTTCAGCACAAATACAGAAATATGCTATATCCTGTTGCTACTACCTTAGATTATATGCTTGTGCATTGTATTGAATATGTTTTATTTTTATCTGATGGGATTGTGGAAAATCTTTGTACCTTCAGATTAAGATTCTGAAAGACTTGTATTATTCATTTCACAGTGCAAGAGAGAAATTATTTCCTTGACTTTCACTTTTGTCTTACTTTTCTAAGAATAATTATTTTCTTCAGATGTTTGTGTGATTGTTACGGAGGACCACCGCTACATATAATGATACAACCAATCTAGATGAGGAGAGTATCCTGCATGGTAAAGGTCTGAGTAACATTAAATATTCCTGCACTGTTTTTCAAAAATATAGTGGAAAAATTGAGTAGGAGCAAGGTCTTTTCATGTCATCATATCAGGAACTAAGACTGTGCTGTGTAGACTTCAGGAGCTGTAATAAGAAGTCATTTGTCTGTCATTGTCTATCTTTTCCTCTCATATCAACAAACGGATAAAAATTTTTAGTCTGTGAGTGCACTCTCCCCTGCCAGTCACTAAAGCAGTAAAATGGAAACATCACAGGTATGGCAAAACTGTACATGTCCAGGATCCTTTTTGTTTTCTCTTGTTGCAAACTTACTATTCAGCATGTTACTGAAATAGATTGAAATATAATTACTTAAAGCATTCTCTCCAAAGTGGATAATAGACTGCTTTTTGTTTGTTTTTAATCTTCAGCTTTGCTTTTGCTTTCAGTGGAGATGTGCCCTATTTTATTATGAGTACAGTATGGAATAATTTTTTATCAATTTTACATTGATAATTCCTACAGGAAAAGGAATTACCAGAATAATGATCTGTATAAACCAGAGAACCATACCAACATATTTTTAGCTCTGTTACAGATCAAGTTGATATGGTTCAGCCAGCACCACTTCTTCAACAAATTTCAAAAAGACCACATTTTATAATGGGAAGGGTCATCTGACATTATGGGGCAGCTGGTGAAAGGATTTAATCTCCCATTTTTGTTGCCGTGTAAGAGCTTACAGATCATTTGCATTTCTAGCATGTCAGTTTAATTTCTGTCTAAATACCCTAGCACTGTCATATGCAGATAAGAATGTGGAAAGAGGCTACAGTGCTGTGCTTCCCCGGCAATAAAAATGTCCTCGGTGCAGCTGAAGTTATGGGAGTAATGAGAGAAACATTCTCCATTCCCCTTCTACTAACTCTGCACGTAACATAGAGATACAGCAGCACCTATACATACACACATACACAGGGCTGTAAAACCATGGGAAGGATATCATCACCACTGCAGCAACAGATGGTTTACTGTGGAGGTGCAAACCTGAAAGATGTGGGCAACTCCCTCCTTTCTGGATCTGCTGAGCTGTGTAGCTATTTAGCTAGTGCTGGTGTCAGGTGGATACAGAATTTGCCGTTCCAAACAGGTCCATGCTCCAATCAGCAGAGCAGCGTACAACAGTCATGACGCTGAAGCATGAGTGTGCACTGTGTGTGCTGATTCATGTTGCAAAGTAAACAAAAGAAGACAGGGGAAGAGTCTGCTATTTGTTGCTGTCCTGAAGTCCTTAGCAGCTGCAAATGATCTGTATGCTGAATAGATCCCTAACAGAAGAAATAATATTTTAGTTAAGCCTGTATTCTGAATGAATAATGAGAAAATAATCTACTCTTTTGCTTGCTGCCAATTTTCGATATATACTTCAAAAAATGACTGTTCCAGTTCAGTTCCAATTTGAGGAAAAATTATGTCAGTTCAGTTTAGAAGCAATAATTGTTCCCATTTTTTGTTTAATAAAATCTTCTATTACAATGAAATTTAAAGGGAAAGATTCAGAAATCTGAATTTCCATTTAAAATAAATTGTAATTCAATCACTGCAACTCAGAGATTCTGATGACCTATTTTCTCTCTGTGAATTACTTTAATCTGAATTTGTTGTCAAGCCTACTCTTTATTCCACCTTCAAAGAAGCATTATCAAAACCGATAAAAGGACTATTCCAAGCCAGAGGGCATTTCACCCTTTCTTGCTGCTTGGTTTTATACTGGCTTTTTACCTAGTAACTTTGTTTTGGAATTTAACATTGCTTGTGCTGGGTTTTCCCTTATTTGAAAACTCACTGTGACAAGTTTACTCGTACAGACCATTCACAAGCAATATTGGAATCATGGTGGCTAAACTAGCTTTCCACAATGGAAAAAGCAGTTGAATATAATTTTTTAAAAGAAATTCAGATTCCTTCCACTGTTTTAGGAACAGCTTTGCCATCCCTAACAACAAGTATCCTGGGGTGTAAAGTAGATTTTAGTTGTCCATCAGCCCTAGCTCCCATTCCCAGACAGTGATACTGGGAAAGCTGCTTTTCCCTGGGCTCAGCTGGGAGCTAAGCAATCCTGAGCGGCACAGTCTCATAGCTCCTGCTTATCTCAGAGTTCAGAAGGAGCTCAGGTGCGTAACTCAGCCTTTCACAGAGGCAAGTGTGGCTAGGAAGAAAAAGACTGCATAGTTAAGGTAGTTCATTACTGCTCCAAAGATCTGGAGTTCTGTCTACACTGTCAAAGAGTCTGTGTGACATTCAATAACACAAAGACAATTATTGTGTATTTTTCATTTACTGGCTGCTGAGTTTGGAGGAATTGATAACTGCAACAGAAATTAATGCATTTTAAATACATGAAGCTACAAAATGCAAAGCAACCTGGAAAGTTAGATTCTGTATCTCTTATATTGGCTATGTGAATTATAGTAAATTCTTTTGATTTTATATTCTCTGTCCCTTGTCTGTATAATCACCCTAATACATCACTCACAATTAACAATGGTGTTACAAATTTAAATTTATCAAATGCACTTCTATTATATTGATGATCCTCGTAGAAAAGTTCATGAAAAAGCTAATAATTCTGTGTTCAGAGCAGGGCTTGAATACTGTGCAGTAACTGATCCTGTACATAAAAATGGAGCTGAATGTGACTAGCTGTTCATTAACCAAGCACAGCTCTTCCTCTGCAGGAATGATGTATGATAATATGGAATAAAATACTATGTAATTACATATCTAAAGAATTATCATAACGATACACACAGTGGGATTAAATTACTGCTTTGCAGACAATCCATATTCTAGCATTCCCTAACTTGTGAATGTTTTTGACTTCGTGATGACTTGATATTGTGCAGTAAAATCTTGGTGGGAGGGAGTACCTAGATAGTATGGTAAACCACGTATATTAAACTAACTCCTTTATATATTTACTTCTTCTGAAGAAAGGCCAGTGAATATTTACATTATCAAGACTTTATTAGAAGTTCCCAATTGCCAGCATGACATTTTTTCTTCAGAGAAAAGGAGGAGAGGAGGGAAAGTCATTAAAATTAAAGCTAGGGAAACAAGCACAAAGTTGAAGTAGCCATTTTACACTTTGCTGCTGCCGATGACATTGTTCCCCTTTTTACTTTGTTAATGTTAAGCTTCTTTAGCCTTCTTGTAGTCTTAAACTAACATTGTTTTTCAAAAAGTAAACTTCTATTGAAAGATTTTTTAGGAAAAATAGTTTTTAGGAAAAATACAGGAGAAATGTTTTGCATGCCACACATCTTTAAAACAATATGCATTCTGAAAGCAAATAGTCTTGAGACCTGTTCTTCAGAACAGGCCTTCTTTCAATTACTTAGGTTTACTTTATTTCTGAAAACCATATTGCCTTGTGTTTAGTAGAAGAATGAGGAGAAAGTTTAAGGTAAAAGCTGAAAAGTCCCATTGAGTATGGCAGCCGTTCCCCTGCAAGTTTGTGATGCAGCCTGCTGTCACTGGACAATAAAGGTAATAATACCTGTGTTCTTCTGGATGCTGGTGTCTTAATGACTTAAAATGCATTTGAATGATCCTGCTACTACGGTAAGAAAGCAAGTATGTCTGACAGGGGAAGCATCAGAACTATCCATCCTCAGGCTATTTGGAAGGATAAATGGTTTCTAACTCTGCCAGGACTTCTGGATTGGTCTGAGGAAGAAGGGTTGTATCTGTGCTTTGGTTTCAGGAGAGGAGGGGTCCTTGTCCCTGGTGCAGCACTTTGAGGCCAGATCTTTACACAGTTAAGACAGGACCATGTCTATGGTACAGTTAGAAGCATGTCTGCTTGGAGCAGAGCCACTTGGAGCACCCTTGCTCCACAGTAGGCAACTATTTTGTTCACTAACGTTTCTGCAGAAATCTAAAGCTGATCTCTGCTCTACTGCTGAGAGCTGCTCCTTCCCTCTCTTTTTCTGAACAGCAAAGAAAGAGGAGAGGCATTATTATTGATCTTATTTCTGGATAAGGTGGGAAGTATATGTAGGGGACAACCAAAAGAACAGGTAGGATTTACACACATTTTCAGAGAGACAGGGAAACAACTTGTCTAGTTTGGAAACAGGTCAGTGTGTGTGGGCCCGATTGTCTTGTTTCTTCTCCTTTTCTTAGGGCAAAGGTGAGAGGATGGGGAAGAGAGCAATATGTTCAGCCTGTTCCTTCTTGCACATTGTTCTCCTAAACCAATCAACCAAACCAATCAACCAACCACAAATCTCCCAGCTCTAGCCTCAGGGACTCACTTCAACAGAAAAAGGTAGTGGTGGCAAAACTGGTAAATAAATTTCTCTAATTCCTTCTCTCTTGCCTAGAAGAATTTGCCTGAAAGTGCACACAACAGAAGGAGGAGGGAATTGACACTCACAGAAAATTTAGCTGCTGAGACACTTATGAGGCTTGACAGTAAGAAAGCTTTGTTCTGAAGAAACAAACAGAACCAGTCAGGAAGGACAAGAGCTTAGCCAGATGGATGAACTGTGTGTAAATTCTAGCACTCTGGGCCATCCCAGCTGTGCAAGCTGAGGAACAAGTTTGTACCGGTTCCTGCCACACTGTGCTGTTTCAGATCGTGACTTGGTAAGCCTCCTCTTAGTATGGGGGAGAAATGTTTCATTTTAGCTGCTTTTCTTGAGTCTTCAACATTGCATTTTAGGAGTCTTTAACATTCTGCTTATGTTCATCATATAGGTCTTACAAAACTGTGGAGTGAGCAACGGTAGTTGTCTCTTTATCGTATTCCCCAAGTTTTCTTCCATATAGTTGTTTTTCTCATTTGGATATTTTATCAAAATCTAGATTGGAAGGAAAGAGATGTCAGGAGAGATGAGAATATAAAAAGTCACAGTCCAAAGGAAAGTAAGTGGTGTAGGAAGAGAGGGAAAAGGCACCAGATATTTTCATTTGAGAGGAAAAAAAGAACAAAGAAGGTTATAATTTATGACCCAGTGGGAATCAAGAAAAGGTGATAAAAAGACTGTTTTGATGTCATCCAAAGCCCTCTTTTTCAAATTTTTTATTTAAGTGACAGGTTTTTGTATTACTTGGGGGAAATTGTGGTCTTCATAGCAATATGGGTATCTCTGTTTACCTCACCGTTTATTTTCATCTGTTTTGTACAAAGCAAAATGTTTGAATTGATGATTTTTTTCTATTTCTACAGTGACAATATGTCACTTCAAAAGTATTACTCAAAGGTTCCTGTTTATCTTCCCTGACTTCAGAATAAAATCTTTGCTCTAAATCATACATTTTCTATGGGTGGTATATTAGCTGCACATTGAAAAATATATTTCTATTGGCTACACTGGTGAGGAATTACAGAGTTGATCACAAAATAGTTGAGGGGATGAAGCTGATTCCCATCATGTGTTCAAGCTTTATTGTTCCTAGACTATGAGTGACAATAACTCATGATTCTCAAATATGCTTGAGGGAAGAAAAACTAAGAAAATCGGTCTTTCTGCCCTTTGGTAAATACTATCTAGAACATAAAATAAACCATGAACACTATTAACACTATGAGTGTTCTGAAAATGCTTGCTTATTTTTCATAAGCATACAACTTGAGTCACCCTCAGCTCTAAAACCTATTGAAACGGTGGTTCTATCCTACAGAGAAAATGGACAGATGCATGAAGAAGCAGAAGTGGGGGGATACTGTCTAAAAACTAGAGAGTGGAAAAATTTTCCCGATACTGTCAAAGAATTAAGACTGATCCTGTCTATGTGTGGGTGCATGTGTGCATTTGTATAGAGAGTTTTTATGTAAAACGATGAAATGTCAATCCATAAAAATTTCTCACAAATACTTCTTAAGTCAGTCTGGAATGCAGTATTTCTTCTCTTGGTACAGAACAGTGTTTTTACAATAGATGTAAAAAATGGTAAACAAATCAAGCAAGTCTTGTTCCTTTCTTTCATGCATCTCTTGATTTAGCACCATGTAATACAGTCATACATTCCTAGTTGAAGTCATTTGGCAAGTGCAACAGCCATGCAATAGGTGTCCACCAGAAAAACTACTACGAAGAATGAACACCGAGCACAAAATTGGCTGTCCTTACGTTGGTTTCTCAGAGGAGCCAGGGGATAATCTACTAGCATGGACTGTAGATGGCCATTTTGGGATGGAGCCTAGGAATTACAGGGGAATGGTAGGCTTTTATTCATGCTGATATATCAGCTTTTGATTCGTAACTACCCACACCAGCTCATAAAGATTGAAAGGAATTAATTAAGAGAAGAAAGAAAGGGAGCTTTGAACACTCGCATGCTCTTTTTTGCCTGCTTTGGAGACAGTCTTGTACAAGTTGAGAGTTGATTCTATTTTCAGTGTCTTTTAAAAGAAGTGCTTTGATTCCAACTGAGCATTTTTCATAATGTCATTCTAAACAAAGTTAGTATTCAGATGACTCTCTCATGCACGAACAAAGTAGTTGAAATGGCTTGTAAATATATTAGCAGGGCAAATATGTATTAACTTGCTGCCTTAGGTTATAAGCCCTCTTTTAAAGGAAGATAATATTTGTGTAGAGTGAATAGCTTTATTGAATTATAACTTATAATGCAGCATTACAGGCTGTCAATAAATGACATCATGTTTCTGTAATGGTTGTATTTGAGGAGAGTCACCATAATCACAGAAATGCAGTTACTTAAAGTAGAAGATCTGGAAACTTTATCTAATCTGTTGTTGTTTTTTTTTTTTTTTTCCCCCAGAGTAAAGCCTGGAAACAGAACTCCTTTTTACAAATACCATTTTGTGCTAGTAACTTGACTTACAGTAAAGCCAGATGCAAAATCTAAGAAGTATATTACACTTTCAGATATTAATCACCTACCACTTTCTATTTTCTTGTACACTAGAAAGATGAACACAAACAGAGGCTCTTTGTCCATCATTTGTTACCAAAGAACAAGTAGAAGTTAGCATTTCCTTTTAGTCCAGACTTTTAAGACTAACAGTCTTGGTCTTGATTGCTAGCTTCCAATACTAACTTCATAAATTTCAACTTTTGCACCCCAATGATTACAAGATAGAAATAAAAAGACTAGAATTTGCACAAATTATTTTGGCCAAAAGTCATGGTGTTTTAAAAGTATAAACTTACAATTATGTTTCTTCAGTGTGTGGATCTTTTCAGAAAACTCAGGTCTACAGTGGAGAGCAGAATTAACCAGTCTTCCTGGGATGCAGTAATAAAGTTGATGAGCTCATTCTAACTATTCCATATCACCTTCACTGATTTAAAAGGGAAAAAGAAAAACAAACATTCCTGATGTATTTTGAGATCTGTTGAGAGATGTTACCATTTGATTTCACAGGTTTACAGAACATATATATTAGTTAAACAGGCCAACAGTCTGACTTTTCCACATATGGCACTTTTGACAGTACTGCAATGCTGTAGGGTTGGCAGATGGAGCAATTATATATTTTCTAGCTAGGAAGTAACCTTTAAAGTAAAACTCTAATGTAACATAGAATATGCTATGATTTAAGAAATTTCTACTTGAGTTCTCACTAGGTAATAACTTTCAGTATTTTATGTATTGGACTATTGAAATTAGTTTCCTCTAATTAATATATCTATACAGCAGTCCTCTGACATTCAAATCCTACATATGGGAATATATCTGAGTTGAGTTGTTTGATGAACAACAAATTAAGTGGGTTTTTTAATTAATGCATTATATGGCTTCATTTTGCCATTGAGGAATCAGAAATAATATTAAAGAAATGTCAGCAAAACCATTTTAGAAAATCCCATTTTTTAAAGATATTTCCTAAAAATTAACTTGAAAGGGGTTTTTTGTATTCTCTTTTTATCATTTTCATTTTTTTTAAGGACATTTTCATAAACAGTAAAAACTTATATAATTTAAATAAGATATTCAGAACATATTCAAGCTATATTGAAATACCCACTCTGTAGATGGACCTATGTTTTCATATTCTAGCTTGTGACTTCCAGAATTCTTTCATCAAGATTTTTGTTTACTGAAACGATGTTCACAATACACTGGAGCTTTGCCCTTCATTGAATGTACCTCAGCCTTCAACTTAATAGCTTGTGCTTCTCTCTTTAATGACAAAGAACAAAGTCCAACCTGACAAAAACAAAGACTGCTACTGTGAATATATTAATGTAAATTGATTTTTATGTAGCATTTTACATTTTCATTTAACTTGTAGTTATCAGGAGATTACAGATAAAGTATTCTGCAAATTTATACTCAAGATATGCCTCATGCCTTATTTGATCATGACATACAGGTATCTGTAGCTAACCTTGAATATATGCTACTATTCAAAATTTAGCTTATGCATAAATAAACTGTCCTTGGACAACATACTTGACTCAAAAAATAGGAAGATACAAGTTATTTACTGACTCAGGCATTCATATTATTTTCCTCACCATTGTGTAAGGTAGACCTTTGGTAGCAAGAAACTAGTAGCATGGTTTCTTGAAACTCATGGTTAGCTTAACATATCTATTGACAATCAGTACAGCTATTAATCTGCATGAAAACAGCAATAAGGTTAATAAGAGCTTAGTATTATATACTGTACATAATAAATCTTTTTCATTTCAAATTTAGTGATAAAATCACTGATAAAATGAAGGGAAGGGGGAAAAATAAGGGAGAAAGGTTAATGAGACATGAAGATAATCCTAAAAAATGAGCTTCAGCATCTGTGAAAGCTAAGTAGAATTTAGAAATGTGCTGGTAAAAACGCAGAATCCTTTCCACAGTGTATTGGGAAGAAACCAGGCAGTTTCTCACCTTTAATGACAACCCATAGCTTCTGATCACCTTTATTCTGTGCTGGTAGTTGCATAATTTTATTCTCAGATTTAATCTGAAGACACTCAGTGATACATCACAGAAATTATTATTCTTTAATATGCTTTTTAAATTCTTACTCTTAAACTATGTGAATTAGAGGTGCTGGCAAATATTGAAAGAGAATGTAGATAATGTCAGTGATGATATCTTCTTCCAGTATCCTTATTCTCTCTCCCTATTTGCTCTTCTTGGCTATGTGAATCGACACAGGAGAGATGGTGGCCTTTTCTTCTCTGAGGATGGCTGTCAGCTTTATATCCTGCCCTTAGTTTTGAAGACAGTGGGTGGTGCCATCTGGGTTTCTTCATGTAGAGAACAAATCACTGTTAGTAATAAGAATGAGGTTGATCTCTCTGCAGGGGCTAGAAGCGTAAGGGTCTCTAACAGTCTATTCTGGGACCTGAGGAATAAGTGTTGAAAAGTTTGTGGTCTGTTTTCCAAAACACTCAGTTCCCACCCTGCTTTTTCTTATTACTCTCACATCTCTTGTTTAAGCATCAGACAGTACGACTCAATGCCTCTTTGCTAGGAGTTTCTTCAGGGTTTCTTCTTGTCTTCTTCTCTCATCTCCTATGGTTTTTTTCATAGTTTCCCCCCAATATTTTTTCTTCTCCTTTTTTATCTCTCCATTTCCCCCTTTTCTACCACAATATGACTAGAATATCAGAAACTAGGAAATTCCTGCTTTGGGGCATATAAACAGACTAGTCATGATTATTTTTATTATTGACTTCCCCTAAACTATTTCATAGAATCACAGAATTGTTTAGGTTGAAAAGGACCTCTTGAAATCATCTAGTCCAACATTTTCCTGCGGGAGCAGGGTCAGCTACAGCAGATTGTCAAGGAGTGCATTCAGTTGGGTTTTGGATATCTCCAAGGATGGAGACTCCACAACCTCTCTGGGCAACCTGTGCCAGTGTTTGACCACACTCACAGTAAAACAGTTGGGTTTAGTGTTCAGATGGCATTTCATGTTCTTCAGTTCATCCCTGTTGCTTCTTGTCCTGTCACTGGGCAGTGAGAGGCAGAGAGAATAGACTCTTCTGAAGAGAGTCTGGCTCCCTTGTCTTCATCCCTTCCCATCAGGTGTTTATAGACATCAGTAGGATCCTCAATAGCCCTGTCTTTTCCAGCCTTAACAGTCCCAGTTTTCTGCATCCCTCACTGTGCAAAGATAGAAAAAGTTGCAATAGCTGGAATCCTCTGAGCTGGATACATTCAAATGAAGTTAAAGCACACGCTTATAACAGTGACAATAATTAACCAACTGGAACAATTTACAGTGTTGAATAATGTGTTTTAAATCAATTAATTTGTTCTGGAAAAGGACTTGGCTACTCCTAAGATACATGGGACAATTAATATCTTAATTTTAGCATGTGCAACTTCTAACGCCTTGCTGGAGTCAAATTTTCTACAGCTGTTGAAACCTGGCTTTCCAAAAATTGGCCACTTGCGCTTTCTAATTGTGAGCATGAAAAAATACATAGCAAAAATTATGCCAAAAAATTTGTACTCTGAGCCCAAGCAACATAAGTTTTACATTAATTTTATTTCTTCTCTTCCCATTCACTGCTGCATTCTCCTTTTCTTCTTCTCCCATGTTTTTTTCCTATACTAGTTTACCCATGCCCCAGAGATATATTTACTTGATATTTATAAGACTCTAATGAAAAATTTATTTCATGATTCTTTTAAAAAAAATATTTAATAAGACATTTAACAGTAATGAACTTTGACATCACCTTGATGTCTCTATGACATCAGACACAGCACATCTACTTCCACATTGTGTGTCCAAAAATGTGTCTGGCCAGTACACCACAAAGACTTCCTTGACTAACAGAACTGTACTTGAAGAAGATCCCATAGACTGCAAGGGGCTGCAAGGATGGCCAGTGAATTGGGGAGAACACTCCCTGTCCAGCCACAGCAGATACTGTGAACCCTTGATAAATTAAGTAGTAAAATGATCCTATGGAGTAGGGATTCCAACAGATGCTTTTCTGCTCTTTTCAGAACAACTAATTAGTAAAGTGAAAACTAAATAAGTCTGTAGGAAGATTGGTTTATGGGTGGGTTAAGTACTTTACAGCTGGAAGCTGTACATGCTTGTTGGGGTTTGCAGTTCCTATTAAGCACTACAAATAGTTCCCCATGATCTTGTTACTTTTAAATTACATTGTTCATTGTTAAGAAATATTCTTGTTTGGATGACTGTTTATTTCAAAGAGAGATGGAAGAAAGTATACATATTTAAATCCAGAACTTTCGCTTTTCTTTGAGTCATTGCTCACTGAATAAATATTCTCTGCAATACTTTAATAACATTTTAGTTATTCTACTATGTATTTCCATGGGAGTGATAGAATTGCATCAGATTAGCTCACACAGCTCCTGTGTTATCAAAGTTTCTGCAAGATACTTAACTTTTTAACTGCATCACTTCAGAAAATGGCAGAGTATCATACAAATGGCATCTCTTAGGAAACCTTAATTACAGAGTTGTTGAATTAAATTCAGACATATTAAGTATCACATACATTTTCTTATGCTGATAGACTTAAAAAATAAAACAAAAAAACAACAGAATGGAGGAAGAAGGCAACAGTAAGGAAGAGCTTATTTTCTACTCTTTCATTTTTTAGTTGCTTCCGTATTACAAGCAAGCTTAAAGAAGCAGAAAATGTTCTTTTCAAGGTATCATATAAATAGAGAACTCATCTGTTAAGTCAGAAAAGCCCTTATTAATATGGCGGCTCTATAGCCTGGATGCATACATATGTCATATCATATGACAGGGCATTGTTTGCTGTATAGCCTTCTGGGTTCAGACATATGTCATTTCATATAACCAAATACATAGGGCTAGTTCAAACAATGCCTTCTGACAATAGGTATGTATTTAGGGAGATAGCTATTAACATAGTCCACAAATACTGTTGTATTTGTGTCTGCTGTCTGCAAGGAGAGAATGTTTTGCCAGTAATATTTGTATAGCTCCTTTGAAATATGTCATCTTTTTACCTCTGGTTGTTGAGATATGTTGTTAGGGTGTTTTAGGATATGTTATGCCTTTAGAGAAGTAGTGACCTGCCAGCTTGGAGCGCTGGGTGGTGGGGAGTGGGTGGTAGAGCGGAAGAGGTACTAGAAGTGTTTTTATTATTTCCCATTTCAGTTCAATGAGAAAAACCCAAACATTTTTCCCTTAACCCTCGGGCAGTACTGAGGTTTAATTCTTGCTTATGTTCTATTGGATACATGTATCTGTCTTGAATTATGTTGATATTACAGCCAGGATAAGCTGATGCAATGTTTTTTTTTTTTTTTTCCTGAAACTTCACATTCACACGGAGTGGCACACTGTTAACTGTGTTGATAACTGTTCTTTACTGTCAGTTTATTTTTTGTTCTTTTGTTGTTTGTTTGGGTTATTTCTCCACATACTACTACTGGTTTATGAAATGGAGAAAGGGAATTTATGGGTTTCTCTCATTGTATCGAACAAGAAAAAAATCTATTATTTGGTTTGGGGCTCTTTTGCATAAGATGAAGGGATTTTGTTTCTTATCTATTTCAAATTTTTGGAACACAAGCTTTAGCCCCTTAGTTCTTTACCTGGAGAGTAAA
The DNA here is from genome assembly GCF_964188355.1 of Buteo buteo. Classification (NCBI taxonomy): domain Eukaryota; kingdom Metazoa; phylum Chordata; class Aves; order Accipitriformes; family Accipitridae; genus Buteo; species Buteo buteo. The sequence goes on along the minus strand of NC_134190.1, from coordinate 20,286,652 downwards.
AAAAAAAGGTTTATTTTCCTAGCTTTATGGAAAGCTCTTGTGAACTGCCATACAGATATGTGTAAATTGCTTCTTCTGCGCCAAAACTTTGGTAGAGTACAGCTATGATAAATAAGACGTATTTAAAGGTTTAATTAAACTGAAGTAGTAACATGTATTTTAATATATTTGCTTTTCTTCCAGGTAGTATTTAAGATTACTATTAGCAAAAGGGCTTTACATACAAATTTAATTTCTCTTACTTTATTCCCCTTTTGCAGTCAGTACCATTTTATCTACAGGTAAATGCACCATTTTCCTTATTAACTTAGTCATTTAATCAGTTTCTCTTATTCATTTTTAAAAAACAGTGGCAGAGAAGAAACATTCTGAACATCATTAGAATATGAAAAACAGGGACAAATCTGTGGTACAAACATGTTGTTACTCCTAACCTGAGAGAGTGACAGCGCTATTTGAGCTAGTGTGCCTAAAACTGAAACTAAGAAGCAACATAAAATAAACAGTGTGGTGAATAAGATAGTAATATATGAGGAATTACATTACAGGTCTGTACGAAATAGAAAAATATAATTTGAATAAACACTATTCCATTCTCCATTCTAAGTTAGACATGAAACATTATTTTTTGTATCATTAGCCTAAAAATGCCAAACTTAATGAAAATTCACTATTCTTTGATACTAATATTCATTTGCTATTTATGAACCTTTACTGGTATTTGAACAACTGACAAGAATGTTGCTGTATAGGAAGACAAAAGGTTAAATGTGTTCTTACTTGAATTTATTTATACAGACAAAGATAGTTAAAAATAAAGGCTTTTTTTGAGTTCCAACAGGTTTTAACATTTTTACTTGACTTGTATCCTAATGAAGCAACTATTTAGGTGTACAGATATTGATACTTAAATAGTAAGATCTTATTGAATTAATATGTAGGAATAATATAATACTGAAAAACAAACAAAACTTTCCATGTATATTGAGAAAACGGTAATGACTACTCATAAATTAATAATTTAAAAAATCCTTTTTTGTGATGAAATGAAATTATTAAACCCAATACAATATTAAACATGATATTTTTAGATTTAAGATTTCGTGCTCACAGAGGGTTATAATTACAGGAGCTCTCCCATTTATGGGAGTTTATGAAGCTCAGTACACACATTTTTTTCTATAAGTGCAATGCTCAGATTTTAATTAGTTACTTTAGCTAGTTAATCCAATTATGGTTTACAGCTTTCTCAGTAAAAAAATTAGGTATACTTGTACTGGAAAGAACTGTCATTCTTTATATAAATCAGGATTGTAATTTTCCTGTTGACATCACTTCACTGGAATGCCTTTATCCTCATGGAGCTGAATGTCTTCATTCACAATTACAACTTGACAAGATAGCAAAGAAAAAATCTTCCCTGTTTATCAATTACAAATTATCTAAATTGCCCTCACTCTTGCTCTCCTTTTGGTAACTTGGTTATTTGTTTTTTTCCTTTTGAAAAATGTTATTTCTTTATTGAACATGACTTCTCTTCATGCAGGGAATCACTTCTTCAAGCCATTTAAAAATACAGCCTCAAAACACAAATACTAAAAGGATTTTTTCTTACGAATACACTGTCAAAAGGATGAATGTGGTAACTGATCATTTTGCATGGTTTTGATATCTGGTACCAGTTTTGGGGAAATGAAGGGGAAATGGGAATATATTCTGAGTGACAATAGACAAACTTTATTGTAACTGGTATAAAGTGTGGGTTTATTCTGTTCTACAAAGGTTCAGATCATGTAACAGGGACCTCACCTTACAAGATGTTTTTTAGAGGAAGACAGTGTAAGATACACATTAGTAAGAAAGATGGGGAAGGACAACAGAATACAGCGATAATTGCGCATGTAGATGGACTTTCAATGTTTTGACATACAAATTTGCATGGGAAAAAAAAATAACCTTGAAATGCTAAACTTTAATAATACATTATTTTTTTTCCCACAATTAATTACAGGGATTTTCCTTAGCACCAATGAAAACCAAATAGATTTAAACTCATTTTAGAGTTTGAGGTTTTCTTCACTGTGTGTAGCTCAAATTCCATTATTGTCAGAAGAGGGGGTTACATTCTTCACCTGGTTAGAAAGTTGTCCTTCCTATTCCTTCCTCTTCCTGTCACCAGATCTTCAGATATTAGAAGAATCCCTGTGGGGACATGAGAAAATTCTATTGAGGTGTATATTTATGTATTTATTTTTGTCAAGAACATTGTAAGTAATTTGTTTTAATCATTAAAAGAAATTTGTCTTCGGGAGAGTATACCTGCTGCAATCAGGAAAAGCTATATAAAATAAACTGGTGAGAGAACTCTTAAAGGACAATTAAATTATCCACTAGTGGAGTTTCTGAAACTGACGCAGGATTTTTAAAGAACATGACAGAGATGTATGAAAATAAGTGAAGGTTATAACTCTACAAATATTTCCTGTTGAGTGTATAACATCTTACCATTATTTTCATAACTTTTAAATGAAAAAACAATAAAACACTTGTTTTAATGACATAGCATGTTGGCTTTAAGTAAAATATTTATTTAAGGAAACTTTGGACTTTCAGTATAGAGGAAAATCAAGAATCCATTTGTCAGTTATCAAATGTGGATGCTGGATTTGCCACTATGTCTGACTTTAATTGTGCTTAAAATTTTCTGAAAACTTGTGTTTTTAAACACCTCTTCTATCACCAGAAAACAAGCAAACTTTGAAAATAACAGTTCAGAAACATGCATGGGGGCAGATGTACAACATAATTGCCCATGATTAACCTGAGCTACTACTAAATTTAACCTTCACTTCATAGAAATACAAGTTAAGGAAACAGCTTTTCTCTACAGATGAGCTAGAATTAAAGCACTTCCTACCTTCTGCTCTATCGCCTGCAGGTGTTTCCAAAAGGAGCTGGTACATAAATACCAGTGTTATGATGTCTGTGCCAATGAAAACAAGGATGAGGTACAGTGTTGAACCAGAGTCATCTACATTTCTTGCCTATGTGTGGTTGATCTTTAAAATTTGCCTCACATTATAAACAGACAAGATATGACCTGCCGTTGTTGATTGTTGGTGAAAGTCTGATTTGGATTTGTTCTATTGCAGAGTGTTTTGGGGTGTCAGTTCATATTCTTAAACTTAATAAATGCCTTTGTAGACTAAATAATGGGAAAAGATTATAATGGCAAAAAGAGCAGACAGATGAAGGGTTTCATAAAAGCCAGTGGGAGGTGAGAGGAAAGGTCAAGAAGTGTGGGAGCAAACCATTGATGTTGCTTCCCTTGCTCCCAAAGCCCAGCACATCCTTCTTCCTCTTAGTTGGCTATTCTGTCATCTTTGAAACACATATTTACAATATCTGAGTTTACTGTTGTTACCATAACTAAGATTTTAGGTTGAATTGCGAAAGTGAATTAAGTTTGTGAGAAGGGTAGGAAGATTATTACGCTCTCTCAACACTCTTGCTACATGGAGTGCATAGATGCTGGAGAAGCGGAAAAGCAGAAAGACAATATTGCCACAAGAACAATTATAAACTGGTCACAAATAAGTGAGAAATATAAAATAATATTCTTCAGAAAAGAACAGAAGTGTATTAGAATTTATTAGAGGAGTTACATGAAATGGATGCCTATGAGATCAGGGAACTGAAAATATTGGTTTGGGAAGTCTCTTTTAGTCCTTATGAAAGCCTGAGATAGGGAACTTCTGTTTTAGTGATAAAATATTTTCAGGAAGGATATTTAAGACATGTCTAATTATCACATACTCCTTTTTGCATAAGGTATATAACTAGTGCATTAATATAGTATTTGTTTCCACAGTTTTATAATTTAGTCATAAAACTTATGGCCAGATTTAGATGAGATTTAACTGGAATAGCCATTTTTCTTCAATCTGTAAAGTGTAAGGGTATCTTTGCAAAGTAAAATGCAGTTATATGCAGATACATTTGAGTCCTCTGAATGAGCTTGTTATGAAAATGGAATGAGTGTTATCACAGCATTTGCTTGGGAAAGCTAAGACAGATGTAGCAGCATGCTATTTAAAACCATCTTTTCTTCGGATCAGTATTTCTGACTTCACTGTCCTGTACTGTATAAGGAGAACAGTTCAGTATCCCCATGCTGTATTGAAATCCTTGTACTGCATTAAGCAATGGAAGGACATAAAGGCAGCAAACAGAAACTGCCAGAAAAAGGTATAATGCAAAAGCTTAGTCTGGTAGAAAAATGGACAAGAAATATATTATTTCAAACAGAATTATTATGCAGTCAGTTTGCAGAAACAGCTAAATGCAGGAATATAGCTTTGCTGTTAAAAAAAACAACAGTCAGTGTCAGTGAAACCTTCTATTGCCTGAACTGCTGGATATCCCAGTGAATACTTCCAAAACTTCTGGGTCAGGAAGCTAAGGCACTGAAAAATTCTATGAACATAAATGCTATGCAATACCATGTGTAGGTAATTTTATTTTAGATCATCTTCTTCCACTTGCAAATTTAGATAATACAAAATTTAGGTACTTCTTTTTAGTGTTATCTCTTTCAGATACATGACTTTTATGTTTTTTTGAGGCAGGCTGACTTGGCTTGGATACTTAGAGAATTGGACTTCGTCTTTCAAATCAAATGGTGTGTAGCTGTGGTGAAAATCATGCTAAGCATGAAAATAGTATATGCCACCTGAAGCCTTCATAGCCTTAGTTCAGCTTTGCAAGGCTTTGCAGCTTCCAGGACAGTAAGGGTTCATGTCCATCTGATGATCATGCGTTTTCCTTTCTTCCAAGTTGTTGTCAGAGTCATTAAACAGTATCTGCCCTAGTGGCAATAGGACTGCACCTGAGGTGACACCTATTGAGATTTTGAGCTGTTGATCACTAGTATTTGAACCTAATGGCCCAACTACTTTTTCACTAACCTTGTAGTCCACTATTCAGTCTATATTTCCACAAATTTGCTCCAAGTTAGTTCAATTGCAACAGTGAAAGAAGGAATACTGGTAACAGAATTCAGGTATTGTACTTTTAAGTTATTAATATTCTTCCAACTTCTTTTTTTAGACAGGTCTGGAAAGAAATCACTGTGCCACTGTGTGAGATTAATGTCATTTTTTAAATCAAATATATAATTAATGTTTAAAAACTTGTTTAAGTTATGCTTATAAAGGGCATTTTCACACCATATGAATAAATATTTACCCATCTTTCTCTTGTCATATCATTGTCATATCATTTTGTCTCTTCAGTGAACAGCAAAAAATAGAATGCTTGAGGGGAAAAGGAAGAACTTTGAGGAAAAAAATTGATCTGTTTTGTTAGTGTCTCTTGGAATTTTATACACATTGGATATAATTGCTGTTAATCACTCAAGTTTTCTGCTAAATTTTGTATCCAGCTGGTAAAGGCTTTTATAATTTGATGTTTATCAAAGCCCTGTAGAGAATCATAAAACATCAGGTAGACCTTTTGCTGTTGCTCTGATAAGTCCACTTGACTTGTATGTGTAATGAAGGGGAAAGGGAGAGAGAGAGAGGTATCTAGGCCTTATTTTTATAATATTCTAGCTTTTCTGTAATAACAATTTTTTTAAAGATTTCTTAGAACAGTTCGCATTGTGAGTAGACACACAATTGTATTGATGCTGTAGGACTTTTTGAATTTTGATTTAAAAGGACTGGTTCTCCTTACTTAACAATGTGGAATAAACCTTGAGGTTTTGTTGAGTTTTAAGTTTACTATGAAGTCATGTTTGTCCTACAGAACCATTCTTTGGTACAGATCAGACTGGTGAAAAAGTTTTCATGAGTGAAACACTGCATCCCAATGAAAACACTCAAATGCATCAATAAAACCACATCAGAAAAGGCCATGGGACTGAAAAGAAAGGATGGAATTAGTTACAGTTTTCCTCAAATTGCATAACCCAGCTTTCTGCAATTTTTTCTATAAGCTTACTGAGCTAGTTTCAACTTCATGAGGTAAACACGTAATCTTTCATGTAATCCAGCTAAATTTAATGTGCCAAGCTCATTTGTCTACTCAATGAAGTGGTATATGCAAGTTAACTGATTTGCAACTTCACAGTGGAAAACCATAAGCAGTAGTACTATTGTACGGATGCCACAGGTAAGAGATTTTGGAAAGAATCAGTAGGTATGGCAGACTGTGTAGTAGTACATGGCTATTGTATTTTTTGTTACAGAATCACACATGCTGCGTTTTTTCCAAAGGGAGCTAAGGTTTCCATAACTCTACATTCATTGGAATTAGCCACTGTCTTTAGATGCTGTTGAAAATCTAGTCTAGCATTGCTCATTTTTGTATAACTTATAAACAAGCTTAAGGGATATTGTAGTGGGATGAAGGTATGTGTTCAGTTATATACAGCTATTCTTATTCAGTGGGATACCCTGGTAATATTTTGTCTGAACCTTTCTTGCTTGAAAGGAGCTGACATCTTATTAAAAAGTAGTATTCTCCGCCTTTGTACTGGATCTACCTGGATGGAGTTAACTTCCCTCATAGCAGCCCTTATGGTGCTGCACTTTGCATTTGTGTTTAAAACAGCATTAAGAACGCACCAGTGTTTTTGTTGTTACTGAACAGTTCTTGCACAGCATCAAGGCTTTCTCCCCACTGTGCCCCTTCAGTGAATAGGCTGAGCATGGGCAAGGGATTGGGAGAAGACATAGGTGGGACAGCTGACCCAAATTGGCCAAAAGGATATTCTGTAACAGATGAAGTCCCGCTCAGCAGTAAAAGCTCAGGGAAAGGGGGAGGAAGGAAGGACCTTCATAGATAATATTGTCCTCCCAAGCAACCTCTTCCCAGGGAGTGGCTGGACAACTGCCTGCCGAAGCGAAGTAGTGAATGAATTCTTTTTGCTTTGCTTATGCACTCAGGTTCTGCTTTCCCTATTAAACTGTCTTTATCTCAGTTTACAAGTTTTTTCTTCCTTGTGTTTTTCCTCATCCTGTGGAAGAGGGCAGTGAGTGAGGGGCAGGGCAGATGTTTAGCTGCTGGTTGGTGTCAACCCACCATAACTTTCAGATAAATAAATTAGTACCTTAAAGAAAAGAATCTTAATCCATTTCTAAATATGGTTTTCAAAATTTCAGAGTGATGCTTTGAAAATCCTTAAAGAGCAGTTTCTTATGAAGAAAAAGTATTTCTTGAACATGTTACTCTCCCAGGGTATTCATCTGTATGTGTGCACTTCTCATTTGCGGGAGGTTAAGGCTGTGCATGCAAGAGACAAGAAGTAGCATAGCCAGGACCTCTTACACATACCTCATAATAGAAGTGGGTATTATTAGTTGAGGGTTTCAAAACTTGTTGGGAATTCTGAACTGATGGCAGTTCCCTGAAGAACCACAGCAACTATTTGGTAGTCATTAGGTAGCCGTTTCAAATATTTGCCATTGTTCTCACAGATACAATTCTTTAAAACAGTAAGACAGGATCCTCACAAGATTGTGAGACACATGTAAGAATTTAACCAGTTAGATACAGGAATTCTGCATTTCCAGATCCAGAAAACAAGTCTAGCCTACAACATTCTTAATATATAGGAAACTTTTCAACAAAATTTTTGAAAGATTGGTAATGTGTGAATTGTTTCACAGCCTCACCAGTCATTTTGTGGACTCTATATATAGGAAAATATTCATGCAGGCTGGAATCTTTTACAAAGCCAAACCTGAGCAGCTGTATGATATTTCTGTGATCATCTGTTGCCAGATAAGCTGAATATAGGCCCCAAGAAATGATGAAAACAAACACCTAAATCTTTAAAGTCAAAGATATAGGTGAAATAGAAATTGCCAAAGTTATAATGAATTAAAATTGGCAAAACATTAACAGTTGTCAAGAAGTCATTAACTACAAAAATAATATTGAAAAAAACCAACCAAACAGACAAGGTAAGAGAAGGAGGGGTTATTCTAGTAGAAATGGAACTAAGAAGAATCTAGTTTTGTGTCCAAAGCAGGAAAAAAGTTTTATGTGGGTTTTTGTTACGGACTCTGAAACTTTCTGTGTGGGCAAAGGCAAAATGGAGAATGGAAATGAAAGTATGAACCTGGAAATTTCCAAGTTTGAAGTGGATGAAACATTCTGGGAGCTTCATCTTCAGATGCAGTTTCAGCCCCTGTACAACTATGCCCCACAGCTTGTGCACTGCTGCCTAACCAGGATTAAGTGCAGTAATTCTGCCTTTATCACGTAACCTAACAAGGGAAGCATGTGAAGGACAGGGATGTGGTGGGGAAGTGCTCAAGGACTTTCATTAACCCTGAGGATGTGCCTGCCTTTGCCTTAATGCACTCAGATGATTATTTCAACAGAGGAAAGGGATGATTAACATTGAATTGTAAGCTAAGTAAGGAGATGGCAAGGACTGTTACTGAAAGTAGAAAATTCCTGGAGAGAGGTTGCAAAAGCAACTTATTACAAGAGTAATAGAAAGGGGAAGCAGTGTAAAAAAAAATAAATCAATCAAGATCATGTGTTTGGGGACTAAACCAAAAAATTTTGGATGTATGTTTGGAAAAAGGCCTAGGTGGATGAATTGGTCATTGGAAAATTACAAAATAACAATTTGATTTCTCTGTGAAAAAGTCAATGCATCAGTATGAGTATTTCCAATTGAAACAGGTAGTATCAGTGACTGTACGAAAGCCTAATGAAATTGCATCTGGAGTATTTAATATAATTCTGGCTACTCATTTCTAGAAAGAAGTTTTGAAACTGAAGTAGATACAGAACTATTCAGAGTAGAGCAATATAGAAAGGAACATCTAGGGCCCAAATAGAGAAAAGCCAAAGGGTAATACAGGAACAAGAAACGTAGAAAAAAAGATATAAAATTATTAATAAATTTAGGATAGGAATCAATAAACTAATCAGTTCTATAATAATCACCAATGAGAGAAGTATAGCCCCCCCCCCTCCCCCCATCACCTCTAAAACATGTTTTGCTAGAATTATGATGGGAATCGTGATCTTCTATAGCCTGTGAAGAATATTGGACCAGTAAATCTGTAAATTTGTAGCTGCTTCTTAGGAGGTCTGGCTGATACATCAGACAGTAGTTAGAATGATTGGTCTTCAGTCTCAAGTTTTGTGTGTTTCTGTTAGGAATTCACTAGATGCTGTCATTCAGATATGTACTGTTCAGTGCTCTAGATTTGGTAAAAATATTACACATACAAACATGAGATCTAAAACTTTGCTTGAAACAGTATTAAGCCAAAATTCAGGCAGAAAATATTTTGTTCATTTGGCATTCAATTATTCTGTTTGAAAAGTATGCCAAGCAAAATGGGAAGAAAATTTGATTGCCTATTCCAACTTTATTAATACTGAAAATATTAAACATGAAAAGATCAGAAAGACTCCATGGCTAAAGCTTGCAGTTGTTATTATCCATACTGTGTTGCTGTCGTTACCTGTGAGTAAATGCTATTAACAATTATATAAAACCAAAATCAGGATAACTTTATAACCCTAAATAATCAGAAATGGAAAACATTTTCCCCACAAACGTTACTAATGCTAAATGTCTCAACATTTTTGAGGTAGGTAACCAGTTAGACAGCAATTAAGACAGAAACCTGAGAAATAAAGTATTATGCCAGTAACATAATGTACAACATACTGTGATTTTTTTTAATACAATGCTTCTCAACTGAAAATACTTCTTTCATCTTCCCTGTTATTATTTATCCCTAATACACATAGTTACTGTTACTATTTTCATACAAACCCTGACAATTCTAAAATGAAATATTGAAATTTAAAATCTATTAATAAAAAGGAGGAAGTTTTAATAAGCATTCCAGGTTAGGTAATAGAGGCTGGTAGCATCACAATTCCCTTAACTAAATGACTTTTCACTATTAAAAACCCCACAAACTAATTTGCTGTAACTATGAGAGGTAAAGTTACATTTAATAATAAAGTTACCGTTCAGACAGTGTGGTATAGGTCGTTCTAGGGTGCAGCTTAGGACAATGGAATCTTACAAAGCTCAGAAATATTAGCAGTATTTCTGAACTGATACAATTTAAGGACAGGAAAATGGTCATGGTCTGGAGAGTTGAACTATTTTAGTTCTTCATTCAGCCTCTCTGCAGAGATGAAAATGACACTATTCGCTAGTGCTTGCTAGTGTTTCAGTTCCTCTATGTAGGATAGCCCTGGCCTTTCAAAATTTGCCCTCGGAGTCTTGCAACTTTTAAGTTTATAATGTCACGAATTTTTTGTTTAAAATTGTTACTTCATCCCCTACAGTTTCATAGTAAATTTCATGGTGAGTAGTTGGAGGGATGTAAAAACAGATTTTTGCCCTGTGGCTTGCAGTATGCCCAGTCTCTAATGCATATATTTTTGTTATCAACAAGTAAGCTTTTCCAATTAGCAATACTTAGGTTTACTGTTTTGTTTTTTTCAAACCTGCTTGTCACTGTGTAAAGTAAAGGAACACTGATTTTATAACTGTCCCACTTTGCTCAGCATTGTTACAATTCCAGACATTCAAGAAAAGGCTTCATTATTTTTTCAGGTGCTTTTATGTTAAATCCCAGAAAGGAACACAATGCTGACCAAATAGAAAATAATAGATTCAAAATTAAACAAAACATTTTTACAAAGAAATGCTATAACATCTAACTTGAAATAGAATGAAAGAGGCATAAAAATTATGCAGCCCCAGTGACATCCAGAGGATCATCCAAGATGCTTTAATTTACATCTTTTTCTTCTCCTTGCAAAAATATTCCCTCTACTTAGAAAACACTTAGAAAGTTACATCCAAAGACTACATGAAAAGGGGCTTTAAAGTCTAATTTATTGATGACCAAGCAGCCTGTTTTCAAAGCGAGATATGGGGCTATCGAGAATCACAAATACCATGTTATGCAAAAGGATTTGTCTGTAAAGCCAAAGCTTAGCCAGAATGTCTTAATTGCTGGGATTTCTGGTACAGTTTTGTGTAACTGAAAGGTGTTTAACAGGAATTTCACTGGCAATTTGACAATAGTTTACCTCAGTGGAGACCTCTTCTTTTTTTGGTTCCCTACTGAAGAAAGGTGGTTTATAAGGAGTTGGAGAGAGAAGTCCTGTTAACTCATCCCAGGCTTCCTCTATTCTCTGCCAGCAGCTGGCTGTACCATGCTCCTCCAAACATCTATATCCAATTTTCTGTGTAATCTCCTGTTCTTCAGAAGCTGTGTACCCTGTTCCTGAGAAGCCACTTTACACTCAATTTGCCACTGTGGCACCTCCATATAAGCAAATATCAGTATAACAATAGCAAGCAGGCATTCAGCTAACTACCACTGCTCAGAGGGTAAACTGAAATGTATGCACAAAATAAGTCATGTGTAAAATGAACTGAAGCTCAGCAAACATGATAAGCCTTCAGAGCAGCTGTCTAAAGGAAATGCATAAGTGTACCTGTGGGAGAATGACTGTCTTTCTGGAGATTGCCTCTATACCAGTTCTGATCCATGGCATCATCTTTTCCGTCACTGTTACTGTATTTAAGACTGCTAGAAAAGTAATCTGAGCATGTAGCTGGTATTATAGGAGAGGTCTGTGATATCAGATACACATTCTGCTCAGCACAGATATTAGCGTATAATGTCTACAACTGTTCAAGAATGTCCTTCTAATGAAGAAAATCCAGAGAAGAGCAGTGAGAATCTTTAGACTTCTATAAAGCACAACTTTCAAGGAAAACTTAAAGGATTTGGTGCTCATGCTACAAACAAGGATTAAAAAGACACAATACTTCTTTTTCAGATGAGTGACAGATGATATCTTTCCTCATGTTGACTGTGTACTGGACAAGAATAAGTTTAAAATTCTGAAAGAAGAGTTGTGAAGACAATGATTAAAGCAGTAAGAATAACAAAGCACTGAAATAATTTGTCTAGGAGGGCTGAAGAATTAGCATAGTTTGAAGGACTTTTAACAATAATGTAGAGAGGCATCAGATAGGAATGTTGAAAGAATTTTTCTACTCTTGTTTTCAGGATGGGGTAGGTGATCACTGGAGATAATTTGCTCTCCTACTTTCTGAGATTTCAATAGCCATTCTAATCTAGAAGACTTTTTTTTTCCAGGGGTACCTTTCTTTTGTTACTCAATAACACTGCTATCTAGTGATTGAAAGAAGACTTTGGGAAATGGCTGCTATAGTACAAGCAACAGGTTGCAATCTGCAAATTAATCTCACCTTCAAAGTATTTCTGAGGATGAGACTACCCTCTTAATTGAAGGTAAGAAGGCAGTTCTGCTTTGAATCTGATTTTTAATGGGAGACACAGAAAGAGGAGAAAGCCTTCTTTCATTTAGAATCTGTTTTGTAAAAGGCAAAGAATATACAGCAGCATGCAAAGCTATATTCAAGCAATGGAAAATATCAGAAATGTGAGATCCTTAATATATTAAATAGTTGTCATCTACATACATCATAAAATACTTAAAATCTCTACATCTGAGCACCTATACAGGCTAGTGTAGCCTGAAAGAATTACTTTAAGAATGTAGGCTATAAACGTTGGGAAGGTAATTATTTAAAAACAAAACAAATGTCTTACAAAATTTTACAATCCTTGTAATTCTTCTGCCAGTAGTAGTCAATGTCCAAGAGATTAATGGTAGGGTACAGTCTTTACTGCATTTATTTACATTAACATATTAGTTATTACTAATAGGAGTGCTGCCTAATGTAATGGTATATTGTTTCCTATTAATAATTCTGACAGCACAGTCAGGAGTAGAGTCTGTCTGTGCTAAGCATTCCACTCAAAACACAACTCAAGAGAGACAAAATACAAGGGGAGGGATTACACCATGGTGTTAGAGTTGTACCTTAATTGCAGACAACTCTTGCAGCTGCAATGCTACAAGAACAGAGAGAAATCCATACCTCTGGCAATATGAGAAAAAATACTGACATTCCCTGTTTGCCATTAAAACATTGCAAAATTCTGCTTTTAGCTTCAGCAACCAGTTGAATTGAATTCAGAAGTCACTAGGGTGCAATGAGGAACCCAACTTTGCTTTTCAGGTGTTTTGATGGAGAAGTGAGTGTATTTCCTGTGAAAACCTAACCATAGGAGCAATAAATAGAACTATAAAGAATATTATTATTCCTTCATTAAGTTTCATGGTTTGTCATTGTCTAGTCAACAGCATGTTTTTAAAGAGGTAGCTATTGCAGGCAGCTTTCTAAATAAAGGTGGGAAGATGGAATAAAAAGAGAGATTTGCTGCTTAAGTATTCTTTGTTAATAAGATAACCCGATATTTTCAGGTTCCCCTGAAAAAAAGGGGGACCTGTGTATTTTTCTCTTGACAGTTTTGGGGAAGAAAAAAAAAAAAAGCAGCACTTTTAACTAACATAAGTTCTGACAGTTAATATTTATTTTCTGTTTTTAATGACTAAGCACACAAAAGGAACTATGTGACAACTTACAGTCATATACTGCTCAATCAAATTGTGTCAGCTTAAAAAAAAACCAAAACAACAAAACACTGGAATCCTTTTATCTAGTTTAGAAAAATGTTTAGATAACTTCAACATCAACAACAGAATGTGTGAATAGTTATTTAAAGAGCTAAGAAAAGGACAGATTATTAGGACAGACAGAAGCTAAGCACACAGTAACAGGAACACTGACTAGCCCAATTTTAAGAACATTCTGAAGGACTAAGCACAAAATTATCTGAAGTCAGATAACTAAGATAGTTCTAATTCATGAGGGAGGTTGTAATATTTAAGGAAATTTAGTGATCGCTATTATTTCTATTTGAAGTGTCTTGTGAAAATAGATCATGACATACTTTTTAAAATTAAAAAAATTTTTAATGCATAAAAAGGCTATAACTGAAAAGAAGTCAGAGGAGTGCTGTATGTGGTGTTAAGGATGTATTTTCTCTTGTATTCACTTAATCATTCCAGCTGTAACAGATTTTCCACTTGTGAGTACTAAGTAGCCCCTAATGTCAATGTCAGAAAATGCTGTACATGACAGATGTTTGCTCATGGTTTTTTTAAAGAATTTTCATAATTACTTGTGTATGCTTAAATACTTTCTATCAAACTGACAGATGAAAAAATTACTACTTTTTTGAAAAAAAAAACCCAACACCACAAACTTCTGAGCCATTGCAAAATATTTTTAAATGTTCTCTTTATTCCTAAAAAAAAAAATTATGGAACAAATTAACACCATCTTACCTTCTGCAATGCAATCACATGATGGCAGGTCTTTACAGTTTTGTAGCCTGAAAATTTGGTAATTACCTGAGAGAAAGGGTGATACAGCCAACACAATTAATTATTCTTAATAGCATTTATATTAAAGAAGTACAAGCTGTACTGTTAAGCTTTGAGCAAAAAGGATGTAAAAGCACAATTCCAGTTTCTACAAAGATGTTTGGAAATCTCTCTTGCACTGGGCAAATACAATCCAATTTGCAGCATGACAGAAATTCTCATCTTTCATTGCTTTTGTCAATTTGTATGTTTACTATTCCTATCCACCAAAATACAAATATTCTACACAGTATACCTATTCACAAAATATCTCTCCATAATCTTACTAGATACAAGTCTTAAAATCCATGGTTTATGATACCTTTTTCAGTTACACCACAGAAGTTTTGTGCTTACTGTGATTCTATTTCTTCCTGTAGTAATAGTGACAGAGAGGGTCATTCACAAATGTAGTTACTGAAAATAGCAGCTACTAGAGAGAGATATAGATTACAGCATTCAAAAAAATATGTATTCCCTCTTACAATATAAAACTCATCACTTATAAGTGTATATGTTTTATGTCTTTTCTACGTTTTCCCACTATGTTATATAGTTTCCACAAACCGGGGCAGTAAAACCTTCTATCATTCAATCTCTTGAGTTATTAAAAATATGATAGGAGTGTTCTGTAGGGTTTTTGTGTATCTGTAGTTTGTGAGGTTTGTGAGTTTACATGCACAAAAGTATTCAAATTCGTCATTATGATTCCCTTATCCCTAGTTCATGAGTTTTACTTTATATTCCTGAACATGGTTGCAATTTTAATGATATAAAGCCAATTTCTTACTGATGTCAGAATAGGAAATCTGTCTGTATGAACATAAAGCAAACATGGCTCATTAATACTTATGCAGTTGGAGTAATCCATTATTCAGGATTGCCTTTTTCCATTGTAAAACAGATGACTGGGCACTGGAAGAGAAAAGAGTTTCCTCAGAGTGTGAGGTTTAACTGGATAGAACAGACTGTGGTAAGTAGCTAGAAAATTTGCAGAGCAATAGAAAGCAAGGACAGATTGTTCAGATTTTCATAATTATGTTGCATCTTTGTCGCGAACAGTCTGGCCCTGCTGTGTTACATTAAGCATACAACTAAGATTACATTTTTGAATGCAATAGTGATTAAAGCATATTGACAGGCAAGTCGCTGCTACTCAGCTTATTTCTTACCTTTTTTTGTTAGGAATACTTCCTGCATTGTTTCATTTGAAGTTTAGGACAGGATTTGCCTTCTGTATTTTTGGAATAATTCATAAAGTCAAAATAATAAGTGCACATTTGTAAAACATGCAGAGAAATGATCAGGTTTTTATTATTCTCTATAATGGAAAATTCAGCTCACTATAGCAAGCTTTTTTGCCAGGTCTCTCCCAGATTCAAAGGTAGGTTGTTAGGGGAGGGATGGAGCAGGATGACTGTTCTAGAGATAAGTGCACATGGATTATTCTTAGATGAACACTCACCATTTTGATAGCGACAAATGACAAAGTAATCATCTACATTTTAGAAGCAGGAAGGTTAAGTGACTTGCCAGGACCATTCTTTTCCTTGATACCAATGGCTAAGTACACCTCTGCAGCTGCTGTGTCACAGATTCCCTTTGCTTCCAAGCTTTCAGCGCCACCTACATTCCTGTTCCTCACCCCAATGAAGTGTCCCATCCCTGGGGCTTCTCATCTTAAACTGAGAAACCATTTTTTTCTGTAATGCTGTTGCTCCTTTAGAATGGCTTTCTTTTCCTTCATTTATCATTTCTGGCCTATTTCCTTGGCTGTGCAGTCTGATTTTCCTCAATCACTAGCTCAAGGCTCCCTCAGTGAGAGACAGGCTAAGCTAATTTGAATTACATTATGTTTTCTATGACTAATGGGCAGTTGCCATGGATCACTTTAGGTACAAATCTTGATCTCAGATGTCTGTTTTAGCTATCGAACTTCTGAAGTTGAAAAAGCTTGCAGAAAAATTACGTTGGAGAAGTCGCGTAGACATTGCTTTTTTTCCCCTGAATATGAAATAAGATATTTAATAATGAGGGTGGGGAGTTTGTGTTCCTTAGTTTTCTGATTAAACATCTATGGCTTAGGCCTAAACTTATATTGTTAAAAAAATTAAAAATTAAGGTGTGGGATCAATAAACAGTTAAAAGTAAGTGTGCGTCTCCGTTATGCAGTAAGGATTATAAATAAAAATAAGGTGGGATCTTTGGATTTATCTGAATTGTATAAAGGGGGATACTAAGGATGGATCAGACATCTAATTTAAGGTTCTGCTGATCAACAGAATAGCTGTTTGTTTAATTAGGTACTGTATTGCCCAGACAGACAGACAGATGGTAGTCAGGTCTTTCTTGAAGGTGAAATGGTTACTCCTAGCTTCCTAACTAAGAGTAACATGTGACGCGCTATTTTTTTAATGCCATGGCTATATGCACATGTGCTTCATCCTGAAATAAAACTTAACTTCTCTTACAGACTCTACTTTCATTTATTATGTTTGTACAATGGCAGAAAAGGAATGTTTATGTTATACTTCAATTAGTAGTGCAGAAAAAAACAAATCATCAGCTGTGCAGCCAAATCTTCAAAACAATCTTTTGCTCCCACTGCTGCTCCCTTGTTTTTACTTCTGTTTCAGTTTTACTACCACTACATCATATTCGTTTTATTATTAATAAATTTAGTGGTTCTCTAGCCGCTTCTGTAAAATACCTCCAGGTGTATGAATTAATCAACATGCCAGTAAGACAGACAAATAGACTTTCTATTTTATAGATGAGAATTCTGAACAGCAGAGGAACAGATTTCATTAAAAAAATACCCATGAAGCTGGGAAAAGAATGAAATTAATCCCTATATTGCTGATCTTCCAGTCTAACAATGTAGCTGACAGGTATGCTGTAATTTCCTTTCATTTTTACTTTACTTTACCTGAATGTCTTAACTCATCCCTTCATTCACAGAATCACAGATTGGTTGAGGCTGGAAGGGACCTCTCAAGGTCATCTTGTTCAACCCCCCCACTCCAGTAAGGCCACCTAGAGCCAGCTGCCCAGAACCATGTCCAAGCTTTTGAGTATCTCCACAACCTCTTTGGGTAACCTCTGCCAGTGCTCAGTCACCCTCACAGTAAAGTTTTCCCTGATGTTCGGATGGAACCTCCTGTGTTGCAGTTTGTGCCCATTGCCTCTGGTCCTGACAGTGGGCAGAACTTTCTTGTTGTGTTTACAAACCATAGAGTAAATATCACAAATATAGATTAATTTCAGCTGCAATGAAAGTGCACATAATTCCCAATGAGGTTTTATTTTCTTATGTCTGGTCTAAATTTGATCCAGTATCTCGAGGAGTATCCTTTTCCTCCCTTATAATCTACACTAGAGAAGCTAGTAACTCTATTAAGAGATTCAGATATCAAAGGAAAGGAACACTTACCTTGTTTTACAAATCTTTCTTAAATGAATTCCATGGACCATAACAAAAAAGATTCTTTTTGTTGCATATAGTTCACTTACAAACGTAAACTAATAAGTAAATTTAATATACATACATATTACAGTACCTAAAATAAATGTCAATGCATTTGAAAAATACTCAGAAAAAAATCCATCTTCATTGATGTTACAGCAGATGGGTTTCTGCAAAAGATAAGAAGAGCTCAGTTGGAAGTAGACCAGAGGCTATTTTTGACATCCTTGTTAGAGGGACAGATGATGCCACAGTAACTTTTTAACTAAAATTCACTTAGCCTTGAGTGATATTTAGTAAAAATCAATTTAGAGTTCAAATGAGTTCAATGAGTGTATTTTATGTATGCATTCAAGGTTACAATTCTAGCTCTTCCTTTTACATTGTGAATTTTCTGTTGATATGTATACAATTCAGTAGTGAAAGTTTTAATACTTGTGGTGATAGATTATGACCCTTGTACAAATATTTACCAGAAAAAATGAGGTGCACTGGCTTGATATTAATATTGTTAACCTTCATGAAAAATTATTCAGAAATAAATCTAAACTTATCCCTTATCCTCATTTCTCTCTCAATCTTCCTGCATTTGCTATGGTCATGTTTCGTTTTTAATAGAAGTGTTTCATAACAGAAATGTTTATTTGTAACAGAAAATGAGGAGCAGCAAGCAAGTATGGAAGCTTCTTGAATCTGTTATGGCTGTCTCATCAGCATTATTGAGGGTATTATATCTGAATTATGTAGGTTTACAGGTTATCCGGATTCTGAATATGCAAAGGGCTTTGATAACTGATTTTTTTTCTGAGCTATGGAAAAGTATATGTTCTCATAGATAATAGATTTATTACATTAAAGTTTCACGTATGTGGGATTATAATGTTATTCAGAGTTATTCATTGATTAAAGACTTTTTATGGCAGTATGAGTTCTTCTATTTGCCTCTAATTTCAGAACAGTATATGCAAAAAAAAGATGAGCAGAGGCTGCCAGGTTTCATTCAAGACAATGAAGATACATCGTAAAAGCTGTAAACTGAAGTATTGATAGTCTAGAGATTTTGGTGTAATGCTAGAAGTACTGAGGAAAGGGAGAAAGTAATCTTTTCCTTCAAGTTATTTCAAGTCAGTGAAGCTTTGCATATGAGCCTACAGACAATTGTTTGAGTTTTTAAGTGAATTTATTTTGACTGCTTTCTTCCCATTCTCTTTCTATTCTTTTGTAGATGAGTGAGTTTACAAGCAGAACTATTCCCCTAAACACTGTATCTCAAGCTGTCATTCCATAGAAAAAAGTGTAATGAGTATTCACAGAAGAAGTCTGGTTGTTTGGTGTGTCTGTCCGTTCCCCCCCCCCCCCCAAATTATTTTAAAATGATGAATTGTACTGGAATTACATGACTTCCACTTGGGTGCACCAAGTTAGAGTTTACGTTCAAGGGATCCTTTTCTCACTGATATAAAGGGGTGAGTCATGTAAGACTTTTTCTTAGAGACTTGGGGAGAGATGTAGTCAGTGCTTCCATGAGCAGCAGCTAAGCTTAAAGATAGATAGCAGCACAGACAGATGATTAGAATGCTTTTTTGTGGTACTTCAGACATAAATCTCAAAGAACTTGGTCAATTTCAAGGAACTGTACACCCAGCTCCTGGCTTTCAACATAACACCATCCTTCCCCTTCTTGTCATATTTCTTTGCCTGTGGAAAAACAGCTTCTGATGTCTACCCTATGTATTTCATGGAATTTTGTAAGAAAGACTGATACCATTTCCATTTGCATTTGTGGAAGCTGGAAATATGTCCTCAAAACACAATGTATTGTTACACGGTTTCCCAAGTGATTTAAACTTGTTAAAGGAATCTTGTGACACTATATATTTTGTTCAGCCCACTAAATAAATTTGGTAGAGATGATGAAAAAAATGCTAGGTCTTCTTAAATTATCAATTATATGTTTACATTTGACTGTTGTTGGCCTGAACTAATTTATATGCTTAAGTACTTTTAATTTTTTTTCTTTTTTTTTTTTTTTCACAGCAACTCAATGATCCAGTCCTGCGGTTCACATTAGGGCAGCTTACTGTTTCTTTCATCTGGAGTTCTTCAAAGACGACGCCTGTAGGGATCAATTCAGAAGGTAACACAGAGATTCAGTCTTGCGCACCCTGAAACAACTGTCTCGTGTCACTCTTCTCTGAGAATACATAAGACAGCTCGTATCTCATTGTGAGTTCACACTGGAAAACAGAAATTTCAGGCAGAACTGTGCGTCAGGGTGCCGTGGGGGCCAAGCACCGGAAGCATCTAGGTCAGGGCAGGGCCTGACAGCCAGGGCCTCTCCCACCACCCTCCCTCAGCGCCGGGGCAGCCCCAGCCCCAGGCATCGGGCACCTCCCTGGGGACCGGGACCGGGACGGGGATAGGGATGGGCCGAGGCCAGGCTGGGATGTGGGCCTGTGTGCGGGCCCAGCTCGGCAGGGCCCAGCAGGGCAGAGCTCTGGAAGCCAGATACTGGCCATGCTGGGGCATGGCTGGGGCAGGGGCGGACAGCCCCCGGTGGCCATAAATGGGGTCCTGGGCTGTGGGCAGCGTGGGGGGAGCCCCCGAGGGCTGGACAGGGACTGTCAGGGCCAACAGTGCCCTCAGGGCCGTGACGCTGCCTGTAGTCAGAAAGTCCTACGTAAAATAAATTAGGGCGTTAAAAGCTGTCAGTTTACACCATGCTGCTTTACCATTCAAGGTGGGTGTAAGATGTAATGAATTTTTACAACCAAATTTTGCAGTAAGGGTATTCTTGAAATCTTATATTGCACAAGCAAAAACACAACTTCCCTTGGTTCTTTTAAGAGTTGGAGGAGTGTTTCATTAAATTTTATGTAAAAACAAATCTAAGTTTCAAGCTTTATTCAGTAGTAGCTTTGATTTGTTTTTTTTCACAGCTCATATGTACTTTTTTTGTGCTAGGATAGGTGGAAAGTGAAGTATGGCAGTAGGTGCCATCTCTGTTAGCTACAGTTGCCTCACTTTCATAAAATGTTGCGTAAGAAATTACAAGAACTTGCTGCTCTAAGCTACAGATCAGCTGCTCTAGGAGAAACTGTTTTGTAAATTCTAGTAACTAATAAAAAAGTAATGTGAAATCTCTTTATAAAAAATCCATCAAATGTAATTTGAATAAGAGTTGCTTAGAATAAGTACAGTATAAATCAAATAAGTGAATTACAAACATAATGACAGAAATTTACAAGGTAAATATCGTAGAACAAGCACAGCTCATTTCCTTTTGCAGCTAAAATTTAAAAAAAAAAAAAGTGAAGGTATTAGCATCACTTCCAGGACTCCTACTTTCAGAATGCTGCATTACTGATAATATCTTTTACCTGGCAAAAGCATTTTTTGAAAAAAGTAAATGGGGTCAGAGATATTCCTTTTTTTTTTTTTTTTTTGTAAATTTTGTTTGGTTATGCATCCCTTTCCCAAAATTCCATTCATTCTGAATTATGAGTCTCCAGTATTCATGCCACCTTTCTTGCAGATATTATGGACAAAAACATGTGAAGAAGAAAATAAACTTACATACTATAACAAGATGCGAGACTTACTCCAGGGGTTTTTATGCTATTTATCTGTGATTGACACTATAAAAAAATACATATTGTTTGTTTATTACATGCAGATTAACATAAGTAAACACCATGTAAAATTCCTTGAGTGATTTTTTGAGTTACGCATGTACAGGAAAGTAGTCTGAGGGAAGAGAGCCCTGAAGCCATATTCATTCAGGTGGCAAGCAAGTAAAATCAACAAATCTATGTGAAAACTTCAATAAACAGCTTTTTTCCTGTATTTAACAAGTAACATCCCAAACCCTATCACTCACAGTGAAGTTCACTGCAGTAAATAACTGAATAAAGGGGCAAAACTATTAAAGGACTCTGGAGATACATAGTAGTAACCTGATCAATTGTATAAATTAACCCTACTAAATGAAGTTGAGGTTTTGAGATAAACTAAAGCTGAAGAAAACTCTAAATGGCAGAGAAGGGGTTTTAAACAAATAAATCTCCAGCAAGGACCAGAGAGCTGTGTTTCTTATATATGAACCCATTATTTCAGCAGCAGTGATACAAAAGTAGTAAGGAAATAGGTGAAACGGAAGAACAAGCTAATTAATTCAAATGGTAACTGAATGAGGTAACAGTGTTTAAGAACAGCATTTGTTACACATGCAATTCACACCTTTATTGACAGCAAATGTGAAGTTTGTGCACCCTTTAAATTGCATCTAATCCTTCAAAGAAAAGGTTTATCTTGGAGACCAGTGGCACATAAGAGAGCTGGGTCAGTTTCATTCTAACAAATAATATTTGGACAACTAATAGCATTCACAAAATACTTACAAGCCTGGAATACTAGAAATGTGTACTGCAGGTACTTTTCTACCTGTTAGCTAGTACACACTTTTACTGATTATTCATCCATTATTCTTTTCCAAAATGCTTAGCCAATTTAGAGAACCAACAGAACGTCCTGTAACAAACTATGTACAAACTTTAATAAAAAGAGACGTTGACTAACTGCAGTATTCATCAAGGCTAGTTGTTGAATGTTATACTGAGTATGTTTTCACAAACCGGGAGAAATTTGTAGATAAAGCTGCAAAACCTATCCTAGTTTTTTTCATTATACATCAGTTCACTTTTTGCTCTTTCTTTGTTTATTTTGTTGTGGATTTCCTGTGCAACCAACCACTTAAAATTTCAAAGTTTTTCCCTTCTATGCAGAAGAAAATAAATAAACCTGTATTCTAAAAATCAGTAGTCCCTAGGCTGGAAATTCAAATCGTCTATTAGAAGTTCCACTGATATCTGCATGCTCTTGTCTTCTGAGGAATTCAGCTTGAAACATTGTTTGAAGCACTGTCTGGCATTCTGTTTATGGACTCTACTTTTGAACACTTGATTAATTCATTTCATCACTCTGTGCCCTGCTTACACTACAACTACTTACATGTCTTATTTAATTAGAATTATGTCTTCAAAATAAAGCTTTTCTTCTACAATGTCTACATATTCAATTTCATAACCTCACGTCAAATCTAGCTAGTCTGAATAAAACCTGGCAATTTAGAATATGAGATAGTGTCTTAACAGTAAGTTGGTTGGGTTTGGGGTTTCGGTTTTTTTTGTTTGGTGGTTGTTGTTTTTTTTTACTTAGGCATACAGAATTACAGAATAATTCAGCTTTAAAGGGATATCTGGAGGACATCTTGCCCTGCCTCCTGCTAAAAGCTTCCCTAGGTAATGAAGATAGTTGAAACAATATCAGAAAATGTTAATATGTTCAGGTTCATTTGCTTCATTATTGTGTCCAGTAGTGAATGTGTAAATAGGGACCATAAGAAAAATAGATTTACAGTATTTCGACATTTAATTTTGATGAAGACTCCTTTTTGTAGAGTACATCTAGAATCAATAAATACTTTCCATACTTCTGAATTTTTGACTGAATAAGAGAGAAACAGTAGATATCTTCTGAACATAGCCAATTAGGATGTATTTTTGCAATTGCCTGTACTGTTTACACTTCTGTTTGAAAGTCCATAGGAAGAGTTCTGTACAAATATTAACCTAACTCTACAAAGCAGGTGCAGATGTATCAGCATGTCAACAATACATGGTCTTAAAATTTGTCTTTTTATGAGTGTAACACTCCCATGCTACATACTTGAAAACAAGAGCATTTTCACTTTGAGTTCTGCTAAGAGAGACAAGATGAACATATAATGCTGCTGAAGTGTGTGTGCACCCAGAAGAAAATAATAGGCCAAAATCTATTTTTAATACACAAGCAGACACCAGTTCATGGCCCATTAGGATTCAAGCAGAGACAAATCAAGTAAATGGAAGAGAAATCTATAGAAGTCATGACATATATGGAACTATGTTCTGCTCAGAAAGTCCCCTGAGCTGAAAATAGCTAGAGTTTAGAGTACTAAGGAGGGGGTGGGGATGCTATCCTCTTATGATTGCCCTTTTTTTATACCTCCTCAGGCACTGTTTTTTTCTGCCACTGGAGGGATAGTACTCCACAGGATACTGAGCAATGTGAACCTTTATTCTGTCCTTGTATGGCTGTTCTTATGCTGTTATTACAAAGTAGGAGAATATTATGTGAAAATTATGTGAATTAGACATGGCTGGTTTAGTTTATCACAGTAGAGCACTAGTTCTTTTATGACTGAGATAATTTTGTTTAAAGATGAGAAATGTTCCAGATGCTTCAAAATCCAAATGAAGTTGAAGTTGCCTTGAAATGCATTCTGCCTTGAAGTCATTTGAGAAGGGTGACAGGCAAAGCTGAAGGCAGCTCAGCATTATTCAGGGGAATGAGTGTTTAGAGTGGTAGCTAATCACTGAGCCACCAGTAACCAGTGCCCTGTACTTCTGCTTGTTGAACTCAGCAGTCACTTCCTACTCTTTTCTGTCTCTCCCCCTTTCTGCTACTGACCACTGAGCTCTGCATGAGAGCAAAGATTTCAAGGACCAGTCATGGAAAGAGAAGGGTGGGCGTGGAGAAAAAGTTGGGGTGCTCACTGAACTCAGCGGCTGGAAACACAGATTAAGAGTCCCTTTTGGGATGATTCATTCCTCTGCCCATACTGCCTCCTAGCCATCTGTGCCCTTGTGTTGAACTCATCTAGAATTTATTTCTCCAGTGCTCTTACCTGCACTTAACTTGCTGAGAGGGAGAGAACTCTCCACTTCTGTGGAGTGGCAGGAAATCTGGTCAGGATCCCTGTCTCTGTACTGATGTGATCTATCCTTGGAATTGATTGATATTTGAAGGTTAGATAAAAAGTTTCTAAAATACAGTTAGTATGCAGGCTTCATATTGCAGATCCAAGCCATTTACTGTGAAAAATCCTGACAAACTGAAAGAGGAGGTGGCAGAAGATAAACTGATGTTCTAAGACTCATATAATATAACAATGAAATAGTAAGGCTATAGGTTCGATTAAATAAGTTATTACAGGCCGATGTTAGTCATGTTCTCCTAGAACAAGTAACAAGGAATTATGTCTGAACTTAAACTTCTGTTAAGAAAGAAAAAACAAAACATGAGTCTTTGCTCTAAAAAAAGTTAATAATATGTATGTGGCTTCACATACTTCTGCAATGTTGAACTTTGTGAATCAGGAACCATAGAAAAAATTCTAATGCAAAATTTTGTGTCGGGGAAGCTATAACAAATAGAAAACAGACTTGCAAGTTGCTACTTGCTTTTGGTCTTTGCTAGTGGATTTTAATCAAGCAGTGGTGTTTACATGAATTAACTTCATGTCTGGGTGCTCTGAGTCTCCTTTGGATCTTTTGCCAATGCGAAGCCTTTATGTTATGCCTTAGAAAAAAAGATTACCAGAGGTTTTACAATTGTTCAAAAATTTATTTTAAAATTTCAGAGCTTCAATAGTCCCCTTCTTACTTTTCCTCATCCTGACAGATTAATTCATATATGCACCCACAGACAGTCATTTCCTTGGGAAGCTTATCCAGTTATCCTTGGGAAGCTGTTATCCAGTTTGAAAGCTGGGTCCTTAATGAGGTCCAGAATTGCAGGAAAAGAAAAAGCATGTTATGTTGAACACGCCTGAAGATATCCTTGGAAAATTGCATTGCCACGGAGAAAAATCCACTAAGACTTACCTGCTAACAGGTGATCATGGTTGCATGTTCCTCTTTTTTTTTACGGATGACGACCTTGAGAACCTAAAGTCATTCTTCATTCTTGGTTAAGTGCTGAAAACTCGCAATGGCTACTGAACAAAACAGCAGCTGTGATCTGAACAAATAAAGTGATGAGTGATACTATAGACTCTGGTGTTCAAGCAGTCTCAGAATGTTTATGTAAAATTAATGGATACTGTTCAGAGAGAAGTGGTGTGCTGGTTTGATGTTGGCTGGCTGCTAGGTGGTCACCCAGCTGCTCCCTCAATCTCCCTTCCTCAACAGGACAGGGGAGAAAATAAGATGGAAAAGCTTCTGGGTTGAGACAAAGACAGGGACATCCCTTACCGATTACCATCATGGGCAAGACAGTCTTGACTCGAGGAAAGTTAATTTACCTCAGCCCTGGCTGCCGGGCAGCCTTTTGCCCTTTCTTCCCCAGGCTTTCCCCGAGGCTGAGGGGCTCAGCTGTGCCCGGCGGTGGGGCCGCTGGAGCCGGCGGGAACCGGCGGGAACCGGCTGGGGCCGGTCTGGCCCGGGGCAGCCCCCAGTCTCTCCTCACAGCGGCGGCCGCCCCTGCAGAGCCGGCCAACGGCACCTGGGCACCTGCACCCAATGTAAGTGAGAAATAGTAAAAGTTCATTGTGGAACTTGGTGCATGTGAGCTTAATACTGGACAGCTGTACAGTTCTACAAAGTTCTGACATCCCTTTAAATATACAAATTGCATTCTTCTGGCAAGTTTAGTTAAAGGTGTAAATTTGTGTAGTTTAATAAGACATATGCTAAGGTTTTCCACCAAGAAAACAGCTTAGTGAGCCTAAATATTGTTAATATTGCTTCTTTTCATAAGAAAAAATATGCGAGGCAAAGAGAGAAAATTAATTTTAAAACAAATATGCTTCAGCAGTAGCCTCAGAAGAAGTCCTTTCTTTTGACATCTTTAAAAGTAAAGTGCAGACATATCAGAGATGAACAAAATGCTTTCTGATTCTTCAGGAAACACAGTAACTTTTTTTTTTCTTTTCCTGCTTGTTTCCAAGTACCGTGGAAACTCAGAAATATGGACAGAGTGTCTATTTGGTGTACTTTGTGATTTTGAAAATAGGGAAGAAAACTGTGTCGGAGATTTTGCTGTGAAAGAGGTGCTCCTGACTACAAGACCAGAATAAAGTCTAAATACATTCCAAAATTTCACTAACAGTTACGTTCTTGAAAAAATGTATGGGTAAAAATAATCTGTTTGCTTGACTATCAGTTAAGAATTTACTTTCTGACAAATTATAAAGAGATAAAAAATTTGGACATGGGCTTCCAAACCCATCTTGCTTGTTGATGTGAGAAGTTCTGTTGACACCAGTTGTGAAAGCCATTTGTCTCCCTGATTTTTAGCTTCCCACAGAGAGGGTAGGTAACACCACACTGACCTCTCATAGGGTATGAAAACATGAAAATATTTCTTATCACTTTATTCTGTTGATGATTACACAGAAAAGCCATGCAGAAATGAATAATTCTGAATTGGAGCAGGGTTGAAATAGTGCATAGTAAGGCCAGGAGGCACACACTGAAAGGGAGCTAACAAAGAGTTAAACACCTTCTTGCAAGAAGGTAAAGAATAGTAATAGGTGAATTAGAGACTTTATATAGTCTGCTTTCTAGTAGCCTTGAAAGCTATTTTAATCTGAAATAGCTGTTGTGCACACAAAAGGTCTGATCTTCCTGACTTAATGCGTGTTAGGTCAATAGACGATTCATGATTATGAGAGAAATCTCAGTGTCTCATATTTTTAATATGGAAATGAGTCTTGGATTCTTAGCAGGAAGGAAAGAAAATTCTGTCATATTGCTCGTAGGAAGCAAGATAGGGAAACTCTTCTGACTTATTGTAGAGTTTCTGACTTGGATGCGTGAAGATGACAACAGAGAGATTGTGTAAAAATTCTGTTATATTGTTCTGAGGTCAGATGGGTGTTTTTGCAAACTTTTTTTTACTCATTTTGCATGGATGAATTTTTTTTTCTTACATGCTGTATGTTACTGAGAATATGAATGATATTGCTCTGAAAATAATGGTTTAAATATGAATGGCACTGATTAATCAAAAATACTTCCTTCTGAAGTCTTTGTTTCTTATACGCAACTGTGTATTTATTAGCAGATAACTTGTAAAAATAGCATTAAAATAAAGAGGCAAACATCTGCATTTACTTAAAAATTGTTTCCAGAAGACCAAATGAGATATAGATCTTGCTTATTGTAGTAATGTGGTGACAACAACAACAGCAACTATAATACATCAAATTATTTCCAACACATTAAGCAAACAAATCATTTATATAGACTAAAATGAGTAAATTATTTATATATTTATTGTGCACAGCGCAGCAGTAAACTGTGCCTAAGAGCCCTGTAGTGAAAAGCACATCACATTGTCTAAATCCATAAAATGCTACTTGCAGGTTGAACATAATATATAAAGACTTAAGTTGTGTTCTGAATCACATCTTAAAAAAGGAGAAGATGCAGACTCACATTAAAGAAAAGGCACAGGGGAACCCAGTGACTTACATAGTATTTTGTTGTTTCAAGTGGTTTAAAACGGAGATATTTAATGTAAAAAACATAACCTGCTATTTATTTCACAATGACCAAAGGGCTAGTGCTTTGTGACTTAAACAGCAGTAAACTTGGATAAACTCAACGACTTGATAGGGAAAGAATGGAAAAGAAGACTCGCCTCTCATTTAGACAATATAGCATTTCCTCCTGTTTACCAGAAACGTGAAATTACACTATTTTGGGTTCTAAAAAAACCCGATTGTGGACACATCTGCCAGCTTGGAGAAGGTGATGAATTCTTTATAAAACGCTAGCTTCCAAGCTGATATAACCTCCAATCATAGGTAGAGCCGCTTGAGAAAGCAGCCACCCTTAAGGTGGCTTTTGCTTTCTATACCCATGTCAGCTCTGGTCACTTTCTGCTTTTAGTAGGGGAGGATATAAATAACAGAAATTACCTGTGCTGTTGAGAGACCTGTGTCTTAATTAAGTGTCTGTCCAACATTACATTACCAGAGTACCAACATAACCCCAGACTTTTTCCTCCTTTTTCTCAGAGCGTGCGTAAGCTAGTGGTCCAGTCTGTCTCTCCTCATGCTATTTTCCCTACTCTATGTATTTTGAGATTCTTTGTTCAGAAACTGTAAATCTACCTTCCGGTTTCTACAGCAATACTAAAATGTTATTTATAAATGAAGCAATTTCTCTTGCTACTGGTAAATTTTCCAAAGTCAAAGCTGAATGTGTACATTTAGGAAAACACCTCATATCTTAACTGAGGGAGATTTTTTTTAACTGCCACTGTCCTTGAAAAATTCAACATTTTTATAGTACCAGTAATCTTCTTTTCATTATTTCTCAATCTTCCCAAACATGACTTTGTTTTCAGTTAATGAGGGTTAAAGAGAATCTTCAACAGACTGCAATGTAAGCAGCAATATATCTAGAAGTATACATCTTGAACTTCTTCAAAACCTCTCAAAAGAAAGATTTCAGGGATAATGGAAAAAGCTTGCTATTTTACTCAAGATTGTATAGGAAAACTTTCTCTTCACCTTCAGCATATGTGTTTAGATGTTAATAACAGACACAGAATTGATAATTTGTGGAATCATGTTTTAATGTGACTAACTGAAATTCTTGTGTATACTTTTAATTAGCATCAACACAGAGGCCTATATTCCATCTCCATGGGAATGAATTAACATTCCAAACACCTGAATGCTGTAAATTTGCCATTATTTGGTCAGAAAATCAGGAAATGTTACAAAGTTACATTGCCTTGATGTCCTAAACTAAACACACATTTTTTTTAAAAACAAAACAAAGGGCTATTCTTAAAAGAAAAAGAAAACCAAACACCTAGAAATCATAACTTAAAGTTACAGGAAAATGGCTTTTTCTAGGTTCACAGTAAACCTTTGATCGAGTTTTGGAAACTAAGGTAAAATGGCCTTTGTTGTTGTGGAACATGCTGCTAGGATTCTCAACTGTGGGGTAATGAAGGATAAGAACAAAAAGCTGAAGGAACAGGCCAACAGGAGCCTCATGAAGACCAACAGGGACAGAAGTAAAATACTGGAGGTGGCTCAGAATGATGTAAAGAAGCAATAGAAGCTGGACATCCACGTACTAGATCGCAGCTCGGCAGAAAAAGATACGGGTCTCAGTGGACAGGTTGAACTTGAGCGAGCAGTGTGCTGTTGTAGTGATGAACAGTAACTGCATACTGGGCTGTATCAATAAGCACATAGCCAGCTGGACAGAAATGATTATTCCATTCTACCTGGCATATAGGAAACCATATCTGACACACTATGCTCAGTTTGGGGCCCCTCACTGGAGAGAGTCCATCAGAGGGCCAGGTATAGGAGGTGAAGCACACAGGTTATGAGGAAAAGCTAAGGGAGCTGTACTTGTTTATCTGGCAGATGAAAAACCTTCAGGAGAACCTGATCGTAGTCCTCCACTACTCAAAAGGAGTAGGGGATTATAAAGAATGCATAGTTAAGACTGTCTCAGGAGTGTGCAGCAGAAAACAAGAAGCAATGGTCACAAGCTGCAGAAAGAGAAATGAGACTTACATGAGGGCTGAGGAACTCAAACCAATCAAAAATCTCCTACCAATAGCTGAGTATAAGAAAGTTTTAAGCTGCTACTGAAAACCAAATTTTTGATTCCTGACAGTTCTACAAGAAAGGCTGACTACTCTCAAAGCTCAGAGACTAAAAGGAAGATAAGAGGTACGTAATGTCTGAACTACCCGAGTTTGGTAGTGAGAAAATGTAGTTTGGAAGAAAAATGTTAATATTTTTTAGTTTTTCACAGGATGAATATCTATTTGTTGATATACCCCCCAACGCATACACACACACAAAATTTTTGCAAATAGGAAGAAATGTTAAAGAAAACACTGAAAAAAGAAAAAAGCCTCCTAACAGTTTGATCTTCCATCAGTCTTTCTCTGGAATGTTATTTATTTTCACAAGTTTCAAAACATTTTTTACACTCAGGGAAGCAGAACTATATCTTAGTCTCCAAGGCCTTGCATGGGGACTCCCTAGTTGGGACAGCAAGAATAAATAACATTAAAAAAGCTGTATGAAATTATGAGGTTTATTTTTTCTTTTGGAGATGTTTCCTTTGGACTTCATTGGTGGGAAAAATATTCTTTGCCATTTTCAAAGCTAATTTCTTTTTGTGTATGTCAATAAATAAATCCTGCTTTTTTATAATTATTGTCAATACTTACAATATTCTCTTACACATCAAAACTGTAAGTTTATTAGAATTGTTAGTAAATTCCCCTCTTAGAAAGCTTAAGTGCTCCACACTTTAAGAATAAATATGGTCTGAATACTTTAGGCTATGAGAACTAGAACTTTCATACTCCTGTGCTCTTTTAGTTTTACTTATCTCATATTCCAGGCATGCAATGAATGGAAGTTGTACACACTTCTTTTGCTTTCAAAGTTAGCAGTAGTCCTTGAATTGCATACAGAGCTGAAGACACCTGAGACTTTTTTCATTTAAAGGTAAATAATAAAGGTAATGCTGATTGGTGACTCTGCCTTGCAGAAGATCACACATTTTCTCAGTAAACCCTGACAGAATACAGTCTCAGTCAGTAGCAATCACTTCTTTTATGAATAGGCCTGGATGTACATTGCCAAAATTCAAGCATTTATCAAAGTTTCAATATAATTTGCATGAATTTCAAGCAGTGTTCAGAGTTACTGGCAAACTTATTTACTTAGTCAGTGGCTAGAAAGTCTAGGTTTTAAAACACACAGCCAGGATCAAAGATCCCAGGGCTTCTAAAGTTATTGCTGTTGAGTCAGGTATGCAGGTGGCATCCACATAGCCAATATTGTGTTACCTTCCATGAAGAATTTCACAATGATAATAGTTTGGTTTGTATGGGAATGAAACAAAGTTTTGAAATATCAAAACCTTCCATGAAATAGATTTACTTTTTTACTGCTTAGCTCTAATTGAGGCTGTTTCCCATGATAAAAACCAGAGTATTTCAACACTGGCCATACTGTGCTTCGTAATTCAATATTTTGCTGCACAAATGATAGATGGTGTTGAAAAGTTTTGCTATCCTTTACTAGCTGCTGTTGTCACTGCTAACATAATTCTAATGAGTGAGTTGAAACCAGATCCAGCTGGAGTCAAAGCAGTTTTTGATTTCTTCATTTTGCACATTACAGATGAACTAGTCCATACATGTATCATAAAAAATATTCTTAAATATCCTGTTAGTTTCAAAATAGTCCATACGTGTGTCATAAAAAATATTCTTAAATATCCTGTTAGTTTCAAAAAAGTATCCAGGGATGCAGAAATTGTTTCAGTATCTTCTTTATTCCATTTATCAAAATAATAGTTGACATTCTCTCATTGCTTTGTAAACAGATGGTCACTGGTACACATCTATGATAAACTTGGGTGGAATAAGTGCTAAAGACTTCTGAAATGTTAAAAAGACCAAGTCAAGTAAGTAGAAGCATATACTGAACCTACATATTTTGCTGTATTTGAACGGACTTTCATGTTACTTGAAAGCCTAAACCAAAAATTAGACCAAAGAAACTGGTTTACTTCACCACACCTCACCTAGCTTCACATTTTTTTAATCATTATTATTTCTTAATGAATGTAGAAAGTCCAGAGTCCTATGTCCCCACATTTAAACTATGCCTATAGAAATTAATTCTAAATCTGTGTGACTCTAAGATTATTTGTACATTTTTAACAAGGTTGTGGTGTGCCTTGTCAAGCTAGTGTTTGTCTGTGAAATGTAAGTTAAGAAGCTGTGGCATTGACTTCAGTATTTGGTGTACAAGCCAATGGAATACTTAGTAGAGAAAGAAGCCTGACTTGAATGTTGTCATTAGTGCTTCTATCTTGATTTCTGTCTAGATTAGTGTTTCAGATATACATCACACCTTTCTTTATGGTTCAGGTACACTTGCAAGCAGAACACAGCAGCTTTATATTTCACTTCATTACCCAAGTCAAACCCCAAGGTATCTCTACAATGTAGGTTTCAATTTATTTTCTTCAGTTGATTTCACCTGTCTGGGGAATTCTTTTTGGAATTTAAAACAAGCCCAGAGCGTTGTCTTACTGAAAGATCATAACAAGGCAGAAAGTTCATACGCTGAGCAACAATCATCATTTACCCTTTCAGCATATAACAACATAGCAAAGGAACATGATAAAGTGTCTCTAAGTAGCAGCAGAGATTTGACATAATTTTAGAGAAATACAATATTATTATTTTGTATTTTTAAAGTTGCTGACTTTTTTTTTAATGGCCTAGTTGTTTTTGGCAAGTGCAAGGCAGAAGCTCTCCATTAATGTGGGAGTCGGCAGAGGTGCTATTTCAACAGTTAAAAGAGTTTTCTGAGCTCTCAGGATGTTAAAACCATGTCCTAAGAGAGAGATTCTCTTGGCTTAGCTACCTTTTCTGGTCATTTTACCATCTCACAGAGTCCTCTGGCAATCATAGCAACAGATGCATGAAAAGCTCATACTCAAAATGTCTTTAGTACATTTTTTTTTCTTTGCCTACAATTTACCTTCAAGCAAGGAGAAGCAGAAAGACTAGGAAGCTCTCTAGCTGTACATAAGTGGTTTGTATAATATCCACGTTTGCTGGACCACCATTTAAAAATCTCTAACATACAATGGTCCTAGAACTTCATTAACTCATTCTGTTCTGAAAAATAATACAAAGTTCTGAAAGGCTTAGTGTCCTCTCAAAGCACAATGAGAAACAGAACTGTTCCCTTCACATCAACACCTCTAGCACTGATGTTTCTCCATATGCATACATCAAGAAAAAAATATCCCTTTTCTGGTATTTTTTCAGAAAAGCTGCGTGTACTATACTTTCTCATTATAATTCAGTGAAATATAATAAAAAGAGTTCTGCTATTGTATTTGTTAAACAACTTCGTCAACCTTAGTGCAACAGTCTATCCATACAGGAATAGTTACAGTTATTTGTATTAAACAAAAAACCTCATATTTTTAAAAATTGCTTTATAGATTTGCTTAATATTCTGGACACCATATTAATGACACTTAACATGCTTTCTAGAATTTTTAATTAAAGGTGTGATGGGAGATCAGATAGTAGTAGCTGAACAGGAAGATGAATTCAGTTGCAACTGGTTATTCTCAAAAGCAAAAAATTTCCATAGTGTTTGAATTACTAAGTCTATGAAAGGGCAGGGGGTGGGTGGTGGAGAAAAAGAATGGTAACAAAAGTTCATACTTTTTCTTCTTTAAACAGAATTAAACATTTGATACTTTTCTTTGTAGTAAAGAAAAAAAAAAACAAAAAAACCCACCTGCTCAGATTGAGGCTTTAGAGATTCTCAGCATATCTAATTCTTAGTAGAACTGCTGTCCAAAACATGTTTTCAAACAAAAATTAAGACAATTACTTTCTGTAGTATTTTGTGGGCAGGTAAGTATATTTTAGAGATTATTAAGAGCTAATTAAATTAAATATTAGTAGCATTATCAAGTAACTAAATATATCAATAATTATGTACTTTTCTATTTATTAATTCTAAATACCTGGATTTTTATTTATAATAAAGAAATACAAATCCAATATTTGTATTACTGTAATGTACACTGAATCATCAGTGTCCTTACATGCAGTCTTTCAAGCTGATTTATAGAACTGTGACTGCAAAATTACAGTAAAGATTTATTGGAACCAAAAATCTGTTGTTTGCCAGTGACCACTGGTCTCTTCAATAGAATGAACAAAGTTTTACAGAGCTAAAAAAAAATGGAAAAAAATCAGAGACATTAAAATATGTGTCAAAAAGGTAAACAGTAAAAATGCTTGTATCTGTCAAGCCTCATTCGGAAGGACTACATTTGCTCTAGTGTTTTGCATATAGTATGTCACTGGTATCAGGTATTCTCAGCAACTTTAAGATTATATAAAGAGGTAAAATCTTACTATACAGAAAAAATCTGGTTCTTTTAGACAGAAACTTTGTCATCTTGTTCCCTGTGAGATGTTTTCAAGGGGCTGACACATGAACATTTTTGTCCTTCCAGTGAAATGTCTTGGATATTGTGTTCAGCTTGTAATGAGACAAAGAAGATACCAGAAATAAGATGAAGGGAAAAAGACAGGAAAACAAGAAAGAAAGAAAAAAAAAAGAAAGAAAAAAAGAAAAAAAATCAGTATGAGAAAAAAAGTACAGTATGAAAGAGACAAGGCTTAACACAGTATTACATAGAAATTATTTTGGATGTATCTGACAAAAAGAATGAGATTGCTTCCTGTTACTGTATCCCCTTAGAAGGCTGCAATCTGAGAGTCACACTGTCCTAGAACAGATGACCTTAGGTGGCTGAGGTATAAAGACATCGCAGGATGAATAAGCACTTACAGTGGTAAACTTCTTAGTGTCTTAAGATTTTTGAACAGAAAAGGCAAGATATTTTACACTTACTATATATATGAAAATAGGTTAGAGAAGTTAATGTTAGTATTGCAGTGGTAACACTGAAATTGTGTTATACATAAAAATAACTCCTGAGATTCATTGTGATACATTCACCTATGCTTTAAGCATATGTACAAAACAAGGATGCTACATAGTATCTACATATCAATAAATAATATTTATTTTTAGTTTATATAGTGGCCATGGTCCATGACTGTAACATAAATTAACAAAATGTATATGAAATAAAGACCAGAATGAACTATTGTTCACTGTCTGTCTACAACCTAATAACCTTTATGGTTCACCCAATATAATTAATTTTTTTTCCTTGTGTTTCTAATTCTCTGATCTTTAGTTAAAGTACTTTAATGACAGCTTCAAAATATTGTGGAGAAACTATTAGTTCATGGTATTTCAGTCTCAAACATATACGTTCTGAAACCCTTACGTATTCATACTCGGGGATACACAGACAATGCAGTTTCCATCCATTTTCCTTAACCAAAGATACTTAATCATTGAGTGGAGCTCATCTGAGTAGAGATATAAACTGAATCTTTATACTTGATAATGGTTTCTTACCAGTAGACAAAACTGGGTACTAGGCACAATTTCCTTAAGACCAAAGGGTGACTCAGCTTGGAAGGGACTTCAGGAGGTCTCTTGTCCAGCCTTCTGCTCAAAGCGGGGTCAGCTATGGGGTCAGACAAGGCTGCTTGGGGCTTTCTCCAGCTGGGTCTTGCAAATCCTCCAATGCATCATTGTCCACAAATTTTACTTCGCTGTATCAACTCTGAACCACTTTTGTTCAACTTATGTCTGTTAATTTTTCATATTTCAGAACTGTAACATTACTAAAGTGATCTTTTTTAAAGAACACACTCAAAATATGTCGTTGTGTTATTATTGCCAGCATTCGACTCAACAGCAACATGTGTAATTTTCTCAGACTAAATTTTTTTTCCGGTTTCTTTGGCATCTGAATATGTGAATAGGTTTATAATGAAATGCTATTAAATGATTAATATTTTAATGGAACAGAAAAATACTTAAGTTGAATTTATGTTCATGAAACTCTTCTTTTCACTCCAAATGTGCTCATATTTCTGGTAAATGCAGGAAGAAGTCTGTGTATAACAAAAGGTTTTAAATTTTTTGACATTATTAAGAAATGAACAATGAAAAATGCTCTTGGGACCTTGAACATATTAGAAAAGACGCTATTTTGTTTGGAACACTAACAAAATGGGATATTTGTTACAAATATTTAAAATCATTCGTATATTTTTGGTTTAGTAACTTGCAGAATCAAAAGCATCAGATAATATAGTCACTTCTTTACACGGGAGGCTAATCTAAAGGTCACCCCTTATGGAACAGAATTTGTGAAGGTCAAATCCGGTATGAGAGAGGATTCCAAATACAGTGAACCTTAGGCAAATATAAATACTTCCTTGGACATTTATTACAGAATGTTAATAAAATGAGAAGCCAAATACTGAGCAACCTTTGGGGTTAGTCTTTAACCGGCATAAGGATTTTACTATTCTCAAAAAAATTTTGAGGACCTCATCTTGTCTTGAAAAATCAAAGATTTGTCATTAGATTTAAGTTTACAAGGCAATACACAATTTACTGAAGTGTCCTAACTGGTGATCTCAAGCACTCTCCGTCAGGCAGCACAGTTCACACTCAGCACTTCCTCTCGGGGGATGCCGTAATCATTTATGGTTAGAAATATGCCTCCAGTTGTACATGTGTATCATTTCAGCTTAGGGGGAGGAAGGAGAGAGACCGGTGACTACATTAGAGGTTGCCCAAAAAGAAGAGTGGGGTCCTGAGAGAAGTGTTTAATCTCTGCCACTAAGAAGAATACATCATTCTCCATAAAGTAACTGGTTTTGCGATGTCATTTCTCATAATATCATCTCATTTATGGAGAAAATAGTCTATCATGATACTTATATAAATAGTAAGTATTGCTGAGATTGCTAAATGACACTAAAGCTGGACATAATTGCTAATTAATTATCTTGTGAACACCTGAGTCTCTGGAACAATTCACTCAAGGGGTTGATTTCACAAATTCCAAAACATCTAGTAATTTGTGTTTCCTATATTAACAAATGCAACTAACTGCCTAGAAGTAGTACATAAACTTTACGGCTATCACCATGAAGATATTTAAGGTAGCTCACATTTATTTCACTGCACCCTTGTGGTTGACTTTATTTTCAGGTGGTTCATGTCAGTTTTCAAAATGGCTGTCATTACTGCAGACATTCATGCTAAACTTTTGTGCAAGAAAGTACATATGAATTCCCTTATTTCATTAATATTTTTGTATGGATGCCATGTTTCCATTGTTTATTGGTGTTATTCTTTTAAGAAATAGGCTTTTCACCCACAGAAAAAGCTAATTTTTAAAAAATTACGTTGTTGGCAATGACCTGTTATATGCTACCATACCTTCTTCTAGTTAATGCTCATTTCTTTGTGCTTCTTTTAATAACTGCCATTGGCAAAGAAGAGTTCCCTGAGAGTGTAATCCAAGTCTGACCTACCACACAGTGACTTGATCTTTGTTTATATAGTCTGCCTACGGGAGATTTCTCCTTGTTTAGAATGATAGAACCAACTTACAGTGAGAAACAGAGATTATACGTAGTGGTCACTGTCTGAAAGTAATATTTACCGTAAAGATGTCATAGTAATTTCATAGAAATTGTTCCTGGGAATTGAATCTGTGTTCTTTATCATCAAAACCAGTCAAGTCTTGCAGTATGTTGCTCTGTTGTTTGCATTGCAAACTGTAGTACAGAGTACTGTAGTACTGTAGTAGTACAGAGTGCTTCAACTCCGTGCTCCAGCCTTTGTTGTGATTTCAGGGCACCTTGGAAATCAGTGCCAGTACCTGCAAGGCACGGTGGTGGATTTCCATAGGCACACAAGGAGGGTTCTGAATTAACTAGCGAAAATACCATTACATACTGCTGTTGGGCACAAGTATCTGCTCCATTTGCCTGCCTTTTCAACGAGCACCGTCTCCAGCCTGACTTGTCACATAGGGAGTTCTGCAAAGATGCAGCTGAGCATGAGGTTCCGTTTTTACTAGGAAGTGACATCTACCAGAGGCAGAAATGTGCTCTGTGGCAGGGTGAGGCATAGGCAGACAGTGTTATATTACCTCTCAGCAAAAATAGAAGCTTAATTGAATAAAAAATGGGTATGGCAACTGCTTAAAGAGATATGTTTTGGGATGGCAAAGACAGAAGTGGTAGTGACAAGGAAAGAATTCACCCGAGACCACTGGCTGCTGCTAGCAGGATAAATACTGCCTAATGAAATGCTAGTCCAGGGACTGTTCGGTTTTAGCTAACCATGAGTCCTGTAGATGAGGTTACTTGCCAGCGATGGCTCGATCTGATTATGCTAACTGCATTTCTTTGCTCTTAAAGCTCAGCTGCCCCATCAGCAGCCAGCTGCTGAATATCAGGAATTATCTATCTTTGCCTAGTCACGTCACTTTGTTTTTCACCTTCTTTGCTAAAGCTACCAATCTTCAGTAGTAGTTAGAGCACAGAACCCCTGAGTTTGGAGCTAATACAGCCCCAGTGCTATCTGATAGCTGTTTGAAGTCTCCCCGTAAAACATAGCATGAATGTTTTCCCTGTTTCCATTCACTGCTTTTCTTTCCCACCGGCAACTGTGCTTGATGTCAAACTGTTCTGCATTAGATCAGAAGATTAAGTCGAACCTTAATGTAAAATGACTTGTCTTCTAGGACCATTCTGCCAGTGACAGCATTTCTATGTTCAGCCCAGATAGTGTTAAACCCATGGTTGGGACTGGCAACTGAATACTTTTCATTTTGAAATCTACAGCAGAGTAATGCTACTTGCAGTAGAACTAAAACAAGAACCCAAAAGAATACTCAAAAAAAATTGATAACCCCCTGTTTTGAATTGTGGGAGAACTAGATTTAGTCTTAAATTGGAACTTTTCAACCCTACTGTCATGGTTTAACCCCAGCCAGCAACTAAGCACCACGCAGCTGCTCACTCGCTCCCCCCCACCCAGTGGGATGGGGGAGAGAATTGGAAAAAAGAGTAAAACTTTTGGGTTAAGATAAGAACAGTTTAATAGAACAGAAAGGAAGAAACTAGTAATGATAGTAATAACAATAATAAAATGACAATAATTATACTAATAAAAGGATTGGAATATATAAAACAAGTGATGCACAATGCAACTGCTCACCACCTGCTGACTGACGCCCAGTTAGTTCCCAAGCCGCAATCCCTGCCCACCCACCCCCCCCCCAGTTTATATACTAGACATGACATCCCATGGTCTGGAATACCCCTTTGGCCGGTTTGGGTCAGCTGCCCTGGCTCTGTCCCCCCGCAACTTCTTGTGCCCCTCCAGCCTTCTTGCTGGCTGGGCATGAGAAGCTGAAAAACCCTTGACTTAGTACAAACACTACTTAGAAACAACTGAAACCATCAGTGTGTTATCAACATTCTTCTCACACTGAACCCAAGACATAACACTATACCAGTGACTAGAAAGAAAATTAACTCTATCCCAGCTGAAACCAGGACACTCAGCCTAACACTGACTTTCATCGTTTTCTACTACCTACATGCACTGTAAGGGAAGCTGCCTAAGATTTTGAGCTCAGCCTCCTTACAGGACATAAAATAGTTTGTCCCATTCTTTGTCTTGCATAAAGTTAAAACTCTAACAGCCATAATTCCAGTTACAGCAAAGGCTTGCATGGTCATACTGCTAAACTGCCCTGGCTTGACTCTATCTGCTGTCTGAAACACAGCTACCCTTTTATCTGTCTTTGCTCTTTTTCTCTACATTGTTGCCTTGTATCACATTGCCACTATTTCTTTTTTTCCTCCATTTCTCTGTCCCTTTAACTTAAGCTGTGTTTACATTAGCCACTCTTCTTCTCTCAGTTTTATCCATCACTGATGTCTCCACTGCCTTGTTTCGCAGTCTTGTAGCATCTGTTCGTCATATTGGACTTACCACTCTGTATTTTATAGTTCTTCTTCTGTACATTCGCTCTTGGCTTTCTTTCATTTTAGACTATTATAACACTATATTGACCCCCTATATCCACCACAGCCCACAGATGAAAAACCTGATTTTTCCTTTTCAATATTTTCCACTTCTACTTTCTAACACAGAAAATAATAGTGATGGCATTTTGTTTTTTTTAATCCAGGGGCAGAAACAAGAAGATGGGGGTGGGGGTGGGGGGTGGTGTTGGTTTGTTAGCTCTTCTAATGTCCCATCAGTGTCAGGTGAAGAAAGAACAGAAAATGGGTTATACAAGATGGAAAAATGAAATTAATAGCTCAGAGGAAATTCCTAGGGAGCTGACAAGCAACCTTTCTGTATGTGTTGGCTAGCAGGAGTAATTGCAAGCCATCTGGGCCATAAATTGCTCCTTGACTCTTTCTTTTGAAGCTTCTTTCAGCTATTGTTGACATT
Source organism: Buteo buteo (assembly GCF_964188355.1). Lineage (NCBI taxonomy): Eukaryota > Metazoa > Chordata > Aves > Accipitriformes > Accipitridae > Buteo > Buteo buteo. The sequence continues at coordinate 20,246,015 of NC_134190.1, read as the reverse complement.
CATCTTACCATTACAAACCTGCAGCTCTTCTCTGAGGTCAGCACAAGCAATTGAGGAAACTAGTGGGTTTTTTATACATCTCTTGCTCTGGCAACTAATGTTGTTCACAGTAGGAACGAGGAGAAGCTGTTTATTATTTTCTAAACATATCAGGAATTAGAAATAAACCTGAACCTGAAGGTGAGCTTTCCCATTAGATTAATTTGATCTAAAAATTTCCTTGAACACGACTCTATGCACATATAGGAAAAAAAATACCATTAACTGTACCTTGCTCACATAAACCATCTAACTAAACTTTCTTTAGGGAGGAACAACTAGAGGTTTTTTATGATGTAAAAAATTACAATAGGTTTGGAGTAAAACACAGGTGGTTTTGTTTATATGTACTCTGGAAGAAGAAGAAACAAATACTGTTGTCACATTGCCTGAAATAGGTCATGATTTGTACAATGTTGGCTGATTTTGCCCAAAGCATCAATGTGTTTGGCAGTATGTAAAAGTAACCCTGTATTTATCTGACTTCTCTCAATAGTTACATACCTTGCTTTAAGTGATTGATTGATTGATTGGTTATTACCCAGTCATTTGGACTTTATAGAGATCTGATGTTTTCCTTTGCATTTTACCTGATATGTAGTATATGTTAAAGTCTATTGAAAGCAAAATTACCTATGTATTTGGACTGATTTGCTTTATTTTTCTTTTTCTTTGTGTTTTTCAACAATTTGCGACTTAAAATCCCACTTGAAACCCTTGCTTTTTAGAAGGCTATATACTATATAGGGCTTGCTTTATTCACCTATCATCTTCTACATTATACTGTGCATAAAAAGATTTTGTGTGTGTGCATTACATTTCCACAGCCTGTTAGTAAATTTAAGAATAATTGTTATATATGTAGCTCTAAAAATGCACTCTAGGGATGATACTAAACTTTTTTCTTGTATATGTCAGGCTAATCAAAAATGGAATCTGAAATCATTGGGAAATAATGTTTCTTAACACCTTTAAAATCCATGCTGTGCCTGAATGTATAAAGTCTTACCACTTTCATGCACATATATATAAAAACATAAGAAAAGTGTACATTCACGCTACAGTCACAGAAGTCCCTATATGGTCTTTGTATTGTTTTCATCCACCATAGACCATAATTTTAAGCATTTTTTTTAAAATATATTATGTTCTCTTCTGGGATCAATGTCCTACTCAGATATGAACTTGCTTTGTTATTTTTTAAAATGTATCAGCTAGCTATTAAACTGATTTATTTTTGAGTGCTGACATGCATTTTTGACACAATTGGGCCTCAGTCATGCAGATGCTGATTTCCAGAATGCAATGTTCTCTGGTATAATTACTATAGGAGGGTGTAGTTTTACTAATAATTTTAATAAAGCTAAACAGAATTGTTGACAATGCAAGTTCCTTTTCTGAGATACTGAATTTGTAAGTAAAATAAGTATAGTCCATTGGAAGCAAGACAGTGTATAAGCAACAGTTTAAGTACTTGCATTATAAATAAAAGAATCAATGATCACTTTTCAATGAGTTCATCTCACCTGGCGTATGATTTTGTACTTTGATCAGCTAGTTAAGCTAAAAAGGTTATGCAGGTAGATCTTGGACACTATAGGTTATTTATGACTAAATGTAATGACTAAAATGGGGAGGTTTTTAAATTCTCCATAATGCCACCGCATACTGTTGGTAATTTGTCTCTGCCTCTTGCATTGAAATGAACGGTATGTGACATATTTGATCTGTTCTTTGTAGTATCTATTTAAAATCTAACTGTAACTAAAATGTTAATTCCAAAGAGTAACCAACAGAAGTCATTTGTGGAGGAAGCATAGGGAGGAGTTCAGATTACTGTGATGAACTAATTATACTTCCACGTTCAAAAGACTGATTATTTTAATTTAGTTGAGCCTTGTCTGTTGCAGGATATGAAGGATCATGTGATCGCTGAAATGCTATGATTCTGCTATATATGATGCTGAAAAAGACTGACTTACCAAACTGGGCAATTCAAGAACCCAATATAATTTGGAGGCTAATTTTTAGAGAAATCTTGTCTATTCCACTTGCAAGAAGAGTGCTGAAGAAGGACTTTTTTTTTTTTTAAGCTATGCATATCTCCCCATCAAGAAATCCTGCTAGATACTGCAATTTAGCTCACCCTACTATAATTAAAAGAACATACCTTAAAAACAAAATGACTTTTGACTAACAATGCACCTTGCCCAAGTTAAAAAAAAAAACCAAACAAAACTTCAGTTACAAAACAGCTTTATGTTCACTGAGCTGCTAACTCATATGCTTTTTTAAGGAACGCAGTTTGGATAAGATTTACAATTTGTTAAGTATTACAAAAAATATGGAATCTATAACTTAAAGGGTTCTAAAAAGAAAACTTGAGTTGAAAAGCAATTTTACAAAAAATAAGCATTTTATTGAGAAGATATTTTTTTGGTGGGATGGAATAATTTATTTGACAATTTGATTTTTCTCAGCTGTCCACCTTGTACTTCAATATTACTTGAACTGTAGTGATTTAGAACTGCAAGTGTTATATTTATTTTCCAGACAAACGTATTTCAATTACTCTCCTCCATAGCATTTGTTTATGACTTCTATACATACTTATACATACCAATAACACAAAGTCACAAAACATTTTTTTATTATACGATTCAAACCTGTCTCCAAGAATGACATTTCAGTTACAGTATACTAACTGGCCAATTTTGCATGTGCATTTCTTACCATTAATTACATCAAATTATGAAAAATCTCTCAAAGCTTTTCAGTAAATATTTATTCTGCATGAGCTTGGGATTGACTTTTAATGTACGGAACTGATATATAAAGCGCTCTCATTTTATATAGAGATGAAATGATTTGGTTCTGAATGAAATTCTGAATATTCAGTAGTCACCCATGATTGTTGCTGGATTTGGGTTTATTTTCATCATAGAACCACAAATTCACAGAATTATGTTGGAAGAGACCTGTGGAGATCATCTAGTCCAACCCTCACAGTGAAAGAGCTTTTTCTTATGTTTAAATGTAATTGCTAGTGTTTCAGCTTATGACCATTGTGTCTTGTCCTGTCACTGGACATGACAGAAGTGCCTGGCTCCATCTTCTTTACTCCATCCCAGGAGGTATCTTATACACATTCATAAGATCCACCTGAGCCTTATCTTTTCTAGGCTAAACAATCCCAGCTCTGTCAGCCTCTTCTTGTAAGGCACATGCTCCAGTTTCTTAATGATCTTCATGGCCCTTTGCTGGACTCACTCCAGTATGTCCATATCTATCTTGTACTGGAGAGTCCAGAACTGGAACGAATCTCTGCTCATGCACTTTACCTTTCCCTTGTCCTTTTCTGATTCTTTTCCATTGAAAACTCAGGTACAGTAATTTTATGTGTCACAAATTTTGGTACAAGAGAGGAAAGGGAAGCGCTGTAGACAACTGCAGTGTAATTAAATAGGTATTTGGAATTTCAGGAAGGAGTTCAAAATGACTAAATTGTCATGTCTCCACAAATTCTGTGTGCAGCTATATAGCTTTGATATGTCACCATGGGAAAGGGGGGTGTGGGGAAAAATTGGTAGTTCCACAATCACATAATATCATTGTCCCTGAACCACAACAGTAAAACCCATTCTATGTCAGAGTATTTCAAGCAAATGTGGTTTCAAATTGTTAGTACAGCATGGAATGTAGAATATTATTAAGTGCATAGGATTTTATATGATTCTTGACCAGTATCAACTTACCCAGAACTCCATTAAATAAATTCATATTTACTTATCTTATTATTGATTAGACTTTATAGCAAAGCAGGATTACAGTCTGGCTAGAAAGGAAAATTAGTACTTTGTTTTAGATGCTAAAAAGAACAATTTTAAGTGTTTGTTTAAATATTATCTAATTGGCGTGCTTTCTCTCATGAGTAGTACCGTATCATCAGCTATATCCAACGTCATTTTCATCTATTCAAATTGTTCTTCATGTGCTACCAGGTTCAGACAGTACTGAAAGGAATTAACCTTCCTTACAAATACCCTCAAGACATTTCACAGTAGTATTTTTCCCCTCGTACAGCACGCATGGGTAACATTAGCCACTCTAGAGTTTTCAGGATACAAACTTCAGGGGTCACCACTGCATGACAACATTAACCAAAAAAAAAAACAAACAAAAAAAAAAGCTGTCTTTATATTATCTTGTATATTCCTCAAATATAAATATGTAGTCAAAGAATATTTAACACAATATCAAAAGCATATCAACATCATTACTTTATATTTTCTAGTTAGGGGACAATATTGGTACTTCAAATTGCTGGTGTTTCATGAACTACTCAAATTAGTAATCTATACTTCAAAATCTAACAGAATTACTGTGTTAATATTATAGTAACAATACAGATCAAGAGATGTACCTGCTCATTTATACGATGTGTATATAGAACATGAACATACTTGTATGAAAAGCACTCCAAAAAAGCTCAGGCTTTATGAATATAAACTGTAAAAATCAAAAAACCAGTAGTCTAGAAAAAATTCATTTGTGTTCAGATATCATATGCTGAAATAGTCCGTTTTTTCCATTTTCATAATGACTTCCTTTACAATACAAAAAAGAAATGCTGTATGTATCCAAAACGTGAAAAATAACATTCACATGCAAAGTCGTAGCTCCTACCACAGCCTGGGCACATTCTATCACTTGCAAACGTGAGAACAATAAATTATGTGATGTTCTATATGCTCATAGAGACAAGATGAGAATGGAGTTTGTGATCTTTTTCTGGAAGAATGTCACCCCAACACTCTTGCCATTTGCTTGTGGTGACATTCATGTTTTTCTGCAGCCCTGAATACTTCTTTCCGACTTGAATTTCTTTGCTGAACTGTCAGAGCCTGGGTAAAAAATTTGTGACATATCAGAAAAAAAGCCCCTAATACCAAGCAAGCTATTAAGCAGAGGCAAAAAAAAAAAAAGGGGAAAGTGGCAGAGACACGTATGCTTATTTGTGTAGTTTCTAGCAGCTGCAACTGTTGCACCTAAGTATGTCATCTCAATGCAAAAGAAAAACCAAAAATATGGTCTCTGTGAAGACTGAAAAAAAATAGTATCCATATGTAAGCAGGGATTAAATCCAAATATTTGAGAGGAATTAGAGATGACTGCTTAACAGCATATCTAAATCAGCCTTAACTAACCTACAGAACAGCTGTGGTGCCTTTGTAAGATAGAACTGTGTGGATATGTTATGTAAAACGGCAAGCTGATTGCACTTGTTTTGTGTGACTAACATTTATAACTGTAAATGACCATTTCTTTTTCTTTTTTTATGAAGTGTTATAGTATTTATAAATTGCTACAGACACCTGAAATTTAGCAGGCAGTAAAAGACCTCCAGAGAATGCATATTTTCCTCATGAAGCATTGTTGGATATTGTTTGCAGTTCTGTTTTTTTGCGTGCCTTTTTTTTCTTTTTTTCTTTTATTTGTCCAACTGTGAGGGATCCGTTAACCTGCTATATTAAAAACCCACGAAGATCCTGGGCCCAGGCAGAAAACTTGACTTGGAGCAATCTTAGAGGAAGTAGAACTTTCATCCTGGAATAACCCATATACATACAGACTTATGCATATGCAGGAGTGCACTCCACTACGTACAGTTTCAGGATGCAAGATGTGCTGCTCTGGCTCCTAACTAGTGAAGAAAAATGAGAGTGTGCCACTATAGACTAATCCCATACTGTTTCCCAGACACAACACATTGCTCATTCTCTCCCAGGGCTAGCAAGTCCCTGTACTATCAGCTATAACTTTGACTCTGATAGCTTGCTTATTAAAGATTCATCCTAATTCATATCCTACTGATGTATTAAAAACAAGGTAAAGATGGATTGCTTATTGCATTTTTCTATTTTTAAATTCTGGTGAATTTGAAAAGTATCCAGTATTATTCTTCTGAAAGCAACTGCTGATACATTAAGAAATGCTACATTTACAATGTGACTGACCTTAATTTATCCCCTCCCTCTTGTATCTCTATGTACTGATATTAACATAATGCTGCATTCTTTTTTTTTTTTTTTTTTTGGCCTTGTTTTGCACAGGAAGAAGTAACTTTCATAGGAAATTGTAAAACTGTTGTGCCCATTATCTTTTTGCTGTGTAGGATGCTATTCATCTGGCAAGATCAAGAAACTTTGGAATGCAAATATTCTCTCACACCATTTCTCTTTGTTTCTTTGGAAAATTAATTTATGTTGTTTGAGTTGGTTTTCCAAACTAGAACATAGTTCACAAAGGTGTTAAACAGATTGACTAACATCCTAATAATCTTAAAGATAAAAACTGAAAAATGCTAACAGTACATCTGTGTTTTATAAAAATATTTGAAGTTGTTTACAGAGGCTTTTGACCATAAGCAGAAGCATAGCATTGAAAATACATGATAAGGGACATGTACTGAGGATGTGAATCTGATAAATAACCTCAAAATTAGGCAAAATGTAAGTGTAACTACTGCAGAGGGAAATATTCATTAATCCCAGCTTTGTCGGTTTAGAACTCTGCTTCTTTTGCTTTTGTATTTACAGAGGTTGATTAGACAGCCAACTGTAAAATATATCCAGGAACTCCATTTGAATAGACATATGGATTGCTTTGTCAGGGAATAATCTAGAACTGCAGCTTATTGTGAGGAAAAAAAAATATAGGGAAAATATAAGTAGCCACAAGTACACATCGAAACATTTCAAATTCTCTTGGAAGTCTCTCATGCATATGCTATGGGATCAAGTAGATCTTTACACACTATTGAATCCTATACATTTTAATGCAAACAATGCCATCATTGCCAATATTCCATTCAGAATAGGATTTTATTGCCCCCTGCTAAGCATAAAGAATATAACAGTTTTCCTATATGGAATTTACAAACTTCAATGCAAAGGTATTGTTGTTGCATTCAAAATATTGTTTAAGGGCAAAAAGGAGGCACACTTTATATGACAACAAATTACTGTTAGTATCTTGATAGTCTAGATACAATTATTACAGAAAAAAATAAAGAATAACGCAGGTAGAGTATTTACAGTAAGAGTCGCAATAATAGCAATAATACAATTAAAATCGTAGCTCACTTAGTTTCTAGCACTGTTCCAGGTGTTACGCTCACCCTTTCTCGTCTCCTCTAGGTCCTGAAGTCACTGGTTTCACACTAGTGTTAGTGGTAGAGTTTGCTACTGTGAGTGGCCAGCACCTGGAGTCCTTCGTTGTGAGGATTATGATGTTCATGTTAATGGTTTCTTCTTCTTCTCTCTTTTTTCTCCCTTCTTTGCTTATATACATCTATATACACATCGTATAAATTATTTTCAAATGCTTGATAACATGCTTTTATACCTTTCTCTCTCTTTTGGTTCACAGTTCCATGTTACATCCAAATTTACTCCCTATGGTAGATTTTACGTCAGATACTATTTCTATGTTCATCTTGTTATCCCTAAAACCAGGTGTGCCCATCACTGGGTCTGCATTTCTCTAACTAACTGACCACTGGTGAGTTGTTGGTAGCTGTGGGATCTCCAGTGCCAAGCCTTTGTTCTAGCTCTTCTCATCCCATGAGACTCCTCTACACTCCATCTTGTGCCTCCATTTCTCAAAGCCCCTGTTATTGGACCAAGCCTGTATTTCTGTACACTACATCGTTATGTTAATCATAAATATCTCATTCTAGATAGAATGCCTGCTTGTTATTGCAATCTAACCCTTCAATTGTAGCATATAAACAAAAGTAAAGCACATTAGCCGTAGACACTTGGTGAGTTAGAGAAATTGCTGTCACAGCTAAAACAAATAAAACAAAGCTACAGGCAGAACAAGCAGATTTCAGACAAAGCAGGTCTGACAAGCCTCTGTACTAAGGCCCTACAAGCTCAATACAAAGCTTATGGCCTGCTACTAGCAGTATCAGTACTGTATTATTGGGCTATGTGGTTACACAGTGAAGTGCAGGACCAAGCTTGTACCCTGGCTGTGTAGCAGGTATATAAAGTCACTCAAGTTATTGTGACCAGTCAGTGCAACAGCTGAGATTCAGACCCTTGGTTTCCACTCTGTTGTGTAACATTGTGGGGTATAATGCTGCCAGGGGATGAAGGCAAATAAAATGTACATTGGAGTTTGCCTAATAAATAAAATAACAGCAATTGCTACTGCTATGCAACTTACAACAGTGTATAGAGCAAAAGCATCAGTGGGGAGAAATAACAACTTGTTGAAGATGATGGATGTCTTGATGGATGGACAGAAATATTGAATAGAGAAAGTAACATATTATATGCTCATTCATGCTTGCCTGATAAATAAAATGAAATTGAAAGCACCATTAAGTACAGCTTGTTTAGAATACTAATAGATTTTTTTTAACTTATAATTTAAAAAGCCCCACATTATAGTTAAGGTTCTAACCAGACAAAATGGTTTGATGGTGATTATTTTATTCAGAAATTAATTTGCAAGCCAAATTAAAAGAGGATACTCCTGAAGCCAATACAGAAAGTAAATACCAAATAAAGTGATAAAAATAGAATAAAGAGATGAATAAACCTACATGTTCTCCATGGAATGCTTGGCATTTATTATGGAAATATTTGGTAGCTATTTCTATAATTTTTGCCTTTAAAATATTGACTACTATTTATATGCTTTTTGAAGCTTGTTAAATAATCACACTTAAAAGTTACTGTAGAAGTAAATCACCACTAAGGTTTCATCAGCTTACTGAGTCAGTCATCTGTAGATCAAACAGATAATTTTTTGCTTTTTTGAGGCAGAGCTGAGAAAAGATATTCAGCTGATTAATTCAACTAAAGCAAGCAGCACCTCGCTAGGGTGATCAAGAAGTTGTGTACCACATGGTCATACTAGTCTAAAAGAAGCCTCTAGGAATACTCAAGCTAAAAAGAAAAAAGTGTGATATTGACTGGAAATAAACTACAATAGCATGTTTAGGGGGAAACCCATTACTACCTGATTTTAAAAGCCTGGAGAACATTATGACTGCATTTCATTCATCTGTAATATTGATAATAATGTGTTCACAAAGTAGGAAGTTGGTTAGAACTTTAGACTGTATGACTGTGCATGTAAGCACAGGCAACTAATTGTAAAACCACAGAGGCTTACTCAGTAATTTCAAGACATTTCTCCTGTCTCTCATGTGACTGCTGACCCTCTTCACTCCCCTCCACAAACAACAATACATACTCCTTCCATTTCTAAATGGATGGATTAAATAAATTGCTTTCATTTTTTTTCCCTCTATACACAGATTGTGTTGCTCCAGTTTCCACTCCATCCACTTCATCTGAAACAGCTTTTATGACACCTTCTAACACTTATTTCTGGCTAGATGTTCTAGTCTGCATTTCACCACATGACCTGAAGCCTTTCTATTGATTTATTTCATCAGCAATGAAAGTCATCTTCTCCTAGACATCCATGATTTTATAAAAGTATTTGCAAGTCTGACATCTCTTGATTCTCCTCCTACATTTTTGAATAATCACCAGGAATCTGCATTGGTGGTTTCATCCCTGTTTTCCTTAATAGTCAGGATACCCATGTTCTTACTCTTTTCTGCTGGCCTCATTCTTTGGATGCCCTTAACTCTTTTTTGCTTGCATGTTGTCATGAGCTCTCAGACCCCATCACAACCGGGGACCATGAGTTATCCATTTTTCTGTCCTGAGTTATCACTTTTTTCAGCTGTCTCTCATTCTTCTCTCAGATCACTGTCTTGCTGATCTCTTGTCATCTCATATCCCTGCTGCTGTTGGACTCTTTAATGGGATGAAAAGCTTTGATGATAGCTCAACAGCACAGTATCAAATGAGACAAATGAGAGGACTGCCCACTTTTACTCCTTTGCTGAGACTCCATTGATCTACCAGAGCTCCATTTGCCTTATGCTGTTGGATTAAAAAAAGGGCAATGAAGCAGCCTGCGCTTCTTGTGTTTGTTTCTGAGAGCAAATTCTAGTGCTTGAAAGTTCATTTGTGCACTTAATGAATAACCGTGAAATTTTTTTTTAGGGAAGGGAAAGGTAAATCTGTTCTAATGTGATTAAGTGGAAAGCTATTATTGCTTTATTATTACTGTGTTCATCTTCTGCTTACATACTTTTTTTCTTTCCAAGAGTTGTATGAAAGCAGTCTGCAACTGCAGATGTTGGCACATGATCTCATGGCAGGTGATGCCATTTGCCATAGAATAGCAGAAGTTCATCTAATTCTCTTGCATTTGATGGCTTCAGCACTGCTACCAGAGCTGCACTCCAGCAAGGCACTGAGCAGCTTCTGCAAAATGCTCAACACCAGCAAGTACAGAAAGATAGTAGTCTCTGAATGTGTGCATGTGTGTTTGTGTATGTGCATGTTTATATGTCATATTAGTGTTCATTGCTCTAAAAAGGTAGTTACTGCCTTCCAAGATCTGGCTTTAAGTAACATTGGTATTCATGGAGCCTAAGCGCTTGCACTGATTTTTATTACTTGTCAGTTTTCTGTCAAACCTCTGGCTTAAGTGTAACCTATATTGCTTTGTACATTAAGGGAGGCAAATAGCATGTTAAGCTCCATATACAAGTTCTGTTCAAATCCTCATAAATTGCAAATACATTTCCTCTCTGTGCTATCTTTTGAAAACCAAGTGCTTTTATTACTCTGTCATAGGAAGAGGCAATCTCTTGTAATTTTCTTGTCTGTTTGTCTGTCTCCCTGTATATCATTTTATGGTTTAAAAGGAAAGGAAAAAATTAACATTGTATCTTGCAACGTATTTCCAAATAAAACTTTGAAAATGCTTTCTGATTAAAAAAAAGATGAATATAATTAATTGCTTGATTAAAAAAATGCATATGACTTCTGCACAATGATACTGCACATGCCTAACTAATAGATTTCATAAAAAGTATACATTTATAAAAATGCTCAGCTCAAGAAATTAACAGAACTGATGAATAGTCTGTTCTTTTAACTTGAAATCAGTATATGCTGAACCTCTCATTTTTTGAAATTCTGACCCACTGGGCAGGAAACAAAGCCTCACTTGTATTAATCTGTAACAGGTCCTTAAATCTTGGTCTAGCACATGTTGCCATAGTTAAATGGACCAAAACAAGCTGAGAGCGGTAGCTCACTGTACTCAACTAAATGATCAAATGAAAGTAGGACACAGGATTTAGTCAGGAACAAAAATTTGATCCATTGAGACTTCAACTAATGTTTAAGTTAAATATACTTCCACGTATCACTCCTTTTTCCTTTTTATAAAGCTTTACAAATAGCTTTCCAGTTCACTTTCACTATTTTCCTCACTGCCTTATTTTGTTACTCATTTACATTTCATATTGTTGCATATTCGTATAATGACATTTTTCCAAGTCCTTTGATTTATTTAAAGTGAACCCCCTATTTATAGAACTACTAGTTTGATGACATACATACCACCACGATGGTCATATGTCTGTGATCAAATCATACAGCAATAATTGGGTCTAGATATAGGCCTTTTAAAGGATCAAGCCCTTTAAACCAGACATTATAGAATACTATAACATTGGAATGATTAATTATTAGCTATTATTTTTGCTTTAGTTTTAAAAAGTGAAAATTTTTATAACTGTAGGGTATAATGAACACAAATTATATTTAAAAAAAAAAAGAGAAATTTAAATTTTGTGTTCATGTAACTTGAAATTTTTTGTATGTTCTCCGTCCTGAAGGATATGAAAAACCTTGATTTGATTGCTCCTTTATGTATATTTTGGATAGTGAATGAAATTTTTATTTATTGCATACATATATATAGGATACTTTACAAAGTTAAACATTAAGTAGATTTAATAATAATAGTGATTAAAAACTTATCTTTATTGTATATTACACAGACTACCACTTTTCACAACACTAAAATGCAGCCTGTATTTAAAGCCTCTTGGAAAAGCATGTATACTTGTGTGTAAACATTTTTTTTTTCCAAACTGAAAATGTAGGAGGAATTTCAAGAGGGCAAAGTTAACTATTATTCATATTGAAATATTTCTGGCAGAAAGGGATATGGTTTGTTTGGGTTTTTTTCAATCACCTCTTATCAGGGATGATGTGGACACATTTCAGGCATAAATCCATTGGCAACTACAATGTTTAACAAAAAAAGTCGTATTTCTCAGGCTGATCTGAACAGGGAGAAGGCTATCTGTGTATCAAAACTATCCATTTTCAGCTCAAATACAATTAAGTTACTTTTCAGCTTTTTCACACCAAAAGTAAGTGTGGGTTGTAAAACTACCTAAGTCAGCTTTTACTATAAAAACTGTTGCAGCTGCAAGTGTCTGCACTCAAGAGATAATGCTCTTGAAACCTCCAGGAGTATGCTAAATTAAAAGACAACTGTCCATGAAAAACTAAAGCTGTCTTCCTAATGCTTGATTCTAGGAAAAAAAAAAACCCAAACCCTACATGGATACAGGGATGATTTGTAGAACAGTAACTATATTTAAACAAACAAAATGGTCTTTTCAGTACTGTCTACATAATCCTTTCATGTTGCTTCTGCTTTTTGCTTTTTTTTCCAGATATGGAAGTCAGAAAAAAGAAACATAGCAAATCAGTCACAACTGAGCTTGTCTTATACAGAAGGCAAAGCTCAAAAAGACACATTTGATAATTTGGAAGCATGAAAGAAAGCAGCTGCCATGAAAGGTTATTTAATAATCCTAAGAAAATGATTAAGCAATCATCATCAGTAATTCCATATTTTCAAAGCAGGTTGGAATATTGAGAAGGTAGAATAGAATGGTGTCCTGTCTTTTTGAAATAAAACTATGAAATGTAGATGCATCTGAGATTGGACAAGAGTACTAAATAATAATGTAAACAACCCCATTGGGACCATTGAAATGTTAGAAGCAGTGATGGTAGAACAAAGTTTGTGAGAAATCTGAGGACACTTGAAAGGAAATAAAGGAAAGGTCAGTTATCCTGGCTGTCTGACATAAATCCCATGTAGAACAGTAAAAAAAGCTGATTCTGGAATCTCTTAAAAAAATTAAATTATAAAAATTTAGTTACTTCTGAACTTTTAATGTTATGCTAAAAAAGTCCTGTCCAGCTAGATTTTCTGCTTTGGCTTTGGACATTTGGTTTATAAACAAAACTGATCAGATACAATAAATGAGCTTTTTAAGATATATGACTTTGCACAGCATAATATGCTAATTAAGCCAAAAAGAAAACATCACCAAATAAGAAGCACATCTCCAGAATTTAGTATCATATAGGAGGTAGCCAACTGACAGATTCAAGAAAGAAAGTGTCAGCAGGGAACTCTGAGCAGAGAGATATTTTATGGTGGTATCACAAGGTGCTGGGTTATTACAAATTTAGGTTATATATTAAGAGGATGACTTACTTCTAGTTTAATATTTCAATTAATCTAATTTGTCATAAAGTCATGGAATATTATTTCTGAGGCAGAAGAAACCGGGAATAATCCCTATAAAATAAAGATGGCAAAAGTTGTGTTGGTTTTTTTTTTTCTCCTTTTATTCTCATCATAACAACAGCTGAACCTATGCATGCTTTCTTCTCCAGATAGCTGTTAGGACAGGAAGTAAAACACTTCAATCAGCTGTCTCACCCATCCAAACACTGGTGGAAGAATTCACCTGTATTTTAAGCCATCAGCATCAAGTAAATAACAACCTTGTGAGTTAGAGCCTGAAAAGAAAATTATTTGTTCTTTGATTTAATCTCCTGTTACTCTGATTTTTCTCTTAGTATGCAGGATACATAAGTGTATAGATGCAGGCCATCCAGTAGTTACCAGATGAACAACTAAGTGTCAGTCACTACAAAGTTCATGGCTCTTTCTGGTTAAAAATATTGCTTTTTAAATGATTGCTATCACATAAAATTAACAGCCACGCTTGGATTCAGTGTGAGATAATACTCTGTATACCTATGTGAATGGAAGGAAAATAAGCAAACGAAGTACTCTAATGTGGGAAAGGGCAGCCTGGATTCTTACCAAATAAAGAAGATAGAATTATTGCTGCCTTGAGCAAACTAGAAAGGTGTATACCAAAAAAAAGAAGTGATACTGGCAATCTGTAAATAATTTTGCTTTGCCAGTAGGTTGCATTAGTTATAATGCTGCCTGGGATATAAACTGAAAGAAGTAAGGCCCCTCTTTAAATTTCTCAAGTTGAGGCTACAATGTAATCATCTTTTCCAGTGTCATAACTTGTTTTGATTACCTGTTGTAGTACTTTAGGTGATGGAATATTTTGAAACTATTGATTTAATCTTAATTGCAACCTTAATCATCACAATTTTCTCTTAATCCTAGTGGTATTTTTATTTAAGTGTATATTTGTTTGTTTCCCCTTTAAAATAAAATCCGTAAGAGTTATCTGGACCTCATTTAGTCCAAACACTGTTTTGTGAATTTTACCTGAAACAATCATAGATAAAATACTTAAATACTACATCTTAATTAGTAGTAATAAATCAGAGAGTGCCAGGAAATATTCCTGGGCACTGGAGTCTATCATCTGTTCTGATAAACTGATAGAGCAATCCCTGGCCAAGGCTTGACCCAAGACAACCCATACTTACAAGGCACAGTTTGGGAGCTAGAAGAAGCCAGGGTGATTTGCATAAGGGTAAGAGCATTTAGTAGCATGAATATAGCACACACCTTGCCAGTTTATCTCAGTGTCAAGGAGTTCCAGGTGCATCTAATTTACTGAGCAGAGTCAGTAGAGCTGGGTCTGGAACCAGCCTCTCCTTTTTGCCTTCCACATGAGCACCTTAATCACCAGGCTGAAGACCTGATTACTCCCACTCTCAACTGTGTTCTAATGAATCTTCAGCTTCTCACGTCATATGTATATGCATATAAACTTAATACAGCATTATAGCACAGCTTTAACTGCTAGAGGAAGGGTGTGTAGCCAGTTGAGAATGCAGCTGTGGAAAAGCTAAGGCTGAGAAACTCCATGCAAGAATAGAGCCCTTACGTTGGCAGGCAAAGGATGATTTCTTCTGCAAGTCATCCCAGGTAAATAATCTAAACTCTTGACTACAAAACAAGGAAAGGTATGACAGTATTACTATAATGGCCAGTTTCTTAATTTCTTTTTCATATTTCAGAAAAGGTACAATACCTCTGCTTTTTTTCAATGTTATGGTCTTTGAAACAAAGGATTTACTTGACTTTACACAGAAAAGTGCTAATCTAAGTTATGGGAAGGATCAATTTAAGATATACTCCTGTCCTTCAGGTGTCTTAGCATAAAACTGCTTCCTACTCAACATACTGGCTGTTGTACTTCATGTTTTGAAGTCTAACTTTTCTCAAACAGTGTATAGTGAGTTTGTATACCTAATCTAGGTTTAGGGATTCTACTTAGGTTCCTGTGTTAGCCCTGCAGTTCAGCACTGAGAGATACTAAACTCTTTCTTGGATCTGCTCCTGTTTCCCTCATGCTGCCCAATAGACCAGTGAAATAAATAGGAAGAATGGTTAAGTGAAAAAAATTGGATTGGTCTACGTGCAACATCAAGATATTCTGGGGGACAGTAAGTGCCATCAGAGGGAAGCATTAGCCTCTGCATCAGACCTACGTGAAACATACAATCCACAGACTTTCAACACTAGTTTAAGCAATTTCTTCAGCCAGCCTGACTTTTCGTCCTTCAAAAAAGATCAGTTACCTGCAGATCAATCGGAGAGCGAGGAGACTTGGGTTCATTCTGTTTTGACCGTTCAGCTCTGTGTATATGATGGAGTAAGCCGGTACTCGCTGGTTAGACAACTGAGAGACAGCAGAAATTCACAATTACTAATGCTGCACTTACAAATACTTGACAGTCTCAAAACTTTAGGTACATATAATTCTTCTAAGCAAGCAAAAGGGGGTAAGTAATTTGCATGGGAGGAAGGGTTCGTGGGAGCAGAAGTATTTTAATGAAAATGAGGGGGGTTAAAAGCAGTGCATTGCACTGAAAAAAATACTATGCTGATGGAGAAGGAAGGGGTGTGAGGAAGGAAGAATAATTCTGTAAGAGGAGATGGAAACACACATGATAAAGAGGTGGTCAGGCTTTCAGGGCAGCCAGTAAAAAAGCTCCTTTCCAGCTCAAGCTTACTACACAGCATCAGCAACCCTACACATTATTATGAGCACTCGCCAGGCAGGAGCTGACAGCGGTACAGGAGCTAGACACAGGTGTCGCAGAAATACTAGGCCAACAGCAATATATTTCAAAAGTCAATTTTTGTTTAATGATATCAAAATGCAGTGGTCAAATTGAACAGGAACGTTATGCGATACTGAAATATAACAGCCAGGTTGAACAGGACTATTAGGCTGTAAACACTGCAACAAACACAACTTACTTACAGCTTCAGGATGTCAGCTGGGAACGAGCACTACGGGAACCGTGACCACATCTAAGCTTAGAATGACGACTCCAAATTCGCATACCACTCACCGATAAGGCGAGGCACTCAGCCCCGGGGAGTCCCCTCAGGCGGCGTCCGCACCTGAGGGGGGGTGCCCGGCCGCAGACCCCCGCTCCGAGGAGGAGGAGGAGGAGGAGGAGGAGGAGGAGGACCGGCTCCAGGGCTGTGCCGGCGGCTCGGTTTACACCCGAGGCCGGCTGGGCGCTGCCGGTCACGTACGGGGGGCTGGAGTCAGACTGCCGTTAGCCGAGGCGTCCCGTCGGCTGAGGTGTTTTTGGCGGGCTCGGGGTGCTGCGGTGCCTGACTCCGCCGGGCGGGCGGCTCGAGCCGCGGCCTCCGGCTTAACCCTTTTATCCCGGCGGTCGAGAAGTTTCGGCCGTTGTCGGGGCGGGCGTACCTGCGGGGCCACGTACACGGGAGGTGAGTGCTTCAAGGGGAAGGTTAGACTACGTGCCCTCAGCTCTCAAAGTCAAATTTATAGCGGGCGCGCTGGGGAGGTGGAGGACATGAAGGTCTCAAAATGGAGGCTTAGTGATGGAGGAAGGTGATGTGCAGCTTAGTTGGGCTGCGAGTCCCTGTACTACGTATTAAAAAGGTATGCGAAAAGGGTGTCGGTGGACAAATCTAGGCTGCTCAGTTTGGGACCACGTATCGGTGTCAATAGCGTTTTACTTGAGCTGTAGAAGCGGTCATATCAAGGCTCACTTCGGCATCTGACGATTCAGGCTTTATGCAAAGCCTCTACGCTTTATTCTCAGCCCAGCGATAGAGCCCGAACAAACAGTGAGAAATATGTGCCTCAGCATTTGTATGCTGAAATATAGCTACATAAAATTGATGCTAATCTATGTTTCCATTTAAAAGCACCTTTCATGCTTCAAAATTGTTTTACAATCAATTGGCTATATATAATTTGTATTTTAAGCTATGATATATTCTGGAAGATACGGAACAAAATTAACTTTATCTCAGTAACTTCAGTAAAAGTTGATTAAGGGGGGAAAAAGGATTGAAATCTAGTCAGTGAAAGTAGCAAAAGATGTGAAAGGTTTAATAACAGATGCATGGTCACACTGAGATCTTTGAGAGTTTAATTTCAGTCTAACAAAAATGTCACCAAGATGATGACTCAAACTGGAAAAAATTCTGATTCTATGCCTGTTTTGCTTAATTGTTGCATCATTAGAATGCAGAGTGAGACAACTGTGTTTAGAAGGGAGAAAAATCAGAACTATGGGCTTATATTCAGTTGTGCTCTGTAGTTACCATCTAGTTGTGGAGGAGAAACTCCTGTAACTTCCCTGTCATACATCTCTCACCATAGGAAATGGTAGCCATAAAGCTTGTACTCAGAGCTTAAGCCTCCTTCAGTGGATTTAGTCTCATGTAAAAATGCTCTGAATAAATAACGATGGCTAACAGGGCAGATGGCGCCCCACATGCACTTTTGAGAAAATCCTTCAGCAAGGGAGGAGAAAGAATTTACATCATTTTCTGTTAAGGTTTCTGTCTCATTAAGAAGGAACCTCCTTGAAGAAGCTGACTGGAAGATGTGGATCTGTTTTTTATTTGACCCAGGTCAGCATTTTCTAGGCAAACTCAAGGTCTATGTGCATGCATGGTATTTGGTCTTTTTTTCCTACAGCTGTTGCAAAATTCAAATTTTTCTGAAATTATTATCCCAATCCCCTGTCATGTTCGTACAAGTAAATTGGTTTATGATTTTTGTTAAAGTAAGTTATTCCAGACAAGGCAATAGATCAAAGTCAGAGCTTAAAACCTGAAATAACATCACAGCTTACTGTCTGTTTGTTGTTGCTTCCTCCCCCCTTTTAATTATCAAAGTATTTCAGCCCTCTTCCTTTCCTTGGCACTTATAACCTAGTTTTTATGCCACTTCGTAACTTACTATGACTGCTTACTACAGATTGCTCTTGGTAATCTTTCATCTTTGGGTTGTAGAGGGGACTTCTGAGACTTTGGGTTTTTTCCATTAGTTAGTTTATAGTAATGAGAACAGATTTCCTATGATGTGAGGCCAATAAAGAGCTGGGATTCCTTTGCACCTGGTTGCAGAGCATACATGAGAATACAGAGTACAACATAAAGTCAACTGTAGGACACGCAAAGTGATTAATGCATACAAATAAAGTCATATTTTGATACCTACCCATCTTTTCTGTTGTTCCAAAGTACAAAAACCTGCCACTTGAATACTGATATGACGTAGCTTGAAGAGAGTGAAATACTTTAAAAAAAGTAGTTCTGGGCATTCCTGTCTAGAATGTTTCAGAGAACTATGATAGCAGGTAGGAGATTTTCATCAAAGATCCTCATTTGGAAAACTCAGTGGCAAGTTTTTACCCTTTGCACAAGATGCCGTAGGAGAGCAGCTATTGCCAAGTGTATGTTCACACTAGTTCCCTGTGCTGAGCAGTCTTTAGAGGCCCTCAGTATTCTCGTAAAGCTTTCCAGGTGTTTCTGGAGGATCCACATCATGATGACAGGCAGATAAGCCAGAGCAATTTAATATAAGAGCTGTGCTGCCATAGGTGGTAAATTTGAGAGAGACCTGTAATATTCCTCTTTCTCCTGCTTTTGTCTGAGTCTCAGAGCCTGGCTTCCAACTGGGTTTATTACTGAACTGCTACTATAACAGTTCTAAGAAATATGCAAAACCAACATCGTACTTCTATCATATATGGTTTACTTCTTTTTTTAATATGTGGATATGAAGGTTAAGGTAGAGCACTGTATGGAGTCTAGCAAGAAAGAACATCTCAGTTCACCAAGCAGTAAAAAAAATAGATATTTCCTCAGTCTCCTAGTCCATGGGAAAATTTATATTTGTCTATTCCAGGTTAAGGATGTGGTACATTTGGGGAAGCAGAGTGTTATTGCAGTTGCTGGTGCCATCCATTATCAGTCAACATATCTAGATAGGATGTTTGTAGGTGGGACTCTTTGGGTATAGAATGAGTGGCAAATGCATCTATATTAACCGTGTCTTTTAGAAGTTTTAATTTTACTTTAAAAATGTAGCTTTTTGGTTTTTTCATCTGTGTTCTGCTAACAGTTCAGGCCTTGTATTCTACCTCTGAAGATTACATAAAAACATACAACTCGGATTATTGATTCCCTTCTGTTTGGAGATATCCGTGATTGTACATGCTTACATACTTGTACTTTATGAAACTGTGTACTATATAGCAACAGTAAAATTTTCACTCAAACAATGCTTAGGAAAACCTGGGAAAAAAAAGCTGAAGAGTCCATGGAGACCATCTCATTTTCTTGGAAGAAAATTGCAAAATTCTGTTAAGCAGGATTGAGAAACCCTAAAAATGATAGTTTTAAAATATAAAGAGTATTAATTTTTAAACTCTGGTGACATTAAAAATATGCTATTATAAACGAAAGATATTTCTGTGAAGCTCTTTAATGCAGTGCAGCTTATAACCATGTACATGTACAGAAATCTATTCAAAATTTTAAGCTACATTAAATTTTTCATGACTTTTGCTAGTGTTTTAAACACAGTAGTTAATCTTGAAATGAGCTTCAATTCAGTTAGCATGCTATAGCATACTACAGAATTTTAAAGATACTGGTGGAAAGAAATGGGATGGATGTGTCATTGGAATGCAACCTCAAAAACGTAAGTGTAGAGAACTTCAATTACAGTAATTTCTGTTACTCAGTATGACTATTTGGAAATAAGAGTAGCCATAGTGATTTTTTTTTTTTTTTTGTCGAAGGCGTAAAATATAGGGAAAATTATCCCTTCTGCAGAAATAGTGAAATAACTTTGTATAGGAGTCTATATCTAATAAGTAAAATAATGGAAAGATTTTTTTCTTGTTGGTATTGGGCTAAAAGGTAGACTGGATTACTTAAAGTAATTTGAGGGGTGGAGGGAAAATCAAACAGCAGGGTAAATTATCCTTCCAACTATCTGCCTATGCGTAGGATGCTTATAGCAAATGCTGCCATTTTGGAGTATTTTTTTTATTGTTAGTGTTTTCTGAAAGACTTGTTGGGTAGTTACTTTGATAGAGCTGATTGAGTTTTTTTGCTAATCAGAATGTCACTTTCCTGTCATAACCATCAGACACCCTGAGTGGGTACTTCTTTTTGTCCTTCTCCTTTATTGAAGATGGAAAGATGACTCACCCATGTTCTGTGACAATCAACTGATTACTTTGTCTCCCTTCCCAGGGGGGTGTTTGTTTGTTAATTTGCTTAGGTTATCGGTAATACCCCTTCTGAAGGCTGTGGCTGTTCATTGCACTCTTATCAGTGCAGCAGTTCAGGCACCATGTTGCATTTAGTGTACTCGGTTTCCTTAGTTTCTTTCAGGTGGTAGTTCAAACACATATCTGAGTTAAAGTGCATGCACATTCATTATGAGTCTATCCAGTCTTGTTTCCATGACTTCAAATGAAAGTAAATTTGTAAATAGGGATGGTTACATGCTTAAAAACAATTACATGTTTCGCTATTAAAACCACTTTCCTGAGGTTTAGAAAAATATAGCTACAATTTTTATTTCATCATGACTTCTCACTTTTCTGGTTGTGTTTCTTGCTTAAATACAGGTGTTTACATGTAGGAAAGGCTCTTCTGACTCTATTTTCATCTTGGTAAATGAGAAGAAGGGAGTAGTTGAGGCAATAGAGAAAGTTCACTTGCAAATTTTTCTTTCAGTGTGTGGGTGTGGGTTGTTGTAAAATTGGGTAACATTCCTTACTGTTGTGTACACTGGATAGGACAGTCATTATTACTGCATCATTATACTTGATATTAAAGCTCCTTCTTATGGCATGGGAACCTAGGCACAGACCAGGAACTGAACTGTATTAGAAACATGTCAGAAGAAAGAGGGACCTGTTTTGATGGAGCACTGGATTGTTGTTCAGTGTCTGGGTTATATGGTGCTTCACTTAAGCAACAGAGTCCCCTTGGATGAAAACTGACAAGGCTTATTAGACAGGCTTTAAGCACGCAGGATAAAATAGAGAAGAATCTTTTCCTTGGCTGTAATGTAACATGTACTTCAGACAGAGGTGTTCTGCCATAAGATATGACAAGTAAGAAATGCATAACATGATGTGGAATGGATCATCACTGCTTATCATTGAAGCCAAGATTTTATTAGGATTTGAAAAAAGGATTAGACATTTATATGGATGACAACATCCACAGGTCTTTTTGATAAAATTAGAAAGAGCTATAATCCCTTATGCTTCAAAGAAATACCACGCTCTAATTGATGGGGAAGAAAAAAACCCTTTCTTTAAGATCAGATTACTCCATTACTTACACTATTCTAATTCTGTATTTCTCTGAGGGTGGGGTCCTGGCTGCTCTCAGAGAGGATACCAGACTAGAGATGTTCGTGATTACATGCACACATACTGGCAATTTTACAAGTGTACAGGAGTCACATGAGAACTGAAATAAATAGCATGCAACAACAACAACAAAAAAAACAAAACCAAAAAAACCCATGAGTAAATCAAACCATAGCATTGGAATATCAGTATGATGGTGTATGATGTAAAGAAACAGTTGAAAGATTAGATACCTTTAAGATAGCTTGATGAATAATACCTGTTTTCTTCTAAAGTTTCTTTGCCATTTCCATCAATTTAGGAGTTTAGGGTTTTTTAGTCACTTTGCACTCACACTCTTAAGGAGAATGTGATACAATGATAAACACTGAATGTTCTTCTGGAACCAGTTAATAGATAATTACACTTTAAACTCACACCACACAGTTTAAAACAATGATAAAGGGACATAATTTTGTATGAATGTTTGTTTAGGCTGTTCTAACTTCATTCATAGTAAGTTCAGAAATAGAGATAATATAATTTCATGTTCTTACTTGTAATACTGGTATAAGGCTGCACTGTGAATTTCTGGCATTATCCAGTACTTTTAAATGCCCTTTGTGTAATGCTGTAACATAATTTAAGTGCATAAGTTGTTCATTTATATTACTCATCTTTGACCTCAATATGTATTAATGTTATGGTAAGAATATAATTGGCCACAGGAGATATTTTAGAAATATTTTTAGTGTTTACTTTGTGCTTTCAGACATGCAGAGAGGAATCCACAGGACTGGGGCTAGAAGGAGAAACTGACAATAGAGGGTGTCCTAATTAAATTTGCAAACAATACCAAGCTAGGAGAGAGTGCAAGTGTATTGAAGGACAGAATAGAATTCAAGATTATCTTAACAAATTAAAGCAATGGACTGAAAAACCTAAGTTGAAATTCAAGAGGAGAAAGTACAAAATAGTACATGTTAGTAGGATTAATCAGCTGTGTGAATGTAGAAGAAAGATCAACTAGTTAGGTAGCAGCTAGGACCTACAGTGGATCTCAAACTAAACAAGAGTCATGCTATTGCTAAAAAGTTGAATAACACACAGGCAAGTATAGAGTGGAAATATAGGCTTCTAGATGCTCTTAGATTTTAGAAAAGATAGGAGTTGCTGTGGCAGAGTCCAGTGGACAGCAACCAGAAAGAATAGAGAGAGGTATAGAAAATGTGGTTGGCTTACCCAGAAGACTGAAAAAGATAGCCAGAAGTGAATATTTAAGGGATCAAGGGAATGAGAATAGTTTTAAGATCTGCAAGAGTATTTTCTCTGTATGCATGGTGGATGGCAGATATGCAGAGGGAGCATTTAGGTTAGACATCTGGAAAATCTTTTCAGCAGTAAGAACAGGCTACACAATCATCTGTCAGAATAAACTAGTTTGCAGTTGTTCATGCCTTGAGACAGTGGGATGGGCAAGACAATCTTTTGAGACTCCTTCCAGGACTCCGTGATTGTTTTCTTTAACTGACAATCTAGGACTTCCAGCAGGAACCAACCTGCAGTCCTTTCTGGTCTTCTTCACATGGAAAGAGCCATCAGGGTTCTGTGGAAAAAAATAGTATACATGAAAAGGGAGCAGAGGGAAGCAGTGGCAGCAGCTTAGGAAAATGTTCACAAAGGTAACCAAAATACTGATCCCAAAGATTGAGGTAGGTTTGGGGTCTAGGTATTTATTGGCGGAATCCAAAGCTGCAATTCATGCATAAAATTTTTGGAAAATTTGAATTTGTTGCAAATACTAGAAGAAATCAGTTTAAAAATACTTGGCTGAAATGATTAAAAAAATAATTAATATTGGTCCCCCAATTTTTCCATTCATTCATGATTTTTGCAGTCATAGTGCATTGTTCTTTTATGTTCATGTCAGTTATACTGGTTTACAATTCAACCACAACAGAAAAAAGTCTCTCTGTTATAGAGACTAATCTAGTGAGTACTGAGAAAAAGAACACCAGGGACCAACTCTTAGGACTGATCCTTCCTGGAAGAATCTAGCTAGTCAAAAATATGTCTGGCAGCTAAAAGAGCTAAACAGTCATATTCCCTCACAAGTATGGCTGATGATAATGCAGAGCTCACCTTTATGATCTGGTAACAAATACTTCAACTAGAATAGAGACATCTTGCATATATATCTAATATAGAAGATGGATTCAGAGCAAGAGATTTCTTTTCTGTTATGTTCTACCTAGCTCAGGAGACCTAAACTGGAAATGCGCTAAGTTTTTTAAAGATAGCCAAAATTAAGTACTTATACTCTGGTTTACAGATATTTCCTTTACAATCCCTTGCATATATTTAGATACTAAAAATAGCCTGATTTTTAGATTTACACAGTATTTAATATATGCTATACAGATGGTAATACAGGAATACAAATACATTCACTCTGTTTGAGGAAATATACAAGTCAATTTATATTTCAGTGAATATTTCAGTAATTGCCACATAGCTCAAATGTCTCTGTTGTTAAATACAGATGTACTTCTGTAGATCATTAGAATTCAAGGAATCATTTTTTGGACAGTGAAGAAATATTGGCTACATAATGCCTTCCTTATTGCTTACAGAATTAATCTTAGTGAGGTTCACACACTGTTCAACTTCAGTCGTGCCTGTAAGTCTAGCTCTAACTGAACAACAGGCAGCGGATGGGAATTTTTGATCATTGAATCCCTAATTCTTTACTGTAAGGAAACTGAGGCATGAAAATTATGTAACTGATAATAATTAATCTCTGTTTTGTGGCTAGCATGCAGAAAATCTCCTGAATTCACACAGTCTCAGTCTTAAACACTTCAATACAGAACAAAAGGGAGGGAATAGTCTGCAAAAGAATGAAAGGAATAAATAGGAAAAAGGAGGCATTGAAGTAAGTAGAAGATGTCAGAAGATAAATGAGGCTGGAAATGAAAAATAAGAAGAGACAAGAAAACAACAGTATACAGTCCATTAAAAGCTTGCAAGCAAAAGACAAATAAAGGTCACAATACAAATAAAATTATTTGCAGTCAAAGGCCTTAGTGGTAATATGATGGGTTTTTACCATTGCATCAAGGACTACAGAAAATCTCTTAAACTGACAGGGGCCTAAGACAGTGGCATAGTGGGTTTGGCTGGACTTCATGAAAGTTTTGTGCTCAAGGCGAAATGATGCTAGGTTTTAGTGGGTTCCAGGCTAAAAAAGCCATTCAGTGGAAGACAAACAAACAAACAAAACCACAGCCCAATTCATTCACCTTAATTAAAATAAAAGTCAGAAAAAAACCAGCAACTAGTTTAGGTCAGTATCATTCACAGAATAACCCTACCCACTACAATTAATGGAGGTTCTTCATCAGCAAAGATCAGTTAGAAGATGCCAGGCATACAGTACAGTAAATCAAACATATGCTATTGCTGACCAAATACGTCCCACTGCAGCCTCCTTTAAAAAGTACAACTCTGTCTGTAGCTGAGGAAGTTACGCGAATTGTGAGAACCGAGATGAGATTTGTCTACCTGTTGCAAGGATATTGGATTTCACAACGTGCTCACTCTACTTTTTGTCAAAGTATTGCAGTAAGCCAAATCTAAAAATGTGCTTATAAATTTAATGATATTTACAGACATCTAATAATGTTGCAAAGATGTCAAAGAAATCAGATGCCGTGTATATAGCAGGAGCTGTACTTGTAACCTGCTGTAGCTGCATTTAAAAAAGTACATTTTAAGACAGTGTATATCTTTAGAAGCAAGGACACATTTTTAAAGCTGAAACATGATCCAAAATGTGGGAGAGGTGATAAAGAGGTCATGTTTTGTGCTGGTTTTTTTCCTAGGAAGTCCCCAGTGGAATGGCCCATGTGAACTGAAATAAGAGACATCCTCCTGCATCCCATATTGTCTGTGCTTTGGTGGCATTTTCTTTAGTGATTTTGTACACACATGTTATCACGCTCTAGATGGGGAAAGCGAAGGAGGATCTGTTCAGTTAAACTGTTAAGAAAGCAGATTTAGTGTCTATTGATAGAAAGCTCCAATGCTTGTCTTCATGTCACCACAATGTATCACATCCATTCATTACAAACTGATGCAAACTGGCAGGCAAAATTAACACATGTCAACTTTGTGCCTTCACTCTGAGGGCTAATAGGCATCCTGGGGTATTTTTTACTATTACATGTCTTGCTAACAGGCTGATACTGTCATGAATGAAAGGGATAGTCTTCTAGTGGAAGTAATCCTGGGCCCAGGACATACCACAGTGCTCAGAAAAGCCCACAGGCTAATGAACTGTGTGAAGATACTGTACTGCAAATGACAAACAAAAACTCCAAGTCGATCAACTCCTGAAAAGCATGATATATATTTTTAGAGTACAGGAGCAGTGGGATGAATGCCGAGAGCAAACCATCTAAGCATATAGGAAAAAAAGCTGAGGGTTTGGGAGCCTGTATTTGTTCACTCTTCTAGGCCCTGGGAAACTGGGGAAACTCTTGAGTGTACATGTTGAGTCTAGTTCAGAAACAAACTACTATTCTATTTGTGTCAGTTATCTTACACAAATTAACTGCCATTAAATGACCATACAGGACTCTATATACATCTGTGCACAGCTTTCATACAGCAGTAATAGAAACAAGTTCACAGCAATAGAATTTTTGAAATAAGAAGGACACTAACAACTTGCAATGGACAGTTGTCTCATTCATTTACATGTTCTAACTTTGTGTTATGTTTCTATGATTATCTCCCTGGAAAGCGGAGAAGGTTGGTCTTACTCTGAAGAAGCATGGAGCTTATTCAAGGGGAGATTTTGGAGGCTGTAGGGTGTGGCAAGCAAGAATGACACTGCTCTTAACTTTTACCAAAAAATATTCTATTACTTTGTTTTCTCACGCTGTTGATAATATATAATTTTTTTTTTTTTTTACTTTTTTTTAGAAAAGGAATCTTGTGTTTAGGTACATTGGTACTGAATATTGTGGAAAATACACAAGCGATACAGAAGAGTTCATTCTATGCTAGCAAAAACTGCATGAAATTTGGCTACTATGTCAAACATGTTTGCATGTCTACACATGATTTTTAACAGTGAGCAACAAATACTAATGAAGCATGTGGGAGAAAGAAGGGAGAGAAAACTGAGTAAACTAAAAGGTATCTGAGTGGTATAAATTTCATCTTTGCCACAACTGGAAAACAGTTGGGAAGTCATCTGAAGCAGAAACATGTGGTAGTATTTTCTAGAAAGAAACTGAAAGATAGAAAAAAATCTTGGTTTACTTAATAAATTATTTTTGCTCTTTTGAACAAAGCAGAAATGAGTAATGAGTGTAGGAAGCAGCTGTAAGGTGATGAGATAAATTTGTGAAGTAATCTGGATAAATATGGAAAATAAAAGGAGGGCAGTCTTTGTTTAGGTAATGAACAAAGGGCTTTGAGGATAGACAAGCATATAATAGCTTGGTTGCTGTACATAATGTTTACAGAAAAGTTACTTATTGATCAGTGATTTTAGCTATTTTAATATACAGAATTTGTCCAACAGTATCTGTATTTTTTTTCAGGTATGAACAGACCATGCATTTCTTGCCAGTATAGTATATGATCTCAGTTATGTGATCTTCTTCAAAGATTAATTAATGAAAAAGAGATGCGCCCATATCTATTACAAAAATAAAAACAACCCTACAGAGTTAATGGTCACATACAAACTTATTGACTGGCAAAGGTTTCAGAAAATATTCCACAATTAGTGCAAATGTTCACAATATTATGACTCCATGAAGCAAGCTTTTTTTCATAAAAAATATATTTGACATAATGAGATTTTTTACATGATAAGAATGAAAAAATGCTTGCAAGAAGGTGTACGGTTTTCCTAGGAAAAATTACTTTTGACCATTTACCTTGTTATTGAAATTTACAAATATGCAGTTAATTAGTTTGTTGCTAGGAATTGAAAGATTTGTCCTCCAAACAGTCTTATAAATGATAGTTATCTTTCAGAAAGCTCGGTGTGCAACGTTCACAAAGTTGGAAAGAAATCCAATAATATTTTAATAGACCTGACTTTTAACTACTCTTCTCAAACTTTGTAGTATAATCCTATTTGTATAAAACCAAGTTTCCCCACCATCCCAGCCTCTGCCATCCCTGACTACCTGTTTATTGTTTATAGCCTCTTCCCTCTCTTCCCAAGTATACAATACAGTAGAGAATCGCACTGGATTAAGTTGAAGATATGCATCTTATGTTCCATAAATGATTTTTGCATCCTGTGAAAATTGTAGCATTTACAATCCTGTAGCATGAAGTGCTAGGCAGAGAAGATTTAAATGTTTTGTAAAATGTCGTGGTTTAACCCCAGCCAGGAACTAAGCACCACGCAGCTGCTCACTCACTCCCCCCCCACCCAGTGGGATGGGGAGAAAATCGGGAAAAGAAGTAAAACTCGTGGGTTGAGATAAGAACGGTTTAATAGAACAGAAAAGAAGAAACTAATAATGATAACACTAATAAAATGACAACAGCAATAATAAGAGGATTGGAATGTACAAATGATGCGCGGTGCAATTGCTCACCACCCACCGACCGACACCCAATTAATCCCCAAGCCGTGATCCCCCCGCCCCCACTCCCCCCAGTTTATATACTGGATGTGATGTCAAAAAACATCTGAGGGCACACCACAGGTCTGAGACACCCTGACCCAAAACCAGGAGCTCTCGGAAAGCCTCTTCATGAAGCGCCCAAACCCACCAGCGTCCTCACAGGCATGGGCCAGGCTTCTCAACATACTGAGAAGCAGGAGTTACTACATTAAATACATTTTTGCTGGTATAAGCAGGAAAACAAATGGGCTATGAGAAAGGTTCAGAACAAAAATCAGGAACTAGACTCAGTGAAGTGAACTGCATTTTGAGCCATGTTGTGGCAGTTACAGTCAGAAATCTACTAGAATTACATAGATTTGACCACAAACCAAACAGGATGTGTTACTTTTTACTGATGTCAACTTTGAATGTGAAGACTGAGCTCACAGTGAAACAGAATTGAGTAAGTGAGTAGGTGTAAACTGCAACTGTTATGAAACATGAATTCAAAGCATGACAAATATTCATATAATCTTCTCTGAACTCTTTCACCTAGTTATAGACTAATATGGAGCCTAAACTATAGGAATCATTTGAGTTAAAATGGAGCAGATCGTGTACTTCAATGTCTTAAGTCAAATGCCTTATAATGCATACTCTTAATCTGAAACTCTTGATGTCGTTTACCTGTTCCAGTCACGACCACTGACCAGTATATCTTGTGTCGATGGTGCAGTCATTACATATGTCAATGATGTGGAGACATCCAACATGCACAATCAAATCTTTCCACTTAAATCAAATCTTTCCACTTAAATAATAGTACCATCCATCACTATAATATCACTGACGAAACTGCAGTGCTCAGCATTACCCAGCAGTTTTTGTGTCCATCACTTTGACAAAGTCATAATTAGAATGCTAAAACAGATTCTCATGAGTGCTTTGATGAGTCACTAAGTTAAAATGTAGGGAATGCTTCTCTAGACTATATCCTGTCTAAAATTTAGTATATACTGTACAAGTGTTCTTAGGTTGAAATGAAAGATGTATGAAGTCATCAATCAACTTCTTACTCCAGCCATCCAATTGGTTGGTAGTAACCATCCACTTTTTTTTCAGCAGATCAAAATTAAAATGTGGAAGTACAGCTTTCATCATATTTCAAATATTTATTTCACCTCTGTATATTTATCCTCTAAAAATATAGCTGTCAAATGAGTTTTAATGGTTACAGTCTGCATGAAGTCGTCATTCTTCAAGAAATTCAATTTAAATGAAATGGTCAAAATGCAGTCATCAAAGAACGTGACTGAAGAGACAAAATTAAATCCAGTAATATTTTTAAAGGAATCTTAAACTCTTTTCACTCATCATGCACAAATAAATACTTTCATGCTTAAAGGATACTTATTTTTTACCAATGAAGGATACTAAAAGTCAGATTCCAAGCTCCAAAGGTATGGATGTGTGAAAAGGTGCATTTGAATGAGGCTTTTCTGCTGTATAGATGGAAGGTATATTGTAGTGGCATATATATAATGAAAATTTAATGGCATGAGTTAAACTTGATTTTCCTATTCACAGGTAGTAATCTCATGTAAATTACACAAGTCCTCCCAAGACTGCCAATATTACTTATATACAGCCATGTAACATCAGGTATTTTAATACGAGAAATTTTCACCTGGATCTAAGAAAATCTTTATAAAAACAATGCTGATTAAAAAAATCTCTAACTTTCTATCTATAAAGTCGTACTCCCTGAAACTGTATTATACTACAAGAGGTTATATTGGCTTCATGAAAAAAACAAGACCGTTAGTACCATTAATTCAACCCGTATAATCAGCAAGGTAATGACAAGAAAAAAGAAAATGTGGTCTTACATAACAAGCACAATGGTTTTGAAATACAATAATTACAGCTCTCCAGGGCACTATGACAATGCTGTTCATGTTGTGCTGGGGAGCTGGAATCTACCCCTTTCCAGTTGTACAAACACTTGTTTGCAGCTTTGTTCAGGAAAAATACTGTGTCTTAAACCTGTTGTTGCTACAAAAGTGAACATTGCTTACCACAGTCACGGAACTTTTTATTGCAAATGTAAAGGAGAGTATGGCAGTTTTGGAAAAGTGGAAAAGACGCATCTATTCAGTGGTTTTTTTCAAGACTATTCATTAGAGCAGCTGCTTAATGTTTCTGAGAGGTATCAATAGACTTGATGAATAAGGGCTAAAGGTGATCAGTTGTGGTTTACAAGCACATAAGGGCATTTTATCACATTGCTTATCTCAAACTGAAAATGCTTTGATTACTTGAACAAGAACATAAGATAGGGACAGTGAATTTCTGGTACTAAGTATATGAATGTAGACGATATTATCTGAAGTAGATATTAATGTGAGGTCCATAAAACAATGCTGTTCTCATCTTGTTCTTTAAGTACTGCTACAAATCCCTAGTTTGTTTCTTGATTTTGTGAGTCTTTCATAAATGTGGTCTAGAACATTTGTGTCCTCATAGGAGATGTCATTAACAAATGCTTAAAATGCTGATCTCTAGAGGATTATCTCCATGGCCTTTCATAACAAAAAAACAGAATTGAAAGGCAGAAATGTGAAATGCTAAAATCAAGTAGTTATTCCAGAGAGTAACATGGCTCTTTAAAGCAAACTTTGCGTATTAAACTATCAGAATCAGATCTGATTAATAATCTAGTAATGGGCTGATATATTAAGGTTATTCTCTGGGGCATTTATTTGCTAGACCTTCCTGTTTTCCCCATTTAAGAAAATAAGTAACACAGTAAAATGGCTATTGCTTTTTCATTGTAGCTCTGAAGAAGACTTCTGGTTCATTTCAGTGTGTTCAGAACAGATGCGTTTTTCCTCACAATCTTTTTACTTAAAGTCCTCTGTATGATGGATACAGTATCTGTGTTCTAGAAGGTGCAGTTTTAGGGTCTTAATGTTCATATTGAGTGACTAAGTTATTGTCAGCGGCTCTTTATGGGGGATAGAAAGCTATGTAGATGTTTCATTCTGCTTGTCAATGCATTTGTCAACAAAAGATCATCATAAAAATTCTGTCTCACCATGAAAGCTATACAGTGGGTGGACAAAGGCACTCTTATTTCCTTCTTGCTCCAAGAATTATTCCAGAGGTCAAAATTTAGGCACAGTAGCTGTAAATTGTATAGGAGGTTAGCTGAATTAGCAAAACATATCAAGTCCATAGATAATACTAAGGATTCTACCTGCCAGTATTGTCAATCAAGTTCCTTCAGCACTAAAAACCATGTAGAAAAATTAAAATTCCTGCCTCACTTCCTTGCCCTTCAGTCATGGTACCCCTTCTTTCTTAAATGTCACACTGAATGTATTTAAGTCTGTACCAGGAATACTCAAAGTGAGATTTTACAGTCCTTGAACTGAGACTAATTGTGTTCTTGCTTGTGTAGGTGTTTCATGTTTTTTGGTCAGACTTTCAATGAAAGTATAACTTCAGTGAATTTTTTTTTTTTCTTGTTTGGCCACCAAATATATAAAATGTCATGTATTCATTGTGTAATTGCTGATATTTGACATTTAGTCATCCCATTGAAATACATGGTAGGAATAAAACATCAGTTACAAAGAGAATATTGACATTTCATTCCTGCCTTGTATTTCAATGATGCAAATTCCATATTTGTGTACACAGGTACATCAGTGAAAATGGCATTGAGACAGAAGGGATGGGAAAAGTGAAGGAAATATGATTTAAAAGAAAGTTGGAAAAAAGACGATTTTGAAAGGGAGGAAAGAAGGAACAGGTAATTGTAGGTCTACTGTGTTTAGACCTGTAATGCAGTTGTTTATTTGTCCTTATAGTATGCTATTATAGCTCTTACTTATGGGTTAGACCAGGTTTTTCGTGTAAAGTCTTTTCCATTTGCAGCTTTAATTACTGTCTGGTATGTGATAATGTTAATGTGTAATTTGACCATTCTATTGTGTTATTATTAAAACACAAACAACATTTACTAGAAAGTTATGTGAAATGGGAAGTCACTAGAAAGGTTATGTTCCTGTGGTGGGTTGACCCCAGCCAACAATTAAGCACCTACCCAGCTGCTTGCCCTCCCTCGCCCCAAGAGGAATCAGAGGAGCAGAAGTGAGAAAAACTTGTGGGCCAGGGCAAAAACAGTTCAATAAGTGAAGGAAAGATGGGGGGGGGGGGGGGGGGGGGAGGCAAGTGATGCAAAGGCAATCATTCACCCTGTCCAATAAGCAGATTTATGGCCAGCCACCTGCAAGCTCTTTTGGAAAGACTACCACCCAGCTTTTATTGCTGAGTGTGATGTCATATGGCATGGAATATCCCTTTGGTCAATTCAGGTCAGCTGTCCCAGCTGTGTCTCAATCTCTTGCCCACCTGTAGCCTACTCACTGTGGGAGCAGAGTGGGAAACAGAGAAAGCCTTGATGCTTTGCAAGTCCTGTTCAGCAGTAAAACACTGGTTTAGTCACAAATCCAAAACACAGCACCATACAGGCTGCTATAAAGAAAGTTAACCTTATCCCAGCCGGATTCAGTACAGTTCGTCATTCTGTCATGCTTTAACCCTGGCTGGCGACTAAGCACCACACAGCCACTCGCTCACTCCCCTCCAGTGGGATGGGGAGGAGAACTGGTAGGGTAAATGTGAGAAAAAACTTTGTGGGTTGAGTTAAAAACAGTTTAAAAAAAAATAAATTGTAAGAAAAAAAAAGAAACAGAAGGGAAAATAAAACCCAAGAAAAACAAACGATGCAAATGTAAAAAATTGCTCACCACCAACCAACCGATGCTCAGCCAGTCCCTGAGGAGTGCCCCCCTGCCAACCTTCCCCCCCCCCAGCTTTTATTGCTGAGCATGATGTCCTGTGGTCTGGAACATCCCTTGGGTCAGTTGGGGTCAGCTGTCCCAGCTGTGTCCCCTCCCAACTCCTTGTGCCCCCCCAGCCTCCTCGCTGCTGGGGTAGGGTGAGAAGAAAAGGCCTTGACTCTGGGCAAGCACTGCTCAGCAATAACCAAACCATCCCTCTGTTATCAACACTGTTTCCAGCACAAATCCAAAACACAGCCCCATACTAGCTACTATGAAGAAAATTAAGTCTATCCCAGTCAAAACCAGTACATGCACTTAGGTTTTAGGTCAACTCTATAATCACATCCGTCAAATACATATTCAGGCTGTGTCATGTGTCATATGTCAGTGGAAAATTGATTTTCATTAAAGCCATCAGCTTTACATAATACCTGAATGTCAGTGGAGTTCTCAAGTGTATGTCTAAACTAGATTCTGTCTGCCTTCTTTGACTGGAATACGCAGAATATGTTATGAATAAAAGTGATGCTGGCTACCAAAAATCTCTTGCATTTCTCAGAAGTGATTTCTAACACCCAGAAAGATATTTGAAGTTAGTAAGACAACCTTGGGATCAAAAGAAATAACAGCATCCTCACATTAGGCAGGTATTGTGCTGTCAGATTATGACACCAACTACTGTATTACTAAAGAAAACCACTACTCCCACCATCTTCACCCATGTCGAGTTGTGGAACTGTAGAAATAAGTGACCAGCAGTCATTCAAGAAAATACATCAACATTAGAAAGAAAAGGGATTACATATCTGATGTGATCAATCTTGATTTCAAAAGAAATAGTAACCTCTAAGTATGTTTCTGTGAGTTTGTGGCCATGAACTCTTTACAAAAGTGCTAGGCAATTTATCAAAGATAAATGATTTTGTCTTTATAGGACAATGGATAATCTAATATCCTCTGATTTTTTTGACAGTTACTATGTCATCTCTGTGACCTGTGATACCTATTTCATCAACCAGTCACAAAATGCAATTTGGTTGCTCTTTTCAATGATGATGGATAAAAAAACCTGGGTTTGTACTGTCATCAGTTGCATTCTTAGTTTACTCCTTAAGGTTGCTAGGGTTAAGGGAGACATAATATGGTATTTCAGATTCTGGTTATGCCTCAAAGCCTGGCTGGTCAGGCTGTATAAGTTCTAAATGCTTTCTTAAGCATATTTCAAAACCCACTGCACTTAATAGTGTGTATGTTAAAAACATATATCTGCGTAGAACTGTTTTGTTCTTTCTGTTTCCTGCTTTAAAAAAGAAAGAATAGTTCACATATGTTTTTAATTATGTGATAAGAATATTTGGGTATAATTAAAAAAAGGACTGTTTTATTGTTGGTCAGTCCAACCTATCTAAGCATACTCTGTCTTTGAATGGAACCAAGGCGTTTCTTTTTCTAAAATTTAATTGCAATACTAAACTCTATTTTCTATTTTATTTTCCACTGCCTTATGGGAGCTGTAGTTTCTTTCTCATAAAGAAACACGCAAATCTGCTAGCCAGGAACTGTATGCAAATTTCACAGCCAGGAACCTCAATAGTGCTATTTTCCAGAAAAGGATGATTAGCTATTGTTGTAAACAATAAGACCATAGCTGTGTGATTTCTTTCTCCCCATAATAATAAGTAGAAATCCAAGATGCAAATGCAAAATGCAAAAACGAATGAAAGCAAGAGAAAAGCAACAGGAATATCACAAAGAAAGCAAATATTGCATAGAGATTTGGGGCTTGTGTTTTGTATTTTTTTTGTCTTAAAATAGAAAGGTAAAAGTATCTTCTTTCAAATGGGGAATTACTTAAAAGTTTTGCTTTCTTACAGCCCTAATTCTTTTAACTGGCATTTGAATAAATCCTTATTGTTAAAGGCTTTTTGCACAAATGATGCCTGTCACTGTATGCCACACTTTCATGTTTTCCTCTTATTTTCTCTTATCTTTTTAAATAAAAGCACTTTCTTGTGCTCTCTAAAGCTTAACACTTCTAAAACCAGATCACACCTGGTGTAGCAAACAGTATTTCCCATAGCTTATCAGCAGTGCGTCTTGACTTTACTGATCTTCAGCTCTTTAAAAGCTATCAGAATTATATTTTCTTAAATCTAATGTGAGTGTTGGATTGCAGGAGGTTATTTTTATTTAATATTTAAAGAAATTCATGTAGTTGGGAAAATTCTCCTGCAATTATTTTAATAAGAATATAAAACTAATAAGATAGAAAGAATTTTTCATTGAGAAAATTCTTGCAAAACATTTAAATGGGAAGAAACAGTATTTATGTGATTGTGAAGTAAACACAAAAATATGTAAAATTTATAATATTTATGAGAATACACCTTTAGCCCTCTTGCCTGAGTGTCAGTATGGTTCTTATTTTTCTGTCTGGTTTATAAGAAAGATGTTTTTTTAAATTTTGTTGATTTCTGCAGATCAATGTGGTACATAAATATTTGCATTTTATAATTGTTTCTCTAGTGAAATATTAGAAACAATGAAACTTGACAAAGAAAACTGTTTTGATAATGTAAAGATCAAAATTTTAACAAATAGATGCAAGAAGTAGAAAACACTCTTACCTCTCTGAAAATATGCTTTCAGGGAGAAAATATTCCTGATGTAAGCATAGTGTTCTGTTTTGTCCTGCAACTGCTGTGAACTGTCAACTTCCTTGGAATTAATTGCAGGTGAGGATACTCTTTGCATTACTTTGATAATAGATAAGATTAAATGAATCACATTTATGAATTAATATTCTGGTCAATGTTGCTAAGAATGTATGTGTAAAAAAGGCCTAAAAAAGTATTAGCACGTGTGTATATATACATATGTGTGTGTGTATGCATGTAGGTGTATACATATAAATATTCATTAGATATTACTTGGATTTCCCAAGCACAGCAGCTATAGAAATACATACTTTATGTGCTTCAGGTGACATTAAGTGTTGGAGAGGGCTGTTTCAGTGAGGAATAAGAATATACAGCACAGAAGCTGATGACTTCCCCTCTTTCCTGGCACTTGCAGAAGTGTAGTTTTGCTCCAAGACACTTCTCTGTCCCACTTCAGACAACTCAGTAGAAACTGAGTATCTGCTATACTATCAGTGGCAGAGAACAGGGTTTCCTGCAACAGTTTTCCTTAAAAATATAATGCCTATACAGACGATATCATAGTCTGGAGTGAAACAATCATTAGATTCTCTGATTTGCCTGATGTGAAGCACCATTCAAGAGTAAGTAAATCCACCCCAGACTCTGCCAGTAAATGAGAACACTTCTACAGCCTCCGAGTCTTTAAGTCTGCACTTATTGACTGCCTTCTTTAACTGCTGAGTGCTTTGAACAGTTAAGAGGAAGCAAGCAAGGCAGACAAGGGGCAGGCATAAAGGGGGCTTTATAAGCTATTTTTAAGACCTTCAATTCAGATGCTGCACTGTGTCCCAAATGTTGCAGCTAAAAGCTATTTCCATTTTCTGCAGACGGCCCTAAGAGACCATCAAAAGCAAAGAGTTGTTTGGCAACTTCTTCCTTCTGAAGGTCCTAATTATACAGACCTTTGTGCTACCAGGCTGCAGCAAGACTATCCCTTGATCTTCCCCTATTAAAAAAAATTACACTGCAAGAGAGGAGATGTATGTGGTGAAGTATCAGACAGCATTGTATCTGAGTTTTGGATAGTAAGAGGTAGCATATTCCCAAATTTTTTTCATGATTTGTGTGCTTCAGGCAGTGACTTTTGTCTCAACGTGCAAACTTTACATTGCATTTTAGCATGTGACTTTAAAAATGCTAGTCAGGGAGATTAGCCAGTCTAGTAAAGAAAAATCCATGCAAAGCATAGCCAATATTTCTTACCTGGTTCAGTCTTTTGAATCATAGCAGGTGGTAAGAAATAAGAGACTGCTTTATTGTAATCGTGAATATATCTTTTCACCTTTCCAATGAAGTCATGAAACTGTTCTTGATACTATTGTTAGTAAAACTCCCAAACAGAATGGCTAAAACCAGATTTTTTCCCACAACTCTTAGGGGTTTTGTCTGTACTTAAATATATATTGCATAATATAGTTTGCCTAATTTATAGGTGATTTCAACTGTATAACATTTAATATATCCTTCTTGAAAACAATTTAAACTTTTTTTTAAAATTGTAAATTGTTTTCAAATATATTTAATTTGAAACAAACTTTAAAACCAAAAAATTGTTACCTACAACTACACTTCTGCAAAATATTATAAAATGCATTAGATTCTTCTCTTTTAAAAATTCCCTTATTAGCAAGAAGTAAAGTGTCTTTCATTAATTCATATCAATATTTTACCCTTTATGACCACAGACGTGTGTGTGCTTTGTGTGCTACCTATGCACACATACACACACACACATTTATATACACACACATATATATATAAATATAACCATTTACTTGAAGGAGGTAAATATCACAAAACAGCCATTAGACTCCTCTGGAAGGAAATAGTTTGGAATTTTGTTTATTTGTTTCTGCTTTGTTTTTCTTGAAGGGGCACAGCCTTCAATAGCTTTTCTACTTTTAGAAAACTTGTTCGTTGCTGACAGTTGGGCTATAACTATATTTCATAAACCCTAAAGCTCCCAAGTTGCTGGAAATAAATTGATTTTGTGAAAATATGCTACACACAGGTTTTCAATATGGGTCCTGAACAGCCTGTCCCTAAAGTAGTTATTTCCATTTACACCCCTGACCTGCTGGTGTCTTCGGTGGTGCTGTAGTTTTTCATGTACTTCAAAAGCCACAGATCTGTTTCCATCCTTCTTAATTTAATATAAACTGCACATGCTTCTATCAGTAAGGACTTTCATTTTTATACTTCTTCGATTTCACGACACCAATGGTTCTATATTTCACAGTGTAGGGAGCAGAATGAAATTACACTGCTCTCAGACTTCAGCAATATCTGGTTTATGTGATTCAGGACCTCCCCACAAAGAAGAGGTCACTCTCAATATTTCTGTAAATGGCTCTTTCTGGAGGAGTATATACAGTAAGTCTGACAAAGTGTGATTTGTTTGTTGGGTATAAAGTGGGGCAAAAGCCCCACACACTTCTGTGAGAATGGTAAAAAATGCAGCTGCATAATCCAACACCCAATTATTTTGTTTTGACATAGTTCTACAGAGGTCAGAAAGATTTCAATAAGAGTTCCTAATTTTTTTGCTATCAGCTGTCTTGTATCTCACTATGGCAGTCTCTGCCAGCAGGATTTCAGCTTTTAAGAAGCCTCCTCCTTTTACACTTGAGAGCAGAAGCTGGCCTTATGTCTATATATGTTCCAGTAAATGACTGTTGCTATACAGAATCTGAACTATCAGATTAAATTTAGAAAACTGTTTTTGTGTACCTAAGGAAATTGATATTTGTACTGAATATTTTAAATACTTCTTCAGTGTGTACTTTCTTAGCTCAGGTAATACCTCAAGAGTCTTTACTGTAATTGGTTCACTACAGAACTGTGATTTCTATTGTTTCAATGCCTGCAATTCTCATAGATATTTCTGTCCTCACTCCAGCCATCGAACCATTGTAATTCTGACAAATGACTTATTTCTCTCAGTAGACTGACTCATGTGATGATTCTTCCACTACAGTGACAAAATAAACAGAGAACACAATACACAATAAGAAAAATATTGTAACAAATATTGGTAGGAAACTAGCTGAAGGAGTGGTCATTATAATCACTTCTGGGTGATGGAATGTGCAACTAGAGGGTCAGGTTCTATCAGCGAGTGTAGCTAAAGGTAGAGGTTAACAGAGTTTCTTCAAACAATATTAGTTTCATCGCATTATTGACAACACATGTTTAAAAGAATCACTATGTATTTCTCTGACTGCAGGGCTGAAATAACAACAATAAAAAATATTGGTTACTTGTTACTTTAATGGGATGATAACCTCTAGCAAAATGACAGAACAGAATTACAGCTCACCTGGCCCTTTGAAAATCTCCATCATGTAGCTTATGTTTCATGTTTATGCATCTGCATTTCTTGTAAGGCAGTGAAACTTTATTGTGCTCATTTGAAAAACCCCTGAAATGAGTCATTGCCCAAGGCGGGTCAAAGAATTCAGGGCAGAAGCAGGAGGATCCATCTCAAAGTTACCTGCTGCCGTCATCAGAACATATCTCTGCCAGGGTCTGTACAAGCTTCTATATGTTTTCCATCGCAATTTCTTGTTTCTCATACAAAGTTACATACACAGCAAAATTAGTACTGCAACAAATTTGTATTGGATTGTCAGCTGCTCTGTAATTCTACAGTCTTCTGCTGAAAACAAGCCTGTAACCTCTTACCGCTAATAATGTATTCCCTGAAAGAGTTATGAGTTTTACTGAAAGGAGATTAAATTATAATTAACTTTTTACTAACTGAAGTGAAGCTGGAAAGACTGAACTGAGTATTCTGATGTGGTAAACTTTTCTGTTCCAATCATTCTCAAAGGAGTGTTAAAAAAATAAAAAACCCACCCCAAAACGGTGCTGGGTAGGGTCACGAAGAACGGAAGTGAGGCACCGGTTCCAATTGTTCCTCAAAATCTTGTGCTACTAAAATTTCAATAGGAAATGTGCATAAAGGAGAATTTATTGTTTTGGTTGTAGCCGGAGGGCTCACAATTGAAGAAGCATTTAAGTCTCCTGGATTTCTTTATTTTTTTCCTTTAGGGTTTGAAAATTCTTAATGATGATATTTACTTAGCTTTCATATCAAAATCTCTATCTCTTGATAATGCTTCACTTGACTGATAGTGTTTCTTTCTCTCAATGCAAAGAGTTGTATTGAGGTTTGCTAGGGGTTAGGCTATAGCCCTTGGGACTGCAGGCTTAGATTTCATGTTTAGTACCATAAATCTCTCTTTTGGTTATTGAATGTCTATTGAGGAGAAGTTATGAAAAATTGCACATATAAAAATAAATTCATGAAATAGGTGTTGCTTTATCTGTCAGAATGTGCAATAGATTACGTAGTGGTTGGCTGTAATGTTCACATTTTGTGGTTAGGATGTAACAGCTTGTCGTTATCTCAGAAAAAAAACTGCTAAGTTCCCATAGTTTAAACCAAATCAGGACAGACGTGGTTTGTTGATTTATTAACAACACATAATTAACTGTCAATCACTGAACTATACATTCAGGATGAGTATCAATAATTCAGTAGAAAAACAGTGTTAGTTAGCCACTTAAAAAATGTTAATACAGCTACAGATTTCTAAGCATATTTCTATATCTAACCCCAAACAGTTCTAATCTCACACATATTCATGCGGTTACATTTGGGCTACCAGCACGCCCTCTTTTCTAGGGGACAGTGCAGGTTCCCTGAGTGCACGCCCCTCCTGTGAGAGGTGTGGGTGCTCCAGCTCAGCGTGTTCCCCTGCTGCTTCCTACCACCTGCTCACAGGCAAGGGAGCACTCCACAGTTCACACACACACAGAGATGGGGGTCCCTGCTTGCTGCATCCCACGCTTGCTGCATCCCACACTCGCTGCCCTGGCTGCATGCGGGCTGCTCCCAGTGCCCCACAATGCTTGCAAGGTGACTGCCAGCAATGTCAAACCAGGGGTTGGCTACTGCTGTTTTCACTCTGAGGTCTCACTGTTTCCAATTTCTTTGCTGCTTTTATGCTTCTTTTTGGGCTTAATCCTTTGTTTCAAAAGCTCCTTTGTAATTACCTGATTACTGTTCAAACCAGCTGATGGTCATCTTCCTCTTAATAGGCCTTTTAGAAAGGTTGAGCCATGTGATCATCCCCATACTCAAAAGCTTTAGATTGAACTTGTTACATAAGCAATTAGACAGTCGAAGCAGCATAATTATCCAGCTATGCAAACAATTATGATCTTTGAATTCACCTGAAATTCAACAAGGAAGGATGAGCAATAAAGGAGTCTCATGAGCCAAATCCTTCAAAGGGAGACTGAGCATTTCATCTAAGGAATTGCTGGTCAATAGAGAACTCATCTGGTTGATTACCGTATTAGCTACACAGACAACAAGCATGTTCTGTTAAAGCCCAATAAACCTTCTTTCTTGAAACTCAAAGGATTATACCTAAAGGTCAAATCATGACATATTAAAAGAAGTGTTATTTAGATTAAAATTGTAGCTCCATGTGCAAAATCTGAAAAAAAGTATTATTTCACAGACACACAAGTAGCGTTGTGAGAGGACATAATCCTCCTTATTTTTTTCCCACACCTTTCTGAAATGCCTTTCCAAAGGCAGTTCAATGAAGTACTTCCAGGCACATTTCTGCATGTGTCATTTGTCTATTTGTTCACTGCCCAGTGTTCGTTTAATATTCCCAGTGCTCACAATCATCTGGTTGTACTCTTGGCTTTTAGCCTTTTTTCTATTATTTCTGTCTTCCTGCTTACGGAAGCTCATTTGTTACTTTCAGAGGTAGACTCACAGTATTTTTACTTAGGGTGGGTCCTTTTATGGCCAAGATGGCTTCTTAGAATGTCACCATTAAATTTATGTCTTGATGGGTTTGAGGTTTGTTTTGTACTTCTGACTGTTAGGACAGATTATGATCAAGCTTTTGCTCAGTATGTTCATTCAAACTGATACAACCACCATTTCTTGAAAGCTATTACTATTTGGTTCAGAGTTTTGTAGTGACCAAAATGTGGTAGATAGGTATGTAAATGTCTAGAGACTTGCAGAATAAGCAGCAATAGCTCATGTAGTAACTTCATCCCTTCTCTTGGTTCTGGCCGGTACTGAAAAGATGAAATGCACACAGGTTTATGTCATAGGTTTCTGGAAACCCACGTGGTGGATTCATGGAGTGATTAGTGGTGTCCAGAGAAAAGTGCCTTCTCTCCATTGCCAGTAGAAACAATTGCAAAATTAAAAATAAATAAGGTAGAAATAAGGGTGGCTTCCAAGGTCATGAATGATGTTAGTACACTGAAAGGAGGAATAGCTTTTCAAAGAGAAAAGAATATATAAGTTTTGTCTTGATAACACGTTTTGGGTAAGCAAACTGGGAAAAAAAAACATAACAAGAAATACAATGGTCATAATTTAAGCGTATGTCACTCTAGGTTGTAAAAAGCAACCAGTTTTCTCAACACCCATAAAGTCCTACTTCATATTTTACTGGAGTTTTTTTAATAATTAAACTCCGAAATTTGGTATCTAATCATGAGAACTTATTCCAGTCTTGTTCAGTACACTTAATCTAACGTAATCCCTGCCCCTTGATACGACAATAGGTGCATCAAAATAAGAGGAAGAATTCTTTGGGGCATACTCTCTGTCATGAGAATGATTATTTTTAATCTGATGTAAGAGTTACAGAGGCGGTTGTGCTCTCCAGTAAAATGAAGGAAAATATTTGTCTTTTCATTTCATTATGATCCAAAGCAGCAAGTTATCCAGGAAGATTTTGTTGCTTACGTTAATGCTTATTTATGTAATGATGATCTTAGTGACAGGTTTAGGATATCTCCTCAAGGTACAATTTGAACAAAATTCTATTAGTAAAATCATTCTTTTAAAATCTATCTTCTATTAATTAAAGAAATTATTAATTTACTGTAATCAATCTTCCCCATTAGTACCCAGTTCTATTTCAAAAATATCTCAAAGAAGGGAAAATTTGTACCCCATGTACTTAATGAGTTACTTGTTCCATTTATATATAATGTGGGGTCCTTACAGAAATCAGAATACACTGAAATGCAGGCTGTCAGAAATGGTGTTATATATACTGTTTTAAATTTCTATGTTGCAACTTTTTACAGAACCATGAAAAGGTTTTATTGTAATTCATGCTACTGGTGAAGAAAGGAACAACAACAACAAAAAATTACTGCAGGATTCTGAAAGGCCTCTAAACTACTTGTGGTTTGTAAAATGTTATGGCATAAATTTATGACTACAATTCAGTTAGTTTAGTGAGAGGGGACATAAACAAAGGAAAAATAACTGACATTTCAGGGCCTCTCTTTAATCTGCTGAGATATCTATTCTGAAAGAAGCTTAAGAGTATTCTGTTGGCAGCCTCCACTAAGATGAAGGTCAGCATGTGAAGTTGTTTACTAAGTTAGTAGGTAACTAAGAGAGAAAGTGTCTCAACTTCTATTTTGAAACTTCAAGGGCAGTTATGATGTCTTGAAAAGTAGCTATTGATATTCTACTTGCATTATATAATATAGCCAATCAAACATGAGGCTAAATAAGTATTGTGACCAAAACAAGGAATAGTTCTCTGAAGCTTGCTTCTGTTGGAAAGAATACAACCCACAGAACAGCTTCAGCTGGATGGTGAACAATTTGAAAGAGAAATCGCTGGCTGATGGCTGAGAACAGAGTGAAGTTTTCAGGTAAAAATTAACGCCTCTAATTTTGCTGTAATA
Organism: Buteo buteo; assembly: GCF_964188355.1. Classification (NCBI taxonomy): domain Eukaryota; kingdom Metazoa; phylum Chordata; class Aves; order Accipitriformes; family Accipitridae; genus Buteo; species Buteo buteo. Next base: position 20,202,147 of record NC_134190.1, on the reverse strand, counting down.
TTATACAAATGCTGCAATTGGATGTTTATGTATTTTTTTTACTATTCTTATTCCTAATTCTTCTCTATATGTGGAATCAGTGTATAAATGAGCAAGTGCTGGACACTGCTTTTCTGAGTACAGGATTTTCACACCGAGTAGTATACTCGGCAATTAGCATGAACTGTTAGGTGCTCTAGTACTGTGGACTGAGATTTCATGCTCATGACATGATGTTGTGGTTTAACCCCAGCCAGCAACTAAGCACGATGCAGCCGCTCACTCACTCCCCCCCCACCCAGTGGGATGGGGGAGAAAATCAGGAAAAGTAGTAAAACTCCTGGGTTGAGATAAGAACGGTTTAATAGAACAGAAAAGAAGAAACTAATAATGATAATGATAACACTAATAAAATGACAGCAGTAGTAATAAAAGGATTGAAATGTACAAATGATGCGCAGGGCAATTGCTCACCACCCGCCGACCGACACCCTGCCAGTCCCCGAGCGGCGAATCACTGCCCCCCCCCTTCCCAGTTCCTAAACTAGATGGGATGTCCCATGGTATGGAATACACCGTTGGCCAGTTTGGGTCAGGTGCCCTGGCTGGGCATGAGAAGCTGAAAAATCCTTGACTATAGTCTAAACACTACTGAGCAACAACTGAAAACATCAGTGTTATCAGCATTCTTCACATACTGAACTCAAAACATAGCACTGTACCAGCTACTAGGAAGACAATTCTATCCCAGCTGAAACCAGGACACATGACCAGTTAGGGGACTAGCAGACACAAATTTAGAGAAGCAACTCTTTTGGTAACCAGAAAAGAATGTCTAGAACATACTTGTGAATTCACTAAAAGGCATGCATTCATCACAAGCACATTTCTAGAAACCTTCTATGCCTTAATATGGAATCACACTATTTCAATTGGCGGAGGGAGAGAGATGGCTTGCAAAAGACTTGCCATTTTATGTTCATGGTTAAATTAAAAAAGCTGATTCTACTCGTATTGAAGTTAACAGCAAAATTCCTGCTCATTTCAATGACAGCTGGATTGGCCTATAAATGTCCCTTTGTTATGCTTATTTTGCTGTGTGTAGTATGTTTTCCTTTAACAGCATTCTGTAATTAACAACAATTTGACAGACTGAAAGATCCCACTGTTTCATACTTGTTATTGCTGCACAAAGCTGAATTGTGGGTTTTGTTTATAGAGGGAAATTGCAGTTAAGTGAAATGTGCTCTCTTTCCCACAAAATAGCTCTTTCAGTATAACCGTATGATGCTCATACTAAATAACAACTTGCTGATTATAAACTCATAAGATTACCATGCTGAAGACTTTTTACTATGCAAACACAAGAGTATCCAGAATTTGCTGAAACTGGCAAATTCTGATTTAACTATGCATTAAAAAAACCCTAGCATCCCTTCCTCCACCCAAGCTTGATCATTTGTTCTCATTACATGATTTTTCTAAGTGTTAAATTAAATCCTTTTTTGGGATAACTCTTCTATTTGGTGTACCTGGCAGATGAGATTACCATTTTTCCAATTAGAATTGTTTGGACAATTAGTGATTTTAAAAGTTAATTTAGTATCTTCATATTTCTTTTCTTTAAGAGATCAAGACATTGCTTTCAAAGCATTGACCTTGTTTGCAGAATGTGCTCGAGAATGTTAAAAGGAACCAACAGACAAGGATTTATTAGTATAAGTCTTCCATCATTTACCTTCTACTTTGAAATATATTTTGCTGTATTTAATTCAAAAGGGTTTCCAATACAATTTTCTTTCATAATATATTTGCTTGCAGAACAAGTAAGCAGATGACATTCCTCCAGTCATATTTAAACACATCTAAGGCTACTTTAATTTTAAAATGTTTAAGAGAAGTTGAGTGCTTATGTGCTTTTTAGTCTTATATGAACAAAGGCTTAAATAGCAATATATACATTTTGAAACATCAGCTATTCCGTTAGATTAATTCATACAGATTAAAATTAGTTTAGACATCAATGGTCAAGCAATCCCTCTTTCTCTGTATCTCTTCCATAGTAGCTATTGAACCTATTATCCAGTTTCAAAAACTGCAGGGCATAAGAATTAATAAATACTAATGTATTTTATGGAAATACTCGGGAACATGAGAGATTCTTATGAGTATTCAGACTGTGAAAAAATTGTACTGTAAATCTGCACATCCCAGGATTTGGCCTTAATTGATATAAATTGGGATCCAACACCAATAACATCCTTCACCTCTTCAGCTACACTTTTCCATACTGTCCTTTTAATCGGGCCTAGTACTCTTTTAGTTAGCAGGAGAAACATTTCACAAAATTATCTGACTAAAACATATCACTTATTTCTAAAGCATCTTTCTAAGGGCCAATATGGTCAATATGAAGTCACGTATATTCTGTTAATGGAACAGGAGAGAGGGGAAGTATGTAAGGTGGTATGACATGAGAGTGCAAACCCCAGCGACAGTCTGTATTTAAAGCAGCTTCTGTTGTTGAGCTTCACCATTAAACATCAGAGACTCCACCCAGATAATAAACATTGATTATATGGAAATGTCCACCTCAAATACAGAAACTCCAATAGCTAATAAGCCAGACATTAGGTAGTTCCAGTCCTTCTGGAACAAAAGTCATTAAACAATGACTTCCTTGTTCTAGAAAAAAAAAAAAGTCCTAACTCTATCGGAAGACTAATTCTCTATTGTACAGTAAAGTATGACAGTGAAAAGCTTTGGTTCTGGAAATGAACCTCTAATCTCTTTTAAGTTTAACCCTCACAGATAAGATAAGAATTTAGGAAAATACCAAGAATGCTGAGTCAATTTATAATATTGATTCAGGCTGCAGCTCAATAAAGCAACAGTCAGCTTAAGTACATGCTTCAGTTAATTTAGGTACATTTTAGTCCATAATAGAGTTTCACTCAAGTTTCTCTTTGGATCTGTAGAGGTGTAACAGCTTGTTTCTGCAGACCAAACTGCAATTGTATAGCCACCGAGCTCTGTACCATTCTTTCTGTCAAAATGTTAATGAGACTAAAATTAAGCCTTTTTCTCCTGACACAATGTTTACATTTAACAACTCTCAAACAATGAGAAATCTTTCCGCTCACACAATTTTTAGAATCACAAGGATAATTTAACTTATCTAGTTCATATACTTGTCTTTTTGTGTCTTGTTTCTCAGATGTTCTTTTCATCTATCTTCTCTTTATGACTGTCTTCTCTGGCAGATCAGGCAGTGCCTGGATATTTTTCCAACTATAAGTATTTAAGACCTCTAAGACATGAATTCTGTAAGAAACAATACACAGCCTTTATCATTTCACAGATGTAGGTATATATAGTTCATGTTTATGGCTAAAGTGCAAAGCTCAGAAACTTTGTGGAGTTTTGTGCAAATATTTAGATTTGGGAAACTACAGGCCAGTCAGCTTGACCTTGATCCCTGGGAAGGTGATGGAGCAAATCCTCTTCAAAGCCATTTCCAAACACATGAAGAACAAGGAGATGATTAGGAGTAGTCACTAAGGATTTATGAAGGGAAAAGTCATGCTTACGCAGCCTTGTAGCCTCCTACAATGAAGTAACTAGCTTGCTGCACAAGGGGAGGGCAGTGGATGTTGTTTATCTTGAATGACACAAGGTTTTTAACGTTGTTTCCCATGAAGTCTTCACAGACAAGCTGATGAGGTATAAAATAGATAAGTGGACACCGAGGTGGACTGAAAACTGGCTGAACTGCCAGGTTCAAATATTTGTGATCAGTCCACAACTGGAGGCCAGCTGGAGTCCAGTCCAGTGGAATCCAGTAACTAGTGGAGTACCCCAGAGATCTACACTGGGGCCAATGCTGTTCAACACCTTCATTACTGACCTGGATGATGGGGCAGAATGTACCTTCAGCAAATGATAGAAAACTGGGAGGAGTGGGTGATACACCATACAAATGTGCTATCATTCAGAGGGACCTCAACAGGCTGGAGAAGTTGGCTGATAGGAACTTCATTAGTTTCAACAAAGGAAAATGCCAAGTCCTACACCTGAAGAAGAATAACCCCAGGTCCCCAGACATGCTGGGGGATGGCCAACTGGAAAGGAAAGCAGCTTGGCAGAAAGGGACCTGGGTCCTGGTGGACAAGCTGAACACAAGGCAGCAATGCAGCCTTGTGGCAAAGAAAGCAAACAGCATCCTGGGCTGTAGTAGAAAGACCATTGTCAGAGGGTCAAGGGAGGTGATCTTTCCCATCCACTTGGCCCTAGTGAGACACAGCTGTAGTGCTGGGTCCAGTTCTAGGCTCCCCAGTACAAAAACGACATGTACATACTGGAGCAATCCCAGTGCAGGGCCACTAAGATGATTAAGGGACTGGAGCATCTTTCATATGAGGAGAGGCTGAGAACACTGGGACTGTTTCATCTGGAGAAGAGAAGGCTCTGGGGAGCATGTTGTCACTGTGTATAAATCATAGCATCACAGAATATCTCAAGTTGAAGGGACCTGTAAGGGTCATCAAGTCCAACTCCCAGCTCCTTGCAGGATTACCTAAAACTAAGCCATATGACTAAGAGCATTGTCCAGACACTCCTTGAACTCTGACAGGCTTGGTGCCGTGACTGCTTCCCTGGGGAGTCTGTTCCAGTGACCGACCACCTTCTCAGTGAAGAACCTGTTCCTAAGGTCCAATCTGAACTTCCCCTGACACAGCTTCATTCCATTTCCTCGTGTCCTGTCGCTGGTCACCAGAGAGAGCAGATCAGCACCTCCCCGTCCGCTGCCCCCCTTGAGGAAGTTGTAGGCTGTGATGAGGTCACCCCTCAGCCTTCTCTTCTCTAAGCTGAACAAAAACCAAGTGACCTCAGCCGCTCCTTGTAAGTCTTGCCCTCGAGACTTTTCATCATCTTGATTGCCCTCCTCTGGACACACTCTAACAGTTTGATGTCCTTCTTATATTGTGGCACCCAAAACTGCACACAGTACTCGAGGTGGGGCCACACCAGTGCAGTGTAGAGTGGGACAATCACCTCCCTTGAACTGACTCCTGATGGGAGTGAGTAAAGAAGACAAAGCCAGTTTTACTCAGTGATGCCCTGTGACAGGAGAAGAAACAATAGCCAAAACCTGAAATACAGGAAATTCCATTTAAACACAAACATAAAAAATTACTGTGAGGGTGGACGAACAGTGAAAGAGGTTACCCAGAGAAGCTGTAGAGTCTCCACTCTTGGAGATATTAAAAAACTGACTGGTCACGGTCCTGAACAACCTGCTTTAGCTGACCCTGCTTTGATCAAGGGAGTTTGACTAGACGGTTGCCAGAGATCCCTTCCAACCCTTGGGATTCTGTGATTCTGATCTACAGGTCGCTGTTACATATTCATTTTGAACAAATTGCAGATTTCAAGGAAATTCATCCAACTTTCACTGTTTGTTTTGTGCTAAATAGCAAGTTACCTATGAATCTGGATTTGACACTGATATTCAAAAATTTAATATAGGACCAAAAGCATGACTGTTCTGGGGCAGACCAAAGGTCCATCTCATTTATTGACTGCTGCTACCTGACAGTAAGCAGGGTCAGATGCTAAGCAGAAAAGTACAAGAACAGTCAAGCCTACGGTAATGCTTCCCTTGGTATACTTCCTCACACCAATTTGCTACATTCTCTCTTCCTTTTTCTTGACATCCAAAGCCCTTTTATAGATGCTAGTTAGGATTTTGAAGCCCACAGATAGAAGCATACAGGTAAAAAAGGATGGGAAAGACATGAGGTGTAAGGAGAGAATAACACTCTGCTGAATTCCTCCCTTGCAAGGCAGCATATAATCAAAAGACTAAGATGACATATGCTTTGAAACAGTGATAATTCAAACTATTGCACGCTATATTCTTTGATGGTGGTTTTCCATCATCTGACCTGCACAGCTGTGTCATGGGGTTTACTGAGCCTCAGGTGAGTATCCTAGTGAGTCAGTCTCTGCATGAGAAAGGCGTTCCTTTTCCTTTGGATGCTGGAGTTTGGAAGTACCACTTCTTCCAAAGAACATTGTCCTTTATTCCCTATCTGCATGATAAGTCTACATTTTTTAAATGAAAGAATGATCTCATTTTATGACACCAGATTTGGGGAGTTCAGTTACAGCTTTTAAATGCTTATGATATAATGCAATTCTAATTCAGTAGTCCCAAATTTGTGTTTCCTGACATTCCCACTTATTTCCAGAAGCCTTATTCTACAGTGACCATTTTACATGCAGGCTTTCCTCTTTGTAGATACAAGTCAGATAAGACCTGTTAATTTTAGCAAAAATCAGATTCTTTATAAATATGTAATAAACTAAAGTTACTGTAACAAAGTCTGTGTACATAGTACCAGAATGCTTCCGATTCTGCTCCAGTTTTACCTCAAGGGAAAAGAAAAGCAAAACTGTAAGAGAAATATTTGAGTCTCACTCTCATAGATCACAAAAATTTCTATCAGTTAAATGATTTATTTTGTCTAAGTTAAGGAAATAGGATTGAAGCTAATTGATAAGCATATACTTCCACTTCTATATGCAGCAATACCATATGTACTGTCTGTTCAATAATCTCAGCCCTGAATCAGTGGTGGTCTGTGGAAGTTGTTCAAGCTAGGCAGGTTGCTCAGTGCAGCTTATCTGAATGTCACAGGAGATGTTAATCCTTTTTCTGAGGGCAGAATGATGATGCTTAGGCATATGACTGTTTACGTAGCACCAAGATGAATGCAGCAAAACTTAGGCATAAAGCCCAAGACACAAAGTTATGATTTTGGATCATAATCATAAGGCATTGTGAGTGGTGGTGGAAGCACTATTTTCATACGAACATGCATCTGCTTCCCCTTTCTCTGTAGAAGACATCTAAAAGGGTTATTCATACGGAGCAAATATGTGTATGAGGAAGTTATTAGAACTGTTTCCTGCCATATGGGAGTAGCTTATTGGGTCTGCTGTGCATCATTAACACCTTCATAAAGTTGCTTGTATGCAATTAATTATGTAATTACAAATTGGCACTGAAAAGATTGATATCACGAAGCAATGCAGTATCTTCATTTACTGTCAGATAATATAATAAAGATGACACACATCTCTAGACTTAAAGGGTTTTTTTCCTAACATAAATCTTTTTAGTACAAATATTTTCCAAAGACCCTTTTAATATAAAAATTCTAAAATATCTGCCAATGAAATAATACTCACTATGAAAGAGTGCATATTATTATAAAAAGTTTTGAAAAGTTTTACATCACTGCTGTTAACAGATTTGTCTGCAAGATGATTTCCTTCCCATCTTCCTGAAGGGCAGCACAGCTGATTACAAATAAATGGAATTATTTCTGAGAAGAATCACAAAGCTCATGGTAATGAGTACTTAACACAATATATGAATTCCTCAGGCATTGCACTTCTGCTGCCCTGAGGCACTGATACTCAGTTTTACTATAGCACTGTTAATAAGAGAAAGCAATGCAGTATCCTTCCATAACTTGATCCTTTAAAGTCTGGTTTTAAGAGTCTTCAGCATGACAGATTTTCACTAAAACAACTTGGCAGCTCAAAAGCCTTAGAATAGTTTGAGTTGCAAGCAAAAGATGGAGACGTGAAAGAAGGTACAATTCCCTTCTCCTTTGTACACATTGTGACACATCCTTGCAAAACACAAACTTTCCAGAAAAAAAGCCATGTTCCTGTTGAACCCAAATTGTTACTCTGTCATGGCAGTCAGTTCCACTTCTCTCAGCAGAAACTCCAGAGAGAAGAGAATATATAAACAGAAGAAAAAGCATTACACTCCATTTTCTTTCTGATCATGAGAGCAATAATGTGTTTCATGCATTACAGTTTAATAACACCCGAATACTGAAAATATATACACGGTCTCTTACTTATTCTGGATTTTAAACTCCCAGTTCCAGATGACCTCAAGAAGTAATATATCTGCATTAACACATGAAGACCCCAAAACTTTTCCCCTAAACTGTTTCATTCTCCTAGCATGTGCATCACAGTACCCTTAGTGATTTGTGAGGAGTTGCTATAAATTGAGTAATGATACCTACAGACTGCAAACAACTTTTTTCTCTTTAGGGAAGAAACCCCAAACCCACGTTCATCTAGCACCTAAGAATACCATTGTGCCTGCTCAAAAACTTCAGCAGATTTTTTTCTTTCCAGAACTCAGGGTGCACTTATTACTTTTGCCTATTGCATACATCAGTAATCTGAATTAACTGCGGGACAGAGAATGTGTAGCCAGTGTGCACAGACACATACACAATTAAAATAGCTGCATTTTCTCTATGATCAAGAAAGAACTCAAAAGCCAAGTGGCTTGTAATGTGAGAACTGCACAGCAGTTAGAGCAGGGTGTTCAGACTGGTGCTGGCTGGTGTCCTGCTAGCTTTGACAGTAGGCTAAATGATCATGGAACTGGCTCCAAAAACATCGATGCAGGGCTAGCTGTAATTTAATATTTTGGATGAGAAAATACCGAGGGACTGCACAGACATTTTTTTCACTTCTACCAGAGAAGTAATGAGTTCTCATGGGATGGATTAGGGCAGAAGAGTGGGAGGAAAAGAACTGAGGAAAAAGGGGAGAAAATAAGTCCTGGGCTCCTTGATTACATGCCACTGTCGAGGAAAAAGACATAGATCATAGAAATACTACTGTGGGAAATTCTTCTCAGTAAAATGAGGATATGTAGTCATGGTCTGGTTTGGGGCTGTGGTAGCCTCTCTTTCTCTATGGAGAACTGTCATTCTCCTAGAGAATAAGCCAAATGCCTTCATAATTCCAGATCCACTGACATCTGCAATTGATTGACTGGCTGGCAGAGTGCTGAAAAGCCAGCTGCCCTCTGTTGCTGGTGAACAACTTGAGAGGTGTTAGAGCTGATGCTTGACATATCTGGGGACAAATCTGTCTCGGAGCAGGCTGCAGATGTCCATCATGGTATTGATGTTTAGTTTAAACCTCTGCTTGAGAGGTCCAGGAAAGTCACAGGTGAGTATATATGATCCAAGGATGCCGTTGGTCTCTTGCCTGACCCGCTCTCTCAGATCCTTCAAACAATGAGTGATGAGCACAAACAGTGAGTGTATTCATTTGCTTTACTGTCCTGCCTTCAGACTGCCGTACATCATGCTCACTCCCTCCACCTCTCCCTCCACTTAGTCCAGAATATATCCTCAACTCTTGTTCTTGCTCATTCACTAGCTACTCACCCCATCCATGATCCTGTACTGTGCCTAAAATGTTCAGCTAGTTGTACTGCTTGCTTTATTTAGTCTTTCCTATCAGGTACTGATGTTAATCTGTGAAAATGTCATTCTTACCATCCTTTTGCTTTCTGTTAACCTGACTACCATGATGAATATACAGGAGCTGAGTTTTGTAGCTTGGTGATCAAGCCTCACTTTTGAGTTGTCCAGGAAAGTAGGTATGACCTGGTCATACTAAAAATAAGAGCATGTTAGACAGGAGAGTATCAGGAGAAAGTGTGCTCATGTATGTGAGAAAGGCAGCTTAAATTTTAGGGTTCTTTCAAACATCTGATTGTATCTTGCAGTACACTTCAGGTGGATGGTGGGCCTGGAGAAGGTGTTACACTCAAAATCTTGAGATGTGCAAAAGCGAACACACCACATAAAGAGTTAAGAACTTGTGAGTCCAATGAATGCTTTAACAATCTAATAGTTCAAGCTGTATAATCAATATAGAAATACATAACACCCGATAGATGTTATATAAAGGCATGCTAGTCTCAACTCCTTTTCTTTGGTATTAAATACACTCTTCAGTGCTCCTCTGGGTCCTAAAGTTGACAGTTTTATTTTTCCTCAGGAAGTGGGGAGGAAATTTTGAAGAGTCGTAGGTATCCGGGTGCCTTTATGGGAGAAATCTGGTGTTCCTGGTGGGGGCCTATTCTGCCTCACCTCTGGTGTACACAAGAGGCTAGGTTTATAGGTGTCCTTATGGCATCCTGCATCCTTCTCTGGGCAAGCAGGGCGTTATGGCTGGCACTCACTGGCCATCTCTAGTCTTCGGGACACGGAAGGCTGGAGTTTGTCACTCAGCAATGACCGCGGCTGCTCACGCCATTACCACAGAAGGTACTGCACAGCCCCAGCTCACCCCGGGGAGGTGAGAGTCATTCATCCCCAGACAGACCAGCCCTCTCAGGCCCCAGACTCTGCATCCCAGGGCACCCCTGGGCAAGGGGCTTCTGCTAGTGATGGCAAAAATCACATTTACCATGTTATTGTCAGTGTCCTCAGCGAACTGATAGGCCCTGTGCTCCAACCCAGTCCTGCCCAGTCCATCCTGGTCAGGGACCACAGCAGGACCCGGGCTGCAGCTGCCGGGCAGGAGCCAGGTGAGAGGGAGCCAGGAGGAGCCTCAGCAGGGCCCTCCTGCAGTGGTCGGGAGCTGCCTCGGGAGCCCTGGGCCTTGGCCTTGGCCTTGTTCAGTGTAACAGTTTGACCCCAGCCAGCAACTAAGCACCACACAGCCACTCACTCACTCCCCCCCACCCAGTGGGATGGGGGAGAGAATCAGAAAAAAAAGTAAAACTTTTGGGTTAAGATGAGAACAGTTTAATAGAACAGAAAGGAAGAAACTAGTAATGATAGTAATAACAATAATAAAATGACAATAATTATACTAATAAAAGGATTAGAATATACAAAACAAGTGATGCACAATGCAACTGCTCACCACCTGCTGACTGATGCCCAGTCAGTTCCCGAGCCGCAATCCCTGCCCACCCAACTCCCCCCAGTTTCTGTACTGGGCATGACGTCACGTGGTACGGAATACCCCTGTTGGCCAGTTTGGGTCAGCTGTCCTGGCTGTGTCCCCTCCCAACTTCTTGTGCCCCTCCAGCCTTCTTGCTGGGTGGGCATGAGAAGCTGAAAAATCCTTGACTTGGCATAAACACTACTTAGCGACAACTGAAACCAACAGTGTGTTACCAGCATTCTTCTCATACTGAACCCAAAACACAGCACTGTACCAGCTACTAGGAAGACAATTAACTCTATCCGAGCCGAAACCAGGACACTCAGCTCGTTGGGGTGCAGTGACTCTGTGCCCACTGGGGAGGGGAGGGCACAGCCCCAGCGGCCTGCAGGCTCCTGCTGGCTCACCTGGCCTGTGCTGGCCTCAACAGCTCCAAGGACTACAAGGGATCGATGCCATATAGACAGCGTAATAGTCCTAAATACCCACTGGAAGAGGGAAATATCGTAATTATTCCTGCCATGTCATGTCTAATACCCTAGTAAAAGTAATAACTTGTAGCAGGACAAGGTTAGCCAATGTTCGGGACACACACAAAGAATTGTGGTCTACTGCTGCTCGTTGATCCCAGTTTTGAGTGGAGCCAGATGAGATCACTCTGTCAAGGGTCTTCCAACTGTAAGATATTCTCTCTGCAAAGATGAGGGTATTTATCTTGACCTGACACATGTCAGGGGATGAGGTTGTTTGTAAGAGAAGGTAAAGTTCATATTCCATTGCTGTACATCATAAGTTTACAAATTTCTTTCATTCTGGTGGGTTTTGTCTGGCTGCCAGACCCCACCCAGGCACTCTTTCACTCCCCCTCCTCAACAGGATGGGGGCGGAAATAAAATAAAAAAGCTTGTGAGTTGAGATAAAGGCAGGAACATCACTTACCAATTACCATCATGGGCAAAATAGCCTTGACTTGGGGAACATTAATTAAATTTATTGCCAGTTAAAATATGTTTGAGTAGTGAGAATCAAAACCAAAAAACTAAAGCAACACTTCCCTTGCCCTCCTTTTCCCAGGCTCATCTTCACTCCTCCATTCCCAACTCCTCCTCCTCTCCCCCGCGGGGCGCAGGGGGACAGGGCAGGGTTCCCTGTGGGCAGCCCGTGGGGGCTCCCCGCTGCCGCTCCTGCCTCCTCAGGCTGTTCCCTGCTCCAGCCTGGGGCCTTCCTTCCCCGGGGCTGCAGGGAAACCCCTGCCCCACCGGGGGTCTCTCTCTGCCGGGGAGGGGGGCCTGGAGCACCTCCTGCCCTCCTCCCGCTCTCCCCTCGGGGCTGGCAGGGCTGTTTCTCACCCCGTTTCCCTCAGCCCTTTTGCCCTTTCTTCCCCAGGCTTTCCCCGAGGCTGAGGGGCTCAGCTGTGCCCGGCGGTGGGGCCGCTGGAGCCGGCGGGAACCGGCGGGAACCGGCTGGGGCCGCTCTGGCCCGGGGCAGCCCCCAGTCTCTCCTCACAGCGGCCGCCGCCCCTGTAGACCCCTCACTACCCAAATCTTGACACCTACACTCCAGAAACCCACTTAGCCTCATAAAGATTTTCTTGATTATATGTAGCTTTACACCTCTAATTTTGCTTGCTGAGAGTATAGCTGTGAGTATGCACAGTGCAGGATCAAGCATGCATTTTTTTCCCATATTCCTGAGCTAGCTTAGCTGTATGTTGAATGCTAGTCATACTGAGCCCAATCCTACATGTTGCCATTAACTGTTGAAAGAGTGGTGATACCTTGCACTAATTTATTACTTTTTAATGGCCGTTGTGGCAGTAATTTACTAGGAATATACCATTTAAAGCAATATACCTTTTAAGATGCCAGTTCAAGGAATAGAAACTGGATCAGCTTGTAGCTCATATGGGATAACTAGCCGAACCCAGTCTTTGCTGTCACTCATCAACTACCCACTGGGATTTTCCTTCATGTTAAGCTCAGAATCTGCAGTGGCAGAAAGATGGATGAAGTAGCCCTGTTGCAACGAGTCATGGCCCTAGCAGCCTCAGAGGTGGATAGCGGGGCAGGACGTATAACCAGCTATCTGTCTGCTGCTGTTGAGCTGTTTAGCAGGATCACAGGAAAACAAGAACGGCAAACAGGACTGTGCCTGGGCTTAGCTAACTTGTAGCAGTTGAGAATGATTCTTTCTCGTCATCGCTGGTTGCTAGTCTTCATTGAGACACTTGTCCATTCTGATTCAGCCCTACTTTCTTAGTCTGTCACATACTGTAGTTTTATCTTCACGTCTTGGACTGTTTTGCTTGTTTTGCTCCCTGGACTAAGGGAGGATCATGCCTTTTATTATGTCCACTCTTGTCACATTCCATGTACTAAAAATTGTATCTAGATAGACACCACATGGCTGAAAAAGCTTAATCCTCAAATAAAAATATTTTCATTCTTTTTATTCATTTATCATGCAGAGGATAGGGCCCTTAAAGCCGTTAGTTCAGTTATTAATCTAGATGTGTATAGGAAAATTACACAAAGAATTAAATCAATGCACTAAAGAAAACTAAGCTTATAACATAAAGTCCCATCTTTCTGCTTTACTTTTGAAAGCTACTAAAATATAACTAAGGAATTAAGTCAGCAAGGAAAACCTCAGTGACTTCTAGACTAAACTGTTCTTTTTTAATTATCAGTTAACAATTTACAGACAATTCAAATACAGTTAGGTTTCTTTTTTATGCCAATGAAAATGCTGTGCCACACATTGTATTCTGAGTTATGTTATCAGGAATATGGCAATTTCTCAGGGTATTCTGCCTAGCAATTCCTTAAGTAAACTGAAGGCTGCTCTCTGGAATAAGTCCAGAGTCTAAATTATACTGCTTAGCTTCCCAGATCCTTCCTTTAGATTCTAAACAATCAGTTCATGGTTATGAAGTCCCTATTTGTGAGCACTGGGACAAGTAGAGCATTAGAATAATTGACTCCTCTAGCACTTGCCTTGGGAAATAATCACCAGCATAATCCAGGAACCTCTCGAATTGCTTGCACAGTGCTGTTTTCTTCTGAGCAGATGACTGTATGTTTGAAAACCCCAATAAGAACCAGGTCTTGAAATAGTGAGACTCCTAATGTTTGTGTACCAAAAGCCTCATCCACTCCCTCCTCTTGTGGAGGTTTGTGATGGATCCTCACAACAGCCCTGTACTGCTACTTAACCTGTGATCTTGACTCACAAATTCTCAGATCCTGTGTTTCACAACAGGCCACTTCACAGTCGAGTTACTGCTTTACTCTCCCTCTTATCATTCTCTACCTGTCCTTCCTAAGAATCCTGACAAGTTTACTTTGTTCTTGATAAAAGATATTTTTTCCCCTCTTTGCTCTCTCTATGTCCTTAACATGAAACTAATTATGTTTTGAAGCACAGATTCTGACAGCAACTTAATGAAAAAGAACGTAAAAAATTAACTTAATTATCCTGTTAGTTCTTGATGAGTTACTGTCCTGTTATTCATGCAAATAATGTACCCATAGTTATTAAATCTTGTAAATTTCCTCATCTTGGTGTCTGATATGTGTTTTGGAGATTCTTTTCCTATATTTTTGAGACAATAATATCTAATCAATTAGTAGGACTAACCTCTATGCCAGCAAAATGGTAGACCTTAGCAAAAAACATCTTTCGCTTTGGATTTTTCAGATTTCTCAGACCTTCCCTTTCTTTTTGTCCTTTGTGTTTCCTCTCTTTGTAGACAACAATAATATAATACATAATTTTAATAGTCGCTTGTGCTAATATCCTATTAGCATAAATGTAACTCATTTACTGAATCTCCATAAGCGATGGCAGAACAAAATATAACCATGGAAACACCCAAGACCTCCCTCAGATTTGCTTAAAAGCAATATAGATTTCCTTGCTCATTTAGGTTTTCGCAGTATTCCCTTGTGTCATTTCAGTTCTTCGCAGCTTTTTTTATATTATAGTACAAGTAGAGAGAATTGATAATGGGTAAAAAGATTTCAGATAGAATATTTGTCATTTGTGATTGAAGACCAAGGAATTAGATAATGAAAAATGCTATTTATACATTACTTTATTCATTATTAGAAATTAGCTATCTGATTTCATTATCATAAAATAATCTCAGAGATTTGGGTCTTGTATAATAAAGCTTTAAACTTCAGGAAGAATAAAAGCACTGGATTGTGCTGCTGTCTTTAAATCTGATGTTCTTCAGTCTGTCACTGATAAAGCAACCTATTTGAATCTCAGAAGTTTTCTATTGTAGGATTTATATATAACTTAACATTCACACTGATATGAATATTGCACTTGCTTCCTGGTGAGTTACTGCTATGGTGGTTTTTTCACTGAAGAAAGACCTGGTGTTTTCATACATCTTTACACTTTTATTTCTGTTTAGCATTATTTGATTTTTACTGAAGGTAATTCTTACTATTACTCTAAGGCCTGGAATTTCTAAAGCACTCTGCAAATACTTAGTACATCCCTATCAGATAGATCAATAGTATTATCCCTATTTTTCAAGACAACAGATTGAGAAAGATATTTTTCAGTTGAGGTTTGGACTCATCTCTTGCAAGTCCTAATAAAAATAAGCCGTCTTTGTCCTCAGTCAATTTGAAAAGTAGCTGAATGTGGATCTTGAATGCCAGTGTTCAAGACAGTAAATCCCAGGAAATGGGCGACATTTATTCCTGCATGGGCTATCACCATAATTAGTGTGTTTTAACAGGAAGATTCAAAATATCTTTTTAACTTAAATTTATTGATCATATTACTGTTGGTTTTGCAGACTAGATTAATCTAGTTCTCCTTTGCCACCTTTGTGATTTTAATCAGAGAATTCAGTCATTTTGAAGATCCTTCTTATCTTACTATAGATTAGTTTTGCACTGTGCAGGTACAATTCTTTCTGTTTTCTCTACTTGTACCATGCTACAGCTGTCTTTTTGCACGCTTTGCATTTTTACAAGTTTGATCTGCCTTGCCATCTGCAGTATTCCCCTAGAAAAAGTTCAGACATTAGGTGCAAGTGTTCAGAAAATATTTTGCATAAGAACTTGGTAAGTGCAAAATATTGTGATAATTTTTTATCATATTATCAGCTCGGGGCATCCAAGGTCATCTATAAAGCCTTCTATGGTATTTTCAGGCTTTCACCCCTTCAGCAAATGGTTGCAGTTATACCTCACATTTCTATTTGTATGAATTGTGTACTAGATTTTTTCCTAGTGAATGAATCAACATAAATTGCAGACCTATTTGACCAATCATTTTTTTGTATTTCAGAACATAATATAACTTTGTTTGTCAGTGAAAGATCTTGTATCATCTGGAAGACTCATAATGATATTTTAGACACAGGTGAGAAAAGTTCTGCAACCTATTTAAGTACCTATGTACAAATATTTTTCTAGTATCTGCAAAAACAGAAAATGAAATGGGAAATGCATTACTCAGTTGAAGATCAGGGTTCATAACCAGAAGAGAGGGTAAGGAAGAGGAAAAAAAATAATTATGTAACATTAGATCTAATCTAACCTAAAAAATTAGATCTAATCTGAAAAACAGATCTCTGTTTCTGAGAACAGTGAAAGAAGGGGGGAATAAAAAAACTCACAAAAGTAGTAGGGGCTGAACTGAAATGCTTCTTCTTCAGAAGAAGGAAGAAATTTTTTTGGAGACAGGTTGAAGGTACTACTAAAATAGATTATTAAAAGAAAATCATATTCAACCTCAAATTCTGTTTGAATTTAGTAGAAAAGACGCAGTTTAGGATGATACCAGTTACATGGTACTTATAAGAGGTGGTGGCAATACCTTTAATAAAAAATTCCATAAATATATTTCTTTATATAATCTTATCTTTTATCAGAGAACAGAATAGTGTTATTCACTTATCCATTAGAATGAATAATTTACTTTCTAGCAAGTTGGAGGAAAACCAGTGTTGCCAGAGAGCAGGAAAGTGAGCTGTTGCTAGGGCTTCCAGAAGGATCACCCTGCTTTCCTCACTTCAGGGGCAAATTTAAGAAATGAGGTATTCTCAGTTGTCAATGGCTGGTATGCCTGGGTCTTCACCAACAAACTATTGGTACTGGAAGAGATACGAGACAAAAGTGATAGAAGTCTGTGGTTTCTTTTAAGATAGAAAGCAAACAGGAAACTCTTTCAAAATTCCCTTTTTAATAGAAAACTGGGTAGTTTGCAAATATTATATAGAGGAGAATCATATTTCTATAAAAGAATGACAGGCAGTTATGTGTACTATAACTTCTGCATGTGTCTGTGTATAACACTGAACAAACATAGAACAAAATGATTAAAATATCGTGGATCTGATATTGTCTACACTAAAATGGCTTTTCTTTTCTGGAAATAACTTCAGGGTGAATGAGCTTCCAAGTTACTGTAAACTGGCATAAAGCTCTTCACTGGCTCTTTTTCACAAATCCTGGGAAACAGCTGAAGAAGAAAAAAAGAAACAAAAACCCCTGTACAAGTAGCCATGCAAATTTTAGAGCTGGAAGGTTCCTTTTTGTTGGTTCAGAGCAATAACAGAGTCCTTATCCACATTGAAAAGGAGCTACTGATCCAGAGAATTCCAGTATCTTTTCATACAACTTTCCTGAAGATCAGCAGCTTCAAGGGACATTTTTCTAATACTTCTTTATGGTTTCCATTCAGAGGTTCGTGGTTGTACTGGTTTTGGCTGGGATAGAGCTCATTTTCTTCATAGTAGCTGGTATGGGTCTGTGTTTTGGATTTGTGCTGCAAACAGTGTTGATAGCACAGGGATGTTTTGGTTATTGCTGAGCAGTGCTTACGCAGAGCCAAGGGCTGTTCTGCTTCTCATGCCACCCCAGCAGCGAGGAGGCTGGGGGGGCACAAGGAGTTGGGAGTGAACACAGCCGGGACAGCTGACCCCAACTGACCCAAGGGGTATTCCAGACCATAGGACGTCATGCTCAGCATATAGAGCTGGGGGAAATAGGGGGGAGGACGACGGACATTCGTAGTTACGGCAGTTGTCTTCCCGAGTAACCGTTATGCGTGCTGGAGCCCTGCTTTCCTGGAGATGGCTGAACACCTGCCTGCCCATGGGAAGTGGGGAATGAATTCCTTGATTTGCTTTGCTTGCGCATGCAGCTTTTGCTTTCCCTATTAAATTGTCTTTATCTCAACCTGTGAGTTTTCTCACTTTCATCCTTCCAATTCTCTTTGCCATCCAATGGCGAGGGGACTGAGTGAGTGACTTTGTGGGGCTCAGCTGCTTACCAGGGTTAAACCACAACAAAGTTTCATGTAATTCACATACGTAGTCAATATTGGTGCTCATTAGGCCTACGCAAAGTTAGTTTTATGCTGTTCCTTTTAGTCTGAAGCTGTCTTCAGTTCTATCCTGTTCACTACCGAGTTAACCAGGTGAATATATTTTGTGTGCTACCCTGGAAAGAGGAGGGAAAAAACAAACGAGTATGAGTACCACTAGGGACATGGGCAGGTGCTCTATTACTTGGCTTTAATAGATGGAAAGGTAGGAGATGGAAAAAAACTTCCTCTCACTAATGTTTTTTCTGAGAAACAAAACAGAGTTTTGACTGAACAATTTTAATGGAAGATTGGAAACTCACAAAAAGAAACAGAAACCTTCTACAACAAAACATTAAAATGAGGTTTTATAGAAGTAAATTATTTTATTATCAACACTTTCCTATTTAAATAACAATAACCCCAAATCCCTCTAAATGAAAAAAATCAAAAAGAAAAGCAAAAGAACTCTAATAACCCAAAGTATACTTTTACTGCAAAGTACCTGTTTTTGGAAGAGATAACAGCTATCTTGAACCCTTTTAAGTAAAATACTTCAGGAAATTGCTTTTGAATTGCTACGATCGGTGGTATAAATAAAACAATTTCTTCAGCAATGGCACTTTCAGTATGTGAAATGGCATATGTAAGAGGTACTTACTTGCCTGAACGCACTGTGGTAAATTAACTGGTCCAATTAACAGCATGGGGCACCGCTAGGATAAATTGAAAATCATTAGTTTATTTATTGGGTTGGTTTTAAGTAGTTGGAAGTGTATGTTGTATTAATCTTAGATTTCTCTAAGTGATACTGTAACTAAATGGTAATAAGTTTTTTGTTTTGGTTTGGTTTTTTTCTGGAAGGTAAGATGTTGACATGGGGACTGTGCTTTTAATTGCTACACTCCCTAAAGAGTCTGTACAGCTCTTATGTTTTGCACAGCTGTTGTAGTAGGCAACACAGTAAAACAAGTCTCTCTTAAAGGTTTTGCATGGAGGAATCAGTGAATGCCACAAAAGTATAGTCAGTATAGCTACAAAAAGTTATTATGTATGCATGGGAACAGACACATACGCAAATACAGACGTGACAATAAAGACATTTAGGTAGCAAATATCTCAGAAAAGGCATATACATAAATATGCCATTCCTTCATTCAACATGATAAACCATATACACATAACACACAGAAAATGTCTAAAATACCAACAGGCACTGACACTTGAAATTTTGAGATTTTTATGAGGCATCCAGATGTAAATGCAGTAACATGGGGAAGACTGGTCAGGTTTGGAATGTGTCCCACTACCTAATCATCTTAACATAAGCTGGGATTGTACTAAGAGCATCTACTTAATTGTAGCATAAATTTAAGCTTTTGTAAAAAAGGACAGTCCCACCTTCCTCCTTCTTCCCCTAGCCTGGCATTTCTTGCATTCCTGTGTCTGAGCACTAGCAATTTATATAGCTTCTCAAATCAAGGAACTGATCCCTCTCAGAATTAACAATTGAGCTTCCTAATCTAGCTTATCACATGTGCAACTGCCTATGTAAACTCAAGAGCTTTCTAAGTTCAAGACCACTCCTTGCAACAGCAGCCCATACTTACAGCAGTGTGAACTGGGAAGGAATTTCAACATGAAATGCAACACAGCAGCCTAACCAGAATGCTAAATCTGATGAGGTGATAGTTAAGAATCATCATAATTTCAAACACAGATTAAAAGCAATGAATGTATGCAATGATTGATGTCTGAGCTATGAACTGATAGTGATGTTGCAACATATTTGTTGTGCTGTTTGGATTAACAAGGTGCGAAAAGCAGATATATAATGCAAATTTAGTAACTAGGAATACTAGAACCTATAGGCAGGAACAACTCAAAGTTATGGCACCATGTGGCTTCAAAGTATGGTTACAAGCATTAGCAGTGTCCATAATATTCCTGTGAAAATAATGTGCCTGGAAATTTGCTTTAAACGCTAAGGTATAATGTATCTACTCAGGGGCGTTCAGTCTGTAAGAGCCAAAATTAGGATTCAGGAGGTCTTGGGTATCAGATCTGTATTCAGGCCTTTAGAACAGCCAATTCATTAAAGGAAACATATGCAGAGATGAACTACAGGGCTGTAGAATTCAGAAAAAACAAAACCATTAAACAGGTCACACAGGGTAGTCTTTTGCACCAACATGTCTTCTAGGGAGGTTATTTGTTCTGGCAGTATAAATATGTGCAGGTAGTAAGGAAGAAAAAAAGATTGTGATTTTGCATAAACTAACATATGGACCATCAGCATTACTATTCTTGAAAGTATGAGGGCAGTGTGGCATACATGAACCTAATCACCCTGAAGTCACATGGCAAAACACTGAGTAGCCATCTGTCAGAAAGACCTCTATTAAGTGAGAAGAACATGTCCTTTTGAAAAATGCTAGCCTTAAGACATTTTTTATGCAGCACAATTCTGTACTGCTCCTATACATCAATGCCTATATTCCAAATATCCAAATGTACACCAGCGTATCCACAAGTTAAGTACCTATACTTGCTGTTTTAAAAAAATGGAAATATCTGAAACCGTATGTAAAGATATATATTTGAATTATTTGTCCATATTTTATTCTTCCACTTTTAAATGTCTTTCCTTCTTTCATATTCCTGTGTATTGCTAAAAGTACCCTCTTCCGTGGAAATAGTAATACCATGAAAATTGTAGTAATACTATGAAAAAAGAGTTAATGGTTAAAAAGCCTTACTATTTGTGTACGGAAACACCTAAAAGAGGACTGATCTTTTTTCTACAGGTAGTAAAACAGCCTATGAAAAATACTGAAGAAGCTAAAATAGATGAAAAAACATTTAATGCACAACTGGTATTTGAAAGTCCAGAACGATGGCAAAGGAAGAGGACTACTGCAGTAGCTGATGATGATGATGGTCCCAGAAAACTGAATAGAATCCTCAGAACAAAGGGTGGTATGTCAAAACTGTTCTAAAGTGGTGGGGAGGGGTTTAAGTTGGTCTACAAAGTCATTTACTTGGTTGAACTATGAAAGGGTGAATTAACTCTTAATATGGCAGTTGGTATCCGAAGTTAGCACTGCCATAGCTTTCTGAACTCAATATTAGAGAATATGAAATGTAAAACTAAAATTATTGGCAGTTGTTAAATTCATGTGGAGAACATTTCACACATTATTATCTTGAAAAATGCACCGTAGTGTCTCTGTTTGAATGAGAAAAATCTTAGGAATATGGGGCTGACAAGAACCACCTAGGTCACTGAATCCAACCCTGATAGTTACCAGCATGAGAAATCTTTCCTGCAGATGGGTCCACAAACTGTCTGCTTTACCTGGCCTTTCACTTAATAAGTTGAACACCTAAGCATCAAGTACCACCACTGTCAACTAAGTTTAAGCACCAGAAGTTTCAGGATTACATTGTTGTTGCAAATGAGTGATTTAGAACACTTAAAGAATCACTGTCAAAGATATTAGTAAAAGTTATTTTTTAATGTGAATTTGTAAAAGTGCAACTTAAAGTTTGATGACAAGGTTCACTCTATTACTACATGGAAGAAACATACGAGGCAAAAATCAAGTTAGAATCAGTTTAAAATGATTTACACAGAGGCCGGAGATGCAAAAGAGTAAGGGAGACCGTCCCGTTGAGTCACGAGGTTCAGAATGGACCCCCTTGCTTTCTAAACTCCTGATGGAGCGTAGGTGTGGCTAGATTCAATCTTAGTCCCAGACCTGGTCAATGGTTTAAGTCTAATGGAAGGGATACAAGGGGTAAGGAAAACCTCCTGTTGAGTTACTACACCAATTTGTTGGGGAATGAGTGATTATGGATCCTATACAACTTTGAGGTAGCAGCAATTTAAGATTTATTAGCCGTATTATGGTAAATCACAAGATTAGGTCATACGATTTTTAACAATACTTAATCATCAGGCAATTATGAGGGTGATTTAATAAAATTTGCTATAATCAACAGTATAAAGTTTCCTAAATGAAATTGCACACACACAGACATACACACACACAGATATAGAGGTTAGCCTGTGATCAAGATTTTTGTCTCTTTGCCAATTGTAGTAAATTATTGGTACCAAATGATCTTTGAAACTTCACGAAATCTAATTGTAGTGAATTACTCAGTATTGTCCTTTGTCAGCATTTGTCAGCAGATGATCTTTGACCCCTTCTTCTTCATCAGCATTTATCAGTGGACAATCTTGGAAATCCTCATGAAATTTACCTTTTTAAATCCTTGCAAAATCTACCCTGAGAAGCATCCCCACTCAGGGGTAGATACTGGGTCACAGCCTGCTGCAATCCCAGAGACCTCAAGGGGTCTCACTTAGGATGGCTGTTTATAGGATTGCGAGATGGTTGACTTTGGTCAGTATATTTACTTTCTGGCCACAATTCTTGTCAGGTACTTCTGGCACCTTCCAGGACAAGCCACGATCCAGGCAGCAGGAGTTTCAGATACGGTTCTAGGAAACAGGAGTTTCAGGTATGGTTAGGTAGTGCCTAATTGTCCTAACTCACTGTACCCTAGCCAGGATAAGAAAGTACCAGATTGTCCCAACTCACTGCACTTGTAGCCAAAACAAGAACACAGTGTTGGCTGGTCCTGATATCGCAACGTGGCCCGGGATATCTGCACCACCACAATTGTGACACAGGAAAAAAGCAGGATACCTTAAGGTATTCCCCAGATCACAGTTTCCTGAAATATCAAGGGATAAAGTTAGAAGAAAATGTGCATATACTCTATACCAGCTGTGGTTTCCTTTCAGTAAATTATAAACCCCAAATAAAGAGAAACCAAAGATTTAAGATAGTCATTAATGGGGAGACAACATACTGGTATTAAAATAAAATAAAATTCAATTAAAACTGACATTAAATAAAGTGAAAACTGAAAATGAGCTTGGGAATCATGAGCTTCCTAGATTGTGTCACATGAATACACAAAGATGTATTTGACATCTCTCTTATGATACCAATAAACTGACATTATCTAAATATCTGAACTAGGCATCTTTCAATAAATTCTTTTTAGATTGCCATGCCCAATGCCTTTAGCAGCAAAAACAATCCTAGAAGTCTAATAGTAGAGACATACTGTTCCCACCAACCACACTATGTCACTCTGCTTTCATGCAAGTTCTGTGATCAGTTCTGCTAATTTTTGTCTTACATTTAAAATATGATACAGACCGATAATTTATATTTGATGAAGTACCTATGGTACTATAGAGCAACACTATAAAAATGTCATACTCTTAAGCTGGAATTTTAAATTCACAGATCTAGATACACTTTTAGGGAATATGGAGGTGTAATGAAATACAGATTTTTTGTTCGTGACAGAGGAGATTTATTTTACTGTGTGTAAACCATGAGAAATTCCATTGGCATATTTTTGCCTGGAAAGTACACAGAAAATTCAATAATTTTATCTTAACTTCTTTTTTCTTTAAGATTCTTCCAGCTATAATAAAAATGCCCTTTAAAAAATTCAGTCAATGGAAATAGCTTTTATTGGTTTACAGCATTTAGTTCGGAGAACACTGGTGAAGGATTCACGTTAGCTCACTTGAGCTGAAATAACATTGTGAAAGAAATAAGCACTGATGTTTACCAATATTTACAAACACTGAAGTGCTTATCAAAACTGCTGCTAATTAGAACCACAAAAACGCAGCTAAAATACTCTTTGCTTTCTTTCCTTTTTTTTTTTTTTCCTAATTGCCACATGGCTAAGAATTCTATGAGCAAATTAGAAAACAACAAATGAGCAGCTAAGTTACTAGATTTGTGCAGGCAACAGTAGCTACTATTTTAGAGAACTCAAGTAATTATAGGATAGCCCCACAGCAGCTAGGTTTCACTTCACAAAAGTGACGACGTTGTACATCAGCTCTGGCATGCAGTGAGGGAAAGTTCACTTGCCTCAGGTGTCCTAGAGGTTGTTCATCATTTAGATCACAGTGGAGGTTGGTTAATTCACTACTCACTCTCCAAAGACCTTCAAGGAGCTATTAGTTCAGGGAAAATTCACCCCCTCTTAAGTTCTTTATGAAAACAAAGTCAGTGAGGTTGGACAGCTTAGAAGATTTAAAAATTACCATTTATCAAGTACATTTTATAAAGAAATTAGATTTCAGAAAAGCCTCCCTCTGCATCCCACCAAGTAAATGTAATAAACTTTCTTTTATGATGGCCTTGGGAGAAAATACTTCACTAATGAAAAGTCACGATTTGTGTATTTTATGTTGCCTTAAGGACATGTCCGGTGCTGTTAAGATTGCTGGTCCCCATCTGAAGAGTTTGGATATCGTTATTCTTGATTTATATGTACCATAGATTAATGCTGACTTGGTCTTCAGAGACATTCTTTCCTATAATCGGAATAGCATTATGTACCTCTTCACTTCTGCAGGCTTTTGCCATCAATTAAAAACTTCAGTCAACTCATGTGTGAAACAGAGAGAAGGGGTAAGAGAAATGAAGATTGGGTAGCAAAGAGCTTCCTGTGTTATGATGTTAACACATTTGACACATGTTTGCTTTATAATATTTTGTGTTCTACATAACCTTTAACACTCACAGAGGATTTACAACTTGCAGTTTTATTCTTTCTTATAATATTCTGCTTTATGACCCTAGTGGGAAAAATCTTTAGCTGAACTGTTTGTATTTCCAACAGAGAGAGCCATAAATGAAGCTGTATGTCCATTGCTTGTTGAGGAAGGTGGACTTAATAGCTCTAGTCTAGTTAATAGAGGAGATGAGCATAGACTCCAGAGACAGACAACCTCAAATATATAGGAAAAAAAAAAAGAGAAATCCACTACTCTAAAATTGTATTAATGGTTAGAAATAGACAAACTCACTTGTAGAAGTGCTCTCATCCTCTCAGGCCATTTGTAGCAGTCTGTATAGATAGTTAGCATGACATGCTCTTAATTGCTTTCTTCCTCTTCAAGGCTGCAACAAATTTCACTGGCTCCCTCCCCATCCTCTAGAAGTGCAACCTTTGTTTTATGAATCACTAAGCTAATAAAAGATTTCCATCTGGACCTCAAGATTATTGCCTTCATCCAACATTGCCTGATATGATCTCTTTCCACATGTAACCTCTTATCTGAACAGAATCTTATCTGAACAGAGCTAGGTCATACAAAATCCACCTTCTGTTTCCAACTTCCAGGTAACCCACTTCTAGAAACTAAACTTGGCATATCTCCTTCCTGTTTTTAAAAGCATATAGGTAAATTCTGATAAGTCAGGTGTCATGAGACAGCAGCATCTCTCCATCATGTGCCGAGAATACAATGGTTAATCTTATACTGTTCTATGCATTATGGCCAGTAGACAAATGCTGGTTGATTTCAGGACTGTTGTTATCCCCAGCTGTGAAGTAAGTTTCTAGCTTATGATATTAGCTCTCCTATCTGCTCATATTCCTTTGAACAAAATTTGTATTGCTTTATAGGAGGTCATCCCTCACATAGTAAAAAAGGAAATCTGTAAGTATTGCTGCTTTTGATAAGGCCACCACTAGACTGTGAACTAATTAATTTTCTGCAGTACCAAACTCCTCCAGTCCTTGGTTTGAACCCCTGAGACATGAAAATACTGTAATTTGTTGACAGAGTTTCATATAATTCTTTCAGAATCTGAATTAAGGTTAGGTAGAAAATATTCTTCTATGTAATATTCTTTCCATCTTTATCACATGTCCAACCTTTGCTTTCCCCATGGCAGGTCTGTAGTGTTAGACTCAACAAATATTTGTTCAATTCAAATATTTTTTTCAGTCATTTGCTTATGCTTCATCTCTTCTGATTTTTACTGCAGTGTGGAGCAAGAGGGAATGTTCCAATCTGAGACAAGAAAATGATTTTGCAAAGATTTCTTTCAAACTGTGTTGTAAATACATTGTTTTTATTCAAGTATATGCTGCATAACAGTAGGAGAAATGGTTCTATGTACATCCAAGGGGAAAAAAAAAATCTAAGTTCCTTACATATATGTCATTCCTTTAAGATTGATGGGAACTCTGTGTGCGTAAGCACTACATGAGTGGACCCTAAAGCACACTGAGGAGGAGGCTGTGTAGTCATTTAAAATTCAAACACAGCTTCATCTTGGCCATTAGTCAAGATCAGGCATCTTGGGAGGCTTCCAGTTCCACAAAGTAACCCCTGTGAAAGTCCTTTAAAGCAACTCTGTCTTAGAAAAGATCCAAACAAGTGATGCCTTGATCCATAAATCATCAGAGAAAGTGAAGAATGGCAAGCTTAACTTTATATTTAACAATCGCCTCTGATCTGAAAAATCATGTTGGGGTGAATTCAGAAAAACGTCTGTTCTGTCTCAGGATGTGGCCCTTTGAAATATCTATTTTAACATCTGAACAAAAAAGATCACTTTAAAAAAACTACAACATAAATATTAAACTATTATAAATAATGAAAAATAAC
Source organism: Buteo buteo (assembly GCF_964188355.1). Taxonomy (NCBI): domain Eukaryota; kingdom Metazoa; phylum Chordata; class Aves; order Accipitriformes; family Accipitridae; genus Buteo; species Buteo buteo. Next base: position 20,175,518 of record NC_134190.1, on the reverse strand, counting down.
TTCTGTTTGTGCCTCAGAATTCTCTTTAAATTCTTCTAAAATTCTAGTATGCTTTAAATTGTGAACAAGTTCCCATGCAAATAAAAATGAGTGTTAAGACTGTAGTATGTAATACATTTGCTAGTTTTGTGAAAGACTGATTAATCCCACGCACTAGTGCTATCATGTAAATAGGATGAAAGGAATTCCTCCTATGCCTTGTACCTGTGTGCTTTTCCTGCAGGTCTTCTCTTCAGACAGAGAGAAGGCCTCTAAGAATTGATCTTTTTTTTTTTCCTTCACATTTGTGGATGCTACTGAGAAATGCACACAGCTTTGACATTGCTCCTCACTGTGGTTGTGCCGGTCTGCTGGGGTTTTTCAGTGTTACAAAAAAGGACCTGCTGCAATGTACTTTTTTCCCAGACTACTGCAAAATTGCATTTTTTTTGCTTGTGGAGTTAACTGCAAACTGATCATCTAACTGTGAATCCTAATTCCCCTCTCTTCATTAAAAATAACGATCCAGAATTTTTACTGTGTTGTTATTCAAGATGGTAGTGCAGAGGAAATGCTGTTGGATATATAAGCAAAGTCTGACAGTTCAGAGGTCTATCTGAAGTCACTTAAGAGCTCCGCACTTATTACACATCTGACATGCAGTTCTTCTTGTGGCTCAGCGCACCTATTTTCCACCCATCCAAAGGCTTTTTCATTAAGAGAGGAGGATGGAGGGACCAGTATGCCATCCACCAGAATAACCTACATAGCCAAAACTAGCTTTCTGTCACTACGTGGCAAGCCCCTGCTCCACAGATAGGAAGGAGTGACTCACAGGTTGTGTGAGTTGTCCTGCTGTGTTATATATAGGGTGGTGGCAAAGCTGCTCTCTCCTATTTCCCAGGAGCAATGTCCTGAGTATTATCAAGCATTATATAGTCTCTAAAACCACATGAGAATTTAGTTCATAAAGGAATAGGCACCTGAACACTTTACTAATCCAGAAAGTCCATTAAACCATGTATGAAATAATCCCACTGAGAACTCAGCTTGCATTTAGTGTCTTCTATTAATAATAATCTTTTTCATGCTGGGTGGCTGAGGAAATGATAGTAATATCTCAACTGAATGGTATAAGTTTGCGATATATATCCTTTCTTCCAAAATCTATTCTATTTAGAGAAATGTACTTTTTAAATTGCGTAATATGAGGGAAAAAAGGGTTAAAGTACAACCTCAATCTCTCACATGTTTAAACGTATGTCCTAATACCTCTTTTGGAAAGATTTAAAGAACACAATACTGTCCATTCCCTGCTGTGAAAAATAATTTCCTGGACTTTACTGTGGAGAAGCTCTTCATAACATCTCTCTCACTTTCTTCTCAGTGCCATCTGTGGAAGCAAGGGTGAGACAAACTGATGTATCAATTGAACTTATATCTTCTGCTGGAATCATATACTGGGAGACAACAGATGGTAAGTTGTACAACAGACACCAAGAGGTAAGGAAGCCACTCATCTGGCAGTTTGACAACTGGACTGTCAGTCAAGATCCACCTCTTAGCAACTTTAGCAGCAGAGTGAAAGTCCAAAGCAGAGATCATCATTCCCTTTCAATCCCTCTGTCCTGACTTATTTCCTATTTAAAGGGAGCTTGTGAGTGGTCCTATGGCCTTCCTAAATTCCCTGAAGTAATTTTAGCCCTACTTCAAGAAAAGCATCCAGAGATAGATTTTAGTCTCTAACACACTTCTGTACAGCAGAGACAGAATTCAGGAACCCCAGAGAGAGACTGCGGAAGTGTCATTTAAACATACCACGTAATTTAGTGTGAGCTGCTTCATTCCCCTTGCTGTAATCCTGTTTGTGTGACGGCTACGGCTAAAGAGACCTCTCCACACTGTAAGACTGAGCCCATGTTCACATAAAAAATTCTTGTCCAAGTTACCTAAAATTATTATGCAGTTTCATAATATCTTCTCAGAAAACTTCCTTTCAGCTCTGCATAGGTGACAATTTCCCCCCTTTCCCTGTGTTAGACCTGCAAATGTAATATGAATGCTGAGCTTACTGCTGTTTTGTGCACCCAGCTGATGGTCTCTGCACTTCTTTCCAAACAGATAAGACTGGGAAACACACAGAGATGGTGTAAGAGACCTGCTCCTTTCTGTTCATTAGCAGAGAAAGAATTACAGGCTTTTTTGCTGATGCTCTGAAGGAGCAGGTTATGAAGCAGCTATAAATATGGTATAACCCATTTTCATCCCATTTACCTCTAGTCCTCAGTCAAGGCAGGTGGAAAGAACTGAAGTCTCCTTGCAGCTAGACCATGCAGGTCTGCCCAGCTGCATACTAAATTACCATGCATGTGTGGACTGATAAATCTGTTGCATCTACTCCTAAACCAATACTTTCAAATTTGCTGTCTGAACAGCATACGAGTCTGGTTTAAATGTGACCATAACATTGCTTTAACTGTATTCTGTACAAATACCCCATTGTTTTTTAATCTGATTTTTTTTTTTTCTTTCCTCATAAGTGTCACAAATGTTTTTCTGGGTATAATTGGAAGTGGACAACAAAAGCCTCATTTACAATATTCTCTGCACATATATTGAACCCACATACCTCTGGAGGAAAAAAAAAGTCCAGTGAGCTGTGTGGGACATGATAGTGATTTCTTCCTTTGCATAAAATAAAGATTGTGAGTTATATAGAAGGTTGCTATAAAACTGACATAGAGATGCCAAAATATTATTTTAGAGTTTTATTTTTAAGCATTGAACCTGCTATAAATGATAAAGAGCAGGTAAATTCAGGAACAAGTTAGAAGTATAATTTAGAAGAAATGTTGACAACTAACTAACATTGAAATAGCTGGACATGGATTTCAGTTGCTGCTCAACACCTTGTATCCTTTACTGGTTTCAGCTAAAAATAAAGACCACAGGAAAAACAAAACAAAACAAAACAAAACAAAACAAAACAACTCTAGATACATTAAAAAAACAAACAAACAAACAAAAACCCACAAACCCCTCATCCTCAGTCAGTTGTTTTCTTGTTGTATGAAATTTAAGCTGTACAACTGTAGAAAAACCTTAAATAAAATCTTAATTCTTTCAAAAGCCACTACACTAATATCTAATTTTTGAATTGTTCATACATTTTCAAATTTGGGTGAAGAAATACTGCTCACAAAGAAAAACTAACTGCAGACATTGCATAGTCCCTTTTCTCTGCCCATTCAACACTGAATTTAAACATCTAATATCCTACACAGACTGGTGGTTCCATATCACACTGGTTTTATAAGTTTTAGGGCATATCCATGTGTGTAAGAGTCAAGCAGACTCAAAACTTCAAAGCACAACTTCTTTGAAAGCATTAAGTTTCAAATAGTTCTTAGTCAAGCAATATATATTTAAAAAGTAGTTTCTTTCCTGCTCATATGCTTTCATGTCACTCTCAAGTTTGTGTGATTATCAGGTTCACCCAGTCCCCAGTAATCATGAATGTGCAAAATTACATTCCTGTTTTAACATCTGCTGAAAGCAACAACCTGATGAAGTCATACAGTAACAAAATACATTTCAATAAAATTTAAAAAAAAGAAGTTATAGGGGATCTTCTTGCCTGTGCTTATATTCTGTGGGTGAACTATATTGGTATTATTGCTGACAGATGAATAGCTAACTCTTTTGTAATCTCTGATGAGAGAGACTGCAGTCTTCCAAGTAATCTGTTCCAGTGCCTTGTCTAATCTGAATCCTTGTTGAAATGTAAGACTATTATTTCTTTTCTTCTCCATATCTGCAATGGACAACAGATTATTTCTGATGAGTACTTACAGGAATGGGACAGATGGTATCTTTGTATCTTCTTGTTTTGCATGTTATGCTCCTTTCAGGAGAGGGATTAACTCAGATACTTATCTGGAGACAGAAGAGACATGTTTCTTCCCAGGAAGCAGCTGAATCTGGCAGAGAGCAGGGCTCGTGGAAACTGCATGCTGTGGCAAGCAGATGAAGGGAGTGAGAAAGTCACTTGAAAGATGTAGAAATCTGCAGGTGGAGGAGAACCTGAGCTGCTGAGAAGAAACAGGGAGCAGACAGGAAATTTTCAGAGGTGCTGGAGAGGGAGCACCGGGAACTGGGCACGATTTGCTGTGACTTAGTCACTGAGCAGGCTGGAAGTAAAGAAGCAGTGGGTTGGGAGAGACGGCGCTGCATATAAATCCTTTATACTTCTAATCTGTCTGTATTTAAAAAGCTAGGAATTCTAGTTAATAGTTTAATAATCCCTGGCTTTTGTAACTTTAAGAACAATTCGTTCTTCTTTGGGGATTTCACTATAAAGAAAAAAGTAGGCACAGTCTCATTCCAAAAGCCTGACTGACTTAGGGTCCTGCCTGAGGAACTTCTGTAATTTCTATCATATTTGCTGCTGTCTTATGTTTTTCACAATAAATGCACATCTTTCCTGAAGTGCAACATGTAAAACTGCATATGGTAGTCCAGCTGAGGCCTTACCAATGTGCATAAAGTAGGAGGATGTGTAAACATCTGAATTATTACACAGATACGACTAATGTGATCAGTAGTCCATAAGTCTGTTCATAAATTTTTGTGAGATGTTTGTCTTTATTGTAAAAGCATAATGGCAGTACATTGGCAGCTAGTCTTCTGCCAAAAACCCCAGATCCTTTCTTGGAGAATTATCAAGTTCTAGATGTTTTATATCCTATATCAGTACAGCTGGGTATATCTGTTCAGTGTAGTATTTTGTACTGCCACCATTTAATCTATTCCTATTTCTATATTTCTATTTATTCCAGCATCCAGGTAAATAATTATAACCCAGAAATGAATCAGAGTCAAGGCAGACTCCTTTTTGCCGATGGACCAGCTCTACTCCAGGAAAATGAATCAGTCAGGTTTGCATATCACAGTGGTTATTTCTTTCTTCTTTTTCTGCAGTTTGCTCACAGGGATGTCATATGAAATAGCATCTAAAGCCACCATGATGTCATAAGTTCCCTGTTCTTTTCTGAATTTGAAGCTACTAAATTTCACTGACCAATCGGTGCCAGTGACATCTGGGCCAGCCAGGCACTTTGGAAACTCCTGCACTCCAGTTATAGGTTCTTATCATTTTCTGCCATCCAGGGTGTTATTGCTCAGATGTTAGCCTCAGCCCTTTTCAAGTATTTGGTTATTCCTGTCACACTGTGTCATGTGTTCTTCTCCTGGCGATTGTTGTTTCACTTATGTCTGACAAGAATTTCTTCATTTGCTCAAACCTATATTGACCTACCAACATGCAGCCAATCATTACTAATATCAGGTAACATGGTCTTTAACCTCTGACTATTCTATATGATATTCACAAATTTTTGTGTCTTCAATATCCAAATTTGTTTCTTGCCCATATTCAGCTGCTTGATTTTGTTTCTCACTTAATCACATAGATGTAAGGATTTCACCAGAGAAATGAAATAGCTCTTGTTAAGCAATACACATACCTCACGTTTAGCTTTCATCTGCATAACAACTAAATCATATACACATTAATTCCTGTTTTTCAAGATTTTATATGTAATGTGGCACTGTAAACTCCAGATTTGGCCTGTATAGCATTACTTCATCCTTACTTTCTAGCTTACATGCGACATCTATTAATGTTCTCCTATTCAAAGGCCTGTTACCCTGTCAGAAGAGGAAATCAGATTGCTTTGATAGCATTTGTTCTTGACAAACCCACATAGACTCTCATTCATCTCCTTATTGTCTTCACACTGTTTACAAGTAGTTTGGTGGGTTTTTATTTTAAAAAAGTCTTTTTTATTCTGAAGAATGAAGTCAGACTAACTGCTTTATAATTCTCCAGCTTCTTCTTTTCTCTTCTTTTATGTACAGAGGTGGTTTTTTTTCAAATCATTTGGTACCATAGCTATCTTCCAAGAGTTCTCAAAGATAACCACTAAGAGTTTTTTGATTGCATCAGCCAGTATCCTAGGATGAAGTTCATCAGATCACATTGTTTTAACTTATCTAAGTGCTCTGCAACTCATGTCTTTCCTATTCCATGTTGAGATCTTCCCCTTCTGTTGCTGATATTAATTATGCTAGGCACTTATCCTTAATGGATGTTTTTACTGCAGATTGATGCAAAAAAAGTCATTAAAAGCTTCAGCCTTCTCTGTGTTATCTGTGCATAGCTTTCCTTCTTGATTAGTAGCAGAACAATGCTTTCTTTGGTCTTCCTCTTATACTTAGAAACAGATTTCTTGTCATTCTTATGCCTTTTGCTAATTGCATCTCATTTGTGTCTTGAACTTTCAATTTTTTTCTTCTATGCCTAGGCTTTATTTTTGTCCTCAGTAATCTGTCCTAATTTTTAGTTTCTAAGTGCTTCCTTCTTATACTTGAGAACTCATAGTTTAACTAAGCTGATCTCCTGCTAAACTTTCTATATTTTTCAGATTTTGTGCTTATGCTCTCAGTATTATTTCTTTGAAGAATTGACAGCTTTTCCCAAATTTCCTTTTTCCTTAGTCTTACCTACTAAAAGAACTACTCACTACCAAATTTCCAAGCTTACTGAAGTTTACCTTTATTTATGAGTAGATCAGTCTTCACAGTCCAAGGTGACTCAGAGTACTGAGTAAGCATTTGTGACCTAGTAACATTTACATTATGTTTTATTACTTGACAATGAAAATATTAGAAATAATGTTCCTTAAATGTCCTGCGTCCATTCAGACTTGACATTTTTACAATGCTTTTCTTTTTTATTTGTTATTTTTACTGCTGTGATTTTATTCTCTTTCTATGAAATACCAAAACCATTAAATAAACTTCTGTTTTTTAAAAAGGATGTCACCAACTAGGATAATCTATACTGTTTTCCAAGTTCTTTTTCATAAGGCTTGTGAACAAATATTCTGCCATGGGGAGACCTATTCTGACATCAGTTGTGAGTACAGAGATGTGTTATTACACAAAAAAACCACAACAAAAACCTTTGGTTCTTTTTAGAATTTATTTTTTTAATTATATTTGCTCTATAAAATTCTACATTAATTTCTAGACATGGATATCTGAGACAATAATTGCCCAACTGACTGTGATCAACTTTGTTAGAAGATTGACATATATGTGTAATGGAAATAAATTACACATAAATTTATCCAAATGTGTGGTACTAATTTCTTGAGTCTGTGCTATATGTTTCTGCATATCCATCCCTGCTTTGTAAAGGGGGTATACCAGGCTCAGAAAGGAATTAAAAATCAGGAAATGCAGGACTTTTTCTGGGGATATAGGTCATTCTTGCCTAGGTGGCAAAATAAGTTCATTTTCCCTTGATACCTGGCTATCTTGTATGTTCAGAGATCCCTAAAATGGAAAATTTTGCTGGAAATTATATAACAGAGACCATAAAGTATTTTTGTTTCATGTTAAGTGCTCACTTTGCTATGATACCTGATAGACATTACAGTGAGAGAACCTTCTTTGCAGTGAATCTGCTGAGAACTTTTCCTTATTGCTATCTCCCAAAAGAAGGCATGGGATATATAATCTATATTTAAAAGTTGAGGTTATATTAAAATAGAAACTGCCATACTTAATATTTTAAATAATCAAAGCAGAACAGTCTTTGACTCCAGGCTAGGTTTCTTTTTTTCAGTTACAAGAAACTTTATCCAATTGCTCCTGGTCCCCGTGAAGACTTCTGTCCATCCCCTCACAGGTCTGGCTGTGGCTGTTCCCTTTTCCCCACTGCACTCTCTCTACTTGTGTTGCAAGCTCCCAGCTTTGACTCTCACTGCTCCTTTCACACAGTTTGCACTCTGGAGCCTTCTTCCCCAGACTCAGCTGTTTACCAGGAGAGCAATCCCTCCTCTAAGGGTCAGTCTAACTCAGTCACTTTTCTAACAGCATATAACAGGCAAACTGAGATCAAACTAGTTAAACAATCTGTCACATTACCCAAACTCTTTCCATCTCATTTAGAAATTAAGTCCTTATCAGTACCATATATCCTGATTCTTGTCTGATTATAAAGTCTAAGTGCCTACATGATGTTGCTTGCAAGAGGAGAAAAAATCTGGAATGAAAACTTTCATTTTAGTGGACTCCTCATGTTGTCACAGGTACAAAGGCCCACTTAGAAAATCCTAGGAATCAATAAATAATCAAGGTGTTGTATTTGTTTGTATATGCTTATCACCTATTCTTGAAAGCAGGTGTCCGGGAGAAAACAAGGGTATGTAGAGGGCAATCAGTAGCATAGCAGCTACATTTGTCTGATGTAGGTTCTGAGTGAATTGAAGAAAAGAGGGAAGGGAAAGAAATGTATAAATATGAGGGATGGAATTAGGGCTGTGTAACTAGAAGTTAAGTGTTTTAGCATAAGGCATGTGGTGCAGCTTTTCAAAGCTCTTGAAAAAACAAGCTACTGGTTTAACTTACTGAAATCTTTTGTTTGTGAAGACTTCTGTGTGCAAAAAGGGATTATAGGAGGCTGAGAACACATAGATACTGTCATTTCGTCAAGCCATGGTGTCCTGGTTTAACTATACCAGCTACTAGGAAGACAATTAACTCTATCCCAGCCAAAACCAGGACACATGGAAACTCCCAAGTGAAACCTAAATGCTCGGGTACAATGTGATCTTTGTTTGGAAACTGAGGAAATCATCCCTGTGAGGACTGGGCAGCTGTCACCATGGTTTCACCTAGAAAACAGCACAAACAGTAGTAAAAGCATTTTATATGTGAGATTTTCACAAGAGCAATGATGGCAGGGGCAATAAATGCTCCTTCATCTAGGAAAACAGGTGAAAGGAGAGCATGATGCTTCTTGGCAATGAGGCCTTCAGTTGCGGAAGAAAAGATATCCTTCCAGCAGGACTGGGTTTTTTAAACAGCATTGAATATGTGAAAAACAGGGGTGTTTTGTAAGGGCACTAGGCCTAATGTTTCCTAAGTCTTATTTAATGGAGGTGTGAGGACCCTCAGTATCTACTGCTTTGATCCACCAATCTGCTCCCCGTCCTGGTTTCAGCTGGGATAGAGTTAATTTTCTTCCTAGCAGCTGGTACAGTGCTATGTTTTTGAGTTAGGTATGAGAAGAATGTTGATAACACACTGATGTTTTCAGTTGTTGCTAAGTAATGTTTAGTCTAAAGTCAAGGATTTTTCATCTTCTCATGCCCAGGCAGCAAGAAGGCTGGAGGGGCACAAGGAGTTGGGAGGGGACACAGCCAGGACAGCTGACCCAAACTGGCCAACAGGGGTATTCCAGCCAGGTGACGTCATGTCTAGTATATAAACTGGGGGGAGTGGGGGATTGCTGCTCAGGGACTAACTGGGCATCGGGTGGTGAGCAATTGCACTCTGCATCACTTGTACATTCCAATCCTTTTATTATTGCTGTTGTCATTTTATTAGTGTTATCATTATCATTATTAGTTTCTTCTTTTCTGTTCTTATCTCAACCCATGAGTTTCACTTCTTTTCCCAATTCCCTCCCCCATCCCACTGGGTGGGGGGAAGTGAGTAAGCAGCTGCATGGTGCTTAGTTGCTGACTGGGGTCAAACCACGACACTCCCTTTATACCAAATTACTTGATAATGCAGGTGTAGTCCTAAAGAGACAACAATATCTGTGGGGAGGTGAGGCAGATGAAAGGGTACAGGGTGGTGGTACATTGGGAGAACGAGTATTGTCAGCTGCCATGGCTGCACTTGGGGAAACCTCATTTATCCATTCTTAATTACATCTAAAATTAGTTTGGTATTCCTGACATACATTTCGCTGTTCTGAAAGTGCAGGTACCTGCATGAGACATTCCCGTTCACAGGGCTGCAGCAACTGATTGAAGGAAACTCTTCCTCCTTGTTTTTGAGGCCTCAGGGACTATCCAAAGTGACACATCTGAATCATTTTAGCTTTTGTGTCAATCAGAATCAATTAACACCTCTTCCACTTCATCACAGAGCACAGCTCCACAACAAGTGTTGCAAACCTTGTTTTTCAGTTGTGTATTGAAAATAAATTAAAACCTGATTGGCTAAAGTAATACATTGCTCTGCCTTGAAATATGAAAGCAGCACTGAATATATTCATATTAGTGAGAAGAATGTTTTAAGAGAATCTCATGAGCTCTCTGTGAGAAAGCTCTCATTTGAAGCTTCTTTCCTTCAACAGGTCTGTTTATTTTATGTTTAATTAACATGGGATAGGTGACAGCTAAAAAATAAAACTGTTTATATTTAACAGCACTAGGATAAAGAAATAGCATTCCCAAATTAAAATTTTAAACTGATATTAGTGTTGAGAAAAGAATATTTTAAATAGCTGAGAACTGGCATGTATCACTGTCAAAAAGGAAACAAATGCTGTAACATAGTCCCATTGATTCATTTATAATTTATAAATTTAGTTTTAAACTGAAAAAGAAAAATAAACTTATTACTATTTGCCATTGAAAACTGTTGTTCCTCTCCTTAGTTCTAGTAACTTACTGAGGAATGGTTCCAAATAGTGGATAGGATGAACATTATCTTTACATAAATATTTTAATATATCTTAATGCTTAAAATTTCATAGGTCTGTGGAAAATAAACAAAACCACAGGCATACTAAACAAAATACTTTTCTTATTTAATTGCAATGAGACACTTCAGTACAATAAACATTGAGTCTTTCAGTTGTGATCTAATCAATAAGAAATTCTAATACATTTCTTCCTCTCATTGCTAGTTTCGATCAATGGGAGTAAAGCATAACATTTAGTAATGCACAGTGGAGTTAGAAATTGTGTTATATTGTATTCTTTTGTACTAAAAATGACCTTCCTTACCTTCCCTACTTAGCTATTACAAATTTTAACTTCTTTATTTTGTGGAAGATATCTCAGTGTTGTATATTTTTAGCTAAAGATTAATGCAGATTTTATTTCACTTCTCTAGCTGATTTTGCAGTTCTAGGAATAGCGTTACGTGGTGCAAAAGTTCTGTCTTAAGAATAAGAAAGTTGCATCCTTCGGTCTTTTTTTTAATAGCTAAATGACATCATAAGGGAGTTTGAATTGATTATGTTTATCAAAATCAGAGATTACATTGTGTTTGAGAAGGCATTATTGAAGACAAGATTTTTTTCCTCACTGCTGACAAGAGACAGTAGGGACACAGCAACAATGACTGCAGGTTGAGTCAGGATAGTATATTTGTTACACTCATATAATTACGGTACCTACAAGGATTTTGCTCGATGGCAATTTCCATGATAAATCTCCTGTGTATACCAGCCCTTGCAAAATGGGACAAACCTAGCTTTATTCTTGGCCATAAAGTGGGGCTCATCAAATAGGGAAAAAATGAGAAAATAGGACTCTTCAGCAGCCATTCAAGATTTTTCACTCCAGAAAAATGTTTCTGTTCAGAAATATATATTGTGATTAGAAATACTATTCTAGTTATTTGCAGGGTCTGTCTTGTGTCCCACTTCTTTTCTAGCAGCTGGGGTCATGGAGTTAAGTCTCCTGTGATAAACTGTTCCTTTCTGTTGCTGAGCATTTGTGCCCAATAAGTACTACTGTCTTCACACAAACTGGAAAATACAACCTGGGTGACATAAACTCATAGGGAGAAAAAAGGGGACTGAAACAGCTGTACATGATATCTCAATGTTTTATTTCATGCATTTTCTTTATTTGTGTTTTTCATGCTTTTTTTTCTTTTGTGTTCATGTTTCTGATGAAACAGACATTTTCCATGAAGCAAGCTTGCTGTGAATGAGGTTGGAGAGAGTGGGAAGAGCAACAACTGCTAAAATTTCTGGATTTTCAGCAAAAAGCAGTTCATAGAAAAACCTTGGAAATACCCCAATCTCCTTCTTGGAAAGCAATTGCTTGGCATGGAAATAAGACAAAATCAGTCTTTGAACTGCTGCTTTTACAAAATAAGGTCTTTTAAAAGAAGAACTGACATTTAACGTGATGAGTTAGAGTAATTCTAGCTAAGATGAAAGGATTCTGTTTTGCCCTCATATTCTCAGTTCGGGAATTGATTAAATTTATCTGTATTGTAAATAATGTTCACAAAAGTATGTTTGTTTTGAAATTTTTTATATTTGTCTATTTTTTTCTTTTGATGAGTAATGATTGCATTGTTTCTCAATCTTTTGTAGTCACCAAAGTATGCTTACATTATCATAATTTAGGTATGAAAAACCAAGGTTTTGTTCTTCCTGAGTTTGAGGGTCCATTGATCAAGCTACCTAGTCCAACTGGTCTGCAAATTCTTTGGAAAATTTTCTTTATCTGCTGCCTTGTTTCCAGGTTGCTGATAACATAGACTTTAAAATTGTGGCTGGCATTAAAATGATCATGTAAAAGGATAGGACCAACAATTATTTTCTAAAAAATTTCACTATTTACTTTATGCTCTTGGTGTTTCATAAGCTAATGAGCTATCACAAAATATCTGGTACATATTGGTATGACGTGTGCATTTAGCCCTTGCAGGTAAGCCTGAATTATTTGGAAGAAAATTTACTTTTCATGGTCTTGACAGGATTTTTTTAGGTACCAGGAGCTTCAGGTCTTCAGGGCAAATGAAATCGGTATTTACAATAGAGGAGTAAGGGGTAACATTCTATTTGAATTAAAATAGAATTGATTCCTGGATCAGACAGTTATTTAAAATCTCCCAGAAATTTGGCAAAGATGGGGAAAACTGACCATTTGGAATTGCTGAAGTTATCAATAGCAAAAAAATTAATTTCATCAGTAAAGAATACAATAGTTAATAGCTATACTGGAATATAAAAAGGGTGAATATAATTTTTTTCCTAAAATTGAGTTATTTAATTTTTAGCTATATATTTTGTGTATTTCTATTTTTCTACACACCATTATGAAACTTTAAAGGAAAAAGAGATTGCATAGAATGAAGAAATGAGAAGGGGACATTGACACAATTTACTTCCTTAAAATGCAGTGAAATACCAAACATTACTACAGTATTATGATATTAGCTTGAGGATCCCACAATATTGATATCTGAATTACCAAATGGGGGAAGGATTGAAAAAAACCAATGTGAAATTGAAATGAAAAGATGTTAATACTTAAGAGTTCTGAGTGATTCAATAATGAAGCTGATCCTAGAGAAAGTATTTCTCTTCATTTAAAAAAGATGCTAAGGCAGAGCAAGTACTATGGAAGTACATATACATATAAAAGCCTAATTAGTACAAATTTTTTAAGTATTTGTTCTAGATAAATGTGGATTGACTGTGACTGGCTGCCAGGTGCCCGCCAAGCCAATGTATTACTCCCCTTCCATCAGCAGGACAAAGGGAGAAAATACAATGAAGAGCTTGTGGGTCAAGATAAGGACAGGGAGGTCACTTACCAATTACCATCACGGGCAAAACAGACTCGCCTTGGGGAAATTAATTTAATTTATTGCCAATTAATTGTAACAGAGTAGGATAGTGAGAAATAAAACAAAACTAAAAACACCTTCACCCTGCCTCTCCCTTCTTCCCAAGCTCAACTTTACTCCTAACTCTTCTACCTCCTCCTCCCGAGTGGCACCGAGGGATAGGGAATGGGGCTTAAGGTCAGTTCATAAAGCTTTGTCTTTGCCACTGCTTCCTCCTCACGCTCTTCTGCTCCAGCGTGGATTCCCACCCATGGGATACAGTCCTTCATGAACTGCTCCAATGTGAGTCCTTCCCACGGGCTGCAGTTCTTCAAGAACGGCTCCAGCATGGGTCCCTTCCCTGGGCTGCAGTCCTTCAGGCACAGCCTGCTCCAGCGTGGGTCCCCCGTGGGGTCACAGGTCCTGCCAGCAAACTTGCTCCAATGTGGGCTCCCCTCCATGGGGCCACAGATCCTGCCAGGAGCCTGCTCCTGCATGGGTTCTCCACGGGCTGCCGCTTTCTTAAGGGCATATCCACCTGTTCTGCCAGTGGGTCCCCCGCAGCATGCAGCGTGGGTACATCCTCCACCATGGTCCTCCATGGGCTGCAGGGGACTCTCTGCTCTAGTGCCTGGAGTGTGTCCTCCATCTCCTTTTTCACTGGCCTTGGTGTCTGCAGTGTTGTTTCTGTCACATCTCCTAACTCCCATCTCCCAGCTGTTGCACAGTGGGTTTTACCCTTTCTTAAATATGTTGTCACTGGGGTACTACCACTGTTGCTGATTGTTTGTCTCAGCTTTGGCCAGTGGCAGGTCGCTCTTGGAGTGTGCTGGAACTGGCTCAGTCCAACATGGGGGCAGCTTCTGGCATCTTCTCACAGAAGACACCCCTGCAGCCCACCCCCCCATCCCTGCTACCAAAACCTTGCCACGTAAACCAGATACAATGAAAATGGCAATAATAGTAAAGGATTGGAATATACAAAGCGAGTGATGCACAATGCAGTTGCTCACTACTTGCCAACCAATGCCCAGTTAGTTCCTGAGCTGCGATCCACCCCCCAAGCCAACTCCCCCCAGTTTATATACTGGGCGTGATGTTGTCCCATGGTCTGGAATACCCCGTTGGCCAGTTTGGGTCAGCTGTCCTGGCTGTGTCCCCTCCCAACTTCTTGTGCCCCTCCAGCCTTCTTGCTGCCTGGGCATGAGAAGATGAAAAATCCTTGACTTTAGACTAAGCATTACTTAGCAACAACTGAAAACATCAATGTGTCATCAACATTCTTCTCATACCTAACTCAGAAACACAGCACTGTACCAGCTACTAGGAAGAAAATTAACTCTATCCCAGCTGAAACCAGGACATTGTTATACAGTTGTTTGTCACAAAACACTGTGATTTTTCTACCAATACAATCTTCATAGCAAATTGGCATGGAGAAGGAAATCTGCGTTCAAATGTAAATATCCATTTGGAGAGAAATCTGCTTTTGAGTCTGAGTTGTTGCATTTAAAAATTTTAAAGTTCAGGACTTTAAGTTTTGCAGCTATTGTAGTCATTTAAGTCTCTTTTGGCTTTGTATCGCTGGTGGCTATTAATAGTATGCCAAACACATTTACAGATACTGCTTAAAGCTGACCCTATTCTCCAAAATAAAGAACCTGATGACTGTCATTTATGATACAACACATGAATTTAAGAGTTGATAAATTAATATAGGATAAAATGTAATTTTTGCCTGTCACATAAGGAAATCATATTTTCCAGGTGTATTTATAACTATAATGTTGCTGTAGTATTGCTGTTTCTATGTGTCTTCTCCTCTAAACTGTATTGACAATGTTAAAAAAACACTCCCTCTGTGATCCATCTTGCTTAGACTGCCATTCTCATCCATTACTAGTAACTTACAGGTACACTAAGTTAAAACATATTGCTACAGGAAAAGGTCAGCAATGATATCTGACATAACATTTTGTTTGTGTTTTCTGAATTTTTTCTTACCCTATACAAGTTATGTTTCAGTTTGCTGAACATATTGTACATACACATTGTAGATTCAGTCTTACTGTCAGTTGCTCAGGTATAATTGACAGCTGAAAAGTTCCATAAACAGACCTTAAAAGCACTTTGTAGTGTGTATGACTGCAAGCATGTTTTTAAGATGTGGGTATTTAAGTGGGAGCTGTGATAACTCTGGGACAGACAAGTTCATCCATTCTTTTTTATTTTTTGGTTCTGTTTCATTATTTGTATTCTCCCAGTTATAGGTATTACAGCTTATTATTTTAGCAACTAGTCCATGGCTATTTCTCCGTATTTCTGATTGTGAGATGAAATAGTATTCAATCAGTTTATGTTCTCTGTCATGACAGCTATGGTTGAGAAGGTGGTCATCGGCTTGTAGTTTCAAATGCTTATAACACTGAAGGAGTTACCCTGTGGCTTGACATTTTATGCACTCATTATTAGATCCTAGGTAAGGTTGCTCAAAATTGTGATGAGTTAGAATACCTTTGTGCTTAGGTTTTCATTAGCTTACACATTTTAAAGCCTTTCCTCCTTTTAAGCACATAAAAGATAATAAATTTGCTATAGTTTTAACCTCTGATAGACAAGGTAATTTTCCTACATGTAGAAATACTAGACTTAAAGGAGAGAGGATGGTTGTAATACACTTCAATAGATGAATGATTATAATTGAATGGGAAAAGAAATAACGATTCAAATAAAACTACAGTAAAGAGGAGAGAAACCACTATTTACTTGTGCAGGAATGTAAAACAATAGAATAGAAAAATTCATCTCCTGCTGCTGGGGTTATAAGGACTAAGAAGAAGCAGGCTGACAATACAGCCTTTTAAAATATTGCTCTGACTGAGTAGCTAGATCAATTAGGTGTACACAGACTGAATCATGATTGGTACAAGGTGTGAGGAAGGGAAGCAGAAGTGTGAAGGAAAGAAAGTAAATGAGAGACTTCTTTCACTGAGCTAAATCACATGACTCCCATTGCTTTGCATTGATGCTCCCTCTCATCAACTTTAATGTGTATATTTTGGAAAAAGTAATATGAGCTAGAAAGTAGTGACAACTCTAGTTTAAATTTGGGGAAATACGTCAGATAAAGGTAAGTGCTTTCTGAATTCTGCCTGAATCTGAGAAACATTTTCAAAGTCTTTGTCTCATCCCGTAAGCATTTTATTTCCTGAGCTTTTACCAGAAAAGCTTCCAGAATGCCCAAGTAGCCTTCTTCACCATTCAAGAGCACAAGGTCTTGGCAGTGTGAATCAGTGCACCTCCTTTTTTTGTTAAACAGGCTGGTGCAATCAGCATTCAAAGAATGTAAGAGAAAGGGAGTGTCATGGTTTAACCCCAGCCAGCAACTAAGCCCCCCACAGCCACTTGCTCAGTCCCTTTCTGCTGGGGTGGGAGAGAGAATAAGAAGGCTAAAAGTGAGAAAACTGATGGGCTGAGATAAAGACAGTTTAATAGGTAAAAAGCAAAAGCCACGCACACAAGCAAAGCAAAACAAAGAATTCATTCCTCACTTCCCATGGACAGGCAGGTGTTCAGCCATCTCCAGGACAGCAGGGCTCCATCACATGTAACAGTTACTTGGGAAGACAAATGCCATTACTCCAAACGTCCCCCCTTCCTCCACCAGTTTTTGTTGCTCAACATGACATCATACCCCTTGGGTCAACTGGGGTCAGCTGTCCCGGCTGTGTCCCCTCCCACCTCCTTGTGCCCCCCCAGCCTCCTCACTGCTGGGGTGGGGGGAGAAGCAGAACAGCCCTTGGCTCTGTGTAAGCACTGCTCAGCAGTAATGGAAACATCCCTGTGTTATCAACACTGTTTCCAGCACAAATCCAAAACACAGCCCCATACTGGCTACTATGAAGAAAATTAACTCTACCCCAGCCAAAACCAGCACAGGGAGAAAAGTGTTTGTAGCCTATAGCCAGATGTTAACCAAGATGCTGTTCAGTGAGGGGGAAGATGTAGTTATGAATCCTCACAGGTTAAGAGGGGGGCTGAGCCTGGGTGTTTTCTGTGTTTGAGGAGAGAAGTTTAACAAACTTTTTCCAAGGTTTGGAGAGAGGAATACTCTTTGAAAAAGGCTATCAGTACCTAACTCTGGGACCAGATTTCGGAATATGAATCTCAAATGGAGTTAGAGTACTGACCTTTGTAAAGAGGTCATTCTGGAGACATTTTTTCCTTCTATGCTCTTTCTTATTTTAATGGCACCACATTCTAGAACTGTTGAATACCTTTGAGTTATCTAATTCTTCCCAGTTACTACACAGATTTTTTGATACTCTGTTCAGAGCACTGACTGGTCTTTGGGCCAAAGCCTTATAGTTGGTTACTGATACATTTGGAACAAAAATATGTGTTCTGGATATAATTCTGCATCTTCTTTTAGAAAGAAGTTTGTTTCAAGGCAAAATACACAATCTCAATCCAATTCTGTAATGTTCTTTTGAATTTCTAGAAACGGACTTTATCTAGCACTTGTTACTTGTACGTAAAGAAGTATCGTTAGAAACTGGTCCCCAAAAGTCTGACTTCCTTTCTCTTCAGTCTGACCTTGAATTTAAATGCTATTTTTCTTGCAATCATATCTACAAGCAGTTTATATTTTGTGAAGTTTAAGATAGAAAACAGACCTTTGTTCCAAAGGTATTCTAACAGATGCAGCTGACTCTGTCTTAACTTAGCAAGACTCCAGCTGATTCCTTCTGTCATTTCTTATGTCTCACAGAAATCCCCTGCAAGATGAAGGAAGCAGCTGAGTGACAGCAATATCTGTGACAGTCAGTAGCCCGAAAACAGATGTCAGGTGAAACCTCTTCACTGTGTTCTCAGAAACGTCTAGCTGTGAAATGCATCTTCTGACTATGCTCTTCCAATTCATGGTAACAGAACCTGTTCAAGGTTAAAAGGTACATATCTATAAGCCACAGTTTGTTCTTGGCTTTGGCTCTGTACAGGAGGCAAATACCAGATGCTACAGCCTTATGATGCTGCACATGAAAAGCTATCATGGCATGATAAGCAACAGTAAAATGTAATTCATATGGCTGCATCTAGAACAGAACCACCTTCATATCACTGAGAGCTACAGCATCTGTTTCTTAGGTCAATGTTCAATTTCATGTTTCCTTTTTGACAGTGAACACTTTCCTACATGTAAGAGAACTTTTTTCTTTTTTTTTTTTTTTTTTTTTTCAGAAACAGCTTTTGCAAAACTCTTCTAAAGCAAAAAACTAATGCAACCAAAGAAAGGACTAGTTAGGTCCTAAAACTTATCATCCGTCATCAAGTTCAAGTCCATCATCCTAGGTAATACCCCCGCAAAGTCTGGTGGTTTAGAATTAGTCTTCACTTATGGAGTAGGGAAGAAATTTCAGATTGCACTAGTCAATGTCTATCACAGTTTAATTGTTGCACAAAGTCCTTCAAGAAACTTTGTATCTTTACTAAATGTTGGTTTCAGGTTTGAGACCCTGTTGATAATAATTTCTGTCTGGTATAAAATTAACAGTGTCTGATGGCTGGTATTGCCTAGCAAATCAACCACCTGTCATTTTGTTTTAACACAGCCTTGAATGTCAAACTGTATCCTAGTTTTGTTCGTTAATGTGGAAGTTTTTTTCGGGTAATGTTACATGAACAAGGAATGCTTAATAATTCCTCACTGTACTGATAAATGCTTTCCTCTATGGTGGTATCTGCCAGGTTTGCCATGTATGGTCTTCATATTTCAACACTGGACAGACTGGGAATGATGGCCTGCCTGCAAGGCCCCACAAGAACTTTGTATCATCAGACATAAAATTTGGCAACATATTTTTTCATGTTTTGAAGCACTGTAAATCTATCTCCTTTCATTATATGTTCAAATCTCTTGTATTACTAACTTTCATTGCATGCATTCTCTATGTTTGGATATTGTATCCAAATCAACCATTCAGTGAAAAAGGGGGAGGAGATTGGGAACATTGGAGATGCTGCTTGCTTGTGGGTTTTAATTCTATTCACTTGCATTTTATCAATTATATAAATATAGCTGGATGTTATTCTGCTATGTTTATCTACAGTCAGGAGCTCCATCACTGATTCTCTTAACAAATGTATTTTTCTGTGTGATGCACAGAGTTGTAATCAAAATGTAAAATCTATTCTTCACGGAGACTGGAAGGGAATGTCTGGGTGTAGAAGCAACAGAAAGAAGGGAAGCATGGTTAAGAATGGCAGGGGGAGATAACACCTAGAGCAGCGGGTCATCAAGATCACATGTTGGTACATAACACTGAAAACACTCATGGAAAAGCACTGGACTTCCTCCACTTGGTAAAAATCAAAGACAGAATTCAGACACAGGCTATTCTACGATATTGGTGGAAAGGGAAAGGACATAGCTGGAGCCCTGACCATCCCCTCTGTGCCTAAGAACTTAAAAAGAGAAATTCGAATGACTCTGAAAGGTAGGACAGGATGGAAAGAAGACCATGATCACTGTGAGCACGTCAAGGTACAATAGGCATATCCAAATGCAGTGCAATAGCCAGCCTAAGAAGAAACTACAAAATAGAAGCTGGACTAGGGTGGTCCACAACTCTGCCATTGCAGGGAATCCCAGCCAGAGCTCTTGGAGATGGGTGTATTGGTGCTTGTGAGCCTAGGCAAGTGAGCGTGGAGGGAATCAGTTTTCTTTTTAAGATCCAGTTCCCATCTACTGGGTCATTTTCCTCAATTTTTTGGTGGCAAATGTGAGATGTCGAGAACTGTGTAGTAGAGTTTGATGAGGGGGTAAAACCCATTTGAATCCTTACAGCTTCTTAGCTGTCATTACGAACAGCAGTGGGACCTACAAGCTGAGGGCTGCTGCCAGCTGGAAAACACAAATGTATGATACGAATAGAGAACAATAAATTTGGATTATCTCTATCTTCACCTTAAACATCAGTAAAGACAGACCCGTTGAAATATAGCAAAGGCATTTTACTTTGCATTACAGTCTCTTTGCTTCCATTTTAAACTGAAGACTTTGTTTTATATGTTACTGAGGTACTATTGTAAGAAGACTAATTTAGCTTAGCAACTTCTGACTCTTTTTAGAGGTTAACCTTTTGAAAAGAAAGCACCTTGACTGTCCTTTTTGAATTGTTATCCCATGAAAAACTGTGTGTGGGAGTTAGTAATCTATTGAGGAAAAATCTATTCCTGATAGCACTTCAGTGTCAGTTTTGCACTTTTCCTAGTTACCATTTTATTTACAATCACTATACTTCATTTTTTTTTTTCTGGTCTCTTGTATTTTATCTGTTGTAAATTTCTTTACTAATTTTTATCTTTCATCTTCAGAACTTTATTTCTCTAATTCTCAGTAATATTTTGCCATTGCCACACCATGTAGTCATTTATTCTTTACTATAAATAACCTTCCAATTTCATTGTGGCAGGCCTGTGGAGATGCATCCCTTGCAATTACACATTTCTTGCAGAGAGATAGCTGTCCCTCTCAGGCAAAATGCACAAAAGATTCTAACACAAATATAATGTGATACACATTTTAATTTGTCTTTGAGCTCAACAGGGGCCTTTATCCAACACCCTTTATGTAAAAAGCAATGGTACGAGGCACTTTTATCAGTTATAAAAGATGATAACCTGGCATGCATACTTATTTCAGGCTAGGCAGCTGAATACTCGTAAGGAGCAGAAGAGTAGGATGGGCATGGTTAGAGAGTGCTATTTGGTATCTACCTGATGTACTTTCCAAGGATATTGATCCTAATCTCTCAGGGCCTGTAGTCTCCCTCACTTCAGTGAAATCATGCCTTTTGCCTTGAGCTCACTCCAGATTAGGGGTCAGGGAGCATCAAGCACCTCTTCAAACCATGCGGGGAAGATGGCTATGTAACTGCCAGACCTGGAGCACAGCTCTGAGTGCAAATAACTGAATTCATGCAGAAGGGAAGTAGAACCTCCGCTGAAGGTGGTGGAACTGCTCAGCAACGGTGGTACCACACCACAGGATGCTGGAGCAACTATGGTGGCACAGCAAAGGCCTGAACCCAGAGCAGGTCCGGAGGGAGGATGCAGCTCCCCAGATCTGGGGCTGCACGGAGTGCCTGGGGCCCTTCTCCATGGCTGGAGGAGGCAGCGAGGGTGTCCTCGCCTGCAGAAGGTGTTCACTGGCTGAGGGGCTGTTACCAGGTGAAGGGGCTGTGAGTGGACAGACTGAAGCATGACGGAGGGTGAAAGATTGACAGGATCTTCACTGAGGCTCTACACAGACAAGACTGAAACCCCAACTGACAGATGGAGGTGGCAGCCCATTCTTCTGCTTAACTGAGTGGCAAGTTGTAAGGCTGGGTCTTGTGACTTGTGGCACCAGAAGACATCTGCTCCATTGCAGATTTGAAACTGCAGAGCATGTACAGTGTCCTGGCAGTCTGTCTGGGGACGTATCGGAGACAGCTATGGGCTTGAACCATGGGTCTGCACCAAGAGGAAGCAGCAGGACGTAGCAGTGGAGAAACTCCTTGCAAGGGACAGAAATCCACGTCTACTGAGCTGACTTCCCCAAAGGGGGTTTTTTGCTTGCCTGAGACTCAGATGTGGGATGTTGCAGAGAGACTGAGGCTTGTCCAGTACTAGCTATTCCAGTCTACATGGACACCAAGGATGCTGTTAGAAGGACATCCTGGGTGTATCAAGAGTGCCTATGCTGCTCTGGGAGCAAGAGTCAGGGACATTAAGAACCCTGGTGGTGCCTCATAATCCTGTCAGTTTGGGAAGGAACAGGTGGATCCTGTGAGTCACCATTTGTTTTTACAGTTGTTGTTGTCAACAGGGTTCTGCCTCTTTGGGGATCCAGGACTGCTGGGGAGAGATCCACCCGTTAAAGTGGGGCAGGAGTGTCTTCGTCAGCAGGATGACCAACCTGGTGAGACCTTTAAACAAGGAATGATGGCAGAGGGTGAATACAACAAGCAGTTAAGTGTGGTAGCAATGAATGGAATGGCAAGAGACACCTAAGGAAAGAAAGGGTGACACCAGCCTTAAGTGTATGTACAAAAATGGGTACAACCTGAGAAACAAGCAGGAGGAGCAAAAGCTCCATGTGCAGTCACAGAACTACAATGTTGTTGGAATAACTGAGATGTGTAAGGACAGCTTGCACAAATGGAGTACATCAGTGAATGGAAACAAGCTCTTCAGGAAAAGGAAGGAAGATGAGAGGGAAGGTTGCCCTCTATGGTAAAGAGTGACCTGGATGTATGAACTCTTGTGTGGGATGGACAATGGGCTCATTAACAGCTTGTGGTTCAGGAACAAAGGAGAGGCCAGTGAGGGTGATAACATGACAGGACTGTGGTTTAGACCACCAGATCAGAGTGAAGAAGTGGGCAAAGACTTCTTTAAATGACTTGAGGAAGTCTTAGGATCATAGATTGGTGCTGTTGGAGGGCTTGAACCTTCCTCACATCTGCTAGAAGGGCAACACAGTGGAGACTTCTGGGGAGTGCTGGGGATAACTTCTTAATAGAGGTAGTGAATGGGCCAAACAAATGGGCCAAATGCACAGCTGGGTCTGTTAATCACTGGCAAGGGAAAAGCAGGTTGGATGGGGCAATCGATCACAGCTTTTTCTATAGTGACCACGAACCTGACATGACTGTGGAGCTGAAGATACTGAGAGAGTAGCAGAATATATATCCTGGACATCAAACAAGCAGAATGCAGATTGTTCAAGGAATGGCTAGAGCTGCATTGGAGGTAGCTCTGAAGGGTAAAGAAGATAAGGGAAGCTGGCAGATCTTCAAGGACAGCTTCCTTCATGCATAAAAATGGTCCATTTTGACAGTCAGAAAGGCAAGCAGATGTATCAGAAGACTGGCCTGGCTAAGCAGGCCAGGCTCATGAAGAGGCTTCTGTGCCAGAAGACTGTATATTCAGGAAGTAGAAATAGGGACAGGCTACAAAGGAGGAATTTAGAAACCGTGTCAGAGTATGTAGGAATAGTGTCAGTAAAACCAAAGCTCCCAAAGAGCTGACACTTGCAAGTGAATTCAAGGGCAACAAGTTAAGCATCTCCTACATTAACAGTAAAAGGCTGAACAAGAAAAATGTGTGCCTGTTGCTCAGTGGGAGAGGTTATTTAGCAAGCAACAAAAAGCAGATAATGCTGAGGTACACAATGCTTTCTTTGCCTCAGAGTTCGACAACAGGGGTAGGGCATGACTAACCAAGCTGATTGCCTTCTATAACAGAACAACTGGATTTGTGGATGAAGGATGACATCATAGATTCATCATGCAATCATCATAGGACAGGAAGGAAAAGACCTTGAAAGATCATCTGGTCCAAGCTTTAGTGGGAAAGGGAGCCTAGCTGTATACTATCTAGTGTAAGTAACAGATTATCTAGTAGATAACAATGAATGTTTACCTCAGCTTCAGAAAGGCTTTTGACACTGACTCCTGCTGTCTCTGAATGGGCAGACAACTAGCTGACTAAGCACTAGCTCCATGGTTGGGCTCAGAGAGCTGTGCTTAATGGGTCATAATCTACCTGGGGACCTGTGACAAGTGGTGAAGGTCTGCGAGAAATGGAGTGCTGCAGGGATCTAAATTGGGACCTGACCTGTTTAACCTCTTTAGCAGTGATCTGGAGGAGGTAATGGAGGACACTTTCACCAAATTTGTAGTTGATAGTACTTTAGTGGGGTAAGTCAACGTACAGGAAATCAGAGCTGCCATCCAGAGCGACCTAGTCAGGCTGGAGGAATGGACAGGCAAGCCTTATGAAATGCAACGATGACAAATATCAGGTGCTGCCCATGCGAGGAGCACCAGTGCAAGGACACAGGCTGGGGCCTGGCTGATTAGGGGCACCTCTGTGGGAAAAGACCTGGGGCCCTTGGCAGACACAAACTGAGCATAAGCGAGCAGCGTGCCCTGGCTGCAGCGATGGCCAGCAGCACTCTGGGAGGTATTCACAGGGGTACAGCCAGGACAGTGAAGGGAAGGACTATCCCCCTTGGCTCAGCACTCAAAATCCCAACTGGATACTCTGCTCATTTTTGGGGCCCTCTAGTATAGGAAAGACACTGACCAACTGGAGCAAGACCAGTGGAGGGCTAAACTGGTCAGAACTGGCGAATTTGCCCTGTGAGAAGCTGAGATAATGGGGTTTGTTCAGCCTGGAGAGAGACTGCCTCAGGGCTACGTAGCACAGCCTGCGTCTACCTGGGAAGAGGTAAGAAGATTTCAAGAAGATGAAATCAGGCTCTTTCAGCAGTGCATGAGGGGAGGATGAGCCAACGAACGTAAGTTGAAACGTGAACTTCATTCTGCATGTAAGGAAAACTTTTTCACTCTGAGGACAGCCAAGCAGCAGTAAGAGGCTGCCCAGAGGCCATGCAGGCTCCATCCTTCGAGGTTTTCAAAAGCCAACTAGATAAAGCCCTGAGCAACCTGATCTGACCTCTTGTTTTGAGCAGGAAGCTGGACTACAGTTCTCCTGAGGTCTATTTCAACCTGAATTATTTTGTGATTCAAATTACTCTACCCAGTGAACTGGAGCTGCTGGATGGCATTTCCTGTCATCTGTGTTCTGCTAGCAGACGTCACCAGCAGAGCAGTCATCACCATTTTGCTGTTCCTAAGATTGTTTTGCATTAGGCTTGTGATGAATCCATTTTATTTGGATGATCAAAAGAAATACTGAAAAGCTATTCTTTGACAAATATGTGTATGAATAATTAATATTCTCAGGATGTGAAGTTGTGCTACAGCAGGGAGATTTGGCAGGCAGCTAACAAGGTATAATGGCTAATGCTGCTGACTTGGTAGCCAGAACAATGATCTGTGATAAATGCAGGCACTAACAATACATTCGCCTGGCAACTAATGAAATTCTTTCAATTACTTCATTAATATACAAAGACCTGTTAAATGTTCTTTTTTTGCCTTTAATTTTCAACTCAGATTTCATTGCTTAAGTCTTGTACTTAAGGATTTACTTAGTCTTCCCTTTTGGAAACAACTATGTATAAGCAAACAAACCCCCCCTTCTATATCTGCTTTCATTCTAACTAAAACACATACTATGGCTCATGAACAAAGTACACTGGAATTTACAATGCCCACTGATTACAAAGCTAAACAAAACAAAGGAAGACAATGTGTCTTTACACTGTGTTCTGCAAACTGCTGGTTTTGAAAACTTATCACGGTAGATATTCACAACTAGAACACTGGTTTTCTTTGAAAAGACATGGAGGAAGGAAAAGCAGTATTGCATTCTCTTCTAGAAAATTATCAGAAGTGGGGTCTTAACACTTCTCTAGACCATGGGTATGTTGCTTGCTATCATCCTCCACAGCTTCAAAGATCTGGATTATAAACCATAATTTATTTTCTTCCTTTCTGAGCCACCTTTCTGAGCAAGCTTTTCTCTGAACTCAGGAGTTCTTTTAAAAGTCGGAGCTGAGAATCACCAGGACTTGATAAAAAGCACAGAATACCATGAGGTTCACACAGAACTGATATTGGCAGCACTGATTTTCATTTTGTAGGCATGTTTACATTTCAATACTGATCTAAGGAGCTGAATAAGTGCACAAAATTATTTATGAATTATTATTGATTGAAAAGACAAACTTGTATTAAAAAATGGAGCTCTGTTCAAATTAAAAGATGTATTGATGTCTTAAACTTCAAAATAAGGATCTGAAGCTTGTGGATTGTCTACAGCTTATCATGAAATCTTAAGCAAATCAAGGTTTTTACATTTCTGTCTATACTTTCGTACAATATACTCTTAAAATCTAGAATGTTTTGCTCCACAAGGTTATTGAATGAAGAGTCATGCATAACTACAGTGTAGTTAACTAAACCTAAGATTGTAAATTGAGTAGTTACTTGATGTATCTTTCTGTTTCAGATTTTTAATTTGGCAGGTTTTTTTTGACACAGATTTTCTTTACTGACACTTTCTTTACTGACATCTTCTAGCAAATATCCCTATTCATTTCTGAAATGCCTACTATATCATTCGGGTTATATTGCTGTTCTCTTCTTATGTAATGGAAAAGAAACTGCATTCTTTTCAGATGTGGACTTAACAATGGCTTCTGTACTTACTTATGCACGTCTTGTGCAGAATTAAGTACTCTTAAAGGCAATATTCCAGCTGTCCTGGAATTAGTTCAGTTACTGCAATGCTTTTAGCATTTCTTTTTGGAAATCTAAATTGTTCCATTTTAAAAGAATTTTCATGTCTTAAACAATTATTTAAAATGTAGATACCTGTATAAAACCATATATGCATTAGTGCACTTGAGTTTCAACTTGCTGTAACCTGGCAGTCAATGCACAGGCTGTTCCACAGATAGCATACACATTTTCAAGATTGCCAGATATGCGAATTGGCAAAATGTTCAGCACTAGCTTTAACATTTAAGAGAAGCATTGCATGACTAATGAGAATAGGGGAACAGTGCTAAAAGTAGAGATTAGCACCGAGGGAGACAGAAGAGAGCCGTTTCTTGGCAACAGGACCAGAATCAGTGGTATGTTAGCTGGAATCTCTGCAGATGAAATTTCCTAGGTACGCTTTCAGCTGTCTGTTGAAGGTAAAACAGGATTTGTTTAGATTTTGTAGCTAAGTTATTGCCAAATTCAGCATGTTTTACAACTTAATTCTTTCTCAATTGGAAATCAGTCCTACAAAACCATGGACTTTCTATCATTCATCAAAGGAGAAATGATAATATGGACACAACCTACTCAAATAACTGATTTTACTGAAATGTGGCTGAATGGCTTTAGAGAAAAAAATGCTATTTATTGTCTTTCTAGACCTTATGGTATATAGACAGATTTGAAATGATGGAGATCTTATATTTAGTATAAAGGAGATTTGGTTTTGTGCTCTTTGTTCTTTTCTCCAGAAAAAACTTTTCTGAGTGGTGAACGAATAGGATTAAAATATTACACCTTTTGAATGCCAGTCCAGCACTGGGAAGTTTGTTGAACACATCTAGCCTCCCAAAGACTACAGGGAAGGCTACAAAACCTAGATTAAATACTGCATTTTCATGCCAGGAAAAACCTCAGAACAAAACCAATCATGAGACATCTAATGAATATGGATGCAATGTAAGCTTTTTTTTCCAAAATCCTAGTATTCAGAAAAGAATATACTGAATTTTAATTTGATTTAAAAAATCTGAGTGGGTGAGAAGTTATTTTTGAGAAAAAAGTTAAGATATTTATCAACTCATCTGTTTTTGTAGAATCTGAGACATCTGAGCATCCTTTCATATTTCAGATTCCTAAGCAATCCTGTGGTGGTGGGACCAAGGAAAATAAAACTTTTCTGACATTTCAAAACCAGAAAAGGGGCAGGAGAGAACCTTCCCAAAATTACTCTTAAATAAACCCCAACATCTTTTGGCTTCCTTTTTATATAGTACAGCAGAAAGAAGCCCCTTAAGATATCACTTCTTCAGAAAAGTATCTAGAAATGAGCAAAGAAGAATCAAAATTAGTTGATGTTGCCATTACAGCTCTGAAAACTTACTCAATTCACACTACTTGAAAGAAAATATATACCAAATTAGTATGTAACCAGTTGCAATTTGAATCAATTTAATCAATCTCTCAAGATAACAATTCTGCTTAAAAATCAGTTTCACCTGCTAAGGTCATTAATGAGGTGAATCTCATCACTATTCATTAGATGTGATTCACCATATTCTATAAGAACTCTTATAACATTAAATGGGTGATTAGACTCCAGTGGAAGATATTACCTGTGGAAGAATCATTATGATTCATTTCCCTTTCTAGCTCTTCATTATGCCTTCTGTCCACTAATATATCTGTGAGGCTACCCTCCTTGTTAATTCCTTTTCCGTTGTACAGTACATACAGTATGCCGAAAGGAACACGATTCCAAACCAGTGAAAAGACAATAAAAGCTTTCTCTCCCCATTAGCCAAGACTAAAAAAAAACTCCAAAAAACAACAACCAAACACAACTGCCCTCCCAATACCCCCAAAACTCAAGCAGTCTTTGTTCAACTACCACAAGGCTGATCGTATATCCAATGTCAATGGACATATCTGATGTCAGTTATTCACCAATAACTTCAACTACTATCATGAAAAGATATTTAGGCATAATGAGGCTTTCTGAGTTATCGTTTGAGTCTGTAATACGTTACTTAACACTCATGACAGACCAGTTGTAAAGCCATAGAGAGGTAATAATTCAGAGCTCTAAATCATCGCCTACTCTTAGACATAAAATAGGTAGAACAGCTGAAGGACTATCCCATGTGTTAAGTAAATATTTCCAAGTATTTATATAGAAAGTCAATACTGCAATGAGTTGCATTTTTAAAGCACTCCAGCTTTTAATTTTTGCATTTGGACTGTCTCCAAAAGAAAAAGGTCCAGATACTGATCACAACATACAAATACCACATCTTTGTATATGGCAGCAACATCTTCTACTGCTGTATTTTTATTGTGGTGCTTCAAATAAAATAGCTCTAAAGAAATACATTCTTAATTTGTGGAACAAAAATATTCACAAAGCATCAAGTTGTCATGGTTGCTGGATGAAATAATGGCAGAGAGAAGGAAAGATGGTTTAGTTCATTCACCTTCTTTGAACTTGGAAGCAGAAGATTGCTTTGATTGTATGGGCAGCAATGTTAGTAGGGAAATTATTCTGGAAATTAATTGTGGTACTTGACTCCTAGCATGTTTTTCTATCACAGATGTTCTCTTACATAGTGTTTAGAATGAACATGCTAAAAAACCAAGGGAAGCAAAGATCCAGTTTGCATTTTGACACTGAAGCCATTGATGTAATTAATAATACTTAAGTTTCGAATTTCAGGGCTTCATGTGTAAACAAATATATCTTACAGTGCTGACACTTATTTGGAGTTCTAAAGTCTGATTTGCCCTTGTTCTGATCTTACCTAGATTTGAATATATCTGCAAGATTCAAATATAGCAATGTAAAATGCTGTTACTGATAAATCATGGGAGTGATTGAAGGGCTTCATCCATCCCTTTTTAAAAGCCCACATGAAATGAAACATTTGTTTCAGTTCAGTGAGAGTAAAATTCTGTATCATGGTATCATTAGTACTATAGTAACTGTCACAGTAATAACTGAATGCATACTAAAAACTAAAACAGTTGTTCCATTTCTGAAATCAGAGTAAAAGCAATTTGAGATTTGTATTTATTGCACATATTAAAATTCTTCAATGAGTAAATATAAGATGTCACTGGAACTATCAATATATTTAGGAAACAATTTTGTGAAAAATTGTAATAAAACATTCTGGCCAATGAAACATTCATTTTCAGGTGTTCCCGCTGTTTGCTGAAGTGGCCAAAATCATCACCTGAATGCTGCACCGCTGCAAAATATTCTTGACAAAAAGCCATGGTGAATTATGTCTCCTTATTGGAATTTTATCTGCCTGTGTATTTACTTACATTTGCTCATGCAGCAAATCCATTTGGAAATTCAGTAGGATTATTGGACTAGTATACAGGGATTTTAAAAGGCTGTCCTCTTTTGACTTGCACTTGTTATAACACTTCATGATGTTTTCTTTAGCCCCACTCTTGAAGATCGCAGAAGATCTCTAATGGTGCTCCATCATGTGTTGGGGTGAGTGCTGCTGGGTGAAAGTAGACACAAAGCAAAAAGACTTGTTTCTGAGCACCACGATTGTAACTGCTTATTGACTGGTTCTTCAGACTTTGAGAGTATGCTGTAGCCTACATTTCATAGAGGGTTTGGGGGGGTTGTTTTGGGTTTGATTTGGTTGTTGGGTTTGGGGTTTTTTTTATTTGTAATTTTATATTAAACCTCTTGATTAAGCATCTGGTGGTCTACACAAAAGGAATCAAATATTGAAATTTCTTTTGAAGGCAAAAGCAGTCAACACTTCAGCTGTACAAAATAACTAGTTAGATTCCATTGAGTTTGGGAAGCCTCTTTCATTTTCTAGTCAATGAAGAGCTAATAGATTTCAGGCAATATAGATCTTCTTGGCAACATGTTTAAAAAAATTATATTATTATTTTAATTATATTAAATTATTATTTTTGTTTAAAAACCCAAACAAACAGAAAAAGTACTCCCTAATTTGGAATTGGAATAGTGAAAAACATGGGAATCAGCTATGACTGGAATCTTATATGCTACAGTCACAGTTTTATATAGAATACCTGCTTGTTACAGCTATCTATCCAGAATTAGATTTTTACAATTCTAACACAATAATGTAGTGTATGGGAATGCAGGTCTGGTATGATTGTAGAGGCCCTGAGAAGAGTGGAGACACAGGGTGTCATGTAGAGGTGTAGAGACATGGGATGAGAAGAGAGGGGGCACAGGCTTGGCACTGGAGATCCCACAGCTACCAACAACTCTCCAGTGGTCAGTTAGAGAAATGCAGACCCAGGGCTGGGCACACCTGGTTTTGGGGGTAACAAAGAGAACACAGAAATAGTATCTGACATGTAAAATCCACCATATGTAGTAAATTTGGATATAACATGGTTCTGTAAAAGAATGAAAAAAGGGAAATGTATAAAAGCATGTTATGACAATGGCTTTCAGCAGACTGCAACTACCAATCTCAAGACCCAGAGGAGCAGAGGAAGGGTAAGCAGAACACCAGAAGACAAGGTTGGAAATGGACGTGTGTATTAGAATTTTAACTGGTTTATTATTGATATTGAGATTCCTTCTGTATAGAAGTATTGTAACCATCTTATTTTTCTTTAGTCCTGTAACAGACTTGGACCAATAATTTTGAAACATTTTAAATGTATTAAGGATAAATACATATAGTTCTGCTTTCTCTTTGCCTGTAAACAGGATCTTGAGCAAAACAAAAGGGAATCATTCTCAGTAAATTCTGTCCTTTTCAGACCTCTTATCTGTTATCAGTCTCTTTACAGAGGTTTGCAGTTGTTGTATTGGTGGGTCATGAGGAAGTAATTGCTCTGCTGCCAAATATTTTTCAATAATTTGCATAGGCCTATAGCACATACTTAAGGAGTTACAGACAGCGCTGCTGCTCTGTATGTGGGCTAATCCAAAGGATTTCTTTCATAATGTTTTCCAGATTAATATTTAATTTTTCAATGAATACTTGTATTCAGCTAGTCTGTACAAAGCTTGCATAGAGTGTATATGAAATGTGGTATATCTAATCTATAACCTGGGAAACAGATATTGTTCTCATGTTTAAACTGTGGGGTACATGCAAAAGCAACTGGGAAATCTTGATGGAGGTGTTTGTTTCAAAAGGTATTTGAAATGTGAATGCTGGCTGCCAAAGTAGTTGTAGAAGTCCATGGATGCAGAAAATTCACTCTACTCAGTCTCAGCAAATGCAAGAGCTCTGCTTTGCTTTGTTTAGACCATTTCGTATCAATCTGCATGTCTAACTGCAAGTGGTCAACTGAATCTGTGTAGTACAAAGCCTTGTAGTTTTCTCTTATCTCTTATTACACAAAAATCTGCATAAAGCCTCTTACGAACTTCTCAGCCACTCCAGTAGAAATAAAAGTGCTCTGAACACTGCTTTATGGTCCATGTCTGACATCAAACAAAAGAATTAACTGTCATTTGGCCTCCCCATTGACTTGGTAGATACATCCAGCACTCGTGCGTGTTTTAGTCACTGGTTTCGTATTGAAGATCTGTTTTCTTCAGTCAAAACAGCAAAGAAGTTTAAATAGAAATATGCCATGGACAGCTGAAACACTAACTGCTGGGGTTTTTTTCCTGTCTAAACATTTTTTCTTGCCTATGTGTACATAATATGTATATATGTCTCATAAAATACATACATCACCAGTTACTCCCACAAGGACAGAGCAACTAAGTCAGTAGTCCAGAATTTGTATTTGTGAATACTATTTTGTTAATCTATTCTATGCAATCATTCCTTTATTAACTGAACTTATCCCAGTGAACATTTATCTTTCAGACATGCTATTGCAGCTTGTCCTTCAATTCAACATGTGGCATGTCATTGTTCCTTAAAACAGGCTGTTCAGTGTTACTTCGCAAAGGGGTCTTTGCTGTCACTGTCTTATTATAAGTAATTGTGTCTGTCTTTGCATGTAGATGTTGAAAGCTGTAATTCCCCCTACTTTAATATTGTTCCACTCTTTCTAATTGACAAGTGCCCTTATAAAAAAAAAACCACCACTATTTTTTCATTTTTAAAGGTACCATGTGTAACTGTAAAGGTATACTGATACTGTAGGATTGGCAGATTTCCAGGAGTTCAGTGTGAATGAATTAACCAACAAACAAAACCTTGTACTAAATTGCTTGCATTTTTTAATTGTTGAATATAATTTGGTGTTTTAAAAAATTCCATCAACCTGCCATGTATTGATTATGTGTTCTATTCTTTGCATGTGCCAGTTGTTACCCTCATTATGTTGTGGCTCAAATGAATGATTCAGTTGTTTCTTTTCCCTCAATAGATAACTGCAACTTCAACATAGTGTGAGAGATTGGGGCTGACTCTTCGGACATATTAGAAAAAAGGAATGGAATATGATTCCAGGATCAGGAGGAACTGTATAGACATACATATTATACAATTTATTTTTAATCTTAGATTTTATTAGTTAAAGTTTTTGTCTGAATCTTCAAAGCTATTTTTTTTTCTCATTTTACATGAGTTACATATGAAATCAATCTCTTCCAGGTACACCCAGGTAATATAAGTCCCTGTTTCTAAAAATGTGGACTTGGTCTTCACTGTACTGTTGTTACCCGCTCTACCTGCATTTACATATTTCTTCGCAGGATTGAAGTTGTACTCACTTAAGGCATTTGGTGCCTTAATCTTGAAAATGCATATGGAAATACACTGTGGTCTCATGATTGGGCATTGCTTGGCAATATTTCTGATATCCTCTGGCTGCATTTTTTGACCCTTTCTTTTCTTCTTGCTTTGACTTTGTTCACCTATCACCCTAGTGACTGTCAGATAAAATGGAAGAAATAACATAACTATGCATATGCATCCTAATTATGAAGTTTTCTTCAGGATTTAGAGTATTTGTGTCAGTTTTAGACCATTGTTTAGGAGGCAAGAGTATTTTTATTGTCCTGTGATGTAAATAACTGAGGTCTGATTAAAAAAAGAAAAGATGAAAGAAAAGTCTCCTTTACTTAATTTTGACAGTCTTTTTTCAGCTGTCACTATTTGTTATGGACTTTTACATAAAGTAATTGGAGAGTGCATGTACATGAATCAAGAATGGTGTGATGGTGTGTTTTGCAGCAATATGTAAGAAAGCTAAAAATGACCAAAAGACCACACACACACACAAATAGTTCCAAAACATTCAACTGATCCTTTCCTATGTGTCTTGCCTTTCCAAACATCATTCACAAAGGTGTTGAACAACAAACATGTAGGAACAGAAGAAACAAAGGTCTTGCCAAAAACATGTGATTGTGTCTAATGCAGATTTCTCTAATGTGGACTTTATTGCAATCCCTTTACTGCTGTACCTAACAGTACCAGCATGGTGTCATTGTTGTATCTTGTCATTTTTTATAGCAAATAACTATAACAATCTGATAAAAAAAAAATAAATCCTTTTTCAAACTAGGAAAATGAAGGTGATAGTCTGTTTTCCACCTAACTGGACTTTTGGCACCAAAAAATTATTTTTCTAATGAAAGTGAAACAAAATTTTTAGTCTTCATGTGGAACATTAGTGAATGCGGAATAAAAATCTAGTTTCTAGTCTAATTCTGTATTAAACTGCTTCCTTTGCTCTTCCAGTTCTAACTGTAGGAAAAGAGGATTATCTGCATGATGATAGTGGTGCTAGTGTGTATTATCTTTGAAAACTGAAGCACATTAAAACATGAAGTTTTTTTAAATGAAAGGCACAAATTGGTTTTCCTGGTTTTAGGATCAGACTAAAACATCTTTTGGATGTATGCTTTAAAATGACCAAAACCCTCAGCTCAAGCTCTCAATCAAAAACTTGATATTAACACACATTTTCTGACTGCTGTTAATAAATTATTCCTTCTCAGAAGTACTGAGTGCTTTTATAGAAGAAAATAAATCTCATTAAAGACAAAGAACAGAGCATAGATAGGAATGCCATCAAGATGAGTTCAGATAAATGAGTACATACACCATTATTCTGATGTTTAACAGTTCTCTTATGTTCCAGGATATTCTGCTCCATGGTGACTGAAATAGCAAAACAAATTTATGGATGTAAATCTGTATAGATTTTTTTCTTTTAAACTGTTTTTATGCGTACAGATCAAGGGATTCAGGTGTGTGCTGCACAAAAAAGCTTCAGCTCCCTCTGCCTCTTCCTTATGCTCACTAAAGGAGAGATTGTCTCTGGTGCCAACTCCATGATTTTAGGAAAGCTGATAAGGACATTGCCTTCCACATTTTCCATATACAACTGTACCTCTGCTGCAGTCTTTGTCAGCAAATGTATCTTAAAGCAGAATTTGGGCTGCTTTGTTTTGTAATGAAAAGGTAATCGGGGCTTGAGCACATAGTCTGCTTTCACCTTTGCTGTGGTTGGTGAATCCTGGAAATATTTGCTCCTGTGGGTGAACACTGAGATT
Source organism: Buteo buteo (assembly GCF_964188355.1). Classification (NCBI taxonomy): domain Eukaryota; kingdom Metazoa; phylum Chordata; class Aves; order Accipitriformes; family Accipitridae; genus Buteo; species Buteo buteo. Next base: position 20,140,382 of record NC_134190.1, on the reverse strand, counting down.
ACTGTCACTGCACTGAGTATATATGCATGTCATTACACGCACCTTTGCTGTTTTGAAAAAACAAAAGTTCTTTCTTTTCCTTCTCTTTAAGTAAAAACAGATTAGTGTAATCATTCCTGTGTTGCCTGTAGACTCATTTTCCTCTCCTCAAAGAAAATAATCTATTTCAGGTCTCAGTTTTAAGTTTGATAGTGTGAAAATATATTTTTTTAAATTATATAAGATAATATATAACTGAAGAGAAAAAATTTTATATAAACCGTAGGAAAGCGTTAGCTATATTTTACAGCCAAAAGGTTTAATCAATTGATTTTTAGCCTTTAGAGAGAATAAAGTATAGATCTCAGTTAGGAGTATTGTATGCCATGCACACAGTTTATATTTATAAATCGGAAGTATATATATTGATTTCAATGGCTCCTGATTTACAGTTATATAAAGAAGATCATAATCAAGATGTATGTTATTTTCTAATTCTGTTGTAAGGGAAGAAAAGAGCTGGGAGAGGCTTGCTTGAGAGCTTAGCTTGCACCAAATTGATTTGTAGTATGGTTACATTAATATGACATGGCAGATACTGGCATGATTTTTTTATTGACATAACTTACTTTCTTTAAATTGCCTAATGGAGCAGCTCTGAAAGTTTTATTTACAAGCACTGTAAGAGAAACTTTGTTTTTTGTAGTCTTGCCTTTAGATGTGTGCTTACAGACATTCATCCTATCTATTTTGTCTGTACATATTCTGTTGTAGATGGTACATCAGATAATCTGTGACCCATACTTAGTTCTACTCCAGTCTTTCTTTCTTTGGGATTACTCTGAGTTGATAGATTCAAAATGGTTTCCCTAACAAGGATAATAAATTTTATGAATTATCCGGATTATCTATTTTTTCCTTTGCACACTCAAGGTGTTACACAGATTTCTAGAACAGCTTTAATTTCACTTATTGGCTGTACCTATTGTAAAATCATTTTCTGAAATTCAAAAATTATTTTCTTGTAAGACTGAGAAACATGTTTTCTCCTATGTATTTGTGTTTTTCATTTATTCTGCAGATATAATTTCATTGGGAGAAAGACTATATAGATCAAGCAGAGTAAGCTGGTTTAGTTATGAGGAGGAGACAACTTTTAATCTTTCTGCATACTAATTCAAGTTTTGTATTCTCCTATAGAATGTTACACCATGTCTTCTGAAGTAGGCATGGATTCTATAAAATTATTAAGAATAAAAATGTATAGATTACAATTATGTTGTGGAGTGATAGCTTCATTGGTATTAATTCAGGACTCTTGAAAGTTGCTTCCCCTAAAATCTCTGCTTAGAAACGCTGGTATTTTCTTTTCGTGGCTTTTTTCATTCTCTTCAGGTTTTTCAGTGTCTGACATTCTGAATAAACTTAGCCATGTTGCTTTTGTCTGTGGTGAGAAAAAGTGTTTGCATCCCAAGGAAATATATTTATATGTTTGAACTCAATGTAACTTAAGCTATTCTGATGTTGAATAGGCTGTTGTAGGTCCTTTTAATATAGTGACATTGTGCTGTAAGTAGTATGATCTCAAAGACAGCCCAAACTTCAAATCTGTTTTAGAGAATTTAATCTTACTAACAGAGTTTCATAATGGTGGATTCTGAAGGTCTGGCCTCACTTCTGTTGAAGCAAGGCGTTGTCAAGCAATGGCTAGAACTGTCTTACAATCAAACAGGGAAGAGATTTGGGTGCTAATGTGGTTACCTGCACTGAATTTCTTATGAAATTGTTGCAATCTCATTTCAGGTATGTGACACAACTGCCAATAGCTTTGAGGCCAGGGAAGACCTGCCAAAAGACTAGGAGCATCATAAGTTTCCAATGTCAATTCCATGCCAGCTCCTGGCAGACTTCTTGATCGGCTTTTTTCATCTTGTGTTGTTATGCAGTGCTGCAGGAGGCTGTCATTGACTGTTTCCTATCATTGCTTGATATTTATTTCTCACATCCATCATCAATGTCTGAAATGAGATACAGAAAATAAAAATAGAAGAGACATATCTATCAAATTCTGTAACTTTGTACTGCTGCTTAGATCACATTCTACACAGCTACAAATTGGACCATTCCTTGAGCCCCATATTACCGGAGGAAAAATAGCTAATAAGATGAACAAATGAAAGTGGGAGGAAAAAAGTATTTTGGCATTGATTTTGTTGGAGTTGAGAGCAGAGGTGGCATAAATCAGGGCAACATGTGGGCCAGATGCAAGGCCTAAGATTTTAGTATCAAGAAAATAGGATTGAGGCAACCATGGAGGCAGAAGGTAGACAGTAGACAATTGTTCAGAAGTTTCATCTTCCATCTGAGAGTGGTAAGACGACTGAAATTTTGCTGTCTTCTGAACGAAAGCAGACAAACATTGTTTCTTGAATGGAGAAATTAGTCTATTTTTCCATCCCTACTCTATTCATGTCTCAAAGAAGAAAATACACAACTATATTGAGAGATATTGAGCTATAGTAGAGGAAATACATCTTGGGGGGGAACAGGGAATAGCAAGACCCTGAACAAGGCTGCCATAGATTTGGATAGACATCCCAATTCTGAATATTTAGCCAAACCTTAATGTTTCTGTCTTTGATACTGTTCTGATTGTACTACTACTAAATAAAACATGTCAAACTTGCTAAGTTCAAAATGCTGATTTCTGGTTCAGTGAAAATCAAAATGGTTTTGAAAACATTGTAAATGTTCTGTAGATTAAGTCTTTTCTCCTAACACTGAGGCCTAGGTATCACTGGAGGTATTTCTTCACCTTCCACCCACCTGCTGTTTAGGTGCTGTATGGTATGGTTGATGGAGTGCACCTTCTAAATTGGACTTCCTAGGAAGTTCTGCTAATGCATTGCCATGTGTGTTACCACAACACAGCTTGTAGGTATATAAACAGATTAGAAGCAATTAAAGTGTAGTATTTCTTTTGGTCTTGTTCTTTCTCAGAATCATTAAAGACACTAAATGAATTCGGTAAAAAAAAAAAAAAATCAGTGAAGGTAATTAAGCAATCATCCTTTTTGCTCTTGTCCTACCCAAAGGCTTGTTTTTCTGATTTGCTGGTTTCACTATGTTTTTGAAACAAAACTATTTTGAGTTTCGTAGGATTGAAAACAGAGAAATTAAAGTACTATTGGGCTCCATCCAATTTCAGCTAATGGTTGCTTTCTTACATTTAGTATATTAAATTGCACAGTTTTATATGGCATTAATTTAAATATGTGTTATGTTATTCCCCCTCTACAATGTCATATCTGGAAAAAAAAAAAGAAAAAAAAAGAATGTCTTAAGAATGTCTCATTGTATCTTAGTTAAATAAACTACAAGCAATAATTGGGGTTTGCATGCCAGCATATCCTGTACAACAGGGAGAGAAGCTATGGAATACCAGTTGTACCATAGCTATTTTTAGGCAAGTCAGTCATCTTGCCACTGAAATATTTCAGCTTTCTATGTCAAAAGCTATTGTTGCTGAACATCCTTACAGTTGCTGTTACCATAATTGCATCTTTCTTGTGGCAAATTCTTACATCCTACTAATATGTAAATTTGAGGCATACAGTGACTAAAGATTTTTTTACAGGTAGTTATATAAGTTTGTATCAAGGTGCACAGAGAGCCTTAGATATAAATATGTGGAAGTTTCATGAGATTGCTAAGTCATGTCTTAACTGTTGGGAAGGTCTGTGGTCCTTTTGCCTGCTGATCTTTACAGTGCACACACTAATGAGGCATTTCTCAGCAAATTGTCCTACAAAAAGTTGCAATAGGACTACCTGTTTTTCTCATGCTGATGTTCTCAGTAAGGCATTCTTTTCCCTTGAAAGAGAGTTACTTCCTTTTCCATTTGTGGTGTCTCCCTCCATCTTGTGAAAAAGGCACGACAGATCTACATCCTTCAAGGTACTAACATGTTTTAGGCTTTTATATTGCTTTTTCATAGAAGTATGAATGTTCCTTTACCATATATGGATGAAATACATATTTTTAATCTGTACTAGAGAAGAGAGATAATGCTCTTGATACTGGAAGTGGTGCACAGGATGTTTTATACAGTCAGTGTGGCACACTCCTTGTTTTTTGTCCCAAGCTTTGGTTCCCTGACTGTACCTACTTTGGTCACAGAGCAGGTGATAGAGACACCCAGCTGACGCACCAGTATGCATAGCAGGCTCTGGGATCTTCTTGAGATCATCTTGAGCTTATGGGTACTTTTTCTGGGATCTGGGAACTCCTGGGAACACTTGGAAGAACCTGAGGGTTTCTGCTGCTCCTCTTGCTGAGGAGTGGTGGAGGGAACTGGGGTTTAGTCTGGAGAAAAGGAGGCTGAGGGGAGACCTTATCGCTCCCTACAACTACCTGAAAGGAGGTTGTAGCGAGGTGAGTGTCAGCCTCTTTTCCCAAGTAACAAGTGATATGATGAGAGGAAATGGCCTCAAGTTGCCCCAGGGGAGGTTTAGATTGGATATTAGGAAAAATTTCTTGATCGAAAGGGTAGTCAAGCACTGGAACAGGCTGCCCAGGGAAGTGGTTGAGTCACCATCCCTGGAGGTATTTAAAAGATGTGTAGATGTGCCACTTAGGGACATGGTTTAGTGGTGGACTTGACAGTGTTAGTGTTATGGTTGGACTTGATCTTAAAGGTCTTTTCCAACCTAAATATTTCTATGATTCTAAGTAAGGATAAGGTAAGGGTAGCTCTAGCAGCTTCTAACAAATTTTCTCAGATGTCCTTGATCAAAGTGAGTCTGCAGCTTTTGTTCTAGCTGACCCCTGATTAGGTCAAACACCCTTTTAGCCCATGCTAGGGAGAGACTTATATAAAAGCCAGGTCCAGAGCACAGCTTCTAAAGCACAGCAGTTTGTGCAGAAGAGTGTGAGGAAGGAGGGAGGGTGGGCTAGCTAGCTAGTAAATTTTCTCTATCCAGCAGACACATCCTTAGATATGGTGGTCATATGCCACAGGGCACAGTCCACAGGCACTGCTGGAGTAACTGTCCCTTTGCAGTTGGACTTTGGGACTCAGACAGAGCTTCAGAAGGAGGTTGCAGCTTCGCAAGCCTCGGGCTGTAAGGAGTGCCTGAGACTTCTTGATGAGGTGGGGGCATGTGGTCTTGTAGCCTGCAGGGGGTATACAGTTACTGAGGAGCCATAGTGAAAGAGCTGTGGGGAGAAGGTCAGCATACTGTGCAGCATCAGAGAGGATGAAAAAGATAACTGGATCTCCTCTAAGACTCTGCAGCTTCAAGAACCTGAACTTTCCCCTGCAGCAGAGAGCCAGGAAAAGCCTGCATCTATGAAACTGGAAAGTGGAAATAACCATCAGGATTAAGGCTGGCAGCCAGTGACTTCTTGTATCAGGAGCAATGCTCTTGCCCCACCTTATGACTTGCAATTACAGAATGGATTCACTGCCATTGTAGCTGGTGAGGAGCTTGGAGTGCCATCAAATGGAGCATCTCTGGGAGCTGTGTCTGAGATACTCAGGACCACTAGAAGGAAGCAGTGAATGACAATAGTAGGTGACTACTAAAGATGATGGAGGCCCCTGTCTGCTAACCTGATTTGTCATCTAGGAACATTTGCTGCTTTCTGGGGGCTCATGTTCTGGATGTTGCGGAGTGATTACCTAGGCTCATCCAGCCACCAACTATTACCCCTCCTACTCTTCCATGTAGGTGCCAATGATAATGCCAGGGTCATCTGGAAACCATCAAGCATGACGGCAGGATTCTAGGTGCAATGGTCAACAGCATGGTGGACCAGGTGCTGTTCTCTTCAATTCTGCTGGTGAGGAGGAATGGCCTGAGCAGGACTTGACAAATTCTGCAGATTAACAACTGGTTGTGCAGTTGCTGTTGGCATCAGGGTCTGTGGCCACGGGACCCTCTTTGAAGGTCAACAGCTTCTTGGAAAAGATGGGGTCCATTTGACTAGACAGCACAAAAGCATCTTTGACAATGAGCTGGTCAACCTGGTAGAGAGAGCTTTAAACTAGAAACAACAGGGGAGGGAGTGGTTGCCCCAATAAACAGGTAAGGAAGTTGGGGTATAGCGTAGGCAAGCCAAGGTCCCAGGAGGATGGGAACAGAAGAAACCTAGCAATAAACAAAACATTGCTGAAATGCAGTCTCTCTGGGCTTAGGCATGTAAAGAAGGACGTGTCAGCAGAACAGTCTTATGGGGAAAGCTCCCAAGTCTGTTCTGGTGACTCAGCACACTTGGGTGCATCTCTGAAATACTGCTACACTAATGCACACAGCATGGGCAACAAACGGGAGGCATTAGAAGTCTGTGTACAGTTACAGGGTTAAGACCTCATTGAGAGCATGGAGATGTGGTGTGATAGCTCACATCACTGAAGCATGTGATGAAGGAATAGAGGCTGTTTAGGAAGGACAGTCTGAGAAGGTGAGCAGGGGGACCCGCCCTATGTGTAAGAGAGCAGCTGGAATGCACAGGGGTCTGCCTTGGCGTGGGTCAGGAGTGAGTCAAAAGTTTACGGATCCATATTAGTGAACAGATCAACATGGGTACTGTTGCTTGTAGTGGGTATCTGTTATGGAGCACCTGATCAGGAAGTAGATGAGGCCTTCTTCAAACAACTGAAAAGAAGCCTCATGTTCACAGGGCCTTATCTTCATGGGGGGCTTTAACCACCCTGATAGTGTCTGGAAGGACAATACCACAATTCTTCAAGCAATATAGGAGGTTTCTTGTGTGCATTGATGCCAACTTCCTGGCACAGGTAATAAAAGAACCAAGGAAAGGTGCTCTGCTGGACCTGATACTTATAAACCAGAGATGTGGTCAGAGATGTGAAAGCTGGAGGCAGCCTCAGCTACAGTGGCCATGAGATGGTAAAGTTTGGTATCTCAGGAGGAGGTAGCAGGGCAGGAAGTGTGGAAGAAGAAATGACCAGTGTTAGTTGTGTGAAGGAAACACCTCTCAACATTATGTTCCTCCTAAAGAAGTACAGAGCCTGAAAATTTGTCACACCAGCCCTCACACACCTGTCCCCAACAAGTTCAAACCACTAACCCTAGGACCCAGGTGAGCAGGGAAAGTATGAGCATAACACCAAGAAAAGGGGTAGAAACTGCATTTATAACAATTTTAACTGTATTATTATTACTCATTATGGAGCATGTGACATGCTCCAATCCCTTAATCAATCACCTTTGCTGCCCTGATGTTTTATTTCATGACACTATTTTATTAAAATTCAGAGTTTTGAAAATTATTGGGCAATATGCCTTTTAGAAACCTTTGGACAGAAAGCATTAATAAAAATTTGAAAATCAACTAGTACACTTTAAAAATGTGTTACTGTAGAATTTTTTTTGTATAGTAACGAAGCGTGAATGTTGTAAATTAGGCAAGTCGCACAGGAGTAAAAAATATGATAGCTCAACCTTATTATTCCTTATAGTTTCAGGCATGCTAATACCCATTTTATAAATGCACTGGTGTGTTTTGCTTTTAATCCCAGTTCTCCTTCATCTGAATGTAACACCTTGCAGAAGTTTGCTCTTTCCACTTGCCTGCTGGGGCAACCATTATTAAGTTTACGATGTGTCAAATTCTTCATTTGCACCTATTCTTCCCCCTCTATCACAGAAAATACAAGATTGCAAAAGCTGTCATTCATTTCCTGTCCTTTGGTAATATAACGAACAAAAGGTGGTTTGTGCCTTTTAATGCCTCTAGCAAGAGTGTGTTTGTGCACTCTAACAACTACAAAGTCTTCTAATTTCTGATAGCTGTTTCCATCTGGTTCATTCTAATCACTAAGGACTCTGTCTCATTTTGTCTTAAGTCAAATGTTGCCTTCTCCATTCTTTTTATAGTATCTTCTATATTTTAGATGTCAAACTGAAGTTTCAAAACTTAATTCCAGTCTACTGCCTCATTTCCTACTGGAAAATGCTTTTTATTTAAAACAACTTCTGGTATTTAACAGCTTACAGACTAAAATATTGTGATAGGAAAAAGTCCTGAAATGTAATGTCATATTGAAGGTACAGAATTTTACCCTTACAAGGTAAAATTTCAGTTGTGATTCAAGCCCTCAAAGGTAATAATTTGCCTTTCTTATGAGACACACTCCAACTTGCCGATAATTTTAATGAATTGGATTTATTTCTAAATCTAGATTTAAATATTACATCTTTGGCCTCTTTTCAGTTTGTGCCATCGTATAGTGAGGAATAAGATGGTCTCTCAAATGTTACATTTGGTTTCTGCGTACTGATTTTAAGTCCAATTTAACCATGAAAAATCTATACTTGGGAACAGATGTAACATTGACATGTGCAGAAAAATGTAGTGATATACACAAATACTTGCATTTACATAAAGAAAAAAAGAATTTTATGTGTTTTTGTGGAATGTTACTTTTAACATATATTGTTAACGTAATTTATATGCATTTTAGGTACTTTCTGCTTTAATGTAGAATATCAAAGAGTAATTGCAAACTTTTCTAGCCTACCAAACAATAAAATACTGAGCAACGATATTACACATAGACTAAGCTAACATTTCTAATACCCTAGATGCAAATTCACATTTAAATTCTTGATTAAAGATGTATAATAGACAATGAAAATTCCTTGTGCAGCATTTCTGATTGCTTGGTAATATGAAGATCTGTATAGAACTCACAGTACTTTATATTACGTGAGTGACAAAATGTGATGATATTAGCAGTGATGATATTTTAACGTGAACACTAAACTAGGTGAAGGACCTAGATAGACTCTAGAAAGGAAGATTTACAACTTAGCATTTGAAATTACGGATTTTCTGTCAAAAAGAAGTTGCTACTTAGAGAACAGATATTGGTCAAGCATTTTGCTGATATCAGGCTCTAACAGTGTGTGGAGGTTTTTTCATGTCTTTCCTGTGGTACCCTTGAATTTTTTTAAGTAGGAATCTTCTATAGATGAATTAATTTTATCACAAAGGGATTGTAAAAGAAACAATTGATAGAGCAGTATTCCAACATTTGCTCTTTTTAGAGAACTGAAAAATTGGTATGTTATCTCGTACTTCCATAGTCTGTGTAACTGATTCAATAATGCTATATAATTTTACAGTAAGCTTATAATAATTCAATATGGGTTTTCTATTACTATATTAGCACTTGAAAGTGCTAAGTTATGCACTTGAAGTTATGCAATGTTTAATTACAAAGCACCATTGAAAGAAGAAATAACTTGATATTTTGTTTTCATGTGGACAAATAAAGCCAGTAGAAGGAAATAGAACAATAAACCAGATTTATTGTAATGTGGATCTTTTAAAATAAGTTTTATATTAATAATATAAGAAGGTTTATATTAATATGTGGTGGGTTAACCTTGGCTGGCTGCCACATGCCCACCTGGCTGCTCTCTCATTACCCATCCTCAGCAAGACAGGGGGAGAAAAAAAGATGAAAAAGCTCATGGGTTGAGATAAAGACGGGGAAATCTCTCACCAATTACCATCACTGGCAAAACAGACTTGACTTGGGGAATTAATTTGTTGCAAATTAAAAATAGAGTAGGATGATGAGATCCAAAGACTAAACTAAGAACACCTTCCCCCAACCTTCTTCCCAGGTTCACTCTACTCCTTCAGTCCTGACTCCTCTACCTATTCCTCCCTCAAGTGACGCAGGGAAATGAGGGACTGTGGCCAGCCCGTGGGGGCTCCCCGCTGCCGCTCCTGCCTCCTCAGGCTGTTCCCTGCTCCAGCCTGGGGCCTTCCTTCCCCGGGGCTGCAGGGAAACCCCTGCCCCACCGGGGGTCTCTCTCTGCCGGGGAGGGGGGCCTGGAGCACCTCCTGCCCTCCTCCCGCTCTCCCCTCGGGGCTGGCAGGGCTGTTTCTCACCCCGTTTCCCTCAGCCCTTTTGCCCTTTCTTCCCCAGGCTTTCCCCGAGGCTGAGGGGCTCAGCTGTGCCCGGCGGTGGGGCCGCTGGAGCCGGCGGGAACCGGCGGGAACCGGCTGGGGCCGGTCTGGCCCGGGGCAGCCCCCAGTCTCTCCTCACAGCGGCCGCCCCTGCAGAGCCCATCGGCCCACATTTTGCCATGTAAACTCAATGTAATTTTTTTTTTTTCCACCATAACTACACTTATACACTGAAAAATGAGTTGCTCTCAATCCATTAGGTCTGATAGTTTAACATTTTGGGGGTTTTCTTATACCTGTTGCATCATCTGTTCTTCTGAAATTCATGCTGGAGGAGAAAAAGAGAGGAAAGAAAAATAACCACTAACTTAAAGGCTGTGATAGCCACATGTGAGCATTCAAGTTTTTACAAGATTATCCAAGTGGAGGTCACCTTGGATCCTTTAGAGGCTCAGCATTAGCACCAACAAGAAACCTGAACTCAGTTAAGTACACAAAAGCATTATAAAGGTATTTAAACACGTTTGTATACAAATGTCAGGGTATTACAACTGGTTTAATGTGTTGCACCTTAGAAGTTATGCTGTTTAGCAGGAGTTCAGGAAACAGTAAAATCATGCAAGGCCCAGGAAGTATGGCTGGTGAACAAAATGGAATCGTAACTCCCGTTTAATACCTGGTAGACTTGCAAACAGGCATGCGGTGTAACTTGTTTTCCATGTCCGCAAAGAATGACACATGAACGAATGGGCTTAAACAGCAGGAAGGACGATTCGGATTTGCCACTCGGAAAGCTTCCCACTGAGCGAGAGCATCGCACTGGAATAGATTGTAAAAGGGGTTATCGTCCATTGCAAGAGCTTTTAAAAAATGAACTAAATAGTTATCTGCCAGGAATGACAGAAATGATGATAAAACATTACTTAGAAAAGGGATGGACTAGTTGAATCTAGGGCCTCTTCCTGCACTACTGTTTTACAGCTATGTAACTAAGTAATCATTACAAAGGGGAGCTACAAAGTTTTCCTGTAATACCAAAACCTTTTTCAGAAAAAAAATGTTAATATGTGTGATTGGTAAGGCATAGGAAAGGCTGATTTGAATTTTAATTAATATATTGCACTTTTCTTAGATGGGGATTTTTTTCTTTTTAACATACTTACTCCTAAGGACAAAATAATTTATTTTTCAGTGGTTGAAAAATGGAACTGCTTTCATATATGGAAATATATGACTAAAACATTTCTTCTTTTCACCCTTTACCTTCTCACAAAATTTAAGCTTCAATTACTCCAGCACTAATAATTTTGCCCTTAGAGTTAGGACAAAAAGGTAATAAAAAGTTTAAACTTTGAATCAAATAGACTTGTTAATTTCCACTTATTAAGGTCTGAGATATTCAAAAGAAAGTCTAAGTGGTGCCTGTCAGATGAGAGAGATTGAACTTGAACCGAATTTCTCTATTAAGTAAAGATGAACAACATGGGTTGAATAGGTGAATTTACAGATGATGCTACGACGAAGTCATCAACTCAGCAGAGCCTTTAATCTGATTTATAAGTTTCTAATTTTTCTGTTGACATGTTATGAAGTTTTGCTTGAAGCATATATTATGTTCTCTAAAGTAAGAAAGAGCAGAACCTTAATTTCTGGCAATTTTTTTTTTTTTTAATTAACTCTGAGGAATGGATTGTAATAGAGTGAATCTGCATTGCTGCCCAGTTTTGCAGCTTGCCAATATAGTTCTTCTTTGGATATTAAAGATTTTGTTGCCATTTGAGTGAGATGATTGAAAAAAAAAAAGAAAAACAAAAAAACCCCAAACCCCCAAATTGTTAGGGTTTATATAATACTCATAGGTACTGTATGGACATTTAAAAGGGTACAGTTTTTATTCTGACTTTGTAAGTCCACAAAGAGAAAACATTTATTTTACACTCTGCTATTATTTAGTAAAGATGATCAACAATGTAAACAAAATTCAAAGCTTTATTAAATAACACCATAAACAAAATTCAAAGCTTTATTGAATAGCATCTGTGTGTAAGATACTGAATCTTAGAATGTAAGTCTATCTATCTGTCCTAAAGGACAAACTGTCAGCTCACACTGAATTTGACAGAGATGTCTTCATCTGTATAACAGAAAGTCTTCACATTTATGTACATAATTGTGTTCACTGACTTATTTTCCACAGTGCAGCTGAAAGTTTCTTATTAGGAATGACTTTTGCCTTATCCTCAGATTGTTTGCCTTTTGTTTGCACCTGCTATATATTATATTATATTATATTATATTATATTATATTATATTATATTATATTATATTATATTACATCATATCATATTATGTTGTATTACATTATATTGCATTATATTGTATTATATTGTATTATATTACATTACATCATATCACATTATATCATATCATCATGGGATGTAGTTCATGCTGCTGCTGTCTCATTACACTTATTTCTCATCCTTCCTGTTCTTCTTGGTATTGAGTAAAATCCCAGAAGTTTATTTTATACTTTGTGCTTTGCTGTATTTAATTCAGTTTTTACTCCTCTGTCCATTCTAATCAAATGTATTTTTTAACTATAATTTAAAGATACATACTGTTAGAACTGCTGCATATGCGTTATTCTTGAAATAGCCTCTTGTATCATATTTAAAATGTTCTAACCTTATTTATTAAACTTAACAAGTAAGACTACTTAACTGCCTTCCTCCATATAGCACAAATACATTCTGCTACGTTCGGTATGCTTTGTTCATAATTAGTACTCCTTATTATATGCAGTGAACATCATCACAAACAGCTGTAGTGAATGAGAGTATTCTGTAATCTGAAATTATAGCCTTTTTAAAGGTCAATGTGCTGAAACAGAAGTGACTTGGAACAAGCTTTTTATATTGGTATCTTCCACAAAACACAGATTTACTTCCTCTTTTTTTTTAATATAGCTGATGTAAACTAGCGCATCACAACAACTTCCAGCTCCATACTGATTCCCTGCTGCTGTTGAAACCAGCAATCTTGCATATAAATTGTACTTTTATTATTACCCAGAAATCTTTTGGCTCCTTCAAGTCCTTAGGATCATCTGCGGTAACCTAAACAAGGTAAAAGTCAGATAAATTTTTGTTTATAATGTGGATGTATCTGTTGTGAAATAAGTGAGAAAAGTCAGAATTTGACAGTTCTCTGGCCATGCTTGCCTTTATCTCTGTTCCCATGAAGGTAAGATTGAAAAACAGGGCAAAGACATAGCTGTAATTCTGTTGAGGGAGGATAACCCTTTTATGCTTGGGATATTCCTCTGTAGTATCTGGCCTAGTTTAAATATACTTTATATTTCCAGAACTGTGGAAAAGTATTATAGAACAATAAATAATTGGGCCCAACATGTCTGATCCTTCATCACCTTGTATCCTCTGAAGCCTTTCATCTGTGTAAAGTAAAAGTAAGGTGCAGGTGTGATGGTGCCTGACTGCTGACTTAGTTCTGCAATGACTGCGTGAGGTGTAAAGTGACAGAGAATATGATGTGCTGTGAAATGGATGTAAAGGTGCCAAAAAATATCTTCAACCAGAAATACTGTTGAATAACTGGTAATTCTACTGCATGCTGTTGAACGTTGTAGACTACTTAGGAGATACTGTGGAACTAGTATGGAGTCTCTGAAGCTAAGGAAAACTTGTCAATTTTTCTTTTCAGAAGTGATTAGTTTTTATTGTGTTTTAAGCTTAATCAATGGGCTAAAACCCAAAATATTTTTCAATGGATAGGACTATTTAAAATAAACTAGAATTAGAAGTTAATATACTAGTTTATAACTATATATGTCCCTATTTTATTTATCTTTTTGTATATCTCCACGTAAAATCTTGATCTCAGTAATACTTGGTTTGGAATTTTTTGATACATTTCTCCTCTTTCTCTTGGCCATGTGAGATAGGTAGAGAAGAATTGCCTTTAAAAGGGGGAATCTGCAGGACTAACTTGACATATTTGGTTAATTATGCTCCTCTTGCATTTGACAATTATGTGGATTTATACATAGTCATCCAAACCTGTAAATACAGCATGTCTGCTTTTTTTTGGTAATATATCAATGTGTAGGAGCTTACAGGACATGGCTTCTTCCCCTCATTTTAATCATTATACTGAAATGTATTACTGGGAAAAATCTGGGTTTCTTGGGAACCTGCATGTAATTATTTGCTGTTAACCCAGCAGGCTTAGAATATCTGAGAATTATCCTGCAGGAAAGTAGTTGGCCCAAAAGGTTTTCCTTTTATGAAAGAGAGAGGATGGGCTGGAGGAAAGAATATGATGCTCTCATTTGTAGACTTGTGAGGAGAGCAATGCTCTAGGCAAATATCATTAAAAGTGTGTTTTGAATGAAAAAGATATTCTTTGATTGGTACAATTCCTAAAGAATTTCCTAGGAATTGGAGCCTTATTTTCATAGAGCTGCAGATACTTCTGTCACATTTGGAAATGTAGTATATCTGACTGTTAAAATGATCAGAAATTGTAAAGGTCAGTCTTAAAAGCTTTTAAGAAACATGTCTGTGTTACTCATTTGAAAGGGTCACACAGTGTTATGATGATGGCACAGCAGTGGATATGCCAGTTTTGCAAAGTGAAACATTTCCTCCTAAGCAATGTATTTGGTTTCTGTCTTTTGAGACCTTAACAGAAGATTAACTGAAAGATGAGTTGCAGCATGCTCTTCCTAGGAGCTCAAGTAATTTGCACCCCATGCCACCTGAAGGATACGAATAGTCTAAGCTGAAGTCTCACAGAGGAAATTCTATGCATGCTGTTAAAAATTTAAGGCCAAATCCATGGACTTTGTTGAGTAATCTGACAAAAAGGCAGGGCTTCAGCAACATCTTTCTAATAAATTCTTCTAAGGATGTCTCATTTCTAAAGTTTAGTACTCATTGCCTGGTTTGTAAGGAGAAGAAATAAAAGTAGATGAAAAGAAATGAAAATAGCAGGAATTTTCCCAGGTCAAATGGCACTCAACTTTCCCCCTTTAACTTTGTTGATTTGTCAGTATGTGTATGCATATGCATTTTCCTTCTGAGTGTAAGTATATAAAAGCATTCCAACTTGTCAAGATGAAAAGTAACATTTTTGATCAAAGTCTGGTAAGCAAGGGGAAAATATAAAAGGAATGTAAAGGATTGCCTTTAATCAATCATTTAATATGGTGCTGTCACGCAAAATTTTATTTCTTTACAAAAACAAAGGTAGGAATTGTCTGAAACCTCACATTTTGTGATTGTTAATGAGTAGTTCTGTTCCCATTTTTTTTCAAAAGTTTTCCATATAAAAATGTGTAAGTCCAGTAGTCAAATATTTACAAGCTGTTACCTGTTTCTAGCTTTTGTTTCAGACATGCTGGTATTTAGTCCATTAACGTTTACTGTGATAGCACCATTCAGTTATTTTAAGGAAGACTGCAGCTTTGATACTTTGATATTGCCATATTTCTCACTGAGATTCCTTCAACATGTCCAGAAGAGTTTGGAACTGCCTTCTGAGCAGCTGTAAAGCCAGCAGACGCTTGGACAGGAATGTTTTTTTCCAGAGCAGCCATACTTTGTCAAGTGGAAAACTACGTTCAGAGGCATTAGACTAGAAAAGAAAAGCTTTGCCTGGTCAGAAAGAAACCATAAACTTTGCACTTCAAACAAATGGGGGGGGGGGGATCAGAAAAAATACTCTGTATTGAGACAACAAGGTTTATAGTACATGCTGTCTTCTTTATTACGCTCCTTTAAACCTTTAAACTTTAAAAGCAGTTCAGTATTCTCCACTACATTTCTCTTTTCCTGTACATCATTCCTGCCCACATGCCTCACATCTGCTTCTTTCATTGCTGAAGTAACTTCTGTACAACAGTGATTGGGAACAAGTCACATTAATATAGAAATAGTGGACTTCTGTTTTTGACCAACATAGCCTTTTAACTGTTAAATTTTGTTACAGACCTGACAATTCTTGATGTCATTAAGCATTGACTGAATATTTCGAGGGAACGAATTAGTCAATAGCTGTCAGATTAGTAAACTTCAGTGACAAAGGCAAGGAAAATCTGGCCCAGTCTGGGTACTTTACAGCTGCAATTGATCAGACTTCTGTGTGTACGTGCACGTGTATGCGTGCATGCATGTGTAGATGTGTAAGATATCTTGTGAAGAGACATTTCAGTTTAATTCTGTCAAGTAATTGTAATCATAACAATTTTATAATTTAGTGAAAATAGAGGAATGTTTCAAAATCATTATGTGAAACAGTATTCTGCCAAATGTATATGATCAAGACACAAATGGCAAAACCATTGCTTCCTGTGTATACAAGTATTCTTTTAGATCATAAACAATTTGGTTTTAGTTGTCCATGAATGCATCTTCTGCTTGCAACTGCAGCTTTTTCCCTGATTCATGTTTGGGTGTTAAATACGTGTGTAGAACTTGACAGTTAGAGAACTACTTCATAGAAACCATACACTGTTATTCAACCTGCAACTTGCATTCTTCTTAGGTGCACAGCTAAAATCTGCGATATGCAAAAGCATGGACATCTGTAAAGTTATTTTTCTTTTGACCTCTTTACTAATATGCACTTTGTAAGGCATAAAAGTGTTACTTCTGGGGTTTGTTTGAGGGGGAAATAACACGTTAATATGACAGGGTTTTTTTTCAGGCAATACTCCCAAAATAGTTTAGTCACTAAACTTATTTAGATTATTTAATGTTAAAAATTAACCTTTAAAGACTAATGCATTAAAATCTGTTCTTTTACCTGATTCGCTCAATAATCTATATTCTCCTAATTTTAATGTGGTTTAGGATAGCAAATGATAATTAATAATTACAGTCCTAATTAAAAAATAATATTCATAGAATGGTTTGGTTGGAAGGAATCTCTAAATATCATCTAGTCCAACTCCCCTCCCATGGGCAGGGACATCTCTTACTAGACCAGGTTGCTCAAAGCCCCATCCAACCTGACCTTGAACACTTCTAATGATGAAGCATCCACAACATCTTTGGGAAATCTGCTCCAGTGTCTCATCACCTTCATCATAAAAAACCCTTATGTCCAACCTACATCTACACTCTTTCAGTTTAAAACGACTGCCCCTTATCCTGTCACACCAGAAGACTTGGTAAAAAGTTTCCCTTCATCTTTCTTATAAGCCTCCTTAAGTACTGAAAGGCTGCAGTAATGTCTCCTCGGAGCCTTGTCTTCCCCAGAACAACCCCAATTCTCTCAGCTTTCCTTCATAGGAGAGGTGTTCCAGCCCTCTGACCATTTTTTTGGCATACCTCTGGATCCGCTTTAACAGGTCTACATCTTTCTTGTACTGGGGATTCCAGAGCTGCAAGCAGTACTCCAGGTGGGGTCTCATAAGAACAGAACAGAGGGGCAGAAACACCAACCTCAACCTGCTGACCACGCTTCTTTTGATGCAGCCCAGGATACAGTTGGCTTTCTGGGCTGCAAGTGCACATTGCCAGGTCACGTCCAATATTTCATCCAACAGTATCCCCAAGTCCTTCTCCACAGGGCTGCTCGCAATCCATTTATACCCCAGTCTGTAGCAATACTGGGGATTGGCCCAGCACAGGTGCAGAACCTTGCACTTGGCCTTGTTGAAATTCATGAGGTTTGCGTGGGCCCACTCCTCAAGCCTGTCAAGCTCCCTTTTACCAGGGGGGTACATTTTCTTTAAACTTCTTTTTCTGGCCAACATACCTGTAACAGTCTTTCTTATACTTCGCATCCCTCGCCAAATTCAGCTCCAACTTCACCTTAGCTTTCCTAATCCCATCCCTACACATGTGGGAAATGTCCCTATATTCTTCCCAGGATACACATCCCTGGTTCTACTGCCTATGCATCTCCTTCTTATGCTTTAGCTTGACAAAGAGATCCTTACCGAACCATGCCAGTCTCCTGCCTTCCTTGCCTGATTTCTTATACATGGGAATCAAGAGCTCTTGCACTCTAAGAAAAATGTCCTTAAACAGCTGCCAGCTCTGTTTAGCTCTTTTGTCCCTGAAAGCAGTTTCCCAGGGGGTCCCATCCATGAATTCCTTAAAAAACTGAAATGTTGTGCTGTGTGCTATTACTGATTTAAAATATTGGTAGATGGACATATCTTCTAGATATGAAAAATTCCTGTTTTCAGAAGGGAAAATAGCCAAACTTAAAAGCTGGCAGTGATCAAGTGAGACAGCCATCAACCCTCTCCTTTGGTTAGCCAGAAATTCTAGGCTAGGTTGGAAAACAAGTAGTTCCTGAAAAAATTTTACTTGATTGGGAAATCAGCCCCCAAAATTTTTAAAATATGTTGTTGAACAACCATCTAGCTCTCTTGAAAGTACTCACATGCCCACAAATCAGTTAAGTCTTCCAGAAATTTTATTGCATTTTTTTCTAAAAAGAACAAATGGGGACTGTGTCTCAGAGCAGCTTTTTAAAGTCAGTTGATTTTCCTTTTCTGTAAAAAAATGAAAGATGGGGATGTGCTTTCTACAGTAAACTTTAATCTGAGAGGCTTTCTCTTCTTCACAGTTCTCTCTAGGTATTGTGCCTGAGTTAGTTTCCCACAATGGAAACCTAATTTTGTTTTAGAGGGATTTTGTTCATTTTGTAACATATGAGGTATGGCCCCATAAATCCATTTATCCACTAGGGATTTTTAAATTTTATCTTTTTTTGGGGGGGGGGGGGCATGATATCAATTGACATCAGCAGGATTACTTTAAAAAGGAGATTTCATTACAAGGGGTTTAATTTTGCTCAGACATGTGGGTAAATCACAGCACTCACCATTACATACATACCATACTTACAGCAATATAAACCCAGTCTTCCAGCATTTTGTCAATTAAAATTTCATGGACAAGACTGCAGTATGAGTCTTTGAGTAACCATTCAATCCAGAAGACCTGAAGAAGTTAGCAAAGACTAAAAAAGTCATTGCTAACACGTTAAGACTCTGAAACTAGGAAATGACTGTTCAGCTTTAAACGTAAAGGAGATTTTACTGGATAACAGAACATGCTAATAAATGACTAGAGTGAGAATAAAAATCTCAGTATACACTGGTTTAATGATAGCATAACAATGTCTTAGTGCACTGTCTGTTAGATATATATTTTAAGATATGGCATTTAAAGTATGGGCTTTTTAACCAAAACAAAGTATTGTTCATAATATAACTGCCACCCTTCTTAAACTTTTGGCTATGCATGAGATCGTGCGTAAAGTGTGTTTTTTTCTTTTTGTACAGCTTCTTGAATCATGACCGGAAATGTTCAATAGGTTTCTTGAAGGTGAACTGAAAGAGAAAAATGGAAATTTAGATAAGCCCAAATTCTTCCACTTACTATCATGAATTAATTAAGATAGGGAGGGGAATGTAATACAGATTGAGCTAAGCTTTTTTTTTTTTTTTTTAATATGAGTGAATACATTCTAATCTAAAGCATGATTTTCTAAAGATAGCCCTATTACTCCATCAACATTATAGCTGGTATGATTTGCAGTGTGGCTTTAAAGCATTGGGCTGTCTTTACTACAGCATGAGGTACCATGAAGAAGTCACTGAAATCTTACTTCTGTATTTGATGTTTCTTTAGAATCTTGGAGTTTTTCAAATGAAAACCCTAAGCTGAGGTCCCTAATTCTTGTTGTGGCCTTCTTAGCATACTGTTTTACCTTTACAGTGATTTAAAGAAATAGTAAAAATTCTGCTGATTCTAGACTTACTGTACACATAAATTGATGGAGAATGTTTGGTTGGTTCTGGAGGTACTTTCTGATGAAGGAGACCAGGTCGCAGATGAAAATTATTTTGAAGGACTTTAAAAGCAGTGTTAGATGAAATGAAGCCATGTATTCCTGCTTATTCTACTGGTATAAATCAATTATGTCTGTGTGAGTGAGGGAAAAAATAACTTCATTGTGTGCGCAGCTAAATTAATCATAGATAATAGAATGGCTTTTCCCATTGTTCATTCACAGCTTGTCTAAAGACACGTTCGATTGCTAAACATGAGAACAGCTGCACAAAAAGTAAACTGTACATATGCAGAAGCGTAACAAGAGGAAGCCTTATTCAGTACATTCCCTTTTACACAAGACCCCCGGCAGCCAGGACCCGTCCCACCACCCCAGCAGGGAGCAGGGCAGCCGGGGGGACACCGGGGCAGCCCCAGCCCCGGGCATCGGGCACCTCCCTGGGGACGGGGACGGAGGCGGGTGCAGATCAGCGGGTAGGAGGTGCAGGCCCAGGCAGGCTGCGACATGGCAGCGGCCACCGCTCAGACGGGGGCCCGCGGCCGAACCTTGGCCGGGAGCAGCTGCCGGGGCTGGAGGCCAGCCCTGGTGTCCGCGTCCCCACAGCACCGCTGGAGCCTCTCCCCGCCACCACCAGGGAAGCAACCTGGTGGAAGCCACCTATATGGATATGTATATGCATGTAGATCTATGTATAATTCACAACACTACCACTCCTATACGCATGTGTGTGTGTGTGTGTATGTGTGTGCATCTGAATACAGTTAGATGAATTTCATGGTACAAGAAAGTCTGCTGTCACTGTGCTGACTGCCTGATGATTTTGTGTATGGCTGATGCAGCTTCTTGCTTAAGGAGTTACTTACAGCGTTCAGGCCAAGGTTAAAGTTGCTCTTTAGGTATGAGACACAGAGACACTTTCTCAAAACTGTGATACATATTGCTAGGTGGGAAATTGATTTTCTGGTTTATTTTAGTTTAATCATAACTCTAAATTGGGATTTCTGTAAATGTGCTCAGTGTCCTAAATTTGCTCTGTAGGCTTTAGTAATAATTTTTTTTTGTTTTTTTGCACTTTCTGTGTCCTGAAAATACACTACAGTTCTGCATGTGGGTTGCAGACTGCACTCAAAAACATTTGAAATATACATTTCTATCTTTTCAAAATATCTGGCATGCTTACCCTGAGATGACTTTTCAAACATCCTGACATAATGCATTGTTTTTTATATGATCAATATCACAGGATATTAGGAGAGCTATTCAATCCTAGACAGATATGGATTTCTAAACTGCCTGTTGCTTCTCATCTTTTGTTTCTTGTTCTTCAGTGCCTCCACCTTTCTGTCTATAGACTAGGAGAAATATCTCATTAATTATACAGGAATTACATAATCTTGCTGTATTTGCCTCAGAATTCAGATGCCAGAATTGTTCGTGTGGGAAGTAAGTAAAACATTTTTTTGGCCTTTTTCCCAGAGTGTGCCATTTGATGCTTAGTTACAATACATGGGAATTTTGAAAGTGAATACCTCTGCTTCAGTCATGACTGTAGGCAGTAGGTGAAGAAAATGCTTAAAATCTATTCTGGTCTGCAAATATTGTTCTCACTAAAAGACACTTTCTTCAGTAGTAGAGACTTTCACTTTTTTTAACTCCTTCAATATAATGTTCAAGAATCTTTTCCACTAACATGATGTTTTTATAGACTAGTCTTCACTTCTTAACTGTGCAAATTTAGCATTGTTATCTATCAGGATGCTCTAGCCTGCCAAAGTAATGGACAGCTCAGCCAACTAAAGTAAAGCTTTATCTTTTCTTAAATTTCCTTGTATCCTTGTATTACATGCTTTAGTATTCTTATACAGAATTGTTATATTTCTATAGTTATATAGAACATACATTAGCCTAAATGTTACTAGTGGGTTTGCAAACTCGGATCTACAGGAATTTACAGTTAAAAAGATTTCTGTACCTTAGCATAGGGTTTTATATAAAATCAGTCAAAAATATTAACAAGTGCAGGCTCTCCTCTTTGATTCAAATGTAATTGCCCTAAATTCTTTTGTAAAGATATTTCTGTCTTTCAAGAATCTCAGCAAGTTACCACAGCTCTTTCTTGGTTTTTATAATTACCAACTAGTTGCAATTTCAGACTACTCTTGAAGTATAACAATGGTTATTTATACTAGAATGTTACATGAAAACCTCATTTCAGACCAAGTCTTACTGATGAGTGCTCTATCAGAGTATAAGATGTTGTTCTTGCTTTGAAAGGTTGACATAAGAAAAGATGAAGCACAGAATAACAAGGATTTGGTTCACAGAAGGTACTCATCATGACCTTTTGCTTGTTTTATTTATTGGAATGTTTTAGTTCTTTTTTAATTTTGAAGAAAATGAGAATAATTTACTTGTAAGACTGTAATACTGCACCACAGCTGCGTCTTTGTGTTTTTGGGATGACTGGAACAAAATACAAGCACTGCATTGCTTTTAATTTTCCAACCACATGTATTCCAGCACTATAACATGCACTTTGGAATCTTGTGTCCTCAGAATACATTAGATAAAGGCCAGTAATCATTGTCAAGAGCTAAATATTTATAAACAGCATAAAGCTTTTTGCAATCCCAACAAATCTAGAATAAATTTCCTATAATGCAGAAGTGCTCCCCCCAGATGCTTTCAGATTACAATAAACAAAATGCATTAGCTTAAAAAATGCAGGCTTCGTTTGCTCTCTTGCTTTTGTAAATAATTGGGTTGTTCACATAAAGCTTGTAGAATGTTGTGTTATATAACATGAAATTTCATTTTTTATAGAAAACGTAGATCAGTTATGACTTAGATGTAAAATTATCTTTCAAAAGCTTTTTGTTTTGTTTTATTTTCCTTTTTAAATGATACTGGGGTCCTTGAAAGAAAGCAGGATATTTGTTTTTTAAAGTTTCCTTTACTCGTGCTGCTTGCAGAGATCATAATCAAGACAAGATAATCCTCCATTTGGCATCCTAATAGTTTCCATTATAACTGACTGACAGAGCTTTACAGTGCTATGAAATACTACTAAAATGAGGATCAAATTGTTTTCTCATTCTGGGAAAAAAAGTGCAAAAGAGGGGCAGATCTTCCTGAAAGTTTCATGGTATTGTGCACTTGAGAAGGATAAGCTTCTAATATTTTCTCTAGGGAGAAGCTTGTAAAAAATAAATCAGCATGTAACCCTTGGAAATGTTGGCAGTATAAGTAGAGATTTATTTTTCCCTTCCTGTCCCAAATGCCTTTAGATTACACCCATAAAGAAAATGAAAAGAAACTAATGAAAAGACTGCTTTAATTTCGGTCATCTTCAGGTGCCCACTTGCTACATGAAGAGTTCATGCTATTATCTGATACTGAATTAAGCACACAGGCCAGAATAGAAATGGAAACACAAATCAGTGATTAATACTTGGATACAGTTCGTTTAATGATCTTTGTGGTGCAGTGTAAAGTCTTTTGCCTGTGTCTGTTCATTAGACTCTGTTGAGTTCCTTAAACATGTTGAAGTAGAAAGTAACACTTGTTTGGAATTGTGAAGGTTTCCCTCTTCAAGTGGAGGAATGTGTTTTTTCTCTCCATAGATTTCTGAGTAATTTAACCATCTCCAGTTGAGCAAAGTTTTCCTGCCTGCTCTACAGCAGGACTTTTAGCCTGAGGTCATAAGGAGTTATGTTTCAAAGATTTTGGTTTTGATTCATTTCAGTCCTAGATTCAGCAAGATCCAGTTTTTAAGTGCAAACTAATTTTAGAGTTAAAGTGAGTTATTTCTGTGCCAACAATTTTTATTACCATAATTTTCATTTTTATTTGTTTTGTTCTGTTTAATAGTTGCTTCCTAGGTATGGGCCTTGAAGCCAATACTACAGAAGGAAACAGCAGTATAAGCAAATGCTTAAAGAAAACCCATACATTATTGAAAATCTTCAGCTGAAAATTAAATATGACTTCATACATTAAAGTTTTATATAAACAACAAATCACTTTTTTTTCCCCTTATTAGTGAGTAAAATAATTGTGGGATGGGATTCTGTTGACTGTAAAGATGGTTGTAATCATTGGATAGCTTGAATGAGTTGAACATGTAAGAGTTCAAACTTTGAAAAAATTGCTTTTAATTCTATTGCATTCCCTTCAACAAACTGCAGTAGCTAATTTGCTTTGAACATGACTACACTTGCAACGGTTAACAGTAAAAGGTGCTTATCTATCCTGAAGAAAGAACTCTACAAACCGTGATGTAAAAAGGGGCAAAATGTCCTGCCCAGCTTCAGCTAGAAGGAGTCAGGTTAATGAAATATTGCTTTCCTGTAGACAGCTGTACAGAGAAGCCTGGCTAAGCATGTGCTTGACTAAGAGTGTGAACAGAAATAGATGGTCTATCAACATATTAGAAATGAGTTTGTAAACATGAAATGCAATGAAGCCTGACCAGTTCAAAGAGATGCCAAGAAAGCAAGTTTTCCTTATCTGAGGAAAGTGTAGTTGGTCTTTCATCTCAACTTGTTTCTTTTAAAAGTCAGTAAAATTAATGTATTAAATAGTCTTCCTTTTTGCCAGTGACATAAGTTTATAAATCATCCCTCCTCTCCTGCCCATTAGAACATCCTGGATTATATTGTTTTGGGGCCTATTACTGTCCATTATTGTTGACCATGTTGCTTCAATATGCATAGCCACAGATTCATTGATCTTGTACAGAAGGCTTGAAATAACCACATTTTGCTCTGTAATGTATGCACTTTCACTTATTCTGTTATAAATAGAAAAGCATGCCAGAACTTTAAGAGTGCTTGAAGTAAAGCAAAGACAAACCCTTACCAAAAATAATTTAGCCCTGAAGTATGTTGACATGACTGTTTGTAGGTAAAAACAATGTGGCAAAAACTAGTCCTTTGCCACTGTGAATACAAGCATTTTCCACTGCAAGTTGAATATGCTGTGCAAAGCTTTCATTGCCTGTTACATCACTTCTATCAGTGCTCCATCAAGAAGAGAGAATAAGTCTACTTACAGGGGTTTCTCAATGCAGTTGCAAGCCTTCTGTGCTTTCGTTGCAGAGGTCAGAGAAGGTCCTACACATACCCCTCACTCCATTGCTACTGTTCCTTCCCAGAGGATCACATTGGAGCAGATGCTCCTGAGCACTCCATTTAATTTCGTACTGGCATATGTTATCTGTGTGTCACTGCAAAGATGAACAGTCTTATTTCTGGTATTTTTTGGATAATGCATAATAAATAATTTTGCATGAAAATTTTGCAATAGTTTATGCAGAAGACCTGTATTGGTGAACCAATTTTGAGAAAAATCTCCTAAATGGGAGCAATGGAGGGGTGGACAGGGAATACTGGCTTAAAGTATGACCAGCTAATCTAGTTTTACTATTAGTCAAGAAAAATGAATCATCTTAGACAAGAGTTACTACCCTCAAATAACACTTTCCTGTTAGCAGCCACTGTAGAGGAAGAGACTGTAACACTATATAATATAAAAATTTTTGAAGTTACAGAGTTGTGTTTCAAAAAGCTTGCTATTTAACCTCATGCTTATTTAAAAAGCTTGCTATTCATATTGTGAATGAATTTTGAGTTCATACAAACAAATAAGAGTCGGAATTTTCACCTGTTTTGATAAATTTTGACCTATCAGCTGACATGTTCCAGCTTAGTATATACACCTTAACATGACCTTTAGTATACAGTTACAGATTAATGTATCTGATGGTGAAAATATTTTACAAAACCATGTATAATAGTGTAGATATTAGTAGAATAAATCAGCTATTATTTCTGTAGCCCTTGAGTTTATCAAACCGATTAGTTTATGTGCAATACCATGAATTATTTAACTACAGATACCTCTGTGTCAAAGCACATGCAAGAGCTATTTACATACACACGTTGGCCGTGAAAAAAAGGTCATAGTTATTTCAAGGATTGATCCAAACCAGCAGTGTTGAACTGAATCTAATATACAAAGTAGTCATTAACCTGTGCTTATCATGGATTTATATGTGTGTAGTCACATAATTGCAGTTAGTAGTGATTGCAGGCAAAAACTACTTGGAGTGTGGGAAGGACTGACTTTCTATAGTACTTTTTAGTGCAAAACTATGCACATTGTACTTATTTTCTGCACGGTTTCTGCAAGCATTTTCAGTTAATGCTCTGAAGATAATGTAAGGAACAGGGTAAATGTAAAACAGATTTGGGGGTTGATGGGACAATGTTTGACAAGTTCTGTTCTCATTGTAGATACTGTTGTTTTAACAGGATTGTTAACTTCAACCTCACCAATTAATGTTCTCTGTCCTTTCTCTTGGTAATGCACTTAATTACAGGAGAATATTGCTTTATATACTTTTTGCAACTCAAACTGTTCATTGGAACAGAAGGGGATTTAAATTCTAAATCACCTCTATTTGTATAATATTTCCACATCGCAAAGAGTACCTTTTATCAAAGGGATAAGAGGATAGCTGTCATTCAGGATCAGTTATAACTATTTCTTAAAAGAAAATTAAAATTACATGTTAAAACAGAAATTAAATATTAAAATGGGAAGTTGGAGATTTAAAAACAAAATCTAACAAGTCCAACAAAGAAAAGAAAAAAAGGTAAAACTGAAATGTAATATCCAGTGGGCCCAAGCCTCTACACTTACTGCTAGGGAATAAAGTCAATAGTTTTATTTTATATATATTTATATATATGTATATAATATTTTTTTAAAAAAGAAAGACTGTGGAAGAAAAAACTGGTAACACCAAAGAATCCTGGAAAGAGTGTATTTCATTTGTGGATTTAACCTTGTGGAAATAAGTAGCTTCCTTTATATCAATGCTGTATTTATGGTATGAGCATATTTTGGTATTCAAGATTATATTAATCACAGTAAGTATGGGTCTAGTGAGTAAATGAAAAGGAGATGGAACTGCTGCAAGGCATCTTGGCCAGAAGCATATTAATCAGTTATGAAGATATATGTATTTACATATATTTTGAGTGCCTGTGATGATTGATGAGCTAAGCTGATTAATATCATTGCAATGAATGTCACTGAAGTTAGAAAATATTTATATTGTTTGTCTTGAAATCCTGATTGATATAATGTTGTTGGTAGTATTTCATATAAAAAGTGGCTCACAGACAAAACTCACAGGCCAGAAACTGAGGGACATAGAAAAGAGTGTCTTGTAATTTATTGCTTAAATTATTGCATTCATAGATTTAAAATTTCACCAAAGTCCTGTCTTAATTCACTTGACTTTTACTTAAAAGTTTGAGCTAAAAATTAGCATGTTACTCAAAAGATAAGAATATATTTTTTCCAAATTTCCAAACCTCAAACTTTTTAAGAAATTTGAAAGCAAAATCATTATAACTATAAATTCCAACTGTATTTATCTTATTTGCCCTTGAGTTTTCTCTACATGATAGGTTAGTTTGGAAAAAAAAATTCTTAAAGTTGTTTTTGAAAATCAAGCTAAACAATTATGACATGGAGGTCTTAATAGTTTTCATTGCAACACAGAATTTGGTAGAGGTCAGGGTGTTCAAAGTAGGCCCTTTTAAGTTTGTGATTCCTTATGCAAAGGAAACATTTTGCGCACTTCAAAACTTCCATTTTCTAGCAGTATTCCTCTCACTGTATCCCACTACTATTTTTCACTCAAAATTGTCGACGATATATTTTCATCATAAAGTTCCTCACTCTCAGTCTTTCATGTAATTAAATCTCTGGATGTGCTGTGGAGGAAATGGTCTTTGGTTTAGGAAGCTAGGTTATTTATGGTTCAAGGCCTTTGAGTTTTACAGAGTTGAAGTAATAATTTTGTATTTTTCATGTGGTTTTTTTCAATAGGATAAGAAACCTAAGTAAATACAAAAAAAGTGGAATGAAAGCACAGATCAGATATCAAAGTGTAAACCATTGGTATAACAATAGTTAGAGCTCAACTGATTTATCTCTCTTAGCTGATGACAGGAAATGGTTTATATTCTTAAATTTAGTATCCATAGCTTGTAGCTTTTCTATGTTTTAAATTCTCTTTCTGTTTCAGATCCCACTGCAGTTCAGTCTTCTGTTACTATATAACTGAAACTTGGATAACAGCCTCTGTGCATTATTTTTCTCATTTTCTAGGATGTATGTTGCTAAATTTTTCTTTGTTTGTGTTTTCTGTGATATACTAACATTATTATTTTTCTTTCAAAATCTTAAAAAAAACAATAGGACAAAAATCATAAATACATTTTCTCAGTGTTAGCCCTAGGCAATAGTAACAATATAAATGGATACGTACCCTTTTGCAAGAGTGAGCCACACATAATGCAATATTATACTACTACTATCCTTCCCGTGAGTGTAAGCTAGGATGAGCTACGATAGGATTGTTCAGCTTGAGGGTGCTAGGGTGATGAAGCCACGTGTAGTGTAAGTACAAATCAAATGGTCAGTTCCTAATGCAATTAACTTTACCTTCTAGATGGGGATTAAAGCAGGATTGGACATAGTCAGCATGTTAAAGGGCCCCCCAGAATAGAAGTCTGTTTCAGAATACACGGTGGTATTACTTTTGGTTTTTTACCAGTCTCTGTCCTTGGGACAGTGGAAGGGACCCATGCTGGAGCAGTTTGTGAAGAACTGCAGCCCATGGGAAGGACTCACGTTGGAGAAGTTCATGAAGGACTGTCTCCCGTGGGAGGAACCCCACGGTGGAGCAGGGGATGAGTGCAGAGTCCTCCTCCCCCTGAGGAGGAAGGAGCGGCAGAGACAGCGTGTGGCCAGCTGACCCCAACCGCCATTCCCCGTCCCCCTGCCCTGCCAGGGAGAGGAGGGAGAGAGAACTGGGAGTGGAGCTAAGCTGGATGGGAAGGAGGGGTGGGGGGAAGGTGTTCTAAGGTTTGGGTTTAATTCCTAATATCCTTGTTTTGATTTGATTTGTAGTCAATTAAATTGATTTTGTTTCTTCCCCAAGTTGAGCCTGTCTTTTGCCTGTGACCAGAAATGGTGAGTGATCCCTCCCCGTTCTTGTCACGACCCACGAGCCTGCCTTTATTTTATCCTCATCCCTCCATGGCCGGGGGGGTGGTGTGGAGTGAGCAAGTACTTCGTGGTGCTTTGAAAACACGACAGGCGTGTAACTCTTATGGAAAGGGTTGTAGGATACCCACATCCCCTTGCACTCTGAAAACAACTATGTTTTATTCCTCTCGCATATGGTATCATATATACTAGTTACATGGTATATGAGAAATACTAGTAAATATGTGATTTATGTGTGTGTCTTTAAAAAAACCCTAGGCATCAGGCATCGTGTTATGTTATGTCTGTTTGCTCTGAGATGTAATTTGCACACTAATGATATTTTCAGTATGAAGATGGCTGACTTTGTCAGTGATGAAAACTTTCAGGGTGTAAAAACCAAAAAAATCTCATCTTTTACATCAAATAAAGTGCCTATAAACAGGTGATTTATGGCTTGTTATGTGATCTGTCTCACTAATAACGAAATATTCAAATACCATAACCTTTCCCATCTGTTCAGTGAACAGCTGTGACTTGGCATCTGATCTTTGCAACAATTAAACTCACTCTTTACATAAGTAACACAGGTGATGGTGTTTTAGAAGCCAGTAAGATTTTTAAGTGGGTCAGTTAAACTAACATACACAGGTGCACTTGAAGCCCATTCCCAACACAGGGTAAAGATCACAGTCCTTTCTAATCTTGAGGAGCTTCTAAGAAAAGAGGAAAAGCTGGGGTCTTGGTTTCCAAAGATTCAAATCAACATTCATCAGATGATAAAAAAACTCCTCATACAATACTTAACAATATTGACTGCCTTTCCAAAATGCCTATAAAAAGATTAGAAATGTACCTTTGCAAATTTATAAATCCTTGGTTGGAATCTGTGAAATGCCAGTGCTTACTGTCTAATATTGGTCTATTCTGATATTTATATAAATTTTCTTCATTTTTTGTAGGTGCATATTAATTCTTGAAAATTTCCAAAGTGAAATGGAAGTAGAGCTTGCAGGTAGTACAGTGGATCATAGAGAAGTAAGTGTTCTAAGTGTTGTTGAAATTGTAAGCAACTTGCAAGTACTCAGAAATCTCAAGTATTTCAAATGCCTGCTTTCTACAATCCCCAAACTGAGTTTTCTGTGTGAGTTTGGTACACTGTGTATAACTTCATTTTTATGCTAATCTCAAGCTATGGAGTGTCTCAACAAGAAAAAGCAAACTTTGTCACCATTCCTTTAAAATATATATTACAGTATAAAATATATAGTGGAATAAGAATTTTATAGTTTAACTTAGAATCCTTCCTAGTTTAAGAGATGTTGGCTACAGGTAAATAAGCTTGTTATACCCTTGTTACTATTGGTTGTTTCTGCGTTCAGGTACAAGGACTTGAATTTGGTTATGTTGAGGGAGAGGGGGAAAGTGGATGCCTTGTTAATGGCACTTGACTGGACCTTCAATATTCAGTCTTTTGTTCCTTTGTTTTCACAGTAGCTTTCCACTTGCAGCAAAGAATTCTCTCTGGGTTCCTAACCTCACTGCTGGCATCTCTGATGTCTTGACTCCTCCTTTTCTGTGTATCTTTGAGGAAGGAAATGATTTCTCCCATGAATGCTAGTACTCACCATTTAACACTAAATGTGCTTACAGTATTTTCCTTCATAAAAATACTGAGATTTTTCTGGAGCTTTTTGATTTTTCACCTTCTCCATCCCCAAATCACCATGGAAATAAATTTTGACTTGAAGATATGTATTGTAAATGGTTCTGAGTTGAGATAGAAGTGAAGAAATGCTGTATTGAGATATATGAAGTTTACCATAAGTAATTTTTGCTCCTATCTACTTGTAACTGTGCTTTCTTACCTACTTTTCTTGTAATACGTGCTTAGTATATGATCATCTGAGTCCTAATGATAGACTGCCATAAGCTTCTAACAATTTCTTAGTTCTGTCTAAAATGATGTCTCAAAACACTTTATCTCTACAGAAGTATATTTCATGCTGTCTTGCAATTGCTTACGATTCCATTCTTTTAACACTCAAAATAAGTTACTTCATAATTGTTTTGGAGGCTTTCCTGATTCAGATCTTAGAGTTTTGTAAGTTGAAGTATTGTGAATTTTAAGTGTATTTCTATTAACTTGTTCTTTCCTGTACCTTTCAAAAACTGATCATTTAACTACGTCTTTCATACCTTTGGTTGTGCTGTAATATATTAGAGACTCTAATTCTGTAAGATAAATTTGTCAGATAATTTCTTTTTCTGATGTTTAACTGTTTATCTGTTATTGAAAGTATTCTCTGAATTAGCATATTTTCTCTTCTACTAACTTCTTAACCTGTTTCTCTTGAGCAGACTTTCTGGGTGGTGGAAACTTAACAATTTATTTGATACTTACTGAACCCATAAAAACTTTTATCACCATGCCTTTTGGCAACTGCTTCATCTGTTACATGTTATGATATTATCCACAACAATTTTTTAATCTCCTCTCTCTTTCATTACAGTTTTGGGGTTTGGTGTTTTGTTTTTTCTGTACTCCTGACATTTTTCTCAGAGCTAATTTTGGTTCTGGTTTATTTACTACCTTTCTCTTACCTCTTCGTGGCCTCCTTTATCTAAACTTTTGGCTTTGTTCAAGGGAAAACAGTCAGAGTTGTTGTGATATTTGACACTATCATGCAACAAAAAAGTTAATGTATCTTAGACGATTTTCGGTGGTTTGAGAATGCTGCTGTAATGTCCTTGCTGTTGCCTTTTGTCATCAACTTTTTTGATACTTTTTGAACTGTGTTGTGTTTACTGATCTGTTCTGGACACATTTTGACCACTTCTAAGTTTGGTTCCGTTTTATACTCTGATATCCTAAAAAGCTGATCTAAATATTTCTTTCAGTACTTAGAAGTTCCAATGTCTTTATGTGGATAATTTCCAGTTAATTTAGAAATTCTTGACTGGGAGCAGTGTACACAGATTTTGTACTGTTTTGGCTGTGGGAGCTTCATCACATTGACCATCGCTTTGTCTAGCCTGATACTGACAGGTCCAGCCTTTTTACTGACAGCATCTTCTATGCAGATAATGCTAGGAAACTTATTTTGACTGAATTGAAAGTTGGAATTATAATATTTTATTTATTTGATAGGTATTTATTTATAGATGTTGCTGTGAAAGCAATATTTGTCAATTGGCTCCCAGTTCTGTATTAGCTTTCTGTTTTACAGGTCTTAGTTTCCTATGAATTGTAGCTAAGGTGAGAAAGTTTGGAGTTTTCTTTTTCATTTTGACTCTTTTGTAAAATTATTTATCATTCATTTTGGCTAATTCTAGAGACTTTAAGATAATCTCGATTTCAGAGATCAATCCAAGTATTTATGTACTTATAAAATGTTCTTTTTTCCCCCAGAAATTTCAAAATTCTGAATCCTCTAGCTCTTGTGAGGGGAAGAGATGTTAATAGAACAAAACTGTAAATAGAAACATAGCATGTGCTTTTGCTTTTTCTCATATTTCTGAAATGCATAACTGATGTTAAACTTAAAAAAATAATGTTTTGATCCTGCAGTTATATATAATGAGTATCAAAAGAGGAAGAATAGTTTCGAGATAGTGGAAAAAATATAACTACAGATAGATGCAAGCCATTTAGTTAGTCTGGAACCTAAAAGTCATGTTTTATAATGAAATTTATTGCTATGAATTCTTTAAATCATTATAGAAACTGGATGAGTAAGTGACAATACAATCATGAAGAATGAAATAACAGTCTGGCTGCATAATAAATTTATCCAAAGATATGCTGATGCATCTGTTATGTTGTATGTCAATTTTTGGAGGCTTTGAGAGATATTTGCAGATGAAATGTTGGCAGTGGGTATCGAACGTAACAAAAATAACTAAGATCTGTGTACAGTGTCTGATAAGACCTGAAATCTGTTTCTCTGTGCAACTGCTTTATAAATTATACTTATGCATATTTAAATGACTTCATACACCTCTTGTCAGGGTACTCATAAGTCACTTGGAGTGTCAAAATTCTGCATAGAAATGTTTGCACAAATAACATATTCAGGCCTGAGGAAGATTTCAAACTTAGAGTTCATACTGTCTTTGATACAAGCATTTTTATCTCCAAACAGAAGACTTCATTTTTAAAACTTATTCTTTACTTTTTTCCCCCAAAGTCACAAAATAACTTTTATTTCTACCTCTTTCTTTTTCTCCAAAACATTTTTACAGTGTTTAGATATGAGTAAAGCCACAGTTCAGCTGAGAACTGTGAAGTGTACTTAACCTGAAACTCTGTACTGTAATATTTTGATCCCTGCTGAGGGCAAGATATTTTGGTTTTTGTCATTATATGTAGATACATTATTAAGAACTGCTGGCATGAGGACAATAGAGATAATTTGAAACCCATTTTTTTAATCTTAGAAATCAGTAAAACAAAACCAGAAAGCTAAAGCGTGTCCCTGTAATATAATATTCAAGCTAACAACTGTAATAAAACAAAACCAATAGTCTTTTTAATACTGTATGGGGAACTAATACCTTTGATTCTTATGCAAACATCTGATTCTCATATGAATATCCATAATCTTAGAAAGATCTAGCAAATAAAAAATACCCAAGGGTATGTATGTGAAGCTTTTTAAGAATCTGAATAAGCTAATTGAATGCTTTTGCAGTTCTGTTAAGCTAAGCAATTCTGTGTTAATTACACATGATTCTAGGTAGACTAAATTTTTATATTAAATAAAATTAACCTGTTTACATTAAAATAGGAACTTTCTATGCTGTAGCTAGCATTCCAGAATTGTGTTATGAGATATATAAGCACAAGCAATTATATGTATTTAAAATAAGCCTATTAAAAAAGCTCCAAATAAAAAGAAGTTCTACTGTTGACATTGGTGGAAGAAAACATAGGGCCTAAGATGAGTGATCAGTTATGATAGACTGGTAGGTGGTCAAATCACTGTTCTTTAATCAAATTAATCAAGTTCATACCTTGAATTTTTTGATGATTCTTATCCAGATAGGGAAAGTTGCTATTCCAAAGCAGAGATGTTTGTCTACTGAAATAAGCCACCTACATGAACCTGATGCTTCTGCAATCCTTATTTCTATCTTCAATCTCTGTCCATTCTTGTTTCCTAAGATAATGTCTCCAATAGTTTTAACCACACACCAGCATTCATTCAAATATGTTTTGTTTCTGAGCTTGTAGATTTTGTCACCCGTGTGCTTTTCATTATATGGATGGAGAAGTGCTCAAAATGAGTAGTGTCATAGCTGGATAAAGGTGGGTGGACTTTGGGGGGGCGGGGGGGGAGATTTCTTATGTCAAGGGATTTCCAATTATCCATCAAAATTATCCAACCAGGTAGTTTATGTGGAATGTTGTCTGGATTACTTCTTGGTGGGTAGGATGAGGAAAATGTAGATCTCAAGTGGGTTAAGTTTAGGTCTGCAAAAAAAGTAGTATCATAGTAGACTGTTCTTCCCATTTCTCCAGGGTTTCCGTACCTGGACATCCTTCTTCATCCTCTCTTCATATCAGTTGTACCACTTCTAAGTGCTTCATTCTGAAGACACTTGATGACATAGTTAACCATTTTGCTCTAAGTGTAGATTTGTCTTCCACGTTAGGTTGAATTACTATCCAGTTTAATGCACAATAGCTCTCAAGCAAAAGCTTAATTTTTTTAAGTTTTGAGGAATTTAACTTATATCAAGACCATATTTCTTTTTCAAAGCATGTCCTTTGGGAATTTGTTTGTAATGTGTATCCTTTCTGTGTTGTCTCAGTTGGAAAGCAGTATTTTTTCCATGAATGAAAAATGTACATCTACTGCAATATTAGTATATTCTCCAAAGAGTTTAAGGCTAAGAGGTTTATTTAAAGCCCCCAAACTCTATGCTCCCTTACGTAATAGTAACTGGTACGTCTCCCCAAAATACTGCCAATGGTCTATTTGGATCCATTACATAGTTCCTGTTTGATACTGCTTCATCAGGCTTTTTTCTACTCTCTCTGTAGTTCCTGACTAAAATCGGGGCCTAAGCACTTTTTTTTATGACAATCTACTCACTTAACAGTCCAGAATATGAAAGTCTTTTTTTTAATGTGCTTTAGCTACAGCAGCTGAGTTCTTATCTGAATGATTTTTGCAGCTCTGCTACACTTCCAATCTCACTTTAGCAATGCATTAGTTAAGACACATGAAGTCTGTTGAGTGTTCTGCATCATAAGATTTTGTAAAGAGACTGCAGAACCTCGTGGTTTTTGTTTGTTTTTTTTTTTACAGAAGTTGTTGAAAACTTCAAGTTTACAATTTTGCAATTTTCTGTTAAGATTTTCTTTCAGCTTAGGTAAAATTCCAAGCTTGTTATTATTGTCTTATGTATGCAATGTGAGGTGGCAGGTAGCTGCAAGGGTAGAAAACCAAGCTAAACTGTTAATACGAGAAAAGATAGAATGATAAAGTATGTATGTATACAAATTCAGCATACTGCTATCTAATGCTGTAAAACTTAACTTGAACCAAAATAGATCCGGAACATCATATCTGCTGCAAAATTGCTTTTGCTTAAAATACAAAATTGGACGGTTACTGAATTACAATGAAAACTGAGTATGTAGCAGACTTTGCAATGATTTGAGTTTTAATAAAATGAAAGAAATTGTGGACATAGAGTGAAGAAGCTTTAGGAAAATGTTATGCTTATTCCAAAAATAAAGGATATAAAAGTTTGAATGGAAGCCATTGAAAACAATTTTATTTAGGAAAATGTTTGGGGTTATATGTAGGTTTTGAGATTAGTGAGCACCTACAGCCTTATGACTGTAAGTGGTGTAAGAAGAGAGGCTTATTGTAGACATCTGAGGTTTAGAGAAAATAGTCCTGATATGTTGTTAAAACATTCGAACCATTCAACCAAACTACAGAAGTAGTAGTATGTAATTGTCATTTCATGAGTGTTATCTGAAGTGAATGGATCTATAGAAAGTGTGTGTGTCACTTTCTGTACAGATGGATGGATCTGATCTTTCCACTGTCACCCACTATAGCTTGGGTATTATTTTTCAATTTACATTTTTTGAGAGTTGTAAGGGAGACAAAGTAGTAGATAATTGATCAGACAAAAGGCAAGCTAGGGTAAGTTCATGGTTTAGCATAACATTTGTCTGATTTTGGGTATGTTTGTCTGCTTGATGCCTTAGTTCCCCACCTCCATAAGAGGAGCCATTAATTTGAGTCCCCAAATGATATGGTGATGAGCTGTAGGGCTAGACAGGTATATTCCTAATAACAAATCATTTTTAAACTCCTTTACATTGCACCTCCCCAAAAGAATAAATGTCTTTTTAAAATTTCCGCTCTTGGCAAACTCTTCGGTACCATTTTGCTCTTATTTAGTTATGTTCTCAGTTACAACAATTCTTGTCCAGAGCAATTGTAAGAAAGTGAACTGTTCATTGCATGTTTCTCTGACTAGATTATTTTTGTATTAAAGAGGATTACTATTATAGAAGCTCAGATTTAATCAAAGGGCATTAAAAGAAATCTTCATCCTAGTCAGAATTTGCCATGTCCAAGAGGGAAGTACAGACACGCTGATGCCAAGCTAGACAAAAATGTGTTAGTATTTATAATGTATTCTCATTAAATCAGGAGGCATCAGGGTTTAATAGACTTGGAGTGCAATTGAGTCCAACCAGCTGTCTGGAAAACCTCTGTGTTGTGCACCTGTTCAAATATGATTATTCTGCCTTTGTACCCCATCCATGGTTTTCTTTCTTCCTGTATCTCCACTTGCAAATATCTGAAAACATTTTATTTGACAAATTAAAATCAGGAAAATATATAGAAAGTATGCAGAAAGAGAAAGAAAAGGGATAATCAGCTCCATTGAAGTGGTAAAACTTGGAACCATGTAAACTGGAATGGGCAAACTACCGGGGAGTGTATTGTGGCAAACATGTACAGGCATAGGAAAGGTCTGTATGAGTCCCTCATGTTTTCTTTATCATTAATTACTATGAATTCACTTACTACATTAGTTAATAAATTGTCTGAATGTAATAAGTAAAAACATGGAGAGAACTCTGTGTTAGTGGGAGAAAGTAATATGTATTTTTAAACTGCTTGCATTCTTTTAATGCATTCCTTACCAAAAGAGATACATAAATGAAATGTTTAAATAATGTTTCAAAAAGCTTTCTTTTAGGATTTGGCTCAGCTACTGTGTCATATTTCTTATATTATTGCTAAATTGCAATGATTGTGTTATAATTGATATATCTGCTAAGTTGAAAAGACATTTCAGAAATTCATTTGCCATTTGTCTTTTGATGATTTATCCATTGCTTCTCATTCTAACTATAGCTGCTGAAAGATACCCACATCATATTTTAAACCAAGAAACCTGCGAACTGCAGAGAATTATGTTTGTTTTAGAGAGTATACGCTCCAAATAATTAAAACTGTTTACCCCTGATTTGTTTTTTTGCAATTCCATTTTTTCTCTTTACTATAAATTTTTCCCAGTTTTAATTTTCTGCTGTATCTTTCAAAACAAACAGCCCTTGCAAAACACAAAATCCAGCCCCTCCCCCCCCCATTGTTTTTTAATTGAAAAATGACAGTGACAGTATGATGTCAA
Organism: Buteo buteo; assembly: GCF_964188355.1. NCBI lineage: Eukaryota > Metazoa > Chordata > Aves > Accipitriformes > Accipitridae > Buteo > Buteo buteo. The sequence goes on along the minus strand of NC_134190.1, from coordinate 20,102,870 downwards.
GTTCTGGTGTTTTCTGAGAAATAATATTTACTAGGGGTTTTAAAAAATATTTTTATTCTCTGAGCAGTTCAGAATCTTTCCAGCTAAAATCCTTCTAGGCAAATTCTTTAACCAGATTCTATATCCTGCTTGCTTTGACCATTTAAAATCAAACACATAATGTCAATAGGACTGAAAAAACAATTTCTAGACTGCAGAACCCTGGAAAAATTCAAAGCATTTCAGTAGGCAAGAAGGGAGAAAGCACCTAAAAGCACTCAAAAATTCTAGTGAAATCAATGGGGTCCTGATGTTCTGTAATGCGTTAGGGCCATTTTGCACAGGTGCCTGGTTCCAGGGACTGCAATTTTATGCTGCTGGAGTCCTGGATGCATGAAAAATACAGGATCAGGCCATGAGGTTTGAAGCTGGTAGATATACGTGATGCTTATCATCAGGAGTTTGGAAGCCTATCAGAACACCTGAAAGACTATAAAAGCCCTCTTCCAGGATATCTTGCCAACAGATCTACAAGTATCACTCAGCAGTAGCAGAAGCACTGAATAATTTAGAATAATCACTCCCAGTCTGACTGTTTGAACTGGAGGAGCAGAATCTTTAAGCAAAGATTACCTGACACAGCTGGGAAGTGCCAAGGAAGCCCAACTGAGAATGCTTAATGGAAAAATAAACAAGGAGGAGAAGTCATTGTGAAGTACAGAGCTTGTATGTAAAATATAATCCAAGTCCTATGAAATGCTGTTTAATCAGACATGAAAAGAGAATTATGGGAGTCCTGAGTTCTCAGAAAGGCTGTGTGTGAGCACTCATGTACATTTCAGAACGCAATATACTGAAAAGCCTTCTTTTTTTTATTTTTTATTTTTTTAATTGGAGTCCTAAACAGAACCTTATGGCCTCAGATCATACAGGAAACATGCCGGTAATAACTGATTTTCTGAACACCACCCATTTATCCCTCCTGGATATATACTTGTATATAGGAGACTCTTCATAACTCTATAAAAAAAGGCTTGAAATAAGAACTCCTTTAAAATTCAGTAAGAACTAGAGACTAAGGACTGAAGTCTCTGTTAGTTGCCTCACCTGCTGTGACACTGAGAACTCTTTATTCTGTAATACTGCTCAAGCTGGCAGGGGAGTTACTGCTCGAAAGGGCTTCACACAGCAAGAGGCACATTGAGGTTGGTGGCAAAATACCCAGGTGTGATGTGCAGCAATACTAGTGCAGTTGGAGAGTTCATCTGAGACACTGGTGGTGTTCCTGAAAAACAGTAGAGTTGGTACTTCATGAAATAGTGTCCAGCAATAACAGTGGTGACTTGAGTAGGGTTTACCTCTTCAAAATTTAAATGCTTGTAACACAGGTATCAGAACTAGTTTTTTAGATACAGTCAACAAAAGGAAATTACACTTGCAGGGGAAAAAAAAATGGTCCATTCTAAAATAGATTAGATGAAATATATAGTGGTTTCTTATTATTAAAGATTCCTTGGTCTCCTAATGCTTAAATGCAAATTCTTTCATGACAAAGAGTAATTCTGTATTTGTAATCCACTGGGAAGTAAAATGGTACAATCCTTAGCAGGAGGTCTTTATTTTAATATATAGTACAGCTGGAAATCATATTAAAAAGTCCTGATTTTTTTTTTTTTTATTTAGAAAGCAATATTCCATCAAATTTGAATTTTCCATGGTGTTTCTCCTAATTTAGATATTTTATTTAGAAGAAAAAAATGTCAAAATATTTCAAGATTTCTTAAGTCTAACATTTATTTCCTTCTTCCAAATTGTGTCTATTGTTTGATGTGGAAATACAAATTATTTTATTATCAAAACAACAATAAACTGGAATAGATTGCCCAGAGACATTGTATTGTCCTGCTAATGGAGATTTTTAAGAACGGGTGTGACACATATGCCACAAAATGTTGCTGGTATAACTGATGTTTGTCTACTGGCATGGTGAAAAAACAATCTCCTGATGCCTCTTTCTGCCTCATTTTCTATGGTTGTGTTTTATCTAAACTACTAAAAAAATATCAAGCACGTGTGACATTTCATTTTGATTCAGAACAAAACAAATGCTTAAATCATAGAACTCCTGTAATTTCTTCAGAGTTCTGGAATCTCCTGGCTGACTACCTCAGTACAATAGGTGACTTCTCCAGTTCTGCTCTTCTTTAAAGCCAGGTTAAGGATCACAGGATCCTGATAGCCTGGTGGGTTCAGGGGCAGGATTTTGCCGTCTATTTTGCCCTCATGAATAAGTCTAATGGCTGTTGGGAGTAGTTTGTGTATTAGGAAAGAAAAAAAAAAAGATGATGCTTTAAAGGAACAGCAGAAGTGGATGCAGCTACAGAAGGGTACATTGGTAGTGTAATATATTTTTTGATAACCTATATATATTTATATATATATATAGGTTCTTGTGATTTTGATAATACATTGCAAAGATAATTCATCCATATCACTAGATTGTGTTCATTTCATATTTTTATTTCTTTGGGGTTTTTTATTGCATAAATAGCCTTTCTGCAGTTCTGTATGTTCTGTGCAACAGCAAGACACATAATTTAAACTTTTTTGTGTGTAAATTTACAATGAAGTGAAAGTTCAGCTTACAAGGAAGTTCTACCTCCTGAATAGACATTTTGTCAGGTTTGTTGTGGTTTTGGTTTTTGGGTTTTTGGGTGTTTTTTTTTGTTTGGTTGGTTTTTTACAGGTCTGTGGAATCAAATATTAATAGTAAGATTGCAAATTAGGATCTTAAAATCCTAAACCTGTTAACATTGATGACAATCCAGAGAATATTACAGACCATGTCTTTCCCACAAAATAGAAAATATACCTGCAGCACACACAGATGTTACCACTCTTGTGCTTGCAATGTGAGTTTCACACTGAGGAGAGTTAATAGTGTATTTCATCACAATTCTCAGACATCAGAGCTGTGTCAATCATTAATTCATGCTTTATGTACTGCTATACCAGATACCACCAAGTAAAAAAGTGTGTCAAAACACATGTGAGATTCAAAATGTGTTGTCCTTGACATAAGAGAACAAACTAGGTGTGGTATTACAGTGAATCTCTTAAAAGTGATTCATTCATCTCTTTATGGATATGTAGTTTGTTCCCAATACATAGGTATTAGGAGCCATCCTTTCACTGCTGCACAGGTGTTGCTATGAGTATGATTTTTTTTACCCTAGGGGAAGGCAGAAAATTCACTAGCATGCGGCGCATTACTTCAAAACAGGTAAAAAATACTTTCTGGCTCAATTTATAATCTGTTGTTTCCTCTTGCCCAGTTTTGCTACTTTGTGTCTAGCTATGCCTTTTTTCTTTCCTTTTTTTTTTTTTCTTCAGAATTTGGTTTGGGTTTGCTTTTGTTTTGGGGGGGTTTGTTATAAATGATGTCTGGTTTCATAGCTATAGATTAACTAAAATGATCTTAAAATATATAAAATTGATGGAGGAGAAATATGTAACAGCTGTTAGAATAGCTTATTAGCTAATAACTGTGAGAGAGAGAGGACTTGTACAAAGTTCAGAATACTTTTAAGCTTACTTAGCAAACAAAATATAAGTGCTTCATGATGTTGAGTGCTGATGCTTTCAGGTCTACTGATATTCTTTAGAATGACTTTATATGTGGCAGGTCCAGGGCCCCCAATATCTTTGAAAGCAACTCAGATGGCTAGTATTTAACCCCTTTAGAACAAACGTAACCTGTGACATGTGGTACACATTAATAAACAAAATGCTTGGCAAATGCTGGTTCTTTTATACTTCATTAACTGTCGTCCTCTGAATGGACTGTTGGACTTACTCATGTGCTGATCAATTTGTAATGGCTCCTGGTATCTGGATATCCGAAAAGGATTATTAGCATGTGGTGAAGAATCTGATTCTACTAAAAAAGCTGCCATATCCCATCTCTGCCATACAACTGAGATAGACACCCAATGATAATATAATCAAGAAGGTAATCCTAAGAAACAAGTATGAAGTGACTACTATATATTTACCTCAAGAAAAATGATCAACAGAAATCCTATTAAAGGATTACCCCTACTATTACCTAAAAAAAATCTTGTAGACATTAATGAAGACCTTTTGTCTTTGTGATGCAAATTGCATTTGTTAGAAGTTTGTTGTTTTTTAAAAAAAAAATTCAGTCCTTCCACAGTGTAGCTCTACTTGTGTGAAAATGCCTTTTGACTGGCTGTGTGTGTCACTTCTCCACCTTCTGTGTTGGATCAGCCAAGGACATGGCAACAAACAGGCAGAGTCTATTCTTTCATCAGTCTGACCCTGGGGGGGGAAGGAGGGAAAGATAAAAAGGACCAAGTGCTTCTCTGCTCCTTGTACAAAGACTCTGTTTCTTCCTCAGAAAAGATTTTTCTCTGCTTACCCACTGCACTATATCCATTTTATCTTACAGATATTTAGGTAAGTCTGAATTGTCATCACTGAACCATTGTAGGTACACATCTGCCAGTAATAAAATGTAGTTTGAAATTCAGTTTCACTGACATTGCGCAGTGCCAGTATTGGGGGCAATTCGGATCATGAGCTTGATTTTTTTTAATTATAAAATTAATTAACATCAGAAATTAATCAAACTTTTCCTTATTTGGCTTATTTATATATGTTAAAAATAGTTGAAACTCATTTGTGAGCTTTCACTTTCCTGAGGTTTTAGTTTTTAAGTATTATAACTTGTCATTGCCACTTATTCACAAGAGTTAAAAAATACATGTATGGAAGGGAAGATTCTTTAAGCAGAGAATTTATGCTATTCTCTCTCTGATTTTTTTTTCTATAGCAGGCAGCATCGTGTCACAACATCTGTCAAAGTAAACCAAGCCAGGGAGAATTTATTTTAGGCAAATGACTGAATTGTGACCACCATAAAAAGTTGACAATATTAGTAATTTATGGAGATACTTGCTGCAGTGCAGGGTACCTTGCTCCATGGCTTTTGTAGAAACTCGGCAAAAAACAGGGCTTCATGCCCTCATATGGAAGGGACAGTTAAAGTTGTTGCTTAAAAGTTATTATTCCCATCTCCCCTACTTACAGAAATTCCCTGATTCTGAAGACCTTCTTACCACTTCTCCATACCTTTTGAATACTGCTGAATGCTTTTGCAGCTCTCTTTGGTGGCAGTTGTTGAGTAAGCGAAGAGCTGTAATTAACTTTTCAGTTGAGACCACAAAACACAGCCACTGTGGCATAAAATAGAAAATTAAAATGCATACAGCATATGTGCTTTTGTGCTGTTGTATTTTTGAAGCTGTAATTGTATGCTGCCAAGTCATAGACATCTTCACAATATGTCTAAGCTCAATATGTCATTAGATTCTATTCCTTTCCATAATTTAGGTTCTTGGTCATAGAACTGAAAATAAAAGAGTCAAGTGAGAAATTGCACACAGGGATTTCAGAATATGGTAACCTGCCTTTTCAGACTTTCAGTGAAATATTGATTAAAATAGTAATTTCCCTTTGCATATATAGGCTGAAATATTTCTCATGTTTATTATGGGTGAACCTCCCTACTGTTCATCTTTTCTATGCAAGAATTTTGCATGCTAATTGCAAGTTCATAGAGAAATTATGTAAGTGGATCATAGCATTTACAATAGCATTTTGAAAATCCACGGGTTTTCTGTTGCTGGATTTTATTCTGTGGTGTCTTTCTGCCTATAGTTCTAGCTATCTTGCTGGAAGCCTGACAAATAAAACTGAAATTTGGAAATGATTCACTGTATTCTTACATACAAACTGTTACTGTTATTTTTCTTCAGTGTTAGTAGCCAGTGAAAGTTATGGATCATTACTGCTATGCAGTAATTTCTTTTATTGGTTGTTTTTATTGGCTACTTTTTGTAATACATTGTGTAATACTAGCCTTGAGTAAGAAGAAAATGAGCTACTATGGTCTGTTAGGTTACTGTCATGTAGTGTGGAGTGAATAAAATGTGGAATATAATGTATGTGTTGATAACTAAATAAAGACTTTGAGACTTGGAAATTGTTTGTTACATTGGTTCTGTTTAAAAATAATGATATGGTACCATATAGATTTACATATAAATATGTCTTCAAAGTCTGACTCAAAGTGCAGTCATTTTAACAAAAATGCTTTTAATAAGGTTATTTGATTCCATAACAGTTGTCCTGTAGTGATTATAAGTTTTAAAGTAAAATATGGTTTTTATTCTTTCCTCCTCCTGGTCTTCCTCCCCTGTACTCCAGCTGCCAGCTTTTCAAACTCAACCTACTATCTAAATGCTGAGACGCATTCATTTTGTCCATTACGTCTCAACCTGTAGGAAGGATGAATGCGATCAGAAGTTAGTGAGCAATCTTGCTGGTGGTGAAACATCTTGCTCCCTCTGTCATAGTTACTTGCACTGGTGATCATAGGAATAAACTTGCAGACTGTGTGGTTTTGGTTGTTTTTTTTTTTCCTTTCTGTAAATAAGCAGCTGCACCATAGCCTCAGCTTCATCCTATTTCAGCTGAACTCCAGCTGTCTTCTGTACAAACCAGATGGGTAGTGTAGATGTAGATATACACACATAGATTACATCTATGAAAATCTTTAGGTGAGGGAGTATAATATGAATTGTGGCAATAGTTGTGGAGGTGTTATGCACACTGGATGAGGGAAGGGCACAGTGGAACTTCCTTCCTTCCTTCAAACTGTCATTTTCATCCACGTGCTTTTCCCAAGAAGTTGCTCGGCCTGCCCCTTAATATCCTCTGGATATGCCCCTTCGCACTGCCAGAATGCTTCAGACACCAGTCCATGCAAGCTAGTGTCAGCTGTGGTTTCAGAGCTCAAGGGTGTATTTGGGATATATGAAGGGTTCCTTCAACCCTCAAGCATACCCGCTAGCTCTGACTGTCATTAAGATGGAAACTGCCACCTTTAGAATTACTTTCAAAATCACAGCCTAAGAAGTTATTTTTGTCCTTCAAGAAAAAATGTATCAAGTAACTTTTTCCCAAATAAAAACTGTGTAATGTGCTCAGTAAAAATGGTGCTTTATTTGAAAATATGGAAATATTTTGAAATTGATCATTGCTTTTAGCACATAAAATAAATTTTGCTTATACATTTGCATATATGTCCTATCAACTTGTGATCCACATTTTAGGGGTGAGAATTTGCCTGGTGATCTATAAACTGATTAAATTCTATACTGACAGATTAAGTTGTGTATAAGTGGTTCACAGACCTCCTGTACTGAGGCAGGGATCTGTCTCCTAAACCATTAAGCCTGTTGCAATCCTTTAGATGTTTACTGTATTCTCATTTTTCTAAGAGTGAGTTTGAACTGTGAGAAGTGCTGGGCTATATTTATTCATCCCACTATATCATCACAGCACCCTCATCAAAGTAATCATCATTTTTCTTCAGCAGGAAACCTCAGCAATTTTGGGAGATTGTTTTTATTTTTGAGGAGTTTGTAAGATTAATTTTATTGGTAGAAAACCTGGCAAACATAATAGTTTTGGGATTTCAGTGGGCTTTTTGCAAAGATTGCTGACATTCTCAGTATAGTAAAACTTAAGTGATGCGTCAAAATAAAAATAATTTCCATTAGCGTGAGGATATACTGCTTACATTAAAACTGGAGCCAGTTGTTCTGCCTAAGGCCACGGCCTCTCTAGCTTTTTGCTATGGTAGTGATGAGCTCTGTGGGAAGAGGCACTTTCAAAGAGGATGCTCGTAGCTTGTCACTCTTATTTTGGCATTTTTTCAGAACCTTTCTATTTTTTTTTTTCTGTTTTAATCTGGAAAAATAATTGTGCCTCATCAATTTTAGTCAAGTTTCAGTGTGTAATTTTCATTGTGTTTAGTGTTGACTTTACATTTTTTGAAAAACACCAGGGGCAGTTCTAAGGGAATAAAACTGTGCTCAATTTCCCATTAATAGTTTATCACATAGCCTGCTGCTGCCTTGTTTTTGTTTTGGGGTTTTTTTAAGTGAAATATATGATTGTAATACAGTATCAGAATGAAAGCCTTAAAATCTGATTAGAGCTTCCTTTTTGTGAAGGGCTAAATGTGTACCCTGTATTGATTCTGGTTCAGAATATCTGTAGAAATGCATAGATATGAGTCCCCACTTAAGTTTATCAAGCAGGAAATAATTTTACAGTAAAATTTCTAATGAAAGAAATTCCAGAGAACTTAGTCAGCCCTTTAAGCCTTGATGCATCTGTGTTGCATAATAGGAGGGGGCTAGTGGCTTACCACAGCTGCATCTTTTCTTACCAACACATTGCAGAGGATGATAACAAGCCTGACTATTTTTTTCCTTGGTATGGATTTCTAGCCTTATTGGAGTATGAATATTATACTCACAAAGACTAAGATAATTGATTTGCTTGCATAAGAGATCATATGAGCAGCAGCACTGTCGGGTTTTTGGAACCTAAATGTGCTTCATCTTTGGTCTGCAGGACTTCCTGGCAAGTAGGGTTACCACGTTAAGAATAACTAAACAAACACATTTAGATTGGATGTGTTTAAATAAACACCATTGTCAAATTGCTGTTCTACATGCAGAGATAAAGTCACAATCGTGTCTATAACTTAGATGGTAAATGGCAGGTCCATGCTAAAATGAGGCTAAGCTGTGGAAACCAGTATTGATCTTCAGTTGCTAAGCATACTTAGACTTTTACTGTCTGCTGAGATAGAGGCTATAGACAGATCTTATTGTCTTTTCATTTCTATCTCCAGTTGCTCACTGCTTCTCATCAGCTGAAGATTATTGCTTCAACATGGTTTTCTGGGTAAGTTACTCTGTTCCAGACAAAATCAACCAAATGGACTCAAGCCACCTGCATAAATTAAAACTTAGCTATTTTGTTGGTTTGGTTTGTTTTGTTTTGTTTTTTCTCAGAATACTTTCATTAACTGTCTTACTTGAACAACTGAGGAAGGGTAGGAGTGTGAGGACTTCCAATGGAGGGATAGTAACAGACAGGTGATGAGGAAGAAGGCAAAAACAGTTAATCAAAAAGCTGTTTTGCAAGTAGAATATTGATCCAGGACTTGAGTATAGGGGTGCTATTATGGTACCACTACATATATGTATGGTGCATTTGTGTTAAAGAAGAAATAGTTGTTGGAAAATAGACTAGAATCACCAGACACACTTAACCTACTGCTCATTAATAAGAATGTATTATTTTTGCACTTAGAAAAGTAAAGCAGTTTTAACTCCTAAATTGACTGTTGGCAAATTGGGTTATAGCACCAGGGGTTTTTATGTGTTTAAAAAAACCCCTTTTGTTTGTTTTGGTAAATATGCAATATATAATAAACACATAAACCAGATATATACTAAGTATGCATTAAATTATGTTACTTTTGTCTGCCTCTGGAAAAACCATTGCTCAGATTTTCTGATTTTTTCTGTAATGGTAGTAACAGGAGTGCTCCTCTCTAATGTATGCTTAAGCAGGTTTATCTAGGTTTTTTTTTTTAATTTTTATATTTCTTTCTTTACTACTTTGTCAGAAGCTTATTTTTGGTTTGTCTTTATTTTATTATGTATTGTAATTTATTGTTGAAGTAAAGGAACTCTAGAGCCAGTAAACCAAAATACTAAAGGTTTAAAAAGCATAAGCATGTGAAGAGAAGGCAACAGAAATGACTTTGCACTGTATAGAGAATCATACATTCTCTCCATTGAGACCTGATCTGATGGAGATTTGGATTATTTCTTTTTGGCTGTTGGCTAACTTCTTCAGTCTGATGTTTCAACACAAGAAGACTACAGGCATTTTCTTACCATTAGCCCAATAAGGCTGTTGCAGTTTTACTGATGCTGTCACCCTGTTTGGCTTGTAGTCTCCTGAGGACTGATTGTATGATCCTCTTACACAACTTAACAGGTATTATCATCAAAAGTGCTTATTGCTGACATATTGCCACCCCCTCTGAATAAAAGGGGTTTTTAAATGCTCACTCTAATTTTGTAATGCTAATGATATCTGTACTCTATAGCTATAGCTGGCACTTAAATGAATAGGAAGGGATGAGCTCTGTGTAACTGTATAAAAGGTGACTGCAAAGAATGTTCCACATTAAACAGCAGTCTGTGCTACACAAAACCGTGACTAGTCTCAGATACTGCAGTGTTATTCCCTTTTGGCACTGAAAGTTATGAAAGTGTAATTACAGTTACTGTTGAGGTACCTGAGAATATGAGAAACACTGCTAAAGCCAGAGATGTAAACATTTTTTACAGAAACGATGCGGTCACTGCTGAGGAATGCTGACCATAGGTACATGAATGAAATTACTTACCTGGGGGAGGAAGAAGTAGTTAGAGTGGTCCTCGACCTCACTGTAATCAGTATTTCAGTGATTATAAAAAAATTATATTTGTGTGCCCATCTCATATTAGGCCATGTGGTTTTCAATAGCTTTAACTATAACACATGGTAATAATACCCTTAATTTCACTGGAAGTCATAGTGAGACTGAACATTGGAAGCTGATTCTTTAGGACAAAGAAGAAACTTGGCATCTACTTTCAGGTGAGACCATTCACACAAATGATGACCTGAGACTAAAATCAAAGAGACTTGTCCTTTCTCATTTGGGGAAAGAATGGACTTAAACAATGTCTTTGTACAGTGAAACCAGGCAGACTGAATGATCTAAAGAATTTCTACAACACAATATTAACTGCAATAACCAAGGGATCCATTACTCCACTGACACTCTGTTGGAGTAAAACATTTTTTCTTAAAATATTGAGCAAAAAATGAACTTGTGTCAATAGGATCATAGAATAGTTTGCGTTGAAAGGGACCTTAAAAATCACCTAGTTCCAACCCCCCTGCCATGGGTAGGGACACCTTCCACCAGACCCGGTTGCTCAAAGCCCCATCCAGCCTGGCCTGCAACACTTCCAGGGATGGGACATCCACAACTTCTCTGGACAACCTGTTCCAGTGCCTTACCACCCTCACAGTGAAGAATTTCTTCCTTACATCCAATCTAAATCTACCCTTTTTCAGCTTAAAACCATTGCCCCTTGCCCTATCACTACACTCCCTGTTAAAGAGTCCCTCCCCATCTTTCCTGAAGGTCACCTTTAAGTACTGGAAGGCCACAATAAGGTCTCCCTGGAGTCTTCTCTTCTCCAGGCTGAACAACCCCAAGTCTCTCAGCCTGTCTTCATAGGACAGGTGCTCCAGTCCCCTGATCATCTTCGTGGCCCTCATCTGGGCTCACTCCAGCAAGTCCATGTCTTTCTCATGTTGGGGGCACCAGCGCTGAACACAGTACTCCAGGTGGGGTCTCATGAGAGCAGAGGGGGAGAATCATGTCCCTCAACCTGCTATCCACATTTATTTTGATGCAGACAAGGATATAGTTGGCTTTCTGGGCTGCAAATGCACATTGCTGGCTCACAGTCAGTTTTTCATCCACCAATACCACCAAGTCCTTCTCCACAGGGCTGCTCTCAATCCACTCATCGCCCAGCCTGTATTTGTGCTTGGGATTGCCCCGACCCAAGTGCAGAACCTTGCGCTTGGCCTTGTTGAACTTCATGAGGTTTGCATGGGCCCACCTCTCAAGCCTGTCAAGGTCCCTCTGGATGGCATCCCTTCCTTCCAGCAGGTTGACTGCACCACACAGCTTGGTGTCATCAGCAAGCTTGCTGAGGGTGCACTCAATCCCACTGTCCATGTGGCCGGCAAGGATGTTAAACAGCGCCGGTCCCAATACTGACCCCTGAGGAACACCACTCATCACTGGTCTCCACTTGGACATCGAGCTGTTGACTGCAACTCTTTGAGTGTGACCATCCAGCCAATTCCTTATCCATCGAGTGGTCCATCTGTCACATCCATGTGTCTCAAATTTAGAGACAAGGATGTCGTGCGGGACATTGTTAAATGCTTTGCATAAGCCCAGGTAGATGATGTCCATTGTTCTTCCCTTATCCACCAATGCTGTAACCCCATTGTAGAAGGCCACTAAATTTGTCAGGCATGATTTGCCCTTAGTGAAGCCATGTTGGCTGTCACCAATCACCTCCTTATTTTCCATGTGCCTTAGCATAGTTTCCAGGGGGATCTGCTCCATGATCTTGCCAGGCACAGAGGTGAGACTGACTGGCCTGTAGTTCCCCAGGTTTTGTTTTTTCCCTTTTTAAAAATGGGGGTTATGTTTCCCCTTTTCCAGTCAGTGGGAACTTCCCCAGGCCACCATGGCTTCTCAAATATGATGGATAGTGGCTTAGCCACTTCATCCACCAGTTCCCATGGACGCTTCATCCATCAGGTCCCATGGACTTGTGCACCTTCATGTTCCTTAGATGGTTTCGAACCTGATCTTCTCCTACAGTAGGCGGTTCTTTGTTCTCCCAGTCTCTGCCTTTGCCTTCTGCGACTTGGGCAGTGAGGCTGGAGTACTTGCCGGTGAAGACTGAGGCAAAAAAGTCAATGAGTACCTCAGCTTTCTCCATATCCCAGGTAACCAGGTCTCCCGTTTCCTTCCAGAGAGGGCCCACGTTTTCCCTAGTCTTCCTTTTACCACCAATGTACCTATAGAAGCTTTTCTTGTTGCCCTTGACGTCCCTGGCCAGATTTAATTCTATCAGGGCTTTAACTTTCCTAACCTGATCCCCGCCTGCTTGGACAATTTCTCTGTATTCCTCCCAGCCTACTTGTCCTTGCTTCCAATCGCTGTAGGCTTCGGTTTTGTGTTTGAGTTTGTCCAGGAGCTCCTTGTTCATCCATGCAGGACTCCTGGCATTTTTGCCTGACTTTGGCTTTGCTGGGATGCATTGCTCCTGAGCTTGGAGGAAGCAGTCCTTGAATATTAACCAGCTTGCTTGGGCCCTTTTTCCCTCTGGGGCTGTATCCCATGGTACTCTACCAAGCAGATCCCTGAAGAGGCCAAACTCTGCTCTCCTGAAGTCCAGGGTAGTGAGCTTGTTGTGTGCCCTCCTCGCTGCGAGAGCCTCTGAATGGTTCTTACCATTTAGAATCCTCCTTTGGGCTTTGTTGTTCTGTGCTGTCTTGAAAAGAAACAGTGCCACGAACATTTAGCGGTGTGAAGTTGATTATCTCAGGGGACTCATGTCCTAATTTAATATGACAACATGGTATAAATTATAGGTTGTCTATCAGGGTGAAATGAAACTGTAAAGAGAGGATGCTCTGTTCTAAAACTTTGACCTTCTGTGAAATTTTAATATTATATCTTTAAAGGAGAAACAGAACAAAATAACTTCCTACAGCTTTTGTGTGCTGATAGGCGTTCAGAGAAGATTCTCGTATGAATGTCCTTAGCCTGAGTTGTTTGCTACAAAATAAGGAATATCAGTGAGAATGGAAGGGGAAAGTAATATCAGAGCAAGAGTCTCAGCCTTTGAAAATTTTACAAGTATTTTGTTGCACCTTGGCTTCAATCATAGACTGAGGTAACTGTATTCAAATGGTGTTTGTATCTTCTGCCATGTAGTTGTAAAACAAATTTCTAAAGTATTACTAGACTTGTTTGTTTTAAGTCTAAAGGTTAACTGAATTTTGAAATGTAATTCTGTAAAATAGCTTGAGCTGTAAGTAGCTCAGGTCAAACTATTCATTATAAACATGTTTATATATTATAACCCCTTGATTTGGTGGTTTTCAGTATAAACCTGACCAAGAACAATGAAGATATTTTTATTTTTTGTTTTTTCAAGAAACAATTCTGTTACAGTTTAACAACCTTGGCTGAAAAAAAAAAAAACCAACAAAACAAAGCTTCTCTTTGTGCAGTTTGTGGAATGATCATAAAAGTATTTGTTCCATGGCATACTTATTGTTTCCAGACTGAGTACTTAAACTTTTAAAAGACAGATTGCCTAAAGAAATTGTTAAATCCCTTGAGGACATGGTACAAGGGCCCTGACACCTTTATCCTGAAGTCAAGGAAATATTCCTATTTCACTTTAGTGGAGAAGCATGTTTAAAATTCTGTCATGAGTAAGAGTATTGTCTGTGGTTAGAATAAGCTGGTAATTCCGGTATTCCATAGTTGACTTGAAGGAGAGGATGACATAAGTATGGACATTGTGTTGTGCATGCTCAAGTGTTTCCTTGCCAAGAGGAGCATTGTTTCTTACTTATTGTTTAAAAAAACCTGTGAATTTCTTGATGAACAAAGAAAGGGAAGAGGACTATAACCCATTTTTAGCAGCTGCCTAACTTAGCACATGACATCCAGTTTTCTCTAATCACTTTCATACTGAATAATTAAACATACTTTTGTATGCATGTTGTCTGATTTGTAAAAAGATTGCCACTGGATTGCCTTACCCTGTTTACGCATGAGAACTAAGTTGTGTACTTCTTTCTTCCATCAACCAGTGGATTGATACCACAAGTCTATTGACTGACAAAGCCATATTAGATGCCAATACATGCTTTGGGAACTGATCCAAAAACTCCAAACAATTTCAAGAAAGTGAATTTTTAGCTTCGGCTATTAAAGAACAAGATCAAACCCTTTATCGATGGAAAAGAAGATTCGAATAACAGTGAAATATAAATGTTAGCTTGAGAAATAATTTTAATCCAACTTGTGACAGTGTTTGGAAGTTTGTGAGCTCCCTTGCCTCCTCTGCCCCTCCCCCTCTGATTTCTCATTTCTCCACTCTCAATTCTAATGGTTTGCATTTTGGAGCTGGTAAGAGAAAATATGCATACTCTGAATTTGCAGCTGAATGAAGCACACAGTGTCACAGTTTCTGTTCAGCTCGCTGCATTTGGCAACTGGGGGATGCCAAAATCCACCCCCCATCTGGCTTGGGGGACTGAGAGTACCTATCGCATTGCCCTGGGGACATGGGAATTGAGAGCACTGAGCAGGAGAATGGGATGGTGGTTCAAGTAAAACTACTTACTACCGCTTCTCAGCCTTACAGCAACACCTGCACGCTAGTAATTCTGTCTGGCATGACGACAGACTAATAAGACTAGTGAAAGTGATAGTTGCACACTGTCCCTGACCTGAAGTACCCCTTTGGCAAAATTGTGAGAGAACTGGTTTGACACAGCGGTTGCAGTGGCAGTCATTAGCTGCTCACATGACTTATTTACAAAGAATTGAGAAAAGGAAATTTCCATAATGTTGCAGCTGTAAAGGGTGAATCTAGCTAATTTTGAATTTTATCCATTATGTGAAGGAAAATTCTTCTATTTCAGGTTAATTGAGACTTCATCAATGCCTTCCTAGAAAGAGCAATAGACTCTTCACTGACTGTTAGTGGAGTCTAATTCATATTTGCAGTTCAGCGAAGTCAAACTTTGCTGCAGCAGGAAATAGATAGTTTTATTTGGCAGCCCCAGTAATGACAAGCCATGTGCTTCTGTTATCTTTGTGTCAAAAGTTTCTAAATCCTGCCATGGCAAAAGAGAAATTTCAAGTTTTGCTTTTAGAATGTCTGCATATTTTGAGCACAGGTGGTACAAACAGTTTTATACATCAGTATCATATTGCATTTGTTACCTTTTGGTATCAGCATAGCTGATAAGCGTACCACAGAATTCTGAAATATGTTTTAGGGCATTTACATTAATAACAGATAGACAGCTCCTAGTCTGTAAATGTCCTGAAAGATGCTTAACAATTCTATGACATGCTTGGGTATTTATTTTCCTTATCACTACACAAGTAAAGGTTTGAAAGAGAAAGGTGTAAAAATCAATTAAAAAAAAAAAAAATCATGAAAAGTACTTCTTCCTAAACCACCACTCAGCAAATGAAGCCCTAAGTGGTCAATTCATAAAATTGTCTTCTATTTTATATGCATACCCAGGCAATTGAACAGCTCAAACTTTCTCTTTTTTTTTTTTTTTTTTTTTTAAAGTAAGAATAAACCGAGTTTACATAACAGCATCCAGATTAGAAAAATGGCAAACTGAAGTTACTGACAGCAAGACTGTTCTTGATTATAATGACATCAAACACACAGCTGAACAGGAACATGAAAGGTAACACCTTGCATGCCCAATGTGGGTAAAAACGAAAAATAGAAGAACATCCATACCATAAAATAGAAAAGAAATATGAAGTTATCAATTACTGGCTCAGATGAGAGTTTTCAAAAATGCTTGAATGCATTTTGAAGATGCTTATTCTTGAGAAAGAAAAATCAACACTATTTTCCACACCTAAGCAGTAGGTACTTGAGTGTCAAAATGATTTACATTAATTTTAGGTTGTGTTTAATTCACGGTGACTAATTAGCTGCTTCTTGACAGCATAATAAGAAACCTGAATCCTCTTTCAGATACCTTCCAGTGGCAAGTACCTACCCATGTATTGTGCATGCAATAGGCACTGGTCCCAAGGGGATACACAGTCTCTGATCATAGGATAAAATAAGATTGTATATTTGCAGTCATAGCTGTAGTCTGACAGTGTGCAGCTTGTTATGGCTTTGTTCGCTTTATGTCACTTACAAAACAGCTTCTTTGTTGTCAGGACTGGTTTGTCCTGTTCACAGGTGTATGCATACCCTGTCTTATAAGCAGCTGATTTATATTTTCTTATCCTTTTTCCTTAATCAAAAAATAAGTCCTACAACCAAAATTACATTTTGCTGCTGTGTATTAAAAAGATAGCAAAATTATAAAGTTCAGCTGGAATGTTCAGTCACAGTAGTCCTTTAAGGCAGATGTGTGATCTAGAGATTGAATAACTTTCCAGAAAGTTTAAGTCACTTGATTTTGTACATATAATTAATGTTACAGAGATATAAAATTAAGCCACCTATTGAGTAGTCTTACTGTCATTTGTCAGTATTTTGAACATTAATAGGTTCATGATAATGCTTCAGTATATTTCCTGGGGAGGGGGAGGAGGGAGGTTGTATGTCAGCACATGCTTCAAAGCCTACATCATAGAATAGGTCCTAATTAGTTCTTTGATACTAAGCTGAAATGTTATTTTTGAAGTGGTTACCAGAACTCGTTAAGCCCAATTAAAGTAAGAATAGTCTGTCACATAATGTTAAGGTTAAAGTAGAATGTGTTTGTAAGGAAATGGCTATTTTTTTTCCCAATAAGTGATTTGTTAGCTTTTTGTTCTTTTTTTTTTTTTTCTAAATATTTAGTCTCTGTATCAGTTCATTATAAGTTGAAAGGAGAGGTTGCATTTTGATATGCACTCTTCACATTGAATGTTGCAGTCTCTCCTTCAGAAGAAAGTTGATCAAATTCATTCATTACAGTGGCTGCAACAGAAATTTCTGTTTCAGCTAAAGGTTGAATATTTTGCCTGCTCACTTCAAATTACTTTCTAGAAAATAGTTTAACCTATTAGGTTAGTTATAACTTCTTATTTTTCTGGCAGTTAATTGAGCACTGGAGTGACAAACAAAATCTTAGTTGGTTGTTTACAATACCTGAAAAACAAGCGCTACATTTTCTTTGCTGCCAGAGGAAAGATCCTATGGGTTGCTGTTACACTGAAACATTTTTCTTATTTTAGAAGAAGAACCTAATTTCATTTAGTTTGTCAGTCTTCTTCTAAAGCAACTACGTAATATTTTTCCACACGTCCAACTTTTTTTAGTTCTCCCAAACTATTATGATGAAAAGTAAACATAATTAGTAAACCATTATGGTTAAATAGTAAACTGCATAATGAAATAGTTGTGTAATGCAATGTTAGTATTGTGAAGCTGAAAACCATGTATATGTAATTGTCACATATTGGGAATGTATACGTAAGTAAATTGTAACTTTCTTTTCAGACTGGGTCTGGCTATGCTAAACCCCATGGACTTTCAGAAATAAGATATCAACAATTTTTTTTTGGCCTAGTATCTCTTATTTAAAAAAACCCCAAACCCCCAAAACCAAACAAGCCCAAACCCAGTTTATAATCCCTACAATATATAGTGGAACACCTGGAGAAATTGTTGGACCCAAATTATCTTTGTGAATACTAAAGGAAACCTTCTTTTATGTGTGTGGTGTATGTGGTAGAATAAAAGAATTAATAAGTGAAAACAATCAGCAATTTTAATACACGCAGAAGATCTGGCCTATTGCCTTTCCTTCAGATATTACTGACGTCAGCTGGTATCATCATGTGGTGCTTGAGAATAGTGATGCTACTTGTGGTACCTGCTCCCTATCACAAAAATCCTGGGGTTACATTTTTAAAGAAAAATGTTTCCACTAAAATAAAGATTAAAAAGTTTTACTTACAATCAGATGTTTATTCTACATTTTTTTTTAAAGCACTGCAGCACCACTCAAGATGACAGCTGTCTTTAAAGGCTTTTTTCCATTCACATCATCCTGAATGTATCCTGCCTCTACTCAGGGACAATTTTCCCCAGTGTTGGCTGCCTTTACATCTTTTACTTTCTTTGGATGAATACATTTGTCATACCTGATGCACGTACACACATTTTGACATGAGTTATCTGTTGCTTCAGGAAGGGAGTGTCAGTGAAGAGTGTCGTAAGGTATGTTCTTATGTCTTTAATCTATATTCTTTTGGGTATTTTTATTCTCTGCTCCTTTTTAAAACATGAAGTTAGCTTTAAGCAGTTAATGACTGGCAATGAGCAGACCTAATTATTATTTTTAGAAGTACTGTTGCAATAAATAAGGTAAAAATAACACTTAGAAGTCTGAAGTTTAAAAATAATGATAAGTAAGTTCAGTTTCTTTGTTGCCTTAGAAGGTTTGCTGCTATTTTAGATTTCAGCTCTTTTGGAAAAATGGAGTAGAAAAGAAGGAAAAACAGTGAAGAATGCCAAGCACCACTTTCTACATTGGAAGTTTTAAGAAGTGAAAATGGCAAGTGACAGCTATCGAGCTATACTCATCTGGTAAGCTAGGTTCTGTGTCAAGTTGCACATTATTGTAGTTGAAACTTGAAATAACCAAATTCAGCACTGAGCTTTAGAAATTCAACACCCTTGTAACAAAATGGGAAGTTTCCTGAGCTGTGGGACTGAATTTGGTATGAATTGTCAAGCAACTGCAGCTCTACCAGCTGATCCTGGAGAGGTCTTTTCTTGGGATTGCGAATAGTGCTCCTGTTTCCAGCTAGGATGTAATACACTGGCAGGAACCAACACAAGTCTGGGTGCCTCAGCTCCCTGTCTGCTGGGAATGAAGGGGGACAAAGCACAAAAACACACAGTACACTTTTTTGTCTGATGTGTGGGTAAATTTGATTCAGTGGAGCAAGCAGAAGACAAAACCTGTAGTGGCAGCATTAAATATTGCCTTCATTTGTATATTATATTTACTATGGCTTTCCGTAAGACTATGAGTTTTTACTAAATATTCATTTAGAAAACTAGGAAAATGCTCGCTGGAGGGTGGCATACACGTGACTCATTTATATTTTTCATGAAGACTAGCTATTTTGGAAGCTGAAGAAAAGCTGTATTTTTAAAGTCAGGCATAATTTCTGTGCTGTATGCTCTTCTATATTCTTTTTGTGTGTCTGAAGGCTGTTACTTTAGTCCATCCATCACTAAAAATGTTGTTTGCACCAGTCCATCTAAAGAATACATCACAGAATGAAAAACTCTTCTCTTCACTGTATCATGAACTGATAAGATGATTAAATAGAAAACACTTAGTAACTGACACTATAGTAAATTTAGACTTGATATTTTTAAGTAGAAGTTTCTTCAGTAAATTGAAGGTGACAGAGAAGATGCAATAATCTTCTGATTGCAGTTATCCCAGATTACATCATTGCTTTCTATGTCAGAATGTGCAGTGAGAGGGGAAAGTGAGCCTTTAGAAAACACAGAAATTCAGTCAAGGGTTTATTCAGTTGTGAAACATTTATATATATGTTGCAAGAAAGGGCTTTACTGGAGGAGCAAATTCTTTATTCCTCTCCATATTCTATTTTTTATTAAGAAAATGTCAGAGAATAAAGTTTTGATAGGTTAAAGAATGGCTGCAGGTGTAACTAAGAAACATGTATGGGTACAAAGAAAGACCTTCACAGTATTTTAGCAAAATCTGTCAGGAGGAAGATAGGAACTTGGGCAAAAGGAGACTCTTCTGAGTGTGACATTCAAATTTTCTAGTAATTTACAGAATTGTTAACCCAGTGAATTTAGGATATAAATCCATTTTATTGAAATTTTGTTGGATGCTCAAGAAAGGAAAGAAAATAAGCAGGTTTCACTGGGTTTGATGCTTTTAGGAAACGATTGTCAGATGTTCTGGCAACACAGTACAAACACAGTATCAAGGTAGTAATTTTTACTTACATGCATACACGATGTACCAATGTATATCTGGGTTATTATTTGCAAAAGAGTTAAAAACATTAGCTATTGCTAGCTTTCACTAACCTGCCTTGAAAAAGAAGGCGCCTTATTGATACATTCATTATATTTTACCTTAACCTTTATATGCCATTAGTCTGTAAAAGTGCAGTATTTGTTGCATGAAAATGAAAATTATGATAGCATAGTATAAATTCATATGAAAAAAAGGCAATTAAGGTTCCCTGTTCAGAAGCTGTCTGTGGATAAGAAAGGTCACTTGCTTATTGCAGCACCAAATTTACTCAAGACTAAGACATAAAAGTGGGATAATTAACAGCTGTCAAAATATAGAGTATACCAGGCCTCAAGAAAGGGTCTGTGTCGGGAAAAACGGCCGTCCTGCTCCGTCCCTCCAGTCTCTGTCTGCTCCGCTGAGTCTTATGAGCAGATTTGAGAAGCCCTCTGTCTGTTTCTCGGCCTACCAGATTTGAGGGTCCTTTGCGAGCAGCGGAGGAATGCACAAAAGTCGACTCAATATGAGTGATAGAAGTGATTCACTTTATTTGCACAGATGGCTCATATTTATACAGTTTACGATAATTAAGCCTACTAGTCCTAATATGATTGGTACATTGCTAATGTTTATTCATTACTAAAACACACCTACTTGTGGTTTGCAGCTATGTAGGTTCCGCAATTTTCTCATGGGAACTTTTTCAAAGTTGTCTATGAAACCTTGCCAAGGTCACAGTGGATGCAGTTACTTATCTCATTCTTCAGCATCCAGGTGTTGCTTGTCAGGCCAGGCTCTTCTTATCTTCTTTTTTCCCAGCGCACAAGGACACAGTATTTTGTAAACTTATGCTTTGTTCCCACATAGCGGCTGGATTACTCACATGCCTTTGCCCAGCCAAGAAATCCCCAACAGGTCTGCCCACCTTCTTGACTGTCATGTAACATTTTTCTGCTTTAGTGTCATATATTATATAATTCAGGGAAACCTGACAATACTTGTCCCTCCCCAGTATAGTAGGAGTTATTTCTTTAATCATTGCCCTATGTATTTTCTCTTGCTTAAGGGTTTCCAAGATTTTTCCGAAGTAGTGGTTTCCCTGATTCTTTAATGCAGTTGAGCTTGCCAAATTAATACTTTTAAGAAATGGGAGGGAAAAAAAAAAGGCATTTTTAGGAAATTAAATATCTGAATTATTTCAACCTAAAGCAGACACAAAATGAATTATGCCATACACTCCACTGACTATTGAAAATATTTTTTAAAAAGGCCTGTGATGACTGGCTTAGATGTGGAGATTTAGTATCTACAAGCTTATAAGAAGATTGATTTGTGCTGTTTTTTCTACTCCCATGAATAGAAATGGCTTATAGCTTCACTGTTTCTCCTTATGGAATCAGCTTTGTAGTTAGGCACTATGTGCTATCTCTTAAGATGCTGTTTTGTTATCATCTTTTGTATAGAGAGAGATGTATGTGTTTATAATTACATGTATGTATATACATGTTGTCCAAAGAATTGTGGTAAAGCCAAGAGATGTGTGTATATGGTGTGAGAATGCAAAGTTGACGATAGTGGGTCAGACAAAAAATTCGTTTGGCTTGTGACATCTCTGAGACTGGTAGGCTAGAAATGGAGCGTGAGAACTATGTAACAGTACGATGAAACTTTCCTAGGATATTGTCTAATTTAAACCGTTATGTGGTATGGGAATCTGTTAGCTCGTGGGCGGTGTCTTCGTACTTAATAGAAAGATTTCCTTTTGTTTGGTTTGAACCTGCTACCTAGGGTGAACCCAGGGGGCATCTGATTTCCTGTCTTGGAAGAGAGAGGGAATAAACAATCCTTTGTTACTCCCTTTGCCATTCATGATTTTGCATATCTCTGTTATATCTCCTAATCACCTCCTCCTACGCTGAAGAGTTTTAGTTTTAATTGTTTCCTGTATGAAAACAGCTCCATAACTTTAATCATCCTTTGTGCCCTGCTCTGAACCTTTTCCAGTTCTATTGTGTTTTCTGAGATGGGGCAGACCGTTGTTTCTGAATTCCCAATAGATAAGGGAAGTATCTAAATACGATTTTTCTCTCCTCCCCGTTTTATTTCTAAAGTTTTATTCTTTTAATAAGAAAGTAGCTATGTACATAATTAGGGAGCTTTCGGGTGCCTAGTCAACGTATTTGATTTGATAATTCCTTCTGGCAGTGTCAGGAGGTGACAGCATGAATCTAGTAGTGCTTATACATGTCCTTTAATGCCATTTGAAGTCAAAATGTAAAATTGAGGTCAAAGGGATATGAATCAGATTCATTATTGTGAGTTAATGTATGTCCAAATATAGCTTTGAAATAGAGGAATTGATTTTAGCTCTTCTGAAACTATTTAGTATGTAATTCTCTTATTTTATTAATTGTTTTTGTTCTTTTAAATTTTATCACATGAAATGGGGTTCTCTTAGCTTGATAATTGTAGGTTAAAAATATTAGATTCTGTTACTTGGAAAAAATTCCTCTTTCTAGTTCTTTTTGTGACC
Organism: Buteo buteo; assembly: GCF_964188355.1. Lineage (NCBI taxonomy): Eukaryota > Metazoa > Chordata > Aves > Accipitriformes > Accipitridae > Buteo > Buteo buteo. The sequence goes on along the minus strand of NC_134190.1, from coordinate 20,080,012 downwards.
TATGTCATGAATATAAGAATTTATACAAAACTCACTTTTAGTGAAGGATCATTTAGGGTTCAAAAATCCAGGCAATAAAACCATAACCAAAGAAAATGGGTATTGATTTTTCCAAATAAGGGGATGATAGTTTATGTAATGTCTTCAACCTGGGAAATGAAGGATTAGATTAATTAATAACTTTGGAGTGTTGATATGAACTATGAGCAAAAGGCTTAAGTTCCTGCTTCAGTTAATAGTTTGAAGTGCAACAATTTCTAGGCAAAACATTGGAATAGACCCATTTCTAGGTAGACAGATGACCCAGTGATTTGCATATGTTCCTTGCAGTACGATGCCTAGGCTATTTCCTCCTTCACACATTCCTTAATCACTGTGTATGAAGCGCAGACAGGAGAAAGAGGAAGAAGTTTCTTATTTTGTCCCATTTACAACTTTGAAGTCCTGGTTTTTATCCTTATATGGAGCAGGAAAATATTTTCAAACATCTAGCATGTTGAGGAAGTTAAAAACAAACAAACAAACAAGAAAATCTATTTCCTACAGAACTTTTCCAAAGTGGAAAGAAGACAAGTACAGGAATGTTCACTAATTTCTATATTTGCTTAGAAAAAAACACAAGCTTAAAAAAAGAAGATAACATGACATTCATGGTGCTTTATGAGGAATAACACCTCAAATTTACTGTTGACCATAATTTATTTGAAATTATTTAGAAATTCTGTGAAAAGGGAAAAAACTCATTTTGAGAAAGCAAGAAATTTTATTGGCTGATATTGTTGAGTCACTAAAGATGTTATGACCAAAGGGTCAAGACACATTACTAATTGTTCCCCTGACATGACAGGTGAGCAATAGTTTACTTGGGTAAAAGTATATAGGAATCTGGGTTTTTTTCTATTTCTGCTTATATGGTTGAAAACATGACATAAATGTAGAAACACTTTTAATCTCACAGCATTTGACTTATCAGCTCAAGCACCAGTATTCAGATGCGTTTTCTAATTCTGTTTTTCACAGGATTAGGTTTCCACACTTACTTTAACTAAAGCATTTCACATTTAACTCATCTTTCCATAAATTGTCTGCTCAGGAGTAGAGTCATAGAAAAGTCAGCAGAATTTTTTAACACTTAAAAATCCCATCCAACCATGAAATCAAAGACAGACTGTATCTGTTTCAATATTTAACTTCTTATTTTAACACTCCTCACTGTTATTCTATAGTTATCCTTTGGGTATCTTTCCATTTTCAAAAAAACCCCAAACTATTTTCATAAAAAAAAGATTATTTTCTTCACATTTTCATCTTAATGAATATGCATACATTTGTACATGCTCATATATTCATAGCTGTATCACATTTAAAATATTACATTCAATTTTAAGATCTATTTTTGTATGCCAAGATAGTTTGCAGTGGTTTTCCACTATGTTTGTACTTCTTTGCCAATGGATTATGGTTTTATTTCATTCTTATGTCAGCAGGCAGATTCTTCCTTTTTTTTTTTTTTTTTTTTTTTTTAAAGTCCTGCAATGGCGTAGAGACAATAGAATATCTTGTATGCCACAGCTCAAGTCTGTATTTGACATGGAGAGCTTCATAATTCAGCTTATATCAAACCTCACAATAGTCCCAGCATTTGTAAACAACATCCAGACTTAAATATAACTCCTCTATAGTAACTACGGAATCATGTGAAATGACAAATCTTTTGAGACTGTGGGAGTTTTGGAAGACAGAAACATAGAGCTAAATTTGTAGGTATTGTAAAATACTTATGTGGCTTCACTGTATTAGAATCATAAAATCATAGAATATCTCAACTTGAAAGGGACCCATAAGGACGATTGAGTCCAACTCCCAGCTCCTTGCAGGACTACCTAAAACTAAGCCATATGACTAAGAGCATTGTCCAGACGCTCCTTGAACTCGGACAGGCTTGGTGCCGTGACTGCTTCCCTGGGGAGTCTGTTCCAATGACTGACCACCCTCTCAGGGAAGAACCTTTGCCTAATGTCCGATCTGGGCAGCCCCTAACGCAGCTTCATTCCATTTCCTCGTGTCCTGTCGCTGGTCACCAGAGAGAGGAGATCAGCACCTCCCCATCCGCTGCCCCCCTTGAGGAAGTTGTAGGCTGTGATGAGGTCACCCCTCAGCCTTCTCTTCTCCAAGCGGAACAAACCAAGTGACCTCAGCTGCTCCTTGTAAGTCTTGCCCTTGAGACCTCTCACCCTCTTGGTCGCTCTCCTCTGGACACACTCTAACAGCTTGATGTCTTTCTTATATTGAGGCACCCCAAACTGCACACAGTACTCGAGGTGGGGCTGCACCAGTGCAGTGTAGAGTGGGACAATCTCTTCCCTTGACCAGCTAGCTACGCTGTGCTTGATGCACCCCAGGACACAATTGACCCTTTTGGCTGCCAGGGCACACTGTTGACTCATATTCAAATGGCCATCAACCCAAACCCCCAGTTCTCTTTCTGCAGGGCTGCTCTCCAGCCTCCTGTCCCCCAGTTTGTACGTATAACCAGGATTACCCCGTCCCAGGTGGAGAATCTGTCACTTGCGCTTGTTAAATTTCATATGGTTGGTGATTACCCAGCTCTCTAGTCTATCCAAATCTCTCTGTAAGGCCTCTCTACCCTCAAAAGACTCCACAGCTCCTCCTAATTTAGTATGATTGTCAAACTTACTTAATGTACATTTGATTCCTGTGTCCAGATAATTTATAAAAACATTAAAGAGCACTGGCCCTAAAATTGAGCCCTGGGGAACCCCACTGGTGACTGATTGCCAGCCTGATGTAACCCTATTTACTATAATTCTTTGAGCCTGACCCATCAGCCAGTTGTTCACTCAACATATTATGGACTTGTCTAGCTATATGTTGTTGCCAGTCATTTATTTATTGGAGTCCTTATGACAGCAGAAATGACTAAAGTTTTTCAGTGTAAATATTTACATTAGTTCAAGAGTATTCACTATACAATGATTCCAAGTTTCAGAAGGAATGTAGTAGGGTTTGCAAAGAAACTCTCTTGTATTTTATCAGAAAAATTGTCATTTTTACTCTTTTTAGAACCTATAAATTTTGTATGCAAATTCCAAAATTAGCTGCTTTGGTTACTTTTTAGAACTGCTGTTTTTAAATTATTCTTGGATTTTTTTTTAGATTTTAGAAGTTGCACACAGTTCTAAAGAAAAACTTATTTTTTCCTCTTACTTTTTTAACTAGCTTATGCTTTCAACAGTTCTCTGAATATATTAATACATGGTACTATATCTGCTTTATCTGTTGACCACACCGTAAGTTAATGGTATTTAACTACTGATAAACAATCATCTTATGGCTGTGAAATAGGTCACTTAAAATTTAACTTTTTACAGGACTGCACTTTTCAACAGAAATACCCCTGAAGTTTTTAGGGTATCTTTTGTTTTATTTTGTTTCAGCTGAGTCTCCATCATGAAATGAGAAACACTTTAGTACCTTCTCATTCAGGTTGCTTCCTTCAAGCAATAAAAAAAATTGAAGGAAAAATTTTCACATTTTGAAAGTAAACTTTTTCACTCTATTATTACTCATTTTATGAATAAGCAGAAGGCTCGTATTTCCTAAAATGTCCAGAATGTTTCCTGAAGGTTGTACTGAGAAAAAGAGTAGAAAAAAGTAAATACTTTCACAAATGATTTGCTTGTATCATTGCAGACATAATTGCTGACCCTTAATAAAGTAGAAAGCATTAAAATGGCAATGTTTATTTGACAATCATTATCACAGGTATCAGTTATCCACTGTAAGTAAAACTCTGGATATTTTACATACTGCTGTGTGAAAATGGTTGGCAAATGACTTTTTAATGGCAACCCACTGTATTTTGTGATTAGTATGTCTCCCTTTCTGACCACTGTTGGCTGCTCTTCTCTCCTGTTTTATTTTGCTCCATACATGATATAGAGGAAAACAGAATTAAAATTATTTGTTTCTCATTTCATATTCTCCCATCCCTATGTGGATATTGTCTGTGAAAAGAAGCTTTTCTCATCACAACATAATGACTACTGCGGTGACTAGAGGAATAAAACATAACATTGTTTTAACATTGTTATCATCTCTAAGTTAACTTAAATTGATGAGGTCCTGACAGATCTGCTGACTTTTCTCAATGCCATTTACAAGAATGATGCAATTACATCTATTGTGTAAGTGTTTCCTCCGGAGGGAGCATAAAAGAGATAAAAATAGACTTTCAGGTTTCTGACCAGTTCATTCTAAAAGAAAATTGTTCATCCTAGCATACAATCAAACAACAGTCTGAGATTTTCATGACCTAGATGATGATTTTTTCCTTTCAAACTTTTATTCACTTATTAATTTTGGAATTAAATCAATCAGCATTAACCTTATAACGCTCCTTAAAGGCACCTTGTTGGAGTTCATTTTTTTTTAAAAAAGGAGTGACAGGTAATGTCAATTTGTTGTTAGATTGAATGCACGTTTCCAAAAGTATGCAAGCAGTTATTCAAGACAAAATTAAATTCTTTTCAATATTGGAGAATGTAGTCCACTTTTTCAACCTAATGACATTGAGAGGGATCTCAACACACTGGAGAAATGAACTAACAGGAATCTCATGAAGTTCAATAAAGGGAAATGCCAAGTCCTGCACTGGGGACAAATAACCCCGGACACCAATACACACCGAAGGCTGACTGGCTGGAAAGCTTCTGGAAAGCAGCTTTGTGAAGAAGGACCTTAGGGTACTGGTAGACAACAAGCTGACTATGAGCCAGTGATGTGCCCTTGTGGCAAAGGTGGCCAACAGCATCCTGGACTGCGTTAGGAAGACTGTCACGAGTAGGTCAAGGGAGGTCATCCTTCTCTATTCAGCACCAGTGAAGCCACACCTGGAGTGCTTTGTCCATCTTTGGGCTCTTTAGTGCAAGAAAGACATGGAGGTACTCGAGCAAGTGCAGTACAAGGCCACAAAGATGTTGAAGGGACTGGACCATCTTTCATATGCATGAGTCTGAGAGACCTAGAATCATTTAGCCTGGAGAAGAGAAGGCTTAGGTGGATCTTATCAGAGTGTATAAATACCTGTTGGGATTGAGCAAAGAAGACAGAGCCAGACTCTTCTCAGTGTTATCCAGTGTCAGGACAACAGGCAATGGGCACAAAATGAAAGACATGAAATTCTATTTAAACATAAGAAAAAACATTTTACTTTCAGAATGACCAAACACTGGAACAGGTTGAGTACAGGGGTGGTGGAATCTCCATCCTTGAAGATACTCAAAACACAGCTGAACACAGCCCCAGCTGACCATCCTTTGAACTGGGGTGAAGGGGGCAGAACTAGACAATCTCCAGAAGTGCTTTCCCACCTCAACTGTTCTGTGATGCTGTAATTGAGTTAAGTCAAGGAGGAGCTCTACCTTTAGTTAGGTGCTTTTGCTCTAAGGACAGAGTGTATGAAAGGTAAACTGGAACCACAGAGCTACGTTAATATAACTCAGCTCAGTTCATTCCCTGTTGTAGCCAGAGAGAAGCAGAGAAAAATCAGCGTGGATGGGACCTTGCGAGATTAGCAAGTCTGAACCATGAACAAAAAACTTCATATGGAATTTACAGATTGTGAACATCTGGCAAATTTGTCAGTGGGGAGCTATCAGTCCTCATTAAGGGAAGAAAAAGGAGAGCTGTCAATGAAATGTTCCACAGGGAAAAAACTAGAGGGAAAGCAGTATCATACTGAAAAGACAAAAGTCGAATCCAAAAAGAACTGTCAAGGGAGTGGCATCATCAAACTAATGGACCAGAAGGATGACTGCAGTAGCTATATGTATCTGTATTAAAGCCCAAATCACTTCTAATAACCTTCTAAATCTTTCTCAGCAACTCTCTTTACCTATAATTCTACCTTTCTACTTCGACTGCTTTTGCATTTGTTTCTTCCATTTTCTTTCTATTTATTTTTTTTTCTAGGTAGGAATAATCACACTATTGAATTCCTGCCTACACAGATGTTACTTCTCTCTAATTTTCTCTTGCAGAATTCCAGTGGAAATATGAAAACTTGTCTGAATTATTTCTGAGGTCTGCAATTTTACTGAATTTTTAACCTTATTTAGTTTTGATATTCAATATTTTTATTTTTATTTTTAATTTAGATTCTAGCTGTTCTTCTAGATTTAAAAGTTCTTTTTAGATGCAACACAAATGTGCTTCCATATTCAGAGCTTCACTTGAATGTAAATCACTGGAAGTGTTTAAAAGTACCTCCTCCCTGAATAAATAGGACATTATTAACAAAAGTCTTAGGAAGATAAACAGTGATTATTCCCATAAAAGGGAGACAAGTTTTGGAGTAGAATTTTTAAAATGCATTCTGTTTAGAGTTATAAATGATCATGAGTAGAAGAATCTGGACGTACCTCTGCAGAGCTTCCTTATTTTTCAGCTGAGCACTTCATTTGAAATTATTATGAAAAACAAGTTAATGCCTATGTACTGTGTATGTTTATAGACTGTAAGTGAATGACCACTCAATCCTAAATTTAGTCTCACTAAGCCATGGCTCTGGATGATAGAACAGCATTTTGAACTTTTCTGAAATCTTTCCAATTTTTCAACAGATGATTATGACTTCTCTGTGTCAGTGTTGCAAAATATATTCTTTAAGTTTGCAAGGTTACATTTTGAACACAAGCTATACACATTCTTTTAATGCTTATAACTCTGCATCTTGCTGTATTAAAATGTTCATTCAAAAGAGCCCACATTACTGAGTAGACAAGGAGATCTCTCTCTGAATGTTTCCTTTAACAATTTATTCATCTATCGTTCTTTTCACAAAATTTGCCAACATATTTATTCCTGATGGATATGGAATTGCCTGCATTAAATCCCTGAGATATCAAAGTCTCTTATAAAGGTTCAGTTAACAATTTAGTTCATAATTTAAAAACACTTAGTGTGAAATATGTAATATTGATTCATTTTTTATTATATGTAGAAATGTGTCTATGTACAATACCTTATTAGAAATCTGTTATTCTAACATATTTTTTTATCAACCAGATTTGATTTTTTTTTTTTAAATCAAAACCAGAAAACTATTCTTATGGCCTATTTTCTAATGCATTCTTTTACTTTTGATTAATTTCCTTGCTATTGTTTAGTCTTCCCTGATTTTGCCCCATATCAGCTTTTTTTATGGACAGCACTTATATCAAAGTAAGCGGTCCATCCATATCTGAATCTGCCTGTCTAGCCTTTCTATTACATGTTTAGCTTTCCTCATTAGTCAGGTTAGTTGTTCTTAGTACTGCACACCTTCCTATTTGCTGATAAAAATTCCTTGAAAATAAAGGCTGTTACCAGATAAGGTGGGGTTTTTTTCAGATGTTTCCAAAACGAAAGCAAGAATGCTTATAATCAGACCACTGCGCTTTTCACACTTTGATCAGATGATCTGAAAAGTAGTGCCTGTACTGTTACAATTTTTTTATATAGAAAAGCTGTCATCAGAAAATTTTGTGAAATTTATCAATGATCTTCTGTCTTTGATCTTCCCATCTCTCCTGGATAGGGAAGCATGAACATTATCCCATTGTCATGAAAATTACCTATCATTTTATGTTCTTTCTCAGGAAAAGGAACAGACAGAACTGGTAATGTACTCTGTATATTTGGTCACATACTTCAGCCTTTTGCCTAGTCTTAATTTTGGTCACATGATGATCATTTGTCTCTTTTGCACTTCCCATCATTAATTTTAGTGTAAAATAGGAATTCGATACCCACTCAGTCAAAACAAAACCCACTAGATCTTAACACATTGTAGTGCATCTATGACTTTAACTATGTATCTATGCTTCAAGTAACATCATTCTCATCCTGCCTCATTCATTTGTCAAAGACAACGGTGACATATCACAAGATTATATTTTAATAAGAGTAGGCAATTGGATAAATGACATGTGTTGTCCTTGCATGCACTTTACATTTTCATGTTAAACTGGCAATTCCACTAAAAACAGGTGGAATTCCTTGGAAGGAAAGTAATATTACAGGTACATGTTCTTGCCTATTTGTTTGGAATAAAGGATGACTGTCTTGTTCTGTTGCTTTTACAAGGCCTATATTAACTACAGTATGGGACTCAAGGATCTCATAATGTAACAATTCTTGAAGTATATATATAGTTTGAAAAGTTCTCCAAATCTGAACTTTCAGTGCTCAGTTAAAAGAGAATATGCTTTAGGAAAATGTTTCATGAAATTGTTTCCATCAGATTGTATAGGGAGAAACAAGATCTGATAGTTGGCTATTGACTACATTTGTCCGTGGCACTATAGCATAGCTATAAATGTAGAGCTCATTTATTAGCCATTGCTTTGCCAGTCCTTATTATTTTTTTAGGATTTCAGCATATATCCAAAATTATTTTTATTAGTAGTGATAAGAAATTTTAAAACTGTCTAATAATCTACATTTTCATACTCTGAGGAACATGCTTTTTGGTGTTGGTTTTGTATGATGTAATATATCAAATGTTAACTATCATTTTCTGAGGAACATTAGAGTCTTAAACCTTTGTCTTATCAGAATAAATATTTGCATCTTCAGACACTGAAGTGCAAACCCCAGACTTTCAGTAAGACTACAGTGGAGTAAAATGTAAAAGCAGTCTACATGTTGCTTTTGTCTATTAAGGTGTGAAATAACTTGTGAAATAGCAAGCTCTTCTCTTTGGTGTTGCATGAGTTTATTATTGAAATGCAGCAGTTTATGCTTAATCATATATCTAGCAAAATTATCAAACAGTATCAGCCATTGGATAGTTGAAGGAGACTGCTGCTTGTGTCTGTTATGAAGGAAGAGTAGTAGCAAAGGAACACAAGCAACTTTAGATTTAGCTGAGCTGTATTCAGAAGTTACTGCAAAAAGAAAAAAAAAAAAGTGTCCCTTTTTACCCAGGTATGGAGACCATATGATTGAGAGAAATAGTAGGTTGCAGGGTGTTGGGTTAAGTATGTTAAGTGTTACCAGATGTCACATTTGTGTTATTAAACAAACTTCTACCTTGGCACATGGGTTGTGGTCTGTTCTCTCTTGAACCTTAGTGGTCATTACAGAATTCTTATTTTTTTGGTAACAGAACCCTCCTTAGATAAATACAGGTACCCAAATACGAGTGCTGTCTTGTTAGCTTAGGACCTGAGCTTGCACTGAGGACTGGACTTCCAGACCATGCATGCTATCCATGTTAGCTCAGATGTGTAGTAGGAGTAGAAAAGACTAGTCTGAACTCCAGTTTTCTCTTATGGTCTTATCCCTTATTGTCCATAATAAGGATGAGGAAAAATTAACTTAATTAGAAATAGCTAGCAAGAACAGTGTAGAAATAGGTAATGTGTTATCTTTAATTTTATCTACACCTTTTCAGTTTTGTCTTAATTCTAACCTTTCAGTTTCTAGATCTCCTCTCTTTATATTTTTAAACTGTTTTTCTCCTGATGCTGAAAGTCATTTTACTTGCCCAGTAAAGTAAAGGAAAAGATCCACAATATCCATTTGGTGCAAAATGTTCTATATGATGTGTTTCAAATTAACACAGCATTTCATCTCTCTAGTGAACTGAGAGTACTAGATTTTTGGAGAAGGATGACTTACTGCTAGTACAGCTGTGTCTAAGGAATTTTAATCTTATTTAGGTTAGAAAGTCATGAATAAGAGACCTTATTGCAAATTTCTGCCAGGTACAGTATTATAGCAACATCTCACAGCCATTTACAGTTTTCAGTTTGAAAAAAATTATATTTTAGTTGTTGCCTGAGGTTAATTCTTGTTCATAGTGACCTCAATAGGAATTTTGTTACTGACTTCTAGAGTGGTGAGGTTTTAACAATACATACAGTTTTTTCAAGACATAATTTTTCATTTCTTTTTTAGGAACCAGGTATTTTGATTGGAATGGTCTTTTTTCAGCTTTCTGATATATGATATTCTTTCATGTATATTCGCTTTACACCTGCACATGCTTGAAAAAAATATAACAGACACCACACTTCATAGGATATTTTTAGTGTGGTTGGATATAATACTCCAGATGTTACACATTTTAAAGTGGCTGAAAGAACTCATTAAGACAGATCAATTAAAAAAAAAAAAGTAAAGGTAAAATGGAAAATACCCAACTTAACTTTTTCTCTCTTTTGTTTTCGTTCAGATTGTACTGAGGCCTTTCAGGACAGTTTGGTATATGCCAGAGAGAAAAATAAAACTTGAAGTATAAATCTAAATCTTTCAAACACAATTTGCAAAGAGAAAAGGCAAAAGAAAAGTAAATAAGAAACAAAACACTGTAAATCAGAATCAAACAGAATGTTTTCAGGATTTGTGAAGGTCCAAAATGATGAGTTTGTGGGCTCTCAGAAGCATTCAGTACTTCCCAGTTGCCTGAATAGCCATACAGAATGTCATGCTCATCAATACAATGTCAAGCCAAATTTAAGCCATTCATTCAAGGAAATACTTGTTTTATTTGAAGGCTTCATGGGTGCCTTGGACTTAAACATGTACAAGGAGACATTTCTCCCTCCTCCCCCAATAACCGAAATCACCGAATCAAAGCAGTTCATTCTCTTTCATATCCATGCTTCCATAAGACCTCCGTGAAGAAAAAACCCATTAAGGTTCTAGGCATCTGGAAGTGGATAAATAAGTAGCCAGTATGTACGTTTCTGAGCATTTAAAGAACATTGTGCAGCTTGCATTCTTTTTTTATTTTTTTTTTTTAATTCCAGTGATGCTATTTTCTCCAATCTTCTCCAATTTATTTCTTCATTTCACTTTTACTACATGCCATCTTCTACTTTCATAATTCCTGGTTTATTTTCTTCAAACCTTCCACTTTTTTTTTTTGTTGTTTTCATTTGTTCTCCTATGTTGAAATTGCTTTGAAACATGAAGACTTTCATTTTTTTTCTTGCAATCTCATTTTTATTTGGCTTGATTTCTCTGTATTTCTCAAAGCTCCATATTTGCCTTGTTTATTTCAGATAAACTCTTTGTACAGTTGCTTTCAAATATAGACATGATTTTTTATAAAAGTAGATATTAAACTATAACACATTTGCTATTAAAATATACCACATTTGCTTTAAAATGAAAAGTTGTCTAGCTGCATGCCTGTTTGCCAAGCCTTGAGTTTGATAAACAATTAGAATGAAGATTCTGTTGCTGAACACTGATGCAAACAGTACAAGTTAGTTGTGTTACTCCAACTTTAAAACTGCCATTTATTTACTGTGTCTGAAGGATGGGTTAGGTCTAAGGTATAAATAGATGCTAATTGCAGTTTTATACCATTGCATTTTGTCTAGCACAAATTGAACCAAGTAATCTGTTGCTTGAAATGTGGGGATTTTTGAGTAAAATAATGAGTTTCATAAAAATCTATTATTTTTTGCAGAATATGTGCATCATTTTTATAAAAGACTTAATAGGAAGTAGAATTTAGGACACCAGTTGGACAAGGGGAAGAGAAGGAAGTACTCACAGAAAAACATTGTAGAACATCTTCAACAAACTTCTTATTTAATCCTTCTTTTGTACTTTTTGTCATCTCTTTTGTTTCTATCCTGTAGGCAAGGCCTAAGAAAAAGGGAATGGGAAAACATTTTACACTACAAATTACAAGTTTGTTTCCTGAGTTAATGAAAAAAAGTGTTAAAAGCCACAATTAACAAGCAAAGGCTCAGCAGCATCACATTTGAGTGCTGTGTTCTAAAGTGCTGAGGCATTGCTGGCCAGATTGGTTGTAGCTAGGACTTGTTGGATCAAGTGGAAATTTTAGTTTTAATTCATCTTTTGTTGGTATTCACTTCTTGCTTCCCATCATGATAATGCTGGTCTCCAGGGGGAACTTGCAAAGGTGATGTTAAGTTCACAGAGAGGGTTGTCAAGATGCATAGTGAAGAAATGTCAGTGAGGCTTAAGTAGTAAATTAATTGTTTAATCCAACAGCTCCTGTCCTCATTAGAGATAAAACTAGCTTTGCTTTTTACATCTTGAGGTTAAAAAGAGAACTTGTTCCATGGTTGCTGAAACTTTCTGAAGGAGACTTGCTAATAAGTTTGGGGATTTTTGATCAAGCCTGTGTTGTGCATATCAAACTGAAAAGCTGAGTTCTGTGTTGAAATTTTTGTGCATGAAAAGCCACCACATCTCATACTCTCTTTTTATCATTCACCTTTAGCCTTTGAAGCATTGTGTTTTCCACTTCAGGCAATCTAGCTCACCTCTTTACTGGAAAACCACACCTAGTGAAAGAAGATGTGGTGCAAAAGGGAACCCAGAGTGCAGGCATTCACAAAAACTGATGAAGCTCAACAGAAATGCATGGAGAAATGGGGAGATGAAAAGCAAACTGATCATGCAGGCATGAAATAATGAGGAAAAGGAGAGGGTGAGTGAGAGAGGAGTGACTTTAGTAAAAGAAAAATGAAGGAACATTTGGAAAGGGAAGGAAGTGAAGGAGCCTCGCTACTGAGGAAGTAACAAAGAGGTAACCAATGAGCATATTCTGTATTCCTTAAATTTCATGCCAAACTTAAATGTATTGCTATCTGTAATGCTGTATTAGAGATAAACAATGAAAAAAAACCCCAAAATCAATAATATACCTGTTTTGCTTTAAATCAAATGCATTAAGAATACTGAGTTAGAGAAAAATGCACAGCAAGATATATCACATTGTGTAGAATACTGCACAAATGTGTCTGTTCTAGTTCTGGTACATAAGCACAAACCTTTTACAAACATTTGTTTAAATAAATGCAAAATTGGTTAATTTTTATATCCTTAGCTTGTTTCTGACATATTGCATTGTAAATTTGTACTCTGCTCAAAATCTTCATACCTAACTTGTGTCTTTTGTTTTTTAATTTAAATCTGATTCTTAACTCTTTATTTCCATAAGTGTTTTGGTTACAGCCAGTTGCAGAGATGGGGCCCATGTGACCAAAAGCTAGAGATGTACCTCAGTCCAGCTTTGGATCTCCTTGCAGGTTAGAACAGCACAGGACCAGTCCGACCATGATTTGCTGTCTAAATTTTCAGTTACTATGCTATTCTAATCTCCAGTTTGTGATTGTCAGGTGTTGGGATTTTTTTCAGTACAAGTAGATTTGGAGGGACTTTTGTTTGTTTTTACAGTAATCTTAAGGTACTATTTTTATAGGACAGTTTATTTCATAATTGTTTGCAGTAAATGCCCTTAGGAGTATGAACATACTTTTTCATGTACTTATGAGATCTAAGTTTTAGATCTCAATTCTAAACCTAAATTCCCTTGCATTTTAGATCTCAGCTTCATCGCCTTCAGTTGTATCTGAAATAATCTGCAGTTCCTTCCTTTACAGCATACAGTGAAAAAAGCCCCTATGTAAAGTTTGGTTTAAGTGACTAGCCTTGCATTTCATAAGAATCACCTGGAGAGGAACAGATGACTTTCAAATCTTATGCCTGTTAACAAGGATGTCAACATTTCCCTTCCTGCTGCCCCCACAATGGGAGGTGACTGTTTGCCTGGCCACAGTGAAGAACACCATCGAGGATGGGCCTGAACTCCGGCCAACCAGATTGTCAAAAATGCTGAGCTGTGGTTTTCAGAGATAGACTGGCAGAGGTAAATGTACTCTTTCAGTCTTTTATTAAATTAAATTCAGGACATGCTTATTTTTCTCTTCCTATGTAAGACACTGTAGCAGGACTGGATTGAAAATAGGAAAGTTTTCTTTTTTTTAAAGAAATCTTTTAATCAGATCTGTAATTGTAGCAAGTTTTTTTCTATATTAGCTTTTGATTCTCATTTCCCATGCTGGTTATTTTTGTTTTGTTGTTGGGGGTTGTTTTTTTTTTTCCTTTGAGATAGTAAAGGTTTTACCAGAGATTAAATGAAAACTTAAAATCAACTTTTCAATAAAAATATTAACTTTTAGTTAAACCCATTGATTTTTTTTTTTTCCTTCTTGTTCTATTTTGACCCCTCAAATTAACTTATGATACCTCAGTTTTCTGTTAACTATAATAATCTTTTATTACAGCAGGGAAATCTCTTCTACATAAAAAAAATGGTATTGCATTTTTATTGATACACAGTGTAGCGTACTTACTGGAGAAAATAACAAAAATCAGGTTGTTGGGTTTTTTTCCTTTAAGTATTTTCAACCCTTACTGATATTTAAGTCCTAATAAGGCAAACGGGACATTAGATAATAAATTAACTAGTGTGAATGAGGACTGGTGTCAGTTAATGCAACATGATAATGTCTAGCATATTCAGAAGTTCCTTCAGAGTATATAAGGGAAATTATATGGAAAAACTGTTCATTTTATTTTCTTAGTATTTGAGAGCAGTTCAGCCTGGTGGGCCTTTTTTTTTTTCCTTCTTGATTTCAGACTGTATTATCACAAGGAACTTATCTAGCAAAATGTGCAATTGTGGGTATGACTTCTGTTAAGATATCACCAACAATGGGATAAAAAATAGAAAGATATTAATACAGAACAAGTTAATGCATTATTATCAAAATACTTTCTTATAAAACACTAGATGAATCAAAGAAAATTCTTTAGCTTAAGCTGCAGTAGGACAGGGACCATAATTGCTTGACTTCTCTATAGATGTGGTTTTTGTATAACTGATAAAAATGTTTAATAAACTTTGGTGCTAGTAATATTTATAAGCGGTGTCTGAATGTGGACATTTGGAGAACTGTTTTCTTTTTCAAAACTTTTAGTATAATTTTTCTGTCCTGGAATTTTCTGAGTATACTTAAAATATTTAAATTATGATTTCAGATATGAATTTACTTAAAATTTTAATGCTAGAGAACAAAAAAAGGCAGCTTATATAAAGAAGCTCTGAGATAAAAATCTTCATATGAAATTTTACTTATGAGAAGTTAGAATCATACTTATGGTGAATAGATTTTGAACAATTTCATGGGGTTTTTTTTGAAACTAATTAGAATGTACTTTTTAATATATTTTAACAAATAACATACATCTTCAATACTTTGCACCAATGTAAGGAAAAGCTAATACATACTTAATATTTTATATACATACTAACTTACAAAAGTACATTTCAATATCTTTTTAGTTTTCATCATGCTTAGCTATGATTTCAAATTTATAAAATAAGTGCTACATTACATTTTTATTTCTATATAATCTCTTTTTTACAAAAAAATTAGTCATTGGCAAAATAAAATTAACAAAGAAACTTTTATAATTCATCTATAAGAGTCATCAGAAATAGGATCATATCTGTTAAAGACAGAATTTTTTCTTTTATTTTTTAAAGTTTCCTGAAAAACCTTTAAAGTTAAGTACACTCAGCTGTTTGAAGGTCTCTAAGAAAATTGGGACTAGTGTTTTGCCCTGAGCTTTCCAGAATAAATTGAATGGTTGTTCAATATTCACTGATGTTACAGGGACAAATAGTGAACATAACTCAGGCCACAGATTTTGGCTCTTTTGTTTTTCCCCAGTAATAAAGTACATTCATCAGTATTATATTTTGCAAGAGTGATTTTTAATTACCTCAGTGCTTTCAACCAAGTCTGTTGCTGGAAGGTTCTTTTTTCTTTTTAGTTTATTTTCCTATATGGAGTTTTGTAACAGTTCTTTATTCCTTAAAAAAACAACTAACCTGTAAAAATGCTTCCGTTGTTTTTGCTTTGCTGTGTATTCACTTGCATTTCCTTTATGTATGCATAATCCTAATTATTCAATGCTAAATCAATGAGTATGTGAATAAGAGAAAAACTATGCTGAATGTTTAAGAAATGGGGGTATGTTTTTAATGCTGGCTAAAGATGCAGTATAATCCTGAAAAATGATTGCTGATTGATCAACACTTTTCCTTGGGAAAAACTTATCTAGAGAAGACCTTGAACTAAAGTCATTGTAATGCATCAACACTTCTGCTTTTAATAACAGGGTCTACACTTGTTAATCAAAGCAAAAAAATTTAAGTATATTAGCTGCTGATAGACTTTCCAATTCCTGACTTCCACAGAAAATAAAAATAGATACCTTTTTTTCATATATTCAAACTTAGATTATTGTTTAAAAGTTAAACAAATATTAAGCTGTTGTCTCCTTGGACAAGTGTATGGCTGAGGTACACACTTCCTTGGGAAAACAAAGAAATCCTTTAATCTGCAGGTGAATTAAATGAATCGTGTTCTAACACTAGTCATCAATTTGTCTTGCAGGAATTCAACTGTGAGACTAGATTTTAAATTCATGTGTTCTAAACATTGTTGTAACTGTGTGTTTATTTGTCCTAGCATTTGAACTGATGCAGATTTTTAGCAATTCTGTATGATTTATTTTATCAATCCCCTCAATATTACAATATTTGCGTCTTCACATTTTAAAACTTTGCCACTTTTCCTTTGCTTGGACTACTGTAGAGTTTATCTCAATTTCTTTATGCTCCCTCACTGTTGTGGTTTAACCCCAGCCAGCAACTAAGCACCATGCAGCTGCTCACTCACTGCCCCCCCCCCCCCAGTGGGATGGGGGAGAAAATCGGGAAAAGAAGTAAAACTCATGGGTTGAGATAACAAGGGTTTAATAGAACAGAAAAGAAGAAACTAATAATGATAATAATAACACTAATAAAATGACAACAGTAATGATAAAAGGATTAGAATGCGCAGTACGATTGCTCACCACCTGCCAATCGACACCCAGTTAGTCCCCAGTGGCGATTCCCCACCCCAACTCCCCCCAGTTCCTATACTAGATGGGACGTCCCATGGTCTGGAATACCCCATTGGCCAGTTTGGGTCAGCTGTCCTGGCTGTGTCCTGTGCCAACTTCTTGCACCCCTCCAGCTTTCTCGCTGGCTGGGCTTGAGAAGCTGAAAAATCCTTGACTTTAGACTAAACACTACTGAGCAACAACTGAAAACATCAGTGTGTTATCAACATTTTTCTCATACTGAACTCAAAACATAGCACTGGACCAGCTACTGGGAAGAGAATTAACTCTCTCCCAGCTGAAACCAGGACACTCATGCTTTTATTTTGATTGATTTTGACTACCCATCTTCACAAATTATCATCACATTTCAGTATCCTTCAGCCATGTTCTACCCAATGTTTACATTACATTTCTCTTTGCTGCTTGACACAGGCATTAATAGACATTTTAGAGAATTGTATCTAAATACTGAAGACACACAAGAATGTGAACTTTCTTTGAAAGAAAAGAATATACTTTTTCATGAAGATGTTCTGTTGATGTTTTGAAAGGAAAAATAAATAAAGATCCTAGAACACATAAATAAAAAGTTAAGACATAGAAAGTGAAAACTATTAGATTAAGTTCCTTTATGAGACAATACACATTCCTCAGAGTAATCTTTGTTTCCGTTTTGTATTGGTAACTGAGTTGTTTAGGGTTCTCTTCCGAGTTTCTAGAAACTAGAAATTTGCTATGGGAAGCAAAATTAAAGGAAGTTATTGATATCTTCAGAAATATGCAGGAATGGACTGAGTATTATATACTACATGCTCCCAAACCAAAAATATTTTCTTGTTCTCAGGCTTTTGTTTTTGTACCTTTCCTTCTTCCCTCATCTTTCTTCTTTTCCTGCATTCCTTGTTTCTAGTTGCATACTATTTGTTCTTGTTTTCTACTTTTAGCTGCTTTTCTGTCTCTACCTCATTCCTGTTGTATGTATTTTTTTAACTCCTTTTGTTCTCAGCTCTCTTTGGCAGAGAGCCAATGGCAACCTCATTAATTGTACGGAGCCTGTGTCTTGGGGAAGAGGAAAGAAAAAACCCCTCAGATATATGGGGTTTACCATTTTTGTTTGTTTGTTTCTATGTTTATGTGTGTGCAGTGAATAAATTCTGTTTTCTTGGTTTCTTAATGATTTACATTTATTCAAGAACTATTTAGGTATCTTCTCTATCTGGAGAACAACACGTGAATTTTCTTCCTGAAAAGCTAGGTGTCTGCTTTTCTCTCAAGAAAGTGACACAAATATGGATTACAAAAATGCTAATTACTTCAGTATAATTGGAACTACTGATTGTAACTAGGCATTTTCAAAGGCCTTGTTTCCTCAAAAGAGAATAAAAGAACATTTTGACAGTGATTGTTTTAAAATGATACAGGCTGCTTGTGAGTGTGACTGATATGCCTTTAGTATTGAAATTACCTCAGATTATGCTGTATCTCATAACACCTTCATACCAAATGCAAACTTTCATAACTGATGATAGGTAGTCTAAAATTATTCAACTACTTTAAAAATACATTTAAAAAAGTATTTTAAAAAATCTTTAAAAAAACCCACAGGAAAATGTGTTTAAAAGTTGTTAATTCATACAGAACTGTATTTATGGGGGCTGTTCTTATTCTTTTTTGAAGTTGTTGATATAATTTACTTTTCTGTTGTTTTAACAGAAGTAGACAGAGAGATGTTATGGATTCAGATGGACAGGAATGTAGAATAGGAGGGGAACTGGAATGGTAATTGATACACATTATTGCTAAAATACCAAATATTATGCAGAACATAGGTAAGTCCACATAATACATAGCTTCTTCACCAAGATCCACTACTGAGGCTGCAAGCTGAACATAAGCTTTGTACCAAGCGGGAATGAGTTTCAATTTCTAGCATTGTGTGATGCTCTGACGTTGGCAGCTGCCAGACCCCTCACCCAGTCACTCTCTTGCTCCCCCCTGCCCCCAACAGGACAGGGTGACAAAATAAGATGGAAAAGTCTGTGGGTCATTTACCATCACAGGTGAAACAGACTCGACTAGGTGAAGTTTAATTTAAATTTTTGCTGATTAAAAATAGAGTTGGAAGGTGAGAAACAAAGACAACAATTAAAACACCTTCACACATTATTTTTGAAGTCATTGCCTGTACAATAGGCCTAAAACTGGGCTCATGAGTCACTGAGTTTTTAATTGTATTGGAGTTTGAGAACTCAGTGTCTTAACCAAGTCTGACTTGCGGTCAACAACTTTCAAAAGGAGGCCTTCCTAGGTTTCCTTCCTTTAAAGGAAACCATCCTACTGGGGCAGGAAACTATGGTGTGTTCCAAAAGTCCCCATGGTGTGAGCAATCAAAAAAGAAGACTTTAGGGATTTATTTCTGAGTTCATCTATTCTGTAATTTTAGCCAGTCATGAAAATCATTTAAACATGTAATACTGGGAAAAAAAGTTTGAAGTATATTATCGAAGTGTCCTGTTGCCATAATAGAGCCTAACTGCTCTGTTTTTTTAACTGTTATTGTTCTTTCTGAGGAAACTATAGAAGGATGTAGTGTTTTCATGTTGTAAGTAGGTCCATATAAGTTTCAGGGCAAAATAAAAAAAAAAATAATATTTTTTTGTTTCATTTTGGATGATCAAATGAAAATATACATTAAAAGACCATGAAGACCACTCATTTGAGAAATTGAAAAGTACAAATGAATTTTACTTAGTAAATTTAGTACTGAAAGTAGAACTATTTCTAAGATATTTTAAAATTATATATAATGAAGTGAAAGTTTCCACTGGTTCATACTATTGTTCAGGTAAGTCAAGAATTTTCTTGTTTATCTGACTTCTAACCATGCTGTCTATGGAGTGATAGAGGTATTTTATTATGCTTAGAAATTAAATGAATAAATATATATGCAGACCAATACACATTCAGAATTACTCAGATGTAAATCACTTAGAAAGCACAATTGATCTAGAACAAAACTGTATCATCAGTAAGCCTAAAAAACCCCATAAAATCAATTTGCATGCCCCTTTATCTACTCCAGATATTAAATAAATGAATCAAAATTAAAATCAGAAGGAAGAAAAGATCCCTTCTACTTTATCAGAAGTGCTCAGAACACTTCTGTTCAGTCCTCCCCTCCTCACCCTTTTTGAGAGAGAAATAGATTTCAGTTGTACTCTGTATATAGTAATAGTATTGTAAATCTTTCATCGTGCTCTGTGCTGCAAAAAGATCAAGTATTCTTAGAAGAGAGTAATGAAAAAGAAAAAATGAAAATGGTAAGTCTTAACACTTGCAAGTGTTAATAAATAGAATATTTCTTTCCAGTGATGTTTCAAGAGACTTTCTTCTATGATGTATGATGATGTCCCTTTCATTTAGACAAGCTATACCATTAAGAAACTCTTTTTCTGCAACAAATAACAGAACTGGGAGTAACTAAACTTGTTTTATCACTGATTATTTTCATATTATCTGTGAAAATGGCCGTTGTTTCATGTCACTGTTGTATGGAAGAAAGAGGGAGGGGACAAAGAGTTTTCACTCTCAATTTGAGTGAGCGAGGTTCTCTTCAGCATATTAATAGAGGAATCAATTACCTCAGAATCTATATGAAGATAATTTTGCCTTTGCAGATAATGAACTGGTTTTAGTGATGAAACTGAAAATGAATCCATTACTAATAATGAGGCTGAGAATGCAATAGAATTATATACCACCTCTTCTGGCAAAGATGCTACATAAATCATAGGGTAAAAAATAAACAGTGAAAGTCAAGGACATTAAAACAACAGAAAATAAACCCTTGTATAATGTAAATGTACAATGGATGGTGCTTGAAAGTTTAAGTTCATAGTACTAGCCTATATTTTGGAAAGAAAATAAATGTTCTGTGCTATAGGATTTAATATATATTGTAAATTACAGTTGCTGAATTTAATATGTTAATAATCCATTATATAAATTAGCAGTCATATTCATGGACATCTATTACTGAAATTTCAGTGTGGCATGTGTTCTATGGCAAAAAATGATTTGTTAAAAAATGGATACTTAGTATTCTTAATAAAATAGGTTGGGAGAGCGTATGGATATTTTCCCCTTTATCTGCCGCCCTGCGCTGCTTGCTTAAGAACCAAAAAGAATTTGTTTCCCTGACTTTACGATTTTCTGTCATACACCTTAGGGGCAGTCAGGTGATACAAAGGTGGCCAAAAGGATGAGAGCTAGGACTTACAGATGCATTTATCTTAAGACCAGAGGCATAAGTTAGATCATTTGTCTGCCTGCGTATTTAACACTGCCTGGAATATTAAGGACAAAGGCTTGCAATGAATGTAATGATTCCATTTAAAACAGTATTTATTCTTTATTTCTAAACTTCAAGAAATGTGCCAGTCTTCATTCCCTTGATACTTTGGTTGTTTGGCCACATAAATGAATTTTTGCACTTGTTTGCCTTTTCTCATCCATTACCTAAATCTATTAACTTTACAGCCAGTATTTTCTCCTGCGATCATGCTAGTATACTCTAGTTAGACGTTGGTTTAATTTTCTCACAGGTACTGTTCATCTTATCTCACTGGCATTTTCATAATTTCTAAAGTAATTCTTAAATCTTTTTTTCTGTACACTCTCCAGACTTTCAGCACTTTCATAAGCTATGGACAAGTGTCATTCTGACTTCATTTGTCCCATTTTCTGTGTTTTTAGTTTTTTAGACAGTCATCTTAACTGCTTGCCTCTGGAAAACTTTCTGATGTACTAAGAAACATAGACAGCATTCATGATCTGCTGTGCCATTCTTTGTTTCTTCCTGCGTGAGGGAGACATAAACTAGGTGACATTTTAAATCTTGTGTGCCCTGCCATATACTTTCCCTATACAGAGTGCGATGGTGCATTTCTTCCCCCTCTCTGGGTTGATTTGCGAACTTGGGAAGTCTCGCTAGACCTTAGCATACATGTCATGAGTTGAGTGGTTCAGGGTCCCTTGACTGCACCAGGAACTCTTGCATGGCTATGACAGGGAGTCGTGCTGCTGTTTCAAGGATTCCTGCTGCCCGGCGGAGGTGGGGGACGGGAGTAGTGATAATTTATTCTCTCCTGACAACCTTGAGACATATCTCAGACCTCTCCTAACCGCCTTGGAGCATGCCATATCTGAATCTTAACTCATTCTCTGACAACCCTGGAGCCCTCCTTATCTGAATTGTAACTCATGCGTAGTGGTACCAGCACAACTGGAATCCCAGTAATCCCAGCTAATGACTAAAGCCGGTCATCTGCCGGACCTATAAACAGTGGGATGAAATGAGACCCTTCGAGCTCTCCTGGACCGTAGTGGGCTGTGACCAGCATCTCCCTGTGAGTGGGATGCTTCTCAGAGCTTGCAAGCTTTTCTGTTTGTGAAGATCGGAGGTCTTCTTGCCGAAAGCTGACAAGACTTGGGCTTATACTCTCTGCTCCTTGAGGCTCGACACTTTGCTCATTGAGAAAGATGCCGAAGCATTCAACGTGATTATTTCACTGAATTCAAGAGGAATTTTTAACAGGTATACCTCTTTTACTTGCTTATATGTATATCTCTTAGTGTCTTTGTGCATGTGTGCATACCAATCTGAATGTTCTATAGCAACTATATTACAAGTTACTGCTTTTCAAATCTATACTTAAATTACTATCATGAACTTTGTTCAACTGTGAATGAATCTCAGGCTGTTATTACACTCATAATCCCTTTAGATATAAACCATTGACCAAGTCTGAGACTAGGAGTTGATCCAGCCGGACCTAGACTCTGACAGGAGTTTAGAAAGCAAGGGGATCTCCTCTGAACCTCATGACTCAATGGAAGGGTGTTCCCTACTTTTTTTTACATTCCTGATCACTCTACAAATCACAAGAAATCAATTCTAACTCAATTTTTCTTTATATGTTTCTCCTTTACCCTATTACGTCTTCAGTTTCTGTATACATAATTTTAGTTTGATTCTAACTTAATTTTCCTTTCACATTTCATCCATGTACTAAATAATAGAGTGAACCTTGCCATCAAATTCTGTGAAGTCATGCTTTTATATAAATTCTTATTAAATCATTTTTACTAATACCATTGGAGGCAATTCTTAAGTGGTCCAAGCCACTCCATTTTTGTGACACAGAGCAAAGGGTTCAACAGTGGAGGCTGAGTATTAGATTTTTGAGGTGGTTTTGCTACAGCTACAAATCTTCTATATTAGTAGACATGAGTAACTATAGATGTACCAGTGGTTTTAACACCCTAAGATTTAGGTCACTTTTTAAGGAACTTGGTTCTCTAAGTGCTTTGAAGATATTAGCCTTAACATTTGATTTGGTGCTTCATTGAGCTTTGTGCAATGAGTATAGTAACAGATCTAGTGTACCTTCATGATTTTTTCAATGGAGCATACCATTACTTAGAAATTTATTAGCAATAAATTCATCAATGTCACTAAGACAATGAGCTACACATTTCCGTATTGGAAATATAAATAAGAAAACAGAGACAAATGATAAAGTTTGCAGCAACTTCTTCTTCAAAAAAAAAAAAAAAAGAAAAAAGAAAAAAGTTGTTTCCATTAAAAATATTGCTTAAAAAAAAGGATGAAAAATATCTCCATGAGATCTATGTACTTAAATCTTCTGAAGCTTTCTGAAAAGAATGGCCAAACTATAGCTTTTTCAAATGAAAAAGCTTAGCCTGATTTGAAATAAGGTGCTGGCTATATTCAAGGCTATTGAGTATTCAAATACAATGTAACTGAAGTACTTCTGTATACAATAACATTTGCTTGCATAATGTTTACTACTTCACTTTCTCAGACATTACCTAATGGAATAGATTGGACTTTCTTAAGGAAATAAGGGGAAAATGTCATTATTCTTGCTGTTTCTAAATGCTTATCTTTTCTTGAAAGTGTTTGTTGCTAGCTAGAAATGTAAGACTGAAGTAGCTTCTACTCTATGATTTACAGTGGAGACTGGCAATTCAAAGAACAAAATACTCAATTCTCTGGTTATAATGCAAAGGACTAGGGCAAAAATAAAATAAATTCTCAGTGGTTGTCATTCTATTGTGTTTGTATTACCTAAATCCTGAAAAAGAAAACCCTCCAAATCTCAACTGAAATACTATTGAACACTGGGGGCTATTGCTAATTACTTTATTTTTCTCATTTACCTCTTATTAAATCAGTTTTTAAGCTTTCTCTAGATTCAAGAATCTCAAGTATTTCAATAAGAATTGTTTCTAAATAATTCTTTAACTTTGAAAAATACTGTAATAATATTCAAAAAGGAACTTTTTGAGCAGGTGAGGGTCTGTGTGTATGTGTGCATACAAACACATTGTCATACGCTCAGAGGCAGTAATCTTTCAGCTGAAGGCTTATGTAAAACACTAAAATGATATTTCTCAGCCACAGATAGTTGACAGGCAGAAGGTAATCATCCATGTTGCAGATAACTAAGAGGTATAAAAAGTTGTTATGTCATCAGCACATCTGAGGAAATCTATGAGCAGTAGTTGCTAGGAATCTTGCCTGTATCAATGTTTGTGTCACTATAATTTATTCCTGCTAGGGTCAGTTGTCCCTTCCTCTTTAGATCTACAATACATATGTTTGCTACTGAACATATCTAATCTCGCTTTTCGGGGGGTGGGGTTGAGGCGCTGTGGTAGCTGGTTTTTTACAGGAGCCAAGGACTCCTTCTTATATTAGGATAATAACTTTATTAAAATTTTGTCTGAGTTTTGCTCATAGATCTTCTCCTTTCTTTGTTGTATTGTAGTGTTTCAACAACCTTTTAAAAATGGATAGTTTTACAGCTTACTTTAATCTTCCTAACTGGACTACCTATACTATTTCCAGAATAAAAGTCATCTCACCTCACTATATTGTATTTGAATTGGTTTTAAATTTAAAAAGAAGGGCTGGATTTTTGTTTGTTGATGCTTATTTCCAGGTTCTAAAAAGATGTGTGATTTTTTTCTAGAAAGGATATATGGAAATAAATGGATTTATTGCATTTCATCTGTATGCCTTCATCTCCCTTCCCTTCTTAATTTGGCAACTTCATCATTAGATCATATCTAAGAGTTTCACTTCGATTCCATACCAAATTAAGGACCACTTAATCACTTGTCCCAGGGCAAGTGCACTTCTCTTAAGCAACATTTATGCTAATTTTCTCCCAGATAAAACTTTGCTGCCATTCACTATCATGAAGTTCAATTGGTTCTCTTGGAGACATCCCAATTAAGTGGATTTTCCAAACACGTCCGTTAATTGAAACATATTGTACATGAAAAATAGAAGGCAAAGTATGTGAAATTCAAAGCGCTTTTTTTTTTTTTTTTTTTTTTTTTCAAATATGCATTTCTCTGAAGCCTACCATTGCTGTACATGCTCTTTGGACTCCACATGTGCCATGTTGTTCCTTGTGCTACTTTTAGAAGGCATAAAATGGTAAGTGTTTTTCCTTCATTTCCTTGCAACCAGCTTGACAGAATGCTTCCAACAAGTGTCCAACATAAGTGTCTCCCTGCATAAGATAAATTTATTAATTTTTAACCTACCTAGGGTGGAATCAAATAATTTTCAAGAAAAATATATTTAAAGAAATCATTGACTACCTTCCTAGTTATGTAGTGGAAACATTTCCAACACATGAAACACTTTGTAGGGGGTCTAAACATTTGTGGTTTGATCCTCCTTTTCTGAAATGGGTTGATTCCTTTTAATGAGGAATGTATAGTGCTTTTGTTTGCTTGGTCAATGCTGTGCATGCAATTTCTTATCTGCCGGAAACCACAAGACTAAAGATAGTTGGCATATATACTTAAAAAGTACTTTGGTTAGAGAGAGAATGCATAAATCGGCATCTGTGCTTGCTCTTTCGTATGCTTTTCTCTCTGTTGAATTATTCATACAAAAAGTGGAGAAAACAATACTAGAATCAGTGTTGGAGCAGAAAAGCTAACCCTTTCAAGAAGGCTGCAGTTCTTATTAACATGCATTGACCTAGAATTGCTTATTATGTTGTGAACGCTACCATATGGCATAGCTGGCTTAGAAGAGACAACCTGGAAATGAGTGGCTATCCATTTTCATTCAGTCCCCATGTCAAATTTGGGAGCTGACAAACAAAGACGATTTCATCCCAAGAAGACATGAGCGAGCCTCAAATCACCATGTTGGATCTCTGATATATTGGAAATACTTACTTGTACTTCGAAAGAATGCAATACAAATTGTGATGAATGGATCTTCAGTGCATTAAGCAAGGAAGTAAAGGAACTGAATACTCCTCTTAGCAGTCAATAAATTCCAAATGCAGTACATCAGCCTCTTTGGTACTAGCAGTAAATGGGCAGACAGTCTGCAGACAATTAGTTGCCAGTTCTAAGTGATAACTGAAGTTCTTTCACAGAGTTATTTCTCTGCTGAGCAATACTGATTTATTGTTACAAGACTTATTCTTAGCTTCTGCCTCTTACTTGACACTGTTCCAGGATCCATAGTCCGGATCCAAGGTACCTCCTCTGATGAAGTCTCAGACGTATTTTTGATGGACTTCTGTAAACACTGAATGAGATCTCATATTTTAACTTCAGCTAAATGCTATGGAAATTAATGCCTTTTTTATGACATCTAGTAAGAATTGAAATTTGCTGTAATAGAATTTCAGATGATTTTATGTTTGAGGAAGGTATTGTTTTGGTGAGAAATTTCAGAAGAAAATGGAAAAAAGAACTATGACAGGGATGATTATGGCAGCTAAAAATTTACGTGAATACAAAGTTCTTTGGTTTTACTCTTTTGCTATTATATTTTAAGAGTAGAATGTTATGTGAGTACAGCATACCTACAATACTTCGAATAAATCTCTTCTGTAGATTCTGTATAGTACATTTCAAATAATGAGCAAAGGGTCATATGATTTACATTTGTATTATATTGCTATTCTGTTCGCTGAAAAATAAAAAAATGTTTTTCTAATTAAACCCTATATTGTAATCTTACTTAGCTGGACAGAGAAAAATGGCAGGTTCAGCCTTAATTTCCCAGACAACTAAGGACGCAAATACAGGACCATGTAACCAGAAAGTAACTGGTTACCATGAATCAACTGATCCACAGTAATTTTGCCTCCTTTTTCCCATGACAACTGTGAAGTGACAGGATGTAGGAGATGTATCTGCCTTTGCAGCAGAAGGGTTTTATGTGTTACTGTGAATCAGCTGACATACTAAAGCATGGTACTTCACAGTGGTTTGTTATTACATTTGAGCACTTCAGAGTTAAGTTGTATAGCTACAGGAAAGGACTTATTTTGGAACTTAATTTGTAAATCTCTGATAGTTTTCTTATCTTTGAGAAATTTTTGCTATTGTATATGTGCTGTTTTAGTAAACATATTATAATGCTGCAAAATATTTTTATTATATATTATTATTTGCAAAGCAGCATATGTTCAATTTATTAGTTCCTGTTCTCTGAGTTTATAAAGTCATATTCAACCTTATTATTTTTAACATTTTCTGCTTCCTCCTTAGTTGTGCAAACACTTCCATATTTGGTATCAGTCAATATTTCCAACCGTTTATTGAGAAAACTTAATTTAACTGCAGCTTAATCTTTCATCTAGATATTAAATTCAGGTGTAGAAATTTATTAGAACTCTAGTGTAATACAATTATTATCACAAAAGGCGAGGAAACATCACCAGTAGTTGTCCTATTTGATTTTATAATTTGGGAAGAAATCAGTACACAAGCTGTCATCGGGAAAAGTCAACATGAAAGAGCTCAGCTCATCTGCCCAGCTCTAACAGACTAGTTTAACCTGTTCTGGGCTGGAAGGGCAAAGAAGCAATAGACAAATTTTGCCACAGAACTGCCGCTGACTTCACACCCTCATAACAGACTTGGGGTGGGAAAGCAGAGGGTGATAGAAACCCCATGTGAAACCCCCTAATTTGCTATAGGTACGGAGGGAATCAAGGAGGTTGGGCTGGGGCTATGCCATTACTGAGGCCAGTTGTGTCTTATGCCAGTGGGACTGGGAGGTGGGCAGGTGTTGCAGATGAGACATGGCTCTCCACTGCCCTGGCCCTCCTGGCTGGTAAAAAAAAAAAAAAAAAAAAAAAAAAAGATATCATGTATCACTAAGTGACGTGGTTCTCTTTTTGTGCCCATCTGACCCCAGTTCCCCCATTACACCAGCAAATGGGTAGAAAAAAGTAAAACAAAAGAAAGCCTAATTGCTGTTTCCCGGACCAGGACTGCCAGAAAGTGTGAATGTTAGTAACATAGGAAAGATCAGTTTTAACTTCTTACTCTAGATGAAGAACAAATGCTTAATTTTTTTGCTGGACTCTGGAATTTCCGAAAATTCTGAATTAAATAGAGTAAGATTATTACAGAGGTGAAAAAGGGAAAAATATGGTGTTCTATAATCCTTTTGAGTTGCCTGCTCTAATTTTTTGTACTTTTCTGTTTTCATGTTACTGTTACACCACTGTAGCATACAAACACCTAACAATCAATGGTGAGGGAATTTCTCCTAAATTAAATCATACACGTTAGATTATTTTAAAGCAGTTATTTTGTTGCAATTCATTTTTATGGGTTTTATGGCTCCTTACAATGCTCTAGTGCTTCAACTCAGATGACAGATGTTTTCTGCAATGGGTATTTTATTTTGAGGAAATGTGTTTTTCAGAAAGTTTTCTGAGACTGTGATGTGAATAAAAAGTTTATACGATTATCCATGACCTTGGGAGCTGGGCTCTGTTACTCAGGTTTTCCTGCCTATAAGTGCTGAGCCCTAATACTTAGATTTAAAGTTTGTGCGTTGTCTTAGTCCCCATTTCAGTGATGATGTAGTCGGTCTTGTAGCGCAGATCCCTGTGTCGCGCAAAGTACCTGGAAAAATGGGTCTCCAGGTGCCCGTGACCACTGGGCACAGCTGGCGGCATGGCACCTGCCGTCACAGGGGACCGGGAACTGCCGCCAGCCGGTCACGGCCGGTTCTGGCCGGCTCTGGCACCGCCGTGAACCGCCTGCCAAAGCCGCAGCCGGGGCATGTGGCACCTCTGCGTGGGCAGGCGTGAGGGAGAGCAGCGTTCGGGAGGGTGGGAGGAGGTGGAGAAGAGGCACAAGAGGACGTAGCTGAGGAGGTGGCTGGCAGCCTGCTCTGGGAGGAGGTGCTCCACGCCGGAGGAGGTGCTCCACGCCGGAGGAGGTGCTCCACGGTGGAGGAGGTGCTCCACGGCGGAGGAGGTGCTCCACGGCGGAGGAGGTGCTCCATGGCAGAGGAGGTGCTCCGCGGTGGAGGAGGTGCTCCACGGCGGAGGAGGTGCTCCACGCCGGAGGAGGTGCTCCATGGCAGAGGAGGTGCTCCGCGGTGGAGGAGGTGCTCCACGGCGGAGGAGGTGCTCCACGCCGGAGGAGGTGCTCCACGGCGGAGGAAGTGCTCCACGGCAGAGGAGGTGCTCCACGGCGGAGGAGGTGCTCCACGGCGGAGGAGGTGCTCCACGGCGGAGGAAGTGCTCCACGGCGGAGGAGGTGCTCCACAGTGGAGGAGGTGCTCCACGGCGGAGGAGGTGCTCCACGGCGGAGGAGGTGCTCCACGGCGGAGGAGGTGCTCCACGGCGGAGGAAGTGCTCCACGGCAGAGGAGGTGCTCCACAGTGGAGGAGGTGCTCCACGGCGGAGGAGGTGCTCCACGGCGGAGGAGGTGCTGCTTGGAGGGACTGGGGCCCACGGGCAGCAGGCCCTGGGGCAGGGGCACCCCGGAGGGACTGCAGCCGTGGGCTGCCCGTGCTGCAACGTGGGAAAAGGAGCGAGAGGCGAGGAGTGGCACGGAGAGGCCGTTAGGGCTGGGAGCCCAGGCCCCTGCCCTGCCCGCGGCCTCGCTGAAGGAGCTGGGAGGGACCGAGCGTGACGCAGAGCAGAAGTGAAGGGATGCCGAGACTCGGGGTGGGAAGGACAGGCGCTTGCCTGAAGTTGAACCTGGGAAAGGGGTAGGAAAGGTGTTTCCCGAACTGTTCATTTAACTGTTTGATTTCTTTTTCCTAATATCTGAATGGATGATCAAAAGCTTCATGTTAATTGGCAGTAATTAAACAAAGTCAAATTCCCCAAGTTAAGACTCTTTTGCATGCAACAGTCCATACATTGCATATCCTTGGGTTTTAGTATGTCCACTCTTGGATGCCATTCAATAAAATGGGGCAAATATCACCACCCTTTTCTTTGGACAACCTCAAAGTAAACTCACGAATATTTTACAAGACACATATGTTGTGGGTTAAGCACTGCCAAAAAAACTTGCTGAAGAACTGAGTAATTCTGTTGTGCTGCTTAAAGCAAAAAGGGGCAGAGAGTGGGTAGTAAGCAACACTGAGGCAGGTAAAGGTGTTCTTGATTATTCTTTTGTGGTAAGAAAGGGATGGACATGCTGGTAAAAGAGGTCCAATGACAGCTCATCTTTTAGATGTATGTACTCTGGACTACTTTCTCTGTTGAAAGAAGGGAAAAAATGTATCTTCCTAGGTTCAAGTGAATTGCTATACAAGGTGATAATATTTGTGACTTTTCTCCCATGAAAGCAAGCACTGGCCTCTTTCCTGCAGACTGTATTTCCATTATTAAAACTTATGTTTATATTGTTAGTAATCCTGACACATTTTTGAGTATGCACGCTTACTCTGGTGCTTTCCAAGTGGAGCTTTCAGCTAGCCCTCCAGCTACTCAAAATGGCTTTTACATTTTAGGTGGTGGAGAGAGTGAGTTAAACATGATAATTCACTTCAGAACTGAGCCTGTAGGAATATATTCAATTCACAGACCGTATACAATCATTTTCTTGCTGATGTTCTGCTCTGTTAAGGGGCCCGCAGCAATGTCAAATTTGATAGTGTTCCACTCTCCAAAGCATGGGCAGAGTGATTGGGATAAGAAAAGACAAGGCAGCGCTCTGAATGTCTCTGGAGACAGAGCGGAGTAGAAATAGCTTTGTTTCAGTACAGCCAGGGTGCCTCGTTCTGTGGTTCTGACACAGACTGTGTCTTGAAAGGGGGATGCAAACGCACTGTGTCAGGGATTATTTTCTTTTTCTGTTGTAAGGCCATTTGTGAATAAAAAGCTTGGTAAATCTAATGTGAAGCTAATGTCATATATATTTTTTTCATTTTTAACCTGTAATGAAAAAGCATTTTTTATTTAATGAATAGATAGATGTTTAGCAATAATTACCAGATTTTTACATCATTAGAAAATAGACCATTATGTAACTGAAAGTACAATTCAACATTTGTGACATACCAAGTTTCTGTACGCACAGAAAATCTGCCATTTTGCTAGAAATAGAAAAAATTCTTAATTATCGTTAGGATATTTTACTGCAATTCAAGCAGGACTAAACAGCAAGTGTTTGCTGGCTGCTGCCATATGAAAATGCAGTGGCCACAAGAACTTTTTTGCACAGTCTTGCATATTATTTCTTCCTTGTGTACTACTTACACAAAGTCTATGTGCATGCGTGTGCAATCTTGAAATAATTGCATCCTTTTTCTATTTTTTCTTAGACTAATAACATGAGGATTTAATAAAATATGTTTCTTTCAGATATTTAAACTATTTCCTGATAATGTTGATGTCACTGATTATTCACTTAATGTGTTTGAGTGCCACTGTTCATGTGAAGGAATAGATTTTTTTATTTTTTCTTTTTCCCCGTAAAGTCTTGGCTAAGTATAAGGATCCATTTGACACACATAAGGGTAAGTTTAGGAGGGACTGATTCTCTGTAGGGGTTCTAGAATGACAACGTACAAGGACAAGAGTCTTATAGTGCTGTGTATTTGGTTTGAGAAACATCACAGGAGTTAACTGGATACAGGAGAAGCTTAAGAGTAAATTTTGAATTTTGTGTGCAGAAGAGAACAGAAATGTGAAAGAGTCCCTTGACATTTGGGGGGGGGGAATACAAAAGATGGAGAAATTGCCCCCATATAATATCTCAGAACAGAACCAAAGGATGAATGTATTTGCTTTTAGCGGTCTGAGTGCTAAAATATATTCCTAAATATATACTGACCTTATGAAAACAAAATGTGAAAGTTTACAATTGGGCTGTTTTCTGGGACATGCTATATGACCTTGAGCTTGCTTTACACCATCACACAGGTTAAATTTACACTTCCATCATGTTGTTTATGTCCTGAGCCTATTTACATGGCAGGTTACTTTTGTAGCACTAAGAACTTCTCAAATAGTGAACATGCACGGTTATATACGCATGTACGTCACACTGAGCCCAGCTGCTAAGTATGTTTTTGGCTAAATAAGGACAGGATCTCATTTGACAGCAAAGGTTCTTTGCTGTCATTTCAAGGAAGTAGTTCTGTGAGATTTTTACTCAATTATTTTTCATATTACATTGTTACAGGTCCTCAGCTATGTAGATGTGTTGGAGAGTATGTTAATCTCCAGCAGACACTCTGTAAAGCTTGTGGGCAGCAACTCCTCAGTTTCCAGTCACTCCGTGGATGTACATGCCAAGGTAATGAGATCAAATAATGAGCTATTCATCACCAGAGACCTTTGGGTCTGTTCATATAATGAAGGTTTTGGAAGTGGGTAACCTTTTCATTTTTCACTTCATGGAATTTTTCTCCCAAGTAAGGAGAAAAAAATCTTGCCTGTCTTGTTTTATATCTATTAGCACACTGTGAAAGAAATTTCTGGAAGCAGTGTTGGCAGGTAGGTTATTGATAAGGTTGCACTAGTAGTTTGGTAGCATTGATAGACTACTTTGTTTACATATGTTTAGCCTCTGGATAGACGTTCCCATGAATCACACAATTAGAGGATAATTCTGCATAGAAATTGAGCCATAAATGTTTTTCAGGTTTGGATACTGGTGTATAGACTACAACAGAGGTTGCCTTTGTAATGGTGAAATATTCTCAGAGCTCAATCTCCTGGGTTCAAAATTGATGTAAGTTACAGACTTTACATATGATTGGAGGGCATAGGGAGGTATTTAGGAAGTTCAGGAGTGTACTAATCTAGCTGCACATCCGTTGACATACAAAACTAAACATGATAAGTTCAGTTTAAACACTGTTCATTGAGTCTGGGGAAAATTTGTGGAAAAGGAATTTATATTTAGTAAGAATCTTTACTAAATTATAATTATACCTGCTTATCTAGATAAATGGTGATAATATATATTAAAGGAATGTCACATCTAGAACTTGACTTTCAAGTCTTTGCAGAATGAGGTTTATAAAAAAAAAAAAACCATAATAAGAGAAAAAGCAATAAAAAAGATAGTAGCCTGGGATTAAATACTATCCCCTCTTCTGCGCCAGTTGTGTACAGGTTACTTACAACTAGACTGACAAGGACTCAATAATTCAGAAGTGGAATTAGAAGTCCTGAGTATGGTACCTAGACTCTGTGCACATAACGGAGACTAGAAATTGACTACCTTCCTATAGATGTTGAAAAGGAGTATGTTTGAAAAGGATACTTTCTCTCAGGCTGTCAGGAAACATGTACACAAGTTCACTAGTTAGAAAGCTCTACTGTTTAGGTACTTGCGTTGATTTGAATCCTGTAACATTTCAAGGATGGAGAAGTGTCATTTTTTTGCCTTAAAAAACCCAGAATTTAAGGCAATATGATGTAGTCTTAATCTGGTAGGTCAGTAGTTAGGTTTTGCCACGAAGTGTAAGATCTGGGTTAAACACTTCCTTTACACTGATTTTTCAACTGGCATCTCTAACCTCACAAGCTATTATCTTAGTCTGGCTTGTCAGATGTCTGGTTCCTTTTGTTGTAGCTGTGTTATTGTGGAAAAGAAAAATCACTGAGTCAGAGGGAAGATGCCTGTACTGCAGTGACCAAGATACTTCAGAGTTTCTGAGAGTTACTTCAGGGACTGATAGTTTGAACTTAAGCAGTCATTGGATAAAATACGAAGCCAGTCCCTAAAGATTTTACATCCATTTATGCTTATAGGTTTATATATCCATTTCCACTGCTTGCCCATTTCACTGGAAGAGTCTGTGAATCTTTTTATTGAGACTGTCAGGTGCTTGTAGACAAAGAGAGGACTTTATATGCACCAAAGATGGATTGAACTTAAACAACAAAATCATTCTCTTTTTAAAGCCACAAGGCTAAAAGTCAGAGGTAAAATAGTTTGTACTATGTATATGTTACATGAAGGTTGCAGTAAACAAGTCTCTATTTGAAAGAGTGTATTTTTCAGGGCAAATTTCAACAGATACTAAGATTCAATGGAACTGAAAGGGAAGTTTTTCAGAAGGAGTTTTCTTGGTGGGTCCACTTTGTGAGCTTCTCATAGGCAGTTTTATCACATTGTCCTCTCATCAAAATATTCATGAGGCTTTCTCATCTGCAAAATTAGATGATTTGTTGTGTGATCCAAAGCTTTATTTTATTCCCTGCAGCAGTATGAAATACATTGCCTTTTTTTCAGTTTTAAGGAAAATACTTTTTTTTTTTTTTTTTTTTTTTTTGGTAGATTTCAGGGTAGAAAGGCAACTCTGAGGTTGGCAATTTAAATCTCAAGAGTCACAGATTAATCAGTACTGGTTACATGCACATATTGCAAGTACAGATGTCTGTGTTAAAAAACACTGACTGTAATACAAAGACATGAAACCTTATTATTGACTGACTGAAAATCTCTTTTCCTAAATTTTCTCTGGATACCAGGAAAGTGTCATA
Source organism: Buteo buteo (assembly GCF_964188355.1). Lineage (NCBI taxonomy): Eukaryota > Metazoa > Chordata > Aves > Accipitriformes > Accipitridae > Buteo > Buteo buteo. The sequence continues at coordinate 20,045,375 of NC_134190.1, read as the reverse complement.
ATGTTGAAATAAGTGAAACAACCTGCATCTAGGCCCTACCCACATTAAGGTCTATGTAAACAGTGCTCTTCATATGCTACTAAAATTACTTACTCTGAACTCACTGGTAACCACTTCAATACCTATCATAAATTAATCAGTTATGATGTCCTGGACTTGAAACTTTCACTATGTTTTCCATGCTTTAACTCTCATTCCAGAGACTGAAGAGAATTTAGATTTCATACAGCATTGACCTTTTCCTCAATTATAGATGCTTCACTACTTCTTATTACACATTAAGTATTCACACATCTTGGGTAGATGAGATGACTTCCATATCCTCAGAAGTGATTATTACAGATTAATTTATATTGATAGAAATATTGATTTCAAAGACTAACAACCAGATTCTTCACAGCCCAGTACCTTTATAATTGCTGAAATGTGTACGCAGTGAGTGAAAAGTAGGTGGAAAACACTACTACTTTCATTTACTCTACTGTTTTATTAATTTTACCAAGTTTTACATGGCTATGTAGCATTGAAAATAAAATCAACCAAGTCTTGTATTTAGCTATTGTTGGAAAGTATGATGTTCTCTGAAATACAATTTTAGTTTCTGCATTGGCTAAACAAAGTGTTCTGGCAAGACTGAAAGCTCTGAACATGAATCTGTAGTGGTTAAGATAAGAAACAAGTTTCTGCTTCACAGTTCTGATATATAAATTTTATTTCTGATTAAGATGCTTACAGGAACATGCAATGTATTTACTAAGGAACTGTGTATGTAAAGTGTTTTGAAAGACTTTAATTCATATTTTCCTTTATGCAAATCCAGTTTATTTGATACAAACTAATATTAGTGGAGATGTACTACGTACATTCACAATGTTAGTATTCTAACTCCTAAACTTAGAGGAATAAAATATGGTAAAAGATAAGCCAATCTGAAATATATTTTGTATTATATACCACACTGATTTTTGAGAGTATGCATTTTCTTACGATAAAGGTTAATGTTACGCCATGATACTAAAAATCTATGATGCTACATATTTGTCAACTGAGTGGAAGGTTATACTACATTTCTGATCAATATGAAACTGAAACTTTGTTATTTTTTTACATAAAGTGTAAAATTTTATTTCAGGAAACAGTTTGAGAACAAAATTTTAAGTGCTACCCTTTGAGGAACAACACTTGTGCAAGTATATCAAGACACAAACTGGGTCTTACACATGAAAATTATCTGACACTGATTTCCTGAATCAGCCATGAACCTGATCTTCATTAGATCAGTATCTTACACAAAAAAATCCAATGATGATGAAAATTTTCCCACCAGTTTTGTCTTTCTGGTGGCCACCATTTGAAGAAAACTTGTTGGAGATTAGAAAAGGAATTTACTGAATTATGAAAGTAACAACTCTTCCTCTACTCGTATAACAGGTCATGCTCAAAGATGTTTGACTCTCTGCTAATTTTTTTGAGGGATCATTATTTGGAAATGCCAATTTTCAAAGTTATCTTCCAGGTTATTCTCAAAACAGCTGTCATTCCAAAGGCAAACTTTCTTCTAATTTTTCATACACCAGTACAAAAATGTCTGTATCCTGAAACAGTTTAGATTTTTGGTTTATGAGACCCTTGAAAATATCAACAAAATTTCAGTGTAAACAAATGTTTCACTTTAATTTTTTTGCTCATGTGCATCAGTGACAGGGAGGTGGACAAGGCAACAAAAGAGATTCATTTTCCATGGTTTTGTCATCTGTGTCTTGGATCCTTGACCTATGAGCAATCTAGAGACAGTCATTCCAATTTAAGTGGGTACCTACTCCTAAGAAGTACAAAGCATATGCCAAGAAAAAGAACTTTTGCTCCTCACAAGTAGGGTTTTTAGAGTGGTAACTGTAGTTATCACGTGAGCTGGTAAATAATAGACATCTTAATTTCTCTTTTTAAGGGGGAATTTAGAGAATGGAAAAATGTCTTGGAGGAATTTTGAAGGCTTCATGTGAAAACTTCAATAGAAGAAGATCAAGGAAAAGGACTATAAAGGAGAAAAGTGTGAGAAGGGTTTTGGTTGAAAATAATTTTGAAGTTACCCTGATGATTTGTCATGGGGAAGAAAAGCAGAAATCATAGGAAAGATGAGCAGAAGAAACAGTCTAATAGAACTTGCTGTTTTCTCATATAATCTTGGTCTTTCTTCACTCATTAGCCAATCCTGACCACAAAACTCACTGTGTGGAGCAGATTATTATTTCTTCCATGCCACTAGGTATAGTAAATTCTAGTCTTCCCTTCTGATTAATTTCTGACATCCTAATGGGAAGGCGGAACATTCTGTATAACATAAAAAGTCTGTAAATTCATCATACCACATCTGATTGTGGTATTTATTCTAGGAGACACACAGAAAAGCAGGCCAACGTAGCTTTTTAATAAATGATTATTAGGAAAATAGTACAGTAGTCACTTTTCAATCTTCAGAATTTTGTCTGATCAAGGGTACTGTGAATTGGCTGATTTGTTTACCTGGTTTAGTTTCTCTGCTTAGCATGAATACAAAGCTGCTTTGAGTGTTTTGGAAAACACTTCAGCATAATTACTATGCACATCATTGATCCACTAGCCTCCTGCAATTTCTTGTATTTCACTGGTTTTCCTGTATGCAACACTTAAATGACAGACATGTTTTTGATGCTGAAATTTTAAGTTTTGTCCTGAAATACATTATTAATAAAAAATGAATCAAGTGATTGATGTCTCCCTATAGCTGTCTGTATAGTTTGGGGTTTTTTAACAGCTAAAACCTTCCCGTAACACATGAAGAAAAAAATCTTAAAATTTTTCTGTATTATGCTAAATTTTCCTTTTTCTCTGCAGCCAGAGATTTTTACCCCCTTGTTAGTTGTACCCCCTTCTGGTAGTTTTGCAAGTTTATTTCTTTTATCCACAGAGAAACCAGAAATAAGTTCAAATTAGTTACTTTCTGCTGGAATTGCTTAAGTCACTGTTTGTCTTACTGCTTTGCTCTGAGGAAGGAGAATATTTCAGCTAGGAAAAGTTTTTTACAAACTAGTGATCTAGTGACCTTCAGGAGCTTCTGAAAAGGAAAGAACCAAATAGATGCTTACAGAACTGCAAGGAGTAAGACCAGCATTCTGTGGGCCACATCTCCTGTTAGAAATTCCTTCAGAGTTCAGCTGTTTCAGACATGCACAAATAAGTATCTTGGCTATGGATAACAATCTAGAGTCTGAGCTAGGTTTGTGAAGACTGTAATCTACATTTGCCTGTCTTCCCCTTCTTTTATTCTGTGAGCACATGAAGATTCTAAAGAACTAGTTCAGAAGACTGGACAGAGAGGCAAAAGTGTTCTTTTATATGCATTAAGAGGAGATTTCCAAGCATGAGCATCAATAACAGAAGAACTGTCCACCCCAAAAGAATGAAATTGTGTTCTTTGGAGTTAGGCTTACTCCTACAATATTACTTTCAGTAGTTACTTTTGAGTCTGAGAGCAAATTTTCTTTTTCAACAGTAAGATGTATTCAGACCCTGCTGGTGGAAGAGGAAAAGCCACATTTTTACCCATATTTAGTACACTTCACCAAACTTGAGATTCATAGCTTTATCATCCAAGATGAAAAAAACAGTTCAATCAGGTAATTCCTTCTGAAAGTGATAATGACATCAGTCAACAAAACCTGATTATTACAGTGAAGATGCTGTTTCCAAAAAAGGTTGATTCCAAGATGTTATTCAAATATTCCAAAAGCTAATCTCCCCACAAACAGTTCTGTCAGCTGTTCATCTCTTAGAGTATTAACAATGCTGTCAGCATGACATTATCTATCATAAAATTAATGATGCTGTCAGCACTACAGGTCATTCATAACATGGAAAAAAGAAGGTAGCAAACAGTGGGTGAATCCACAAAGGTGCTTTGATGTAAGTAGAGTGAGAGAAAATTGGTGACATAACTCAGATGACTGGAGTCTTAGTTAAAATTACATAAGTGGGACTGGCACAGGTAAGGAGAGGTGCTGTTTCCTTGTAGACTTAAGGTAACCATAACAGGAATGGACCCCAAGATTAAGCAGTCCTTATCTTCTTTAGGATCCTTTATATACTCCAAATTCTGAATGTAAATTTACTTTGCATAAATGTGGACCTCTTTCTCTGATATTAAGACAGCACAATAATTTAGCATATACTACTTTCTTAAAGGTATTTGCACTGGATGCAAACTTCATATATTTTTTTCTTCAAACTGATTTCCTTTAACCTTTTTTTTATGATGTTGTACAAGAGTTATTTGTAATTTAGAAAAAGAGCAATAATAGAAGTGAAAGAAAGTGTATAAACTACTTGGCCTCCATGCTAGTGAGTGAAGAGAGGTGCAAGAACAATAGCCTGTGTCTCCTCTAAACTGTGCTTTCTATTAAAGCACTGCCTGGACTTCCACTTTTTCTTTCTCTAAGACCTTCAGTTTCTCTATGTCATTTTTACTTCCACAACAGCTATGGCATTTCTTAAACTTACTTTGTTTTCAGACACTATGGTCCAAATGTCTTCGAACATCCTGAAGATTTCTCACATTTCACAATGAAAATGAAGAGGAAATCCCAGAAAATATTAAGTGGTAGCTTTTGGTAAATGTTATTACCAGTTATTTCTTTTTATAAATTAGACATGAAAATAAGGAAATTATTACATCCCTTCAAACCAGTGTCAAGGTTTAAGACCAAATGACTGTGCAAAGGCTAAATGGACTCAGATACTAAACCACTTTAATCACAGAAGTATGCAGTTTTATGAATTGCTTGACTTCCTGCATGAGAGGTGGCATGGTTCAGGAAGAAAATTGGGTGGATGGGCATACTAGTTTGAGCCATACAGGACACCAGGGCCTGTGGAGTCCTTAAGATGTCTCTTGGTTCTCTCTCCCCACTCTGGACACCAATAGTAATGGGATTGGGTAGAGAATAGCCAAGTCCTGACTGACTTGTTCAAACTAATGTGGATCCCAACAGCTGGCTCTTGCTGTAGCTGTTGCTGGGGGTCAGATTCTGCCCCTCTCAAAGGTTGTCCTTACCATCACAACTTTCACAGGGATTGATTGGCAGGTCTTTATGCTCAAGGAGCTCCTTTGTTCTTATAATTAATCTACTCCTTTATCCTGTATGGCTAATTAATATGCTAATACTATTGTCAGCCAGGCCCAACACATACCGGCTGCCACAAGAAATTAATATTTTTTGAGCCAACTGAGAAAGAATCTTAAAAAATGGCCATAATAGGTGCTACTCAATATAATTCCAACTGTTTATTTGACTGGGATGATCTTGTAAGATTTTCTGATCCCACAAAAAAATTAGTACAAAGAACATATCTTCCAGTAATATCCTGAAAGTTCTTCCTTAAGACAAAACTAAATAGAGTCATGCGAAAAAAACCACATTCACCTAAGTACAAACACACAGAGAAATATATATCATATTACCTGACAAACGTGACTCAGGTCTTATCCAACAGAAGGAGAAATCTGACTTATTTTATTCATCACTATATTGAAGAAATTCAAGAAAAAATATATCTTCCAGTTTTTGTAAGACAGAGAAGAAAATCAGTTATATTTATTTTTTTCAGGACTACGACATGCTTAGAATGAATTATCTAGTATTGAACTATGTAGGCAAAGATACAGGACGTATCATCTCCCTGATTTGTTTCATTTCACTCCTGTGACAAAACAAAATCTAAACCTACCATGTGAGAGAACCAATACACAGCTTGGTTAACCGTTGCTAATTCGTGCAGGAAGTTTACAATTATCCAGATACCTTCTCATTTAATATTTAATGATCATAGTCACTTAGAGATTTATAGCACTGTAATGCAATTGAATAGGAATAATATCCTCCACTTAAGTGAATTTGGGATAAAGAACATAAAGACATTGATATTTGCATATAAAAATACAGCCATAAGTATTTACACACACCTACAGAACTAAGGCCAATCTATCCAAGTTAGTTAATATTGAAAATAATTCAAACATCTGGGTCTTTTTTTCACTTTTTTTTGTGAATTCTGCATGATGTCAGTCATTGTATTTACAGTGTCCATTTACTTCTAATTAGGATTAGTGTTGTAATAACTTTAACAGAAAAGATCTTCAGGTTTAAAAAAAAAATGGTGAAGAGGAGAAAGAAGGAAGGCCAGTTAGTCACCTGTACAGTTGGAGGTCAATTTTTGGCATTTCCCTTCTCTATTTTTAAAATCAGTGTAATTATCAGAAATTATGGAAATTGGGTTTTGTTTACTAAACCTTTGAATACAACTGGAAAAGAGCCCCTCTAAGAAAGTGTGAGTCTCAATATTTAAGAGTTTCCCAGTCTCGGGTTGCAGATGGGTATGGTTAATTTTTCGTATTTTCTTTTCCTATGGTCTATACATAACATCTGTGGCTGTACTTTTGTCACATGAGGAGCATACTAAAAGAAGACTATCTTATAGAGTTGTAGCCTATTTTGTATGTCTGTACTTATTTCTGTTAAAGTGCATATGCTTTTATAATGCATGCTTTATATTTGTAGTTTTTTTCACATTTTCTTTATCTCTCTCAGAGCTAGAATAACACATCTAAATGAGTTTAATTCACCAGTAGAAGTGCTTTATTCTCCAAGATGTAACATTTCACAGAATCACAGAACAATTGGGGTTGGAAGGGACCTCTGAAGGTCATCTAGTCCAGTCCCTCTGCTCAAGTAGGGCCACCTAGAGCCCAGGGCAATATCCAGGCAGCTTTTGAGTATTTCCAAGGATGGAGACTCCACAATCTCTGTGGGCAACTTGTGCCAACACTCAGTCACCCTCACAATAAGAAAGTTTTCTGATGTTCAGAGGGAACCTCCTGTGTTTCAGCTTGTGCCCACTGCCTCTTGTCCTGTCACTGGCCACCACTGAAAAGAGCCTTTAATTCAGTAAATGCTCAATATAATACAGTAATGAAGTTTTGATTCTAAAGGTATTTTTCTTCAAGTAAAAGAGAAAGATGCTCCTTTCTTCTGCCTCTCATGTCAACAGTCAGAGCAGTGAATTCTTGGAAATTAAAGGTGTCAGTTTAGGAAATCATTCCAATTCAGAAAAGCACTGAAACATAGATTATGTCTCATTGATATAGATGACAGTTAATGTGCACGTCTAAACTTAAATAAAAATCTAAAAGTTTTCTTGAAAAGGAAATGAATGTAAACTTATGCTAATGTTTTCCTGAACTGTAGGAATGAGTAGAGCCATTATAACTATTAAATTAGTGCTTAAGAATTTATATGTAACTTCCAGAGTCAACAGAGTTGTTTTAGAAAGAAATAAAACATAGCTATTGCATACACAGCATAAAAGTAGCTTATATGGATGCTACCATTACAGGTGTAAATTAAAAAGATTCCCACTTTCTGTGGCACATCAATTAACATCAATTTCTGCTGCTTCAGATCTATGTTCAGCCATAGCTCATATATTCTGCTGTCTGTACTGATTCATTACGAGGAATGAATAACAGGGCTATTTCAATAAAAATGCAATATAAAAAAAAATAAATCACACTTACATAACTACCTACATACAAGTACCCCACAGTGCAGCAGAATACTCATCAAATTAAGTTCCATTTAATTAAAAGCTCAGTCAAATAGATCAGTATTAAGTTCAGTCAAAAATGGCTATTTTGTGTCAATGCATTTGATATTACTATATAATGATGAGGTGCATAACTGCTAAATGGCTTAGCATTCAGTGAGCTCAGTAAAAACTTTTGTATTACTAAAAACTGCTCTGTCCTACAAAAGTCAACAAGGAGAACATGCTACTCAGACAGTAAGAACTGAATTGGAAGCAGTGTAGGATTTGCAGTTTCAAAGCACCACTTGTAGTAACTTTTAAAACTTGTATTGATAATTTAGTTAGACATTTTTGCAAGAATTAATGTTCACATGATATTAAATGTAATCAAAATTTCAGTGTACAGTACTTCTGCTGAAAAAATGCATCTTTCTGCAGCCTTTTTCTGTATGAAGGTATTTGATCTGAGGTTAAATAACTTTATTTTCTATTACTGAACTGTTTCCCTAACTGTGTTTTGTATTCACAAATAGATACAGAAAATGCAGACATGTAATTCTAACTGTATAAGGCTGAAAGAAATGGGCTTGATGCTACTTTCCTGGACAGCTCTAGAGCTAGGATCCATGTTCAAAAAAATTCTCAGATGTGTAGCCTGAGAATAGTCTTCATTGATATCTGTGCTTTAATGAAAAGTTATAGTATGTCCTGTTAGCTTTAAGGGTAGTAGCCTAATTTTTTTTTTTTTCCCTGCAAAAATCCTTTTTTGTCTTCTACAAACTTAACAGGGCTTGCAAACTCTTTCAGATGATAGTCTTTCTAATTGCTTTTTTCTCCAGATACTTGACCGTAGCTCAGCTCATGATGGTTGGCCCAGCATGAACAGCTCTGTATGCTGCCCGTAGATTTGAATTTTGAGTTCTGCTTAATCTCTATCTGACATGTGTCTCCCACTTTGTCTCTCCTGTATTCCTTGTATTATTTTGGATTTATTATCAAAACATCTGTCCAGTATCTGTTTCCTTTATCTATCTGTTTGGACTAGATAGCATCCTTTGCATAGTGAATTCTAATTGCTTTGACAAGAATTAATTCTAGAATTGTTTGCTTTTCATTATTCTAACTGTTTTAAGTGTCAAGATGCCAGCCAGAAGGTAATCTCTTGTTAGTAAGCTGTTACCTCCATTGGTTCCAGTCTGTCAGACTGGAATTTCAGCTTTGCATTGTGCCTAAATAGATCAGTAAACTTTCTTTTTATACATAATTAACAGTACTTGCATTGTTCTTTGTACAAGAACTGCTATTCTCATTGCTATAATACCTTTCAGTAGTATTCCTTGGCACAGGACAATGGAGATTTCTTTTGACAGGAATATTTTTAGCTTGAAGATACTTAGTATAGTACTATTTCAGTTTCCCTCCCTTGTCCTCCATACTTATGAAGCTTCACTTCTTGTTATTGTTAGCCTAAACCATTCTTACCAGTCAGGATTTTTTTTTTTCCCATTTTCTTTTTTTTAACTTTCACTTCTTGACCTATGTCATATTATGTGGCTCTGTGTGATTAGTTGAAGTACAACATCTCAAGTCAAAGAAATCTAAGTTTAAAAATGAAAATTGCAATAGGTAATTTTAAAGCCACATTTAAAAAGCAACATTTTGCAAGTAAGTTATTTCTTCTGTAAAAATCACATGTATTGATATTTTTCAGTATCATTGTCTTCTCTTTTCCAAATTACTCACAAACTAATGGAATAGCAAATAACATAAGCTCCTAATATGATTTTAGTCAAGTTACACTCCAGGGATAATCTTAAAGTTCTAAATATACATAGGTCAAAATTGCCATATCAAAACTTAATATAAGATAGAAATCTTGTCTGTGATAACCATAGAAGTTATGCAAAGTGGGAAAGAAGAAGTATTTTATTGAAATGATCAGAAATTAATTGCTCAGTTGTTGGTTCAATAGGCTTACATTACCTTTCATCTAAAAGGGACATGACATCAGCATTGCTATGCCGAGAATCTCTTATGAATTTGCATTGATTAATGTACTTAAATATTACATGCCTGGACTTCCCCCAGAAGTCACACTCCAAAACAGAACAACTAAGAAAAAACAAAATACCTTATTTGACCAGCAGTTAGATGGCTAACAATTGGCAACAATTTAGACTGAGAAAAGCTGGGGGACCATAAAAAAACCTAAACAAACCCAAACAAAAACAAAAAACCAAACAAGAAAAACCTCATCCTTTTTGGGAAATGAGCCTACTTTAGTGGGCTATTAGTTCTGGGTTTTTCTAGGGTTTTATCTATCTATGCTTTTTCAGAGCATGTGGTGTTTTATTATAAATTTTATGGGAAATTCCAAAGAGTTAAGCAATGAGGGTAAATGAGACACCTGCTTTTCTGTATATCTGAGACAAACAAGAAGTTTAATGTAATTAAAAAGGTTGAAATACTAAACTGATAGAAAATATACTTGCCCACATAACTGTGCAATTAAAGTGTGGAACTCATATCTACAAGAAGCTGTTGAAATAGAAAACAGGGGTAAATCTAATTTTTTTCTAGTTGGCTATTCAGAATGATTAATTGCAGTTTTGGAAGAGATATTAACTATCCTTTAAGATACCACACAGTTTTTTGGGTTTGTTTTACTATTAAAAGAAATTAGTGTCAGAGCCAGTTTATCAACAGATTTATTTGTTGGAAACAAGGTGTTGAATCAGATGAGCATAGAATTTTATCTAATATAGCAATAACTTTGTTCCTGTTTTTTTGTACATGATGCTTAAATTTAAGACATGCTAAGAATGTTCATAATGCACAAAACAAAATATGCAGAAGTTAATCTATTTCTACCTTAGCTTTCTCACAATGTTGATTTTTTTCACCTGTTTAGAGAGAAAAGTCAGGATTATCTCTATTCTCTTAACAGGTTTCAGCAAAAGCAGGCTCTATTAACTGCTACATGGTCATAATGATTGTAAAATCCTTAATGATAATCAGGTGACTTTGTAACTTCCTAAACAATAAAAATAGGGGTTTTGTTTATTAGGATGTAGGTATCTCAGCAGATTCTTTCATATATACTTTTCTATATATACACACACAGGTACTTATATAAATACACATAGATATAGACAAACAGATGTATATGTATATGGAGAGAGAGAAGGACTGAAAGTGAGAATTAATGAGCTAGGACCTCTACTGCAGAGACTCAAAAGCTATTTCCTACCTAACCATTTCATAGACATTTTGCAGTTTTGGCATCCAGAAAAACAATATTTGGGGAGGGAGTACTTGCTTAGCACAGGTCTCTCAAGTTATGTTAAAAAGCAGGAGGAAGATGTTATTCTCCACCAGGTAGGAGGTACAACTGGATAAACTTCTGTTGAGTGTTTCTTCTGTAAAAAGAAAACTTCCATTAGGAACTAAGAATTTCAAAAGACAATTCTTATACCAAAACAATTTGAAATACTTCATCTTTTTGAATGCCAGGACCATGATTATAAAGTTCAGAAACTATGTATGAGAGTGAGCTGTAGCTAAAACCTAAGGAGCATTCTACGGATATTCCTCTTCTGTTTAGAACCTTTTTTCAACCTGAGGTGTCCTCTGCAGATAGCCTGCTCTCTCCCTTGGTTCTTATAAACATCAACTTCTAAACACCAGGTCATAACTTCTTAACAGGACCACTTCATTTATCAGCTTCATGTTTTAGCATTAGAAAACAAAGTCTCCTCCGAGAAGGTTCTGAAGTTGTGTTATATACAGTAAAAGGGCACACAGTATTCAGAGAAGATTTGTCGGGCAATTTTTAGGAAGTCAATCATCTTGGTTTGATTTTTATTGTGTGTGGGTTAATTTCTAAATGGCAATTCACATCAGAGTGCTGTGGAATCGTGATTGTCATATCAATGTCAGCAGCATGAAGCAACATTACTCTGTATATTGGCTATGTGCAGCAGCAACAATTAGAGATCTGCTTTAGAAAGGAAAAAAAAAAGAAAAAATGTGTATAATCAAACGATCAGTTTAAAACCTGCTATCATTCAGACAAGATGCCTGGTTATTTGATACTAAATTAATTTAAATCAAAGCTCTTCCAGAGTCAGTAATTGTCAGATCCTCAGCTTGACATGATCTGTTTTTAGCATGACAACACCAAAGGCCGGTGATTAAGGGATTAAAGTGGGAATTAATTTATGAACAGCTGAAAAGGAAGACAAAAAGGATGAAATGGCTTCTTAGTAGTTCTGCTTAAAAATCATATGAAACTATACACTGTTACCTGTATTCCTAGGTAGGAATGTGATGGTAGAAGTTGATTTTCTGTTTCCATCTGAAACTAATTCAGTTTTACATTTTTGTCTGCATATTGTATTAGACCAACATATAGCACAGACAGGGATTTTGGCAGCTCTATTCAATCTATTTTTTAAATTTTACTTGATGAATAATGCACATTTCTAGAAAAGTCAATAGAATAAGTAGAAACTCAAAATAGTTTTAACTGCATATAATACAGTGCTTTAATTCCCAATATGCTTAGTAATTTATGTGTTTCAGTTTGCATACAATTGTTATAAAGAACTGAATCATTCATATTAAAACAGATGGGTGAATTTTATCTTCAATGTATAATGGAGTTTAGAGCATAAGATAAAAATGAATAAACAGATGTGAGCAAAATCTGCACGCTACATATTTAATCTTTTTTTAAATTCCTTTTTGCAAGTTTGTTGGTTGGTTTGGTTGGGTTTTTTCTCCCAGTGACTAAATACAGCCAAACTCTCTCTTCTATTACAACCCTTAAACTGTGTAGGAAGCAATTTTTAACTTATCTTTTATTACTAATTAATTTACTAGGAAAAAAAATGTTCTTACTCTACTCATGTATTTTTTCTTTTTCAAAAAAAATGTTTCCAGCCCCAAAACAACCTTTCATCAATTTAGTGTACATTTATGGGAAAAGGTTTGATATTTTATTCATCATCACCTAGAAAGTGCAGCTGCATTTTGTTTCTCTAAATTGACTTCCAATAGATGGTAGATATATGTTTACATACACCAAAGGCCTCTATATTACCTTGTCAGATTGTCACAGTAGTGACTTTATTTTAAAAAAGAATCAGCCTCATTTTTTTTTCCAGTTTCAAGATTTGAAATAAAGCTTATTTTGATGTCTATGTGCAATAGAAAGCTGTAGAAATTAAGATTTAAAGTAACGTTATGCTTTATTCTCTCTAGTTCAGCATGATTGATTCAATTTATTTTCAGCTTGGCACCAAGAGAAACTTCCTTCCCAGTTCTGAGACAGTTATCTTTACTAATATGATGAAGAGAAAATATTATTATACTTTACATGTAATATCGTCTCATCCAGTAGATCATGTTCTAGATAGAAAGTATTTCTGTGATCAATTACTTTTAAAGTTAGTTACATATTATGCATTAATTACAAAAAGATCATACAGGTGAGATTGTAGCATTTCCATATGAGATGTTGCAGAAGGAAGAAAAATATGTTTTCTACACATAGACATAGGCCAGCTTCTTACCCCCAGTAAAGCTGTCTATGGATGTACAAGAAAAATTTTGTACGTTAGACTTTTCCTAGCCTTGTTTTAATGCAGTATACAGTTCTGACAGTGGGTAAAGCTGTAGCATTTCTTCTAAACTGGTTATGCTGAAATTTCAGTTAAAAAGAACCCTGCAACCTAAGTATGCATGAACAGTTTTCCTGATACAGATCTTAATGACAGGCCTCCAGACTGCTGTACACCATTAGTGGAAGTACCCTTTTCCTCCAGATAGAGCTGACACAGAGTCAAGTGACAAACTTGCCCAGACAAGCCAGCTGAGCAAGTCTGTCTTCAAAATCTGTACAAAGTGCTGAGTGGCTTTGATTAAGAGTTAAAAAGGTTTAAATGGCTTCACTGGTCTCTGTCCAGTCAGCAGGTGTATTTCTGGTTTATCACCATGGCATTTGAAATCAGATAGACCAAGCTTGCTAATTTTTTAACCAGAGCCCTGCTTTGAACATTGGGTGACCAAACTTGTGCATCTTGTTGCTGGAAGCTCACTGCAGGGTACCCTCCTGATAGACAGGAATGCCTTTGGTCTTTTTCAGGGACTGGTTTAGATTCATGCATTGTTTCTTACAAATCCTGTAAATAGATCCAAGGTAGGTATTTGATCAAAACATCCTTTCTTTCACTGAGAGAAATTACTACTCCCATGACTGTGGCAGTCATAAAAGCAAAGGGGACTGTGTGTTGCCCTGTACTGTGCTTAGTTGTGTCTTCTCTCAAATTAGTAAAGCAAGACTGAGAAATTGCTCTGCAGGTGAAGGTGACTTTTTCCCAGTCTCCCTCTCTCTCTGCCCATTGGTATGCCAAGAAACATAAGACATTCCACATTGTTTGCATGCTGAGCCTCTCCAGTGAAGGCTTCTCCAGTTCAAAAGATGTACTCTTGTACTCTCAGAGCTGCATTTCAGCTAATTATCCTTTCTAAATTTGATAGGATTGAAGCAATAGCTTGAATTTTAAGGTTTCAGGTATAATGATGTAGTTCACAAGCATCTGACTTAGGAGCTGGCCAAAGGCTCCCAAGAGGAAGGTCTTAATTCAGGATTATGCTGTATCCTGGTTTCAGCTGGGATAGAGTTAATCGTCTTCCCAGTAGCTGGTACAGTGCTATGTTTTGAGTTCAGTATGAGAAAAATGTTGATAACACACTGATGTTTTCAGATGTTGCTCAGTAGCGTTTAGTCTAAAGTCAAGGATTTTTCAGCTTCTCAAGCCCAGCCAGTGAGAAAGCTGGAGGGGTGCAAGAAGTTGGCACAGGACACAGCCAGGACAGCTGACCCAAACTGGCCAAAGGGGTATTCCAGACCATGGGACGTCCCATCTAGTATAGGAACTGGGGGGAGCGGGGGCAGGGAATCACTGCTGGGGGACTAACTGGGTGTCGATTGGCAGGTGGTGAGCAATCGTACTGCGCATTCTAATCCTTTTATGATTACTGCTGTCATTTTATTAGTGTTATTATTATCATTATTAGTTTCTTCTTTTCTGTTCTATTAAACCCTTGTTATCTCAACCCATGAGTTTTACTTCTTTTCCCGATTTTCTCCCCCATCCCACTGGGTGTGGGGGGGAGTGAGTGAGCAGCTGCATGGTGCTTACTTGCTGGCTGGGGTTAAACCACAACATGCTGGTGTATCTTTTGCTTTTCCTGCATAAAGGCAAAGCCAAGCTTGTGTTTGACCTGAATACACTAACCTGATCTTTAAATTTGCTTTTAACTCATACTAGAGTTATAAAAAATTTAATACTCTCATTCTCCTTGATGCTTACCTGGTTATCTGTTTATTTTTGATGGTTCTGTTGTTTCCTCTTTAAAATGCCTACCAAGCTAGTTTATGACAGTAGCATTATTCACCTCGGTGGCTTTATATGAAGTAATGGGTAAAACAAATTGTGAGAGAAACTTTGAAAGAAATTAGAGAGGAATGGCTTTGGCAGTGAGGTTGATTCTCTCCCTTATATTATCATTATGAATTTTATTCATGTTTACCACTATCTTAGAATAAACTTCTGTAAAGTGACCTGAAGAAGTCATCTATATCATTCTGCATACCTCAGAGAAGGATGAATTATACTTCAATAACTAACAGATATACTCTTGCAAGATCTTAAGTTATGGTGACTCCCCCGACAACTTATTCCAATGTTTTACTATTGTTATGACTAGAAAGCTTCTCCTAATGTCTAACTTAAGTCCTTTTTGCGACTCAAACCTGTTATGTTTTTACTTATACACAGTCACTGTGGATTATTC
This sequence comes from Buteo buteo, assembly GCF_964188355.1. Taxonomy (NCBI): domain Eukaryota; kingdom Metazoa; phylum Chordata; class Aves; order Accipitriformes; family Accipitridae; genus Buteo; species Buteo buteo. Next base: position 20,029,892 of record NC_134190.1, on the reverse strand, counting down.
CCTTTGATGCCTTTTATACATCTGAGAAGAGCTATTGTATCCCTAACACCTGTCGTCTTTTTAAACTAAGCACTGAAATATTTTTCAGTCCTTCCTTGTAGGCCATTATTTCCAGATCTCTGCTTATCTTTTTCTTCTGCACTCATCAGATTGCTAATTTCTTGAGCTGCAGCATACAAAAATAACAGTATTTCAACAAAAGCTATTAACTAATCATTTTCTGTATTTCCTAGTTATGCATTCATATATTTATATATATATACACATACAGTTAATAACAGGATGACATTGTTGACTCATATCCATCTAGTGATCTGTTATAACCACAGATCTTTTTCTGAAGAACTGCTCCCTACTTGTGTCCCTATGAAAGTATGCATGTCTACTGACAATGTCTGACTTGGCAAATTCATATCTAGCCTTGTAATATCACCAAATTCAGTTTTGACTTCCTAAATATAGTTTCTGTTTATTTCAGTTGGGTCATTTTTAAGACCATTACTGATAGATCCAGATGAAATGCCAGTGAAACCCTATTCTGTGTATCTTTTCTCTGGACAGTGAACAACAGGTAATTTCATTCTATCCACCTCTAATTCACTAAGAAGCAGCCACAATCTAGAGGTTGTTTTCCTAGTTTGCTTAAGAAAATAGCATGCAAAGGAACATAAATGTTTTATTACATCCCAGATATTTTAGCTGTTGCTTCTGTTCTGTTCACAATGCATGTTATCACATTACAGAGAAAGGAAAAAAAAAAAAAGGAATGCAACTTGTTCTTTTCAGTTCATGGCAATTGTTGTTTTCTTGCAGATACATGCAAATTAAGTTGCTTCAGTATTTCTCTCAGGGCTGAAGGTAATTTGACTGATTTACAATTCTTCCCCTTTTTTCGCGAAGACCCCAGTTTATCTTTGTCCTCTCTTTCAATACAATGCACTACTAAAAATAACTGTTAGCAAATCTAAGATTGCTACAGCTACATGTATCTAGAACAGAATTTGTCAGGTCCAGCCAATAACTTTGATTTTTTTTATTGATTGCTTTCACAAAATATTCAGATGACAATCACAATAAATGCAACTACAATGGAGTAAGATAAACCTTGAATAAAGAAAGAGCAAGTTAGATACTACTTGTCTAAATTGGAGGCTTTTGTAAATAATCTGACCTTTCTTTTTCTATTAAAGTTGAGATCTTATCCTTTGTCTCTAATATTCTGTTAATACCCTTTTTCTCTGATATTAATTGCATTAACTGTCTGTTTTAAACTGACCTTTTTAAGACTGATGCAGGCTTGCATTGCAAAGAAGCACTCAACACTTAGGCCCTTCTCAGGCTCATTTTTGTTAGCTTTACTAGTCCACTAAATAAAGAACCATTACTAACCTTAGTAACTGTCCTATTTCTAATATAGAACATCAATTTGTTAATCTTGATGTCTCTATTTTTGCTTTTGGGTTTTTTTTGATGTTTGGCCTTAGAAGCTGTAAAATTTGTGTTCAGTACCTGTAGGTAGATCCCATTTTTTCAATATTTCTCTTCTATCTCATGTGAAAGAGCAGATCTGATTCCTTTCCCACACTGAATGAAGCCTCCGTTTTTTCAAATCTAGCACAACACATATACTCTTCACTATCACCCACATTGTTGTATGCATGTGCAAAAAAGATAAATCTAGACTATCAGTAGTTATGCTAATTCAAAATATGAAATAGCACATGATTTCAGGGTAAATTCTTTGAAGATAATGTTCGATATTTTCTAATTAACTACTTTCATATATTAATTACAAATGTAATGTCTCCTTATAGAAGTGTAAAAAATTAAAGACCATAATACCATAATTTGGTTTACTATACAACCTGTCTAATTATACTGCATGTCTATTAATATATTTATGTTTGTACCATGCACCATGCATTTATGACATGCTGCTTTGGTCAAGAATTTACACACTTCTTAGAAGTGAACTCATATTCTTATATTCAGGTTGAGCTTGAATTACGAGTATTTTTCATGAAAGAGTGAAAAAGGTTATCTCAGTGGTCTAAAACATAGTTATGAATTCCAGCTGTCTGAACTTCAAGATACCTAAACACAAGAAGGAAAAGAACAATTGGTTGTTGTAACAATGTAACTACTGGAGCAGTTTTTGGAAAAGACTCTTAAAAATGTTCCACTTTGCTCAAACTTTCTTTGGGGAAGTTTTGGTTTTCTGTTGTTTTTTTTGTTTTGGGTTTTTTTTTTTTTCCCCTCTATGCAACAACATTTAGAAATTAAACACACCTTTCTTTTCTGTTTATCCTTTAATTCCTTACCTTCTCCTATTTGCTCTTTTCCATTCAAAAATATGACAGGAATGGTGAAAACACGGGAAAAAACCAGGAAAAATATGATATGGAATCCTGCTTGAAAAATAATAACTGTTTTTTAAATTTTTAGGAATTTTTCACTCATGTCTCATATCCATGTTTTCCATCCATTAACTAATTTATCAAGGAAGTTTTGGCTTCTCCATGGCTCTGAGATTTTACATGTAAGTTCCCTTTTTAAAAAAGGATGCAAAGTTCTACCTTCTGTACTGTGTTAGGAACCACATGCTTTTTAGTATCAGGTTTAGTTTTGAAACATTGAATAAAATCTGTGGGTACTTTGTCGGATTTTTTTTTAATGGAGCCAATTTTTTACTAAATCTATGAAATTTTTACAGGATGCTATATACGATCATAGAAACATCTATTATAATTTTATAATCCATGTATTTTTATATCTTATACATGCTTTATATGTATAAATCCAATTTAAATCTGTGCAACACTTAACAGTTCGCTTGACAGACAATATCAAGATTGGATTAATTGGATATGGATTAATGCATTTTTTTTTCCAGTAGTGTCAAAGAACACTGACCATTAGAGCTGCATTGTGCCAGTTGTGCTATAAACATTTGTCCTATTTGTTCTTTTTTCCAGTGGTGACACTTTGACAATCAAGATGGAACAGTGAATCAAGAAGCTAACACAGGATAGTGAATCAACAAGAAGGAAAGAGAAATCCATCTTTCTGTGGATGGCATTCTGCACAGACAGAATATAGAAAACTCTAAACATTTACTGGAAAATGGAGTATGGGAATAAGATGCTTCTTACTGGAAGGCTTCCTATTGCATACTGCAGTTACAGATTATCTGGATAAACTCTGATTAAACAGAAGAGAATTTGTTCCTTTGACACACATGGGAGAATGTGCAAATAATTCTTCTTTACATAATGAAACAACTGCAAATGAGAAAGATATTATAAATTATGTCTTTTGTCACCCATTAGGTGGGAAACACATTACTTTAATATCTTTCAAACAGAGAAGCATAATTATTTGATGAGACCAATCTCCATTACTTATCTCATCCTCTAATTATAATGTATTAGTTTTACAAGTGATTGTGGAGAAGTTGGTTAATCTAAGCAAGAAATCAATAATTCAACCAATAGTTAAGTTTCATGAGCTGCTTCCATATTGATGTGGATACATGGTTAGTGACTTGTTTACTTCATTTACTATCTCGTCCAACAAAAAGTGTATTCTCCTAAAAGATGCACATCACCTAAAATACCATTAGGGCACACAAACAATTGTATGAGTAGACAACTGGATGAATACAGAAGGAAATGGGTTATTTAAAAAAAACCATAATGTAGCATTTGTTAACAGACATAAAGCAAACTTTTTTTCCTGCCAGTTTAGAACCACCAAGTGTTTTGGCTTAAAGTTCACCAACAGGTTTTTTTCCTCCCAACAGGTTTGATCTTCACAGTGAGCCTGTACATTAGAATCACTTTGAAGAGTGAATCTATAGAAAAAAAAATTGAACCTCAAGGCTAGCAGGAAATAGTTGCAAATGCAAGATTCCACAAGCAGCTCAAAAAAAAAAAGTGATGTGCTCAGTTGTTGTCTTTTTTTCCTTTTTTTTTTTTTTTTTTTAGTATTTATTCTAAAGGAGAGACAATAGCAATTTTATCTAAATTAAGAAAAAAAAAGTTGGAGATTTTGTTTCTATTTCTGCAAGAATCAACTGTTATACAATCTAATCTTCTGTAAGTGAGCTAGGATGCTTTATACTTTGCAGCGTCACCTATGTGGATTTAAGCATTTTCTTAGCTCTGGCTTTCATTCAAAGCAATAGGAGTTGGATTCTCACTCTTGCTGATCACCCACAAAATACAACCAGTCCTTTTGATGCAACCTTTTCATAAGCAATTAAGAAAGTTCTTAACAAAAACCAAAAATAAAATAGACTTTGAAAAATTTCCTTTCTGTTGACAATCAACAGTTGACTATATTACTCACAGGGACACAATGTACTATCTGTTGTAACCTTTTTTTCATGACTTTCAGTGGACAATCAAGTAGCAGTAACATGTGGCAATGTTATAGAGCTCCTTCAGTATTTGTTTATCTGTTATCTTTTCAGGTATAAATGGGATTATATGTAAGGGTATGCAATAAGTGAGTGATGTTCTGTTTATTCTCTTTTTGAGGCCTCTCACTCTCTGTAGAAACAAATACTGCACTAATGCAAATGCTCAACACTTCAATGCTTTCTAAAGCATGACAGAAGATATTGGTATTGGTGATAGACATCTATTACATGGCATTCTGTACTAAATATATATTTTTGTTGGGGAAATCTACTGGAAGAAAGAGGGTTGTATGTTCACATAACATTTCTAAATAATTCATTTTAATTGTCTTCTATGCACAGTAAATTGCAGGTGATGTGATGACATTATGCAATGAGATGATTTAAGAGAAAGCACACTATTTCCAAATGGATAAACTTTCTTTTTTTTTACCTTAATGAAGCTATAGTGAAGATACAAATGCATTTCATCATTCTTTTAAAGAGTTGTCACAGAATGATCTCTAAGAAGTCCAATGTTCCAACTCAGATTCATTCTTACATAATTGGTGTGAGACAGCATTAGGGCAAAGATTTGAATTCCAAGGAATGTAGGACTTTTGGGAAAGGGCTAACACCCATCTGTGTTAGGTAGCACAAAATCCTTTGCTTAATCTAAGGTATCATACCATTACTTTAGAATGTTCTCTTCTGTAGAAAACAGATAGACTAATATTTGCTTGATGGAAAAGAATGATTTTTGCAAGACTTTATTTAAACAGAAATTTAAAAATTGAATAATTCATTGAATATTTACGATATGAATTGTGGTTTTTGTATACAGTTCCATTTTTACCTTTAAAAGTGTTTACATAAAAATGTACAACACTATTCTTTTCTTTCTGTTTAAAAGTTTAAGTTGTGCATGTAGATGTATACTGATGCTTGTCCATAATTGTTCTTTCCCCACAGTCACTTTGAGAATGTAGACATAAGGGGCCCTGTCAAAAGCCCGTTGAGGCTTACAGTACCTCTAATGCTGATTTATTTGAAATCTGGTTTAGAATCACATACACAAATGACTAAGAAAATGTTGGAAAATCAGTTATTCATAACAGTATTACAATAATAATTCAAAAGAAAAGGGTTAGAAAAAAAACACAAAAGCTAAACTATACTGAAAAGGTGTTTTTGTTTTTTCCTTCTGTTTAATTGGGTTTAGGTTGGAAAGCAAGTGGCATCCAGAAAAATACTGGCCATGTATTTCACTGCAGACCTCTTTGTGCTAAATTAAACCATTTTTTTTTTCCCCCCTCCACATTTCATTTATGGCAAACAGAGGCATGGCCAATTTGGTGGGACAGTAAGGACTAGAACTTGAGTCTTTCAATTCAGTGGGGGGAAAAAAAAAAGTACTGAAAGCAGAGGCATTTTATTTTCATATTCTGCTCAACATATTATTTCATCCATGAGTTTATTTTATGAAAACCTTCTCTTTGTCCTTCCTCTCTGCAAATCTTTAAAATAGGTGTTGTCATCTGAAAACTTACACCTCAGTGCATTCTCAGTGTAATTCAATATTTACCATAATATGCCAGTCTTCTTCCATGTATCTATGGAAACCATCTACAATTATAATATCAGAATCCTTTAGCATAAAGTGTTGATATAAAGACTAAGTCTTATATATAAAAAAGAACCTGCAGTGCTCTTGACATCAGCAAGGAAGATTTTAGATTTGGAGAGGTAACTTGGCATTTGCTTGTTAAAGGACAATTTCCAACTCAAATTTTGGGGAAAGAAATTGTATTCTGTTCCTGGTCTCGATCAAGTAGTAAAGTCCCTTAGTAACTTGCAGGATACCTCCAGTGCTGCACTCGTCATGTTCTACATCTTCTTTGCGTCATTCCTAGCTAAAGGTTGCAAAACACAATAATGCAAATGTATTTGCAAGCCCTTTTCTCACCATTATAAACTCTCCAGAATCTTCACCATTTTATAACCATTGCACACGGCATCAATTTGTTTGCTTGCTATGTGTTATGTTCCCTTCAGAAGAAGTCACACTGACAGCATGGAAGTTGAGGCACAAACCAGATTGTTCCTTGTTTGGAGAGATACTGATCATGGACAAAATACTCCAGAGAAGTTGGAGCTGGGAGAATCTGAAGATTAGATTTATTTCAAGATTAAAACATCTAAATTTTTGATGTCTACATATTAACATATATCTAAGCTTCCTTTGTAGTCAATGGAGATGTAATCAATACAATCAGTGGAACCCAGTTATCTATAAAGTTGACCTGTTGGTCAGCTGGTCAGACCTACTGATCAGGTCTATTTCAGTGTAAGTTATCACTCTTTAAGCTACCTAAGCTTTAATAGTACTTTTCTCTAAAGTGATCCAACAGTTCCAAACAGGACTGAGAAGAAAAGCAGAGATAAGGTTTTAATGCTTGACAGGAAGATAGTAAAAGGAGGAAGGCGTCAGCTTCATCAGAGCTAGGGAATTCCCAGCAAAGCAGCAGCTTGTTTAACCAATTGTTAGTAAAGTTCTACACAGAGGATTACACAGTCAGACAACAGACAGCTGAGGAGGATGTCCTAAAGGGGAAGTCATAATTCTGTATCTTCAGGGTCAGTCAGAAGATGGAAATAATTAGGCAAGTGGAAAATAAGTGCCATTTTAAAAGACTTGAGAGAGGAAGTATGGTACACCTGTTTCTATACAAATATTAGAAAATTAAGAACCAAGGTAAGAGAACTGGTATGTTATACTGTAAGTGAAGGCAATGCTAAAATCAGAAACTTGATGGAAGGAAAATTATAATAAGAGAACAGTATAAAATCAGGCTACAAAATACATAGGAATTATAGCATAAAACATACTGGCAGTAACATATATATATACACACACACTTATATATGTTCTTAGAATGAAACCAAAATAATAAACTTACCACTTCAAGTACCAGACTCTTCATTAACGGAAACCCCAGGCCTAAACAAGAATAGTATAGTAGTCTGTCTATATTGCTATTTAAGCAATTAAAAAGGCAAGACTAACTGCTATATCCTGAGAGAAGTCAAAGAGAGTAAGAAATAAATAGGTGACCTCAATTACTCTATGAACAAAGGCCAAATCACAACAGGTGATATCAGTAATTGTTTAATAGAATAGCTGGCTTGCAAGCTCACAGGAAGAAAAGCAACCTTTTATTTGGCTCAGTAAAGTGCAGGATCTGGTTCAAAATCTCATTGTGGAAGTACCATCTGTAAGAGCAACCATAGAGTACTTGCATTAACATCCCTACAGGAGTATCAATGGCCAAAGAATTCACTGTTAAATTTTAATAAAGTGAACTAGGTGAAAATGAGAACTTTTGTTAAAAGGAAGCTAAAGGGGACAGCTGCTTCAGAGCATTGCGTGCTGGTAGGCAGTGCAGAAACTGTTGAAGACAACCACACTGGTAACGCAGTGCTAGTTCACACCACCTGTTACGAAATGCTTCAGAAAGAGTAAAAGGAGGTCGGCATGGTTAAACACCAAAGGGAAAGGTTAGTAGCAGTAAGAAGCATCTGAGCAGAATCTGATAGATAAAAATGTAAACATAGCTAGGCTAAAAAAGAGTTTGCTGAAAAGCTCTTGGGGAATCAAAACTAGTACTAACTTCCTGAGACATGAGGTAAAAAATAAGGCCCCCAGAATCTGTAAGGTCTATCTATGGACAGAAAGCATAAAAGGAATTCCTTGAAAGGATAATGATACTGCAGAAAAGGTAAATTAATTCTTTACAGGAGTATTTACCATGAAAAAGATGGTAAGATTGCCGTACCAGAGCCTTTTCATGAAGGGGACTCACCAGAGAACCTGAAATTGAAGTAACAGAAGAGTTACAAGTAAGTAGAATTACTACTACCCAGCCGCTAAGACTGGGTGGCATTCACATGGACAACACAACAGGCTTTCTAGGAATTCTAGGACAAAACAGGTACATTGCTAACAGTAATATATAATCTTGGACTATAATGTTGGCAATTGTCCTTGTGTTCTTCATATTTGGTGGGGGGTGTAAATGACACCAAACTTTAGAAAAACGTTCCAGGGACTCTGTATGCCTCGTATATTGTGTGTATTTGTGCAATCCCCTCCAGAACCAGTATAAACTTCTTCCATCCACCACTTTCTCTTAGCAAAGGGTTCCACAGATCTTTTGCCTGTTGTATGGGAAAAAAAAACCCAAACCAAACAATAAAAGACCCAAGCCAAACAAAATCCCACTTATTTTGCTTGTTTTAAACTTTAGTAGAATAAAGTATCTGTCCCACTACTATAAAATATTTCCAGACATAGATATAAAATTTGTCCTTTTGAAATTCCAATGAAGCCACTCCCCATCACACATTATTTATTATTTTTAGCATTTATTTGTTTTGATTATTAATTTGAGAAAAATGCTGAGTAATGTACTGGTTGTGAAGTACACTTTTATTTAAATAGATTCCGATTCAGATGTATATATTGAATCAAAATGGAAAGATAGACATGCAGGAAAAAGTTTATAAGAATATGGTGTCTTTTCAAAGGATGATAAAGACTTTGATGTACAAATAATGTAGCACTTTCATCTTTTTCCTTTTTATTTTTTTTAATTAGACATTCACTTTTTTGAGAGTTATATACTGCTGCATGTCAATCTTTTAAAGAATCTAGCCTGATTAAGGGCAACATGCTAAATCCTACTTGTAAGTGGCATTAATGAGATTGCTTTCCTTTAAGTGTAGTCTTTGTGGTCAGTGAGACGTACAAAACAAGAAAAAACGTCACATAACTAGAATTTATTAATTGTTTGCTTTAACATTCACTTTCATGCATGTTACAGAACTAGAGTGATAATCTAATTTTAATGTAAATTTTGAAAACAGTAGCTGGATAGATGCATGGTCTGTGTGTGGTTATATACCAAGGAAAGTGTACAGCATGTATAACTGCACACAGAGCACTTCGTTGATTGAAAAAGGTTGGTATGCAGAGCTGCACTGGACCAATAATTCTTGGAATATCAGCCTAACACTGGTTCTTAGGATACACCTGTAGAACAAATGTGTTTGATATTGTACTTCCATTTCAAATGATGGTGTGTATGTGTATAAAGCTATATAAAAGTAAATGTTTTGCAGGAGCTCTTTGTTTACTTATAGCTAAAGGCTGCAGCAGTTCTGTGTTCATACTATATAACAAAAAGTCTAGTTGTTCAAAGGCTTGCAATGTGGTGGTAAATGGCAAACAATAGCACCATCTGAAGGTGCTTTTAAAGTACATATAGATATTGATACTATATGATGTACAGACTCACGCTTCACAATCCCTCCACTAAAGAAACCCAAACTGTTCTAGAAGTACTTTTTTACTTCCCTTCCTTCCAATATCATCTTTGTATAATTTATTTCAATGGTATCTAAGTTTCCTTCACATGTGAAACCTTTATTTCCCATTAACAAAATTACCTGAAAGTAATTTAATGGTGCCGACTCGTGCATAGGTGCCCTTGGCCTGTTGCACTGAGACCTCAGCTAAACTGAGTTTTTGAATCTGATACTTTGTCTTGCCTGGATTTACTATATTTTTGGCCTCAAAAGTCACTCTATATGATAGCACCAAGTTTTTGTCTTATTTTATTTTCTGCTGAGAGAGGCAGATATGGTTCATAAGGTGTCTTCTGCAGAGCTGTATGGAATATCCAGTCAAGATATGCAGTAAAAAGGATGTATGACGGTAAATACTTTGTTAATCTGCATCAAAAAATTATATATCCTGAAAATGTACTTACAGGACTTATCAATATTTTTGTTCCAGTTTCTTCAGAAATATTAGCTCAAATAATTACCCCTATCATATTTGCTAACACTGAAACTGCTGTATATTTCTGAAGTTTGGTCTTGTTCCAACTCAATCAAATCCTTTTTTACTTTAGAGGTTGGATTTTAGTTATCCTCAAAATATGACGTGATGGTCAGGAAAGTAATTTTCAGAGCGGTTTATCTATTTGTAATGTAGTATGTGCTCACTCTTCATAGTTCTCTGTGTGCATAATGATTAATAAAAAATTATAAAACTTCAGAAGTGCTTGAAACAGTAAGTGGGTTGCACAATTTCTGAGTTATAGAGGTTTGGTTCAGCAATAATTTTTAGGGCAACATTTTTTTACTTGTGCTGTTTGAAGAAAGAAAATACAGAAGATGTGATGATTAAAATATGTTCTTTATCTTTCTTTTGAAAATCATCAAAGAAATATTACGTATGCAACTTTTAAGTTATCTTATATTCTAATATTAGTAAATACTGAATTTTTCATAATTTCATTCAATTTATTTCTGAGACAACAGTCATCATTGATCCTAGTCTCTTATGTTAACTTACCCCTGTGCCAGAAGATGGTTTTTCCACCAGACATTAAATTGGCACCTTCATATTTGCAATCAGCTTAGATCATATCATCTTTTATATCTTTGATTTATTTTTAAAGTAATGACCATCTATTTGACGATAGCACCTCATCAGCTCTGAAATATAGGAGAGAAAGAGAATTATTTTGCTTTGCAGTAAAAGTAAAAAGTCTGTATGCTTCTTGAAAGTACAGTATTTGTTCTCTGCATCAGGTGGATTTTTTAAGATGTGAAAACTTTATTACCTGAAAAATATTTGGCTATGATTTTCCCTCAAAAGAAATGCAAGAGGATCTGAATCTGTTCTGAAGGAGTAACTAAACTTCAGATTACATTCTTCATGTACTCTATTCACTGCTGTACATATTGAACAAGCTGAGATACTGCAAATTGTAATATGTGTTTCACTGTCATTTTTCCCTAGAACTTTGTGGCATATGACACATTTTGAAGATTTCTCTTATTCTCTGGAATGGTAGTCAGGAACAGCATTCTTATCATGTTCATTGGTTTTAGCACTTCAGTTGATCTGTTTACTTTCTATCTCCAGGTCAGCCCTTTGACAGATGCTGGAATCTGTATATGTCAGCTCAGGAACAAGAAAGGGAATCACTAAGGGGGTTGTTTCTGGCTTTGAAAGATAAATCTGTTGAGGTTAAGAACCAGACTCTGATTGGTTAAGTTAGAGTAGTCCAAGGAGTCATGTTATTCTTTTTTTAAATTTTTTTTTAATGAATTTTCCCTAAAAACAGGTACTGATGGATAAGTGAAACGCAAAGGTTGCTTCCGATAACTGTAACCCGTACAGTAGAGTAAAGTCAACCAGACAGTATCTTGTCATACTTTATTTTGCTTTCACCTACATTTGAAGACCAGAAAGAGAAGGAAAAGTGAACAAAGGATCTTGTATAGAACTTTAAAATTAATTCAGGGTGGATGCTTGGTTTATCATGCATAATGTCTCCTGCTAAACAGACTTTCATTCACATTTTTATTTTACAGTGAATCTGCAGTTTCAGAGAGGAAAAGAGAGTTTTAGAGTAAGAATGTCTGCTGAGTAATTGGTGTCAACCAGGCTTACATGAAGCAAATATGTACTATGGGATTTCTTTTTGTGAATCTGTCTCTATTCACATAAGGCTTTAGTATCCTGCAAGGATTTCTCCTGTAATTCATATACCTAACCCAACAAGATTTGGCATACAGGGAGAGTTGTCACTCAACTAAACGATACCTTCAGAAGTGTCATAGATACAATACTAGAATCAATGGGGAAAGGGGATACCAAGAGGATTGCAGCAGGTAGGCCAAGGGTTGGCATGGCATCGCCAGAAGGTGGCAATGCTAGTGGGAACATTTACACTGCTCCTGGGAGCACGGAGGGCTCAGGAGCATATCTGAAATGCTTGTACACCAACACACGCTGTGTGGGAAACAAACAGGATGAACTGGAAGCATTGGTCAGCTCCCAGAGCTACGGTATCATTGGTATTAGTGAGACTTGGTGGAATGAGTCCCACGACTGGAGTGCTGGGATGGAGGGCTACAGGCTGTTCAGGAGACATAGGCAGGGCATGTGTGGTGGAGATGTCGCGCTATACATAAGGGAGAGGTTTGATTGCACAGCCCTTACAATTAGTGACGATGTGGGTGAAAGCCTCTGGGTGAGGATTAGGGGGATGGAAAACAAAGGAGATGTTGTAGTGGGTGTCTACTACTGATTGCCCAGCCAGGATGTAAGCGCTGATGGGTTAATCTGTAGGCAATTAGGAGAAATTTGTGGATCGGTAGCCCTTGTCTTGATGAGTGGTTTCAACTGGGACATCAACTGGGAATATCATACTGCTGTGACGAGCAGGACTTGGAAATTCTTGAAGTTTGTAGCAGATAACTTCTTGTCACAGGTACTCAGTGAGCCAACTAGGAAAGATACCCTCCTAGATTTGCTATTTGTAAATAGTGTTTGTGAGTACAGACCTATGGTTTATTTATGCAGGGAGAAGACATGAAAGGGCAAAGCTCAACTAGAGTTGAAACTGGCCAGTGTTGTTTCAGATAACAAGAAGGGCTTTTTTAAGTATGTTAATAGCAAGAGGAGTTCTAAAGAAAACATTGGACTGATACTTGTTGAAGATGGTCATCTGACTAATAGGCATGAAAAAAACCTAGAGGCTTTCAACGTGGTTTTTGCCTCGGTTTTTAATAATACTTATAGACCTTGGGCTGCCTGGTCCCCTGAGTTGGAGGACCACGAGTGTGGGAACAATGATTTTCCATTTGTGGACACTGAAGTTGTAAGGGAGCAGCTGTATCAGCTGAATGTTCACAAGTCCTTGGGACCTGATGGAATTCATCCGAGAGTTAGTAAATTGCTTTCCCAGCATAATCTGAAGCATTCCTTTAAGCAGTAAGGACTTTCCTTCCCCTGTCCTGTTAAAGAGGGGGATTGAGAGAGTGGCTGGGTGGAGGTCTAGCAACTGGCCAGGGTCATCCCACCACATATATTACTTTTCTCTGGAACACTGAAACTACAAGGCTTCTTTCTGTAGATGTATTTGGATTGCATATTCTTTGCCCCTTCAACGTAGCAAGGGATAGTAATTTTCATACCAGTACTAGTTTGCTTGGAGAAGGACACATCAGCATTTAGTTCCTCAGTAAGACAGTTGCCAGGATGCCATCCTTCATTCTCTAGCAAGGCTACTGCACTAAGTAGACTCATTTCTCTGCTGCTTTAGCTTGAGAGAGATTAAAACTAGTTTATCTATTGGTTACACTGCAAACTTTCCATCTTTTCCCAGTCATTATCTTTCTCTGCATTGAGAGCGTTCCTGTTTCTGAGCCCCTGGAGAGAGAGGAAGAAACAATCTCTTTTGACTCAGTGTGTGGTTGGGATTCCTCCTTACCACACAGAGGATATCCCCATCAGGAAACTGCTGGCAGGATGTGCTGCTTTCATGCCAACTCAAATCCAAATTAATTGTATAGCTCAGAAGCAGCTATAAAAGTTACCAGCAAGAACAGCTTAATGTTATAATAAAAAGTGTCAGATGGAAAATTCAGCCCCTTTGAAAACAAAAGCTGACTAATTATGACAATGCTCAGTGATATGAACGGTTTCAGTAGTATAGAGTGCTTGGCTGCCGGTTTACTATAAATATTGCAACTGCTCTCTTAAAATGATCATAGATGGTTTTAAAACCACTTTTCAGATAATTTCTGCTGTCAGCTAATTCCCTGAACACACTATTTTGGCACAAAGATTATTAGTTTTAAAAGGGAAAAAAATAAGATTGATGGGATTAAGTGAGGCAGCTAGTATGCTTCTATCTAAACATTTGTATAGAATGATCAAGTCATTGGTACCGCCATTATGTAAAGTATTAAAGCTCTTACCTTACTATTTAACCTAAGCAAACGTTGAATAGTTCTACAGTATATGAAAGGAAAAGGTAAAAGTGTTTCCTAGTTTATTAACATTGCTTTCAAAAATTATGTAGAGCACTGAATACTCATCTATAGTGATCTCCCTCCCCCATTAAACTTAATTGAAGAAACTGTACATATTTTAATATATATGAGAGATTTAGGGAGGAGACTATAGATTTTTAAAATGGCAGATCTTTACTATGACACTGATCTTCTAATGGATACTCTATCCTTTTATGAAAATCTAAAAATAAGTATCACATATTCTAGGCTTCCATTTGACAAAAGCTTATTGGACAGTAGCAACCACAGTTAATGTCAGCTGTATTTATTTAAATAAATGATGCTTTGTTTTGTTTGAATGTAAAACATCTGCTACATTTATTTGCATCATAGGTAAAATATTCATAGACAAAATCTGTCCACATTTGCATCTGGATAATTTCTAACAGAAATTTTTCAGTTTATTTTATCTAACTGGAAAAGAAGTAAAGGTTTTGAGGTTTATGGTGGATTCAGTACTGTGGGTGGAGCTAAAGGAGAATAGTCTAATCATAAAGAGCAGTCAGAATCAAAGCCTATTATAACTCAATTAACAGTTTAAGGTATTACGTTTATAGCCTTTACTATTGGACTTAGAGGAGTGTTATTGATGCATGAGGTTTTAGCAGTTAGAGGCGCTCAGGAGTGTAACTCAGGCTACATGCACAGCATTACAAGGAGAGGATCTCGGTATCTTAAAGGATGTTGATGAAGCTGACAGAGTCCTGGAACAGAATGACCAAAAAAGAAACTGTCATGCTGGCAATAACCCTTACCCCATTCCCACCATGTTCCCTTGTAGTATTGTAAGTGAAAGACTGTTATTCTCAATATACCAAGAAATACCTTTCTGAAGTGGGGGATAAATATAAGTAAAGCAGCAGTGTAGAAGGAAAAGAGAGCTCCACCTGGAGCACAAAGCCACTATGGTCAGAGTCATCTTGCCTCTTTCTGTGCAAGTTTGTTTGGGCAACGCTGAGAGGCTCAGCTCCTGCCTCCCTGCATAGAAACTTGACACTGTCCTGCTGATTAGCTGGGAGATTTACTTGTTGCAAGTAATGACAGACACATTTAAAAGAAATATAATACAATATAGTCTTCCAGAAGAACTTTTTGAAACAGCATCTCTTAGTATATAATCGAGAAGTTTGTCTGCACTTTTGCAGAAACAATTGAATGCAATTAAATATGATGACTACAGGCTTAGTCTTCAAAACCTTAGCTGAAGTTTCTTCAGGAGGAGTTAAGTGTGTCACAGACAAGATCTGTTAGTTTCATCTCCAGTCCTTTAGTATATGTGTCAAAAATGGACCTGCTGAGGATCTGATTTGGGAAAACATTTCAACATAAGCTGAAGCCCTGTTGACTGTAATGTGAAATGTATACGCTGATTATCTAACAGAACCAAATATAGATTCTGATGAGACTTAACATGCTCTTGAGTGCTTTTCTAAACAGAGGTAAAATTTTCAACAAGCAAAATACTGCTTGCTAAGCTACTTTAAAGACCTGCTGCTGTCTTGCTGCTATTTTAAAAATGAAAATGTTTGTTTTAGTGGGCCCTAGAATAGAATAAATCAGTATATCAAAGAAAAGGAAGCATATGAATATCAGTAATGAAAATTAAATGGCTGTGTAATTTGCAGTACTTATTAGTCTATAAATATATTCAGTTAGTTTATGGATTTATCTGTTCATGTCCGTTGTCATCTCTTCTATGTATGGAAAATTCATGCCAAAGAAACATTTTTCTTTTATTATCATATAAAACAAAATGAGGAAATAACATGAAGATTATTAAACAAAAGCTCTAGGAAATAAAAGACATAAATACAGGTATTCAGTGTTCCACTCTGGAATACTATGACATCAAAGCTCCTCTCGCTGCCTCCCCTCACCAAGCTTTAAAGATTTTTGGACTCAAAAAAAGCAAGGGAGCACAGGGGTCTGTGACAGATCATCTATCAGCAGTGACCGAGTGAACCCTGAGGTGAAAGGACATTTTTATATCTTACTGTAGCACTAACAAATGGTAAAAGTGAAAGGACACATTCGTTGTCTACTCATGGTATTCACTGACGTAATGATGTGTTCTGAAAGTTGCAAATGAAGTTGGATCAAACCTTTAAAGACTGCTAGCTAAGCCATAAACCATGATTGCAATTCAGTCGTTAGGAACCAATTAAGAGTATTGCACTTGAGGCAAAGAATGCAAGAATAAGTTACTATCAAATTTCAATGCACAAAACAACCTCACAGTTCAGCCCATTTGCTTTCCAATCTTAAAGTAAAGCATACCAAAGACAATTAAAAACATTCTGAATGCAACCAGGTGTAAATACACTTGAATGCAATTACCAAAGGAAATTATTGTATATCAGCAAAAGTATGAACAGTCACTTAATCTGAGCCATGCAATCAACCTTTAGGGCTGCTTAATGCTAATAGAGTTTTTAGTCAAATGCCTTTCTCAAAGTAAAAACTTCAGTGCTCAAGGTCTGATCCTGATATACTCCAAGCACATGAACATTTGGGCGCTGACTTCGATATAAACAAACTTGCCTCTTTGATCTTTATGAGTCACTGTTAGAAATAGGTAGTAAAGTACCGCATGTACAGACCCTGGCTCCTATACCCTGCCCTGATACTCCTGGCCCCAGGGACAGCATCCTTGTAATTAGGATGTTTGTGGCTGCATGGACAGGCAGATAATCATCAAATCTCCTGTGGACTCCTGCTATGAGTTAACAGTTCTTAGCATTAAAGTTCTGCTAAAACGATTTCTTGTTTCTTATAGTTTGACATTTGACCTTTCTTTAGTCAGTGTTCACTAATTAACAATATGCATTCATTTTATAACATTATAGTTTTGATTCTCTTTTTGGCTTTTTAGTCTTCCTTTCTGATAAATAAATTCAGTTTAAATAAGAACTGTAGCTAACAATTTAGTTAATTGGGATTCTTCCTCCTCTATCTTCTCTTTTCCCTCTTTATTGTCCTCACTGTCCACTTTAAACTGCAATCCCACTTCTCACTACTGTCTCTGATTTGAGAATCAATTGTACTACTTAGAGTCTTCCAGTTGAAAGAAGTGAAATTAGAATCAAAGTCAGGGATATCAGTTGTTGTGATGTGGAAACTTCTCTATAAAAGCCACACAAGTGATCATTGGCATAAAATATTTCTAATTTCTATGTAGAGAGGAACATTTCCAATTAGAGGACTGAGTTTCTGCTTGAAGACTTTCAAAGATACTTCTGTAATGAATTACAATTTGTTTGGGTTTTGGTTTTTTTTGGTTTGTTTTTTTTTGGGGGGAGGGAGCAACTAAGACTTTTTAGAAATGCAGAATTTAAGAAAAATGCAGTCTTATTTCTCATTTTCCACTTTAGCAGTGGGCTGAAATGGCAACATTGAATACCAGTTACAGACAAAGTGTTCTAATGCTCTTTGGGGCTTCAGGCTCCAGGTCATAGTTGTGCACATGATAAAATTAACTTTATTGGCAAAATCCAGAAGTAAACCTAGATTCAATCTTGCTGTTCCAAAATACCAGGATGTGTGGTTTGTCCTCATCCTTAAACCCAATTTTTTTCTCTGCTCTAATGTTGCACAAATAACATGTCTTCAAAAACTTTAGCCTTAAAAATCATCTCTACAATGTCTTTTGAGAGCATGTGCAATTATCTCTGCATAAGCTTTCCCTAGTGTTAACTGACTAGGCTGTGCAATTGGTTTAAAGCCTTATCTAAAACTTTTGCTTGGTATATTGGAGTTTGTCTCATACACACTCATAGTACTATACAACTATCTTAGATCCCTAGATCAGTCAGTAAGCTTCCCTTTTTCCCTTCACTAGTGCTACTTCAGGAGGATTTCCTCTTATTAACAGCGTAAGACTGAAGGTCCTAATAGAGATACAGGTCTAAAATGCAATACATGTCTGGGATTATTTGTTTTCCCCTTTCCCTGACCTACACTAAACAAAATACCTATTTAGCACTTCTTAAACAGCTACTGACTGCTTATAAACTGGGCAATTTCATCTTGTCTTTTGAATTTTTTAGAGTTGTGACACTTTACAGACAGAAGCTAAAATCATAAATTAAAGCTTGAAAACTAGATCTGCACTATTAATCCCAAGCATTCAAATATAGAGATTTCTGAGTACTTGGTTCTCAAATTTCAAGTTTCCCTTCATATCAATAGGAAGTGAAAATATATTTTTCTACTCCATCACTAATAAAAAAATCAAGATTTTTATGTAAGAACATGACTCCAGGAGTTACGGCTCTGCTAAACCAGGAAAAAGAAAAAGCATTAACTATTGTGAAGATCAAATAAAGGGAGCAGGAAAGAGGGAATTTTTCAAATGTTATGGAGATATTTTGTGAACATGTAATTTAGACCTAAATAGGTACTAAGCATCTGCTAATGACTTTTCAGGTTTGAGGCATGCTGGAGGTATTTCAAAGAATATTCAAGCACAGCTTGAGAGAACACACAGTACAAAGGGAAGGCTGCACATAGATCTGGTTCTCTGTTTTTCGTATAAAGCAGCAATAAAAGCTTTAACATTCCTCTTGTGGTGGGTTGACCCTGGCTGGATGCCAGGTGCCCACCAAAGCTGCTTCATCACTCCCCTCCTCAACTGGACAGGGCAGAGAAAATATAACAAAAGGCTTGTGGGTCGAGATAAGGGCAGGGAGAGATCACTCACCAGTTACCATCACAGGCAAACCAGACTTGACTTGGGGAAATTAGTTTAATTTATTGCCAGTCAAATCAGAGTAGGATAATGAGAAATAAAACCAAATCTTAAAAACACCTTCCCCCCAACCCTCCCTTCTTTCCCAGGCTTAACTTTACTCCCAGTTTTCTCTACCTCCTCCCCCTGAGCAGCGCAGGGGGACGGGGAATGGGGGTTGCAGTCAGTTCATCACACGTTGTCTCTGCTGCTCCTTCCTCCTCAGGGGCAGGACTCCTCACACTCTTCCCCTGCTCCCGCGTGGGTCCCCTCCATGGGCTGCAGTCCTTCAGGAGCACAGACTGCTCCAGCGTGGGTCCCCCACAGGGTCACAAGTCCTGCCAGAAAACCTGCTCCAGCGTGGGCTCCTCTCTCCATGGGTCTGCAGGTCCTGCCAGGAGCCTGCTCCAGCGCGGGCTTCCCACAGGGTCACAGCCTCCTTCGGGCACCCATCAGCTCTGGCGTGGGGTCCTCCCCGGGCTGCAGGTGGAGATCTGCTCCACCGTGGACCTCCCTGGGCTGCAGGGGGACAGCCTGCCTCACCATGGTCTTCCCCACAGGCTGCAGGGGAATCTCTGCTCCGGTGCCTGGCGCACCTCCTCCCCTCCTTCTGCACTGACCTGGGGGTCCGCAGGGCTGGTGCTCTCACATGTTCTCACTCTTTTTGGCTGCAGTTGCCCTGTTGCACAGAAACCTTTCCCTCTTCTTAAATCTGTTATCCCAGAGGCACTACCACCGTCGCTGATGGACCTGCTGCTGGCCAAGGTCGAGCCCGTCTTGGAGCCAGCTGGCATTGGCTCTATCAGACATGGAGGCACCTTCTAGCAGCTTCTCACAGAAACTACCCCCGCAGTCCCCCTGCTACCAAAACCTTGCCACACAAACCCAATACACCTCTATAGAAAGCTTCTGATGTATAAGAGAGAATGAGCGAGTGTAGGAAGTTGTTTCTTGCGTAAACTATCACCAAGTTATTGTGGAAATTCAGCGTTTAGTTTAAAGCAGCCCGTTTCTTCAAACAGGAATATAAGATTATATACTAGAACAGTAATTGTGGATTGTGTTTATTATGCCTGTATAATTACAAATGTGCATGCATTCGTGTGTATGTATGTGCCTATATATAAAAAATATAATGGGCAGAAAGAATGGAGTTTGTCTTCTAGTGAAACACAAGGAGTAAGTCAAAATGAATTTGCACAACCACCGTATTTTTCAGATGCTTAGCATTAGCTATTCTAATGAAACATTTCATCATTTCAATAATTTAGGCACTGTCAACTATGAAGCATTTGGTAAATGCTGGACACACTTGTTTTTCCTAAATCCACTCTTGATTAATATATTTCTTAAAACATACATGGTGATGGATGTTTATGCTCTTTACCCTGTCAGAATCACTGGTTAGTCCCTCACTCAGTAAAAAATTGTCAAATGAAATCTAATCCCAAGAAAAACACACTTAAAGATCACCTAAGCAGATAAACAGAAACAGTGAGATATGTAAGACTTTGTCCATTCTTTTCCCATATGCCAGAATGCTTCTACTTTATACTCCGCACTGTTATATTGACTTCTGTTTAGATATCTTGTGTCATGTGGTTTAAGCAGATTTCTTTTTTCCCCTAAATCTGGAAGTTTTTTTCATACTTTCATGTATCTGCATTTTTCAGCTGTCATAGCACATAAAATAATAAGTAGTCATTCTTGTGTATCAAGAATTGACTGACAACTTGAAACATTTTATAATTTTAACAGTTTATGACAATATAATCTAGATTTGAGTCCATATCATTGTTTCACTTTGCTATGTTACAATTGTACTTGGGAGGTAAGTAGAAGTTCTGCGCACTGCCTCTTGATGACTGAAAATGGAAGGTGTGGAACTGAAACGCAATCAGGCAGGAAAGATTAATTACAAAAACTTGCTCACTCAAATAGTTCTCAAAAATTGTGAGACTTTTATTGCTTCCGTGATATAAATACTAAGTAACAGTCTCTGCAGCATTGTGGTTTCATATCATTACATTTTGTGAAAGAAACACCAAATAAGAGAGCTCTGTTCAGCAACTTGTTTTCTGTGAACTTGAGCTGAGTACTTTTGCATTCCTTTTTTCGTTTTTTGATACGGTAAGAAAAAGTAACATAAATTAATGGAAAATATATAGTATCTCTACAGAGAGTTGGCATGTGGAAGACTGACTCAGGATGTGTATCTGATATATACATATATATACACACACATGCTTACACACTTATAAATTTTAAATATATATACTTCTTATTGTAATATATATATATTTATTAATATAGTAGTAATGCCTTATACCTCTGCACTTTGTTAAAGGAATTATTGTGTGTTATCTACCAAGCAACCTATGATTCTTGAACAAAGACATGGCATTAAGATTCATTATAGAAACTTCAGTATTCATGTTTACCAGGACATAAACCAGGTTGGATGTTAGCTGACTTTGTGAAGCCACAGGAAGATTGTGAGGTCTCTGGAAAGCTGAGTGCTCTACATAAATGCCTTACAAAACCCTTAAAAGAACCTGTCACAACTGCAGGGGGATGAAGTCTACATATGGGATAACAGCAACACCTTTAGAACAGTCCAGATTCCCTGTAGAGAGGGAGCAGGTTTTACTCCACCCCAATGTATGCTTGCTAAATCAATCCCAGGCGTACAAGGATTTTTGGAGAAATTTGTTCCCTACTGAGGAGACACCTTTCACATTCAAGTTTACGTCTTTCTGTGTGACTCAAAGATGCTTCTATTTTATTGTGATCTACCCCAGCCTTTTCACGGTTCCATAAACTTTGTATTAGACAGCAGTGGTTATTGTGTGTTCCTACCATGTCCATCACAAAATGTGAGCAAGGCTGGCAGGCTTAACTGGGAAGTATGAAAACCTTGTCTCCTGTGGTATGGAGAATTGCCTGACCAACAGTAACGCATCTTGTCAACATCAGTAATTTTTTTCTCCCTTTTCATATACAGATTGAGACACTCATTAATCATGATCAGTGAATTATTCAACTGTTTCAGTTCTTATACAGAAGATCACCTCAGTCTTATTCTTACTGACTATCTGCTGTTGATTGTATAAAATTGAACATCGTGCTAGGTCGGTTTTGACCCTTGGAGTTGAAATCTAGAAATTATTTCAGCTAATATGCCATTCAGTCATTAAAGAAAGTGAAGCAAGGATCTATTTGTTTAATATCAAAGAATGTCAATTACTTGATTAAATATATGACAGAAATGACTCTTAGATTTTCCATTTTGTCTGTATATACCACGGAGCAGCTTTTTATCACTCCTTCTCTTCCTAAACTATGTTTATGCTTGTGAATGTATTTATGTGTGTGTGTATATTTATATAATATCCAGCTTTACCCACTGCTTTATGTTTCTATGGTGGGTGAAAAAAAAATGCTTTCTTAGCTTCTATGTATCATGGAAACTAACACCAAGTATAATTTTCTGTTGTGAGAAAAGTCATGTAGAACTAATTGAATCATGGAAGCATATTGCACATTAGCTGTGGAAAAGTTTATTGCTGGCCCTTCAATGCAATGATCCCTTTGTGTTTTGATTGTTTGCTGCTTCCCACTAGAGAAAATTATGATAGATATCCAAACTCCTATTCAGCCAAGAACCTTTTCAAGTTTAGAATGATACAGAAACACTCATGTTTTGTTCATGTTTTGCACCTTTTTTTGTCATCCTTGATTTATGAAATAGATTGCAGAGCTACCTCAAAGATCAGGTTGACTTGTGATTCTGGCATTGCTGGGTGTTGCTGCAACAAGTACAGTGATGGCTGGTTGTTTTATCGAATTTGTTATTCAGGAAATAGCATATCTTTTCTGAGGGGCAAAGCAAATCAGTCAGTATTTAGAGAACCAAAAATAGCATGTTTTATGGCTACAATTGGGGAAGTAGTTTCTTGAGCTTTTGCTGCTGCAGGCAAGCTTTGAACTGAATATATGAATTTACCTTCCAGTTAGGTGTCAATATGGAGGAAAAGCCATCACTATCTCCCTAAGTCTTAAAATGCAGTGGGACTCAGTTCTGTTTTCATCTTTCTTTGATACAGGAATAATGAGAAAGAAAAGGAGTTGCCTTTTTGTCAGTCAATATCTTTTTTCCAGTTATACTTTCAGTGTGATGTTTAATTCAGGGATAACGCTGTAAGTAAAAGATTTTTAATGGCTGCATATAGCAAAGGCCTTGAAAGAATCACAAACATAACTGAGAAGATTATGTTATGCTCAGGATGAGAGATGGATCTTCTGTTACACCGAGAAACAGAAAAATCAACATGGAATGAAGGATCGGCAAGCAGCTGTATAGACAATCATGTTATACCTCCTTCCTGGGATATACATGACACTCATTTTTCCCATCTGGTACACTGATACGTACAGTATGAAAAGGTGTCATTTACTCACCTTTTCACTTAAAAAATAAACCGCTTGGCAATGTTTGAGGTGGATAATGTACAATAAAGGGTATATCTGTAAGCACAAGGCCCCATTGCAGCTTATTAGCAAAGCTGCATCCTCAGTAGTCTTGCAAGGTTTTGGAGAGAATGACTACTGGCAAGTGAAGCCTTATTGTTGAACGAGGAGCCGCTCTAATGAATCCAGAAAGGCTATGCTTAACACAGCCTCTGGTGTCGCTCACATTGATTGAATTGCAAATTAATCTGGTGTAAAACTGCAATGCATACATGCAATGCTGTATTATATTAGGGTTTTTAATGTGACCTGAAAATAACAACAGAAAAAAACACCCAAAGCATTTTTATTTATTAACCACTTAACACAAAACAGAAGAACTTGCTGGAGTCTTAAATTGTTACAGTTTCTTTTTAAAGATCTTCTAAAAATTTTAAAAAATCAATATTGGAATGATATGTATTGAGACAGTTTACAGATATCTGAACTAGAGCAGTTTTGAAAATTGCAAGGTGAGTTATAAAAGGTCTCCAATGAGTCACTTGAATGAGTAAGTTCCGGATTTGATCCCAGAGATGCAAATGTGATTTTAAAAAGTTACAATCATGACATATAGATATATGTACAAAAGTCATATCAAAGAAGTTAAGGCTATTATATTACATAACAAAATAAGGGACTAATCTTAGGATTCTTGCAGAGAAGGGTCTTTCAGAAAATACCTGGGCTACTGATAGTAACCATTGGTATCAGTTGCACCCATGTTCTTTTACTACAGAATGTGATAGGGTTAATGAAACCATGGAAACTTCAAGTGATGTATTTTAGAAGCTGTGGAGTTAGAAAGGACTACTAACTAGCTAAAGATCAATCGCCAACATTTTGAATTCAAAGGTCTATATGAAGGTTCTGAGGTTTTAAGGTCAGATGAGGCTCTAACAGTCATTTACTCTGGACCTACACATTAAATAACTTCTCTGTTAAGTTTAGTTGTAGTTCAGAAAAGAAATCTAGTCCTCATAGATTCTCAACTATCTTAAAAATTTTTTACAAGAATGATGCAGGTCTTGAAGACTCACCAAGACCGAACTATGTTCCATGCAGTTTATTCAACTGTGAATTTGATGTAATATGAATGTAGAAGCCACTGCTTTTCTTCTTGTCTTATACATGTCATTATCTCTTGCTGAAAGCTTTGGTTCTTATAATCAGATGAGGGCAAAAAGGACAGATTCTCAGCTTTATACTATCCAACTGGCTTCTTATGCATAGTGTGTGTTCAAGGCAAGAGAAGAAATAGACATGAGGAACTATGAGATTCTAGTTTGGCTCCAGCTGCCATTATTTCTGCCTTATGCAGAAAGCTGGGAAGATTCTTTTCTTCTCTCATTCGTTTAATCTTTCATGGTGAAATGCTGTTACTGATGAAAAACTTCCTTTCAAAATCCCAAATAGAGAAATTAAGCTATTGTTTTATTTATGCTATTAACTTCAATAAATAAAGAAACCATTTTTTCCCAGGAAAATCAATTCAAGCCAAGAGCTGAGCTATGCCAAGTGAGTTCAAAAGCATCTGTGTGAACATGTTCCCTAAAAGCAGATGTTTGAAGTTGACAGTCCTGGTGTAGCAAAAGAAAACTCCTGGAAACTACTGAGAGCAAATACAAAACCAATATGTTTTGTTTTTCTTGTTCCTCCTAAGTTACTGCTGTTATCCAATTTCATACACGTAGCTGTCAGATTATCTATCACGTCGGTTCAAAACTTCACGCAGACATCTCTGAGCTTGCAATGATTTTTGACAAGTGTGTAAACCCCATGGGTTGCTGTAAGAAGAATTGTACTAAGCAACTGCTTTTCCAGGGAGTTATTTTTCAAAACACTTCCCTGAGGAAATACTTTATACATGGTCTGGGTGTCCTGGAATAGCTTGTCTAAAGCAGTTGATTTGATGTGGATGGCACTTCTATGGTGATGGTCAGCAATATGTAACAAGAAGCTATAGAACTATAGCACGTATGCCACTGTAGACTAAGAAAACCATTTGCTCATTTGAACCAAAAATGTACAGCAGAGTCTTTTGATTAACCCTATTAGAATTGTCATAGCTGAAGGACAACACCTTTTCTAACACTTTTGGCTTAACATTTTAAAAGCAAATGTCGATTTGTGAATGGTGGCAGATTGAATTGACAATATTTATCACATACATTTTGAATTTCATTTTTTCTCAAATGTCTAAATTCAAACTTGCTTTTCTTTGAAAGCAGAATTACATCTTTCATTTAAATTACAAAACTATATACCTTGCAATCTGTTTTATAACTACAATTGCTCCCTAGCAACTAATGCTCTCTAAATAGCAGATTTGATAGACGTAAGTGGAGGGATCTCTTGTACTAGAACACAAGAAGTAGTAGGAGAAGGAAGCAAACTCCAATGCAGAGAGAAGGAACCACCATATTAAGGATGCAGAGCTATTTCAAATTATCAATTGGCAATAATTTTATTCTGACTGGGTTATCTCAAATGACTCACTGTCTAAATTAGAACAGCAATCGTAAATTAGAATCATGCTCCCTTTAATTGTTTTAATACAATATAATTTGCAGAGCTTGTGCTTGGGTCTTTTGTGCCTGAGCTGCAATTTCACCATCGGCTTATGCCTATCAGAAGTTGTGCTGCCTTCGAGACCAGTGGTCCCACTCCATCCTCGGCCACATTCCTAGTAATTCACTTGAGTCAGTTCTAGCAATCGTGCGGCCACTGGCTGAAGAACATTGTGTCATTGGTCTGACTGAGAATTACGCCGAATAAATTACTAGTCCTTAGTCTGATCAGGAAACTGATCTAACTGCCATGTGGCCACATAATTCCTAGACTTGACACAGGGAGAAGGAGAGTGGAGGAGGACCATCTTTTTTTGGTATAGGTACAATTTCAAATTAACCTTCACTGACAACTCTACCTGCAGTCCCTCCATTCAATTAGCTGTAGCCTTTTCATATATGTATCTGTGTGTGTATATATATGTATAGTGTATATATCTGTGTGTACATATGTATATATCCCTATGCGTGTATGTATGTGTATAATATTGTAACCTTTTGACACAATATTTTTGGATTCTAAACCAAATTTTCCAGAAATTCATAATGATCTAAAGTAGGTGGATTCAGTGGCTTTTTTCCTTGGAAAACCAACATGAATTCTTATGCCTATCATTAGATTATTCTGCATCTAAAGTATTCTGAATTTTTATTGGAAACAAAATATTTCAGAACTCCTAAATTAAAGTATTTTCCTGAAAGATGAGCTCTCTTCATAGAAGCTAAATAACTAGGGAATTGTAGGCCAAACTTCTCAGTATTCCATTCTGAAGGAAGTTGTTCCAAGGCTGAAATAAACCTCTTAAGGCACTGAATGTTTTTCACTGGCTGGTAAAGATTATTGTGCATCACAGAACACCCATTTTTGGGTCAGCAAATTGAAGTTGTGAATTTAAGTTCAAGAATGGCAAAAAAAAAAATTGTTTGTGGAAAAGGCTGATAAAAAAAAATCTCTTGCATTTATCTGTAACTCAATCAAATTTATCTAGAGCTTTTAATTTCATAAATTTTGATGTTTTCATTTTTTCTCCAGATTTATGATAAAAACAAGTACCAAATATTGTAATAGATTATGGGATGGAAGATTTATATCTGTCTTTCAGCTAGTACTACTCTTAATATACTGAATTGCTTTCTTACATCTTTTAATCTCAGTTGAAAGCTTTGTCAGCCCTGTTTTATCCTTCTTGCAGTTTCATAATTTTGAAACTGTTTCTTTATTTAGTCTTTTCATTTTTATTTCCACAACTGAGTACTACTAAATTTTTTCACTTTGGTGAAGGTCATTTCTTCAACTAATGTAAAGTGGCTTTGGTCCACTGGTAGAATGGACCTGAGTTAATTTACATGACCTTAGGAACTGCACCAAATAGATAGAAAATAAATACTGGGTATGTAGAGAACTACAGGACAACTGAGTAGAGTCATGCATTTTTCCCCACAAAACTACAGGAATGTTTAAACTGTGGTCTTTCAATATTTTTTAATTCTGTAAAAGACCTTGAATATACAGTTCTCAGAAATAGGCTGTCCTAAAATACAGATTGCAGTATTTTCACTGAAAATACTATATATCAGACAGAAATAGAATTGAAAAATAGCTCTTCTTATCACCTTATGTCCAACGGGACATTTCCAAGTAGAATACCGACAGCGACAAGTGAAGAGATGAGTTTAACTTTTAAGCTATGTGCTGCTGTGTAAGATTCTACTTCTTTGGCTATTAAAAAGCTGTCAATATTACTTCTATTGCTTTCCTAGACAAATGAAGGATGCTTAGTTTATTTCATGTAGAAACTACACTGTGTTAACTATTGTAAAAGTGAGGTAGGCAAATCAAGAATAGCCACTAATAAGAACAGCCACAGCTTTGTAATAAAGCAGAATACAATGATGTATCTTATTTCATTTGCTTGTTTCTGCTTTTGTTTTTCTTCCTTGCCTTTTACCCTCCTGCTCTTTTTATCATGAAGGTGGTATTAATCATACAATTTTTGTCTACAGAACAGTTTACCTTACCTGAATTTGACCCATAAAGGAAAAGATGATGGATATTGTCTTTGTTGGAAAAAGAAGCTTTACAAATTCTAGTAAAGCAGCTTTTTATTCTGGTAATCTAATACATATAGAAGTAGATTTTTTAGACCAAGTAACTTTTCTGACACTGCTGTGTGAGGAAAACTACAGATTTACTTATAAGGTGACTTTGTATTGAGCTAGGTAACACGCTTTTAGATCCTCAGTTTATAAGCTCAGCATTGGCCAGCTGGTTAAAAATACAACACTTCATGTTTTTCAAGTGCTTCAGCACAAATACAGCTTCATGTTGTGTAAATAGCAGGTAAGGGAAAAGGACTTTTTAGTTGTTGTTTGTATATTCCTCGTAGCAAAGATGAATGACTGCGTGTACTAACAGAGGAAAGACATCTATCATGTTGCCCCTCTAGGTTGTTCTACTGTTTCCTGTAGCAAGAGTTTCCATTTTCTCTTTTGTCAGAACCAACTTCTGAAGCTGTGTTTTGTTTGTTGTTTTTTGTTTTTTTTTTTTCATAGAGGAAAATGGTGCTACCACTTTGACCGACAAAGAATGACACTGTGGCAAATGTCAGCTATCCTGGACGCACTTTTTGGCGAATTTACTCAAGTAACCATCCTTTGATATGTTATGTAAACCATAATGGATTTCTTTCTTAGCCTTATAAAAATCACCCTTTTTTTCAACATAAATACATCTTAATGTTTTTGTGTTCCCCTCAGGCTGTGCAACACACTTGAAATATACTGCAAAAAAATACACTGCTCAGCACTTCAATCTCTACTTCTAGCTTTATTCTACATATACAAAAGTAAAAGAAAACAGCAGAAAAATCTGACATTTCATTTTGGGTTTTTCATTTTTCTTATTTAGTTTCAGCAACATTTTATAGAATGTAAGATGTGGATTACCCAGCAAAAATAAATGCAGAAAAACAGATTCAATATCATCCCTTATTAACTTTTCCACTTTCCTGGCAGAAATTGTTTCTGTCAATACTTTAATTTCAACTGGGCTGAATAAGAAATAAATTATGGTTTTTGGCAACATGGTAACTGCATCTGGGATTTGGTCTATAAATGTTATGCTCCATAGTTTCTTTCATATAAAGTTCTTGGGTCATGATAAAAATCCTAATTCTTTTCAGGTTTTATGTTTCTAAGCTAACAATACTGAGCTATACTGGTACTCATGAACTTTAAGGCAAAAGTGTGAAGAGAAGAAATACGCTGCCATATAACTCCTTCAGGCATTACTTTGGAGACTAACACAGCAGGACAGATTTTTTCCTAGTTATGTGCAGCAAAAAAAAGGGGAGGTCCATGTTGAATTTTTTTATTATTTTATATGAAATGTATCTCAATACTGAAAACAACATTCTGATCTTTTAAAATGTTAACACTCATGTACATCGGAGTTGCCTTTTAATCACAGTGAGACTGTTTGGATACAAAGAAGAAGAGAGGCAGGGAACACAAGATTAGCATAAACCATGAAACCAGTCTTTTTTTTTCCATGAACCTTGAGTGACACACCTGCAAGAAAGAGGAGGTGCAATCCCTCCCTTACCAAAGAATCCGAGAGTGCAGGGATTTTGCTTTTAGTAGACCTGAGCCAGGACAGAAGCAGTGTGTGGATGTCTGACGGGCACTGACACTTGCAGTCACTTGGCTAGTGCTTGCACTGAAGGTGGGAGGCAGTGCTTCTATTTCCCTGCATTTGCATGGCAAGTGGGCTGTGTAAAATAGGCTATGGGAAAAACACGGTGTTGGAGAAACATTAAAAAACAGCCTCTTCCCTGTAGGGCCCTGTGAGGGTGTTCCCAAAAGGAAGTAACTGCAATAAAGTTGCTGGATACTTTGCTTTGACTTCTTAAATTCATTTATTCCTCAGAAGATGGGAACTTCAATTAGACGGGAGATTCTTGGTCTGCAGAAAATAAGGTGTCTGCTGGATATTGGCACCAGATTAGTCAACGTTATCAGGTAGTCTGCCTAACATTTACACCGAGGACTGCAGTGAGTGTTTTTTTGTGGTGGCTGCAAGGAATTTAGCTGTCTTTCAGATCTTTGCTTTATCTCCCTCTAAAACAATGTTTTCAGTCTATCTCTACTTTTACAAAGAAACTAAGGCTTAAAGAGCTAATTTATTTGTTTGGTGTTATACAGGTATTTTGAGATGGTCTGGAAAGAGAATCTACATACAAGGGCTTTGTCACCTTTATTTTTCAACTAAGATGGCTGTATAGCATATTGCAGACCTTTACTGAGGTACCAGATTAGTCATAAGCAGCTAGCCTATGTCATACTTGAAAGACCACGCTGTCCTTTTATTCAGAGGTAGTTCAGGTATCTGAGCATTGAAAAACGCCCTGACTTACTCTCTGACATGGGTCGTTCCTGACAAACCCTTCCCTCCCCACACCGAATTCTGACACCTGACACTTGCATTTTTGCATTTTTTGACATTTGCATTTTTCTACAGCAAGTTTTGTCAAGGGTACACATCTTCTTTGAGGAGTAAACTTTGAGGACTATTTGGAAGTTTTTTTTTCTTTTTTTTTTTTTTTTTTTTTTTTAAGTGTAGTGGGCTGGTTTTGTTCCCTTCCTGCCCTCAAGAGTTCAAAACAACTTTGATTTCTAATTGACATTCTATTACTATTCTTGAGATATGATCTCTGTTGTACATCATCTATAATTAAATCAGCTAATACAGTAGGTGCAGGTATCTATCTTTCATTAAAGAGAGTTATCTTTCAAGTATTCCATTATCAGTTGTACATTTGTTCTGAAATAAGTCACAGATATTTAAGTATCTGAGTTACATGACCAAAGAGGTTGGAAATCTTCAGAGACCCTTAATAGAGAAATTATTTTCTTTTTTTTTTTTTTTAAACTTGGAGAGAGGCTTGACTTGATTAAAGTTTCTCAGTATCTTCCAGAGAGTATAATCAAAGGATATCTGTCCCTGTCCAAGTAGATGACTTCAGCGATCTATCTTACTAATAATTTTCTTACTGTTTGGTGGCACTGCTAAAGGTGACAAGAACAGTCCTCCTCATGGAAATAACTTGTTTGCTGTTCTTCAGTAACTTATGTTTCCCATACAGCTTTGATGAGAACAATGTAAGATCACAAAATTAGAGAAAATTCATGGTATTTAACTTTCAATCACATGACATGAAAGAATTAATCTATAATAGATTCACTGCCTGGAAGAAACATAGGCCAAAATTGAAATTCTGCATCTCTACTGTGTGTGCAGTTAGACGAATTGATAGAATGTACATGAAGTGCTACTAAATCAAAACGACAGCGTGTTGAATTCATTGTAGTGTAACTGTTTACTTAAGGCAGAATATCATGGTGGCAAAAGATTCAGGTTCTTTCTACTTTATTTTAGCATATATGACTTAGATGCAGCTACATAGAAAAATCCAGTCTTTTGATGGAAAAAAGCCTTCTTATTATGTTTGAAGGGAGATGTACATACATGCTTAGTACCAATAACTCAGATTAAAATGGATTTAGAAGTGCAAACACATATCAATTTATGTTTTGCCTTAATGAAGCATGTTTGTTCTATACTTAGAGGGTGAACTTGACTGATACTGAGCAACGCAGTTTCTCACTCAGGGTTGTAGGATCAGAATCTGAACACCATGTTCCTACAGCTCTGTTGAGTATTTTTCAGAATTAAGTTGTTCATGAGTTATAAACTGTGTCCAGGACCCTATGACTAACATTAAGAGCAAAACTTAAAATGTTAAATTTTAAAGAGGTTGTTGTGGATTTTTTCACAATGTATCTGAGTAACTTCCAGAATCTCTTTCACCATTCTGAGGTGAAGTTACTCTGCTTCCACTTCTGGCAATGAAGTATACCTATATTTGACCTTTAACCCAAACCAGGTGGTTTTGTTCTGAACTACAGCAATATTGTACTCATCCTGTCCCACACTACTACTGTGTCCTTGCAGCATGCATTTCTGAACATAAACAGCTTTACAAATGAGATCTTTCTTTATGCCATCCACAAGGAACCCAGAGCAAGGTTTTAAAAATAAATAAATAATGTCCTTTTATTTATTCATCAAATCAGGGATTATGTAAAAGCTACTACTTTTACATTTAGAAGGTCAAGGAAAACATAAAATTATTTTCTGTTTTCCCCCACTGCACTGCAGTATATTACAGACACAATAGAAATAGGAAAAGAAAAATAAATAAATAATTCCACCACCCCCTAAAAAAGCTAGCAATTGCAGCATTACCAATAAAAAAATCAAGTTATAAAATAACTCACATGAAATTATTTTCGGAAAGGATGTAATCCCTTACAATAGATAGTCATGAAACAGAACTTGCCAGATACAACAGTGAAACAGAAATTGTCCCCATCAAGGAGGTCATAACACGACCTGAAAATCTGCATCCTTTTTTTTTTTTTTATGAGATTACTAAAAAGCTATATAAACTCCATTCATCATCTGACTGTTGTATTTGAATTATTGACATGATATTCCAGGTCAAAGAAAATTCTGCATTTGGACAGGTAAGAGCGACAGGGCTTTTTAAATAGATGAAGCCTGTTACTAGCCTTAGATGTATTAACACAATTTGATTCTGATTTGCCAATACAATTAGAGTGTGATGCATTCTCCCTATGGGGTGAGAGCAGTCATATCCCACATTATGCTCACAGGAGAGTAAAAAACCAATTACCTTTGCTTCAAGGACACTAAGCAAAGCAGAAAGCCACTATGCACAATTGAATGGGAGCATAACCATTATCTTCAGAGTGTGCAAGTTTCATCAGTACTTGTATGGATGAAATTTCACATTTCTAACAGTTCTTCTTCCTCTCATATCATATCTTTGCAACACACTTGGTTTTCCATTTCTAGCTATCAAGAAAATGCAGAGGTGGGCTCTTCTGTTATCTGCCCACACTTGTTATCAAGCACAGAAATTCTTCATTAGTTGATTATTCAGATGGCTTGTCAAGATTAGCTTTGTCATTCAAACACCAAAAAAACTTCACATTTTGGAGAATTATAACACATGCAAAAGGTTTACCAGGGATGAAAATGCACAGGTGGGCCCAATAATATCCTAAATTCTGATCAAAATGTTGGTAGAGAAAAGCCTGAGAGTTCATATGACTGATATTTCCAAATTCATACAACTGGATAATCACTAACAAATATTTTTCAGCTGTATTTAGGCTAATAGTTATTGAATCAAGTTGCCCATAAAAGCATGGTTCTGTTCTTGGTAATGCTATCTCTACAGCTGCATGATTAACATTTGCCTAGATTTGGGGCAGTGCTCAGGTATTTCTGGCCATTTTAATCCATTGTGAGGCATACAGTAGGTCAACAGGAGAGTTAACATTTTGCAGCCTCTGGGACAAGTACATGTGAAAATAGTGCTGCAAGCTGTCAGCATCAGACACTTCTTATCAAGAAAATTTTTTCCAGTAATTAAATGATGTAAAAGGTCTTTTTTCATTCTAAGGACTAATTTCTTATATAGATTTGTTGTTTTAAAGATTTCTGTGAGAGCTGAACAACAGCTGTGTAACTGCATGTTTTGCATGTATGTCAATGAGAGTTATAGTTGAAAGCAATTTCAAAATATCCCCCCATCCCCAAAAGCACTTTTTTTAACTTGTATACACTGGGAAAGAAAAGGCACAGTAAATGTTTTCATGCCGTAAATATCTTCAAGACAGAAACAGCATATTATGCATTAGGCAATAATGCAACGCAGGTGGAAGAGGCATCTTGACCCATCATACCATGAAGCCTGCAGAATAAGACCGTAGGATACAGGCCCACTGTATTTTATTCCAGAGCATTTTCCTCTACTGTTGACTCACAAGTATCTATACAGTTTCCTGATTCTGTATCATTAGAAATAGAATAGTTAATAGAAGTGTCTGCTTCACCCAGCTAGTAGTTTAATGCATAGTATTCTGAAACCTCATATTATTAAGAGGTTGCAATGTGTCTCTTAAAAAAAAATCCTCTAGGATTTCTTTGTTACACATATACTAGTTGTCTGGGGGAGAAGGTGATGCTGGAGACAAGGATGCAGTTTAGGTATCTCAAGTAAGAATTTCAAGCTTGTTACTATTCTGTACCCCTTCTCTCATTGCTAGCTACTACCAATATTTCACCTTGCTTCCTTTAGATGATTTGCAGAAAAATAGTACCTGTATTTCTTCTGGAATATCAAGTTGCCTCCTTTTGTCTGTTAATAACAACTGTGCTCTGACTTCAGCTGCTTGGAGACAGATGTAGTGATTCCTTCCACACATTGGAGAGAGATAAACTATCCAGCAGAACTGGCAAGGTATTCTATCTGAAATTTCCGTACGTGAAAGAAATGGTTTTTCACCTTCAGCCTTGTAACTGCATTTTAAATGTCTTTCATACTTTTGTTATGATGACTTGATATAGGATATAGTTGGTGGTATGCAATATAGCATGTATTGTGATTACTACTAATACTTTTATGGAAATCTGACTTGAAAATATACTTGCAATATCTGTTTATGCAGTTCTGTAGCATGACAGTGTGAATCTAGCATAAAATATCTGTATTGGATTTTATATACAATAACATTGCTTGTGTGAATATAATAAAAAACTGCTTTAATGATAAACACAGTGAAAAACTTTGATATCTTTTGAAATGAACTTTTTCCAGAGACTCTTTTTTTTGAAATTTCTGGAAGTAAGAAATATTCTTAATGGTACTTTATACCACATTCTATAAACAAAATATATTTTTAGCTAGTTTTGTGCAGAGTAAAAGTAGTTCCAGAATGAGGAAAATGAAGATAGCAATTACATTGACTCTCTAGTCATGCCAGTTTCAGTCAGGTTAACATTGGCTTAGAAGTGGCTTTCCTTTGAATTTGTAAAGTTTCAAGTTGTAAACAGTTTTAACATGAACTTAAACACTGCAAAGAGTACACAGAAAAATTCATAATCGTTGTATGTAGTTTAAAATTAAATTGCCCAAACCATGGAAAGTTTTATGTTGTTTCTGCAAGTATTAATTTTAAATATAGATTTCCAATAACTTGTGGTTATCAAAACATATGCTGCTACTTAAAGCAAGCACAGTTTATAGATAGTACAGAACATTAACAGCTTGCTAAAGCAAATTTTTCAGAGCCAGTCTTGCTCTTTGTTAGTTCCTGAGGACATTGTTGAAGTGTGAAAACTAATACTTTTGCAATGCTGAAGAAGTTGTGCTTTCACATCCTTACTAATTGCAATAACCTGGAGAAGGAAAAGATATTTCCTACTTTGGAGATATTTTCAT
The DNA here is from genome assembly GCF_964188355.1 of Buteo buteo. Lineage (NCBI taxonomy): Eukaryota > Metazoa > Chordata > Aves > Accipitriformes > Accipitridae > Buteo > Buteo buteo. Next base: position 19,994,372 of record NC_134190.1, on the reverse strand, counting down.
TTTCTGCTGCATAGACAAACTGTTACTTTTTATTGTTTTACTTGGTGCTCTCTGGTTTTACTGTGTACATTTTATGCCTGAACTTTATTTTCCAGGCTCTTGATAAGTACGTGATGTCAAAGCAGTCATAGCATGTCAGGATGTTTCCAGAAGAATATGTTAAATTTCTGCCTTGGGGATCTTATAACAGACTGCTGCAAGTTAACCCTGATGTAAACAAAGATGTGTTTGTTGGAGTTAGGGAGGCAAAGATGTATCATGGTAGCTGGAAATCTTCTTTTTGTGTTCAGTCAGTTGAAAAAATTGCATTGTCACAGTGGTTGCAAGTGGTTCCTGAACAGTTTTCATTTTGTTTTGCTTATCTTTATTAATGGAGCTATTACAGATTTTTCCAGTTATATTTAACATGTTTATGAAGGACTAAAACTTGTCTTATTTTGGACAAGCTGTTTTACAGTCATGTTAATTTAAGTACTTAGCGTAACGCATCTTATAACATGACCGTCTTCACTGTGACATTTTCACCTTAACTGAGAGGCTTTCCTCTGCTCTTTAGTATGTCTACTCAAATGTTGAAAATAAGGATAAGAACAGATAGAATATTTTATTAAGGGTAACTCCCTAGAGTATAGAAGTATTGTAAGCATTTCTGAGCCTGTTTGTCCTCACTGTAAACATGCATAAAGGATATGAAAGGAGGGAGAAGAATTCTGGCTTCTGTTGCTCAAGCTGCAAATGAACTGACTCATTATTTTAGCAACATCTAAAGACCTTCTATGTAAGTTGAGGCCACTGTTGGGTTCAATTTGCTATATTGCAATATATACATTACATACAGTACATATGTTAAGATTCCCAAGGATTTCCAATCTGTTAAATACTGGTGGTAAATCTGATCTTCAAAGGGTTGCCTACTTTCCTTATACCTAAAACTTCATACCAGGCTTCTCTTTAGAAAGTCCACTTACAGTAAACCTGGAGATGTTCTGGGCAGGATAGGGGCAGCAGTCATCTACCTTAGCATTTCACAGAACAAACAGGATACCAACAGAAGACAAGCAAGTGCCATTTCATTTCATGCATTTTCCCAATGATGACTTACGAAATAATTTGAACATTTTTCCATATAGGTCAGTTTTATAACATCAAAGTCAGATATAGGGATATAACCTTTGGGTTATTCAGTATAGATTTCATTGGATGCCTGTAGCTGCTGCTATTGAAATCACCACCACTACCAAAAAACCCTCTTATAATACTTAAGTGTGGTAAGAGCATTTTGTACTTCACTGATCACAGCCAATATGGCTGACCACCACTGCCAATGATATGCCTGAGACTCTTTCAGTCGGGACAACTAAGTCAATGCGAACTTGTAACTGAGTTTGAGGATCTCTGGACCATACTAAGGTTTATATTTACACTGTACTGTAGGATGGGTCTGGCATACAGGAGCCTTACATGCTTTTTGGTGTATGTAGGGTGATACTTCAATCATACTTGAAGGCATTTCACGTTAGGCTTTTAGTTCCTATCTTGGAGATCTTGGTCCAAGGAAGAGTAAGGTTCCACAGCTGGAAGAGATAATTTTTTCATTTTTTTACATGAAACAAAGGGGAAAAATCCCAAGGACTTCCCAGGTGTTTCAGGCTGCAGCCATAATGAAAAGTTTTCTGGTAAGTAATTTGGCAATCTTTTATGGTAGATCTGGAGCCAAGGGTCACATTGGTCCAGAGGTAAGTGTCTCTGTGAAGAATCTGTGGAATTTACTGTCAGCAGATGAAACACAGGGCCACTGCTAGTCCACCTTATCAACACAGATTATTGAAATTTTGACATTTCCAAAATTGAGAGAACCTGCAATGACTTGAGGAGGTGAAAGCAGTCATTCTTCTGACTCTGTGAAGAGGTGACACTGGCTCTCAGACAATAACAGGCACCCTATCAGATGCTATTTGCTTCAACTCTCTACAGGTTATCCATGTCAGACAGCTACAGATCAGTCAGGAAGGCCACATATGAAATGTCTTCCTTTGGTATTTACACATTCTCAAAGTCAAACTTGTGCAGAAAGAAAAATCTTATCAAGACAGCTTGTACAACAGATCCTCTAACACTGCTGGCCTTTTTCTGTTTTGCTGTCTGGTCCTCTAGGAATGACCCATCCTGGGACATTTGGGTCAACTGTGTGACCCCATGGGCTTATTGCCATCTGACTTCTGGTAAGCACCGACTCCCTTTGGTCGGAAAGAACCTAACAGGGGACTAGCTGAAACAGAGCTTCAGCAGACCTCTGTTGGTGGTGCCTTCCTGGCGCTTCAGGGGTTTAATTTTGCAGCTGGGAGATATCGTAGGAATAGAGTGATGGGAGCACCTGCCATCCGAGGTGTACCTGCAGAAGAGGTGTATCAGCTATAAGCAGGCTAAGCTGTTATGTTTCCTTTCAAAGCTGTCCACACTTTTCTATGAGCAAATGTACCGTACAAACCTACAGGTTGTGGCATTTTCTCTGTGCTTGTTATAATGCTCAGCAAACATTTCCTACTGAAATCCTGCTGGACCTCAGACTTTTAAAACTGTGAAGACTGTCCTCCTGAGTGGAATAGAGTAAAAGCAGTCTTTCTATTAAGTGATTTTTTTTTTTTTATTCTCAAAAGTTTTTGAACACAACCAGACCTGGGGGAAGGCTAACCTATGGGCAGAGAAACATAGAATTTTCCAGCCGTGAAAAGCCTGTATAAAGAAGTTGGTTTTAACTCCTTCCTGGGCTTGACAACCTGCTCAAACACAGTAATTATTTGAAATATCCCATTGAAAATACAGTTCAATATTAGAAGTGAGTGGAAAGTCTACTCTGGCTCATGAACTAGCTTAGGACAAATACTGGGAATACTGATTTCACTATCTGAGAGCGCTCCTTGCTTGGTGAACACTTTTTGGATATTCTGTAGATTGCCAAGAGGCTGAAAATCTCCAGCTCCCATCCAGCAGTGGTCCATTAGACTGGGTTGTTCTCAGGCATAGCTACTCAAAGCAACCCTAGCACTACTCTGAACATGCTTCCAGTACTAAACCCAGGCACAGAAGACAGTGAGTTGCAGCCGGCGCTGGTCTTGTATTTATGTTTAATTAATGCTGTAGAATATTGGTTTGATTTTTTTTAACACCTCACAAAGAAAATCTGAATTTCTGTAAATAGAGAGTGATCATTTTCTAACTATTTAATTTTATATTTTTGTAAAACCTAATTTTAAGGACTGGAAGCATTTTGCATCTTTGGTGTGCTCATGCAGAAAAAGTGAGGAAATGCTACCTCTACAGTCAGGCTTCAGCTAAAACTCTTACCTCCTGTGATGTTTGTACTTATGCGTAAGACACTTGTCAATTTAGCCAGCGTCCCCCCGTGGAGACCAGTAGACTCCATGCATGAACATGACTTCACATTCAGTCTTGCCAAACAACCAACCTTCCTGAGTACTCTTTGGAGCAAATGTTGGCCAGGCACAACCAGTTTTGAAGCCTACTACAGAGACCTGCAAGAAGGTGAAGGCCAGTGCAGGCTGTATCAGGTGGATAAATATAATTATTTTTCTGCATCTTGAAATCAACTTGTAACCGTCCCAACAGACTCCCAAAGCATTCAGACACTTACAAACCTAAAAAATATTGTTTCTTATATACAGTCCTAAAGGTCATAGTTTTTCTATATACTGTTCTCTATAAAAGTCAATCCTGAATATACGAAAGTGTGGGTGAATCAAACTCTTTCCAAAGCTTATGTTAATAAATTGAGAGTTGCCTGAATTTTTCTGTACTGTAAATTCTGGGAGCTCTTCAAGGTAAAACTGAGAAAATTACCTTTATTTTCATGCTTCTTTTTTTTTTTTTTTCTTTATTTCTTTGCTTTACTTATTCATTTAAGTGCTAGCTTGAATCATTATTTCCTAAACTGTTTATAATCCCTTTTATGGCATACCTGACCTTTACAGAATTTAGGTGTGGACAGAATACCAATGTATAATTAGTGGGGTTTTTTCCTACAGATTTGAGGCAATGGGGGAGGAAGATAAACAGATTTAAAAAGAAGCCTCAGGAAAAGAACACAAGTTGTACAGTTAATATACATCATGCTGACCAGTAGTATTCATGGAAATAGACTATTATATTACTGGGGGTTTAAAATTTTTATTATAGAAGGAGAATAAAAAATGTTACTGCAAAGGCAGGAACAGCCTTTGAAGCAACAATTTCTTGTTTAGAAGACTTGTGTAAAAGACTAATATCCTCTTTCACAAATTAAATATGAAAACCTTTCAAGCTTACAAATGTGAATTTATAATATCATAAAGTCTCATGTCCTCCTACTGGGCAGCATAGTATTTAAATCAATTTCTTTTCTTCTTTTGAGCATTGCTTTCTACTTGGATTTTTGTTGCCAGACAGCACTGATTCTGAAGAATAGAATAAGGAAATCCATCCAGTAATGACACAACCCTTTCTTACTTCAGGGTAGATATAAGTGATATTTGTGAGGTTTCTTGTGTTGGACCTCTTTGGTAAATGCTTTAAAATTCCATTTTTCCTGCTGTAAAATAATTCACAAGTTTGTCCTTATCTCCTCCACTTTTCTTTTCCAAAATAATTGTGCTGCACACCAGCTCTTTGCAGAGTGTTCTTGTACTTTGCCTGTAGCTGTAGTTTAGTGCTGTTAGTTAGAATTTATTCAATAGGTGTCTCCTTTTTCCTTCCCTTCTTTTCCCTTCCCTGTTCTTCCTCCCTGTAATGAAAAGTTTGATAACAAATGAGAAAGTACGGTATTAATTGCCTATAACAATGAAGCCTGTTTATATTACTCGTCTTTTCCTGTCCTCTAGAGAAGGTCACACAATAAACAGAAATATAATCTGCAAGTAAGTCCTCCTTTTTTTTAAGCATGGCAGAAAACATGATTATAATTTTTAAATGTGCTGTATACCTTGCTTCCTATAAGTCTTTTTATATGACAAATAGTTTTGTTGGTTTAATGGATAAAAGTAACAGTAGTCCCACTATACGGACAAGGGAAAATAATAATACCATCAAGTAGTGAAATGAGGATTCCCTAATAGGCCCATGGGAAATCTAAGGATAAATTCTAGTTTTCTCCTACTCTAATCTAAGTGCTTTACTCACTTGCCTGCTGTGTTCAGTTTGGTTGACTCAAATGATAATAATTCATTGTCAAATAAAATTTTTAATAATAAGATAGGTTTGATTTGAGCCTGATAACCAGCTTATTGTCTTTAATGGAAACACTATCTCTTTGAGACAAATGCTAATGTCTTAGAAGAGCTTAGTTTTCCTATTTGTATTAAAATAAATGCAAAACTGATTCAAATGCAGTTTAATAAACAATTCCCTCTCCAGATTTTTTTTTTTTTTTTTTTTTAGCCAGTATGCCTAGGAAAATGCCATATAAGCATCATGTCTTGATAAGAAGTCAGTGTTTAAAACAATGGCTTTCAAATCCAAAGGAGTTCAGTTACACTTTGGCCCTTTCCCCATTTAAAGTCAGTAGAGAAATTCCCAGTCATTTACTTTGAGTACTGTAGGATCCTTAATAGTTTCCATAATTTCCTAAATCTACAGTGGTGCAGTTTCATAAGTGACAAGTTCAGCTGATGAGCCCATCACTAGGAAGCTCTTTTAATTCAGAGTTATGTTCAAAATGTTCTAACTACAGAATTTCTTTGAAACTCTAAAAATATATGTCATTTACATAGCATACTGCATATTCAAAGCACTGTGTAGGCATCACGACATAAGCATTCTCTGGCCCAGAAACAGCAACAGGGAAATGTTATGCAAATTTTACAGCAGCAAAAACTTGAGGCAGAAGAGTGAAAAAAGCACAGCCAAGACCATGAGATGAGTAACTGGTAGGTGCAATTAGGAATGAGGCACAACTAATTTTGACTTTTAATTCACTTCTCCAAATTGTGCTGCTTCTTAAGGATGCAGCTCCTTGACTAGGATCTTAGATAACTTTGTGACTGTTCTTTTCACCATGTTGAAAGAAAAACAAAACAGAAGGGGGGAAAACACAGCTTCAATTAGCTGTTAAAATCAGCCAATAGGGCTTTGTAAATCCCTTGAAGGCTCTGATAATTAAGGGATTGTCAACACTGATTCTTTTCTGTCTGAAAGAGGTGTCTATTATTCAGAAAAAAAAAAAATTAACTCTCTGCATTGTCCTTAGATGTAGCTAGTTTTAAAGAAAGCCTAAGAAAATATTCAACTGGTAATGCTTTGAAGAACTTAGTCTAATTACAATTCATTAGTTTGTTGTTAAGAGACGAATGATTTTAAAATGCAATTCTCCCTCCATTATTTCTTACAAAATATGGAAAGGCATTACTTCTTTTTCCATGTCAGTCTGCATATTATCAAGGGAAAACATAGTTCTTAGAAATGTTCTATAAAACTGGGTATTTTCTGAATACTGGTGCCTTAGCAGTTTGACTGGAGAGTGAAGGAAACAGGTTTCTTAGCATGAAAGTATTTGATCATAGTTGTAGAAGAGGCTTTGCATGAACTATTGTAGAGGAATAGATTTTTATCTGTTTAATTCTTGAAATAAGGCAAATTAGTGGAAGTTTCTAAATACTTTTATCTAAGTCCATTCTGCAATTTTGATTAAAAAAGACATAAAGTACTAATTATTGTTTGTTAGTGGTTTTCTTTTATTTTGTCCCAAATGGCAGTTAGATGTATCTACAGTCAGAGGGGCAGCTTAAAACTTGTTCCATGGCATTGGTCCATCCATGAACAATCCTTTCCAAGTAAATAAATTTAAAGTATTGGTACTATTTTCATTCCAAGAAGATACACTCCAGTGTGGTTCTCTCTGTGCTGTCAAACCTGAATGAAACAGTTGGGACTTTTAATACCGCTGCTCTAGTAGGCCGTGTTTTTCTGCTTTACATGGTCCTGCACAACCTGTTGTAGGTGACCCTGCTGAGCAGGGGCGTTGGGCAGGATGTCCTTCAAATGTCCCTTCCAAACTCAACCGTGCTCTGATTATTTTCCTAGTGTCTGGAAAGACACTGTTTGGAACTACCAAGAGCCAAGCTAATGCTTTTATGAGGTTAAGTGAGCTGAAATAATCCCCTTCTTACTCATGACCTAATTGCTATCAGCAATAAGTAGTTCTTTCCTCACAATGATCAATTTTCCCTAAGTATTTTTATAGTCAGAACTCAGGAAGTGCCAATCTAGCAGTTTCCTGTTCATGATCTTTAACGTACTGTTAAATTCACCTACATTATTGTGAGTTATAATAATACAATTAATGTAGTTTCTCTAATAAACAGAGAGGCCCTGCTAATGACACACTGGCCTGGAGTCACAAAGACCTTTAAGAGCTTTATCTTGATTTGAGTAAGAGTGGAACCTTAAAGGTCTGTGGCTCCAGGTCAGATTTTGGGGGAGGAGGGTAGTGTACCTATTCCACTAGTGCACAGCTCTCAGTTAAATAAGCAAACTAAATATTTTTTTTGTCTTACGTGTTATTTTTAGACGAAAAAGGGAACCAGGAACAGACTTGGAAGCTGGAGATGGTAATTGTGAGCCAAATACTGCTTTCAGTTATCCTGGGTTTTCCCTGAAGTGATTCAACTGAATTAAGTGAATTAAGTTAGAACTGATTTACCATTTTGTTACTAAAGGAAGAATCAAGCTCATTATTTTCTAAAACGTCCATTCGATGTACAGTATTTGACAAACCTAGTTGTACGTAATACAATTTCCATTTTCTTGCTTTGTTTGTTATGAAATGCATCAACATCCTTCTTATACTTGAAAAATTTTTTTGTAAATTATTTTTATTAGGTCCTAGAACAGTGAAGCAAAATTCAATAGCATTTTCTTCCTGGTTGCTAGCAAATGGACTTTCATTACTCTGTTATATAGTGAAATGCCTCCAGTTCATGAAACAACCAGGCAAGGGAAACAGAATTAACAGTGTCTGAAGACACTTTTCAGTGTTATCTCATTTTGGGTGTCTTTCCAAGATTTTAACACTTATGTTGTTTTAGAATTTTTCCTAATACAAAGGAAAAAGGAATTTGTCTGAAGACTTTTTTTTTTTCATAAAAGAAAGTGATATTTTATATTGTATATTTTATAAGTTTTGCCAACAGGAAATATAATGACTAATGGCTATTTAGTTTGACTAAACAGGTAGTATAATTACTAATGGCTATCTGTTGGCACTGGCAACTTTTAGGAAAAAAGTATACACTATACTACGGTATATTGTCAGTCTGAGGCTTTGCAGGTATTTTTGTACAGTTGAAGGAAAATTTCCATAGGTGGTTTTATTTTATTATTTTTACTTTTTAGTTACTTTTTAACAAAGCAGTTCATCACTGTCTATTTTCCCTAAAGATTTAATTTTTTTTGTCTAATTTCTATAACTGTAGGGTTTAGGGTTTATTTCCATGGGGTCCGGATGATAGAACACCAATATGTTGATTAAAGTCGCCAATTTATTGAGCTTAGCTGATCATTTTTATACAATTCTCTAAGTTGTTTAGAAACTCTGATTGGTTGCTGCATGCAAGCATTTGGTGTCCACGCGCACAAACATAAACGGTGATTGGTTACATCGGTACTGTCCACGCGCACAAACGTAAGATAAAGTTAGCTATACCCGCTCTGTACATGCGCATAAACATAGGACATAATTGGCCGTATTAATTAGAGCATGCAAGACTTGTCTTAGTCCAATTGGTCGAGATAAGCCCCTGAATTGAGGTTGTTTGTGCCAAGTTCCCTTTATCGTGGAATGTGCACCTGTGGTTTTTTTTATTGGGATCTTTCTTCTTCTATCTTCTTGTTTATTCTGTTCAAGGCCTTCTAAAGGTGTCTGGAACGCTCTTGTGACCATGAGCTACTTTTAGGCCCAATAACTAAGTTCCCTATAACTGAACCCTACAATAACCTGTTCATTTCAGAAAAATGGGTAAATGAGAAAAACATCTGGGGCCATCTAATGCAAAAAACTTGAGCTTCATGGTCTTTACTCAGTAGTGCCCCTGTGCAGACTAATTGTAGAGGAGATTTGAAACTGCATTGTAGTGTGTCAGGAGAAAGTGGAAGCTCAGGCATGCGGTTTTGAAATGTGTGGAAGGAAGGCGCAACCCATGAATTAAGTATTTCTGCAGGTAATTATTAAGTAATTACATGGAATGAGGAAGGAGAAGAATGATGGGAAATGTAATGAATGTGGAAGGTATAAAACCACGTTGTATTTCCCAAATGTTTGTACTTTAAAATTTTACTAGATTACTCAGGAAGCAGAAGGCTCAAAAAAGACATGGAAATAGCACCTGTGGTATAAAATCCACTATTCTCTTTCTGTAGGAATAGGGGGTTTTTTATGAGGACATGTACAATCTTCTTTTAATTAGGAAAGCGCCAAAACGCTCAAGAAACTCTTTTAATATTACGGGAAGATGGACAACATTGGAATTTGTATTCATCTCTCTATTGTTCAGTTATGTGGTAGATAACTTAAAAAAGATGTAATTGGCAGTGATTACATAATTATTTAGAGACACATACTGAAGAACCTGGTAGGATATTGAAAACAAAAGGGCCAAAAAGTACAGCTACGAAAAGTTGTACAGACGGATGAACTCAGTGGGATTTGGTGTTTGTGATAAGCTTTGGGGTATATTTGTGTAGCTTATTCCCACAGTGGTAGGGTTTCTTTTCCAGCAAGCAGTTGCTTGTCATCAGTGTCTTGGCCAGAGATTACCACCCAGTCAGATCTCCCTTTCTGCTGCTTTTATAACTGCCCCCACCCCCCATTTTAATGAAAATATTCAGGTTAGCAATTATGTACATTTTTTACTTTAATTGTTTAACCTAACCTGGTACTTTTTGGCTCAAATGGGTTAGGAATCATTCAGATAAGCTGATGCCGGTGGTAGAGGACAAGTGAACAGGCCTTTCAGTTTGATTGCTGTGAGACACCTCAGTTATTTAGAAACCAACGCAGTGAGGAACCAGCTTACATAATTGCCTTCAAGGAACGCACGACCGTGGATGCAAAAGAGCGCCTGCCGTCCGGCGTAGTATGATACACCTAGAACAGTTTCCCTAGCTTGCCTTCCAACTATGTCACCTTCTAAACCTCTTGAATCTTAATTGTATTATCTTCTTTCCTCTGTCTTCATCATGTTTAAACCCTGCTGTTTAAACACAGCCATTTCATTTTTTTCCCTACCCAGTAGAATTGCCAGCAACGTTGTGTTGGTCATGGCAAATTTTTCTGTCTAGCATCTGAGATAACTGGTTGCCTCTACAACAGAAATTCGCTTTGCAATACTGAAGCAATTATGAAGCCAATTTCCTGATTATGCTTCCTGTATCAAAAGTTCTGGTGCTCACAAAACTAGATTGCTTTTGGAGGAAAGTAGACTGGAAGCTTCACTCCAGGTGTATACCGATGAGCCCCAACTCCCAATGGCCACATAACAATCTGAAACAATGTCTAAACAGTTTCCAGCCATGCACGTGGTGAGGACTTTTTGTTCAGAAGATCAGGCAAAGTCTAATCCAATATAAAAACTGTAATTGCACAAGATATAGTGGCCTCAGCACTACCTCTAACGTGCTGATCTGCGCTTGTTCCAGAGCAGATTTGCATTTACTTGCAAATGTAGACATAGCTACAGAGGCAGAGGTCAGAGCTTTAATTCTTGGAGGAATATTTAGTATAGTATTCTTGGATGAACATTTAATATAGTATGTGATTCCAGAACTATTCTCTGAGACGTTTAGGAACCCAGTCCCACCTCTCTGTGTACCTTGAACTAATTCCAGTACTGGATGTTTTAAGGTTTAACAGATGGGGGCTTCCTGGCCTCCTTGCAGCCATCATCCCTGGCCAGCCTGCCGGGAGCTGCCCGCCACCACTCTTCCCGAAAGCAGTGCTGAAGGGCATCCTACCTGGATTGTCCCTCCGTGAAGCACAGTGGTCAGGATGCATACCGTGCTTGCTCTACCATTATTACAACTCTGCCTGATTTCTTCCCGCCCCCCTCCCTTTTTTAAAATCCTGAATATAATTTGCCTAGTTAGTACGACATCATTCTGTAGGTCACATAAGAAACTTAAAAGGAAAAGATAAAATATGGAGATCTCTGGAAGGATAACAATTGTAAATAACTTGTATAAAAATACTCTGAAAAAAACCCTGAAACAGAAACAAACAAATATTCTCTATTTGCTAATTCTCTGGGCCTCAGCTTCAGCTGTTGCTCAGCATAGCATAGCTAGGCTGATGGCTCTCCAGATCAACAAAGCTTGTGTAATTTTTTTATACATAGAGGATTTGAGGGGCTTTTTCCTTAAGTGCAGATAAAATAGTCAGGGTTTAATTATTTAATTCCTTCTTAGACAGAGCTGGATGGTTTCTTGCATGTAAATCTTCTGCTATCAGAACATAATTGCACGCAGTATTTGGGGCAGGGATTTGGGGGAAGAGGAAAGTGATCTGAAAGGAAGCAGTTCCTGGATTGCTGTGTTTGATAAGACCAGTTGAGGTATCTGTAAGAAAATTTGAAAGCCAATACCTCAAGTGTATTGGTTTGCAAAAAATAGTACAAATTTCATAATCTACAGATGTATTTCTTTTTAAGCAATATGTTTATTGTATACAATGTAAAATTAGAGATGTCGAGTATGTCACCATTATGATTTACTCATTATATACAGAGGTTACACAGATAGTTATGGTAGGCAAGTATGCACTTATGAAAGAGTTCAGGACATAAAAGAGTCACAGAAGTCTTGACAAGCTTCAGTAAAATGTGTACAAGGACATTTAATTCCCAAGTCACTCACTGACATGATATTATCTGAATATTCTCAAGTAGCACTTAGGATTACATATATTTTTATATATTTTACTCTGATTGGATAGAAAATGGAGATATCTCCTTTAAAATATCATGTATCATGGTACAAATAAGGTTTAGAAAAGCTACCAGATTTCAGGATAAAAAAGCAAAGCAAGCCTCAAAATCCGTTGACATCACACACCATTTTCTGCATAATAACAAGAAGATCTAAAATTCTGATTTGATTTTAGGTCTCCTAAAAGAAGTATATTAACACATTTGTCAAGATTTTCTTTCTTAAAGTAAAAAGGATTTGTACATTGATTACTAATATCAATAAAATAGGCTGGTTAAAAAAAAAAAAAAAAGGAAAGAAAGAAAGCAAAAGCCCAGAATAAAAACTACTGGGGAGGTGGGGGCCGGGGGGGGGGGGGGGGGAGGCAAAACAACGACAAAAAGCTATGGGCTTGAATTTGCAGTCTTTATTTTCATTATAAATGTATAAAACCAAAGTTACTCAGGTACCTCTTAGATCACTTTCATTGTATCGTAATGCTTATGAATCGCCCTTATTTCCTTCACACGTAGAACTCTCCACCAGTCTCCTTATGGATAGAGCTGTCTCTAGAGCAGCCTGTCCCCACCCTGTCGATTAAGCAGATTAAGCAGGTATCTAGAGTGCTGTGAAAATCATCTGTGCCCTGGGAGTCCTCTAAGGAATCATGTTCTCTCCTGTGCATTATTTCCCTGAATACAGAAAGCTTTACTTCTCTGTAGGCTTTTTAATAACATGTCTGAATAGAAAGTTCACAGTACTCTATATTACAAGAGGTAGTCAAGGCACAAAGGTTTAAGTTCCTAACCATCCAGGTATTTCAGGAGATACTTGAATTCCTTAGGCATTCTTGACATATCTGTTATCTTTTCAGTGTTTAAAAAGTGGATCTCATTTCGGGCACACTTTCAAATTCTATATGCATAGACTGAATGCCTTCAGCCACAGATGGTAACTGCTTCTCAAGTCATTTAGAGAGCCCAGCTAGAGTTGTGATACAGTGACTTTATTTTTCCCTTTCCCCTTCTAGCTACCACTTTTCCCTCAGAAATGATGCTGCTTTGCAGCCATATTTTTCCTTGCTCATTTCATCAAACTTTCACATTTATTTCCAAAATCTGAATTTCATAAAACTCCCCTCATTCTGTATTATGTCTTTTCTCTACAGTATTTCTCACTACCTCATTTTCCCTCCTTTGTAAATCTATTTTGAGCATAAAAATTACAACATATCACTTATCTGTGATAAAACACTTAAATCACACTGTAGCGTAGTTTGGTTTGTTTGTTTTTTTCTTAAAAAAAACAAGGCTCAGAGCAGTAACTTGGGGATGCAAATTCCTGGTTTTTGGTTCTGTCATCACATCATATGACACTGTGCGATGTCGCTGTTCCAGTAAAGAATCATTCCTAAATATCCAGCTACTTAAATGATTAAATCAGTTCTTAACTTCCCTACCTTGCCTTAGTGCTGACTTAATTATTATGAAGCTTAATACTTGAAACATTTTCATACTTGAATATAAAGCCTTCTGAAAGTGGAATTAGTGATATCTTCTTGTCCATTATAAAGGGATTACTCACATGAGATATGCCTCTTTTTTGAGGATGGCAATGCTAAACAGCCTTTGACCCTAGCTACTGAACTGTACTGTCTGAAGCTATGTTGCCGTTGAAGACAGCTGTACAGATATATTTCTTATCCCTCTCATTCTATAGTCCACTGTAACATGATTTAAGTCTGATTTTCTGGTTTTCTTTCTCTTTCTAAATTACTTGCATAATAGGTGCTGGAGCATTTTGCATAGCAGTAAACATTACCTTGTGCCGCTTCTGTGGTTATGAGCCCAGGTGACGTTATTGCCTCTCACATGTTCCATGAATGGGGAGGTTATCATTTAATTAACCCTGATAATGTCAAAAGGAAATGCATAAATGTCAAGCTATTTCCAACATTTTTTTTACGGGTGAGCCTAGAAGAACTAGTAATAGCTCATATTAAGGTGGTACATGCTGAGAGAAAAATAAAAGTGACAAAATAGAAACAACCACCCAAACCTTTTTTAGTGTAGAGTTTTACTGTTATCTTTTTTTTAGCATAACCAGTCATAAAAAGATACATTTTGCTCAGCAATGCAATGGCTGAAGACTTGAAAAATGTGAACACTGAAAAAGAAAAGAAGCCATAAAAATGTATGCTTAGAATTATACCTACCTCTTGGACGTATAAATTAAATTTGGATTTACCTATCTCAATTTACTGAGTCAGTCCTGCAATGTATTTTTTGTGTTGAACAGCCTCAATAGGTCATTTACAGAATATGTTATAAAGCACTATTTGAATGTAGATGGTGTGATCTAAATCCATGATGGGTGTTAGAGAAAATAATTTGTATTAAAAATGTTTGAAAACAGGACATATGTACACCTCTCTTCGTATAGGCATAACAGCGTGGTTTATGAACAAGGCTGTTATACCTGTATATTAAATTCCACAGCACTCACCACAGCCATTATGCAGCATAAAGAAGTGTTTTACCATGTAGTCATTCATAAGGGTGATAGAGCTAGCATTAACACCTAAAAAGAAACTAACACCCACCACCTCTTCAGTGTTTCTTGAAAGCTCCTACTTTGATGGGCTGACAACTCATGCAGTGACAGGTTATAAACATGACAATTTATTATGTCCATCACTACCAAGAATGACACATGCTTTGACATAAGAAGCTATTTTAGCTCCAGAGAGTTACCATATTAATGGCTTACTTTTTGTGCATTTCATTTTAATAATAAATTTATTAAAATTTTACCTTAAATATCCTAAATTATCTTATTACGAAACGAAGTCATAGTATATATGTAGATACTGCCTTATTCTCTGCAGGAATATATATATTTTTTAAATATTCTTATTACAAGGACTTGAGTGCATGGTAGGATTTTTTATATTCTCATAGAGTTTGTTAGAACAGTTATCAAAATTAAATAGTCACCTCTGCACTAGGGACAGTAAATATAAATGCAGTGGAAAGCTGGTTTTTCTCCTCTAAGACAGACTTTAAAAAAAATTCTGTTATGGAATGGCTTTTCCCTGCCTGAGGCAAGCTGAAAATTCTCAATGCCCTACAAAATTAATATTGTCTGAGCATTTTTTATTCCCTTAGTACTCAACAGCTCTAAGTGATACTATGTCTGTTGTGGGATAGAGAATCTAGCCCCTCCTTTCCTACAGACATTGGTTTATTCTGAACAGATTTTGATAAAAGATGGTTTTATTCCCTGTGTAAGGATAAACAATACAAGTAGCTTCAACATAAGGGTTCTTAGTAGCCAACAGCTCGCTCTGATTTCATCCAGTTTTGATTTCATAAAGACTTTTGAAAAGAGGCCAATGTGAACCCAAGCGAATAAAAACTTTTTTATTATTATTTTGGGAAGTGGTCTCTGTGTGATGGTAGCTCTTTTGAAATATTCATTTGGCATTAAAAGTCATGTTAAAACGTCTAAAAATCATTACAAGTTAATTAGGAAAGCTAAAAATAACCAGCAGAATATTTGATCATTCCACATTTCATTTTCTATGTGAGCATGTTAACAAATCTGATTAAAAAGTTTCCACTGCTGGATTTCTGCAGAGCATTTCCACATATATTCTTGTGAAGATTAGTTTCATGAATGCTGTAAGCAAAACTCCCAGTATATTGAGTAAAATTAATACTGCACTCATAATTGTAAACACCACAATCCTGAAATTGCACGATGAGTATGATTCTAATCTACCTGGGGCACAGAAACATATCACATGTAATAAATGTCTGATCAAAACAGATTATCATCAGCATATTCTGTAAGAGGTACCAGTCAAACAAATTATAAACAAATTAAAAAAATTGAAGACCAAAAGATTCAGAAGGATGATGTAATCTAGTCTGTGAGTATGAAAATGTGGAAAACAGGAAAACAAAAATGAAAATTATCCTCTTCTCAATTATTTTCAACACATTTATATACAAGAGTAATACTATGTTAGTGAGAAGTGATTTCTGAGTGGTATCCTGAGAAATTTTTTGCAGTACCCTGTCTAAATTAAGTATCTTTTCTTTAAACTGCAAAAGTTAAGCCTTGTGTTCCTTATGAGTTTTAAACCCTTCATTTAGAGTATGAGTATCTCCTCCTCACTTCAAAATATTATGGGAAGTTCTTAACCTGCAGACTTTTTTTCTTCACAGTAATAGTAATTCTTTACTGTGATATCATTCCTACAAAGCACTGCTTTTCTGAAAGTATCAATTTTTATCTTACTGCCTAAAAATGTCCCAAATAAATCTAAAGAAGTGGAAAATGTTACTATTCTTGTCTGCTTTCACAGTCCTCCTCTTGAAAAACACACACTGTATTCCTGAATATATTTCAAGCCTTTGTGCTGCCTTTGCAACGTTGCTCTGATCTAAAAGAGGAATAAATATCAACTTTAAATGTGAGCACTAGGCCAACACATAATTTTATTTTGACTTTCTTCATCTTGGATCCAAACTCTAACAAATAAACCCAATGTTCACAGACGATGCCTATATCTCTGCTCAAGTATCACAGTGTCATTTGTATGCTCATTGTAGCTGCCAGAGCAAAAAAGGGGGTTAGAAGTTCAGCCTGCATTCTGTCACTTGAAAAATATGAAAGCCAATGTTCTCACATACATGCCTAAAATTAGGCACCAACCAGTATGACTTCTGTAAATGTTGGCTCTGGCTCATTTCAGAGGAAGAAGCAAACGCTCAGGACCTGTAAAAATGAGGCCACTGTGTTTACATCTGGCCTACATGGTGGGGTTTTGTTTGTTTGCTTTTATAAAGCCCTGCCTTTGTACAGCAAATGATCCTGCATATGTGAACCTGTTGATACTTCCATTATGTAATTAAATAAAAATATTAATCCATGGTAAAGTAGTTCTCAAGAGATTGTCTCTGTGCTTGTCAGTTTCTAATTCTTCCTTTCTGCATTTATTGCCATGAGATCAAAATATATCAGATACTATCTATGTCTGTCAAATATATATTTGAAAAAAAGTCTTTATTTCCAAATGATTGACTGAGTAATTTAAAAAAAGTAGTATTATAATATTTATTGTTATATCTGAAATTATTTTACACTTTTGCATTTTTTTTGTGAAAATACAGCACATCCTATACATATCTGTAGTTTTTCATAACAAGACAGAGAACAGAAAACTAAGATTTTTGAGCTGGAGACCTAGAAGTTGCAGTAACCTTTCATAATTCCTCTTAAGTGTCATAAGACAAAGGTCCTTTCACACTATAATGTAAACTTAGCTGTCTTATTCTGTATAGGGCCCACTGATTTTGATATACTATGGCCATTTTATTTTGGTCTTTATTTGCACTGGGGGAAATATGACCCATCTTTTGTAAGACTGATATATATAAAAATGAAGTGCTACATTTTCCAGTTCAAGAGACTTAAGAATACAACTGAGATGATACACATGTAAAATTTTCTACATTTTTAAAATACTTCTTCATATTTATGACTGTAATCTCATTAGGAAGTAAAGAGTAAAAAGCGTATGTTAAGAAACCTGATTTCACTTGGAAGATGTATAGGACATTGTGAAAGAAGTTACCACACCTATTTTAGTATGGGTAGTCTAACTAATGCTTCTGAAGGGATATATAAAAATTAAATGTTAAAGACAGAAAAAATTGGCTCATTAAAACTGAAATAGAGGTACTATTAGTTTACAAGGAAAATATGGCTCTGTGGTTTCATTGCTGACAGAGTTATAATCAGCTAGATAAAGGAGAGAGTCCAAATAGGACTGAGTCCAAGTAGGAATTAAGATATTATGAAGTAAGCAGTAAACTTGCATATATTTTTCCTGGCTACTTATATATATAAAATTAATTATTATCTATTGCTCTGTTACAGTACTGAGTAAACACCTCCTCCTTACTTTATGGTACTGTAGAATTCAAGTAACATTTAAAATAGATTACCTCATTCAATTTCAGTGCTTGATTTTACAGTATGAAAAAAAAGAGTCACGAGTGGCTCTTGGGTACGCTGGGGTGAACGTCTCAGGAGCTGTTCTGCTGCAATCACAACTACAAATTGCAGCCGACCTAAAGGGCCAGGAGCTACAAGATGAAGGGCTGTTAAGAGAACCGTTCTTTCACCTTCTTCTTTTGCACTTAGCACTGCAAGACTGAACAAAGAAGAACCGTAAGAGTTCTGTAAAGTCCAAAATTTTTTCCAGCCTATGTGAAAATTATAGTTTTTTTCCTCTGTTTTTAACTTTTACAGAGGAGGTTTCTGCTATTGAATCTAGCCTGTCATACTTTTCAAGACATTATTTTCTTCCCTGTAGGTCATAGCACCAGGCAGCTCAGGTCAGCCCTAAGTTATTCAGAAAGATTTCATGTTTAACACCTCAGGACTGTTCATCTAAAACTGCAGCAACTTAGCTGGTCTTATTGGCAAAAACACCAAAGATTTGCAAATAAGCAAATGTAATGGCAAAGGGCCTAAAGTTTAACAAGTGCCCGACAGTTTTACTAATGCCTGATTTCTTGGATGTTAGAAACCACTGTCATGCCAGAAAAGCCTAGAGAAGAAACAGAAGCCAACATTATGGCTTGTTCACTCTTGCCAGGAAGAATTACTGTTATTATTAACTGATACAGCAATCACAAGACACTGAGAGTTTAAAGATATGAGGCAATTCTTTCAAAATCAGCTACCTAAGAATCTAGTTCCTATTAATTCTTCTTACAAAAGAACCTGTAAACTCAATAGTTAGCAGACAGCTGGGGAGAGAAAGAGTAGCAAACTAAACAAAAAGCAGCATGAAGCAGGTGTGGGAAGAAATACGGGATTAAATTTCACACAGAACCACACAGAATGGTTGAGGTTAGAATGTGCTTTTGGAAATCACCTAGAGCAGATTGCACAGGGCCATGCCCAGTCAGATGCTAAATATGTCCAAGGATGACGATTTCACAACCTCTCTGGGCAACCAACCTGCTCCGGTGTTTGATCACTCCCATGGTAATTTTTTTTGTTTTCCTTATGTTTAAATAGAATGCCTTGTCTTTCAGTTTGTGCCCATTGCCTCTTTTCCTGTCATGGGACGCCACTGAGAAGAGTCTGGTTCCACCTTCTTTACTCTTTCCCATCAGTTATTCAAACACTTTGACAGGATTCCCTGTGAGCCTTCTCTTTTGCAGGCTAAATAGTCCCAGCTCTCTCAGTATGATTCTCTCATATGATTCTCCAGTCATTTCATCACCTCTGTGGCCCTTCTCTGGACTCACTCCAGTAAGTTTATGTCTCTCTTATACTGGGGAGCCCAGACCTGGACTCCAGATGTGTCTCACCAGGGCTGAGCAGAAGGAAAGGATCACCTCCCTTGACCTGCTGTTAGTGCTCTACTATATTCGATTTGCCTGGAAAGGTTTTTGGGGGATGTGGGGCTGCAGGGATAGCTTCTGTGAGAAGGAACCAGAAGCTGCCCCCATGGCAGATGCAGCCAGTTTTGGCCAGCTCCGAAACGGACCCACTGCTGGCCAAAGCTGAGCCAATTGACAATGTTGGTAGCACCACTGTGATAACGTATTTAAGAAAGGGTAAAAAAAACCTGTGGAGCAGCTATGAGAGAGGAGTGAGAACATGTGAGAGAAACAGCCCTGCAGACCCCCAGGTCAGTGCAGAAGGAGGAGGAGGAGGTGCTCCAGGTGCCGGACCAGAGATTCCCCTGCAGCCCGTGGGGAAGACCACGGTGAGGCAGGCTGTCCCCCTGCAGCCCAGGGAGGTCCACGGGGGAGCAGATCTCCACCTGCAGCCCAGGGAGGACTCTGTGCTGGAGCAGGTATATATGCCCTGAAGGAAGCTGCAGCCCATGGAGAGGAGCCCAGGCTGGAGCAGGTTTTCTGGCAGGACTTGTGTCCCATGGGGGACCCACACTGGAGCAGTCTGTGCCTGAAGGACTGCAGCCCGTGGAAGGGACCCATGCTGGAGCAGTTCTTGAAGAACTGCAGCCCGTGAGAAGGACTCACATTGGAGAAGTTTCCTAAGGACTGTATCCTGTAGGAGGGACCCACACTGGAGCAGGAGAAAAGCATGAGGAGGAAGGAGCAGCAGAGACAAAGCTTTATGAACTGACCACAACTCCTGTTCCCCGTCCCCCTGCACCACTTGGGGGAAGGAGGTAGAAGAGTGAGGAGCGAAGTTGAGCCTGGGAAGAAGGGAGGGGTGGGGGAATGGTGTTTTAGTTTTGTTTTATTTCATTCTATCCTACTTTGTTACAATTAATTGTCGATAAATTCAATTAATTTCCCCCAGTCGAGTCTGTTTTGCCTGTGATGGAAATCAGTGAGTGGTCTCCCTGCCCTTATAAGCTTTTTTATTTCCCTCTGTATTTCCTCCCCCTGTCTTGTTGAGAAAGGGGAGTGATAGAGTGGCTTGGTGGGTACCTGGCAGCCAGCTAACATCAACCCACCATGTCTGCCTAATGTAGCCATTGGCCTTCTTTGCAACAAGGGCACATGTCAGCTTGGTGTCCATCAGGACTCTCAGATCCCTCTCTGCAAAGGTGCTTTCCAGCTGCTCATCCCCCAGTGTGTACTGATGCCTGGGTTATTCCTCCCCAGGCACAAGACTTGGCATTCCCCTTTGCTGAACGGGATAAGGTTCTTTTCAGTCCATTTTTCCAGCTTGTCAAGATGCCTCTGAATGGCAACGCATTCATCTCGTCTATCATCCACTCCTCCCAGTTTTGGATCCCCTGCACTCTTGCTGAGGTTGTGCTCTGTCCCATCATCCAGGTCATTAATGAAGGTGTTAAACAGTGTGGGCCTCAGTGATGCCCTCTGTGGTACTGCACTAAAGACTCGCCTCCAGCTGGACTTTTTGCCACTGATCACAGTCCTCTGAGCCCAGCCTGTGTTCAACCCACCTCCTTTTCCACTTATCTAGACCTTATTTCATTACTTTATCTATCAGGAAGTTAGGGGAGACAATGTCAAAAGCCTTACTAAAGTCATGATAAACAACATCTGCTGCTCTCCCCTCCTCCACCTAGGAAGCTGTCATGTTGGTCATCCTTTGTTATATTTTATTAGTAGTAATGACGAGCATTTCTCTGAAAGAAGATTTTACATTTGTACATTGTATTTGAAAGAGCAATTTCCCTTTAAAAGAAAAAGATGAAATCTTAGCAGACCAGCTAAAGGCAGAATGAGCAGCAAAGGAGAAGGCAAAGACCTAGAATCAAAAGATAAAGGGATACAAGCAGTGCACATAGTTACAGAAGAAGTAAAAAGAGAACAACACTGAAGAACTAGGCCAAAGCTATAAATTACTCAAAGCTCAAAAAAACAGAAAATGAAGAGCCTGAACATGACATACTTTGTGCCGAAGTGCTGGTGAAAGTATGAGAAAAAGCCAAATCTGATCAAAACAGCAGTCAGAGAGTGACTTTGCCAGTGGCATTTTTAATGGACTGAAAGAAGGGAAGACATATCAGGGAGTTCAGCTAGGAAGAGACTGTAACAATCAGGAGCAAAAAGATAAAAAGTGCTTGGACAGAGTTTTGGTTTTGGAAAGGACAAACAAGCAGCTTATAGGGATGTGGAAGGAAAAAAGACAAGATCTAACAAATGGTGGTGAACTGGGAGATAGAAAAGAAGATTAAAGTAATACAAAGGATTGCATGGCTGGAAAGCTTTGTGAGGCTGGGGGTAATGACAGATAAGAAGGCAGAGGAATGCATTAGGACAATTTTAGTTGCAAAAAATCTGATCATATACATTGTCTTCCAGGACGTTGGAAAGACATTGTCTTTCAGGAATAATCTACAGGAATACCTAAAATATTTGTTTGAACACTACCTTTCAGGTTACTGGCATTCTAATGCTCTAACTCCTGATCCTTTTTTCTTCCCAGTTCATCGTTACCCACTTCTTGTTTTTAAACTATATAGCTTTTCTATCCAACATTGTAAAATATAGTATTTTACTAAGATATTAGAAATTATTTCATTTTATCATACATAACTTAGGAAACAGGTCACATTATCTCAACATCATATTCAAATAAACTTCATGACATGTATTATATATAATGTCAATCTGTTTTCTAAATTTAGCATATTGGTTGTTAAACATTCTGTGATGCATCAAGGATTTTTATCCTAGGCAATTTTAGAACAGGATCATTTTCTAAATTGAATGAATAACTACAGGTTTGACAGAGAATAAAGTTTTTCTAAACTATAATGCAATTCACAAAATCTGCTGTTATTTCAAATTCCATTTATCTGGGAAACCAGGAAAAACAACAGCAAAGAAAAACCTAATATAGACTCAACAGAGCTAAACTTTCAGGTGTTCCATTGAATATGCTTTTTGATGATATTGTTAACACATCTTCAACTGTTAATTACATTTGGGGATTGATCTATCATACTTGTCTAAGCTCACATTCCCATATTAGTGGATGTATGTACTGTCTGTTTCGTATAAGTTTGGTAACACAGGGCTTAGTTTTCTCCTTTGGTACTAAGCCAAAATATGACCTTCTTACTACTGACTTCTTACTCCTTTCTTGGAATACAATTTATTCTTTTCCCTAATACATTGTTTCCTAAGGCCTAATGAAAAAGAAGCTGAATAATGTCCTACAGTAGGAAAAGTAATACCCTTTTCTTTACTAACCACTCCTTCATAAACAGGTAGACAAGATTGATTCCCAAAGCTTGTTTATTCTCAGCACCTCTTGATTTTGGTGAGTATATTAATGTTCATGTTTGTGTATTTGCAAAGAATGGGCAGTTAAGCCATGTTGTTCCTTCACCAGCCATAAAAAGTGGGGTTTGTTATAACATAATTCTATGGGGTGTGTGCAGTTGACTTTACTAACTATTCTTCTAATTGTTCCTTTAAAACATTTACTTGAACCTAAGTGTTTTTTTCAAAATACCAAGCAGTTTATTATATTACCGCAGAATCATAGAATAGCCCAGGTTGGAAGGAACCTCAAAAGATCATCTGGTCCAACCTTTTGTGGGAAAGGGAGCCCAGATGAGATTATCTAGCACCCTGTCCAACTGCATCTTGAAAAGTTCCAGTGATTGGGACTCTACCACATCTCTGAGGAGGTTGCTCCAGTGATTGATAGCTCTCACTGCAAAAAAATTCTTTCTTATATTGAGATGAAACTGCTGCAGGTACAATTTGTAACCATGCACTTTTTTTCTTCCACATGGCTCCTTGTGAAGACAGAGCCTCTGTCCTCTTTGTAGCCACGCTTTAAGTACTGGAGTACTGTGATGATGTCCCCCCCAGCCATCTTTTCTCCCTAACTCCTTCAGCCTTTCTTCATTGCACAGGTTTTCCAGCCCTTTGATCATTTTTGTGGCCCTCTTTTGGACTCTCTCCAGTCTGCCCACGTCTTTTTTGAATTGCGTGTGTGGACCAGAACTGGACACAGTACTACAGATGCAGCCTAACAAGTGCTGAGTAGAGTGGGAGGTGTTATGTGACAGTCATTTTCATTTGTATGAAACAGAGAGATTTACACATCTCATTTCTCATGGTTTCCCAGAAAGTTTATCATACCTCAAATTTTAACAGCCAAGTAGAGAAAACCATTTGGAAAGCTATGTGTACGTATATAGGTCTATACATTTTATTTAAAAATCAAGAAAAATAAGAAAATATTTTTATAGAAAAAAAGAACATGCTTTTGTTATAAAGTTACTGGCAAGAGCTGGTTAAAATAACAACAATCATTAATTCTCAAAATTATTTCCATTTTGAAAAATTTATATCAAATTCTGTTCTCACAGAAAAAAAGACAAACAAGGGTTTTGTAAATTTGAATAGGAACTTTTATTAAAAGGTCATATCAGAGTCATGCCTTTAAGATATAAGAATCATAAAGAGCCTATATAAATCATACTGTGTAGTTACAGACCAAAAAGACAGTTGCTCTTCTGATAATTTAAAAGATAAGGAATTGGTTTCTTAAATAAATAGAATCAACCCATTATAGAGGAGAAGCATTTGCATCAACAGTGGTAGAACTGTATACAGGATCAAAATATAGTGTGGATCTTGTTACGTTGTGCTGAGCAAAGATGAGAAATGTGAAGAAAGATTTCTTCCAGTCTGGTGCTTAAAAGATGTAGGGATTGCCCAGACTGTATCTGAGATAAGGTTATGTCTACATATAGCTTAAAAACAACACCATTTTTTTATTACCTGAGATAAATGTTGATGCTGTCATCTATCTTCTTACACAGGAGGAAGAAAGAAGCAACACTTGTATCTGCTGCAGCATGAGGAGACATGATATGGGAATGTTTATTGAAGCAACATAGTAAAGCAGAAAATAGATGACAGAAAAATGATTTTTTAAGAACCAGTAAAAACACTGCAATGGAGAATATAAGCAGTGTTGTCATGAGAATGATACGAATGTTGAAGATGCCTAGGCAACATAAAAGGGCAGGGGGGTTGGGGTCCTGGGAGCAAGGGCAGAAATGGGAATTCTTTAAAGATGTTCCTGTGGCTAAGAATTTCTGTGAACATGCAAGACAATGAAGCACACTGAGATGAAATGACAAAAGATTTTTTTTTCCCCTGGGGAAGCAATGTAAATGATTTCTCACAGCATAGAATAGCCATATGAGCTAAACAGTGATGCTATCAGATCATGTATGCGGGCATTAGGTAGCAACCTCTGCAAACATTTAGTCCTTCCAAAAGAGCAGTCAGCTTATTTTCTCATACAGTACTCATACATGTCTGTGCTCATGTTACTACAGATATCTAGATTCCCTTAGAGCAATGCTGTTTTTCAGACACTTAATAGTGGTATTCAGCAGATTCTGACAAAAATGTGTTCTTATAACCAACTGTCATCAATCTGTAATCACTTTCTTTCTGAAAGTATTTTCAGAAAACATGCTTGTCCTTTCCTTTTCTCAGTCTGATGTTAAGATGATAAACCCTTTTTTAGTGTGAGAAACACTGGTGAGGAAAAAGTTGGGGACAGCTGGAGATGGATACCTTCAGTTTTGAAAGGCCCACTGGAGGCAGTTTGCAGGGCCTCTTCAGACTTTGTAAATCAGATCCTGGTTAATGACTTAATTTCATTTTACAATGAAAGTAAACAGCAACAGGCATAACTTTTGAAAATACTGTACTCAAAAGGCAAACCATCGTTTTTATTTCCAAGGTCCTGTATCACTGATGCTTGGGAACACACTAGATTTTGGGTTGGTAAGTCCTACTTTTTCTCAGAAAATAGCTAGACCTATCTACTAGCAACTTGAAAGTGGGGTAAGGAAAGCTCTTCCTTTTTCCAGCTTTCTTTGAAAACTTCCTCTCTTTATAGTCTTCTTACTGAGTTCTGATTTCCCACTTAGTGGTTTTAAGTTCCATGAAATTACCGCCAATGTACGTCAGTAAAGACGAAGCCTTAATCTTACTCTTTCCTGCATTTCTTTCAGCCTCTGATTTCTACCACTTTCCCCTAGACTATAAAAGAAAATATTCTTGTTAATATTTTCTATACTGACATACCAAATATATTTGACAATGTAGTTTTTTTACTATATTGTTGATTTTGTGCATAATTCTGACACAAAATTAACCCTACTTTATTTCATTTGAATCAAAATTCTGCTCCGAAGAAATGTCTTGCCAAACCAACAAAACACATATATAATCCTATTAGCAAAGAACTTTGCATATGCTTAAATTTAGGCATCAAGGCCTTTATAAAGAAAATTTTAGCCACAGTTTTCTGACTGATATTGTTCAGCAGGTGAAAAACAGACAATTAAAATTTAAAAAACCAGTTGAAACATAATGAGAAAGAATAATGCTGTCAATTGCTCTTAAGGTACACAGGTTTTATTTCCACTGATTCAAATTATGTGTTTTCTTTATTAATAATGGAGAGTTTACAGTAACCTATGTTTCCAGATCTTTCAAAGTTCTCCATTTTTATAGAACCTCCAAGCTTTAGGGACAAGTAGAAGTAAAAATAACAGGTCACCATCAACTCTTTCCAATAAATTTATTGGTACAAAATATTTAAAAGGTGAACAGACTCAACTAGTGACTAGTCTGTGACTGTCTGAAAAGTGTATATGTTGATCAGTGTTCATTACAAATTACAAGTATGAAAACTATCTACTAGGATTCTAAAGAGAGGGCAGCAGAGAGGGAGGAAAGTATGTTCTTGAATTAAAAAATGCGATGTGTGAATGCAGTGAGAGGGTAGAGCAGGGCAGGGCAAGGAAGGGAAGAACTACAAATGTGTTCTTTTCTGTTAATCAAAACAAGCTATCAGTGTCCAATAAATAAAATATGTAAGTCTGGAATTGTTTTGCTTTTTAATACACCTTTATAGAGTTTTGTTTGATAGACACACTGAATTCTTCTGGGGTGTTGATATTTCTAAGATTGATAGGCTGACTAATTTTGAGCAATAGTTCCTCTCCCCTAGGGCTATTTAACTTCTGTTGAGGGCTTTCTATTCTCACTTTAAATATTTTATGTGCAGACTCGTTATTGAATACAATTTAAGTGATGTGTTGTGTTTCATGCTGAACCAATGAATACCATAAGTAAAATCACTCAGTCATGCTGATCTATTACACTGTTGCTTTTAAAAAAAAAATCTTTCTCTCTCAGTGAATCCTAACAATTTTTCTGTGAAAACAAGCAACCATTAGATAACTTAAGACCTATGAAATGAGAGTGAAAAAAAAAATCTGCAAAACCATATTGATTGGTATAACAATGAAAATTTGTACAGAATCATCTTCTCAATTAACAAAAGAAAAAGAAAAGTAAAAACTTAACCTTGCTTTAAAAACAACTAATCCTCTCCTTCATCAAATGATTAGATATGACATATTGAATTATATGCTCTGATACTAGAATAGTAAGATTTCAGCAGTTTCTCATATGGGATTATTGTGTCATAGACCTTGGAAATTCTTGGGTAAAATTATTATATCAGTTTTACCTTGGAGCCCAGTGCATTATCTTATTTATATGTAAAAAACTAGAGATGAAACACACACAAATACAAAGGATCTGAAAAGGCTTTCCATGCAACTTAAGCCTGCTAATAATGATTCATAGATGGATTTAGTAGTGGAACAAGAGTGTGAGAGGATGGAAGGGTATTCATAAACACTAGAGGCAGATTCACTAATAATGCCTTAATAAACTGAATATCATGTTGACTTGCCTGAGCTGGGCAAAGAAAAAAATGCAGTGACAACTCTTCCTCTGATTAGCTATGCAAATGAAAAGCTGAAGTTACATCCATATTCTAGCAGAGTTACGGTAAG
The DNA here is from genome assembly GCF_964188355.1 of Buteo buteo. Taxonomy (NCBI): domain Eukaryota; kingdom Metazoa; phylum Chordata; class Aves; order Accipitriformes; family Accipitridae; genus Buteo; species Buteo buteo. Next base: position 19,967,032 of record NC_134190.1, on the reverse strand, counting down.
AACAGACTGAACTTTTTCACCCAACCATTTGGTTGGGCAGCACCTGTGTGCTGTGATTGGGCAAATTTTTCTAATCTTCTAAAGAATATTACAGAAGGTCTTGGACTATCTGCCTGCAAGGAGGAGAATTGAAATCTCTAGGTAATATTTGCTCATTCAAGGATTCTGGGGAAATCCTTTTCATTTTTAAGGCCATAACCAGATTTCGTGTTACACGAGCCTATAATGGATGGAAAATTTCTTTACTTGTAGAATAATTTCAATAAATATTAATTATGCTCTATCTTTTTTAAAGTAAATCAACTTTAGCACTTTTGTACAATATCCTAATAACATTTATTTTTTTGACCCAAGATTTTCTAAGGCAGGCTTACCCACAGACATGCTTCTTGGAGTCCCTCGATTTATGAAAGGAATGGGCAAAAATGTGCAGAGTTAGGGAAATGGTACTAATCATGTTGGTATATCTAACCATATCACCATGTGTTTGCATAGTTTAATCCTATGCCAGCAATGGCAATAAAATTATTTTCTGATATTATAATTAATCAGAAGCCCATTAATATATTTCATAAAGAAATGCTTAATATTCTTATTTTGGGATGCTATACACTTACAAAGAAAGTGCATTTAATAATAATAATAATAATAATAATAATGTACTTAAAAATAAGTAGTGTACTTATCTATTTCTCAAACGTATAATGTCTCAGTTATGTTATACAGCAGTATAAAACAGAAGAGCAAATTCATCACTTATATTGATCTTCTTAGCTACAGGCAGCACAGAACCTGAAATCTGGAAATCTATTAGCAAAATCATTCTGTTGCAATTACTTTGCATTAGCTCTCTTGCTTGGTATATCCCAAATCAGTGATGCAGTTAGTGACCCAACAGAAGGAGAATTGACCATAGTACTATTGTACTACATGTTCCAAAAGCCAAGGCAATTCTAGAATATGATTAAAATGTGGGCTAATTCTTCACTTCATGATTTTATATCTTGATTTTCATAACTAATGGTTTAACTTATTAGCATACTAGAAACACCCTCCTTGCACAGGTAAAATAATCATTACTATCTGGACATAATTAGCGGCATACTACTGACAGTAGTACCATTTACAACTACTGTAATAATATTTTACAAGCTCATTTTGCTCCATTATGCAGTAGAATAATTGCCTTTACAGGTGTAGTAAGTTCATTTAAAAAATCACGTGTTATACCAAGATATTTAACAGTCACACAGGTTCACTTAACATATGATAACCTGGTTATGTTCACTTCTTATGGATATTAGTTAAAGGATATGAACTGATATGAACTGTTACTGTTTCTTTCAGTATGTGTATTTGTTTTCTAAATGCATTTAGGTATGTATTTAAATGTTATGATATGTGTATGCAATACCATACCAAGTTGCTGATATTTTTTTTCTGGAGCCTTGTCAGGCACACTTAAATCAGCCTAATTGCTCAGTGAACATCACCTTTTACCCTCATTCATTTTAACGCACTTTTAATAAAGATAGACATTTTATTAAAAAACAACCTCATGGAATATATAATTTGACAGCCTATATGAAATTTCCACTATAAATGCATGAACATTTGTTAAAATTGCTTTAGCATCTGTGGGTTCTCACCTATTAGTTTTATTATAGAAGTGAATTAGAAAACAAGAGACAGATGATTGGCAGCGTTCCAATGTGACCTATACTGGTATAGTATTATAAATTATAAGAATGGTTCAAGGTTGTTAGTCAAGTCACTTGCTTGCCATTTAAGACCAAGCAACAAACATGGGTTTGGAAAAGGTTTCATAACTTTTCCTTTATTGTTTTTATTTAATTAGGACAAGTCAGTCATGCTACTTACACACTTCAGGAAAGTAAAATAGGCCTCTTTCCATTAAAAATATTTCCAACATCATTAATTCTTTTGGAAGAGGGCTAGAGAAGTGAATTCCTCTTAAATTTTCTGTAGAATTTGTTTGAATACTCATAAGTAGAACAGAGGAAAGCAGAAATATTAGTATTTGCAGAACTTACCTTTAAGGTCTTAATTTGTCTTGATAGAGTTAGGCAGAAATACTGGAAAATGAATTTTCTTATTTTGGTCTTCTGCTACCAAATAATCTGTGTGTGATGCTTTATGAAAATAGTCATGACTGTAAGGCTATCAAATTACTGATACACACATGCACACACACAGATATTTCTAATAGTTTTGGAAATACTTGAAAATTAAAATAGAGTCTTCAGAGATGTTTCTGATTTTCCTTATTTTCTTAAACACTGAAGACATTCTGTAGTCTTTTCTATTTTGGCTCATTTACATACTTGTGAAGAGAAGGTTTTACAAAGACTTTGTTGCCATCTTCCATATATATATTACATGAAGATTGGGGAACAGCAAACAGATCTAGATACATGCCTCAGGATAGTGCTTTTCTTATTGATGAAGACATGAAAATTTGGTATGCTTAAATGAAATCTGTGTCAGAGAACGGAAATAATGAAATAGGTGAAAAGACAGTCCTGTTTATATAGTTTGCAAAAGGAATACCAGTGCAATAGCATGCATGCTTCTTCATGAATGCTAGATTTTTAAATAATTAGGTGGGGAAGCTTGGATGTTTACTCCCAAATGAAGACATTGACATAGTAAGCATATTGGAAACTTGGTGGAATGCTGTCAGTCTGTGCAACATTGGAACATCAGGATGACAAATTTGGTCATAGTGGTGATGGAAGAGTATTTATTATGTGTCAAGAGATCTTAAAATCAAATCATACTAATGAACTACTTATCTAAATGAGTATCATACCCTGTATGAAATGAAATTACAGACCTAAATAGAAAAAAATTTAGTATTCGGACTGTATTACTGATTATACACCTAGGATGTGCCTCGGTATTTACTAGGCTACAAGAGAGACTACAGAAAAATGAGACAGCTTGTTAAGAAGCAGATGAGAAAATTAGACCCTTACTGGCATCATGGAGCCTACTGTAGAATGCCATATTGGAAACACAGAGCAAACAACACTACCTATGCAGACCGTTTTCAGAGGGGAGAGAAGGAAATGGAAGGAGATGCCATTACATACAGTTCCTTCAGAAAACTGAGCTCAAGTCCAAATGAAAAAATGAAAAATGAAACAAAAGGATGAGAAACACTACCAGATTAAGTGTAAAAACAATGCATTAAAGGATGCCAAAAAGAGTTTGACGACCAGCTAACTAAAGGAAAAAAACTGTTAATAAATCTTTGTTAAAGAAGTCAGTAGCAGGAAGTCTTCCAGCAGCCTGTAGGACTGGAAACACTCAGAGGAAATAAAAGTACGACACAGAAGCAAAATTAATTCTTTGCATTAGCATTCACAAAGAAACTTGAGAAGATTCCCATGCTTGAATTTTTCTTGGTGGGCAACTTGTCAGGGGATATGTCTGAAACAGAAGTTGTGGAAGAGATTGCGGTTTAAACAGAACGATTGCTAGCACACTTCAGGACTGAACGGCATTTATTCAAGGCTTCCAATCTGAGTCACAGCAGTTGTGTGTTATCTCCTCCTTAAAAGTTCCTTAACAGGAGCAGAGAGTGGCAAATACAATGTCACTTTTTTGGAAAAGTTTCAGGGAAGACATGGGGAACACTGTACATTTGTACTAGGCAAGTTAGTAAAACTATAGTAAATGAAAGAATTAATGGCACGCAGGTAAATGTGATCTACTTATGGAGAACCAACCTCTTTTTTTGTAAGCTTCACAAAACTCTGTTTTCTGAGGAAGTGAAAGAACAAGTTCTTCTCTTCCTTGGGCATTTATCTGTACTCAGTGTGAAATACAAGATACTCAAGTAAGTGAACCTTTATCCCACTCATTTTGGCCATTTGTATGTTTAAACTTCAATGAATCACCACAGAACTGAAGTCCAAGCCCAGTATATTGTTTCGAATTGTGCTTCCATGAAAAGTGACCACCTCCAAATGCTTAACAACTAATCTAGCAAATTGTATAAATGTTGTAAATGGCACGTACAATAGGGAGTAAATTCCTTCCTGACACAAATAAGTAGTCATTTTGTATTCTGATGGGTGAGTTTATTGCCTACATTTTAACTAGTAGGATTACAATTAAAAGGCCAAAAATTGTCAAACCCTTGTACAAATTCAACTGCACTGTTGGAATTCTGGGTTCTAAATTGTCTGAAATGTTCAGGGGATCATTGAAAACACAGGAAAAAATTCAGCTACTATAGTTCAGTTTATGCTGCCTAAGATAAATGGAAGGAACTTCAGAGATTTATAATGATGCCAGAGATGGCAGTTCTTTAGAGTCTGTTGACTATTCCTACCAGGCTTATGGAAGGAATTCTAATAGTCTCATCCAGACAGAGACAACTGATGGGGTGAGGGAAGTAGAAGTAAGAGTGGAAGAAAATGTCTGAAAAAGGGTGGGAAAAAAAAAGATTTCCAGGTTTTAGAAAACAGTAAAGTAATTGAATGAATTGCCCACATGTGGAAAGGATGAAATTCATTTTACCCACATAAAGCTGGAGTCATCTATAACAGGAGTACAGCAACCAATTTCTCGCTTGTGTGTTGTACAGGGAGTGTGGGGAAGACCCTTAATTCAGTGCCAGAAGACAAGACCCTAGCACACTTGCTGTTGTTTCGGCATTAGGCTACAGATAGGCTAAATACACAGTCACTTTTCCCATTCTATGTTTTAGAATTACTCATGCTGCATACTCACTAGTGAAACAGTATGGTGGTTCCCTTACCTCTTTCTTTGCAAGCTAGTATTGAATATTTTGTTGTTTTGGTTACTGTTTCAGAACATAAATGTACTTTAAAAGCATTAGTGATGTGGGAGGGTTTCACGTGTTACAGTGAATTTCAAGCCTTCACGCAGACAAATCACATCAACTTGTAAATCTCATCATTGCCAGAGGGATTGCCATTTGCTGTGAAAGGTACTCAGAGTTTGCTGCTGGCACATCTAGAGCTGTACTTGCTCACTACAGTGACCAGTGTAACTTTTTAAAACTTCCCCTTTCCTATTCTCTTCACCAACATTGTTTTAAACCAGTGTCTGTTAAGACACTTCACTAGATTTCAGAATCTCTTTCTCAACTTCATAACTTTATGACTCTACATGTCTATAACTTGGTCAGAAACAGCTGAGCCAGCAAAAATCTTTTGAGAAGGACGAAGGTAGTGCTTTAGACTTTTACCCGCAAAATCTTTAACTCGGGAGAATTAAGAAAGCAACAGTCTTTAGAGTGCAGTGATACTTCCATAACCTTCACCATCAGGAACAGGACAGGCAGAGAGATGTTTTCATTCTCTTTCAGAAGGGTGGAAGTCTTATCCTGCCAAATTTTCTAATAATAAAAAAGAAGGCCGTACAACTGCTAAAGATAGGTATTTAATTTCTTTTTGAGAAACCGCCTATAGCCAGAGTAGCTGTCTGGACTACCAACAGTGTGACCTCAAGGGTAAGCTGAAAATCTGAGGCTCAAGGTTTTTCCAAGAAAAAGAGTCAGATGCAATGGAAGCCTGGCCCTTGCTTGTAATAAATGAGAAGACCAAGCCTGAGGAGAGAATAGTGGGGACACTGACTAAGGGTGACACAGGGCCCCTGGACTGAAGGTACTCTGACATCTGCTCTAAACTCGTAATTGTCTGGCTGGGTCTTAGAGAAGCTATCACTTCTGAAACTAGAAGCCAGTGTTTACCCTCCCTTTAGTAGCAACCCACCTGAGAATCCTAGAAGCTGAGACTAGTCACTACCAGCATTTTGTAGTCTGCTCAAGGCTTAGGCCAGACCATGGCACATCAGGTTTCTTATTTTATGTAACACTGCTTATCTGTAGGCCAGGAAAGAATAACCACTGTCTCTCTGAAAACATTAATCTCACAGTGTGCCTATCTCCACGAGGCTGTAAGAGTAAATAAAAATGTCCAGCAAAAGTTCAGCCTTTTTCTTTCAAACAGAACTCATGGTATTGCTGTTGTCAGATTTACCTCCATCTGTGGAGTCCAAGCCTGCATAATCTCATACAACAGGCTTTGCACTTCCCTTCAGTTTGCCTTTATATCAGATGCCAGAAGCATCACCTGGGTTTTCCAGTGCTTACCTGAAATAGTTCATGGGTAAAGAAGAGCAAACGAAAGCAAAATCTAAATTTAAGGAAGGCTGAATGTAAAGGGAGAAAGTTTTCTAAAAAAAATTGCATTTTCTTTAGCAGGTTTCCCAAGTTATCAATGCACCCAAGTGCGTATAGCAAAGTTGTTTTTTTCTTGTAAACACGGCAGCAGCTTTGCAGAAGCATGTGTGGTTGCACTGCTTATGATACTAAATCCACAAATATGGTTTTGATTTTTTTTTTTTTCATAATAACTACTATGCATTTAGGAAACTACAAAATACTTCTTTATACTTTTTCTGGGCTGTCCACCAGATTGTTTTCTGGCATTTTTTCAGTAATTTGCATTTGATCTTATTTAAACTATTGGATTTTAAGGACCTATTCAGGAAATTGTTTTGCAGGAGTATACCTTTAAGATTGAGTTTATATGATGAAAACTTGTAATAGATAGGTTTTGCGTTACTGCTGATCCTGTAAAATTAATTGAAACTATAACACCTAATTGTGTTCTCATGTGAGAAAATTCTTGTTGGTCTTTAACACTAATTTCATGATGTAATGAGACCTGTAGGAGTTATATGAGTTTTGAGTCTCTCACAATCTAATTCCTTTTTTTTAATACTTCTTTATGTATCATATTTTTTTAATATAAATGGCTTTTTTGACCCATAAAAACTGTTTCCAAATTAAAATGTTAAGAAAATGTTTAACTATTGATGTATAACTGTAAAATGCCTATATATTTGTTATCACTCTTCTAATGAAAATAAAATATAATAAGATAGTAGGTGAGGAAAAACTGAAATGAGAATATTTAAAACTTATGTATTACTGTATTAATAGTTCTCTACTGATCTCCATTACAAAAGTTATCATAAATAACCTGATTAAAAGGTTTTGGCAATGTAACAGATCATCTTCGTCCCTGAACAGAGAATTATTTAAAGACATAAGTCATGAGCTCCATTGGTTTAACTGAGTTATGAATTATCCCTCTTATGGGCCTTCTGAGCATATCTCACTATTCTTCCTGACAATCTTGACAGAGACAGTTAATTCACAAAGCAACAAGAAACAAAACAAACTAAAGAGTGCTTACACGTATGAAAATTACACTAAAGACATAGCAAATTTCTGGTGCATTATTTAAAAGATGCAAAAATATATATGAACAATCCTATGTTTTATCTATACCTGCCAGATAATGTACAAATATGAAAATAAAGGTCTTGTATTATAACTTTTTTTTTTTAAAATGTTAATTTGTTTTCCTTTTTCCTGTAAGGTTGTAATGAACATACTTTTTCCTCTAGACTAGTTAATATCATCTTAAAGTATTGTCTTTTCATATCTGATAGACCATTCCTGATTACTACTTTGAAGTTACATATTTTTAGTTCAACCTCATTGAAGAACTATAATGGTGGAGACGGGATGTTTACCATCACAGCAAAACCAAGGAGAAATGAGGTTAGTGATACCACTGCTGAGATGGAGAGGTGACTGCCTCTTTACTGTTTCCTCAAGAGATGGCTTTGAATATTTGGGGGGCATGATACGTTGAAGAAAGTCAGAGTGGAGCTATGTAAGGCAAGACCTGGTAAGGAGAATAGAAAAAAACCAGGTAGCTCGGGCATTTGCTACTTATTCTTAAAATGTCTCTCTTCATCATTTCTTTCTTCTTAATTTCTCTATAAACTCTTATTTTAAATTGTTACAGATTTCCTTCTTAGTTTGTATTTTTTTCATTTAATCCTTAAAGGAAATAATAAAAAGTCATCATAATGCCTTATCACAAATAAATACACGCTATATTTAAGTATGCACTGAGACTTCATCAGAGAGCTAAGCATGTCTTTCAGATTTGTTCTGAATGAAGATTTTTTTTACCTTGTAGTTTTATCCTAGTACTTGCAATTTCATCCAGATTCCTTTAAGCTTCCCGCAAGAGATTAAGCTGCCTTTAATGGAAACGGGATAAGGTCCTAACTAAACTGGAATTACTACAAAGCTGTATACCATGTAAATCAGGTTGTCACATAGTTTAAAAAGTCATAGATAATACTAACATGGTCTTTCCTGAGGCAATAGTATCTGATTTAATATGGTAATACTCTTGCATCCACTACAGAAGCAGACCTTCATGCATGTGTTTCTTACTTATAAAAAGATTGTTTTAAGGTTATCTTGAATTGCCATTACATTTTAAAACAGAAATGTCAATATTGTTCTTAGGCAGAATTTCATTACTAGTCTTAATATTCATTATAAATTTACTTCCAGTAGACATTGAGGAGCTTTTAGTAGATATAAGTTTTTTCATGTTAAAAGGTTTTCATCATTAATTTACAATAAAGTGTTAAAATTGCCATTTTCGCCCTGACTAACCCATGAAATCAGTTGTCTGTCTGATTTATTGGGAGCTTAGCATATTTTTACAAATGAGATAGAGGAATAGATGGCTTCTGAGAAACAAGTTTCCTCTATATGTATAAAAAAATCTTACAACAAAACAATTCTGTCATAAAAATTACAAGCGCAAGGCATGCTGTGGATCATAGGATTTTTTTCTGAGTGTTTGTAGACTGAATATTTTGCTTTCATTACATCTTAGCTGAGCAGAAAAGGTCATTTTTATTTATTGATGTTTTTGGTCATATGGGAGCAAAATGCTTACTGTCAAAATTCCAAGGAAGTATGGGATGAACTTTCCGTATCTCACAAAGAATATTAAATTATTATGCCAAGTGTATCACAGATGTGGAATGCCTCCTATGTTAGCAACTGAAGATGAAATAACAGAGAATAAAAAACCTACAGTAAAAAAGAATAAAGGATAGAATATTAGACTAATCATGTATGATCTCTGAGATATAAAATAACATCAGAAAAAAACATACAAAATTCTTGGCAATATGTTGGAATAAAGACTCCTCAGATTCACTCCTACATTAATATTGTTTGATAATATGAAAAAGAGTGTATCTTTGGTATTTTTTAAAGTATAAAATTTTTAATGGATAAAAGTAATATTAATGTAAAAAAATATAGTTCAAATTTGCATTAGGAAAAAGGAACTCTAAAAAAATGTGAAGAGTACTCGAAGCAGCTCTGAGCAAACAATACGGGCATCTAGGTTAGTTTCAATAATAAAGATCGTTTAAGGGATACAAAATATCACAACTTCATAGAACGCTTTCTAAAAATTAAGCAGCTAATTGAACATTTTATATGAATTGTGTCAGATTTAAATTCTGAACAATTTTGTATAAGAGAAATATATTTGTCTCTACAGTCCCTTTCCAATTAATTTCTTCAAAAACACCTTTGAGACCCATTGAGCCCTTTGGACTTCTGAACAGAAGTTACTTATCTCTTAGGGCACAGTACAGTTTCATTTTAAAACTATACAAAGATTGTCATTCCCTGCCATCAAACAAGATTTCAGGGACTGCCACCTTCCTGCTTTCCCATTTTTCAAAACTGAAATGTACTTTTTCAGCGGTTCCTATGACCTCGCTATAAGGCACACATGTTGTCTTCTCAGCTTCCCAAGGCATGGACGGCACTATCCAACCTGATGAGTCTGGCCCCTCACCTTTCTCTCCTTTTTGAAGGGCAAACGTGGTATTGGAAATGTAGAAAGCATGTTTTCCTCTTTTGCTTTCCAGACCTAAGATACTCTTCTTGTTCTTCATGGGCTAGCAAATGCAATATGCACTTTATCAGTGAGTCAACGTCTAATCCCATATTTTGTGATATTTCCTAAACAGATAGAATGACACAGTTCTTCTTCATCTATCAGCCTAATGAATGTACAGCATTTGGTTGAGAGTCACAGATATAGAAATAAAAAGCTCCCATATCACCAATTGAATTCTGAGACCATCAGGGCCAAGGCACATAATCATCAGCAAGGGAGCTATACATTGTAAGTATGCTCCAGCCAACCAAATGACATTGCTTTATGGGATCATACAGTATTTAAGTGCCAATGATTTCTAAGTGTTAGAGCATTTATTAGAGAACATTCTGGGTGCAAAGGCTTTAAATATTATTTTGCTGTGTCCCAGTGCTAGGAAATAAGTGTGCCCCAGCAGTCAAACAATGGGAGTTACTCCTCATTATTTCAGTAAGAACTGAAAATGCAAACAAGTAAGTCAGTGTTTGCACAGCTCTAGAAGCGAATAGCTAATAAACCCAAGAAGTTTGCTTTACTTTGTGTAACTATGTAGTAATAAAGAATAAATGAAGAGATGAAAAAAAATAAAGAAGTTTCTAGCATTTTGCTGTTCCACAAATTGGAAATTATTTCTGCTTCCATTTCTCTGAAAAATCAGATCTTTTTTATCTGCTAGAACGTAAACCCTTGCTACATTTTGAAGGCCTGACACTGTATGTTATTCAGATGAATAGCACCACTGAAATTCATCCAAATCTGAGGATGAAATTACTTACACATACTTCTTCTTAAATAATGTATTTTATAAGAAAATTATCAATCTCTGAAATTTTGATCATGACTCATTTCATAACCAGGAATAGAGGAAAGAATGAAATGAAGTGAAAACCAGGGAAGAGACCTGCTTTGTTCTTTGGCTTCATGACCAATTCTATATTGTGTTTTCAGGGTGTTTCAAATGAGATTGGGAGATTAAAGTGGCTCTAGCCCTGATCTGATCTGGATGGTAAAGCTCAGAACATTTCTTGCTCTTCCTCCCTGTTTCTTTTTATTAGATGTGACACAAGGAACTCAGTGCATCAGATCTCCTGACAACAACCAGGATTTGGCACGGTGGAGCCTATACGGATGCTGTGAGTTGCCAGTGCCAAAGCAAGGGAGTGCAAAATAAGAGCTAAAATCATCTTATCAACCTTGTGACCAAGTTTCCAATAAATCCGTGCTTGTACTGGCCTGACAAAAGGCCAGCTTTGTGGTCTGTTGTTTTTTTTCAGTGCTTACGAGTATTGCCAAGGCTGATAGCTTAATGGAGAATAAACTGTTTTGGCATAAAACATTGTCAGCACATTTCTCTCAGACTTCTACTTTTGTAAATCATATTTTTAATCTTTGAAGAAATAATCAAAATCAATCTTGAGGAAAAAAAAGGAAACAGAAATACGGTAAAAGCCAAAAGTGCTACAAAATGGGAAAGGTACTTCCGTTTAATGTTTTACTGCATGGAGTTTCATGGAGATAAAATTGTGGTTGACGGGGTCAAAAACATTGCTTTAAAAAATCATAACACGGTGTCAGACTTCCTTCAGTGCAAAACCAACAAGAGTTCTGGTATCCTTGTAATACATGGTACTTGATTTTTCTTCTCAGTTAATTTCTTAATGTGATGGTGACTGTGATAAATGTCGTTATTATTCACAACTGTATTTCTGTATTGAAGTGTAATGTATTTGCCTTTTCATTTGCATTTGGGAAACATAACATCTTTCTTTTGAACTGAGGTCAAATGTCATACTACTATTTGTATCATATCATTTTGTTGCTCTCCCGTTCTGTTTAAATTCCTCTCTCTAGTAATTAATAAGATGGGTTCTACTATAATAAAAGAATCTACCACTTTAATCTTTAAAGTATAAAACTTACAGGAAAGTTACGTTTAGCTACTACTACAGTATTTTAAAAGCTGACTTGCTTACCAGTAGGACCATGCCTTCCTTTTTCTGGGTCAAAAGATTTTGCACAAAACCAGTGAAGCTATACTACTACATACTGACAAAAGGAGTAAATAGTTAGAGAAAATCTAATTTTAACAAGAGTTTCATTGACCTACATATGGTGAAAAGAACATTCCCTGGTCAGGCACAAAGCACTGTTTCTTGCCTATCTCAGCAGTTATTGATACCTTGCTAAGGGTATCTATTAAGATATCTATTGATATATCCAAAGAAAGAAGATACGGAAGGGAAATAGCAGTTTGCAAATTACACTGTAACAAAGGGGTTTTTTAGTGACTATTACACCATACATTTGTGAGGGCTTTCTAAAAACTGTTTCTTAAAAATTATCAATATAATTCTAAATTGCAGTAAACATATATGGTTTATTTTAAGGAAACCTGTCTCTGAATATAACAAGCAAGGAATATAGCTGCTAGGTCAGGAATAAAGCACACAAACTAACTATGCCTTACAGTTTTGTCCAAAGTGTACCTCTAAGTTTGTGTCTTTAAAGTTATTAACTGGATTGTCTGATTGTCTAGCACTTTCAAATAAAGATTTCTATTAATAATACACTAAAATCCTGTGCAGCTCCTCAAAGCTTAATGAGCACTGTCAATGTCAAATGAAAATATGCTTTCTCACCAACCAAATCATCCCTTGCTGTCTGTAAAGTTATATCTTGGAAGGGCCTATTGTGCATTTACTCCTGCCAGACAGTCAAAACCCTAACTGCATTGATTCAGTTTATGTGAGATGATAATGAGGTTTTATATCAATGTTAATTGTGGTCCTATAACAGTTACAGTTGTCCTAGCATGATTAAAGATAGAGTGAAATAAAACATTGCCACTTTTGAAACACAGCAAGCCCTTTGTGCCGGGGTGATCATGTTAACTAGAGATGAAAATTGTGTTAAAACATTAGACACAAAAAAAAAAATAATCAAGATTTGAGAAGATACCAACACAATGTGTGCTTTTTCTGTCTCTTCTTCAGTTTCCTCTTTTGTATTAGTGCATACTGGTAAGTGGGACCTGTTTAATAATCAAGTCATTTGTGCATGGCTGCAAATCGGATAGTTGAAAAAACTCTTATTTGAGGATGAGTGGAAAGCTTAATTTTTGTTGTTACAAATCAAATGCATTTTCACAAAATCAGGATACTTATATTTATTTTTTCGTGCTACATGTCAGATTCAGTTTAGAACAGAGCTCAGAATTCACTAAAGGTTCACTGTACAAGGGATCTGCTGAGTCAAGACTATTTAGAAGTGCACACAGTAATCAGTTTAACTCAGTTCAGCAATCTGATGGAAGCTGAAATTCCTAAGAGTTAAATTTATGTATGGGAAATAATATTAACTACCCATCAGCTATACTACGTGCATCGGAGAGTGGAATTGTCCAGGTTGGACTTGGCAAGATGTTGTCCCTCCTGTTCAACCCTTCCCGTCAGGTCAAGGAAGAAACCTGCTGTCATTATGCCAAGTGCAGTTTATGTTCTGTAAGTGTAAATCTAAAGTAAACTCATGCAGTTTGACAAAATTACTGTACCTTTACATGGAGGTAACTAAGGGTAGGATTTGGCAAAATTTCTCACATTGTCATAATTGTGTCCAGTTAATTCTAATAACAGACTATTTTCCTCAAGGGATCTAAAGTGGTTTCAAATCTCATACAAGATCATAATATCCATAAGGTGATATATCCATTATTAAATGGAAGCATTTTCTTGATAGTTTACCAGGAAACAGCTGAAGGTGCAGTTAGTCTAATAGCTGTGAAATCCATGTTACACTCATTAGAGATGATTTGCAAGCTGTAGCACAGCCAAGACTTTAAGGATTTGCAGAGTGAAAGCCTTGCACTGGACAGCTTACGGTCCTAATTTGTGCAGGATTAGCTAATAGGGGATTCGGCATCTTTTGGAATTCTACTGGTGTACAGGCTAGCAATTTCTATTTTAGCAATCTGGAATTAAAATAAATATTGCAGTGAACATTCTGTAATCTGATAATTATTAAAGTAATGTCAGGTATGTTCAAGGAGGCAAGTGTTTCCCTTCCACAAAGCTCAAAGAAAAAAAAATCAAACAGATGTTTCACTGCAGAGAAAAGGGCAATATAAGGGGTATCCCTTTAGCTTTGTGTAACATTAAGAAATTCTTAGGAAACTCATGATTGTTGGAGCTTTTGCCAGTACTTGATATGGTTCAACACCTTCACTTACACTGAATCTAAATCTAGCTTCTTCCAAACAAGGCAGACATCTTTGTTTATCTGCTTATCACCCTTTCAGATTGTAAAACCCCACACATTTTCTTGACCTGAGTAGATTACACAGATAATTCTTTCAGTCATTCCATTCAGAAATTCTTCATTTGCTGCATAGTATATCTGCTCTGCCAAATGTGTTTACATTATTCCTCAGCTATCTAAACTATTTCCAGTATATTTTCTCAGTAATTTGAAGGGTAGAATGTTGTTCAGCATTCAAATGAAAATCAAGATTTCTAAAATATTAACCCTGTATTATTGTTGGAAAATAACAGGCAATATTTAGACATCTACTTTTTACATTTTTTTGATGTCTCTGTGGAGTTCTAGTAGTATCCCTAGCTTTTGTGTGCACATAGTTAGAAGGTAACAAGACCATTTCTTTAGGTGCAGTTCTTGGTCTTTAAGCTATGGGTTTTTTGATGATTACAGTCTTCCTAAGAAATAAATCCAATAACCTTTTGACATCTCCACTGGCTTGCAGATTAGTGCCAAGATATACAAATCAAGTTAAAGTTTTTTTGTTGTTTTTTTGGCTTAGTTTTTGAAAGAAATATTTCAATTAGGGATGCAGAGTTGGGGTTTCTTTGTTGTTGTTATTATTAACTCTATGTTCCTTCCATCATTGAGAATAACTTTATTTTTCACCATATTTTAGCTTAACAATTGCTTTGATGCGTTATGACATCACTAGGATTTAAATTGTTTAATATTCCCTTCCTGAGTCTTGACTTGCCTAAATTGTATCACTTGATCTTTCTCCTCAACAAATGTATTTTCAATGCTAAATAGTAGAAGTAAGAGAATGAGTCCTATGACAAATTTGTTGATACAATCACTAAGCCTGCACTTTTTTAATTGCGCATGCTGCATTTTGGTATAAAGCTATGATCTTAATTATGCTTTGGCATATGATAATGTTTCAGAAAATTCTGGAGTGTATTGTAAAGGAAGCAATAAAATATTTGGTGGTCTTATGACATATTTCTAATTCAAGCAGATTTTCACATAGAAAACTCCATGGCTGTAAACAAACATTACACTGCAAGAAAATCTTTGCTATATAAAAATGCCTACCAGGGTTTTACAAAGTTCCCTACAAATGTTCTTTTAACTTGATTCTACCTTTAACTTAGGTTCCTGGCAGTTACTTTTTTTGCTTTTTAGTAAAGTCACAGGGCATTTTAATGATTGCCACTCAGCTGCATATCAGGCTTGGCTGAAATAACTGATTTAGAGGAGTTGTACATAGATAACTTAGGTAACAGCTAACATATACTGCACTTTAATATCAGCTTCTCCTTTGCATGGTTAGCTGCTGGACAGCATTCCTTTCACTGACTTAATAAAAGGGATTGTATTCACTTGCTAGTGTTGCAGATGCTTTGTCTAACATGAAAATATCGAAGTTATTCGTATATACACATATGTATGAACATCTCATATTAACAGTAGCATCTGCTAAAGATCAATGACTGCTTAGATTTCAAATTCTAGCGGAGGGAACATGAGCCATACAACTGGAAAATACATCAAGCCTGGACTGTAATCTTTTTGCTGTTCACTAGCACAGTTCCAGACCTCTGAACAGCACCTCACAGCTCAGCTTAGCTTCCCCTTCTTGGTTGCTGTCAGGATTCTGTGAGAGCAAGAACATGCAATTTTAAAAAGAAAATGTTATTATTTGCTTTATGATGCTGATTTATTTGGCATGATAAACTAAGCTAAATGCTGTGATCAGTTTTTTACATTTGGCTTGTAGCCATTAGCACTACAGATGTTCGGGTGCAAAAGATGACATTAAATGTTTTAGACTTTCTCAAAATTTGAAGATTTTTCTGATTCCATGAAAGCAGGAAAAGGATGTGAAAATGTATCAGTATGAGTGGTTTTACTGCGGTAAACAAACACATCACTGAAATAATAGCACTTTGATGTGAAACATAGTCCCACAGCAATAATACTCTGATGACATACTAATGACTAATTTAGTGATCACACAAAATTCCTAAAACTTTCAAAGCATTTTGGTTAATAAGTGCCCTCCTTCAGGAGGAAAAAAAAGCACAAAACCCCAACAAACAAACATTTTTTAAAGCATGAGCAAAGGAGGGCAAGATGGTAAGAGGGAAAATAAATTGTTATGTCCTCACAAAGATTTCCCGTTAACTCCCTTGTAAATACAAATATAAAAGCCTAGTTTGTACTGCATGAACTAAACACTACACTGCCTGATGTTAAATGAAGGAGTGAAGGTCAGGAAACTGATGAGCATATAAGGAGTAAGATTAGGGACAGCATAATAAAGAGAAAATGAAAAAAGGCTCTGATATGGTGTAGAATGTTTTGGAAAGCCAAACCCTTTCCAGAATACAAATTGATGCAATAAATTTTAAACAAGAAGATTTAGTAGCTTTGATCCAGCAAAGCACGATAGCTTTCAGTGAATATGGTTCCACAGAAAAAATGTTTTGCTGAAATGGGATGCCAGTAGGGAACAAATGAAGCAGGACAGAGTCGGTCTTGTCCAGAAATTCAGTGACTTAATTAGAATGGGAGAACTGGTTCAAAAACTGAAGAAAATACATCAACAAATGCTGCTTTCAATCTCCTTTCATCTGGCCATTTAAAGAAGGAGCAATGGTGAAACATTGCCCTAGTTGCTTCCTGTACTTTCAGGGCTTTTATGAGGGCAATGAAACAACTGTCATTCTTTTGGTTTTGAGGAGGGCTCAGGAACTGCTATGGTTTGAAGAAAAAAATTCTTCTGCTTCATTCAGCATTCAGGCAAACGCCACTTTGGAAGAAGATTGGTGGTTTCTGCTACCAGTTCATCATGTCTTTACATAGCTGCTGAACTGCTTCAGTGCTTTAAAGGTAGTCAAGATCCAGATATCCTTAAGTACATGAAGCTTCTGCATTATCATCTGTTATTTCATAAATGGCTTTTGAGTTTCTTGCATAGTACTTCTAGAAATGCAATTTGTAATGGGGGGTGTCTATATATATATACACACATATATATGTTTTTATATATACATGTATGTACATGTAGCATACACAACAAACTCTATAAAAACTTCTACATCATGCATTTTTTTCTTTCAAAAACTATGTAGGGCTTCCCAATACAGTATTGAAATACAATACAGCAGAGAGGAAACAGTCTAGGAGGTTCCTGGAGTGCTTAGAAAAAGGGACATATATTACAGTATAACTAAAAGAAGGGATGCAATAATAATAACCCAACTACAGATATTGCAAGTGTTTCTGTATGGTTATGGCTACTTTTATTAATAAATTATTTGTCTCAAGCATGAATGAGTCATGCTCAGCCATTCTTCTACCCTTAACATGCATTTTAGATGATAGATTCTTTCTCTTTTATCATCTCTTTTTTAAAAAAAAAGAAAATTAAATAGACTGAATACAGGTTACCTGTTAACATAATTATGCATTATAGAGAAACACTGAGATATCCTGAATCTTATGTGAAGATGAGTAAAATAACATGTTGTGAAGTTAGGATAAGACAACACATTCAAGTTCTTGGTTCATACTGTAGGAGGGAAAATCCTCAACTGCAACAAAAAGAAAATGTTAATTAACATCAGGAGATAATCAACTAAGGTGTATGCTGAAAGACATATCTGAATAAGTTTTCATGCAAAATAAGAACAAAAAATGAGAATTCTGTCTCTGTTTTCCAATTAGATATATATATTAAACGCTACTAACTAGCAATGAACCAGTGCAAATCCTAGCTCTTTTTGTAATGCTGTGTGCCCAGATGTGGCAAAATCTCCTGTTGGTGCTAGAACAGATTTCTTCAGGATATGTGTATCTTCCTTATATACGGAGGAGGGTTTATACAACTTTTCTAAAAAGTCTTAGCTGGAAAAAAGTTATGGGCATACACTGGAACTGAAATTAATGAGCACAAAGAATATAATCTGTAATCTCCCTGGGGTTGCCAAATTAACTTTCCTGATCCTTGTTACTAGTGGTCTCACTCACAGTATGAACTACTCATTTGTTGCTTTCTTAAGTGCTCTTATCCTCCATTTCCTTTTCTGCTAATGCCATCACAGGAACCATTTTGTCTAAACTCCCTTTCATTCTTTCTTTCTTCCTCTTTCTCTTTTCACTATTCTGCCCCTTTTATTTCCAACTACAAAAACATATAGACATGCAACTATCCTCCATCTTTATTTTAATTATTTTTTGTTCTCTTTTGCTTTATTAACCTGAGTCTTGCAGACAGCTAGAGATGTGGTCACTAGCTATATCTGGAAAGTGTTTAACAGAGAGAAATTCATACTTCATTTAAATCAACTTGTCCCAGATTCATAGAAATTATGCTGGCTTGAGCCAGGTTAAAATTGAATTAAGGATAATGTGTTCTGAGCCTGTTGAATTCAGCTGGTTTGAAGCCACATGATGTGTTTTACCTGCAGAGAAGTTAAATGCAGACAAGACTTTAGACTGCCCCTCAGGCATGGGCCAGGGCCATAACTTGAGCTTTCATCCATCATAAATCTGAGAAGCGGAAAAAACAGTAGTGACAGAGAAGAGGGACTAGGAATAAAAGTCTGAAATTGCATTACTGGAACACAGGGTTTATCATGTCAGTAGGGCACCTATGTTAAAATTTGTTAATGAGAAGAAATGTAGAGGAGGAGAAGTCGTAATGGACAGCTAGATTTGGAAGTCATCTGTAAAGATTTTTCTTTAAGGAAGTAGATGGTCTCAACTATCTTTGAGCAATTGCCATGAAAAGCAACTTACCTTTTGAGAAGCAGAATTGGTGAGGAATTGTGTCTGTTTTGTTCTATGTTTTAATGAGGAGAGCTACTTTTGACTGTGTAGCTCAGTTACAAAAAAAAAAAATTAAAAAAAAAAAAATTGAAACTGTCAGGCTTGCCAGCATTATAAGTACCAGTGAAATAATTGCTCCATTTCCAGTAGACACTTCACATTATAATTAACCAGTAGTGATTTGTATTAAAAATGAATCGTATTATGGCTACTGTAATCTGGTCTCCTACAGTTAGTGAGACAGATGGTACATTTTTAAAAGTTATAAATATAAATGAGAATATTAATACCATTAGGAATTAACATTAGTAATATCAAGTATATATATATATATATGATACATTTTTCTGGAATATATTTTTCTAAGTCTATATTTTGGGTACCGGAAATAATGTATTTTGATGGTCACCTTCTAGTTTGAAATACCTTCTTTCTAGAACAAAAACAGGTCCCTGAGATGCATGCTTCCAATTCAAACTGCTGTCTTGCAAAAATATTACTTTACAGAGTTTTTTGTACTTCTTATGAAGGCTTAAAAGGAAAAAAGGAGTATGAGGAAAAAAAAAAGATATCCATACAGTGGATTATGACATTTGAAAAAATAAGCAACTTTGGAAGGCTGTAGCACAAATAACTTCTGTGTGCTCAGCCAATCTATTGCTCTTCCAAAGAAATAAATAGATATCAAACTGGATCGTTATATACTTGAAACTAAAGGTCATTTTCAAATTTGGATAAAAATGGTTGTTGGTTTTTTTTTCCATACGAAGGATTTGGAAGTCCAGATTTGTCAGAATTACCAACAGCTTATGTCATATATATTTTGTGTACCTAAAGCAGTCAAATGGTCTTTAGAGAAAAAAAAAAAAAAAGTGACCCTCACCAAAGATGTGTTTTCATAGAACTTAATTCCAGTAGCAGACCCAAAGGTTTAGCTACCTTCTGTCCCATATTAAACTTAGCTACTGTACCTTGCTAATGAGATGTACATTTATGTTTATTGCTGAGAGTTTTGAGGACTCAGAGCACAGCCTAGGTTCTTTTCTCTAAAGTGATGAGAGCTGTTCTCTGCATATTTATGCACTCCACCGCTATGCCAAACATAGGTGTTTGAAGCAGATCTGAGACTGTGTACTGGGTATGGCTGGGATGGAGTTAATTTTCTTTGTAGTAGCCCATATTGTTCTGTGTTTTAGACTGGTGACCAAAAGAGTGTTGATAACACACTAATGTTTTGGCTATGGCTGAGCAGGGCTTGCACAGCATCAAGGCCTTCTCTTTTTCTCCTTCTGTCTCCCCAGCAAGTAGACTGGGGGTGGGCAAGAAACTGGGAGGGACACAGCTGGGACAGCTGACCCCAGCTGACTAAAGAGATATTCCATACTATACAGCATCACGCTCGACAATAAAAACAGGAGGGAGTTTTTCCAAAGTAGCCATTGCTTGGAGACTGGTTGGGTATCTGTCTGCTGGTAGTGATTTTTGCATCATTTGTCCTTTTCATTTTTTTCCTTCATCTATTAAGCTGTCTTTATTCTGACCCACAAGTTTTTGCTGTTCTGACTCTGTCCCCCATCTAACTAGGGGGCAGGATGAGTGAGCTGCCGTGTGATGCTTAGCTGCCTACCAGGGCTAACATACTGCGGACTGGGAGTCATGCTGTTATAGTGCTAACAGCTGAGGCAGTAGTAAACTATGTTGTGAGCCTTTCAAACTTGAGCTAGTGTTGCTGCACACTACTGTGTAGATACATCATCTCCGAGTGAAATGGATTGGTAGCGACTCCATCACAGTCCGTTGCATATAGGAGATCTGCTGTTTGATTTGTCTGTGTGCATTAAGTGTATTTTGTCCTTAAGGCATGACTGAAAATAATGCAAAGATGTTAAAGAACTCTATAGCCCAAGTAGTTTATTGTTCATCTTTTTGGGAAGTGGGCAGATGAGCAGTACAACAGAAGCCTCGCTTGTGCTTTAGCTTGTATCTCAAGGTGATTTAATTAACCTCCTTAAAAAGGATCACTGCAGCTAAGCCAAAGGTTATTCATGTCAGTTGCAACTGGCATAGAGGCAACTCTCAAGAACAAGTCCAAGTTAACTCTACAGAGATCATATACCCTATATGCTAAACCTTTTCTTCCCTCATTCAATAAACAAACACTAGCTGATACAAGAATTTAAGCCATTAATGAAGGTCAACTTCAGCCTGTATTGACTAATAAGCAAGAAAAAATAATTAGTTTAGGACCTTCCACCTGGGGTCAAAGGTGTAAAGCCAACTTCATGTCCTAAAAAAATAATTATACACTTAGAGTGAAGGTAGGTTTTATAATTGGATTCTCTGTCCTGGTTAATTAGATAATTAGTGTGTACCAGCATCATTGCATACTGTGGAAATGTATGCATAAAATAATGCAGAAAAACATTTTGAAATTTAACAACATTAGTTCATGTGCATATGTTGTTCAAATAATATGCATAATACCGTATTTGGGGTGAAGATGAAAGTTTGTGACTTTGGATGCTGGATAATGAGGCAGCCTTTATAAGGTTGTATTTCTGGCTTATTACATTCTCAGTGGCATAGAACTTCATTAAAACGGCTTTCAGAATATGTCTACCAAGGACAGTGTTTAGATGTGCAAGAGAAAATCCTGGTTATCTGCTCTAATATGCTGAAATCTACAGATCTCTTGGGCATAAGGGAACAGTAACATACTTTTATAAAACAGTAAACAAGTGGCAAACTTTGTCATAATGTAACTTGAATGAAAATGGCAAGACATTTAAGAACCGAAACCAGACTTTGATTTTATAATTAGTGGAATCAATATCCTAAACTGAAACTATATTTAAAACAAAGATCCTAATCTATGTTTAATTTTATACTATTTGTTTTATCTTGATGACTGTATGTCATACTGCACTGCAAAGGGTTCATAGTTTAAAATAAAATTACCACTATGAATGAATGGATACAGACATATTGGGAACTTGGTAGAAAGACCAAGCTTAGCATCAGTTAGCTGTTAAAGAAGCAGGACACAAAGTATCCAGGAAAAATAGAGTAGATTATGCCAGTGATGGAGTTGTGCTGTATGTTAAAGAAAGCTTATAAATGAATCGGTTTAGTGAAGTAATGCTATCAACGAATAACATGAAATCCACATATAATAAAAGGCATATAAATGAAAAATGCTATGGTATTGGTTTTATATCAACAACTTTCTGGCCAAGAAGGTGACACTAACGGTAACACAAAGGAGATCGAAAAGATCATAAAAGCAGGAAATGTGACAGTAATAGGAAACTTTACTGTTCTACAGGGCTGGCAAAGATCACACCAGGGTGTGGTGCCAATCTATGACAGCAACATGTAGTAGTTGGTTAGGGAGTTCATGACAGGAGAAGATACTCTTGCCTTGGTTATGTATAGTATCCAGGAGGTGATTCTCAATGTCACAAAAAGCCACATCCTTACGTTGAGTAAATTGTTTTTTGAGCAATAAAACACCTGCAAATCCATTGCATTTGTGCCTATCTTTGAAAGGACCAACTACATGAAAGGTGAAGACATTTTGTTAAAAAGAAGCAGCTAGGAGAGTTAAATGTTTCAGCTGGCATAGAAATTATTTAAAAACTCCATACTAGAAGCCTAGAGAAAATGACTGCTACCTCTCAAAAATACTTAACAAAGGTCAAAAGAAACCATCATTTTAAAAGAATAAGGTAAGGGAGTTGATTAAAAGTAAGAAGCCACTCTTCAAAAAGACAAAGGCATTTCCAAGTGAAGAAAATAGGATCATGAACTCTGTGATGTTAAATGATAAATACAATAAGAAATATCCAAGACAAGCCTGACACACAATTTTACAAAAAACTACTATTAAAATTTCAAGACCAAGAAATTAGCCAGAGAGGTTCTAGTCTCAGTAGATGATTAAGGTAGTAAATGATAAAATAAGTCCTTAAGGAATTAAGAACCAGAAGCCAAATTTTCCTTTCCTCTTTCCTTTCCTTTCCTTTCCTTTCCTTTCCTTTCCTTTCCTTTCCTTTCCTTTCCTTTCCTTTCCTTTCCTTTCCTTTCCTTTCCTTTCCTTTCCTTTCCTTTCCTTTCCTTTCCTTTCCTTTCCTTTCCTTTCCTTTCCTTTCCTTTCCTTTCCTTTCCTTTCCTTTCCTTTCCTTTCCTTTCCTTCCCTTCCCTTCCCTTCCCTTCCCTTCCCTTCCCTTCCCTTCCCTTCCCTTCCCTTCCCTTCCCTTCCCTTCCCTTCCCTTCCCTTCCCTTCCCTTCCCTTCCCTTCCCTTCCCTTCCCTTCCCTTCCCTTCCCTTCCCTTCCCTTCCCTTCCCTTCCCTTCCCTTCCCTTCCCTTCCCTTCCCTTCCCTTCCCTTCCCTTCCCTTCCCTTCCCTTCCCTTCCCTTCCCTTCCCTTGATGGATGGTGAAATTCTTTATTATGGGAGTCTTCAAAGGTTGTACAAAACTGAAGTGTTTATAAAAGAGATGATGAAATAAATTGACCAAACTGAACAGTAACAAATTGCCAATACTACTGTATTTACCCAAGAACTCTAAAGAAAATCTAGATTAAATGTTAATTGTGCTATGAAATTTCATATTTAAAACAGCATTGGTTCTAAGGACTGAAATATGACAAATATCATCCCTGTTTTAAAGAAAGGATTAAGGAGAATTGCAGAAAACTACTACTCAGTAAGCCTCACAAATATACATGGCAAATTAATCAAACACTGAAATAATGAATGTCATTAGTGGACATGCATTAGCAGGATAGATTGCAGAAGGTTTAACAGAATGTTTATAAAAAAACAGTCATGTCATAGATATTTTTGGGTTCTTTGAAGACATCGGTATGCATGCGGATAAATGGGATCTTGCTGGCAGAGTATCTGCAAGGTCTGTCTACAAAAATTTAAGGAAATTATGCATGAATATGTTATGTTATGTTTATTATGGAGAGACAAAATATAATTACTTGAGTGGATCATTAATTGGTTAAAAGCTTAGACTCAGAGGTGAGGACTGAAAAAACATTTTTCAAAATGGAAGAGTCTAATGGGATCTTTGCTTGGACACATGATGTTCAACAGATTTGTAAGTAATTTGAAAATTGGTCTGAATAATGAGGTGATAAAGTTTGTTGGTAATTCAAGACAGTAAGAAGGAAATCCCACTGTGAAAGATTACAGGAGTAACGGCATAATCGTGTGGCATATAAAAACCAGAGTAGATTAAATGCAAAATTATATACTTGGGAAAACTTCACATAAAGTTGATGGGCTCTAAACTGACCCTTGTCCTCAGGAGAGAAATCTCAGTGTTATGACAGATTGTTCCACAAAGATGCCAGCTCGGCGCTCAGTAGTGGGCAAAGCACAAATTAAATGTTAAGTACTAATGATGAAAGGAGTAGAGAACAAAACCGAGTACATTGTTATGCCACTGTACAAATACATAGTCCAGCCATGTCCTGAATATTGTGTGCAGTTCAGGCGTCTCTGAACATCACTGAAGTGACCAGAAGCTGTGCTTCCATGGACTGCAGTGATGCGGTGAAATTCCATACTTTACGTTCCAGCAGGAAAGTCTCAAAACGTATTCAGATGGACCTTACATATTCCTGCAAAGTACCATGTAGATATATATTGTATGATCCATAAGAAGTATATTTGTGCCTATGCCACTTTCACCCTTGGCTAGATAACTATCTTGCTCATAAGCACGAAAGTAAGTGAATTTGTGAAACAGTGAATTCGTGAATCAATGAAGTAGTGAGTTAGAGACTTAACGAATTAGACCAGTCTGTTAAAAGGAGATGCCTCCTCACAATATTACTCACGATACTTAAATTATGTCTTCTTTCCATTTTATACTGTTAAGTAAAAATCTTAGGCAGAAATTAAGGTAGAAATAGGTGTCATTGAAATTAAAAAAATGTTATTTCTGAGACAGTACTGCCAAAATAAACAACCAGTGAAAGTCTGGGATGTTATTTTTTTCATTTATCATATAACTGAAAGCCAATAAATTCAAAATCCATTAAAAAAATGGCTAACACATCTGTTGCCACCATCTCATGGAGAGATATTGGGTTAATGGAAGGTTGCAACAGATACAGACAAAAACTAGATGAAGACAGATTTTACAAAAAGCTAAACAACTTCCAACAAGAGAAGTAATTCCATTTCGTACTCTAAAAGCTGAAGCAGTGGACTTCATGTCAGTAGAGCTACATTCTACATGCTACAATGTGAATTGGAGTATATTTTTCAGAGAGTGCCTGTGTGGGCAGAGGACAGGCTGACGGATCTAACAGGGCTATTCCACCTTTAAATTTTTCCATTTTATGATTAATGGTCATTGATCTGACTGCATACACACTGTTCTTTTCATATCAGTGTTATAAAATACAACAATTGGATTGCTGTCAACTCCTGAAATTCTGTTCAGTGGATCATCTTTCCTTGCATTTTTCTGGCTTGAATATTGCACTTCTTTGGCCTTTTGGGGATGTTTTCCTTTCTTCTTTTTTAATTCCTGAGAAATGTCTAAGTGACATTTTTTCTCCCAGTGCCAATGTGTTTAAGATAGCGCCTGGTCAGAAATTATATTAATAGATCTGCTTTTCTGTCACTGTAGCAGGGTATAACCATCTTAAAGTACATGAAGCTATGCAAACATATACTTCACATGTGACCTATCTTTCTGATGACACTTTATTTTAGAGGTGTTTTCATTACGTACTATGTGACGAGGATGGCTGGGAGGCTTGGAATAACGAAATTCTGTCAAAAACCTGGCAGCATAGGTCGCTGCAATAAGATTCCTCACTCAAAGGACATATGCATAAAACATGAGATACGTGACAATGATGAGGGGACATCATAAGAAGCAGCCTACTTTGCTCTTTGGAATTAGCATAAGAGGATTTGTAATGACATTTATGGTCCTCAGCTTATATAAAATGTAAGGTGATTTGTATCAATTGACAATTAATTTGTACACTGTTTGAAAGTGGTCACTCTCAAAACATCAACACAGAAAAATGAACATACATTTTTATCTTTAATGATAGTCTTCCTATGCAGTGTTTTGTGACTGAGAAATGGAGATATCTGATGTTAATGGTTTTTTTTCCTATTTTAGGCAATAGATTGTAGGTGCATTCTCCCATTTAGTAGAAGTTCCTATCTGTGTATCACTTTTCCATTTATGTTATTATCTGTAAATATCACACTAGTATTACTGAAGTAATAGTCTTGAGGTTGACCTGAGAATGATGTACGCCAAGACCTAGTTATAATCACAGCAGTCTTAGTGGGTGAGCTGAAAATAAGCACCTCTTGAGAATCTGTGAACATTGGCCAAAGTTGTCCTGTAGAAACACAACAGACATGGAACAGAACTGAGAACAACAACTCCTAAGAATAGTGACTGTTAAGAGGAACAGGTTTTTTCATTGCAGCCATTTTATGAATAATTTTCTAGAGAAGCCAGGGCTTGCAGATGTCAACACGACTCCATGGTATGTTGTAACTTCTGGTTTTGTGCTGTCAAGATGCAATACTGTTCATCACCATTATTACTGGCAGACTTATCACTGTAGGTTAGTTCCTTTCTAGCATCTGATATACCTGTGTGTACACCTTACAGAAAGTTAAACGTTTCCTTTTAGTGTGTAAATGCACCTGTTGTTTTGTAAACACATTTCCAAATGACCTGAAAATGTGCTCCAAATAAATCTTAAGACAGCTCAAGCATCTGACAGCAATTATAGCCAAGATCAGCCATAAGTATCTAAACATATATTTATATATGCACTTAAGTGTGCATATGTATATAGAGATATGTATATATATATCTTTTAGTTTTTTAAAGTACTTAACGAAGGAATTCTCCCAAACTTTTATCACTGGAAATATATATATATCCAGTAGATTAACTGAGGTAGTCTGCTAGTCTTTCTAAATGAAGCCATGTACTTATTACAGGAACATTCAGTTTCCTGGTCTGCATGCTCTTGGTACACTCTTTCTGTCACAAGAAATTGTTTATGTCTTCCAGGGAAACACAAGATAGGTCCACTCCCCTCCAAACAGTAAAGCTCCTCTTCTAATATGAAAGGAAATTTTGCTGGTTATTCCTTTAATCCTCATGATTAATTTGCAAAAGTAGCATCAAACTCATCCAATTGTACCCTAGCTTACATGACTATTTCTACTTCTGTGCCTGTGTACAGATGATCTTTTTCCTTTTACTCAACAGCTTTCTTAATTATTTCATTTTTCTATTTGCTAAAAGAAACCTTTACAAAAATTGAATGTTATCACAAATTTTATTTGCTTCTAGTTTGATGAAAAGTTTCCAGAGGTTTCTTGCTATACCTGAACAAGTTCACCCATTTCTGATTTTAAGTACTTTGTGAATTGTTTCCATGAAGTGCTCAAATCACTATCAAAACAGGCTTTCAACACTGTTTTGATGCCATATTGCATTAAAGCTATAATGTGTCAAAGTGCCTATAGTTTTACTTAAGTAATGCTGTTTTTCACTTTTTAAGGGTCAGCAAATTACATGGAAAGTTATCCCTTTCTTAGCGTCTGAAGTAAGTGAGCAGGAAGATTAGATAGCAGTTAGAGACAAGAAATGACTGAGAGGAGGTGAAGAGAAACTTCGAAACAGATTAGGTGGAGGAAAGCATGCTATTGTAACTGAGAAGTGATAAAGAAGAAAACAGGTCCTGAACAGCATCAAGATTTAGAAAGGAAATCCTAAAAACTCTAATCCTGTTCTGGAAAATGAGACACACTGGTGCAAATCAGAGCTAACTTGTGAAATTATCATCTTGACCAACAATAATAATTCAGAAAGATGCAACATCAAAGTCACTGGAAGCAGAACTCTCCTTTCCCACCCAGCTGGCTCAAAGTGGCAGAGGGAGAAGGATAAGGTGGTGTTAGTGATGGGAAAAGGAGGATTTTATGTCAGGTACTTACAGCTAAATCCTATTGGCATGTCTGTCCTTTGTGCTACTGGGTAAGGCAGCCATACATCCTCTGAGGATTCCCTTATGACAGCTATTGCCTCAAGGCAAGATAAAGTCTTTTTTTCCACTGCAGTAGCACAAAAGGGAATTACAAGAACTCAAGGATAAGGCCTTTTGGTTTCAGTAATAACAGACAATTTTGGCATGTTCTCAGCTCAGGATTTCAAATACACTGAAATTCGGTGCTCATGGGAGGTAGAAATAGTAATTTTTACAGGTAGTGTAGGACCCTCCTACTTCTTAGTGCAGGTCTCCTTTCTTTTTTAATGCTCAGCTTTGTTCTGCAGTAGCTTCATAAGAAGAAATATAACTGCTGCAGTGTGTCAGTTTCCATATAACTTCATTTTGCCCAAGGTGCTAAGGGAGTGGTTTAATACTTCTTGTCCTTTTTATTTTTTTATATATCTGTATCCTTAGTGACTAGGGACATAGCAAGGCAGCAGGGGAGGATTTTATTGAAAGCTATTGCTTTAAAAGAATAAACAGAGTTGGAGAACAGAAAGGAAAAGAAGAAAATCAACATTAGTAACATTATGCTTACTTATAACATCTGGACATCTCAGCTGCCTTTCTGAGCGACACATTTGTCTCCTCTCTTCTCTGAAACAGAGCACAACCATACAGCAAAGTGGGTTTCACTGTGGAAAGTGAATGAGATAAATAAAAAGCTAAAATTTGTTTTTAAAAGAATATTTAGCCCTCTTTCATCCAAAAGTTGCAGAACTTCACTCAGAGTCTGGTTTTAACCCTACTTTCTACTGTTCCTACTGGCATAGAAGTCTTTTTCCTAGCAGAGCTTCTACCACTTGCTTGAAAAGAATTGTCTTCATAAAAAATAAAGTGTCATGAATGACACCTAGACTACATGGGTACAATGCTTGGCTATAGCCAAAGTTTTCATTTGTGGCTTATCTGTTTCAGCACAAATTCAGCATGTCTGTTTCATTTCACCTGAAGGTAACTGCTGTGAGGACTTTCAAAAGGGAAGGATCATTCAACCCAGAATGATGCAACACTAATGATTACTTGTCTTCATTTAAAACCTTCCAATATATTCTATCTATTACAAAAACTAATGAGAATTTTCTGCTATTTTTTTGTTTAGAGTGTAAATGATGAGTAGAGAATTGAGAAAGGGCTTGTTTTCATAAAATTGTCTACTAGATTTATTTAGAGACAATAGCTATATAAGAGGATAGAAATCCGTAGATTTAATTTTATTCTTAGATGTATAACATTGAGCTATGTGTTACAATGGGACAGTAACTATGTCTGACCTTTGGTTGGTGCCTGATAGTACTAAATACACACAGTCTGAATTAAGGAAAATGGATATTAAAGTTGCAAAATCTGGAGTCTGTCTCAGTGATGGTCAATGAAACTCAGCTTTTTAACTTCATGAGAAAAACGATAGTTCTCAAGTCAAGCCTTCCATGTGACTCAAGAACTGAACAGTAACTGACAATTCCCGAGTTGTGCCCTTACATTTTTGTGTCTTGAATAAAACCAGAATAATGTATCTCTACAGCAAAGATGGAATGACTTTTTTTTGTACTGTGTAAAACAGTTTATGCTTTTTGCACATTGCTTTCATATAAAATGAAACTACACTGTAAAAGTCTAATATAGATTTGAGAGACACTGAGCAGCAAAACTGAAAGCTCAAGTGAAAAAGGGAAGGGAGATTATATGGTGGATGGTGTTTAAAAAAAGAAATGTTAAAGATTTTACATAAGAGACACAAAATGTGTTAAAAAAACCCAGAACTGGTGCATATGAAAGAGATGCAATGCACTGTTCTAATGAGAAAAGCCCAGGAGTTTAGTGTTACAGTCAAGTCTGACTTGACTGAAATACTATAATTAATCATCATTTTACCTTTCTGTATAAATAATTCTGTTAATGGTATAGCTTCAGCTTTTGAAAACATTTTCTGACAAAATCAGTTGGTACAATCATCGTAACTGGCTTTACCAAATCAGGAGTAGTAGTATCACGGTGATATGTAATCATTTGAATAAAAATTAAGTGAATAATTTTCATTAGTCTGCTATTACCAAGATGGAAAAAGGAAATGTTTGCTTGTTAATCCAAATCTGATCAATTCTTCAGATGTTTTGCCCTACCCGTCTTTTCTTTTCATGTAGGCCAAACAACTTTAGTTTTCATTGTTTAATAGCAATTTCACTAAGTCAAGACAAGTTGGGGAAGTAGCTTTCTAAAAAATGTATAAGGCCAAATGTATAATATTAATTTCTGGCTCATAACTAGCTTGCTTGCCTAGAGAAAAAGGTGCATAAATATTAAAAAAGAGTTGGATGGGCACAGAGATTATAACTCTAACTAGATATCCTGGTTTTGGCTGGGGTAGTGTTAACTTTCTTCCTAGTAGCTGGTATAGTGCTGTGTTTTGGGTTCAGTATGAGAAGAATGTTGATGACACACTGATGGTTTCAGTTGTTGCTAAGTAGTGTTTAGACTAAGTCAAGGATTTTTCAGCTTCTCATGCCCAGCCAGCAAGAAGGCTGGAGGGGCACAAGAAGTTGGGATGGGACACAGCCAGGGATCTTGGGTTTTGCTATAGAAGGAAGCTTCCAGCTTTCAAATTTGTTGATAAAAGTTTAGAGTTGTGATTGATGGGTAACTTAAAAAAAAAAAAATCTCTTACAAAAAATGTTTAAAAGCAGAGGAGCTCTTTAAACTGGTCTTTGTAGTGAAACAGTTCAGCTCTCCTAAGCGAAAATTAATTTTTACTTATTAGCACTCAGATATTATGGCAAGATGTTTATTAGAGGTACTTAAAGCAGATGGAGGTAAAATGAAACAAACAGCTTCCCTTTCAAAATATAGTATCATTTTTCCTGTGATAGCTCTGGATGTCTATTACACTACGAGTAAGTACAGGAGCAAAGGCTTACAAAGCTGTGTTCCTCAGCTTGTTTGAACCAAATATGCATAATGTCTGTCTGATACACCTGCAAAGTAAACACCTTAGATGAAGTAGGCACAAAGACCAGAACTGAGGAATGTCAGAAAGCCAGCTGGAAAACGATCAGACAGAGAAAATAATCTGCCCCACGCTGTTAAACTTTAAATGCTGAAACCTTCTTTAACTTATCCTCTCTTCACAGCTGCTGAAAAAGCTGAAAAGCTTAGGAAGTGCCTGAAAGAGAGCTGTTTCAGCAGCCCGTCTTCTGAAGGTCACACCCCTTGATGTTACCTCCCACGTGTGCTGAGCGCTGCTGGCAAGGACACTGTCCTGTTAGCTGAAATTCATGCCAGTGCGAATGACCTGTGGAAGGTCCGTGAGCATCTTAAGCCTCTTCCAAAGTCTTCAGTTAATGATGCACAGGGCTGCCGCTCCTCCTGTGTCTCCAGACAGGGGATGGCCATGCAGGGGTGGAGAGGAAGGTGTAGGTCTGGGCCAAAGCCACTGGCTCTGATGGGATTCCTGCTGTTGGCTTCCATGTATCTGAGATCAGGACTTGATGCTCCTCTAGCTAACCCTTTCCACAGCTTGTCCTTTATGTAAAAACCATCCTACTAGGGCAGGGTAAAGGTCTCCTGTCTTTCTCTGTGGCTTGTGACAGGTGATTAGAAAGAGTATAGGAAGCAGTGAACACCTTCCCCCAGCTCCAGTATCTGGCTGATGGTGGTTCTGAGACTTCCCACTCCTGAGGCTGCACCCACGGCACCATGTTTAATACATGGGCATTTCTTCAATGAATTTGCTTAATAATTTTTGAACCCTTCATATTCACTTCCTATAACAATGAATTACATTGTTCCATTATACATATGTGGAAAAGTGCTCCACATAAGTGCTTTTGCCAATTTTACATCAGCTGTACAATAAACTCTGAGGAAAAATGGAGAGTAAGTGTTGCCTATTCATTTTCTGCAAGACACTTCTAACTTCCTATATGCTTCGTGTATCATCCATTCCTCATAGTTTATCTAAACTAAAGACCAGGGAATATTTAATTTTTGTAAAGTAGAAACTCCCCATACATCTGATCTGTTCAGTCACTCTGTGCCATTTCTAGATCTTCTACGTGATTTTGAGAGGAAGACAGCTAAAGCTACAGCCAATATCCAAGATGTAGACCCAACAGAGATTGAAATAACAAAATACTTTGGGGTTGGTTTTTTTTTCAAATAATCCACAACATTTTACTTAACTTTTTGACTGCATGTGAACAATGAGCTGATATTTTCATAGAACTATCCATAATGAAAATAAGCCCTCTTTCCTGAATGTTAATAGTTATTTAGAGCTCATCGATGTATATGTATAATTGTGATTGTTTTCCCCTTTGTGTGCATTACTTTGCATTTATCAATGCTGGGTCTCATCTGCCATTTTTATCACCCAGTCATTCACAAATGTATGATCCTTCTGAGGCTCTTTGTAGACAGCTCTAATTTTGTACTGTCAGCAGGCTGTTGTTACCTCCCTATTTCCCATTTTCCACATTATTTATGAGTAGTTTGAATAGTATTGTGCACAGCACAGATGCCTGAAAAGCTCTGTGGGAAATCTCCATTGTAAAAAATGTACTTCTTTGCAACTTTGATTTCCTATTTTTTCCTATTTCTTACTGAAAACCTTGCGTTGCAAACCTATGAGACAGTTACCCCCGTCTTGCAATGATGAGTTAGTCTCTTTAAGAACCTTTGTTAAGGTAACTTATAAAAGTTTATTGGAAATCCAAGCAGTCTATATCATCCCGTTCAATCTTATCCAAAAGATGTCATAGAACTTGAACAGATTTTGATTCATGACTTCCTTCAGTGCAAGTCGTGTTGAATCTTTCCCAGGGTGTCATTTATCAATGTACATAGGTCTATTCTTAGCTGGTTTCTACCAACTTGTCCAGTACAGAAATCAATGCTGTAGTCCTTTCTATTATCTTACGCAATCTAGTCCCCTTCAAATAGTGGGTTATGCATGACAAGCAGTAATCTGATAGTTCTATATTCGAGCTCTTTCAGAGTTTTGGGATTAATAGTATTTTGTTTCTATATATTTTTTTCTGTTATGTTTCTGTTCATTTCAATGCTTTGTTCTGAAATCTGTTCTACTGACACTTCAATGTAAGATATATTATCAAAGTTCTGCCTTGTAAAGACGGATAAGAAATTAAGATCTCCTTAAGCTCTTCTGCAGTGAACTCTAGTATGAAAAAATCATGTAGCTTTTCTGACCTAAACCTCCGTGCATTGATATGAATCATCCTTACAGCCTCAAAGTACCACACTGCAAACATAATTATAGAATATTTGGCTTAAAAATAAAACTTTTGAAATACAGATGCATTGAGAATGCATTCTCTCTATTTGCTTGTGAGGTGTAACTTCAGGTTAGAAAATTTGCCAGGTTCCTGTGGTATCCTGGAAGGACAGTTAAGGCATGAGATCTCTTTTGCATTCTTATCACAGTTTCAAAAGTATCCAGGCAATGCTGTTCAGAAATAGAGGGCAGCTTTAGAGTATGACTTGCAGAACACTCCACTCTACCTTTTGCATAATAAATACTTGTGACACTAAATTCCTTCTGCCTTTCTTTGTTTCCTTCTGTCAACACATCTGTTGATGCTCTTTTTCTTAGAAGTTAGCTTATCAAAAATATTATCTTATATTCAAATGACCTGAATGCTAGCTTCCTGGAAGAATGGTATATATAATCGACTCCAAATGATATCACAAATATTTGATCATTATAACTGCCTTGACAGGACCAAATATTACCATTTCTTTTGAAAGAGAAATTACAAATCTGATCAAAGTATTACTACTAATGTTATCCTTGACCCACACAGCAACCCTTCAAACTTTATATAAGAAGTAAATCACAGGAATTCTCTATTCATAGAGGGAGCATCAAAGACCGGCCAGACCCACTATATACTGCTTTCCCCATTACACTGTTCTTTGGACATCAGCTTTGCTTTTTACTCAATTACAACTTTATTTTCTGTTCCTAATGGCTCTGACCTATCTGTGACTTTCACCTAACAGCAACAACAGTAGTCCATTGGGACTCATTCTCTTTTATTCACTTGTATCCCTAGCAGATGCTTAAATAAAACTGCAGAATTTAATGTCTCCTATATCCACCTGATTAACTTTACATAAAAATAAAAAATAAAATACAAGGTAGCAAAGAGCATGATGTGTGTGGTTACACAACAGATGTCTGGCATGACCCATCAACCCATGTTTTCTAATCCTGCTTGTTATTATTGCACAGTTTTTCTCTGGGGTGTCGATGGTGAGTTTTTTTGCTTGTTTTTTTTCATTGAATTTTAGGTCAAAGAGTGGGTCAGTGCAGGTATTATTGCTATAACCTGCAAAAGATACACCCAACTTTCACAGCAGTAGCATTTTTTCCCCCAAATAATGGCTTATCCTTGTGGAATTGCTATTTTGGGGGAATAAAATTGTGACATACCTTAGGTCATTTGCTTTCAGTTCTGGAGATTTTAAATCAAGTCCTTGTTCTGACATACATTTTTTTTAATAATGTTGAAATAATAATATGTTATTTACTAATGTGACTCAGGTTTACCTTTATACATATTCATACGTAGTGATTCTCACTGCTACTCAAAGCATTATGAGAAGATAATTTAATTCTCAGTGTTTTGCCAGCATCACAGCCAGGTGATTTTTTTTTTTTTTTAATCTAAGTATTTACCAATAGTATGTTTTCAACAGTTGTTGCAACATTGTTATTCATAGTCGAGAAATATCAAAAAAATCACTGCCAAAGAAAAATATGTTGTTATGTGATTTATAAAAAACAGTCAAATGATTCTGAAGACAAAATGAACAAAAAGGTCAAATGCAGTATTGCTTAAGAGGAAAAAAATTCTCCTGTTGTAATTTTCCTTTTGTTTTCTCAGAAAGAAAAAGATTTTCTGTATTGAACAAAAATGAACAAGCACTTGTCCGTCTTAAACAAGATTTCCATACCACAGTGGTCCTTTTCTCCTTTAAAAGTCCAACACACTGTATTTCTCATTCTACCTCCCTGATCTATTTCCTTGTTGGCACTTGTATCCCAGAGGAGTTTCTAACCCACACTCCTCCTCTGGCCTTCTTGAGCAAATTCCACTTGCTATATGCTGCATTCTTCATCATTTAGCCAATTTACACAGCCATGAGTAAAAAATCCTAATATATATATATTTTTTTTTTAATTTAAGAGAAAGAATAAACCTCAACAATTAAAGACTGAAAATATGCAAAGTATCCCTTTGTGTGATGGCAAAGTAATACATATCACCTTTGTTTGTTTTCTATTTTTTAATCTGAAATATATCAACAAATGATAGCTTCATTGCTGCTGCCTTGTCCTGGAAATCACTCCTCTCTTTAATGACATAATGCACACAGAGTGGGGGATGAGGGGAAGTTATTATGAAGCTGCACACACAAAACTGCTGAACTCCTGCTACCTCGTGATGGCTCCTGACCTACTACAGGTTGTATGGAACATGTAGAGAGAAAACCAGTGTAGGCCACAAGTGGAAATGAAGCAGAGACTTTAACTCTTTCCAAGCAAAATACTTAACATATCCTCTGTCCTCTGCAGTTCTGGTTACTCCTATGGTTTCACTAAAGGCTTTGAAATTAGCTACTCTCTAAGTGACATCCGTTTAGGGATTAGCTAGTCATGTAAGGATCAGTGTTTAAGTATGGGCTTGTTCCCTCTTCAACCCATCTGTCATTTTTCTGAGATAATACATTAATTTCCATAGCAACAGCCTGTAATGTTACCAATAGGATTATTATGACTTTGCTGCAGGATCAAGCAAAGGAAGCCGGACTGGGCTGGAATAAACTGTTATCCAAGCACGGGAAGTCTGAAATAATAGGAAAGCTGTTATAAAAGCTATAGTTAAGT
Organism: Buteo buteo; assembly: GCF_964188355.1. Lineage (NCBI taxonomy): Eukaryota > Metazoa > Chordata > Aves > Accipitriformes > Accipitridae > Buteo > Buteo buteo. The sequence goes on along the minus strand of NC_134190.1, from coordinate 19,931,122 downwards.
CTCCTTTGGTATCTGCCACATTAAAATGAAGAGGAAAAATAAGTTAAATGTAGTGTGAACTGTCACCATTTGTAAATGTTAGTTATGTCCGCTTGATTTGGCTTATTCCAGGTTTTGCTAGAGTCCAAGAGATGCACAGCCCTGGCCTAAATCCATTGTAGCTTTTGAAATAATTAAAAAATACAATCTGGATTCCCAACATTAACACATTGTGCAACGTCCTAAATATAATTAATTTTGATAGTATAACGGAAAAATAAAAGCAAATTCATTCCAACACTATATGAGGTAAAACACATACATTAACAGTACTTTTCAACTTGCCAATATTTTAACAGAGTTAGAATTTCATATTAACTGAGTCTGTGACAGATCTGATGCAGGAACTCCAATCTCAACCTGAAACACTTTGGAGAAGCTCTGTTCTTACTGTGCTCTACACCTTGTGATCATTTCTGGATGATATCTTTGATGGTTTTGACTAGCCTGACAAAAATTCCTGTGGGTGACTGAGCTTCTTCACCCTGCCTCCTGGCAGTGTTCAGAGGTTTGCGACTCTTCCTCTTTATCCCTCAGCCAAAGACACATTCAATTGTAACCAAGTCATTCCTGAGAAATGTGTGTCCAGTCTGTTTTTAAGGTCCACTAATGATGGAGATAAATTTGCCTTTCTGGATAATGCTTTCTTACCCTTAGGATTAAGAAGCCTTGGTGTCCGTCCTCCCCCCCCTTTTTTTTTTCCTTCTTCTTTTTTTTCTTTTTGATCTGTAACCTGATTCTCCCTTGTTGTAAACTAATCTCATATGCAGGGAAGGTAGATTTCTCTTTGCTTTCAGTATCCAAGCTGAATCAGTCATAAGTAGGCTAGTGGTCTCCGGAAAGTGCTGTATCTTTCTGTTATGTTTGTAGACATACCATAATTATGAGTTAGGCCAACTCCTGATACAACCTATCCTGGTATCATATGGCTTGTTCTAGATGCAGAATATCAGCCAAAACCATTAATGATGATATAAGAAACCAAATTCTAAAATTAATTAGAACATTGCCAGTTATCACTTTTTTTATTAATAACACTTATATGTTATTCAAAGAATTCTATCCCCGACCAGTTCAACAGTGCTGTATGTCAGCATGCAATTTAGAGGGAAAAACAATCATCCTATTAAACTAATAAAGGTAAATGTATCAACTGTGGGAGGATGTAGTTATATGAGTTATAGCATAAAAACTATACATGGAGAAAAAAAGATTATTATGGAGATAAACTGTTGTCATATTTTGTTAAGATAATGCTCTAAGGCATATTAAAGTTTACTGCTGGAAAAGTCATTTACTGAAGTCTATTAAGCACTCTACATCCTAGACTTCAATAAAGTGCTGTGGGTTAGGTGACCCAGATTTGCAGGGCAAAATGAGCTGTTGGGACCCTCTTAGAATTCAAGAAGACCTTTTGGAAGTCTTAAGTGAAAAACTGGGAAAATGCTTTTTATGGATAGGATTTAGATGAAGTACTTTGGTCTAGTAAACCGCATATACTGGCTTAATTGCTCAGTTCCCAAAGGATTTAATATTGGCATCCTAACTTATTTATTGAAGTCAACCCATTAGTGGCAGGGTATTTAGTGAGTTTATAATCATTTTGGGAATTACTGGGTTTGGCTCCAAAATAAACAACTTTCACAAATAAACTTCAGGTTGAATAAATAACAGGTGAGGGGTGTTTTTTTTGTTTTGGTTTGGGTTTTGTTGTGGGTTTGGGTTTTTTTTTTCCTTTTCTTTTTTGGTATCATATCTATGGGGGAATTCTTTATATGTATCTTTATAGGATAAAAATCTATTTTTTAATGTATAACTAATCACATTTGACTCTACACTGGATTTTTGTCAGGTAGTGTGCAAGAATTTTGTCAATGTAGTTAGTCTTTCCATGAGCATAACTGAATAATATATACACTGGTTTATTAACACACTCAAGAGCTGACCAGCCTGACAGCTGTCTACAGTAGGATGACTGACGTTGTCAATGAGGAGAGAGCAGTGGATGTTGTTTATCTTGACTTTAGTAAAGCTTTCCACATTGTCTCCTGTAACATCCTGATAGATAAAGTAATGAAATAAGGTCTAGATAAGTGGAAAAGGAGGCGGGTTGAACACAGGCTGGGCTCAGAGGACTGTGATCAGTGGCAAAAAGTCCAGCTGGAGGCGAGTCTCTAGTGCAGTACCCTAGAGGGCAACACTGAAGCCCATACAGTTTAACATCTTCATTAATGACCTGGACGATGGGACATAGTGCACCCACAGCAGGAGTGCAAACGATACAAAACTGGGAGGAGTGGATGATAGACGAGATGGCTTTGATGCCATTCAGAGGGACCTTGACAGGCTGGAGAAATGGGCTGAAAGGAATCTCATCGCGTTCAGCAAAGGGGAATCCCAAGTCCTGCACCTGGGAAGAAATGACCCAGGCACCTTTAAGCACTGGGGCATGACCAGCTGGAAATCACCTTGGCAGAGAAAGACCTGGGGGTCCTAGTAGACAACAAAGTGACCATGAGCCAGCAATGCACCCTTGTGGCAAAGAAAGCCAGCAGCATCCTGGGCTGTGTTAGGAAGAGTGTCGTCAGCAGGTCAGGGGAGGTCATCCTTCCCCTCTGCTCAGCCCTGGTGAGACACATCTGGAGTACTGGGTCTGGGCTTCCCAGTACAAGAGAGACATGGACTTACTGGAGCAAGTCCAGCACAGGGCCACAAAGATGATTAAGTGAATGGACCATCTGTCACACGAGGAGAGGCTGAGAGAGCTGGGACTGTTCAGCCTGCAGAAGAGAAAGCTCAGGAGGGTATTGTCAATGTGTTTAAACACCCAATAGGAGGAGCAAAGAAAGTGGAGACAGACGGTTCTCAGTGGTGCCCAGTGACAGAAGAGGCAATGTGCACAAACTGAAAGACTGGAAATTACATTTACACATAAGAAAAATCTTTTTTTACTGTGAGGGTTATGAACCACTAGAAGAGGTTGCCTAGAGAGTCTGTAGTGTCTCCATCCTTGGAGATATTCAAAACTGGACTGGTTCTTGGTAACTTGCTCTAGCTTGCCCTGCTTTGAGCAGGATGCCGTTGGACTTGATGACCACCAGAGGTGCTTTCCAGTCTCAGCAGTTCTGGGATTCTGTGGTAGGTAAAATAGATATTTATTCAGAAAAGCACCTAAGTGTTATTGAACAGCGAGTATTTAAATTGATAAACATCAAAGAATCCTCCAAATATATTCCTGATAAATGAGAAAGCTGAAGCAGAGGAAGATACTACATTCTTTAAGATTCAGATAAGCAGTTTATGGACATGTAGAATCTATCAGACACATTTTTTTGTATGCTTTCCCAGAGAGGGTCCATATTCCTGCATTGGAGATTGATGCTGGTTTTCTATTCAAATGTCCAGATACAACAATAGAATTGCTAAAATTGGTGTATCTAAAAAAGTTGGTTTATTCCACCGTATTTAGAAGTTTCCTGCATATCATTGACCTGGGTAGTTTATTCCTGCCATACTTGTAATTTTCTGTCTGAAGCTCTCACCTCTCAGTTATGCCAAATGCCAACTGAAATCTTTGTGTGCCTACGCTCTAACTGAGGAGGCATAAATCTTTAGGAAGAGATAAAAGGAGTGGTTGGAGGCACCAATTTGTAGGATCTCATTAAATAATAATAAAAGGAAACTAATTTTCATTTATCCAAGTTACAGTTGATAAACTGGTTGCAGTTTATCAGTCCTCTGAAGGACTTTTCTTGATTTATTTTTTTTTCATCTTTTGATTTTCATCTGTAGTAAAAGAGATGCCTGAATTCCTGTTTCTGGTAGAATAAATTAAAAATCTTTCAAAATTTCTCTTTAAAAACTTATGCAATATTATTTCTTGTAGAAAATAATTTACCACTTAGTTTTACACCTAACATTACTGTAAGTTCTGTTGTCCTATACAGAACTCAAATGCCAGTAGAGTCAAGACAGGGACTGGCATCACATAACCTTCTCTCTTACATATGGGTACTCTCTGTGTCGACTACTATACACCTTCGTGAATGAGGAACAGTGTGGAATACCTCTGCACTCTGTGTAGAGCTACTACTATTGTCCTTGATTTTCAGGAGTAGATGCAGCTTCCTGAGATGCAGAGACCAAAACTCTATGTTGAACTCAAGATATGGGCATCTATATAAAGATATAAAACCAAGGTTTAATATAATGGCAAAACTATTCCTTCTGTCCTGTCCTCAATGCCTGCTATGGTGAGGACCAACATTTTGTTGGCAAAACTGTTAGAAACACTGAGTGAAAGACTGTGTCTCTTCTAAAGCTGAACTTACAATATCAGCAATAACCCTAACATCTGTGTCAGGGGATTTTATGAGATTGGGCACCTGCACAAACTTTCTTATGCTCTCCCTAACAGTACTACCTAATAAGGGTCTGGAATTGGAAAGAAACATCCAGAAAAAAAAATAAAATCTATATAGTTAATGAAGTTTTCTGTAGTAATTAGATAGCTCAAGCTCTTAGACTGATAGAACCCACACTGGAATAACAGCAAATTCTTGGTTCTGCATATAAGATGTGTTTCATTTTTGCCCTTAAAAAAAATTGAGTTCAACAAGGAACAAAGTTTCTTGAATCCCTCTTCCTGAAAACCAGATTCAATGTCTGCTCTGCCAGTCTAGTCTTGTACGTACACAACGATGCAGCACAAACAGTGAGAAATCTTGAAAAATCTTTACTAACTTACAGTCTGGTGAGGCTTTCTTTGTTAATTTCCTGCCTCTTGCCCATGTTTTAAATAAAATACAATTCCAATAGTTAATGAACTCAACCCAACACCTATTTTTTCCAAGAAACTTGCATCTTTTATAAAGTCTCATGCAGTCTCATGCACTGCCACTCTCTCTCTCTCTCATGCACTGTTGAATTCAGGTTTCTTATGGAAGTATACTATAAGTACTCTTCCATACCTAATTTGAAATATCTAAAAATACTTAATAAGGTACACTTTTCTCAGTGGCATAATGTTTGGTAATGGCTACAGCTCATTCGCATTGGATCTGCTACATATTACCCCCCCACATCCCCCGCCAAACACCCTTTATCATTTGTAAGTGGACAGTTCTCTTCTAATAACCATGTGACAGTGAGCAAGCTTTTGTAATTTTGTCAGATTCACACACTGAAGCTGTTGCAGCTGCCACTGAAGTGGGTGCTCTGAAGATCATCACTCATCTTTTCCTCTTACTCAGTACACCATTCCCTGAACATGGTATATGTCAAAACCTTTGTCCCTGTCAGATCTTTACTTTGGATCCCGCTGCTCCTGTTGGTGCAGCTGCTACCTTGGCTCATGTGCATCTTTCCATCGCACTCACAGCAGATGACCCCATGGCTGAAAGCCACAACTACTCAGAGAAGGGTATTGCGATCACCACTCAAAATACCACTGCCAGGATGCATCATGATTTCCCTGGTCTTCACATGGCCATCTGGGAGTTTTGGCTTTCACATCTGTGGCAGCCATTCCCAGCAGAGACGTCTGCTCCCGGGATCCCTGATGTGTTGCCATCTGAAGATGGGGATGCCAGGATGCTCTGCCTCAGTGCCCCTGCCAGGAAATCAGCTCCAGGTTCCCTCCAGTTCTTCGGCTGAAGTTGCAGCCCACTTCCACTGGCATAGCAGCTAGGGAAACCTTGGCAATCGCTATTGATAGTCTTTGTTCATAAGTCTTCCTGTTTTCTTAATCCATTCTCACCGGGGGCCTCAATTAAGAAAAGAATAGGTTTGAGAACCGCCCTATCCACATCTTGTGCATAGACCAACCAAATACTCTTCCTAGACCACCAGATGATTAGCTCTATATCACTGCAGGAAACATTTTGCTGAGGTCTATGTAATTCTCGAAAGATTAGCTCAAGGTGCTTTGAAATTGCAACAGCGGAAATAAGACCAATACCATTGACTAATAAAAAAATTCTATCAAAATACTGGCAATTAAGACTGCACATCTCTGTTTTCATTTAAGCTTTATTTTCAAGTATTCACACCTCTAACAATGTCACTCTTTTCTGCTAAATGCTCTGGAAACAATCCAAAGGAGGTTTGCGACTATTGGATTTACTGACATTTATCTAACACAGTAACTACTTGCCCATTTCAAATTATATTCTGCAAGAGAGATCTTGAGCTTATTGCTGGAATAATAATTTTTTTTTAAGATTATTTTGAATGTAACAAAAAGATAGAAGATGGGATTGTCGATGTGTCAGTGTCTGTGAGCTGAACAAGATAAAAGATGAGTAATGTCAGCATACTGTAGATCTTCTCCACATAAGAAATTTTGAGTAATGTTACACACTTCACTTACTGAAATGGACTTAACATACTGCATACCAAACATCAGCTCACCCTTTCTGTCCTTCTGTAAGAGAATAATGTTGTGCTTCAGCATGTGGATAATTTCTCTTTGTGCTAATCACTGAATTAATGAGATTTACAGACCAATTTCTTCCTCTGCTTCTCCTTCATTGTATTCATACATGCACACATAGATATTTTGTCACTAGACAAGAACAGGTGAGAAGAAGGTGACTTGTTTAGGAAAGACTGGAAAAATATTGTGGATTATTGTCAATGTCTTTATTTAATGTTTAAACTTTTGAATACCTAACACTAGTGCTTCCCCCCACACACCACCAAAAAAAAAAAGCCAAGTTTCCAGAAGTCCTTGGCACAGCTGATTTCTATGGAAATTAATTGGATTGTAATCACTAAGTATTTTGGAAGGGAGTTCATTTTTATTTAGAAGCTTTCCTGTACAATTAAATCCTACATTTCAACTTCAAAGTTTTCAATGACCTTATATATCTAGTTAGGTAACGTCACAGCAGATGACCTAAGCACCACTAATCAAATAAGATAATTTTACTACTACACTTGATAATTAAAAGCATAAACATTATTAGCATCTGCAATATAAATGTTATTTTTATCACCATAGATGAATATTTTTGTACAGGGAAACCTAGGAGATATTGATTTACATCTGTTAAGTTGTCAAGGCTAAGGTGAATAGTGCTTCCTAAAAGAGAGGACGTTCTCTTAGAAATTTGGGTATAGTCAATCCATGTAAAATGATTTTATGAAACTAAAAATATTTCGATATTCCAGCAGTAAATACTTGTTCATTTTTTAAAATATGAAACAGACACAAAAGAAAACTTGTTCCAGTAGAGTATTACCTCTATTGTTTGGGGGTGGTTTTTTTTGGTTGTGTTTCTTTTATTCTGTTGGAGAACTTTGTGCAAACTGGAACATTTATTAAAATACAGGTGAGATCTTGGTATTTGGGGTAAATCTGGTGCATTTTGATGCATGACATGTTGAAAGTGGTAAATATTGGTGATGATATTAAGTATATTAGTTTAACTTACTAAAGGCATGGGGAAAAAAACTGGCAGCCCCTGTGTGGGAAGTCTATTTCCAGCTTGTAGGCTACTCCAGCAGTACTGTCAGCTCAGCCAATGCACAAAAGGAACTGAGGGGGCAGCTAGTGTTTCTCTCAGAAGCATCAGCTCCTGTGGTTTTTTTTCCTTCAGTGGAAAATACTCAAGTACATAATGAGCCTGCCATATAAATAGCAACTTCTCTCCTCCTTCTGCAGCTTCTTTTTTTCTATGATTAATTTTGATACTGGATAACATAAGGGAACTGAGAGTCCTATACAGTAGAATAAGTATTAAGCTAAAAACATCTTAAGAAGCTCAAATTCAGGGCTTAAGACTGTAGCAGAAAAAGGCACAAATGGATTCAGGAAAATGAATTTGTATTTCTTAGGAAAAGCACTGCTAATCCTTCAGCTATTCTTTAAACCCATGCCTTAAGAATTGACCAAGTACTTTAACAAATATCCTAAAGCATACTTTATTTCTGTATGCAGAGAAATCCTACATTGAAGCAACATCCATTATAACTGCTTAAAAACATTCTTCCTTCTCCTGTGACTTTATATGACAAGATATATTGAGCTATGAGAGGAGTTGTCAATTTGACATCCACCTGTCTCTCTGCTACTTTGTAAACATGATGTTCAAGCATTTGATTTTTAATGATTATATTTTAGAACCAATAATCAAAATTTCTGTCATCATTTGGCATACAATTTTGCTAAGAGTACACAAACTGTCTTATAGATGGTTATGTAAAACTGGAGAAATACATACTGGAATGCTGATCTGAAGTAAGTGGTTTTGTTTCTTGTTTTTAATTTGTGCATGATGTACTTTGGCTTTGGTAACCTTCTCAGTGCTTTTATGTCAGCTAATACTAAGTGCATTTATAGGATAAGATCAGTCATATGCCCTTACAAGAAATGCAAATGTTTTTATTAGGAACTGATAACTCCTAAGTGCTGTACAAATGTACACACAGATGCAGCTACATCTCAAGCACTGAGAGCTGCTAATGGCTTAATCTAGTAGTAAGCTGAAAATCAAGTACAAGATGACTACAGTAAGTAGCACGCAGGGAGTTGTCTGCCATGCCTGCCCATACGTTGCCAGAGAAGAGGATCACAAAAGGATGTTTTTGTTTGCAGCTCCTTCTGTATTTACTATACTTGGTGTAAATCATTAACACATTAACACTTTTGTTGTACTTGGAGAATACTATGAGTACAGGCTGCTGTTAACATCTTTTGCAAGTAAATGCATCTCTCTAGTATTACATTCTGCATACAGATTTTGATCCATTGTCTGGACTTACCTTTCCACTGAAAAGACCAATATCCACTGAAATGAACAGAGGGATCCTTTGTAGCTTCACTTGGAATTAGATCAGACTCTAAAAGAGGCAGACAAATATCCCATAATATTCTGTTTAGTCTTCTTTATGCCTCTTCTTGTGCTAGCAAGACTATGGGAAGCCTATAAGATCTTTGTTTCAAAGGAGACACCTGATACGTTTGTGAACGTAGAAGCCCTGTAGGGGCAGTTTTTGGTCCATTTGTGCTTTTTTGACAGCATGTAAGATCATCTAGTTGGGGTTACACTAAAGGGCTGTCTAGTCCAGCCATCTGTCTCCAACAGTGGCCGAAAGGAGATGCCTGAAGAGTGTAAGGCAGCACAAGCATATATAATACTTTAATATTCTTTCAACATTCGCCTTCTCTAGTTCAGGACTCCTCCTGAGTCAGGTATGTTTTCTGTAATAATTCTTGATGGATTTTTCTTTCAGGCAATTGCTATGTTCGGGCCCATATAAAATCTTAGCATCCATGATATCCTTTACTAAGGAATCCCACAGAATATTTGCCCCATCAATGAAGTACCATTCAATTTTATTTTGAACCAAATTTCTATCAGTTTTGTTTCATATCTCCTAATTCTTGTACAGAAAAGAGATGGCGAGGGTGATGTTTATATACCCTACCTGTGCTTCTCATAGGATTATGCACGTCTGTTACGTCTTCTTCAGTCTTTCCAGACTGACAGGGGCTGGGTTACTGAACCATTTTTCATATAGAAGCAATTTCAAACTTCTCATTATCCTTATCGCCCTTCTCGGAATGTTTAATTTTTCCTGTTTCTGTTTTGAGGGCACAAGAACAGCACACAGACAATATATGAGTGACATATGAATTTATACACAAGCATAACTTTGTTCTCTACTTCTTTTATACTGATTCCTAAAATTTTGTCTGTTTTTTTGTTACTGAACACTGAAATAGCATTGTTGTTGAAGTATTTATCAAAGATCCAACATTCTGCTTGGAAATGTCAGGTAAAAACTAATCATTTTATATAGGAAGTTTCCTTTGTTTTCTTTCCCATTTCCTTAGTTTTATATTGATCTACACAGGATTTCATTTGCTGTTCTATTACGCTGTCAATAATTTCAAAAAGGCATTCAAGAATTTTTCAAAATTCTCCCTGAATAACTCAATATAATCAGGAAAATATGTCATCTCATTATTCACACCCATTTCCAGGTGACTTATGGGGCCATTCAGTCATTGAACAGTACAAATTCCAACACAAGTCACCGAAGAGTTTCACTGGTAAATTTTATTCACTGTTAAAAAAAATAATAATTTCTTCTACCCTTCTGCTTCCATTATTTTAAATCATTACCCATTGACAGTGACATCCCTTCTTATATCACTTCAACCTTTTTTTTTTTTTTAAACTTTGTTAGCAGAATTTTGAAAGCGTTTTTGAAATAGAAATAAAGTTTATTGACATTTTGGATGGCCCAAATCTTTCCTAGGCAACATTTTCTCTTTATAAGAACAGTAACACTTCCCTAATACATCACATGGATACAGGTGGCCATCAATTCTACTTTTTATAGTAGCTCCTATTCCTTTTCTGACTATGGATATCAGGTCTACAGACCTGTACTTTCCCATATCTGTTTGGAACGCTTTCAAAAAAACAACATCACATTTCTTGACACACTATCTGCAGGTATCAAGGCAATTTGAAGGTAATTAGTGCTACCAATTCACTTCTTTCACTTCTGAGTTCTGAGAATACTCTTTGGCTCTAGCAACCCATTACAGTTCATCTTGCATAGCTCCAGAACATTTTCAAACTCAAACTTAAGGTAGCTCCTCTAATGAGTCTCATACAAAGAAAAATATAAGGTTGAAATCTCCTTACTTTCTTCTGCAATGTACAAAAATCTGTTCAAAAAGAAATAATATCATTCCTCTGTTGTGGTCTCTTTTGCTGTGAGTGGCAGGTTTGTCTGTTTGTTTGTTTGTTTTACTCTTATGCCTTGATCACCTGGGAACTCTAGAAGACTTCTTGCTCCTACTGTGTAGGAATATGGTGCATTGACCTTGACCATCTGCAAGACCCTACCCAGCGTCTCTCTCACTTTTCCTCCTCAATAGTACAGGGAAGAAAATAAGATGAAAATGCTCATGGGTTGAGACATGGCAGGGAGATCACTTAGCAATTATCATGGGCAAAACAGACTCGACTTGACTTGGGGAAAATTAGTTTAATTTATTGCCAATTTAAATAGAGTTGTACAGTGAGAACAAGACAAAATTAAATAGCACACACACCCCCTTTTTTTTAAACAGGCTCACCTTCACTCCTTCATTCCCAACTTCACTACCTCCTCTCCCCCGAGGGGTGCAGGGGGACAAGGAATGGGGGGCTACGGTCAGCCCATGGCTTTCTGGGTAGGTGCATATCTTCAGATGTAATTGCTCTAGTAAAATGGACTTAGACCTACTGACTCTGTACATTGGGCCCTACTGCTATAGAACAGTATTTTACCTATTGTATCAGTGTGCAGATCTAGGTTGTTCTCTCATCTTATCACCTTAGAGTAAAACAGTGAATGTAACTAATGAGTGTAATATCTTGTTACAAATATAATACCATTGTTGAACAAAGACAAATCACAACTGGATTTGGTGATATATTTCAGTTGTGGCCCATTTTCTGTGACTACAAAGTGACAAATTTAAACCTTCCACTCAACAGTTCAAGTGTTTCAAAGAGCTGTGTTAAGTTCACACAGCATCAAGTGCAGTGGAAAAAAGAAAGACCTTGTGTTTCTGAAAAAGTCCTAGAGTCTTTTAACTTCATGATTCCATTTTCTCGGATGTAACAATCTCCTATTTCCAAATACAAGGGTTCTTCAGAATGGAAGAGATTAATCTCAAATTGTAATTATTATGACAGTTTTTATTCCTCTTTCAAAACTGGATCATTTCTGCTTTCGCGTTTCTTGTCAGCAACTGTTAGTCACTTCTTTTTTTCCAAAAACAGATGAAACCTAAATTCTTCTCAACTTCTGACATACTAAACTCAGCAGCAAATATTACAAAAGAAATAGTAAAATAATTAGAAGATGGTGACTGAAAATCTCAAGGATATCTCCAAGTTTCATATCCCCTTAAAAGCAACACATTCCTCCAGCTACAGAGCAGGAAAAGAACTTGCAGCTTGTGATCATTTACAGAGGTAGTAGCATAATTTTAATTTAGCACAGTGTGCACCAAACACTTGCAGAATAGTGTGATTTATGTGCAAGACAGACTTGAACAAATATTTGTCCAAGATATTCATATACACATTCGAAGAATTTATAGTCTTTTCATGCACATATCACAAGGAGGAAAAAAACCCAGAATTTTTCTTGCCAGTTGACTGAGTATGAATTATTTGCTCAATCCCAGTGTTTTTCCACTCTATAAGTATCTTAAAATGCAAGGTGATTTTAATGATTGATAATGCTTCTCTTCAGTGTAGCACTTTAAGAGTGTAAAACTCTTCAGAGTCAGCCACTGCAAAGGAAAATAATTCAATGCACCATAATGCCAGCTACCACATATCATCAGCTGTACCAGTGGTGGCAAACCACTAGACATGAACATCAAGGACAGTCTGTATTTCAAAAGAGTCAGCTGCAGGCAACTTAACTGTTTTACCATTGTTAACTGTCATCAGAATTGTGACATACTGCTCTCACTATTTCTAACTGATGTCAAAATGAAGAGCATAAAAGTAACTGAATAAACCACAAGAACTGAAGTGGCTCCTTCATCTAATAGCTTTACACCTACAAATAACTTCATAAGAAAAACACTGGTCACAGGTTGTATTTGTATAAATGTAGACTATTATTGCTGAACAGGGTTTAAAGTTATTAAAATCAGTTCATAAATTAAATCCTGAGCACTATGTCTTGCACCGCCTGCTCCCAGCAAATGGTCCCCTGGAAAAGGCACTTGCACCACTGTAATCTGTAATCCCTTCTCTTTGGTGAGTCACACTTGTTTCTATCTTCAGGTTTTTTGGGTTTACTATTTTGGAGAATTAAATAGGAAAGGACTGGAAAAAGTGTTCTTAACACTGATGTTGATGGTTTTTTGGTTACAGTGTGTTCTACATTTCTGCAAATTTTCAGTGTACACATCACCCTATCACAACTGTGCTGGGACTGTTTTATTTTTTTTAAAGGAAGGCAAGCTTTCATCTGCATGTTTTCCACCACTGCCATTAAATAGGTCCTGTGAATTATGTACTTTGTCATTAGCATGGCACAGGAGTTGCAGGCTGGTCACAGGAAGTTTGTCATTGCTTTCCTTGGCAAAGATAGTCTATATTAGGGTTCATGCTGTAATCTGGCAAAACTCCTATGTTTATTCATACAGTTAGGTGGTGAACAGGCCCAGCTGAGCCTACTGCACTCCAATGGTTACAAAGTGTTTTGCTTGGATGAACACAATTTTTATCGTTTTATGTATTAGTGATAAAGAGCCCTACAGCACTGGGAAGGTAGTGGGAGCGCAGTTTGGTGGTACACTTCACATTTGGCAAATGCTGGACTTACACAGTCAGAGAGCTACTGCAGCACAAAGTTGAAGTGTAAGGCTTGCTGACCACTCAGAACTATGGACCGTGGGAAGCTTGGAAAGCTGCAGACAGTGACTTTCTCTGGTTTTTTTCTCAGAAGAAGGAAAATATTGGCTTCATAATAGTGAAGAATTGGTCTGAAGAAAATCTTCCAGATTTTGCTGTCTTATCTAGATGAATTGTCTGAGTATTAAAATTACCTTCTTGTGTGTCAATATTTAATCTTCAGACAAGTGAAGTAGGAAATATAGCAAAATTCTTGGCCACTGTTTTAAAATTGTTGTTGATAATTTTACTGTTGCTTACAGTAAAATTGTAAGTGTGACCTAAGATTTTTTGTTAGGTTAGTAGTAGTTTACTTCTACTATAAATACCTGCCATAAAAGAAACCTTTTATTAAGCTTGCAGAGAAAGGTAAGAAAGGTGTTGTATCACTTGAAACTTGATCAATTAAGACTTTCAATGCATGTTTTCTTGTATCTCCATTCCTTTTAGTCTCATAGACACTGTTAAAGGAAGAAACATGTTTCCAATCTTAGAAAATAGAAAGAAAATTTTAACTGAATTTTTTGGAGAAAGTCAAATAGACATCTTCTGTTCTTGATGATGGAGTTTAATCTTGTTCCTTTAAGAAAAATAAAGCAATTTTGCACAAAGGAGAATAAAAAAGAAGAATGAAATTAAAGAAATTACAGCTTCTGTTTCTGATGTTTTCTTACTTGCAGCTAGCTTCTGGCAAACTACAGGCATGCCAGTTGCTCACTAATTTTTATAAAGCTCCATCTGTTTAAGGCTCTTGCTTTTAGCTTGTCTCTGTTTGTGAACTCATGACTGTATTACATAAGTAGAATTGTCCTGACTAGTTAATTTTATACTTATGTTTCACGGGACACAAATATGTAATTGCATTTTTTAAAGTAGAAAGAAAGGAAGTAAGATGGAGAAAGGAAAACAGCAATATATTTTAAGAGCTACTGGTTTAGTCACAGACACTGTAAATGTTGTGACCTGACCTTGATAAAGGAGTTAATGTTATGATAAAGGAGTTATCTGATGTCCATATGCCATTTGCCTAGTTTCAGAATCAGGAAGACAAAAGGCATGATACAGGACTGACAACCTTCAGATCCCAGGGGACCGCAAGGAATAGGGAGACCAACATGCTGGAAACTTGCTCCACCTGCCTGTTCTACTTAGCTCCCTGTCACGAAGATATGCAGAAAGATGTAGCAATCACTCTCTTTAAAATCAATCAAAACTTACTCTCCATAAGTCTCAGGAGACACATTTTCTCATGGCTCTGGAGTTCTTTGATTTTCCCAATTGCTTTGTTAAAATCATCAGTTTGTGACAACTCTTCTACCCTTAATTTCACCTTATTCCACATCACAGCCAAAACTATGCTTGAAAAAATGAGAATATAAGCTTTTGCCTGGCGATTAGCATATAAGCATATGCTTATCACCTATGGGAATAATCAAGTCAGATATTAAAATCTGAGAGTTATTTGGAAGGTGAAGTTCCATTAATACATTGATTTACATATGTGTACATGAATACATTGATTTACTCTTCAGCAGTACAATGGAGTTCCTATACTGAACTTTGTATCAGCTTCAGACTTACTAATTTTTTGCTAGTTACACAAGAAAACAGAGATCCATTCTCTTCAATGAGTTATATCATCTTTTTCAAAACTGAAACAGAAAGCGTGCATATGGTCAAGATCCTCTAACCTACAAGAATAAGTCAATACCTTACATTCATTTCTTATGTAACTTATCTAAGTAGTAGGAGAATATATGTATTAGCTGCTGCTAAAGCTCTTGTCAACCAAAACCTAAAGTATATAGGTCAAAGCGAGATCTGCAAAGCTGAAATTCCTCTGCTGAAATGTCCTTTGCTGAAAGTAATACATTAGAAACCATTATTTATACTGTGAGAGACAGAATAAATTACCTATGTATTAGGAGACCATTAAGAAAAAAAATTGCATATTCCAGCTAGTAATATTCAGCTTTGAGATATTTTCTTTATTCATTTGATCTTTTCTTAGTTGTTTGGGGATTTCTTATATAAGTATGACTGTTTAGAAGTTAATTCTTCCTCTTTGGTCTTATAAAATCACTCTAATTTGTTTTCAGTTTAACAGTAGTCATTTAGATTGCAGGATGTTTGTTCATACTTTAAGATTCCTGGATTTTCAGTGATTGATTCTATTCTCTTTCTGACTTTTGTTATCTACAAAATATTATATGTATTTAAAGATACATTAATATTCTTTTCAGCAACAAATTTTGAATCATGCTGCTCATAGTTCAGGCTTTCAGAACTTTGATGTAGGAGTTCTGCATCTAAATCCATCAGTATGCCCTAAAAGCTAGTCTGCATACGACAAGAGAGACAAACTTAAAAAAGCCAGAAAGATAGCAGCTCTTTCCTCCTGGGAAATTATGGGCAAAGTTTTATTAGCTGGAATTCAACCATATGTGTCCAAATAATGATTACCACATTGATACTTTTTCTATGCTGAATAGAGGAAATAAAGAACAAAATCAAAATTAGTTTCAAAGGGACCTGTTCCACACTTCTAGCCACAACATAAAGATGTCATGGTTAGTCACGGCTTATAATGAGGTCACAGAAAACAGAAGAAATGATGGACTAAAGTGAATGACAGTAAATGAAGATCTCTCCCAGCTGAAGAATACTAATACCATTAATCCCTAGCAAAGCAAATATATATGCAGGATGCAGTTGCTTGAGCAGGGGGGCACGGAATGGAAAGCAAAAAGCTATTGGAAAATGAAAAGAGAAAAAGAAACACTGAATTTAGACACATGTGAACCTCAAATAATGATTTTGTATTCTCCAATAGGTTTCTGTGATATAGGTGAAATATGAGTTAGGTGTTGCCTAACTCATAAACTCTTTCACTTTCTCATTTCCAATACACTGATATGTGCACTTATTCATTGTCCAGCTTTCTTAAATACCTAGTCGCCAGCGAAGGTAAACATTCAGGAGCAAACTGGAAACAGCCCAGTACTGCTGGATAAGACTGGGTCATTTCACAACACTAAGCCTCTATTGTGACTGTCCATGTTATTTTCACTGGGTACTACTTTGAAAACCAATAACAATTTTAAGTTCTACTACTGGTGGCTTTTTATAGCTGATTAAAGCATGGGAGAAACATGTTCTTGTTTGAATAACTCCATAATCCTTTGAATGTTGTGTCTGGTTTTAAAGATTTGAGTAAGTGAATCAGTCTTGAATAGGCATGACTAGGAGAATTTTTTTTTTCATTCCAAGTCTAATTTCTGGGAAAAATAAATGGGTCCACAAGGTAAATCACATATATATATATATTTACTTAAAAATGGAAGTGACTGTGCAATATAAAAATCAATATCAAACTGCCAGTGATGGGTTAAGGAATAGTTCATCAGAATTTTTAAAGTCTTTGAAAACAACAGGTGTTCCTCTTTCCTGTAACTAGCAAAAGCAATCTATTCATGTGAAATTGTTTTCTAACAATACATGCAATTAGGAACCAGAATGCAGAAACTGCTGGGTTTCTGATCAAGGAAACCTCCTGGTGACAGTTTTGAAACCTTATGAAAACCCAATTCAAGGAAGAAGAGATTTTTCCTACACAACAGCCACATTCAAAACACCTTGGCCCTAAGCTCAAACATGGTCAGGGAAGAAGATGGCAAAGCAAACAGCAATAGATCAGACTCTGTGGAAAGATTTATTCAATGCCAAGGAATACTAAAACAGGTAGCAACTCTAAGTACCATGGAAATGTGCCTACATATTTGAAAAGTCCTTGGGAATGTTTAGTATCAGCAGTACCATAGGCACCGAAAATAGTGTTCTAAAATGCAATGGACATGTCAGCTGCTACAAAGGATCCAGGTAAATGGTAAATGTAAAACATGACTAAGAAGGATCTAAAATACAAGTATAGGAAATTCTTCATCTTGTTGCAGTGAACTCCATTTCTAAACAGAACTTCCTCAAGAACATACCCTCAGGGCACAAAAATGCCCAGTGCTTGCAAACTTGCATAGGTCTTTGTAGAAAAGGATTGTATTTAAATTTAGCAGCTTGCTGAAACAAAAGACAAATTGTTTGTTCATTCATTCTAGATTATTTTCAGGAAACATATGGAACTAAATACTTTTGTTCATTTCTTCTTCATTCAGCTTCAAAAACAGAATACGGAGCTGATACGAACTGAAAGGACTAACAAAAACCTATTAGTGTTAGCAGCAATTTGTACTAAAAATATGACAGAACACAACTGGTACTGTACTTCATGGTAACATTTGCCATAAAGAGTGCTTTTTAAGAGCATTCACATGTTAGAGTTACAATTCTGTGCAGAAAACAGATATGTAACACATGCACAGCAAAAAAAATGGCTGTTGGCATAGGCAAAGTGGATATATGAATGATGTCCGTGACCCCAATACATGATTTATCTATGCCAGAGTTCTGGAAAGCAGGCAGGAGGCAGTGGCGGCTGCTGGTGTGGGAGCAGTTGTTGCTCACAACCTCCCATCTGCCAGGCAGCAGGAGCAAGAGCAAGCAGCTGAGCTCACCGCAGCTCCCCGTGGCTCTGTGGTCCTGCTCCAGCCCTTCTCAGGTTCTCACCCACGGAGCTGCAAAATTTAATTTTGTCTGTGTTGCCATGAAATCTTGAGCCAGCTCTGGGAATCTTTCTGAGCAACTTGAAAAAGTATCGAGGCAGCACAGCTGCTGGTCATTGTAAAAACTCCCCCTCTCTTTTCCTCTTGGTTATATTAAACTGTAAGATGTCTGTATGTCTGCATTTTCTGCGCATGCACACACAAGCACATCCCTTCCTACCCTCTGCCAGAGAAGTTCTATGAAAGGTAGCCATAAGAATTATTGAGCATTTCTGGAATTCTCCAGACCAGAAGAAGTGTTACTATTTTGTGTTGTTGCAATCTTTTTGCTACCAAATCTGGGGTCCTTACAGCTTTAGTATTGCAGACCCTGGGATGATCTCTGAGAGTTCTCTTTGGCTGATGTTGGAAAACAACGGATGATCTAAATCACATCAGATCTATCTCTTGACCCTCTGTCAATCAGTCTTTAAATAAACAAATGTTTCTTAATTCATATTCATAAGCTTCTCACCCTCATTCAGAAGTCAGATTATCTCAGCTACCAGAAGGGGAATATGTGAGTCCTGTTAGATGACGTGCTTTAAAATTAAATTAGTCACCCAATACAGCTTTATCAGCAGCTATTCAGTTTGTCTAGTTAGCAAATGAAACAGTTTTGCACATTTCTAAGCTTTTCTAGCTAAATTACCCAAACTGGCACACAGAATATAGTTACTACAGCAAAAACATGATTATACTCTAGACCCCTCTCCTCTTTCTTCCTCTATGCTGCCCTCTCCAGGATTAAAACCAACTAACCAAATAAATAAATACCACAAAAGTAAATTGGGTTTTACCTGATGTAGGAGTAGAGAGGAGTGAAGGAACAAGTATTTTCAGCCATTTTCACTCATGAAAGGGTTGGATATGCTGATGTCCACTATATATTTCCCTGCCAAAGTAGGCTAGGCAGAGGACCACCTCCCTTATGGGAGTTAACAAACAGTGGCATCTCCCAGGGGAACGGTGAAGAGCTGAGCTGAGAATGGAAGGCTTTATCAAAATCATACGGGTGGGAACTTCATGGACATATAAGTCAGACAGCAGTGAGGTTGAGAACCATAGCAATGGTTTTGAATTCCCCAAATAGTAAGGGATGAACATGGAACTACTGCTCCACAGGGAGGGAGCCAGCTCAGGCTCTATCATGATCCTGGCAGCAAGAGGGAACCCATTCATACCCCTGAAATTCTTTCCTCCCAGCCTTCCTTCTGCCTCTTAATGCTGTACTTTTACTTCCTTATTCTGTGAAGGATTACTAAAAGCCACCCCCCATCTAGCAGCTTCAACTCACCTTCTGTTGCATTTTACTAAGGAGAAAAAGAGGAACTCATTGTGAACATGGAAAAATCCAGAACTGGGAAATGAGAAAAAAAAGGGGAAACAAGAGCTAAGGAGGTATAAAGCAGTCTGCTTAATTTATACTACTGGAAAATTTACAATTATGTTTTTTCTTGCAACAAAAGCACATTTCCACAGTGAAAATCATGTCTGTATGCATTTCCTCCATTCATGCGGCTGTGGTAAAAGGTCAGCCATTATTTGAAATATGTAGATGAATTGTAAGGAGTCCAGAGGAAAACATTGGTCAGACATTTAAAAAACATAGGGAATATGAGAACTAATGAAGACTATTTAGAGGAGAAGATGGAAGGGAAATGTTAAATCTTCAAATACATAAAAGATAGCTGTGAAGCAAAAAGGTATCATCTGTTCTCCATGCCCACTGTCAATAGGGTGAGAATAATGGATTTGAAATGGAACAATGCAGGTTTAGTCTAGGCAGTAGGGAAAAAGTCTAATGGTAAATGTAATTATACACTTTGATGAAATGTCTAGAAAGCCTATAATATCTTCATCACCTGAAATTTTAAAACAAGTGAGAAAAACATGTCATGAAGGTTGATACTATAATTGGACCTGTGCCAGTACAGACTACATAGACCACAGATTCTCATGATCACTTCTTGTTCTGTATTTCTATGACTCTCAAGGGAATTAAAAATAGGATTAATTTTCTCTGTATATTATCAAGGTTTGGATATACAGCTACTCAGATTTTCTAAAGCATATAACCACTTTTTCTCACTAACCTAAAAATAAACTCTACAAAAATAGTTCAGACTTTTTGCCTTCAACAGAAAGTGTTCTAGTAAGGAATGTAGGAAGGCCAAATTTTTCAGAGGATTAGCCAACTAAAGGAAGGTACCTAATAGGCCTTATAAAAGTGTGCAACAACTCAGGACCCTATCTCTTATTAAAGTAATCGAGAGAGACATATACCTACAACTTCAAATTCTTTTAAAATGCTGACCTGTAATCTCCAGCTTTAACTTACATATAGTGACTAGGGGGTTTTCCTTCCCAAGTAGTTTATTTGTTTGTTTTTGTTTGGCTGGTTGGCTCCTGTTTTAGTTTTGGTTTTGGTTTTCTCTGATAGATTTTGTAACAATTGGGTGGAAACTTCTCCAACTTTGGAAAAGATGCAGAATGAGGAGTGTAAAAAATTTCTTCCTTGTAACTTTCCTTCTCTAATTTCTAAAGTTCATAAACTATAGAAAAATTACCCAATAGCAGATCTACAGAGTTTTAAAATAGAAATGTTAATAAAAATCATAGAAAGTCTATCTAAAATGAACCGTTCAGTTTTGTCTCGTTCAAAACTCGCAACAATGGATAGGGAAGAAATGTGTTTCTACGAAGTCCATTTTTTTCAACAATTTCTTCTTTATCTCACCTTTTTTTTCCTATACTGAAGTGAAATTGATTATGAAATATCTCTGTTAATGCAGTACTAAGTTGACAAATGTTGGTCTACAATTTACACGATTCACTAACTCATACTTTATCCTCAGTTGGAGTTGTACTGTTTTGAATGAAACTTAGTAACATTCAGAAATATCAATCCCATTTCAAAACTATTTATCAGATATGTGGAACAATCACAGAAGGTTTCCAGTAGGTCTGTTTACCCTTAAGAACGTATTTCCTTCCTCACGTCATTTGGTTAAGCATAAAGTTTTTCTACTTTCATATAAAACATATGAGAATAGACATTCTTGGTTGTAGGCTAGTGCTGTAGTGGGTGATTGACTCATCCCAGTATGATAATTCTTATCTTCTCTCATATGTTATTTCCTGGAATAAAACATTAATATTGTTAGAGTCCTGTTATGTTTTTAAAGAGTCCTCAACACAGCTTTGCCAACAAAGGAAATTAGCTGCAGACCATAGATCATTTCCTAAAATCTGACAAGCTGGACCTTGACCACAGTGGAGCCGCAGATAAAATATAGCTTGTTGGTATCAATATTTCAAATGACAGTGAATAGAAAAAAACAGTGTGATTGTTGTAATTTCACACCTGCACAAAGAAATACTTTTCCAGTGACAAATCATTTTCAAGCAATAACTCAACTGGATATGCTTGTTGTAAGACAAGAAAGATAAAAGAACTTTTAGAAGCAAAACAATACAGTCAGTTGCTCTGTGACATTTCTCAGTGGGAGATTCCATCAGCAGCTGTTCAACTCTGTTCGTAAGGTAACTTTAAATTAAGCCTAAATGTAGGCAGGCCTCAACCATACTCCTCAACCTAAATATTCCCGAGCTTTGGGGGATTTAAAAACACCAATTCATATGTTACAGCTGAAGTCCTTGCCTCATTAACTTTAAATTTCTTAGATAACTTTTCAGCCTTCTTTACTTTCATGAAGCTACAACTCAGAATTATAATTAAATCATCTTCGAATTTCATTTGAGATTATTTTTTTTTTGAGACAAGTTCCTAGTCTTGAAGCAGATTTAAAAAGTGCATACAACAAAGCAATTAGAATTGTCCCATTAATTGAACTGAAGATGAGAACTGATACAGAAAATAAATATATTTCATAAGGTACTATAGCTCATACATATCACAGGACTGCCATGGAAGGGTTTCTTCCATCCCAGCCTGCAAACTGGTTAGCATCAGGAGGAACAGACAGACAAATAGCAAGATGCTGTTTATCACGTGTTCAATTTTGAGTGACTGAATAAGACTGGATGAGTAAAAAATTAAATCTGATGTTGAATTTGAGGTCTGTAGATAAATAAATCCAGCAGTATCTCTCTGAAATATCCACTCACCAAAGTTGCCAGACCCTAGGCAACCAGCAGTGATAAACATTGAGAACTGTTTTTTTAACAACTTTGACCTTAATATCAAATAATTTTTTATTTAACTAGATTTTAAGTGTTTTGAGGGCAATTTCTGCTTTGGCACTTTCAGAAAATGATTTTAAATAAGCATCCTAACAGTAACTGCAGTTTCATTAAGGCTTAAATTACAATATTTTTTCTTGCATGAGAGTTTACATGTGAACAGTTGGTGAGCATGCCTGAATTCAGTCAATTTAATACTCAGAAGAAATATTTTTTGGACAATGTGCTTTGTGCTTTTCACCCAGTTCTACTGGTTCTTCAACAATAAGAATTCACAAAGTAGTAAAGCAAGTACATTGCCTGCCTGGCAGCTTCATGATTTGCTCTTCACCTCTAGAAAAAACCTGAACATGCTGATAAGATCTGGGATTTCCAGATCAGAAATCTCAGTCTCTTTAAGTGTCTCCTCTCATGCACTTATAAACAATTGGACACAACAAGAACAGTTTGCTTTACTTTAGTCCGAGAATTAGGCATGTGTCAAGTCATTTCTTGTAGAATATCCTTTCCTCAATATGTTACTCCTTCTGGAAATCTATAAAACAGTCTTGAAGTGCTAAATTTGTCTTTCTGAATTAATGAATAAATGGGTCATTGCACTTTTTCCTTAGAATAAGGAAAAGCTTTGATATTTACCTCGATTTTTTTTTATTTAATAAATAGGAAAACAAAAAAATTCTTAATTCTTCCCTTAATGATTGTCTTATAGGATACTGGCATTGCTCAATATGCAATACAATAATGAGACACACATGGTACTTAAAAAGATATTTATGTCCTTAGGTCAGTGCTAATTCCACTGAACATTACATGCTTTTAATTTCTGTATTGGATCCAGCCACATATCACAGGATTATTTGCTCTACCAAGAGAAATAGAGTTCAGTTGCATCTGAAGCAGATTTAGAAAATACCCTCATTTGTAAATTATAAAAGCACTAAACCATGCCAGGAACAAAACAAAACAAAAAATAAGAAATAGATTATGATAAAATTATGGAAAGATAAACTGTTAAGAAAGAACCCTGTTGGTTTGGAGGGGGGAGCTTTGTGGGGGGTTTTTTTAAGTAAAGCTGTCTATTCTGAGCATAGAGGAAGAAATGTTTGAAATGCTTTGCATTATAGAGCAGACAGTTTATTTAGTCAGGTTCTCTGAGCAGTAAAAGGTATAGGTACTCCTTAAAACCACTTTATGAAATACTCAAGCCAGTTTATTGATTTGATAAGTCAGGAGGGAAGGGAACTAATACTAAAAAAAAAAGAATTTAAGGGAGCCTGGAATTAAGGTTGTAGGACAAAGGCCTATAGCCACTTGCAGCCTGGGTGCTGTTTGTTTTAGGACTTTACATCCTACAAGTGACAGACTCTGCTGTATAGCTGATTACTTTGGTAACCTGGCTGTGGTAGGAATTGATAGATAATCATTTGAGAACAAAAGAAAGCTAACCATTGGTCGACCTGAAACTAGTAGGAATTTTTCAATAGGTTTCAGACACCTCCATCAGTGCCTCGTCTAGCACATTTCATCATGCTGATATTCTTATCTTCAGTTCATAGCAGGAGGAATCAGCTTTGTAACTTGTTGAAGCTTCTGTTGCTTCTATTGCTGTTGGCTACTACATTCTGTACATAGGGCTTTTTAAATTGTCAAGGGCTAAGCTGGTTCATACAGCAGTCCTTTGTTACAAAATAGCTTATTTGTTCATAGAGATAGTCTTTGAATTAAGCTTAAAAATACTGCCTTCTTATGTTTTATATCCGATGATAAAAAGGAATTTTTTTATGTGCCATGCTAGTATACTGTCCTTGACCCTATGTATACTGCAACCATGCTGTGCCATGACCTACAAGATCAATGAAAACAAAGGGGTTTAGAGTTTGCTCTGAGGAATATAGCACCAAATTGAAAACAAAGTGAAATATGATTTGAGCACAATCTATTCTTCACTGGTTACAGGAGTTCACCTACAGCAAGTTTTTCAAAGTAGGAAAGTCAAATGTGACCAGGTGTTTGGGACAGTGGAACTAATGAAGACTTTTTCCAGATGCATTCATTTTTCCTGAAGCCTTACCTACTGTATTCCAGTAGAAAGAGTATATAACCTAGTTCTCCTTATGAAACACTGCAGGCAAGAAAGCAACTGTGGCTAGTTGTTTCCTAGCTGTTGCCTCAAGCCTTCAATAGACTGATTAACAAATAAGGAGGCGGTGATAGCTTAAAAAAAAACCAAAACATGAGAAGTGTGGTATGCTTGCTATTCAAGGACTGGTTAGATTATGTGTACTGAAGGTAAAGCTTATCTAGTTTAAGATTCTGCTTACAACAGAGGATGCTTAAGGAGTGTTTGGATAATAGTCAAGGCACCAGAGAATGGACATTTCAGAGTCACAGACTTGCTAATTAAGCACATACATCCTCCTTGGGCCGGTTGGCCCCTGGTGTCCACAGATGAGGCATGCCCATAAGAGGACGAAAGGAGGAGGGGTATTCTTCCCCAAATGACCACCTAAAACCACCAGAGACCCCCGGGCAGGAGGTAGAGGACTCTGGGATGATTGCTCAAGAGAACAATATGTCATGCTTGCTCAACATAATGAATATGCAATCGTTAGGCAGAACATACGTATTAGATAGGCATGATGTTTTAACTGTAGTGTAGAAGTATGGACTGAAAACCTCAGTAGGTGTGCTCAGTTTGTGGAAATCTTCCACCTTGCACCCTGTGCAGAATAAAGCCATGTCTCCTCTCTAAATGTACTTTGTGTGTTTCGGGAGTTCCTTTCTGATCAGGTAACACAGCAAAGTATTGAATGTTTGAGTTCCTCCTGCCTTTTCCTCACTGGCAGTAGTAATTTGTATCTTCATCCTCCATCTAGTGGCTCATTTTCAAGAAATGTAAGCCTTCTTTCCAATTTCTGTGAAACTGGCCGATATGCTTAACAGTTTACAGTGATATGAAGAACAGACTGTTGGCAAGAAGGCAAATGGACACCACAGTCACACCGGTAAGCTAGTATTTGAAATGTGTGTGTAGTAGTAGCACAGACACTTTCCTCTTCTCAGTCCCTAGAACACTTGCATCACCTCCTAGGGAACTGACTGGAGCCCTCAGATTTGTAGATGTGCCTCTGTGTGTGCATGTATAAATACATATAGACATAACTGTACACACACTGGAGGGACAACTTGCAAATATTTTGTGGAGATTTTTTTCTTTGAGTCCCTGTGTTCAGGCTTAAAGAAGAGAAAAGCCACCCAATTTTAGAACAGCACTTTATCACCCCCCATGAAGAAAGATTACTTTTGAAAGATAGAAACAATGACAAGATGTATCAAGTGGATGGCTTACATTGCTATCATTACAGATTTGTACATATTCCATTTCTTTGTGTCACCTAATAGGTGCTTTTTACCTCAGCTGTAAATTAATTAATCTTTGATAGTACAAAATCAAACACAAGCCAATGGTACACTGAAATTGACTTACTGTGTGTGTTTGCCTGCCATACTAATTAAGAGAATAATTTTCAGTCCTTTCTTTTTCTCCTGTTGGTGAAAAATCAGTTCAGACATCCTGGCAGAGATATAAGAATATGATACATATAACTTAAAGATGGATTAATGCTCTGCATTACAGTAGTAGAATGAATAATTCTTGCATAGGATCCAATGCTGAAGAAATTTGCCAGTTGGCAGAATCAGAAGGTCTGACGTACCTGCTATTAAATTTACCACACAGAAGTCTTTCATTTTACTTCTCTTCAAACTGAAACTAAACAGCAACTAGTTACACAGAAACATGAAAAAAAACTCAACTAGTTACATAAAAATAGCAGCTATAATAATAAAGAATAACTTAGAAGGAGACTGATAATGTTCTGAAGAATTTAAAAATTCCTAACAAATTATTCTAATGTGACCGTTGTTAGTGATGGTGGTGAACATCACAAGAATTTCTTCCCTTTCCTTTCATATTTTAAGACATAGAACCCATTACTTTTTTATTCATTGACACTTATTTTTGCTAAGAAGCCTGCAGCTGACAAGGAAAC
Organism: Buteo buteo; assembly: GCF_964188355.1. Classification (NCBI taxonomy): domain Eukaryota; kingdom Metazoa; phylum Chordata; class Aves; order Accipitriformes; family Accipitridae; genus Buteo; species Buteo buteo. The sequence goes on along the minus strand of NC_134190.1, from coordinate 19,904,743 downwards.
AAGCTAAAAGTTTTAAATACAAAAAGGTTCATTGATAATATAGGTAAAATCATTGTATTTGTACTGCCTGTTATTTTGTAAGGTAGTTGATCCCACGTTTTCTTTTAAGCCATGGTAAGAACCTCTCATTTTGTTTTTTTTTTTCTCCCCAGTTTCATGAAATATCAGCTCAGTTTACCTTTAAGTGTCTTGATGGATCTAGATTCATTTTGTCACCTAACTAAAGGAGCAGAAGTTGGCTTGGATTGCTGCCCAGTGTGTAGAGTCTCTCCCTGATGCACAAAAAATGGGAATCAGATTGAAGGAGGTAGCAGGTTTCACTGAATGAAAACTCTGGAGTACAGAGCTTTTAATTTATCATCTTTTGAATTCAGATGAATGTCACTAATTAGCTGAAATTGTAATTAACCCAATCTAAGTAAATGAATAAACAATTACATTGTTGTATGTTGGTGGCTCTGTATAGAGGAACAGTAATATAGGTACCAATGCAGAGAGTTCAACTCAGCATTTTTCTGAGCATCGTGATGTTATCCAAGCTATTAAAGTCATTTCCTCATGCTGGACAAGAAAGTACTGTAGGACTTTGGATCATGCCAGGCTGCAGTGAGTGCCATTTGACTTACTTTCTGATGTTTATTGTTACAACAAAAAGTGCTTCTCAGTAAGGTTGAGCATAATGAGCAAACAAAAGATTTTGCAGGAGAATATACTAAATATAGGAGAATACAGTTTGATTCTGAAAAAAAATATGATATACTTATCTCAAAACACTATATTTGATAAAAAAAATCTATTTCATAAGGTTAGAGGGAAGTATGAAATCAAAATGTCATTTTTTTAAACAAAACATTTTATAGTTTCATTTTTACATTGGGCAATAGGCATGAAGTGATTCATCTCATCACATTCTGAATTAAGCTCGTCCAAGTATAAATGTCCCTGAGAAGGCAGCACAAAAATGTAGCCTATAATCTCTTGTGTCCTCTCATAGTACCATCTGAAGTTGGGAGCTGAATGAACATTTTCAAAACTACCAAAAATATGTAAGAATCCTAGCCCAGCTGACTTTCATGAAAAATTCAGTGGACTTAGATCTTTAAATATTTCACTCTAGAATCTTCTGATTTAAAGAATTGCACTTTAATAAGAGAAAATGAAAGTAATGAACAGGAAATAGGACCAATGTCTATGACCAGTCTGGAGCTGGTTTTAAAGCTTAGTTGAAATATGTGCTTTTTCTAATTTTGTTGCTAATCTAGTTTGCCAAGAAGTGCCAGCGAACATTTTGCTCTTAGAGTATTCCAACTCTACTGTCACTTACAACAAAACTATAATGATTAATAACTATATCTGAATTCACTGTTTGCATATTTCAAATGACATTTTAATAGCCTATTTTTCACTGTTCTTAATAGAAAGCAAGTTTTTAAAGTATTTGGATTGTATGCAAGGCTTTCACTTAAAGAAGTGCTCAGTGGCGTTACATCTCTTGCACTGAATTTTTCATATTGGCAGCATTTTACTTCATTTGTAAATGAACCCAATGAAGCAAAGCTAGCCGCAAAAGCATCATCTTAATGTATAATAATGGAAAATAAAACCATCACTTTATGTCTACACCATCCTTCTTCTCTTCCCCAAATTGCAGAAGTTACATTAATATGGCCAATTTATTACATCTGAAAGCATCATTATGTAAATATGCTGGATATCTATTATAAAAGCGTTTATTATACAATATTATGGAGACAGGAATGGTTTTTTTGTAATGTTGTTAACTCTATATACTGAAAGCCAGTTCAGCTGGTTAGACATTATTTTGACTACAAAAAATCATGTGATATTAAGAAATTGACAGTACAAATATACAGTTGTTGCACTGTTTTGGCTTTTAATACTACTACTACTCTAGGAGAGACGTTCAGATTACAGCTTTCATAAATTCCTTCCTAACCCAGGGGTCTGGGCAGATAAGGGGAATAAAAGGAAATATGCAGACACTGGATCAGTTGTTCAAACATTGAAGAAATAATGATTTTACTCAAAAATGCTATAATTAAAGAGTATTATAAGTGTTTGTATTGTCAAGGAAGAAAGCCAGAAGAATGAGGAGATGGCTTGCACGAACAAGGTACAGATGAAAGGTACAGCTCTGTTATGCCAAAAAAAATGAGGATCATCTGAAAGGGTAAGATTACACAGCTATGTTATATCTACCTGCCTTTTTTCTGTAGACAAAAAAAAAATCAAGTTGATGGGAAACTAAATTAACTGGACACTAGTTTGCTACTGCAGGTCAGCAGTCTAAATTGTCTTACCTCAATAAAACAGGACATTTGCAGATTACCTCTATTTTGTGTCTGAAACTGTATAAATTGAAAGACAAACTCCAAAACTATTGGAATATTATCTGTAAGAACTGATTTTAAAGGATACAGCAAGTTATGTTGCATTAGTATAAGCAGCTGTCAAGAAACAGTGAACAAACTTAAATGAAATGGGCATTGTGTTTGTATACATGCGGGTAGATGTATACAGACAAGCACACAAGTATTGGTCCAGAAGAGAGCAAATAAAGATGTGGCCAAGCAAATAAGAACACTTCTGGATTGCCTTTAGCTATATTTCTAACAGACATATACTTCTGAATATCCAATGAGGGGGATACAAGCTGTTTTGCGGTACTGTCATTTTAGGATACCCATTTAAATGTAAATAATAAAGCAAAAACTATTTTCATAAACATAATTTTCTTAATAATATTAATCTCTTTTTATTTCAGTTAGCACTATTTGGTTTGTGCATTGTGAAAAAACCTGTATCTTTGACAAGTTAAATCTCAGGACAATGCCAAGGATACCTCAGTTTGAAGTCCTGATCTTCACTAAGATTTCTCCAGACCTTCTCATTGCAGGCTTAAGGGCCTATTCATTACTTGAACTAGGTGATGGTTTCCATTAAAATATTGCCAATATTCACTGGGATGCTCCAATTACGTGACTAATATTTTACTGAACATTTCCCCAGGACAGAATCCCATTCTGAGATACTCAGTACACATTAAACTCCACCAGAAACATCATACATTTGAGACATACTATACAATAAATGATCAGCTCACTTGAGCACAGAAGTTCAGACACTCTTGAAGCTCAAGAGTATTTCTGTAGTTAATTGACATAATCTCTGCAGGGAGGATATTTTTGAAAAGCAGGACTAGATTACACACAGTTACTCTTGCAACCGAGGAAAAAAAAAGTGTTATATACTGAAAGAAAATCTTATTAAGCAGTTGTTTATTTTTTGGAGTTTATTAGAAGGCACAATTCAGACATCCTAATAAATAGCCATTCTACTCAGAAAATTAATCTGCTTTTTGTAAAAGGAAGGATTTGAGTGCATAAAACAGTATTCATAGAGGATGAACACGGAGATAATACTGTTCTGATTTCTTTGACCTTTAAAAGCAAGAGACACGTTCATTTTTATAGAGTGCAATTACTCTAACCCATATTTTGCTAGGATCTCTCCAGGGTCACCAGCTCCCCTACAAACATCTATGTTAGGGCCAACGTAAGTGTCCAAGTAAGTTTCTGAATTTTTCTGACCTTAACAGTTTAAATGACAGAGTGTCAGACACCCCAGCTGCTCCCTGTAGAAAGGGACTCAGGGCTCTGTGCATCCTAGCTCTCCCAGCTGGCAAGGACAGCCCCTTTATTCCAAAGAAAACACACTTTTACCTGTTCTCTACAGGTATGCAGATCTCTGCAAGCTCCCAGCAAATGCTCTGCACTGCTTCTCTCTGAACACATTATTTTCTTGTGGCTGAGTATAGCTTACAAGATATGATTCACTGTGTTTATATGTACGTGTACATGCACATTGCCCATTTTCTAGTGTTTAGTCTTGTTTCACTGCAAGTGAAGCATAAGTCTTGTGTCAAGATTTCTTTAGTTAAAAGTTTGTCTTTTTTTAAGATGAAGTGACTCTGAAAGACGGTATGTTTTAAATAAAATAACATTAAAAAAGTTATTTTAAAATACGTGTAACTTAATAGACTGATCATTGGCCTTCAGAGCATGTACAAATTTTTCATTGTTGCTTGGTGGCAATTTAAAAATATTTTTGCTATGCAGAATAAAGAAAGAACAAACATTTTAGCATATAACAGAAGTCTGCTTGTAACCTTCACTATGAAGCTGCTTTTCATCAAAGCATTTTCTGACAACCTGTAACTCAAAAAACAGCTTGACAGATTTAAATTCATAATTTGCAGGAAATATACACATTTGGGTGCCACTCTGCAGCAAATCCATTACTACCACACAGACTATAATCTACATAAACCATACAAACCTTCATAGCTAGGATTAGCTCTTGCTAATCCCCTCTTTACTTCTCTCCACCGTCTTTCCCTTCCCTGCTGCACCAAGCATAAATGACTTGCTTTCATATTTTAAGTCCTTATGACCTATCTCTGCCCAACCTTTCATCTCTTATGTGATATCAAGGCATTGATTCCCACCTACAGTTTTGCTAGCAGGGCCTGTACGTGTATTTGGTGATATATATCTGTTTTTCAAGAAATATCTTCCCTCCTTTTCCCAAACCACCTTGCGGGAATGGACAACATATTCTTTTCATTCTGATCCCCCATACCTGCAAAATGACAACATTTTCTTTCTCCAAATCCCTTAAATCTATTCTATGCTTTACAGTCCGTAATGGGTAGGTGGATCAGATGTGACTCAGGTGTACCCCTTGCATCATTTCACCCATCTCGGATATCTCTAATTCTACTTCATCTACTACTATAGTACATAGCTAAGTTGTTTCTCCTGACACATTTAATTCTCTGTACTTGATTGCTGAAAGACTAGTTGTCATTAGAGCTGGTCAAGAATAATTTTTCCCTTTCCTGTTTTTAGAATGTTAAGATTCTAATATGGCAAGTTTGGGACAATTTCAAGTATCCCGAATTTCATAGTAGTGTCTAATGCCAGAATGAGTACTTGGAGTCTGGTGCTGGATTCATAAATAATGACATGTCAGTCTCAAGGCTCTGACAGACTTTTCTGACAAAAATATGTTACTGACATGGAGAAATTCCATCTTGGAGTATGAGTTACATATTAAAGCCATTTATCTTCTTCCTGAAAGTCTAAAAAGACACTCTCAGTTGGCAGCTGGCAGCCTAAAGAAATTAGGGGCATTGGTTTATTCTGACCACAGACTCTGAAGTGTGATAACTACCCACATTTCTCTTCTTATTTATCAACAGGCCTTTTCATTTACACCTCCTTACCTCATATCCGATCTTTATTGAAATCCTAATGTTATGCCTCTAAACGTAAACAAAAGGATAGTGAAACCTATTTTCCTGAAAGTAAGTAAAAAATCATATGTATTAGAAGAGAAATTAATCTACTCTAAATGGAACAGGTGCCGTCTTCTATTTTGACTTATACGAGCATTTTGGAAATTAAATGTAAACTTTACATTGTTCATCTTCCCCTTCTTTCTACAGGGAAAACTATTTTCTGAATCATAAACAATCACTGTGGTTGATGTTTGACTGTTTTCACTAGGCAAAAGACATGCAGACATACATCAGTCAGACATGATACAGACTTTACATCAAGCTGGCATGTCATGCCAATTTAGGCCTTTATAGCATTAAAAAAGTGACAACTTATGTCTCTCCAGCAGAATGCAATCATGTAATTTCTCAGTAACACATGTCATTGAAGTATAAATTAGTTATGCTTTTCCTAGCTGAAAGTAAGAGAAAATCTTTTCAGTCTTCCTGTGATACAGGTGCTGTCTATTGAGGGGCTAGCAGAAAAGGTTAGAAACACAGTTTTCCGTTTTTTGAGACTCATGCCTTTTGTCAACCTCAATTTCCATGTAACAAGCAATAAGATGAAATGATAAAATGATGCTTCACAGCAAAGTTCGAAGCAATAAAAAGTTATGTTCAGCTGGGAATGTTGCCATCAATCCATGCTTTTCAGTGTGGAGAAAAATAATTATGCTGAGCTGGCTTTTATCTGAGGCGTAGAATTTGAATCATAAGCATGTTTTATATTTATAATTGTTATCATTTAGCTGGATTTTAAAAGTGGAATGATAATGGTGAATAAAAGGTATAATTAGCCTTTCCCTGGTAGTTATACACAAGTGACAACACATATAAATCCCCTGTGATTTTGTTTGTGCAATCTGATAACATATCTGATGGACAGCAATAAATAGCCAATAAGGGATAGACTGTTAATTTCTTCAGTTGCTCTCTCTGTTTCCAGGGTCTGACTGTTGGTCTACACACTTAGACTAGTATGGATAGTTATGAGTACATATTTGAATGAGAAGGTATTTTACAGTCATGTAAGGCAGGAGGGTGAATAGATGTACCAGTATCTTAATGTATATAAACAAAGTGGATTTTCCTCTGCATGTTGTGCTGTTTCTTAAGAAAGTGTTCTGTGAAAACTGGACCAGTTTTGGGAGCAGCTATGAAGAGATGGCTGGACACAAATTATTATGGTGATACAACCCAGTATCATTCTGGAAACAAATAATATTTTTCTTCATCTTTCTGAAGTGCTGCCATAACGATTACTAAATTCTTAGGCTTTTCCTCACTGGGACACCAGTAATCTTGAAATGCTTAATCCTGGATTAATTCTCCAGCTTGTCAACTTTACTGGAGAGTCTTGCATTGTCCTTGATTAGCATTGTAATTATGTTACCATGTCCCAAAGCCATATTTTCCACCTCATTGACATTTCACTACAAAATGTTCATCTACCCTGCAAAGCCATTGCATACTTCCTTAAATACTTACACTGACTCCCATAGACCATCTAGTTTTTTACACAAACATGGTACATGTACAGAAGTGGAACTTAAGAAAATTAAGTTTCAGTGAGCCAAGTTCACACTCAGTGACATACACTAATCTAGAATAACATCATGAGTACTGGAAAGCATTCTTTCTTCCCCAGTCTCTAATCTGTGTCTGTACTATGGGTCTAGCATTTTCAATCTCTAGATAGTTCAGCAAGCAAACATGACTGAATTCATACTAGGTGTTAAGAAAGAAGTAAGGATCTTCAGTCTTCAGAAGCAAAAAATAGTACCAATACCAGAGTGTTGAACCTGAAGGATGCATGGGTGAATTCTAGCTTTTCTGTATCACAAGCCCAGCAGTTCCTACAGTTCACACACTTGTAAGGAAGGACATGCTTTCTAAGATAAAGGGGGGGGGGGCGGTGTGTTTGATTTTGGCTTAGTGCTAAGCTGTCTAAGCAACTTGTAAACTTCTTTTTATTTATTTTGCATTTGATGGGAACATTCCTATTGCTGATCTCTCATGTCAGTTAAATTAATTGCTATGGAACAACTGTCCAGCTGTTCTACCAAATGACCTCTGGGCTTTATTTTTTAGAGTGCTGAACAGGCAAACCTGCAAGACAAAATCAGTGGGACATGTGGATGTTCAGCACTTTGGGAAAAACAGGACAGAAGTCATCTTATTGCCAGGCTGACTACTCATAAAAGATGAATTATACAAAATTCACAACTAGTTATAAACTGCTTTGTATTTATTTCCATGTCTATTGTACCTGTCTAAAAAACCTCTCCAATACTTGAATTGCTCATGAACTGTGTTTATCATGTGTACTTGCTGGTTTTACTGCAGCAACATCAACCTCCCCACACCTTGGATAGGGGAGAGTAACAGGGATAGGAACTGGAAGATGTAATTAGCAATCATGTAATTTATTTATTACTGTAATTAGCCTTGGTACTTGGTAAGTGGATGCTAACGGATTCAGCTGATGGAATTAGTAAATTTTCATAGTTAGGAATTTATTTTTAATATTTAAGATCTTTTATCTTGCACACTTCTTGAGTCTCTTGTGGTATGAAAGCTTGCTTTGAAATTTCTGCCCATAAAAAACACCCACTAGGGTTGTTTTAATTGTCTAAACTTGTACCAGATTTAAGATTGATTTCTGGCTGTACAACACTAATTGTATGTTGTTCATAGGAGTTCTAAAGAACATGTTTTTCTTGCCTATTTGATTTGCTTGGTTAAAAGACTTCAGTCACCAATCTGTAATGCCTGCATATAGAAAACACGAATATGTGTTGGTGTCTTTCTTCTTTAATCATGTGAGTATATAAAGGTTTTGGCCAGGAATTTTTTTAATTGTAAGCTCTCTTTTAAAGTGTTGTCTTAACATGCTTGCTCCATGCAATATATAAAACTGCACACAGTGTGACTGAACTAACTTTAAAAATTCTATGCCACGCCATTTGAGAGATATAGATCCTCATTTGTCAAGACCGAAGAATTTACCAAATGTGATTCACAGCTTTGTTGTCTAGTTACAGTACTTCAAAAATAGTTCCTTCTATCTAACTGAAAATTATCTTAAAGTTTTCTAAAAGGAAAATGTTTTCATGAATATTCGTTGATTAGCATGAAAATTTGAAGTTGGAGCAGTGTATAGGCAATGTTGTTAAAATATTCAGGGGCAGAATTATCATTATTGTACTTGAGTAGGCAATTGCCTATTGATGAAAATTAATCTGAAAAATTAATTTGGCAAGGTTCAGATCTGGAAATTCCCATACTTAGTGAATCAAAAGCTAGATCTAAAATGCACATCAAAAAGGCTTATCACCAATCATGAAAACAGAGGAGAAGCCTTGAAAACAGCAGGGTGAGGAAAACTGGCATAGAAGGCCTCTGAAGGGTAACCTGAATGTCAGCTTTGATCAATGTTGACAAATTTGTTCGTTCAGCCCTTTTCTGCTATGACTCAAAAGTATTGAAAGGGCCTTGGGGGGATATATTTTGTGGAAGCAGGAGTCAAATGGTAATACAAAGTGTGAACATTTATCACCTAACATTGCTTGAAAATTAGCTATTTTATAGATACATTAGAAGCAGAAAATGTCAGCCTGCACACCGTTATAAATTTTTTCCTAGACTTTTAAGATGTTACCCAAATCTGAGCTGTGAAGTGTTTAGGGAAAAGAATGAAGTGGGGAGCTGACATGACCTTAGGCCATCAAACACAGAGCATACCTGTGTTGATCACTTTAGATGCCTTTTCTATTGGAAATGAAGAAATGAAGAAACCTTACAGTGCTGACCTGTAAAATGAGAATCCACAAAGAGTTAGGAGGTGTTTGTTTGTTTGTTTGTTTGTTTTTAAAGCTGGAAATAATAGCTTTGCTCTCTGAAAAAGAAAACAATCCAGTTTCCTAAAGAAGACAATAGTTCTATCAGAAAAGTAGAGGTCTCTTATTTGCATCGATACAAATGGATGCAATGAAATCTGTTTTCCACTGGCTGACTGTTCGTATAAGCTTGTAGAGAGACATAGTCCTTGTCCTCCTCCAAAAACTTAAATAATTTTAAAAAGGAGTCTAATACATTTTAAAATGGCTTTATACCTGTGGCAATCTATTGATAGAAGGGGAGAAGACTCAGTGATCCTGTAGGTTTCTTTCTGTCACATGTCTTGACAAAAGCCATGATCAGATTGGGTCAGATCTGGAAATTGAATCCGAATCTCCTGAGACTTACCCCAGGACTTTTCTGCTTGACCACTTGTAGTAGCTGGAACCAAATTCTAAATTCTTCTTTGAGTTCCTGCATGACTGGATTTTGAGGATTGCTGAAATATACTCATTTTTAGCAAGAGCTCCATGTTTTCTGTTGGATTACTGACCCCACTCTGTCTCAGAAAAAATGATTGAAAGTTTTGCTTTCAGCTTACAGGCAAAACATTATCATAGATTTCTCAGGAAAAAAAAAAAAAAGAAAAAAAAAAAAAAGGCATGAACTCCAGTCCTTTCTGTGTTAAAAATAATGAAATGTGTTAGTATCCTATAAACAATATGTTGGTGATAAAGGCCAAGTTCACAACAATTGTGCATTTCAGCAGCTCTTTTTGCAATTATTACAAAGAGTTGACATGTTCTGCGTGACTCAAATCCCAACTTGAATTTCAAGGCAAGGTAGATGCCTTTGCTGGCTGTGTTGTAGGCCAGTATGAGAGCAGTTTGTCTTAACGTTCTTTGCACTGTTCTTGGTTTATGAGAGAATAAAAGATACAGTGTGTAGAGCTGCAGGCTCACAGTCTTCCTTTATCATTAAATTCAAAGACAATGCTTGGTTTAAACCTGATCTGAGCTTCTCACCCTTGGTACCTCTCTAAGTTATGTTGCAGCCATGACCATGCCTGGCCATGTGCCCAGTTGTCCCCAGTCTGCTGCCTCAACCGCCCAGTCACCACAACCTCACGTGGCCATTGCCCACCTATGCCCTCACCAGGACAAGCCCTGACCTTGACCCTGTTCAGCTCACTGGGACACAGGGGGACTGCACCCCTCTGGGGAGGGGATTATTGTACTCAGAACACTAGAATTGCCCATACATATATATAATTGTGTATTTATTTGTTTTGAAGCATCATGAATATGTCTGTACCATGGCCAGGAAGCAGCACTAGCACCAATGCTCAATCATGTAGGTCTGGTGCAGCAAATACCCCACATAAATTATTTTTAAAAAAAGTTATTTTAAGTAGTTCTCTGACTCATATGCCACCGTGATAAACAGGAAAGCAGAATAAAGATGCTATTCTGCAGTGGTTTATATAAATTGATAGCTTTTTCTGGCTTTTGCATCCTGGCATCTTTGCACTGCGCTTTGGTTCAAGGGCCTGCATCAGTCCTGGTGTTATATATGAAATCAATTATTGGAGAAAGCAATAAAAATGAATGGGTCAAAATATGTTCAAGCACTGTGGAAAGCCATGACTCTGGGAATGGCAACATGCAATGTCAGTGAATTTGGTAAGAAATAAAGCATCTTCTTTCATGGTGGCAACTTACATGATTCAACAAAATGAGCGTTTTCTTACTGCACACAGTGCAGTTGCATTAAGCCAAGTAATCAATTGTCTGCTATTTATAGTGACTGATGTACTAAATCACTTCTGCAGGAGCATTCAGAATGAACAGATTTTGAAAGATACAAAGTAGTTGTTGCTGCTGAAGTTTTCTCCTGCTCCCTTTTCCCTGCATTTCTCAGCCTTAATCTTATTTTCAGCCTCAGAAATAGCCAAGGACAGACAGGCTTACCTTCCCCAGATCCTTTGGAGAGCCCAGAAGGAGGGAGTTTCATCACCGTGTGAACATATGTGCACACACGCACACACATGGATGGGCTCCATGAATTCTCATCTGACAGCCTGATTTTCACAGCCACTTTCCCAGCTGCTCCCATTAACTGTGGGAGAGCTGGCCCACCATTCAGGCCAACGGAACAAGAATCACACCTGTACGACTTTTCCTGGGAAAAAGGGCTCACTTTGAGAGTCTCCAGCTAAGCAGCAGATTCTGGGATGTTTTCCTTTGAACTTCCAAACCTGCCTGAAGTTTGCACATCAGCCCATTACAGCCCAAAGGCCCCTGTAATCAGCACAATGACAGGAACTTGGAGAGCTGGTTAAAATTTGTTCTTCAGCTCCCATGATCTGCACAGCTCCCGTGCAACCCACTTGCGCGAGTAGCGCATGAATGTCTGTGATTGTGCTTCTCTCACCATCATTTCAAAAAGGCTGACTAAAACCTTTGTATTTTAAACACAGAAAACCTATTAGAACAACACAGGACCTGACAACACAATAAACTGAGTATTGTCCAAGACAAGTGTGAGTGCACAGGCAGAGGGGAGATTTCCTTGCCCACACTCTGAGCTGGCCGGCAGTGAACCTGCCTCTGTGGGAAAACAGATGGCTGCTGTGCCTTACCAAAGTCACTGAATCAGTACACACCCTCTCCCAGCTTCTACAGCAAAAATAAAATAGTTCCCCCATGTAATATATACAGTTTTTATTCAGTTATGACACTTTAGTCCCATTTGATGTCTTTAATTTATTATGCAATGCCCAAAACAGTACATTTGTACTATATCAGTTTAAATAATTCATTCTTTTTTTCATATATGTTTTAGCCCTTATGGCAAGAAATTTGAAAACCTGCTTTATCTACAGTATCCTGCCTAGGAGCCCAGAATGAGATGTATAGGAATGAAATATTAAAATAAGATTGAGTTAAAAGGAAAAATCAGTCCATGACCAGTAGACTAAATTCTACAGTATAATGGAATGGCAAGTGTGTACCAAACGCAAGGGGGAACTTAAATACAAACAAACAAACAAAATCCAAACACAAAAACTAATGAAACCAATCACTTTGATCACCAAAGCAAAGGCTACAACATAACATGAAGAAAAACTAGTTTATCACAGGCCTGACCCCCGTTCTCATTATACGCGAAGGGGATTTTGTCACCACTTTCAATCACAGCTACAGTTTTATGTTACTGCAATCTCAGCCCCTTTTTTTGCCAGACTCTCAGCTAAAGAATTAGGCACGTTCCTACACTGCTGCCCAAGACATTGACGATACCCTAGGGTTTTCTTATGAACCTTTTTGGTCACCTCACAACCTTACATTGTAGCTTTGAAATCTTGCATCAAAGGATACAAAATTTCATACAAAGCCTCAATTAAAAGCAGACTGCATATGGCCAGAATTACTGTACCTACAATCAGAGATAAAAGAGAAAGAAATCAAACAGTAGTTCTCCCACAGTCTTGTACTCCAGAGGGATTTGATATGTGGAATCCAGAGCTTTATTTTTACATACCATGAGCTTGCATTTAATTGCAATATTTTGAATGTCAAAGATATTCATAAAGGAGGGAATATGGCCTTTGGTTTAATTTGTTTCAATTTCATGCTGAACACTGAAGGGATGAGGTCTGTGTATGTGTAAAATAATGTAGGCTTCCCCATCCTCCAGTCCACAGCAAAAAGGGAAGATAAACCAAACCAACATAAAGCAAAACAAAAAATCATGGAATGTCAGTATCAATTCCACATGAATAATGAGCTATGAGAAAGTTACTCAGGAGATAAAAAACTTCCTGAGTCTAGTAGTTTTGGACATAGAGCTTTCCCCATGTGTTCTGCTTATGTCGTAAAATGCAGCTTTTACATACTCATGTATTATTTCCCATGGCCGGGAAACTGAAGGAAAGTAATAATGTTCAAAGAGGTAAAATAAAGCAAATTTCCATCCTTGGCTTTAAGATTTTATATCCTTGAAATTGTTCTGTTCTTGGTAAATTTCTAAATAGAATAAAGTATCAAATTAAATAATTTTTTTGTTGTTAACTTTTTTTTTAATTTTTACAACCTCTTTAAATAAATAAGGAGGATTTTTAATACTTTTTATAAATTGGCATCATCAATCTAACAATTGCTTTCTTTAACAATTTTACAAAAGACATTTGCTATTCATTATGTGGTGTAATGCCAGAGATGTATTCAGTATCTTCTTTTCAAGTGAATACTTTCACTTCATGATACTTGCAGTGTCGAAGTATTGCAATTACACTTTGATTCGCAGAAAAGACCATGCAATAGCATGCTACATGAAACTAAACTGGATTTTTCAGGGATCTATCACCCATATTTGGTTGGCAATTTACATTTTTTTGACAGAAACTAGATTTTCATGATCACAGCCCATAATCTGTCAGCATTTTCTGGCATAAAAAGCCACAGAGTGAGGAAAACAAACAAAGAAGCAAGGGCTATGCTTATATCCCAGTGCTGAGGTGCTGAGGCAGACAATTCATAGGGCATCTTTAGGTTTAACAGTGTGGATCAGGACCATAAATTATACTTATGCTTGTTGTAAAATGCTCACTTTCTGATCTGTTCCCTGTTCTGACAAGCCTGGCATTCCAGCTCATAAGCATTGTTTGTTTGCTTCCTTTTTTTTTTTTTTTTTTTATAATTGTGTTAAAGTTTTTATTTTGTGATTTGGCAAGCAAGAGCTAAATGGCTGATATGATGGATACAGAATGAAAATTGGAGGAGAGGCTGAATCCAAAAGAACTCGAGATCAATGAGAAGATGAGTAAAAAAGATAACAGCAATGGCTGAGGGAAAGAAAATGTGAGAGGAGCATGGAAAGAGCATGAAGCATGGGAGAACTGGCCAGAACAGGCAATCAGTATCAGTGTATTACTGAGGTGCTCTCAAGTGTCCAGATGCAGCCTGGCTACATTTAGCTTATTCCTGTAACTGGGCATGTCAAAAAATATAGAGAAGTTCAGAAGATATGATGCTATGTATGTGACTTTTTAGTGGAAATGGATTTTTAATGTTCTGCTCCAGAAGCCCAGTAATAGCAGCTGCTGAAATACAACCACTTTTCAAAAGACTAAAGGTTTTGACCTTTAGACACCAAGTTAGCCCAGTCAGAATTAATGTTATATCTTCATCTTTATTTAACTCTACTGTGCCTAGATATGGCAGAAACTATGAACAGTGTCTGGTAATAGCATGTGTCTCCCATTCTGCAACATTTGGAAGCACCCTTTGTGTGTGATTTAGGGATGGAATCGAAGGTTTAAGCAAGTTTCTTTGCCACCTGCTGATTTAACATAGATGGAACTTTAACAAAAGCCTTGGGCTGGAAATTAAAAATACAAGTAATATTTTAAAGAGGAAAGAAAAAGCAAACTCAAGATGTTAAAACTTCCTCTGGATGTGCAGGAATACCTCTCACTGTTTTAGTAGTCAGTCTCAACATGTTAAGTAAACAAAGCATTTATTACTACTTTGCTGCCTTGCCTACTTCTTTATCAAGACTTTAATGAGTGAAAGCTTTAGTGGATCTCTTTCTTTTACTCTTACTAGTTCCAAGTCAGGCAATTCTCAAAAGTTATTTCTTTCTAAATGAAATGTCTAAGATGTTAACTACACAAAACAATACAATTTTTAAAACAAATGGTTCTATACCTAAGTAGTTATTAGAGGATAAGTGTTTGTACTTATCTAAAAGAAAATGTCAGCTTGTCATTTACTAGGTGGAAGATGTTATAATAGTTCATTCATCTGTAGAAGAACGTAATATAGGCAAATGTCAAGATAATCTATATTCCTCCCTAGGAAAAACATTCAGTACTTCAGTGAGAGACTTAGACTTCTTACAGAAGATAAGTGATGTACTTCAGCAAGCTATTCCAAAGAGAATTTGCTCCAAAGAAAACCTTGAAGAGGATCTTCACTGATCTTAGCAAAGGAGAAAAAGACAAATGATATTTTATTCCTCCCACTGTTAAATCCAAACAGAGAAAATGTGAATTTTACCAAAATGAAGAAACAGATTTGAAACCAAATCTCTTCTACAAACAATCTATCTGTCAATTAAAAACGTGAGACACTGTATCTCCTTGTTAGCCAGAAACTCAATCATGTCTGAGGAAAAAAAAAAAAAAAAGGAACAATTTCTTTCTATTCCTCAACAGTATTATTTTGCTCATTCTATCATTATGTGAGTTTGTTAATTAATGACTTTTCTGCTGGAATAAAGCCTTCCATTCCTTTTCAGCATTCCACACACCATTTCCTGCTTTTTTCAGTTTTGCTTCCTCATGGTCATGGCAGCTACTAGAGCATGTTGTTCTCTGTTGAATTAATTAAAGAAGTCGTCACAGAACACCATGAATGGTTCTCGTTTCAAAAGACATAAAAGATGAAGTTTAAATGAACAGGTAAGGCGCTAACCACATGGGATAATTTCTCGTTGTGCAAAGTTTGCTTCTTGTTATTTTTTGCCTTTTCCTCCTGCTACAGCCACTCAATATAATCCCGCATTAGGACTTTGAAATTTCAGCAATAACTGCATTATAGCAGTAGAGTCAGAAATCATAGAAATCATAAGAACATACACCAAACTATTGTTCTAATGTGTTTATACCCTCTAGCACTTCTAGTCTGACAAAGAATTTAATATGCCTGAAAATAATATTTGTTTGTCCTCACTTTTTAAACAATCAAGAAGAATTGGGCCCAATCTGTTAAAAAATTCCTTTCTCCCCCAATTCTATCTTTCCAGCCACTGAAAACATCATTTGTTTAGAAGAGTAAGGATGGTGAATTTAAATGAAGTTAAATTTCTGTAACTTCTTATTTAAACTGAAGAAAAAGTGAAATCATTAGCAAGACCATCATTTCCGCATATACTGACCTGAGTTATATAGTTTGACACAACATGCTAAAAAAGAAGTTGAGTGTATGTCACATGGTGTTGTTTGCTCACAGAACAAAGGGTGGGGAAAGAAAGCAATAGTTTCTCACTGTTGAAGAAGCTGTGGATAAGCCCTCTGCTGATGTTGGAGATGCCAGCCCTCCAGATTCAAACGCAGGAAGAAATTTTGCTGTTGGCATCATTGACTTCACATGAAGGCATAACATAACAGGCCAGAAAAGGATATACAAATATATCATGAGATTATAGTGGAGCAAAGACTCTGTTCATACTCACAATTTTTTAAGCTTGATAATATTACTGAATTTATACATTTTATAACCAGCAAAGAAATCATCTCTTATCTTAAAACCTCACCAAATAATTTTCAAATATAGGTCTTCTTTCTATTACTTTCCATCCCACAAAATAATTAAGTTTATGAACCAATACTATGGCATTCTACTTTGGTTGCGTACTTAAAGGACTACAAAGATCTGCATAAATAGTTACAGAATCCAGTTCCTCTCTATACTAAATGTAAGAATTTGCATAAAGTCTTCAGAGACCTGAACTTTAAAAGATTGAAAACTGTGGTAAAAACATTAAAGCTTAAGCCCATGTTTGGTGAGAACAATTTCGAATAAACTTCCCCAGGAGTATTTTCTTAATAAAAACCACAATTGCTTTAAAGCTCACTCTGGAATACAAGATATAATAAAAACAAGCAAACTCAAAATAATGAATAGATGTGCCGATGCCATCACTGTGTTAAGTCAGCATTTCTCTTTTATAAAATATTTTCTTCCAGTCTTTCTCTCCTCTGATCAGTGACTCTCTTATATAAAGATTAAAAACTAATCAAAGTTCTCCAGGTCAGGATCCTTGACTTTTTTTCTGTCTGTAAAGCACCTTACAAAGTTATGGCTTCTGGAAAATAAAAAGAGCCTTAAAGTGACTCTTGCGTTCTTGTTTATTGAGTTACATTTTTCCTCAATATATTATTGCTTCACATGAGCATAACAAAAACAATAAAAAGCCAATATTCTGAGAGTAAACAATTTAACAATCTAATTTTTTTTTAATACTCCAAATATATTCCTGTTTGAGTTTAACTGGTTTCTTAAAAAGAATAATATTGAATTTTACTGTTGTACAGGAAAAAAAATGTTTCTTTGTATTAGTTTATTTTTAATGAATGAAAACTTTTTGTGGTGAATATTTTTAATTGCCCAAAAAGCAAAATCCAGGTGTTCCTAATCCGAGTGGTTTGAAAGCTGGCTGACAGCATTTTGCTACTATGTTATAAGCCCCTGAAAATGGACATGCTGACAAAACATAAACTGGAGTTTTACTGACATTGCTCTCCGATACATTCATCCATTTATTTATTAGTGTCATGTCTATATTTTTCTATTTAATTTTCTATATTGTTTGTTCACTTGGAGATATGAATTGATAATTTTGGTGGATAAAAAACTAGTGGAACTTAGAAGGTGATTAAATAATGCAAATATCCAGATTTTTTAATAGGATGCCAAATACAATAAATAGCAGTCCAGCTTTCTTTGATCTGTGTCTGCAGAAGAGACAGTAAAAAAAAAAATATTCTGTCACTAAGTATTTCAGTTTTCCTATATGGGTCTCTAAGAAATCAAATCATACAATAAAAGTCTGAAACATAATATGCTCCTGTCACCTCTTATTAAGAAGACAAAATTTAAACTATAATTTATGTATACTCTTGTACGTCTTTATTCATAGTCATCCTCCTGTCCCTAAGATTTCTTGTAGAGAAACTTGTGTAATGTTTCTTGCTTTCCAGGTGTTTCTCAGTATATTTCCTTTCCTAAATAAAAAAAAAAATCTCCAGCTTTATAAACAAAGAATATTGGAGAAGACTGTAATATGTTATCAAGGAGTGGACATTCCTTTGTATTAATATATTATCTGTAGCATTCTTTCATAAGTAAATACTGTACTATTCATGTACAGTATGTAAACTTTGAGTTTCATTGTAAAGTTCCAAATGCCTAAATAAGGGCTTCAAATAATAAAGGCATTAGATATTATTATCACTATAATGCAAATATTGTATAAGATTTAATATTGAGTTAATATAAACTTTGTACTTGCTATAAAATATTAAATAATTATTAGATAATATATAAATGAGAATTTAGTCTCAAGGGCTTTTTTTGTCCTTAGAATGAAGCATGGATGTGTGGAGCAGGTTTGCATTAATAAATTACTTAGTACAATGAGATCCTAGTCCCTGACTGGCATTCCTGGTCTTTCGATAACAGAGATGGCTAGTAGAAGGTGTTATGAAAAATCTTAAGCATCATCATTGTTACTATTATTTCTGATACATATATATGCCTTTTTTAAACCTTAGTATGCTACTACAAACAGTGTTATCTTAACACTGTTTTTGTAACTTCAGTATAACACAACACATTTTTACCTGTGAATTTAAATGAATATTACATTGGTGATGGGAAAAGCTGTGAAGCACACCACAAAAGTTATATTGGGAGTCATATCCTGTACTGTAGGTAATTTACTTTCCAAAAGATCACTCACGAGTCCAAGATGTTCAGGATGTGTAGTTCCATGCTTTCAACACATAGCATCTTGTTGCAGTAGGGGGATGGAAGACAAGGGAATTTTTCTGGCCTTAAAAGATGTTTCTGTAGCATGAAAATTTACCTGCACTGTGGGAGTTTTTTTGCCTTGAGTGACAAGGTCAAGTGACTAACATCAGTAAACAGTGAAATAGAAGATAAATGTTGGACTAAATAATCATAGTCCATGGTCTATGTCAGTGCCCTAACCTGTCTTGTCTCTGCACAAAAACTCCAGCCTGTTCTGTGACGTCTCCAGAATATCTACTCGACAGACAGTGCTCATTATGAATAAAGGAAAACTCTTATTACTTCTCCATGCCCCACATACTATCTACTTTTTTTCCAATCGCTTTTTCAAACTCAATACAGTCTATCAAGAAGGCCCATAAATCAAACATGCTCTTCACCTGAGGCATCAGTTTCAACCAACAGTGTCTAAGGCTCAGAAGTTTTTCTTCATAAGATCACAAAGGTATGGCCCTCCCTAGCTATTCACATATTTCTCCAAAATATTGTCTCACATTCTAACACCTTTTTCTTTGACCATGCCAGATGCAGTCTTTCCTGTTTGTATCCTGCTGCAAATAGGATTTTCCAATCCTAGCTCTTTAATCAAGTAACTCCTGTTCATTTATTGTAATTGGATCTGCATTCCTTTCACCTCATACTTAAACTGTCTTTACTTTTCAAGTCCATCAGAGAAAAAAAAAAAGTAATTCTAATTAATTTCAGCCCTCTCTTGTATGCTACGTCTTTTCTGTCCATTTTCACCCTTTATCTGCATTTAAGTTGTAAGGCCTTGAATGTAATCATAAACATAGATTTTGTCCTAACTTACTAAGCTTTTAGCAAAACATGGCTTAATATCTGGGCTGGGACTGATGATGCTTCCAAAATCCTGTAAAGACTTTAGACCTTGACTTAGGCCAAAACATACAAGATAAAACAAACAAAAAAAACCCAAACCAAAACATATCACACAGACCTAAGACTACAGGAAAATGTTTCCATTTACTTCTTTCAGTGGGAAGCCTATGACAGAGTGGTAAACAGTTTTCTTTTAAGTTAGTAGAAGGGATACATAGCCAAACCACTCTGATAAGGTACAGATGATCCTCACGTTTGGAAGTGAAACCGTTTTGCTCTCTTTAGTTTTCTTTTCCATTATTTAGAATCAACAACCATTTGGCCAACAGAGCCTACAAACCAAGTATTTATTCAACATGTCTAACTTCATATGCATACTCCCCGGAAATACAGAGAGCAGCAGGTTTTTTTAGAAATGCTATTCATCTTCATTGTTTAGATGTTGAAGGCTGGATCAAAACACTTACGTGGTGCAGCCCAGATACGTTTGCAAAAAATCATTCTTTACTACATTAAGACTAGTCTCTGTGGATCAGTTTAGTTTTAGAGAAAAATGTTAATCTTTATTCAATAGTCTTCATTTAACACAAAATGGCTTCTAACAGTACTGACTGTGTTTCAGTTTAATTTTAGAAAACTCTTTGCTTGTTTTCAAACCAGCATCACTATATTTGGAAAAAGAACTCATGAAATGTTGATGACTTTTGTGCTAAAGTGAAGCTGACAGTGCATGAAGTGATTAAAAAAACTTAACATTTTGACATTTTTGGACATCATTATGTGTTACTTTCAAAGCTACCCAAAGAAGTGTTGGAAATAGCATAATCTGAGTCTGTGGGAATCATCTTTGGTGGGGATCTGAGCTCCAGCTCTGTGAACAGAACTCTTCACACTGAAATATCCAGGAAGATTCCCATCTGTAAAGAAGTTTAGAGCACTCTTCCTGTTTTGGGTACAAAATTATTATTTTGTTATTGTTACACTTACTGTTCTTGACTTAATGTGACTGTATTCTGCAACTGTGGGCAAGATTAAAAAAACATTCCTTTATGGCCAACTGTACTTCTATCATCATTCTGTTGTGATTTTACTGAATTCATGTCTGGAAAAAAAATTTCACTGCTTGTTCTTGGAGAGCTGATGTTAAAATCTCAGTAAAACTTCTTTTTGCTGCCTGAAGCAAAAATTAGATCAGTGTGTAAGTTCAATGGCACTCAAAAACATAACCGTTGTAAATGATCTAATCTTAAAATCCACTTGTGGATTCTGGTCATCTGCACTCCTTTTACATTATTGTTTGGAATTTGTTGCTTATGTTCACCTTCCTTTTTAAAGCTTTAAGACTGATTAAATAAAACACTATATATATATATATATATGGTACATATTTGTAGCTAGGGATCAGAAATCTCACTGCAAAGACTTCTTTCCCATGCACAGGGTGTGATATGCTTCTGCTTCTAGTTCTGAAAACTAGAACTGAAAAAGCAGATAAAGCTTCACTAATTTCTAGTCTGAAAAGCTTCAGCAAGTGCACAAAAATAATATTGACTCTGTCACCCTCAATGTGATATGGTCTTGTGATCCCTATTAAATCCTTAGACTTCATTTATGTTGCCAACTTTCTAAGGGTTGGCTTGACATCAGTAGGAGGAAGAATGACCATCATATGTTCTTAGTAATTTGATATTGTTCAACTAATGTTGTTTAATTGTTACTTGCTTAAGGTTCTATTACACAGGCTGTCATGAGAAGGAATGCTAACTTACAAGTGAGCTTTTTGTATAGAAGAGATAAAAAATTGATCCTTCTCCTCTATTTGGCACTTCTGAGATCAAATCTGGAGTGTTGTATCCAATTTAGGGCTCCCCAGTACAAGAAAGATGATCTTGATGTATCAAAGGGTCCAGCAGAGGATCACCAGGACAGCTGGGGGCTGGAGCACCCGATGTATGCAGAGTAGCTGAGAGAACTTCTCTGTTCAATGGGGGAAGAGAAGGTGAAGGGGGAATCCTACTGCTGTAGTCTGTAACTATCTGATCAGAGGATACAGAGAGGATGGAGTCAGACTCTTTTTGCAAGTGCACAGCGAACGGATGGACATGAGGCAACGGCCACAAGCTTGAACATGGGAGATCCACATTAGATAGAAGGATTTTTCTATTGTTCCATGATAGGGGACAAACACTAGAACAGATGCTGAAAGAAGTGGTAGGATTTCTGCCCTTGGAGGTGTTCAAGACATGTGGACATGTTTCTGAGCCTTTTGATCAGATTAGCCCTGCTTTGAATTTGCAGGAGGGGGTTGGACTGGATGGCCTCTGCAGGTCCTTTCCAACATGAGTTATTCTGTGATTCTGTCATTCTATGAACTATGTATCTGACAACTCATTTTTTCTGTGAAAGAGCAGCACTGTGTCTATATCTGTATAGGAACTAAAAGTTTATATCTTCCACCATTTGCTGTCACAATGCTGTTAGCATACATAGATTTTTTTACCATTTTGTAGTGGGTGGGATTCTGATTTAAATGAATTAAGAGATTACAGGAACCATTCTACACCACTGTCTTGATGAATTTATAATTAAATGAGATTATAAAAGCTTCTGTCTTCTTCCTTAGACTTTTCAAGAGAACAATAATACTCTCTTCAAAAACTTTCAAAGGCAGTTTCCAAGTCTTTCTTCATATTTTGTTTACTTCTCTTTGAAAGCTCTGCAACTGCATTATTTTCTATTCAAATTTCACTTTGTAGGATTTCATCAAAAAAAAAAACCAGAGAGCTCTTCCCTGTTGTTCATCATCAAGCAAGATAAATGCCAAACATGCTGCCTCAATACTAATGTGTTCAGCAAGACTTGGAGAGTTCTTTCACAAAGCAGGCAAAAAGACATTAAATTAGAAATGCCATTATCCCATATGTCTGCATGTCAAACAATCAAAGCACTGGCAACTGTTGCTAACTAGCAACTGAAATGAACTCCTGCTAATAGCTCTTGCTGGAAGTATACAAAGACCAAGAAGAACTACATCACAGGTGTATAAAATGTCCATGTGGGCTGAAAAGTGTACCCAGATTTTGTTTGACTGTGGAAGTCATGAACCTGGCCAGTCGTCCAAGCACTATGGTTAATTTTCAGATTTTGGGTTTGTTCTAAACTATCCTTTTGCTTTGGCCTGTGCTCATATATACTCTATATTCTAAACTACAGTCTATGTAACTAACTTGCTTTCAAAGAGGGTATCACATGCTAGACAATCTGCCACAAGCCAAAATTTCTCATTTTTATTAGAGAACTCCAACTCCAGATTCAGAACTGCGTAGTATTTAGCTTTCTTTGTGTTAACTACTATGGTTTTTACAACCTCTAACATGGTTGCTGTTTTTTCCCATCAACACAGATATGGATTGAAATTTTTCAGAACTTTTGACAGTGTTTGAAATCAGGTATTCACTCATCCTTTTATACAAACAACTTAGTCTTTTTTTTTTTTTTTTTTTTTTTTTTAAACCTGTTAGTTCAGTTAGTTCATTTGGTTGTTGTTTAGTTTAGTGTTTTGGGTTTGGTTTGGTTTGGTGTTCTGTGAAACCATTTTATGCTTATACCAAAAAGGAAATCCATAATGTTTTCTTACTTCGAAATTCTTTGACTCCATTTAGTTGAATTTTGGGGCAAAAGCTTAAACAGTTTTGCAACTTAAAAAGATGATGTTAATTTACCAGGTAATTTTTTTTTTAAATTCTTTAAAACCTAGTAAGGATTTAAATCCTAGTAATCCTTCTTCTGAGCATTTCATCTAGTTAAATTGTAAATCATAAACTGTGAATATCTCCCATTAGGTCCTCAGTTGCTCAAAGGCTACCTATTAGCAACAGAGCCAGCATAAAAGGTTATATTTCTTGCTACATAAAAAAAATACACTATCAAGTTATTTTTTAACTAGCAGTGGTATTCAGAGAGGCGATCCTGTAAGGCATGTGCTCAGAGAATGTGAATTTCAGGTCTCTAGGACTGTGTTTTGCAGTTTCTTTCACTGTTATCATTAATTTTGCTTGCCTTTGATACTGTGGAGTCACTGAAGCTGACATCAAAGCCATCTTTCTTGTCCCCTCAGGAGACTGTACCAAAAACAGGGTATCATACTAGAAGGCAATAAGCATAGGATCAGTGATATATTCCCTGAGACAGTGGAAATATTCTAAATAAATATGTGTCTAAAGGGAAATATAGGCAATTAAATGAGTGAATTATGCATTTGAACATACACTTTTCTTCACTAAAATAAATACGCAGTTGATAATTTTCAGGTGCAATTAAAATTTTATATCTATGGTATTTTAGACCACATAGTCACAGACATTCCTGGTGAAAGTACTCTCCCTTTGTACTGATCACTGCAGTTCTATAAGTAGTTCTTCAGTCTGTGCTGTTATTTTTCCTTTTAACTTATAGAAAGTTACTGTGGAAGTTCCATTTAACAGAAGGTTTGACATTTGACGTTTACTTTTAAATTGTTTTTGAATGAACCTTGAAAATTTCAGAATTTTCCAGAAAATAAAATTGAAATGAAAAACATCTTGAACAGCTAATGTTTTATTTTATTTTTACATTTATCATATTATAATATATACCAACTACAAGTCAAAATGCAGGGTCATTCAAAGACCTAATATCAACTCATTTCATTCAAAAAATCGTAACAATTTTCTTTTTCTGTGAAACATCTGAGTACAATCAGTAGTTTTCAATGAGACTGGATTTACCATTTTTCTCCCTAATAGGTGCACAGAAGTAAGTATATTGGGGCTTAGACCTTATATATACCATGCATGTATTGATCATATATCTTAGGTATTAAATATTTCAGTCACAAAAGTAAATATTATGTAGTAGCACTTAACAGTGTTTCTAGGTCATCAAATACCAGTTGAGTGATATCTAAAATTACGTGCTTAGGACTATTTTCCTATACAGAACTAACCTCAAAGTAAATCAAAATGCATTTGCAGGTGGTAGGTATTATGTTGTATCTTAACAGTTAAACTTTTTTTTACTGCATCTTACCCCAGAACAAAAGTTAGCCTTATGAGGACACACTTAGATGTAAAGCCAAGTTTACTCATCATTTTGGTTCATTATTGATGCGTGTATGCAAGGTTTTAGGTTGGCTGAATGTTGAAATATGCACTGATCCTATTGGATTGCATATATAAGAGGAAAAGGGCTGCTCTGTTCTTACACTCTTATACTATCAACCACAGTCAAATACGGGACATTGAGGTAGTTTAATTCAGCATTTCTAGTTTTTAGCTTTGTTCCAGTTCCATTAAGCTTGCAAAAGCTATTCAAAAGGCACTGCAGAGCTACTGAATTATAGGCTGTGAAAATTTATTTGGCAGTCAATAACGTAATGGCAGAATGATATTAAAGTATTATAAGGTATAGTTTTGCTTCTGTGAGATGGCAGGGGAGCACTGCAAACATGGAGAAGCTCAGCAGAAAGATAATAAATTAAGGCATTTGTGCATATTACAGCTACTAAACAAGGGCCAGGGATAGAATTAAAAAAGAAAAGTATTTGTGTTCACAGATCATTATTTTTAAGACCTGTGGAAAAGGGCCATTGTCATTTCTGTTCTATTTTATCAGTGATTTCTGTGGTAAAAAAAAAAAAAAAGGAAAAAAAAGAGTTATATAATACAATAGGACCTTTTTTTTTTTTTTTAAATATGAAAGCTAGTTTCTGCCAGTGATTATCACTACCAGCACCAGTAGAAGTTGCTTCTCTCTCCTTCTTCAGAGAGATTCTTGGAGTTCATATAACCAGGTGTGTCCTAAGGGAATGATCTGAATGACCTCTATGAATGACATGAAAACAAATGTATCTAACATTTGATTACTTTTCCTGCTATGTATTTAGTCTCAGTTTAATTAGGTAATTCCTGGGTATCTTTTTAAAATTATTTTGTATATACTGGAGAAAAAAAAAATCTTTCAACATCTTTCCTGTGTTAGAACGCACTTCTGAATAGCAAAATTTTTATTTATGGTACTTGACGATTCTTCAATGTCCTTGACATACCTATGTAGTGTCAGAACAGCAGAAACATGTTTCTTCAGTTCAAAGAAACTAACACATTCCTATAAGAGCTCTCTAAATGGTATGGAAGGTTTTACTGCTTGCTAGCATGTTTAAGGTTCATCAATGACATATTATGCCTTTAGGAACACAATAATATTGCCCTTAGCTTGTTTTTGAACCAGACTAAGTTTTCTCTTTCTCACATCTCTTTATAGTTTCAAGGATTAGGGCTATGTTAAATTATTTAGATGCAGTACTCATCAAAGAGATAGCTGAGATTTTTACATAGTTATTCAGGCAACTACCTGACAAAGACAATTTGTGGACAGCATTCAGTTTTAATTCCGTGTCAGCTGAGTGTTACCTTTTAAAGTCAAATGTTAGGATAATGAGTCAGGAAAAAAGAAAAAAATATCTTGTACTAAATGAATGAAATATTGAAAAAGAGGAAGAGAAAAACTAGACATATATTGGCATCAATTTCAGTTCTTCACTGATGTTTAACTTGATTATCCATTTAATTAATTCTTGGGAATCAAAATAGTATTAAAATAGTCACCTCCTTACCTCTTCTCTCATTTGCTACCAATAATTACAATTCACTGAGTATGGAAACACATATGCTAATAAAATTTGTCGCAACTATTAATTATAATATTGGGAAGGTTTGAAAAAATATTGAGATCTATATGCTTTCATTTGTGTGCACAACTCTTCTTGTTTACAAAATATACTTATTTCTTTGAAAACATGGCTATATTACCAGTACAAATGAAGTTATGCACCTTCGTGCACTTTTAACTTCTGCATGTGAAAGTATTACAAGTGTTGCAAATGGATTGTACTCACTTGAAAGACACTTTCTACTCCAGAAAATGTCTCTAGAGTTACTATAATCTATTATGCCAACAAAGTTAATCACCATATTGTAATTAAATTGATAGGGAGATGCTTAGATCAATTAAATACAGTGCATTATAAATAGATACCAAGCTTATAGGAGTAGTTTATTTCTCACAGCAGCTTTGTTACAGGTTCACCAATGTCTGCTTTCTTTTTTCTTGACACACTAGTTATGAATAGATCTCCTAGGAAGCTTAAGCTTTAGAATCTCCAGAATTCTGTTCCCACTTTTCAGACATTGAAGTTACAGACTAAAGAAAAATCATTCCTTCAGAGAGGCTTTCACCGGAGAATACTACATTACCATCTGGGGAGGCCTGGAGGCAGAGTGGGAAGGAACTTTATTTCCAGTAGGAAGCTTGATGAGACAGACTGCTCTTTTCTGCCTCTCAGCAAAGTTGAATGTAAAGAGCAAATCTTCTAGCCCTTCCTTCTATTTTCAGTCCATTACTCTCTCATAGAATTCTGAAATAATGCCAAGGGATTGGAAATAAGGACCAAGGTGTCTTAGTCCTGCGACGAGTTCTCTGCCCTTTAACGTACACAAAGGAGCATCCCTTCTGCTTGTTTTGATTTTGGTCTCATTAATTTTAAATTCCTGCCTGCACACTAGCCCACTCCAGCTAAGGATACCCAATGTAGGCTCACTCCCCTAGGTAGGGTGGTTTTGAGCTTCCTTCCATCACAGTTCAAATGGAAGCTACAACTTCCCTGTCCTTGATAAACACCCCACTTGCTAGATTCTTAAGAAAAAGGTGGACCCATGGACTCCCAAAGCATTTTTCAAATAAAATCATGATAGGATATCCCTTCTCCACAGCAAAATATTACAAAACACTTACCGTAGGTAGAGAAGGCAAATTCTCAGTCCCAGGCTGTGTGAGGAAGTATAGGGGCAGTTGGTACACGGAAAAAGCAGACAGCCACAGAGACAAGGTGTGCATTATCCCAGTGAGCTGTACAGGGATCTTACGCACAATGACATCCAACTTGTGAATACCAAACAGTCTCACACAGGACCAATGCTCAGCCAACTAGATAGATATTTGGAGTATGAGGATGAGCAACATTTTAGGCAACTAAGGACATTTTGGGGCAAAACAGGTAAGTGACATATAAAAAAACCCTTTATCACTCACGTGAGTTTCTTTTTCAAGATCTTTTGCATACCACTCTTAATGCTCTGCAGTTGTATAACACTAATCCGCTATGGAGAGAGAAGACAGAGAAGAAAATACAAACATTGACATCAGTGAAGCAAGAGTCTCTTTAGAGTTTATCAAGCAGAAAGAAACAGAAGCTTTTTTTTTGGTAGACTCTTTCTTTTTTTCTTTTCTTTCCCTTTCTTCAGGGAAGCTATTAGTTTCTCTAATACAACTGAGCAAATGTAAGGAATGCTGTAGGTCCTTTTTAAGAGGAAGAAAAAATATAATTAATTCTAGAGGAGGAATAAGAAAAACATTATAATGGACTGTATTCAATGCATTCCACAGGTAAATATGACAACTATGTACATTCTATTACTTTTCATTTACATTATCACTTAAGACATTGTTGCAGTAGCAAGAAAGAACTACACTTTATTATAAAAAGCATTCCATCTGGACCAAATATAGACCTATAATTTTAATTGTCAAGAAATTGCAGTTTAAAAATACAAAAGAAAAAAAAAAGTCAGATCTCAAAGAATGTTCTAGACACTACAATACTAGAACAGTTTTTAGTTCATCTTGCTTCTGGATCATTACTGAAGTGGGTTAAAAATCAAAGAAATATAAGAGAATATAAGCTTTTGCAATGCACTTCTTTACCTTGATGCTAAGAGTTTTTCTACAAGGCCTTTAAAGCCTTTAGTGTTTTGGTTTGGGACAACAAACAGCTTTCAACTGTAAGGAAAATAAGTTCTCTGAGCCCTTATTTTGTCTCTCCCTAGTGGTCTACTGGCTGGAGGTCTTTGCTTTTGCTGTCCTCTAGAGACTTAGATTTAGAGTGAAAAAAGATGACATTTAACTGAAATAAAAACTGATAACAACTTTTAGATGAATAAGTAATGACAGATGTAATATTAATAGTGTTTATCCATGTTTCTGATTTTGTCTTCCTGATATTTTGTTAAGTAAAAAAAGGAGGGGAAAAAAAGGAAAAAAAGCTAGACATGGAACTGACGTATGTGAGTTTTGAGTTGCAATAGTTTACAAGCAGGCTGTTTTATTCCAGAAACCCATATTAAAGTACTTTCTCAGAATAGCTTATTACTTTTGGTTGTTCTTTGGTGTGCAAAGTGGGCCTGACAAAACCCCTTTACCTGGATTTAATCTGAACGGAGAAAGACTTTGTAGGATCTATGATCATTCACCTAAAGGAAATTGATTACAAACAGCAGGAAATAATGTTTGGCCCTGACCTTTATTCTGCAGGAAGGAGATTGTCTGTACCAGTAGTCCTTTATACTGCATCACTGTGCCCCAACCCACATTTTATTTAAAGTAAGATAATTAGTCTAAATCTATCAGTCATTGGAAAACAGCAATTTAATTCTTCATAATCACTTGCTTCTGTGATGTTGGAATCCAGGTAATTCTGATTGTATGATGAGATGTTTTGACCTTTTCAAATCTGAGCATACTTGTCCTAGGCTAGGTTCTGATCTTGATTATGCTTCAACAAGCACAGAAGTAGCTTCATAGGAGCTTGTAATTTATAATGCCATAACCGAGACACTGTATCCTTTAGTGTCCTTTGTCATGTGTGTTTATCAACACCCTTGTTACTGTCAATTGTGTTTTCATTGTTCCCTGTCTCATTCTCTTTTTTCTGATAGTCTAGTTTTGACTCCTGATCCCTTGGCTCAGATCCCATCTCTATTAAGCCTTGTCCAGTTGAGTGCAACATACTTGTACCTCTTCCTGGCAGACATTCAAATGCCTCATTAGTTTTCTAAAGATGTATTCCACTCCCACTAAAAGACTTTCATACCTTATAGTCATGGCACTTTGTGATCTGGGTATGGCTTTCTTCTCATCTGTACATTATATTTTAGTTCCTTGATGAATGTTTACTTCCAGAAATGGTATTTTATCTCATTATTAAATTAATCTATGAAGTTTTTTTATAATATGAGGCTCTTTTGTTGGTCTGCTGTTTACTGGGGTAATGATTTTGCATTTGATTAACAGCTTGGCCCGAGAAAATAGACATTTTAGCTCCTGTATATGGAAAACCATTAAAAACAAATACAGAGGGAGGCAGTGATACTGCTGGTTTGTGGAATACACTTTTTTTGCTTCTGCTTTTAGAGATTATAAAATTTTAAAATATTTTTACTACACTTGCCACTTTGCAGTGTCCTATTTCTCACCTATATGACTGTGTAAAGTGGTTATTCTCTTGATTTCTTTTCACTGCCATTGCCTCTAGAAGTGCTTGTTATATGTTCAGCTTCCTTCTCTGCTTTCTTGCTGGCATTTTGACAGGAAATTGGATAACCAGCTGTTGCATTTTTACCAAACAATTAATTTACCATGGCCACATCATATCAGTGATAGAAAGAAGAAAGAAGACAGGGCTTGCTTTCCTAATGTTAGCCAGCATCAAAACTACAAATACAATTATACTTCTGGCACATGCCAGGAAACTTCATCATTGATCCCAACAAGCTTGCATCCAGGAAAATGTGAAAGAAGCTCCCTCTGCTCCATTCCACTCTGCAGTTCTGTTCATGGGACAATTATTTTATATAATGTTGTAGTTCCACTCTCTGGTACTGCTTTTGATTGTATGATAACATCCCTGAAGTACACTAACTTTCACTTCATTTTTCATAGACATAAGTAAATGTTATGGTTTTGTCTGTTTTTAGTAAAACTCCTGTCAGGCCTAGCTTGTCCCCACATGAGCAATACTGGTTTTAAGCAGTGCTATCATACTATCCAAGGTTGAACCTGTTGGGGTTTTTCTGCAACAGGTTTCTTTTCTTTTTTATACATACTATATAATTTTCACCAAACTCATGAAAGTAAATAATCTTTCAGTAGAGTATAACTGGGTGTGATTCTTTTCCAGATTCAGCATTGAAAATACTTGCAATTTGCTGTGATCACAATATTCAGCAAAAAATGGGTGTATCGGAAAAGTTTCCGTGCTCAATTGTTGCACTGGGTCTGGCTGGGATGGAGTTAACTTTCTTCATAGCAGCCTCTGTGGTGCTGTGCTTTGCATTTGTGGCTAAACCAGTGTTGATAACGCAGCGGTGTTTTGGCTCTTGCTGAACAGTGCTTGCACAGGTCAGGCCTTGTCTCTTCCCCCCTGCCACAAGAGAGTAGGCTGGGGGTGGGCAAGTGGTTGGGAGGGGACGCAGCCAGGACAGCTGACCCCAGCTGACCAAAGGGATATTCCAGTTTCATGTGATGTTGTGCTCAGCAATAAAAGCTCAAGGAAAGGAGGAGGAAGGGGGAACATTCATGGTTATTGCATTTGTCTTCCCAAGCAACAGTTCATTACACATGCCAAGGCCCTGCTTCCCAGGGAGTAGCTGGACATCTGTACTGAATGCTCTTTTTACTTTGCTTGTGTGTGCAGCTTTTGCTTTCCCTGTTAAGCTATCTTCATCTCAATCCCCAAGTCTTCTCTTCCTTCTGTTTTCTCCCCATTCTATGGAAGAAGGGAGTGAGCAAGATGCAGGGTGGGTCTTCAAATTGGTGTAGAAACATGAAGAGGTATTTCCAAGACTTTTTCTAGAAGAGTTACAAATATTTTGTCATCCCTGTTTTTTTTCTCTGATGCTAGAAAAAAACTATTCCTAACACAGGTGCCATTCAGCTTTCAGGCTCTCTGGCTAAATTGTTGTCTTGCACTGGGTCGGGAGCAGGGGGTGAGGTGAGAGAGAGATGGTGCACGGTTCTTTCTGGATCTCAGTAAGAAAGGCTGGACAAGGAATGGCTTAATGGTGGTGGGGGCTGAAAAGACTTGGGAGGTGTTTTCTCACAGGTATGTGGATTAGTGGATTGTAGGAAGCAGCAGGGGTACACATGAAGCCAAAGTACCTACATCTCCCACAGGAGTATGCAGTCTGGGAACTTGCAGTCACAGGTGAGGGGATGAACTGGTAACTCACCTGGGCATTTGGGGAGCTGTGCCCATAACCTTCTGTGTGAGTGGGGAGAGGGATTAGAACTTTGGGCTGTTTATTACACTCTGTGAGTGGCTAGTATCATGGTTTATCTGTTGCATTATTGATACTGATCCTGATATATAATTCACTCATTGCTCATTAGTAACACCATTAATAAATCAATGAACCACTTTGTGATTTGGTTTAAACTACATGAGCTGGGCAGTTTCTTACTATGGCAGTTCACTACAGAAAGCTCTCAGGTTTGGGTACAAAGTGTTCATGAGTACCATTTCTTTGTTTTGTTCTACTTTTTACATATTGGATATTGGTTAGTTCTTCTCTTCTTCTTCCAGTTCTGTATTGCATGCTCCAATATCTTGAACCAAAGTATCCAATCAGATGTTATTCAAATATAAAATTTATACACTATATGAAAGTAAATATACAATAAACAAACCCTCATGTATTTGCCATCCTTTTCAAATAAGCCAAGGGTGTAAGATTTTTCTGACAGCTACTTTCTACTAACCCTACAGGGTTTGTTTTACTGAATCTGGTGCTTAGTAACAATGGCAAGTACTTCTCTTTCTTCCACTATGCACATGGTGCTAGTTTAATGATGCCTAATGCCTCCAATGCCCCAGATGAGACAGAGTTTTCCTATTTAGCAGTCTGTTTAATTCCATCATAATCAAGATGTTACAATTACTATCTAAGCTATGCAAAATAATGCAAAGGATGTGGTCAGCTGACTAAGTATAAGGAGAAGGGAGTTTAGCAGCTAGCTGTCACTGAAAAAGTCTCGCTTAATTTCATGTATATACGCATGGTAGAAATTTGTGCACACTTTGAGAACTACTTATTAAAATAAAGAACACAAAAAAAAAGAAAAAAGGGACGTAATAAGGAGAGAATTAAAAAGAAACTTGATGAAAAGGCAGCAAAACACAAGTATCACATCTAGGTAGAATCCACCACTGGAGGTGGCGATACCAGCTGTGTTCCCACCTATGGGTGGGTCTGCTCAGTGCAGCCGTGAGACAGACAAGTGCTGCCAGATGAGATCCTGATGTTGCAGGAGATGATGAGTAGTAGTCACAGTGGTACAGTTTTTCTTTCCACTTTGGTTATCTCCAATGTTTTACTTTTCCTTTGCATCTCTCTTTGAAGGAACCAAAAGAGATTAAGGACTTGAATCTTGTCATTATTTTATCCCTCATTTAGGCCTCCTTCTCTATGGATTTGGTTTGGTCTATTGATTTCCAATTCTATTCTCCTTTGCTAGTAATGGATGATCCTAATGCAGTCCTTTGTGATGCCAGTGCATTTTTTTTGTATGACAGAATCCAGACTTTCAGTCCTTCATTTCAGAAATTAGTTTATACAAAAGGATGAAATTTGCCAAAGTCTTAAAAGTCCAGGACATGATTCAAATGGTTCCTAAGCAACTTACACATATTTCAAAATGTTACCCACAGTAATTAAGTTAGAAGGGATCTGGCATACACTGAGCATATTTGTCTGACACTATTTTAATTGGTTAAGATTAATGGACACAATCCTGTATTAAAAAAGGGAAGTTTGAGTAATGGAATAAAGGGCAATGTATAAAGAATATTGCTACATGGTGATGAATGGCTTAATGACTTTTTTTTGTATTTACAAAGAAAGATTTTGCTTATGTGGTTTTCTTTTTCTCTTTTGTGATTGAATCATACTCAAAAAAGATCCAGCCATTAATATTTTTCACGACCTAGCTCCTCTGTCTGAGTGTTAGGTGATGTATGAGTACATTTATCTAAGTAAAGAAAATAATTGCAGTGCAGTTGTTCTTTAATGTTCCAAACATCTTGTGAACTGGATAATGCCAGTTGACGAAAAGGCCCAGATCTGTAAAGTTAGATCTTCTGTCTGCTAGCTTGGTATTTTGTAAAATTTTATGTAATTTCTCCTACTTTTCTCTCTTAGTCATCTAATATGATATTTGCAAATGGCTAAATGACTTTGAAGTAATTAAAATGTAAATTAAGAGAAATACTATCTCTGATGGGGAGAAGCAGAGGGCTACTGGGTAAGTGTGGGTTTTTTACTTTAGAGCTGTAATTTTTGAGAACTTGTATCAGTCAGCTTTTCTGGACAGAGTAAGTTTTGTGATTGGCATGGGTGGCACTAAACACATCAAGGTGATAGAAATCAGTTAGGGAAATAAATCCAGGAAGTTCATTCATTTATAATCCAGATGTATCAACTTCTGCATTAAAAAGATAATTTACATAATTTGCAGTTTGGTAATTTCATGTTTTAAGTGAGTCATGTTTCAATTAGTCTGAAATTAGTCTACCAAACTGTAACAGAATTTGTGCCAAGTTGAAAAGCGATTACAGAATAGCTATAGTGCATTGCTTATCTCTTTAAAAGTGATTACGTATAAGGACACATAAAAATTAAAATTACTATCAAGATGCCTGCCTGCAACTCTGAATGCCCTATAATGCTTAAAAACTTTTACGCTATGCCCGAATGAGAAAGTATAGTGGCACAAAAGGAGCGGATCTGTAGGGTGCAGTGGTTGGCATTAAGGAGCTGATGCTCGCAATTTATCTGTCTTGAGAGGGTTTACTATGGACCAGATATTGTGTGGTTCAGTAGGACTCTTCCCACTAGCAAGCTGAGTGCAGGAACCGTGATTCTAGGTTGCATCTTCTGGCAAAGCAGAGATGATCAGGAGTTTCACGGCAAAACCAGGCCGAGACCTGAGCTAGAGCTCTCCTGCAGCAGCACCCTTGAGGTCTCAATAACCCCATGAGTACATGAGCACTTTACTAGCCATTTACCCAAGTTTCTAGGGCCTAGAGATCCTTTGTTCAGGCTTTCCCTAGCAGATATTTCTCAGGTTATACAGGGAAAGCCACAAGTACCACTGGCGAACAGAGGAAGATGCTGGCCATCTCTGAAGGCCTCACAGACCCTGTCAGATACCACTTAGAAATATGAAAGAACTTATCGAGCATAAAGGACTCTGCTGTCCTAGTATGCTTTTGCAAAATCTGCCTTATTTTATAGCTGTCATTGTGAGTTTGGGGAATGATGGCATTGAAAATACTGCCAAGTTTTTAATTGTGTTCCTTCTAATGTTCTGTCTTGGGCTATGCAAAACTCCCAGGAGTCAGCCATATTTTAGAAAAGGTTGGCTGGCGTATGCTTGCTATTAAGTACAACTGGATGCTAGTAGAATCACCTATATATCTGTTAGACATGTGTTTAAGGACCTTTCTAATTTGAAAATTCAGGGCGGGTTAGAATAAATTTTATGGAAATAAAATATAGTGACACCGGGTTTTATCGGTATTTACAAGAGTTTTTCAAAATTAATGCTTTCAAATATGCCTTAACTGTGCTAATATAAAAGTTAAACTTTCCATATGATTAATATGACATTTTTAGCAATCAAATAACTGCTCTGTTTGTGATTAGACTATAATTTAGATATTTACATGTGTCCTTTCTTGTCTGAGAATTACAGAATTTATGTTTGGAAAGCTAATCTACAAAGTTCAAATTAATGTGCATTATTAAAAAATGAAAGAGAATGACTGCAACATTGCAGAAGTTGTTTTTTTCTCATCAAAGCAATACATGAATGAATTATTTTTCTGTGACTTGAGACCTGAAAGGCACTTTGCATTTGATTGTTCTTAGTATAGTTTAAGACAAATCGATTGACTGTAGCAATGAGTATCAGTCTAATAAAACATGTGTGTATGTGTGTGTGCGTAAGTAAGCTTTTCCACCCTGGAAATAACAATAAATGTTCCAAATACAGCTATTGCCAGCAGTTATTATTCAGTAGCCTAAAGTACGAAGTTCCCAAAAAAATTATGCATGTACTCAGCTCTTCATTGTTTTTCTTAAACCAGCTCATGACAGAATTTTAAATAACTAAAGGCAATTTTCTGAAATCACTGTCTGGGAGGTGAGGTGAGAGTAAGGGCAGTGCACATATAACAAGTTAGCAGATATTTCCAGGTTTCCTTTCACAACATAATAATAGTAATTTATACCAGGCAGAATGAGTTTTAATTGAACATCTTTCAAGCTGCAGTACATGGAGTAGTTTGGATTAATGTTAGCAAAAGTGGAGAGCTTAATGTTCAGTTTCAGAACGTGCAATAACTTTCTGTTTTATCAACATGCCAGACTGGAGCTTAAAGCATATTTGGCATATTTACATATTCATACTACACTGTTACTGTGCAGATTCTGCAGTGTCATATTGCGAGTACATGGTGAGGAAATGCAAAAGCAAGTTAGCATTACGGCTGTTCAGAATTTCCAATATTTTTCCAATTGTCTTTATTTACAGATGGCTTCTTCGGCCAACAGTTTGGACAATAACTAATCAAACTAATTGTTGCCAGCTCAGAATGTAATGCTTTGATTAGAACATTTTAGTTTTATGTCTATATTTCCCATATATGAGCTAAATTGTAGCACAATTTGTAATGACTTGTTTCTGCATGCAGTTCAAGTTGGCAGAATTATGGATGAATACTCTAGGGAGAAACGAAAAAAGACTTAGGTTCAATGTTTGGAGTTTTGGAGATATTGACTCCAGCAGAGGTACTGAAACCACAGATATCTGAATGGCAAGAAGCTTATTCCACAGATGCAGCCTATATCTAAACCAGCCATATTCATTCTAGTTCATTTATAAAAGTGGCAGCCTCTCTGTATTGTCATTGGGTCCCCATTTTTTTCCAAGGAAATTGGTTGTTTCAAGATCCATGTTGTACTTAGACTTTTCACCGACTAGGGAATGTTGTGATTTATTTAAATAGTGTGTAAATGCCATTCTTTGATTTTTTTCAGTGACTGCATAGTGAAATGTATTACTGCTGTGCTTACACTTATTTAAAAGCACAGAACACGCATACATAAAAAGCACACTAAAAGCACACATACATACGTGTGTGTTTGTTTATGGTTGAAGAGATAGATATATATATAGAGTTTATGGAGTGTTTCAGGAAAAAAAGAAAAAAAGAAAAGCCACAAGATCAGTATAGTATCTTACCTTCAATCAAAGAAATATGTTAATTTGATTTGCAATAGGCCAGAATCCTTGATCCTGAGAAGTGCAGTGCAAGAGAAAGCCATATGCTCTCTTGCCCTGTTAGTTAAAGCCAAACATATTCTGTTCAGAGGAAGCAATGTCCCTGGACTGTGGTTTGTCTCCCTCTCACTCTGTCAGATAGCTTCCTGCTTCCTTCTTTGCGTAAAGCATGCAATAAAATATGTCCCACGGATACCTTCTCACTGCTGAAACATAAAGGCAGGCACAAATGTGATTAGTATTGATTAATCTGCATTTGAGTGGACAAACATAATTCTCTAGTTCTCTCAGTAACCGTGTCATTTTTATAGTATTATACCTACCATTATATATCCTTGGTTTATTATGTGATTTAATGTGAACACTTCTTGGAAGAATGAATATGTAGTTATCATTTTAAAGTATTAATTGCAGAAGAACCAAATGCCTTTATTTCAGTCTACAACTCCTGCTTTTATTTCTTTCAAGTATAAAATGTTAAGAGCAGAAAATGTTACTGTTAATCCTCTTCTGATTTCAAAATTTATGTGACAGTGAATGCAATTAATCCATTTTCTCATTACTTTTCCTAAGAAAATATGCACAGGCATGAACAAGGAACAGCTTTGACTTGATAAAACAATATTTTAAACTCAGTTTATATAACTTTAAAATAATGATTCAGAATTTTAAAAAATCTAGCAAGTGGCTTTGGTTTTCGTGCTTCCGTAGCTTTGCTCTTAATATAGCATTAGAGTAGCTCTGTCAGATTAAAAAAGATAAATGTAGATGTCTGATTAATTCATGTTTATTTTGATCACATCATGTTACATCAGGCCAGAATAACATAACACGAAGTGACAAAAATGCAACTTAATCTGAAAATATGTTATTCACTTACAGTCAGAAGTATGAACTTCTGGAATAAAAATCAAATTACTTGAAAGTTCATCATTCCCTTCCCTTCCTTTTCCTTCACTTCTTTTTTCAAAGGTAAATACAAGTGTGGTGGTGCTATCTGCAGAAACTTTCATGGGAGAACCAAGTCACCCTGGAGAAAAGAGGTTGGACAGAAGAAGGAGAACAAGGGAAAATATAGGACACTACATTGTCATTTTTCAAAAACACCTTGCTCTGTACGCTGCAAAAGGCTTCCAAAAGATGATTATATTAAGAGTAGCTAAGCTTATATTTTGGTTTTATACTTCTGGTGATTTTTAAACTGTAGCATTTGATAGCAGTGACCATCTGTGGCATTCAAAGCCCATTAATTTTATTGTGGATATAAGTATGTACCAATGACTTACAGAAGGTGACTGTAGCCCAGGTTAGGAAGATTGGGTTTTCAATTGTATTTAGAAATCTAAAGATGTGCCCTGATTAATTCCACCTTACTGAGGCAAGGAAGTTTGCAATAGTCAGCTTACTGAATCTATCCTCACTGGAATTAAATAGCAGCTCTTAGGTGCTGAGCTGTCCCAAGTCATGACCTGGGTATGGCTCTTTTCCTAACAAGAAGTGATGGAGCCCAGAGTAAGACTCATCACCTGGAGACCCTGAGTAAGCACCTGGATTTAAGCAAATAGATCCAGATCTTTCTACACCGTTTGGCACTTAAACACTACTGAACCAGTCTCAGGACTAGTTTCAGTTGTCCAGCCAGGAAAAGGCTGATGTGTACATGTCAACACAAGGATCCTCCCATTCTTCCAGAATGGTTTGTAGCCACTTGCAGCTCTTTACTTCTTGTTGTCTGTCCCTGTCTTCATGTATCATTAAGTCTGCAGTATAAGGAGAAGTGTATGTATGTATGTGTATTTTTTCCCATCCTCCTCTTGCTGAAGTCAAAATTGTTGACACTAAAATAGGCTACAGAGGATTGTTTTGTGTAGTGCTGAGAAAGAGCAGAAACCTGAAAGTAATGAATACCTTTTTACCAGACACAGAGTAAGGCTGCATGAGGTGACTATTCTGTGGTATATGAAATAATGTATATACCATACTGCTATTCTGGAGGTCATTTCTCAATGGCAACATTTATGGTTGTCCAAGGTAAACATTTTACCCTGTGAGCCAGAGCCTGGACCCCTAACTGAAGCAGGCATAATGTTTGCTCTCTCAATTGTACTTTATAACAGATGATAATGCACAATATGTGTTTCACAGATAAAGTTATTGGTTTAGTAATGAGCTGTTCTTAATTCTGATGTGTAGCACTTGCAAAAGACACCCAATAGTTTCTAGGTCATTTTTTTAAAAACTGGGTTTCAGAACTGAAGCAGTTTTTGACTGTAGTGGGAGTAACAAAGTTAAATTTCTGTGTATTGCTTTGAAAATTTAGGGGCAGATGTCATGCAGCAGGGAGCAAACAAAGCTGTCACTGGCCTAAGGGGATTTCAGCAATGCTGAGGTGTTGATGACAAATTTAAATATCTAAAGAAACTGGCACAGTCCTTTATTTCTGACACCAATTTGACAAATTTGACTGTTTCACCTTTGTTCATCTGTACCCTTCCCTAACAAGTTTTTAATACACAGATACCACTTATAATTGTTCTTTTCCCTCTCTCATAATATTTACATCAGCAGGTATCACAGAAATAAATATTTTCTCACAGGATTTTGATGACATTGCTTGTTAGGAGTCATGCAGGCAGACTCCTTAACTCTTTTTCATTCATAAATATGAATTACTGTAGACTGTCAAGCATTATTCTCTATCTATTCCAGGAGCCATGATCTCCGGGGATAACCTAGATATTTTTTAGATTTCATTAACATCCTTTGTGACTTTTTAAGCAATAATGATCAAGGTTCAGGTCACTGCTTAAGGATTAATGATTAACTGGAAGGTACTGAAGCAGAAGGTATAGCTGAAAACTATTAGCTCCAGGTAGTCACTGGTTCTTCTGCAAAACAAGGCAATGCTCTCCCCCCCCCAAATCCTCCAAATCCAAAAAACACAGCAGAAGCATGAGAGTTTAAGCGGAAGTATGAGAGCAGAAGCATAGTAAGTTTAAAATATTGTTTGAAATAAAGCTGCTAAGTTTGAAAAATTATAAAGAACTAATGCACCATATATAAGTTTGATTAACATTCCATCCATCTTAATATGTGTCACTAATATTAATTATTAAATCCTTTGCAACAAGTGTGCATTAAATGCACACTTCATGCATAAACACCATCTGGAAAAGTGTGGGTAGAAATAAAGTAAAAAGCAGCTGCTATAAAACAAACACAAGAAATGTGAACTTTTTATGTATAATCTGACACTGTTTTCCTGGTTTTTCTTTACACCATATACTGGGGAGCATCAGAACATTGAAAAGCCACTGTGCTAACATTTTAATGGAAAAAAATCCAGGACAGTTGAAAGGTTAGTTTTTTCCCTACTTTTACATGCAAAAGTCAAGTCAATTTATTTTCTTAATGCATCTTTCATGTAAAGTACCTCAAAATTGTCTATAGTGAAACATAAAGTAATGAGGTGGCATTCACAGAAACAGCTTCAGTGAGTTTATAAAGACAATAAGCCAAAATAAATTAAATTGGACACACTTGTTCACAGCATGAACATGAATATTCCAATAACACCAGAGGTAAGTTCAGATTTGCACTGTGAATCCTGTTCCTTTAGCCCTAACTGGATAAAGATAAGAGTTTCAGTCCTATTTAAGATTAGCTGATGTTTTTTCTTGTTTTGTTTTGTTTATATGTATACACTGCTATTACCATTTATCCTTTTAATTTGCTCTATTTACAGTAACACTAACAACTAATCAAGGTGCAGCAAAAGATACTATGTAAAGAAAAAAGACTAACTACAATACTGATTAAATTAGTTCTCAGCTTAGTATTTATATCAGGCAATTCTACTATTCTACTTCACCATATTATGGAATAAGTAATTGGACTATATCTAAGTGATTAAAGGGGGAAAACAACAGTCATACAATGCAACTGTTAATTATGTTCTACCATATCCAATAAATGATATGAATTATTAGTAATGGCGTATTTCTCAACTTCTTGTACAGTCTCTGTAAACAGTTGAAAAAAAATCTTTTATTTCTTCAGCTTTTTATTTTATGAAAAGAAGGGGATTGATTACAAGATACGAGCAGACAGATATCTATCATCTGTAAATCTGATCCCAGCAGACCATACATAGAAAGCATTTATGTGACTTGGTGGCCAGATGCACTTTGACTGACCTTCTCTGTGCAAATGTCATGTATGATATTTCTTTACCATTTATGTTCCTCTTTAATAGTGAAACAAGATAGATAGGCAATACTAACATCCTGTATATTTGCATGATTGAGACCCCCCCAAATTATGGGTATCTCCATTACATATTTCTATCTTAAACTTAGTTTCTTTTTTTGACAGTTTTTGAGTTATATATCCAAAATTTAAAATTATGAAATATTTAAGAATTTTCCCTGCAGTTGTGAGAACTAAACATTTTTTCTGTGAAAGCAGAAAGAAAGAAGAATAACTCTGCAGTATGTGGTCATAAAAGGAACATCCTCCAAAATATCCTTCAGATGAATTAGATGCATTTCCCAGGCTTCACTGAAATGCTCTATTTGGACATGACTTTCAGTCCCAAATGATTACATATTTGCATAATTGTCCAGTTTGTGAATAATCTATAGCATGGAATGCAATCATCCAGGTCAATTGGTCATGTATTTTTTATCAGAAAGAGCTATAATTTCTTGCCAAACAACAAACAAATAAGCAACCACCATTACAGCTATTCTAATGGTAATACTTGTATCTGTCTTACATGTCAGGTTATTTATTATTGATGTGCTTATAAAAAGCTCTTAACTTTTATAACAAACCTGACTTTACTGCTGAGATTTGTTTTGTGTTTGGGTTTTTTTAATGAAAACAGTTAACAGAAATGTAGAGGTGATACTTGCAGATGACTAGAGGATATATTATACATTTATAATGGCTCTGATGACTGGCGAAATTAGATGTCAATATTTACCATATTACTATTTAGTAACTGAGCAGAAGACTTGCTAATGTATATATTTGCCCATACAATGAACCGGGTCATTTCATGTAGCAGGTAGACCCAATGGTCTGACCAAGTATGGGGTAAAGAGTAAAATTGTAAATAGGGAATTATCAAACCAAGTTTAACTACGTACTCAGATTATTCTGTCATGGAAAATCTGTGAAGCTGATGAAGTTGAACATCTATGACTACTTTAACCATCACTTATTTTCTTCCTTTTGGAGTATAGACAACATTGGGTTTAATTTTGAAAACAATAAATGCTAAGAAAATAATTCCATTGCAATAGATATATTTGTACACATATAGTGACAAAATATGATTAATAGTGTCCATTGTTGAGTAGCCTGTGCTGTTTTCTGCCAATAGTCTGGGGCTGGGTGAGATGATTCCCTTGACGCTGTGCCTCGGTTACTGTCAGGAATACATTACTCCTTCCCAGAGAGCAACTGACCATAGTCAGCTGGACAAGGCTGCTGCTAGATAAGCAGCATGGG
The DNA here is from genome assembly GCF_964188355.1 of Buteo buteo. Classification (NCBI taxonomy): domain Eukaryota; kingdom Metazoa; phylum Chordata; class Aves; order Accipitriformes; family Accipitridae; genus Buteo; species Buteo buteo. Next base: position 19,862,371 of record NC_134190.1, on the reverse strand, counting down.
AGAAACTAAGAAAGTTAGAAACCCAAATGAACAGCAAAAATTTCCATGATCCCTCTGATAGGAAGCAAGAAGCAGATGTGTAGGCAGGACTCGAAGGTGGTAGCAAGAAAAATAATTGTCATAAGCACCAAGTTCTAAGTTCCAAACCAAACCAAAATCCAGGCTGGAGGAGAGAGCCAGTTCAGTAAGGACAGAAAGGACTGGGGAGGTTTCTTTAAGAAACCTTTTTACTTACATTTCTAAGACCCACCTTAGCAGGGCTGCTTCACTTTAAAAAAGCTTCAATTTTGATTCTGTCTTATATTAAAGCCTGTCTTTAGAGTCTGTAAGCTTTTCTTGTGGCTTCTGGTATGTTCAGTTTAAGTAAAACAGCAATGTTAGACCTATCTAGAAGCTCTGGCTGACTGGAAGTCTCATCACAGGTGCATTTAACACTTTTTCTGGTCCAGAAATAGGCTAAAAAAACCACTTGGACATGCTTTGCTAACTTATAAATATGATATTATTTTATAAATGTAGACTGGCCCCACCAACTTATGATGAACAGCCTTAGTTTAAATAAAAGTTAAAGTGTGTTTGGAAGTGTTTTGAGTAGTTATTTATGAAAAAATACAACTGATACTCTGACTTTGTGTCAAATTGTCCTGAAAAGAAGAAAATTTGAAAATCAAAATATTTAACTCCAAATGAAAAGCTTTCATTTTCATTTCAAAGAAAGAGTTCAAGACTATATTTGCACACATTAAAAAATAAGGCAAAACTGATCTTTTGTTTCAGATTGATCAGCTGCTTGATCCCAAATGCTGTGAGTTCTTGGGCTTGGGCCGCTGAACTTGAAAGTCAGTTTCTCAGCTGTAAGGAGTAGGTATCCATATTTTTATATAAGGATACAGCTACTTGGAAGTAGCTCTCATTTAATTTTGCTGCAAGTTAGGTGTCTCTTGAAAAAACATCTCAGAAAAAATGGCCTCTGGAATGCCTGTTTAACATCAGATTTTCATAGTTTTCCAGTTTACCAGAGTCAAACTATTTCTGGAATGAGTATTTTTGCTCTTGCTTTTTGTGATGTAGTGAAAGATATGCAAGGAAAGAAGTAAAGAAGATTGTGCTGGAATCCTGACTCTGGGCACATTGCTAGCATTATTTTGCTTCTTACAGATTTCAGAAGCAGTCTATTTACTTTATTTCAGATAGTTTTTGCCATTTGTCAAATTGTTCAACAATTTTAACATGGGAACTTTTTATCAAATACATGGAAATCAAATTTTTGAAAGCAGTTCACTCCCTCCAAAGTTTGCTTCACTGGCAATAATTAGTTTAATTTTCTACTTCAGTTAAGTCCTTTAGAAAATTTACCCTTTGGAGTATAGCTTCCATTGTCTTTCATTAAAGAGCAAAACCTTTTTAAAGTTTTCTCTGTTCCCACCCCGTAATGTGTCCCTCATGTTTCTTTCTCCTTCAGTAAAGTCGACATTCTCTCTACAACTATTATGAAAGACTCAAAATTACATAGTATAATCCAGTAGAGTTTATGCTATGTATCAGTAGGTATTTTGTCCTCAGTATGGTTGAGAGGATTTGACCAGCAGGTTACCATTCACCTGCCTGCAAAACACAGAACTGACTGTAATTCTGTGAACAAATATATACTGGTTTACCAAGATTCTTGCTCACAAAAGATCTTAATTACTTCACAGTTTTATACAAGACAACATTTGACAATCTTAATGATAGTGCAAAGCCCTGCAACAATTTAGAAAATGGATGTGCTCTATCAATGAAACATAAATGAATTGATGGTGGGTTCTGGTTTGCTACAGAAAGGTTGAATAACTATATTGATGCCAGACCCATTACTCTGTATTTACACAGTATACCTGAGGACAGCTGCCCACAACAGAAACATGCAAAATTAAAGGGGCTGGGGATGGCTTCAATCACAGTAGAATAGTTCTAGCAACCAGATAATATTTTTAATGTGTGACTTGATATGAAAAGCAACACTTAGATTTTCAACTCACTGCAAATCAAGTGACATACTGCATAAAATAAATATGCAACTGCGATAAAAAGTATATTTAACTTTATGTAGGCATGTATGGCTCATTGAATGCTTTCACACTTTTCATATGATTTCTTTGAAAAAGCTATGAAATAGAGTGTACCGGGGAAAACCTTTTTAGAATAAAGTAGAAAAGAATAGTTGATGGATAGTAACTGAACCAGATACTAAAATGAAACTTTAAAATTGATTTCATCATAAAAATAAAAAAAAAAGAGATCTACAACTTTACTTAAGCAAGAAAGTTAGATACCCTGGTGCTACTATAAATCATAAATAAAATAAGTTTATTAATCTTACATAGCAAAGATACGATTGAACAAAGCTATTATTGTACCAAGAGTTTTCTCCCTAATGTTTCAGCAAGATCAAAGACTTTATCCAGGAAACTCCAGTAGTATAATTTACCTACAACTAACAGTTGGACACAGCATCTTGAACACTTTATATAACAAAATCAACACTGAATATTATTTCTCTTACTTAAATGAAGATAAAAGCATATCTTTACACTTAAATCACTTTTTAAGTAATATACTTTAACACTTCCCTTGAAAATTGCTTTCAGGTTAACAGTCAAAGCACTGTTGAGCTTGCGGTTTGTTTTAACCATGATGTTTTCCCTTACTAGCATGACAATACACCCTTTCAGTCTAATATACAGTCAGTGTAAAGACAATTTATGATGTGGAAAATTTGTAAAACATTGATATCAAATGTTTTCAGTTTGTTTATTCCTAACATCAAACCAGTACATTCTAAAATTTGTATCTGATTTCTTACAGCATAACCAATGCTTTCTACATTAAGGGCTGCTCCCACCATTCTAGTACCTGCCCTTTTTTTTTTATTTCTTAGTATCATCCAAACTGCCTATCCTTCCCTCAGCAATGCTTCCACTGCTTGTTTGATCTTGAAAATTCTCATATTTTTTGCACAGGCCAAAAGGGAAGCCTTTTTGGTATATTTGAAGAAATTTTATCATGCTATTCATGAAAAAGTAGCATATCATTTTCAGAAAGCATTCAGTGTGTGGTGCATTCAGCTGAACAAACTGTGGCTTCCTGATTTCAAATGTTTTACCACATATTTTTAATGGTATCTTAAACCATTTTTATTTAGGATAAGATGTGGTAGAAAATTGGGATTTCCACTATTCCAGTTCCCCTGTTCTCTGTTCCTACATGCTGTCTGGAGATTAATTCAAATTCTTTACTGGAGACAGAAACTCTTTTACTTTGATTAAGTGCTCACATTGATAGGCGTTTTATTTAAGGTGAAATTTTCTTAGGTGCAGAATACTTTCTGAACAGCTTAAGCATTCTTCTCAGAAAATCCTCAAATCTTGGTAGTGCACCATCTCCTCATGAAATATATTTGGATTCTCATTTTCTAACAAATGCTTCAGTCCTTGGTATTTCAAAGAAAACCTTGTACGAGTGTCAGTGCACCAGTGACATATCCAAGGAAATAGCTTTCTTACTGAATTGGGTGTTTCTGCTGAATCAGAAGTTGGTTAGTCTGACTGATCTATTGTATAAACTTGAGTCATTTGTCAATTGTCTCTGTAATTTGGATTTAATTTCTAACTTTAAAATATGTAAGGAAGAAGACATGAAGCATATGTTGCTGATGTGTCTTAGAAAAGCTTTGGTGTCTGAATATCCTGGAGAAAAGTGTCTGGAGAAATAAAGCCCTTAGTCCAGTAGTATATTATTTTTAACTGCATTATTTTTTTTAAAGATTTTTCTGTGTATAAATAAATGACTATATTATATTAAATAAATAATGTGCATAATATATGATGCATAATATATGGATATATAAATTAATATGCATAAATACATACATGAATATATATATTCTTTTTAATTTTTAATTTTTGTAATAGTAAGTTCTAAACTTATAATAAGTCTTTGATTAGACACAATTTCAGTTACACTAATAAATTACTGGCTTTACACATCAGGTATTTCCTTTCAACCTATAAGGAGATATTGTGTGTAACAGAAACTACTCAAATATCTTGACACCAGGTGTCTGGATGCTTTTTAATTCACCTTACTGGTTTGTTAATGGTACTTAAGTCATCAGGTACTCTGAAGTAGAAATACCAGTTTGGTTTAGCTCAGTTAAGGAGAAAATGCAAAATGGAAATACGCAAAAGTGAAAGAGTATTTGTCAACCTAACTGCCAGAATGTGTTACAGAAAGGCAGAATCTTTGAAGAGCTTATAGAAAATCAGTAATAGAGAGGCTTTTTTCTCTAACAGACACCAGACTGAACACAGAGCTGAGCTAAAACTGTAGTTAACTTACACAGACTTAGATGACCTTGGTTTAGGCTTCAGGTCAGTCTTTGTGATTTGTCTGAATAATACCTGTAAGTAGGCCTATCTTAAAACAACATAGTATTAAGAAGATTGAATTTCAGGTGAAATGAAAGCATGTAGCAATACACAGAAGGAAACAATATATTTCTAATTCTTTTCTATGCTTACTTTTGTTTGAGAGTTTCTCTGAATCAGGAAAAGAAATATAACAAAAAATTATTCTGGAAATGGTCTGAAAATCTCTCACGGCAACTAGTTAGATTTGGCAGCATTCATTATCTCAAATTCAATACTGATTCTTTCAAGTCCAGTATAACACTCAAACATACACATTAATTAGCTGCATAGATACATAATATTATGTGTTTAGATCAGATTACAAAGAGTACTGTTTGTTATACAACAATTTACATTTAGACTTGTTCACCCTTGTACTTATATGAATTTACAGTGAAGTTTTATGTTTTTCTTGTGTTGCTGTATTGTATGAAATTTCACTTACAGCATCAGAGTGGAACCTGTCTTTTATTCTAGAAACACAACAATATTAATATATAATGCTCACATAATATCTAAGGGAAAAGGGAAAATTCATTAAAAATATCTGTAACAATGATTCCCACCCCAAAATTATTCTTTTAAACCATTTTCTCCATGCTCCTTTCCTGTGTTCAGTGGAAGAATCCGAAAATAAATATGCCTAGAACAGTGTCCTGGAGATTATGAAATCTAGGCAAAGTTTTATGTGAACTTTGTGGTGTCAGATGGTGAAATCAAAATTTGCTTAGTGTTCTACTATTTTACTAAGGCTACCTGAGATATTTAATTTTCCTGAATCAAGCAAAGTTCTGGGAATAGCTTCCTAGACGTAAATAATAGCTGAGAACTTGCCTAAAGTTAGGAAGAATTAAATGAAAGTCCACAACTAATTCTTCATCCAGAATTTGTTAGTCCATGTAGTTAAGCAGTCATCTCGTCTACTCACTGGTAGGAATACTTGAACAAGAAGCCAAATTTCTGCAATAGTTGCAATTTCATTGTTTGAATGTGGTATCACTGAGACTAAGAGCTTAGAAATATTCAGAAATGAATTCAAATTTCATGTGGCAAAGAGATCTTTCTGTTGTAGGAGAAAATATTTTTTTTAAAAAAAGGAAAGAAAAAGGCATAAGCCTTTGTGCCTCAGGGCACATGGTCACCCTCAGCTGATGATTAGGAAGTGAGTTGGTTAATGCACAATCAGCTACAGACAATTTTTGCTTCTTCCACTGATGTCAGTAAGCCTAATTTCTGGTGAGGATAAAATGCTGAACTAGAGACATCCATGGTCTGATCTTTCATGGCAGCCCTTGTATTTCATAAAAGCCCTTTAACGTTCAGTTCTGAGATGATACAATTTTAAAGGGTCATTTGTTAACTCTGTCCGCAAACATATTAGGGCACTTGAACCAGCTGAGCTCGAATTCCATCCAGAAGCAGTAAACCTTACTAGAGGCTTTTAAAATAATTAATAGTCTGAGTGAGTTCATTATCATTTAAGATCTATTTTAGCTACACATATTAATATTCTGTTTTTGTTGCAGAGCTATTTAGATACTGCCATTCACTGATAATAAGTCATTTATTCCTCATTAACTGTTAGGATGGATGTAGATATTCATTATAGCAAGACAACAGACTCATTTAGCTGCACACAGTACTTGATTATACACATGAACATTGACTGGAATGCAAATTTCATTCTACGTAAGTCTCATCTTGGTTGTTATTCTCACCATGGGATAAAGTATCTTATCATATCATAATCTGCTGTACTTTTTTTTTTTCTTTTTCAGTATCTGTCTTAAACCGAAAGAAGGAACATAATAAAGACTGGTGATAACCTCAATTTGGGTAAATAGTGATACAAGAAAGAAAGGTTTCCTCATGTAAACTGCTGTTGAGTTTTAAAAATGTTCTTTGAAATTCTATGTCCTTGCTTGATAGTTGTGCCAAAATTAGTACAATCTTAAAATAGATGAGATTCAGATTTAAAGAATGTGAAACCTTAACAAATACTCATTACACTGGTCATGGAAACAAGCTTTTACTTTCTGTGTCCCAGCTACAGAAATCAAAGGCCAATTTGTCCCTGTCAAATGGAAATAAAAGTATATTCTCTGTCATCTTTTGCTCTATACTAAGTCTGACTTCTTTTTTCCGTGTATATTTGTGATTTTTTTTCCTTTTTTCTTTTCAGTTTTACCTATTTACATTTATTGAAAGCCTTTGTGTGTATATGCAGAAGTATTGTAATCATCCTTCAGTTATTAAAGACTATGCCACTGCAATGCTCAGGGCATTGTACAAGGCTTCAAGTAATGTAAGAAAATTACAGCTTTGAGATAAATTGAAGCTTTGCATGACAGGCAGGTCAGTTCTACTGCACTGTCTCATGAAAGGAACTATGACTCAGTAACACAACTCCATTTGTTGTCTCAAACAATATAAAATAACTGTGTTGTTTTTCCACGGCCCTACTCAAGGCTTCCCCGCTGCAAATACATATGCAAATATTTTGCAAGATGTAAGTTCTTTCCCAGGGGATGTACATAGGATCTTTGCTGCACATTCAATGACATTTACCCTTTCTGAAGGCAAATGGCTCTCTTTTTACAAGCTAAACCAAAGGCTCCACATACTCCTTATGGAAATACAGAGAACAAGTAATGGAGCAGTCCAAAGCAGCTTAAAAACTGGGAAGAAAACAGAGTTAGGGTTTAAAGAAGAAAAACACCTTCATCAAGTCAGTTTTCCCAGTTCTGCTGGTACGAAGGTTTTGCAGAAAAACTATCAGTTGCCTAGAGCAATAGTTCTTCCTTCCCACTCTGGATGGAGAAGATTGCATTAGTCTTTGTCAGCAATTAACACTTCACACACAGAAATTCAGACTTTTAGTGTGGGTAAGGTCCTTTTACACTTCTTTCTGCATGCTGAGGTGTGCACATTGAATCTGGCATTTTGTCGCATATCCAGATGATGTGATGTCTATATGTGATGTAACTATACATGAAAACTGCAAAACCCAGAGATTTTAGGCAATCATAATCTATCTTTTCTTGACATTTAGGATTTATGAAGGTTGGACCACCTAGCTTTTAAGGACAAAAAAACCCAAAGAAACAGACGGTAAAGCAGGCTTTTTCTTAGGAAGAAATCTGTGTGGTCAACACATAATTTTACACTGCAGAATAAAGCTGATGGAAAACTTTCAACTAGCCTTACTGAAAACCCTTGAATATGGAGGACACAAGACATACAGTACCTTGCAGGACTAAACTATTCAAAGTTCTATGAAAAAAAGCCAGTGCGGAGTATGCTGTGTATAGGCAGTAATACTGAGGGCTCCAAAGGCTCCTAATTTCTTCCAACTGAAACCAGTTTTCCTTATAACATGCTCTCAAAAGTATATCTCATTAAAGACTCTTTCCATCCACATTTGAACTTTCTATTCTCTTCCATTTCCTTTCAAGTCCTTAAAAGTTCTTTTTTTCTAATGGCAAAATATATTTTAGCAATTCTGTTAGTGCCAAAAAAATGTCAAATTAATGCATCTGTGAAGGTAATAAAATATTGTGAATCCTTTAGAATCAGCAGTTAGAGTGCAAGAAGTAGGCAACAATATAATTTGATGTAGATTCCATGGCCTGAACACTTTTTATACTATGACATGCTTCGAGAGTTATGCAAATGTATGTTTCATTGGTTTAATTCACTTGATCAATTACATGTAAAAAAAAACCTCTAAAGATTTATCTAATTTCTAAAAAAGCCATTACTACAAAAGTAATTTAACAAGTGTACCACAAGATTGAATCTCCTGTTATTCCATGAATCTCACGAAAAATATAGGATATTCTATGTTTCATTATCCTAGTGAGCCTTACTGAATTTTGCAACAAAGTAAGTGCTATTTATATTTTTCTTTAAAGTGTAGTTTAATTGGCAAAATGTCAAGGCTTATTCAATCAGATTGGTGGCATGATCGTTGACAACATTCTTCAAGTATTCTGATTCACATTAGAAATTGAAGACATATGTTATGGGAGAAGATGCCTTAAGAATGAAAATATTGTTGATTTAGACAGATGGTAATTTTTTTTAACAAGGAAAATGAGAGGCAAGAACATGACAGCTGAATAAAAGTTAAAAACTATTAAACCTGACAAGGTCAAAGATTGGATGGGGCAAGAAGGAGGTGAATTTCAAAATAACCATTAAAAATAATACTTTATAGAAAAAAGGTTTTCTTTCCATAATGATGATCATCACCAAAAACATTTACTTTCTTTTTTTTTAAAGGCATAAGTAGTACGAAACAGACACTCTTTGGAAAAAAAGAATCCCTGAAATTCGTTCAAGGTTTAGCTCTTTTTAGCTTGCACATCAATACTGCTTTATGTTATTGGATTCTTTATTCAGAAGTATTCACTCAAGGCCAAACTGTGTAGCCTGTATTCACACAGGTGAACATGTAAACATGAAAGTTCTTCTGCTATAGCCAATAAATTTAATTGCTTATTTATAGATTGGCAACACCTTGTGGGATTCTCTGTTCCTTTCCAGTTCCAGAGAGTGACTTCAAATCTTTGGCCATTATTTCATTTCACCCACATTTTTTTCTTAGCTGGTAAGTGTTCTTATTTTATTTTCGTGTTAAGTTTGTATGTTTGTACTTGACTAGGTAGAATTAAATTTGATGCTATGCATCAACAGCTCTTTAAAATAATTCAATTTTGAAAGCTTAAAAGAAAAAATAAGAGCTTGAAATGTGAAACATTAAATTTACAGCCATTTAAGGTAGCCTACCTCTAAATACTAGATTCCAAGCAGAATTTATAAATGAAGCTGCTTAATCAGAGTTAGATAATGTCATATAAAAGAAATAAAGAGGTACAAAAATACAGTAAATACTCTGACTTGTGGTGATAAAACAGTATGATTTAAATGAAGACTAGTTTGGACATACCAGCCATTTTATTTTCTTTGTATCATGGTAAATTTTTTTCTGCTGACAAGAAAAAATATTCTTGGATCAAACATTCAAAGATATGTTTTATTTATGTCCATGTAGGCTTGAAATTCTTAATCTTAAATCTATATTGAACCTTCAGAAAACCTTTAAAAATTAAGTTACATTTAGGAGAGGCTGTTTCCCCAACCTTCAGGATGCAAAGTTCTATTATTGCAGAATAAGGCAATGTTCTCTTAGAACTGTAATGCCAATCCAGCTTCTAAGCAGGTTCTTCCCATTAGTTCATTGAAGTTTATATCAGGCTTTTACTTTCTACAGTGAACACTTTCTAGGATATTTATTCTACTAAACAGCATTCAATACTTGGTGTTATCTTTATTAGGTGAGTGTCATTAAAAGGACAGAGAGAGAGAAAGTTGTAAGATATTTATTGTAAGTAATTCTACCTGCTGCCTAGCACCAGGCAAAATTTCATTAAAGGTGTCTGCTGGATGACACTGCTACTTTACTGTTTATTGACCAAAAGCCTCTTCTAATAATTCTTAAAACAGAAATAAAACACATGTACCCAGTTATGGCATACTTATGGGAATTTAGGATAAATCCATACAACAGTGCTGGCTGCCAGCTCAACTCTTATTTAATGTTTTGCATATACAATACTTTGAAGTGCTTAAATTTAAAACAGACAGTTCTTCTTACATAGTATTTTGTAAAACAATGTTATAATCCAACCCTTGTGAATAAATTAGGCTTCTTACTTTTTACAGGAAGGGCTGAATATGCAGATGGATTATCCAGGCTTACACAGATACCAGTATCAGAGCAGAGTAGAACTGAGAAGGTCTTGAAGTCTGCTTTCCTATTCAGCACCCTTTTTCATGACAGACTCTCATTTCAGATGGTGTGTTAAGGACAGCTGATCTAGAATGTAGGGGTAACCTAAACCCTAGGTCATCTAAAATATATTATTTCTACTTTTATTGGTGATTATAAAAGATCAGAATATGCATTATCTCTTACTTAACCATAAATTCATCAGAATTCAATGTGAAAAACATCCATATGCCCTGAAAGAAAAAAGAAAACTACACAAGGAAATCCCTAAGAAACAAAGAAGCTTCTGAGAAACTTCTTTGTGGTCTTCCGAAGTATTTATGTGAGAGAATGATAGGCACCCATTTATACTACCTTAGTGAAAATTTGGGGTTTATGTATTCTGTAGTATGTAATAGCCCTACACCAGAATCATTATGTAACAGATTCTTATTCAAAAAAGAATTGTATCCTTGTTTCACTGAAGTTGTCGAAGGATTGCTGAGTGCAATATAGACAGGATTTCAGAATACATGACTGGACTTCCTCATATTACAGAAAAGTTTCTCTGCAGGAGTAAAACATATTTTTACGGTGTGGTCAAAGCTTTCCTTTTCTTTGTTACTAGGATAACATCAAACTTCCATTCCTCAGGACTGATATTTTTGTTATTGAAAGCATGATTCCTTCTGATCCAATTGTGAGTTCCAACTGTATTAAGACTGAAGGCTGGAAGTCTGCCACATCCATCCAGAATTTTAATTAGATAAAACTATGTGCTTAGACTTAAGCACAGACTTAAATTCTTTGTTTGACTGGGATCTATGTCAGTATCTTGGCAGGAACTCAACAAATACAGCTAAAAGCAATTAACAAAATAAGGGCTTTTTTAAGGTAATGACTTTACCCATGACTTCACTGGATGTGCAGTCAAACCCACTAACTGATGGAGAAGTTTAATTTGGGAAAAACTGAGAACATAGAATCAAATTTATATGGTCTCTTAGACAGCAATTGTAGATGAAGCCTTGTCCTACCTGCATTTAAAAGACTCTTAAAGGCTTCATGTTATTAAAGCAGCTTTAAGTGGAAAACCCTTTTTAAAATTTTAAAAATAACTGGGTTTTATATTACTGTAAATAGATCAAAGGAGAAAATCTATGACATTTAAACTGTAACTTTTTGAATTATTTGTTATCTAGAAACAAGTAAAAAAATTCTGTAAGAAAATTCATTTCTTTTTTCTGCCACCTTCCAAAGACACTTGACAAAATACTTCCTTAATTTCCAAATCAGTTCAGTTAATTTTTCACTATTTTAAACTTGCTATAGATTTGCTATTTCTTTATCAGAGGTAAAATTAAAGATGACTTATATGCTGGAGTAATCAAATAGATTACTCAGTGATCCTGAAACTTGGGACCTCATTCCAGGTAGTTTGATTTCATGGACTTGTTCAATCTGCCTAATTTACATACTAGTTGATTGTTATTTTCCTTAACCATTAACACCATAAACAGCTATCTTCAAAAAAGCTGTTTTAAAATCTGGAGTTCTTGTACTAAAAAGATTAATTTAAAAAAAAAAAAAAAGAACAAACATATGATTGATACTTTCATCCCCCATGTAAAAAATATCTGTTTATGAAAGACCTTTGCTTCTTTAGGAAAACAATGTAAAGTTCATGTAGAAAGCCGTCGCTTACTGGAATGAAACATGATGGAAAGTATCTAAACTGCAAGGAAAAAACATTCAAGCTTAACATCAGGTGTCTAGCAAGATAAAGAAGTATATTATCTATTTTTGGTTGAATGAGGTAGCTGAGTACTATGTGGCATGATTACATATATGATAAGTTTGATCTTAATCTTAAAAAAATTATAAGCAGCAGGCAATCTTAAATATTACTGAAATGTAATAAACCTTCCTCCTTTTCTAAATTTAATGTGTACATAATCATGTCAAATGGATAAACCAAAACATTCTAATTGAAGTCTAATAACTAAATAATATATGGAAAATAGAAAAGAATCCATTTCTTTTTATTTTTTTTAGTCTTTCATTACCATTATGGTTTAATTTTCATGAAAATTTCCAGTAAAAGCAATGAACATGAAAGTCTGCTCCCACCAGAGCCAATGATAAAAGTCCAACGGGCTTTGGCAAAACACAGATTTTCCCTCTCCAGTTACCTAAAAAAGTGGCTATTTGAATGGAATCATAGGAAAAAAAGCTCAGTTACAGTGAACTCCTTCATTGTAAACATTCATGTCACTTCTTCTGACCTGAGGTGTGAACTATGAAAATATATTTTAACAGTCCCTTTCTTTTGCTACTGTGCCTTAGCTTTGCCTTGTAAACACTGTGGAAATTTGTTCTGATATGGTATTTTGCTTAGGTTGCTATCAACTAGGATGTTACAGAACTGTACAGTATAAAAGTCTTGTTTTATGAGCCTTGTAAGCAATAGGACTCTAATATCTTGTAACAGTGAATTCCAAAGGTTGTGTCTTTTGATACAGAAAAAAACCCCAATTCTCTTTATCTGTTCTGGTTCTTTTTTGCTATCCCCAATTTTAATAATAATTGGGGGGTTTATTTCCATGATATTCAATTAAGGCTTCTACCTACTTCTCTTTGTTGCCTGTCCTGAACTTCCCAGTGTCTCCCCCAGTGCATTTTTATCTCCTCTAAAACTTTTTAAAAATAACTCAAAGACATTCCATTTTTGCAATAGTCTTCTTTAAATTAGGGTAACCGCAGCACAACATAACAAGTTTTCATATTGTAGTATGAACTTCCATTTCACTTCTTTGTGCAATCTAATAATTTATTTGCAAATTCAGCATTTACACTTTAAGAAAAGATTTAGATTTTTTTTTCAAATGAAGCTTCGCTCATCCTGCATTCTAAATAAACATAGAATTTTCCAGATTAATGAGAAGTGCTGTAACTAACAGAATAAATTAACAGTTGACCCAAACAGAAAAAGCAGAGATTAGAATATGAATGATTTTATGATGTCCAAACTGGTGGAAAAGAGCTTGATGCAAAGAGATTCTCACCATATGATTGTTGCTTAAATGAAAACCAAGTGGTCTGGGCAAACTAAGATCTACCAAACACAACATTTAATTTTGAAACTGTGTTGTTAGCTGGAGAAGCTGGGAGACTTGGAAATAAAGTTACCATTTTTAACTGTTCATTATAAATGACTGGGAAAAGAGAGGAGACTGAAGGCCTCTGATTAATTTCAATTCCCAAAAATGTCCTTTGATGTATATTTTGGGCTCTTAGCAGCCAATGAAGTGCATGAAAAATTGTGAAGAAACTATGCCCAGCAGGAACAATCAATTCCTTCTTCTTTAAAAGTCCTGTCATACCTACATAAGTAGATCAGAAGTAATTTCACAATTTCATGTAAAACCTGGAATACAAATATGCCATAGACATACTAGTGCACTTTGGATCATAATCCTACCCATTACACTTTTTCAGTCTCCTGAATGCACAGAGCCCTGATATTGTATCAAGATAAACAGCTGGATGCATGGTGGATGAGGCATCAGGAATGACTCTGAGAAACATGGTGCATCTATTAACCTTCAGGGTTCTGCACTTGCACACTATCATCAAACAGATTCACTACCCTTGTAAAATCTCTTCTGGGATGTTGCTTCTTTACCATGATTTACAACAACAAGGTGCCAGCTCATGGGATCTGGGAAGGAATTAATACCCATATGAAACGCTAAACTAAGATATGTTTTTTGAGAGAAAGGAAAAAAAAAAAAGTCCAACAAAATACAACCCACAAGTTTACAGCCTTTGCCTTCTAAAAATATCTTCTATCATAAACTAAACATGAATTAGATAAACTAACAGAGAAAACATGTACCTGTAATGTGAAAATTAAGTGTTAGGTGTTTTCCAGTCTTAAAGAAGTGGAAAGTTCAAAATTAGTAAACTGTCATGCCTCTATGTCTCCTGGTTCTTCTGAAATGAAGAACAGAACAGTCGAGCCTCTCAGAAACTTTTGTTTTAAGCATTCCCCAATTGTATTTCTGTGTCAAAGGAGAGCTCTGCATCTAAGACCATGGGTCTGCAGATCAACATTATAAGCTACCAGATCTGTAACTCCTCCTTTCACCAGTCCCATGCATGTTCTTGTGCAAGGGTCTTCTGTTCTTTATGTTATCACTCAGTAACATGGTTTGGTAACCAATTAACTCTACTTAAATTTCGCTTAAAATGAAAGACCATTTTTTGTTACATTTTGCAGTGTAACCACTCTCCTACTTTCCAGAAAATAGGGGGAGTGAACATCCTAGAAATATTTTTCTTTCTTTTTTTTTTTAATTTCTGATCCATTAGGAAAAAGGACAATAGTTGCTCTTAAATCATAGGTAAGACTAAATAATGTAGTTAATCATCAACAGAGATTAAAATAAATCTAACATAAGAGTATTTAGATGACAGGTTGAAGACTGACATATATCAATGAAAACTGACAGGATTTTATTATCTAAAGGAAAAAAATGTCAAAAGCCTATATACATACTTGTCTATACCTCTAAATGTTTTGGGAATATGTAATTAGAAGAACAAATATGAGACTTCATTTAATCTTGCCTCAAAATCTGAAGATTATTGTCACTGAAGATTTATATTCTATAATATATATTAATATGACAAGGGAATTTATCTTAAACAAATATTGAGTTAGAAAGAAACAGGGGGCTTTTTTGCATTGCTTAGCTTACTCTCAGTTGGACTTCTGAGGATTAGAGGTGCAGGAGGGTAGGCTGAAAAAGTTATTATCCCTTTAATAACCTGCAAAAAAATTTAAAAAGTTCAAGTAAACCTTTTGACTAGATTGCAAGTTCCTTTTAACAGAATAATGTAATTAATCATAAACTACTGCAGATGATAATTTGAATTACAGCTTAAAGATAAATGATCTTATTACAAGGATTTTCAGGAATTTTTGCTTATCTTTTATGAATTATTTTGGGATGTCATATTTTGAAATATTTTGGGTGAGACTACTTTAGAGATCACATCAGAGTAGTCTATTAGAGTGTCTTTCCATTTTTTGTAGAGAAATAACATGATCTACCCCATGTGTCTTAGGTTGAGGAGACTCACTCTAACGATACTTGTTTTTTCCCCACTGCCTGTAAAGGAAATCATGATGACTGACTTGTATATACGTTATAGATACCTGAAGTTAGAACAGGTGATCAAATACTTTGTGCCTGAACTTTTAAGATGCTGGAGGGATGTTTAAAATATCTACCCTTCGGGTGCAAACTCTTAATTTTGTTCTGTTTCTGTGACTGAACTCATGTGCTGTTTCTATACAAATAATAACTGTAAACTGCATGTTTAATTCAAGCTGGGTACCTAAACCTCAGTCCACATAAAATTGTTGTGCAATTCTGAAACATAAGCTCCATAATTCATTTGGCAGCATCCTAATTAATTTGTATTTTACTACTTTAAAAGTGGGG
This sequence comes from Buteo buteo, assembly GCF_964188355.1. NCBI lineage: Eukaryota > Metazoa > Chordata > Aves > Accipitriformes > Accipitridae > Buteo > Buteo buteo. Next base: position 19,846,634 of record NC_134190.1, on the reverse strand, counting down.
TTGAAATGTATTTTATTTTTTAATAAGCCTTATGTTATTGAGCTTCAGCTCTGCCCTCACAGTTCTATGTGACAAGCAGGATTCCAGAGTAAAGAAGATAAATTAACTGTCCTACACAATGAAGTAGATTCTCCGCTTCCCTTGACTCTGTTATGCAGTTACTTGATCGTGCCTTTCAACTGCACTATTTAAATAATAAATTCTTAAATAAGAATGTTTTTTTAATGCTGTACATCACTTCTATGATAATTACAGTAATATTGTTGGCACTCAGAAGTCTCTAAATATTTTTTACAGTCTACTAAAGTGTTTTGACATGGCATCTATTAAACCAAGGAAAACAGAAAGAAAAAATCAGATGCACTACTGTGAATTGAAAGATAACAAAACCAATGCAGTGGCACTCATTCATATGTTTATATACTTGTTCTACACTCAACTGTGGCTAGCATTTCATCATATTACCAAAAATTTTTAATCCTTTGGTCTTTGGCCTTCCCTCTTTTACCACAGAGAATTGGACATGAAGTAGCCACAAGCTCACTGGTTTATTTGAAATCAGGACTAAGTAAATTCTATTTGCTGGTATTCACTGCCATCTTCCTCATTGCACCAGGCTTCTGAAAGAGCAGGAGGCAATCATGTGAATCAAATGTTCAACTCATGAGACAGAAAGCATTTCACCACCAGCATATTATTGCAGGTCGCAGGTTTAGCACAGCTTTTGAGGGGGCTGGAAATTTTTCAGAAAGATAATTGCCTGATCTACTTTGGTTACTTAACTGGTGTAACTGATGGTTTGGGATGTGTTATTTTAACACACTATCTATTGAAAATATATTTTATATTTATACAAGCATATATTAGCTCAGCAGTTTTACTTTCTTTTTTATTTCTTTCCAACAGGAATAGTCCATAGGATTTTTTTTACCTGGTTTTATATATGAATATTTCTGGCAGGAAAGAAAAACTAAAATGTACATAAGCATTTTTGGAGTTGCATGGTAACAGCAAAGATCATCATACTATCATCTGAATCCCTCTCCAGAATGCAGCAACAGGTATGTAATTTTTTTCCACCCAAAATGTTATTTGTTCACATTTTTTCATTATTTACTTTCTTTTCATCAATTACTACAAACCTTGAATGCTGTTACTTTCATATGCAGATCTGTGTAAAACTCTTCTAAAATAGTAGTGTCATATGGTCAAGGGAAACTTCTTACCCTATACCAAAGTTTTATATTTTCTAATGTGCTAGAACATAAGAATATACTTCAGAAGATAATACGCTCTATTTATTTCCTTATAATTTTCACATAGCCTGTGTTGAAGGCTGAGCTGGGAATATATGCACTGATTGTGAGGCCAAACCTAAGAATAAATTTGCAGCAATTTCCTTAGGTCCAGCATTTTGACATAGAGAGGTTCTCAGTGAGACCCAAGCTCAAGATCTGTAATGAAAAATGCATAATTATTTTTAAGAAAGTTTTTTAAAAGGCATATCTTATATTCCAGTTGCATAACAAGTAAATAGTTAATGAAAATACCTTTTGAAAATAAATTTAATATATTTTTAGACTGACAACTCAGCAATATGCATCAATCAAGTTGAATGACAATATAAATGCCATGCCAAGAATCCTATAATTAAGGTGATCTTTCATAGAAGTCTTGGAATTAAAGTGAAATCTGACAGCCTCTCTCTGGAGGAAATGGTAATGGAGATACATCTGACCAGGCTTTAACTGTGGAGGGATGCAGTACTCTATTTTCTTAATGTTTAATAGTTTTTTTGACCAAAATAAAAGAAACCATATAAACAGACAGTGTAAATAAGGGCAGTAAGGTAAGTATAAAACAAACTTCAGTCCAGATTTTTTTCCAGCGATTAGCTCAGGCTAATAGTGCAGTGTATTCCCACAGACTAGATTATCAATACTCATACAAACAGAATTTCCAGAAGAATCAGTGGCTCTAAACTTAAGGAAGCAAATAAACCTTTAAAATCTCAGAAAACTGATGGAGATTTAACTTGCATTGCCACACTAACTAAATTACAGTTTCAGTGCAGTCAGTTGTAATAATGCTTACTGCTTATATACAGACATTTGAAAATTACTGTTACAGAAATATGTTGAACGTAAGGCATTTAAAATTGCCCTAAGAATAAAGTCTTTGAGATACTGTAAACGTTCTGTTGCCTTCTGTTTGGTCAAACTGTATTGCAATGTACTTCCTTGCCTGAAAACTGAAGTTGTTGCTTACTATTATGTATATTACCATAATACTTAGAAGTCTATTAGAGGTCAGGATCCCTATGCACAAATGCGAGCCAAAAAGACAATCCCCATCCAAAGAATTTTCAAACTAAGTAGAAGACGAGACAACAGATGGAGTGAGACAGATGGTTGGAAGCTGGGGGTGGTAAAATAAAGCCCAGAGACAATATTAGGCAGTGGTTTTAAAACTCTATGAGTTAATGATTGTCAGATGCCTTGAAGACAGCATGAAAAAATAAAATTTTAATTGGGGTTCTGAGGAATTATAATGAAGATCTGAAGATGTCTATTGGGGCTTCTTGACTGGGTGGGGAAATTGACTTTAGATATAGATATAGATAGATATAGATAGATATAGATATGTTCATGCATACATAGATACCTGTCCGAAAATCTGGTAAGCAATGATAATTTAACTTGTATTTGTTAATAAGATTCCCCTCACTAAGGTGAGATGAGAGAAAAGGATAGATGAAAGGTAATTTAGATGAGAACCTGAAAAACGTGAATCAGGAAACAGCTAATTTACCAGTACTTAGATATCTTTATGTTATCTAATCTAAGCCTACTTTTTCATTCTGAAGGTCTACTCCCTCAAGTCAGCTGGTGTTTTTAGCCAAATACTTGTGTAAATAGCTTTATAATGGGCTTTTGAACAGTATCCCACATGAATCAGCTCTGTGGTGATGGACCTTATACTCTTCTGAATGGACACAGATTCTCAAAAAAACTTTAGCTCCACATACCTCTCAGTGAAGGTTCAGAGCTTTGCATCTATGAGGAAGAGCAACAACAAAAAAAATAAAAAAATAAAAAAAAATTCCTGTGGTCAGTGATGCACTTTGAGCTCTGGTGGAATACTCTTGACCCACAGATGGAAATTCTGTGTTGTCTTGTAGTGTGTCTTGACATGACCTACTACTATCCACAGTGACAAGCACTCATGGAGATAATGTTTCCCTGATTCCCACACCAATTGGCAAGTACAATTAATAATCTTCTTCTGAGAAGAGAAAACAAGTATTGATTCAGATACTGACACAAGGAGTTCACATAATGTCAAAAAGCTTAATTTTACTGTGTTGTTATTGAAAAGGGGGAAATGGATCTCTTCTACATTTTCTCTTCCAGATGGCTACCATAGGCTTGAATTACTTCATTTGGAATCGGTATCTAGAACTGAAGCCCAACAAACTTCAGAAATTCTGTGGCTATTCTAATGGCAAGTGGTTCTAGGAATGGTCGGTCAACAGCAGGGAAAACCAAGTGGGATAGTGTGGTGGGTTGACTCTGGCTGGATGCTGGGTGCCCACCAAGCTGCTCTATCATTCCCCTCCTCAGTAAGACAGGTGGGAAGATGGAAGAGAACTCATGGGTCAAGATAAAGGCAGTTTAATAAAGAAAAAGCAAAGGCCACATGTGGAAGCAAAGGAAAACAAAAGACTTATTCTCTACTTCCCATCAGCAGGCAATGTCCAGTCACTTCCCAGGAAGTAGGGCTTCAGTACATCTAGCAGTTGCTTCAGAAGACAAATATTGTAATAACGAATGCCCTCCCACTCCTCCTCCTTTCTCTTAGCTTTTTTAGCTGAGGAGATGTCATATGGTATGGAATACCCCTTTGGTCAGTTTGAGTCAGCTGTCCTGGCTATGTCCTAAGATCTTGTCCAGCCCCAGCCTGCCGGTGTGGGGGAATGTTGGAAAGACAGCCTTGATGCTGTGCAAGCACTGCTCAGCAGTAGCCAAAACATTGGTGTGTTATCAACACCTTTCTAGCTACCAATACAAAGCACAGTGTTATGTGGGCTGCTATGGGGAAAATTAACTCCATCTCAGGCAGACCCAATACAGATAGAAATAATTGGATTTAAGAAGCAGTTCAGGAGAAAATTTTTCACCATCAGGACATCAAGCAGGCTATGCAGAATGCAGTTGTGCAACTTGACCCTGTTTTGAACAGAAGGTTAGACTACAGATGTTCTGAGGTTCCTTCCAACCTGAATTATCCCATGAACCAAATGCATCCTAATTCAGAACTGAGAACCCATTGTTGGAGGAAGGACCAATAAACCATGAACTGTACAAAATAGTAGGTGTACCAAGATGCTTCAGTGCCTCATGATTTCAAGCCTGTAATTGAAGAGAAATGTTTTTGGAAAGTTTCTCTAATATGGACCTTCGCTAAGACAATTGAAGTGTCTAACGCGGGAGTACTACGGCTGCAATATTGCTGTTGCAAACAGAACAAGAACAGATACTAGCTTTGAGAGAGACCACCAGCAGGAGACATGGTATCGGAAAGACAGTAAACCAAGGCTCTATTGACACTGAAAGGGTGCATAGCCACAAGGCAAGAGAGAAGTCCAACACATTAAAGGACATATCTGCTGTGTCCAGAAATGAAAAAGAAAATAAGATACAATTATTTGAAAGATTAAAGAGTTTAATATGAAGTTTCTGAAATCACTTCTGTTAGATGGGAAAGACTATATCAAGTTGTAAGGGAAGATCACAAGGAGAACGAAAGCCGAAAGACTAGAGAAAATAGAGAGGGCTTGAGCTCTGTAATTAAAAAGTAAAAATTAGAACATAATGGGTGTAACATAAGATTCTGAGTTTGCCTTACATTCTCATCCACAGACTTTCTCTTCCTTTCAATACACAGTAATTGCTTGGAATGATTAGTAAAATAAATTCTGATCAGGAATAAGAGATCTTCAGAACTAAAGGCTGGATACTTGAGTAAAAATGAGCTGCTCACCATGAAAACCTCAAAATGCAAATTGCAGTTTTCACACTTAGTATTATTATCCCAGAACCGCAAAGCAGAATTAACATCATAAATGTAAATTTTCAGTTTGTTATTTTTTATTGTATTCTAAATTTGTTTCTTATGTCTACATTTTTTCTTTTTTTCTTTTGGCAATACAGAGAATTGGCTTAATTAGATTGCATTAGATTTTAGCTTTTTCTCCTTCTCTTTTATGCCATTTCATAACTTTATGAGAAAAAAGGCAAAAGAAAAGAGAAAAAAAACATGTAAAAAATTATAACAACTCAGGTCCTCACCTTGTTCATTCTATAGGTGTGAGCATCAAAGTACAAGCACAAAATGATACAAGTTTTTAAAGTTAAAAAACATTTCTTACATAAAATTGAAATAATTTTAAAAATATCAGTATTTTATTTAATTGGGTTTTTTTAATTTCACATTGTAAATGCATCACTTTTCCATCCAGATGAAAAAAAAGTCTTCAGTGACCTTCTTAAATTCCAAATATTTCAACCAGTGTTAGACAAAAATTATTGTCATGTAATCCTTCCTATATGATATAAACCTTCCTATCTGAATACCTCTTATTTCTGCCTAAATTACAGTATGTGTTTGAGGAAGCTAAAGATATCTAAACTTGATACAAAGACTTAAAGTTTTGTAAAAGGATAGAGATTCCCTTTCTTGGTACATAATTAATTATCTTAGTTTAAAAATTAAAAAAAACAAAAAGCCAGTTTAATTTGTATACATTCAGGGTTTAGTGATTGAATGTTGCATTCTGGATCAAGTGAATAACATTTGTGTAGTGTCTTTGCAAAAAGAAGGAAATTGATGATGCTTCATTTTTTCCTTAATTGTAGCGTATCAATAACTTAGGGTCTTCTTAGGGGATGATAGGTCTATTTTTTCCTGAATGTTTATATATAGTTCTGGAATTATCAGCATGGTTTATGACAGCTTTTTGAAGAAGTATTTTTGCAATGTCAAAGGCACTTCACAGGAAGCAGACCACATATGAAAACCAGTGTTTTCCTGAGTGGGAGGAATGTGTGAGTGTGTGCAGGTATTTTAGGATTCCCCCACCCCCCACCCCCCTTCTTATTTCACTAGCTAGTACTTGAAATGTTTCAAATTAACTGATTTTTTTTTTTTTAATAGCCCCACCAAGTCTTAAAATAAGGCTACTAAGCCAAATGTTTAATTTTTCAAGATCTGGATTTAGGCCTTTGGAATCAGGAAAATTTGTTAATTTTTCTATTTGGTCTGTTAAACTATATTCTCAGTGACAATGATATAGCAAAGGTAATATTTTTCTCTGATGTATAAGAACAGTATCTATATATGTTTTAAAATGTTTTGAGACAAGCTGTAGGAGAACAAATTGATTTTCAAGTACGTTTGTTATTTTCAAGGTTCCTGAAATGGCATAAATTGAGGAAAGCTAATAGTCCTGATTATTAAGTCAGGCTTTGTTACATTAAATTTTCGCAGGTAATTAGAAGCAGTTTTACAAATAACGTGAGGGAAATAGTTTCCACAAGGTATCGAAAGGGTATACTCCCTGCTGTCTTAAAATTACTCTGGAGAACTTACTACTAGGCGGATTCAATTTTTTTTAATCTCATTTGATGTCTGATTTCCGTGTTCAGTTCTCTTATGCTGATTTAGGTTATTCTCCTCAGAAAGTATGTTTTGATCAACTTAATTATGAATTGATTTGTAAATATATGGCAAGATAATTTATGGTTAGATTTTTCAGTTATGTTTTTTGGAAAAGTACCATTACTGTTCACTTTTTTCCATCTTGTCAGGAAGTATGGTATCTTTAAAATGTATTTATTACAGTTCAGTTGTGCTACGCTTTGGAACAATGATACTCCCTCTTCATCATAAAATACCCACTTAAATTTATTTTTCCCATATAAGCACTCTGCCGAACCTGCATTCTCTCTTTACACACTACACTCTCATCATCTTAGCAACAAATGTGTAAATTTGCAATATAAATAAGAAATTAATAGAAGCAGGAAAGGAAAACAAATTACAATGTTCTCAACAATTTTAGATTATCAAACCCCTACAGAGATTAGATGAATCCATTCTCTTCCCAGTTACAAAAAAAAAAAAAATCATCCTTTTTAATAAAACTGGGAATAACTGCTGTTATCTTTCATTATTCCTGCCCTGTAAACACAACAAACATAGCACGTCATATAATCAGCAAAGAAAGTGTCTGGAGCCTATGCAGTTCCTCATGAAGATTGTACAGCCCACTACAAATGTTTCATTACATAATTATTTATTTTTCTATCAAGAAAAAAACTGGCTAGAAAGGTCATGGACTATATTGAAAACACTAGGTTAGGTGAAAAAGTAGTAAAAAGAAATACAGTAGAAGAGTGAGAAAAATACTTCAAACAATTCATTCAAAGCCTACATGAAGTTTGAACATCCTATAAATGTGGGAACAATTATTTTCTGAATTTATAAGGATAAGAAATAAAGACTTTTTTAGTTTCTTTAATCAGAATGTAGTTCTTCAATGAAGATTTGCTTGATCTATATTATTCTGAGGAAGTAGGAGAGATTTTATTCTAATAATTTTTGAAGATGTGGGCTAAAAAATGCCAAAAAAAGGTCAGGTATTCATCGAGCAGTAACCTGGGAAGGAATAAAAAGAAAGAGATGAGAATAGAGAATCCAACTGATGATTGTTGGTTCTTCCTATGGAGTTAAGAAGTCTTATCTCTCAGTGTCTTCAATGGGTGTTAAGAATATTCTGCATTTTTTTTCAGGTCCAGTTCATTGACTGGAAAGCATGAAAATATTCTTCCTCTGTCTTTTGCTCTACACAAATATTAAAAATCAAACTCGATCAGCTCTGTATTGTCATTAAAATACATGTTCACCAGTACATGAGCTTTTGGCAGATAAAATACCAAATCCACTTCAAATTTTAAAGCATTTTTAAAGACATATTAAAGGACGATGGAGCACAGCTTTTTGAACCACAATGATATGGTGTCAGCCGTGGAAACAAGTGGAAAAGATTAATACTGGTACACTTTTAAGCTTCACCGAACAAACTCTCCAGATAACACATTATAATCAATAACGAAGAGGTCTAAATTGCAATTGCATCTTCTTGTATAAAAATGGAACTTTTCCTAGTTACAGTATTCAACTTAATTGAAGTATCATTGAAGAATTCTTTTCAGAAGGGAACTGTTATCCCTATGAAATGAAAACATTTATGAGGAACAGCTTGATGACTGAATAGTTCCTTCCTTTGTAATGCAAATTATTCTTATAAAGAAGCCACAAATAGAAAAGGGGCTGTATCCAGTTTCAGGCACAAGACATGTAAAATATGACTTTCAGATTAGCAAACATTTTTCATCAAATATGCTAAGACTGCATATTTTCATTTTAAAGATCATTACCTCTCTGAGGCCACACTCACAAAGGTGCTAAAAGATGTTAAAAAGTAGCCTCAGCAGTTTTGGAACATAACTTTGCCTATAGAGACTTGTACATTTCAACCACATCACTATGGAAATCCACATGTAGTTTTCATATATATTAATTAATTGTATCAATGTTAATAAATAACTTGAAACAGATGACTTTCAGACATTAGTTTTAACAAAAAAAACCCAACCCAAACCTACTGCACTTGTGTGTACTTCCATGTGCTTGAATAGTTCTCACTGTGGTTACATCTCATTGTTGCACTGGGAACTTGCTTAAGCACATGATTAGTTATATGATGATTTAAGCATGATTTTAGCCATGAGTCTCAAGTTTAGCACATGCTCAAGTGCTTTAATTTCAAGATTATTTTTTTATTTACAATACTACTGCTGACATAAGTCCAAAAAAAAAAAAAGGGGGAAAGAAGACTGGAATTAATTTTATTTTTATGTACATTTCTATGAAATCCATACAGTTTTCACAGCTTTTATACAATCAGTATTGCTTCATCAGCAGTATTAGAAGTGTTGTAATTCCATCTAGATCTAAAAGCTCCTCTCATAGTCTCATGCTATCTATCTGATTCTAGAGATTAATATTAATAGTTATTAATTTCATTGCTGTAATGCCCATGGCTGAACTTTACTGATCTTCAGATGGCTCCAAAGGGCTTTCAAATTAAGTACAGGGCAAAAGACAACTAGATGGATATAAGCAAACAGACAGAGAGTTAAAGGAAATGATGAGCTAATATTGTCAGTGTACTAAGCAGTAGACTTAGCACAACAGCACAATGATGACTGTCAAGTGCTTTTTTTTGTTGTTGGATTTTTTTGGCTGGCATCATGCTCAAAGACAGTAAAGACTACTAGCTTATATTTGATGTGACAGAAGAAAAGGAATCAGAAAAGAGAGAGAAAATAAAGGCTGATGTCAAAATGGGAACAAGCTACTGGAATAAATTGTGCAGCAGCATTCTGGATATTCTTGAGCACTACAAAGGGCACCAAGCCAAAATTTATGACTTACCCATGTCTTTAATGAAACAGTTTATGTCAGCAGTGGCAAAAGGAATGGGAAAAGTAAGAAAGCGATCTCTATATCCTACCTTTACGAAAACGTGAGCTAAAGAAAAACAAACCAAAAAACCCCAGCAAAACCCAAACCAACTGAAAACATAAAGCAGTTCATGAGATGATGGTCACATGATCTTATACAGGTGTTAAAACAGTGTCCTGCTCTTCCACTGTACTACTGTAGCTCAACCACCATCACTCAGAGGAGTCAGGGAAATTTCCATGTCCTAGATGAAAAGAATATTCAATAATTTTTCTTTATTCTATTACTAAAGTTTAGGGCAAACAAGAATTTCATAGATCTGCTGGGAATACCTGGAATAGATCTAAATTCCACAGCACTCTTGGCCCATCAGGGGCCACCATGACACCCTCCTCATGAATAACTGCATCATACCTGACACTTGCAGTCTTCCAAAGGACAGTTGCTCCTACAGGAATAAATGAGTCAATATTTCATTTATCAAAGCCAAAATGAAGAACTGTTGTAATGGGACAGATTAATTAGTTTGCTTGCTGAAACTATTAGAGAAAACTGCTATAGAAAAGATTAAAAATAATAGTGAATGAAGAAAAGCCCTTCTCCCTTTTAGTTTTGATTAAAACTGTTCTTTTTTACTGTATAACACGTGTTTTAGAGTTCTTGAGGTCAAAGATCTCTTTACTGGCAAGACATCTACAGTGCCTTGTTTACACTAGTCTATCCTGACCTGTGAAGATCTTTTGTAGGTTGTGAAGGAAGTAATCACCTTTAATAGCCAAAAAAAGCTTTTGCCTGTTTTTGGAGTTAAGCTAAGTTTCCATTTTGCTGAACAATTTCTGTAACTGTAGCTATTTTTAGGCACAGCTAAAGCAAAAAACGGCAGCCTACATCTTGAGTGTTTAATACTATTTAAAAAAAAAACTAGAAAAAATATTTCTATATTCATTTTTTCCTGACACTTTGGTAGATAAAGTACATATGAGAAAATAGTTCTGGGTACTAAAAAAAATTCCTTTATATTATATTTCATTAATATAGCCATTATTGAAGCTCTCAACTTGAGAGGATTTTGATTTTTTTTTTCCTATACTTGCTAGGAATTCATAAATCATGAATTTTATGTAAAATAAAAGAGATTAATAAATTAGAGTGAATTCCTGCTCGCTATTTCATATATTTGTTTCTATTTAGAAATATTTAAATTCAGGAGCCTGCATTTTTTGTCAGCTAGGTTATACTCTGAGGACTGTACAACTCACAATTTAACAGAGATGATAACACTAGAAAATAATCCCACTTAAACTCTTTTTAAAAACACAGTCCTGAGTTTCCATTTTGATCTCTTTTGCCTCTGGGATCTTAAGCACATCACTACTGGGTATATGTGACCTACTGAATCTCACCTTTTTATGATCCTTAAGGAGAGTATAAAGCCTCTAAAGTATAATGTATAAAAGTATTCATTAATTTACCAAATGAATGACTCTAGTTGAAAAATTTGGTGAATTTGTTTATAATAGACAATACATTAAAAGTACACAGTACTTGATCTCCATCCTATGAAGTGTTCAGTTTTAATAATCATATATTCTATATTGTTTCCCATGGAATAATCAATAGGAGGTCCTGACTTCTCCACTGAACTGTAAAAGGACACATTTCAGATTGTTCAGCTTCTAATGACTTCCCCCCTCCTCCTCTGAAGAATATTTCCAAAGAGCAGACAAGATCAATTTGTTATTAATCCATTTAGCCTTCTTGAAGTTATTCGTCTTTAGTTGTATTTTTTGTTCATTATTAAGACTGTTCTTTGTCTTGTCTTCATATATATGTATTCAATATAACTTTGTCAATTTGTGTTCCATCAGCTCATGTGTCTTCTGTTTTCTAATTCTGATGCAGTCCCCAAACAGCAACTAAAATCAACAGAAAGCTGAAAGAGGGAATTCTCTGAATTACTGAAACCATATTCCTCTTGTAATTATTTCTTTCTAAGGTACTGGAAGTGAGATATTACTCTTCCACTTCCCCAGTGGAGGTTTCTTTGTTCTCTATCATAGGACCTTGTGTAGTCTTCGGATGTTTCGAATGATTCACATCTGAAAAAAAGTTGTTGCTGTTATTCCAGGAGAAAATTTAGTAAAACTAACCTGATATTTGTATTATTCATCGAATTATTTTTAGCAAGTGCATTTTTTTCTCCATTCCATGGGTAGATTAGCACTTTGCAGTCCTTTCAATTTCTTTGATTAGGTTTGGGAAGGAGGTATAATAACTATGAGCACAAGTGGATTATTTTTTTCTTCCAAACTCTTTCAGCTTATTCATACTATTGGAAAAATATTACAAAACCATCTTTACTTATCACTGTCTCTGCTATATCACTTTCTCTTATGCCATTGTAGATTATTTTAAAAGGTCTGCAGGATCTTTCACTTTTGGTCAATGGTAAATGGAACTCTATCTACAGTGCAGTGCTACTGTATCTGCAAATATGCAGACAAAAATAATGAGAAGCAATTACTTTACCAGCACTTCATTATCTCTGTTTACTTCAATTAATTTTTGCCCTTTATACTACATATCAAACAATCAAATAAACAAAATCCCAGACCTGTCAGATAATCTTGAAAAATCACCTAGCCCAAGCTAAAGATAATATTTAATACACTTCAATCATATCTGAGAGAAAGCTAACCTGCCTTTCAAAAACTCCAAGAAAGGGTTTTCCACAAATTCCTGAGCAAAATATTGCGAAGTTTTATTGCATATACCATGAGAAAGATTTTCCTAACTTCTAACCATAATTTATCCAATTGTCAAGAATTTCTGAATTACAGTTCAGTGTGAGGACCAGTTCCTATAGTTTCTACAAATCTGTCCTTCCTAAATTTGAGAAGACTCAAGGGTATTTTCATATTATAAGAGTAATATGAAGGAAGGAAAGAAGGGAAGGTGACAGATAAGACAGAAATTGAGATAATCTCACAGAAATAGTCAAGACGCTTGCTACTTGATACCTCCTGAAAAGAAACCTTTGCCTCATCACTATTTTAAAAAAATCCCTTCATTTTTATTTCATAACTATAAACCTGATGTCTTCATACTCTTACAGGATTGAATACACTCCATAAAAATCTCACAAACATCATTGCATCTATCATTATAATATCCTGCAGCTATATACTCATTCTTACTTTCGTAGTCCTGAGGCAAAGAACATTGGCAGACCCAGAGGGAGTATCTGGCACTTCAGAAATTGACCACAGATCTTCTATGTCCCAGCTGAAAGCCTTGCCCACAAGCTTACTCTCACTCCCCCTCATTGTCCTTCATCTTGAGAACCCTCAAGTAGAAATAAAATGTGCACAATTAAAGCCTAAAGAAGTAACAACTACATCCATAAGTTATTCTTTTTACTCAGAATGACTTGAGAGCTTCTTCCTAGCCAGCATTGCACTTGGAAGTGGTGTTCTTCAAGCATGACAATGTTGCCAATCGAAAGATAATATGCTGGTTTGCCTTCATCTAATAGCTAATAGGTCACAGACCAGCATTCTGCTTTCATAATATCACCGCTCCCTTCCCCTTCAAAAATGTAATTTCCATTGTCTCTTTAAAAACACCTTTAGTTATTCTACTTCCTGGTCACGCTTCTTTCACTCTGAATTTTAATGTGGGGGTTTTCTTTCCTCCATTCTGTTTTGTTTTGGTTTTGGTTTTTTCATTTTTCAGTCCTTCCTCTGCTCTACTCAATCAAATATGTTCGACATTTCTAAACAGTCTAAGCCATGCCTCCCTCTCGTCACTGAATGACTGAAATCTTTTGGGCGTATTTGTCTTCTGTCTCTCCCACTCTGTATTTTTTGTAAAGTTATTTGCTTGAGGATGACTGTACGTTGCTTTGATTAGAAACTCCCGTCTGCTTTGTCTGGTAGCTTTTAGCTTGACGAATTTATTTGCAAGCAAAGGATATGCTGTATTGACAAATGCAGAGATTTGTGTCTGTGGGCCACAGGTTTTCCACTGCAGTCAAAAGGATTTTCTTCTTTCCACTGCATCCCATTCGGAGACGAGAATAAAATAGGTATCAAGGCAGTAAGTTGTTACACACTCCATTCAAAACAGGTCTCATCCTCTCTGTTATTCATTCCTTTTTCCAAGAGTTTATCAGTTAAATTGCAATAACTTTTATGGAAGCTTTTGACAGACTTCTATAACAGAGTTCACTTATTATCCATCTTGTTATCCATCAATACAGGGATAGGAAAGAGACAGTCTTTTAGAATCATATGTGTTCTTTTTCTCATAAGATTTTTCCCAAGCACAGCAGCAATAGCTTTTACTGGAAAAGGTTTCAGAAATAAAGTAGAAAAGTTGCTATCTTCTCCAGTTCAGCAGTTTGGGTTTTTTTTTTTTTCCTCTCAGTGTATTGTTTGCTCTTGTCATCTGTTGTCTAAAAACCTGATAAATAGCAAGCATCTTGAAACACTACTGGTCTATATAGTAAGAGAGTATGGAAGTATGTGAAATGGATGGTGAATTTCTTTGGCTATAAAGAACTGGGTAAATGATGCATATTGCTGTACCATCACCCCCAATTATACTAATTAATAAGAATTAACATCTATTAATTAAATATAAATAAATAATTATAACTATATAAATGGAATATAATCAACATATTTAATTAAAATATGATTAAAATATTATAACATGTTGCTTCCAAAAAAGTTAAACAGTTTACATAGACCTTTAAACAACAATCCACAGTAAAACATGCCATGAAAGTTTCAATTGTTGGTTCTAGACTAATCAGATTTTCATTGCATACAATCTTCAGAATTTTTGAGAATATCCTATTTCTTTCATTAATTTCCCTTAGAGTTGACTATACACAGTGCTAATACAAGGAGTTTTGTAGACATATGGTAGGAACAGGATGAAGATGATGGAGGAAGGAAATTATTTCATTATCAAAATTTATTGTAAAGCTAAAAATTCCTAATAACACCAATACTTTAACTATGGAAAAACATTGGCATCTTTGGAATAAGCTTTGGTCTGAGAGGGCTGTGTAATGTTCTTGTAGTGTGAAATTTATTTATGATTTTAAGAACATGAAAAGAAGCTCCTGTTAAATATCTTATTTCATTAATTTTTACTTTAGAGGTCATTTGTTACATTAAAAAACAACATTAATAAATGCTACTGCTAAAGTAGTTATTAAAATATTAAGATTTTGTTATTGTTCTGTTATTTTATTATTTTAAAATACCTTTTATATGAGGAATAAAAACAAAGTGATTTTATAATATTCAAAATGTCTTCAATTTTCAGAAAAAAATTTCTGGATGACTACTGGATTCCACACAGTTCTGTTAAACAGAAATAAAGTAACATTTCTAATCTCCCAACTTGCACTCAAGATTTTGTTAAACCCTTTAAGTCCTTTGACATTTTATTTCACAATGACAATTCACCCTAAATCCTGTGTACTTATGGCTAAAAATGGTCACCTGCTGTTTAACACACCATAATCCAGAATCCAGCTTTAAACCCTTAGTCCTTTTAGCCTAAAAATTCAATAAGGTATTAAAATGCTTTCTTACCTTAAAACAAATAAGCTGATTATGGACTTTCTTATAAGACTCTTCCTATAGCAAGAAAGTGCTATTTCACGTAAGCAAATATTTTTCTGAAGCTTAGTATTAATTAATATAAAAAGATTGAAAGTAATATAGGTTTTCAGACTTACTAAATCTTGAGAAGCATTCCTATTGATATCTAAGATTTGGTGACTCCAGGCTTCCAGGCTCTTTGCAAAGAATGGAAAAGTTGTAAGCATTCTATACGAAGAAAGAGCTCTCAGGACTCCAAGGTTCTCTTGCTCCACAGGAGGAGATATTCTTGCCTAAATAAGAACATACACACCTGCCTTTAACTGCTGATAGGCTTCTGAAGAAAGCTACAATCAGTTGTTACATTTCATTTGCCAAAAATAAAATAAAATAAAAAAAAGAAGCCAAAAAAGCCCACCAGAAGAAAATGCACAGACATGTTCTCATTGTTCCGTAATATGCTTTACAAGTAACTTATTTTCTACTTTTCTAGCTTTTGTGATGAATCAAAGTAAAAACTTTCTTGAAATGTCACACAAAGGAAACAGGCTGCTCAGAGTAATTCTACTCAAGTTCACCATTATCAATTTACATGTTTAAAATATGTCTGGCTGATAGAAAGTCCTATTTGCAGTATTTATAAGAATCATACATGCATCTTTCAAAACAATGAGACAAAAATACAGACACTTTTTTTTGCTAATACCTTTACAGTGAAACATACTTTTACAGTACAAAGAAATAGATGAGTAGATCAGCTTTCTCATTGCCAAGCAGATCTAATTTTTGATGGCTCCTGTAAACTACATTAGCAATATTCATTGATAACTAATTACAAAAATAAACTCCTAAATAACATGTAGTATAAGCATCTAAAATGGCTAAGTAAACTGATTAACTGAACATTAGCTATTTTATTACTTGGTCCTTATACTACAGGAACTATTTAATCAGTAACTTATTCATCAATTACTTTAAAAGACAAATTTTATTCGAATATGCCTCTGAGATATATAGCAGAAGGTTTATTTTGATATTTGTTAAGCAACTGACTATATAATGACATTTTTGCAAGTTTTTGGTGATTCAAATTCATTTTTCTAAGAGGGATGAGAAATATGGCGTTGATCCAAATTGTTTTGAAGTAAATGGAAAAATTCCTTTTAACTTCAGTAGGCTGGATCAGGCCTCTGTAGAACAAGGACAAAAAGAAAGGAAACAGGATAACATATTTGAGAGGAGTAGTTGAGTGCCAGTACAAAAATGTACAACATAAAATATATTTTTGGATATGTTTGAATGCATTGGAAGTATAATATCTGAAACCATGCACAGACCAGCAACACCATTGTGCAAGGTTTGCAGTAAGATATGTAGTTAGACATTTCTGAGACACTTGGTTTGAATATTCACTTTTAAAAAATCATGCTAAAAATAGTTGTACTATTTTTAAAATTTACATCAGTCTGTATAATTTTTTCTTCCATTATTTATTATGTAGATTGGGGTATCACCTAACTGCTGGTCTCTGTTTTCTTCCTCTTATTTTCCTTTTTAAAGCTTCTTCTCATTTCATTTGCTTTTTATTTGAGATTACATGTCACTGAACTTGAGCCCCTTGGCAGAGCCTTTAGCTCCCTCTGTGGTCAATAAAGAGATGGGTTTCCACAGGAGAATATAACCCTATGACAGAATGCAATGAGTCATTATACTTTCCCCACTGATTTTAGAGAGAACCTGAAAAACTGGATTAGACTAGACTATTAGTTTTTAGATGCTTAAAGTCACATAACATGAGCCCACTGTAGATACCTTGGTGAATAGTTATTGTCTTATGTAGCTTATATTATTAAGCATTCCTGTTAATTACTGACACCAGCTCCATTGCACATGCATGTGGCTCATTTGCAGCACAGAAAGTTCTGTCATATATTCCTTCTGTGTCTGATCTTTGTTTATAGATATGTATCATCCATCCACTGCCTAATAACATCTTTAAAACTTCATGTCATTTTGCATGTCATCATTCCTCCACACCTACTATTCTTATTTTACCCATACACAAAAGCTTATCTAGTTTCAAACTCATCTTTCTGATTTATCATTTTTCTTTATTGCTAAACATAGGAAATTTTATTAACTTTGTGTAATATTCTGACAATTTCATGCATTTTAAACTATATGTAAGAAGCCATATACCCTTGAATTATATTGTATTGGTTAAATTTCATTGTATATGATTCTTGAATTGACAAAGTGCATAATCTTAAAGATACTCTTAATGCATTAAGCTCTTTTAGCGTTTACTCTTTAGCAATGATGTTTCATTTGTAGTATTTTGAGATTCAGTAAAGACAGTACCCACAATTCCACTTTGAAAAATCATTTAAGGCATTAGAACTGCAAAGATTTTGTGATGAATTTCAGAACTGAATTGTTACGACCGTTAAAATGAGACACTGACTGACATTATGAAAGCATGTCATGGTTTAACCCCAGCTGGCCACTAAGCACCACACAGCTGCTCACTCACTTCCCCCAACCAGTGGGATGGGGGAGAATCGAAAAAAAAGTGAAACTCGTGGGTTGAGATAAAGACAGTTTTATAGGACAGAAAGGAAGAAAAAAAAAAAAAATAAGAACAACAACAATATACAAAACAAGTGATGCACAATACAACTGCTTACCACTCGCTGACAGGTGCCCAGCCAGTCCCCAAACTGCAGTGTCCCCCAGCCAACTTCCCCAGTTTATATACTGGGCATGATGTCCCATGGTCTGGAATACCCCTTTGGCCAGTTTGGGTCAGCTGTCCTGGCTGTGTCCTCTCCCAGCTTCTTGTGCACTCCCAGCCACCACTGGCAGGGCAGTATGAAAAACTGAGAAGTCCTTAACTTAGTCTAAACACTGCTTAGCAACAACTAAAACTGTGTTATCAACATTCTTCTCATCCTAAATCCAAAACACAGCACTATACCAGCTACTAGGAAGAAAATTAACTTTATTCCAGCTGAAACCAGGACAGAGCAGAATAACAAAAAATCTGAGTGCTGTCTATATCACATTCTAGGATATTATTTCTTACGATAGTGGATTTATTTTATTGTACAATACTATGATCACAAGGTTATTTAAATGGAATCTAACAGCAAACTTCCATGCTAGGCAAACTACTGCCCACTTTTAAAAAGAAACAAATTCAAAGTTATGATTCCAGACAGATTATGGTTTCACAATAAACAGAGTAAGATAGCTGAGAACCATACTGTCTCCAAAGGCACAATCTCTGTGTGTGCTAAGAGGCTAGGGAGAAAGGAAAATCCAGTTGCTCCATTATACCTCCTGAATCACAATGAAGCACAGTCAATGCTGGCATTCAGACAGATATTCATGAGCCAGCCAGTTTTTCAGTGGTCCCACTAGCAAACCACCAGCATGTTGGAGGGGGGTGGGGGGTCAATAGAACATGACACTGCACGATACTCTGCAAATATTTCAGAAGGTTTTGTTTACTTCAACATGATTCATTTTGAATTTGGTTTTGGTGACAGGTATGAGCTTAAGTGCCTTTTTCCTCTCCATTTCATGACAGATTCTCCTGTGCTTTAGTGATATCTCTGAGTGAATCAGGCAAGGCAGAGAGGTTGCCTCAAAATAACTTTGTTGATATGATGGAAAAGCACAATGTAGTCAATCATGATAAAGAAATATGTACACACTATGTAACGAAGCACTGAGGCTTAATGGACGGTAGTCTTACTTTGCTGTGTTTTGCCAAAAAGAACCATTTGATGAATTCTATTTCCATTAGCTAGCACTTTTTTAATTGTAGGTAGCTCAGCTCAGTACAGTACAATTACCAGCTTTCCTTTCTTTTTGATGTACCCATGAATTCTCAATCCTTGTATGTTAGTTAGTTGTTCAGAGCCAAGGGAACACCTTTTCTCTTGATTAAACTGGTTTAAAAAGAATTTTGACTTGCTTAATTAGCTTCTCTAGAACTGCTAATAACCACACATCCTCCACTGTGAACCACGTAATTATTGTGACATTAATTCTCTCCCTGGGATATTTTATTCTTGATGTGATCATTTCTCTTTTTCGATTGCTGGCTGGTGATTTTACTACGGCAGAGTAATGAGCACCATAAGACATATCTGACTATTACTCAGGATCTTCAGTGTCCTTCCATATGATGCAAAGATTGTATCCATAAGTAGTAACAGCATGCTGGTTACTAGTGATAAAGCATTAAAATAAAATAGAAAAAAAAAATAAGCAAAGCTTTTGAAATTATTCTAACACTGTGCAACAGTTTTCATGCATCCCTGTATCAGCTTGTCACTCCATCACATTCATACCTCAGCAAGTTTGCAAAGTGAGGACAGAAGGATGAAGAAAATATTATTTCCTTTAACAGCCAGCAATACTACAGATTTCTTAAAGAACACACAGCCCTTATAATTCCCTCTACGTTAAACCATGTTGTGCCTCCCAGTCTAAGGAGACCAGTGTAGTTTAGCCTTCTGGGGCAAGTCAGAGTGGCAACAAGCCTCCCTAAGCTCTTTCTTCATAGCTGGGGACTACGGGATAGACCGTTCTTTCTCTTTGTCAGACATGCTACTGTTACACTGGGAGCAGGGTTGAAAGAAGCCCTACAATGCTTCTACATTGCTAACTACCCTGTAAAGATATTTACACTGATGAGAGAGACCTGATTTTTAGACCTACAACACTGAAAAATAGACCTTAATAGACTGAAAAGTCTGAATCATTTTGTACATACAGAAGGGGTTTGGAGAACATCAATTTGATAAATCCCTAAATGCAACAGTAAAAGGGAGTAAACAGTAAAAATCAGCAGGGACATGGGCATTTCTGCCCTTGGCAACTTTGTGCTATATAGGTTTGAAAAATAGCTTCTTTCTGGCTGGTGGAAAGAAAGCCTGTTACCTAATTCTCTTACATTTTCTAAACAGTTAAGCAATGTATGTGCCATACTGACTTATCTGCATGACATCTGTGAAGCTACTTTTTGGTACTTCATGGTCATGGGCATGAGTTCTTTATTTTCTTCTAAGCTGTTGTGGGCATTGCTGCTTGCTTGATTTATTTTTTAGTGCCTTTTATATTTCAGCAGACAGCCTTAAAAACAGAGACAATTTGCAAAAAACCTAGAATAAGACAGTTCTGAGGAGTTTAACAACCACCAGTCATCTCCCTTGATTAATTAATTAGTTTACCGATTAATTTAGGTGATAAGTAATGATTCCTAAAATGTTATTATCATTATCAATAACCTAAATGTTATTGTCATTAGCTGTTTCACATAAGAAAACAGAGTTACATATTGTCAGGGCTTTGAGGGCACTACCAGCTCTTGCTGGCTCTGCCCAGCCTCTCCTAGGAACTCCTCCTGCCCCTGCACATGAACCCAGGAGACCCATTTCAGCTCAGACTGGGGCCCTCAGTCCCTGCCCCATAGGAATGCTGGTCTCCAGCCCTGTCCCCAGAATGGACCTCAGGCTCACGCTTGTAGCCATGCCTCCAGCCCCATTCCTGTCCCCTTCTCCTGCTTCTGGATGGATTCTGACATCAGCTTGTCACTTGTCTGCCCAGGACAGTTGATAGACCCCGTTACAGCACCTGGCTCTGCCCACCATGGTCATCCTGAGAGATAGTGCCCACTGGCAAGAGCACTGTCAGGCCTGGGGTCACCCTTGGCTCACAGCTCCCCGTCCTTTAGGGAGCAGCTGGCCCTTGCTGCACTGTGACACATATCTGAACAAATGTACTTTGAGTGACATCCTGTGTCAGTGGCTCCAGGGAGAAAATTTTGTTAGTAAATGGTTTTTGAAAGTGCACCATACTCTTTTCGGTGTGACAGGCAGCTCTTTCCTTTATTGAAGACTTCATGTTGGACTTTGTGATTCTTAATCTGCAGCAAGCATCATTTCAATAATCATTATTACTCATTTATTATTTAATAATCTCAAATTTGCACATACAGTACAAGTCACACAATAGTGTTCTTCCATAAATGACCACAACAAATCTGAATTTACTTCAGTATTAACTACCACTACTTCCACACTACATATGATCAGATTATTTTTTTTTTCCTTTTTATTGCTAAGGCTTGTTATACAAATTTATATTGCCTGCATCTGGCTTGTTAAAATGTAATTTACAGTTTCTGCCTCAAGAGGATAAGAAGTGGTGTCTGTGTGCTCCATTGTATATCCCTGAGAAACAATTCACTTTTGAACTCTGAATTTTTTTTGTGGTAAATTGGTTCTGTGATAGAAAAATAAACACATTTGTTTTCATGAAATGCTGTAGGGGGGAAAAAAATCATCATTTCTTTCTAGACAAATAAGCTATAATAGAACCAGTATCTGTATTAGAAGTTGCCACTTTGTATTTTACACAATAATAAATGGATTTTTTTTACCTTTAACCACTCAAAATCCATGTCATGAACATCCATTTCTGCTAAATAGCATCTGATAATTGAAATCATACAACATACTAATTTTGATATAGCAATGCAATGGGGTGGGGGAGGGAGGAAAGCCGGCAACATATAAGCAAAATTCCTGCTCCAAATGGAAGTTCTAGGCACTTGTCTTTAATCTTTCCATCCTCTATTCTAAGTACATTTTCATTACCCAAACTGCTGTAAAAGCATTTTTTTTCTGTTTTCTTTCATTTGTAACGACTTTCTTCTCCACCTACCATCACTACTCTTGAATACCCTTCTGTGAACATTCAGTGTACAAAAACACAAAACACATTGTATCAACTTCCCACTTGCCTTCTGCCATTCAGGAAAAGTTGTCTTGACCCTTCACTGCCACTAGTCCATCACTACCTTTTATAATTTAAAGAAGGGAGTGCTTTCATATTTACATCTACATAGGTGTAATATCCTCACATCCTTGCACACTTACAAGGCTGCCAGTCAAAAGTATGCAAATGGATTAAAATCCGGGTAGCACAGTGCTACCTATCATGACAGGATGGCTTGCCTAGGGCTCTCAGGAAGAAATATAAAAGTTGGGCTTTTCAAGAGCCTTGGAATAGTAAACCTGAGAGATGAGTTTGTTACTTTGTTGCTTGCATTATTATTTTTTTAAGATTATCTTCTTAAATTATAAATTAAATAATTTTCTAAAGCAGCAGCACCTTCCTTCGAGAAGGATTGGTGGCTGACTATGACTACCTTTGTTCTAGATGGCTACAGTTCAGAATCTAAGCCAAGAACAAAAGAATCACATAATTCCAGAGCAAAAAACAGGTCAAAGCTAGAGACCTGAGGTCCAGAGCAAACACTGTGTGAAAGCCATGAGAGTTCAGAGACGGAGGCTGCCCATAAGTACAGAATAGAATTACAATCAGCTTGGGTCTAGCATTGTGCCATTAAGCCAATTACTTCTTGTCACTGACATGCATCATTGCTACTACATTGTACCACAAGAAGGTGGTATACCTAGGCTTCATAATTACTGGACATCTGTTTTTGTTTTATTCCTTTATATTGTTCTTAATGTAAACCCAATTTTATTCCTTCAGAATAAGCTAATAAATCTCTATGACTCTCCAAGGGGCAAAAGAAACAGTGCCTAGCAAAAAAGAGCAGTAAAAAAGAAAAGTCTAGTTGAAGACCGGTGACTAGTGGTATACCAGGGATCAATACCAGGTCCAGTCCTGTTTAACATCTTAATTAATGATCTGGATGACCAGGCAGAGCATACCCACAGCAAGTTTGCAGGCAACACCAAACTGGAAGGAGTGGCTGATATGCTGAGGGTCGTGCTGCTGTCCAGAGGGACCTTAACAGGCTGAAGAAATGGGCTGACAGGAACCTCTAAAAGGAGAAATGCAAAGTCCTGCACCTGGGGAGGAACAATACCATGCACCAGTATATGCTAGGGGCCACCCAACTTGGCAGAAAAGAACCTGTGGGTCCTGGTGGACACCACCTTGAACATGAGCCAGCAACGTGCCCTTGCTGCAAAGACAGTGACTGGTATTCTGGGCTATGTTAGGCAAAGTATTGCCCGCAGCGCGAGGGAGGTGATGCTTTGCCTTTATTCAGCACTGGTGACACCACACATGCAGTATTGGGTCCAGTTTTGGGCTCCTCAATACAAGAAAGACATAGGCATACTAGAAGAGTTCAATGAAGTGCCACAAGGATGATGAAGGGACTGGATGGAGCACTTCACAGATGAGGAAATGCTGAGAGAGCTGGGAGTGTTTCGCCTAGAGAAGGCTCAGGGGAGAGTCTTATCAATGTATATAAATACCTGAAGGGAGGGTGCAAAGAGGACAGTGCCAGGCTCTTTTCCGTGGAGCCCAGTGACAGGACAAGAGGCAACTCTCTGAAAACACCTTTTCCTGTTTTTTTTTTTTTCTTTTTTTTTTTTTTAATGTCTTGTTCTATTAAGTCTTGGGAAGATAAAAATCTCACAATCTGTACAACTGTAGCTAGGACACCATCGATTGGCTGCAGCAAGAGTGCTGCTTTTTTCATGCTGAGTTTTATATAGGTTTGGAGTCAGGAAGTGAGGTCAACCTCACTATCTCTACAAACACGTTTATAGATTTGGAGTGGGATGCATTAGTCAAATCAAATTAAATAGCCACATAGAAACCTTTGGCAACCCTTGGAGAAAGCGATTTATACTACAGGTTTGCTAAGGTGTGCCATCTCTACAGAACACAAGGAAGGCTGGTAAAACAGTTAGACAGTTTTCTTACTATTAACTATATATGTTAGCAATCTAGTAAGTTGATATTCTCATATACTGGTTAATATCCAGTTGATATTCAGTTTATCAGCTGATAGTATAGAACAATGAGTTTAACCTATTTTCTGATGGACATAAAATCAAGTGAAAAAATTGCCTTTACTGAAACACACAAAGCCATTTAATTAAATGAATTTAAATACAGTTTCCTTAGCTGAAAGCTATTGATAAATCTTGAACTAGTGTAGAATCAACTACAGTAGGTGGCAATTCTAAGGCTTTTTGTTTGTGGTTTATTATCATGATCATCATCACTATTATTATTATTTCCTAGACTTTTGGCCAAAATGCTACATACATACACAAAACCTGATTGTTTATAATTGATTGTTCCTTACACAGTGCTCACTTATGGATTCCTTTTTCATCTCTTAAATAAAAGTACCAACTGCAATTGTGTAATTGTAATAATTTAATCAGAAAAACCTCACAAATTATCATCAGAAACTAACACAAAACTCACCCAACAAAATTAAAGTAATACAGCATTTTAGTTTATAACAATACTATAAAGTTTTACTTAAGATTGGACCAGATAAATCTGTTTAACTCTTCAATGTGTTATAGCAAGAGGACTTTTAATTGAAAATGCTACAGGTATAGCATTTTAGATATTCCAACCGTACCTCTTTCCTGAGGCTTTTAAATGGACGATTTTCATTTAGTCACAGTTTTTCCAGCTAAACATATACATAAACATATATATGCATATATAAACATATATAAACAAAAAGAACAGATGACCTTCCAAACTAAACTAGAAACAGAGCACAGCCTTTGTAATAATTTAAAGCATATACATCAAAGAAGGATTTGTCCTTCCTGTTTCTTAATAATGAAGAAAATGCAAGAAAGCTAAATAAAATGTGCTTTTGGACTGCTTTGGTATAGGGTACGATTATGGGGTTTTATTTAGTCAGTCCTCCTATCATCCCATATTTACGTTATGCTTCAATACTCTCCATGATACTGTCCTCTAAAAATGTTATTCGTTTATGCATTGTCTTCTAGCCTCTTTTCATCAAGCAACAAGACAGCAATGGAGATGTATCATTATGACGCAACTATGGTTAAAGAAATGTGAATTATGCCTAAGCATTAAATTAGCAATCAGTCTGCCGGCACTTGTCAAGAATGGTCCACCAGTTTTATTATCTCGACGCTACTTCAGTGGCTTGCAGCAGATGAGAGGGTGAAAGGCATCTCTTTTCTCATGTGTGAATAAAAAACCCCCAGTACCCCAGCAGGCGGATGAGGAGCAGGTGGAAACGCAGTGCCAACAGAAACACTCCTCTCCGAGTCCCCGCCCCTCCTCAAATTAGCACTCATTCTTAGCTATTTTGTTAAATACGTGTAAAGGAAGAACGTAATGGTGCCACCTCCCCGCGAAGGCAGGGGAGGGTTTCCTAATGGACCCTGGCAGCCTCCCACCTACCTGTCCCAGGCACCTCGCCGCCCTTCCCAGCAGCGCTCCAGCCCCCCGCCCCTCCTGCCCGGCGGCACCCCGCTGTCGCTCCGCCGTGGACCCCCCCGCCTAGCTCCAGGCCCGGCCACCGAGTGCCGCGTTCTCCCGGCGGCCGTTCGCAGCGCCCGGGGGCTGCCAGGCGCCGGCTGCCCGACAACGCTCCGCCAAGCCACCCCGCGGGGCAGTGAGGGCCGAGAGCCCCGGCCTCGCCGTCAGCCCCGCCGCAGGCCCCGCTGCTTCGGGCTCGGCCGAGGTCACCGCCGTCCCGTCCCGCCCCTCCCCTCCTCTCGCTGCGCAGGGCGCAGCCGCCACCTCCTCAGCTGCCGCGGTGAGCGATCGGACTGGCACGGCCGGCCCGCCACGGGCTCCCGTCCGCCCTAGGAAAGGGAATGAATACCCGCAGGGCAGGAAACACGCGTGCCCGCCCTGCCCAAAGGGTTCCTGAAATTGCGGATGTCCTCACAGTGCGAGTTTGCACAGCGCTGCAGGGGGATTTCAGAGTACCTCGGTTAAAGTTGTACTTTTTTTTTTACATCATCTATACAATTTATGAGTTACAGAGCTACTATTATCTAAAATCAGAAATAATCATAAACAAATAGCTGTTATATAGTTATTATCACAGCGGTATGTGAATATAGTGGGCCTTTTTTTAAGTATGACATGGCTTTCTTAGTTTAGTTATATAAAAAGTGTTTTCGCTAAATTGCTTTCTTGCATTTTTAGATTTTTGTTTTCATTGATTGTTTTCACTTAGATATCAGGGTAATTTAAGAGTAAAACCAGTGAAGTGAAAAGTCAGTGGTTTAGTTTTGACAATGACAACAGGAAATACTTCCTCCATCATATCCTTTCTTTTTCCAGATGAATTTGTTATATTTAACCCAAGGTTTAATCCCAAGTTTTTGGGATGCCAGAAACTAATGTTTTGTCAAATATACTTTTCATAAGGGAAAAAAACCCCT
Source organism: Buteo buteo (assembly GCF_964188355.1). Classification (NCBI taxonomy): domain Eukaryota; kingdom Metazoa; phylum Chordata; class Aves; order Accipitriformes; family Accipitridae; genus Buteo; species Buteo buteo. Next base: position 19,820,176 of record NC_134190.1, on the reverse strand, counting down.
TAGGTTAGCATATGTAGACATTTGTCACCATGGCAGGTTAGCTGAGACAATTGAAGGCATCAGTTTAAGTACACAGACCAAGTGCTTTGATCACTGAAAAACCATAACCCAAACCAATTTGATCCCACAACACACTACTCCCAAGAATGGATCCAAAAAACCATTATTACTCCTCCCAGCAAACTGGCAGAAGCATAGAAACTCTGAGGGCAGGCGTATATTGTTGTGTAATTATAACCATGAAAATATGGCTTTACTGAACTATATAGAAATACACTTCTTATGTGTACTCAGTTTATAAGCAAGGACCTAGCTGCTTCTAATCAAGCGACAGGCTAGTAAAACAGACATCTAGGGCTCTGTTTGCCAGGTGGTTTGGGGTGGCCCTTTCTTTTTCTTACAGCTATTACTGGGGGGAGGAGGGGGAAAGAACTACCTAGTTAATTTTTTATCTTTAAGAGTTTGAAAATTGAATAGAGAACCACAGGAGCTTAATGGCAGTGCATTGTCTATACACACATGTATTACTAATATATTTTTTTTCTTAAAAATCCTTCAGGATAGAAGAAAAAGAAAAAAAGCTAATAAAAATAATGACATTTATTTTGCATCTGTTTCTATTTGAAGTTCCTACTCATAGTGAGGAATGGCTGAAATGGCAGCAAAATATCCACAGTGAACAGCAGTTAAGTTTTGACGTTGGTATTGAATCATAATTCATATTCACATTTTATAATGTCAGAATCTTATCAGCAGTTCTCATAGTGGTTACTGATGACAAAGTAGCACCCAGAAACTCAGAGTGATATTGGGAACACATTTTATTGGGAACTGTGCAAACATATAATAAAAGAGAGTCCCTGCCCCAAGCTATTTGTAGTATAAATTGGCAAGACTGAATACGTGGAAAATGAAGTAAGATAAAATAAACAGTAAAAGAAATTAAATAATTCCCAAAGGCTACACAACACAACTATTACGAAGCAGAAAACAGTTCCTGAATTCTGATCCACTGTACACCTAGACCTCTTGTGGCACAGATTTCACTAGATTATTATCCTATATAACGTTCTCTGTCAGAGCCTGGCTGCATTTGACTGAGAACTGAAGCACAGAAGTTAAAGATTTACCTGGTCGATGCCTTCAGAGTGTACGCAGCCTGACACAGGACAAAAGCTGTTTATTGCAGCCCAGGGAAGAGAAAGGCTTGTGGCAGGCATCAAAATTTGCATCATAGATAATAGGCAGCGAAGATTACTTACTTAGGGTCATGCTACATCTGAACGTAATGATGACATGCATTACCTTCCCTGACAAAGAAGGTGTTTTCCTGTGTTTTTACCACTCATACTGGTACATCATGTGCAAAAGAAGTAACATTTCAGAGATAAAGGACTCATATCAAACATGGGCACCCATATGACCCAACCAAATATATCATGATCTGGAGTTTAACCTAGTTTATACTTAAGACCATACTTAAAACTAAGTATACCTCATCCTTGTAGGCCCATTTTCTTACCAGTTCATTTTCTTTCCTTTCCCTTAACTTACTGGGGGTAAGGGGTGTTCCGATTCTCTGTGATTTTCTTGTTCTCTTTTAAATTTTATATTTTTTTGAATCTTGATAACCTTTCGTTTTTCTCCCCCCTTCCCCCTCCTTGCTCTCCTTAAATATTTTTTAAGCATCAGAGCTGACTTTGATTACTCAGTTTTTCCTCTTGCATAGTACTGCAGTTCATTGTATTGTGCTTTGGCAGGGTGGGTCAAATCTAGCTCGCTCTGTTCACATGGCTTGTTCCAATTACCTTTGCTTTTCATTTCCACGCTGTTGCCTGTTGTTAAAATGCTTTGGGGAGGTCTATCAACAATGTCTCCATTGTGGCTGCAAGACATTTTTGGAAGAAAACCTACTGGTGAGACTTCTGTTTTTTTCTATGCAATCAAGTGAACTGTTCTTGCTAAATACAGGCATTAAAGTCAGATGAGTAACAACTTCTCATCCTGAAATGACTACCTGCTCTATTGATTTTTTCATCAGCCTAGTCAGTAAAGGTTTTAGCTGCATATATTCTTTCTTACAGGGCATGTTATATTTTGGAGATGTCTTTTTTCACTGTCTTTGATTTTCTGTGCTAGCCACTCCAGCCTGAAACAGATTCATCAATGACATTGTCCCTGCAAGGGCTGCTAATTGTCTCTTTGTTTTAAACTCTAAGAGTAGGTTCTCCACAGACACACACTCTTGATCTTCATCTTTTTCTATCCACTTTGTCTGGAGAGCTTCTCTCCTTTGAATTCTACTATGTCATTTATGTCCTGTTTTGATGATTATCCCTTTGATTACATCTTCTGCAGATCCTCTTCCCATTCACTTTCTCTCAGGATGTTGACTGAAGGGTTTTGTCTGTTAGAATTTTCTGTGCCAACAAGTCTCTATAGTACTTCCTTAGCTCTCACCATCTAGTGTGCCCAGTATCCTGTTTCTCCCTGCCTATGATGTATCCTCCTCAGGGAAATCATGCTGCTAGTCTGTTCTTTTGTCTTGAATCTTTCTTCCAAAATCTTCTCCTTTGACACTTTTCTATCATCTCACACAACTAACCAGTCACCCTATCATTCACCTCACAATCTCATGGTTATTTTTTGCTTTCTGCTTTTCTTTCCCAAAGCCTTCCCAGATCTCATTATTTCATTCTTAGTAATGTTTTGAAATCCCATTTCTTACATCAGTTTCACACTGTAAAAATCCTGGAACTTGCATTGGTCTTTCTCACATGCTCTGACCATTTACTGTTCTGACTTTGTACCACTCCTCTAGGCCATCCAATGTGCAACAGGGATGAAACTATTTCTAACCTGTTGCTTAACCATGGAAGCCTTTAATCCAGTTCTAGAGTATTTTCACTCACTCCTACTTTTTAGCATAAAATTCATATTTACTGAGCTCTACATACACTATTTTTCTAATTTACATAATTAAGCATGTATAACACGTACAACAGAAATCTGTACATTCCAGCAGAATTAATGTTCTGCTGGGAAGTCCTTAGCAGGGAGTGCAGGAGATATGCACCAGAGCATTCCTGAGGATTTTGTTGCCCATGTCAGGATGGGCCTTAGCTCATGGTCATGTTCGTAAGACATAACATCTGAGCATTGTCAGAACTCTGCGCAGTTTTCAAATAAAAAATTTAACAGAGGACTTGTTCTTGCTGTTTTTTAAGACATGTCTTTATCTGATACTGTATTTAATACCTGCTCCATATTCTCAGAACAGAGGTCTCAATTAGATTTAACTATTCTGTGTTGAAGATTATAGCCCTGAGATCATTTTAGCTAATTTTAATGTTCTGTAGAGTATTATTCTGGAGTATGAGACTGTCTATCTGAAAAGTTGCTGTCTTCTTACAGGAGTTTACAGCCTCCCTCATTTCCTATAGATTTGAGGGACACAGACAGATTTGTAGGTAGATGCATATACATATTTTAAATCACTGTTTGTGGGTAACCTTATTATACTGGATATAGAACAGGAAAAAAAACAGGCACTTGTCAGTTGAAAGAATACATATGGTGGATTCAGTAGCTAATACTGAAGATGAAGTATATACACACAAAAAAATAAGTCAGAGAACAGGTAGACAGATCTAAAAGAAACACCCTCTTGTCTATCACAAGGGAAAAAAAATCCTAGAACAATAAACCCCACATATTCTACTGAAATGTAGGAAATGTTCTTTTTCAATAATAGATTTGGTATTCTATCAGTAGCAGAATCTATGACAACTTACAGTGAGAAAGACAGGTTTAGAACAATCTTTGTATATGCATATGCTGAGGTGCTGAGTTTTCTGAGAGTGGGGGGTTTTTTTGGTTGGTTGTTTTTGCTTGTGTTTTGTTTTTTTTTTTAAACTCTATATAGTAGCTACTGGTGCTGACCAGAGCACATTCAGGTTCAAAACAAAGCATATGGAACATATGAATCTTGGAAAAGGTCAAACTACAGAGGATGTTTATTAAAAAAAAATAAATTGAAACATTAAGATTTAATTACTAGTAGCTAGATTATAAACAGTGAAAATCATAAAAGGGGATTTTAGAAAAAACAAATACACACAGTATAGTTAAGAAACAGCTGCTTGATCTTTTTTTAAAAAAAAAAATGTTACTTTGTTTATTCTAATAAAACACCCAGATTATGGTTTGGGGTTTGGTTTTGGTTTTTTTTTTTTAATAATAGTACGGCCACCGAGACTGGGATAAACAATAGTTATCCTGTAACATTTCTCATTTTGAAGGATTCTGAAATATATTACAAACATAATCCAATATAATGTAAAGTGAAGACCTCAATCATCATGAAGATGGATACAGTTTAAAACAGAAAAAACATACTGCATCCAAATGAAATTACAGAAGCAGTTATTAAGGAGAATGAAAGTAACAAAACTGGTTAGAATTTGTCCAAAACACTCAAGTTAACAGTGCTGCTCCTTTCAAGATGGACAGTGTGTTTTAGTCATGAGCAACGTAACTGATTGGCCCAAAGGGACTAAAAAGATGGTTTGTTTCTGGTTGTCAGCATATTTTTACTGTGACAACATTTTTCTTACCAGCTATAATCAACTCAAGCAGCAACAGTCTCTCTGCTTCACAGCTCCAATAGCATGGTGCTCCTGTCTCCTTTCCCATCATGTTGCCATGGCTGTCAATGATTCAGTAGAACTCCAGAATCAGAACTGTCACAGAAACACAAATATAAAATCATATTGTCAAACTGCCAAAGATTTCACTGTGATGATATTTTCTTGTTAAAGCCAGTCTGGTTTTAAATGTCCTAATCAATGGAACATTTTCTACTTCCTGTAAGGAAGATACAGAAAAATTTTAGAAACATTCCGCATATGCAGATTCTTTTTCTTCAGTACAGTCCTCCTGTACTGCGTTAGAGGGAGCTATGCTGATTGTTGAATCTCCAACTGGTCTTTTATAACGCACTAATTTTGTAGAGGTGCTGTGGGTTGACCCACTGCTAAGGACCACACAGTTTCTCAGTCACTCTCCCCCACACCCCAGAGGGTTGGAGGAGAGAAGAAGAAGAGAAAAAGCCAGAAAACTCATGGGTTGACATAAAGATAGTTTAATAAGCAAAGGAAAGAGGAAGAAGACAGAAAAAAACCAAAACCCGAAGCAAGTTATGCACAGGCAATCACTCACCACCTCCCAGCCAGCCTCTGAGAAATGACTACCTTCCCCCCCACCCCCCTGCCAAAACCCCCTCTGCTTCTTTTTATTGCTGACCATGATGTTATATAGCATGGCATGTCCCTTTGTTGAGCTCAAATCAGCTGTCCTGGCTGTGGCCCCTTCCAACTTCTTGCACACCCACAATGTACTCACTGGGGAGGCAGAGTTGGAAAAAGAGAAAGGCCTCCATGTTATGCAAACATTTTTCAGCAACAGCTGAAGTTGTGTTATCAACACTGTTTTAGTCACAAATGCAAAACACAGCACCATACTGGCTGCTGTGAAGAAAATTAACTCCATCCCAGACAGACACAGTACAAGAGATCACCCAAACAAGTAGCCCCTTATCCTACATTAAGCTAAAGAATAAAGTTAAAATTTTGTAGCATGGGGATGCCAGGATAATCAGTAAGTGCAGTCTTATTTAGTAAGATTTCAGGTGCACTGGTTGAGAACTTCAGCAAATGTTGGAAAAACATGGAACTTGCTGTACATATGTTTATTCTAGGTGTTTATTGCCCTGAGGGACTTCCAGGACAAGCCGGGACCACCACAGTGCAGGGGAGAGTGTAATCTCTATACATCAGGGTGACAAAAAATTATTCAGCCCTGTCTCACTGGAGAATTCTCTAGTAGCTTTAGGGCTGCTTTAAACCACAAGAGTAACACAAAGTAGATTTAATGCAGCTACTAATAATGACTGAAATCTCCAAAGAATTTCAAATTTTCTGCATTTTGGAAAAGAAAAAGCTTTAGGCTGCAAGAAGATATTTTAGCAGTACTTGCAAATGGCTGTAGTCATACTATGAGGACATTCAGAAGCTTTATCCGTGACACCACAAGTAAATGTAACGGGTATTACAATCAATAGTTCAATGTGTAGGGCACAACCATTTCAATTTTATAAGCCTGTACACTACAAGTATCTTTAAATCAGTTCAGCAGTTGTCAGGAAGCAGTGTTCCAGTTTTAGTACCAATTCCGTGTTTATACTGGTTGCATTTACAGAGTACCATAGCCATTGAAGTCTGTACAAACTGAAGTTTATGTACTGAAGCAAACTCCAGGGTATAAGTCTCAAGAAGGTATAGCTAGGTTCTACAAATAGATAAAGAGCAAGCTGTGTGTCTGGCTGAGGTTAGGATACCTTGGGAAGAATACTTTGGCTTAATTTGCTTATTGTTAAAAAATCAGGAGTCAAAAGTAATATCAAGATGAGACTGAGTGTTTGGCATCAAATAATAGATCCATACAGAGTTATGCCAGTTGTGATACTTACCACTGCAGTGTCTAACTTCCACACTCCTGAAACAAAACACACAATCTGAACTGAATACATAATTTTCCTGTATTAAATGGAAAATGCTAAGGCAGTAATCACATAATTAAGCTACTAAGTTAGGCTTCTTATATATCGTCAACTGCGAGAGACAGGCTTCTCTGAAACACAGTAAAGAAAACAAGAAGAAAACTTTGGAGCTCCTAATCATTCTGTGAAGGAGTTAGCTGTCTGCATTAAGTGTGTCTGATTTACATTGACTAAGTTAAATTCCACTGTTAGGTGATGTAAACACTCTCACTTGATCAGTTCATACCAGGATTCACAACAGGACTAGACTAAATTAGCTAATATGATGTCTATAAAAGGTTGTAGCTTAAACGCTGCTGCTCTTGACATATGATCCTGTCCTGGTTTTGGCTGGGATAGAGTTAATTTTCTTTCTAGTACCTGGTATAGTGTTATGTTTTGCATTTAGTATGAGAAGAATGTTGATGACACACTGGTGTTTTCAGTTGTTGCTAACTAGTGTTTAGACTAAGTGAAGGATTTTTCAGCTTCTGATGCCCAGCCGGCAAGAAGGCTGGAGGGGCACAAGAAGTTGGGAGGGGACACAGCCAGGGCAGCTGACCCAAACTGGCCAAAGGGGTATTCCAGACCATGTGATGTCATGCACAGTATATAAACTGGGGGTAGTTGGCCTCAGGGGCGGATTGCTGCTCAGGAACTAAGTGGGCATTGGTTGGCGAGTGGTGAGCAATTGGATTGTGCATCACCTGTTTTGTATATTCCAATCCTTTTATTGTCATTTTATTATTGTTGTTATCATCATTATTAGTTTCTTCCATCCTGTTCTATTAAACTGTTCTTATCTCAACCTACTAGTTTTACCTTTTTCCTTCTGATACCCTCCCCCATCCCACTGGGTCGGGAGGAGCGAGTGAGCAGCTGTGTGGTGCTTAGCTGCTGGCTGGGGTGAAACCACAACAGATCCACAGAATTTTGAGCACAACTCTGTCAGAGAAGGATTCTGTGTTGACACCCTCAGCTGAAGTTTAGTGCCTAAACATTTTCTGGAAAACTGGGCAACAGTTACTTGAGGCAACAGCCTAGCTATTAGAGCACTCACTCGCAACATGGGAGAGTTCAGTTTAGAACAATTGTCAACATGAGACAAAATACATGTCTCATCTGTCAGAGAAGTGCCCTAATCAACTGGCTGTTGGCTGTTCTGGGGTACTTGGAAAAGCTACACCACTTCGCAAAAAGAATTAAAAGGATTCATGGGCACATGTTTGTCCTACTTATAATTAGTAAGGAAGAAATAGTATCTATGATCATCACTTAGTTCTCCCCATAACATCAGCATCATACTGGGTCTAGCTTCATATAAATACAATGAATAGTGTCTTAAAGGCTGTGTGGATTCTCTTTTTGCACGTCTTTCACTGTGGACAGCCTTTCACTTGAGTGTTTTGGAAATGATTCCACATGCATGCTTTGGCATTCTTTTGCCCATGGTTGTATCAGCAGAACCCAATCCAACTCCCAGGCTTTGTGATATGTGGATTAGCTCATTTCACTGTTGCTCTTTTCTGGGGTGCAAATGAATAGTTTTGCCTACTCATGCCAGTCAAAGCTGAGACACAGTCCATTTAGCTGGTAGTAACAACCCTCAGACAACAGGCCTGCACCTGCTCTGATTCTTAACTTAAAGGATGGCTCTGTTTCAGTGCATTTTTTTCATAGTGTTGCCTTAGAGAGCTGTAGCTTCAATGAAGTTATTGTTTCCATCATTAACTGCTTGAATAATTCATTACTTAGCAGAAAACATCCCTTTTTTCTTATTCCATTGTTTGTGCATTTCAAAATAAATACATCAATGAGTAATACAGTGGCTATTTTGAAAAAGTCTTTGCTTACCCAAGTTAAAAAAAATGTTTAGCACAACAAATAGGGGACTAAAAGAAAATAAATTTTCTCTTTTTGGTATTGTACACACCCACCGAAGTATGTGTTTCAAAGTTACTGCTTTGACTACAGATAAATGTAGCGATCAATAACAGTGAGCTGATTATTTAATGCATAACTATAATCATAATAGTATGTAATTTGCGAATAATAATGTTATAATTTCCTTATAAAAATAGATACAGAAACCTTCTAAGTTTGGGCAGCTGAAGATACGGATTGGTATCAGGACTAGAATTGTCACAAAGATAAACTGCGTTCCTAACTTGCACTAGTAAACAGTAGGGAGGTAATAGAGGACATAATTCAGTTCAGCATCTGCTTCATCTGCTTCCTGTGAGTTATGAATCATACACTATGGGAATCGTTCAGTATCTAACCAAATATGTATGGGGTATTTCCTAAATCCATCCTTAAATTATTCCAAGGTTTCCACATACTAGTCTGAAATGACCTTTACCACTTCATGTACTTTGATTCCTTTTTGTTTTAAGCATTTCTTGGTAATAGATTTAAATGATAGGAACTCAAATAGCTCAGTAATGCATCTGAAATTATGGATAATAGGATAAATGGCAAGATCAATCTGCTGTTAAGGCAGAAGATAAGATAAATCTTACTTTATACAGTAGTAAAATAAGCTGACAGTCTTTTAATTATTTTCAATATGGAGCAGCTCTGGAACTTAATCAGTTAACGTAGCTTCCTAAATCATTCTAGTAGCTTGTTAGCAACAGTTTGTGTAGGCTAAAAAGATACAAAAGCTTCTTTTACATGCCTCTCCAGAGTAGGAAAAATGTGAAGGAGTGACAAAAACTAAAGTATGATTTCTGTGAATAAAGCCAATGAAGAATATGTAACAGTAGTATGATGTATGCAACGTTGTAGTAAACAAATAGAAATGCAGAGTGAATAATGATGAGTGAACAAAAATAAGTCAAACTAATATGGCCAAATTCTAGTTAGCATGGTTGTATGCAAGGAGAGGACACGAAGTGCATAAAGGCTACCTATAAACCTGTAAGAGGTTAATTAATCTGCTGTTCTGAGGCTAAAAGTACTGAGGCTAAAATACAGGAATCAGAATAAGATTCCGATTCTTGCTGAAGCCAGTAGGATTTTTACAATTGATTTCAGAGGGCCTAGGATTTCATCCAATGCGTCTGCAAGTACGCATGTGTATAAATAAATGTAAATATATTCACACAAGAGAATATGTAAGAAGCTCTATGCAAGGTAATAAAGAGGATATTGTTAATACTAATATATTAGCAGTCCTTGAGCAATGAAAACTAAGATTAACTATGGGAATGAGTTGAGAGAATTGGGGTCCAACACATTTTTGGAGAATTCATTTTAATGGAGTTCTTATATTACTAATGCAAGTAAAAGTGCCAAACAGAGTTTTTAATAGAGTTTCTGCATAAATTATGCTTGTTTGATATTCATAAAAATCTCTTTCTCTCCATACATAAGCACGAATGTCTCCTTTATAGATCCCTGGAGCATAAAACTACTGAAAGTGGGGGCAATGCAAGCCCAAAAATGGTGAAAAATATTTTCAAAAAGAGGTTTGGTTTTAAGGCACTGGAAACTTCCATACCATTAATTGCACATAATGTGGAATTTTTCATTTTACAGTTTACAAATGTTTTTGGAAAGGACATCAAACTGTACAGCCTTTCCTGTGTTTTCAAGTCACATTTTCAAAGTGACTGAAGCAATTCAGACTCAAGGGGATGGATTATCTAATTTACTGTACCCACTTGGCACTATCCAACACATTATAGTAGAGAATAATTTCATTTGGAGTTTGGAAAAACAGCATTATTCATGCGTGATAAAGGAAATAACAGGTGTATTAAGATAATCTTGAAGAAACTGCTATAGCCCTATTGACAAGAAAAAAATGAAAAAGGAGAAAAAAAGACTTCAATAAATATTTGTAAAAGGGCAGGTAAGTATGCATGTATTTTAATAGACATATACAAGTATGCAATCCTTTTAAAAACATTATTCTTAGCCTAGACTTAATGAATTTTTAATGATTTAGAAAAATACTATCTTCTTCTATAACTTTTTAACAATTTTTTGCCTATTTGCAGTCTATTGCAGAACACACATAATTGTTTCCTAAAAAGGAACTTTTACTGCCACATCTCAAGTTTTAAACACTTCGGAACACAGGCTATTTCATTTTGCCAGTCTGTCCATGCTTTGTATAATGGACTCTCATAGCTGGGCCCCTGAGATCTATTGCAATTGAAATAAAAGATCAGTCAGAATAATAACAAACATGCTAACGCAGTGATACTAGCAATGCTGTAAGATCTGTGGCTGAAGTTTTAATTACGGTAACCATCATTCAGATGAACTACAAATCCTAAGATCATCCTTACTGACAATCCCTTTCTATTAGTGCTCTTAAAAAGCTACTGTAGTGAGACACACTATCACTGCTGCTGTATGATTCTGCCCTGGCACAACGTAATTTCGTTTTTAACATGCTAATCCTACTTTTCTCAGAGCACTTGCCAAACCATGAAAGTACTGCATTAAAAATAAAATACTGTGTATGGAAGAGGAGAGACATGAGGTACTAGAAAGCGAAAAGAAAGTAGAGTTTTGGCTGTCTACTGGGCATTAAGAGACAGCCTTTTTTTGTTTTATTGACACTTGCTTGGTAAAGCTGGGGAGAGTTTCCTATGCCTTTCACAAGCATCAATGTCCTTCCCTGGTTTCCTTTGGCACATCTACTCAAATATGAATTTCTTTTGTGCAGAGACTGATACAATCTTTGGACCATGCCTGGGCATTTGATGCCACTGGTCAGACTCCCAGGCCCCACAGCAAAACAAAATCAGACGAGTAGCAGCACTGCTATCCAGACATGTCAATAGTGTATTTTTAAGGTCTCATGGAACATGTTTTGAAAGGTATTGGTCAAAGAAACATAGCCCAGTATCATTTTCCAGTTGCCAGCAACTTGTCACTGATGCGGGGCCTTGGGACATGCCAAGGCTTGGCTTGACCTGGGCTGGTTTTAGCTTTCTAGGGACGAGGCAAGTAGCAGGCAACCTGTTTGTCCCAGAGCTCAGACAATCAACCTCAGTCATTGCTGCATAACAAATAGTATCCCTTTCTGTTCCCAATAGTTACTGGGGCCAGGGGAAAGTGTAACTTTAAATAATAGCTAATGCGTGAGCACAGTGAAACTTCAGCTGGGAACTAATGGGGAAAAAACCCCAACCCCAAAACAAAACAGGAAGCAGACCGTTAAGATAATGCATAAAGGGAACCCCGTGCAGGCCCAAGGCTGAAGAGGAATATGCCAGCTGGGGGCTGCTGGTGTTGGCTGAGGGGCAGCTGCAACAGGCTTTGGCAGGAGCTGCCTCCTCACCCCAGCCCGACCGTTCCAGCATCGTTGCCTCTCCTCAACACATCAGTGCTACTAGGCAGCATTAATAATACAGTTGTTTTGATAGTGGTGCTAGTGTCCTAAGAGCCTCTGACATAACAAAAAGGTGGCTGCAAACAGCATGGAGGGGCCACCATGACCCCAGCGGGAGCATCAGGAGTGTGTCAGGGGAACAGCCCCGCTCTTCTTTCCCCAAGCACTGGGATTCTCCTTTGGCACCTGCTGCCCTCTACAGTCTTTGGGGCAAATAAGCTCCTTTCATTCATGTTTTTTGACACAGGAGAGAAGATCCCCATGTAGATGGGAGAACCACCCCAGCTGTAGCTGTTTTCTACATGGTGATGTGTTTGGGACCAAAACATTGTACAGAAGGAGGAAAAAGTATCAGAATTGCAAACAAAAGCCATTTTCCTGCTGACTCTTTCTGCACAAATTATTATGCTAAAGTTTTTGCTGCTTATTTTCTATTTAATTTCTGCATGAATAAAGGATACTCAGTACACATTCTCAGGAGTATTTTAGAGAAAGTCAGCTTGATAATATTTAATGCAGTGGATTTCTAGGAGTGCCTCATTAGAAAGAGCAATAATAATTTTATATTAAAAATTAATTTACTTCTGTTTGACTTAAAACTCAGGGTAAATACAGTCTCAGATTTTTCTCTTGAGGCACAACAGAAGTTAAATCATTACTGAACAAATTTAGTGTGATCCAACTTACTGCCTTCCCCTTCTGGTAGCCCACAGTTTGAGTTGTTATTAAATGATCCAGTGGTTTTCAATGATCAGCACCAGCTCTTTTTTTTTTTCCTTTCCTTACAACTGAAAGCTCATTTTCAGCCTTATTTTAGGAGGCCCAAGATGAAAACAGAACATAAAGAAAACTGAGAGGATTATTATAATTGCAGAAAACAGTAGGCTTTCTTTTTTGTGTTTTGTTTATTAATTAGTGATAAAGTAACAGGGAAGGGAAGCATTTTTAGTTAGAATGTAGTGATATTCAGTTTCCTAGACATAGAAGTCTGATCCCATTTCAGCCAAGCTAGCATATCCCTCTACACTTGCAGCACCTACTCTTGAAAACCACTTGTCTTCTATAGGTCCAATGTAGACAGATATGTCAGCTGCCCTCACATCTTTGAAAGATCATGAGACAAGTCACAAGTGAGGGAAATTAACTCCATCTTTGGTTTTCATTCAGTGAAGAAAGAGTGAATTGGCATTATTGAATTCCTCTTGGACTGTGTGGTGTAGCACATGAGATCCTTAAGGAAAGTGATTATAGCCAAGATAGGAGAAAAAATTAATCATAACTATATAAAAAGGTTATGTCACATAGTTTACATGTGCACCTATATTTCTTCTCTTACTCAGTCAATGTTTGACAGTATCAAAGTTATATAAGCTTTTAAAAGCCAAACACTCACATCTCCCTTTTTTAAAAATTGAAAACTATACAACATATTTTATATTGCTAAATCACATTCAACTTCATAAACTGTTTTAACCATTATATATAGAGCTAGGTATGGTATATATTTTGATACTCATATTGACTTCTGAAGTACTTCATTCTCTGCCACAGCTGCTGCTATCTCATCATTGTAGATGTATAAAGTCCTGTATTTCCAAAGTACACCCAAGTCATTACCTTTGCAAGTTGCATCACTAAATCCCTTTCAAGGTAATAAGCTGCAACTGCCTCCTGTAACAAGTTGCATGTGATATATAAAAGAAACAACTAAACACACAAGTATAGCAGTCTGAGCTCACAAAAGGCCTTCATTCACATAAACTTGTGTTCAAGTTTCATTAACATCCTCTTCCTTTTATTTCGGTTTTGACTTCTCTTTTCCCTGTTGAAGTTCTGACTAAATTCAGAAACTGAAATTTCTAGTTACAACTCAGGTGGTGTTGGTTAATGTCTAGTAGATGCTGATCTCAAATTCAGAGGTAAAAATGGAATTATTCTAGACTCTATACTCTTTGTCAATCAGCTTTTAAATATCCTGTCTCCATTCCCAAGAATGCACTCTGTATTAGCTTTAAAATACCTGCAACAGCATCTTGCATGGGGAAATCCATAACATTTCCTCCTGGTCCCATGACATGGAAGCCAATTTAAGCCCCCCATGGGGCTCTCCCCACCCTGCCCACAGCCCAAACCCCCATTTCAGCCCCACAGAGCTGTGAGCCCCTCTCCAGCTTCCAACTCCCCTGCCTTCAGCCCCACAGAGCCAAACACACCTGCAGCCCCCCATCCTGACTTTTCAAAGTCATGCCTAGCAGAGTGCAATAGCACCAAACTTGGGCTGGAAAACCTCCCTGCTCCCCCCCACCCCTCCAGAGACACTGCGGTACCACCAGACTCCTGCCTACCACAGAACCTCCTCTGTAGTACTGCAATGTCACCAAACCCCGATCAGGACTGCAGACAGGAGTTTGGAGACAAAAAAACCACGATCCTCGAGCTTCCATGTGGTAGCCCTTAGTCAAGCACACAACTCCTCACCACTGCAAGAACTGCAGCAGTTGTTGCAAGGGTAAAATAACATGTGCAATGCAATTTGATTGGCAGGAGCTATGGCCAAGTGGAATAGGAGTGCTGCTACACATGGAACATAGTCTGAAAATGCATCATACTGACTACCCATCAGTAACTCTTCTAGGTCAGTGGATACATCCCAAATATGTGGCTGTCACACTGGCAGCTTCCAAGCAGGACAGGTGGCCACACAGACAGGGACCCCAGCCCTGGCTACAGGCAGGTCACCTTGCCTGCACTACTACCAAGTGCTTCACTTCATCCAGAGAAAAAAGGGGCAAGCCTGGACTCTCCCTGCACTCACTGGCTGAGAGGGGACCCCCCCCCCATTGCTGCACAGAGCCCTTCTTGCTCTCTTGGGAAGTTCAAGCTAAGCTGCAGCAAGTTTAGGAGGCCTAAAGGACAAACCCACTCATTCACCCCACAAGGACAAAGACATAGACAAGGATGGGGGCAAACATGACTTTCTAGAGAAGAAAGAGAGCTCTGTGCAGCCAACCTCTGGGGACCAAGCCCTAGCCACAAGCTGGAAAGGAGAGCCTCAGACCTGGCCCCAGGCAGCATAGAGGCCAGAGCACTCAACAGACCACAGGGCTTCACAGGTGGGCAAAGGCAGTGACACAGCTACAGGGGGTCACACTGGCCAGGCTGCCAGCAGGCAGAAAGATGCCACCACTGTGGCCAGAGGAGTGGGGCAGTCAAATGGCCCTCCCCTGCTTACAGGGTGGGCTTGGGGTCCAGAAAGTTCCATTTCCCCCTTGTGTGCAGAGATGGTGACTCTCAATGACCCTCCTTACAGGGTTGTCAGTCTCCCCAGGCAGCCAAAGGAACAACACAGCAAAAGGCCAACACGAGCAAAGACCCAAACCCTGACAGGGAGGTCACCCTGTGCAAAGCAAGCCAGGGCACCAAGGGTGACAGTGGTGCTCTTCAGTGACCCCAGCCCTGAGGGCAGGGTGGTCCCTTTGCCCAGGGCACTTTACTCTTGCCCACTCCTCAGCCCTCCACTCCTCTTCTGGCTTAAGTGTAATTTTCCATCCTGGCATCCTCCTCATCTGTTTTTTCCCCAGTGTTACTCTCACTCCATACCCCTTAACTGTATGAAAATATCTTGCTCAACTCACCAGGAGTTCTGGTGATTCTTTTCTGCCTCCTTCTGTAGACAATGTGTACATGATTTTCTCTTGAACCTGGGCTTCAGAACTGTAAATTAAGTAAAATACCATATCTTTGTTAAATTCAGCCAATCCCTACAAGGACATTTTTTTTGTTTCCCCATTAAAATCCCACTGTGTAACCCTCTGTTCATCCCTCCTGCACTTTAATGCCTAGAGCCAGAACATCCTCACACAGACAACTTGTTCAGCATATCCTCCTTAAAGCTTCATCCTTTCCATATCTTGCAACATCACTTCTAATGTATTCCCTAATGTACCTCAGATTTCACCCTTAAAATGCTCACCCTATCCTAAGTAACCTCAAAACTACTCTCATCAGTGACAGCACTCTTTCCCAATGCATGGTCAGTCCCCTCAGTTACCTCAAACTCACTCCTCCAAAATGCTGATTACCCCTTTAAGAAACCTAATGTTTTCTCTCCAAAATGCTTACCCTGTACCCTCTGAGATAACACACCTTTGAAAACTCTTCCCTCTAATTTACCTCATTTCCCCTCCAAAACATATTCTCTATCCCTATACAGTACTTCAGACTTTTCCTAAAATCTGCTCACTCTCTCCTGTTACTTCCTATTTCCTCCCCCCAAAAAGACTCATTTTCTCACAAGTACCTCAAATTTTCTCAGTCACACTTAAGCCCTCTAAATTTCCACAGCTTTTTCCTCAAAACCATCATTTTATTCCAAGTTACCTCAGCTTTTCCCTCAAAAATGCTCATTTTGTCACCTACAAGTTACCTCAGCTTTTCCCCCAAAACATCAGCTCTCCCTAAGTTACATCAGCTTTTCCCCCCAAAATCACCTGTCCCCTCCAAGTTACCTCAGCTTTTCCCTCAAAAATGAGCATTTTGCCACCTCCAAGTTACCTCAGCTTCCCCCCAAATTACCTCTCTCCCTTCTAAGTTACCTCAGCTTTTCTCTCAAAAATGCTTTTTGTCACCTCAGATTTTCCCCTCAAAGCAACACCTCTCCCCCACAAGTTACCTCAGCTTTTCCCCAAAAACATCAGCTCCCCCCCAAAAAAATCACCTGTCCCCTCCAAGTTACCTCAGCTTTTCCCTCAAAAATGCTCATTTTGTCACCTCCAGGTTATTGCAGCTTTTCCCACAAAACATCACTTCTCCCTTTTAAGTTACCTCAGCTGTTCCCCAAAAATGCTGATTTTGTCACATCCAAGTTACCTCAGCTTTCCCCCAAAATATCACCTCTCTCCCTTCTAAGTTACCTCAGCTATTCCCTCAAAAATGCTTTTTGTTACCTCAGCTTTTCCCTCAAAAATGCTTTTTGTCACCTCCAAGTTACCTCAGCTTTTCTCTCAAAAAATGCTTTTTGTCACCTCAGCTTTTCCCCTCAAAGCAACACCTCTCCCCCAACTTCCCTCAGCTTTTCCCCCAAAACATCAGCTCTCTCCCTAACTTACATCAGCTTCCTCCCCAAATCACCTTTCCTCTTCAAATTCCCTCCATTTTTCCCTCAAAAACGCTCATTTTGTCACCTCCAAGTTACCTCCGCTTTTCCCTCAAAGCATCACCTCTCTCCTTCCCAAGTTACCTCAGCTTTTCCCTGAAAAATGCTTTTTGTCACCTCCAAGTTACCTCAGCTTTTCCCCCAAAACATCACCTCTGTCCCTTCTAAGTTACCTCAGCTTTTCCCCCCTAGATTCCCCTGCAATCATGGTAACTGCCTAGTCCCTGCTCGGTACACCTCCCCTGCATCAGCTCTGCCTCAGGACTACTCCAAAGGGGACTACCGAACCCCGCAAAGCCCGCCCTAGCCGCAGCTGCTCACTTCACCCGTGGGGCTCCTTCTCCCTTAACGCCGGCGTAGCCGCGCGCGAGCGGCTGGCGGGCCAGCAGCGGCGGGAAACGCCGCGCGCCCCCGCCTCACAGCCTGAGAGGGGCCGCGCCAGGCGCGGGGAGGTGCGGCGGTGCTGCACGGGGAGAGCCGGGGACCCCGGACCACCGGACACACAGGGACCCTCAGGTAAACAACCGCCCCCCGCAAAGCGGCACAGCGTCTCCTCACGCCAGTCCGCCCGGTCTGCTGCCCGGTACCTGCGTCTGCCCGTTCCTCTGAAGCGCTAAGCCCGAGCACACCGCGAACCCTTCCCGCACCTCTCGGCTCTCCCGCACCACGCCGCAGCATAAGCGAAAAAGCCTTCCCAGTCTCTCGGGAAGCTACTTATAGGCATCCCCGGCCGCTTTCCTGGGGTATCCAGGTGAGAGCCCTCACTGCAAGCACCTGAGGGGTAATTTTCACAGGCGCAGCCCTGTCTGATATCTTGACCAAGTCCACTGACCCTTCCTTGCATGTATATCATCCTGGAGCTGAAGCCTGAACAAAATATTTTAGGCCCTTTGCATGCAAAAGCATTGTCCCTCTAGTCCATATGATGAGGAAGTTACTGCTATTTTGCAGTGGTCTCTTTGGTGTTTTTAGAAACCCACCTTATGAAGAAGCCCCTCTTCTCTGCCCTTCCTGTGCAACAGCAGGAAAAAAAACATGGAAAAAAAGATTTATGCTCTCTTTTTCTTGCTCTGCTTCTCACGCCTGCATCCTTCCTCTCCCTGAAGTTGGGTTTGTACTTGTCATTCCTTTGAAATTCCTGAGTGGAAAGACCTGACCAGTCTGATTACCACAATATTTGCCTAGACTGAGAAAGCTGAGCCCTCTGACATATCCAAAGTCCTGAAATAAGGTTATAAATCATAAGATCATAAAATAAATATAAGAAATTGCTATTTAAGTTCACCTGCTGGCTTGGAAACCTTTTTAACAAGCACGCTTTTCAGCTTTTTCTCGCAAGGGCCACGTCAGTCAAGACAGGTTCTCTGCTATGTGAGCAGCTGAGCATGTGTGATGAGCCAGTTGCAACATGACACGTGTCATTTTACTCTTTCCACGGGACAGATTTTATTCATGTTCTGAATCTGTCTTGAAAAGACTCAGATTTCAGCCAAAATGAGCATTGGGCAAGATACTCTGACAGCAATGTTCAGCAGCAGGACCACCAGCTAGCCTAAGGGAAATAGCAGGGAAAATGTATTCCTCAAAATACATGTCACTGGGGCGGTATGTGCCACTGTTACCCAGGGGAAAAACATCTGGTTTTGTGCAAGAAGGCATTTGCTTTCTTGCTTAATGTCGGTATTTGCTTTCCTTTGGAAATGCCTGTTTAATGGTAAGTCTGCAGCTCAGCGGAGAGGTGAGTCCTCCAAGACCAGCTCTCTGAGCTCAGGCTGGGGAGGCTGGTCCTGGCACTAACGTTTTCTCTGCTTTCTCTGGGAAGACTCTTTAGGGGCTGGAGCAGTGAAGGGAAAGTGCCTGGACTCTGGGATCTCCACACATGGTCGCAGACAGACACTTGACTTCGGCAGGGTGCCAAAGCACCCAGTTCCTACTCCTGTATGTTTTTCCTCACTCTCTCTCCCTCTGTGATAAATCACTGTCTATGGGACAAGTAGCTGCAGAGGGAGATGCAGTTTCTCATAGCTTGCCAGCCATCAATCTCCTGAGCATTACCCGTTTGCTGATCACCATCTCCCACTTTGGGAAAAACAAGTTCCCCTCATACAGGAGAGGACAGAAATGTCCATACACCAACAGTATCAGTATAGTTCTTCCATTTATCTAAATCTGATTTTTTAGAAGTTTCATGGTTGGGGTTTTTTTTGCATTTTTTTCTATCTTTATATTCATTTGTGGCCACAGGCTTTCCTTTTCTGTTTTCTACTCCCCTGTGAAACAAGGATCCTCTGAAGTAAACATAAGGCTTAGCTTGTTTTAAAATTCAGTGTTGACTCTTTCCAATCAGCTATAACAAACCTAACTAATTCCATTTTATTCTTAACTTTCAAGATCATACTTTTTTTGTTTTTAATAGGAATTAGTTAAATATTATATATTCACAATTTAAATCAGCTTTCCCCTGTGTATTGTGGTTTCTTTCTCACATTTTTTCAGAATCTTCAGAGGCAGTATTTGCCTGGGCACCAGTGTCCAAATGTTTGTATATGAATTCTACGGTTTCCAAAGAAATGTCCATTCCTTTGTTTTTGCTTTTGCTGACAATCTACAGAGCATTTCTCTCGATCATTTTTTTCCCTTGTAATGCATCAGAATGAGTCACCTTTTGTTCTACTGCCCCTGGTTATCAGGTCCTTTCAAATTAGGTATATTTTTTGCAGTGGTTACAGTGCTTTCCAAATGTGTGTCCTGCTTGCATTTGTGCAATGTTTCAATATATCATGATCTTCTTTTTATTTGAATTTTTTTTTCCCCACTTTCCTTTGCAGAGTATTTGGACTTACTTATTTGTGCCTTTTCTTCACTTGTGGATCAGTATGAGCTCAGTAACACAGTGTCCAAGCATTTACTTTCTGACCTGGGTGACTTCAGCCTTGCATAGTCTGGTAGCTTTTCCCAAGTCTGTACCTTCCACGATTCTTTGTGGATTTGGATCTTTGAGTCAACAGTGGCATGATCTGTGATCA
Source organism: Buteo buteo (assembly GCF_964188355.1). Classification (NCBI taxonomy): domain Eukaryota; kingdom Metazoa; phylum Chordata; class Aves; order Accipitriformes; family Accipitridae; genus Buteo; species Buteo buteo. The sequence continues at coordinate 19,800,044 of NC_134190.1, read as the reverse complement.
TACTTTATTGTTCCATATTACATATCTGACTCATTAATTTAAGATTAGTCACAGTTTTTTTCTGAGGTCTTTTCCCAGTATTTGTAGCTCCATATGAAACTCTCCATCCTTTAGGATTTTTACCTTTCATAGGTATTCCATACTTTTTCAACTTCCTAATGATGGTTTTGCAGCTTGCCCTTTTATCCAGGTGTAGTTACAAACTGTTTAAGACATCTTTATCTTCAAGTCTGACAATACTCAAGAAAATAGCTACTTTTCACAAGTCTCCTTACCACTCAGTTGAGTTCTTTCCACATAGGTGTCAAGGTTTTGCTTAGACCTTTTTCATGAACTGTAATGAATCGCAGCTTTTTAGGGGCTTTCAGCTGGGCCTGTCTTCCTTCTTGCTCCTTTATTTTCTTGCTCTGGCCTTCTTGGTCTTCATTTCTTTGAACCCTTATTTTTCTAGGTACAACTCCCAGTACTCTGTAGTTACCAGTTCTTTAAAGAATGTGAACTTCAGCTGGGGTGATGGGAGAAAAGCTTGCTTCATTGCATGACCCTCACTGTTACCCAGTTCAGTCTGACACCACTTCTCCCCACTGCTAGGGGAGCAACTTATATAGGCTTATTCAATAGACAGTCCACTATAAGCAAAACTATAAATTAACAAAAGGATAAAGTACTTCTCTGTTTATAGCAGCTTGTATTTCAAAATGAATGTTCATATTCAGAAAATATGGTCTAATTCAATGTAATCATCAAAGTCTTGGAATTACGTGCTTTCAACCTGTATGTTACAACAAACAATAAATACAGACATGTAAATGTACCACTTACATTTAAAGATCCAATATTTTAATGCAAATCCAACTTCTCACAATCAAACTTCAACATCATTCAGGCTATTTCTGACATTAAGAAAATAGAATTGCTAGTAGGCATGCATGTATTAAAAAGATCTACACCGTGCTATATAAAAGAAAAACAAGGGTCAGATCTACTTTTTCTATTTTTAATGACAGGATTTCAAAGTTTTCTGGGACCTTGAAGCAGTTACTGCCTGTACCATTAAGAAGCCAAATTCTTGTTTCAGAGATGCTAGATTTCTTTTTGTAGTCTAGCAAAGCCATAAGATAAAAAAGCTTCAACATTTGAATTTCCATTAACCATAAACCAAAAGATTTATATAGAAAAAAATCAGATTCCTCTTGAACACAGGACAGACTTGACTTTTGGAGGGAGTGAAATTCTAGACATTCATCAAAGGAGGGATTTTTTTTAATTCAGTTCTAGATGATTTTAAAAAAGGACAGCTATTCTAGTAGCTTTAGATTAGAGTGTTCAGGTAAGTCTTGGGCAAAGTGGACTGATAAGGACAAGCGATGGGCAAAACTAAAATATGTATTCACTTTGATATAGTTCTGGACGTCCACTCTACACAGAGTTAAGTAAGCTAGAATGAGACATGAGGCCCAAGGAAGTTGTGAGAAGGACTGAGGCTGTTCACAGTACAAGGGAGCAGATAGGAATGAGATGGTTGCTCTGAGGAATTTTATGATTCTGTCCTTACAGCAAAGTTTCAGTAAGCTGGAGTAACAAGACCTGCAGATACACCTGCAGCAGGGAGGGGAGAAAAAACCCAGAAAGTATCATCAGTGATGTAAGCTAAATAGAGCAAAGTTACTGTGGAAGGTAGTATGGGATCATACATGCAGTTAAATATCTGTTTTGTCATATAATTGTTAAAGGGTATTTTTACTTTGAATTTACTTCCCTCTGATTACTTCACTTTGAAACTTTTACTTTCTATCAAAGGATAGCATGTAAATATATGAGTATCTGTAATTAATATTTTATATCTGATGTCAACTGCTTATAACTGGTTTTCCAATTACATATTCAAGGTAGGAAATTTGTTTGGAACCTGGGTTACATGCTGTTAGGAAGTTCTTGTTTGTTTGGTTTGAAAGTCTGGTTTATTTGAAGAATTTATATTTTAAAAAATCATAAAGCAAAATAGTATATTAATATATGTGGCCACCTAATGTTTGGAAATCACAGTCCCATTAACTTCAAGATGGTCAGTTATGCATAATAATACAAATTTTTAAGCATTTTCAGGTTTGGGGCTTCTGCATAAAGTTGCAATTAATATATAAAATAAGCAGATCAGGCTAAGTTGAAAAAACTGAACGTTTCTAACTACCTTAAAGCAATTTTGACATTTTTTAGCTCTAAATTTATGAGAAGCTCCAGCTTTAGTGAAATGTTCAAAACCCAGCAACTACCTAGGCTTAGGAGGTACAATAGTTTTGGAGGGTAAATGACGCTTTGAAACAGACCGTACTAAACATATGTGCTCTTTTGTAACCACTGTGTTATGGGCAGACTCATTTTCCTCTAAAATAACTTTCGGCTGTATCTAGTGCAAGAATTGTATAGAGGGAAGGGAAGGTGAGTTGGCCAAACAAATAATTAAATATCAAGTGACAATAGCAGTTTAACAGCATTTTATTATTTGCAAGTGGCTGAAACAGAAAGACTTGCAGGACTGACATATCTTTATGAGATTATAATCTGTAGCAAGTCTAGGAAAGCTTGGGAAGAGCTGTCTGTAAAACAAGTTCTCAATTTATGCATCTTTTCTCCAAGTTAATGGGCTCTTTTAGTGTAAACATAAATTTTTGTAACAGTTATGAAACATATTTCATTCATTAAAAATGTGAAAATGCAAACGAGAATTTATATTCTTTCTGTATTGGTACTGTTAGGAAATAGTCATTTTCTTACTTGCACTATCAATCATAAAAATGAAATCTGATTAGAAGCCTTATACAAGAGTTCGGGATTTAGTGCTTTTTTACACCTAGAAGGTTGTTTCATTATATAGTCCTGCCATGTGCTGATGGATTTCATTGGGAGCAATGCCATTGATTTTAATAGATTTGAAATCAGAGACGTACTGTTTTCTGTGAGTTCTAATTTTCATCACACCACAATGCAGTTGCTTTCTCAGCTGATCAAAATTTTCTAACACATATTTCCTTTTGCAGTTCCTAGTTTTGTTCCATGGTTTAAGGCTCATTTTGGTGTATTTTTGTTTTATAAAATCTGAGAATTTATTTATTTGGTTTGGGGATACAAAAGCTGACACAATTTTCTGTCTTGCTGCATTTTGATATCGTGCATAAAACAAAGCAGCTAGTGCTGTAAATTCTAAATGAAAATTTTGATATGTTCACACAGACAAAGAAATAAATTTCAGAAGATGGGATCAATATCTTTGAAGTTGTGGAACTTTTCAGTTCATGCCATATCCATTAGCTCTTGCATATATTTTTCCTGCAACCTGAAGATAAATAGTTTCAGTTACCATGTAGAATTGCTTTACCTTTTTAATGACTTTAATGGCTTAGACTTTCTAAGGTAAATGTTCATTTAAGGCTCTTCATTGAGATAATTTTAATTAAGTGTATCTATTTAACTATTGATCACTTACAGTTTTAAAGATACATCACGATAAAAAAAGCTGAATGCCCAACCTAAAACAGAACTCAAACATTACTGATTTTTCAGATGGATTCCTAAGCTTTGATATGCCCTTTTTGTATGCCAAGATGAAAAACTGCTTATGACAGTGCAGATTCCTCAATACAGAAAATTTAAAGAATCAAGTTAGAACATTCAGCTGTGAATTTTCTTTAATCAGCTGCCGCTTGTGCTAAAGAGAAGTAGAAGCTTCTAGCGAGTCCTAGTGTCTGAGGTAAGGAATGTAAATGCATTTTGTAGGTACCTAGTGTTGTGGTTTATCTGTTGTATTGCTGTGATTGATCTTGACTGTATAGTTCAGTGATTGCTCGTTAATTACATATCATTAGTAAATCAATAAATGATTTTCATTCTCATTTGGTTTAAACAACATGAACAGAACAGTGTTTTCCTTGTGGCACCACAGGATCCACAATTGTTGAATTAGGGTAGCTACCTATTCCATTCAGTACTTTTTAATGGACCTATTGTGCGTGAATTTGTCTTATATTTTTCAAACCTGATAGTACTATCTGCTTCTACTATTTCCTGGGGCAACCAGTGGCTAATCCAAACCTACTCACTGCTTTAAGAAAAACTTGCTGTTATCTGTTTTAAACCAATTGCTTAGTATTTTTATTGAGATTTGGTAATAATTCTGCACTTTCTTTTCCAATGCACTCATGATTTTGTCAGCCTCAAAATCCCCTCAACCTTCTCATTCATACATTGAAGAGTCTGAACCTTTTCAGTGTCACCCTGTGAGGCAACTGCTCTGTCCCTTTCACTGTTTTAATGTGCAAAATACAGGTGAGTATAAAATCAAAGTTTCAGCTGAAAGGTACATTTCATGCTACAATTTATGCAGTGAATCAACAGACATGGAAAATATCTTTCATTTGTCTGTGAGAGAAGCAGTCGTTCTTCTCTTGCTTGAGTTAATAAACACAAAGTGAGTCCAGAGCAGAGAATGATAGGATTCAAGGGGAAAAAAAGGCTGTAACAGCTAGCTATGAACAGAAACTGAGAGGCAAGCAGGATGATAAAAGTCCCTAATCACAGTTTTTGAGTTAGCGTCCATAGCTGATTGAATGACTACAGAGGGAGGAACAAAGACATATACATACATAGTCATTGTGTAAATAAATGTTCTTACCTTAATCTCTTACAAGTTTCATAACTGTGTTGTTTATTTCAGGAACTATAGACCAGTTTATTTGTATTATGATAATCTAATTTGAACTGTATAATTTTAAGAAGTCTAGCTAACAACAGGTATCTTTGGGGATGACGATCCTTAAAAAATCAGGATAGTAGCATGTGCCCTGTGCCACAACCTATTTTTCCAGCATCTTGAAGTTGCAAGTCTGTGTATCAGTGAGCAGGCTTATTTAAAAACTTCAAGCAAAGAATAGGCATGGAATTATGAGTAGCAACTAGGAAAGTTCTCTGGTATGAGACAAAGTAGTAATGAAAATATTCAGCTTCAAGAATCATGATAGAAAGTGTAAAAAAGCTCTTTTAAATAAGACTTCTGGATTGAAAGAAGCATTTTGCTTAATGCAAAATTTATCCAGTCTGAGAAGAATAATCCAAGTCACTGGAAGGTGTTTCTTCTCATCATTGTAGTTTCCTGTAGATGGGGTTGTACTGGATGAGCAACAGTATCAAAATCAGGGATGAAAATGGATGCATTTCCTTTCCCTTACCAGTGAACAACAAACAGAACAAACAAGAAAAATCAGCCCTACTTCCATGCTTTGGACTGGAGCCTGACTGAGAGAATTTTGAGATGCTTACTGCTAAGAGTTGCTTCTGGAGGTTGCCTCTATAGTAGACACTGTAATTACTTGATTACTGGATGGCAATTCCAAACACAGTTCTCCAGCCAGGACTTCTTTTATTTGGGTAGCCTATGGCATGTTGTAACATGAATAACAGGATTCCTAGGTGTTTTGTGCTCTCTTAACACATGAAGGCAATATTGAAGTTCATAGGCAGCGGCTTGCCTGTAGCTTTCAATTCCATACCTATTTGTGGTTTGAAAACACTGTTTTTTTCTTGGCTTGTTTGTTTATTTATTTATTTATTTGTGGAAACAATCAAATATATCTCAGCTGTTTAGGAAAAATAAGAAGGGTATATTGTGCACACTGAAAGTTGCTGTGGCATTGAACTGAATAGATGAAGGATGATTTCTGTAGCAACTTATTATAAGACCTTGCCATCCCCATTTTGTCAGGTTGTCAGAAGTGGTTAGATGACATTACAAGCCCAAACTCAATTACAGAAGGAAAGATGTAAAAAAGTAATTCTCTTTGCTTGGCCAATGCTGTTGACTTTCAGCCAAACATTCTTTCTTTCACCTTTACCATAGAAGTATCACAGCCCCTCTCTTGATCATCATTGTGGTGGGTTGATGTGGTAATGTGGTGGGCGCTCCTGGTGCCCACCAAAGCTGCTTTATCACTCCCCCTCCTCAACTGGACAAGGGAGAGAACATATAATGAAAAGCTCATCAGTTGAGATGAGGACAGGGAGAGATCACTCACCAATTACCATCATGGGCAAAACAGACTCAACTTGGGGAAATTAGTTTCATTTATAACCAAAGAAATCAGAGTAGGGTAATGAGAAAGAAAGACAAATCTTAAAAACACCTTCCCCCCACCTGTCCCTTCTTCCCAGGCTCAACTCCACTCCCGATTTTCTCTACCTCCTCCTCCCTGGTGGCACAGGGAGACGGGGAATGGGGGTTGTGGTTGGTTCCTCACATGTCTCTGCCATTCCTTCTTCCTCAGGGGGAGGACTCGTCACTCTTCCACTGCTCCACTGTGGGGTCCCTCCCAGAGGAGACTCATCCACAAACTTCTCCAGCATGAATCCTTCCCATGGGCGGCAGTTCTTCACAAACTGCTCCAGCGTGAGTCCCTCCCATGGGCTGTGGTCCTTCAGGCACAGCCTGCTCCAGCGTGGGTCCCCCGCAGGGTCACAAGTCCTGCCAGCAAACCTGCTCCAGCGTGGGCTCCTCTCTCCACAGGGCCACAAGTCCTGCCAGGAGCCTGCTCCAGCATGGGCTTCCCACAGGGTCACAGCCTCCTTCGGGCATCCCCCTGCTCTGGCATGAGGTCCTCCCCGGGCTGCGGGTGGAGATCTGCTCCACCGTGAACCTCCCTGGGCTGCAGGGGGACAGCCTGCCTCACCGTGGTCCTCACCACAGCCTAATTACAGGCTTAATTAAATATTGGGATATATTTTACTGTTTGGGACACATTGCTCCTCTAAGTTTTATAAAGGATTTGAGGTCAGTTAAGTATAGAATGCTTGACATCTGATAAAGCCCTTAAAATTCCTGAGCTTATTTAGATTTTACTGTCGGCAGCCTGACTTATAATGGCTGCCAAAAGAAAATCTTAGGATCTTCTGAAATTGAGTAGCTGGTTTCAGGAAGTTCAGTGTATTTTATCCTTAGAAAAGCTAACAAGGTTAAAAAGTAATAAAAATAATAGTATTGAATTATCTGGCCTCCTTACATTAAACTGACTGATTTTATGTTAATGACTTAAAAGTCATATTTCCTTACGTGATTTGCTCCAATGCAGCTAAACTTTTGATTTTAGCTTTAGTTAATATGATTGCAAAGTATGTGGATATATTAAAATGGATGTACTGAAAAATACTTAATCAATTATCTTTCTTTTCTTCCCCCAAAAGAGAAGTGTCATTTTACTAAGGTACATATTCTATCATGTTGATTATTTGTTTATTTTAAACTTGGCTGGATATTCTCTGCACAGTGATAGATCGACAGCTTCAAAGATTTCTCTCTGCTAGTACATTTTTGTCACTAAATATTCATATACACTTCCTGATTTATTGAATGTCAATGGTTAGTATTCATTTCATCAAGCTCACTTTTTATGAAGGTATGTCCTGTGAAAATGTGTGTACTGTAGCTAAAAATACTTTGCACTTTTAAAATGATTACAGTGATTTCTCTTGCAATGACATCAAACTGCTTTACAAACATGAATTAAAGTTTACAAAACCTTTGTAGAGCAGCTATGAATTGTTATAAATATCTTCAAAGTGAATACTCTGAAGGACAAAGATTGTAAGTGATTTGTCTAAGTTCAAACAGGGTATCAATACAAATGACAGTCAAATCCTCACCCTAGCTTAATTAGTAGATCACAGTCCTTGAGTTTTCTTTAACAGTATGAAATACAATTCTGATCTGAAAAGAGACTCCATAAAAACAAGTGCCATATTTATTAATCATTGCTTCTATGAATAATCCTGCAAAAATATTGCTGTATTAAGAATTCATTTGCTGTCATTGCAAATAACTTGTACAAAGCTGCCTCTAAAATGAAGGAAGCAAAATGACCCTTCTTCATAATTAGTACCATGGTTAGCAATGCTTTTTGCAAAGAGGACCATCTAAATGGGATGCCATGGAATTCAGGTCCAGGCACTTACTGCTGGGCAGAGCTTTCAAGCTATTTTGCTAGGTCAACTGAAACGTACTATATCAAATTCAAGAGACAATAAAATATAATAACCAAAATTTGCAAAAAAAATGCATGTCCTCTTCAAGCCAAAGATTAACTGTGCCTGTTATTAAAGCAAATAGCCAATGTGCCCTTCACAGGAGCTCATCTGTCAAACTCCTTAAAATCTAATCGTCCACCTAGTCCTTACAAATTCAATCCATTAGCCAGAGGAAATGTATCTGTGCTAACTGCTGGATCTTTCTGAAGAGATGGGCTAGTTTGATCCCTGTGAGACTTTCAAGGAGGAGACTTCAGAAAGGCAGAAGTTTACCAGCTGCTGAGTTTTTATTGCTACAGGAGAGGAAAGATGAGCATTTTACTATTAGCCCACCTATTTATTCATGCTGTGTTATGTAGGTATGTTATGAATAGGTCTTGGTTTATGCTGTCAGTCTGTCTTCCTTTGCAGCAATACAGAATGCAAGGCCTAAACCTGTCCTCTCTTAGGGTAGAGGAATTTGCCAGAAGAACATTCTTCCATTAACCTGGAATCTGGGTAAGTTGTAGGGGAGTCTTTGAAATCTTATTTTTTGAAAAATCCTTTTCATTATGAAAAATACATGCACAAAATGACATCTCTTTGAACCCTTTAGCACTTACAAATATCTTTTTAAAAAAACAAAATCTCTATTCCAGACAGAATTTTTACCACAAAAGATAATAATGCTAGAGACCCCATGAAATGTAGTACAGTTCCTCTGAATTATTATCAATATTATGTCAGTATGTGAAGCTGTAAGCTCAAATCTGGAAAGGAATAATTAGTTCCTTATTATTATATAATTTCTTATCAGTGATTATCCATGCTTCCCTTTAATGTTTTTTTCTTGTTTTGATTGGCAATGGAAATATGATAGCAGATGAATATTACTTTATTTACATAAATACACTGAACGAATACAGTGTTTGAATATATTTAGTCATGCTAGGAAACCTCTCCATTTTTCTTATAAAGAATAATGCCTTTTGCTTGGTATTCACAGTTCGCATTATTTCCTGGCTCACATCTGCCAAAGATTAAGCATTGCAAATACAACAGCATCTCCTGTACTCAGTAAAAGATCAATTAAATGTTTTCTTAACACACTTGTAAACAATTTAAAATCAGTGTAAACATTGTTCTGCATGTATGTGAAAAAAACCTTCACAGTAGTGTGGACCAACCCTCAAGAAATTAGAAGATAAACCAAAGTGCAGTGCCCCTTCCTTAAAAAAACCCAAACAACTACTATCCATCCAACCGTGAAATAGGATGCATACCTCTGCACTGAGCAATATGCCACCATTGCCCTACGTATGGACACTCCATAGATAAGCTTTTAACAGACCCAGTTAAACAACAGGGTTGAAGGAAAAACATGAGTTGCAACATGGGAAATTCCAATTAGATATAACCAAAAACTTTTTCACTCTGAAGGTGGTCAAGCACTGGAGCACGGACCCAGAGAGTTTGTGGAGTCTCCGTGCTTGATATTATTGCAATCTGATGGGGCACAGTCCTGAGCAACCTGCTATAACTGGCACGGCTTTGAGCAAGGGCTTGGACTAAAAGATCTCCAGAGGTCCCCTCCAAACTCACAGTTCTGTGATTGTGTGATCCTATCTATGTAGGTGGGCATACTTATTGTTCTGTGTTTAGGGTACCTGTGTCCTTGGGTCACTTTTTATTCTCTGAAAAAAACCTGATCAGTCACCTAGGCTGGACAATTCTTCTTATGCTTAATTCTGTGGGAATCTGATCTGAAGATGAAGAAAGCGAAATGTTATGAAAAATGTCCAGCTCCTTTTACCGAAAGCCAAAGAAACTTACTCACGACTACTGTTTTGAAAGACACATTGTAATAAAGATGTAAAGTCATCCACATGCCTTGAATTGCATGTGGTTTAATAATATAAAAGGAACAGGAAGGGAATTAGAGTAAAACATGATAATGAAGTTTTCCTTGTGTTAGCAATAATGAATGTATTTGTTCTCGTTATCAGTACGTACTTGGAACAAGATGAGTCTACCTGATAGATAAACCACTGTGGTATGTTTTCAAGAGCTAACTTTGCCTGCTAATGAAAATGTAATGTCATCACTAATGAAGGTGTTTACAAAATCCAGATTTTGATATTTAAACTGAAAGTATGGACCCTATGTACTGTGCATTACTTGGCTACCTAGAATCTTACGAAATCGTCAAATACAAAATTAAAATAGGGGGACAGGGAAGGGCTGCTTTAGAGCTTACTGAGGAGAAGAATTGGAAGAGGGTTAGGTTGGTATTGATCACACCTGAAATATGATTTTCTGAAGGTTAAGTAGACCTCTGAGTAATTATGTAAAACTTTGGGTCTAGCCTAGTAAACTATTCTCAGATTATAAACTACTATCATCTTCTAATTTCAGTTTGGCCTTTTGATAGGTTATTTGAGCAGACTCAAGAGCTAGAATTCTCTCTCAGAAACATTGCCCTGATCATCTCTCTATTGATAGCTGGAAAGAGCAGTTGAGTTCAATATGGAAAAGTAATTGGAGTAATTTCTTACAATCTTGAGAGGTCAGGAAAGTGCTATTACAATTATCTTCCTTTTGCCTCAGGATAAGAAAATGACCAAGCAACTGTTTATTCTTCTGTGTCTGCAGAGGAGAAACATGAAATGTTGACGCAAGGATGTACCAACTGTTACCAACATCCTCTGTTGTGTTTTTGTTTGGTTTTTTGTTTGTTTTTGCAAGGGGTCCCATGCTGATGGTACCTGAACAGTATTTCAACATTTCTGTGCTCTTACAAAAAAAATTGGAGGCAGCTGTTTATGTATTTGTGTCTTCTTTCCATACCAAGGTATGCTGGTTTTCACTGGGATAGAGTTAATTTTCTTCATAGTAGCTAGTATGGGACTGTGTTTTGGATTTGTGCTGAAAACAATGTTGATAACACAGCAATGTTTTGGTTATTGCTGAGCAGTGCTTGCACAGAGTCAGTGCCTTTTCTGCTTCTCACCCCACCCCACCAGTGAGGAGGCTGGGGGGGCACAAGGAGTTGGGAGGGGACACAGCTGGGACAGCTGACCCCAACTGGCCAAAGGGATATGACATCATGCTCAGTAATAAAAACTGGTGGAGGAAGGGGGGGATGTTTGGAGTAATGGCATTTGTCTTCCCAAGTAACTGTTACCTGTGATGGAGCCCTGCTATCCTGGAGATGGCTGAACACCTGCCTGTCCATGGGAAGTGGTGAATTAATTCCTTGTTTTGCTTTGTTTGGGTGCACAGCTTTTGCTTTACCTAACTGTCTTTATCTCAACCCACGAGTTTTCTCACTTTTACCCTTCCAATTCTCTCCCCCATCCCACCAGTGGAGGAGTGAGCAAGCAGCTGTGTGGGACTTAGCTGCCAGCTGGGGTTAAACTACGACAGTCTTTTTTGGCACCCCATGTGGGGCACCAAAAAGGACTGTTGTGGTTCAGCCTCAACCAGCAACTAATATATATCCAAAACATAAATCCAAAATATAACACTATACCAGCTACCAGAAAGAAAATTAACTCTATCCCAGCCGAAACCAGGACACGAGGGTCTTAATTACCTTTTTTGGTCCTAATGTGAGGTTTCTCAGTGACTAGGTTTTAAATCTATATGAAAAAGATATGAACAGTGAAAAAACAACAGCATACACAACACCACCAGAGAACTATGGCATTAGTTATATATATGTAAATACTGTAAGCTTTAAATTCCTCTGTGCTTCATTCCCAATACACCCAAATTTTTGAAATGCCATCTTTTTTTAGATTATAAATCATATTTCTTATTAGTTTACAGGCAACTCTACATAATGTCTAATTAGCTCCCTTCCCTCTTGCATTTGCCTACTATCCTTGAGTGGCAGAAGAGTCACAGGATGACTAAGCCATGTTTCAGAATGCCAATTCCATTTAAGTGCACACTTTAAAAAAAAGGAAAAAGCAGACTAAATTCAGCCTTGCACTGGGGCATAATTCTTTTGTGAACACAGCACTTCGCTTTACAGAAATAACAGTAAAAAATAATTGGATGTTGGACAGCTTAGGGATGTTCATATAAATATATTAAAAGAAATATTTGTCACTTGTGAACTTTTACATCTTCTAAGATAGAAGCATGGTATAAGTCATGTTCAATGCATTCAGAAGTATGTCTTTATTCTTTGTCAGACTGCCATCTCTTGCATTCAACTCATCCTTTTCTCAAAGTCCCAATACAAAACAGCATGTATCAGATGGCCCTCAGATAAAGACAAGAAACCATCTCACACCACAGGATACAGAAGGCAAGTTTAACTGTTTAATGTATTATATTTTTTTTATTCTTGAGCAGAACAAGACTTTCCATTTTTTACACATTGATTTTATAGACTGTGTATGAATAGCTCCTTTTAATGGCATTTCCCATGAGTTGCAGCCTACATTTTCAAAAATGTGAACTTGTTTGGGGTCCTTTTGTTTCTGGAAGCCTAATTTTGAGGTATCTTTGAAAGAGCCTGATTATCAAAACAGGATTTATCATTTCTCTACTAAAAATCAGATGGCTTTAAAGAGTCTCCAGAAGGACAGGACAGTTCCAGGTCAATTTTTAAAACTGTAAAGGTAAGGTGGTTAGGAACAATCAGCCCTCACTCATGCTGTCAAAGACAAGATAGTTGTCTGGCACTATAAACATAAAAATGAGAAGTCCTTGCTACACTAGAAGTAATGCAAAGACCAATAGGAGAAGTGGCTGCAGGACAAGAGGGAAAATCCATCCATTAAAAATATTAATTATTAATTAATTATTATATGTTCTCTTGTTTTCAAGAAGCATATAAAATAATTCTGCAATGACTTAAGTCATCTCATCAATAGAAAATATTATATAGTAATTGGAAAAGGTAACATATGCACCCTACCCATCTTGCTTTTTCATACTGCTGCTCACCAGCATTATATTTGGATACCTTCTCCAAAATAAATAACTTTAAAGTCCATTTTAAGATTCCTCTTCTCTGGAAACACACTGGGTGGGAATCATGTTTACTGTAATTTTCTGCTAGCTTTTCTGAGCATGAGCATCATTCTGGTAATGAAAAGTACAAAGGCAAAGGTCTTGCACCACTCAACTTAGGTTTTTACTTTGTGTAAATGAACAAAGAAATATACATAATTCTAAATATTTTAATGTAATGCATTTTAAAAAAGCATAAGCAACACAAGAAAATCCCAAAGAACTGCTTAGCTAACATTGTGGCACTCTACGTACCAAAGCGCTTCCACAAAAATGTGGAAATTTTTTTCTGAAAATCATAGAATCATAGAATGGTTTGGGTTGGAAGGGACCTTTAAAGTCATCTAGTCCAACCCCCCCACAATGAGCAGGGACATCTTCAAACAGATCAGGTTGCTCAAAGCCCCATCTAACCTGACCTGGAATGTTTCCAGGGATGGGGCATCTACCACCTCTCTGGGCAACATACTCCCATGTTTCACCACCCTCATCATAAAAAATTTCTCCCTTATATCTAGTCTATATGTACCCTCTTTTAGTTTTAAAACATTACCCCTTGTCCTATCGCAACAGGGCCTGCTAACAAGTTTGTTCCCATCTTCCTTATAAGCCCCCTTTAATTACTGAAAGGCCACAATAAGGTCTCCCCGGAGCCTTCTCTTCTCCATGCCGAACAAGCCCAACTCTCTCAGCCTTTCCTGATAGGAGAGGTGTTCCATCCCTCTTGTCATTTTTGTGGCCTTCTTCTGGACCCGCTCCAACAGGTCCATGTCTTTCTTGTACTGAGGACTCCAGAGCTGAACACAGTACTGCAGGTGGCGTCCCACCAGAGCAGAGTAGAGGGGCAGAATCCCCTCCCTCGACCTGCTGGCCACACAGCCAAGGATACGGCTGGCTTTCTGGGATGCGAGCACACATTGCTGGCTCATGTCGTTTTTCATCCACCAGTACCCTCAAGTCCTTCTCCTCAGAAAAATCTTGGAAGTGGAGGTTAAAGCAATATTATTTGTCTGCAACACTCACATTATTAGTGAGAGCAGAATCTGGCTCAAGAAAGGAGATAAAGGATGTAATTTTAGCTTCCCAGTACTATCTGAATAGGCCTGTCAGAATATGACAGTGTCTTCTAGGTATTAATAAGCATAAACAGTAGAAATTATAAGGAAGCTTTTAAAGATTACTGTAAAGATTTTTACATTTCAGAGGAAATCAGCTGATGCTATGACAGCAGAGTACATTAAGGGACTTGAGAAATAAAATGACAGAACAACCAAGTAATTCTGAATAGGGATAGGGTATTTGGTTGTTCTAATAGTGTTTAATTTCACATTAAATCACCATTAATGTTTGATGAATGCTATATGCCAAACTGATATGAGATTCAGGAGAGGTGGTGGGGTGGGAAATACTCAGATTAACTGAGAAATGAGAGTATGTCCTTCTCAGGAACTAGACATATTTAGAGTCAGTCATGCTGCCAAGATTTACGTCACCTGAACATCTGGCCCATCAAGTATGTTTATTCATTTTCTTCCCTAAAAAGAGAAAAAAATGTACAATGATTCTTCAGGAAATTTCTTTAATTATAAACGATGCTAAAAGAAAAAATGTTTCCTTTACTCCTGACACAGGACCATCATGACCTTGCTTTGATCAAGAATTGCATAAATGAACATAATGATATGTGAATGGCAGGATAATGAAAACAAAACCTGAGTGTCGTGAGCCTCGGTACAGATCAAGAAGTGACAGAACAATACCTGAAACTGCTGGAAAGGTACACTGTGATAATGATTTGATTGTATGGGATCTGGCTATTTAACCCCACCAGTAACAAAGATTGGGGAAAATGTTACATGGACGTCCAATGCCTACAAGAAGCAGAGGGCCCAAGATGGAAATGTTACATGTTGGTGCTGAGCTGCTGCCCTGAACCAGACATTGAGATTGCCCTGAGTGAATGTTGTGTTCCTGTGGCTGAACTGTGCTGGTCACTGCAACAATAACTGGGGCACGTGTCAGTTAATCGTGTGTGTGCACGTGAGGGTAAACTCTTCCTCACACTGCCTCTGTCTTATTTGGTCTACTCAGTAAGTTGAACTTAGCAGTATCATGTTTTTGGTGTTCCTTTTTCGGCCATGAACAACTTATAGTAATGGGCACTTAGTAGGTGTCAAATAAAAGCAGAGAATAGCTCAGGCTGTGGCGATGGATGCTTCCAATATACTTTTTCTTTCTCTTCTTTAATATCACACCCTTTCTGCTGGTCAGCTAGACTACTTGACCCTGATGAGTTTTTTTATTTTATATAAAGTCAAACCTTGAAAGTACTGTTGTTAGAGTATGGACATAGCACCGTATAACCAGTCAGAAAACTGTTTGCTGTTATCACTCCTGCTAAGTGCTAAGAACATCATACAAAGTGATAAGCATCCTCAACTTCCAATGAATTTAGCAAAATGAAGAGCCCTCAATACCTCTGACAAGGTGCTGTCTTTAAATAATAGAGCTCTCAATAAAAACTTTTACTGCTAAAAGCATTATTTGCTACTTACTCTTTTCATGATGCATCTTTGGCATAACCATATGCTAAACAAATGGTTGGTTTAATGAAAAGTATATTAAAAGACAAGTTCAGAATATGATGTTACCGTACCAGATATAATAGGTGTAATGGTTGCTAAAAGTAGTTTGCAGAAATGTAGATCCTGTGCTTGGGAAATAGTGACATTTAGACTTACTGACTTTCTAAAAGGTAGAGAGTAATAAAGGCACACATGGCACACATCAGTAGCTATGTTTGATGCAGTAAAGACAAGTTGTCCTTTGGGAGCTGCATATAGCCAAAAAGATTCTGGGTTGTTCCATGGTTATGTCGTATGTGGAAGAAGCATATCTACTATGTTGCTTCTATCCTGGCTGTTTTTTCCTTTCTTTTTTTAGTACTTTTTTCAGTATTTTTTTCAGTACCTGAAAACCAAAAACATCTCAAGATTTTATAATCATTAAACATTACACTACTTAAAAAGGAAAAAAAAATGGATTTGGGGGTTTGCATTTGTATTTCCCTTAGCTTTCGTGTCCTTTAGGGTATATTTTGAGTGAAATTTCGAAGGTTTTTCTATGACTTGAAGAATTACAAGTGTAATTCTTACTATGCAAGCTGAGAATTTCATGTGGGCTTTGAATTCTTGCCTCAGGATCTTCCCGAAAAAAAGCAGCTATCATGAGACTTATGTTTAAAATCTTACCAAATGACATACCTAGACTTCTAAGGACATGTCCATAGCATACAGTAGAGTAGACAGGATAACTCTGAAGCTGGCAGGGACCATGCTAGTTCTGGAACCACAGATAATATAACTGATGACATTTTTGTACTTGTCTGACTTCCTGTCAGCACACCTACTGATTCTGAGGCTAGAAATGGTAGTGCACCAAACTGCACCTGCTCAAATCTCTCTGTGCACAGTGACATATGGGTAAACTTAGCCATGAATAAATGATGTACTAAACTATAATATATTATCATAGAATAGATATCTGAGAAAAAAAGTCACTTTCCTCCTAGCTTCCATATATTTAAGTTTCCATTTATCTATCTCTGAAAGCCTTTTCATCTTGAAGTCCTGGAAGCATATCTTCAAAATAGATTTTTGCCTCTTCTGACAGTTTTTTTTTAGAAGCCAGATAACTGGCTTTGGTGGGATGGTTTCAGTTGCCTGGCGAACTGCCTCTTGGGTTTTGATGTATGAAAAAAATGAGCAGTTGACACTATTTTTAAGAATTTTAAAAATATGAGGATATTCAGCTTTCTACTACTGGGCTTCCTATTATTTCAACCTAGGTTAAATAATAAAGATTTTCACTGGTAAACTAAAACCTTGAAAAATTCTTTTTTTGTTGTTTTTTTGTTGTTGTTGTTTTTGTTTTTGTTGTTTTTTTTTAATGGAATGATTCTGTTACTTTTTAACAACCTCAGCTAAATCTGGTATTAATCTTATAGTGCTCCTGCTCAAATAAGATGTTTATCTCATTAATGTTTTTTATGCAAAACATAAAACTTAGAAATAACCATATCCTGAATGACCAGCCTTGGACTTATAAGAAAAGCTTCAGATAATCATCAACTGGTTTAGATTAATGAGATATTGAAGATAAGGAAATAGGATTTCTGATTATTTCCTCTTTAACTTTGGAACCTCCAGATCACCAGGAGTTATCGGGTTTGGGGGTTTAGTTTGTTGCCCCTAACATGTGGTTTAGAATACTGTCTATACAGTGTTTTGCAAAAAAACCCCACAGGCTTGCTCTGACTGTAGTCTAAGTAAGTTGAAAGGTACCTTCATGAAAAATAGTTAGCAGAGGAGCAAACAGAAACTAATAAATGTAAATGAGAGGCAGGCTTAACACTGCTACCTTGGGTTCAGTGCATCATGAACTATACTGTACAGCTTCCAGCTAATCCTGTGTATTGACAGATCAAGCCAAAATCTGCTTGCCAAATAGAATGCAAGCAATACTGAAATGTGTTTTTGTAAGTAAATTATGCAGTTCACATTGTGTTTGTGTAATGCTGATGCTCAGAATACGGAGGGAGGGAGCAAATGTTAATGAAAATTTTAAATCTTGTGTTTGATTTGTAGGGGATCCTCGTGTTAACACCTATATGTAATACTGGGTTTCCATAATGGAAAAAGAAATATGAGTATTGCATCATAATAACATATTATGTTATTTGGGCACTTAAATTGTCTTTTGTTCATAGCATTTTTAATACATCTGGATTTTGTGAGGCTAAAATATGCATTAAATGAGTAAGTTTGCCATAATATTTCAGTTTTAAATGGTCCCAGTTTGCATATATTTTGTATGTATTTCCCACCAAAGTTACAATTACTAACTCAAAAACCCCACCAGAACTAATTGGTACTCTTGAAGATGTAGCACCTGACTGTCTCTTCTGTTGTACTTTCTCCAAATTGCAGCTTTCTGATAATGACATGCTTTAATGCTACTTTCCACAGACATAAAGGCAGTAGATTATCAAGGTTAAAGGCCTAAGAGTATTGAAAATGGCTGTTTCTTAAGGAAAAGGTGCCATGCTGCTTAGACACCCTGACATGGAAAAGTGAGTGACCACCTTCTGGAACTATCTTAGCATTGTGTAGGACTTCTGTTTTCGTTTGTTTTTTAGCAAGAATGGGATATAACACAGAGTTTTCTGACTGAAATTTTAGATAGATATCTTGAGTTTCCCAATGGACTGATAATGATCTTTTTATAGTTTAATGAAAGAAGTCAATTTCAATGAATTTGAAATTCAGTTCAAATTGATTCCTTTCAAGAGTCAATTAGAAATGTTAAAACAGAGAAGAAAAAGTAAATATAGGTATACAGATATTATATATAATATGTAGATGATCATTATTATATTTATGGGGAACCTTATATTGAATTTCCTTAATGCACTTTAAAACATTAATACCCCTTCTACTATAACTAGTGCTACTTACCTATCATGTAAATAAAGTGAGGTAGATGATAGATTTATTTTTTTTTCATCATCGCCATCAGCAAAATCAGGGCAAAACACATCCCAATTAGAATATTATAATATCTTTGTTCCACCAACTTAATATAACTGATCACAAACTATAAAAAGAATGAAAGTCATAGAAAGGCCTGAGAGGAACACAGTAAAAAGAAGAGGCTCATGGGAGATAAAACCTGAGGAGGTTTGTATCTCCTTTTGATAGCAGCAATATTATAGAAGAATTTCAGGACCTTACCTAGTGCAAATTCGCATAGGATCTTACCCTTTTGGTCATGAATATTAACTCATTATTATTTTCTTTCTGAAGACCTTAGGTGCAGGTGTCCATTCATGTTTGAAAAATCCTTCGTGACAAAGAATTTAGCAAAAGTAAGAACTTCTATAGTGTTTTCAAGTTTCTCTTAAAGGCTGGGTTTTTTGTTTTGTTATGTGGTAAACAACAACAATAAAAAGGCTGTTTAATTTAGATCTAGCTTTGAGATTATGAATATTTTATTTTATCCTCGAGTTAACTGTTCTGTACTTTAAGGTGCTTCTTACAAAAATGACCCAGACAGTGATCCGCTTCCCTGCGCCTCTTAGACATCTGATATAAACATGCATTAAATTGAATTACCTCATGAATATAAAGTGACAAGAAATGATTCTTCCTAAAGGCAGCCAAAGGGAACACAGTCATTTTGCCTCATCCAGATCTGATATGGAATACAAGAAAACAAAGCTGTCTTGTTTCTGCATAGCCTTTAAAATGCTGAAACACAGAGAAAATGTATTCTCTACTTCTTGGTTGCGCTGTCCTAGTTCTCATAGTGGAGAGATGGTGCACAGCCCTTTCACATTTCAGACTGAAACAAAGACCAATGGTGTAGGTTTAGAATGTCCATTAAGGATTTAGCTAATATGCTGCAAAAAGACTGTTGGACTTCTCCTGTACCTGAGAAAAATTTAGTTCAAAGCCGAAAATCTAGAAGATTTCAATGACTAAAGAGGACTTGTTTCCACTGAATTATTTGGATTTTCTTGTATGTAGGAATATATGTAGGTATATCCTTCTAGAATATTAACATAGGTGATACTTGAGTTTATAGTTATGTTAATTTGACACCAATACTAATTTCATTGATTTGATTTTATATTTGTATTCATTATGTTCACTTTTCTCATTTACTTCTTGTTTTCTTGCAAGATGGAAATACAGATTGCTGGCCTATAAGAAAAATTGCATAGCTACCTTCAGTGGCTTCTATTAAATATGCACTTCTTCTTCTAAAAGTTCCCTACAAGTGAAAATACAGCTTGTTGTTTTTAACCTTTAGTGACACCTCTCCTTTTTATAATCCTTAATTTAAGAAACACATAGGCAAATGATATATTGATAATGACCTGATGTTAGCTTCATCAACAACACTTTTCAACCTTCTGATGAGTCATAAGAGGAAGAAACCCATGCATATGTGTAAAATCTTCCTCCATTTCACAACTTAGTTGTAGTATTTCTGATCCTAGTGTTCACAGTCCAGGAGTATTTCAAATGTCTGTGTTCCTTAATGTGTAGTGTTCAAGCTGATTTGGTTTTTTATCTAACTTATTGTATTCATTTACCCTATTTTATATATTATTTTCTCTGGCATTATGTAGGATCTGCAGGGAGAATCTTTGAACTTGATAAATTAATAATGGGGCAAGGCTTTTTTTTTTTTTTTCCCTTGGACATACATTTAAACAGTTCTGTAAGTAGTGTTGTAGTTAAAATCCTCTCACTGAAGCTCTTTGAATAGCCTATGTATTTAGCCATTCTTTTGAGGAGGCAAGAGAAGTAGTGAGTCATAATAATGCATGGTGCTTGTCTCAGCCAGAGCATACATTTCATTTGTCTCCTACTGAAAAATGTGTTCCATCCAAGTTTACTTTGATATTTATTAGACAGTGTGAAAGAACACTTCCTTCTGAGCCACACCAAATGATCAGAGAAGTATATCTTTGGTGTATTTTTATGTCCCTGATTCCAGGCCATCGTGCTTGCTTTTCTCCCAAGGGGGTAAGACCAACATAGACCACGAGGAGATAAGTTCTTACCAATAAATCTTCTGATGATTAATGAAAAAGGGATAGAGATTCCTCTTGTACTAATTTTTGGGAAGCATAATTCTGAATCTGGAGAACCAAAATGTGTGATAGGATGTGTCACAAAGACTGAGAATGAGATACATGGCAGAAGTAGTAGGGAAACCTAAGGACTTTGAGGTGACCATTGCTTTTAGTGTAGTAAATTCAGAGTTAGTATAAAAGGTGCAGCCAAGCTACCTTCAATGAAACTGCTGTGTGTTGATTTTCACCTTCTTTAAAAATGATCTTTCAATAATACTATGCATTTTAAAGTTTGCTTATGAATATGATTTTCTGTCTTTTCAGACTTATAAATGGACAAACTTATTCTTATGGGACGTTTTCAACAGCTATAACTGACTTTTCCTTATAATTTTTCTCCTGATCTTTGATTTTTACAGATATTTTCATTATGCAGTATTATTTGACAAACAGTTTGTGTACACATTCGAGACATTTTTTTTGCTAGTTGAGTTAGGTAGCATTTTACTTTTGATTTAATACATGCTTTGCTATACTTGCTGACTTATTTTTCCACACCGTAAACCAAAAGCCACCAGAAGAACTTTGCTAAGAGCCCTTGACTTTGCAAAATTTTCTTTGCTATAAAAATTCCTATGAAGTTAATATCAACTATCTGCTGCTTTCTGCTTCTCCTTTTGCCTCCTGCTCATTAAGTTTCCCAGTCATGCATTATTTCTCAAGCAGTTGGATTTCAGCAGGCCTAGCGATGGACTAAGTTAACCTGAACTTTGAGTATACCAGTCACTGTGAGTCCTAATCTCATGCTGAAATAATTTGCATTTTGACATATCTTTCCATGCACTTGTCTATATATAGGCTAATTTTTTCCTGCAGTTGTTCTTTTGATAGCTAGGTAATCAGTTTCCAGAAGATTATTCAGTTTCAGTAGCAAAGACTGAAATAAAATCTGTTATCCTGCAAGATTTGACTAGTATCTCAGACTGAATGTTGGTTCTAATGTCCCTCTCTTGCTGAAAAACTATTGTGACCTCGATCCTTAATTTTTTCACCTGCTGTCATCTGACTGAGGTCAATTCAGAAATATTTCTTAGAATTTCTTTTAGAAACAAGGCAGTGCTGCAATCATATGATCTGTCATTCTCCAAGAAGTTTTCGATGTACTTATCAATTTGGGCCAAATTTACAAAGCATTAAAGGTCATGAAGATAATTAAAATCCAGCAAGTTTCATGAGATCAGCAATTACCAGTTTTGTGTGGCCAGCTGTTAAGTCTATCAGCACGCGCATTCTTTCTGGCTAGCAGGAGCACACACAGCCTGCACACTGCCGCAGCATATGCTGTCACTTGTCCATCTGGGGCAGCTGTGGAGAAAGCTACTGGAGAGGAACTGAAAGATTTACAAGGGTGTGAGAGGTAAAGACACAGAAACGTGATTGTAAGGCAACTAAATACATGAAGGACACCCGGTATTACAGAACT
Source organism: Buteo buteo (assembly GCF_964188355.1). NCBI lineage: Eukaryota > Metazoa > Chordata > Aves > Accipitriformes > Accipitridae > Buteo > Buteo buteo. The sequence goes on along the minus strand of NC_134190.1, from coordinate 19,777,842 downwards.
ATTGCACTGCGGTGCATTGTGCTATGAAGTCATTCTATATGAGCATCTTTTATTTGGCAAACACAGATTCTGCTTGTGTAAAAATGAATGTCCTGAGACAGAAAAGTAACTGATTTACTAGGGTAATTAGGGCTGGGGTTTTTTTTTTTACGATTTTGTGTTATTTTTATGATTATTTTCTAAAAGTATTAGTAGTCTTAAAGGAAATAGCTGCAGTAGTTTTATCTTACCAGACCCCCCAAAAAATCTCTGAATTATTCACTGACTGTGTCATTGAAATCTTTACTATAAAAGGACTAGGTTTTTGTCCATCAGATCTTTCTTCACAGCTGAAGTTGGCAAACTATTTAGCTCTTTTATTCTTGCAAATTATATGTAAGCAGCTTCAGATTGTTACTATTTTGCAACTGTTAACTAAAGACTAGATACAAACATATGGTAGGCTAGAAGTTGTTTGATGTGTTCACTTTGAAGATGTCTTCAACTATCTGAAGTTCATTATTCACAAGCTGTGACAGACCCCCACCATTTCACATGGTCTCAACTGCTCTCTGATTGAATGACTGCAGCTTTACTAACAAAGAAAATTTGAAGCTCAGATATCATATCAATATTCATATGCAAACTCAGGTATTTCCCTAAGGAGTTCACACATCACAACCTTTAGTTTGAGCAAAAATCTATTTTCATTAATGTTCATGGACAAAAGCCATGTAACAATTCTGCAGACCACTTGTACTATTATAGCTGTAATAGGTCTAAAGATGTAATAGGAAAAAAAATAGGGAAATATCATGTCTTTTATTGTTAATAAATTACACAGTTAATCAAATCAAGGGGAAAAAGCCTAAAGGCCTTGGGCATTATATCGTGTTCTGTATTTTCTCCAATTATATGGGTTGATCTAAAACCAGATTATTAGCACTCACATTCATCCTATCTTTCACATTTTTTTTCTTACTCCTGGTTTTGCTCTTGCTCTGTTTGCTTTAATGAAGTTCAATCTGTCAAAAAGAAACTGCAATATTAGACATATAATTGCTTACAATTTAATTCTAATTTAATCTCTGTTATTTCATCCATATTATGAAGTTTAACCTCTGTTAATATTTATATTATGAATCTCAGTTACATACGTCAGCCTGAAATTTACATCCCTCCTCTTAAGTATCACCAAACTTAATTCTTTAACTTCCAAATAAATTTGCTTTCTATGTCTTTTCCTCAGGGATTCTTCCTGGGTCTTGGGATTTTTTTTACTGAAGTTCATAATACCTTCCCAGCTTTACCTTCCCAGAGCATGCCAACCTGTTTTAAACTCAAAAGGTCCTGGATTCAGTGCATAAATCTATGTTCGCAACTAACCAAGCAGGCCTCAGCCTGGCTCAGGATCATCCCAAACAATATGAAGTCAAAAGAGAGGCTGTTTCTCACCCTTGTTCAAATTACAATTGTTTAAACTTTTTGAAAAATTTCATTGACCAGCTGTGATCAAGATGGTTTTCATTTATAACCAGAGAAATATGAAGCTAACCTTTGAAAATTCATTTCCTATTACTGCTGTTGACTATTTGCTTACTGTCATGAATCAAAGTGGATATATGGGGATCTGATTTTGACTTTTCAGCCAATGTGAACCATATTCTGTTATCTACCATCTTGGCCCCCACAGAGTACAGGCTGAGAACTCTTGATTTAAGCCATATTCAGAGCAACATTTTTTGTGGTGTGACTCTGCTATGAAACTTTGCTCAGCATGGCAGACTCTATGTATCCATCACATTTGTCCTTCAAGGGCCATCAGACAACTTACTGTACCAGAGCAGACAATTTACTGTACCAGAGAAGATGGCTTAGGAAACTTCCTAAAAAAGCCACAATATCACCTGTGTAAAAGGGTAGTTTGTATTGGTAGCCTTGTTGAAAGCAAGCCAAAATGATGCCATCCACAACAGGAATATCTGAGACAGGGTCTTTATGGAGGGTTGTGTTTGAGGTCACACCTTAGACTTGGCCAGCTTAGTTAAGTGCAGATGCAAATCTTAAGCATCATTTGGCTTCATCCTGACTTTTCAAATGAACTTGTTTCCCCTTTTTAATCCCATGCATTATTTCAAGCAATGCAGTTGAGACTATGTCACTCACTGTTGAAAATAAGATTGTTTAGAGAAGACAGAAGACAGACAGCTAAACTGTAATCAGTCTGAAAAGATCTGAGGACAGCTGCTCTGGTTTTATGAGGAAGAGGTTTGTTGCATAGAGTTCATGATTTGCAACAAGTTGAAATGACTGGCTTTCATTCTGTAAGCTTCTTTATTTTACAATCGACTACTAGGTTGGCCAGAAAGCTGTTTTGGCAGCTGAAAGATGGGAAACAAACACACATTTAAAACTTCTGGAAACTCCTTAAATTATTTATCCAGACCAAACATTTTGGTAGCTCACTGTTTCTGAAGAAATAGACATGGCATAAACAGTGCTCAGAATGCTTGTTTGCAAAGTACACCATTGTAAATGGATTGAGAATTTGTGTGCCTAAACTAAGAAAAAGAATGATGACTTCTATTTGCTGTAGTAAATGTGTTCTATTGGTCTCATACCTAGGGCTGATGACTTCTAATTTAGAGAGATGGCGGAAAGCTTTGATTTATATTACATCACATCAATTTTTGGATGGGGCCCATTCTCAGTATGCTGCGAGATGCCCGTCCTGCAAGTAAATAAGGTTTATACAGAATGACCTTAGGTATGAATGCATAGATACTGATGTTTTGTGTGAAGAACATACAGTAGAGCCTCAGTACAAAGATAAACATTCAATTTAGTTGAAAAAATAAAGTGAGAGAAGTGGATCTTTTATACAAAACAATCTTTTCAAGAAACACCCAAATCAAAGACCTGAGTGCTGTTTGTAACAGCCATAATCTTCCTGAGGTACAATTATGATAAGAGTAACCCTTTTGTTTTGTCAACGCTAATGATCCTTAACTTTGCCTTGGGATATCCAACTCACCTGTTGGTCTTTAATTTAAAGCAAAAATATCAGGGTCTTTGTGAGGCATTGCTTTGGCATTAAAGAAAATATTGCATTGGTCATAGAATCATATTTTTATAAATTTGTGAAGTGTATGGCAAAGGTGTGGTGTTTATCAGCGGTCAAAGGAAAATACATGAAGAAGTCAAGTTCAGAGGCTAAAAGGCTTTGTGAGTCTTACTTAACTATTTCTTACAAAAGTTACCTCTTCAGTGTTTAAGAAGGTTAATACCCTCAATATTCACACCTTTTGGTTGTGAAAATGGGAAAGTATGATTAACGTGCAATGCTCCCTTATGAAACTTTTTGGTTTACAAAAAATGCAACTAGATTAAAAAAATAATTGATTGAAATGCATTCAATAAACATACTATAAGTCAATATTTAGACTGCTTGTTTTTGCTTTAGTTTTGGACTTGACTTTTCAAAGTTTAGCTAAATCTAGCAGAATCAACTGAAAAAAATAATATAAGGTTGGCTAGAGACTACTGGTTTGCACAGGTGCAAATGGTTTTGATCTTATGTTAATTGATTGAGAGCCAAGGGCATAACTCCAAACTGCAAAACCAGATGCTCGGCTCTTTCCTCTATGTGAGAGAGAAGGAAAGAGAAAGATAGAAAAGCCATGAACTGTGGGAAGATTCTGTGTTTTTGTGATGTGGAGTTAAAAGCAAACATAAAATATAAGAAACTGGAGATGGCTGCAAATTTATGGAGGCCAGTGCTCCTTTTTAAAAAAAAAAATCCCTAGTTTATCTACATGGTTTATCTACAACAGAGGCTCCTGAACCTTTTCTTCTTATTACTTTTGTTTTTCTCCCTATGCACTACAATTCCAGCAAGTGAGATCCCCTCCAGCAAAATTCCTTTCCATTCTCATCCCTCCCCTTTTCTTGATCTCTGGTGGCTCTTGAATCTATTATGGCACTCTGTATGAAACAAGCTTATGTCAATTCACACTCTTTCATCTTCTTTTTTAATTAAATTCACTTGTTTTGTTAGTGGCAGCATAAAAATGTCTGTCGCAGTTTATTAAAATCTTGCATTATGAATATTTATTTTAGATATAAACTTTCAATATATTTCAACAGATAAACTGCCTACCAGTAAAGTGTGGTAGTGGGAGGGAGAAGGAGAAAAATAAAATTAAAAGGAGAAAAGCTTCTTTTACAGAAGAGATGCAGACCTTTTTAGACCTGTAATCTTGCATAAATTTAAAGCGTATTATTAAACATACTGCAGGCTATAGCTGGACATTCGGGGATGGGGATGGGCGGGGCAGGGGAAGAAGTTAATTAGTTAATATAATTCAAACTGGGTGTAAATAAACGCTCCAGAAGTGATATATTTACCTTTACTGATAGCATTGACTTCCTTATTTTAACAACACCTTGAAATTAAATTTTTTTTTTAATGTTGTTCTTGACCTCTTCCTTATTACTTTGGCCTCTAGGCTACAGCAAAAGTGCAGTTCACCAGTTTCCAAATATGGCTTTCAAACAGTATCAGACAGATATTTAAATTACTTGAAAATCTGTTTTTCTGTTGAAGATCTATCTCCTTTCATCCAGTCACGGATCTTGGCCTGCTTTTCACAAATAGCTGTGTCCAGTTGTTATTTAAAATTCATTATGGCCAAAATTAATCTCTTGATCTTCTCTTTCAAAATGTTTCACTAATTCATTTTCCATCTTGGGCAGCAACATCACTGTTCTCCAAATTACTTCACTGATGTCAAGCTTAAACGCATGCTGTCTCTAGGGGGATGCTTTCACTGGGTTTCTCTCAAACCTTGTCAGTCCAACTGTGCACGCAGTCAAAACATTTGTGCAAGCTTTTATTATTGCCTACATTAACTCTGCCAACATCTGTTCCCCAGCCTTGCTTACAGCAGCCTTGCTCCTCTGAAGTCATTGCAGGATATTGCTGGTAGAGTCATCCTGAACTCATTTACAGGGCATTATATTGACCCTACTTATGCTCCTTCAGCATTTTTAATCTTTACTTCTTTCCTGTTTTCCTCCTATGTCTTTCCAATAACTCAGTCCAATGATCATTGTAAAATCTAATCAGACATAACTGTGACTTTCTTACTTTCTCCCTTCAGGTCACTTTTCCTAAGGTTATGATCAAATCGAGAAACGACTTAAGTACTGTTTCCGCTGTAGTAAATAGGTATTAACTTATATCTAAGTCTTTTTCCCAACTTTCTTTTTCCTGTTCCCAAAATGACAATTAAAAAAACTAAGGTCAATAAAATACTGCCCCTGGTCTATATTGCATCTTTTTTTGTTGTTGTATTCATTCATGAAAACATTAGGACTTGTAGTAGAGGATAATCATTGTAGACAGAGCTTTAGTTCTTGAAGAAAATGTGATGAAATTATTGTGTGGAGGTATATTATGATGGGATCCCAAGTCAGTCAAAACTTTGGGTTTGCCCAGACCTTTTCTGTGTAGACAGTTCTCCAAAAGCTTAAAGTTTAAAAAAAAAAAAGTAAATGAAAAACTGTTTCAGAACTTTTAAACAAAGAAAGCTGTAAGCGATTGGTCAGATAGAATAGAAATTATAAGAATTCATTAAATATTCTTCCACTGCAGCCTTGCAGGCAGACTCCTACTTCCAAGTTTGTTTTTTTATCAGGTCAGTGGCTTTGAGTTGGAGCAAACTCTGCCAGGTCCCTTTTGGCCTCTGCAGAGTTTCTCTTTCTGTCATCTCTGTGGCCTGCCTCAGAGATGGGAGTCAGGAGTACCACTGATATACAAGATATGAAGTGACAGCTGCCCTGAGACTATTTGTTCCCCGATGCCTTTCCCAGAGCTACTGGTGTGGATGCCTTTGCTGTGACTCATGCTCGGCTGCTCCCAGAGAAGGGGCCATCGCTCCCTTCTGCAGGAGTGCTCCATCCAGCACAGACATCTTTGCAAAGGAATACAGAGATAATGTACACAAACACCACAACATGCAAACTGAGAATGAGATATATCCATTGCACATTCAATTAACTGTTTTGGACTGTTTGGACAAATAAAATTAATTTGGGGACATAAAATGAAACCAGTTTACTGGTAACTAGAGTGAGGTTATATCAAACCTGTATTTGGCAGAAAAAGGCAGATTTGAGACCTTCGTTTTTAATTGTCTACAAGTTCAGCTACTATCCAGGCAAGTATCATGGATCTTTCTAAAATCAGTGAAGCTTGATTCAACCCATAGTGAGATAATTCATCGCTCCTATTTCAGACAACAATGTCTGGAGGTGCCTGTCTCTTTTCCCTGATACATACAGAAAGATGACAGTTTAGGCACCTAACTTTTAGAATGCCATCCTTGTGGCTTAGGGTTGGTCATATTGTTCAGTTTAAACTTCTTCAGAGGACTGAGTGTTTTGACATGAAGTTTTAAAAATGAGGAATTTCAACACTTCATTTCAAAATCAGTTTGGTTCTATCTTTAAATGTCAAATATGACAAAATAAGGAAACAAATCAGCACCGCTTGCCATGTTCTAAGATGAAAAAAATATTTCCACTAATAGAAACATCTGTTTAAACTCAGAAATGTTTTCCATCAGTGGAATTTCCTAGAGCACAGAAATCCCTTACTTGCCAACCTTAAATGGCAAAAAATAAATGTTGAGAAGTCCCACAAACACAGCTTCTTCCATCAATTACCTGCATTCAGCAACAACAGAAAATGGCATGGTAGAAGAATTCTAAGCATGACTGGGAGAGTATCTAGAGTGTTGAAGGGTTTATTTGGAATATATGTATGGGTATTTATACAGTACAATGGGAGAGTCTTTTATACAACATGTACAGTACAATGGGAATGGCTTTTCTATTTTATGTATTTATTCATAAAGTGTGTACATATTGTATTTATTTTATCTGGTCATAATCAGAAAAATGATGTTTTTAATACAGTTGGAGATGAAAAAGGGAAGCTGGATAAAATTGAAATATTTTCTTACAAATCAGTAATATTATCCACATGAAACACAACAGTAATGATGGGGTCTGGATGTGCTTGGAGATTAACAAATTCCTAGATGCAAGATCCTTAGTAAGGTGATTTGTAACACCTTTGGTGAATTAGAAACACTATTCCAATTGGCAGATTGGCCATATAATTGCAATATCACTAAACCGAGCTTTTTTCTTAATTTTTAACCTACTAAAGTTTGAATTTCAAGAAAAAGATTATAATTTGTTTAGTTTTAGTTAATTAATATGGTTGTGCAATATTTAAGACCACGGCTGCTTTGTTTTTCTCAATAATACTCTTCTGTTCTCCATTTTCCTCCCCTCCTAATGATGCATTTTCAAGACACTTTGTCCATTTTAGAACCCATTCATCAAGAACTTGCCCAATTTAAGTATTCTCTACTATACAAACCTTTTTAAAAATCTTTGATATTTACTTTAAAATACTAAAATATAAACTGTAAAAAATTTCCAAGGAAGGATCTTTGCCAAAATTTTACCCATCTTCCAGGAGCTTAGCTTATTTTTTAGTTCTTTGCAGAAATAAGAGGGAAGAGGGTAAGACATTTAACATTACACAGTTAAATAAAATTATGAAGAATTAATTAGCTTCACTGACCACTAGAAAGCTGGTCTAGATGGATGTCATGTGGGAAGAACTTCAGAAGAATAAGTAAGCATCAGTTGACTTCAGTAGGCTTCACCTTGGGAGGTTCAGATTATACCTGCATTCTAAATTTTCTGGACTGATACTTAATTTGTTTTGTCTTCTGCTATATGTTGCTATTCTAGGTCTCCTTTCTGTTTCTTCATATATTTTGTTGCAGCTAATAGCACATATTCATAAGCCTTTCATGTGGTGTCTGCCCTTACAAATATAGGCAACTTTTGCTACACCGTAAGTCTAAAAAACAGCCGTGCTTAAGAAGGCAAAAATGTACATAATGGAGTGCTGTGAACCAAATCATGAAACCCTTTTCCCATCACATTTAATTAAAATTGTAATAAAAAAATGGAGTGGCTTTGGGAATCGGTAAAGGAATATGAATGTTTTCCTTTCTAGGTCAGTAATTCAAATCTGTCAAACTTGATGGAGATCTGTAATTCCATCAAGCTCTTTGCTGTAAGCAGAAAGTTGCTTTGTTGATAGTCTGATTTGTTAATAGTAGGCAACAGTCCACATGGCAAACCAGTTACAGAGAATTTGAACTACTCAGCACTCATATTGGCAAAGCCTTTATCAGAGTAGGCCTAAAGAATGGGTGCAAATGACAGTTAACTCTATCCCAGCTGAAACCAGGACACCCATCTAGCCTAATACCCAATTAAGTTTAGTGTCCATTTAATAGCATTTTGTATCCTTGTGGGAGACTTCAGTCTCCATTTCTGTCAAGGTACATATGCAAGCAGTAAATTAACAGATATACTCAGTGAAATTAAGATTGGCCTTATCTCTCCAGTCAGTTAGTAATTATGCACTCCTAGGTAGTCCAATGGATTTTAAAGTTCCAGTAAAGTGGTGTTGCTTCAGTCAACTCAGTGAACTGTCCCTGTTTATACTTTCCAGTCAGGCCTGAATTTATTGTGAGGGGTAACAATTTTGTGGACAGTACTACAGGGAGGATCTGTAGAACTGGTCAGACAGAATATTCTGGCAATGTTTTTTTCTCTTAGATAATGTCAATTCACTATAACAAAAATAATTTCCAGGCATGTCACTGTCATTAACCTCATATTTGGGAATTTCTGGTCAAAAAAGGCTGCTCCATCAGTTGGATGAGCAGGATGCTCAACTGTACTGGTTATAAGGTTAGGCAGAGTAAGGAACTGGCAGGTCTTACCTCCTATGTAAATCCCCTAAGACAGTCTTTTTTGAGCATTGTTCTTCCCCACAATCAATATGGTGGCTAAAACCTTAATGTTTTTCAGTAAGAAACTAGTGGTATTCCCCAGGTATGAGGAAATTTAGGTTCATGTTTCTACTTTAGTATAATTCAGAGACCTGGAAAATACCTTCTCTGCCCATGCTTTGCGTCCTGGTTTCAGCTGGGACAGAGTTAACTGTCTTCCTAGTAGCTGGTGCAGTGCTATGTTTTGAGTTCAGTATGTGAAGAATGTTGATAACACTGATGTTTTCAGTTGTTGCTCAGTAGTGTTTAGACTATAGTCAAGGATTTTTCAGCTTCTCATGCCCAGCCAGGGCACCTGACCCAAACTGGCCAACAGTGTATTCCATACCATGGGACGTCCCATCTAGTTTAGGAACTGGGAAGTGGGGGCGCGGAATCGCCGCTCGGGGACTGGCAGGGTGTCGGTCGGCGGGTGGTGAGCAATTGCCCTGCGCATCATTTGTACATTCCAATCCTTTTATTACTACTGTTGTCATTTTATTAGTGTTATCATTATCATTATTAGTTTCTTCTTTTCTGTCCTATTAAACCGTTCTTATCTCAACCCACGAGTTTTACTTCTTTTTTCCCCGATTTTCTCCCCCATCCCACTATATGGGGGGGAGTGAGTGAGCGGCTGCGTGGTGCTTAGTTGCTGGCTGGGGTTAAACCATGACACTTTGATTGTTCTGAGGTAAGACATTACATGCCTATATGTCCACATCTCTGGTATGATTGAATTTGATTGTTAAGGAACAAAGCTATATGTCAAAACTTTGCAATGCTTTTCAAACTGCATTCCTGGTTCTGGTAAACTTTAATTATTTCTATATTAAATATAAGCAACAGTTGTCTTGTCACAGTGCTAAACTTATCCAAATCTTATTTGATCCCGCATTTGCAGATGATTGAGTTGAAGTGTTAAGAGGGATAATACAAGACAGACTTATTCTAATATCCACATAGGAAGAGGAAAAGCAAGGATAGACTTCCATGCTCTTTTAATCAGCAGGAAAAGGCCTTTCTTCACCTCACTGAAATAATGTAACACAATATACTAGCTCAGGAATGTAGAAAGGACTCAGCTTTCCACAGGTGTGCTGCAGTTAACAGTATGTACTGAAATACCATCACTTACAACTTTATGATGGGGCAGTGGTGTGATATACTACTGATTATTTCCCCCTCCTGCCTTATTTTTGTCACTAATTCATGGATCTACATTTACAACTCATATCTGTGACAAAGGAGAGAAAAACACCTCCTTTTAGTAGCAGTTGAGCCAAAGAAACAATGGGTTGAGGCACATACTGTAAGAAATACTGAAGCCTTTACCATAATTGAACCCCAAGTGACCTCTTTAGAATAAGGAAGGGTAAAAAAAGTCAACCATCCAGTCTGTAGGAAGAAGAAAAAGGGGCATCAGAGAAGCCCTTAACATATTTGTTTTATTCATGTAGCCATGGCCACAGCTTTTAGTCATGATTAATGCATGCCACTGATGCATCACTTTTAACATTAGTTTTTATTTAAAGAAAGTAAGTAGGAAGTATTAAAAGCCTCTCAATTCAGGTTTTCAGTTCAAAAAAAAGAAAGTGAAAGCTAAAAGCAAAATGGTCACTGATGGCATAAAAACGAGGCCAATGTTCTGATGTGTTACTGAAGGGAGATTATAGGCAAGAGCTCCAAAGGACTAGGGAAAACACTGCTAAAATACCTGCATTGTTGGGTTTTTGTAAATACTGTTGATTTGGTAGAGAGGATATTTGTGTTAGTGTTTTCTTCCAGCTTAAAGGCAACTGAGGAAGGCAATCTTGAATTATCTTAGAGATGTGTTGTATGAAGGAGAGTGTTTGTTGTTTTTCTTTTTTTTCAGAAAGGGAATAATGGAAAGAATCAAAATACCACCCACTGAAAAAGTGACTTAGCAATATTTTTCTCCTCAAAGGGTTGAGGGCTAAAATCAAAACCATAGCACTATAGAAAGAAAACATAATAAACAACTGTGAAGCTGTGGTCAAAGCAGTCAAATGAAAGTGTATGAAAGATATCATTAGATGAGGTTTTTTTGCCCCTACCTCTTCACCCCTGCCAAGTAATGCTGTATGATATATCAAAAGTGTTAAATAACTAAACTCTTGAATAAGGCAATGAGATTTTTTTTTTCTTGTAAGTACATGAAGTGCAGAGTTAGGTGAAGGTATACTGATACTTGGGGCATTTAGAAATTTTAAAGTATGCTTGCAGAGGCAAAGAAGCAAGAAGGCAGGCTTGCAGATCTTTGTTTATCTGTCATCTCACGCATGTGGCAGCTGAGTGCAAAATCTTGATTTAGTTGTGTTTCACATCCTCTTTGGTATGATACAGTATTCAAAAATGTTGACTGAGGAGAGAGCAGTTAGGATTTTTAACTATTTTTAGACATTATTGTAACAAAAATGCTAAAGGAGTTTATGAGATAGGGTAGAAAACTATTTCTGCCTCTCTCAGGGTTCTCTTACTGGGAATTTTGTATCTTCCTGTGAGCCTCATGAAGGTGAGGAGCAGAAGGGTACTCTTAAAAGGAATAAATGAGGGAACAAAATTGACTGAAGTAAAGAATTTGCCCCGTCATCAGTAGTTTCATTTCTAAAGAGCTATATTCAGTAATGCTAGTTTAATTCATGCAGTACAAGTCTCTTTAGGGAGGTAATGATTCCTTAAGCAGGGGTAAATGAATACCAGTTAAAGAGAGCATAAATTGATAAGGGCTTCTAAATAGATCGTTGTTAAAAGGTAAAATTACTAGCCTATGACAATTTTAAACCAGAGAATTCCTGCTCTTTCTTGCAAAATTCATGTAAAAAATATTAAATATTTTCCAAATATTGCACATGATCTTAAACATTTTGAGACACTGACATGCAAATTTTAAATGCTGTGTTTCAACAACTTTTTAGGAAGTCATACAGTACATTGGTTAATATCTAGGCCACTGATAGTCTCCTCCATCATTAGTAAATTTACTCTGAAATTGCAATAAACACATTTGTGTCCTTTGGGCATACAAATCCATACTAGAAGTACTGTAGCATATGGGGCCTCTGGATGTAAGCTGTGTTTCATGCTGTTGCCCTAATTGAAATGACTGTCACTTTAAAGGCATTGCAAGGAATATGACCAGAAGGGGTTAATAATAATGAGGAAATATTTTGAAACTCAGTTGATTATAGTGAAAGCTGCTAAGGATATTTCTGTGAGACCTTCAAGGAATATTTGCAGTGAAAAGCAATGTTTTATGCTTGTGTAAAGACACACAGAAAACCATCTGATGGTATGAAAAACAGTAAAAGAAAAAAAAAATCAAAGCTTCAAGGAAAAAAGCCCCAACATTTGACGTAAAAAACGCCAAAGACAAAAAGTCAAAAAAAGGTGAGGGAAAAAAAATACAGAAAAAACTAGAAAAGTATGAGAATTAAACTGCTGGAGAACTCAAGAGGCTAGTTAGAATAGCAAGCAAATTAGCACAAGTGGGGTTCAAGTCAGAGAAGCAAATTAACAGGAATGGGGTTCAAAAACTGAAGATGATTTCTGTCAGGTAAATTCAACATGAAGACAACAACTTCCTACTTAAAATTAGGGGTACCCAACGGTGCTTAAAATAGCAATGACAAAAAGGATTCAAAGGAAAATTTGTGGCTTTATGAAAAATACATATTCTACAGAGCTATGTGTAAAACTAAGCTCCAGGCACAGCTATGGGAGAAAGATATTTTGCACAGCTTTTCTTTGCGCAGATCTGATGTCGTATGAAGATACTGTTTGACTGGGACATGACAAAGAAAGGACATCACCAGAGTAATTTCCAGTCTCAAAAGTTACAAACCACTGGATGAAGTGAGAGATGATTCAGTTGACTTATTTAAAATACAAGTAACCCCTAGTGATGGAGATTTGGTAGGAGGCGGGGGAGACTTCCCCTCTTTTGCCTAGGGAAAGAATTCTTCCATCAATTAAAAAGAAAGGGAATTGCATGTTGGCTGACACCATAGGCAAACGGTGATGACTAAGTCATCCTAACTCCAAATCTGATTCTCAGGTTTTCTATTGTGATATGACTAAATATGGCCCTTTGCTCCTGGTGGGTTTTTTTTGATAAATAAAAAGCCCAACAAGTTGGAAAACTAGCAAGTTAGAAAACTGGATGTGCTATTAAGATAGCCAAAGTGAGGCTTTCTGCAGAGATCAAAGAGAAAAGCATATCTGAAAGAGGGGTAGTAAAGCATTCAGTAATTGCTTCTCTATTACTTTATCCTAGACGGTTTGCCTTTTTATTTCCTAAGTGGTCAAGTTATTTTCTCTGCTCTTCCTTTCATTTGTTCTTCCCCTTCTCCTTGTTTCCCTTCTGCTTTATTTTTCTCCCTTTTTTTTTTCTTTTTCTGTTTTCCCCTACATTTCTTATAGAAGACTCCATCTCCCTGCATATTGTGCTCCTCTATGGAATCTCTTAAGTTGTTTCCTCCCTCATCTTCTCTTTCCATGACCTATCTAACTGCAGGCAACTTGACCTCACAGGATGAAGCACTTTATTTATTTATTTATTGATTGATTGATTGATTTATTTATTACTAAGCTTACAACTGAAAGACCGGTGTATTAATATAGTCTGTTGTGCAGAAAGAAAGTGTTAACCCTTGTTATACCTCAAATGAAAAGTCTGCACTAAAGCAAGCCAAACAATTTCCCCTCAAAGCAGTTATATAGTGGGATAGCACTGGCTATTCCTAATTCAGTACTGGCCCTGAGCCTTTCTTGAGAACAAATACTTTGAATTAGATTCTGGCTAGCAGTTTTTAAGCTTGAAACCAATGCAAACCTCTGATAGCAAGAAATAAGACTGCTTCTACTTAAGAGCAGGTCCATGCTATCTTGTGCTGTGAAACCCTCTGGCTTTTCTGAAGCTGAATGCGAGATAGTCCCTCCTGTTAAGTTGCTCTTTCAGCACAAAGCAGGAAAACCAGAAAATAACACACTATCTGTGTTAAGTGGTGGAGCTACTTTTGCTACTGATGCTCCGTGATTGAAGTAGCATTCCAAATACCTGCAGGGGGGGGAGGGATTTGAGGATTCATGCAGCACTGTCCTTGGCTTTGCCTTAGCCACTGCCATGATCTTCTTGCTCTTTGCAAGCAGACAACTCTTGAAAAGTGAATCTCAACACCACACTAGGGAGTTCATGTCCTCACTGTGTACCTGATAGCTTACCTGCATGCTGACTCCGCTGCCAATGAACTTTATCCTGTCACAGAAGTGGTTTGCCCCTGGCTGTTTCCTACTCCTTTGAGGACAGAAAATGCATGAGCTTGTGTCCCTGAGCAGTAATGGTTTTCAAATACTTCTCTTCAGCCCACATACATGAAGTTAAAAATTCTATATAAGTATTTGTAAGTACCTGGAGACTTATGGGTCTATACCAGTTATTAAAATCAAATGCATAATTGCTATTCTTGTGGGAGAAGATTCACAGACTAGAAGTCATTTAAAATGAGCACAGAAACCAATTACATACATTGAAGGGATAAGATCCAGATCAAGTTTAACAGGATATAGGCACTCAATGGTGGCCTTTTGATACATACAATAACTGAGGATTAAGATAAAAGTTATGGTCTCCCATTATCTATAATTGGTCATTTACAGTTTTTCAGAAAATGAAGGCACTTCTTCAACTGCCACAATGGTGACAAGCATAAAATAACATGTCAATGTCACTGCAATGTCGCTGAAATTAACCCTTCCTTTCACTCTGAATTCCTGTAAGTTGTGCATAAACAGCTCCCTCCATCATGCCAGTAAATTGCTCTAAGAACCTTTAACATTCTTCACCTGTGTGGAGAGAGAACATTAAATATTCACAGTCATGTTGCTAACTTTAAAAAAAAAATAATTTGGTTACCTTGTACTTTAACTATAAGTAAGTGTTTGCCCTAGTTCCTGGCTTTGAAAAACCCTGAATTCAAGTTTTGCATAAAGACCAGAAGCTGCAGGTCAGAAACATCTTCAACCTGAACTCCCCCCATTATGGCTGTTGGAAGTGGGATTTCTAAAGTGAAGTTTCAAGGGAAGATGTTCAGAAAAGGCTTCTCACAGATACATTAGAGACAAAGTCTGCCAGACCCTTCCTTCCTTCCATCTTCCCTATTCTACTACCTCCTTTCCTTAGTTTCTTCCTTCCTTTTTTTATTAATCTGAAAAAATAAAATACACTACTGAATAAAAGCAGACCTTGGATTGACGTAGTGCATTTGAAACCTCATTTCACTTAACTCTATTTGGTGGCGTGTTGGTGTCCTCATCTGCGTATGGAATGGACACGACTTTTAATCTCATTCACTCAACTAACTTGTAAGCTGCCTTATTTTCTACTCCAGAGGGGATTTTCATTTTTTTTTTACCACTGGCCTTTAGAGTGTTTAAAATTTTAGGCTGGAACCAAGATGGAAAAACATGTTTGTCACAACTTCCAAAGAATGGGAAATTAGAAATCTGCTGTCCACGTGTGACTTAGGTAATACCAGAAGATTGTCAGTAACATATGTGTTCATGCAGATAATAGATAGCTCCTTCTCTCTTGAAGCATTTATTAACCATTACAAGTGACTTTAACAGTAAGTATCATATAAGAGATTATGGCTGTGCAATATTGCAGAACACTTATTTTTGTTGAGTCTCCCCAGGTTATGTTATTGAAAGTAAATACGAGAATCAAGGATAGATCTGTCAGCTACTGTGGGAAAAAAGCGAGAGAAAAAAAGTGCTATACAGAGTCCAGGGGAAGGCATGTTAATGAGGTGTTTTGATGTTTAGGAGCTACAGACTTTCAAGTGTAGTCATTCAATTTCCCTTTCTTCCTTTCCCTGGTGGCTTCTGGCATTGCTCAACATAGGGATACCCATCTGGCTCTGCACTCTTCTCTGTGGTACAATTAATGTTGTTTTTGCATGCACACCTTCTTTGTCTCAAAATCGCTAGGGAGAAAGAATGCTAGAGCTATTCTTTCTATGTCATTTAATACAATAGTCTTCTTCACAGAATTTATTTTGCAAGCAATTATTTTCACTATACATAATTAGGTTCCAATTAGCTTCAATGCCCACTTTGCAAAATGTTATGTTGCCTTTCGTTGTGGCAAACCTAGATTAATGCCAAGAAGTATGCTGTGGGATTAGGCCCTGATGCAGTGTGAAATAAACAGTAAGATTCACAGATCTCATTTCATATTCAAGACCTTTTCTTCTTCGCTGTTTGTTTGTATAAGTGATGTAACAGTTCATGAGACAGTTGTAGATTTGAGCATAGGAGCAGCAAAACAGGCCTCTGAGAACCATGAACAGAAGCAGTACTGCAATGTAATATTGGGCAGTGGGATATTTGTTTTTGTTCAACCTGCTGCTGGAACACATATATTAAAAGCTGGCTGTACATGAAATCATAACTGGGATATATAGTCTTTGCAGAGCAGGAGAAATAGTAAAACTCTCCCCTCTCCCTTTTCGCTTTCCTTGTTCTGCCCCAGTCCTGATAAGACCAAGGCTGAGAATCTGGGGTAGAGGAGGACAGACAAGCTGCATGTTTTCTTCCTCAGGTGTGTTCTGGGGGTCCTTTCTCCTTCACAAGTCTGAGCAGAAAATGGCACTGGCACAGCAGGGCAACATCTGCTAATCCAGTGCGCTAGATGATGCAGATTACTCTCTCCTCCAACGTAAACTGAAACTCCTGCCGTTCCCTTCTAGCACTTCTTAGGTACAGTAGTGTTAGATTTTTCCTTGTGGTTTCATAATCCAGACTCTGCCTCCTATTACTTTGCTGTTTATCAATTAGAAATTTTGTTTCTTTTACCGTGGGAATATTGAATCATTATTTTTTCCTCTACTTGTTTGCACATCTGGGTAATCACCATAGCAACTGATGTATACCAGGTGTCTGCTCAAAAAGAACTCTATCCTCTCAGTCTCTCTCACTAAATTCATTATATTAATTGCCAAGCAGATATTAAATCAAACCCGGGACTGAATAAAAGTTGAAAAAGGTATACTCCTTATTACAAACATTGTAAACAATTTCTGTATAATAAAAAATAGATATCCAATATATAAATCACTTAAGTGCTTGAGTTGTAAATTAATATGCAAAATAATAAAAGTGAAAAATTTTAACTGAGAAGAGGACAAACCTGCACTTTGGAAAAAGTCCTACTAGTCTTACTTGCCTAAGATCTCTTTCTCACCGCAGTGAAACAACTCTTAACATTTTATTTTCTTTTTAATTCTTCTAAAGTAACATTAAGGTTGCACAGTTGAGAATTCAAATGTCAGGCAAATAAGGTAACAAGGTTTTAAGACCTAATTAACCCTGGCTTTTTTATTTTAAATTATGCACTTGTATACACACTGAACTTTAACCATAATTATGTGTTTTTACGTTTTTTAGTCCAAACTTGGGATATGCACAACATTAAGTTTTGCTTTATACTTCTATATGTACAAATTAATTCTATATATAGTATTAAAATTCTGATGAATTTTAATCATGTTAGATTTCAGCCAGCACTTTTTGTACTTTTCTTAGAATTTTTATTTTTCTTCTATGCTTTATCTGTTGTCTCTTTATTAGTGTACTAATACTTTTCATCTAACATCAGTTTCCTACGAATGTAATTCAAACAGTTCAACAAGAGCTCATGATTATTTTTTTTTCACTTTCTTATTGGCCAATATTAAGCCCTTGAGAAAGTTCCTCTTGTGTCCTGGTTTCAACTGGAATAAAGTTAGTTTTCTTCCTAGTAGCTGGTATAGTGCTGTATTTTCAATTAAGGATGAGAAGAACGTTGATGACACACTGGTGTTTTCAGTTGTTGCTAAGTAGTGTTTAGACTAAGTCAAGAATTTCTCAGCTTCTGATGCCCAGCCACAAGAAGGCTGGAGGGGCACAAGAAGTTGTGGGGGGACAGAGCCAGGACAGCTGACCCAAACTGGCCAAAGGGGTATTCCAGACCAGGTGATGTCATGCCCAGTATATAAACTGGGGGGAGCTGGCTGGGGGACACCGCAGTTTGGGGATTAGCTGGGCACCGGTCAGTGAGTGGTGAGCAGTTGTATTGTGCATTGCTTGTTTTGTTTTGTATATTCTTATTCTTTTCCCTTCCTTTTCTGTCCTATTAAACTGTCTTCATCTCAACCCATGAGTTTTACCTTTTTTTTCCCCTGATTCTCTGCCCCATCACACTGCAGGGGGGAGTGAAAAAGCTGCTGCACGGTGCTTAATTGCTGGCTGGGGTTAAACTATGACACTCATGCTAACATGCCATTTTTTCCCCCCTCAAACATGACATTTTGTTGTTTGAGACACTAATCACAATAATTTTATGAAAAGACAAGATTGTATGGTGCAGGTAATATTCCACATACCAAATTAACACCAGTTGTTTCTGCATGTCAGAGTATAGCTTTGCATCTTTAGCATTCTCTTTTTGTAGCTGTTGTTTTTAATAATAATTTCCTATCATAAATTACAGAACTATTAATTTATAAAAAGCTTATGCATTCTGATACTTTAAGATTGCATCTAAATCATGGGACAGGTACATGCCACAGCCCACCCTGGTCGCTGTGGACGTCCAGTCATTCAGATCAGGCAGCTGACTGGAACAGGCTGTGTGCTCACTGGCACACATGCCTGCGTATAATTTCTGAGGTTACAGGAGGATGATGTAAAGCTAGATGTTGTCTCTGTAGAAACAGGACACAATCTGAGACTCTCTTAGATTTGGCAACTAGGATGCTTTGAAATGATTCATAAGATCATTTGACAAAAAATATTGGCATTGCTAAATAATGAGTAATTAATCAGATGAACAAAAAAATGACTCTTCTGCAGGCCCCTTACCTCAGTGAATCTATTTTTTGGGGGAAATGGGTTGCTACATACGGTGGGTATTGTAGTACCTTTAAAACTTCCAAATTTGGAACATTTAATGTCATGGTTACAAATGCTAAAAGTGTTCCACTGTGGACTTGAATTTCCTGAAGATATATTCTTGATACCTAAAGAAAAGACATTTATTGCATAAAACAATTTTTCATTGAAAATTTCAACAAATGAGTATGCTAGGCTCAATGTTAAACTCACACTTTTAGTTCCATATTAAACAGCTCTGAAGAATGATTTTATAAAGTAGTAAAATTTTGGTGTGTTTTCTGAAAACTTTCATCATCAACTAATTATCAAGCTATAGATATTTCAATTCAGGTGAACACTGTGGAAGAGCTTAAATGTTATAAATTCAGGCTAATATTGAAAAGCGTCATGGTGCGTTAACTACAGCAGATCTCATACAAGCTCCTATGCATAAACAAAGTGCATTTCTACTTCGAGTTCAAGGTACAGGAAAATAGAAAGACAACAGCAGTGATTACATTGGAAAATGTGGCTGATACTGATTCAGCATTTTCAGATTTACATAAAAATAACAACTTTGTCCCTTTATCACAGAGAGAGAATATACTTTTTTTCTTACAATCTAGTATTCAAGAATGTCTCACCTACCATTGATAAAATCTTTACTTAACATTTGAAAGTATTTCCATGAGCATATACTGCACAAATGTCAAGCCTTTTTAGCTGTTTTTGTCACGCTATTTTTAAGACTGAAGTATAATACAGTCCCTTAAACATATATGAATATAACAATAAATGCGTAACTATTAAGCTGTATCCTTCTTTTTAAGTAGATGTTGGTTCATCAACAAGAAGAACTCCTTCTAGTAATATCTCCTGTGCAATGTGCTATGAGATTTTGTAGGAATAAGTAATCACATTTCAGGTCTGAAGCTATTAATTACATTTGTTTTTATTAATTTGTTGCTGAGTACTTTTTAATCTGTTTAGTAAATGAAATTCATTCTCTCTCTTTCTCTCCCTTTCCCCTTTTTGCTTCTATATCTCTTCTTCCTTCTCTCTCTCCCTCTGCCCCTTTTTCTTTTCCCCTCATATGCTGCCAGTGAACTAACTTGCACAATTACACTTTGAGTTCACATATAGAAAGGTGACTTTGCAAAAGAGTAATGCAATTTGATGGAGGATCATAAATGAAATTGAAATGCTTTTTCTGATGATCCCCTGCTCCTTAAATAAAAATTAATGTAACATGTTGCTATAGATTTATAAAACTGCAAACAGCAGCAGCAGCAAACTGCTATTACCCTCAGTACATATTCTAGAAAATTAAAATTTTATTTTGAGAGTTATGTAATATGCTTCTGATTAGTTTAAGTTTATTTAAATGGTGCTTACGTTTTTCTTTGCTTGGTAGAAAAAGTACGTTCTTTTCTAAGGGGTCATTTAATCCTATCATCTGCATCCCATAACTTATCCTTCTTTCCTAGCTTCAGAATACTTTGTAGGGACTAAATATTCTCTCTGATAATTTCAACATTTTCATTTGAGATAGATACAATCTTCTCCCAAATACAGCTTTTACAATCTATGCAACTGTCTCTTATATATCTTGTCTTTGTATAACTGTAAGAGATTTGTATGACACCATCAGCATGAAGGATATTTCTCCTACTAAAGAAATCATAGGCCAGATTTTTTTCAAGACATGGTCAGCAAACTAAACTATCATGACATAGATAAACAAAGCTATTTCACAGTGAAATAACTGATCTTAAATTCTTATTTTTTGACATAGTAATTTACTCATATTTATTGTGGAAAAAGGCTACTCCACGTTTACTACAACATGAAAGTGTCCATATGGGTAGATATCACACAGTAGCTGTATTATTCCATCCTAGTTTCCATCCTTATTTCCATTTCTATACACACATATCTTTAGCAACTTCAACAGTATATCTATTATAGTAGAATTATTAATGTGTTTTCCCATAATATTTCTATGAGTTAAGGACACTCTTACAAGAGAAAAACTAAAGCACACAGGACTGTGATCTAAGATCAACCATGTAATTTTTGGTGTTGCAAACTGAACCCAAACATATTTTTCATGCTAACCGTTATTTTTCTTTCACTTGATTTCTGAGAGTACCTCAGCATCTTTGAAGTCACCAAAGCATCTGTCTTTGAAAACTGGAACTGTGTACCTCCCTATTTTCTTAACCTTTTAAAATTAGGGTATCAAAGTAAAATTTGCTTTCATTTAGTCTAATGATACAAAGGTAGAGTTTGGAAAACTATTTTTAGTACTCAAAAGGGTTAAGATTTGCTTCACTCTGCTGCCTCCTACCAACATCAGAGAGTGTGTTTTATCTCACTTCAGTGCAATAAGGACTTGGCCCCAACATAAGTTAGTTTAAATTAAGGGGCATGCCTGATCATAGTCCTTGGTTTGGGCAGCATTTCTTGGACCAGGGAAGTAAACTGTCTGAGTTTGAAGATCCCCTGTCCATGGCCACTGAGTAGCCATGAGTTCCATTTTTAAATAAAATTTGTAATTGGTTTAATTGCCTGAAAGAGAATGGTGGGAGGAAGGTAGGTAGGGAATAGGTACAGAAAATACCACCCACAAGTTCATTGACAGACTGCTAAGGGTGAAAATATGCTGAATTTAGCACAACCATTGTGGCAGATATGGTTCCAAACCCCAGCAATTTCATGAATTTGTGGGTTTGGTCCAGAAACTTGAGAACTCCCATAACAAGCAAAGTCCTAAATCCATGTCGCCACCACACAGTGGAAGCTAGAAAGCAAATAATGACACAGAGGCACCCCTATTTGTATGCACATTGCTATTCAAGGTTAGCTCTCTGCCTAGGGAGGAAAGGGAGATGGTGAAAGGGGATGAATTAATCATTAGACTGTGATTTTCTGTTCCTTGAAGAGAGACAATCCACTGATCTAAAGCATTCTCTGTAATTCAGCTTCAGCAAGTCCCATTTGTTCTTTCTTTGTTGCCCTTACTAGTGTCCACTATACAGCTTCAAAATGTTAATGGAAAACAGAGTGAAAGAATGAAGATTTTAATAATAGAACTTTCCCAGAATGCAGATTCTCAAGTGTAGAGGCATCTTAGATGTGCCTACGTTTGTAGTGTTGCCACTGTTGATTGCAATGTCAACAGAGCTTTTGCTTGGCCTTTGCCCAGGATATGTAATGAAAGAAGACTGCATTTTCCTTGTGTAGTAACACTAAAACTGGACAGTATCGCCCCTTATGTGCAATATAGGCCATGCATAAAATAACCTAATGCACTATAAATTTCCTAGATGTAATTTAAAGCGTAAGGAAGTGTTCAATAAATTTTTAATGAAATTCTAAACATTAAGCAGACTCAGAATAGACTTCGACATTCAACCTAGCTGTTTTCTTCAATTACAGCAGTGGAAAGGAGATATTCTTTACTTTTTAGCTTTCGTTCTTTGTCTCCTTGCATAAATGAGGGACTCCTGTACACGATCTGTTATGAGACTATGCAAAACTAATTATTACCTTTCTGAAGCAAAATATGAATATCCCCAGAAGCTGCTATTGTGTAAAATGTATCATGTAGCGTCTAACAAATAGCCTTGAGGGCCTTCATAATTACTGACATGGATATTAGAACTGACAGATTTCAGGTGTATGCTACAGACTAAAAAGGAAATGTTGTAGGCTTGGTTAACAATTTCTCATTTATATTTACACATTTGACAAATCCGACAACTATTGTGTTACAAGAAAGATCTGGTTTTGTTACCTTTCAAATGAAGATGGATGGTTCAAACTAGTCTGTTTTCTTTACTAACAGGCGGGTAGCTGACATCCTGCGGAGAGAGACTTGTAAGTCTTTAAGCAGCATAAAGCTATTCCTTAGGAGGCTTCCAATGCATTTATTGAGATGCAATTTCTAACTAAAATTTACAATAATGTTAAGGTGAAATGACCTAGCATTTTAAGAATTATTTTTATGGCAGTGAGTGTAAAACAGTTACTCTATCCCACACTATTTTGTGGAATTTTATTGGAAGAAAATCATTATACTTATAAATACAAAGCATACCAGGTTGAGTTATTTAATTTCTTACGCAACTGTTACAGCAGTACTTCTACCTATTGCTTATTTAAAAAAAAAAAAAAAAAATCCATATTTTTTCCTTCAGTATTTCTTTTTGCATTGTTGCCAGATTAGCTTGCTAGATTAACTCTAGCTTCTCTGCACTGAGTATTAGTGACCACTGGACTAGTGCTTATTTCAGTTTTCAAAATATTTTATTTTATGATTTTGGCTTTCAGCAACAATCAGATTTTCCCCTCTCTCCTATTTAGAGAGATGTCCCCGGGACTGACAGTCTGTTATTCTAAACCAGTACTTTCCTTAATATTTCCTACCCTCCTAAAATCAAATCAAACCAGTTTCTTAAATGCAGCAGAAGTCAAAACATGTAAAGGCAAAGCCACAGCTTCAAGTTAGTTGAGTGATGACCATTTACAACCACTGAGGATGTAACCTCTGTAGTACACTTATCCCCGGCCAGGTGGCCCGCATTCAGCTCTCTCTGGAAGATGGCAGGTCTGACCTCAGGGAGTCACTCAGCTTCTGAGGTTCACAGCTGTGAAGTGGAGACTATGGGGACGTGATATAGAGATGGCAACAGTAATGATCACATGAATTTATAATATATTCCCTATTCCACAGGTGCTAGTCAAACACATTCTGTGATTCCTGCATGTCTGCTTTCTTTGTCCTTTATCAACATTTGACATCTCAGTCAAAAATAACAAAATGTAACTGGCAATAGTAGCGTATGACTAATTGGCTGTATGTTTCTATAGCATATTTCTGTGAGGCACTTACATGTTTTTGTTCAGTTTTCAACTGTTTCTTCTCTGACTCACTACACTCCACTTTTTTCTTTTCTAACACCTTTGTCTTTTTTTCTTTCTTTTACATACTTTGCTCCTTCTCATTATTTGTGCAAAAGTACCAATGTGTCACATGCATGCATGATAAAATTTCTCAGGGTAAAGCAAATTTGAAGGTAGCTTAATTGATATCTTAGCTTCATGGTCATCAAATGAATAGAAGAAAATGTCAGGTCAAAGACATTGATGAGTTAAAGTTTCCCATGGATCAGAAATCCCAGCTCCTGATAACTTGAAATCAGTATTCTTTGACCATGTTAACTAGTCCTTCCACTATGAAGAAATCTGAATATGAGACTCAAGAGCATGAACTGGATCTAAGCAAGCAGAGAACTGATATTTTTCCATGACTAGCTCCTGGAATTTGCAAGTACTTTTAAAGGATACTGTGACCAGTTAAATATAACATGAATGACTGTTTCCTTTAGTATAGTAATGTCAACTGAGTACCCTGAAAATTATTTTCATTTAGTAGCAGAATAATATTTTGTGGTACAAGTGGTCCTGCCTGTAATTATAAATGCACCTATGCTATATGGAAAGAGCTCTTATTAATTATGTTTGTGGTAACAGAAGAATAAAATAATAAAATAAGAATGTCACAATACTGTGAAGCAATTTGACACATTACATTGACATTACTTTTCTTACTACAGTATTTACACTACTGTATATTGGAAGCATATTTCTGATGTTAAAATTAGGGCAGTTAAGCTATAACAGTGAATTGCAGAAATTAAAAAAAAAAAGTAAAGCATGAATAATTGCTAATTCAGCTATATGCAGACCCAGGACAGGCTCATCTAGATAGCTTTTGGGACCTGGATAATCAGGGAAATGAAAGCACACAGAAATAGTTCTGCTACAGTACTGCTAAACATATACAGAAACATTGGCAGTAGACGTCAGTCATGGAAACCGTGGCAAAGGCAATTTCAAAATGAAAGCATAATTTTCCTTTTCAAAATGTGAAGAAATGAGCTAAACAAGTCCTGTCAAAATGTTGAGAATTATGCTATTTTCCACCTTCTCCTAAATTGCTGTGAGTTCAGATTGTACATTAATAAAACACAGAATCACATTCTCCAGGCATTTTCCTGTTTTTTGAGCAAAACAGAAACTTTACAGCATGTCAGAGGAGCAAGCAGAGCTCCTTAATATTGTACTATCTCAACCTTCTCTCGTAACGTTAGGCCCAAATCCTGCAGGGACATGCACAGGTTTAGCTTTATGCACTATGAGTTATTTCTCTGACTTGACAAGAAACTGAATTCCCATTACATTAAAAAAAGCTTTCTTTTTTGAGATTTGGCTTGCCAATCTGTCAGCTACCCATATTAAGTTTTCTGATCAAGAATTTGTGAGTGAAAACAAGTTTTCTTCACAGTGGCCAGGAGTGCTTTGGTGTAAGATTTAAAACTTCCAAATGCCCAAATTGGTCTGATTCAGTCATTTTTACCATCAATGACCTTGCATGTTCTCCAAACACCCTCTCTTAAAAACTGAAAAATAATCACTCATTATTTCCTCAAAGCAGCACAATGACACTCGTATGTTCAGGAGCAAAGGTTCTGACTATCAGCTACAGGTAAACCAACACTCCGGAGACTCAGAAGTAGTATTACCCTATTGCCAAACTCATTTCAAAACCAAGATGAACCCTGATCAGCTTTAAGTACAGACCTATGATAAAGTTGGTGACTCATAGCAACCCCACTGTCCTGGTTTTGGCTGGGATAAAGTTAATTTTCTTTCTAGTACCTGGTATAGTGTTATGTTTTGCATTCAGTATGAGAAGAATGTTGATAACACACTGATGTTTTCAGTTGTTGCTAAGTAGTGTTTAGACCAAGTCAAGGATTTTTCAGCTTCTGATGCCCACCCAGCAGGAAGGTTGGAGGGGCACAAGGTTAGGAGGGGACACAGCCAGGGCAGCTGACCCAAACTGGCCAAAGGGGTATTCCAGACCAGGTGATGTCAGGCCCAGTATATAAACTGGGGGGAGTGGGGCTGGGAAGGATCGCTGCTCAGGGACTAACTGGGTGTCGGTCGGTGGGTGGTGAGCAATTGCATTGTGCATCACTTGCATATTCCAATCCTTTTATTATTACTATTGTCATTTTATTAGTGTTACCATTATCATTATTAGTTTCTTCTTTTCTGTTCTATTAAACTGTTCTTATCTCAACCCAAGAGTTTTACTTTTTTTTCCCAATTCCCTCCCCCATCCCACTGGGTGGGGGGGAAGTGAGTGAGCGGCTGTCTGGTGTTTAGTTGCTGGCTGGGGTTAAACCACGACACTCACACAGACCTTTTGAATAAAAATAAGGGACAAATGTATCTGTCACATCAGATAGAAGCCTGATGTGAAGTGTGAGGACAGTGGACTTTACAAAACAGTGGTTCTTGACTTAAACTCATCATGGTATTTGTCCAAGGTAAGAGCACTGGCAATTTTTTTTTTCTTTTAGAATACATGCTGTAGCTGAAACCAACTTAAAATTCTGTAATCACCTTTCCTGCCTTCCTTCCTTCATTTTGCATTATAGAGTAAACCAACGCTCCCTCTTAACTTCTCAGCACTCCAAGGAAACAAATTGTATTCCAACTGAAAAATATTTTGATCGGTATTGATGTGGTAGTGACACAGAAGCTTTTCCCAAACCTTTTACACTAAGCTACATACACTCCCTTACCTTCTACTTTTAACAGGCAAAAGGTTGGTTTTCTATGTCTTAGGCTACCATATCTTGACACTGAATGATGATTCCCAAACTGGAAAAATAACATTGGTACAAAACAAGAATATGAGCTGGCAATGTGCCCTTGCAACCCAGAGTGCATCAAAAGAAGCGTGGCCAGCAGGTCAAGGGAGGTGATTCTCCCGCTCTATTCCACTCTGGTGAGACCCCACCTGGAGTACTGTGTCCAGCTCTGGGGCCCCCAGCATAAGAAAAACATGGACCTGTTAGGGCAGGTCCAGAGGAGGGCCTCAAAAATGATCAGAGGGATGGAACACCTCTCCTATGAGGAAAGACTGAGAGAGTTGGGGTTGTTCAACCTGAAGAAGAGAAGGTTTTGGAAGCACATTATTGTGGTCTTTCATTACATAAACAGCACTTATCAGAAAGCTAGAGAAAGACTTTTTACCAAGGTCTGTAGTGACAGGACAAGGGGAAACAGTTTTAAACAAAAAGAGGATAGATTTAGATTGGACATAAGGAAGAAATTTTTTATGATGAGAGTGGTGAGACACTGGAACAGGTTGCCCAGAGAAGTTGTGGATCATGGGAAGTATTCAAGGTCAGGCTGGACGGCACTTTGAGCAACCTGATCTAGTGAAAGATGTCCCTGTCCATGGCAGGGTGTTTGGACTAGATGATCTTTGAAGGTCCCTTCCAACTCAAACTATTCTATGATTCTGTGATACTATGATTCTATTAAATAAAATGAATGAAAAGGAAGCATTTTTTATATTTATTATGAGAAATTCATTTTTTAAGAAATAATAACAAAAGTGCTCCCAAAACTAAACCCTGTGTATGCCTGCTGTGAAACAAGCCTATTTATACCTAATACACACAGAAAAAAAAAAAAAAAAAAAAAAAATCAATGCTATTCTGTTTGAAAAATGTCCTTGTTCTGTCAAGGTTAGTGCTTTGCACAGGATGCACAGAAGAATGAGCTTTCTTTGTAGTCAACCTTATTGTAAAACAAAATCCACAGAAAAAAGACTGAGAGTTCTTTGAGGCTCTTCCAAAAACTTTCACCCACACTGAGGGGGGTCTCAGAAAGTAACACAGGTGAGCAGTTCTGTAGATCAAGACAGCACAGAGAGTGTCAGAACAAGTGAGTGAAGAGTCAAGGAGAGCTCAGACTTCAGATATGGCATTTGGAAGAAAGATATGTCAGAAAACTCACCCCAAGAAAACCACACACACCCTTGATAGCAGTTAGGATTTTTTTTTTACTTGATTTTCTGTTGATGTTCATGCTTTTTTTTTTCATTGCAAGGTACAATTCTCAGTTCCAGAGCTGTACAAAATGTGACCAGTAATGTGTTCTGCAATGATTACTTTCACCTTGTAATTTAAACAGTTGATCAGCACGGTTTATTGTTGCTGATAATTCAAGCAACAATCTATTCCCCTTCCTGTTACTGAGCTAGCTACATAAGTACTGTCATTGTTCTCTCACTTAAAAAGAGAATACACAGATATTAAGCACCTACATCCTTCAGAGGACAGGATTTTAACAACCTGTTCTATTCCCTTTTTCTTTTGTGACTCAGCTCTTTTGATTATTCTTTCCAGTTTTCTTTTTTTTTCCTCCCCAAGAAAACTGTTGCTTTTCAGTCTTACACATACACACAGGTAAGTGGAATACACCTTACTTTTGCATAAGCTTTTGCTATCACAGTTCATGGGCAAGGAAGGACCTGCGCCTCCCAGACCACTTCTTCCTCACCCACGCAAGTTGGAGAACAAATCATCAAGAAAAAGAGAAGCTACACAGTCATGGTTCCTCTCCCCCCACATGTTAGCTGTTGCAGCTGAACTGGAAGCGGAGGGGGAGTTACCTGTATGGCTGGCTCAAGTCAGTTGGGTTTGTTCATGTCACCAAAACATGAGGAGAAAAACGTTCTGGGTCAGAACAGAACCTCAGTGAAGGTTTGATGCAGTGCCACCATATGGGCCTGTACCTGGTTTATTTCTTGGTTCTCTTCAGTATTTTGGCTCATGGGTGCTCAGCACTTCACACATCACTGCAGGTTTCCATCACATTGGTAGCTGCCCCATCCTTCCCCCCAGCCCTGCTGGACTCCTGGGCCCAATACAAGAAGACACAGCAGAGCCCCAGTCCCAGGGGGGTGCTGTGAAGATCTGCACCTCTTGGGTTTGTACGCAGGGACCGCTGCTTGACAGTGTGTGGCAGCACCAGCTGTCCCCTAATTTGAGGACCTCTTTTTATTTTTTGTAATGCTACCTGTTTTCTCTGTCCAGCTCACTCGAGTACTTATGTATGTATATTTTCAAATCAATTTTATGTTCTTGTTTTTCTCTTGACAGGGAAGAACTATTTAAACTCAAACTTTCACAGTTTGCATCTCTAATAGAAAATTTCTTTTCACTTTTGACTCTGTCCCTCAGAATAAATTTGTGATTTTGTCTGTGTTTACATGCCTCTTTTTAAAAGCTCTTTTATTATTATGTTACATACTTCCCCTTTGTTACTCTTATTTTATGTTTGAGACACTTTTCACATACTTATGATAAAAACAGATTTATATTACTTTTTCTACCTTTTTTTCTTTGCTTCTTAAAGAACTACCCAGCTAAATACTTCTTTCAAAGCCCAGTCCTGTCTCAGTTAAAACCTCTGGAATAGCATAGAGTGCTGGGAGCACATTGCTAGCACAGTCTGGCTACCACATTGATTTAATTGCCTCAGGAAAAAACATCATGAAGAAAAGGTGCTTTCCTCAAAGTAAAATTGATGCCAAGACTTTAACCCCTCTAAATTTCCTGATCCTAGTTCAGCAGAGGTAAAGACACTTGACTAATGAAAAATATATAGTCACAATGTTTGCTTTGTAGGCTGAGCCACAGCTGCATTTCATTGCAGGTGGTCACTGATGCCAGTGTAAACTGGAATAATCCTTAAACTATCACATGGGATATAATGAATGGCCACAGACAGAGCATTACTAGGATTAAGACAGTGCTATGGCGAAATTTTAACCACAGCTGCAGAACAAACTTGACTTGTATACTGAAGAGTTCAGTTACAGTTAAGTAGGGGTAGGGAAGAATTTTCAAATATTAATACAATGATGTGATGAGCTGATGAACTGTATAGTTGATTTGTTTGGTCACAGGTTTTTTACATTACTCTAAAAAGAAGGAGTAGTTTGAGTATAATTAATTGTGGCACATTGATGTCTTCCTTCGCATCGAGCTGATCATGCTGGGGAGGAATAGCATGTATCCTGGAGGGTGCGAAACAAAGAGTTGAAGGGTAGAGTTGGCAGTTGTTTGAAATGAGGCTGAGATCATCAAGTTACAGAGATAGTAGAAAGTAAAACATCATAAGTAAGAATAAGAGTTTGCAAGGGATTTTCTGTAATTTAGAGAGATGCTGAGTTAACTGAGACTAAGCCTAAGAGCAGGAACCTGCTTTGCATGGTTGCAATACAAAAAATATGTACAAAGTCTTATTTCTGTTCTGACCTAGCTATTTTGAAGTTTCTTAAGAAACTAATTGATCTTTAATGTAAGCAAAAGCTTTTCCTTTCTTTTTTTTTTTTTTTTTTCTTTTCCTTTGGGGTAGGTATAGTGTGAAAGCTTTCTGGGTTTGGGTACTTACGATAAGGTAAAGGCCGAGTCAGCTCTAGCTCAATGATCTGGCGAGTAAGGGCCTGTTACAAATTACAAAACTGCAATTAAAAATACTTAAAAGTAGCAAATACTCTCTAGAAAGAAAACAAGCCTTTTAAATATTTTGCAATTTTCTTTCTCATAGCTACTCCCTGCCCAGTTTGTTCACGTGAGGCAGATTCATTTGAACAGTCTCTGCAGTCATTAAGTAATCACACTGCTGTGGTGTTGTAATCCAGGAGCAACACAAGCAGAAGAGTAAAACCCACTAAGTTCAAGTTATAGGATTAAATAGGCTTATACAAAGTCACATATTCCCTTGCTGAAATTTCATCTGAAGTTCTATGTACCATTTCAGCCATGATTATGGTAATCTATCATGACCTCTGAAAGGCATTTTTCAGTGGGACAGTAAATGTGTAAGCTGAATTTACAGTCTTCATGAACAAGCAATAATGCAGACCAGAAAAGGTGGGAGTTGCATGGAAAATAGGCAAAACATATGCCTTCTACAGGTTTACTTCCCTTTCATATCCTCAGCAACAGATCTGGAAGACTGTCAAATCTGACAGTGTATGTGTACATAGTGTTTGTGTTGCTAAACATGCTAAAAGTGACCAAGCATATGCTTTGCTTTTTTGTTTCTTGCCTTCGAAGAACTTCCTCCACATTGTAATAGCGGTCAAATATAAACAGAAAGGTAGATTAACAAATACTTATTTAGCAGTACCTATTATGACTGATCCCATACAGTACTTTCTCTATCTATATTTCAGATCAAAAGCATGCATTAAGAATAGTATTTTAAACAATAATCTTCTTGTAAGTCTGTGAAACTTAAGACAAAGTGAAATGCACATGTAATTCTTCATTTCCCTTGCTGTGTCTAGCCAACAGGTTGCTGGTGATTTTAGCAGATGTTTCTGCTTTTGGTTGCAAGACAACTTAATGAACCAGGTTTTTCTTTCCTTCCTTTTCATTCTCTGAGGAGCAAATGCATTCATGAGCAAAATCTTGGCTATACTTTGGAAATCAATTTTGCATGTTTCACCCAATGTTTCCAGCACAGTTATACAGCAAAATTTGTAGTCTCACTACATTATTTATGAAAATACTTTAATAATTTAAAAATTGAAGGTTTGGAATGGAATGACCAATAAGAGGACCCACTTTCTGTGATGTTAATTGCAAGATAAGTCTTTGTCAAAGCTGTTATATGTTGTATCCTATTCTCTGTTATCCAGAGCAGAATAAAGCTGGATCCTGGAACTACAGCTGTAATTTTTAAGCAGTGTTGGAAGTAGCTCACATCAGTAAGACAAAGACTGGAGCGAAGAAAAAAAGAATCTATCATTTGTGACCTGAACCTCCTCAGATGATATAAAAATATCTGTAGCTGCTTTGACTTCAGTGAAGGTTCACCTACTTAAATAAGTTAAGGAGCAAACCTTTACTGTGACTGGAGGCAACAGAAATGCCATCAGTACCAAATATTGAGATAACAACCAAAAATGATCCTCTGAGTTGTCATTGTTCATTTAAAAAGGTGATAGGCAAAAAAGTCCTTGAAATCTTTTGGACATCACGTATAGACATTCAGATAAAATATTTCCAAAAATACATTTGTAGGGAAATTTCTAGATGATAATGGCCACAATATTTGCATTAAAAGAGTTATTTGCTCAATAGGTTTTCCAGAAGATTTAAATATATAATTTTTTTGGTACTTTCTGGTGATCCCAGTACTCACCTTTCTCAACTGTTACATACTTAAATCCATTTAAAATCTGGTTCGAGATGTTATCTAACAAAGCGCTGTTCTTTCACAGATACTGACATATGAAACACATAAATAGGGACACAGTTCTGGTTGAGGTAAACAAGTCTGTTTACATAAAATGGCCAAAATAAGTACTAAAAATTTCTTGCTTCTGGTCTGCTCTAAGTACCAGCAGTGCTGACATCTCAAGGGCAAAACTGATTGAAGGAGAAGGAAGGGTCTGTAACACTTTAAAAAATAGTTAAATGAACTAAATCCAATGCAGAATTGAATTTAACTCTTGGCAGACTAAAATAATTCTGAATCTCGTATAATTTGCAGAGCACACAAGCCCGACGCAGTTGGGAGGAGGCTGTGTGACTGTTGCAGAATCCCATGCGGGCACACAGCATGCTTACTCTGTCCTCTTCGGAAGAAAGGTGGTGAGGCAACCCAGTGAGCTCTGCTCGGAAAGTCTGTGTCTGGCAGTAACCGGGGCCGGGATGAGGGCCTCCTACTGCCCTGTTCGAGCTTATTGGAAAGAATGAAACATACTCCTTTTGGTTTTTTTCCAGGAGACTTGCTGAACAGGTATGATTTTTCATTCTGGTGAGGAATTTTGAATTTGTTACTAAATTTGACCATCTGATAGATAGTCTCATAACTTATACGAAGGATTGCTTTTAACTTTATTCAGGAGTCAGTGAATGTCTATGAGAAGTCTAAACTACTGCTTCTATTGCTACCAGTAACACCACCATTAGAAGAATACACTATCATTATTAGAGTAGCCATGTGTGCAGCCATTTTAAGAAGTATACTTTTTCATCGATAGCAATACCCACAGTGTAACTCAAAACCACTGCAGATTATGATAATTTGATATTCAAACTGAGGGATTCTTCTCATGGTATATTAATCATACAGGCTTTGTACCTAAAATTTTATACCTGTTCCAGGGAAAAATAGCTAATCTGCAAAACACTTTGAATCTCTGCCAATTCAAAATAGGCCCAGCATGTACTCTTATTAGTATTCAGTGTTTAGTTTCCAAATTTTAAATTACTCAGTACTCCTGCTTTGCTTGTTTGGCCAAATTCTTTTTGCTTTCCTGATGTCTTTCTGTAGATTTTGTAAAATATTTCATTTTGCCCCTTATAATCTCAATAGTATTGTTGAAAATTCATAATATTAATAATTTTCTCTACTACAACCCCTGCCCGTCCTTACAATGTGTTTGAGATTCTGAAATGTGTTGAGATTTTGATTAAAAAATCTTTAAGTAATTTGCATTAGATATGGCTAATGTGCTATTTTTCATCCAGAAAATACTCCTAACCTATATCACTTTTCAGAGTACGTGACAGAGGATTAAAGGTGTAGATACAGAGAATAATCTAGTGTCTAACTGCTTAGTAACAGATTGATCAACACAAAGGAAAAGTAACATTTTAAATTTTGTGGTTGATTTTTTTTTATGTACTCATATTGCCATCAGTCTTGTTGAGTATAGCAGGACCCAGTCATGTTGAGTACAGCAAGACCTTTGGATTGGCAGGAGCAAAACTATACTATGCCAGACACTACACAATCTCAGATTAAGAGACAGTCCTTGCTCCAAAAGGTTCCATTCCAAATCTGGTTTTGTTGGAAGTTTTTCCTGATCAACTGTAAGTACAGTCTGAGGACATAAACACATTGTTGCATGCTACCATGGATGATTTTATGACACTCATAAGTGTACCAGACATTGCTTCACTCCACAGAAAGCACACAGAATACTACCCAGAAGCTGTGTAGTGATAGTGAGTGATTAGGCAAGTAATGCTGCAGCAGTCGTGGTGACAAGAAGATGTTTGATGCATGCAAGCACTTACATTAAAGGAAAACTAAAAACTTATATGTCTATGGACAGCAATGTAGGTGCTTTTTTTTAACAAGGGTATTCTAGGATTAGTAATATTCTACAACGCAGTAGAGAGTTGATGCTTAGAGTCTGAAACCTGTAAGCAAATGAAGCAATAAATAGAAAAAATATGAGACTTCTGAGAGAAAGGCGTGAAAGGCAGAGTTTTAAAGGAATATGTAAGCATTATTGGCAGACATCCAAAGAGATGTGTTTATTAATGAATACATCTAAATCTGGCACGGCTGCAGCATTAAATATGCTCACCTGTTATGTTTGGTTCTCAAAGAAAGAGAAGGAACAAGGCCTGAAGAAAAAGACAAGATTTTGGTAATGATTTGCAGACAACTGGTAGAAACTGAGATCAGTATAAAACAGACCCAGGAGGCAGACGCAGTTTATGAAGTAAGAAGAATAATGATTCAGATAATTAGGAGAATTATATTTGTTCCTCTTTCTCTAAAGCAGCAGATGCCAGCAGTTGGAAGTTGAATATTAAACCTGGTGTCCCAGTGGTATGATCCAGTACAAAGGAACCTCAGTTGTAATATCATGAAACAATGTTCTTAAGAATATAAACATTCTTATGTTTCTTCTTCAATACTTTGCTAGGCTTTCACCACAGCTAGAGGCAGACTACCGGGTCCCATCTGGGTCAGGCTTTGTTTAATTTTTGGAAAAGCTAAACCAGAGCGCATATGGCTTTTTTTCCTCTGAAAGAAATTTTCCTTCCACAAGGAATTCTGTCACTTATAGTTTTTCTAGCAAACTAAAATGTTTCTAAAATTGTAGAATTTCTTCCCGAATGGAAATTCAGCATTTTAATTACTATTTGTTGACTTCATAATATACACAGCTTAACTGGCTGATGAAGACATTTTTTAAAACCCATCAGTAATAAATGCCTGCTATTTTCACTTCTTTGATAAGACCAGTTGCCTTAGAGATAGAAAACCTCTTCACTTCTAGTAGAAAGATTACCATACTGAGCAAAAAAGAAAATATTAACTTAATTAGGTGTTCAGGGATCTCTGAAACACAAGCAAATATTGTATGTTCTAACAACAGAAGTTGAAGTATTGTCATGAGTCTTTCATAAGTAACTGTCTTTTTGAATTAATATATTATTTTCAAGCTGAGAACTTCATCAAACAGAAGCCATTTATTTTATATACATTTATATATGTGTATATATGGGAGCCAGCTTCAATTTCAAAGTGTCGTAATTAAACACTGGCCCAAGTTTTATCCCAAAATCTGGGAAAACTAGACCAAATTGATTGCTCAGTGACCTTTGCTGCCTCCTCATGAACAGCGAATCAAGAAACAAAGACACTGTTGTTGAGGCAGAAATGAAAAGAAGAGAAGGAAGGAGAAATGTAGGATGTAATAGTATCTGTTTTCCCAAATGACATGAATTTAATGTCTTCTTTTATTGTGAGGAGGCTGTTGAGTAGCTGGAAGCTGTCTTCCTCGTGCAGCAGTGCTCGACTGCCTGCCTGCCGGTGGCAATCCTGGGCACCTCCTGCCTCTCCTGTCCTCTGTGCAGTAGCCAGGCTTCACCCAGTCCCCACTGACCTCCCCATTCCTTCCCGCTGGTTGGCAGGGTGCTTTTCAGTGACTTTTTTGCTTCTTAAAGAACATCACAGAATACGGGACCCCACACAGTCTGCTATCTACAGACTTCACAAGTGGCATTTTCTTTACCTAGGACTTCAGTGTCCTAAATCTGCAGGCTGACCCATTTGATTAGGATGAAAGCTTGCCCCAAAGTCTCTTTCACTCAGATCCCTTTCTTTGCACCAAATGTGAACAGAGTTTTGGGTTTCCTTCTACAGTTTTCCAGGATGGCCTATGTCTTTAAGCAGAACTTGCCCCACCACAATGTTTGAGACATTAACTCTTTCAGTCTCTCACACCTACGATTCTCTCTTAGGTTGTAGGCCACCTGGCTTACATGCACTCATCTTTGCATTGTTGGTATGAGGAAATTAAATATTTGGAAGAGTAAGACCTAACAGCGTGGCATGCTATGATAGAAAGTGATTGGTTATTCCATTTTAGAAAGGTTTTTCTTCTCAGTCTCTCTCTGTGGATGTGAGAGACTGAAAGAGTTAATGTCTCAAACATTGTGGTGGGGCAAGTTCTGCTTAAAGATGAACTCTGCATAACAAGGAACCCTGCCCAGCAAGGAACCCCAGGTGAAACGCAGCCCCTCAGCACCCATGGGCAACAGGGTGGGAGGGCAGGCCGGAGGGTGCACAGCTCCTGCTCTGGTAATGCTGTTCTGGTGTGCTGAGCTGGGCAACTCCCCAGGCAGGGAAGAGGAAGTTACGCCCCAGAGGCTCACAAACTGCTCATGACACCTAATTAGCCTAATAAGTCTGAGTGCCCACCTGAAGGAGGGGCAAGGGTGATAAAAGGACAGAACTGAAACCCCACGTGCACAAGCTCACTGGGACTAGATCCATTGGCTGACTGAACCAACGCTGGACCCAGGACTGGTGAAATCTTTCTCTCTTCCTTTTTCTTTCTCTCTTCTTTTCCATAAGCCCTACACCTCATCCCTTTAGACATAAACCATTGACCAAGTCTGGGACTAGGAGTGGATCCAGCTGCCCCTGGGCCCCTCTCTGAGAAGGAGTCTAGAAAGCAAGGGGGTCTGCTCTGAACCTCCTGACTCAAGGGGAGGGCTCGTCTTATTCCCTGAATCAATGGGTATGGTTACCAGGGGTTACACGGTTTACTGAGGTAGTTCCATACCAATTCCTGTTGTGAGAAACGCCGCCACGTACTGTTATGCCTTCCAAGTCCAGTTTGCTTCTGCTATGAATAAAATGTTTAACTGATCGTTTGGTGTCCTTTCACCTTAATTTAGCCCGAGGAAATTCCAAATTAAACACGACTCCCTGGTCTGTCCAGCCTGGGTTGTGACAGTGGACGCCTATCTAAATTCATATGCGCACCTGTCCTAATGATTTTAGTGTGCTTTTCACATCTGCTAGCATACCCTATGATGCCCAGTGTTAGGGATTTACTGAATCTCAGCCTGGTAGAGGTGAAGCTGCTGCAACTCCCTGCCCCGGGTCCAAGGAGTCACGAAGCCAAGCAAGGATTTGCAATAGGCACATATTCAAACACAAGCCTATGCTACATATACACATGCATACACGTCTGGACACACAGATCAGGCATATATATGTGACACGCATATACTCAGCACTCACACTACCTCAAATGCCACCCGTGGCCTCATCCTGTTTCCCTCAACAGCCGATTACGAGGAAGGTCCAGTAGTGGGAAAGACACATGCACATGCATAATGTGGATCCCTCCCACAGATGGGCTGAGGCACTCAGCCTGCCCATGGGCTGCCCCTGGATCCAAATATTCTCTGTTGCTGGCACCTGGACAAATGAGCCCCTGAGGCCACAGTCCCCCTTCAGCTGCTGGTACAGACCCCTCACACTCACTTGCACACCCACACTCACTCCAGCTGCTGGCACGCAGACCCCCATAAACATACATGAGATAAAAATGGCATTTAATAAGAAGGCAGAGAAGACTGCATTGACTGCGTGGTATGGCCAGATGTGTACTGACCAGCCACCTGTTTACGTGTGACCAGCTCCTTTTATCCTCTTATTCCTCTATTTTTCCATGCTTGTTTGTCCCCAAATCACCTAAATCCCTCCCTTTTTCCACCTTTGGTTCCTCCGCTAAACATCCTATAATGTCCTGTGCAATCCCCAAATGCTCTACCCCTCCATCCCATAATGTCCCCCATACTCCTGGGCAGCGATCCCCTTGGTTGGAAAGGTGATCTTCAGAGCTGCTGCATTGGCTTATGGTGGTGGGTGTCCCACCTCGACACAGGGGCTGAAACTTTCCTGGGACAGCTGTGGGAAAACCCAGAGTTCATTTCTCAGAGGGGTTATTGGGGTTCCCCTGCCTGGCACTGTGCCTCTCTGCTCCTTTGCGTGTGTGTGTGAGCACAAGCCTTTAATCATATAACCTAATGGCCACATCTCCTTTTCTGCTGCAACATTAAATCTTTTGTTTGGAAGCTATTCAGACAGCCAAAATAGAGGCAGGCATTCAAAGTGGTCT
Source organism: Buteo buteo (assembly GCF_964188355.1). Lineage (NCBI taxonomy): Eukaryota > Metazoa > Chordata > Aves > Accipitriformes > Accipitridae > Buteo > Buteo buteo. Next base: position 19,739,880 of record NC_134190.1, on the reverse strand, counting down.
TATTTCTGGCTTTTAGCTTTACATTAGCAGGTGAAGGGGGCTGAGAAAGAGGCTAGAAACAAATGTCAAAAGAAAAGTATAGTATGTCAAAAGAAAAAAGAAAATTTAATTATTATGTTTGGATAAATAAGCACTATTTTTTATGGCAAATTTTGGCAGTGTTCATTATGAAGCAAAAAGTTCCAGGAGCAACATTTGAAGGCATACTAAAACCAAGGTTGAGTCTGATGAACTTAGAGAGTGTTAGTGGTTTAGTGGAATTCACCATAGGATGAAATATTCACCACTGGGCTTAGGAATGTCCATCTGGTGGTTAAAGGTCAGTTCTGAATAAGTAGCTAAGGCAGGCTAATTTGCAGTGATGTGATTAATGCTCCAAGGCTAGTATGACAATCCACTGCTGTCATTCTATTAGTTATCTCTTAGAGAACAACTTAGCAAATCTCTGATGAAAATGTTACACAAAATTTATGATAGGCTCTCAAACTTTGAAAAGATTTCGAAGACTGCTTTGGAGAAATTATGTGGCAACTTGATCCACTTGTTTGTTGCTTGCTCTATTGTTCTCTTGGTACTGCTACCATGGCATTTATTCTTCCATAATGTTAACTACTATAATGGACATTTCAGGGTGCAGTCATGACAGGGCTTCTTGCTCATCATTGTATTGTTACCCTACAACATGCTAGTGAGCTAGCTCCTCAGCTAACTCTAAAAGGTGTTCAGCTGAGGATTCAGCTGTTCTACTTACAAGACCTTTTTTTTTAACTTACTGTTGTTCTATACCCCCTCAAATATCTCTGGAATGAAATGCTTATGTGATTTCCATGCACTTTCCAATCTACTGATATTTGGAAGTATAGCATGGATCCAGAGGTTAAAATGGAAGTGTACAGCCAGGCTGTTTTGTGGCCAAAGATGGGTTATAGCTGCAATGAACTGACTACAGTCAGATGCACAAATATTTCAGAAGTGTCCTTTACTTCTCAGTAGTGAAATAGAAGGAAGCTAGGGCATTTGCCCATGACTCCAGCCTTCCAAGTAATGGCACTGTCTTTAAGCATTACTAACTATGCCAGCTGTCTTCAACCCCCTGTCTTTGGGGGACAATGACAATCCTATTTTGTCTGTTCCTTGCTGCAGTGTTCCAGGAGTCAGCCTCTGCAATTCTTTCAGCTGCTATGAGGCAAAGGGTGTCAAGAGCTTGAAAGAGCATGGGAGAACACTTCTCTTAGAATTTTCTTATCTTCGATGGCAATCTGAATTTCTGCTTCTCATTTGTTTTTTAATCTGGTGTGACTTCTCCATTTCACACTACTTAGAATTTGAGAGAGAATGGCTATTTGTCATTTAAATACATCTGGTTTTTCCTCTTTTATTTTGGTAATTTATTTTCACTGTCAGAGTAGGGCATGGACTGCTGCATATGTGTAGGGTTTTTTCAGATGTAAAAGTAAAGAAATAGTTGTACTCTGGGTGTAAGGCATTCTGGGCATTTGCTTTTGTTGGTGAATTGTTAGATGGGTTCTGACCTGATTCAGACATGGTATGTAAAAAGAAATGCATATATGCATGAAATTATATATATGTATACATATCCATTTAACTCAGAGGGTATTAAAATCCTCATAGAATGAAAGCTGAAAAAAAATTCAAAGTAAATTTGGTCATTCATTTCACATCCATATCTGATAGAAGCAAATACTAAGTTCGGTTCTGTTGGAAATACATAAGAATGATAAAGTTTTAATACCAGACTTACTTTTTTTAAAAAATTAAGTTAATATTTTCACTTACCAGAGACTCATTAAGCTGCGAAAAGTATAAAGTCAAAGTTGTTTTGGAGTATTATCTGAACAATTGATTTTGATTTTTCACTGAAAATCATTACTTTTCCTTGAACAATAAGCAATCAAGTTGTAAACATGTAAAACCAGAGGCAAAATTCAAGAATAATATTGTTTATATTCTTGTCCATGTGAGTGAAAAGGGAAAACCCCTTTCTTTTTAATCCAAACTTCTATTCCCACTTGATTTACTATTGTGATGTGATAAATCTGCTATAGTGCTTGGTATCATCACTGCCATGAAAGGTAGCCTTTTGTCTTTTTCATACCACAGGAGTAATACATAAGGGACATTTTTATAGGTCAGAATAGAGGTTTTCTTCTAGAATAAAAACTGAGATGTCATCTGGATAGGACATGCGTCCAGTGTTTTATGTTCTACCAACACATGAAATCTTCAAAATGTGCTATCAAACAGAACTTGGAGAGACAGTACACGTCCGACTTGGAGTAAAAGCTACTGGCCTATTACATTGCTATTAGTACTGAATACTAACATGTTTGAAGTTAAACAGACCTCCACAGATTCTTGACATTACCATAAAATTGTCTTTGAGAAATGATATCAAAGAAGGTTTTTGATGTAATTGCTATAATGCTTATATCACCTCTACTAATGACAATGCAAATGTATTCCACAACAACAATAACAGCCCTAGCTTTAACAAGAACAAATATTCTTTCTGGCTTTACTTTCTATATGCCTGTAAATCCTTCCAAGTGTCCATATTACACCAACATACAAAAAGTCTGGAGATCATATTTTTTGCTAGTACAAATACAAATGTGCAACAATCTTTTGATTTTACTGGAGTTACATCACTTTACAGAGAGAGAGAGATTTTCACTCTCAGAATTTCATAAAAAAGAACATCAGCTTCAATGTTGTAGTAAGCCTTCTGGCAACAAATCAAATAGAAACTATCTGTGTTTCCGCAGTTCAGAGAAAAGTACACTTGCTTTCTATACTATCTGATAACATCTAACTTGAAACCAGCTAACTTAATGTCCATTCTCCGGGAAATTCTAACAGTTGATTTTGTTTAATCTTAAATAGAAATAAATACATTTTTTTTTTAAGTAATTCTGGTGAAGAAGAACAAGGAAATAAATTATCTGGTATTCAAGTACTTTGTTTAATGTACAGTTATTTCGTTGGATAATGTAAAACACCATTTTGGTTTGTACCACTCTGATTTAATGTTGCTGTTGTGGTTTTCCTTTCCTAATATACTGGTAATATATATTAAATATGGCCCATTGGTGTATTAGTACGTTAAAAACAGTAAACTTTCCTAATATGCGAGTTTAAAATAAGAGGCTTTTGCTGCTTCTTTTTTATTCTATCTTGCTGAAGTGAAATGTTCTCTCATAATTTTATAACTTTGTCAAAATTCATGAAAAGCTTTCAAATTAATACAAAAATGTATTTTTAAAACTGTAGTGCTGAGAATTTTTCACCCAGTTTTAATTTTTTTCTACCAAGAGCTGTTGCCTTTTCAACAATCCAGAACTCCTAGGTTGTTTTGCCCAAGCCATAATTACAGGTATTCTTCCTCTGTATACAGAACGTTCTTTAAGACTTTCAAACCCTGTTTAACTTTTTAAAAATTTGTTTACTCTGCTTACCTAGATCAAAGTATCAAAACTGCAATTTTGAGAAAAACTAGTAAGACTGATAGGCTCTAATTTAAACTCCGTTTCTTATGTCTTTGCAAAATCAATGCATTTTAATGAGGTCTATCCAAACATGTTAGATTTATATTATTATTTCCAACTTCACAAATAAAAGCAGCTAAGCTATTTCTGATATACTCCTGTAGTCAGAGCAAGCTTATAGCCACAATGCATGAGAACAATGTTTTGAAAGACGGTGCACATTTTTGGACCAGAAATTGCTGTCTCTCGAACAATATCTTTATGACTGCTTTGAACACAGAGGCCAATATTGAAGGAATCTAAAAAACCCTCACAGTACTCTCTGGCATGAATTTATTGTCAAAGAGATAGGGTAGGAATAGCTAGGAATAGGGAGATCTGTCCTCTTCAGTTCTGGGGACTAAACATCCTTATGTATTGTGGAGCACTTACGACCCTGCTCAGTGTAATGTGGTGAGGTTATGGTAGCCCAGCTACTATATATGCAACTATATACCTTCCCTTTTTTCTCATTCTTTTTTCCAGCCCTGAATCTTTTAAAAATTACAAGTGCTGCTTTGGGACACTACATAGAAAGCTTGCACTCCTGCTGCCTGTATCAGTCACGTGCTGATCATTTGGCAACTTTTTGCCAGGGGCAGATGTAATCAGAAATCAGTAGAACAGAAAAAAGGAAAATTTATGTTATGAACATTGATGTTACACCAGGCAGTAATGCAAAACAACGTACAAATTGATGCTCTGTTTAAAGAGAAAGGAGTTTTGTTTCTAGGGTTGTTTTTATTGGTTTTGTTCTGTTTGTATTTTCTGCAAAACCATCAGCAGTGTCACCCTCCACCTCACTCCCACACTAAGATGTGACTTAGTGGTTGTGTTAACTAAAGAATGAAGGGAAAGACAGGGGAAAAAAGAGTGGTGATGTAGGAGGCCACATTGCCACATACTCAGAGAGGGTTAGCTTTCTGCTATGAAAGACCAGAGTACTCAAGCTAACATCTGATCTGAACCAGTCCCTGAAGGAGTTTCTACCCCTATGGAATATGTAGGGATTCTTGGTAACTAGCCACCTGACCTAAGCAGCAACATTAACTGAATGATATTTCTGATGGAGGAAGGGGAGCTATTGTTCACAGGTAGGAAAGGTGTTGAAGCCAGGGAGGGAAGATGGGAGAGGCATCTTACTTCACTTGCATGCCTCTTTAGCATCTGTGTGTGGACCTTTACCTGCTTAGCAAGGACAGGAAGTCATACCAAGAACTTAAAAGTATAGGGAGGACTTATTAAAACTTACACGATGCAGTTTCAACTTCCCTTAGCTTGTTCTTTCATGTTATGTATACGTCTCAGACATGACAAGATCAGAGAAGGAAGGATGGGCTCTGTGGATAGCTAAAAGCTGCAGCTCCTCAACAGAGATGTGATAAGCTGATGTTGCTTAGCTGAGGAAAGAGACATTGGAGGCCCAGAAATAACAGAGGTAGATTAGTGTCAGGTATATTACTGCCAATATTAGTACCATTAGTTCATTCAACTTTTGGTGGTTGAATTCTTGCCCCTTCCTAGAAGGGAGGTGAGGCCAACTTTGTGCCTCTGACTGATAGAAGTCTAGCATACATGACTAGTGAGATTGGAGCTGTTCTCACCAGAAAATTCACCTATTTTTGTTCCTTTTGGGAAAGGTGGCTCCTAGTGTAACGCTTCTGAGATGTAGTTCACTCTTAATGTCCAGATTAATCACTGAAATAGCTTGCTGGCTGGGCTCCATGTGCTAGGAATGAACTAGAGTCCCTTCTCCCACAGGAGCTGACTCAGACCTCATCTGAGCCATGAGTGGTCTCATGAAGAGGATTATCTGTGACTGTGTTACATGATGCAGGAACATGCGTGACATCCTTCACAGTGCTAAGCAGAAGGTAGTTGCTCCCTCATCAGTGAATACAGGCCTGTAAGTGCAATACTCTTGCAATTCTGGTGCCCCAGAGTGGCTTACTTTTAGCAGTTGAGTCTGTCTTGACATTTTTGTATGTGACTTCTAGGATCCTGAAGATTTGCTATTTCTACCCTTCTCTTGATTTGATTTGAGCCTTGACTGGCTCAGTATGAGGGATATAGAGAATCTTTTCGATATTCTCCAAAATACAAGGATTTATCATTTTGTGTAGGATATCAAGCTGGATAGATCAATAGCTGGGTCTGGTGATGTATGCTTCATACTGTCAACTGCTGCAGTGGAAATGAAGACAATTTTAGACTAGAGCAGGGCTTAGAAACCACTACCTTTCTAGGCATTTAGAGGAGTCATTGAAGATATGAGCATATTCTTTTGGTCTTTGTGTTATGAACAGTTAAATTGACTTCTGTTACCAAAGGCAGTAAAATAAGATGTTGCCAATTTAAAAGTGAAGATGTAGGAAGTAATGACTTGGGATTATTATTATTTTTTTTAAAACTCTAGTTGATATAATATGCTAACTTCTTTGACAAAATAATTTATCTGTCATAATGACTTTATTTTTTAATCTATTAAATTTTAGTTAACCTATTAAATTTTAAATCTACCATCTCCTCTACTGTTTCTTCCCTATAAACTAGTTCTATGCCAGAATAAGAAGCCTCTCTGTTCTTTAAAATAAGCATTTAGTTTGGCAATGCAGTAGGTGCACTAATTAATATAATCAAACCCATAAGCCATTACTGCAAGCTTGGAACGGAAAATTTAATGGACTGAGTTTTATGCAGTTTTTAATGAAAGTTGACCCCTTTGCTTAATCAGAATTCATAGTAGCATAGCACTGTCTAAGTGTTGCATAAAATTCTTTACCTGAAGCTGGCAAATAGACTGTGGTTAGAAGAGGAGAGGGGGAGGAAAGCAATAAAAGAAACCTCATAATAATAAAAAAGCCCTCATAAAAGTCCATCATATGCATTTATTCAGGTTAGTTATGTGACACTATTCAATATGCTCTAGAGAAGAAACTGTTTCTAAAAGAATAAGGAAATCCACACTTACAAAGACATGTGGTATTTTAATATAAGTGCTGCAAGTCATTAGTTCCTGGCTTATTAGATCCAATATAATTCTTCCACTTAGACTTCAACTAAACAGTTATTAGTTAAGCAAAGTGCCCTAAGAGTACTTCACATCCAAGGCGTAATTTCATGCCAAAGGTATAACTGGTGAGATATGAAGATGAAAGATTCAATAATGATTTTTATTTTAACTACATTCAGTATTTTTTCATTTTGATTGTCAAATATACTGAATATTAAGAGAAGGCATGGTAGCCTTGCATGTGTAGAAGCAGTGCCATAAATATTGCTAGAAAGAAGTATCAAAACAGTGAGGTAATCTTAAAAATGTAGGAGGTTGACCCTAAAATCATAAGATGGAAAAAATAATGAAGCGACTGAATCTGTGCTCCATTGAGGTGAAAGGAAATGTTACCAAAGATCTGAATTTACACAAGACTGCTTACAGGGCTGCTCTTAATTCCCTTACTACTTATGCACCTTTATTCAACTCTGGATTATATCAGATTAATATCTTTTATCTTTGCTCTCAACTATGAGTGTTGAGAATTTGGGGATGTTTGTTTCTAAGTTTTCTATTTTTTTAAATTTTATTTTAACTTAAAGTATAATTCTTGGATTGTTTTAAGAAAATGTATGGGCAAAAATACCCTAGTGGCAACCATTTTCTATTCTCAGATTAGAAAAGAAATTAAAATAAAGGCAGTTCTTTACTTCCTGATCACAGTAAGAAAGTTTGTGCTTTAAGAAGATTGTAATAATACATGGGACAGATGCCTGATTTTACAAGTACAATCTTGGCTGATTTTACTTGTGAATAATGCCATTGGTAGACTGGTTCATATGTGAACTGCACTTTACAATCTTTACTCACTGCGATTTTCATTAACAGAAGAGGTACTTAAAAAAAAATAAAATCACGATAATACCTCATTTCAGGATTAAATGATCCATACTTCTAATGAACTTGATAAATGAAGACTATCACTGTGTCTATATGTAATAAGAGTATGTATACAAAGAAATAGTCACTGACAGCCTGTGAGTGCCCTGTAGCCATTTCTTAAATGTAACTAATTATTTTGAAATACCTAATTATTTGTATTTTAAGAATATAAAACATTGTTAGAAGAAAAAAAATCTCAGTGCAGTTTATTGCTACTACTTCTGAAATAATGCACAGGATTTACCCATGTAATAGCAGTACTGAAAGAGTCCTCGTGCCTCTTTAGTATTCTTTCCTTGGGATTTTGAGGTTCAATTTATATTTCATTCCTAATTTTGGAGGGGAGGAGGGGGGATACAAATAAAGAACTGGCTCCAGAGCTTCAGGGATTTACAATTTTGTCTACAAGTAGTATTTATATTTCTTGAGTTATTTTCTTACTAAAAAAGTTTCAAAATTATTTACATTTACTGAAAATAAATTTAAATTCTGAAAACTGCTGATTTAAGACTGTGCCATGAGCAGTCAGTATCTAGTGTAAATAGAATTTACATATATTCCAGTCTGCTAATGTACTGCTATTGGAGGCAGGGGTCTAATAGCCTTAACCCCTTTGACAATAACTAAATTTGCAAAGGCTGTTAAGACCGTGAGATCAATAAAATTAAATTACTAACACTAGTGTTTAGAAGTGTCACAATCAAATGCTTTCTCTTATATTTCAAGTATTATTCATCACATTTGTGCCAAAGAAATCTCCAAAAATCATGCTTTCTGGTTAATTTAATCTTTCAAGTGATTTCTACAGGGGAAAATGAGATGCAAGAGGACAAATTCTCTCATTTACCCCACTGGAAATGAAACATCTCTGTTCATTTGAGTTCACTGAAATTAACTTTGTGTGCACAAAGACAGATTTTGACCTCTTTGCCTTTCTGTAATTCAGAAACTACGATTAGTCAGGTAAGAAAGCTGTTGGGTAGGTTAGTTTGTGTAGAAACTGCAGAGACCTTCAATAGCATCATATAGTTCCTAGAGGCTTATAATTGGCAAGCGACTTACAGTAATTGCCAGTTCCCTCTTCCTGTCTTCTGTTTCATAAAGCTACTCGTAATACGTGGCTGTATAGACAAAAGACAAATATGTGAATAGCAGGGATTGTACTTGAGCATTGCTATTTTATGATAGTTTGCTTCAATGTCTTTTCATGAAGGAATGCCTCCATTTTAATTTTTAGTTGTGTTTTAATATATTTTTATTCCTATAAATAGCACGTTTAGCAGGTGAATGCCGTATAACCTCTTTAAAACGCTTTTGGGATACACCCCTAGAATGCAAGATCTGGTAAACGGCACTTCTCCAGGTGAACGACTCTCCAACAAATTGATTGATTCTCTGGGCTCCAGCCTCCCTATTTCCCAACCATATCAATCTAGTATTTGTTAGCCCTTCCACTCTGAGGACCTGATTAAGATGACTCTGGAACAGTCTATAATACAAAACTGAATGTAATTACTGGGAGGAAAAAAACCCAAACAACCCACAACACATTATCAAGGAAAGTAAGTTAGCACAGCCAGACATCTTGCTACGTATTTCCTTACCTCAGCATAATTTCACTCTCTCTGGCTGTATCAATCTATACCTACGAGTAGAGAAAACCAGCCTATTTGTTCTTATCTATGAGTCTTTTTGTAGGTTCAGTATCAGCATTTGCTGACCAGCAGTCCAGGCATCCTTTCACTAACTAGTTGGAGGCAGCTAAAGATATCCCAAACCAGAAATATTACCATTGTTTCCTAAGGAACCTGGTCAGTGTTAATTTAATTTAACACTGTATTATTCCTTAAGTTTCCTTTCACTTAACTCCTAGCAGTAATGCAGGATAAAATACTAAGAAATGCAGGGGCAGATGACTAAAATACACACGTGTACATGTTTGAGACACACTGAAACATATTTTCCATTCTCCACGGCAAACAATGAAAGTACTTTTTTCTCCAAAATAGGTATTTGTGGTGCCTTTTTATCAACACTTGGTGAGATAAAGCAATCAGTGCATGAACCAGAAATGACAGCAATAGTACAGTGACAGAAAATGCATTTTGAGGAAATGGGTATGTTTTCTCAAATCTGCAAGGCAAAACAGACCCTCATTCTCTCACTTAAGCAATGCAAAGTGAAGAGGAACAAAGCCATATTCTTACAAGAAAATAGCTCAATACTAACCTAGTTTGCTGCTTTGATAATTTAAGTATGTCACTTCATCTCTCCCTGCTTCACTGTTCTATAGGGATGATGAACTACTGAATCTATTCAGACTAATATGAAATAACAATGTAAATTATTTTTTCAGGAAAGCCTTTTTCTTTCTGAACTTTCTTAAATTCTGCCACTGTATGAATGAAATTAGAATTCCATAATTAAGTCCAGTTGGTCCAAACATCTGAGCACTGCGGACAAATTCTCAGATGGAAAATGCACTCTGGAATACAGATTTTTTAAAATTTTTTTTTAAATATGAATCAGTATTATTAGCCAATACAAGAATAAAACATGCTTAGAGAATTATGTAGAAGCTGTGAAACCAAACTAAATGAACTTATGGTGCAAAGTGAAGGAAGTCAATATACAGACTGTGTTGCTATGTTAGCTGTAGAGAAGCTACGCTGTTTCCTTGCACCTTGTTCAGGGAGTCAAGAAGAAGTCAATCCTATTCCTCAGCTCTGCCACACAGTATAGCAATTTCTCTAAAAAGTTTGAATTCTTCCAGAATGTAGGGCTAAGTTCTGTGGGCTAAGTTTTGGTCTCTGACATAAGTTTAGATCCTAAACAGCAGCACTAAATCAAGGCAAGTATATCTAGAACAAGAACTTGTGAGAGCTGGTCACCAGGTAAGTTTTCCATTCAGATCCTTCAGTATTGTTACGTCATGCTTTCTTCTAGTTTTGCTGACATAATTTCATATATTGACACCCTTTTTCCTGGCTCAATTTACTGTATTCTGCCTTTATGAGAGGGTTATTTTTGTTCATTTGCTTGTCTGTTTTGCTTTGGATTGCCAGAGACACTCATAGAAAAAGACTGTGGGGATCTTTATAAAGTATCCCTTTTCTAACACATTCATCTTGAAAATGATTGAACTATCTAGCAGAATACTCACCAGTATAAAATAAAGAGATATAGTATGAGAGAAAGAACTATTGTACCTTCTCTGTCAGCTCATCACAGCAAGCTGTTCTGTGTAGCTAAAATGATGAGTGCCTGGTGTTTTTTAAGTAAACATCTATTGGTATCAATTTATTTTACAAAAATGAATCATGAGAACATAATCTGATCTAAATTTATTATGCAACTGACATTTTCTTTCTTCATGAGGTGGGGGCAGGGGAAATTCTCAAAGTGTGCTGTGAAATATCTCAATTGCAACTAAAATTCTTATGAACACACATAAATAAAACATACTGGTTCTGCTATGCTGTTATTGAAAGGAAAAAAATTACTGGTGATCTCCAAGGACTAGATTATGTTTCATGTATTATGTCTATTGTTTAATTATTGTATTTAACGAGGGTTTTTTCTTATTCTGTAGTCCCAAATATCTTCTGCTTAAAATAGACTTTAAATATTTTTCTTAAATTAAAATAAGGTTCTGAGGCAATCTTAAAGGAATGAGATTGTCAAACATCACATCTAGTCTTGAAAAGGTGAGATTAGCAACTTTTTAAGAAAAAGTCAGCTGAAAACTGTCCATGGTTTTATATTCATCTGATGTACAGAAATTTCTTCTGTATTTCTTCAAAAAAATTTTGAACCTCTCAGGGTTGCACAAAAATGCTGAAAACTGATCTCTAAAAATGCTGAAAAGTTTGAACAAAAAAGAGCTTAGAACAGACCTTTTATAAATTTCAAGTTGTTTTTTTTCTTTTCGATTTTGAGTTGAATTCGTGACTTCATGGTGAGTATGCTACTGTCATCATATTTAATGATCGGAGGACAGGGAAAATATAATATAGAATTATGATCTGATGTGTCACAGGGGCCTTTTTGCATGTCCTGTTCTGCATTTTGTGTGAATTTTATTAAATGAGGGGTATTTTTGGTGGTGATGGTGTTTTTTTTTAACCATTGTATTCCAAGTAACTGAAGTTGAGGCATACTTTTAAATTTCTCTTCATAATAGTGAAGGAGTATGCCACTTATTCTTTGTGATTTGCATGGAAATTATGCACTGATAGAGCATAGATCTCCCATTAATAGAATCCACACTTTACTTTTAAAATAAGGTGCCTTTAACCCCATCAAGCTGTCTTTCAGTGTGCTTTCTGAAAATCGAGAGGTTTCTTGGTTTGATAGTCTGAGAAAGGTTAAAAAAAAATGGGGAAGAAAAAAAAAGGAAATAAAGATACTAAAATTAATGGCAAAGTCCTCATGCTTTAGGGAGACATTGTTCGCAGAATATTAATATGTAAACATTATTAAATAAGGATTTTTAAGTACTTAATGGTATTGTACATCAAACTGAAAAATTGCTTGAGTTCAGATTAAAAGCAATATAAGCTTGAACATGGAGCTAATAGATCATTTTGCACAACATTAAACCTCTTAAAACTTTTAAGAATATTTGATGCTATGGCACTTTCAAACAACTTCAGCCTAAACAATTTATTAATCTGTGTATGTCACTAGCTATTTACTATAAGTGTATTTTTGAGACATTTAGATTTAAAAAAAAATATAAAAATCTGTAGAGGATCCCAAACCCTGAAGGTATTGATATGGGGGAAATTACTCCAAATTTATGGTAACCATTTTTGTTTAAAACCCTGCAATTTACATATAAAAGTATTTCTTTTGAAGAGCAAATAAATCCTACCTGTATGCATTGTTATCTATACTGCTGGTGATTTATCATCTTTTATTATCCTTAAATCATAGATATTAGGGTTAGGAATGACCTGTTGGGTCATCTGACCCATCTTCGTATAGCAGTAGGACTGCACTTACAACTTTTTTTTATAGGTTCCCCCAGTGTTTCTCTCTGTGGTATGCCTCGAATATTTTTGGTGATAATAGCTGGTTTGGCAGGTTATTCCACTACCTAATTAACCTCACTGTTATACAGTGCTTTTTTACTTTTTGGCCTCCATTTTCCTAATTTCAGGCCACTACTTTTTCTTTTACCTACAATGAAAAATTAAACTAAAACTGCTCTTTTTGGTAATTCCTGAAAGGTACTTACAGATATTTATTTTATCACCACTTGCTGGTCTTCCCTGCGGGCTGTACAAGTTCAGTGCTCTTAACCTCTCTTCATAGGCAATGTTTTCTAAACCTTTTAGCACTTCCATTGCTTTTGTGTCTACCAAATGATGTCATTTTTTTTACAGGACAGAGACCAGAACTACAGTGCTCCAAAAGTGCCCTCAGCAATTTTCTATTATATTTATATAAAGAAAAAATAGATTTGCAATTATTGACATGCATTAAGGAAAGATTTTAATCCATCTAAAAAGTATTAGAAAGTCACCAGATCAAGATTTGCTGAAGGCCTATGTATGTTGTCACCTTATTTTTAAAAGGATAGAAATTAAAGCAATGGAGAATAGGTGTCTTGGTTTCAACAGTGCTTCACTATCTAACTCTTGTTGAAGGTGCTGCTCTATAAACTGAGCAGTTTGGTTGTGGAATCTTAAAAAAAGCCAACAAACACTAAGAAAAAGCTTTTTGTCATAATATAGTTCCTTTGATACAGCTTATCTTTTCTCATTCATAAGTAACACATAAACCTCTTTATTCATTACGGCATATGAGGCCTTCACATAAAAAGAGACTACCCAACTTCACTGTAACATATCTGGATCATTATAAACTTCTATTTATAAGAATCAAACAGCCAGTAACAGTGGTTTTATTTCTATTTAGACTTGCTGATATCAGTCTGTATGTGGCTGCTTTTTTATAGACATGCTGTATTACACAGGAACACAGATGAACTTTTTTCTTTTTCTGTTCTGTTTCTTTTTAAAACACTGTTTAAATGTCGGTCAATGTAAGTGACTGAAATGAAAGTACAAGATCCTGATGTTTAATTAGAATTTTTTCGTCAGTCATCTTACACGGCACATCACTAAGTTCTATTGAAATGAATCTTGGTTTATATTGAATGAGCCCTTTTCTGCTTTTCAGCTGGTTGGCCCCCAGCATACACTGGTGCCTGGGGTTGTTCCTCCCCAGGTGCAGGACTTTACACTTCCCCTTGTTGAACTTCATGAGGTTCCTGTTGCCCCATTTCTCCAGCCTGTTAAGCTCCCTCTGGATGGCAGCACGACGCTCTGGTGTTATCAGCCACTCCTCCCAGTTTTCTGTTGTCTGCTAACTGGCCGATGGATGGTACACTCTGCCTGATCATCCAGATCATTAATGAGGATGTTAAACAGGACTGGGTCCAGTATAGGCCTCTGGGGTACACCGCTAGTTACTGGCCTCCAACCAGATTTTATGCCACTGATTGTCACCCTCTGGGCCCCGCCATTCAGCCTGTTTTCAAACAACCTCACCTTAATGTAGGACTACTGTGAACAGAGATCTGAAATACAGTCTTGGATCTCTGTCTAGAACTTCTTGCTGAGAAACTTAAATATGTTGACATCTTAATAGCAAGTGAGTATTTTTACCATCTGAAAGCATTACATTATTCAGTTGAAATTTCTCCTTTTTTCTTAAGGCCATTTAGTTGGGTAATGAATAATTTTGGACTTGAAGTTAATTGCATGAAATCAGTTTCTTTCCAACATGACTGAGTTCAGGAAAAGACGTATCTTGAAATAAGACTCAAAACTTTGACAGTATTTCTCCCCCCCCCCCCTTTTTTTTTTTTATACTTTAGGCCTCTTCAGTCTTTCCCTCTCAGTCTAATGGCTCACTGTTTGTCTGATACTTTTTAGTTGTGACCACAAAGAGATGCTGGCTCTTTGTCATATTTTTCCTCATACTCATCTATTTTCATCTCCTCTGCCAATCTCTCCTGTTATTGCTAGTCCTTTCCATTTCCTTCTGATTCTTTCTGTCTTTATTGTCCCTGTTTGCATCTTAATCCTTCTGCATATCCTTAACCATTCTTTTTCTATTATTAGTGCTTGGTCCACTCTAAGGTGCTTAGTCCTAAAACCACTATCACAGACTGTTGTGATTGGATTTTTCATGGGTAATTGACCTGTCCAGACAAGGATTTAAATTCTCTCTTGCCCTGCTTTTTGTGTAGTCATTCATACTAATGCAAGGAGGATGTCCACTGTTACAAGACCAACATGGAAAACTTTTGTAGTACTTTGTGTTATCCATTCTATCTTCATAAGACATGAGCAATAGTCAATTGTGAAAAAAAAACCCAACAAAAAACCTGTTGATTCTCCTGTCTCCAGCAATTTAAATTTGCTGAATAAAACCCCAAATGTATAATGAATATAAAGTTAAACATAATTTGTAAGAGGAAAATAATCTGCACTGAGCCTTAATCACTTATCTCTTTAAAGCAAAAAATGTAAAGTGTATTAAGTTTGTGGTGTCATTTATAAAGTGTTATGCACTCACTTTTGTGGAAGAAAAATTTTCAAATAATCAACTGAAGCTGGTTACAAAATCATTGCAATAAAGTATTAGTGCAAACACGAGTTAGAAAAATCAATAGAAACATAAATTATTTTAAAACTGGAAACCTGAGATCATCTGCTTAAACAGAATACATTACGTCCAAATTTGCCTATCTAAAAAATCTTTTTCATGAAAATATTTTTCTGTAACATTTCATATGTTGAAATTCCAAGTTTCTGTTAAAAAAATGTTAAAAAATGAACTGAAAACAAAGTCCAGTAAGCACCACACATGCAGAAATCTGTAATGTCAGTCCCATTTCTACTGAATTGATTGTTTTCTAAGAAACTCTGAGAAATAAAATGTAGTCCTGAACTCTGATCTATACTTCTTGAAATCTTCTAAATGTGAGAATAAGCCTTGAAATATTTACTCTCAGTGTTGTTCTGATATCTCCTGTTGACTGCAGTCTGGATGGTGTTTTTGAACATTCTCTGAATTTCTATATGAACATAAAAATATCATATAGCCTTAGCATGAAAAATCAGCTGTTCATACCCATTGAATTCTTTAGTAAACAATTTCACAGGCAAACCTAAGTCTTGGTGATAGCAATGATTGTTTCCCTTAACAGTAACCCCTTCTGCTCTCTAGGAAAAACTGAATGAAGTTTAGAAGATCTTTGCAAAGCTCACCATAACACAAAATCCACGTAGGACAGGCTAAAAGCTTATATGACCTATATGTAATGAAAGACTGTTCTGAGCTACCTTTAATGAAGACTGTTTTGACATAGTGGAAGAGACTGATGGTGTGGCTGAAGAGACAGAGTACTGCATGTATATACATGTCTGTATCAGGAAGATCTATTTATAATGCTTAATAAAGGCAGTACTTCTAATGCTATCTGACAGCATTTTTATGTGTTCAATTCCCCCTAACTAAATCTTCATGCAGTTAGCAGCATAAAATGTATGTTGCTAAGTATTGTCTGCTGAGAGTGAGGGAAAGGGATAAACAAGCATCCTCTGCTTTAGCTTTAATTGGTAACTTGTGCTAAGTTTTCAGGAAGCCTGAGATGCAAAACTCAGGATGTGTATATGCTATGTTCCCCTTGTAATTATTACAATTGCAATTGCTGATCCAATAATTGAACATGAAAATGATTATGTGTCCAAGTGCAGATTTGTCCAATTTGAATAATTAATTGCATGGACCACTGAATATGAACCGGCTGCAAAATGCTATGATTTTTATTTGATCACAGTTTGCATGAAGTATAAATGCCTGAGACAAAGGCCTGAGGGTAAGTGTCTAAGATACCAAGAAGTTCAGAAGTTTTTAAATATTTGGAATAACTCCTGTACGGTCATTTTCATGTGGCCAAGCTAAATACAGTAAGTAATCTCTGCATGAGTGTTACTCTCATTTGTCAGTTTTTTTAGCCAGCTGGCAATGTGTAGATTAACCCAAACAGGTGCAAGACAATACAGCATAAGGCATATATATACCTTTAAAAGATTTGATGACATTATCATTTTGGAACAGTGTAACTGATGTGTCCATAGTGTGAATCTGAAAAGGGTAAAATTTCAGCTATGTCTCCAAGGGGAATATTATTTTACTTTAAAGATTTTTTTCTTCCAGCTGAACAAGGGCTCTGTCACAGAACTGAGATTTATGTATTTCTCTTCCATTTTTTTCTGCAGTGCAGACTTAGTTAAAAAATAATCAAAAAGACTTTTTTAAAAAGTCATTGAACTTGTGCAATCAAAGGGGTTCATTTTGGAAATTCTTTTTTATTTTCTTTCTTTTTCTCTCTCTCCACTCCCACTTCTCTTTCTCACTTTTTTCTCTGAATTTTGAGCCTGAAACAACATTAAAACTTATATAAACAAATGTCCCTTCCTCTCTCTGGCACTTACGGAACATCCCAAAGAGTATTTTCAGTCATTTCCATTAAGTATACAGTATAATTCTTTGTCTGAAAACCATATAACATTTAGAAGCCAGGTCTCCCTGATGTATACATTTTTGATTCCTTATCAGCTCTTTTCATTCTATCAGATCATAGGACTGTACGAGACCTCCAGGGTCATCAAATTCAGTATTGTGCTATCACAGCAACAACATTATACTAACCCTTTTATGAGTCATTGAGCTGGATCTTAAATTAACTAGGTGGGATTTGGGGAGCTTTTATTTCTTCCTTTTTTTTTTTTTTCTTTCCAGTTAAGGTATAGCAGTAGGAACTGCTTAAGCTTGACAATGATCTGCTAAATGTTACATATTTGTGATTTTGACCTAAAATTCTAGCCTAGCCAACAAAAAGGATGCCAGAATGTCTCTGTAACTACACTGCAATTTTGCATGATTAAAGAAGGTGCAAAATAAAACCTCTGTGTGAATAATATAGCAGTAGAAGGTAGCTCAGGTCTGACGCTACTGTAACTGTGGCAACACAAAGCTTAAATTTACTAGTAAAAATCAACGTTACTGTTGCCTCCCCCTTTTTTTTTAAATTATTTGATTGATTGTATATGCCAGGTGCTGCAGCTTTCACTGGATTTTATACAGGCATAGTAAGAGTGGAAGGATTTTTGCTCATTATACATCTGAATAACAATTAGCCAGAATCTGGCATCCTTTTTATTAACTATTAACAGTATTCTGGAATTTGGGCATTCATTTTACAGGCTTATGTTGAGTAACATTTAATGTACAAAATGGCCCCAAAGCCAACAGGAATTTTTGTGGTATCAGAAGCTACATAGTAGAAACAAAAGTGGCAAATCAAGTCGATTAACCAAAGAACTCAGGGGAACATCAGTATCAGCTCCATTTGTGGCATCTTTTCATACCTTTCTACCATAAAATATGGCTTTCTTGCCAATGGCTGCTCTCTCTATGAGTTAAACCTCATTTCAGTCAAACCACAGTAGCTCTAAGGTGATTCTCCTGTGTACTAGCAGTGTATTTATCCCCTATTTTCTCTTTCTTGCCTAGAGAAATCCACAACCTCAAATGAGGTGTCAAGATCTTCTAAAAAATATGTGAAAACAAGAACAGAAGTGAAAATCACAGTACTCTAGGTGAGGAGCTATCACTGATAGGAGTCCATGTCAGCCAGAGCATGGAGTTGGATTTGTCTAGGCTTGTGTATTCCTCAAAGTAGACATAAAAAAAAAAGGCATTTTAGACAAAAGCCAGTTTTTAGGGGAATGTAAACAAGACAACTCAACTTTTTAAGGGTAGAAAATTCACTCGCTGGGTCAGAAAGAATAGAAATAGAAACAGTTTGTGTGAGAAAATCTATCCTTTCTCCTGAAACCCTTGCAGGAAGGTTTCAGTATGCTCAGTAGCTTTCAAGGTTACAATAAGCCTTATGCTGCTCCTTTTAGCTCCTACATAGCTTCAGTCTCCTTTGAGACCTAGCTGCCTATTCCTTGCTCGTCAGTGTCTCGCTGTGACAATCTCTTCTGTGTCTGCTTCATCCAGTCCTGTCTTTGAAGTCTGTGTCCCTGGGGAAGGAACACTTTCTTCTCCTTGTAGAGGGTTTTATCTGACCCATTCCTTGTAGAAGGCTGTCTTTATAAAAGAAATATATACAAACTGCTTCTAAGAACATATGGATCCTGTCCACATCTGTAGCCAATAAGAAATGATGAGAGGGGGAGTAAGCTTAGAGAACCTCCTTTTCTCATGACACAGGTGTTTAACCTTTTGGCTTGCAACTCTGCATGGGTTATCTGCTCTGGCAGTTAGACAAGTAAGTAAGCATTAGAATTTCTATTAGAATCATACAGAAATGAAAGGCAATGCTCCTGTGTCCCTTGATGCAGTAATACAGCTGTAAGAGTAGTCACACAAGTGGGCAGAGCTGGGTTAAATAGTCTTTCTGAGATAATTTTAGACTTCTTTTCCCTCCAAGGTGAATGCTCTGTCAGAGTGCAAAGTTTTTGGTGGATCAGTACTATAATTTAAAATTATTCTGTTTTCTAGGATATGAATAAATATTCATTAGGTCAAAGAATAATTGGGAAGGATCACACTTAATGGTTTAATTCTTGCCAAATGCACAAGTTGGAGGAGCCATCTGAATCCATGGTAATGCAATTATAAAGCACTGCAATTCTCACTGCCACCTCCCACTCTGTGGGAAAATGTTGTACATGTGTGATTATTAATTTTTCTCTGAAAAATCCTTGCGCTTTTTAGTATAAAAGGAATGCCTAGTTTGCAGTAATCAACCTAGGCAGTTCTGGTCCTGTCTTGAAACAGATTCCTGGGAACTTTTTGATAGGTAGTGTGATTTCCTGTTGGTAGTAGGTGGTTGAAAATTTTTGTTTCTATAACAGAAGGAAATACAAAGACAGTTTGGTGATACTTAGGTTTCTGTGTTCTTTTAAGGATCCTTCCTAGATACAGTTACCTGAATTATCGTAACTTTTCTTATCAACCAGGGATGTGCTTGTGCTGTTTGTTTTGGGTGGGTTTTTTTTGTTTCATTTTTATCTCTCTCATGCAACAAGTCTATAATAACAAACAACTCCAAAACTAGTGCATGAATGTTATGATTCTGGCTCCACGTATGGATATGGAAAGAAAAGTAACTTTGCCTTATCAAAAATTGTCTGTTGTGATACAAAAAAATCCCCAAATGCTATAATAGTTAAGAAAGGACAGAGATGCATGCATGGGGACTTTCAGATCAGAGTTATTCTGTAATTAAAGAAAAACAGCTAGTGCAAGAGAAAATGTCGTAGCATAAATCTTTGATAAAATAGTGTATAAGGGTGCTGCTGGTACTAATGTTACTTCTGATTATCATTGTTAATGCTCCTTTTGCCTTAATCTGTGTATTATTGCCACTCTAAGAAAAGGCCAAATGGGAAAAATTGTACTTGTTATGAGTCTTATCTCATGAACCAAGCAGCTGTATGGAGTCTAAGTCCATATATATATTTCATGAAATTCAGATGAAATTATGGAACCAGCTATACTTCTGCAAAAGATAAAACTGGAAGAACTATGAACAACTCCTACACAATACAGCTCTCCTACTAGAGTCCATGCCACAAATAGAATTCACCTCAAGATCAGAATCTACCATGAATAACCTCCTATTCCTCTGTGAGATTTAGATTAAGATGTAAGAAGTGAATACTTTCTTGGCCAAGACACTTTTCTTTGTTATGTCACCTGCAATATGCTAACAAAGCATGTGCAAAGGAAAAAGTTCTTCATTATCTTAGACCAACCCTCAAAAAAGCCAATGAAAGTAGTCCTTACAAGCAGGCATATCTTCTAAAAAATAACCCTAACCAATAATAAGAAAGTAATTTCTGAAACTGGCAGTATTCTGATCACTAGCCTCTTGCTAGTGTTATCTTTACTGTTCCTTTTGCTGCATCACCTCTGGCTGCCAATAATCTCTGATAAAAATATTTCATCCTTTTTGGAGATCAGTATTGCATTATATTTAAGTTGCTATATTGTTTTTTCACCGTGCCATTAAAAAAAGAAAGAAAGAAAGGAAAAAAAGATGTAACTCCTGCTGGTGAATAAACATAATCTGGTTCAGAAGATAATTACAAAGGGAAAGGAGAATTTTAGTTCCAGACAGTAACTGTATCCATACACTCTGGGATTTGTGAGCTACAGACGCGTAATCCGTCCAAGGTCCACACCTTCTATGTGCTTCAAAAGAGGGCAGGCTTAGTTACAGGGGGTCCCTTTCATCCAAGAAGATAAAAAAGAGAAAATACAAGGTTCTTAAAAGGTTTGTATGTTTTTAAACATAAAAAGCATGCTATTAATAATGGCTGCTGCTTTCTCCTATTTCCTTTTTCTGATTTTTGCATCAATTAGTGATTCCTAGAGTCGGTAACAAGAGTTCTCTGCTCAAGTTTTTCTTAGATACACATACATTTTAGGATAGAAAATTACTGTGCTTTGCTTTGTTTGCACTGAAAGGAAAAGAACTGGAGAATATGCGGCTGGCATGCTATAGTCTTGAGGAACTATTATCTAGTGTTGATCAAGGCTAGATTCTAGTTTAAGGCTTCTCAAAAGATTAGGGAAGGTAAAGAAGGCGTGCGTGTTCTCAATTCAGTGGTAAGACCAGCAAATTGCACAATAGGTAAATTACTAGGTTTCCATCAACACAAAATCAAGCTTTTTCCATAGTTTTCACTGAAGTAAAGTACGTGGTTTGAATCAAGACACACTTAATTTGTCAGCTCTGGTTTTGGGTGATTTTTAAGTCATAGAAAATGTAGAAACAAAACCTGTGTTTTCAAGGAAGACTTACTTGCCAATCAAAAGCTAAAAGAAGGTAGTTTTCCTTCTTCCTCAAGTCCCCCAAACCAACAGTTAGGGCAATCATTTAGACCACAGGAGACAGTTAAAAATCTAACCTCTTTGTAATTTAGATGAGGGATTTGAACCAAAGTCTTCCTTCCACTGAAAAGAGAGTACCTTATCCAGAGAGTCCCTTATCCAACAAGTGTTGTTTTTTCCACCCACCACTATGTTTTCTTTCACAAATGAGCTGTCCATCTGTGGCCAGTTGTCTGATGACAGCACTGTCTGTGCTTTGCCAAGTAGAAACCAAATGCTACAGCCATTATGGCCAATTATCTTTACATCCTCTATGAATGTGTCACAGTCTTATCAATCCTTTCTAAGTTACATTTCTAGATAAATGATCCAAGGAGATCCATTACAAATTATCCATGTTATTATCTGTTAGAAAAAACATTTTCTAAGTTGCTCCTGTGCCCAGGGAGCCCAACACCCTGGAGTTGGAGTGGGGGAGATGTGCCCAGGTCCAGACAGATTCAATGCATCTCTGCACCCTGTGTGCTCAGCACACTGCCCTCCCTTATCTGAGGAAAGAGTGGACCTGTGCTCCACCAGGTCTCCAAAGGTACACCACCCACCTTCTCCATGCACACATGTGCAATTAATTGCTGTATGGGAACATCCCATATATAGTCCTACTGGAAATGATATGGCTAATTTTTTCTGACTCTCTAGTACCTTACAAATGTTACATCGGTTGCTCACAAACAAGGAATGTCTCTGTCAAAAGCTGTGGCTCTGCACTCACTTCATCATGTAAAACCCCATTCGCTCTTACCTTCTGGACTAACATCCACTGCGGAGTCTTTTAGGATGCAGCTACTTTTGAGAGTATTTTTCAGGGTATTTTCTGCTATCTTTTATCCTTAGGGTTCTAACTTCAGTATTACATCTTCTCTTCTTTTTCTTGATCCCTGTACTTTTCCAAATAAAGATGACATATAGTAAGGGACAGTCCAGAGAGGTCTGTTTATTTTTTGTGTTGATTGTACACTTCATCCTGCAAAAACTTGATAGTGAGGAATGAAGGCTAAGCTGGGGTATTTCTTGAACTCTGTGCTAGCCCCTCAAGGAGCAGACTTTGCCAATCTTTAGAAGAAGTATTAGGAAGTTTCTATTTTAATGGTTTAGAAAATTTAGAAGCATTTATTGAAAAACTTTAGGTTCATTCATACATATCTGCTGGTTATTGAAATATGAGTTTGAAGAAATTTGGGGTTTTCTTTTTATCATCTGCTCCTTTGGCTCCAAATCCTCAGAATTATTGAAATTAACAGGAATGATAAACAAAAAAAATTGCTTAAAGTATCTCAAGGAAAGGAGATAATGTTAAAAAAAAAGCATGAGATTAATCTAAAATGTATCAAACAATTGATCACAGCAGCTTTTGTCTATCCTAACACCGCACAGCCAACTGTGTTTGAATAACTAGTATTGTCAATATTTTAGTGAACTTTGTATTCTTAAATGGACTTTACTGCAATTTTGAAATGTTTTAATAAACTCCACAAAAGGAAAAATAGCTATATTTATGCATAATGATCAAACTACTCCAAACTATTTCCCTTCCATGTGGTAAACAGTCATCTGTTAGCTTACCTAGTTATAGTCATGTAGCAAGCTGCAGGGGTAACATTTTATCTAGCTAAAAATAACTAAGTGCAAGAGTTAAAAAGAAAACAAATACAACAAAAATATTGTTATGACATATGCAAAATTGTGGAAGTATTACAAATTAGTGAAAAATGCATTTATTGTATTGAATGCTGAATATAAACCAACTACGGTGCCACTGATCATTTGCAATTTGATTTAACTGAGATCTGTTGATTCATAGCTGCTTAGTATGCTATGTATGAAAAGAACTAGCTGGGTACATTTGTTTATTTGTCAGAGAAGCTTACACATGCACAGAGTAAAATGGATAGGCTGCAAGAGCACCTGGTTGTATGCTAAACAGAATAATTAAGAGCCCATAGGCTCCCAAATGAATGCAAGGATTATCTTCAGGACTATCTTTCTTAAGAAACAAAATGTGCGTGGGCTTTTTTTGCCTTTTGATGATATGGATGTAATCTACATTAAAAGCTGATGTTTTAGAAAGAAATATTATTAGGTTTTGTGAAGTAAAACATGTCATCATAATAGGATGGGACAGAATTAATTTAGTAAGTATAATCCTGGTTTTGATATTTGTGATTTTATATTTTTGTAATCTTGATTACATAATTTTAACAGCTGGGTTTTCACATGCACTGTCTTAGATTTGAATACATACCTCCTGTTTTTTTGTGGAAATATATTTACGCTCCTCCTCAGTCATCACTGTCTGCATCTGAACAGTGGACTTTCAGCTTTATAGCATAAATCTCTTCCACTAGAGCTATACTGTTACAATTATCACAGATGGCAATAGAAATAAGTGGTTATCTCAGTGGACCAGGTGCTTGAGAAAGATACACAGCGCAATACACCAGTGGATTACATATTTATGAGTAAACACATTTCACAGACAACATACACGACTACTTAAATGAAGGAGTCCCTTTCTTGAAGGCACTGCATCTAACTGATTGGGAGGTGAATTATGGATCTACCATGTTACTGATGACAGGAGCCTCTATTTTAAGGGGAAGAAGTTCTAGCAGTGAAATGTACAATGAACACAAATTACCTGGGAAATGTGATCCTTAATTTTTGTCCTTTAATGCTGCAAGCTTTTAAATTCCTCGTTGTCTTTCACTGGTTGATTGGTTTGTTCCCTTCGTCCTACCTCCACCCTGTCTACCTACAACAAACCACATGTATAAGGGATTCAGATATGTTAGTTGTGACACAGCTATTTCAGCAGGTGTTCTCTTTCTTTTGAAAAGAGGTTCAGTCAGAAAAATAGACTAGACATGTTCTTGTATGCATGTGAAATACTCTTAATATTTCCCTTCTATCATTCCTCAACTCTTGCCAGACAGAAAGTGATAAATATGGTTTCAGAGAACAAATTTCACCAAAGATATTTCCCAAGCAACATGACTACATTAACAAAACTCAGATGCCTGCTCCTTATTATTTCTGTGCTAGACAGTGATAAGCATGCTACGTAATACATTTTATAATCTAAAAATGAATTTCATAAGAGAGGAAATGCCAAATGGAAATGTGCATGCAAAAGAGGTTTTGTTTGCTCATTAATACCCAAATTACAACTGATAGTATCTCCCACAAGTAGCTCAATATGGAAGTGTAGTATAATTTGGTAAGTTATTGTGCCTATCTTACCTAATAAGTTTCCCCTGGAAGAAAATAACAACTCTTTTTTTTTCTCCAAGTATGGAAAATTACAAGAACAATTTGGTAAAGAAATAATGTGTAAAAACATTGGGGTTTTGGTCCTGGTCTTCCTAAAATCATGAGTCAGAGAAGATAAATATTTTATATAGATAGAACCTAGAAAATGATCACCCAGTATTGTTTGTTGAGAACTTAAGTAGTTTATGTTATTGTATAACAGTTACCTTTAAATAATACGGAACTATATGCTGGTGTGTTTCCTCAATATGGGTTCAATTCTTAATAACTGAACTGGAGTTCATTGTCAAATATTGGGAAGACAGGAATAATAATGACTGCATCACCTTTTCATAATTTCCCCTTCCTGCATGTTGCCTGATGTCTAGCAGCACTTGGGGTGGTTTATGGTATCTGCTTCTTAGCAAAACGATGCAGTGGAAGGCTTTAGGGGCTGCAGAAGTGTAACGCAAGACTGGAGCCTTGCGCTTGTGTGTTTCTTTTGTTTCCTCACACAAAGGCAAAGAGAACCTATAGATCTATCATTAGTCCTCCTCACGGGCCCTTTGAGAGCAGCAAAGACATTCTCGGGCTGCTTTGGCAGTGGTTAGGCAGCAGTGTGTGACAGGATTTGGACTACCATATTTTCATCATACTTGTGGTAGTTTTATTGTAGTTTAGTAAGGATTTATTTGTGTCACTTGAGGTCAGATTCCTAAATTATTGTAAACCATATGATACCTACCTGTTTTTAACATGAAATGAGCAGGTCTAGTCTGACAGGAAAACTAGCAAAATGCAATATTCTATTATTCCCTGAAGCATCCTCCTTGTTTCTGTGCTAAGACTGTGTCTGAATTTACTTTTGTTGATTTTTTTTATAGACTACTGCTGTATTTTTCTTGATTAATTATTTTCTTTCTCTCAGCACAAAACTTCCAGATATTCTGCTTTCATTCAGTTTTTCTTAACTTTGACACAGATTACAGGATTAACAACTTCACTCTATTGCAGAAACTTTAAATTAGTTAAATACTCCTGACAGCGTATACATTTGAGAAGAACCAACTCTGATAACCCAAAACTTAAAACACCTCAAGCCAGAACATAAACCAGCATAGATGGTCATAGTCTTAATGAAGATGATGGAGATGTACCATTTTAGAACACCTCAGAATCTTGTTTTTTGCGCTTTGATTTTCAGCCTTTTTATCTGTGGAGCAGGTATTTCCCTGCAGCCCATGGAGAGGACCATGTTGGAGCAGATATCCACACTGCAGCCTGTGGAAGACCCCCCCACCTGAGCAGGTAGATTTGCTCTGAAGGAAGGTGCAGCCTGTGGAAAGGACTCACACTGGAGCAGGGGAAAAGTGTGAGGAGGAAGGAGCAGCAGAGATGAAAAGTTATGGACTGACAACAAACCCCCATTCCCCTGTGCTACTGGTGGGTCGAGGGGGGAGATGGAGGAGTTGGGAATGAAAGAGTTGAGTCTGGGAAGAAGGGGGGCGAGGGGGGCATGGAGAGAAAGTGTTTCAGCTTTTGTCTTTGTTTTTCACCATCCAACTCAAATTGGGAATACATTACATTAATTTTCCCCAAGTCAAGTCCATTTTGCCTGTCATGGTAATTGATAAGTGATGTCCCTGCCTATATCTTGACCCATGAGCCTTTCCATCTTATTTTCTGCCCCCTATTTTCTTCTCCTGTTGAGGAGGTGGAGTGGAGAGCAGCCGGGTGGGCGTCCATCCCCTAGACAGGGTTAACCCACCACAGTTCCTATATGCTGTATCTTCTAGATCCCAGTATGTTATTTCTATTATTTGTGTTTGAAATTAAGAAAAGCTTTCATTCAAGGAACACTTGAAAATTAGCAAAATGCAATACATTAACCTCATCATAACCCAATATATCATCTGTTACAATTTGTTATGTGTAACTAGAGAGTAATACATACCTAAATGAAATCTTAAACGAAAAAGTAGCTAGACAGTAGAGTTCAAATGCTTATTATTCATCTAGGAAGAAAGTAGACCTAGTTAAATTAAAAGAAAAAAAAAGAAAAAAGATTGCAATGCAATGCTAGAATAACTAGGCTTCCATTAAAAGCATTATTTAGTAGGCAGGGGAAAAAAAGCAACAAAAAACCCCCCAAGAAAATATGTAAGGCCAACAAAAGGCTCTTCAGTCCAATTAAGTGGAGATATTTCAAGTCGTTGTCTGGCATCCAGGAGTCAATTACTGACAGATTTGCTTATATACTGCAAGGAAACTGTTAATTTAGGGGCAGGAAAATAAGTCTTTTTGTTTTCTGCACTTCAAGGATAGCTGCTATCATGATACTGATGAATATTTGTGTGACAATGAATAAATACAAAAGAACAGTCAACCACAACAACAACAAAACCAAAAAATGAGCCAAGGGAAATAAAACAGGTATCATGTTATAAGTGGCAAAAACCTGTAAAACATGATAACATGTGCTTAGGTATGTGATGCTTCACCTTCAGCATAGTCAGTGCAGCCATGAAATATATAGAAAATGAAAAGCACAAAGACCATCCAGTAGGAATTAAAAATGCATGGTATTGTTCTATTTTTTCTTGGTATTTTTATCATTATAGTTATAAAATTAAGTATGTAAACTATCTCTACCTGGAGACTCCTTTAATCATGTCTTCCAATAGATCATTGCTAACATGATGCCTACATTCATTTACCTTTCATTCCTCCACTCTATTGCCAGTAAAATCAATTTTGGAATTTACTTTTATTCTAATTTCCCATTAAAAGATACATTTTGTTCCTCTTCACAAGAATCCCTGCTGCTATTAAGCCTTCTTTTGCTTCAAAGAAACAAATAAAATGACCATTACTTAAGTTAAAATGATAGAATACCATCTCAATCTGAAACAAAACCTTGATGAATGCCAACTGAGCAAGAAAGATGCATTTGTGGCTGTGTTTAAAAGAAGTAGAATCTGAAGGCATAGGGCCAAATATGTCTCTGAGGGCTTCTTTATAATGAGATAAAGAATCAGAACAATGATTACAGTAATTCAGATCAAAATACTTTCCAGGATTCCAGGAAGTTTACATAAACTGCATTAGCAGCAGCAATTAAAATTCAAAATGCTACCATCCACTATTCAGTTCCATCGTAACTGGCCTCACCCAAAACTCTTACAAAAATCAAATAGATACTCTGCAAGTACTTAGTGGCTATCCTGTTCTCATTCAGATTTAACTGACACTGAAACAATAGCATTCTGTCTTCCTGTCTTTAGAGCATAAATAAAATATTTTGGAGTCTGAAAGTCCCAAAATGTCCCACAGCAAGGGTCTATCAATATCCATTACCTTATCAGTATGCGTGCCTGATATGAATGGCATGCCATAGTTCACTTTCATTTTCTTTCTCTCCATCTCTCTATACCCTAAGTTAGCCAGTTCTGCTTCAGTACAGCAAGACAACATAGCATAAATCGTCAGGTTTTGGTGTGACTTGAACCGCTGGTATTGGTCTAGAGATGACTTCTTTTTTTTTGAGTTGGATATGCCTGATGGTAGCCAGTTATAATTTCAGGTAGCAGTTTGCTACTGAAAGAGGAAAATAAGCAACATCTTTGCTATCACACTTCAGAATTTTTACTGCAAGGGAAAACAATCATGAAGCTGCAATTGCATGAAAATCTCAGCAAATTTCTGTTTTCTTAGAGGGTGTATTTCCTGCTTCTTCAGAATAACTTGTGGATGCTAAAAAAAAAAAAAAGTCTTCCTGATTAAGAAAATCGCTGCGATTTATAGAAATACACCAAACTGAATGTGTGCAAAAAATCAGTGTTATATGTAATTTACTTTTTGCAACAGAGTGATATAGCCATTCAATGATAAAAAACTATTCCTATAATAAAAGGCATAAAGTTATATCATCAGCCCTCAGACAAAAGCGTAGGTTTCCTTTTTGTTTTCTTTTTAAAAAGTAACTCCTTTTTCAAAATATTCTGAATGGCAACCAGCTTTGGGTATACCTAATGGTTCCCATTTTTCAAGATACTTTCTCCCAAAAGACAAATTTCATTAACATTGAAAAAAAAAAAAAAAAAGAAGGAATCTCTTTCAGAGAAACATGGCTCTCACAATCTTTCTTCTATTTTAAACTCCTTCTCCACATATGTTAAAAAAACCCACAAAACATTGCATCATATTGCTGCTGTGCATTAAGTCTTGCTATAGGTCTTTTTCTCTGACACAGATGAAACTACTGATACCAAATGAGGCCTCACCCTTGCTTAAATTCTGTAATCCAAAAAGGAACAAAAATCCCCACCAAACAAAAATAACCAGAAAAATCCACAGATAGCACAGGCTTGCTTAATGCATTAGTCTCAGTGCTGTTATGACGAAAGTTTTTCTGACAAATTTTTTTCCATTAAACCTATGGCTTGGCTTCAGGTTGTTGAAAGTGAATCTTACGTAATGAGAACATACAGGAAAGAGTGGAAGCAATAAAGAAAAAAAGTTAACCATGGACTTGCATGGATTTTAAAAGCCTTTATCTTTGCTATTACCCATATGGGGGTTAACCACTCCTGTTAACCTGGTCACCTAGAAGCTGTAAATTAGCAGCACTAACAGCATACAACAGTCTCTTAAGTTATCAGTGGACAGATAAAGAATCTACCTCTCATCTTTGTTCATCTTGTGTCACTACAAATCTCACTGCACTGGCTTTGTTCAAGGACGAAGACTCATAAATATATTTCTCTAACTCACTTTCTTCATACCTGTGATCTTTTCCAGTATGTTTTATTCAAGTTATGAGTTAGTATTATCAGACCTCACTGGTTAGGAATTGTAGGCAAAATACTTTGTTATCCTTTCTTTCATTTCTTATTGACTAAACAAGGATATGTTGGAAGAGAGTTATTCTGTATGTCTGTGCATTGTTTAGCTTTAGGAATTCCAAATAAAACCCAAAGGCCAGCTATAAAACAAGACCTATTTCTTACTGGTCATTATTCTAGGTATAAAATTACTACAGAACAAAAAGAATAATGCTCACTACATAAAAATCCCTAACTAGTATTATACCTATATAAGAACTACTGAATGTAAATATAGATATAAATACAAATATAAACGCAAATGCATGTTTTTGTCTCTCAGTATGTTTTGTGTTTCTTGCCGCCTTTTTCTTTCTACTCGATTTTCTTTGTTTCAAGATGCTCTCCTTCTCTTGCCCCCTCACTGACTGAGGTAGAATCCTTTTTTCTATGTAGGCTTTCTTGGTTTGATTGCTCTGATCTTTACACCTGTCTGGGATTGTTGCCTTTCCTCCCAGAGCCATAGCAGAGCATGCTCAGACAGCAGTTTCTGTCTATGAGCCTTTTCCTGTAATCTCCAGTCTCTAATGGCAACTAGTACCTTCTCAAGCATCAGACGAAGAAATGATTGTAAGGGGGGGAACAGTATTTTATTCCTCCCCAGGGCATGATTGCTATGATTAGCTAGGTCTGCTCAAATGTTCAAGTGCATGATACATCTGTTGCCTGAAAGAAAGAAAAAAAAAACAAAACAACACAGAAAGTGGTTCAACCCTGGCTGCCCCTTGGCAAAGCAGCAAAAATTGTGAACAGCTTTGTAAATGTCAACCTGAGGTGTGGATGTGTCTCATTCTCCATTCACATACCACTAAATGAGGCTTGAAATCAGGTGTAGAAGAGAATTTTTACAACCAAGTGTGTGTATGGGGGGGGTTGTGGTGTGTGTGTGCACCTCTCTCCCTGAGATGATTTGTAAAGTAGTTCTCTGTAAAGTAGACTTGCTAGGTGTTCTGCAGACATTGGCTGACAAGATATAACTACAGCCAACATTATGTTTGAAAGGCTGAACAATCCATATAACAACTGGGTTATCTGCTAATAAATAGCATTACATAGGCTTTCTTTAGTATTGGAAACAGACGATATCTCTAAGCACAGACTTCTACTAATACATTTTTGTCTAAATACATAAATTATATTACCCTATACAATATATAAAGGAGCAGCAGCAATTAGTGCTGGTATCAAACGCCAATGGGATGAAATCTAACAAGTCCAAATGACAGATTCTGCACCTGGGATGGAGAAATGGCAGGCACAAGTATAAACTGGGAGAGGAGTGGCTGGAGAGCAGCCCTGCAGAAAGGGCTCTGGGGGTGCTGGTCGACAGCAGGCTCAATATGAGCCAGCAGTGTGTCCTGGCAGCCGAGAGGGAAAACCCCGTCCTGGGGGGCATCAAACACAGCGTAACCAGCCGGTCAAAAGAGGGGATTATCCCGCTGTATTCAGCATTGGTGCGGCCTCACCTTGAATACTGTGTGCAGTTCGGGGCCCCACAATTTAAGAAGGATGATAAAGTACTTGAATGCAACCAAAAGGCCAAATCATAAATGCCCTTATCTTGTTGTCCCAATGCAATTAATTAGGCACATAAAGTGCAACTGAAAATGTTGTTGGCAAAAAAGCTGACACAAGTCCATTATGTTGTGGTTATCTAGGTTCCAAAATATAACGAACAATTTTCAAAGAGTTTCTAGTATGTTGTTCATTTCAAGCAGCATGGAATTACTTTTCTTTTTATCACATTAAATTCTGACAGCATCTTAATATCAACCTTTTACCCCTGAGATTAAACTTTTTCTTCTGAATCATTCTCAGTTACTAATTTGGTCAAGGTTAGAATCCGACTTGGCTCCTTTGGCACAAATGAAGAATAAATTAAGGCAGAAAGCTGAAAAGTGCTGCTCTTTCTAAAAGAACCTTTGATGAGGAAAAAAATCATAATTTTATTTTAAGTGAGTTTAATCATGGTTAAATAATGCTGGACCACCAGAATATTTGTTTAATTGAATAGAGACGTAGAATGTAGCAGAGGTAATTTGTCAGACTAAGGAAATTTAGGTGTGATTCAATTTTCTTCACACACAAAGATCTACCCTCCATCCTCTGCAGAGAATGTTAAGCACATTATTTATCCTCTTGGCATTAGTGGTAGCTGTATTATCATGTGAACTAAGTCAATAAAATGTGCTGTTTAGATCACTTCACAGGAAGAAGTTGGGCTTTGCAAGAAGGGTGATGATTCTTAGTTTTATTTGCCTTTCATGGATACCACACCACTCAAAGGCAAAATTTGCTTTCATGTGTTAGATTACTGTTGAATTTACTTAAAGAAAGTCTAACCTTTGCAAAATATGAAAGTCCCAGTGATGGAATCTAAAGCTAAAATCATTGAAAGAATTTCAGAAATAAGTTTGAAACTCCACATTTTTAATAGAATAAAACTAGATTATCTTTCTAACCTGGTCTGAAAAGGTGATCAAAGTGTTTCTGAATTTTAAATGGGTTCTCACACTCTAAAATTTCTCCAAAAAGATCATAGGTAAATGTTAAAAGCTATCAGTAACAGAAAGATCATTTTGGCATACCCTGTCAAGAATCAAAAACCAAATGCCACTGAATCTGAATTCTGCAGATCTAGAAGTAGCCCTTGCTGATTATGGCTGAAACATCTGCCCAAAATAGGGTGAAGAAGCTTGTACCACAAGGATAACTTCAGATTATGGTGCTGTCAATCTGATACCTCATGAGAGTGATGCAACCATCCAAAACCAAACTCGGTGCTGGTTTTTGTTCTCTAACGAAGTTCATTGGTAACTGTTTTCCTCTTTTTTCATGGTTCGTTTGCCTCGTGAAAATATAGCATGAGGGCCTGAGCAATGTAGAAGCAGTTCTTTAAGTGTTCTTGTCTTACTCATGTATGCCCAGAAGTGTGTAAGGGAAGAAAAAGCAGCAAACTGTACTCATCGTATTTACATGCCTCTAAATGTATAACAGGGTTTAGCTGCTTCTTTTCCCATTTAGGAGGACTTCAGTCTAAGATTTCCTCAGCTAGCTCTATCCCAGTTTCATGGGCTCATCACAGCCAATACTGCACTAAAAGGTAACTAAATTACTTTTTGAGCATTAAAAAAGGAGCAGCAATGTAAGAAAGCTTTTTCAACAAAAAATGCATGATTATGTAATTTTTCACTTAGAAGGTTTATCACAGATTCCAAACACAAAAAGCTTTCATGAATCTTCTTGATTTCTTTATCCTCTTTAATCCAGTTCAGCTTAAGAGCAGGGATACTGATCCAGCAGCATGATGTCACCTATACCTTTGCTGTATTTACAGTCCCCTCAGCAGTTCTGCAAAATATATAATACAGAAAGATTTGCATTCCAGAGGCATTCATACAAATGTTTTCCTCTTTAGACCAATGCCAAATTTTGCAGTCAGTACGGCTACTCTAAATCTATGTGGATATAGTAAAGAATATCATTTGGCCCATTGTCTGGACACATTGTATGCTTTTTATAATGCTTAGTAAAAGGATCTTAGTACCCCAAGGACATCCTAAATAGACTGACAAAGCAAGGATTCCACTAAGTACATTTTATGAGATGGATGATTAGAAGTGGCAACTGTTGAACATGTAATAAATGTCAGACCTATCTATTGTATTGTTTCACTCCTACTTTTAGTGCTAAAATAGCCAATGCTTCTAGTGACTAATAAACAGCAGGAACAAAAGAAGACGTGAAAAATACACAGATAAAAGACGAGAAAAAAAGAATGCCATGCATGCTTTAAAAATTGTACTGTTTTCATTGTTTAAAGGACTGTGAAGATAAGGAGTTCTGTCTGGAAGAGCAGAAGGTGTTGTTACGTAAAGGATCAGGAATGAAGTCGGGTTTAGGGAGAAGCCTAGAACATGACACCAAAGTGCTTTTAAAAGGATTTGAATATTTAAGTAATAACTGACTTATATTGGACACAGAAGGAGAAAGCCTTGAGAGCAGGGGGTAAGGAATTACAAATGGGAAAAGAAGGTGAACTAGAGCCAAAGGAGGGAGTAGTTGAAGTATTAAGAGGGAAGGAGTGAAGTACATGATAGACATGTCAGTGCCCTTGTTATGCCTCAGTTATTTCCTGAATGTCTGCTCCTTCCTGAAAACACAAATTAAATGGAAAGGGTAGATTTTAGAAATGTTCTAAAGGGAAAATGGCAGGATTTAGTAAGAGCTGAATGTGTGAGAAAGGACAGAAAAGTGTCTAGTATAATAATAAGTTACCTGTTTAGGGGATGAGAGGCTTATGTGCAATGATGGGAAAGAAGGCCAAGGTGAGGATACGCGTGAAATGGTTATTATTTGCTTCCATCCCTCTAAAAGGTCTACATTTCTGCAACAGAGACATGGAAAATCCACAGTGGTTTTTAGAACTGAAATTCAAGATGTGTCAAGTACTG
Source organism: Buteo buteo (assembly GCF_964188355.1). Lineage (NCBI taxonomy): Eukaryota > Metazoa > Chordata > Aves > Accipitriformes > Accipitridae > Buteo > Buteo buteo. The sequence goes on along the minus strand of NC_134190.1, from coordinate 19,705,817 downwards.
AACAAATACAAAATTTAAGGCGAGATAGGATGTCCAAAATTTACATACAGATATATTTTGGCTGTCTATGTGGACGAATAGGAGGGATTAAAATACCTGATCATAGATATTAATAGATGTCAGACAACTTTCCTTTACATTACAGGCTCAATTCCAAGGTTTTGATTAAAGCAACTTAAATGTGTTTAAAAATAAAACTAAACAATGGTGAAACAGTGGAAGAAGAGTGCAGCTATTTTAAAAACTATGCATGTAGAATCCTTTTTCTTCTCTGATTTCAGGTTCATAATTTTCTACCCTTTCTAAGTATCAAATACGGCCAAACTGTATTGGTGATCACAGGAACAGACTCTGGATCTTGGAAGGGGAAGAAAGTACTTGCAGCAGTGTACCATCACCTTCATTCTATGATAGGTCTAAATCTTAATTGCAGTGTATCAGATCAGTTATCCTAGATAATGGAAAAATTCCATAATTCTTCTGAAAGGTTTTTCTTTTTTTTTTAAAATTTAGCCTTTTATGGTTCCTATTCTGTGTAGTTAATTGGATCAAGTCAGATTTAATTCCACTGAGACTGCAGCACTAGTGTCATCACCCTATAAGCTGTTAAATCCCTCTGAAACCTTCAACTGCTTTTGTAAGTGGCACAGCTTCTTTCCAGAGGCCTTCACTCTGCAAAATGTGTGCTGGGTTTTGATCAAATTTGTCTTCTTGTCTACTGTAAATTATTATGCAGGTATGGTAGTTGGATGCATGTGTAAAAGCGTCTTGCAGGGAGAGGGGGATTCCACTAATGACTGTATGGAAGATGATCATCAATCCCATGTTTTTCAGCCTCCTACCAAACAAGAACTGTTGAAACTCCAGGGGGATATTAATTCATTTTGACACTTCACTGAAGACAATGATCATCTTTCAAGCTAGTTTTTGTTTTTAAAGGCAGTTCAGAATTTAAAATAAATAAAATTTTAATCAAGTACACAACTGACCTTCAAGTACACAAAGATGCATTTCTTGCCCATTCTCATGTAAGAATAAGTCTTTATCATAGCACTAGAAAAACACTTGTGTCAAAATTTACATTTTTGTGTAGGGAAAAAGGGGTTGTGCTTCACTGCAATTCATTCATGCTGCTTCGTATTGCTGTCCTCAGTTTAAGAATATTGCCTCATAAGACACCAGTGGTTAGAAAAAGCCTTATTTCTGTAGTATTTGTGGTTTCTACTGGAGTACACTGTGTGCTTTATATGCTAAGCCAGTTTGAGCTTACTCTTTCAATTTGCTGCTGTAAATGTACCCATGCAAAAATGAGTTAAGAGTCACCAAAGACAAAATGTGGGTTTGAAGAAGAAGGCCAAAGTAGTCCTGTGCCTTATTTTATGTCTGAAGCTCTTTAAAATGCTACCTCAAGCATTGGAAGTAGTTTATCTTGCACTGAAAACACTACAGTGTTTTCCCATAGTTTACCCAAACAGTAAATTACTCCATGCATTATTTTTGATTGCTGTGTTTAGACTGTTTATGATATCCAAGATACAGCAAAGATAAATTCACTGGTAGAGAGACAGTCTCTTTTCTTTTGACTGTAGAATATCCACTTTGTTTCTTGGTGACCATAAATCTATACAGGTTTCTATAAATCTGTACAGAAGTCAAGAAACTTCATATGCTTGTGTATGCCTATGAACATTTTTTTTTACATAAATATATTTGTACAGAGATTGAGTGCTTGCATATCTATATACATACATATATAAAGAAAACTAACTTTTATTTCAAAAAGCGTTTGGAAGTACCTACATGTTTAGGACATTATTTGTAAGGTTTATTTTTGATTATCAGTAATCAGAATTTCCTTTCGAAAATGAAAAAAAGTATATTGTGCCTATTTTTCAATTTTGAACTAGAGTAGAAGGCCAAAGTTACCATCAAAGAGCAATAAGAAGTTCTCATCATTGAGGAGGATCAGAACAGTTCATTTTTTTTAGTCTTGTTTATACATTCGTTCTTTTAATCATTTGGCATTTATGCACTACTATGCATAAAACCTGAATAGTTAATTTTATATTTGAGGTAATACTAAGGGAAATGGAACACTACTAGATAAGAACTGGCTGACTTCAAAACCATCAAAACATAAGATCAACATATCTTATTCAAAATTGAGATATCTTCATGAAATGTTTCAAATTTCAAAATACTCTGTTTAATGTTTCTGTGAGGTTCTGTTATCTGTCAAGAAATGGACAATCTGATTACGTAGTATCATATTAAAATAAAATGGACTTAAGCAAAAGCAGTTTAATACTATGAAGATTCTCAGTTGAAGGTACATTAGTTTTAGATAAAACATGTAAGGAAATTTTTGTTGTTTTTTTCTTTAACATGTATGCTTTCGGCTTAATTGGGTTTTCTATAAAGATGTTTATGGTTATTAACTATCAATCTAGATGTAAAGTTTTTTCCCAACTTTGAGTACTAACTTCTGATTTATGTCTTGATATCCCTACCTCATTGGAAGTCATGCCTACATCTAATTTTTTGTCCGTAAGTTCAAATCTGATTATATGAGCTATTATTTGGTATGTTAATTTCCTGTAGTAATGACTACCTTGAAGAATCTCATAAATTGAAACAGAAAACTTTAAATGGAACGAAGCAAGGGAGAAACTGTGAGAGGAATTTATGCCTTTTGACAAGAATTTTTGCTGCTCAGTGTCAGGGCACAGCATGGGCCAAACATCAGGCATGGGGACAGGGCTGGGCCAAGGCTGGGCTGGGCTGTGATCCTGCTGGTGGGGGGTCAGGATCAGGCCTGGTGAGCAGAAACAGGGTCAGTCACAGCCCAGGGGTGGCTGGGCAGGGCCATGGGAATGGATGGGGGGAGGCTGGGCAGAACCAGCAAAGGCCTGTCAGTTCCCTCGGGGCCATTAAGTCTGTTCTATGATAATAATTTGAGCTGAAAAAAGAAATTATAATAATATTGCAAATTTCATTAGGTTTTGGAAAGTTTCCTCCCACTGTATCTAATTTTATTCTCCTTGTAAGCCTGAATGTTGCTGATTGCATGGACATACTATAATTTAGCCTGTAAAACTGTCATAGCAAACAAAATCTGCTGTAGTTTTAACCTCCAAAGCATCAGAAGCAAACTATACATTATTCACTTTGGTAAAACTTTCTGAAACAGAGACCTTTTCTACAGCACACATGAAATTTTCTTCTCTAGAGACTCCTCATGTCTCCTGTGTCTGCTCAAGCAACATATAATACCTGACCAGCCTCCCTTCTGGGTGTTTCAACATATCTTGTTTTAGTTCAGTTCGAAACAGGAATCTCAGGGTTGTGGGCAAATAACAAACAATGACAGAATTTTAAAATAGGTAGATAAATCTTATTCCTTCTTGAATTTAAGATTTATTTCTCTTCCACCACCACCACCAATCATCTTTCTCCAGTGGTTCTTCTTACATTCATATTGAGTAGGTCTTCTGCTAGATCTTATTTTTTGCTAGGCCCAGAAGAATGGGCTAAGATAGTAAATCCTACATTCACCTCAGTGGCTACAACCATGTCACAGACCTCAGTAAAAGAATTAATAAATTTCTTTTCCAAAAATTTTGAAGAATTGCGTTGACCTGTTTTAGAAACATATGTCATTTTTGCCAGTTTTAACTGAGATTTAAAAAGAAAAAGGGGTTTGAGCTTTTTTTTTAATTCATAAATGACAACTGATTCTTTTTTTTTTTCTTTTTTTTTTGAGTTAAACAAAATAAACAATGTTTGATATAGGGTTGACCAAATTTGTTCTAGGTTTGGTTTTGACTTCTTGGTTTGGCAAGGTATTTCATATCAATTTAAAGGGAAATTGATTCTTTAGCATTACCATTAGAAAAAAAACCGGGAAAATAGTGTCTTGGAAAGATTATTTTTTGAGATATATGCTGAATGCAGCATTACAGTTAGAGGAACTTATTTTGCTGAAATAATATTTGTAGTTTTCTTTGCGGTCTCCTTTACAGTATGTTTCTAATTTTTTTTCCTGCCCCTTTTCTGTAATTTCTGTGGAGGAGGTAGAAATACATCTCTCAAATATTCATAAATAAAAATTATTATTCAACAGTCTTCTCATAGAAAAGTTTTATTTATTAAGCACCAGACACAGCTGACCAGGTTAAAATTTGGAAGACTAGGTTTTTAATGGCTGTTATATTTACTGCACAATTCTGTTGTTTCTGACTATACAAATCGTTCTTCTTGAAAGTGAACAGAAAAATGAATGCATGGAAAACTGGTAAGAAGTCAAGTAAAAACCATTACTGCATGACTATGTGAATTGTCAGAGCAGAAACAGATGTGATTTTTGGATGAGGAAAGTGAGCAGCGAGTGCTTAACTGTTGGGTATCTGTTCAGATATATGAGTGCCACCATGAAGACAAGCATAATATCTGAACAGATAATATTTTTAAAATCACAATTCACACTCACTTTGAATTTGATCAGGTTTTCTGCTAGTGAGGGAGGGGTGTTTGCCCAATTTATGTCTTTCAGTCAAAGAAAGAATGTAGTAAAATAAAACCGAATTGGATCCCTGTCCCTCAACAGCTCTTAAAAACTTCTAGTAACTTTCTTGAAAGAACAGGCTTCTGTTACTTTCAGCACAGTTTGAAAGGATCTTTCTGGGTAATAACTTGTTAGCAGACAATTAAACAGATAACCTTTACTGTCTGTTACTACTGTAACCTTCCTGCAAATTCCCTTTATCAGACCTCCCACGGTAAGCAGTTAAATCTGGCAACTATTGGGATGGAGGAGTTAAATACTGTCAAAATTAGTGTTGATATTAAGATTATGAAGCTTATTATAATCTTTTAGGTTTAAGGTTCTATAATACGTGTGTGATTGTTACCATCTTTATAACTCCTGAGCCAGGAAAGACCAATAGGATAAATACTAATCAGATCCGGGAAAGATTTGACCCTGGGCACATCTAAAAGTGAATAAAAGCTTGTCTCCTACTCTCTTTCTTTTTTCATGCGTGAGTTATCTTGCTAATCCAATGTTAACTAGATTAATGTGGTAGAAAAAAGGCATTTCTTCCTGCACCATACAAAGGCTGTAGCTGAGTGCAGTGTATATCCTGCTTAGTACTGCGTGAGTGTTGAGAACCTAATGAGCTCATATCTCCTTTCTGAAAGAGGCAGAAAAAAAGAGTCTGGCCTAATGATTGCTTTTACAGCCAGCAATAGCAGTGCAGTTAATATATTGCTATGTGGGAATTGCTTCTAGCAGCTGTCACAGTATACTTCCACCGTTAAGTACTGGGGTGTAGACATTACTCTTGCTCTTGATTAACTAGGGGGTAATCAGGGAGAGAAAGGTGCAAGCAATGCAAAGCGTGATTTGAAAGAAAGGCCTGTCTCCCAGCATAGTGACTATACTTCCTCCTAGGATTTTTTTCCCAGGCAAAGGGGACTTGCTAGAGCTGTGAAAGCTAGGCCAGCTAATGGACCTTTAATTGGTATTGTAGTTCAGATCCTTTGCTGTAACAGTCTTTTCACTTTTCATAAAATTCTCCCGGAACTTCTCAGAACTGAGTTGTATTTCCAAATTGAATGGTTTTTTTTCCTATAAGAAAAGAATGTTTCTGCGATAATTAGATTATCTTTTGAGTACAAATAGCTTTGTTTTGGGAAGGTGAAACCAGCATGGAAGAGATATATGTCTAGGGTATAAACGTAGAGCACTAGAACTCCTGAAGCTTTTTTTTCCACTCTGTAGAAGATGAAAGCATTTGTGATGCTTGTCATAAATCTACTTTGATACAAACAGAAAAAGGTTTACAGAGAGCACTGGTAAAAGTGTTTAATATTTTAAACTAATCTAACCCTATGACCTAGGAAGATCTGGTTTTACTGACTTTCAGGACTCAATGAATAGCTTGCTTTTTTTTTCTGGAAGCATTTTTAAAAGGCATGACTAGGGACCTTTGGTAGAAGGATGAGTGCTAATAGCTTACTCCAATACTATTCTTCTATAAATTTCAGGAAATTAACAGTAATTGGATTTGGTTTTGGATTTTGCCTCTGCAGCCAGTAAATAATTTGCCACAGTAAGTTTTGTGCATTGACTTACAATTTTTAAGAGTATCTAGAAGTCAGATGGGCCGTTCAAGAAACTAAAACTATTTTTATTGTTACAAAAGAACATGTACTTATGTTGCGTGGATCTTTTTCAAAGACATTTAAAAATGTTCCTCAACCTAACTGAACATAATAGCGTAACTCACTAGGGTTCACAGCTGCATTCACCTGCACTTCTGCAATTATATACATATACTTATGAGCTTTGTGTGTTTTCAAAACTGCTATCTATAAGATTCATTTTGATTCACAGGGATGCTTGTGTTATCCAATTATTATCACATTAAAAAAACCCCAAACACTTTATAATAATAATTGGTCTACAAACTGTCCAACTGTTGTGGTGGCTGTAATAACAACATGGCTTCAGTGAATGGACATATGGTTATATTCAATTAATTACTTGAGCATTGGACTGTGCTGTATACATGTATAGAGTTTAGAACATGTTGTCACTGCAGATGCTGTGATAGAGACAAAAGTAGTGTTTACTTTAGGGAAGCATATTGCTGATTTAGGAGTGTAATGGCCCCTGACAAACTCATTCATAAGTGTTATATACTGTTGACATAATAGCACAAGTTCAGGAACATTTTCCTTAATTGCCTTTTCTGATTGTTTTCAAGTTTGTTTTCTCAAACAAAATCAAGAAGAAAGTCTATTATCCCAAAATAAGGCAGATGATAGAAAACTTTTGCTAATTTTGTAAGACATACTGCTTTTATTCAGATATGCTTGTACTGGTAGGTAAGACATTTGATTTCAGGATTGCTATCAAGGGAGTTAGTGGGCTGTCAAGCTCTAGGAGGTTGATGATACAGTCTCTAGAAATGGTTGAATTGTTTTCCTGTGAAAATAAATTATCTAAGCAATTACGCCTTCTTTATTCTGTTAGACAATCATTTATCAAATGAGCTTCATTCCTTAAATGTGATTTTTATGCATAAATGTAATCTGAATAGCTTAGATAGCAGTTTGCAGTCTAGGAGGTATATGTGAATTGTCCACTTAGACTATATTTTATCCATTATTTGTGCCATGTAATTGGTTTCATCTGATGTTTGTTATTGATTATTTGATTGTTTGAGAGAACTATGTAACTGTCAGTTTTGAAACAGAGGAATAACAAATTAAAAGTGAAAATAATGATAGCACTTTAGAAATAGTATCCAGTTGTCAGGATTTCCAGAACCAGTGCAACTTTCAGAAACAAATGAAATGTAATTCTTCTTGTCAGAAACTGCTGATGCATGTGATGGTCTATGAAATGTTATGTATTCTGGTTTTCTTCTAATCTTCTTCTCCCTGAAAAAACTATCGAAGTAGAGAGCATCAGTTTAAGAGACTGCCTTAGCCTGCCTAGTTTCTTCCTGAAATTCTTTAAAGTGAGACAGCATAAACAGCTGATGGGAAGGGGCACATTCTCTTGCCCTGTGACTCATTGTGCCTTGGTTGGGGATAATATTTCCTCAGAATTTCCTTGTCTGGTGATGGCTCAGGAATAAACACAGGTTAATGCTTTCCAACATGGCAGTTTTATGTTACTATTACAGGACACCTTTGTGAAATGTGGTTTCCACTATAAGGCCATTTACATTTTGCATTTTTATAAAGCCCATTTAAATATTGCAAGGGTTGTTCAACCAAGCAATTGATGGGACTAATGGGCTTTTGTTCCTGGCTCTGGATTTACTTCCAACATTGTGTCATGCAGCTACAAAAATTTTATTTGAGAAGTTTTAGACATGAAACAGTTAATGTGGATGAGAAAGAAGTAGTTTGGGACATATTAAAGCTTTCACTTATATGACACTAGATAGAACTATCCTTCAGAAATTCAATGTATTACAAATGACAGTGACAGTTTCAAAATAGAAAACAGACTGTGAGTGAGAATAAAGGAAATAAAGGATAAATTATCATCCACTAGGAGATCACAATGTCTTTTTTTGTTTGCTTGACAAATTTTTGTTCAGCAACAAATGAGTTACAGTCATCAAGTAAAAGTTTTTTTCATTGAATTATTTTTCTCTTAGGCAACTCTAATATGACACAGAGAAACAAACAGCCTTTTCCACCAAAAGACAAATAATTCAAACACATTAGCACTGCATTGAGTAGCCTGCACTTATTCATGGCTATCTGATATTGTGTCAGAGGGAGATGGCTCCCCAAACTGTTTGTTGCAAACTTCTTTTAATGGGTTTCTTTACTCCATCAGTCACTTGATGATTTCACCTCTTGAGAAACTCCTCCCAGTAAAAATGCCATAGTCTTCTAAAGAGGAAAACTAGTGTCATGGCCAAAGAGCTAAACTGGGATTTGAGTAACTAGGTTAAGTTGCTAGCTCCATCCATTTTAACAGGCAGCATGCAGCTCAAGGCTGGTTTGGGTTTAGTTTTGGTTTTTCCCCCTACTACTCCCAAAGCAAAGACAGTAACATTTCAACTCCTCTGGAAAGTTCTTGTTTGTTTAGTTTGTGTTTATGTTGCAGAAAAGATCATCCCCTCTATGCCGCATTCTCTAAACACTGAAGTGACATATTCCATCGTTGTATAGAGTTATTCAGATATATAGATATACAGCAGATGAAGATTAGATGTGCAATAGGAGTGAATAGTTGTATATGTACTGTGGAGGTTTGTTTTGTTTTGTTTTTAAGGAAGCAAACCAGTTATTTCTAAAACTAACAACATTATTAAGTATTCAGTCACGTTTTAAAGTTAATTTTAAAAAGGACATCCAATCAGTCCCCAAACCCCTCAATTCTATTCCTTTTTTTTAAAAGCAGTATTTTTAACATTGGAAAGGGATGGATAAGAGAAGAGAATAATTACTTTATATATTTTGATTCTGTGACATTCTGGCATCCACTAAATGCAAGGATAATATCCTAGAGAGGAATTTTACTTTTTTTAAAGCAATCATTTTTTCCAAGCTACATTCTCATTATAAATCTGCAAGAAAGCACAGTTCATAGCTATTTCATTCTTTGACATTGTGAAAGATTCCTTGCAACTTAAAAAAAAGAAAAACTTCTTTATTTTCTTTAATAAAAGAACCTCAGAAAGGGATCCAGTGATAAAATTTTACTCTTGTGGGTTCTACAGAAGTCTTGGACATATGTTTTTTTTCTAAATTCTTTTATGGGTATTATGCAAAACAGCCATAGAAAATGAAGAGATGGTAACAGCATTCAGATAGATGAAATAATATTGCTCCCATATGAGTTTATTACTAAGTGTAATCTGTGAGGCAAGCATGAACCATCGATCTAACTAAACATTTATATCTCTGAAGGAAGAGTCTCCATTTAGTACTCTGTGTTCACATGAGAATTTTTGGAATATACATCAGACTTCTTAATGCCAAATCAAATAACCTGATGTCTACGTAAATATTATATCATAGTATCATATAATTTTTAACAATTTTCATTGCAGCATATTTCTTCTTTAATCTTTATCATTATATCATTATGATTAATTATTCTTCTTGCAAATTCCTTGCCAATTTCTATGTCACTTTTACTTTACTACTCTTCATGGAAGGGAAGGGAAAAAGGAGCACTGCAATGCAATATTAAGCTTAACCAATTTTGGATAATGCAGTTTAAGGCTGGAATTCATGTTCTCAAAGTTCAACTAGAGAAATGCAATACTAAATGGCAAGTCAGGTGACACAGCTGTACCTAGAATGTGTCAGATAAACTTGATTTTATATCCGTTAGGACTTTAAGTACTGTAATACTAAACCAAGAAACTCATAGAAAACCACGGCATTCTCTGGGATCCTCACATGACTACTGAAAAAGATGAAGCTCTAAGAAGTGGTCGCTACTTAGGCATCAGCTGATACAATGAGCATTATTGTTTGTGGTTTGTATTGCCTCACAACTCCTGAATTTCATTTTTGATCCATAAGGGAAGAAAAATTAGGCTCTGAAAACCTAAAAAATAAGTAATAAATCATCCAGCTCCTCCTCTAGGCTGAAATAAGAGAAATATGCAGGCAAAAATGTGAACTGTTAGTCTGCTTAGACCTTCAGTACAGAAGAATAATTCAGCAGTGTTTTTGTTTAGGGCTGTCTTTTCAAAACTGAAGCATAGAGTTGTAAGTGTAAGTCAGGCAGACTGACCAGTCAGGCAGGAAAGGTGTAGACCCTTGCTCATGTTTGAAATCACCTGAAAACATTAAGTGACTAGTGAACTTCTACCCATGACATTGAAGATGTTATGAACTAAAAAAAAATATATATAAAAGGTCTAAAAATCATGCAATCTTCAATATTAAAAAGAGGAGACTGAATGAAGTTTCTCTCCTTCACATATAGAGCAATGAGCACTGTAAGGAAAAGTGAGGAGTATTTTCCCATTGAAAGTGGGGGAAAAAAAGAAGCATTGATTAGAAAGGGCTTGAAAGTTAGACATGACATGTAGTTAAACATTTTTACTCCATAGCTAACCACAATAAGAAAAGTAAATGTAATATGTGGTGAGGTTGCAGGCAAATTAAAACCTGTTATTTTCCACAACTTGTACAATTGGGCTTTTTCTTTCTTTATCTGGTCTCATGATTAATAAATTGTCAATATATTTTACCTAAATTAAACTAGTGGGAAACAGAAAACCAAATTGTTTCACCTGATTTAATAGACATATATTGCACTTGAATATCATTGGATTTGATTTACAAATGCATCCAGGCATCTTTTTTTCAATGTGTCTGTTTCTAAGACTGCATATATTTATATACAATTTATACAAATCACTATCAGTCAAGTTTTCTTCATGAAAAGTATGATGTGATAATAGGGAGGATTTATGTGACCAATATTCTGTGTGGGAGTAGTTGATTTGACTAGATCAATGATTACTGAACATTCATAGCTCCCTTTCCTTCTTTTTCTGTATTGCAGATTTAGTATTATGCTTTATAATTTTTAAGGAGTAGAAGTTTTTTCTTTATATTTTTTTTAAGGGAATTGAGAAATATGAATTTTTGGGGACAAGGCCTTGACATAATTTTCATTATCTTCCTTTTTGGCTACTCAGTGTGATCCTGGTAATTTTATGAAAATTGTCTCATCAAAGAGATTCAGTGCTTGCGGTATATTTACATACAACTATATCGGTGTGCTCAAAATCACTCTCTACTTATAGTTCTGCATCTAAGTGGTCCTTGCCTTGCTTTGGAAAAAGCAGGGTTTATTCCAATAAGATGAGCGTATTAGAATCTATTTGTGTTGAGATTTAATTGGTTCCAGTGGGGAGCCACTCCGTAGGACTGTACCTACCGTTTGCAGTTTCTTTGCACCTTATCTTTTCCACTACAGCAGTTAGAGTCGATCATCTTATCATTGACCAAGAAATAAAATTAGCAGGCACCTTATTCCAAGGACAATGTGACTACTATATAACTTAGGAGCAGCTTTTTTGGTAAATCATGTAACAATCAAAAGAAAAGGATTGCTTTAAATTTACTGAGTCTCTTTTGCCTTTGTTTGCTAAACCTAGCAGAGAGTGAAGTTTGTTTATTTAGGTAGTTTTCACTGATGTGATGGCTATCCTCAGCTCTGTGTGATCTTGACACAAAAAACCCCCTTCAAAACCATGTAAAATCAAAATGTAGATAGGGTGCAATGTATGAAAGGGTTCTGACATGACAATAAGCAGTGTTATTCCACTTATTTGGGGCCAGGAGGAAGAAGAAAATGGAAGTATTTTGATAAATTCAGAGGCAATTGGGAAGGTTTGCAGTGTTCTGAAACAAAAGCCAAAAAGGCCAAAGTCAACATTTAAATAATTAGATGAAGCTGCTAATAATTTTAAACCAAGTTAAAGTATTAAAAACTGGTATTTTTTGCTCATTAATAAATCACTAAGAAATGACTGATTTTAGTAGAGGAATTTGACAGGTATTCTCTATGGGCTGAACAACAAAGAACATTCAGATCTATTTCTACTACTGATTGTATCTTACAATTTCCACATACAGGTATCTTTGTCTTCCTGTTAACTGGGGTACAAAAAGAGATAACGGAGCTATGATTCATTAAACACTTAAAAAATCTGCACTATTTCCTGTGGTTTTGTGATACATACAATAAAATACTGATGGTCCTGATGTAGCCTGATGCTTGAGCACAACTGGAAGAACAATATTCTGGTGAAACATTGAATAGTTATAACACGATAGATCTCGTTTTAAAAAAAATCAATATATTTTCCTTCATGAAAAATTAGGGTTGGTTTGTTTGGTTTTTTTTAATCTTCTTTCTGGCAGGGTGTGTGTGAAAAATTATAAAATAAATTACTCAGAAGCACAACTTCTTATAATCTTAAAAAGGAAGGACATTCAGGACCAATTTCAGTTTCTAACACTGGATATTTGGAATACTAACATGTTTTATCTTTTTTATATTTATTAAAGACTTTTGGAAAAACTTTTAACCTTGTACCCAAACAATTCATTCATATGTGATCTTTTCCTAACATAAGAAAAAACTACAGCCCCTAACTGGTGCCTCAAGAAACTACATGAAACAACTATGATAGCAACACTAGAAGTTACCTGTCAAGTTTCTCACTGTAGCTTTTCTTGAGTATTTAATAACTGTTTTTCAGAAGGACAACACTTGATGGTTTGATTTTGATGGTTTTGTGAATAAAAATACATTCTGATCTTTGTCTAGAATACTTGTGGTTCACTTCACTGGAGCAAAATTGTTGCTTATTGTTTCCTAAACTTTTCTCTTTCATTTTCAGCTATAATTCATACATGCTGGTACTCACATTCCATCAATTTTCATAATCTGTGCTATATATACTTTGTTAAATTTGGGACTGGTCTCTGTTTCTATTTGCTTTCGTGGTCAAGAAAATAAAGAAGGAATTGGAGAAGACAAAAATAAGAAAAGCATTTCCTTCCAATACGGAAGTCTGAGGATGTTTGAACCAATTTTTTTTTTTTTCATGTTTGCACAGAAGTTGTGTGAATGCTGGATGTACAGAGTCAATTCTGAGCTTTATAAACCATGGTGAGATTCAGAATATGTTAATGGAGACTTAGCACTACTGGACTGATTTTAGCACTATGATAAGCACAGCTCAAAGCTCAGGCAGGGCAAACCTGAGTGTCTAGGTTATCCCTTGATATCTGAGAAATTATTTTTGTTCATTAAAAGAACTTTTTGAATGACAGAGGCAGTATTATAGTGAAGCATACTGAGAAGATGTGAAAATTCTTAGTAGGATATGTTAGCAGGAGATTATAGTGTGTGTTCTAATAGTCTCTATTCCTAATGTTTTGGACTGGCTATTGGATTTTCATTTGAAAGCGATGCAGATGTACTTCCTGGTGTTCCTTGATGTGGTAGGTTATCAGGGTAAAAGCAAACATCACAGTAATGTTAAAATATTCAAATTGATTCCCAGGATTTTTTTTTTTTTCCTTATTCTTTCTTGCCTCAGAAAGCTTGTATCACTTTGGGACTGCTAAGGGCAAAGACCTGTTCATTTTAATTTGGCAAACATCTACAAAATAGTATCTTATCTCACAGGGTGAGAAGGTCATGCCACCAAATCTGCATGTCAAAGTGTGTAAGAAACATATGAGTAGTAATTCTTATGTGATATATATAAATATGATAAAACAAGAAGCAAAGCTGACATTTATAATTTGTGCAGTGCTTGACAATTTCATATTGAAGCCCCTGGGATTTCTGAGAAAGGAATATACACCCAGGATTTCGCTATGAATTTGTATACAGTTTTGCTGTCTTAATATTTTAAGAACTCAAAAAAAGGCTATTTCTGAAACTGTCCCAAGCATTGTATAAGCACATTTTAGCAAAATTGGACACTTTACTATTGTTACAAGCTTAGCTCTAGGCTTAGCTTCTGAAATAGAAGCCGCTTTTAACATTGATAGAATCAGTTTCGTACTATCATATTTCTGAACACCAGCTACTGATTCTTAGCTCTTAATTTAAGAAACAGACATGGAAAGAATGTTAAAATTTTGGCATTAAATGGAGAACTTTCCATTCAGAGGTAGAAAGGGTTTTTTTTAGTCACACTTAAAATAAATTACCTTTTGTACTTTAACTAGCATGTATTTTTAAAATCAGGATGGCTATTGAAGAAATGGAGAACAAATTAAACATATTATTTACATACTGAATCAAACTCTAGAAATAATTACAAGAATCTCAAAAACTTTTACATTAAATACATGAAATAAAGCACTCATTGCCTACTCATGTTTTGACTCTTCATTTTAAAAGGAGACATTTTTCTATATATGCTTTCTACTTTTTGTATTACTCATAATTTTTCCAAAAATTAATAGAAATATTTTAAAAATAATAGCTAAATATCTTTTTTAATGAGGATGAAATTCAGATCAGTTTGGAGAACTAGAAGAGATTTTAACATGTTGTGAGTCTGCATTTATATAAAAAAAAGTATTTGTGACACATGGAAGATTATTATCAACTAAGTTTTTCTTTTTAATAGTTGTGAACATAGGTACAGTCCAGCAGCAATACTGGGCTATTGGTAATGTCTAAATTAAGTCTCAAGGTAAATATTTCCTGTACTTGTGACATATATGAATGCTTATACTGTGTAGCATGGAATGGGTAAGAGAAATTCCACATGAAACCAGGTGAGGGACTTCCAGAAATCGATTTTCAGTTAACTGAGAGGGGTGGTAGGTAGGATTAACTGGACATCATTCCTAAAGGAAGGAATTCAAGAGAATGACAGGGAATTTTAAGATCATAAATGAAGGGAAGGTCAGTTTAAAGATGTATCAACTTTACCAATCTACATGATTTTCAAAGAATAGAAATTGAAGAAAGAATGTCAAAAGCAGTGACTAAGTCAAACTGCTGAGGATGAGAGCTAAAGAACAGTGCAACTGTGAAAAGAGAATCAGAAATATGAAGCATAAAACAAATAAGACATAGAAAGTATAACAAGAGAAGAATTTTGTATGCATGCTTAGAGTGAGTGAAAGGTTGAGGAAATAGCTGATCCCCCCATTATGTGTAGGAAATGGTACAAGAGTAGTCAAGAATACTTTTTATTATTATTAAGCTTTATTTTAAATGCTCACTAATGAGCAGATGGCTAATGTAAATGCAGTCAACTTTGAAAGGTATAAAGATGAAAGCGTAAGTTAGAGATTACTTACATGGTAGTTTTGACCAGTGAGGTCTACTATGTAATACTTACAGGATCATTTAAGTGTCATTCATAATTTTGTGTTAGAGAAATTGTGGGGGGATAGAAAAATCATAGAATTCTAGAGTAATTTAGGTTGGAAGGGACCTTTAGAGGTTGTGTTGTCCAGCTGAGTCTTAAACACCTCCAAGGATGGAGATTCTACACCCTCTCCAGTATTTGATCACCTCACAGTGAAAAAGCTTTTCCTTGTATCTAATTGAAATTTCCCGTGTTGCAGCTTGGGCCTATTTCCTCTTCTGCTTTCACTGTGTACTTCCAAGAAGAGTATGGTTCCATCCTGTCTATGTCACCCCTCTTGAGAACTGTACAGCAGTAAAATTCTCCATTAGCCTTCTCTTATTATGGATGAACAAAGCCAGCTCTCTCAGCCTCTCCTCCTATACTGTGTTTTCCGGTCCCCTGACTATCTTGATGACTCTCCACTGGACTTGATCCAATACATCAATGTCTTTCTTGTACAGGGCATCCCCCAAATGGGCACAATACTCTAGATTTGGTCTCACGGGATCCAAAGCGGTAGAATCCCTGGCAGTAGATGTCACTTGACTTTGCAAGGCTTTCAACACCATCTTCAATAATATTCTTCTATCCAAATTGAGACATAACAGTCTGGATGGGTGGACAACTAAATGGATGAAAAATGGGTTGTATGGTTGGGCTCAGAGAGTGGTGGTTGATGGCTTGTACTGTAAGTGGAGGTTGGTAACAAGCGCAGTACTGCAGAGGGCTGCTCCGGGGCCTGTTCTGTTCAACATTCTTATTAGTGACCTGGCAGAGGTGATGGAGGAGACACTAATCAAGTCTGGAAATGACACCAAACTGAGGAACTAGGCAATACATTGAAGGGCAGGGCAGCAATCCAGTGAGATCTAGAGAAGCTAGAGGAATGGGCCAACAGGAACCTCATGAAATGCAACAAGGGCAAAGCCAAGTGCTGCCCCTTCTCAAGGACACAGCCTGGGGCCTGCCTGTCCTGTGGGAAGTGACCTGTGGGCCTTGGCAGATACAAACTGAACATAAGCCAGTGGTGTGCCCTGGCTGCAGAGATGGCCAACGGTGCCCTGGGAGGTATTTACAGGCATACAGCCAGAACACTGAGGGGAGGGATTACCCCCTACCACTTGTCATTCATGAGATCCCATCTGAAATACTGCATCCAGTTTTGAGCCCCTCAATAGAAGAAAGAAACTGATGAATGAGTTCAGCAGAGGGTACTGGCTGGGGGCTGTAGCACTTATCCTATGAGAAGAGGCTGTGAAACTGGGGCTTGTTCAGCCTGGAGGAGAGATCGTCTCAGGGGTGCTTAACAACAACGCCCCAGTAATCTATGAGGGGGTTATCAAGAAGCTGGAAGGGGACCCTTCCCAGTGGTGCAAGGTGGGAAGATGAGAGACAGCGAGTATAAAGTGAATTCAGACTGGCTATAAAGAAACACTTTTTCAGTCTGCGAACAGAAAAGCAGTAGAGCAAGCTGCCCAGAAAGGCTGTGCAGTCTCTGTCTTAGGATGTTTTCAAGACCTGACTGGATAAAGCCCTGAGTAACTTGTTCTGACTGCACAGCTGACCCTGCTTTGAGCAGGGGGATGGACTAGACAAGTCCTGAGGTCCCTTCCAGTCTGCATTTATGATCCCACCTGTGTATACATGGTTGAACTTCTTTAACGCAAGGGCACACTGCTGACTTATGTTCAACTTGTCCACCAGGACTTCCAGGCCCTTTTTTGCAAAGCAAGCATACAGTTTCTTTTAAAATAAAGGAGAACAGGAAGAACAAGAGACAGAGAACCTAAAGTTTTATAAAAAATTTAGCTTAAATTTCTATAAAGATAATCATAAAATCTGTGTGTTAATATTTAAAAAAATAATATAAGTAAGAGTCAGAACAAGTTATTAGGATTTGTATTTACTCATGATTTATAAAAGTATGGAATAAATTGTATGAAACGTTCTGTATTTGGACAGAAATTATTTTACTGTTGAATACCTTCCCTCTCATTAGTTTTCCAACTAAAAAACCCTCTGTTCTTAGAAATATGAAAATTCCATCAAGAAAATTAAATTATAGGTTTTTGACTGCTTTTCTTGAAGAGTTATGTCAGTTTTGCTTCCTACAGGAGAAAATGACATTGTGAAGATCCCTTCTATCAAATAAATAGCAGGCAAAAAGAAACCCCAAGATTAGTTTTCTGGATTTTTTAAACTTTTCACCTAAGCGTTGAATAAATATTTTCCAAAAATGTTTTGTTTTGTTGTTGTTTTGCTTCATTTTGTTTCATGAGAATAGATTTCTTTTTCCAGCCATTTCTTGTGTCATATGAGCTTAAGATCTGTCACTGCCTTATTGAGCCAGTCACTAAAAAATATTTGAGTTCTGTCCTAACCTCGAGAAACCTTTTGAATGCATTTGCACTCTATCAGTATATCTCTTAAATTCTCAGTCTTCTGTGATATCAACAGTGAATCTGTCCTTCAGTGTGCAATTAAGGTTTCAATGGCAGCACTCAAGCGCTTCACGAGTGTTCTTCCTACTTTCCATTTCTAGGACTACCTCATGCAGGATTGATTCTTCAACAGTTAGAACACAGGTATGTCTAGTGCTCAGAAACTCTTAATAAGTCAATGAAAGTGCAATGTGAAAGTTATAAAGCATCAGCAAAATTGTTAAAAACTGAAGCTCTTATTACCATTTTTTATTATTATTATGGCTCTCCTGTAATAAATTAGAGGTCAAAGTTTCAGAAATACACTGTAACATAAAATAAATATCAGTCAAACAACCCATGTAAAGCAAGGCCCATGTATGAGCCTCTAGAGCTGTAATAAAAGTGCTTTCACAGAGTTTCCGTAAAGGATTTCAGTGAAGGTTGAGGAGAAAGGGACTGTTGAATGGTTTTATAGATAGCAAGACTTTCTTTTTTTAATGCAACATAAATTTTATTTTACATGTCACTCTGCTCCAACTTTTACTGTTTTAATAACATAAAGGGTGAGATTACCAATGGGATTTGTATGCTCAATTCTCATTAATTTTAATAGGAACTGGTCATCAAAATCCCTTAGGCAACCCTGAAAACATCAGCCAAAATTTCCTGCTGTATTTGAGAGCAAACCGTAAAATCAACAAAGCCCAGAAAAGCTCTCCCTGTTGAAAATCTGTGAGCACGTTTACTGGATTCCCACAGCACTGAATAGAGCACAGAGAGAAGTCTGAATCCCTTTTCAGGGCCCTGACTCATGAAGAATGCAAACAGAAGTGCTCTATAACAAACACAGGTAACACAAAATATGATCAAAGCTAGATTGTCTTCCCCACTGCTCTTGAAGCATCTTGCTGTATTTGACAAATGCAGGATGCTTGAGAGTAAATGATGAATGTGTTTGAGGTATAAAATAAAGAATCATCAGACAACTTTAGTAAATCAGCCTAAGTTTTAATTTACCACAGTGAAATCACAGATTTAGCAGTGAAGATTTTAATGGGTACTCAACAGCCTGAAACTACAACGAAGCCCCATCGAAATCTGTGATCATTTGGTAACCATTGAAATCAATAGGCAGCCTTCCATATTTCCAGGGTATGCTGCAACAGGTCACTGGGTTAAGATCTGCTTTTACTAGATACACCAGCTTCATTAATAAAGTATTTCCTCTTGATGTCTGTAACAATTCCATGTCTATAACATTATGAAGCCATACTTTTCATTAATGTATTATATCCCTTAATCTCTAGCTACCAGAGTTCAACTTAAGGTTCCTGTGACAAAATAAATTAGATTGAAACACGTTCTTTTTCAGTAAACAAAAATTATGAATCATTTGTATAGAGCTGAGATGAACTTGTTTTGTTTAACATTAGTCATCCTCTCAAAACGTCCACACATACTTTCATGTTATTGGATTAGGATTTCATTACAGCTCTTTTTCAAAGTAAGAAAATGTTTACCCAAGATATGAGCAAGTGTTTTGAAAGTCAAAGATATCCTAGACATAATAAAAATTTTAGTTATGATAATAGTGTTCATTATTCATCTCCTTCAATAATTCTGTGGGAACATAGAACAAAACTAACATATCTCTGTTTTCTTACTTAGTGGAATTGGAAATCTCAAACAGTAAGTTTTTGCTAGTTTTAGAAGGCCAACTTTTAGTCAAAGGAGTAAATAGCTGTTCTTGTAATATTAGGTTCACGTATTTTTGTCCAAAGAGCTCCTAAATCTTTTCAATGACACTACATATGAAATTGAATTAAAAAAAAAACAACACAACAATCCTAAATAGATTAGCATTTTCAGAATTGTTCCATTATAGAAATTGTGCATCCTGTTTGATTAGTTTTACATTATCTTTAATTTACAAACTTGAGTCAGTGTATTCAAGTAAGCAAGCATCTAAACTGTGCTGTGCTGGAGAAGTCACTTTTTTCCATTAGTGAAAAACAAAGTAATTTTTAAAAAGAATCTTTATGGTTTACCATGGAACACAGAACTACCAGGATTATCAAGGACATAAATCTTTAATAGAAAGATCATGCAGTTGTCTTTCCAGAAAATTTTAATATAGAATGTACTCTTTGATAGCTTGATGCCAGTCTTGATCTTCCTAATGTTTCATTTAGTTTTTCTTTTGAGAAGGGGGTGGGGAGAGAAAGAGGGGAATTGTAGCCTTGCTGTGCAAGTGAAATGCAAAGGAAGTGCCACTTTTGCAAAGAAAAATATTTTCAAACAACTGTTTTCAATTTGTGAAGTAATAGAATATGATAATATATTCCATTTTTCACTTCTAGTCAAGCAGCCTCAGTCTTCAATTGACTGCAAAAGTGCTTGGAATAATTTTTGCTGGCTGTATCCAAAGTCTGCTTTTCTTGAACAAAATTTGGAAGGCCTGAATGAATATTGTGCTGTAAATAATTCTTGCCTACAGATTGGCATAAAACCAGTAAACCCATTAAATGTCTCCTTGATATCAACAACTGTCTCCATCACTACTGAAAGTTCTTCTGCTGTAATCCACTATTTTTTGTCAGAAAAACTAAAGCATGAAATTGTATCATAAGGATCTTAAATGCCACATTTGAAGGACTAGAATGTGACTCTGAGGCTAAACACACAAGTCAAGGAAAAAACCCCCACGAAAAGAGGAGGAGGGATCTATCCAAATGCTGGATTTCAATGTGTAGTCTGAGAAAGCTGTTGCCCCTGTGGTTACTCCTTACTAAAGTCTTGCCATTAAAGACAAAAATGGACATGGACTTTGCAGTCATAATTCCACCCATGCTTGCTAAAAGGACCTAAACTCATACCCAAACATGTAACTCTTGGAGTTAGGATAGCTGTAAAGGATTATTCCCTTTCAGTGGAGATTATGGGAAAGGACTGGTTCAAAGCTTTGCTAGCATGAATAAGAGCAAATCGAGGCTTTCCATCAGGTGTTCCAGGGCTCAATGAGAAATTCCTAGGTGTATCTGTGTTTACCCTATGTTGGAATACTCTAGATCTGCTCTCATGGAGTGTATCAACTTTCTAAGGGATACAATCTACTTTTATAGGACTTCTTAATTGACAGTATCCTCTGTGTCTTCAGATGTGTCGTCTTTCCCTTCACTTAACTCATTTAAGGCTCTCCTCGGTATTGCAGCCCCACTGTTGAGGTTGAATAATTTAATCCTATTTAGGAAAGTCTTGGCTTTTGATATTAGATTGCTTCTCAACATTGATGTGTTTTTTGTCATTGTCTCAACATAGCACTGACTAGAGTGTTTATGATAGGGAAGCATGTGGGATGCTCCAGATTGCCAGTTTTGTGCATTTCCACGTCTTTGTGCCTCACCAGCAGATGTGTATGCAGTTTGTAGTCCCCCAAATTGTTCAGCCCATTTGAGATTGTCATGCAGTTAAGAAGCATTACGCTTTGATTTATAAACACAATAATAGTCTGTTTTGAGATAGCAGAAACAAATTAAGCAAAGTAGAGGGAGATTGGGGGTTATTTACTTGTCTTTTCTGTCAAAAAAGCATAGCTGTGGAAATGCAGTGCATCTGACAATGTGTACTATTATTTTTGTTGACAAAATGCAGAACGTCTTTGGTCTGATAATGAATAGATTTAGAATCTCTTGGAGACAGCAGTTACAGATGGGCATTGCTCATCTCCTCTTCTTATGAGGAAGACTTGAACTATTGCTTTTTCTGAACTCAAGCAGTTTTTGTGCCTGAGTTCTCTTGTTTTTACCAAAGTGCAACAACAGAGAATAGTATAGCTAGAAGAGATATCTACCTCCTATCTGTGCATTTTACAGCTATTAAAAGAAACTTTTCTTGCCTATGGCCCCAACCTATCCAAAGCACACGTCCAAGACAATAAAATATGGAACTTATTGAAGTCATTTTTACTAAATCCTGAGCTTCTGACCCAGAATGTAGTAGATCAAATTATCAAGGCTTATTTGTAACCATATGAAAAACTTTAACTCCAGAATAGAGTGGAACCTTACTGATTCAAATGTTTCTGAAGACTATCTATCATTCTTCAGGTTAGTGAAGGTTCCTACTGGTGTGATGTGATGGTTGCCAATGTTAAGATATTTCTCATATAGATTATTGAGTTGTTGCTTTTACTGAATGCTGGTAGGAGATAAAGGAAATAGTAACTTTTTAGAACATGTAGAACAGAAATTGTTGCAGAAGCAGCACCCGCTTAGTATTTATGTCAGCTGTTCGGATTAGTGAGTTCTGAGTAGGAGGTTCTGCCGTGCTATGTCCCTTGTGGGAAAAGCTTCCAGCATGTACGCACATTTTGCTGGCATTTCAGACTTTATAAAAGAACAACCACAAAACTAATCACTGAAAAATCTAAGTGGAATCCAGTTGTTAATTGTTTTTGCATACCATTAACTGAACCGCCTCATTAAGAATGTCACTGTATTGTACCACAAACTATTTTTAAAAAGGGACTAGCCCTACCAATACTTTGAACATATATCATTGTATATATCACAATGGCCACATAACTATTCCATATAGAAAGAACAACAAACGTCAAGCTGAACAAAACTGTATTTTAAAGAAAAACCTGGTTTAAAATTGCATAGTGCTGTAAGTTATGTGACTTTCCTGAAAAACAGAGCACTTGAAATTCCTAGGAAATTCAAGATGCACAATTAAATACATTCTATAGCTGAAAAGCATCACAAACTTGTAAGGTCCCACATTTTAAAAGTACATTTTTAAGGGCCCTCACAGCTCTCCTGGAACACTGCATTAAACAGCTATACAATTCCTCATTGCTGGCTTGAGACTTACCTTTTCAGACTGATTTAGTGTCTAGAAGTGTTGTTCAATTTGGAAAGCTTCATTTGCAGGGGTTTTGATCAACCAACTCCAGCACATATCTTTGGTCCACTTCCGCTTTTATTTTAAGACTTCTCAAAATTCACGCGAGAGAGGTGCTGTACTGCCTGCGGCTGCCCCGGTGCCGGCAGGAGCAGGGAGGTTCTGCGGGGGCGGCCGCCTCTGTGAGGAGAGACTGGGGGCTGCCCCGGGCCAGAGCGGCCCCAGCCGGTTCCCGCCGGTTCCCGCCGGCTCCAGCGGCCCCACCGCCGGGCACAGCTGAGCCCCTCAGCCTCGGGGAAAGCCTGGGGAAGAAAGGGCAAAAGGGCTGAGGGAAACGGGGTGAGAAACAGCCCTGCCAGCCCCGAGGGGAGAGCGGGAGGAGGGCAGGAGGTGCTCCAGGCCCCCCTCCCCGGCAGAGAGAGACCCCCGGTGGGGCAGGGGTTTCCCTGCAGCCCCGGGGAAGGAAGGCCCCAGGCTGGAGCAGGGAACAGCCTGAGGAGGCAGGAGCGGCAGCGGGGAGCCCCCACGGGCTGGGCACAGGGAACCCTGCCCCGTCCCCCTGCGCCCCTTGGAAGGAGGGGAGAAGATCAAGTTGTCGGGAATGCAGGAGTGAAGGTGAGCCTGGGAAGAAGGGGGGATGAAGGGAAGATGTTTCAGTTTTCGCCTTTGTTTCTCACTATCCAACTCTGTTTTTCACTGGCAATAAATTAAATTAATTTCCCCCAAGTTGAGTCTGTTTTGCCCACGATGGTAATTGGTAAGGGATCTCCCTGTCTTTATCTCGACCCACAAGCTTTTTTCCATTTTTCTTCCTGCCCCCCTCCTGTTGAGGAGGAGGGATTGAGAGCAACAGGGTGGGTGTCTGGCCCTTAGCCACGGCCAACCCACCAATAGCAGCCAGATAATTTTCTGACTAAACTTTATTCTCAGACAAAATGGCAATTTTGCTGTCAAAAAGCACTCATGTATTATATTGTCTTCAAGCGTCCAAGGTAGCAAAAATTTCTGTGGGAGCCATCTTCTGTTTCCACATATATAGTAATTTTAAAATCATATAATAAAGGAACTTGTTCAAATTTTGTTCAGATAAACTGCTCTCTTTTCTAAAATTTATGACTTCAGTGAGATCAACATTTCACTTTGTGACTCCAATAATCAACTTGGAAATATGTGTCTTTGTAGCTAATGTGAAAACATGTCCTGGTTTTAATGCTTATGAGTGCACCTGGCTCCCACTGGACTCCATAAGAAGCTATAGAAGCTGAGTATTTATGAAAAAGAAAAGATTTGGTTGAAAGAACTCAAGCTTTTGTAGCTGTGTGTGCAAGTGTTAGAATGAATAGCTGTTTGCGAATGTTACCAAAATATTAGCAACTATTATTGGACATCTATTTCAAAATTTCTTTATTAATTTTTTTATTATTATTTTATGTTTATCTTTGTTATTTAGAGACTGAGTGAATAGGACCTGCTTTTTTTTTTTAGGGAAAAATTCTAACCAGACTCAGTGCAACCCAGTACACTTACTCGTCCCTCAGAGTACTCCTATGTGAAATTTCTTCCGTGTTTTTTCTATTGCAAGGAATTTAAATTTTTCTCAATGTGTCGCATGGGGAAAAGGTTCCTGTCAGCGTGACTTTCCTTTGCTCTTTGAAAGGAGTGTCAAAATTGTGTTGCATATGGTAAAAGCAGGAAACATAGAAGACCAATTAACCAAGTCCTTTCATATTTTTCCGATCACAGATCAGATCCAAATAATCTTAAAATTTTGGGAAGATTCACTGGACTTTGGATGAGGTCCTGAGTCTTAGGTAAGTGACAGCCTGAAATGCAGCTGTACAACAGAATGAGTGTGTGAATTTCACCAGCGGTAGGAGAGCAAAAGCTAATGAGGAGGAACCTGTCATGAAAAGAGAGCTACCATGGGTGACAGCAGCAGCAGAAGAGTTGACACAGGGCCATAACACAGTCAGGGGTTCCTGATTTCCATCATGCTGAAGCTAGGCAGAGAAAGAAAGCAGCTGGACTTTTATGTGTTGCCTTTCTTTCTGAGATTTTACAGGTCATTAGAGGATAATAGTACCTTTAAAAGACATGACCAGTAGGAGATAGGAGAGGCTTGCTTGTTGAAATTTCTGTAATTACTAACTCGTGTTGGGTTCCTTGAAGAAAGAAGTGGAAAGAGGTTTGAGGTAGCTGACCTCTCCTTGGAGAATGGTTTGTGTTCCACAGGGGGGTGCACAAAGAATTATCTCAGGAGTAGTGAAAGTGAATACATAAGGATTAAAATAGATCTCTGCAGTATATGGAAAACTAAATACTTGATGCACTTCTTACTTTTCACAGCCCACTACCATTCTTAAACCTTATTGTGTATTTAGCTATAATTTTTATTTTTTACTGAGATGTGCAGTAAAGTAAAATTATAGAAAGAACATTAGAAATTATTTCTTTGAAATCACCTACCTACAGTTTTCTTGCAAGTTAAAAAGGATATTTCAGTTCAAGTAGTGAAGACTGGTCTGATTATTACACTCAGGAGCTCTTTCAAATTAGTATAACTACTAAGAAAGATAAGCTTCTTGATTTTCTACTATACAACCATGGAGGAATTAATGTTGTAGCTTTGCTATTCATACTATTTTATGCAGATATCATTTTACATTGTTTGGGGATTTAATTCTCTCTGTCTTACAGCTTGATAAAGAGTTTTGCTTTAAAAAGGGCTTGAGTACATTCTTTGCTTCCTTTAGATTGCAGTCACCAGGGCATGGATTTTTGTGTAGTTGTGGTTGTCTTCTGTGCATCACCTACTTTTTTCCCCACAAATCATTAGTCTTAAGTTTAGATACCACAGATACATGACAATCACTGGGACTGATCATATGTGTGACATGCCTTTTATTTTCCCTGAGTTAGCTCTAATGTGGCTGCATTTTTAGCTCACCTTGCGTCGTCTGTCAAGAGGGTGTAGTCTTAACAGCTCTTCAGCTGTTAACATAATTATTATATGCAGCAATTCAGTAGTTGCATCTTGGCTTCTCTTTAAAACCTAGGCTAAGTCTTCAGGAGTTCACCTGAGAATAGGTAACTCAGATTGACTCTGCAGTATGGATTCTCTGAAGTCTCAGGGTTTTAGATGTTAAGGTGCATGTTTGTGGATGATAAAGTTCTAGAAAAAAATGTGACTAGAGGAATGCCAAAAGGATTAAGATCATGGTGAACAGTGAGATGAACAAGAGGTAGGATATTGAAATCTGTGAGAGAGAGCTGTTAACAAAATAGGATGATCTCATTCAGGATAGCTCCAAGGGAGTCAGCTCACGGACCTTGTGTGCTATGTAAATTAAAGTATGAAGATGAAAAGCAATGAGACTATGATGACAAAAGCAATAAAAATGACTAACACCTCATCTTTGCCTTCCCACTATGAGATTTTGATATGGAGAAGGATCATGACATTTGAAGGTCTGGGATTAAATGAACTGGTGTGTTACAGACCACACTTTCAAAAAAATTGTCACATTAAATTACGATTTCATTAAGCTCTCCATACAACAAAGTGTAATGTGAGAGAAGCACTTGCTGGTCCTAATTTTGCTTTGGGTGGTTAAATATGAAAAGAATTATGAAAAAAGGATTTTTTTTCCTCAGAATAAAAATTATCAAACTGTAGATACATTAAAATGTTCATACTGTTTTTTTATTTTTATTCTAACTGCTTGGATTCTCATTTTTAATATAATACTTCATTTTTGAATAAATATAATTAGATTTTTTTCTGGAACTTGTTCTTGAATTTTATTTTTACTACTTTATATCCTCTCTTTCCTCTTCCCATCCTGCTTTCACCCCAGATAAAAGAACAGTTTGAAAACTTTGGAATGTACCAGGGAGGAGTGTCAGGCTGACTATGACAGGAAAACAAACAAACAAACAAATCTACAAATCTTTTTCAGAAATGTGTTGAGCAAACAACAGATCTGCATATTTAAGTCTCTGTCCTCGAAGAAGGCTGGACTTTGGCTTTACAGAATTTTCAGGATGTAAGTTAGGCATTCAAGCACTCTAGACTATGTAAATGCATTCATTTACAAGCAAGCTGTAGAGATATTCATTGTTTTTATTTCACATCTAAAACGTCAATGCTAGTTGTGTGGCTCATGGATGACTGTCAGAATGAACTTGAGGCCTTTCTGATGTTTGTGGGAGTTTTGCCATTGACTGCAATACAACCAGAAGGTTGCTCACAGCTGTTACTATAGTGATTGGAACTTATTTTTGTCTGACATTGTCAGAGAGTCCTTGGAAGTCTTGTTCCAGTTGATTTCCTGTACACAATTTGCGATGTTGTTGTGGTAATTAATAACGACAATATTGCTGATCAGCATTGCACCTATAGTGGGAATTCTCTTGACTCTTTTGTGTGTTGCATGACTTAAATCCAGTATAAACATAGTGAATAACCTTGAAGGTGATAATCAGCACTAAGACAAGAGCCTTTGTCTTTTCAGAATATCATATCTACAAAGCTTTCTCTATCAAAACATTGTAAGGCTAAATCTGCATAAAAACTTATTTTGAAATCTTATTGTAAAGTGTTCCTCTGCTTTTATCAAGGAGAATTTTTACATTGAAACAAATAAAATATTCCTTTAAAGAGGGGTTCACTTAAGAACTTTTGTTGATGCTGTTGATCTTACTAAGAGAACAATAATGAGGGAATTAAGGTTGAATGTACTACCCATATTCTACCCAAACATCTCGCATTCCCTAATCACTAAGCTAGCTAGTTTATTCTTTCTGAATGAGGCAAAGACTCTACAGATAAAAAAAGAAAATATGTAATCAATGACTTAAGAGAGAGTATCAGAATATTGTAGGAGATGATGTTCCAGTAACAGTGGCATTTTCAGACTAATCTCTGATTTACTTGTCTGATTTATTTTTTTCCTGTGCAATATTGAAAGACGCTTGTACAGATCTGGCAAAAGTTGTATGGATTTCCAACGAGAGCAGGCACGTCCTTTAAGAATGTAGTAAAAATTGTATGACACATTTACATGTTATTTGAAAATACCATGTTACACTGTGACCAGATTGTATTATGGAACCGGTATAGAGGGACGGTGTTAAGGTTACCTTTTGTAATTTTAATCTGATATTTACTCTTAGAAACACTGATCAATAAACAACTCTTATACCCTATTGTATTTTTTTATGTACTACTAAGTTCCATTGGGTGGGATGTCAGAACTGCTCCATATGTATGTAACTATGTTGCCCTCTTGTGACCAGCTCTCTAAAGTAAGAAGCCATAGGCCACTTAAAGAACTTGATTTAAAATAATAATAAAATTAATTATTGATAGATGTACATGTTTTGTGCATTTCTTTTATACTAAACAGAGCAAAATTTGTATGCTTTCTAAACATGATGTTAAATATCTATCATTTGTATGCTGTCTCTATTCCTTCCTGATCCTACTGTCAATTTTTTGTGGCTTTCTCTTGACATCTCACTGTCCTCAGGTGTCCTACTAATAGAAAGAATATTCACAGCCATGTAGGAGCATTTTATGTGTTGACTATGATGTCAGGAGATTAATGTTCTTTTATTAAATATGTATGTATATAAGCCATCAAGCATCAAGTCATTCTGGTTTTGGTTCTTTTTCTCTTATGGTTCAGATACTGGCTGTTGCAAGTAGGCAAAACCATAGTGAAATTGATCTGTCACTTATTTCGGATATAAATCTGATTAGGTTTTCTTTTGGGCTTTGTCATGTGTTTTTGGTTTTGAGTTTTTTTCTTCTTATATGCCAGTCATTTTCAAATTGATTCTATTTCATTTGATGCGTATATTGCTCATTTGGGTTAGTCAGTAACTCTTACAAATTTCCATTTAAGAAGGAATTTTAAAATGGTAACTTTGACTACTGCCAAGTGTAGTTGACTAGTTAAATGATGGTCTAGTTATGATAGATGGACCAGACTGAAAACTGAGAAACAGAACACTTAATCATAAATCAGGAATAATGCACACTGGATTATAAACATCCACTGAGATTAGTTACATCTTCAGAAATCCCAGATGTTTTTGCATGTTAAGCAGAGATCAGAAGGAATGTCAAGTAATTTTATGAATTTCTGTAGTATTTTTCAGTGCTTCAAATACAGCTAAGGCTGGTTTAATTGTCTTGCTGTGATTCAGTTTCCATGACATGATAGACTCTTGTCTTACTGTGTGTTATGATATGAAGTGGTCCTAACTTGTATTTACTTTAAATATTTCACCCATGTCTAATGTGAACAGTCAAAAAATATTAAGTCTAAGACAACTGAATTGTGGGGACAAGGGGAGGAGGGGCATGTGTATGCATACTAACATATATAATGCTTTGGATGGTATTCATCTCAAAAAAACCACCTTGTTTGGTACAGAAAGTATTGGAAATGGAATGTATCTTTCTCTTTTAGGCAAATATTTAGGGGATGAAGCCACTGGCCTAGAAGGCTGAAATATTCTAGCAAACTACTCTTTCCTTAAATAAGGAAGACTCTAAGGGAAATCTGAGCAAATTAAGACCTGAGAGTTAATTTACCTAAAACAAGGATTAGTTTGCATTAGACTAGAATTGATGAAGCCACCCCAGGTTACATTTTAATTAGAATTTTTGATGCAGCTTTTACACAGAGAATGCTTGATTAAACAATCTACTTCAGAAAAGTATAAAATTCTTCTTCATTGTACTTTGGATCCACTCCTTAAATCACAAAGATATACACAGACTAGAGAGCTTGTATGTCACATTCTTAATAGTTGAGGGAAAGAGCAAGCGTATTTTTTTTCCTATATACATCTAGATACAGTAATTTCTAAAGAAAAAACCCCGCATGATTTAGAAGGGCAGAACTCAAGTACCAGGTAGCTGCTTAATGCTGCTTTTCCAGTCCAGGATAAAGGTATTATTCAATTGCAGCAGGAACCTCTAGTGAAATATGGGTATGTTGTTATTTTATCTGTGGTTGCGCCCAGCAGCATCACTGCTTGGGTGGACAGAGTATCTCTGTGCTGGCAGCTGAACCTGCCCTCTATGTGTGAGGATCTCAGAGCTAGCACAGAAGGGACCATCCCTTGAGTTAAGGAGGCCTTCAGGAGCATGCTAAGCACAGTAAATAAAAGCATACATCCATCACTGTCAGCTCTTCCCGTGCTCCTTGACAAATAGTGTAGCATCTTCAAGGCTTTTGTTTATTCTGTGAGTTTGCCTGCTTATTGGTGCATATGCAGTGAGTTGAAAGGAACTGTTCTGCAAAGGCAAAGCCCTTGGCCTACCTTTACTTCATGAATTACTGTTATACCTATGGAAATGGTAGCTTTTGAAAGCATGTATGTTGTGATTTAAATATCTTATTACAGTGTTCCAAATGACCAGAATAGCTGGAGGTAGGAGTTTAGGCAGATAATCCTAGCTCAGTTCTCTGCTATCCTGACTACTGTATAGTTTTGCACAGACAGGTTATTTGAGAGGAAATCTGTAAATCCAGTAATGCTAAAAGACAGTCATCTTTGGGATGGAGGGCAGAAATTAAATGGCAGAAAGTGTTCTCTGCAACAGTATATGTATCTGGATTCAGTTACAGGACAAAACTGTCTGAACTTGCAGAGTAATAGGCAGGATATTATTTTAAATCTTTCCATGGAAATTGTTGGATAAGAAGCATGTATCAGCATATTACTACATTATGCTAACATGTAGAAAGAAGTATTTTTCCTTGGAATTTCTCAAACCGATAGGAACATTGAAATAATTTTTATGGTTAACTTCAATAACTGTCCTTTTGACTTTTTTTTTTTGTACATTCTTGAGGGTTTTTTTCAGTAAAGCATCTACATCTCATACAGTGGTTAATGAATGAATATTATATTCGTGTGTTTCAGATTCACCCAGAGTTCGACAGAGATCTTTAATTCTTCATGTGTTGTAGAGTGTGATACCTGTGGCTTAGAATAATACAGTAAGATATAAATGTAAATTTTTATAGCTCAAAAAAGTCCTCCTCTAAACAACTTTATTCTACCTCAGGAGTATTACAGAAATTTTCTATAGTTATTCATAGTTTAAGTGTTTAGACTGAATCATGCTGAGAGAATATGAGCCATTGATATTATTTATATTAAATATGGCTACTCATGCTGCCTCTTAATTGGCTTTTATGTGGGTTAGAGATAGTTTACAATAATTAAGCTGTAAGTAGGAGTTCACATAGGACTTCATGATTTCTAAACAGTTTTTTCAGGGCTCAGATACGGAGAGTGATGTCATGACTGGAATCTTGAAAAATAAATCATTATTAAAGACATAAGGAGTGATCAGATTGGAAAAACGTACCCATTAGAAAATTAGAGAGGTTGCTTTATATTCATTAGCATCCTCTAATGCTTGACTGGAAGTTTTTGTTAATGGAACAGTCACTTTAGTACATATGATACATAAACCTCACACATGGATAGTCCAGCCTGATTTTAAAGTATTTTATTCTTAGAAGAAGAATGAAGAATAAGATATGTCAGTTTTCACTTCCAAAAATTAAATTGTTGTGTTTGAATTCTTACTACTATAATGCAGGCAGTGTTAAGTTCCACAATTCAATTAACATTTTCAGGGGTGTTAACCCATTGTGGAAATAACAGATTGAAAAAAGTATGCTAATCCTCACCTAATTAAGTCAGTTTGGATCAAAATTTTTTTTTTTTTTTGATCAAAGCTTTTTGTTCTCTTTTAATCAAATCATCTTGTGTTTGGGTTTAGTGAAACGAAATAATTTTAGAAACATCATAATAGCATTCTTAAAAAAACGGGTAAGCCAGGACATAGCTATTTTTTATGACATGCTGACACGTTACATTAGCTACTTTTTAAAGGTTTTTCTGTGTTGTAACTTGTGAGTTTAACTGCACAGAAGTGAAGGGATTCAAATAGGAAAAAAAAGATAGAATAATGAGAAGGGTCATGTAACAGAAAAATGAAAGCAAATTGAACATTTTGGAGGATGGCAGAATGGAGGTGTTAAAAACTGGGGTGCATGTGAAGGAAAATATTTAGGAAAAACAGGTTAACAAAATGGAATATATGACAAATGAATATGTGAGGTTTTTTTTTAATTGTTCTGGATCATAAAGGAAATAGTATACAACTGTATAAAAGCAGATGTACGGGGAAAAAAGGGATTCTGATGATGGCTTTCTGGTGACCCAGATTTCAGGTTATGGTATACGTGTTCTAAAGCTCAGGCCTGACTTCAGTGTGTTCCTCTCAACAAATGTACATTAGATTCACGTACAAGGAACATTTTGCTAAGGGCATATGCTACTGTTATCTAAAGATGGGTGTTACAGACCTGCAGGACAGTGTAATATGTGATAAGAGTTTACATTTTTTGGCCCTTCAGAAAACCTTTTATGCTCTCTCAGTGAATCTGTATTTGTGCTCTGTAGCAGTCTAAAATTTGTATTTGAGCTCCGTTATATAAAATTGCAGGCATTGTGTGTGATAGTCTAAATTAATTTCTGCTTTAGTCATTCAAATATTATTTAGAAGTTTATATTACCAAAAGGCAGTTGATTTTGAGGACGTTTTCTATAAGAGTTCAAAGTACGTGGCACAATTCTGTTAGGATAGGATAATTGCATATATTCTTACAGATGGTTAATTTGTTCCCCAGTTAAATATTTGGAACTGAACAATGTGAGTTGTGCTATATCCTATTTGACTTGGAGAAGTTGAGATATGGCACTTTTCTGATAGGCAAGGTAGATGTTTAACTTGTATAAAACGTGCCAGGCAGTAGAGTTTGAGATATGTGTGAGACCTTGAGAAAATAAACTAATAATATTTCTTTGCATACAGAGTGAAATTCTTGTCTATCTGGTACAGCTGGAGGATGAGAAGCAAAGCTAGTTGTATGCCCCTTTTCCACACTGCCAACGTCATGGGTTCATGGGGACTAACTTGTACCTCAGCTACAATATAATAAAAGTTAGTCTTTTAAACACTTTATGACTGACTCCAAATTACCCAAGCAGATTTTGCCCTGGAATCCTTTCCTAGTCACATAAAAAGGAAAATGTTAAGTGGGTGATCTCAGCTTTATACTGTATGAGAGTTTTCTCTCTCGGCATCTGACCTACAATAAGTACGCAGAGCCTTTCATCAAATTATCTGTCAGAGGAACTTAATGCTCATTATTTTACCTATCTTATTGGTGGCAACGTTAATGGAAAAAGGAAGCTAAGGAAACTTATACAAAATTCAGAACCAGAATGTGGAGTAGAATTTAAGACTCTTCCGTTCCATGTTAAATTCTAAAGTCTGCTAAAATAAAATGCATTTAGGCTTTGAGAATACAGATATAACTGCACACTAGAGACTAAATTCTTTTGTCCTTGTTCAAGCAAATCCTGCCCCCAGACTGAACTGGGAATTTAGATTGAGTGAAGACTGCAGAATTGAGCCCTAAAGGAATATGGCTTACTGCAATAAAAGACACAAGAGAGTTGGAATAAAAATACTGCTAGCAACATGTAACAACGAAACAACATTACTTAGGGAAACATTCAAATGGGATGAATTAATTAGAAACAAGACTTTGATCTAATGCTTATGACAGTATTTATGTTCAATGCAACCTATAATTTGTATTACCTCAACTCTGTCATACACTTTTTCCTAAATAGTGTTTGCCTATCTTTTACTGCTCATGAAAGAAAATGTTTTGCACTGTCAACATATTTGTTTGTTGTTAATAAAAGATTATAACTAAAAATATAAAGATATGTCAAACAGAACTAACCCTCCAGAGAAGCTAAGCAGATGGAAATAGTGCTGTGAAAATGAATGCATTGTAATTCAAATCATTTGCTTTTCCGCAACAAATTATGTTTAAGTCCCACCCACAAGATACTAATGATGAAGCAGAACTAGAGCAAGCTTATGGACTGATTTTGCTATCCTTTACATGGGTATGAAACCTGTATAACGCCTTTTGACATCAACAGAATTATTTCAGATTTACAATAACAAAAATTAGGGCTCAATAAGCAGAAAATTAGTATAGCTAAGTGCTTTAAACACATTTTAAGCTCAATGAAAGGTCTATTATCTCACTGATGAGCTCTATCCAGTTGCAGTTTAAAATCTGCTAGCTCTCAGAGAAAGATATGGATTAAGACTGCTTTGAAAACAGGTCCATATTCATTGAAGAGACATTTTTAATTTCCTTTTTAATGTATATTTTCATATTAATTATCTGAATCTCTTTTGCATAGTTTATTCTCAACCAAATATTAGTTAAAATACATGTGCTCTGTGACAATTTTTTTTTTAAGTATAATTAAGTGTTTAGGTTGATTTTACAACAAGCAAGACTGCACAATTTTTAGGATTAATCTAAAATGAATTCTTCCACATGAAAACCAACTAAGTATATTCCCATTATAGTATATATTCACAAAATTAAGAAATCAGTCATGCTAAGTATGATGTCTGCATTAATATAGAGAAACTAACTGCAACTTCATTTATACCTTTCCTAACCTAAGAAACCTTCATAAAGGTAGGCTGCTTTTTTTTTTTTCCTGGAAACATAATTCCACCTTTCTTTCCAAAGTCATCTAAAATTCATTCCTGTGTAAGGATTTATAAACATAGCCTTTGGTTTTCATGCAGAATTCTAGTGAATAAGGCTCAGGGAATTACACTGAACACAATTTCTTTCAAGAGCTAGTGGATTTCAGTTTTATTGCTTGATACGTCCATTTGTTCTGACATTTTGCTGAATGTTGCAAAGCCAAACATAAATTATCTTCAAAACTGCCTTTGTTTCTTTTTATTCTGGAAACTTTTAGCTCTCTCTCTCCACCTTTTCCACTCTTCTCCTCTTTCTTTCAACAACTATTAATGAAATTCCTAATTGGATTCCGATACTTTCCTCATTAATTCCAGGCAGATGTAACTACAATACCTATTATAGGAAGCTTCAATGCTTATGACATTGCCACGGCGTGAAGCCTATCTAAAAGCAATGCTCATGTAAGTGAGACCTGGACTACATCTTCCCACTATAAATACTACTCCAGTATCCAGAGCAAAGAAACAAGAGAAGGAAAGAAGCAAAAATGAACTTTGTTAAATAGCATCCTGTAACCTTCTTGTAACATTGCTGGGGTGAGAGGCCAAAGAGTCATAGTAACCCAAGTAAGAACTGCTGGTTGGCCTTAGAGGTTGGGAAAGTCACAGAAATAGTGCTGGGGCTACATGGATAGTGGGGTCATTCATGGTTTATGCTGACAATCTATTTGAGGGGAAAAAAAAAAAAAAGACAATAAATAGTTGGAAAAGCAGCTCCTTCAGGGAGGTGGAATGCATTGCCTGGTATGGAACTGCCCTGGGCTGTGTCCTGGTTTCGGCTGGGATAGAGTTAATTTTCTTTCTAATAGCTGGTATAGTGTTATGTCTTGGGTTCAATATGAGAAGAATGTTGATAACACACTGATGGTTTCAGTTGTTGCTAAGTAGTGTTTAGACTAAGTCAAGGATTTTTCAGCTTCTCTTGCCCAGGCAGCAAGAAGGCTGGAGGGGCACAAGAAGTTGGGAGGGGACACAGCCAGGGCAGCTGACCCAAACTGGCCAAAGGGGTATTCCAGACCAGGTGATGTCAGGCCCAGTATATAAACTGGGGGGAGTTGGCCTGGGAGGGATCGCTGCTCGGGAACTAACTGGGCATCTGTCGGGGAGTGGTGAGCAATTGGATTGTGCATCACCTGTTTTGTATATTCCAATCCTTTTATTATTATTATCGTCATTTTATCATTGTTGTAACTACCACTATTAGTTTCTTCTCTTCTGCTCTACTAAACTGTTCTTATCTCAACCCACGAGTTTTACTTCTTTTCCCAGTTCTCTCCCCTATCCCACTGGGTGGGGGAGTGAGTGAGCGGCTGCGTGGTACTTAGTTGCTGGCTGGGGTTAAACCATGACAGCTGCCAGCCAGGACTTGGAGGCACTGGAAGTGGTGTAAACTGGACTGGGAGTTCTGGGTTTGGTTTGTTTTTTTCCACATTTTGTTTTTAGAAATGTATGAAAGCTGCAGGGTAGAAATATAAAATAAAAATTGCTGTCTACATTTTAAATCTGTTCTGCTTAATAAATGAAATTTAGATTAAATGTCTTGGATTGGTATGGTTCTGCTCTTGTGCTTCCTCCATCCACATTTCCCTGTGTGAGAAATTCTGGAGAATTTTTAATTAATATGGTTTTCCTGATTGGGAATGGATCCAACCCCTGGTAAGAGAATCAGATTCTTACTTGAGGCAGGGTCTTTTCCTATTTCTAGTCTACAGAAAAAGACTTTTAAAAAATTTAGGTTCCTCAGAGACCTACTAAGATGAAAAGCAGGGTCTACAAGTAAGGACAGAAATATTAAATGGCCCCGATCTCATTCCAATATGCAGACACTATGGAATCAAAATAAGATTAAATCTTTGTTTACTGCTGAGTAAAATTAAAGCTGGATAAGAGCTTTTCTGATAAACTAGAGATAATTTTTTTTCCTCTGTAAAGGTGATAAAGAGAACTTAGTTTTTTTTTTAATTAAAGATCCTAAGTAGAGAGGCATAGCTGGTAATTTACTGGTTTTGACTAATTAGTTGATAGACTGTAAGAGCTTTATTTATTTAAATATTTTATAATAAATCTTACTACAAAATTCAAAGTACATGTTTTATTAGAAAAAAACAAGTAACTTTGAGTATTTTCTCTGCTTTGCAGCTATTACACGCAAAAATAAATATCCTTATTTGGTTATTCAGACACCAAAAAAATAATGAAAAATACATACCATTTATTCAAGGCTTTGAATCCCCTTCACTGGGCAAGCAACTTCTGTTCTTTGAGGCAGCTCCCAGGCATTTGTTATTGCCCCTCTTTCAGATGTTACTGCTCTAGTAGTAGATTCAGCAGAATGGATTATGTGGGGCTGCTCCAGCTGTTCAAGTTTAGTTCAGCAAATTGGCTTTAATCTTTGATTAGGGGACTTGGGCCAAGAGTCTGGGCTGAGAATGGGAGTTGCTTTGGGGTTAGCATATGTTGAGTTCTTCCATATGATGATATTTTGTTACATAGATTCAGCAATGTCTTAAACTACTGTAAAAAAATCACTGGATCTCTTCTGTCAGGATCTTAAACTTTAGTGATCAGTGTTTCTGTCAAAATTAGCTTTATCAGTTTGGGGTTATGTACTTTTTTGTTTTTGTTTTTTTGGCAAAATGATCTTGACTTTATAAGGCAGAGCTGAAATAGTTGATTCAAGGATGTTCTTCCTCTCTTCTCATGTTAACACAGCTCTTTTGGGGCTTCAGGTGTGGCTTGCTGCAAAGAAATCTGTAAAATAACTTTTCTAAGAGAGTTGTCATCTTTTGTGTGCCTGCCTTCTCTGTTGGTGCTGCTGCCCACTGAGTTTCCTTTACTCATCTGTTCTGCCTCCTGGAAATGTGGTTATCTTGCCATGCTTCAGATGACAAATCAACAGAAAGAGTGTAAAAAATCATCTTATGGAGCTCTAGAAAATTTTTGAAGCATTGTTATCAATTCCTCATGACTACTTTGCACTTCTGTAACATAAGAAAGTAATTTACAATTGCTGTTAGAAGTGTGAAAACTATATTTTATAAATATTTATGTGTAGAATAGGAGTGTTGGCTTTTTTGAAAACACGGGTACATATTAATGAAGTGGTCATTTAACTCGAACAGTTACAATTGTTTAGCATAACAATGAAATGGAGGAAATCAGAGCAGCCCCAACATGATCTGTTCAGGACTTAATAGGGTATGGCAGTTCTTACAGCCCAGTATAGCAGAAAGTGTAAACCAGCAATAAATGCACAGTGTGAAAAGCTCATAGGTGTTTCCAGATGGTGTGATTGTGGTAGGTCTGGAAGTTCTGCTTAGTTGTCTGTGTAGGCAGTTAGAGCTAAGAGGAAGGCTTGCTGATAGTAGTGATATAGGTCACTACTGGAAATTTGCCAGATCTTTCCTCCCTGGATTGTTCACATTTAATCATGACTTGAACACAGCTGCTGGTTACAGAGTAATCTGCAATGAAGTGTATTTATTTATTTTTATACTCAAGTAAGTTCAGTAACATATTATTTTCTAATTAAAATAATTGGTAATGTATATTTAAAAATCAGTATTTTTAAAAATAAGAAATTATTTAATAAAAAAAAGTTGCAAATCCATACTTGAAGTTTTGTAGGAGGTGTATTTTCAAGAACAGTAGAAGTCAAGGGGAAGAAGTTAGTCCAAAAATTCTTCTGCCTCTACTGAACTAAATGAATTCATATAGTATTTCTGGGTAATTTTTCAATACAATAGATGCCCATCTCATAAGTGGTTAATGAAGGTATTTTTCTGTAAGAGAATAATTACAGAGGATAATTTTATATATGCTGAAAATATTTTTGATGTGTTTAATTTGTTGAAAATTTTAATATCATTTCACAATTTTCCTTGTATGTGTACTACCTCAGGCTATCAAATGCAACTCTCAGAAACAAGCTAATTTTTTATAACTTTCAAAGAATATTTAGTAATCATTGGGCTCTCAGTTGATTTCTGTGGCAAAAAAAAGGATCAGGTGATACTCAGTAAACTTTCTTGATATATAATTGTATATGATCCTTGAAGAAAACTGAAAATGTTAACCTATTTATTCATTATAGAATCATAAACTACAGGCAGCTCTGAATCACTTTTAGCTTTCTATTTGATCATAGCATTTGTCATTAAGATTCAAATATTTAATATAACTCTACTCCAGTTGGTATTACCTTATGATTATAACTACCCACCCCCAAGACGTGATTCTTACAGCTCATGGCGACTGGGAGGCTGTACTGATAACCTCCGTTTTCTCCTGACTTACACTTAAGCCAAGGATTTAGCAGTAATTTGCCATTGAGTCTGTGAAGCATTAAAACTTCTTTGTTTGTTTGTTCTAAGACAACGTTTAGTTAGTGTTGCAAGCACAGAGTGCTTGTATTAGGTCTATTAGCTTGCTCTTCATGTAGCAACAAGTGCTGGGAATGCTCTATAATATCTTGGTTTGTGACTTGCAGCCAAATAGAAGGTGCAATTGTCATCTCAGGCTCTTCCATGTTTACACTAGAATAAGCTCCTTGCATTCACTGTAATTTTCTGCTCAGCTCGATCTTTTAGTCTCCATTTGCAGAGTGCCAGTCCTGTAAGGGTTGAAGTTCTTCCTGTACCTTTGGCTGTATTGTAAGTTAATAAACAGGTTTTGCCAAATTAAGAAATTTGTCCTACTCTGAACACATTTTTTTCCTCCTGCATATTTTAAGGTTTGGTACCAATCCAAAGGGCAAAATCTCTTTTGTCCAAAGTTAAGCTGATTTTTGCATGATGTTGGAGTTTGATGATACTTTCTGGTTTATAACACCACTGATCTTTGAATAAATTCTCCAACATACTGTTTCACACCAACACATTTTCTTTGTCCTATTTTTCAAACCTTTTCTGGAAGAAAATTCTGGTCCCTGAATTCTCTACTGCTCTGCACTTGGTGTTTGAAGTGAGAGAAAGATGGTGCAGGGTTCTTTCTGGATCTCAGCAAGAAAGGCCGGACAAGAAATGGTTTAATAAAGTAGCTGTTTAAATAAGATACAATAAAAAAGGAATCTAGATAGCAAGTAAATCTTATGTTCCTTCAGATGCTGGGCACTCTGCGTGCATGAAGCATCGGACACACCATGGATGAATTTCCCTGCAGTGCACTGCACAGATGCTGTCCACGGAGAATTGTCCTCCCTTTTGGCTATTCAAGCTGTTATGTGTAATTTTCTTAAAGAAAACTCTTTTCATCATTGGTACTGTCAAACAGAGTGGATGTTCGCATTAGAGCTTCTTGCTGGATGGTTAGATAAAGGCGAGGCTGTGCAGGTGGCATAGTCGCTGGTACTGAGTGGGTGGGAGCTGCCTGCAGGCTCTGCTGTTACAACCAGCCGGTTGAGTTTGTCCTGTGGCCAAGAATTTGTGCAGCCCAGCACAGCCTGAAGGCC
Source organism: Buteo buteo (assembly GCF_964188355.1). NCBI lineage: Eukaryota > Metazoa > Chordata > Aves > Accipitriformes > Accipitridae > Buteo > Buteo buteo. The sequence continues at coordinate 19,665,950 of NC_134190.1, read as the reverse complement.
ACGCTGGACATGCAGCCCAGCGCAGCACAGGCCTGCGCCTGCTCAGGTTAACTGTGATGTGGATCACTGACTCCTCCGTGTACAGCAGTCTCCAGATCAGGATGACTATGTTGCACCCCTTGATCCACGTAGACTTTACTCTTCCTGAAGATATTACAAATTATATTAGAAAGCTGTTCAGCTAACAGAAAGCGTCCTGGCAGGCTGGGGTGTTACCTCTGTCGTAACGCCCACCAGCGCAGCACAGGCTGGCGGGGGGCACACCAGCAGGTTCCCTACAGCGGCTGCTCATGCTACCATATGGGCTGATCAAGCCCCAAGTATGCAGCCCAGCAGAGCAGACGTGGCCTGTTCAAGGTCACTAACTCCTCTATACAACGTCTTCAGCAAGGCTCCCAATACAGCTACTTGGGAGGAATCTCTTGTGTAGTATTTCCTCCCACACCGTACTCTCTGGTAACTTTAGGTTTGTACTTACAGTATGAGGAGTGAAGGCAGCCAGTAAGGAAAACATATCTTTAATAAGGGAACAATTATTGTAAGGTCTCCAGCCGTATAGGGGAAGGAACAGTAGGGTTATCTGAGAAAAAAGAATTAAGTAGAGCCAGTAAAATATTTCTGTCAAATGTTTTTCAGTTGAAAATCCTACTTCAATGAAACAAAGCAGGAACATTTGCCGGAATGTTCTTCTGGGAATGTGTCAATTGCAATAACATTATTTCTGTGGCAGGGGAAAAAAAAAAAAAGCAAAATGGTAATTTTCAAACTGCCTGTTTCTATGTGTTTTGCTTGAAGTGTATAGATTTCTCAAGCTTGAGAACACTTTCAAAATATTTCTTTGAATATCTAAAGATGAATCAGTACTATTGTCAAAATTGAGAAGTAACTCTATTTAACTTGCTCTTAAATTCCCATTTTCAAGTGATTTCAAAATTACTCTGTTATGTTCTATTGTCTTTGAGAACGGCTGAGCAGGCACAGATGTTGACTAGACATGGAATTGTGTTATGGTAAGTGATGCACCTCTCAGTTCAGATGGCTAAGCCAAGACTTGCCACACTTTTTCCTACACCAGTAAAATAGGCCAAAAATCTTACAAGAGCAGGCTCACAAAAGCCCTTCAAAATACATTAAAAAAAAAATAAAAATTTACTTACGGAGATACAAAGTTACAAAAAGTGAAGAGACCACCCAGCAGAAAGTAAAAGGGGAAGGAAACACGTAAGCCCAAAACTTTGTGTACCAACCAAAGACCAATGGAGAACTTCAGACATACCCCAAAATAAGTAAGAATCTCAAGAAGCTGGAAAATTATTAGCCTTAATATGGACCACTAATGTTAGCAGATCACTTGCTTCATAGTAAGAGAACTTTTGATCATAGGATAAATGCATGGATGTTTTAGAGGCATGTGATTTACATGCAGAGATCTTGTAAAATCCAAACTGCACTGTCAAGAAAATTCCATAAAAGCCTTCCTACACTTAGAGAGACACAGAAAGGAAATATCTGTGAAAGATATGTCTTCTTTATATTCTTAAAGAAAGACTTCCTTAAATTATGCTAAGGACTGTTTGAGAGGAAAGTGAGTTGCTTTGAAGGAATGTGACAAAGCTGTTAAGATGTATCGGCTCTCAAAGATGTGGTATACTGATGGGAACTTCGACCTGTACTTCAGCTTTCTGTATACCAAGGCACTCAGCAGTTGTCACAGAAACAGTCAAGAGCGCAGGTATTTTCAGCAGGATGATAGAGGTGACATACCGGCACAACGCTAAAACTGTCTTAATGCTGTTGGAAGAGTTTTCTAAATGCCTTATAAAATTGAAGCACAGATTTGAAGCTTTCTGCAAAAGAAGGCTATTTTTTTATTTTTTTTTTTAGCCAACAAGAAAACTGGAATGGATTATTAAAATATGATGACATTTTGAAGGGAGTTCAGAGAAAAGTGTCAAGGAGGCCAGAGAAACTGGAAAAAAGTTTAAAAGAGGAATTTGTAAACATGGTCAGGTATTACCAAGAGACTCTTTACACTTGCACCCTTATAAAACAGTATCTCAAAGCTGCCATTATAATCATGTGTAAAGGAAAGGCTTAGTGTACACGTGATCAATGACCCTTTCAAGTACTTATTTTAGTAGTTTGGTTTTCTTTTAGCCATTCTGATTTGTCTGTGGATTTGTGGAACTGAAAAGGAGCCCTCTGTACACCTTCTCTTTTCTTGACATGTCCATATAGGGCCTTACTTAGAAATTATACTGTGGACAGCTCTATGGGAGGTATGTCCAGCAAGTAATGCCGATGTGGCAAACCTGCTTGATGAAGAGCTGTCTTTTCCCTCTTCAGTCCATCAACTACAATCTTTGTACTAATGTGCAACATTAAGTTAAAGACTGGAGTTACACATATGTGTAGAAAGATTCTAATAAATATTTCTAGATGAAATATTAATGCCGTATATGTTAGTACAAAAACCAGAGAGGCAAAATGAAGCTTTAAAACTCTGTCTGCACTTCTGCAGTACAAGCAGCATGGGAAAAAAATTACTTATCTGCTTTCTAACATCCCATTGAGTAGCCCCAACATGCGGTATCAGGGGTTTTGGAAGGAATGTACAGTCATAAAGGATTCTCAACGGAGAGTCCAAGTAACGTTTCATACCACTTAGAGCCCTGAAAATCCTGCATAGCACGGATGAGCTTTCAGGATTGCTGAAGGTATATTGTCAAGTGGGAAGCAGACTAGACTGATTAAAAGGTATAAATGTGGCTTCAAATTGTGCTAGCTCCTGTTTCCTTATGCATGTTCAGTTCCAGTTAGGCTAGTACAGAACCTTCTTCACACGTATTTCGAATTTAACATGCATCCAGTTTTACAGTTGAGGTAACTATTTACTGAATATCTCTGTGACCTTGCATTGCAAGGCCCCATGTCAGACATGGCATTTCCTATAAATAGCATTTTTAGAAAGGATCATAAATGTTCAGTTACAGATTCTCTTGATAATGTTATAATACATAATTGCAGATGAAGTTTCGTTTGTAGTTTTATAGTTCTTTTTTTTTCAGCACAAATGAAAAATATTAAGCTCTTTATTCTTTATTTCATAGTCACTTTCCCTGTTCCCTTCTTCACTCCAGACTCAGGGCATTGACTTCTTTACAAAAGCAAAGACAAAATATCTAGCAAACTGGAGGACATTCAGCCATTCTTTTTGTTGGTTTGTTTTTTGTTTTTTTTTAAATTAAACTTCAAAATTCATAAAGTAGCTGGAAGTGTAAGGACTTTCTAAGCAGATAAAGCTTTCAGAATCCCACTTCTGTGTGACTTTTTAGCTCTAATTGTTTGTAATAAAGTGACTTTTACTGAAATCCACCACAATTTTATTTTAAAACTACTCAGTTCATAAGATATGTATGTTTCTTACCTCTGAAAAATTGATGTAAACACATCAGCTCTGGCAGGTTGTTATCAATGTTTCACAGAACCTAAAATCAACCTAAAAGATAACCTTCCAAAACTCAGAGGAAAAGACACACTTTCAAATTTGCCTGTCAGTCTATCTCAAAGGAGACAAAGCCGGTAAAAATGCCTTTAAATGTGATGGTCTCCTATGATCCATTTCTAAAATTGTGTTTCCCATTGGATAGATCTTTTATCAGAACAAGACAAAGCTTTATGCTGTCTTGTCTGAAAGTGAAGCACATACTTTATACAACTTGCTGCAAGGGTTATCTCATTTAAGCTACTCTGTGATCAGTAACCTGTTTCTCCCATGGGGCTCTTCAAAGGTGGATAGTACCCAAAACATAAGAGGGGAAAATAAAGCATTTGAGACTGCTTTTTTGACATTTTTCTGCATTGCTTCCATCTCTCTTATCTGTCTTGTATGTGGGTATCATAATTTCAAACCACTCAGAATCTAGAAGAGGCTAGTCTGTGGTTCAGCACATTCATAATTTGTAGTACATTTTTTACATATACCTCTTCACTGTGCATCTAAGGTGAAGCCAGAAGAAGATGCTTTGGGATTACATTCTTCAGAATGTTGGATACCAAATCAAGTCAGTCTTGTAAAGAATCTTCCAAAATGCGTATGAAGTAGGATTCAGTGTATGTCCCTGTTCCGTCTCCTAGGAAACTTCCTTAATATAATATTGAATATTAAGAAGGCTTGTAATTTTAACCCATCAGAGGACAGTTGGACCTTAATGAAAAAAATTGAGCAAGATCTTCCTTTGTTCCTGGACCACTCTCAGTGGAATAGATTTGGTTTATTTGTGCTGGAGATGGAGGTTCAAGAAATGGGGTAGAAGGGTTTGTTTGCATTTCTACATTGGTGAGGATAAGGGGAACTGGGTTATGCCACGTGTCTCTTTGTAATACTAGTAATACAGAAAGCAGAGTCCTCTGATCCTTCCAAACCCTCTGATCTAGAGGTGTTACATGGTAACTTCAAAAACTATTGGTATTTGTGTTAGCAATTACAAATTTTCTTGGCTGCACTGAAATAAAAATTACATCCATCAGTAATATGCAACAGAATTCAGAGAATTTCTTTCGAAAGGGGTGATACCTTATTGATTTCATTCTCCTTTTAGTCACAGTGTCAGTTATGGGTATTTTCCCTTCTGTATGTCTCTCACTTCACAGCAGCTGTGCATAGCATCAGGAAAATTTGGAGTATGTACAAGACTGTTCTCCATGCACTCACAGAGAGTCTCATGCAGGAGTTTAGAGTGGGAACTAATGGAAAGACTATTCTGAAGAGGAATATACAGAGGAACGATGGTGGGGAATTAATGCTTGAGAGCTGAGCTGAGTTGAATGTGTTCAGGTAATGTGCCCTCATGGAACTGAATCTGAGACTAATGTTGCCAGAAATAACACGCTTCAACTGATGATGATCAATCCTGAATAATGGCTGTATAATGGGAAGAAGTCTGTGGAGTCCCAATAATATCAGATAATTTACAATGCTCTGGAAGCCCGAAAGAGTCTGAAATGAATGAGAAATACCCATGTGTTAATGACATCAGCTTGAGGCTTTCATTCCAACTGAACCACCTTTAGGACTTGTAAAGCCCCCTGTGCTATAGGTACAGGGCCACATTACAGAATCTTTTGGACATGCTTGACATTCACTGCACTTTCCAGAGTCTAGATGGAGGGTACAGGAAGCTTTGCAGTGTACCAGATGGTGCACTGGACAAATATCTCCATAGCCTCTCCTTTACTGCGAGTATGGAATTTGCTTCTTTTACCATTAGAAGACGACCAAAATAACTGAAAATGAGGCTAACTCAAGGTAATTCAAGACTTCTGCCAAAACAATCTCATTTGCGTCATTTTTTTCAGTACACAGTTCTGTGAATTTCAACTCTCCTCTCCTTTCCATGCCATATCATCTTTCTCCATGCTATTATCTTCAGTTTTCTGCTCATTTCATTTTTATTGATACAGTGTAAAATTATCAGATTTAAGTACCCATTAGCTACTAAAATTTGAAACCAGCTATGGCACAAAGTAAAATAAAGTATCAGAGTCTCAATTTTCTTCTCACTGCTAGTGCTTCTGGCAATCCCATGTGAGCTGTTAGTATGATGAATAAACATGCATTGAATTGGTTCATTAGGGTGGAACTATAGATCTCTCCTGATGTTTCCTTTATTCTTTGAAAAAGAGGCTTCATTGTTTCTATATATTTGGCTGTTACAGCTGTGATGTTGCAAAGCAAAACAAAGTGCCATACAACAAAACGCTTCTGCTTATAGAAAATGCAAAAATAGGAAGCAGAAAAGATAAACGTGATGCAAATTGAATGCTTTATCTTGCTGATTGCCAGGCATATTTACTTGGAGGGAAATTCTTCCATAAGTTGTGGAGTTACAATGACTTGTTGGAAATGTATTCTCATCAGAATCACAACTTAATATTTAAAGATTAAAGAGAGTGCTACAGTTTAATATTTGTTCTACCCCGGAATCAGATACAATAGTATTACTTCTCTGTTACATCTATCACTCCGCATCTCTAGCTGTCCAACACATTTTAGTTAATTAAGCTTCATTGCACATTTACAATGACAAAGTTTGCTCCAGCCATTGGGCAGATGGAGGAATGTTACTGATAAACATTAAAATGCCCTTGCCTGAACATTCACTGACAATATCCTTTTTATTTCAGTGGTCTTTTTCATGAGGAGTGTTTTATGGCACTGCTTGTCTTTGAAGTTAAAGTAACATTTTTATTTCTTTTTACAGTGTTAGTAGATCACTGTGAAGTTAATTATTTTGATTTATGTAGTGCCTAGATATCCCACCAGATGCATGAAAATCCCACTATTTGCCTGATCCATGCTGAGATTCACTTCCTCAGACAGCTTATTTGTTCAAATTAGACAAAATAAGTTTGTGAACTAGGAGAAGAAAATTTAAAAAGAAAAAATTCCCCTGATAGTTTTACAGACAAAGAGCGCGCATGTCCAAAGTGACCCAGAAAGTTAGCTCAGTAGCCTGAGGTCCCATTATTCCCAGCTCAGCATTCTAGCCAGAAGACCACACATATGGATGCTGGTCCTTTTACTGATGTTTTGAAGTAGATGTTTGGCAAGGTATGAAACCAGTCATTCTCTCAAAGCAAGAGGTGTGTAGTTTTTGAAACTCGTAAGCATAACCAATATTTGAGGACAATCTTGTGTAAGTACCAATGAGGACAAAATGTGTCCCTGTCTTTTTTTCTTTCCATTAGATACAAAGAAAGTGAGAATGTACTCTGGCTTTTTAGTTACCTATGAGTAGAATTACACAACACAGTATTAACAATGCTTTTACCACCTAGGACTTCATGTAGTACTTGTGCTTTGAACAGGGGTTTTTGGTTTGATGCTAAAAATGCCGTACACATTTCCATGACAAGGTATATAATATTGCTGCCAACAGAGGGTATATGCAGTTAATGTGCAGATGGATGCATCTGAGTCCCAGTTTCTCTGTTTTAGTGCTCTTCATATTATTCTGCAGAAAGATATTCCCTAAAATGACTGAGCAGCCTGCTGCAAATGCTACAGTTCTGCCAGAACTTTATAGGAGGTTCTGTAGCGACAGGCCAATATGGAAGGTCAGTAGTAAACAAACATCCACTGTAACATAAGAAGGTACTGTCCTTCATGGAGAGTTTTGTCCTCATGAGAGGCAAAGCTGAAACCTAGTTGTGTTCCCTGTTGATTTTGTAAAAAGGTTTTTTTTTATTACAGGAAAGCCTAGCTTCACAAATTCTAATTAGATAGAATTATACCACCATTCTACCTAATTTTTCACACATGCATCCTAGTGCAAGTGGACACAGGGGTTTACATTTCTTTGCCTTAAATATTGTGTGCTAAATGTTGCATCAGTCATTGTGCTTTATTCCAGATACACTTAGATTTTAGCTGATGAAAGAATACTTTTTTATACTTTGCTACTTTCAGCACCAGGCTGATGAAGTGCTCTATCTTTTTTTTTCTGACATTTGTTGGCTGAATGTAACATTTTCACTTACACTTTTCCTTTAAAAATATTTTCCACAAATACATAGAGAAAAGAACACAGAATCAGAGAACTGCTTGCAGAACAAACAAAAAGCTAGAAGCATATGTTGATAACAGTGGCTTTAAATATTCCATTTCTGAAATCCATATAGCAAATAAGCAACTGAAATGCAGTACAAAACTTTTTAACACCCCACTCTGACACTGCAAAACATTAACTGAAAATATTAATATATACAGTTGCTGTCAGAATTTTTTTCCTCTTGATTATCAAAACCAATGATTACAATCATGTGATTATAAGCTTATGAATGCCAAAGTGTGTTACTGTTGCACTTGACTTTGTGAAGGCTTACTGTCCAAGAAAGATGATCCTTTTAATTTCCAAACTGAAAGTCTGTTTTTGATATTTCTGCAACTATAGTGTATTTATAAGAGGACCAAATTAACAATTTAATCTTGATTGTAGTAACTTCAGAGTAAAAAACTGTCTTCACCAAGAGACAATGATGTTTTACAGAAAATAAAATAACAAAAAGAATCCTAATGTTTGGTCTAGTGCCTGATACTGGTTTGTCCATTTCACCACTGTTTTTATAACCTTTACAAACTCTTTTGTAAATTGACATTACATGCCTGTGAATTTGGCTCATTAGTGATTGTTGTTGACTGTTGGAAACCAGAACAATGTAGAATCTAGTGTTTCCGGGTACATTAGTATCTATAGTTTCAGTTCTAAACAAATTGCACATTCAGTCTTTGATGCTATTCATGTAGGGTCAATTCGCACAGCTTGATTATAGTATTTCAACAGAAGGTTTATTCAGATGTCCTTGGACATTGTAAGAAACAAAAGCATTTTAAAAAGAGATTACAGTTTACTAAACAGTGTGCAAAAATGAGCATCATTAATAGGAACAGTGATGGAAAAGCTTTCCAAAAAGTTGTTAAGCACAAACATACAAAGTAGACCTGGTTTACAGCTTACAAAGTGAATTGCTGTAAGCTGCAAATGAAAAATCCTGTGAATCAAAGTGTAAAAGCTAAAATATGACTACTTAATCAGTGCACAGCTTGTGCTCCAATTAAGCACGACATTACTGTGCAAAACTTTAAGATCATCAACAATAGCATCCCATGAGTGTCTAATAAGCACTAAAATAACGACTGAAGTAGTTTTCTAACGCCTGTACCTTCTTCATAAAGCTCTTTCCTTCCTTGGCTTAGACTTGTTTCTGCTTCTCAGACTTTTTAATTTTACTTTGAACACAAGGTAATTCTTGAAACATAAATTTTGCATTGGCCATAGCCAATTTCTTAAACAAATATCCTACACAAGCCAGGACATGTGGAAATCTCATGAATTTTGCACTTACTACCAAGCAGAAAAGTATATTCAAACACATTTTATTCTTTATTACTGTTGCAAAGCTTTCAGAAAAAATGAAAGAGGTCTCCTTTAAAGATTTCCTGTCCCACATTGTTGGTGTTCCTTTTACACAAATTAGTAGGAAGAGGAAACATAAGCAGACTTTCAAGAAAAAAATATTTTAACTTATTTCTAGGTACTTTGGAATATGTTTCAATTTCAGAAAATGCTTTTTGAGGTGTAGTAAAACCACAATTGAATTGAAATCGTTTTTTCCAGGTATATAGAACTTATTCATGTCAACAGAAAGGCCATGGCTGTTTCAAGTTAGTTAATAAGAAAGCAACAAGAACAACAAAATTCCCCTCTGCTCCCTTCTGTCTGTAGCACTTTTGTTAAATGCTAGCACGAGGTAACTACTTTTTGCTTGCAGACATGGGAGAATAAAAGTGATCATAAGGAAAAGAACCATTAAATGAGAACAAAAATGACCAAGAAAATATGGTAATAATATGTCAGTCATACAAGTTTTAATGACCTACATTCCAGCAATAGTAGTTATTCTTCTCTGTAGAAATGGAAAAAAAGAGGAAGGAAGAATCCTGATCAAGGTCTGGATATAGTCCAAAGTGAAGCAGGTTTCTACTTGGATTACACCAGAAATACTCTCTATATTTTTAATGTTGTCCTCCAATATCTGTTCAGTGAGCCGTATGCACAGTGCAATTGCCAAAAAATACAAGTCAGTATCAGATAAAATAAATAGGACTATCACTGAGATCTAAAGCATTAGTATGTACGGGTAAGCACTGATAAGACCCCTTCTTTTCAAAGCAGGGAAGAGATTTTTTTATTGTTTTGATGCTGGTTGTGCTGGAGGAGAAATAGGGACAGAGTATCTGAAGAAGTTCATCTTCAAGAGCTGCTGTCTAATTCTGGAACATATTTAATTTCAAGAGTACCTTACCAGTAGCTTGAGTAGCCCTAACGTTGTCCGTTTTTTCCTTTCTTCTGGAACAAAAACTGTCAGTCTTCTAAAAGGCAGAAAAGGAACTTGTTCTGCCTCAACCAGTATCTGCCTTGTATATAGTTAGAACGTACGAAAAGAGAAAGGCTTCCTGCCCTGCAGTATCATCCTGTGTGTTAATGCAGTAGCAAAGCACTAGGAAGGCTCTCTTGCACAGCATCATCCACAGTTATGCATATACCTTTTTGGGAGAAGACTTGCCAAAGGACAGGTGAACTTCCAGCTGTATATGTCTTCCTGATCCACTCTAACTTTTGCGCCTTTACCCGTCTTAAGAGCTGAAATGAGCTAGCATCACCTGCTAAGCTCAATGCTAATAATGATACACAGGCAACAGAACAGGTAATACATCCCATTATTTTAATACTACTCAAGTGACTAGTCCTTGATGCTTTACAGTACTTTCTCAGATATGTTAACCAGGTCTAAGAATTGTCTACTGATCACTTAAGTGATCATTGATAATGTTATTCCCCTTTCATTGTAACATTTGTGCTATTTTAAATTAAATTGAGCCATTAGGTAGCAGAATGTGTGAAATGATTATGTTCATAGAATGGGACTATCTGAACTTTGTTTTTAGAAAAGTAGAATATGGATCTTGAAAAACACTTCAGAATTACACTCTGAGACATTATCATGAAGTCTAGCTCAAGAATACTAACATTAATTAATGTTTATTTGTAAATAATGTTTGATTTTCCTCATAAATGTTAATTAATTTGATTAATCTGTAGGACTGCAAGTCAATCCGTTATTTCAAACACAATGTGTTTCATGCTGTTCCCTCCATAAATCTAGGATTTGGCTTGCATTTCAAGCAAAAATATTATCCAGACTACAGATTGTTTTTCCTCCAGGAAAAAAATTAGAATATATGTTGTTTGGCAAATGATACATTGCCAATGTAACTTTCTCTGGCATCTGTCCATTAGCTCAGAAGGAAGAATTAGCATTGTCTTCCTGCTTGGCAAAGGAAATTAATTAGGATCAGAAACTTGGTTGTGACAACTATTACAGAGCTTCCACAATTACAGCATAAAAAATCACACACACACACGTAAAATCCATTAATGAAAACAGAAGCCATGCAATTTTTTGTCTCAAAACCCATGTTTTGCCCAGCCTACTCAGACAAGAACAGTATGTATGCATTCCATTCCTTTATTAGCTTGTGCACGATATCTGGGTATTTTGGTCGAAAAGGATGGCAAGCGGAATGCAGATGTTGTAGCTCCCTCAGGACTTCTCACAGGATGAATATTCAGTCTTGACACACATAGCTCCCCAAGAGAGCAATGAACTGAAAGTGATGTTATCATCCTAAGGTGAGGATTCTTACTCTCAGCCAACAGAAGTAGCAGACTGCTGCCCTCTTTATCAGAGGGTGCAGGGACTAAGCTATGAGCCACCTGAGCACCACCCAACCTCCAGGCTGCAATTCTCTTTTGGATATGCTGCGGCAAGTGCTATCCTTTACTTCAGGAACTGTATGCTCTCCAGCTCTGGGCACTCCCACACTGCTAAGCAGAAAATAGCACCTCTGCTAAGGAGAAGACACTTCTGTTTCTGAAAGGTTCTGGTGCTCACAGCTGAGTTACATTTAAATTAGGCAGTAAAATTTTCATGGGGATTTCTTTCAAAAAATAAAGTGGTGCATTTAGAAAGAAATGATTTGCTGGAGTGTTGGTTAAAAATGAGGATGAAAATTACAAACAGTACAGAAGGAACAAAAGAATACAATGTACTGAAGAAATTATTTATCTGACAGAGATTTATGTAGGGGGGCAAATAGTACAGTAGAATGAGCTGCAATGTCATCAACTTTGACCCACTGAAAGCAATTAATGCGATACCAGAGTCAGCTGGGTTTATGACAAAATGTAACCTTTCTGACCCAGAGAGATGAAAATAATCACCAGAATTTCTGAGGTGGCATAATAATTCAAGTGCTAAATACTCTGTGAGGGACTGTGAAGGTTCAGTTCATATCAAAGTCAGAGGAAACTGAGGTCATTTACGCCTGGACACTCAAAAGTACTTAAGGGCTTAACTTCCCTTCTCCTGTGCCACCAGCTGCGTTAATGCTTTTCTGTATCTGATCATTAAAATCATGTGAGATTAGGTTCTCTACCACTAGTAAGATTTTATTAGCAAGTAGTAAGCAACAGCTTGACTACTTTTGGATAGGTAATAGGAGACCTGTACTTAATTGTTGTTTCATGCGTTCATCAAAAAATGAAATGTGAACAATGACCTGTTGGCCAAGGTACTATTGGAATGTCTTATACTTTTGGGCTAAGCAGAATTTGTTACAGATACAACCAAGGTAGCGACTAAGCTATATGAAATCCCTGTTCTGAAAATAACTTACGTTGCATTTATAATTTAAAAATAAGTGAATAAGGACATTTGAAAATTAGCATGTTCATACAGGGACAGTATTTTCTGTTCTACCATTGCAGTGCAGCGTCTTTCCTGTTCGTACTCTGTCCTTCAATAAGGCCTGTCAAAGAGGAAAGTTGAAAAAAAGTCTGATCTATGGAAACCACTGTGTACTCAGCACCAAGTACCTAAGTGGAGGCACTGTGTAGAATCCACGCCAGTCAATTAATCTGTTTTTCCTATTTAGGGAACACAATAGACTTCAGAAGTCCTTTAGCTAAACTTTGGTTTGACACTATGCTTGAGTGTTTCACTCATTTACAAGAGCTTTCTGAATATATTCTGTTTCCAGATTTGTCACTGATAATTTCAAGTCATTTCGTTTCCTTGTCATTTTGTTACACTCTCTTTAAAAAGAGTAAAAATAGTTGTCACAAGGAAGCTTGCAGAGATGACAACATATTTCCAGTTTATTTTGAGACCTTTGGAAACAGAATTTGTTTCTCACGCTAATTCACATTCTTTCTCTCTGTGTACTTTCTGCTTGAGATATTCACCCAGTTCCATATTTTTGCTGGAAAAATCCTCATGAAAGTCAATGGAGCAAGAGTACTTGTGGCACCAAAATGTAAAGATAATGCCCCAAACCCAGTGGTTTGTTTTCTGCAGTGATATTTGAAAATCTGGTGAATAAATTGTGTCTGCGGACTCTTTGCTGGTGTAAAACCTTAGCAAGATGGGACCTCCCTGACAAAGCTGTAACCTTCTCATGCTTAACTGTGTACAAATAAGGCAAAGAGAGAGTGAATGAACAAGACTAGTTAATTATTTTTCTTGTCAAACCAGAGCTCTGCTGTACATCTCAATTTTTAAGTGTTAAAATAGCACCTTGTATTCAGAACAGTCAGATGTAACCAAAATAATTCAAATGAACTAGTTAGCTGAGCTTATGTACAAAACCAAATGAAAACAAAAATATCCTGGAATGTCCTTAGATGCATGCATGCACAACATCTTTGGGTGATGAGAGACAAATAAACATTTTCACATTATTCTTGCACTGATCTCATGAATCAAGCAGGATAATCACAAGTCAGATTTTCTGTAGGTCTCCAGGTCAAAGTTGCTCCCAATAGCTAGCTGAGCTTTGGCACGCAGATCACTTCATTGTGGAAGTCTGAAATTGGATGTGCATGCAACAATTCTTTTGTTTTAAAAAGATTTTTTTTTAATTGTTATTTTTAGCACAAGAGACATAGAGATCAGCTTTTCCCTGCAACATGTTCATCAGTACTCCTTAGTGTAGATTAAAATTTCTCAGGGCATCCAGGGATGCCTCGGGGCATCTCAGGGAGCTTTTTCTTTCTTTCTTTGCCTAGCCAACTACTTCACTTAGTCCTTGACTAGTCCCATAGTTTGAAAAAAAAGTTGGAAAGCAGGCAGTCATGTTTCTCAATATACACTTTCTTTTCTGCCAAAAGAGAGACCAGCATCTCTACTCACAAAACAATCAGTTAGAGACCCTTTCCATTATAGCTCATGTTTCTGGCAGATGACTTCTGAACCATCTCACCACCTCATTAGAACTTCTCTTCACCAAGTTAGTTTGAAAGAAATGGTTTGTCTTAGTAGTCATCTTTTGGTCAAATATGCTCTGTTTAAACACATGGTCTTCAAAGGTGCTATTCCTAAACCAAGCACAGTAATTTCTCACTCCCCTTCTCAGTCTCCCATTTCAGTAAGGACGCAAAAGTCAGGAAAGAGGGCAGATGCTGTGATAGAGTTCACAGGTGAATGTAAGAGTGTAAACACAAAGAGGACTTAGTGGTAAGGTAGTAAGAGTCTGTTCATATTCTTTGAAGAACACCTGTGGTATCAGAATAGAGAAGTGGCTAAGTTTTGCAGGCAGTCTACGGTAGAGGTAACTGCTTTTACAACATTGTTACAGACTGCTGAATGAATGTTCTGACCTCTGCAGTAAAAATTGTTACCAGCATCAAAACCCATATTTGTGTGTGAGTATATGTATCAAGGCTTACATTAAATAAAGCTGTGCTGAGGTAATTTGTTATATTTTGTCAAGATATATGGATAAACATATGATATATTTTGCTTCTTTTAATGCTACATTAGCCCACCATAGTTAAGTAAAAAACCATTATTTACATTCATTTTTTAAACTTTTTTTCAGAAAAATCAGGTGGCATGTCTCATGTAAATTACACAATCAGTATTCATCAGAGTATAGAGATTAGTTTGTGCAAAATAAGGTACTTAGCTGGCAGGAAAGCAAGCAAGATTAAAGGGAAGCAGAAATAAGGAAGGTGGTGGGATGCCTATAGTTACAAATACAAGAAGATTTGAAAATGAGAGTATTGCAGGAATACAAGGAGTACTTTCTTTTACACAATGACACTGACACAGTGTTTTAACCACATGTGTAGGAGTAGCATAAGCCAAAATTCCAGATTCAACATTTCTTGATCATTAGTTGTTATTTCTTCTTGTATTTAATATTTGCCTACCTATTTGGGTGGCAATGATTCAGGGTAGAAAAAAGGACTCAAGAACCTGAAACTATTTCCAGCTGAATGACACACCTGGTCTTTATCTCTGTAATTAACTTCATTGTCAGAAAGGCTCTCTGAATTCCTTAAACAGGATCCCTGAACTGCTTACAACATACATTCTTAAAGCTAATCACATTTTACACTTCATGCCATGTGTTTTGCATATTTATTCTTGAAAGCACATTGTTCCTTCAGAATACTTTATCTGATAAGCAAGCAGAATTCCAGTTTCATAGATGTTGGCTGCTTGGATCAGTTTCTTAGTCCCACTTCATTGTCCCCTTGGAAACCCTTTTACAATGGAAATGAAGAGGCAAATTGGCTAAAATTTCTCTGTCTCCTTTACTTTCACCATGTAGCCTGAGGATGGCATATGAGCTGCTGATCTATGGACACTATTTAGGGTGTTCATAACTATACCCATGGCCATACCCAAAAAGAGGATCAAGGAAACAACTTTCCTGACAGCAGTGCCTCCTCCTTTTTGCTGGGAAAGTTGAATGTAGAATACAGAGAGAATTTGGCCCTGTATGATTCAAGTCACAGGAAAAGTAAGACTCAGTATGTGAAAAAGTTACACAGTATTTTGTTTACTTTATTTACTTTGCTTGCTTTTGTTTTTAGCCAAGCATAACTGGCAACTGGGGGGGTGTTTGTTTGTTTGTTTGTTTGTTTGTTAATATTCCAATTAGCTTAATTAAGGAGCAGAAGAGTGGCTCCAAAAATCAGAATTTAACAACTTTTTAAAATGGTACATGATCTTTTTAGATTTTCATTCTAAGCCAAGATTACATAATGAGCTAGTGACAAGAATAAATCCTCTCAATGTGTGGTTTTCTATCTTCAGCTTTCTCATTACTTATCAAGGACCCAAGGACCTACAAACCATTGCTCTTAGCTTACTGGATAATATATGAATAAACAGCACTAATGCTAAGTGAAGAAATCATAATATTGTAAGAAGAAAATACAGATTTTGTATAAAATCTGTTGTGTCTTTATCATTGAAATTGAGTAATTCTTCCTTTCACTTGGAACTTTATTATTCTGCTAAATATGTGTGCATCTTAGAATATAGTGGGGAACAATGCAAACGACTTGTTTTGTTAAAATATTGACAAAGTGAGGTAATGATCCAATATTGTAATTGCGCTGCCACAACAGAGAACAGTATTATTTATGATATGAAAGCAAAGGTAATTCTTTACATTCTCTCCTTGCAAGCTTTTTTCATAGATCTAATTCTCTCATTGAGAAAGGCAAAGGTCTGACTTCTGTCAGGAAATTCAGCTGTGATGTTTCCCCTTTTACACGGTATTTTTTCTGTAGTTTACATTCAGAGGAGATAACTGCCACACTTTTCAGAATAGGATGGTAGGAAGCAATCAATATTTAAAAAAAAATCTTAGAGAACGTACTGCTTTTGTGTATCTTATGGTGTCTTTTGATACTCCTGAAGAGTGTTTGTTCTCTTCAATAACCTAGCCAGAGACTTGACCCTATCATTCCTTTAAAATGAGTAACTTCTTTAATTCTTCTTTTCTGAGCACTGTTGTGTGAGAGCAAACATTTTGGATATATGTGTTGACTGAAAAGGTTCCTGAAACTCTGAGCAAAGGAACTGCTTCTTACTGTTTGCTTTGTGACACGTTCAAGGAAAAAGAACTTTGAATTCTTTGCAAATACATAGGATCGCATAAAAAATAATGGACAAAAAAACGTTCCCAAAACACCTAACTCCTAACACCTAACATTCAATTTCTTCCTTAATGGAAGTAAACTGCAACCTAATCACAGGTATTTTAAATAATTTTTCTTCCTGCACTATTGCGCATTGACCCAATTGTGAAATGCTGAAGCGCGGTAAATTGGCACAAGTAGAAAACTGTTGTAATGTAGATGTGATGCTTCTTGCACCAATCTATCTTGTTTAGAGTTAGCCAAGATACTACTGTATGGCTCTGTATTGTGCATCTTAAGAAATCATTTAGCTGTATCGAAATACTAAAAAAATGTATTTAGCACCAGCTGTATTCATATATCAGAACCTTATCTAAATGTGATTTTTTATGTTAAAGGTTAAGGTCAACAGTGTCAAATCTGAATGTTAAAATATATGTATCTGAAAAATAAAGTTTGATTGCTCAAAACTGCCTTTCTGAGTTAAATAGGAGAGGCAGATATTTTGTATCATTGAAACAAAGCTACCTATAATTAACCTGTCTGTAATATGCACAGCACATGACCTTCTTCAGCTGGTAGATTTTCCACACGTTCAGTGTTATGCAATTATAAAAAACTCTTTTCTATAACATACTGCTTTTAAATATGACAGAAACAAACAATTGTGGCTTGAAATTGGTTAGATGATAACTCTTGCTCTTCTTTTCTCTTAACTTTGGTGGTGTCTTCCTCACTACCAAAAATTCTTAATGTTTAAATGGGAGTGTTCATCTAGGGAGTCAGGTTAAGAAAAGCCCTTTTTAGAGCTAGATACAGGGTTTTGTTCTCTTTGTGCACATACATAGATTTATTCTGTAATAGAGTGTTTTCTAATATAAAACCCAGGAAAATTATTTTTGTGCCTGTATGTCTTACACCTATTCAGGGGCAGCCAATGATTTGCATTTTCCGTAAGTATTGTCTGAGAAGGTACCATCCTGTATCTAAAACAATATGAAAAACCCGTACAGGCTGCAAAATCAACATCTTACAAGGTAAAACAGTGCTTCCAAATGCATCTGCTTTGGACAAAGCAATGTTTTCACTGAAGAATGCTTTTCCACTGAATGTGCCTTTGAATGATTTTGAATAGATCTTCTCCAACTTTCTGGGCCTTCCTGAGGGCAGGGATGCTATAAACCATGAGTGCTGGACTCTACACAATCCATTTGTAGATCTGCTCCGGAGTCAAGAACCCATGAAGCTACAGCTTTGCTCCCTCTGGGGCAAACGTCCACCATGGGGCTGTCTCTAGTTGGATTCTGCAGGGTACCTGGCCCTAGAGTGGCTGCATCCGATAGGTCTTCCCTGTGCTCGGTCGCTCTTACAGCATTTCTGTAGTTCTGCAGTGGCCTGGTGGATGCTCATCAGCTTAATGACTGCTTTAGCATCAGAACTGTCATGATCTTAAATTTCACCCAACATTTACAGTATCCAAGGAGTTTCTAGTTCACTGAAAAATGACTTCTGTCCAACTTAAATTGCAAGCAAATTAAAAACCAGGACAAAATAAAACACACTGTAAACAATAACATTTCTATCAAAGTAAAAAATCTTTTTAGACCAGCTATTCATAGGAAACAGCGTTCATATGTTCACTTTTTTTTTTCTAGATTACTCTTACCTCATTCAGCAGATGAGTGTGGCTTTGATGTTCTTATTTTTATCTTTCCCTTCAATATGTCATGTCAAACCTTATTTAATGCGCACTACCCAATCTTTGCACTGAATAAAAATTATAAATTTTTAACTCTGTGGTGGTGTCATTGAAAATTTTTAAGACATTAATGACTGTTTTGTTTCAATGTCCATGTGGTATGGGTTGATGTTATTACTATTTCAAATTCATTGCTGGAGATTGAAGACAACTGATGTAAAAGTCACTAATTTGTTTTGGTTTCCCAATATAAGATACTTGTATAGAATTCTGATTTCTTTAAAGTTCTACTGTTGGTAGTGCACAGAAACAACACCAGGGATATTAGGGTGTGGAAGATAATTCTACCATCTAGTTTAACTGTCTAGGTTGTCAGATGAGTTTCCATGTATTATCACAGAATCACAGAATATCTCAAACTGGAAGGGACCCATAAGGATCAATGAGTCCAACTCCCTGCTCCTCACAGGGCTACCTAAAACTAAATCATATGACTAAGAGCGTCGTCCAGATGCTTCTTGAACTCTGACAGGCTTGGTGCCATGACTGCTTCCCTGGGGAGTCTGTTTCAATGACTGACCACCCTCTCAGGGAAGAACCTTTTCCTAATGTCCGATCTGAGCAGCTCCTGACGCAGCTTCATTCCATTTCCTCGTGTCCTGTCGCTGGTCACCAGAGAGAGGAGATCAGCACCTCCCCGTCCGCTGCCCCCCTTGAGGAAGTTGTAGGCTGTGATGAGGTCACCCCTTGTCAATACAGACCAAGTAGATCCTCCAGAGACAGAAGTCTGAGCATGCCTATTTTCTTTGTCTGCATAGTTATTCTGAAATATTTGAGTTTATACCACATTAACTTTCCTTGGTAACACCTTGTTAACTGCTGTTCAGGGAAGTCCACCAGCTTCTGTAGAACATGGAAGTCAAAATCTAGATATGTTGAACGGAGCATTCAGAAAGTAAAAAACATAGTGTTATCAAATCATGCAAAAACGACTATTTAAGTGATTTGGCATGATAACATAAACCAAGCAAGGCTTAAATCCAGGTTTTTCAGGATAGCACCTAATCTTGAAATTTAAAGTATTTTTTTCATTCATCTGCTTCACATACTTCACACTTTTCAGTGTCTTCAGTAAAGAATGCACAGCTGATACAACTTAATTTTCTCTACAGTCCTTATTCATCACAGAGTACCTTACATCCAACTCTCAAAATAAGCCAGGAATTTAAAATGTAATATCAGCCTATAGATAGACTCAAGACGTGTGATAAATGAGACAAGCAACTGAAAGACCGTATGTGCGATCTGAGTGCTAAAATTTACAAAGTTTTTCAAACAACCCCTAGGGTGCAAAGGTCCAGACCCACACAGGTGACCACCTCATAAATGATCCTGACCTTCCTCGCATCTGCTGTAGCTACAGAAATCCCAGTAGGCCAAAAAATTCTTGCTAAGTATCTCTAGGGATACTGAGGTACCATACTATTGGGTTCCTCCCCCTTCAGTCACAGTTCTTCGTTCCCACTTCTTCCATTGGTTTAATGTATTCTTTCATGGTAATTTGAGTCACTCTGCTGCTGCTGGGGTCCCAAAGAAGTACAAAACCATTATGGATTTCATGACTATCTTTTCTCAATATATGAAAAGCTCAAGTTCTTTGACATTTGAAAGCAGTTTCTTTCTTGGCATATTCTAGAAGTTGTTGCAAAGAGGATGCTGTTTTCCACAGAAGAACAAGACATCTATGTTTTCCAGTATTTTCCTTATTATTACAAACTCAAGAAAAATCAGTGTATCTTAAAATAGATGTAATCTACTAAACAGAAGCTTTTTTTAAATTTCTGCATCTGAACCTGCAAGCATTGTTTTTGTATATAAAAACATGATAAGACTGATTATAATAGAGGGAATTGTTTGAATTTATGGCTGTTGAAGCAGTTTTGTGAGCTATAAGGGCTATCAGAAATGTGTACAGCTGCACATGATTTAGCAATTAGCAGTGTCCAAAGCATCTATCTCTGGCAGATGTTTCAGAAGCTGCTAATTTTAAATTGCATCAAAAAGAATCTTGCATGTAAGAGAACACTCGGGTCTTGTGAAATATAAAATTATTAGCTTAACTTCTAAAGTGTTTTAAAAGGATTTTTTTTTAAACAGAGAAAAAAAAAGAATAAGCAAAAATCTGTTACATCAATAGGAAAATTAAGTAAGGTTGTATGTTCATGCTAATCTGTGTTTGAATAGTGGTTTCTTTTAGTAAATGAAGGAACTATTATGCTTTGAGGCTTTATATATTTAGTTGATGTGTCTATCCTTAAACACTATAAAGCATCTCTGTGATTCTAAGTCTTACTCTCTCTAAAGTATACAAATGTTTGTGAACATTTCAGACAAACTCCAGGCCCAAATAATCATTTCAATCTATCTTCAAGAGACTGTGTACAAGTCTCATGTGTTGTGACCTTTATGAAAGAAATAAATAAAAATTAAAATATTTCTACTACAAATTGAATTTGCTAATGCGAAGCTTTCCATAGCAGTCAGGTGTTAAAAGGCCAATGCAGGATGATTTGGCTTTCTGAGATGGACAGTTTGCACTCTTTTAGATCAGATTTTGGTATTAAATATGTTGATACATCCCTTCCTCATTGTCTTTCAGGGACTAAAGTGAGAAATCTGTAATAATACTATTTGAACCAGGGTGGTGGTGGTGGTTTGTTTGACCCATTTTCAGGTCAGAATAAATGGCAGGAAATAACAGCAATTTTTTTATCCAATCTAATTTTCAAATTTTTGACCTGGCTTCCCTCTGGATATTAATTTCTGAATAAGAGGGAAGAAAGGTAGGAAGAATAGAAGAGAATTAATTTCAAAAGGATTTAAGAGTACCTTTCCCTTATGATTCACTAGGATTGGAAAAGTGTTACCTTAGCTCTAGATTGCATCTTTCTGAGGACAACTTTAAATTCAAAGAATTGAGATAAAGCATATGAATAATTAACCTAACAATGCTATATTGAACATGATCTATTCTATTTTTTTGAAAACTGGCAATTTATTAATTTTCTACTTATTGAAAATGGGTTCTGACCCTATTAACAGGGCACTCAGACCATTTGCATTAAACCTTCGCTATCCATTCTTCTATTAGCTATTGGAAATTTCACAAGTAATATGGTGTGTAAATCAGGTTTATTTTCTAACATAGTAGGCTGCCAAAAGGAAAAATAAACCCAAGCCTCCAGTATAATCCCTTATAGAATCATTATTATGTAGCTGTCTGTTTGCAAAGCCAATCAAGTTCACAGTTATAATATTTGGTCACTTTTGTGTTTATTCTGGTTGATTTGTAATGAAATTAATCATGTTCAAAAGGTAAAATGTATATTTCATATGGTATATTCATTAAAAATATTACAATCAAGATAAAGCACATTTCATTTACATTTTGATAAATCAGAAGTGATTTCATTTAAAATATATGAATTACACTGGGGTTAACCCAGTTCCTTACACAATTCAGAGCAGGGAATTGTATAAAACACATGGAGTATAAACAGCTCCGCTCATATCTTTAGTAGACTGTGCATGGCTTGCTTATGCAAAATGTTTTATTTTACTTCTGTCTCCTTAGCTTTTGTCCTGAGTTTGCACTCCCATTGTGCCTTGCTGTGTGCTATCTTTCAATATGGGGAGTGAAAGTGAGAAACAAGGAGTTAATGGTCTAAGTGCACGACTAGCACAAACCTTCAGCTGCAGAGTGGATAATGTTAATGGTAATCCTTTGGCTCTGGTAAGAGCTCTCTGCAGATCCACAGAAACCCTAAGCTAACCTTACTAAAGAATCTCTCTTCCATCTGTATTTTCTCATGAGTTGCAGAGCTTCTTTAAGGACCATGCTGTCCTTGGTTGTGACCCTTATAGTTTAGCTAGCCTCTCCAGAGAAAAGGTGGTAAATAGAATTTGCTAAAATGTCAACAGGGGATCTACGGAGCTTGCTTTAAAAATACAGAATATAGAGAAAGTGATAATATATGAAAAAATCCTAAAAAGATTATGCAATTCTCTACTAAAGTATGCAAACAAGAAAAATATTTAAGTAAGTATATTAAGACGTTTAAATAAAGGTATCAGCTAAACATGCAAGGCTAATTGGAAGACAGTATTTTGCATAGACTGTCTCATAGGTCTTTGAAATAATTTAAACTCTGCTTTCACCTTCTAGTTTTTCAAAAGCTTCTGTGTTTTGCTTGGGGTTTTTTTTGGTGTGTGTTAGAGGGAATTTGTTGTTCCCTCTTATCTTTTACAGCCTTGATTTTGCCTTAGATCCAGCAAAATATTTGTTTGCATTTCATAATGAGAGATATATATATATTCTGTTTTTGTTTGAAGGTTAGACTTAAGAATATTCAACATCTCAAAAGAAAAAAAAACACAACAAAACAGCTAAAATCCAGCCAGCCTCCACTACCAAAACTCCTGAGTTTTGTCTGGCTTTATACCAAATTAATAAATCTGAAAGACATGGACATACTCTTAAAAATTCTTCTCAATTTTATGTCGTATTTCCACGAACGTGTTATCTAGCCTGAACAGTCGTGACTGCAGCTTGGTAAGCAATAGCAGTATATCTAGCATTGTACAAGACATAGCATGTGTATGTTCTCTGTCCCACAAACTCAGGAGTATTTTGTTGAGCTCCCGCCTTGTAAGAAAACCTGAGAACCTTTCTCAGTTTTCCTGTGAAAACTGAACACACCTCTTGCTATAATCAATTATAGCAGTGGCGTCAGGCAGGTTGCAACACAGATAACACTGACTAGTTACTGCAGCTACAGCAGTGTGAACTTTATAGCACTCTCATGCAATTGTGTGAACATCTGCTTTTATTACTCTTCTACTTCCCTGCTTTTCAAAATGTGAAGTTTTTTCCTATTATGTTCTGTACTGAGCAAAGCCATCAATTTTAAGCATCTTTTTCACATTTGCTGCAGAATGAAATAATTTTCTTTTCTCATCAAACAATCTGTGTAATTAGAGTACTTTATAGCTATCTGTATCAAACAATTAGTGTATTAATTGCTGAGGGTTGGACTATACTAGTGAGCATGTAAGCAAAATTTTATAAATGTGATTACTTTGTTGAAAGTGTAACGAACAGGAATGCCATTTCTATAGACAATGAATCCTTTTCTCCAGAACCCAGCAACAAAGCTTTCTGATTTTCATTATAGATAGTCAGTTGTTTATCCTCAGGGGATATTTCCCTTTTCTATATCTCACATTTTCTCTTTAGATTTGAAAGGCCTAATTCTGATCTGGCTTATTTAGGTTTTACTCTAACGGAAATGAATTGATTTCAAAAAAGTTGGTCTGCATTTATGAAGCCATAACTGGTAGCTTACTGTGGCCCAGAGTCTTTTGAGGAACCTCTGAGGGTTCACTGAAAGTTAGTCTCTTGTCTTACTGCTGTGTTTTCTTAACAAATAAATATGGGATGCATAGCAGCAATTCATCTGAGTTTATTGACAACTACTTAGCGTATTATTCTTATCATTAGGGATTTTAGAACACAACTGATGTGTGTCATGCTTTTGTACATACATGGCCTGTTAGTTAAACTGAGAGGGCTGTATTGTGCTTGAAGAGAGTTATTCTAGTCTTCCTTTGCAAGCTTATTAACAGCTCTATCATCCTCCCAAAGTATGAACTATGCAGTCTCACCCGATAGGTGATAGGTCAGGCACACAAGCAAATACTCTTGAGACAAGAGCCTTTGCTCACCATGCTGATCATTTGAGGTTCTTTAAAGCAGAAATGCCAGCTACTCTGCAGTAATACTATGACTGGCTCATGAAGAGGAACAAGTATATCTGTCTGTCTTTATAGTGTCTGTTTTCACTGTATATACTTTTTAATCTTCAACAATGAAATAATCTTTTTCAATTTTAAATATGGAATGCATTAAGCATGCTACTATTTATTTATGTCTTCCTGAGTGAAGGACTGGCAAACTGGAGCTCTTTGCCCTGTGGAGCTCTGCAAAGGCAGTGTCAGAAGGAGAGCATAAAGCATACTGTACTTCTCTCTTCTACCTCTGTTTTGATCTCCTGAAGTGTGATGATTCAGCTCTAAGGACAGATAGGTGGTCACATAAACAATCTTTGCTATAGGACCTAGCAGCACTACATAGGTCCTGCAGATCCATGTGCCTTAGGCTCTGCATTGAGATGAGGCAGAGTTCCGTCCTATGCTTTCTTGCTCGATGGGTTTCCACATACATGAAGTTTGGGCATGCAGGTTGGTTAGGAATTGCAGAATATTCAGAAAGGGGATTAATCTGAATGAAAAAGGGAACAGTGCTGTGAAAGATGCAGAGAAACAGACCTAAGCCAGAGTGAGCACACAGTCACAAGCAGTCTTACAAGCACAAAGAAAAGCATCCGATAGTACATAACGATATTTAAAAAAAAGTCTGTCCTCATACATTTAAAAAAAGACTGATACAAAACTCCTCTGGTAAATGGAAACTTGCTCAAACTAAAGAGAATTCCAGCATCAGACAGAAGTCATACAGCAAAATAAGTAAAAGATTATATTGGGAGGCTGTCACAGCCTAAGCTGGACAGACCAGGGCGGGGTTGTGGTGAGTTAGGAATTCCCTTGGGCTAAATTAAGGTGAAACGACACCAAATGATCAGTTGAACATTTTATTTATGGCAGAAGCAAACTGAACTTGGAAGGTGTAACAGTAGGTGGCGGGGTGTCTTACAACAGGAATTGGCATGAAATTACCTCTGTAAACGGTGTAACCTGTGGTAACCATATACATCAATTCAGGGAATAAGGAGATCCCTCCCGTTGAGTCAGGAGGTTCAGAGCAGACCCCCTTGCTTTCTAGACTCCTTCTCAGAGAAGAGCCTGAGGGTGGCTGGATCCACTCCTAGTCCCAGACTTGGTCAGTGGTTTTGTGTCTAAAGGATTGAGGTGTAGGGATTAGGAGAGAGAAAGAGAGAGCAAGACAGAGGAAAAGAGAAGAGAAATATTTCACCGGTCCTGGGTCCAGCATTGGTCCAGCCAGTCTTGAGGTCCAGTTCTGGAGGGCGCGCAGGCACCTGGGCCTTCAGTTTGTGTCCTTTAATCATCTCCTTGCCCCTCCTTCGGGTGGGCACTCAAACTCATTGGGCTAATTAGGTGTCATGCGTGGTTTGTGCTTTCAGAACCTTCGGGAAAGGGTTGGTGGGCTTGGGGGTCGTTTGGGGAGTAACTTCTCCTTCCCTGCAGACATGACCATTGTTTGATCATTGGCCATAGATGGTGAGTTGCCCTGCTCTGCGTATCAGAAAATGGAGCTGCACACCCTCCCGCGTTGCCCTCTGCATTCCTGTTGCTGATGTCCTGTGCTAGTCTGTGCTGATCGGCTTCTTTTCATCTGTGGTTCGTCGTTAAGCAGAACTTGCCCCACCACAGTGTTTGAGACATTAACTCTTTCAGGCTCTCACAGAGGCAAGTGGATAAAAAAAAGGTAATCTAGACGCATTTGCATCATTTCATGAATCTGTGCAGCTAGATGCGTCTTAAATGTGAGTCTTCCATGTGAGCAATTTGATCCTCAGCAAATTCATGAAACCACTAAGGACATAGTCCAGAAAACCTGTTCTGTTAAGATTTAGGTTACACTTAAAACCTTTGTTAAGCTTGTTTTAGGATGTGAGAATGATGGAGTCACACAGCCTCTGAATTTGCTCAATAACTCAGCAGATGTCTTTTTTTTCTCTGTTTTTGTCAGTGAAACAAATGGGGCTTGAATACCAAAAATAGTGAGATGTTCCTGAATGGAAACTTATATTTCTAACTGCTGAAAAAAAAATATTATTATCATGGATGATATTCCATGTAGAAGTTTTATATCATCACTAGGTTTCAGTTTACCACTTTCATGTTGTACATCTGTAATAAAATATCACACTAATATCCAATTTCAGGAAGCAAAATGTGTCCATTTAGCATAAAATGTTAGTAGAAATTATTAGGAGATTATACATTAGCACTAATTATACACCTGACTAATGATCATCTGTTTTTGGAAATATTTCCTGTGCCAGTCAACAGAGTACATATACATTTTGTGGAATTAGCAAGCACCTATCTGCTTGAAATCGACAGAGTTTATTTTTCCTTGCTTTGTATTGTACGATCTAGCATAACCAAAATGTATAGTATGACCAAATTATACTATTTAAGATTTCCAGAAGGACTATGTCCTGATGAATAAACCAAGCAATAATCAGACTTCTAACAGAAAAAGTATTTATGAAACTTTATGCTTGTTTTTAAGTTGCTTTGAAATTGGCCAGTAAACAACAACAGAGTGGGTGGGCACAATCGAATGGATAGATGGTTTCTTTAGGAGTTATGCTGAAAAGTATTATAATTCTGTAGGAAAAAAGTAGCAACTGAAAGTGAGACAAAACCCATCAATATTCTGGGAAAATTTTCATCATTTTTAGTTTTTTCAGCCATCTGTAATTTTTAATCTCTGTGTGAGTAGTTTACAGGGCAGTGCAGAGCCTGGGGTCTTCTATCAGTAATAGAAAAAAAATCATAGGACTACCAACCATTAAAAGATTTCCCTGTGGTACTTCATTTTTTAAGTTAATGTGGTTCACCTGATTAATTATCAATAGAGAGTATTATTTAATATTTTATGTATAGTTCAATATTTTGAATCAAGATAGAAATTTATGTACATAAGTGATTTTATCATGTGTAGTTTATATTTTTCTGTTTATATTTATTTCAATTCTTCTGTAGGTTCTATGTAGCAAGGACCTCCAAAACACACAAAGAATCATTCATGAGTTCTTCCATAAAACTTTGGGAACAGCAAACTGATATTTTCTGTCATATCCACTGTATGGTTGAAAATATTCTCACCATCCCTAATACAGACAGAACCATGTGCTCTTAAGAAAATCATCTTTAGCTAAAATTAAAAAAAGTTAATTTTTAAATCCATATCATAACTTCATCACATGATACTTAGAAGTTCTAAGTTAATTGTACAGTTAGCAATAGCATTTTATAGTCATCATGACTATAGAAGTCTAATATTTGATACTCATTCAACATGGGTTTTTTAGAATTTAATTATGTACTGCCCAGATCACTCTTATGTATATTAGCTGTAATTAAAGGTTTTTCTTCATTAATTGCATGGCATAACTTCTTTTGTTTTATATTATTCTCTTCATGCTAATGATGTCAGAATGTTTAATATTTTTGTCTCAGTGGTTTCTTTCTTTTGAATTTTATTGGAAAATAATTTTGAGATGCTTTATATTTACGAGAGATTCCCATCCATGAAAATGTGTTTTTCTTCGAAGTACGCTGAATTTGTGGGCTGTGCTTGGTTTGGTTTTGTTTTGTTTTTCAACAGGATTTACTATGCACAAACCACAGTCATAAAAGCACATAATGGCTTAGTAAAAGCACTGCAATTTATCACGATAGAATTCTGTCCTATGCAAGTAAAATTTAATTTCTGATAAGAAGTGAGTGCTCCCTACTGTATTTCACTGTTACCTGTGATTCTGTTTAAGGAAAGCTAAATTACTGTTACGAAAAGCAGGAGTTGGTAAGTCTCACAGCAGTAAAAGAAGGCTAATGATACATTGATTCTAAATCTTCCTCTCTCCTCTGTGTCTTCACAAGAAATATGTTTCTAGGCTGTTGGTTTTGCATGGTGTCGCAGAAACTTCACAATACAGTTCTGTACCTCTAGATACTACAGAAGATAATACACAAGCAGATAGTTAAAAGTAAATACCTGCCTAAACTGTTTGCAGACAAAGCACACAAGATGAATAGCCTTTTTATGGAGAGAGAATGGATGCAATCAGAGAATAAATGTTTAGTCCAACAATACCTAGAATGCTGCAGTAAAATTTGGAAACAGAATGTCCAATGTTTCAGTCTAATGCCATCATACAAAACATCTTTATTTTTTTCTGTCCTTGCCAAACTAGACTTTGCAGTTTTATTGTACCATCCTCATTGCATGAGGTCTTAAGACCTCTCAGTGGAAGCTGTAGAGGCTTAATAATTTATGTTCTAGGAGATGTTTTAGCATACAAAAAGTAGTTGGGGTAAGGGATTCCCATTCTAGATGCTAAAAAGTACCTGATTGTAAGGGAGACTAGGAGACCTCATGGAAGAGAATGCTGTTGTGGATTTTATATATAAAAGTGCCATCTCTTGCTAAGTACATCCCTGAGCTACAAATCGTTGAAATTGGGAGACCATTAAGAAACCGTTGCTTCTTCTGTAAGAAGGTAAGGAAGTTCCTACGTGGTTCTGTAAACTGCAAGTGCTGTGCTGGAGCAACTTCTGGTCTCTCCCAGGACTATCCTCCTTACTGTGTTATTGTACTTGAAAACCCATATGAAACAGAACTATTACTACATTTGGACTGATTAATATCATAATGTTTTTCTTTCTGCATAGATAGCAAACTGAGAACAACCATCATTAAAAATAACCACAATCCTATAAAAATTATTAGCTCTATGCTGCTCTCCTACACAGCTCACACACCAGACTGAAGAACATCCACACTAGAAAAATGGTTGTCCAGAAATAATATTAGAAGAAAGGAAATTCGTCATTAATTTGGGCAGCCCAAGTCTTGAGAAGGTTTTGTATTTTTGTATTTGTAAAGAAGGAAGGTGAAGCAGAAAATTCCCTTAGTGATGTTCTCAAACAAGTTCATTATCTGTGATACAGCAAATATTATTGGTATGGCTAATTTTCATGAAGTGTCCTTATGAGCTTAAGCTGAATAGTTACATGTGATAGTAGTGAAAATAAAAGTGCACCAACTAACACTGGTAATGTTTTAACTAAATTTAAATTCATACTTCTTGTGCTTGTCTGCCAGCCAGTTTATTCCAAACCCATTTAAATTATGAATTTACACCCTGTTTACTTCTCTTCAGCAGTGATATTTTTCAGACAATGCAAGGCACACAATACTTGCACAGTTCCGTTCTCTGCTTTGTACAAAGAAGTCAGCGTAGTGTAAATTCACATACTAGCCTACTACACATTACCTTCTTTGTACAGATAATAGTTGAAGTAGCAGAATTTTCTCATGTTGGCATGTTCTGAGTTTCAGTTAAGTTTCCCAAAATGGATTTCTCGATGTCCAGAATAATTCAAAGCTTAGTGAAGTGAAATATCACTACAGATGTAAACCTCAGAAAGTCAGGCCTCGATAAATCAGATTTACGTGTTCTAATTGGAGTTACCCTAGCTATCTCAGGGAACATAAAAATACACTGTGCTGATTAAGTAACTATTTTTCCCAGCTGATACAAAATTGAATTTGGATCTTGCCCACATAGGAAGATATAGACTGTGCAGATTGGATATAATTGAAAACAATAATCCTGTTACCACTAACTCCAGAATGCTTAGATACAGAAAACTTTCTTCCCTTTTGCAAAAGTCGTGTGGATTTTTAAAGCGGTTTGGATAAAACCAAACCCAGTTGATAAACCTGCCTTTAGGATTCTGTAGAATTTAGTACAGATAAAAGTTTCTGTAGCACTTATGGCATTCTACAGATTTATAGATAAGTGATATCATTAAATTGTGTATGAAAACACTCTTATGAATATGTAGTGTAAGTATTTTTAAAGGTATTTTGCATGAGGCTCTACCTACAGATACCAGTAAGTAGCTAATTTTGCAAAATCCCTTATGGTTCAGAACAGAAGGATTTTTAATTTTTCCTTGTTCCGTACTACTGTAGCCCAGTGAATCCAGTTCGTACCACTCGAAGCAGAAGCTGCAGGGCTCTGTGGGACGCAGGGCTGGGGCGGTCTGGGTGATGCTGGCTGCCCTGGCTGCCTGGGGGTGAGTGCGCCTCGCCTCCCCGGGCTGCGCTGGGGCTGTGTGATACTGTTGGTGGTGTGGGCCATGCTGAGGAAAGATACGAAAATAGACCTCAGCAGGCCCAAGACTGAAAGGGAAGGGGTGCCCATCATGGGCAGAGAATGCCCCTGGGTGAAGTACTTGAGACACTGATGGTTCACTGAGGAGCGCTGGAGCTGCCAACCATAGGACCCTGAGGGGCAATGGAAGGGTGAACATAACACCAGAGAACAGGGACGAGGTGGTAGGGCTTTCTGTGTGATAATTTTAAGGCTACTGTTACTACTGAGGTTTTTCATTATCAGTATGGGCTATGAGTATTAGTACTATTGCAATTGGATTAATAAAACCTTTGTTAGCTTTTTGATTAGATTGTTAAGATTAATTATACCAGCTATAAATCCTTGGCTCCATTCCATAAAATTGTTTTGAGTATAAAATTATGCCTGTTTTGTCTTCATATAACTATTTATTTACAATTCTTAAGTGAAGTATTTTTAAAGGGTCTAGTCCTTCACATAAAGAATTTTCAAATTGACTAAGATCTATTTAATCTGAGCAACTGAAGATCTTCTGTAGAATACATGCTTTCACTTTTTATACGTATTTTTAAAAAAATGTATCAACAGATGTTCCCTGCTGTGAGACATACCTTCTTAAAGTACTTATTTGTCATGATAGATGTTTTATGTTTCATGATGGGGAAGAATGTACATTGTCAGATGCATCCAATTCTCTGGGCCCCATCTGAGATACCCTCTGGCCTTAGTCAATATATGCAGCGGGTTAGATTATTTTCTGGTTTATCTGGAAGCCAGAGGGAAAGACAGGATGGTGAGGTGCTGTTTTGCAAAGGTAAACCTATAAACTTCGATACCTCTCAGAAATGACTGTAACATTATTTGATGAATAAAGAAACCAAATAATTTCTTGGACACTTTTTTACTTATTGCACTTCCCTTGCCTCCCTTTCCCCTCCCCCAGTAACATGCTTAGTGGGCCAAAAAATGGCAATGAAAACAGAAAATATTTTAGTGACTACAGGGATAGAGGAAACTGTAAATATGGGGTTCCCCAAATGTGCAGACAAAGCCATTTCTAGTGCTTTTTAAATACCCTGCTCAGCAATAGCTAAAACATTGGTCTGTTACCAACACTGTTTTGGTCACCAGTCTAAAGCATGCCACCATATGGGCTGTTGTGAAGAAAACTCATTCCATCCCAGCCAGACCCAGAGCAATAATCTTCACCAATGCTTCTATCTGGATGGCTTCCCATCCTCTTCTACTGGAACTATTGTACTGGAAACACACTATGCCACTTGCTAGACCAAATTTTATTGTATAAGCTTAATATTTCAACTTTTGCATGTATATCTCCGTTGATCCTCCAGGTGTTCTTAGTATTGCCTATCATGTGCCATTCCATAGACTAGAGAAGCCAAAAACTGTCACAGGCTGATAAACAATTTTCTCTTAGCTGTTTTCTTTCATTGTATTCTGTGTCTCTTCTTTTTTTTTTTTTTTTTCCTCTTCCTCTTTTCCCCAGTATAACCTGGCTGCCAGGCACACAGAATTAGAAATTTACCGGCATCCAGAGACCTGATTAAAAAACCCTGGGATAGTGTGTGAATTTCAGTAGAACTGCATCTGCTGAATCAGCAAACTATGGAGACATAAGCCATCATCACATGGAAAAAAAGGAAAATTTGAGGAAGGTATTGCAGATGTGTACCTTATAGAAAAGAAGTAGAAGCCCAATCTTATTTCTGTGCCTCAACTTGGCAAGTACCCAGCACAGCCAATGGAAGAGAAAAGAAAATAGCATAGCAGTCAGAGACTCAAAAGTAGAAATAGAAAGAAGAAAAAAAGTCAGTGTACCTAATACGGAGGTTCCAGAAGGACTCTGGTGGTCACTGCATGTCTTCGATCACATGTCTTTTTCAGTCACTTAGCCTGACTGGCAGATTGCAGAGCAAAATTTTGTGTTCCAGTTTGATCTTGACAGCAGTTTCACTAACATGGATGTGCACTTTTCCGTTTGGTGTTATTTATTCACTAACTTTTATTTGGTGTGCTTTATTCTCTTGCTATCAATTTTAATGTGAATCAAACACCAGCAGAGCACTCATTTTAATTAGGACAGCTAACTATAACAGTAAGTAGAACTTTATACCAATATATAATTGTAGATTTACTTGTGTGATAGATAACTGCAGATTTAATGGGGTGACGGCAGTTTGCGGTTCTTTCAGCTTTTATTCTTTGCGGTGTGCTTAAAGTCTTTATTTGAAGTTTCATATATTCCAAAATAACCTGAAAATTGAAATTCAGGGCATGTCTTTTTGACACAGTGTACTTCTGTGTCAGAGATTCTTGCACGAGCTTGTAGCAGGCTGGTACAGCTGCATCGCAGGAGACTTCAGCTGTGACGCAAGTGACAATAGGGTCATGTCCCTGTTTTGAGTCAAATGAGGGGGTGGACTTGCAGGATGAATTTTAGTAGGAGAGTAACATAATTTTCAGTCCCTGCACAGCAGCATAGCTTTATTTTTCTTATATCTTACCCATAGCTCTGAAGTCTTGGAAACAAAAGCTGCACCTAACCTTCCTAATAAATCTACACCTAGATTATGTGCTGTGTCTGGGCAGCCCCAAGCACCGATACTAGTTTAGGCCTTGAATTAAAACCATTTAGTGTGTCACTTAGGCAGGTATGTTGCTATAATTGTAAACAAAGATGGGAATGTCTGCACTGTGCTATATCACTACAGATATGCTGTTTCTGCTACCTGAGAATTTTCTCCTATTTTTCTTGCTATTTTCTACCTCAGTGTCACTAAATGACAAGTAAACTGAAAAATCAGAATTTTGGAAAATGACAAATGTTTTGAAGAGATTGTCTTTGAGAAAGCTTAATAGGATCTGGTTTTCAGTGGGAACATGCCTTTGGTTTGGTTTATTCAAAACCATTAATAACTTAGAAGGTCAAAATCTTTTCTCAGAAGCAGTCCTGTCACTGAAAATTGACTTGTCATTTGAAGTGCCCCTCATACGTAAAGTTCATATTGCTCATATTTGTCAAAGTTTTCATTGGTTTGTGTTTGTGTATAAAATTGTGTATAAATCTACTAACTGGAAACGAGTAAGAGTTTATCTGAAATACAGTATTTCTTAGACTTGTTTCTGAAAAAAAGACCGTTCTTGAAAGAGTCCTCATAAAATCCTCATTTCTTTTATTCTACAAATACAAGTACACTTGGGAACAGAAACAGAATTGGCTATATCAGTCCCAGCTCAGGGAAATAAGGTATGAGGACACAGAACACATCTGTAAGATCATAATATAGGAAGAAGAAACAAGAAGTATGTGAACAATGCCTCGCAAGTAAAGAATACATCATGGAAAGTCTTAAACATAGTGTCTATTTTTAACTTAACAGGGAGCAGTGCAGTTCAGCAACAAAGTTTCTGTCCAGTGGAGGAGCAGAACTCTCCAGATGTTAGCATCATTTTCATTTGGATGAACAAGTGAAATAGGAAAAAGAAAGAGATTAGCTCCTTATTTTGAGAAATTAAGTTCTGAAGAACTTAACATTTTTGACTCAGCTTTATCTGCTTTATCTTCTTAATATTTTCTTACAGTTTTCATTTCTATTGATTTACCTTTACTTATACAACCTCTGTTAATTGTTCTATTTAGCCTTAAGCTGTGAAGGGTTGCGTAACTAACCTACTGAAACAACAACAACAAAAGAAAATAGCATGAGATGAGTAAAGCTGACATGGCTTTTAGTAGGAATATTTTAAATGAAATTGAATTATAGAACACTAGAACGAAAAGTTTAGGACAAGAGTGTAAGTTAGCACCTTTTGACTCAGTTTCTCACCTTCAGATGAAATAAAATATGTTCAAAATATTTTAGCACTAGCAAAGTGTTTTAAGTATTTCACTAAGGATTTAATGAAGTAAATATTGTGCCTTGTAAGTCTATTAGTTTGCTGCAATATGATAATTTTGAGTTCACATAAATCATTACTAAGGAGAAATAACTACTTTAAAGCAAAATTGAGATAAATACTTGTGTTTAAGAAGAGATACATTAATACCATAATGGAACCTGCTGTCAAGTCCCACCTATGGGGAGGGGAGAGTGACTCAGATTCGCAAATCCTCTCAGTGTGGATTAAAGTGAAATAGCACTTGAGGTCGGTACATAAACATCAACTTTAATGGGAAATTTCTATAGCAACAAATATTCCACAAACATTGACACTTTCACAACTAGATCTACGTAAACTATGTGACTTTATGGGAAGTCAAGGTCGGCCTTGCATTACTTAACAATTTTAACTATTACTTAGAGGCTACTTACAAGAGGAGAGAGAGTGGCAGAGGGAGAGATCACCTGTCCTGGATCCAGCGTTGGACCTGCCATGGGGGGTGTTTGGTGCAGAGAGCCCCCCAAGAACTTGTCCTTCCTTCTTTTATACCTAAAGTGTCCAGCCCTATAGGCAGGGATTTGTCATCATTGAGCAGGTGCAGTGTGTGCTCAGGAATGTTCCAGAAATGAGTCGGTGGTCTTCACATGCGCAGTTCATGTCTCTGGAGATGGGTCGGTGCGTTGTCAAGGTGTTGTTTCTCCCTCTCTGTAGGCATGACCGCTGTCTGACTTTCTTCTTGGTGCATGGTTGCTTGAGGTAGGGAAGTGTGACTTTGGAGAAGCACGGTGGGGCCCTCTTCTCCGGCTGCATCTTCCTGTTTACGCAACTCTGGTGCTTTTACAGAGGCCGTCTTCTCCACCAAAGTTTTTTAATGAATGTTCGAGACATTGGCTATAATTTGTCAGACGGTCATACCTGCTACCACAGTTTCTGTATTTCAGTGATCTCTGCAGAGAACCAACATTTATGACAATCATCATCAGATTAGAATGAAAACTTAATACAACACTACATAGTGGTTCAGTTCTGACATATTCTTATGCCACAATCTGGTACTTATAACAAACGAGTACTTTATATTTTAGTACTTCTTTTTCTTGTGACAACACATTATAGCTATATTAAGGATCCTTCTGATTTCATAAGAAAGCTCAATTCATCCTGCTGGGACAAAATATTAAAACAAATTATGGCCTATTTTACTTCATTTTTTTCTTGTAATCAGAGGATGTGATTTGTGATAACTTTTTGTATTAGAAGGAATGATTTATTTTAGCTTTTACAAACTGCTTGGAAAATAAAATTATTCTAACTTCATTTAGAAATATATATTTTATTTGATTTTTTTTCCTATGGTTTTAGACAGAAGGCAGCTATGATTTAAGAAAATCATACTTATCCTTAATGAAAGTGACAATAAATTTAGAAGGTTAACTGTCATGAATTTTGCAACAGAAATAAGAGTTTTTATTTAAATGAAATTTTGTGGAATATGGGGCAGAAACTGATAATTCAAAGTAATTAACAAAGAATAACATGCTTTCAATAGCAGGATAGAGTTTTCATTTGGTTTGGCTTTTGTAGAAAGCCATCTTTTAGTGATGAGTTGCTTGTTAGAGAACCATTGTACCCATGCTTTACACTTAGATTTAACAGAATTCAAGTGAATAATCCCTGTAGATATTAGTGTAGCTCTTCTTGTGTGTAAAAGAAGATATGTGTGCATTTAAAGACAGCAATCCAACATAGCATTTAAATTTACGTTTTAAAAATTTGAGCTTTAAATAATGTGCTTCAGATCAGAGCTTGCATGGCTAAATGCAGCCTGCATTATTACTGCTATGGCACACTCATGTTATCTGCCTCCTGGACGCAGCTGGAAGTGGGGCTGATGGCCTGCACTGCTTCATCTCCACAGGGCAAGGAGCTGCTGTCCTCTCCTGGGGTAGCAGGAAAAAAAAAGTCGGAGGCCCTGCTATTCCTGGAGGGAGAACACCCACCTCATGTTGAGGTGGGCACAGTACCTTCACTTCATGGGGTTGCAAATCGTACCAAGTGTCCTGCCTCCTGGGGGCATCCATAGTGGAAGCAGCGCCGGCTCACCTGCCACCAAGCTTCCAGCCTTGGCAGGGTCCTGCTTCCACAGCTCCATCCCAGAGCCATTGCCCCGTGGGCCCGGATGGTGACTGCTCCTCCCTGGGAACAGCTCTCTCCCATTTTCCTTCACAGACCAGGCTTGACCCCCTGCAGGCTGCATGCCATCTGCCTCTGAGTGTAGGGACACCTTTGCTGACCTCACCCTCCACCTCATCTTCTCCACCCTGCAGCCAGAGGAAGCAGTCTGGGCTCAGCACAGCCTTTCTCCTGTCTCCCTCCAGGCGTGCCAGCAAACCGTGGCCGCGGTGCACACACACGGGCACAGACCGAGCAGCGTGAGCCTGGAGCAGGAGCTGGGCTCCGAGAAGGCCATGTTTGGCATCCCACCCAAAAGAAAGAGTGAGGTCCCTGGAAAGGTCACAAAACCCAGCAGAGGAGAGGCCCCACAAGGGGGTTAGATCTAGTCCTCTGGTCACAGAGTGACCAGTGTGGGCCACCCTTTGTCTTCTCCAAAGCCCCTTATGGCACCCAGTGCCTCTGCAGCATCCAGGCAGCTCTGGCCCAGCCTCCACAGCCCCCCAGACAGTGCAGGGCCCAGGAGGAGCAAGGGTGGTTCTCAACCCGACTGATTTTAAACTGATCTTAAAAGATGTTTCTCTCAGACTAATGTATTGATTTGTGTTTGTAGATACTTCCTGCCAACCAAACAAAAAAACGCAGCTCAGCAGTGTATTAAACATTTGCTTTCTGTGAACTGCTTCAAGAATTACAATTTTTCAGAGGGAATAACACCCAAATAATATCCTTTTACTAAAAGGGGAAAATTGCTTTCAAGTTAATACCTTAAAAAACAAGTGGAAGCTCCTGAAGGGTATGATGTGGTAAATATGTACCAAGCAGCCTTGAATTCTTTTAATAATGCCTTTAAGGACACAACTATCTATAAGTAACTAAAGGCGGAAATCATACTGATGTTTTATTCACAACGAGAGAGGTATTTAGGTGAAAACAAATCAAACTTCAATAAATATAGAAGCCTTAAGATACAATAGCATCAATTCTAACTTCTTATAACAGCTTTTCTAAATTTTGCTTCCCTAGCTGATTTTCTCTTTGATTCTGTTAGTGTGGGTTTAATGACACAATGCTTAGTAACTTTTCGTCTTCACAGAGGTACGTTAAAAATACCAAGAATGTGTAGTAACTGTAATAGTACACAGGCAGGGTGCCTTTGTCCACTCACACAATTTATATTCAATATTTGTAAAGGAAAGATTATATTACAAGCCAGCTGCTTTCTAGCATTTGTAGTCTTCAACACTAGTGTTCTGTTTCAGATGTTTATAGAAGACTTCCATGATGGACACCATTCAGTTGTGACAGTCCCATAAGTAGCACTCATAACTAAGCTGTCATGCATGCACTATTTAATATTAGGGTGGGAGAAAAAATTTCTTAGTAGGAGGGTTAGTTCCAAACACTTCGTTAAAGAAGACTGCTACAGCCCATTAGTTGCAAGCAGCTGAGCAGATGAAGAATGCCCTACGCAAATCACATAATAATTATATAGCTATACAGCTATATATATAATGTAGCATGTGTATAGTTGTGTTAGTGATAAGGGATTATAGGCTAAGGGGAAATGAAATAGCAGATCATCTTTATGCACAGATGATTTTATATGCCTTACATTCTGCTATTTATGGAGCTCTAGTATTTGATATGATTCTATATTAAGATGATTAAGGATGTATTTTTAAAAGTGCTTTTGAATCTGAAGTTATGTGAAATTTTAGCACTGATTGCTAAAATTTCAGAAATTATTTCTTACTTCTACTTCCTCGTCTGAGCAGCCTGAGTGATCCAGGTACAGCAACAGAAGTGTACATTTCAATGAGTAATCACAGCATGAGTAACGATTGGCCAAAAGCCATAACAAACTAGTTGCAAAGAGCCTACAGGGCACAGTTGACTTGTCAAATGTTCAGCATTTATGTAAAGTTAAGAAAAAAGTTTTGATGAATTAGGATTGATTTGCAAAAAGCCAGATAAAGTAGTTGATTTATTTTGTAGTGAACCATCTGACTATTTCACATGCTGTACCGGATATACCTCATACCTTTTCCTTTGCTTCATAACTAGCAGAAGCAAGCAGACAAATAAGCCTGACTGTATGGAATAAAGGGATGTCCTTTTATTTTAACTAACTAAATAGTTAATAATCTAAGGTATAATCCTTCTAAGGGTATTAGTCACTGTATTTCAGAAAAGTTAAAGTCTATAAGGAGAAAACAAGATGTATTTTGACTTTCTGCCTTTTCTGATACCTACACATCACAAGCAGAAATAGGATTTTCCTTCATGTTAGTTAAATTAGCAGAAAAGTACATTTTCACTTATTTTATACATGTGTATTTGTAGAAATGTGGATGAAAGTGATTTTTGGCTTGTTTCATTTTCAGCTCTTTTTCGTGTTTGGTGTCAACCTGACTGTATCACCTCAATGAGGTATGTATCCTTCTAGCAGTCTTTCAACATCACAGTCTTTAATATACACACTGAAGAATGAAATTCTGAAATTCTGAGATATAGATCATGATGTATTTCTAATCAGAATGTTTACTTATTAAATTTAAAACATTATTAAACTATAGATGCAGGAAAAAATGGCTAATTGTCAAATTAAATAAATCTAAAAATACCTACAAGGTGCAGGTTTTCACTCCCAGCTCTTGAATATTTCTGCCTTAGAACTGAAGTCACTTTTAAGGTATAGTCTTTATAACAAACTTCTCTAATTTTTGCACTTGTTTAATGAGTTGTAAATATGCACTAATTCTAATCATGAGTGCTTAATGCTGAATAGATACGAATACATATTTATAAGGTCAGTGATAGGACAAGGGGGCACAAAAAATGCAGCTTTTAGGTCACACATGTATGATATATTATGGTTTCCTAGCTGCAAAGTGAAGACATGCATTTTAGAAAGAATTTTTTACTTCATGTTATTAACTACTGATTTAAAAAGAGTGTGTTAAATACATGGAAAATGCAGTCAGCTTTACACTATCTCACTTCAGCCAAAGATAGTGTAAAAGTATCCTCCTCATTCTTATGGAATTCGATACTAAATCTTGGGATAAATCTTCTTAGGATAGCCATCTTCAAA
Source organism: Buteo buteo (assembly GCF_964188355.1). NCBI lineage: Eukaryota > Metazoa > Chordata > Aves > Accipitriformes > Accipitridae > Buteo > Buteo buteo. Next base: position 19,626,539 of record NC_134190.1, on the reverse strand, counting down.
AATTAAAAGTCAATTGCTAGTTCTTAAAATTCCTGAGACGTTTGTGGCTGTGAGAAGAGGAAAGAGTGAATAGGACAGTAAATCCTGGCTTAGTTATGCTAAGGTGAAACTGGGCTTTACTTTTGTCTTCAGTATTAATCACATCACAGTAATATAAATATAAGCAAAATTTGGTCCTCAGTTCTTTAGAAATACATGCTTTGCAATACCCGTATTGCTGATTACCTTTTTTTCCTTTTATGGACAAGAACATAATTGGTGATTTCCAACCAATACTTACAGTGTCTTATAAAATTTGTGCTGACTTTAATTATCTTATGTTTAAACTTTAAAATGTGATAATTGTTCCATGTGGCTAACCCTAGTGCCACAGGCTAACCTGTTTCTTATGTTTACATATTATGAAGCCTATGAGTGAGCTCTTTCCCAAGCAAGAAATAATACTGTTAAACAGCCCTTCACAGCCTCAGTGAAACAGCAAAGTACAATAAATGATACTGCACTCTTACTTCATCCTTGATCTAGGAATCTTACAGCACTTCGTAAAATTTAATTGAATTTCACATGGAGCCTCTACAGTGAAATTACTTGCTTAAAGTCACACAGGAAGTGTATTGTGAAATTGGTAGCAGGACTGATATCTGACTGCAAGTCTCATGCTTTTGAAATGTCACCCAAGCTGTAGCCCTGTGACAAGTTCCACTTGTTGAAACCCCAGAAAATCACAGGAAAGCCTCAATACAAACAAGGAAACAGTTGCTCTTCTTTAGCTTTTCACTCTCATTGCCCAGAGTTAGAGAATTTCCTTCATCTTGCTCCTGTTTGCTTGAATTCATTTCACTTTCTTCCTTTCCACTCTGCCTTCTCCTCTTGTACAATGTACTGCGTTAACCCTTTTCCTCCTCCAGTCACCTCTCTGCTTTATATTAACTCTGCACTCTCTCATGCATTTTCTTATTCTTTACTCAATCTGGTATATGATCAGTTCACTTTCCATATGGTAGCATCATTAGTTGTGTACTTCCTAAGTCTGTCTTCTTTTAGCTTTCCTACACTCCAACAGGAACGTACACTTGACCTCATCTTCGTTAAACATTGCTTGGTCCTTCTGGACTGTCAGTTAAGGTCTTTCTGCATTACCCATTGAGTTATCTTTCAAATTACTAATTTGTTTTTCAGTAACATTTTTTAAAGCTTGTGCTGAGGAAAACAAAAACAAGTTGTCATAAAATATTTTAATCCGAATTTTAAAAGTCACATAATTTCATTTATAGTCTTTTTCTACTGAAAGGTGCCAATGTGGCCCTTGTCAGAATGAAAACACTACTCTGAAATCTTGTCCCCTACACATATAAGAGATGGTTTTCCACAGACTTCCATTTCACTTGGTTTCTCACTGTTCTTTGCTTTTGATACAGCAGTACTGGTGACTTCTTTTCTTTCAACTCAGTCCTCTCTTTAGCTTTTCCCACAGATATGGCTGATTGTCTTTATAATTAACTAAGTTTTATGCCTTGACTTTTTCATCCTTTTTTTTTTCCCCCTTTAAAAACTTCTTATGACAAACTGATAATTTCCAATATCACCTTTCCTTGCACTTACATAACTCCTTCACATCAAAGACCAGAAAACTGTGAGGAAAACCCCACTTTATATATTTGTTCATACCTCCTAGGTTTTCCCTATCCTTTATTCACTTCTTGTAACTCATTTCCTCATCTTTATCTCTCTGCACATCATTTCTACTTTTTTTTTTCTTTTCCAGAATACAGTATGATTCCCCTTTTTCCCTTTCCTCTTTAATCTTTTTCTTTCTCCTTGCTTTCTCTTCCTCAGTGGAAGCCTGCTTTAGCTTCTCCATTTTCCATCCCTTAATATCAAAACCCTTTCTGCCAGAACAACCTGACCTCATAAATATTTTATCAGAATGTCCTCCAAGTAGAAACAACTTTGTATTCTAACAGATTAATCCATACCAAGACTTTATTGTCTTATTATTCAGCTAACAAAAATCCAATGCCTTCTTTTATTCAAAGAGGAATCATAATTATTCTATTCCCCACAAGACAGACCTCTAAGTATCCATTTTCTTTTTACTTGCATTATGAGACTTGCTAAAATCTTGAAGTGGTCAATTCTGTCTTTCTCTTCCAAACCTTTTTTTCATCTCTCCTAAAGGAAAATGTAATTAAAAAATATAAAAATCAACCTTCTAAATACCAGATGTTTAAGGAGTATTGAAATAATTATAGAAAGAAAATACAACAGCTAAACAAACCTCAGTGATTTTTTTTTTAAAACAGAGTAGGTGTGAAATTGCCATTTTAGTTTTTGTTTTGATGTAAGTGAAAGATACCGTGTAATAGAACCACTGAGAAATAAAGAACCTACCACCAAATTCTGAAAAAGTAACTTTTAGATTCACAGTCCTGATTAAATTGTACTGTATATTAAAAGCAAACTGGGATAATGGATGGCAAAGCAATTTTCAAAAGTGCAGAAGAACCTAATGAAAAGCCAGAATACTATATGTAGCTTGCACCATTTTCACTCCTGGGTGACTTTGAGTGACTGTGTGAATGAAAGAACTGAAAGCACAGATATACCCATTCACCCAGAAGGTCTGTACCTCCTCAGTATAGTGATTGTAATATCCTGAGCCACTGGTGCATCATGGAGGATCTGAATGACAGGAGAAAGCATAGTTCACGTTTTGGTCTTCTGACAAACCCTGGTCACAGTTACAATGGTTCATTCTATACATGACCATGTGTTTGTTGAAGTGGTTGTGGATATTATTCTCTTGGGTATACATCTTCCATGATATTCTTAATTTCATTTTTCTTACATTTAATGATCAGCCATACCATCAGTAGATCAGCTAACATTTTAGGCAACATTTGTTGCCTGAATGCAAAGTGAATCTGTTTTAGACTGTCTTAACTTACATTTGAATTCTCACTATCTACGAATTTTTTAGGACCTTTCCTATCATCTGTCCATCAGAACCAAAATATTTCACTGTCTTCGATCAGGCCATATAAGCAGGTTAACTGATGTCTTTGACCACTCTTCCACAACTAAAGAAATTCACTGGTAAGCAGCATAAAACTAAAATACACATTGGGGTATCTAGGGTAAGATAAATTTCAGAAGGCTTAAAAACAAGTGAAATTGGATGTTGTTCTGCTCTAAAGACCAATTTTGATGCCTGATATATTGTGTGAAAGTAAAAATATGTTCAATCCAAGCACTTCAGAATCTTAATGACTAATTTGATCTTGCCTATAGAAATAAAGGCAAAGGACGTGGGTGAAAGTGTTCCATTTAACATGTGCTTAGCTACTATTAAATGGAATTGTTAAAAATTAGATGCATCCCCTGGGCAACACTACTTTAACCTGAGAGTTTTGGTGCATTATATTAAGAAAATGACATTAGAAATGGTCATTTACGTGTTCATACCTCAGTGCTGCAGTATATGCTGAACAGAAATAAGTCTGTTTTATAGATCCTCTCTGAGTAACAGGGCAAGGGAGGGGGAGCAATAAGTAAGCTAAGAATAAAAGATAAGGGTCAAATGATGATCTCCTCAGAATACTATCTCTAACACACTTACAGTTTACATTTCTGACTTGCTATGAAGTAGGTAAGTTACTCAAGAAGCAAGGTAAATTTGTCTGAGCAATGCTTAGTGCTTCTGCAGCTAGGCTGCTTCTAGTCCTGAGCAGGTTCATTTAGAGTTAACATACCCATAGAACTCCCTGCATCTTTGCAGTGTTCATTGTGGAAATACTGTCCTTGTCTAAACACTCATCACTGTATGAACTCGGCTCCTCCTAAGGATTTAAAGATAAACAAAAATCACAAATGATGTGTTTACCTTCTGCTCCTGTCTTGTGGGTCTTATTTTGGCTGATAGGCAGGACATTTAGAGGCTGTGCAGTGGAGCTGTCATTAATGCATCATCAGGTTTTTCTGTCCTCTCTTCCCTCCTGCAAACCACAACCAAGTAAGATCAAGCCCTCCATTATTTTTTGGTTACTTGTAAATTTCCTAGTTCTCTGCTGAAAGCCCCAAGCACTGCAGTTGTTATGCTTAAAAATAAAAGAATAAAATTGCCTGTGCTGCCATAATTGTAACAAGTCAGAGTCTTAGCTCCCTAAATCAAGTAAGCCATATTCCCACTGAGCTGCAACATGTAGATGCTTGAAATGTGCTTTTTAAAATAATGAATACAAATTCAGTTGTAGTTATATTTTATTTTCAGATAGTGTTTTTGCTGTGTTGCTGCACAGTCTCTCTACTATTGGATGCCCTAGTTCCACCAAGACAGATGTCATTCATAATGCAAATAATGTAACATGAACATGAATGGTAACACTAAAGCTGAGCTATAGAGTGCCATAGATAAAAACTGGGGTTGCTTCTAATTTTAATCTTAAGGCAAGCTGGCAAAGGGTCTTTCAAAATGTTACCAGTTGTCCAATCCCATAAAAAGGAGGGAGCAGTCTAGTAAGATGGAGAAACAGTTAAGGCATGACAAGTAGTATGGAAAGGTGAAGGACTGAGGGGAAGTGATCGAGATACTCAAGAGCTCCTTTGGATTTACAGTACACTCTCTTCTCATGCTGCACCTTCAGGTCTCAACAACACATAAAGCAATTAATTCCTCAGGCTCTGTGCCTTCTTTTCTTCTGATTTAGTCCAGGCCTGAATTCAGCTCTCTTAACTCCCCAAAGTTTATATAAGCTGGTAATGGATTCTCATATGTTGTAGTCATTTCTTGCAAATAGGCCAGCTTCTGAGATGACCTGGGACAGCTTAGGTGACCAGCTTCAGAATCTGTTCATTGTAAGGACTCTTACCCTGGGAAATGCAGGGCCAAACAGTAAATTACCAATGACTCTTTCATACAAAAGCCAGTCAGCAGCAGTGGCAGCTGCACAAAAGCTGGTAATGGCTCATTACAGTGTTTGGAGAAAATGGCATCGCTTGAGAACTGTGTTGCTGTACAACAATAAGGGCAGACAGAAAACATTTAATAGGATTATTTTGTTTTCTTCGGTAGCAGGCTTGAAAAACTTGGGAACATTTTGTCTGAAAACGTTGTATATATTCATGAATGTGTTTTGGGGGAAGTGATCACAAAATATTGTCAGGCAGCTTGGCACAAATCTGGGTGATGTGTTTGAATGTCTTGCCAGGCTTAAACTAGAGAGTTCTCTCAGCCTCCCCTTTCTCCAGCCAGCTGTATAGAAACAGGAATATGGCCACTTCAATACTGAAAGTAGAAAGATATATTACCGGTAGTATTGCTCCCTTGCGTGCCCTCAGTTACAGAAATGTCATGTCTGAATTGTGATATCCTGATGGGTTTCCTTTAACTTTCTGTTCCCTGTGGAGCTGAACTACTAATGTGTGTGATGCAGCATCCCTGTATGACAACAGGAACACTGCTTTACTAACGTTCAGGGAAAACCCCTCCAACCACTTTGCCCACCTTTCTTTCTCTTGTTCCCTTCATATTGCATTCATTCCTAGTTCTCACTGCCTCAGACTACATGCTCACCCTCCACTCATTTTTTTTTCCTCGGCTATGTTCTCCAACGGTCCCCATTCTGCCTAGTAAGAACTCTTACTCTCAGTGACTGGCCGGTACCCAAACAGAATGATGTCTTCTGCATCCTCAAAACTGATGTAGTCAGTACTTCAGTGCAACAGAAATCATCATGTGGGCACAGGCATTACAGCTGCTCAACATCCAATCCCAGGAACGGGACTAGTCATAAAGTTTTTCCTTTTGCATTTTCTTTATCCATTTAGCCTTGTCTTTCAACATTTGAATGGATCCTGGTATTTATTTGCTAGTCTTGGTTGTTCTGACATTGTTTCAGTGAAATTAAAGGCTGGCTGAAAGGAATTTTCAGTAGCATTCTGTGGTGCTCACAGGCAAAACAGACGTGACTTGGGGAAACATTAATTTATTGCCAATTAAAAACTAGAGTTGGATAGTGAGAAAAAATAGACAAGAACTAAAACATCTTCTCCCCACCCTCCCCTTCTTCCCGGGCTTAACTCCATTCCTTCATCCCCTACTCCTCCACCTCCTCCCCTCCTTCCAGGGGGCGCAGGGGGACGGGGCAGGGGTGCCTGTGGCCAGCCCGTGGGGGCTCCCCGCTGCCGCTCCTGCCTCCTCAGGCTGTTCCCTGCTCCAGCCTGGGGCCTTCCTTCCCCGGGGCTGCAGGGAAACCCCTGCCCCACCGGGGGCGGGGGGGGGGGGGGGGGGGGGGTGTCTTTCCCAGGGCCGCAGTCACAGGATGTTCCGTAAGGGCAAAGGGAAGTTACGCATACAAAGGACCAGTCTGTCTCATTCTCCTGACCTCTGGTTTCTCATCCTTCACTCAGAGTAAATGTCACTGGAACGCTGATGGGAATGGAGCGGTCCAAGGCAAGTAAGGGTTTACCCTATAGTGGCTTGGAGGTCCTCCCTGTGTGCTGGGATGAAAAGCGAGTGGTTTTCCTTTCCCTGTTTCCTGCCTTGTGCACTGGTGAGGTCTTGGCTGAACTTTCTTCTATTCACACAACCTAAAGCATAAACTCCAAGGATGGTTCTTGGATTGACCTTTTGAGAGTATTTTGTATTGCCCCTTAATGATGTCTTTCTATTTATTTATTTGCAGAGCTGTATGCGCGTGGATAAAATTGGGAGTAGTTTTCTGGTACCCTCCTGCTCAGGATTTTCACTTAGTAAGTTGTCAAGATCCATAACTAAGCCGCTAAATTCTACTGAACTTTTCTGATCCTGTTTCTGGGACTGTAAAGTTGTCTTAAATGTAATTTGGAGAAGAAGAGTGAATTTAAGGGCAGTTTATATGATTGCTTTGAACAAAGTTCTAAGTTAAGTAAGTTAAATAACAATGGAAAACTGAATCAAATGAGACAATCCTACATTTCTTAAAAAATTATTTATTCAGTTCACAAAATCTACTTTAGTTTTTACTACTTAATTTCTGGGACTTTGAGTAAGATCTGATGCTTAAACAAATTTAGAGTGTATTTATGGATAAGACAAAATAATACACTGTACATTTTTATTGAAACTGGCTTGCTATACATATTTGTTCTAGAACATATTTGTTATAAAATCTCCACTCAATGAAGTCAGCAAAACACAGTCCAAATAGGACTCCAGTTTGCCTCGAAATTTATCCTGAAGGCTAACTTCAGTTTTCAGGGTCTGTAGGATCTGCATGCCCATATGAGTGACATACCCATCAGCTTTAACGAGATTAATAAGCCCTCTTGTAAACACAGAATAGTTGAAACCTAAATGGAATAACAGAGGTAACTGTGATTTACAATTCTATAAGTTGTTTAATCTGTTTAATATTTCATAAGAAACTGTGATGTTAGAACTTTGTTTTTTTTCCTTGCTGGATTTATTTTGAAACAAGGGGATGCAGAATATTGGAATTTCATATCCCTCATAACAAACTCTCATGACCTGCTCCTTTTACAGCAAGCAAATTCTAATTTATCCATTAAGTTCTTTTTCACTAGGGCTTTTGAGCTGAGCACTTGAGTATTTGTGCTAGTGTAAAGAAGGAAGGATAGTGCTAGTAACCCTTCAGTTTATTATTCAGGGCCAAATATAAATACGATGGTAATAAATGGTAACTTGATATTAGTGTATGAAAACTTTTATTATGAATTGTGAATCATGTCAGGAAGAATTTGCCTCATAATATTCCCTCACTTACTGGAGACATTCCTAAAGGGGAGATAGATAATAAAAAGAAAAAAAAAAGTTTATTGTTTAAAAAAAAGGAGGGGCTGGCATTTTGTGACCTGTTGTCTCTCCATAGATCACTCTTAATTCATATCAACAGTCTGAGAATTAGTGTATTGGGCATCACAGTATAAATTGTATCTAATTTGAGAGAAAAAATTACAACATAGCAAACTGTTCTGCAAAGGCCATTAACAATGCAGTATTGAAACTATTCAAAAGCACTTCAAATTCTGACAGAGCAAGTTAGTTTCAGCTTGTAACCAATGATATTGTGGAGAGCAGGCCTGACAACTACATTGTCACTTTGTGGGGTGACTCACTTGCAGATTTCTGCCTCTTTAGGTTACAGGTCAGGCTTTGCAGAATCAAGTTCATGTGTTCAATACTTTGGCAGACTTGGTGATGATAAGTACTCTAGATTTTCTTGGGTTTTTTCCTGCTGCCATTTTAAAGGAGAAAATCCTAATGGTCTTCTGGATACTTGATAGAGCTTTCACTGTTGTCAAGCCAGTTTCAAACATACACACATATACAGATTTTTCTTAACTGTAGAGTTACACTCACTGTGACATTCAGGTTAAGCTTCTGTGGTGAGGAAATAGTTTAGAAATCGGCGTGCTTCAAAGCTAACCTTCTACTGTCATTATTTGATTTGGAAGGACAGAATAAAGTCAGAAAGGATTAAGGCACGAAGGACATTATTATAAAAAAGAGGGTGGGGTAGAAAGGCAAAAATCTAATACACATGCTGTGAAATCCTGACAGTGGAAGGGGAGATTCAGATCAGGAAGGGTTAGTTCCAACAGTGTCATTACCAAGCTTTCATTCTGATCCTCAATTTGGTAGGCAGCAGTCAACCTCAAAATACATTTGGAGATAAGTAAAAGAACAGTAACACTACTTACAGACTGCTCTCCTTTCTGCATTTTGTGCAACAGACAAGTGATATTTGTCAGTCAGTTTACCTGTAGGGTATTGTAGTATTTCATGGAAATGTTGGTGAGAAGAGATCTTGGAGGACATCATGTCTGACCTCCCTCTCAAAGTGGGCCTACGGCCAGCACTAGGTCAAGTCAGGCAAGACTTTGTCTAGGCAAATCCTGAAAACCTCCAAGGACGGTGATCCTGCAGCTTCTGTGCATACCCTATTACAGCACTGCACTACTCCCCCAGTAGAGAAGGTAGAGCTTTTCTCCTAATGTCCAAGATAAACCTCCCAAACCAGAATAGACATTGCCCTTTGTAACACTGTGCCATACTACTGCGAGATGGTTTATGTCATTTTTTCTAACCCTCCTTCAATTAGCTTATTATTAAATCACCTTCTTTGCCAGAAAAAAAACAACCCAAAAAAGCCCAGCTCTTTCAAACCCCTTTTATATAATGTGAACTCTTAGCTCCTGACCATATTAAAAGCCTTTCCCTCAATTCTCTCCATTTTCTCAACATTCTTGTTGAGCTGGGGTTGGATGGACACAATGTTCCAGGCATGGCCCTCACTGGTGCTGCAGAGGGAGGTAGTAACTTCCCTTGATACGCTGATATCTTTTCTTAGTGTAGCCCAGCATGTGGTTTATCTTGCTTGTGAGTAGAACACACTATTTGCAAGCTCTTCATCACAACTTGTAGGCCCTTCTCAGCAGTTGTATCCCAGCCTGTACTAAAGCATGGAGTTGTTCTGCCCCAGATGCAGAACTTTTCACTTCTTCTTTGAACTTCATGAATTTTATTCTACCTTGACCCACAAATTTCTCAAGGCCCCTCTGGACTGAAGCTTTACTGTTAGTGTCATCCAAAGATTTGATGAGAATGCATTCTGTAACATCATCCAGGTCATTGATGAAGACACCAAGCAACATGAGCCCCATTATTGACCCCTGGAGTACTCAGCTTATCAATAGCTGATAGTCAAGTTATTGTTTCCTCTTCTTTGAGCCTGGGGGTCTAGACAGTTTTCAGCCCACCTAAGCCATCTTCTTCCAGCGTATACAGTCTCAGCTTCCAAATGAGAATGGTGTGGGAGACAGTCAAAAGCCTTAGTATCAAAATATATTACATTTTCTGCTCTCTCCTCATTCACTCAGCTAGTCATTTCATCATGGAAGGCACTTAGATTGGTCAGGCATGATTTCCATCTGGTAAACCCATGCCGACTGTTCCTAATTACCTTTTTGTCCTTTGTATTTTTTAGAAATGGATTCCATGAGGACTTGCTCCAGGATCTCTCCAGGTAGTAATGTGAGGCTGACTGAATCATAGTTTCCCCAAGTCTTGGTTTTTAACTTTTTTGAAGATGGGCATAACCTTAGCTTTATTCTAGAGATCAGGATCCTCCTTCAATTATCACAAGATTTGGTAGATAAGAGACAGCAACTTCACTATCACTGTCTTTCAGGACCCTTAGGTAAACCTCACCTGGTCCTGTGAATTTTAATGTACTCATCTTCTCTAAGTAGTTCTAAACCATTAATTCTGCCACTTTAGGTGCTCCTCTCCTTTGCAGTTCATGCCAGGACCTCATGTGGAAATCTGGAAGCAAGGTTTGCCTGTAAAAACTGAGGCAAAAAAGGGCAATGAGTACTTCAGCTTTTTTGGTAACATTCATCACAGATTGCATCACAGATTCCATCTTAGGCCTTCCTGCTATCATGCCTAAGTGTCCAAAGAATGCTCTTAGGTTTCCTCTTTGTGGCCTGTCCACATTTTCACCTTCTTTGTGCTTGCTTTCTGCACTTTAGTTCATTAGACAGTTCAGGTAACTAATGTTTGCAGTTCTTTTAAATGTGATAAGAGGGAGACTTTTTTGAGAGAGGTTAAGATCAACTCTTGGGGCTACAGTAAATGTCATCTCCTATTTATATGCAAAATGAGTGGATCAGAATTGTCTGAAGAAATTAGAATACAGTCAAGAAGCAGTCCCAAGGAATTTGCAAAATTTTGTTATGTTTGAAACAGGGTTCATTTAAACCTGGTGCTATTATACAATGAAGTAGGTCTCAAACATTACATGAGCATTAGAGATAAGCTTATCTATTGCATTGTTTCCTCAGGAATTGGTAAAATGACTGGAGAAAAGCAGTTAACTTCTTACTTTTCAAAAAATTTACCAGAAGGAAACAAACATGCACATTTCAAACAGAAAGTTCTTATTTTTGTTTTCCTTTCCCCCCCGCCTTCTTTTTCATGGAGCTTAAAATTGAGAGCATACAATTCCTTCTTTCTTCAGGGTCATCTAGATCCAAAGTATCTTTTCAAGTCTCAAGTAAGATTTCTGAATCCTTGGCAGAGTCTTCAGTAGTCCTAAGCATGCAGACACTTTCTGAATTCAGCTCAGGGTTCCGGTGGGAGTATTCAGTGTTTTGTATCTTGTTCCCTCTTGCCTTGCAAATTCTATTGCCACTTACATGAGCACAAGCTGAGGGCAAAGAAGAGACGAACTGTCAGTTATCCTGGGTTTATGTCTGTATTCTATCTGCTCAGGTCAGGTGCATGAAGACCAATTGGGTAAAGGAGTGCTAGGTACTGCATGCATACAGAGTATATATGATATTTTTGTAATTGACTGGTTTTGGCTGTGTCAGATTTTGATAAATCGGGGCCACTGTGAGGTCTGTGTCCCTTTTCGCTGTCCCAATTTAGGCTTATGTATGACCACTGTAAGACTTCCTTCCTCTCTAAGTCACTTTGGTCATAAGACATTTAACATCAGCAAAGTACCTCTGCAAACAGGATATGCACAGCTTAAATTGCAAAGCAATTATTTAATGGCTAAATCACAGAATAGATGGTTAGAGCTAATTAGCTATTACACTAACCGTTAATATTAATGATGAGTCTTTGCTGTCCAAGCAATCATCAGACTGATGGGAAGGGTCAGCTTCCATTACTCCTTGGAATGGGCTTACCCTCAGTGTTGCTGAGTTGCCATCTTACGACTCCCTGTTTTTTCCTTAGGATTTTATACCTTTTCATGTCAGTGCTTTTCCTCTTGAATCCTTGTGCAGTTAACTATTGCTGTCTCAATAGTCTTGCCTCTTTCTGCAGTCTTACCTTTCTTATTTGGGTATCTCTGATCTATATACTTCACAGCTCTTTCTCACAACTTAGCATTTCCTCAGAGGGCTGAACCAAAGTTACCTAGCTATGCTGCATCAAAACGAGAACTTAACTGAAATACAGTTGAACCTCTGGGAGGAGTTACACCACAGGTTCCTGAAGAGCCTGTAAAAAAACAAAACCATGCTTGCTTCCCCAGGAAGGAGAAAGCTTGTGTTAGTTGTGCAAATGGCTTTTAGCATGCAATCTCCGGCACCCATACATCGGTGTTACACAGAACATGACAACAGAATTCCTGCAGGCTTGCATCCACAGGCTGAGATTTCTCTATGCTGCCACCCATCCACTTCTCAGCCTCTTACTTCCACTGGCTTCCCTTAAGAGGTCAGGGAGCAAACAATATAATTTAATGCAGCTCAAACATCAGTAACATATGAAGCCAGCACCAGAGCAGTCTCATATAAGAAGGCAGATAATCTCACTTGCCTTAGGTCATACTCCGACCTCCCTTCCAGGCCCTCCTCCCCCCACGCATAAGTGCTCTGCCAAACAGAGGGGTTAATGGGGGCTATGCTGTGGCAGGGGATCTTTATTGAGTGTAAAAATGCAGTTGGCTTTTAAAACCATAAAGGAAAGTATTCTGTCTGTCTCAGGGAGTCACTTTTTCCTTGATAGCATAGCACAGTTCTGCATGAATTCTACTTATCTTTCTCTCTGCACAGAGCAAAGAAGCAGAGTAAATGAGCCATAAAAACTCAGCCAGTTTGGGGAATTTTAAAAATTCTTTTTGAGATGAAGATTTCAGTGCCCACAGTTTCATGTGTGCTAAGAAGCTTTACTAACAAATGAGTGCTGAAGCGTGACCTGCGTGTCCCTTTTAGGTCATCAGAGCCAGAATGATCTCAACCCATTTAGCTTTCAGGTTATGCATCGGTCAAGTGAATACTTACTTTGAAGTCATTTCAGCTGAGAAGGTTAAAGGTTGACATTTGCAGCTATAACTTGTATGTCCCAGCTTTACACTCCTACCAGTATCATAAAGTCAGTTTTCAAGTTTTCACCACAAGCAATCGAACACATTTCTAAAAATTGGAAATAATTATTCTTAATGTATTATTACTCTTCCATTTCTTTTTTTTTCCTTTGTTTTTGATGTTCCTTTGGTTTAGTGCTTTTAAATGGATTATGAAGATTTTCTGTAAAAAAAAATTGATATTATATTTTAATTTCACCTTTTTAGGGTGATAAGTCTATTTTCGTCTAAAAGATGCATATTCTTTTCAGCTGGTTTTCATATATCCATAGAAATCCTATTCTAGTGAGACCTTACAGTTAACAAAACCAGGTTTTTTTCTATGCAGTAGTTAGGAAAACCACCTAATAAAACAAAAAATCTTTCTTCCAATCCCCTATATCAATTATGTGTTCACATAAAGTTCATTCAGACTACTTGGGACCAGCGTAGTGGTAAATGACAAATGAAATTTTATTGCAGTCTTTCACTGGTGCATGTTAAACAGACTAGTACAGAAGCTGTAATATTCTCTGTTACATTACAGTTAATTCACTGCCAACTCTTTTAGTAAGCATTCTTTTTTTTTTTTTTTAAATCAGACAAGATAAATTATTCACTCTTTATTGAAGGAATAAAAATCATTAAAAGAATTGACAAACTATGATACTTTTTTATGTTTATTCCTTCCTTTCCAACTCATAAAAAAAGTTATTTAATTTACTTTTCAAATTAGGGAAGTATTTTTTAGGGCTGATGGCTGGTATGTGGGTAATTTTGTAATTTCAGAGTAGTGCAACATTTTTATACATACATACATACATATATTTCAGGAAATTTATAACTGCCTTTAATCAAGCACTAACAAAGCTGTGTTCTTGTACATTAGAATAAATAGTAATGACTGATTACAAAAAGTAGTAGACATATAGTAGACTATGATGATTGGCAAGAAATAGAAAATACTTAAACATAATGAAAACTACTTAACAGGTTTTTTTATATATCACTTGTCACATGAGGTAAAGCCAAGGCTGGAAGAGCCTTCTACCTCTCTTCCATTTCTGTTTTAAATTCATTTAAAAAGAAAAAGAAGGATCCTGAGCACTGTCCATAGCCCTCTATCTACTCATTGAAGTGTATTTGTGCATGTGCATATTTGCCCTTGTGTGCGCGTATAAAATAGAGTATAAACACTTTGACTTGACTGACTTTTCCAGAAGAAGAAATAATTTTTGGAATATTGAATAGGGTATTTACTGCCTAGTCATTTATTATTGCTATAGATTTTGCAATTGTCTTACAAATTTTGACAGTTGAAAGAGGAAAGCCAGGAAGCCAAGTTTGCCAGATTTCTCACTGCTGCTGGAGATTGTGATGAGAGATAAGATCTACTTACCTCCAGGTTATTAAGTTTGAATATATGTCATACTGGTCATAGGTTGTGACCTATGCCATGCTGCTAGTGTTTTTCATCAGACAGACTGAAAGTGGTTTCTTTCAAAATCAGGAATTATACCTGTGAGTATATGCTTAAAGCTTAAATGGAAATGAGTCCAGTTATGCTTTAATTTTGGAAGCTTGTCCTTCCAAGTTAAGTTTTGAGATATATTGACATTGTAGACATGGCTTTACACTAATTATTACCTGTGTTTGCAATTTATTTTTTTCTTTCTTTTTTTTTTTAATGAAAAAATGGGGACAGCTAAATGTTTGGGGTTTCTTTCCTCCGTCTGTCTTTTTCACTTTATTTTCCTCCTCTCCCCAAGTATAGCAGCGAAATCCTCTAAATAGATGATGAGCTCTGTTCAAACATAATGACCTGTTTCTCTACACCAGAAAATTAATATTCTTACTGATGGTATTACCTCTGGCTTGCTCAGTAGAGCTGTTTGTAAAGAAATTGGCTTGGATGTCTGACTGTGCTTTCACTCCTGTATCTCAGCTAAGGATCATTAACAGAACAGTATAGGAAGGTTTGCACTTTGAGTAATCACACAAATGTTCATGTTCCGTTACCTTTACAGAAACCAAGATACAATCCAGTAGGAGCAATGTTGTCTGGACTTCCAGGAAAATTTAAAAGCCATGGGGTTTATGTTGCTTAGCTACTTTCAGTCAATCCTTGTGTAACCTTTGTTGCTCTCTGTCAAATATTTCTATGCCTTAGAACTGGAGTACAACTTGATTATCACCCCCCTCCCCTTCATAATAGACTATACAAAAAAATTTTGGAATTTGAATTGGATGCTACTTATATAAAAGCTCCATCTGACACATGCAAGTGCTAATTCAACCAGCCACATGTCATTCCAAAACAAAAGAGTTTGATTTTATTCAGAACTCATAAAACTTCAAGTCTTAAGGGTGCAGAAAAATAAATACAAATAAATAGATGGAAAAAAAAATACCCTTGGCTGTAAATGAATGTCTGATAATGTTTTCTGCAGCTTAACATGAACACTGATGAATGCGGTGTACCTATGCTGTTGATTAACACTCTTGTGAAGATCAGTGGCCCCAAATTACTTTCTGTAGGGGAGCAAGATTAATTCTTGCAGATACTTGCAGACAGTATCAGTTCACATACAGTAAATGTGATGGTGATGAGGCACTGTAAGGAAAGAACAGGAGAACCATCTTTATCATCACTCTTGACAGCCCATCTATGTGCATTTTTAACAGATGTGAAGTTATAATCACCATATAGGTGACTGAAGTTTTTAGCTCAGTAACATTTTCATATTCTGGAACAGTTACAATGCCTGTTTTAGTGTTTTGGTTTTGGTTTTGGTTTTTGCTGCATCTTCATCTCATATTCATTAACTCAGATTAGCACTGGCCTTCAGTTTATTCAGGGATGGGTGGTGACTGCATCAGGAAACTGGCCATTTAAAGCTAAAGTTGGAAGAATTGTTTTGATCTTAGATGTGCAAGTCTGTGTAGAACTCAATACTGAAATAGAATTTACTGAGACAGCAAATCAAGAATTGCTCAAACTTCTTGGAGCCCTGCACAAAAGTCAGCAATGATTTATATGGTACACAACTGTTACAGTTACCATTACTTCGTATAATATTCAAGACAGCTACCTTATTCTGGAAAATTACTTATAGAAAAAGTGTACAAAAAGTACAATGGATGCCACCTGTGGCAATCACAATATTTCTAATTTAGAATGACTGAAAACATGCCTTTCTCAAGACAATCCTAAAATTTAGAATTCTTGTGGTTTTTTATTCAAAAAAAGTCTGTTTTTTTGTCTAGAATTTTAGATGTGCAACGTGAGGCAATTACTTTTTGTCACTGACACAGGATTTTCCCTGTCATCTTTTAAGGTGTGGCTTTGGAAGCTTTGGATTTTTTTTTTTTTTTATCCTAACCCCACTGCAAAAGAGCAGAACTAGGGAGCCCAATACCAGCCAGTAGTTATCAGTTAATGCCAGTTAATGTGACCTGGGGCCCAGACCCAGCAGCTTTTGATTGTTATACAGCTTGACTATACTGGGTTTAATGCTACTTGCAGATGTACTTATAGAAGGCCACACATATTTTTTTTAACAGTTTAAAGCTAGGTCATGTCTGTAAAACAGGGACTGAAGTAGGAATCACTGTAAAATTGTACCAATCTAAGCTTGTGAGGAAGAAACAATATTTCAAGGAAATTCAAGTTCAAGGAAACTAAATCTTCAATAGCAGGCAGTTTACCTCAGCAGTCACTTCTGAAGAAATCCTCAGGGGTATGATGTTTACCTACGTGCTCCACAGGGAGACTCCCTTTAATCAGATAATTCATACTTCCACTCTCAGCTCTGTGGCTTTCAGGCCACTAGCAGTGCAATGTGACTGTGTTCAGAGGACATTCTTGATTGCCAGGTATGTTTTACAGAAAATGGTCACTGAGGTGATGGAGGAATGCAAATTTCTTTCTAAAATGCTCTGAAAAGTAAAGGTCTTTTCTTAGCATTTTTTTTTTCTTCTTAGAGGTGATGTCTAATGTCCAGCACACAAGACTTCAAGCACTGCTGTGGGAAATACCAATACAATAGCCTCTTGGTGAAACAACAGAAGCAGAATTCCATTCTACAGTTTACTAGATTCCCAGATGTCACCATGAAAAAATACAGGCCCAGAAAGTATAATTTGCATTTTATTGCAGGCAAATCTTATATAAAGTGTGACATTTATGAAGAAGTGGCTGTGACACAACATTTTACTGTTCATAAAATCTTACAAACTAAATTACAATGTCAGAAACTAGTAATTTTCATATATCAACCTTTCTGATAAATAACATGCAAAGTACCTTCCAAAGACTAGCATAAAATCTGTGAGAGCATTACTTATATAAACAAAGGGACTGACCCAAAACCCACTCAAATCAATGGGTACCTTTTGATTAACTTTATTGGGTTTTTGATTAGGCCTGTGCTGTTAGAGATATAAATAATTTTTGCTTCAATGTTAGTTCACAAAGTTGTGTTGCTGATGCACAGAAACTAGTTTTGCTCCACAACAAACTGTCCTTTACCTCAGACTGTTGATTTTCATTCTACATTTTTTATATTTTTTGTTCTAGCAGATGTTTATACAAGTGTCTGTATATAAAACTGCTAACTTTTTCTTTTTGGCTGTTCATATAGGTGAAGCCAAATAATAACTTCAAAGAACTTCCTAATGGAAAATAAGAATGATTTGCATCATTGTGGATCTTGGATTTGAACTACATTCATGTTCTTAATATTATAAAGGTTATTGGGTCCATCATAGGTCAGAATAGATCAAAAAAGGTGTTCTCAGTGTTCAAGTTCTGCAGTGGAGATTTACACTTTTATTTGTTCTCTAGCCCTAAGTGCTATAAAGAGGAAACTAGGGAAATATTCAGGACGTGGAATGCAGGCTGAAAGTTTGGACACATGCCATCATAGTAATGCATGGTTTTAGTATACCTACTATTTCTCTGTAAGGTTGATACAGACCAAAAGACTGTGTGTACATCATATACGCAATTTTCATGCCAGAAAATGCAATAAATAAAGCCCCAAAGCCAGGTCTATCCTGCTTGCCTTTCTACCTGTAAGTGACCTTGCACCATTTGCCCTCTCTCTGTGTTGATGGTGCTTCAGATTTGCTCTGATTTTAGCCAAGCAAATTTATTCTGGTTCCTGAACTCTTTGTGTGTTGTCTTTATTTTGAAGACAGAGCATTTGAGTTAGGGATTAAGTTTTACTGTGTGTACATATTTAGTTCAGTAGAGTACCTCTAATAGCAAGGTTCTTCCATGCCCTTGCTGTATAAATAAAAATACAAGTGTAAGGAGCCAGAAAGTACTAGTTACCTAGGTTTCAGTTTCCATCAGAGACTGAATGACTTTCTCGTACAGTGCACAGTTCCAGAGTTTGCCTTAGCCCTCACTTCTTTTGACCACAGCATGATGCACTTTTTTATACCATGACTAAGATACTATGATGTGAATATATACCAGCAATCTGGCAAAATAATATTAATAAATTTGTCTTTTAGCTTCAAACTAAACAAATAAACATAGTTTGCATTTTTACCTGTCTCTCATACACATAAGGTAGGAAAATACATGTGGAAGATAGAAGGTATACAAGTTGGTTCCTCAAGGAAACTTTAAGCAGGAATTTCTAACCCAGCTGAGGAAAACACAACTGAGAAATCTCAGCCAAAAACCTGTTTGTCTGAAGAAATCTGTTACTGCTACAGAGTGGCACGGATTGCTTAGATAAAGGTCAGAGTTTTCTAACTTGAAAGCATTTCTCTAAATGCTTTGCAGTCTTTGTTGTTTTTGTTCAAACTGAAAAAGACTTCATGATTTCATATTTTTTGGTTGAAGACAGTCTGCAGAACAGCTTAAGAAGGTGTTAATACTTTTAAGAAACAGTACTGCTGTCAATAAAATTTGGATGAACATGTTCAGGTCATTGATGGATAGCGTAAATCAAAGACTTAACCTCTGTCAGTAAGGAAGAAAGGTGAGGAGGAATCTGTTTTATTTTAAAGAGTAAATCCATCAATATCTTATACAGACAAAAAGTAATACAGTAGTAATAGTACGCAAGAGCTGATTTGTAGTTTTCAAGATTGGGATTGAGCAGATATAATTGAGCGGAGCTAGGGTAGGGAAAAAAATTAAGAAACTTTTGCATAGATTGTAAGGTATTTTGAAGGCTTGTGAAATGCGGTTGGCATTCTAGGTTGTGATCCTAACAAAAACTGAGATCCTACTTGGTCATAGGAATGCTGAATATCCCATACGTAAAGTACTTTTGCTATTTGCTTGGAAAAGGCATTATATGGAGAGAAGATAAGGGAAATTTTCCTTGTACATGTCTAATTTTCCACTGAATTCTGCTTGGTATATCAAATACATTGGGATTTCTGAAGGAGATTATATTATTATTTTATTTTAGAATATTATTTTTTTAATCTTCTACTTCAGTCTTGAGGTAAAAATGTTAGCATTGGTCTGCTTTAGATTCTTGTTCCAATAGAAAACACCAAATATTTCAGAGTCAGCTGTTGCACCTGAATATATCAACTTGTTGAAATTTTAAAGGCAATTTTTGTTCTGTAAAATAAATTTTTAATAGTCTCAGCATCCATCACAGGTATGGGAAAAAATACTGAATAATACCGCTGGAGGAAAACATTTCTTCTTCATAATTTGGTCTTTGCAGCAGTCTTATAACTCTGTGCCATTCCTTCCTCTCTACTCAAAGACACAGAAACTTATCACTTCTCTTCAGGGAATCTGAGCCCATGGTTCCCACTTTCTAGGGAAAGTATGCTAAACATACAACAAGGTATTCTTCATGAGGTATCATATTCATACCTGTTGATGTTGTCTGTTTGGAATGAATTGCTATTGCATCACAATCTGGAGCTGAAATACCCTATCTTCAAACTATTATCCTAATTCTGAGGCTATGATTCTATCCTTCTCTCACCTGAGTGGAAGTACTTTAGGCAGTATAACATAGCTCCAGCAGAAAAGACTGATGGAGAGCCCATTCTGAATACCCAAAGTCTGGTAAGATACTGTTGTAGAAATATTGCCTCCTGACCAGGGAAGAAAATGAATTTGGAATATTCTTATTGTTAATAGATGATATTTTGTTGTTTTCAGCCAGAAAAACAAACCAATAACTAGAACAGTGAAATTAAATCTGTTTATGATTAATATTATTTTGACTATTTTTGGATGCAGCAGGTAGACCCGCCCCAAATCTATTTTTTAAATAATTTTGAAAAACAGTAGTTCTTTTTCTCTAGCTCTGTTTACATTTGTGTATTTTTCTGTTTTCCATTGTGGTCTCTCTCCCATGCTGCCAGAAGATTTATCTCAGTACTATATTTTACTGTTAAATACACACACTTATTTTCATTGTTTCTTAAGGGTGAAATATAATATTTCTCAGAGGAGTCAGATGTCTAAGAATAGGCATTGACTCCTTCTTCGTTGTTCCTAAGGACTAACTAAACCAATTCTCACTGAGTTCAGAATCTGAAGTGTGGAATACCACCTCCTTTTACCTATGATTCATATTTTTTTCTAACCTTGTATTTTACTCTCTGTGCAAATACTGGTTTATTATATAGTAATGCAGAGGAACATATGCATATGATACTCATAAAATAGGATCATGAATAGATCTTTTTCACTCTAGCACCTCTTCATCATAAAAAGCCCTCTTGAACTTCACTATAATAGGAACATAAACCATTTTAGGAGCCAGATAAACAATTCCATTACATGTTGTTGTGAAATAAATGCTGAAATTCTTCAGGTGAAGTAACATTCTAACAGAAACTAGAAACTCTCAGGAATTTCAGGTGATGACCACTAATACATAAGCCTTAGGAGGTGGGTAGTCAGAAAGAAGACATTATCCTTCACCTTTTAGACAAAAGCTTTTGAACACTGTTTTTGATTCTGTCTCTAAAAACCATTAAATGAAATAAATAAATAGACTTGTCATCTACCAGCATGCACAGAATTCAATATGCCAAACACAAGACAAACTGAGTTTGACATTAGAAAAAATTGAGTGTGACAGCTGTAGCAGTTACATCTTGTAGAAGGATGTGTGTGCTCGCAAAGACTTTACATCAGGTCCTGGTTGGGAGCTGGCATTTTCAAAGGTCATGAAGCTCCTTAGCACTGTTCAATTACTGCACAAAGGGTACCACTGACAGTTTTAACACTGTGGTTAAATTAGATGAGCACTAGCCGAGACAATCAAACTTTTGACAGGAATGGCTGGGTAATACCTGTATATCACAAAAAATTTCAAATATCATATCCATATTACCCCCCATCTTTATTTTTGAAAGACAAGGAAAATATCAGAGAACCATTTAGTTGTGTTGTAGCTTGTGAAGGTATCAACACTCTCAGCCTGACAATTTTTATCATCACTTTGCACGAATATGGACATTGAATGAAATATAAGGCAAAATATTTGATTTTAGCTGCTTCTGATTTTGTTCTTTATTTTAGCTGTTTTCTTCTGAATGAGTAAAGTAACCTGAATCAGTAGTATACTGATCAAACTGTTTTGACAGTCGTACTGCTCAAAACACGAAAGGACCAACATTGTTCTACTGTTTACAAAAGCACCTAGCTTGTTGTGGCTTGTCCTGCAAAAAGTTTAGATGAAATCAGAATCATAGAATCATTTAGATTGGAAAAGACCTTTAAGATCATCAGGCCCAACCATTAACCTAGCACTGCCAAGTCCACCACTAAACCATGTCCCTAAGCACCACATCTACACGCCTTTTAAATACCTCCAGGGATGGTGACTCAATCACTTCCCTGGGCAGCCTGTTCCAATACCTGACAACCCTTTCAGTGAAGCAATTTTTCCTGATATCCAACCTAAACCTCCCCTGTTGCAACTTGAGGCCATTTCCTCTTGTTCGATCTCCAGCCACCTGACAGAAGAGGCCAGCACCCACCGCACTACAACCTCCTTTCAGGTAGTTGTAGAGAGCGATAAGGTCTCCCCTCAGCCTCCTTTTCTCCAGAGTGAACAGCCCCAGTTCCCTTAGCCGCCTCTCATAAGACTTGTGCTCCAGGCCCCTCACCAGCTTCATTACTCTTCTCTGGACACACTCCAGCACCTCCATGTCTGTCTTGTAGCGAGGGGCCCAAAACTGAACATGGTATTTAAGGTGCAGACTCACCAGTGCCAAGTACAGGGGGACGATCTCTTCCCTGCTCCTGCTGGCCACACTATTTCTGATACAGGCCAGGATGCTGTTGGTCTTCTTGGCCACCTGGGCACACTGTCTGCTCATATTCAGCCGGCTGTCCACCAACACCCCCAGGTCCTTTCCTGCCAGGCAGCTTTCCAGCCACTCTTCCCCAAGCCTGTAGCGCTGCGTGGGGTTGTTGTGACCCAAGTGCAGGACCCGGCACTTGGCCTTGTTGACTCTCATACAGTTGGCCTTGGCCCATCGACCCAGCCTGTCCAGATCCCTCTGTAGAGCCTTCCTACTCTTAAACAGATCAACACTCCTGCCCATCCTGGTGTCATCTGCAAACTTATTGATGGTGCACTTGATCCCCTTGTCCAGATCATTGGTAAAGATATTAAACAGAACTGGTCCTAATACTGAGCCCTGGGGAACACCACTTGTGACCAGCTGCCAACTGGATTTAACTCCATTCACCACGATTATTTGGGCCTGGCCACCCAGCCAGTTTTTTACCCAGCGAACAATACGTCCATCCGAGCCATGAGCAGCCAGTTTCTCCAGGCAAATGCTGTGGTAAACAGTGTCAAAGGCTTTATTATAATCCAGGTAAACAAAATCCACAGCCTTTCCCTCATCCACTAAACGGGTCACCTTGTCATAGGAGGAGATCAGCTCAGTCAAGCAGGACCTGCCTTTCATAAACCCATGCTGACTGAGCCTGGTCACCTGCTTGTCCTGTACATGCCATGTGATGGCACTCAAGATGATCTGCTCCATAACCTTCCTCAGCAATGAGGTCAGACTGACAAGCCTGTAGTTCTCTGGATCCTCCTTCTGGCCCTTCTTGCAGATGGGTGTCACGTTTGCTAACCTGCAGTCAACTGGGACCTCCCCGGTTAGCCAGGACTGCTGATAAATGATTGGAAGTGGCTTGGTGAGCACTTCCACCAGCTCCCTCAGTACCCTTGGGTGGATCCCATCTGGCCCCATAGACTTGTGTGTGTCTGAGTGGTCTAGCAGGTTGCTAACCATTTCCTCTTGGATTATGGGGGCTTTGTTCTGCTCCCCATCCCTGTCTTCCAGCTCAGGAGGCTGGATACCCAGAGAACAACTGGTCTTACTATTAAAGGCTGAGGCAAAGGCGGTATTAAGTACTTCAGCCTTTTCCTCAGCCTTTGGCACTATATTTCCCCTCTCATCCAATAAAGGATGGAAATTCTCCCTAGCACTCCTTTTGTTGCTAATGTGTTTATAGAAACATTTTTTGTTGTCTTTTATGCAGTAGCCAGGTTAAGTTCTGGTTGGGCTTTGGTCCTTCTAATTTTCTCCCTGCATAACCTTACAGCATCCTTGTCGTGCTCCTGAGTTGCCTGCCCCTTCTTCCAAAAGTCATAAGCTCCCCAGGGGCCTCTTTTATAGGTTGAGGGTGGGGCTTGCCTGCTGTCTCTCCCGGCCCCACCCAGGCCCCGCCCGGCAGTGTGGAAGGAGGTGGGTTCTGGCGGCAGATCTCTCAGCCCCCCTGAGGTTGCCCCAGTTGGGGAACCTCTTGTGCACCGGAGCTGGAGCACTCTGCTGAGGATCCAGCTGGCACCGGAGCTGCTCGCCTTGGCAGTTTGATCTTTAATATTGTTTATATGTGTGTACATTCTTGCATCGTGCATTGAAGTGACAGGGGGCCTAGATGAATCTTTTAAAGTAGATGGTAAACATAACACCATAATGCAATTACCACTTCTGGGTATTTACACAACCACACTTGCTTCCTCTCTTCTGTATATATCCATAATTAAGTATGTACACGTGTTTCTAAGACATATGCATGTGCACTTCCAAGTCCCTACACAATACAAATTGTAATCAACACCTTGAAGTTGAGGAGAGCCATTTGTCAGCTCTTCAGCACAGTGTACAACTATAAAGTTAATCCCCTGTCTAGGCAAATTGGCTTCTTATTTCTGATGTTTTCCATTTTCAGTATGAAGATTTGTTTTGTATGTGTTTCTTATGTGCATAAAATTCTCTTATTAATTTTAATATAACAGTACAGAATACAAACTCAAATATATGCACAGATTGTGGGTAGGATAAAGCATTTTCATAGGATTTATAGTAATGAACTTAGCCATTACAAACATTTAGCTGGGTGTTTTGAAGTATTTTATATTCATGAATTCAAGAAAACGGAGAGAGAGGAGGTACCATTGGACTGGACTCTCTGAAATCAAAGCAAATCGAAATCATGTTTGAACAAAGCATCCCTGTCATTATAAATTTCTTTCCTTCCACAGATTCTCTTTCACTCCTATACTCTCAGTAAGTCTTGATAGCCCAAAAGCTCTCTTGTGTAGCATTTGTTTCTACTAAGTTACGAATTTGGTGTCCCTTTTTTTAGTGTTCCTACCCCCTTTCCACATTTTGTCCTTCCTATCCACGTTTTAGATATCTGGAAAACATGAAAAGATAAATATGTGTCCAATCTCACTGTTAACAGCTTAGGTTTTGCAGCAGGTAGAAATGTCTCAGCATCATTCATGAACAATGACCTGGGGTTGCTGAAGAAGCTGAGACTTTCATGGAGGCTTGAGATAAAACGTAGTGGCTTAGCTTCTGTGTGAATTCTACTTTTTGGTGTGTTTAAACAGGTTTAGTGCAATTTTATTAGGTGTCACAGACATCACCTTTAGCTTTTGGGGAGCTCTCTCTTGAATATGAATCCTTTGATTCTAATGGATCATGTAATCCTTGTTGATATGAGTTCATGATCTCTGTTAGCAATCATAACTCCATAAGAAGTGATGTTTGAGAATATCCTTGCTGAAGATAGTATATGTATGTTTTGCTAAGAAATTGAGACAAAGGTACAAAAACCACATAATAAATTTTAAATATTTAAAACACTATAGAAAAGAAGTATTTAAAGATGTGTGAGCTACAGCTTTGTTCTAAAAATAGAGTAAGACTATTGACATGATTTTCGCTAAAACTTTCAAACCCCTATTTGCCATTCCTTATTCTACAGTTCTCTGTTATTAGTCAATGAAAGTATGAAACATGAAAGTTCTTAAGGTAAGGTTTTAGGTAAAACACGTCATTAATAGCACTACAGCCACTTTTTGAGTTATGGACTGTTCCACTGCTGTTAGTGTACAACTTGATAGATAAATACATATATCCCTTTTTTAAACATTGTGCCAATTTGGTATCATACTGTGCCAAGGTATCCAAATCTCAATATTTTCTGAGCGGTACAGATATGCGTTAATCTCCCAGGAAGCAGAATAAACAATTTCTCATTCAGTAGTACTACTAAGCATAATAAAGAGCTACAGTATCTATGGTAGAGAAAAGATTTGTGACTCTCCAGTCAGTGATCATTCAGATAAAGTACTTAGTTTCTTGCTAGGTGTCTTGTAATTACCCTCTGAAGTTCATCACATCCAGAAATAGAATATTCAGAGTTTAAAATCAAGTATCTTCAAGGGATCAGCATGAATATGGCCTTGGACACCAGCTGAGGCCCCATCTTTTTAAAGTTATAGCCAAGAATAAACAATAAGAAAAATATTTTGAAGGAAAAGGTAAGTCTGAGAAAAACAGCCATGTGTCCTACTGGTCCCGGAGTGAGGGAGGCACTTACAATTGTAGTAGAGATATAAATACAAAATGTTTGGTCCAAGAAAAACAAAATTATCTAGCACTTGGAATTTGTGGTGTTCCGATATACCTTTCTGAAATGCATTCTGTTCTGAAAGAGAGAAGATATTGCTTCTTCTGTAATTACTTCTTTCTGTTCTGAAAGAGAGAAGTGACAGGCTACCCCATAGTAGCAGTGTATGAACAGGAAATGCAGGAGATGGAAGGAAATAAACTGTCCAGAAACAGCAATGCTAATGCAGTGCACCAGCAAAAGCTGCCTGTTACTATGTTCAAATAGTCAAATTTGCTAGCGTTCTCCACCTGTCTTTCTGACAAATAGAATTGCAAGATCAGAGGAATTGGGGTTTTGAACAGTAATGTTCCTTATAAGATCAACTGGCAGTCAATCACATACACTTAGGTTCTTATGCACAAGTAGTCAAAAGATAACACAAATTCATGTTCCATATCTCCTAACAGTGACCTCAAACCCCAATGTATGTATATAACTCTGGACAATTTGCTGTTACCAAAGATAAATAGTCTGATAAATAACTGCACCTTCTAGGAGCATCTTAGAAGCGCTGAGTTTATACAGATATGTCCATTCTCAACTGGATTAGACATGATTTATTTTCAGTACCAGGAAGAATCATAAATCTTAATTGTTAAAAAACAAGCAAACTTATAAGAATTTTGGTTGTTCCGGGTACAGCATTGAGACTTCTGTTCTCTGCACAGGATGGACGAACTATGTGTTATGTGAAAAGTGAGAAAGTACAGTCAGTTTCACTGTATGTTCTGCACATGCTCAGGACTGTTATGAAAATATGCTCAGTAGTTTCAGACTTTTCCTGGAAGTCTGAAAACCCGCTCTGCTACATACTTGGAAAAATGCCCAGTTACAGCAAAAAATGCAGAAAAAACCCTGTGTCCCATAAGACTGTCTTAAGGGATATGGAGTTTAGTGATATACAAGAAATCTCGTTATATGGGAAGACTAGCAATGGTAACTGGCCAAGGAGTCTTGAAGGACTTTTCAAGAGGTAGGGGATTGGGGCTGGTTGCTTAAAAATGACATTATTGGGAGTATATAAAGAATTAAGGATTTCATACTGGGTTTCAGACACTTTCTTAGTTTCTGTATGATGTTTCTCTAAAAGCATCTGGTTTATAGGAGAAAAATTCCACATCTCATTATGTAGGGACAAAAAAAAAATTAAAAAATTCAGTATTATCAGATTTCAGAGATATTTTGTAAATGTTACCATAAACTATGTCACTATCTCAGTGATAAAAAAGGCATTAACTTTCAATACATCCACTCCCAGCTCATGACATACCCTCAGAGAATCAGCTGACTGCAAAGGTATTGATGATAGTTAAGAAAGCAACTATAACCTTGAAATCTCTGAAGAGACTTGGTTGGTCTAAACAATATGAAACTTGAAAAGGTACATAGCATTAAACATTCCCATCTGTTATGAATAAGTATGAACCAGGTCTCAGTTGAAATAAACTGACAGATGCTTTAGTTTTTGATGATTTTTTTTCGATCATTTGAAATTGTTACTTTGAAAAATTACTCAGTGTCAAAATAGTGGGCGTGTATGATGTTTTTCTCTTCATGAAATAACCAGATAAAACAATCTTGATAAAATAAACAGGCACTGCTAAGAGTGTGCCTATTAGTAAAGAGGCATTCTTTAAAATGTGTTAATAATGAACATTTTTAAGGAGTAAGTATGAAGGTAAGCAATTCTGAGAAAATCTCTTATTGCATTCTGAAGTGCTGGAAATGATACCCCTCCAGCCATGGTCTCAGGTTGCAGAGAATTATTGCAAAGTGTTCCAGCTACAAGCCCCTGCCACATGTGGTGGTTGGGAAACAAAAAGGTATTAGGGTGCCTCACAGTAGGGTGCCTCACAGTAGGGTGCCTCCTCCATTGGGATAATGTCTTGGGATTGCATTTGTTGTTTAAATCTTCCAGAGAAAATCATTAAATATTACTTAACTTATTATGACTGTTAACAATACTTTTTCTCCCTGCCTTCAAATGGGTAATCTGGAGAAAAGAACCACAAACTGCTACAGTCTGTAAAAAAAAAATGCCTACCATCTTCCTTTCATTTCCCTCCCCCCACTCCAGAACTTTGGTAATATATGCAGTCAGTAAAGGGGAAAAAAATCCAGAAATGACTGACATCAAACATAACTCAGTGTTCAATCAGTGGCATACCATGCATATTGTGTTAACATAGATTGTAATTACTTTCTCACCAAATGCTATGCCAGATCTTTTCACTGAATAAATGTATGCATGTGATGTGCCATCATTCTATCACTGCCAATTTAATAGGCATCTCTTTTGGAGAGAAGAAGAAAAGTGAAGGTATTTAACTCATTTCTTTGAATTTGCACATTCAGTATTGAATAGCTATGTTTGCTAGGGAACACAAAAGTTTTTATAAAAAAGTTGTACAGAATTAACATCTAAAATGATGGTGAATATGAAGGAGAACCAAGAGCCCTGAACCCTAAGAACCTCTGACAGTACTGGGACATTCAATTCCGTTCACTAGGAAAACAGAAGAAAAAAGAACAACACAGATGGGATGAGCTTTTTGGTTCTCTACCCATCCTTCTTCCTCAAAAAGAAAAAAAAACAAACAACATTTTGTCTCAACTCAGTACTCAGTTTTTGATGTAGACTGTTGCATATCCATTTTGTCTGGAATCCCACCTCAGCTGAGTATGCTGTTTTCATTGTATGTTCTTCTTGTGAGATAATGGTCAGAAACCTGTGAAGATAAAATAATATTCTAATGCTTGTTTGTGTGGTCTTAGAGCTGACACAGCCTTGTTGTGCACCACCGCACATTAAAATATAGCGTCCACAGCCATGCAGATTGAACTGTATGAGAAATGTGACACTGCAGCATGAGAGGGCGGTAAGGGAGTGAAAATGAACAGGAGAAACAGACAAAATGCCAAGTATAACATGTTAAGCCATGTTGTTTGACATGCTGTAAGCTAGCAAAGAACAAAATCAAGCGAGCTTGGAGGCAAAGCAGCTACAAAACCACTCTCAGTTCAGGTGCCTCCAACTAGGATTATGGGATGGGTATCTGTTTTCTGTGAGTTTGTGAGCTGAAGGGAGGAATCTGGGCAGGAAGAGAGTGCCCCTACTGAAATGGAGACGTAAACAAATTAGCTTCATACTGAAAATAGGTTTTATTTAACATGAATCAAGGCTTGTGCATTTTATTTCAGACACTTTCAGTAGAAGGAAAGACAATGGAAATGAAGAGTCTAGACTTCGCTTGCGCTAGACCAATTTCTGGCTTTTATTTATCAGTCTAGTAGTTTGGTAACTCACTCAGGTTGTGGAAGACATCTTCAAATCCATTCTCTGTCTGAATCCCACAAAGGCTTAAATTAGAATGCTTTAGGATATTTTGGAAAATGGATGCTCTCCCTTTATTTGTTGAAATTGTATATCTGATGGAACATTTAACTATCACTTTAAATCAGGACACGCAATTTAGATGTCCAGTTAGGTAAATGGCTTATTCATTAGATTGTAGAGTTTGATCTCTGGTGAAAACATTAGTGTTCCAAGAAAGGTGCAGCTGCATCTAAGAAAAGGGAATGGTAGTGTCCCATACACCAAACCTCAATTCAGAAATATGACATTACTTTGGGAAGATGCAATTTGGATTCATATCTCAGAAATCTCCAATAATTGAGTGAAGTAGCTGTACAATGTTCACAACTGCTTATTTTGGAAAATAGTTTATTTCCAAAAAAGAATTTGCACTTCTCTCGCCTAGACTGTAATCTGTACCTCCAAGTAATTCTGAAAGAGGTGCCACTTTGGGCTTTGATCTTCTTAAGGCTTGAACTACAGGAAATAGGTGAGATTGCTGGCTTTTGAAAGATACACTTTTGCATGAGTTTTTTAAGAAATATAAATGGTTTTTTTTAACCTTTCTTTTTTAATATATAAGGAAAAAATTTGTGAAAAATATCTACTGTTTTGTCTTTCTTTTCAAAGACAAGATTAAGATACATTATGGGGAACAACATGTAATGAAGAACGGAGTTGATGAAGTCAGGAGAGACCCTAGTTTCACTTTCTACAAGGGACCACAAGGTACTTCTAAGTAGTATTTCCAAATTTTATTGTTTCGTGATGTTATTCCTTTTCATAGAAAGTAAAAATTTTCAGGTAGGAAACCCTGTGAAGTCTTAAAAAGGAAACTATACATTTTCCAGTTAAGTATTGCAAAGATAGCTTTAGCATACTCAGGGGTTTGAGCCTTCAAAGTTTCAGGCAATGTAGTGCCTGAAGAACTTCCATGGTTTCTTCACTTTCCTGGCATTAATTGCCCTGAAAAGTGAGGATATTGGCAAAAAGCTCCCCTTCATGAGTTTCTTCTCTAAGCCCACAGTATTTCTGAGGATTTGACCCAGAAGTGTTTATTCAGTATAAGGATTTCTAAATATATGTATTTTTAAGAGAGCATTCTACATTGAAAGAAGGCCACAAGAAATGAAAAAAGATCTCATCAACAATGAGCCAGCATAAGAGCAACCAATAAACAGACATTAGCCAGACTAGAAAAACACACTCCAACCAGAAATGAAAGCACAAACATAAATTTAAAAAAAATCATATGCAATTATAAACCAATATCTTGAAGAGCTATATTTCAGAAAGCAGAAAGGTGCTTTAAATGCAAAAAAATTACCCAGCCTCATTAACCAGACATACAGTTATATGAAAAAAGACTGAAACCAAAGCAGGAATGAAAAGGAAGATCAAATTCAGGCAAAAGCTTTTAGATATTATTAACACTAACTTTGACTAGAGGATTTTTTTTTTTTAATTTGCCCACTCAGAATAGGTCTCCATTACTTGGGATAATAGGTACAGTGCTTTTTATTTTCTCTATTATTTTTAGCATAATCCATTTTCAAGCTGATGTACTTTATTTCTCATTTGTCTCTAATTATTTTTTTTTCATATTCTGCATCTTTTTTAAGTGATCTATATTGTTCTGTTGATAATCTTTAAGGAAAAGCTTGACACAAGTTGAAGAGGTGTAATTAGATACCTGTGAGCCATATGTCAGTAAAGAAGAAAAAATAAATAATCTTTTACTCCACAATTTTGTCTGTTATTTATGTAAGTGCAATGAAAGAATCAAATTAGTAACTGGGTAAAATTAGTTCTCTAGAATGTATGTTCATTTATCCAAGAAGGACTTTGTACCCACTGAATAAAGCTAAAAAAGAAAATCCCATGAAAATTCCCAGAAAAATATGAAAACTACAATGCACACCTGACAGTAATAATTTAAAAAATCATGAAATAAACTTGTGATTCAGCTTACAAGTTAGTCTACAACACTTAAAAATCTGTCATGAATGATTCAGTGTAAACACATACAAATTAAATTGAGACTGAGAACACCGTTATCCTTTTAGCTCTCTAATTTGTCTTGATGCTCAACTATCAACTCAGATTTTCAGTCTTTATTCATCTTTGGGGGGGGGGATTTTTTCCCCCTGTTTTGGGGGGTTTGGGGTTGGGTTTTCTTGGTATAAGGAAGCCTTTAAGATTTCTAACTCCTGGTAATTGGTAAAATAATATTTACATGCAAATGAATACTATGTGTAAAAACTTGGAAGAATTGTGAAGCCTGAGTAATTCTTCTCTCTATACTTTGTATCAGTAAACGCCAATGGAAATTTTTAAACTGCAGAACCAAGCAGTGTAACATCCAGGATTAAGGTTCAACTATATCTAGAGCAAAAATGTAACTTTGAACATCGTTTCTTTTGATGCAGTCTGGTGTGTGAGGGACAACAATCTGCACAGTCTACTCAACTTTTAAAGTCAGAATGAGGAAGACTCATCATTTCCTCTGCTGATCAAGACAAAGGAGAAGGATGAACTACCAGACTGTATTCTTGTTCCTTAATATTTTATTACTGCTTTATTTGATTGCCTTATTCAGTACAACAGATACTCAATATTCCTTTCGTACAGCTGTCAACCCACACAACTGGCTACAAAATTTGGTCTCAGAAGGGTCCCTTAGCTGTTTCTTTGATCTTGTGGGGTCTTGGGGGTTTTGTCTTCTATGATATTGATTGCAGAAGCCTTCCTGCACCTTTATATTCCTCCACAGATTTTTATGCTATAGTCTACCTCTTTTTCCTCCACTCAAGCTTATTATCTATATTGGACTTTAACATTAGTTTTAAGTCTATTTAGAACCCTTACTGCAGGAAAAAAGAAAAATAGTTGAGTAGTAAATAAGCTAGTCTTGTCATCTCTGGAAATGTTTTTGGATTTGAAGCATGTCCACCATTTGCTTTTCATAAAAGGCAACCTCAGTTGTTCAAAAACAAGGATACAGATGTACTGATTTTCTCTGAGATATTGTCAGGGCTGATGATAAATGTCTGTGCTACTTTCAGTAGTCCTAGTGAAAGAGCCTAGATTCATGTTTCCTTCAGGAACAAAGACAGCATTCTTGCTATATTTAGGGTTTTTTTCAACATGAATTTAAAGTTGGTGAAAAGTTCTTGATTGACAGTTCCAAAGGATGAAGTCCTCCAATGCAGTTACTCTAATAATGACAGTAATACCATCAATATTATTGTAAGCTTAGCAGTGTATCAGTGAGTTTATGTGTTCAGTTGCTCTAGTTGTAGTTTAATAAAAAGCAAACAGTCAACTGATAAGAGGAGGATGTTATCCCTCCCATTTGCTGATAAAGAACTGTTGAACAGACAGAATGAAACTGCTTCCTTGGTTTCACAAAAGAAATCTGTGGAGAAAGCAGGGATTGAATCTGTATCTTGATTTGGAATCCAGTTGGGATTGATCGAAGTGGCAAAACCTTCCTGGTATCCTGAGACGTTATTTAGGCAGCTGAGCGCATATTTCTCCTACAGTGCCAGTGCTGGGTTAACTTATGGAGAGGTAGCTTGCTGCTTTGATGCAAAGTACAGTTCCTGCAACCAAAGGTAGAGGATCTTCTTCATCTAATCAGTGGTAAAAAATAACAATGGATTTTGATCAAAGTCCATTAATGATTACTAAAGCAAATATTCACCAATGAAAAAAAAAAACCAAACCAAAAAATCCAAAGACTCTGTAATTGGGACTTTATGATTTTATAAGAGGATGTTCAGAGCTCCTAGAGGGAGAAGACAAATCACAGCAATGCCCACTGGTCAGATTCATGACTGCATGGCAATGAAACTCTTGATTTTGTGGTTGAAGTACAGGTGGTGTTTTCAAAGTCAAAGTAGAGAAGCTAGGCACACATTCCACCCGACTTAGCTTTGGAATGGACTTAAGTCTTGTAGACCTTTTGAAAAAAACATAGCCACTGATTTCTTTTTTCAGCATCATACATTTGAATCTGTCCTTTTATAGTAATCTTTCACTCTAATTGTGTAATCTTCAAAACAGTAAATATATCATACAAATTAAACTTATCATGATCTTTTCTGTATTACAAAGCAAGCCAACTTGCTCCCTCAGGACTATTTTGTCTTCCCCTACTTTTGATCTCCCTGATCTAAACTTTTGCACCAGAGACTGTCATAATTGTCTGTTGCATGATACTGAATCAGTTGTCACAGAGCAACAAATAAGAAATCCAGCAACCCTAAACTCATGCAAATCATTATTATGGCAGAATTCATCAAAATGTTTGACAAACATTACTCAGCCAGGCCTTACGATAAGCAACACTCATTGCTGGAGTCCTAATTATTTCAAAGGTATAAGAAGCTGAGTTTCCCATAGCAACATGGGAACAATTATACAGGTGTCATATAATGAAGCATCTGTTTTGGAGTTTAGGACTTTTTTAGAATCAGGAGCAAAGAAAATGTTTCCCAATTATGGGTAAAAGAAGATGCATCTTGCTACTAATTTGGCACAAAGGGAAAGGTTAGGCTTTTAATTGGTACAAAGAGCAAATTGGACTAATACAGTAAGAATAAAAGAGCAGGTCCTCAGGGTACTGTCGCAAAGAGCAATGCAGTCTCTAATTTTGTATTAAGAAAAAGTAATCAAAAGATGTTTAAACAGAAATAAACATAGCTGTGAGCAATCTGCTTCCACTCAGTGTGCTTACACCTTAAACCCCAATCCACTGAAACTGGTTTCATGTGATAAGTATTTTAGAGCAAACACACAGCAGGTGCTTACCATTGAAGTTTGAAGTTGACTTTTAAGCTTCCTCCCAAAGGAGCAGCAGATTGTGGTTCTGCTGTCTGTAGGTTCACAGGAGGTAAGAAAGAAAGCAAGCACCAGAAATTGGCTTCATTTTCAGGTGTCCTGCACAAGGGCTAACCTTGGATGTGCTAACCTTTTCAAGTACTGTTCGTGCAAGTTCCATTTGAGGTGAGTGTTACCCAGGAGGAGGCAGAAGCTGTGGCCTTTGCTGCTTGTTGTGTGGGCCCAGCTGGGTGTAACAACAACCTGTAGAGAAGGGCTCTTCTCCAGGAGCTCAAGTGCCAGGATAGCTTCTCACTAATTTTTTTTTTTTTTTTTTTTCCCCTCCACTCACTTTTAAACTTCTCCTTTGCTCTACCCTTTAGGTTGTCTTTTTCTAGAACAAAGTGCCCAAAATCAGAGTGGAGATATCCTTATGTGCCTTGTTATGCTGTATGTTCCCTAAAATCAGTTATGCCAGTCAGAAAGATATATCAGATTCTCAGTCACTTCCAGGGTAGGTATCACCGATACCATTTTCAAAATCTAAAAGCATTCTTAATCTTTCAGGCTTAAATCTTTAGCACATAAAAGCATTTGTATAAAATAGATTGAAAAATACTGAAATTTTCATTCAAGACTTCTTTCAGAAGAAGTTTGGATTTTCTACTAATTGTTTTTGGTAGGAAGCGTTTATTTTGTTGGAAAGCTTGTGAAGTGTTTGCGAAAACAATTCTCTAAGTGAGGAAGAGATTAAATTTTTTACTCTTCAGATACGTTAATTCTCTCTTGCATTGACTTACAGAAGAGCTAAACAAAGTAATATCTTTTCTCTGAGTGTGTGTCTTAATACAGAGGTATTATTGGTGAAAGTTTTAGAAGTTACAAGGCTGAAAATTATGGGTAAAAGTCTAAACTTTGTTTGGCATTCAGTGAAGAGGCAGGTTAGCATTCAGAATGTCATGGACAGGATGCTGAAATCATCCTAGATTATACAGGAAGATAAGTGAGGTGCTGCACTTTGAACCACATGCATCTTTTTCAGTCCTGTTCTCATTCCTGAAAACAGTGTTGCAACAGCCATATCATGTCTTCCCTGACCACCTATAGATGGAAGATCTGTTGCTGATTGCAGGCAGTATTGCAATGAAGAGTTAAAAAAAAAAAAAAAATCTAGGATTATGAGCTCTGATTAACAAAAGGTAGCCTCCCTTAACTGATGCCATTTTCTAATTATTTTTATTCCTCCATAGTACCAGAAGGAAATTTTTACCATCGTTTTTTCAATGTAATTTAACATGCTTTTAGGGTCCTATGTATTCAGAGCAGTTCATGTGGCATTTGTGGGTGTTGGTGATTGATACCCAGGTACAAAATTGGCTGCCTTTGGTCAGCTATTGATGTCTTTAAAAACTGCAGACTTCCCAGTCTTCCCCATATGTTCCCTTTATATATTTATATATTGAAGACTAAGGAAGAGAAGGTAGGTGTATGAGAGAAGCTGGATGTATGGTAAACTTAAAGTTTGTTCTTTGGCTTACGTAATATGTTTACATACTCTTTCGTAAGAGTTGTGGAGCCATGTGGATAAAACACCTCTTCAGAAAGCTTTTGTTGTAAAGCTAGTAATCGTATGTGTGAAGTTTCACTTCTCATTTGTCATTCCGTGGGCTTTGCTTTAAGATTCCACCTACTTGCTTGTCTTGCTCTTTGGTAAGGCAGATAACTAGTTAGCTAGAGATCCAGGAGAGTGCTTACCAGTGGCTATGAAGACTTGAATCCTCTCTTAATCTGACTCAGTGGTATGGCAAAGTTGTGCAGAATTTCTGTGCCCTAGTTCCCCAGCTGTAAAATAGAAATAATATCACTGCTTTACTTCAGAGTGGTGTTGTGAAGACAAACTTGTTAAAATCTGTGAGGTATTTAGTTATTATAGTGATGAGGGTTCAGAAACATATGGAAAACTAAGACAAATAGATTTCTCCCATTTCAATGGCATTTCTCCCTTCTTTTTTTATTTTTGGTTTTTAATTTGAAAATAATTGAGGTGAAAGTATATGATTATTCTCTCTGAAAATGTTAGCAATATTCACAGACAGGTATTTGAGCATATATACAGGCAAAGAAAAAAGGAGGATCACCAAAGATTAACATGAGGCTGTATGAACCTAAAATAAAGCAATACCATATGACCTGTGGGACACATGCGGAGATATTTTAATGACACGACATTATTTGCCAGTAAAGCCATTAACCCCATGACAGTACTACAAGTCCTTTTACATTAGGGGAAGCGATTTTAACCTCAGTGACTCCTTAAGGAACTGACTATACAAATAACAGTTCAAACTTACTTCATTAGAGTCCATCCTATTCAGCATAATTTGTTTTATATCAAAGTTATTCTTGGCTGCAAAGATATATAACATACTTTGGTTAATGTCTTCCTAATATAGCAGACTGGTATAGTATAACATGCTTTACAAGGTATTTATCTTCAGGAGGTGCCTCATCCATCTTACTTATGTGATAAAGAATTAATGATGTAACATAAAGCACATAACTGCCTTGTCTTAGGTAAAGTATATGCCCATACATAGTCATGCATTTATGGGAAATTATGCTCTGGTGATTGTTAAATAAAAAATAAAACATCTTGCCTTATATTTGGAGGAACAAGGAGAAAAAAATGCAAGAGGAACTCAAGGGCACTAGTGCAGGGAAAGGTGGATGGTGAAGGAAGATGACTGGCAAATATGATTTTGCTTTTGCTTTTTACCTTTACCAAACCTAACCCAGCCATACAATGAGTTTGAAAATATGCCTCTAGAACAGAGAGAAATAATTTGGGAAAAGTTTGGCCCTAACAGCTTTTATTTGGGTGAAAAAAAACCTCAATCAATTTGTGTTGTAAAAAGCATGGTTATCCCTCAAAAGCAAGAATGCAGAGATGAAGCAGAACACCGATCGTGCTTGACTTTTTCTGTGTTGTACCAGTTTTGTGAAGGCCTTTGGACAAGAGTGATCTTGCTCATATCCCACAGTCTGTATTATCTCTTTAATGAGGAACATTAGGATCATGCTGGAATATCAGTCAAGGAAAGCTTATTTTATTATGTGACGCAGGAAGAGAATTTGTCAATTATTCAGCTGTCTGGAAGACTGGCTTAAAAAAAAGGCTTTTTTCTGGCTGTGTTGAGGTTGGTGTGTAGGTTTTCTTGGATATATTTAGGTGACCTGAATCTAAATGCATCATGCCTATCATGGCTTAACATATTTGACTTAGAAGCATGAGATATAATTAATGCCCAATTATTCCATGACTGTGAAGTGGCTGAAGACTTTGAATGAACGTAATTGTGTTCTGGAGCGTCTTTGGGAAGACTGTCTTTCCACAATGACAGATATTAACAGTTACAGTTGAAATTAATAATATATATTACATTTGACCATTAGGATGTATATTTTGAACAGTTAAGGGAGAACTTTTTTCACTGAATCTTTTGATCCAGTGCAATTATTGGAGGCATCAGGAACAATTGAGAACTTCCCAGTGTGCATGGGAAACTGCAGTAGGATGAAGTAAAATAATTCTTACAATCTTTTTCATTGGTAAATGTTCCCTCATATTGAATTCTTTCTGCATGTTGAGACAGAACAAGCCCCTGGTTCCCCTAAGGGGACACTTACTCACTGCTAGCTCACCCAGTTGCACCTGCCCTGTGGTTACCTCCCTCTGCTTGTACTGAGTCGATTTACCTCGCTTAGCAGAGAAAATGTGCTGTTACGTGTTCAGGAGGGTCACAGACAACTTCCAGCATTATACGTGCTATCTCTGTAGCTGGAATGGCCCACCACCTGCCTGGCCATCTACCCCGGAGCAAAGGGGTTGAGAGCCAAGGCAAGTCCAGGGCAACAATAGATGCACAGGTTGGGTTGGTGTGGTTTGGTTTGGTTGGGTCGTGGTGTTTTGGTGTGTAAGACTGCACTGTTAATTTTTTTTTTTTTCTTTTTATTTGGTCATTAATCTTGAGTGCGACCAGAGGAAAGTGCAGATTTCTTTGGGTCAGATATTGGGAACCCTTGTTTTTCTCTTGCATCCAATTTCTGAACTATTTGCTTTGAGGCAAGGTAGTGCTCTGTATTTGTGTGTTGTTTCTTGATTTTTGTCAATGCTACAAGCACATAAATCTGTCCATCAGCTTTTTTGATATCCTGAGCTGTTTTACTTAAAACGGTATTCCAGATGTTATAGAAATACATATATTATAGTAGATGTGTCATCAGATTTCTACTATGCAATTCTCTAATCTAAAGCATATTTTGAATAATACAATATATGTAAATTAATATAGAATGTCTGTTTTCCTTTATGAGATGTTAGCAAGTTGATCTGATGTATATTATCTATATAGGAGAGCTGTGTTCAGGATCCCATTATGTGAGAAAATATTTTATCCTTCTGTCTTTATCAAGACACCAGTAGTCAGCAAAAACCAGTATGCTATGCTTCAAAATGTCGACTTAATTTGTGGAAGGGGCAATTTGACTGTGTTACAGGCTATCACTTTGGAAACTGAATCTCTGCCTTGCCTGTTTTATTTGATAAAATTTACTTCTTCAGGCTTTTTTCCTAAAAGGCCTTTTAGATTTTCTGCTACATACCTTACAGGTTACTCATATGTGCCTTTCTTGAATTTGTCGGTTTATTTGCTAAGGGAGCCTTTTAAATAGATGATGTATTTTCGGAAGTTTGAATAATAACAAAAAACTGCTTAGAGATACTTGTGCAACTTCAGTGAATGTTTATGAGAATTGCTTTAATATGCTACAACACTGCTGAGATTAAAAAAGTTTTCATCAGGATGAAATTGGTGATGCTCAGTCAAGAAAATCCAGATAAAGCTGATGAAATAGGTTTCGTGCATTCGTACATGAAGCTTCTTTCTTCAAGGGATCTTGATAGTTTTGGATTGAAGTGTCCTTAACCGGCTCCTTTGAGGGTCATAATGCCCTAGAAAAAGAAGTAATACACTTTACTGAGTAGCATGAACATGATAAACTCTGTGTAGTGAGCCAAATACTTATAGATTGTAACTCTAAAATTGCTGAAGGTTGAATGTTAATGGCAGATGTCACAAGCATCCTGGGGAGTACTTGTAAGGAGTTTTTGTAAGCAGTTGGCTGCTCTTGGAGTTGG
Source organism: Buteo buteo (assembly GCF_964188355.1). NCBI lineage: Eukaryota > Metazoa > Chordata > Aves > Accipitriformes > Accipitridae > Buteo > Buteo buteo. The sequence goes on along the minus strand of NC_134190.1, from coordinate 19,587,360 downwards.
GTAAAAACCTTCTTAGTTGTCTTGTTACTGACAGCTTTGCACATGTAAAAAAGCATTAAGAAGTCCCTTAGGAAGGGGAAGGTATGGATTTTTTTGTTTTACCGAAGTAGAATAAGGGTGAGAAGGCCAAGGAGAAGCATGCCTGCTATGGAAATGTTTAGTTTCTCTCCTCTTGTCCTGATATCCATGTCTAAGATGGTTGTTGCCTCCTCTCTTGTGGTTATCAAAGGCTGTAATACTTGGACTATTCTGCCTGACAACTGTATTGAAGAACAGGAATAATTCTCAACGCTGCCCTTTGGTTGGTTCTACCAGGTTGATAATGCTTCTGTGATTCTGCATTTTATAAAGACCTGTTAAATATCATTTTTTCAGCACTGTTGTCCCAAGGCCAGTTTTGTTCTTGGTTCTATAGAAAATCTTAATGCATCATGCTTACAAATAAGACCTCTGAAAGTAATAATTAATCTGAAGTTTTGCATGAATCAATGTACTTCACTAGCTGAACATAGCTTGTGACCTAGTGAATTTCTTTTTCGTATTTTTTTGATATCATGACAGAATAACATTGATATGTTTTGGTCTAAACTTGTGCTGGCATGGAGATGATGTCATGATGTGTGTTAAAGTTCATGCTTATTATGATACTCCTAAATAGATGTTGTAATAATGGCAAAAAGATGTTCGCATAATCTGAAAAGCTTATTTTTTTCAAGAAACTAGTACACTAACTTTTACATACTGGTTTTACTGGGGATGGTAAGCCATTACTGTATTCTTCTGGCAGCTTGTAACTGTGTAACGCCTTTATCCTGGGGGGAGCAGCCAGTTGTATATGACTGATGAAAAATCCAAAGTGATAGTCTATAACAAATTACATTTTGGTCTTTTTCATTTTACAAGTAAATACATTTTATAAGAAACTATAATTTTTGCCTTTACATGCAAAACAACCTCATTGTACATGTTTAATTCAGTCATGAAAGCTTGAATGCCAGCTCAATGACTATGTAAATTTCTTAGAGTCACAAGTTGGAAGCGCTAATTACTGGCCTTTGTGCTTACAACTGACTTCAGAATTGTTCAATCCATTATGCTGCTTTCACAATAAATCCCCATTAGTAAAGATATTAGCAAGAGGCTTGTCATTCAAAATGGCGTCGGGCATTTTGTCTTGATTAAGATGAGGAGTCAAGAAAGCTGACCCAGCAATGAATCTCTGACACCCTCTGGGTTTAGAGGTCCTGTCAGTCCTCTGCTGATTAAATCCTTCTGTAAAATCATCTGTAATGTAAAAGTGTGATTCTGTAAGATTTCAAATATCTTAATTCCCCTTGGTTTCTACAGAGTTCCAATTTTACAGTAGTGACTCACCATAAAAAGGAGGTAATGGATCAAATTGCTGTACTGCTCACTATATGTCCAGTCTCACAGAATGCATCTTGCATGCTGTTAAAAACATCAGAGCCTTTTGCTGACTGAAGTATGTGGCACCTCTTCTTCTATCTTTTGCAATGTCAGAGTTCTGTTACCAGAGAGCAGCCACAGTATTGTGATTTTTTTTTTTCCCCCCATCAAAAATAAGATGTGAATCTGTGAAATAGTAGCAATGCTTGTGATTCAATTGTTTTCCACTACCACCCACTCCTCTAAATTCTGAATGGCTGGTGAATGATAATACGTTATATCTTTCAGGTTCTTTCCTTCTCCTAGCCCCTGACTTCTTCAATGAAAATACCATAAACTTCTTTGATGTTACTTCTGCATTCTTGGTAGAAAACAAGTCTGACAAATGGAAAAGTCACTATAAAAATAAAAAATCAAAATAGGTAAGACAAAATATCTAGATTAGCAATTTTTAATGACTGCTTCTGTTGCACTAAATTTGCAGAGTACTCTACATATCTAGTGACTTGAAAGTAAGCAGGGTATGATAAAATCTCAAGGTAGATTTAGAGAAAATATTTTTAATACTGGCTTTTGAGAGCTTTTTTTTATATACTTATTTTGAAGTTTTATAATAGATTCTAATCATGTTTTTAAGCTTTTCTCTGCAAACATAAGGACTAGAAACTTATTTTTGTTTTAAATGAGATTCTCATGTAAACACTCTTTCAGGGAGCGGAGTTTTTAGGAAGAACACCAAATATTTTGAGACTCACAGTATAATTATAAGAATTGTTGATATTGTAATCAGGTCCAAATGTAACCTTCAGCTGTTGTCAAGTATGCAGCAAGTATATAACATACATTAAATCAGTGATGACAATTTCACAATGCGCTTCAGTGTTGAAGAATGAGAGGTGTTTTCTGCAAGTGAAAGTAATGTTATTTGAAAAGCTACTTGTTGCTGCATAGAAGAGTTTCCTCCGTAGTCCGTTTCCAATCTCCCCACTTGAGACCTGTGATAGATTTAAAGCAGCAGCATATATATCCTTCTTACTTGGAATTTAAAAGTCAGTACAAGAATTTAGAAGAAGGAAAAAAAAAAAAGGTAGTGATGGTGTTGTGAGAGAGGAGAAGGTAAAATAATAAATTGTGTTGTGGGAATCAAAGTCATTGTTTTGTGATAGTAAGAGACACCACTTTCTTCTTTCTTTAATTAACTTCACATTTCAAATGCCCTGAAACTTCTGTCTGAGTTAACTTTTTGACTATGTGCCAAACACTTGCCTTTTAACTCTAACATTATCAGCTTTCTAGTTAAATATGATCATAAACAGAAATATCACCATCTGTGGCAATGGCATTCATGATAAAGGTATTGTCAGAAAGGATGTGGAAAGATTCACTCATTCACTTGTAATAATCCAATAGTACGGGGGCTAGGTCATGCACCAGGGTAGAAGAAAACAGTTCTGACAGATTCTAAGTGTTGGTTTGCCACTTCCATAATGTATTTCAGGATTTTTGGGGTGGAAATCAAATGTTTTTTCTCTCTCTTCTTTTTTTTTTTTCTTTTTTTATTCCCTCATTTTCATCTTCCATTTCCTCTGATTTCCTTCCCCCTCCCCCCCCCCCCCCAAAAAAAGGGGGGGGGGGGGGGCAAAAACCAAATGCCCAAACCCACAACTCCAAAACAGCCCTGTAAGTGTAAGTTTTTGGTGTGGGTTTTTTGGTGGTGTTTTCACTGGTCTATTTTGCAAGGAGGAGAAGGGGCTGGGGGCGGGGGGGGAGAGAAGGGGGCAGGAAAAGAAGTCAAGTTGTGGATAACTTTTTCAGAATCAGATTTCTGTTTTCCAGCTAGTCATATTCCCTTGTCCTTCATATAACTTACAGGAATAAATAGTTCTCGCAAGACACTTTTCATTTAACACAGAGAATTGAACCATTTTATTTATTTATTTATGGTTCTTTTCACCCACTTCAATCGGACAAGTATGCAGCCCTTCTGTAACTGAAACCATAGTTTATTCACCACTGACAATTGCTCTGAGTTTGTGGCCGCTGACTTGTATAATTTGAGGTCACACTTGATGGTCCTCCAGCTTCCCCTCTGAACTCGCTCCTGGAGTTGGGTTGCCTGTGGCTCTTGTTGGTATGTTATGTCAGCCTGCAACACATCTGTCATTCCTCTTTCTGTGCACCGCATTCATGCTCAGACCTTGCGAAACAAGCTGAAGGATGACAGTTCATCGTCAAGGAGCAACTGCAAAAGTATTCAGTTCAAAGGATACTGTTAAACACAACTGCAATTCCTTTTCAGTCTTGTTAAAGCTGCTCTTTTTGCTCTAGTTCAGGCTATGTCATATGAAGGATTACCAGCTGTGCAGTATTGATTTGAAGTGTAATAATGTGCTTGAAGATTCACTTCTAAAACTAAGATGAAAGCTGAATATTTTTCCTAGTGTCAATGGCAGCAGTTATTGTGGTTGTCCACAGGCTAAGGGTGAAAGGTTCAATTCTCTTTTTTTTTTTTTTTTTTTTCTCCTGAATCTTTATCAAAACTTTTGTCAACTGTGCAGAATCATGGTGCCCTTTCTTCCTGCCCTTCAGAAATGCTGCGCAATCCCTGCATGCTCTTGTGTGTGTGCAGTTGATGACGTACCTCAGGAGAGCAGCTAGCCTATAAATTAGGATTAAATGTAGCATTAATTTTACAGTAAAGTCATTAGCTGTAGGTGAGTTACACCATGAGTTCTGTTTATACAGTGAACCATTGCTTGGAAAGGTCATTGCAATGCAGTGTGTGTTTCTGCTCTGCCCTTATCCTCGTTGTTTCAAGTAACACTGTTCCAGAAAGAGTGGCTACGTATATTTTAGCTGGTCATTTAAAAAAAATATACTGTTACTGTACATAAGCCAGTGTTTGCTTACAAATTGGCTATTTCTATAATGTCTCTGGGCTGGAGAGTCCCACTGTACTGTCAAGACACAGCTCCAACTATCAGTATTACTCTTGCAAGGAGATTGAAATCCCGCTTGCCCTCGCAGCAAATGATGTTTGGGCCTTTACATGGAGGACATCAGGCTGTTTGTTTGGCTTGATATTGATCACATGAAGGTGTCAGAAAAGATGGATAGGAGTATGTAATCATGCATTCTGGAAGCCTACCTAGTTGGCAGGTAACACAATGCACTTTAAAATGCAGGGTGTGCTCTGGGTTTTCCCTTTGTGCATTGCCCTGGTTTCAGCTGGGGTAGAGTTAATTTTCTTCCTAGTAGCCAGTATAGTGTTATGTCTTGGATTCAGTATGAGAAGAATGTTGATAACACACTGATGGTTTCAGTTGTTGCTAAATAGTGTTTAGACTAAGTCAAGGATTTTTCAGCTTCTGATGCCCACCCAGCAGGAAGGTTGGAGGGGCACAAGGTTAGGAGGGGACACAGCCAGGACAGCTGACCCAAACTGGCCAAAGGGGTATTCCAGACCATGGGACGTCATGCCCAGTATATAAACTGGGGGGAGTTAGCGAGTGGGCTCAGGAGCTAACTGGGCATCAGTCAGCAAGTGGTGAGCAATTGAATTGTTTCACTTGTTTTGTATATTCCAATCCTTTTGTTGTTATTGTCATTTTATTATTGTTATCATTATTAGTTTATTCTCTTCTACTAAACTGTTATTATCTCAGCCTATGAGTTTTACTTTTTTTTCCCCCAGTTCTCTCCCCATCCCACTGACTCACACTGGGTCTTACTCTTGTGTTTCTGAGGGTAAGTAGCATGGAACTTAACATAAACCTTGACCCCAAGGTCACTTTTACAGTGCCATGTAGATTCACTCAATGGCTACTGCAACTCAGATTTTAAGATGATCAGAATTTTGATTGGTTGCATATGTGCTGGCTTTTCTGGAAATGCTTCCATCAATAGAGGAATTGGTAATGTTTTATTTTAAGTAATTAATTCTATTTAGGGTCTGTTATGATCCTGTTCCAGCACTGCTGAATCAATGTATTTTGATAGCTCGAATTAAATGATTTGGAATTTCTATTCCATGAGAAATTCTTCAGCAGCAATGCTTAGTTATAATTCAAGAAAAGTAAAAGCAAAACAAAAGCCTTTTAATTCTAGTCTTTCCCAGAGATGAAAAACTCATTTTTCAGAGCAGCTCTAATAAGCAGTGGCATTAGTTTAGTTTATGTGACAGATAGATACATTCCTGATTGAAGAGCAGTACTGTTCCATACTTTAAAAGGGAGTTTGAGGAAAGCTTGTGCATTTGCTTGCTGAGTTTTGTTAATATAGCCTCCCTTTCACAACGGGACTTGCTATCTCTGTCCTCCCAGTGTGTTTGGCCTCAGTAAGACATTTTTTTCTGTTTCACTGAGGCAACTGATAGAGGGCAGCTCTCTCTTCTGCCAGGGCAAGACCCATTTGAACATCTGTACCTGAAAGGACGCCAAAGAGAAGCTCAAGCTTTCCCCAGAAAACTGTTTTATAGATGGTGTGGGCTAATATGTCACAGATGATCTACTGGCTCAAAAGGAAAGGTTCTAATGGTACAAGGGAGCATGATATTGAGTGGAATATGAAAGGCAGTTTTATGGTTGCCTTTTCCTTTTGGTTTTGCCTGTTGTCTTTTGGGATCAGGAGGGAGGGGATAGGAGTTTTCAAGTGGTGTTTGTTTTGCTGTGGAGACACAGGCTGATTATTCTAGTTATTCCTGGAGGGGAGCTAAGGAGGCTGAGAGCTGAAGGTAAAACAGTTCCCTTGCTTTGTAAGTGGATAATACCACGTTGGAAGAAGGCCAGCTGTTCCTGGCCTAGAAGAGTCTACATATCTGTCCTGCATTGTTGTTTCCTTCCCACTCATGTTTTTGTTCTAACTGTTGTCTTGATGTAAAATGCCTTGTTACACAACTAAATTTTTTAAAATTATTTTTTAAAAAAGCTTTAGTGCATATAGGGTAGGTCTTTTGGACAAGGTAGCCTGTAACACAGCATAGCACAGAACTGGGACTGAAGTGTTTAGTTCTCTTTGTGGTCTGCAAGACAGCCTTATGTAGATTCAAATCATGCTGCCTCAGTTTCCCTGTCAGTCAAATGGAAATGAGATGTATGGGGAAGAAATATCATAAAGACCTTATGATGATTTGAAGATGAGCATCCAGTGTAGGCGCATGATAGAAGTTTTGAGGAAGACGTAGGAATAGAAAGAGCAATTTGTAAAGACAATTGCCATACAGCCTTATATATTCCCCATCTTCCCCAAAGTAATTTGGTTTATATTCCAGTACCTTCTCATGGATTTTTTTCTTTTTGTTTGTTTTCTTCCTTCGCCAGGTACCTTTTAAAAAAGCTGTTTCTAGATTTCTACAGGACATAGATGGCACTGATTATAAACTCTTAAGCATTTTACTTGTTTATACTCTATGCATGCCAGGTTTATCATTTCAGCTGTGCTGTGCAATTTAAGGTCTCTGTGCATGATAACTGTGTGTTCTTCTCCAAAGGTTTTTAAGTTTGGTTTCCTAAGGCACTAAGGTTATCTGCTCACAATTCATCTGTCAGTAATTTTTGAACTCTTCTTTAATTGTAACCAAATTTTAGATATGATTAGAAGACAGAGCTTCACTTCCCCTCATCGGTTAGCTCTGCTTGTGAGGAAAAGGCAAGCAGCAGTAGAAAGCAGCTGTTAATTTTGGCAATTAGCCATTGCCAAACACTTAACTGCTTTAGCATGCTGACAACTCTATGCTTCCCACAAGCCATGGTATGCTTATCTCTGGCAGCAATGTTCCTTGTCTTTGGGGACAAAGAATTAGAGCTAAAGCAATGGGAAGGAAAAACTAAGGAAGAGGATATCTATGGGTAAACAAGCTTCATCAGCTGAATGTCTTTTTTGTCATTTCTGTCAAACATTTTCACTCGCTATATCTTTTTTTTTGCTATAGATTCTAGATCCTTTCCTTCTTTTAGATTTTTTTAAATAGTATTTATTTCAAAAAGCCCTCCATTCCCAGCCCCAGTATTTGCCAACTTCGTATCAGTTTCCACAGCTTCACTTCTATCCAGTATCTAGTAATTTTTTTCTGTCATTTTGTGAAAATCAAAATTGTATTGATTGTACAGTCTGATCAACAGTCTTGTGTAAATTGATCATGTTCCTAACTATTCTTGAAATGGACCTTGCATTTTTAGGCAAAAAACTCATGATAGCATACAGGCTTTATTTTATATTTTTTTTCTTTGCTGGAAATCTTGAATTCAATAAGTTTTGAACAAGCCTGAAATTTTTTCAAGCAACAATTGAGTCAGCTGAAGCCTTACTAACAATTTCTGCCAGGCTTGCAAAGTATTTTCATGGACTTTGAAAACAGATCAGAAGGGTATTCTGAATGATTCTCAAAGTATGCAAATGTTGCCTTTAAGGAATATACACGAGGAAAATAATTTGCTTGCCATAAGAGAGTATTTCCTGTGTTTCACTCTCTTCTACAAATCATTGACTGCAATTCTTCTTATTTTCTCCTACAGTAGGCTCAGAATTAATTTTCATTTGTTTCTCTTTATCCTTTTCTCTCATGTCTTCCCCCCCCCCCCCCCCCCCCCCCCAGAACTCTTCTCTGCTCCCTTATTATATTCCACCTCTGCTGAGGCAGAGATATAAACAGTCTCAAAAATTCAGTTCTCATCGTAAATGGCCACAAGGAAATATAAATTAATGCAGGAATTGGGCTACAGAAATAATAAACAAAATTAAAGCAGTATAAAACCCCTTCTAAATTAATGAACATTAACTTAAATTTCTGTCACTCCTGTTTTCCATCATTAGACCTAAAAAGGAAATCTGGATTAATAATAGGGGAAATAATAGGTAAAATACAGAGTTCTAATATCAAGGAAGAAAAGACCTGTTATGTCACAGATTCCTTTTCATTTCCCATGCTGCATAGATCCTTGTGCTCCATTGTCTGCTCTCCTTTAACTTCATGAGGATTCTCTGAGGAATAATGTTGTTGTTCCTAATCTAAATGGGGCAAAGTATTTCCTCCAGGGTTCAAACAAATTTATTTTTGCTTCATATTGTGTATTTTCTTTTAATTTTAAAACGAAAAATTGTTTGTTTAAAGACACGCTAGTCATCTTAACACTGTTTAATAGAGACTGCATTGAAATGAAAAGCAATAAGTTATGCTGTAAATAGCTACTTCCTAATTTTTTTTAATATATTAGTCGACACAAATTAATTTGTAACTTCAGCATTTTGGATCAACCCAAGGTCAACCCAAATGCTTTATTAAGAATTGTTGTAAGAAATCAACACAAAGGAAACCACTTCTTCTGTTGGCCAGTTAAGAAATGGTACTGGTCTTAGGATGAAATCCTGGGGCTCTGCTTAAACCTCATTGATTTTTAGTGGGAGTTGCTGGACCTATTGAAAGGAAAATAGATACCTTTGAAAGTTCAGCAACAAAGAAGTAGCTCCTGTCCCTGTGTTACTCTAGTGACAAATGCTGGCTGGCTTCTCAGCACAAAAGAAAAGAGCTCTTTTAATAGACAGAGCTCATACTTTTATTTCTGATGCTGCCAAGCTTGACAGGGAAAATCCTATCACCTCCACTTTCCTTATTGCTGGTGTCAGTATGGCTTGTAGGTAATGAAACAATGGATACATTGTGAATCTCTGTGTACAGAGGTGAAAAAATCAGGAGTCAGCTTACAAAGACAGACAGCAATTCATAAGAGCAAAGTAAAAGCAATCATTATGGTATAAAACATTTCAGACAAATCCCATGGAAATAAGAAATGACTGTTACCTAGCATTCCCCTATGGTAACACCATCAGGACTCTTCTAAATTTCCTAGTTCAATATGGAGGCGTTTTTCACACAAATGAGGAATATGGGGATTTCTTATAAGTAGTAGAAAGTGAAACAAGTATCATAGGAATTGCTGGATTGAGGCAAAGTGGTGATTTACTTGGTCCGTTACACATTAAATCAGCGTGAGCAGTGTACTAATAACAGCACTGGCAAAGTTAGGCAGCAGGACAAAGCCAAGATGTCTATGCTGGCTGCTGACTATCGGGACTGTAATCCTGCAGAACCGTACTGCCTGCAGCCTCCCAGAGCTGCTGGTAGGGTAGGAGTAGGGAGCTGCTGCTGGTAAAGCGCCCGTTGGTACCCTCTGCTGAGCATGGAGAGAAGATGGAAGAAAGTCATAAGCAGTCTCGGAGCAGATGATTAGGAGAATAAGGGGACACCCCTGACTTTGGTAGCAAAAGTGATGAGAGTTTACAAATTTAATACTAGCACAGTCCTGCGAACTGCTCGTGGCTTTTGTTTGAGGTGGCATTATTTATGCTTTTTAATAGCTAAAATAGGCTGTTGTGTAGATCTAGTGTCACATGTATAATGGAAAGAAGGAATGTTGGCCTTCAGTTAATCTGATGTTATTCTTAGCATGTAATGGGATGCTATTGAACCTAATAATCTGTAGATGACCTAAAGTGCAGTTTGGAGGAGGAAGCATTCCCTGATAATGGTGGCTTCAAACGACGGAGTGTGCTATCTCACCCCTGGTCACTCCTCTACCAGTTATTCATGTTCACCCGTGAAAGCTTATGTTCCATTTACAACTAGAAAGGAATGTCCAAGCACTTCTTCCTGTGCTGCTTTTGAATATTAAATTACATTTATAACAGCAGATTTTTTTTTTATTTCTTTAAAATGCATTATTTTTTGCCTGAGTGTAAGTACATAAGACTTTCTCTATTCAAGTCCCTTTATCACTATGACACTTCAGTCTATGCATAGAAGAGATGCTGCTCGGGAACAAGTTTCCTTCATGTTGAGTCTTTGTATAGTTGTTATGTGCCTCTACTAAATAACTAAATGACCCTAATAGGATATTCTTAAGAAAAATAGGAAATCAATCTGCCATGCTGCTCGAAAAGCTTTTAATTTCTTCATTACAGAGTGGTTTTTTCTGATTTTTTAATTCATTTTCTGTTAAGCATCATAGTAAAATCTCCTTACTGAACAATGAAATATAAAAACATAGCACATGATTCATGAAAGCCTCTGTTCATTCAGTCCTATACAGCTATACAAGTCTACTGAATTGCATTGCATTGCATCCGTGTGACTACTTATATCTAAATCAATTTACTGGAAGGATGTTGCAGAAGACAACATTGCCGAAAAAAAATCTCCTCTATTGTGATCATTGCAACCTTCGTTTACATCTGCTTAGCCACTGAGCAGAGGAGTAGCATCATTGTGCTCTTGTGTGGATTGTGAATGTCAGGCTGTAAAAAATTGCTCTTATCAGATGCACATCTGATTATTTTTTTTAAGTATTATGACAAGATTTTAGTTGGTGCATCTGCATGAATTCTGAAAAGATACATAATTTCAATTCACTAGTTCCCTAACCCCAGTTCCTCTGCCTTGCATATTACATCAAAAAGCCACCACAGATTGGTTTTTTACATTTTAAGACTGTCCTTTTTAGTGGGACATTGGTCAGGACTTGATGATCTTAAAGGTCTTTTCCAACCTAAATGATTCTATGAATCTCTGTGAATATATTGTTTTATATAACTAAAAGCACTTACATGATTCAAACTCAAATGGACAGCTGAACAACGAGCAGGACTAGCACAATTATTCTTTGTAACATTTTTCTCTAAGCTTTAAGTATTTCCAGGAATTTTCTCAATTCCAGCTACTTGTTAACACCTTCATAAGTGATACTTTTTTTTCCAAGAATGGGGGGGAAAAAAATTATTCTTGTAAAACCATGTAACTGCTCCATAAAAACAGAAACAACACACCCATTTCTTGATGCTTCCTAAAATCAGTGATGATCCATTACAGAGGCATAGTTCCTAGCAGGAAATATTCAAGTTGTTCCTTAGTAACTAAATTTGTATAACTGTTTATGCAGGGAGCCATGAAATTCCAGGAGGGTAGCACACAGAACAAGGGCACTCAGCGTGGTTTTCGCAGCATTCTTGAAGATAGACATGAGAGGATGGGCCATGTGAATATTAAATTTTAAAAGCCTCTTATACTTCAGGAAGCCTTTAAAACTATAAAAAATTTAAAAGGATTTATAAAAACTACATATACGTAGTCTTCAGAAGAGCTTGAAATATATTTGGAAAGATCAAAGAGGAATATCTTACATTATCATATGATGGAGGAAGGAGAAGGGAGGGAGGAGAGAGAACAAGTGTCTGGAGTTTGGTGTTGCAGGTGAAGAACAGAAGAGGATAAAGGTCTGCTTTTCACAGTCTTCTCTGGCACACACTGTTTGCCATCTTCACTTTTTGTATCTATCTTAGTGCTGCTTAGAAAATTGTAGAAGGAGGTGGGGTGTGAAATGTCTGAATAACCCATGATATTCTGTGGAGAAGAAATGTGCCAGTTTTAGTGCTTGAATGGCTGTAATTATCATATTGTGGGCGAGAGTGCTGAAAGCTTAACATTTCAGTGAAGTATGGTGGGATTATACAATGCAAGATGTTGATATGTACCTATAACTTGCACATGATATAGTGTGACATTAAAAGCAACAACAGAACACCCATTGCCTTTAGGCTAAAACCGTATGTGAAATTTAGGCCTTTTCTGAAGGGCCCTTTATAAATGTTGCATGCAGTGCGTTGCAAGAGCCTTACACAGTGGCACTTGACAGTTCAAGGAGTTCCTTTGGTTTTACTATGTGAGTCTACTTCCAAGCTTGAGATTCCAGCACCCTCCTGCCTAAGCAATTACAAGGTCTTTCAGGGTACTCAAGGAGCTATTCGTTAAGCTTACATCTTTCTCTCCCTTTTTCTCTTTCTTCCCCCCCCCACCCCCTCTCGTTTAAGAGGTGATGTCAGGTTAAATTTAGTTCAAGTTTTAAGTTTATGAAGCTTTTCTTAAAAAAAACCCAACCAACCAAAAAACAACACCACCAAAACCAAACCAACCCTCCCCCCCAATTAATGTGGAACAAAACAATAACCTTACAGTTACAGTTGAAGTTCTTGTGTGTTTGCAATTGAAATATTACACTGTTGGTTTAGTGTTGGAAATAAATTAACAATAGTTAAAAAAAGAAAGAAAGAATCTGCATTCATTGTCCAAGCAGCTGGGTGTAAGTAACCCACCCCAAAACTCGCAGTCAGTTTTGTGCTGTAACTCTGCATACTGTTTCACTTCTGTTTTGTTGCTCTTGATGGGTTTTTCCATAACCATTGGTGGTTTGTACTCAGATAGGTCACAGTTATTTTCTCTCCAGATTATCTTCTCCAGAGAGAGAATGAATTCTGTTGGTTCAGAATTGAATTCATCTCAAATGCTCGCAATCGGTGCCAATTGCTGCTGCTCTATTCTGCTAAAATAATTGTCACCTCAGAAACTATTACAATTCCTGCTTCTTAGTGTTTTCCATGTTGCCACTCTAAACTCTTCTGTACCTGCTTACTGGGTTTTGACTTGTCAGGTCTGGAGTCTTATTGCAAAACATACGGGGACCATCAGTGGGGTGCCTGTTCTCCCACTGCCGTCTGCACCCGAAATCACATAATAGCCGTTACCATGTACTTCACTATGAGGATGACAGATCTTCTAATTTGGCTGTGGTAGCTGCTTTTGAGCCAGGCTCCTTTGGTGGCCTGCAGTGAGGAGCCAGGAATAGTCTAAAAAGCTTTTTGAGCTTTTTTAGAAACAGTAACTGTGCAAGCTAAAGGGCTGCTTGACTGGTTTGGGTTTTTTTAATTTATTTATATGAAATTATAAGTGAACACACAAAGAACAGAATCCAGAGTCTTCCACTGTCTGAAACTCCTATATATCGAAATCAATTTAGCTTTAAGACCCATATTTTGAGACTTTAACATTATCAGAGCATGGAAATGAGTAACTATGCTTCCTAAAGGTGTTTATGTGCCCTATATACTTAACATGTCCCCGAGGCCTTCCATGATCTACTGAACTTTTCCAAGTGAGGTGCATTTGCCGTATGATGATAAACCATTTACTTTCTCTCTCTTTTATATTTCCTCTCTCTTTGTGTTTAATGTTATCTTACGTAAGACTACAGTATTTTTCCCCAAGAATCTTCCCAACATATTTTACAAACGGAATACTTTGAATTTATTTAAACTCAGTATAATCCTATTAAGTAGCCTCTGAAAGTAGGTATGTGCATGTAGAGTTCTATATTTCTGTCTGCCCTGTGAAGCACATAGAAGTGCTGCACATGATATTTATAAGCTCTATTTTGAATTCTTTCTGCAACTAAGGCTCCCACTGAAGCCATCAAGCAAGTTACTTTTACAAGGAATGCAGACTCCTACTCAAAGTGAATATTTCTTATTATAGACCAAGCCAGGGGATGCTGAGGGAATACTTAGTGTTGCCTTTAAAAGTTACAGTAAAGTTTTGAGTTTCTAAGCAATAGTGTTGCAGGAGAAGAGTAAGGGTATGCAATGAACAATAAAGTAGTGTTTCTCTGCGCCAGCAAGCCAATTCACTCCTCATCAAATTCCTCAAAAACAGAATATAGGATGATGATTTCTGGCACAAAAAGGAGGTAATTTTTGTAAGCAAATAGGCAGAACAATGGAAGCAAAATAGCATACTCCCTGTGTCAAGGTGTGGCTTCAGCTCCTTAGTCTGACCACTCTTACTTCGGAAGCTGACACACTAGATGTGTTCACTTGTGTTTGGTTTAGGCAAACGCTTATCCTTGCTGAATGTCCTAATTACCAACAAAGACTCCTAACAGAGGCTCTTGCTATCTCTCTTTCCCAAGTTACCATTTGCCTGTTTACTGTGTCCACATAGTGTTCTGGCCTAAATATTCATTCATTTTGAAACTTGTCAAGTCAAAGTGCATTACCGAAGCAAAAACTATTGAAATATTTTCAAATTAGAAAGCAATTTTGGCTTCACCAGATCAGAGTGGTTAGTTGCCATAGTAACAACATCCTGCAAGGGGGAGAAACATCATTACAATAATTCATAAGTATTGAATAGCTGCTCAAAGCTTTTCCCCTTGGCATATGGCAAATCAAAAGGTTCATAACTTCGTTGTAGCAAGAAGACAACCTGAATGGCTTTTTTTTTCTCTCCCAGCTCACTCTGAGGGACAGCAGATTAGCAGACTTCCCACCAGTAACAGCCAGAATAACAAGCTACAGTTCAGTGAAAAGTAGTCTAGTGGTTAGGAAAGGTAAGGAGACCTTGGCTTGTGCTCATGAAACATTTATCAAGCCAAATTCCTGTAAGTAATAGCCTTTAACGGCATATGGAGAGTGAAAGATAATGGAGAATGTCTCAACACTATTAGCACAATAAATTGCGTGAGATTTTGCAGTTATATAGCAGTAGCTAGCATTAATATGACACCAATTGGTGCTAATCAGCTTAAAATAAAAAAGTCTATCCCTGTTGCAGCCCCTTCCCCCCCCAAAAAAAAAAACCCAAAAACAAAATCCTCAAAAATAACAAAGCACCCCAACACATTAATCTCAGAAAATGTGTGACTTGTGAGGGAATGTTTTGCTGTCACATAGCATTCTCTTTGTTTTTAAGAAAAAGGTAACAAAAGCTTAACTGTTCACTATGTTAAATATACTGAATAATGTTGACAGAACCCATCACTGAAATATTATGGAGGATATGTCTTGGCAGTCTTACTAAATGAGTCAGGAAATAGGGCAAATCCAACACTTCCATTCCTATAAGCTTTTCAGTTGTGTTCTAAACTTTTCCTGTCCAGCAAGCACGCTAAGAAATCTTAAAATACTTTGATATAGTGTCATCCCATAAAAATGCAAGAAACCCACTGTAGTTTTACAGACAGAATCCTGTGTTGATGATTTCAATAATTCCAAATGAAAATCCTATTTTAATTATACAGTTTGGCTGTTAGTCTCCACTTGTGTTTACATATTTTACACTTTTGGCCTTCTGATTTCATAACCACTGACCAGAGCAAAAGAAATACCAAGTGATTGGTCCTTGTTTGTTTGGTTTTGGTTTAGTGAACAATTAATTTCTTGCCTTATCTGAAACTATCATCTAACCTTGGAATTTTTTTCTCTTCCTCCCCCTGCCACCTAAGGAGAAGAATCAGTCAGTAGTGACAACTGCTAGATTATTATGTCCTCATGGAAAAAATTGAAAAGCAATACAGTGTGTTTTGAATAGTGATAATCTCTACTTAATAGCCTTTACAAAGAGTAAGGAACTTTTTAATATCTGGGACCATTGTCTTGTGTCTCCAGTGTTTGAAAACTTTGTATTAGAATTTAACCATAAGTACTCTGGGACTACATGTGGCAAAGGACTTGGACACCTTCCAGTTAAATGTCATAACTTTTAGGGGTCTGACATTCATATTATTATCCCAGACCTCAACTGAGACATTGTCACCTTCTTTATTTTGCGTTGGGCACATCCCATTTTCTATTCGGAACTTTTTTCTGGAGGTAGGGGGTAGAAGAAAAATGAGTGATTGTTGCTAAATAGATATCTCACTGTCGCAGCCACGCTGAGCATTCTGACAGATAACTGTGAAGCCCACATTGCTTATTATCGACGTGCCTATGATCTGCATGGGTACAGAATTTGACATCCATTGGAGGTATGGGGCTTGGCATGCGTGTATTGGTTAACTGTGCAGTGCACATGTAGAGTCTTTGACTTACTCTGAACCCGATGGACGCAGCGTGAAGGTCTTTCACAGCACTGGAATGCACGGCTCTAGGAAATACCTGTCCAGGAGGTCTCAGCTTCCTCCCTCTGCTGGGAACGTAGGTACCCGTTAAATGCTCTTTTACGGAACTGAACAGAGGTCACATATATATATATATATATATATATATATATATATATATATATATACACACACACACACACACGTGTGTGTGTGTGTATATATATATATATAAAAATAAAAGTTAACAGAGAATTTTCCAGGCTGCAAGGTCAGGTCATGTCGCCACTTCTGAGAATTGCCTGCAGTGAACCATATCTGTGTCTTTTACCTCCTGCTCTAACCAAAAAACTATTGCAGGGATGGTGAAGGGGGGTTGAGAGGAGTTGGAGACAGTAAATTGAATGGGAACATTTCTTTCTTGTCTTTGAAACTCTATTAGTACCAGTTAAAAAAACTAAAACAAAACTAAGTTTCCTGAGATGGAGAGAGCACTTTGAAGTGAGTATAGTTGAACAACCTATTTTTTTGGAATGCCTATTTGAAAAAAAAGCAAGCTCAAATTCCTATCCCCGCTTTCAGAACCATTTCTATATTTTTTTAAAATAGTGTTTCAAGTAAGTCACAAAAAATTCCTTATATTAGGGAATGCATTTTATGATGATAGGCTTTAATACTTTTGTCGCCAGGATGCCTCACAAATTAGGTGGCAGTGCCTGATACCTGCTTAAGCTTTTTTTTTTTTCCCCCTTTGCAAAGCTCTTGATTTTATACCCCTGAATGACTAAAAGAGAATATCTAGTAACTACCTGCCACATCACAGCAATTCACAGCAGCATCCTGCAGTAATACGTCGTCTTTCCTGTATTTTCCAGTGCTTATGCAAAGGTTTCTGGAAAGATCATTTCTACACCTGAGGTAGACTGCCATTAGTATGCTATAGGTAGAGAAGTGTGTAATATGCACAATATATCATTTGTCTACTGTAGCCTAAAGAATTGGTTTCTGCTCTGGAGGAATTCTTGAATAAAGGCATCTGATTATGCCAGATCTATCTCATACAGTGAATAGACCTATAGGGAGAAAATTGATAACTCTGTGTTTAGAGCTTTATCTGCAGAATGTGCAGTAAATAATTTATGTGACAAACATTAAGTAATGACAATGTAGGAAAATGTGAAGTAACTCTTTCTTTATGAAGCCAGCTATGCTGTATATGAAATGGGACGGTAGAGAGAGTCCTCTGGGGAGAGACTATGTAAATAGCAATTAAATACTGTATTGTAATGTATATACACTCAGGGATAAAATATAGGTTCTGCAGGCATACTTTTGTAGCATCTTCTAGCTCTCCGTGAGCCTGAGCTTCTTCCAAACTAATTAGCAATTCCTGTAATCTTCCAGTGTGATTTGTATTTCAGTTGCATATCATGGTTATAAAGAAAGGGTTCTTATGCATATCTGTTAATATTACACTTTTACTATTTTTAAACAAGAAGAAATAAATACAAGTATGTGTGGTTTTGTGCATTCCATGATACCATTATAATCTGCTAACTAGAGGTAATAAAATACTGCAAACTGAATATTCAGCTGAATTTTGACTGGTTCCCAGTTCAGGCACGTTCATAAGCCTTTCTCCCTGTTTTTACTTACACAAGCAGATTTTTAGCTAAATATTATTCAGAATACCCATTTGATCACCTGTACTTCAGTAGAAGTCTTACATAAATACCTAAAACACCATTTGCTGTTGTGTGTTTATTATATTTCTGTTTCAGAAAGCTGTATGCAGTCAAAGACCAGGAACAGTACTAAATTGTTCAATTTTGTTGTTATTGCATGAATGTAAGACTTTGATTGTGCCCTTGATGTCTTGTCTCTTCTTATAATACACTGTAGTAGTGCTGATTAGTGTCTTGACTTAGATTTGTCACAGAGATCTGGAAATCAGCTTGCGACCCATGGTGTAGGGTGGAACGTGGGGAAAATGTTCTGTGGGCCCTTTGAGTCAGATGTAAATTGGTTGTGATTGCAGGCTGGGCATAGTTAATGGCTCCCATGCTCTCTTCCAGTGCTCTCTTCTTTTCCGTTCATCAAAAGAGAGAAAATGAAATGTAAATTTGGAAACAAAGCACATAATACAACTGATGAAAAACAAAAGCAAATGTGTAATGATGACCTGCAGGCAGAAGGTGTTTGTTTAAGTTGCTGGTTAAGAGATCCACTAGTATTCAGAGTCCTTGTGCTGCAAAGGGATAATTTTCATCCTTTCTGAATGCTTACAAATACTGTAAATATTTTTAGAAATCAGAATTTGTTGAAGAGTATTCAGAATTAGGTGTTGCAAAGCATTTGGCTAGATATATGATTGTATAAGGATTGGTGAGCAGCTTTTAAAACTCACCTTTGAATTGAATAATTAATGGAATTAGGGTGTTGAAACTTCCATATAACTAATACTCAGTCTAGAGAACTCAATACTGAAATTGTGCTAAAACTGAGGTTGGAAGAAAGTCCTAGAGTATAGAATGTCAAATCTCTTCACAATTACAACAAATTATTTAGGTCTCTGTATTAGCAGCAGTTGGCTCTAAAGTAAAAATAGTTCTTTTTTTGTTTTGTTTTTTTCTTTCACTTTTAGTATGCAATGTATGAGGCTAGTACAGATGTTTGTATATTCAACTTTTCTTTTTTTAGAATAGCTTGAGAATAACCTTACAATTTATTTTGCTAAAAGCAAAAAAAACCTATCTGCATTTGCTAGTTTTATAGTATGTATGTAATGGAAAAGAGAGCACTGCTTTCTCAGAAACATGTTATTGATGACTGCTGCTTAGCAAAGTCATTAATTTGTCAAATGTCAGCAACACATTTCTGACAGATTAATGGTTTTATACAAAACCTGAGAGGACCTAATATTCACAGGGACAGTCAAAACTGAATATTGATTATGACAAAATTTCTCCCAGATATTGACAAGTTTCTAAAAATCTTTAGATTTAAAACTCTGTGAAATCTTAACACAAATATGAAAATTCAAACAAAACTATGCTGCTGTTTGCAGTTTTTCCCCTTTATTGTTAAAGCAGAACAGCAGAATTCATTAAAACCACCTAAAATAAAGTGTAACATTAATGTCTTTAGTTATACAGCTGTCAGCAATACTGGTCATAGTTTAATTAAAACATCAGTGAAGTTGCTGCCACTTAACTAAGTAGCTCAGAAAATTAGATCCTGTTTTGCAGTGTATATTTATGTTAGTCCTCTTTAAAATGTTACTTAACAGAGGAAGCAACAACATAGTGAGTCTTTTATCCATGGTTTCAGAAGTGTAGCAGGTTTTCTTTCATTTTTACTGTTTTCTTTTTCTTGTAGCTGATAATAATATTAATGGTAATGAAACAAAACTTTGTATTGTGATTGATCTCAGTAGATACAGACTGTGCCCTTCAACTGTAAAAAGTAATTTAAGTTTTCACAATATCTGAGAATATTCCCATTGTGCTTTACCAATAAACCAGAATTTCCTATATGCTACTGCCTATATGCTTAGTAAACAAAAGAACTTGTTTGAGCGCGAAAACAAAGGGTGTTTTTGACATATCAATTCAAAACTTTCCCAACCTTTTAATAAAGAAAATATTAAACTATATATAAAAATTGTGTAACTTCACTGTAATTATGCACTCAGATGGCAATTATTTTCCTGAAGTTCCACATTGTGCTTCACAAATGGGTAATAAACATTTAATGTATTTAATATGTATGACTTTTGTGACCTTTAGTTTTTGATACTGCCATGAAATGACTGGCTTCAGAGTGTAATGTGAGCTTTCTTATCAGAATCTCCCACAGGTAAATCCTGTGAACTACAAAATCTAATTTACAAGTCTTAGAAAAAGACAAAGAAATGAAATAGCCTGTCTTCCTGTGACTGATTTCTTCCCCACCTTTCCTCCATAGCTACATCTTCCAAAAAGATACAAAGAGCTTGCATCCTTTTACTCCCCACCCCGCTTCTCCTTACTTCTTTTCCTCTTACTTTCTATTTTTAATTTTTTCTTTAACAATATCTTGCATACACTCTGGATTCTGGACAAGACAAGAAAGGTCAAGAAGAAAACAATGTAACATGGAAGTAAGCTCTCTATTATCCTCTCACTCTTGCATCATGGTGCTCTGGGTGCTTTGTGTGTTTTAGCACCATGAAACTCTCTAATGTTGAATTCTTGATTATTTTTTTTTTTTAGGGTTTTTGGGGGGGGGTGTTTTGCTGTGGTTTTTTTGTTGTTGTTTGTTTGTGTTTTGTTTTGTTTTTTACAGGGGTATGAAATCTATTGTTGCTTATCACATCTCTTAGTGTTTTCTTACCCTGAAGCAATTTATTTTTCCAAATTCAGTAAGGGTTTTGCTGTGGCTTCCATAGAAACCACTCTCCCCGAAGTAGTTAGTGTCCTCTTATTCTCTGCTAATGAAGAGTCCTCAACCTCAGTTCAGTATTTGACATTGTTGATAATCCCATCTTCCTGAACTATTTCCATAGCAATCCTAGTTATTCTACCAATCTCACCCATTTTTGTCTTTCAAATTTGAGCAGCTACTCTTTGTTGATAAACCTTCTGCTTATAACATAACAAGATTAGACTCATGATCTTCCATTTTCTGTGTTTGGTTGTGCAGTTTTCCTCTGTTTCCTTGCCTACATTTAGTAGGTTCCCAATATTGTTTTACAATAATAAATTCTAAATGGTTTGTTACATGTTTTAAGGAGAAGAATACCAGGTTACAAATGTAATTGCTGGCATTAGAATTATTGCTAAGACATGATTTCACAAAAAGCTTGGCATCTTTGTGAAAGAATATGCAGATAACGTAAAATAGCACAAAAAAAAAAGGCAGTTACTTAATTTTTTAACAAATTGAAAGAAAAACAATGATTATAGCATAGCTGTGTTTAAACAATGGTTGCAAACCAGGACACTGTGCTTTCTATTTTTATCTAGGTGCATTGATTTGCTATGATAGGATATAATTGATTTTATATGATAGGATAATTATTGGTCATATTGTTTTTTTAGAATAAATCACCAGGGAGGCTAGAGGCACTATTGCTGAACCAACAAGGACTAACAAAGTTACTAGTGCATCCTTTCATCTACAGTCTTTTCCTGGTGTGCAGGGAGATGTTACCATTTTCAGCAGAGAATAAAATTTAATTTTCTCTAATAGTAAAGTTAGTCTAAACCTATATTGATTAAAGATTGGGGGTGTGGGGTGTGGGTGTCCATGTGATGTGTATGCAGAAGGACATTGCTCTTTTCTAGAGATGACAGCAGAAAGATTTCACAGGAAAACAGAACCCAGTATCAGCCTTCAGTTCAGAAATGCAGCCTTCATCCTTTCTTGTTGACTTTTTTGAAGTTAAAAAAAAAAAAAGGTTATGTAGCACAATTAATTATGGCTGAATTTTAACAAAATCTTAACTATGGTTTAATACAGATTCAGAGCATGCCTGTGTTTGACATATGTATATTTGCATTTCAATATCCTTTGACATTGTTTCTAAATTATTAGCTATTCTGTGAGTAAAACTGATGAATTAGATGGAATTCTAATGACAAGACTAAGCATATTTTAATACAGAGATATGAAACAGAAGGTTTGATTAATAATGAAAATTGCAAAGTATCATCTTTCATTGGAAACATGGACATAGTTGATCTTTGAAACAAGGGAAAAACGACGCTCATGTCAGATCACCAATGCTGACGTGAACAAAATATGTTTTCTGACATATCATTATTGGTCTGGGGGGAAAAAATCCACTCAAGGAAAGATGCTAAAACCTACAATTCAGATGAATGCAGGATAAACTGCAATTTACTTCTTAAAATACATTTGCTGGAAAATAATTTATTATACATAGTGTATTGTGAAATTTCAGTTCTCTGCATCTAAGTAATTCAGGAATGTTTAGTTGTGATAACCATTTCAAATTTTTAAGTAAAAATAAACTGTCCTGTCTGTATACTGGAAGATTCTGCTGTCTCGTAGACCAAAAGTACAAAGAGTTTGTATATCCCACTCACGCCAGGCTTCCTCTAGTTATTTAGCTTCAAAATCTTGTCTTGAACTGACCTGAGGATCCCAGAGATGGGTAACAGGACTGAATTAGCAGTCTGAAAGGAATTCTACACTCATTTCCAGTGGTGAAATGGCATTGGCTCCATAGCACTTTTGCTTGGATAATTCATATCCTGTCAATCATAGGTAAGGGCAAATTAACAGCGGAGACTTCAGACAACTTGACACTTCAAGATGTAGTTCGCGTCAATGCTTGTTTTTAAACAGTTTTGAAAGGCACACACAAAAATATGTTGCATTAGCACAATGAGAAGGTTCATTATATTCAGTTAATATATTTCCCCGTGTCAGGTTCCCTCTCTAACCATTAAGTTGAACTACCAGACTGAAGCAAACAGAATCTGTTCTGATCACCTGAAGCGGTCTGTGGAAAAAAGAAGTGGGATATAAAGCTTATATGGTAAATATAAAACAATATCCTTTTTTCTAGGAGAAGAGATGTGCCTCTGAAAGACATAAAGGCTATGACTGCTGAAGGACTGTTTGTGTTTTCAGAGGTGTAGCTTCTGACCATGATGTAGCCACGCTAAAATTGGCCACGTATATTCTGTTTGCCTAAGTTGCCCGGTGTTATCTGGCAGGCTCCTCGGCTTGTATCTTCGTTTTCACACAAGCTGCTCCGGGTGGGCAGAACAGCCCTGCCGAGGGCAGCTACATCCTCCTCCACCAAGCTGGGGGAGCTGGCAGAGTGGAAAGCCCTATCCTGCCAAATGCCTCTGAGGAGCACAGCAGGCACAGTGGGTTCCGCAGTGTGTTTCTGAGGTTGCCGGCTTATCTAAATAGTCTTTCAGCTGGAAAGCTGTATTGGGATACAGTATCACAGATACCAGTATGGATTCTGGTAAGAGTGTGTGTTGAAAAAAAAAGTTACAGAAATAATGCATAAGGGTAGGGAAAGTAACAGTCTTGAGACTAGGTTAAAACACAGCAACTTATTGAAATAACCTAAATGCCTTCAATATAGCTCAAAGTTGGTGTTTGAGGCCTTGTTTGTGTTTTTCTCCATGGCAGTTTAATTGATGTATTTGACAATGGCAAGTTTGCAAGCATGCAGGGCACGGTTCAACACTTGTTTTTCTTGAGTTAAATGTAAGCGTCTGTAGAAAGCATACCGTTATTCAGTGATGTCCTATGGCAAATAACTACTCTAGAGTTTTCTTCATGAACATTTAACTAGTGTTAAAAATCCTATACTGGTAAGGCTTAAGTTTAGAACTACATATTGCTGTTAAACTAATTTTGTTGCTTGTCTGAAGAGCTTTCTGCAGGTCCACGTTGACAAAGCATAGTATTAAGGAAACCTTATCTTCTTCAGTATACTTTAACAATTATTAAAAAATAAGCAGGAGCTGACAAAAAAAAAGTAAAAAAAATTATCTATAGAGGTATTTTTCCTGTTCTTTACTAAAAAAACTTTTGAAGAAATGTGTTTTAACACAACTTTGTAATCTTTTCTATAAAATAGCTTTCCAACTTTGCTATACAAATATGGCATAGTCATCAAGCAGTATGCTTATGTTCCAGAAGAAATTCTGATATTCCTTTAGGTAAGAAAATAATAATAAAAAGTACATTTGAAAATTTCATAAGAAACAACTTGAGAATAATTAAAAATGTATATGTAATAAGTAAAACTTAATTTTAATAATTTAGCTTAATTTTGTATGTTTGACATGCTGGTTTCATCAAACCTTTTTCTAGGTAGAATAAAATTTAATGAAAATTAATGTGTTGTGTGTGCTCAGATGGTAAATTTCTTATTTGAAGCTAGAAAGTGCTACCCTGTCCCGAAATAGCCTTCAGAGTCAAGGATTTGGCCTCAAATATTCAGGTGTCAATATAAGACAACAGCAATAAAACTGTGAATGAGATCAGCTTCCCAGACTTTTTGTGGTTGTATACGGAGATGCTGACTTGCACATCTTTTCCCACAGCTTTCAACGTGGGAAGCTCCAGAGGAAAGAACTAATCCATGTTCCTGAGTACCCCTTTTAGGTTCTGCTTTGTTTTCACCCTCCTCCCCAGCGGCGCAGACTGTGATTCAGGGCACCTAGAGGGCCCTGGCTCTCTTTCTCTGCGTGCAGAAGCTCATCCTTTCTTGTTGTGAGGGTTAGCAGTTTTGCCTGTGGGTGGTATTTTTGGTAGCCTGCTGGGTGGCAGAGGAAGTGGGATAGAAACAGCAGAAGGCAGTCAGACAACCCTACACCTGCTAGCATTTTCCTACAGAAAACGATGAAGTACTCTTCCTCTTTCTTCACTTTTTTTTTTTTACATTCTTTTATTCAGTATATATCTCAGTATGATAATGTCAGTACATCAAATATACTGCAGCACTGTATTATACAGAAAATGGGAAAGAATAAAGAAAAGGTCCACATGGGAATGATAATATTTATATATGAATGTAGCGTACAAAATGTGTATATGCTACTGAGATTTAAATTTCCATATCTGACATATTGGTGATTTGTTTTTCTTTGATTACAACCTGAGAAGCAGCACAAGAAATGTATGCTGTTAACAGCTGATACATTGAATGTCATGTTTAATATTTTTCAAATATAATAAAAATATTTAATATTTTCTTGTTGTTTCTTCTGTATAATGCTGAAATTAAGGCCAATGAAACACGCATATTTTTTTAATATTCCTTAAGAATGCAAGAGAGCATATAAATGACACATACTGGGCTGATTCAAGCATTTTGCTGTATTAGCATAAACACTTCTTTTTGAAAACACGCGCATAAAAAGCACAGCAGGATTATAAATTTGGCATTACCATGCCCCAGAGGGCTTATGCTTATGTAGCAGTGCTAGGAAATGAGACCCTTCTTCCAAAAAATAGAATTTTGCCCTATTAAGGCAATTTGAAAGGGGTATTTTGCAGGTATACAGAGGTTTGCCAGTGGAGAAGCTCTGCAGGACCAGGTTCTGCATCTCCATACTATGTAATAAAAAAAGGCATCTATGTACAATTATTTAATATTGCAGATGCTACTGCTGTAAAAGAGTAATATTGTCTTAGTAATTACCCCTTCATTCTGTTTCCGTCTCTTATGCCTTAGCAAAATGGTACTCTACTGCATTATTGTATGTTCTTCTCTTAGGTTAATTTAAATTGTAACAAGTAAATGAGCTTCTACATTTTTCCTGGGGAGATAATTCTCCAGTTTAACAAATATCAGTGCTTTGCTATTGAATTTCCTCATAGTCACTCTATACATCCCTATTTCTAATTTTAAATGGAATACCCTATGGTTTTGAAGAGAAATGTCTTGTAGACCACACCTGGTATTTAGACTTCTTTCCATTGGTTTTCTTGAATTTGAATGGTGCATTTCTACTGTGGAAAGCTGCTTGGTTTTAAAGGACACTTCTTGGTTTTACTTATTTATTTAAATGTTCTGTAGTTCACAAACAGGCCATTGGCTGGAGTATTTCTTACCTTATACAATATCAGAAGCTTTACCTTTTGTCTATTTTTTTTTTATACCACAAAATCTTCTCCTTCCTTCTGTTTCCTTTTTCACTCCACAAGTTCTAATTGCAGAACTATGGGTGATGCATGAGCAGAAAAGGGACACAGCTTGACTTCCTGCTTCCATGCTGCGTTTGAGGCATGACTAAGAATGAAAACAATATTTCTACTAGGAGACTGAGCAAATACGATCTTGAAGTCACTGGCAGTTAATAAATTTGGAATCCCCATTTTTGTTGAGCTATTTACTAGGCTAGGACTGCATTGTCTGTTAGCAATCACAACATATATGTAAGTTCACATCTTAGAAGGAGAAATTGTACTTCAAATTATTTTGAAGTTACTACACAAAGTTCTTAAAATAAGAACAAGTTAGTTTAAAAGTCTGGTTTGGGAACTACTCATCTTTTGAATAAAACTAATAAAATATTTATAGGATTGGTGGCTGAAAGAGATTTAAAAGTGATCACCGTTGATCTGATGACCAACCAAACCAATTTACAGATTTAACCATTTCTAGTTTTGTGATTCTCCCCAATACTAAAACCAATAGCATAATGTAGACACATAACCAGACTTCTAGTTAGCCAATTTCTGTTCTTGGTCACTGGCCACATCTCTGGCAGTCCACTGTCTGTCCCTTGATCAGTCTGGCTGCATTCTGTGACCCTTGTTGTCTTTAAAACATCATCAAAATGTTTTATTTTGATTTTTGCTCCCAAATTTCCATTATCTTTCATCCTCCCACACATCTATCCTTTTTCATGTTATCATTCTGATATCTGTGTATCTTTCTTTTACGGTGTATTTTGATGTTTCGCAAACTGTAATCTCAGGTCTGTGATCCACATTAATTAGTAAAGAACTTGTGTATAAATATTCTTCTTTTGTCCTGCTCTTTCTCCAAACATCCTTTTATTGTATGAAAGTAAAAAAATCTATTTTCTTTTAATTTTTCATCCTTAAGCAATTACGTGCCAGAAGGATGCTTTATATCCTCTAATGAGCATACTTAGTTTTTCAGGAAACTGAAACAACATTACATTAATCATCTGTGAATGAAATTATATCCTTCTAAACTTCAGTAAGTTGCCAATGCCATTTAACCTCCAGGTTGTTTTTGTTGTGGGTTTTTTTTTTTTCCAAATTAAATATTCAAAAACTATTTATGCATGAAGAAATAGTCAAATAACTTTAAAAGCTGAATTTAAAAAACATAAATCTTGATCTCATCGTTTTTGGAGAAAATCAGGTAGCAGTTTTAAAACAAGTGCAAGCTCAGATCATAAATAAATAGAAGCTATTCAAAGCCTAAATGGAATCAAAAGAGATTTTAAAGCTTCATGGAAGATAGATCTATTAGTGGCTATTTAAATGATAGTCCAGAACAGGGCAGGATGAGTATTGAACCAAGCTCTCCTCTTTCATTTCTAGAGGCTGCTTGTTAGAGCTTACGGGTATTACTGTTATACATAGGAAAGAATGCATGTCCTTTAGTAAAAAAAAAAAAAAAAAAAAAAAAAAAAAAAAAAAAAAGGCAATAAAATAGGTCTTTTACATTCGTGAAATAAGAATGAATCAATCTTTCATACATGAGTGTAGAGAAATGGAAACGTTTAAGATACTCCAATTATTGTCCTACAAAGCACCTCTTAGGAAAAATAATAGTGCCCCAATATCTAAACCGACCTGAAAGAGCTGAACTGCTGGAGGAATCTCTTTGTGTGTCAGGGTAAGAACATTAGTTTCTTCAGTCTGTTATATTTACAGTCTGCAGGTTTGGCTGCTTGCGTGAACAAAAGATTAGTAGCAAATCATCAGCAGCAACAATATTCTGGAGAGCAGAACCACATCCATGGTTGCTTTTGCAGCTTTACTCAATGAGAAAAGTAATACTACAAAATTAGAAGGTAGCACTACACTGGTGTATGTGGGTGCACAAGGTATTATATAACAGCAAATATTTTCCTATATACTCTGAGACTGCAGGTGAAAGTCCTGGGGTTAATTGCTAAAGATGGGGAGAGGACAATGCAGAAAAAGAAACTCAGGGAAAAATGGATTTGTTCTTAAACCTGGCAGAACATTGCAGTGTTGTTCAGACCTGCTGATGGGCACTATATAGGTTCAATGATTTATGTATTATGTAGATTTATGCTGCCTAGATTTATATTTTTAAGCAGTGTATACTCTCTATTAGAGGAACTTTGTACAGGTTCTTTGTAACATCATTGACTTACATCACAGTCCATAAGGAAAGGATATGATGCTATGGGACAGATGGCAATCTAAATCCAAAATAATTTGCTCTTAAATCTGGAGCTGCTAAGTGTAATGCAATAATCACTTTACCATGTTCTTAAAGCTGGAAACCACTGAAGCTCCATCAGTGAACTTCATTTTCATAGGTGTATTCACCATCTCTGCAGTGTCCTGGTTCCCCAGGATATTTAGAACAATACTGTCACTAAATGGACCTGCAGGCATCCACAAAGTCATTGTGGCCTGCTTCCATGATGATCATGCAACTTGAGAGTTGCATCGCTGGGAAGCAGGACTCGAATTTAGATGAGACCTTTACTGAATCAGAAATTTAACTGACTTTGGAACAATGAAGGTTTGGAGTCAAATGTTACGTTCTTGCTTTTGATTTTTGCCATCCAGGGCTGCAACCCGACACCTCTGAGTTCCCACCTTTGGCAGGATAACCATGACATCGCAGGAATTTTCTTAAAATCCAGCATCTGGTTGCTGTGACCCACTGGCTTCACAGAAGTTGCGTGCAATACTTTAAAGGACTGCAGGTATTACAAGGGCCACAGGATAAATTGTTATTTAAATACATAGTAAAATTTATTCAGAATATGTATGTATTATGCATATGAATTGTGAACTACTTTGTTGCAAACGGGTTTATTTAATAATTTTGAACTAGCTGCTTTGAAATTCCACTCTTCTGGCTCTCTGGGTATGCTGACAGTCCTGTGCTACAAAACTCAGGCAGTGTGTTGCTATACTGGCTGAAAAGTGAGATGAGAAGAATGTTTTCTCATGAACGGATTTGCTGTATTTATGCACATATGATAAAAATGAATTGAAAAAAGTATTAATTGGCAAATGTCCCTAAATGTAGCTATAGGGCATGTCAGCACATCTACCTTGCAAATGTTGCTATAGCAAAATACTCAAAATTTGTGATTTATAAATGAGAACTTCTGTTAATAAACAATTTAAAAATTAATTTGGGCATTTGGACTTAAAAAGCTTATATTGCATAGTGGCACTGGAGATTTTTCTAGTCTTTCTCAGTCCTGATGAGAAGGGATTCATAAGCCTAAAAACTTGTCTGGTTTTATTAAAGCAGCTAATATAGTTGGATAAAAGATACTACCTCTCTCCTCAGACTTTCCTTCTATTACAAGTGTGTAAATCTTTTTTATAGGAAAGTCCTTATTTGCTGGGTAGAAATGTAACACTTTATTTTTTTTTCTCTATGTAAGACAGTATAGATTAATAGTTTTTGTAAGATTATTTAAAAATCTGTACAAAGAATCTTTCTGCAAATTATATATACAATACCATCTAACCATTTAACATTTATTTGAACCTGCTTTATAGGATTGTTAGGATCAAGCTTTTAATTTACGTGCAACTATCTGGTTTAAAACATTGAAAGAGATTTCCTTTCTATCACTGAAATACTTATGCAAATTACATCAGATTACATCACTTGTACAAACATGTGTTTGTATTAATGATGTAGTGCAAAACTCTTTTTCTTTTAATTTTTAAGGGCTTTTCATAAAATCAAGAGAAAGACCATTAACACGAGGGTTTGCTTTCCTCTAAAAAATTGTAGCGTATGATTTCTCATAGTACTTTGCAATGAGTTTGGTGAAGTACAGGAGCTCGTCACTGACTTTGGAAGAAAAATGCAGTGGGTGAAATCTGGCCGTTACTGGTAGTGCTGTGCAAAAGCTGGCTGTAAAACAGTGCAGGGTTGGCCGAACATCAGTGACAACAAATATTCTGGCACTGTTGCCCGGGACGGCTGAAGGCGCTCAGCCATGGCACAGAGGAAAGCAAACTGCCATTGCTTTGGAAAAGAGGAAACTTCCCCCTTGGTCAGTAAGTTGCAGATGGCAGCATATGTGTTAGCAGGTGGAGAAGCTGTTTACTCCCTTTGGCTCTCGCTCTGGACCCCGTCGGATGGTGCCGTGCTGCCTGGTGTCCATTCTGTATCCTGATTTGAGCATTAGTTGAAACAAAGCCCTTCGCTTACACAGGGGATGGGGTTGAAGAGCCTCTTCGTGTCTTGTTTTCTCTCTGCATCTCTGCTGAGTGCTGGTCAGGCTCATTCCTAGAGATTTGTCATGAAATTGCCATTCTGGAACTGCTGGGGAAAAAGCAATTTTTTCAGCAATCAAAAGATAATGTCTCATCAAGAAATCAAACGGAAAGGCATGGGAGTCCTTAGAAATAAAAAATAATTAATTCTGAAGGAGTGGAGACCAGCTGGTGTTGGTTACTACAACGTGATGTTCTTCCACTGTCCGCCCCTTCTGTCTCGCTGTCATCTGCTTTAAATGAAAGATTAACTTTTAAGTTAAAGCTATGTCTTTGCCAAATCTGGGCATATTCCTGCAGTTTTTAGGGCTTACTCCACATTCCTTTGTCTCTCCTTTTCACTTTGTACCTGGAATTAAAAGCCTCATTCATTCACTTTCCTTCAGGAAGCAAGCCTGGGAAAGCACCTCACTTTCTCTTCTTGCAACTACCTTGGACCTGTCTCAGAAACGCATACTTGTCCAAAGCACCATCTTGATTTGGAAAACGTCTTTGACTCATGATGTCGCATGGAAGGGCATCTTCCTTTAAGATGTCTTAAATTTGTGGGGCAGTAAAAGCTAACTAAAAGCAAGATTTCTGACCAGTTTAAGCAGGGAAGTTACATAAATTAATGTCTCCTCAATGGTCAACAAGGTAGCGTGGCCTGTGAAGAGAAGAGCAGGCTTCTGCTCCTGTTTTCAGTACTGTGCTGCTGGGTGTCCTTGGGGAAACTGGTGCACAAAAAAGTGCTTTTCCTACCTGTAAAATGGTGATAATGACACTGACCTTCTTCGTAAAAGCTTTAAAAACTAGGGATGAGAAGCATTATATAAGAAGTAAGTATTATTATCGTTGCTCCTAGCAACTAGCAGCCTGCTTCCTGACAGCTGCAAGAGCAATTCTCAAGTGACAAAAATCCCAGCCCTAATTTCCTTCTCGCCATTTTTACTCATGAAACTCTAGCTTTCAACTCTTCTTCCAGTAGTAAGTGCCAGATATGTACTTGTGTGCTGCAGTGCCTGGGAGGGTCATTCTGCCTCCTGCTGCTGGAGGGAAAGGAAGGCTGTACGGATCCCAGACTGGTTGTTGGATCCTGTGCTGCTCCGAAGATATTCTTGCACTACTCTACCAGATCGTAAACTGTTTCTAATGGGGTCTAAATATCTACCAGTAGCTCAAAAGGTAAATTGAAGGACACGACTATAAGCACCGAACAACGTTATTATCATTTTACTCCCACCAAAAATCAAAATCTGTGTTTGTGCAGGCTTACTTTGTACAGCCTGTCATTCCCCTGTGAGAAGTGATGGGAGAACTGCTTGGCACACTGACTCTAAAAGCAAATGCTTTTTAAAATCATGGAGTTCATTCCAAGCTTGATGAAGGTATATTAATATATGTTATGACAGGAGCTGTGTCAAATTCCGTGGTAAAATGAACAAAATCAGGAATATGCTCATATTTAAAGTCACAGGACTGCTATGAAAATGTATTTCCTGCTAAAACAGTGCACACCAGCAAAAGGAATAAGACATTGAATTTGTGACAAGACACTGTCACTTCTTTGGCTTTTACTGGTAATCTGAAATTTGCTGAAAAGGATTCTAATGAATTTTGCTGGAGTGGGTGAAGGGGGTTGCAGAGTGCTTTGCTTCGAATGGGGACAGTGGCGGGGGGGGAGTAAAAGGAAAGAAGTAAATGTTCCTGGATTTCCTCTCTTGCATGGTACCCTGTGATAGCCAGTGGGCTGACTTCGCACGGAGGCACTTGCTTCCCCTGCAGAAATAACACCAACATGATTTCTTTGGAACACAGGAACAGTGATCTTCACAACACTCTGTTCTGCATTTCCATTGCTGTGGGATTTTAACAAAGATGCAAAATCCCAATTTGGAAGTGATTTTGAAGTAGAGTTCAGGCCAGATCCCTCCTAGTTTGAATTATGATTCATGAATGGAAACTGAACTGAAGTGTAAAATATACACTCTAACAGGAGGATGCTAGAACAACATAAAACAATCTGTAAAATCAGATAGGTTTATGTCCTTTTGTTTGCACATAGTTGAATGTGTCTTGTACTCTGCCGTGGGTTTTTTCCTCTTAGATGGGCATCTCTGAATGGAAGTGGGACCTAAGGGTTTCTGTTGGTTAACTGTATAGATAATAAAGTGCGATTTTTTTTTTTTATATATATGCTTATGTATGTACACTCACCTATATGTACAGACAGATATTTGTATGCATACAAAGTAATATCTATGTTATGTTCCTGAAAAATTCTTCTAGAATTCATCTCTCCCCCATTCATCTTCCTATAGCAGAAGCAAAACTGTTTGATTTCCCCGTACTGCTTTTTTTTCCATGTTTTTTCTTTCTGGAACTGCTCAAGTTCTTCTACAAATTCAATTGTAAAACATAAAATGTGACAATACTCCAAAATGCAGTGACCCAAATGCTTATGTGTGCTCCTCACTTGTGCTAAGCAGACAGATAGAAAAGTGTAAATGTGACTTGAAACTACAACTTTCAGTGAAAATTAGACCATTAGCAGTTGAAATACCTTTGGTAGAGCAGAAGGTGTTAATGCCGTTTGTCATCAATGCATAAGAAAGGTACTAAGGAAAAATTTTATATATGGTTTTTTTTTTTTGTGTGTGTGACTATTCTGTTATGAAAACAGCCATTTCATGAAATGACTAAAAATTTTAGGTTCATGGATGGTAGTGGTTGCAGTTAGGTTGCTTAACCTGGCATAATGAGGAGTCTGTTTCGGCATTTCACTGAAGGATGCAACCTTCTGTGAGAGATTGTCTCCAGCATTATTTTTTACTGATAACACTGTTTATCCAGATAAGCTTGTACCAATATGAGGCTGTTACAAAATTCAGTTAAAGTGAAAAGAAATAGAAAATACATAAACATTACAAAACAAGACCTTCATCATATGTTCCTCTTTCCTTTTTTTTCCCTGCTTTCAAGATGGAATGAATTTACTTTTTGTTGTTTTTTTTTTTTTCTTGGAATATTCACTTGGAATTTTTCTGTGTTTATTTTTACTCCTTTTTCTCAGCTTATTTGCTCTTAACCCTGGGGAAAGCCCATTCAAAATTTAAGACTGTTTGGAATGATGACTAAATCCCACAGTATTTCCTCAGGAGTTAGTAAGTTTATCTTGGCCCTTAGCAGTCACAAGTAGTTTTTGTGCAAGGCATCAAAATTAGTCTTGTACATCCTAAGTATTTCCAGCTACTTTTTCTCCTTTGGAGTGAACCACAACAGTGGCAGAAAAGTAGATCCTTGGTGAGATTCACATCATAAAAAATGACCTTTCTCCTTCCTTTTGAGCCTCTTTTAAGGTCCCAAGGCCTTGAGCGTCCCAGTGAGACATGTCTGAGATTTGAGGCAATCCCATGGATCAGAACCTTTGCTAAGCACAGTTGATTTCACAGAGGATGAAGAGGTGCATAAACTTGAAATGCCCAGCACTTCTGTGCCTCAGTTCTCTCTCAGAGGGAAGAACATCTGCAGAAGCATCACTGGAAGGAGTTCCTACCTCTCATCCCTCTCTTTTTTTCCTGCTCCTTAACCAGTATTGAGTATCCCACTGCATCAGTCAGCACTTCTGCCCTGTATTGGACCATATTGTTTGCCTATCCAGCTGAAGCTTGGTCTTTTTTGTTGGACCTTTTGTCAGTTGTACCCATCAATGTCACTAATCTTAAAATGCCAAAGGAAGCTAATAACTTCATCAGTACCAGTTTGTATTGGACAACTCAAAGACATCTTCTGTGTCAGTCAGCTCCTTCAACCATATTAGGGTAGTGGTACCCACGCAGGACCTCACCCAATTCCTCTAAATGTGGACCTGTGAAACCGAAAATAGCCATCGAACTTTAAGAGGCCTCTCAGGACCTTCTTTTTCTTCCTGTACCTTTGGGAATCCAAATACAATGTAATAGTGGGATCTAGGTGTGATGCTCCCTTTGGGACTTAGAGAAATCATATAGCCATTGTTTCACTGATGGTTTAAAGGAGATGACTTGCTAGTAACTGGACTTCAAAATGAGCTGTCAACATACACGTTTATTATCCAATCTCCTTCTCCCACAAAATTCCTGTTTATTCATTGAATGATGAACTTTGTTAATATTTATTTCACAAAAATATTGTTTAAATGATCAAAAAAAATGATGTGCATAACTCCATCAGTCTGAACTTATTACTGGAAAATAGAAGTTAATCAAAGGGTGATCTGAAGTTTTTCTGCCACCTTTGTATCCCGACGAGGTAGATTTCTGCCAATGCTATGCAAGTTCCCGTTGGTTCCTATGTCTGGCCTTCTGCCTGTTCAGAGGCACCGAAAACCTGAGATTTAATTAGCCGCAATACCCACTAGGACATCCAAAGCTGCTGGCCACCCAGCAGCCTCAGCACATCACAGGCAAGAAGTTGCCCTTGTTCATCTCAGAATGTCCTCAGCGTCGGGAGGTGGTATAGCGTGGGGATTGCAGGCGTAACGCTCTAGCATTTTGGGTAGGCAAACTCAGAGGCAGTGCAGCTGCTCTGCTGAATACCCATGGCAGCAGAGGTGCATGCCTCTGTCGTAGATAAAGGTGGTAGTCGTACCCTTGAGGGGTATGGCTATTGCTGTGCAAAGGGTCCTCTCTGTGGGAAATACCCTGGGAATCAGTCAGGTTTATGACACCAGAAGCAGCAGCTTATCACATGGGGTTGTCACTCATTGGTTTTATCGTATAAAATGTAATCAAACATGCCACCCAAAAAATCTCAATGGATGTAAACAGATAAAAATGATACAGAGCAAAACGGACATATCGTGGTAGTTTTCACTGTCAATACAAATTCCTCACCTGTGATGTGGTATTTACTGCGTTGTTTCGGATGTAAAAGAAGATCCATTTTTTAAAAAACAATTGTAATAGAAAAAATAGTTTCTGCAGCCCATTTGGATGAACAAGCCCACATCACTACCAGTTAGGCATGTCAGGTGACAAACTTGCCAGCTAGCTTTAGTCATTTTAAGAATGCTTGAAATTTTTAGCAATTTTGAGAAATTACTTGTTTTGCTATATCAACTATGTGAATTTCTGTGGGCTGTAAATCCATGTAGGTCCTCTTTTAAACATATATTGCTTTAAGTGAGCCAAGGGTTCTTGGGCTCACTACTGAAATAGTAGGAAAGCGTGGGAAAGTCTCACTTTCTTGCTGAAAACAAAGGCTAAATCTCCCTCTCTTTGCTTTAGTGGTAATGACCCATGGGCTGAGAAAACCTAGAGTGAGAGAAGGGGGGTGCCTTTTACTGATGATCTGCTAGAGTTTCTGCTCTTCCCAAAGTACCACAGTGGTACCGTGACATAATGATACTGAGGACATGTCTCTGTCAGAGTGTTCTGTGAGTGAATTCTATAATACTTCTTTTTCCTTTCTGTCACTCCTTTCTGAAAATAAAAAAATAATAAAAAAAAAATAGACAAGATTATTTCTATGTGGAAAATATAATTTCTAAATTAAATTTATATGTCTTCAAGGAAGAAGAATTCCTCAGACCCTGTTTCCTCCATCCTGCCTTCACTAGTAGCCTCTCTGAAATCAAACTGGTACCCTTTAATGTGTTCTGCACCAACTCTTAACAACTTAAAAACTTACTCAACTGCACTGATATATACTTTGTCTGTGTCTGTCCTTGCTTTGGGACAGATTTTCATTCTCCTCTCTCCTGCCATTCTACATCACTGTGTGATATTCAGATTTCTGATGACAAGTTGCAAGATTGCTAAAAGCTCTCCTCTTAGTCCAATCTGCTGTGTTAGTCACTGAAGATGAAATTTGGGTGTACAATATTCTATAAGTCAAGGAAGATTTTCCTATATTCTTGGTTTAGTTTTATTCTTTTCTCCCCCGCCACCAGTAATTTCTCTTCAGGGACATAGTTGTTTTATCATCCATTTTTTGCCTCCTATCCCATTTTAAGGGAGTGCCTTAAAGTTATGAAAATTGCATTGAAAGACTAATGCCTTCCAGTGTACTTTCACTTTGGCAGCAACACTGTGGAGAACATACATTCCGTAAGTCTTTTGCTTTTTGCTCCAAAAGACACAAAAAAGAAATATGCATTCCTATGCCATCAAGCTATGCACTGAGGTCTTGTTACTACATCATATCCACTTACATGGCTGCCACGTAGCTGCAGGTTATTTTGACTTTTTTTGTGTCACTAAAGTGTTTTGCTTGCAACATAGTGTTTCAGCCCTGACATGCAGCTCCCAGTGAGCTGTTCAGGTGCTTGTTTAGAACCCCAATCCCCTGACCCCCTGTCCCCCCAAAAAAATAAAGGAGTTCAGTGTCAGAAAACTTGAGATGCATCCTTGGGGCTATCAGAAGAATACGGTAGAGGGGTAGAATAAATAATAATAAGAGGTGTTTTTGGGAAATAATCTGAAAGTCAACATAGTAGAGAGGAAAATATTAGGCAGGAGTGTGTTCCTATGTCCAGGCGAAGTGACTTTGTGTGTACCTTCTTTATTATCTTTTTGGTAAGAGATGAGTGCCTCGGTAGTCCACATTACCTTGCCAATGTGTATCTTAAGTTTCTTTCTGAAAAGATCTGAAAAATAACTAATTGAGAGAAAACCTTAAAACATTATTATTTTGGACATCTATATGCACTTGGTTTTCCCTAAAGTTGATATTAAAAATTGAAATGCTATGGATAGCGTACATCCTATATTGTTGTCATCTTGGATTCTTTTTCATACATTTGAGGTTTTTTATTTTTCTTTTTTTAAACAAATGTGGATAAGCCTTGCAACTCTCAGTTAGATCACATGTGATCCAGGTAAATTCCTCCTATCCGGTGTTGTGAAAAAAAATGTGCATTGCATAAAAGCTGATCACAGATATATACTTGAAGATTGTCATTATCACTTTTAAAAAATATGCAAATGTATGCACGTCTTTGAAGGAAGAGAACACTAACATCTTTAATAAAATATTACTTGGGCTTTGTTTTTATTGCTTGGCTCGCTTTGATTTAAAAAGAAGCTATTAGTAACATGTCTGATTTGCCTTATTGCCTCAAAACCCCCAAATAAGATTAGAATAGAAAAGCCTTCCTTTCATTATTGATGTTTGCTTAATTATTCCATTTTTAAAAGGGCATATTATAAAATTGTTTTCATATCTACCAGAATAAACCTTCACCGTTCCTTAAATCCCCAGGTGTATATCTGTTAAATCCTCTCACTGGTCACCTGTTTGTATAAGAAGGTATGTGGGAGCAAGTTTCACAATGAAACTATATTATTATGCAATATAGTAATACACATTGCAAGCCAGACTGCATTTATTTATAACCACTTTTTCAAAATAATTTTTCTTTTTTCTACACTGCATTCCCATTACAGAGCACTCTCTCCATATTGTTCTTGCACAGTACATTTCAACCACTAATCTGACAAAAGAAGATGCATTCAAAAATTAAGTATTGCACAACACGCAGTTTCCTTTGTTCAGAAAGACCGGACAGTTCCTTATGATTAACAAAGTACGTGAGTAAGTATTGTTTTTATAAATACTGATTTATTTAATAAAAATACAAAAATATAAATATACATATATAAAAATATCATGATGAATCAACACACAGACATTCTTTAACTCAATAAATATGGCAGTAATATTAATCTTTTTTAAAGTATATTTTTGAGATTATGTTACAATGCAGGTGCACACTGTCCCAGCTAGTAGGAAAGGTAATGCAAAGCAATTAAAAAAAATTAAGTTTCCACCTCATTATTAAAGGCACAAAA
The DNA here is from genome assembly GCF_964188355.1 of Buteo buteo. Taxonomy (NCBI): domain Eukaryota; kingdom Metazoa; phylum Chordata; class Aves; order Accipitriformes; family Accipitridae; genus Buteo; species Buteo buteo. The sequence goes on along the minus strand of NC_134190.1, from coordinate 19,549,472 downwards.
AGCCTTTTATTGTCTTTTCATTGTCAATAAAAACCTTTCATCAGAGGTTTCTAGGCAGAGAGGGTGAATTATAGATTTTTTAAAATCTAAATCATTCATATTCATTCACGTCGACTTATTGATTAAGCAAACCCCTACTAAGACAACACCTATTTTTTGTAAATTTTTTATTCCCAAGTAAGAGAGAGTAGGCCACTTTATCTAGTAACATAGACATGAATTCCACTAACACTGACCAGGTCACAGATTACTTTCTCAGTCTCGATCACTGTCCTCGCCACCATACATATCTGCTAGTTTTTTAAACCGAGGTCCCCAGTCACTGAGGTAATCATAGTCTTGGTTGCCCTCCGTGGTAAGTGATTCCAGGGAGCTGAGTGAATTTGCTATGGAATCATTTCCTTCGTAGGCATATGTTGCTAGTGAATCATAGGGAGGGGCAGCTGGGTCTAAATCATTTTCCTTTAACCTTCTATGAATAAAATCTTGGACATCAATGTTTTCCCAAAGAGGTGCGGTCCGTCTTATCTGAAATATAGTTTCTGGGATAACATCTCTTCTCATCTTACTTTCCTCTCTTGCTTCTGGATTTCTCAGTGTGCCAATGTCAAAAGCCTGGGTGTCTTCTTCCCCACCTCCTTCATCGTTGTAGGTCACAATGTTATCCCGAACATCATCCTTTGAGATGATCAAGGGTTCTTTCTTCCTCTGTCTCTTGAGAGCCGTAAACAAGACAACTAATACTGAAAGGAAACAAAGGATGAATGCAGAAACGGGTAGTTAAAAATGAAATAAATGAGCTAATATGTTGCATTTTCTGTTGAACTGGAAAAGTTTTAAGGCTAGGATGGGACTTTTAGGAGGGAAAGAGTGATAAAAGCTCTCTCCAAGCTGAAGTTGATAAGGAAAAATATTAATGATTTTATAGTAGTCAAAAACTTATGCTTTTTTAAACCTATGGGAGCAATGATTAAAATATTATATATTGGAAATTAGAGATACAGTTAGGCTGAAGTTGAAAAGCAGACAATGTCTTAAATTATATCATCCTACTAGGGTTTGACTTTGATTTTAGTTTTTTTGAAGTACTGCCTTCCTGGCAGTCACTAAGGGTGATTTTGTCAAATGTAGTTGAATCTCCTTGGCAAAAGTAATTCACACTTTTGAAAGCTAGTGATTTAGGTATTCCTAAGTGCCTAATTCACTTTTGAAAATGGGATCTACAGGTCCTTCTGAAAATAAGAACCTGAAGACCTTCAGCTATCAATACTATTGACAAAACTATTTTTGGCTTCAATGACTGCAAGGATTGAAATCTAATCTTTGCTACTAAATGTTTCTTTTAAAAAACATGATCCCCCTAGTTTAAGAAATGTTGGTTGAATAACCCTTCCTTTTGGAGAGGTAAAGATTGACACAAAAATGAACCTCTACAGAGGGAGATGAAAAACTGAAGTTAAGATTTGTAAATACATTCTAGTGCCTAAATGCTATTGATTTCAGTAGGAATTCAAAGCTTACATGCATTTAAAAATCTGACCGTAGCTCCAGTAGCTGGAGTAAATAGGAGAGGCCAGCGAGATCATCTGTCAATGACATATGGCATAACAATGGTCGCCGAACCACGCGTTGCAGCAGTGCTGAGCACTTCTGTTGAGTCTTAGGAGCAAAGCTTTTGCTCTGAGTGACTTGAGTACTGGTGAATAAAAGGGAAGACTGGACGTGCCACGGGTAGGGAGAGGGGAACTGGGATCTTCCACATGCCATGGTACAATGCTGTGAAGGTAAAGGCTGTTCTGTTTTGTTTGCGGGTTTTGTATCTGTACAGGAACGGTTTTTTTTCAAGTTTTCCTAATGCTAGACAAGTAATAGCCCACTTAAGTAAGTTTAAGAACTTCATATACAAGAGTAGGGCAGATCACTAAAAGGTTATTATGAAGAAGTGTCTTTCACAGCCAGGTACTTAAAATGTCTCTGCTATTTTAGGCATCATGACACCAGTCCACTCTCCTAAAACACTACGTCCTGTTGAACAATCAGATAAGGTGCTGAGAATCACAGCAGCTGTAGACTAACAATTCTGTTTAACTGCTCTTCAGCCCTATGCTACTCTGGCTTCACCTGTTCTGTAGCACTAAGTAGTGCAGGGTCTCTAACCTTGGGGTTAGAGACACAAAGTGTCACAGTTATTTTGCACAGCACTTGTCCCTGAGCATGTTCTGAGTCTCATGAGCTATCGTTGTGGTCCTAAGGCACACCTTGATTTTTGTTTTTAATTCAGTGTTTCTGTACTAAAGCATTGCAGCTGATTAGAGTGATGTTTTCCTAGTCATCAAGTAAGGGCATGTGTTTCATGGTATACATTTCATCCTCTACGCTGGGGCATAAAGCGTGGCTTTGAAGATGCAGAGCCTGTTGACGTGTTGTTAAGAGCTATGCAAGGTGGAGAGCCAGATCTGGCAGGGTTTGAACCACAGTTGTCTGCTGGAAGTGGTGCCCTGCAAGTTCTGCTGCTCAGGCTATGCCTGGGCTACATTCTGGGGAATCCCCGCTGGCTCATGCTGAAACCAGGGCAGCAGCAGTGCTTGTACCTAAGCGCTGTGGACAGTCAGTTTGTCGGAGCTCAAGTACCCTCCCTTCCCTATGCCTAACAGTATAGATATAGTTCCTACATATTGCCCCTCTCCTAACAGCCTCTATGTTCCTCTGAATATTTACCGGAGGCAGCTTGAATCCAGTCTAAAAACTGGAAAAAAAGTGATCTCCTTAGAATGATGTAAGCTGACACCTGTAAGCTTGTCACTGCCCCCTTGGCAAGCTGTGTTTGCTAGGAGAGGTGGAAAGGGAAAGACGTTTTCCACAGTTTGACTGGAAAGTAGAGATGATGGCACTTTTAAGGAGGCACTTCTCTGGTAAGCGAAACACGTGAGTTGCAATTTTTATGTACTTAACACCAGGTTACAAGCTAGCATTTATCCTAGTTTCTTCTCATATCACGTCATCTTTCTAATGCTTCTGCTCTCCAACCACCCATCTAACTTCTGTGCTCGCACTTTATTTAATCAGCTGCTCTCACGACCACTTGCAAGCAATTGAACATTTCTCTTCTATGCTTTTGAGCTAAATATTTCCTGAGTATAAAAATCACAAATCATTCATGATTAAATAGCTAGTATAATTGATAATTTTTTAATCACTGAGAAACTTATCATTCAGCTTTAGGAATATGATTGTGAAGTCCTGGTTCCAAATGAAGATCTGTTTATAACACAGAATATTACTCAAATGAGCATGGTATCTAGAACTGACCATAGATTTTCATATTTATTTCACCTAAATAACATTGATAGTCTCAGTCTTGTCACACATTCTTCTGAATAGTGTGATGACAAACAGCCCATAGTAGCTCCCCCTCCCTCTCCCAGCTCCTTCAACTTAGAAAACAATTGGTAAAAAAAAAAAAAAAAAAAAAAAAAAGACATCAGGTATGAAATATTGTTCTGCAGGGTCATGTGAATAAGGGGTCGAAGAACGTCAGGGGTCTAGAAGTGACCAGACCTTTGCCTAGTCAATGAAACCTCTCATGGCAGGTACTTACCCAGCAGGATAATGATGCAGAGGAGGATGGCAACCAGTGCGCCGGTGCTGAGGCCGGCAGGGAGGAGCAAGGCCTCAGCGTTGCAGGACTGCATGTTCCCCCGGCTGTCGCAGGCACACACGCGAATGGTCAGCGTGCCGGTGCTGCTCTGGATCGGGTAGTCGTTGTCAAATATTATGACTGGCAGGAGATAGGTACTCATCTTACTACGGCTGTATCCGTTTCTTCTAGTCATGATTCCTGCTGTGTTATCTAGAATGGAAAAGCAAAACAAAGAAATGTTTGTGGGTAAAGTTTTATGTAGTATTGGGGTTGGGGGGGGAAGGGGATGGTGCTGGTCAGCAGTTACCTTTGTTGTCTACAATGGAGAAGTTTGGATGAACAGCAAATTCTGGCACCAACTCAAAGAAAAATCTGTGTCCTCGAGGAGGCTCGTCTTTGTCAACTGCACTCACAGTCTGTATCAGCTATAAAGAAAACAGTATTTCATGCTATTTTAGAAATCTTGTGTTTGAAATAAGGTCTCTGCTTTTTATGTCCAGTAAAAATCCAATGAATCTCTATCTGAAGACACAAACTGATGTCCTAAGCCAAATGTTCCCCGCATAAACACAGGAGAGGTTACAGTAAGCAAATTGTTGTTTTATTGCTTAAACACGTAGCGGGGGATGAAAAAGGGGCCAGTCCTCACTGCAAGATAGCTGTGTGCTTTGATTTCTACTCCGTATCTTGCAGTGATACAGAAACAATTGTCCTTCTGAATAAGCCGTAAACCTCCTGTGGCCTCATGTAGCAATGACACAGAATGGTGTATAAACCAGTTTTTAAGTGGGTCTAATTCCCAGTCCACCCCATCTGCTCCTGGCAATAAATTGGCGTACTGCGCTGGCAGGGTGCTCAGTTCTCCTGAGGTAATAAAAAGAGATGCTTTACTCCCTCCTAAATTGAAATCTCTGGCTGTGGAGCTTTATAGCTGCCCTAACAAGGCCACTCAAGCCCAGCTGGGAAGGAGTGATGATAGTGCCAGCATCGGGACAGAGTAGCGTGGACTGAAAAAGAAAGGCTTGAGCGGTGTCTCTAGATCGCACAGGCTTCCCTGTCGCATCAAAACATGTGCAAATATGTGTACTCGTGTATATATAGACACACATATACACTAGCAATTTGACTTTTTCTATCTGTCCGCTGCTAGACTGCTGGATAGAGGCTAAGGAAAAGAGCTACAGAACTGAGGAAGGAAAAGCTACCTGGGAATAGCTGTGGTTTGTGAAACGACTGGCAACAGTTAGCGCCGTGCCAGGTTGCCTGAGTCGTAGTAACGCCTGCGAGCCCTATCAGTGACTGCTGTGGCCTTTGCACTCCCCAGTGGGTATCGCACTGGAGAGTGACCCATACTCCACCTTGGCTTGCAAGAACGTGTTTGAGTTCAGTCACAAGATGACAAATTTGGTGCCATGAGAATGGGAGTAAGCTTCAACTGAGGATGCTGCAACTCGGTACAGGGGAGTTCCTGCGGCACCTAAACTTCAAGGCAGAGAGAGCTCAGCAGTCAGACTTGTTTCCTTCAAAGCCATAAGGGAGCCAATGCCTGTCTTGAGGTTTTCAAGTGTTTCCAGTGTGTAGGGTGTCTTGAAGTCCCACAGACATCAAAGCCACTTGTTATCAAAGGCTTACTTCGCAGCTTGTTTTTCTGATATTTCCAGGGAAAGTACAGCATGACTTCTTCAAGACATACAGTAATTGACAAGTAACACTGATACGATTTTTAAGCTTTGCAGCAATCAAGTAAGGAATGCCTTTTTCTTATGTACTTTCTCTGAATACCAGCTTCAGTGGGACCTGAGGATACAGTTAAATTTTGGAGGGTATTTAGCATCTCTCAGGATGGAACACTGCACTAGACAAGCATAATTATAGGGCTACCAAAAATACTGAAGTGTTTTCCTTACTGTATCCTTCAGAAACCTGCTGCTGCTAGTGCTGTACTGCACAATGAGTATTTGGCCCATTTGTTCTAGTTAATTTTGGAATAATTTTATTGCAGCTAAAATTAATAAGCTGTTATTAAAAAAACAAACAAAAAAACAAACAGAAGAGATGTCTGAGTTTAGCTCACTCACTTCCCAGCGACTCCTTCTAAAACAACCACAAGATTTTTTTTTTGTCATTTTCTTTTTATTTTTGAGGCATATTGAGGAACTTGAAAGGTAATTTGTGAACATCAGCCTTATATAAGAGGATGTGACTATGCTGAAGGCAGGATTATGCATTTTTTCCAAGTGTGATCAGAATAATAGCTACTTATTAAGGCCTCTTCACTTTTAAAGCATTTGATGATCATTGCTCTTTAGATTTATTTTTTTTTTTTTTAAGTTTTAGCTGTTTCCTAAGATTAGCCAAATCCCTGTTTATGGCAAAGTAGCCTATTTAGTATGTTGCTGAGTCTCTGATTATGCCAACATTTTTCCAATATCCCATTGCTTTTCTCTTTGCCATAATCTGCCCGAGAGTGGCAATGCAGAGAGCAAGACCAGGATAGTGCTTAGTTTTAGTTTTGCATTGTTTAATGCAAAAATGTAATATTGCTACCAAAACCAATTTCCTTCTGATAGGACTAAAATACCAAATTGAAATGAGAAAATTTCCCTCTCACATTTTTACAAGTTTGAAAAGACAGAAAAACTGTAAAAGTACCAAAGAGAAGAGAGAGAATTAGAATAAGTGATAATATTTGTGCAATTACTTGCTGAAAAACTCAAAAAGAAAATATCCTGATATAATAGCTACCAGAAATTGCAGTTGAGTATCTTGGGGCTTTTTGAGATGTAATCAGTGGGATGTTTGTAGGATCTCGATTTGATTCCCTTCATGTGCAAATCACATGGAGGAGGACAATTGTACCAGGCATAGAGGAACCTAATTACATTGAAAACTTATTGTTGAGGGTAAGGCTGAAGAAGAAAAAAAACCAAAAACAAAAACAGAAAAAAACCTTATTACCTGCTCTAACTATTGGCTGCATCAATTGAGAACTAGCTGTTCTTCCACCAGGAAAGATGGGAGAATAAAAGAACAATGAGAAAGGTTGATTGCAGGTGAATTTTTCCAAATGATGAATAGGTGAAAGGAAATTAGAAATGTTATCTAATTAAGGGTTTTTTTTCAGTTATACAGCTGTAAATAAAAGAGAATCATTAATGATAATCACTGCAGAAATGAAAGAGATGTGGCTATTTTTATTTTAAGTATCACAGTTATAGAAAAAAATTTAGTACTGTTTCATGTACGTTTTTTAATTTCATGTTGGAAATGTATTCTTCCATTTTGAAGCAGTTATGGACATTGGGTTATGATTTCTCTTCACCAGGAGTTCAGAGAAAGATCTCTGACACTGTAAGATTTATGAGGGAAGAGTTATTTCAAGAAAATTACTTTTACTCAAATATATTTTAAGCATATCAGGCTTAGGTAAGATAAAAAGCATTCTCATTTTTTTCTTTCTTCTATAGTTTCCCATGTGAATGAGCACGATTTGGAAAATACAGCATTACTGTCGTTATTTTGAGGGTTGCGTGTGCATGTGCACTTCTGTGTGTTTGAAGAAACAGTCTCATATTCTTGAGTGGATCTTATTGGGTAAATTCAAGTTTTTAGGGGTCACTTGTCTTTGAGGGTACTGAAAATTTAAACTTAGGCATTGACATAAAGTTTTCTTTTTTACACTGAGGACAAAGTGGTTGTAGCACCTTGACAATGTAAGATGAGTTGTGAATGAGGAATTATTCCAACTGGAAGAATTTCTTGAAGAATTTATTTCATTATGAAGCCAAAGATTCTGTTAAAGGGTTTGGACCTATTTCCCATTGGCATAATTTCTTCAAAAGTGGAAATTGTTTCATTATAATACTGTTTTGTAGGTTTGGGTTTTTTTCTCCTGGATACTGTGTTTTTAAGGCCATGACTTACACCACAGATGAAATTGTGATTATAGTTTATGTTCAGGCTATTTTATAGCTATTCATACTCATCTCTGAAAAAGTGATTGGGGATGAATGGACTGCCTAGTAACGGATTCCTTCCGTATATCTGGTGCATCCCTAGGTGTAGTCTGCTCTTCAGTTTTCTTCAAGCTGTCTTAAAGACAGAAAGTGAGTAAAAGCTAGGTGGGGGCATTCTAAAATAACAAGGGTCCCTGTGCACTTCAGAGCATGCCCTTACTGTTTCTGAGGCTGCATTTGTGGACACAGAGAGCTGCACAAGTAGGAGACATGGGTCGTGGGATCAGCCTTGGGACTGCCTCTAAAAGGAATATAGGAATCATTAAAGCAAATGTTAAGCTAGTAGTGCATCTTTAACGAAGGTCAGCACTGGCTAGCCACTTTTTAGATGGGCTTTTCCACCTGTGCTGGCTTGGCGTGTCATGCGAATAAACCACAGTTGCACATTGGGTCCAGGGTACACACTTTAAAAACGCAGCAACATGCTTCAGACAGATTCTTGAAAGGTTCGTTGAAGAAAGCTGAACAAGATGAGGTATACGGCTGGACAGATGCAATATATTTTCAGGTTAAAAATTGCTAATAATAAAACAAATTTTGAGACAAATAGAATTTCTGCAACATAATCTTCTTCTGCTTCTTTTCAAAACAGCATTATATTGGTGGTAGCTATCATATTTTTAAACCTTTTTTCCAAAATTCCTTCCTTTAAAATTCATTATAAATCAGACAGTGAAAAATAATGTCACTTTCAGCGGAATTTAAAGATGGTCTGCTGTTGTAGACAGTGCCTTTCTGAAGTTTTAAAAGAATGTGATTGTCATATAGCATGAAAATTGTACTTCCAATCTCTGATAAGCAAGACCACTGGAGACAGGTGTTGTTAAGCTAGAGATACAGTAACAGCTGCTGAATTCTGTTGTTTCTTGTATGTGATTGTAGATATGCAGAGGAGTAGGCCTTCAATCCACTTGAATCATTAGGGCTTTTGTTCTTGTAATATTATGCTCTTAGTTAAACCGGGATATTGTACAACAGAGAAATTTCTCAAATGGCATTTATCTGCTTTCAGCTGCTTCTGAGGTAAGACTTAAAAAATTGCACTAGGCACTTGAGAAAGGAATGTTCGGGACATTTTGCTGTGGTTTTTTTTTGTCTGACACTTTTTTTCAGAAGTCATATAGGAGAGAACAGAACAAATCCTGGATCTTGGAGCACTGGCCTTGTCATTCTTGAAACTGATTAAACTTGTTTTGTGCTGCAAATATTTCCCAAGGTACCTGGAAAGATCTCACCACTTCATCTGCAATAAACTATGAAAAAAACATATTGTGAGAGAGACTGCACTTTTGACAATCATCAGAATGTAGTAATGTGCAAATGCTGGGGGGGAATGGTGGAAAAGCAACTTGTGTTTCTCCTGTCCTTTTTTTCTCTTGCCCCTTTTCCTGCCTGTATGATCTGGTAGGGCCAATCACTAACTAATCTTGAATGTATTAATAACACAGCACAGTGTAAGTGTGTTGGATGAAGATTTTGTAGAAGATTTCGCAGTGGCTGCATTTCTCTAGGAGTGAAGTAATAATATAGTCCAAGTGTCCCCACATGGAAGTGTTTCAAAATCGATCCAGCTGTCAGTGGATGCCCATCTTGTCATTTTGCAGCTTGAGTGATCACACACGTTCAGGCACAATTCTAGCCCATACACCTGTACGGTGCTAGCTGCAGAAAGCAGCCTCCATCATACGTGTGTAAGCTTGAATAGACCTTTGATCTTCATGCTTTATGTCTTAAGAAACGTTCAGAAATGCCTGCCACTTAACAAAGCTTCATGTTTGGTAATGCAAAACAGTTTGGTTTTCAAGTCTTGGCTCTCTTTCACAAATATGTTGGTAGTTTTGAAGCAGCACTGAACGCTTATCAGAAGTTGGAAAATCCCCCATTGAACTCCAATTCTTGCTTCAAAAGAGAGACAGGCTATTAGCATGGGTCTCTTACTAAATCAAGCCAATGAGTGTCTACCCTGAGAACGCAGCTACAATGTATAAATAACCGGTAACTGATAATTAGCAATGGCCACATGAAAAATGTGATTTCTGTCTGCTCTATCTGAAAAAGGGAGGGGAGGTATGGAGACTAATGAAAAGAAAAATCTGCCAGCTTTCTACAGGAAGAAGTAAACTCATTCTGTGTTCTGATGTCTGAGAGCCCCTGAATGGCAGGAAAGAATATAGCATCAGTGCAAAAAAAGCAACACAGGTTATTTTCTTAAATATTATTATTGATGGGTATTGAAATTAGCTAAATTGTTACTAGCAAACAGTTCAGTTAAATCAGTCTCCTTTTCAAGTAAATCTTCCTGGTTTCCATGGAGAGGACTCATCCTCTAATCCAGCTAAAAAGACCCAATTAATTCCCGTGACAAGGGCACGAGAGAACTTGTACCAGAGCCTTCCCCACAACAGTCCCTGGGGCACGCCATCAAAGGATTAGGGATTTCTAAATTGTGCGAGAGGAAGGCTGCATCATACTTTTCTTTAGCCCGTGTATTAGCCGGTGGAACGGGACTCGCATGGTGACAAATCTGTTCCAGCATAATGAATGTAGTTGTTTATGCACCTCTAGTGATAATGTTTCTCCCCAGTCATACCATTGTTGTTTGGAGACAAAAGAGTGGCAGGGGAGGAGGAGCGACTGTAGGATTTTCTTTCCTTTGACCCTCCTAAGGCTATCTGAAAAACACAGCGAATGCAGCCTCTAATATCTGCTGATGTTGAAAATGAGTAATGTCACTTGGCGGCAAAGAGCAATATTTGATCATTCTGACTGCTTCCTGATGCACCTGAGATTTAGAGAGCGGTGTGATTAATAGCTGGGCCCGATTGAAAAAAAAAATAAATTAAAAATTAACTAAATGTATCTATCTTCTCAGTCTGGCTCTCCTGCTATGGGCACCAGATGTAGAAGCACTGCTGTGATGTGTCAAGAAGCAATAATGATTCTAATAAGACAGCTGCTTTAGGTAATCTCTAAAATGAGGTAGAGTAGTACTAAATGAACACAACATGATTCTATATCTTTATTGTATTATAGGGGGACTGCTAAACATGAGCAATACAGACTGTCTGGAATGTAGCATCCTTGGCCAAAATATTCAAGTTTGTATCTCTATATTCACTACTATTTTTAGGCACCAAAATAAAAGTAGTCTCATGTACTGAAGGTAATCTCTTTTCTGAAATACTTAGTGAACTATATGTAAATGTCCAGATATGAACTCAGATGGCTGTCTTGAGGAACCCAATTGTTAACAAATAGAATAACGATCTGGATGTCTCATTATTCTGCAGCTACACTTGATGCGCACTGTCTTTCTAGTATTTCTGTGGATTTTTCCAATTAGGGAAAATAATTCCTGAAATTACATTGGTACACTAGATGTAAGAGAGGTCTGAATGACAATATGCCTATCTAATGGGCCTCTGTCATCTCTGTTGTTAGAAAAGCACAGAGTTTACCAGAAAGGTAAATGAAATTTTATACATTAATGGATATTTCATCAAGTATGCTAGCCTAGATGGAAATTGGGTTAAGGAAACTGACAAGCAGTATGCCTGGATTGAACTTGGTTCATACATATGTCAAAACCTGTCTTTGCTGGTTGATAAAATTGCACATGATTAATTTCAATGAAACCTTCATTTGTAAGCTTTGGAACTTTTCTTTGTATTATTAAAGTACAGTCACTTTACTATCAGTCATTATATGGAGATTTTAAGGCTTATTTGTCTCAGTTTCATCTCATGCAAAGAGATTTTTGTTGCACAGACAGAATTTAGGTCATATGCCAGCTGTTTGAAATTAATGGCTAGAATTATCTGAATGTATTACACCCGGAAAAACCGCTTATAAATCATAAAACAAAACTACGAGGGTACAATAACCAGAAGTTTAGGGAATTTTTGCTCATTCCATAAGTCTTGATATGTATTCTTATGTGACAGTTTATGTCACTGGTTAAGACACAATGTTCTGATCATAAAGCTCGGTTGTTTTGAAAGGTGCTCCTTGCTCATTTTTCTGATATTATAATTCCTTCCACTGTTTTAATTTAATTCATCACTGTCTTTGATATGCATATTCCTCTATTTATGTCATTTGCATCAAAAATAGTAAGACTTTCTTGAAAAAGAATTAAAATAATGGTCAAGTACCTTTTCAAAGCCAAGTCATTTCACTCAAAGTATCCTCTTTTTAACCTACTTACTTAGATTCTAGTATTAGGTACAATGAATGAAAAATAAGTAGAATTGAATGCAAACTCCAGCAATCCACTGTATCCTCTATCCTCTTTTTTTCCTTTTTTTTGGTCTCTTTTTTTTTTTTTTTTTTTTTTTTGTCTGTTAAACCATTCATAAAACATCATTTGAATTGCAACTGGTAAATTGCATGTTCTTTCTCTGTCTAGAGTTCTGCAGGACCTGACCTGAAATTCCAGCCTCATCTCAGGTACCATCTGTGCTACTCTCAGTGCAACCCCTGTGACTATGTTGAGTACAACACTGGAAACACGAGCATGCTTCCTCACGTGTAGCCATATCCGCCAGCTCTGTAACACCTTTGAGTGTTGTAGGGTCACTGTGCTCTAAGGAAAACCAAAACATTCTACATTCTGATCCTTTCCACATACTTTCCATGAAGTCATCCAGCTTTGGTTGGATGAAGTCAGCATAAAACTATTGAGACACAAGGACAGACCTAAGCTGAGTTTAAGGCTCCATCCTGGCCTCTCTCTGCTAAAGTAGGAACCCACTCAGATTTGTACTAGCAAAAATAATGATCTCAAGCTTCTTCTTCCACTCAAAAATGCATGAGTCTAGAGAAGAGGCTCGTGCATGGACTTAGGCCCGTGCTTGAAAGACAATCTCGAGGTACCGAGTCTGCTATTAAATCCAGTTCTTTGGTAAATACTTTCAGAATTAAATATCAGCAAAACATACATCTTTCTTCACAAGATTTAAAACTGAAAGGCTGACTGGCACTAGCATAAATAGGTGGTGGTGGTAGCAGCAGTAATATTAAAAGATTTCTGTAATATCCTGGCTCTGAGTTCTGTGGGTCTGCCTGCTTTCTCAGTTCCCAGTTACCACTTTATTTTCTCTACAAATCTTGTTATTGTCTTTTTAGATTATTACAGAATTTGTGAGATAGTTTAGAAAGGGATATACATGAGCTTTGACCAAATTCAACTCAATTCCAAATTGCAGTTTAATTTACAATGGAAAGAGTTGCATTATCTTTTATTTTTGTAAAAGTTTATTTTTCACATCTTTACTGAAGCATAATAAGATTTTCCTGCTTTGTGTACTTGAAGGTGTGGCTACATTATCTAAGGCTCTGAAAAGAATCCAGAAGGAAATGGAATTATCAAACAGTATAAATGGTTTTGTAGCATTATATATAACTAGTTGTGAAAAATATTTTCTGATATTAGGAATGAAAAAACATCTTAAAGTACAGGTTTGTATTATATGTTATGTTATTATACTAGGGTAAAATCCTGCCTCTTTTATCTCCTTCTTTTTTGAATCAACTGGTAGTTTCTGTAGAAGATACGGAATAAAGAGGCTGGGTTGGTTTGCAGTTGTTCGAATTAAGACACGTTGAAGTCTTCATTATGGTATTCCAGGACAGTTTCATTACAAGTTCTTCAGTAACATAAGTATTTGTTTACCTGTCCTGCTTTTGCATTTTCACAGACAAATGTTTCATAGTATTTGGCAAATTCTGGCGCATGATCATTTATGTCTAAAATCCGGATGAAGACAGGTATCTGGCTACTTTGTTTAGGATTATCTGAAACAAGAAAATTATTTATATTACAATACAAAGATTTACAGTCTATGTCCATGAAAAGACCTGAAATTATCTAATATAATTTTTCAAACAGACATTAGAAATATCGATTTTTCTTGATTATACTAAAACAATTATGTTTCATTTTCTACTGATTTACATTCCATATGCATAAAAGCCTTATTTATATTTGAAACAAATTGTTCTATTATAGTATATATATATTGAAGTAATATAACGTATACTTAAATGGATTTGCATTAAAAACAGGTCACTGAGTTATTATTGACTTGTATTCCATACATCAGTGCAGTAAATGATTCATTGCAAAAGCTGTTTCCTGAGGTTGAGCTGTCAAGAACATTTACTTTGCCAATCAGTAAAGCAGTTAAACAGTGTCAGTCAATAACAACATCACAAAAAAACCCCAAACCAACAAAAAGTTGTCCTTTTTTGTCCACAAAATCTAAAACCCAAACCAAAACAAGGAGATATGTAGATGTTATCATCAATTGGTCTTCACAAACTTGACCTCTAAGGTCAAGCTATTGCTGGAGATTAATCTCATAGTACAGATATTGAAAATGGACACCATATTTGGTCAAACAATGAAAAAGCATTTATGACAAAGAAGTATCGGTCTTTCTGAAAATGGGGATATAATTCCTTTCTCCATATTACCCGACTCCCAGACTATTAAGCACATAGAGTTCTAGGGAATCTATAGGGAGAATGAAGGAAGGAAGAAAAGTTTTCCCCTAGAATCGGTGTCTCTGTTTCCCCTCTGATGACTCTTACCAGTTGGCTGGAAAGAAAAGGCAGGCACGAGACATCCAGATCTAAAAGGGTCCAATAGAATAGTAAAGAATCCAGGTGAAAGATTTAGGGCTAGAGTCTGCTTCAGACATGGAGGGGAAAGAATTTCCTCTAATCTTGGCTTCAGATGAAGCCATTTCCTGACATAAGTTAAAGCAGTTGAGGTAAAGCATAATTCTTCCCCTGTTTACAGTGATCATTCTGACAATGTGTTATTTGTCTGTCATAGACAACTTTTTTACCAAGGATTTTTCCAAAGACTTAGCTTAGGATAAAGCCAGTGCATCACACCTGCACCAAATTATTTGCTGGGAATTCTCAGGGAACCAGCTAACTTGTCTACTATATACTGTACACGGTTTTGCTGAGCCTGAGAATTCCAAATTCTCTTTTCATAAATGGGAAAAGATAATCTTAAAGTAGTAAATTGAACTTTTAGATGTGCATTTAAAGATACTCTGTCCATTGATAATATCTGAATAAGGGCAAAACTAATGAAACAAGATAAATCATAGATACTGTAGAATTTCAGTCGTTTCTCAGTTCTAATGTTCTGAGATAAACGATCTCCAACTTACTGATTTCAGATGCTATGACAGTGATGTTGTGCCAAGGAGTTTCTTCCCGATCAAGTGGCTTTGAGATGAATAAGGATCCATTTCCTGAATAGATGTTGAATATTCTGTCAAGGTCAGTGTGTCGATCCACAGAATATCTGTCAAGATACAGTACAACTGAGCATCACTATCTCCTGTTACAGTCTCTAGTTTAGCTCACAGCCACCTCTAAAAGTTTTCTACTTTTAACTGTGGTGAATCAAGAATGTTTTTTTACAATTAACCTAAGCTTTCCTGTAGCTGCCTGAGTGCAGCATGTTACAAATACTGAGAAAAAATTTTTTAAGACTAGTGAGAAGGATGAAGACCAAACTATTTACGTGGTCAGTTTGTTGGATTCATATTTGAAATTACATTTTAGCTTATAAAGTGTATGCTGGAATAACAACTAAAAGTGAACATTCTTAGATAACATTTTCGCAAATTAGTTGTTTCTTGGAGGACTCAGTCATCAAAGGACACACATTGCAGATATAACTAAGTATCAATTTATAACAAGATATTTTTGAGATATCACAAGGAGCATCAAAATCACCAGAAAAATCTTTGGCTTAATTGTTGTTTAAGATGAAAGTTCTTAAAACCTTATTTTATGACACTTGTGTTTGCTTTTTCTTTCCCAGCAAGGAAAAACTTGTTTTACAGGTGCTTTTTTAATTAGTCTAGTAGTTGCCAGTCACTATCAGGTTAAATTTATACATAGATTACCTAAAAATATTTTATTTTCTTCCTGCTCTCACACCTCCTACCTCAAACCGTACTGCTGCAGGACATAACAGTCTTGTTCAGAAATGCAGAAATCAGGTTTCCTAATCAGTTGCATGGATAATACACAAATTTCAGTGCTGTGTTTGTCACTGCAGATAATAATAGCAGATGGCTAACAATTACAGCAATTTCACAGCACTGAACTCTTACCTCTAATCATTATGACTTTCTCGCAATCATTTCTTATTTAATAATGTGATCATTAAATAGTTAAGCTATGGAACATGGTAGACAATGTCATGTCTAGGGGATTATGAAGGTACAGAAGGCTGACTGCTATCAACTAGCAGGGAGCGCAGAAGTACACCATTTTGAGTATTTTACATAACTTTGCCACAGGAAACATGGTATAAAAGCATAATCTTATGAACAGTTTGGTAAAATTACTGGACCATGATGCCAGTTAAATGCTGACCTCTCCTTTCTTTTTACTTGATGCCTATAGGCTGTCCTTCAGAAGCATACCGTGCCCTGTTAACTGTGTTTGCTTTCACAAGCTCCCATGGATATTTGTCTGCTTGACACTTTTCAGTAGCCCCTATGTGCTCAATTACTCAAGTGCCCCCCTATTACTTTTCACTCTCATCACTGTGCAGGAGATTTGACCCACATCTAAAGCATTTTATATTGTATAATGGCTTACTTTATTGCATTCTTTGTTATATCTGGATCTTGGGCTACAACCTGCCCAATAATGCTTCCTTCCTTGGCATCTTCATCTACCTCTATTAAATACCAGGGTCTGCTGAATACTGGAGGTTCGTCTATGTCTTCCACAGAAATTTTGACAAAAGCTGTGTCTTTGAATGGCCCCAGCTGAAGAAAACGGGGATCAGGATGAGTGTTGGTTGCTTCCACTCTTAACGTGTATAACATCTTGTTTTCAAAATCCAGATGCTGGGGAGCAAATAATAATAGTAAAGGAAATTGTGTCACTTTACAAGAAATGTGAATACGTTTTATAATGCTGAATTAGAAGTGTAGGCATTTTTAGGAGCAAAAGCTCTAGAATTTAATGCATCTTGAAGAAGATAGAGTATATTAGGGCTTGCTCTAGGTATAAGAAAAATGAGGAGTATTATAGGGCAGCAAGGCAATTATGATCCCTCTGCCTACTACTTGTTCAGATTCCTGGAAAACCAGGAGGGGTCAATCTATAGTAAAATAGAAAGAGAGAAAGAAACAGGGAAGCTGGACTCAATCCATGAGTAGGAGTTGGTAAAGGTCTTATTTGTTTCATCTCATTGGTGGGAATAAGAACAATTATCGCAGCTCTTAAATGCTCTCTGTCCTACTTCTTTTTTCTGTACTCCTCCCCATTACCATCTACCCTTACCTATTTTGCATCAGGAGCAACTCAGACCTGTCCCTGGCCTCCATGTTCCAGAGTGAAAAGAAAAACTATGAAGTCTGATTTCCAATCTCTGTGACATTTATATTATGTATAACCATGTATGCTTATGTCTATATACATTCATATGTGCACATATATAAATGCATGCACATACATAAAGATACATGTTTCCAAATATATGTGTATAGATCTATATTATATATATGTAGATATCAATTAATTGTTACTGATACGTTTAGTAAGAAAAGAACAGTAAATAGTGTTCAGAGTTTAACAGGCTGAACACTAAAAAGCAACCAATAAATCTGTCAGAGATGGTATTTTGAATTAAATTTCTGTCCATGCCTTTGCTCTTTAAACTTCTGTTGACGTTATGTGTAGCAACTTAAGTTTCACCAAGTTTGGACTTAAACCAAGACAGATTTCAGGTACCGGAGATACCTGACTGTTGGACAGACTAGAGAGGGACAGTTTAGCCTTGGAGGTGTAAGTTCCTCAAACTTCAGGTGAGCCTCCAATCCTTGTGAGCCTTACTGCAGCATTCAGCTGACAAACCCCACTTTAAACTGAACCCCTCCAGGTTTTGACAGCCCGAATTTGAAAGTACTGTGTGTGAGAATATATATATCGAACAGACAGCAGCCACTGAAATATTGCTTTATGTGAAGTGACATGCCAGTAAATTTCCCTTGAGACTTGAAAATAACAGATATCTGCTGAAGAAAGAGAAGAACAAAACTAATACAACAACTCCTTGGCAGCCTGACCCCTGTGAGATCTACCCTCCCTTCCCCTGGAAAAAGAAAAATAACTGTAACACCTGGAGAGCTAAGTACATATAAAAGAGAGGGAGAAAAAATAAACCTTTTTGACAGTTATAATCCCTTCCTGTGTGTCCTTGTCAGTGACGATATCAAACATGTCTGATCCATCCCCATTGGAGATGCTATACTCAATCTCTGCATTTTCACCCACATCGGGGTCATTGGCTTTAATTCTGCCAAGAGGAGTCCCAGGTGGTGCAGACTCAGGAGAGCTGAACTGATAGGTGCCTGGAAGAGCGAAATCAAGCATTTATTGTTTTGAGAAGCTTTGGTCTTATGAATAATAAACATCTTCAATTTCACCTGGATTTTTAAAGTAACTTGAAGTTTGAAACACTTTAAGAAAATGCTGTTAGTCATCATACTAAACTTTAAAACAGGGTTTGGAGTTGATTGACAAACTGTCACAAAAATTTCAAGTGATTCTTCAAAGCCATTTAGTACTGTGCTTTTAATTTCTTTTTTTTTTTTTTTTTTTGTTCTTCAGCTCTAAGGAGCAGTGAAGCTCAACAGTAAAGCACCAGTTCTAACCTTGATTATTTAACAGCACATACATTTTTTTTTCTCTCAGTTTTTTAGAAATGTTCCCAGATATATTTAGAAGTAGTAGGGGATTTTGTTTTGTTTTCTTAAGGCACAAGACTTGTAGAAACCAGTGTGGATTTTGAAAAGAGACTAAAATAGAATAGGCTTTTTTTTAATTCTTTTGAAAAATATATTCAAGATTTGTAGGTGATCTGTGTGAAAGTAATTCATTCATCTTTTATTGGTAATACATACTAAAGAGTCATGGTAAAGAGCATTTGGATACATGTTCATGTTAATTGCTATAGTTAATTGAAATGCAGATACATTCAGATTTTCTTTAATTTACTCTGCATATACTTTTTGTGCTCTTTCAATGGTTGGTTTCATTTAATGTTTTTATAATCAGGGTTTGCTAGAAAGAATTCTGATTACACAGACTTTAATCTTGCCTATGTGTATGAAAAGTGAATTTATATGTATTTTCTGACAACATTTGCAAGAAAAATGTAATTATAAAGACATACTGTTGCAGAAAAAATATTAATGGGATGGTTTTCTTGACCAGTCAGAACCAGTCAATGAAGACCTTTCATCACTAGCAAGACACAAATGTTTCTAAATCAGTATTTTCAGTTATTTCTTACCAAGAAAATGTAAAAAAAGAAATCTGATATATTCAGCATTTTACATGTAGCAACCCAGAATGTGATGTTTCTTTTGATCTCTTTTCTCATGTAAATTAATATTAATTTACTGAGTGGAATACTAGTATTGGAAAAATAACTTAATAGTCTGACAAAATTAGCACCTGATAAAATGCACAATCCTCATCTGAAGGGTCCAATAAGAACGAGTATAATTGTATTGACTTGTAGTGAAGCACAGTCAAGTACCTTTCTTGCAAGTAGCCTATTTCCTATATTTACATGTCCTTTGCTTTCTTTAAGACACTTAAAACTAATCTTGAAAGAAGAGCATCATAAGGAGCAAAGGCTAAGGAGACTGAAAACGCTAAGTTATTTTGCAGTTCTATGCATTTTTCATTCTTTATTTTTTTAATTTAATTTAATTTAATTTAATTTAATTTAATTCAGCAACAACACTTACAATGCAATGTTCTACACTGCATTCTAATTTAGGTTCAAGAATTCTTATTTGCCAAAATAGTATGGGCTATATAATGCCATACATGTTTAAGCAGTATCCTTTTCTGAAGTCAAACAGGAAGGTTAGTTAAAAATTGCTGTTTGAGTTTGCCATGTGAAGGTTATTCTCAGCAAGTAAACTCTGAGTGTGAATTCAAATTATATTTTCTTTATAAGGAATGCAGTACTTCCTCTCCTCTCTTTTTAAAAAGCAATCTGTTATCATGAATAGAGATAAAAAACTTATATGCAATTTCAAGAATCCTTTCTCCCACGCTGCCAGAGTTTTCTAATATTGTAGAAAATCTGTTCTAGGTTGACCTGTTTATACTATTCTGAGTGTACTTATTGGCGTTGTACTGAAGTGCTTTTCAAATTTCTTCAAGTCCAGGAGAGCATTTTCTAAATCAGCTGTGTTTGTTCAGTCCTTGGTGAATCTGTAAAGAGAGCCAGTCAGGTCCCTAATCAGTGCCAACAAGCAATTCAAATTTTACAATGTGGACATTTTTCCAGCAGGCACTGAACTATGGCTGTAAATTTCTTCTATCTGCAGCCTATCAAACAGTTATCAGACGCTGATTATAACAATTTGGGATTGGATTAAAACCAGTGGCCTAGGATGAAAAGATCTGTAGTATGCTACTGTGAAGCTTTCTGTATTGTGCAGCTTTCTGTTCTTTGCCATTTTTTTATTCTACAGAGATATTTTTAAAAAACTTACTTGTGTCAAACTGGTCCAGATCATTCAATCATTCATGAACTAGATCTAAAATCATTCAACATCAAGAGCTGAACACAGATTACAGGTACCTAAACCAAATGCTTAGACTTCCAGCAGAGCATACCACCTGAGCAACTCTGCCTGTGCAAGGTGGTACATTAGAAAATTTGCTGACCTATTTGCTTGCCTAAACATGTGGAACTAAAAGTGTCTCCAAAAACTGAACCCTAAATTTTGTAATTAAATTGCTCTAAAGGTTTTCAAGTCTCTGCAGTTAGCCTAGGTTATTGATACAGCTCATATTCCTGTAAGCAAAGAATGGGAAGGAAGTTTACCATTCCAAGAAATATTTTGCTATTAAAAAAATGGAGGCAGAGATTCCCATTTGCCTTAATAATGCTGCAACATAAACAGACACAGCAGTGGGCCAGCATTTATACTAAATATAAAGGGAGAAAACCAGAAGATCCCAGATGGTGACAGTGAAACAGCTGATTTTAGAGAGGTTCTCTGGAAAACAACGGAACTATTAGGTGCTCCATACTCTGGGGGAAGCGAGGCGGATTGTCGTTGACATCAGTCAGCGTGATGTTCACGGTGGTGGTCCCTGATAGTCCTCCCATCTGGCCTCCCATGTCTTTGGCCTGGATGACCACTTGATACTGTTCCCTGTTCTCTCTGCTCATGTCTGGTAAAGCAGTCTTGATTAAGCCTTGGAGAAGAAACAAAAAAGAGAGATAGAGAGGTGAAGAAACACCACCCACTTAAATCTCAGAGTTTTTAAATGGATTCATGTAAAATATACTATGCAGATTTTAATCCACAGCAGTCAAAAAAAGGTACACTGCAATAAGCCTTTCAAGCTATGGCTGATTTAATGTGATTTTAAGAAAAAAGAGAAATAAAGGTAACAGGGACATATTCATTGTTTGTGATGTGCTAAATCAGTCTCATTATTCTTTCAATGACAAACATACACATATATTTGTTGAATTAATTAAATTTTTCAGCTACTATCCCCAGTTAATATTTTAATGTAATATGTAATCTCCAGCCCTGGTGAGGTTTTGATATTATAGCACAAGGCTGAACTCTTAACATGCCCCGGATTCATTCTTCTGGACTGTAATAAATCATAGATTTTCATGCCCAGTGATGGGCCCTGTAAGTCAGCTAGGACTATAGCTATTAAAAGCATTGGACAAGACTGTAAAATCAGTGTTGGAAATGTTTTTTGGTTGTCTGATCTCAAGAATTTCATAAATGTAATTTAAATAGCTCAGACTCTTGTACAGCACACAAAACCAGTAGGGACCTCAGGTGAGAAAACCAAAAATCCCATAGCCTGAACAGAGAAGTGACTTCAGTCCTCCTGGGATCCAGAGCCAAAAAGACCTTTTCATTAAAGTGGACACACACATGTTTTCTTTTACAAAACTAAGCAGAGCTTTTTCTTGTACTTAGAAGGGTGGTGGTTTTGCAAGGTTGAAGTGATGAGAGCTTTCTCAAGTGACGTTGGAGGATTCACACCCCCGCCTTTCCTTTCTCAGAAGGCAGCTCTCATTACAAGCTCGGCTTGCTATGGAGGCTGTTCTATTACGCAAAAAAAGCAACCCTAGAAAACTCCTACTCCTAGAAAGAGAGTGAAACAAAGAAAAAAACCTCTATAGTCTAGTGGTTATGGCATTTACGTCTGATCCAGGATTGCCAAATTCTGATTACCGTACCTAGGCTCGTTAATATATGTAGCATTAAACAGCAAATTGGATAAAAATGAAAGATAATCCCAGAACCTAAGATGAGAGCCCAGGTCTGCCCTAAACCATCTGCCTGCCTAACCGCCTGCTGCCGTCAGTTAATGCCGGTGTGGTACTGGTCCAGTTTCCCTGCTCATGCCTGATAAAGGTGTTTTGAGTAGGGGATTGGAGAAAAAACGGAGAGAGAGAGGAAAAGGGGAAAAAAACCCAAACACTTTAATCCTAGGCAAAATCGTTATGCTCCCTTTTCAAACTGTAGCCATGTGACTCTTGTTATCTTTCTGATATAATGCCCTTGCTGTATTTAAAAAAGAAATTGATTGAAAAGGAAATTAGCCATCATCTGAGCATGCTTAATGGGTTAGGAACTTCAGGCATTCTGGGCACAATTGCACTTAAATTCTGGTTTCTCAAACCAGAAGAATTTTGATAACGTGCAAGAACAAGCTAATGCAACACCTGCTAAGGATTAGGTATCTGGAGGGGTGAAGGGTGTTGTTTGCTTTTTTTTTTTGAAAAACAATTTTGGATTATAGATTTCCAAAGTTGACACAAGTTTTTCTTCTTTGTGTCTGTCTTTTATCTGATTTCCTAAATAACAGTGAAAAGGGCTTCCATTCATGCTTTACAACTTAAAACCATGAATGCTTCCCGCTTCAATTCTAATTGCCATTGGAATCAGAATATAGTTTCAAAAAGCATCTTGAGTTAAAAATTGTCAATGGTCAAGAATCTATAACAAACTTTTAGAAATAATTAATTTTCCTTTAGGGATCTTTTTTTTTTTTTTTACCTTACAGTCTGAAATTATCCAGCTCCTTTTTCCTTTTCTTAAAGACAAACAGATGAAATTCCCAGAAATTGGTGTAAAGAAGGCTTTAATACTTTCATGATTCTTTGGACCCTTTACAATATTCTACACCCTTTCTGAACTGTTGACCCTTACAGCTAACAGTTGTCTTCCAGAAGTTTTTATTCATACCAAGTAAAGCAGTTCTTCTGCAATAATATTTTAACAAAAAAAAAGGAATACTTTTAATGTGATTCTAGTTTCCATTTAGAAAAAATGTATCAGCTTCGTGTCAAGTCATATGATGCCATACACCTGTTCCAATATTTAAATGCAAGTGAAAAGTGTCTTGACCTCTGCATCCTGTCTCTGTCATTGCAAAAAAGTAAGACTGAATGAATTGCTAACCTGTTTCTGGATCCACCGAGAAATATGGCTGTCCCTGAAGGATGCTGTACACCACTTTGGCACTGTTTCCATAGTTGGCATCATCAGCATCTGTGGCTGTCACTTGAATAACAGAGGTACCTAAATGGGTATCAGACAAGGAATCAGCAGATTTTAAGGCAGCCCCTACTTCTTGTAAACCACCTAAAGTTGTTTCAGTATTGAATTCAGTAAAAAATTGAACAGCATCTGGTGGACAAATCCAGTGTTATCCTACCCAAGCAAACAGTAAAATAAAGTCTTATCTTCCCTGTGACTAAAACTAAAATCATTATCACTTAAGATTCATGCTTCAGTTAAACATGAGTAAACTCATAGGGATTGACACTTGTCTTTGAAACCCAACACAGCTTTAGGTTTCTTTGGTGATCAAATAGGTTTGAAGACTGTTCTCTGGTAATAACATGACCTCAGTTGAAAGTGTTCACTTAAAAGGTAGGTAGCTGCTGCGTGAAAAGTACCATTGTGATTCTTAAGTTTGGCTTAATCAGTAAATTAAATTAAAGCAAATTTCCCCATACTCATTTTCTGCTTAGATGACAACCTCCAAAGATCTGAAGTCAGACTAAATAAAAAATTTTGTGTCATCTTACCTAATTTTTAAGATGCTTTAAAAAAAAAAAAAGCTTGGTTTTGCAATAAGAAATTCTGGGTTTCTTTTCTCTTGATCAAAGTTATCCACCTATTTGGCAAATAATTGCCAGTAAAAGGTAGGTACATCTTTTCAGCATTCACTTATTTTCCATGAAAATATCTTACCTATGTACTGTGATGACAATGAGGAGAATATAGGCTATATGGGATTAAGAGCACTGTGAGCCAAGACATTTGGTGTAGTTTATGGATTAGAAGCAAATGAAAGCTTCTGTCAAGCCTTTCTTATAAGATATATAAAAGGACAAAATTGTTCCTCACAAGCTTTTATTTCTAAGCAATTTTCAAGGTGTCAGGCTACATTTTGCTAACACAATCTAGAGCTGACAAATGTGTGGATAAATGCAGCTAGATGTGTAAAGGTCCTTACATCCTTGGCAAGGGCAGAAGGCTGACTGCGAAGAAGCTCTTTACCCTTCTTTTGGCTGGGTATTTTTTATGTATCTCACTTTCCTTATAAGAAAAAGGTCTAGTGAGCACTGTCCACTTAAGTAATATCATTTCCTATTCCTTTTTTTCTTCACCTTCAGCTTCTCAGTATTGAAGTTCACCCAGATAACTTGCAGTCAAGTAGCTGTCTTCACTATAAATTTAGAAGATGCTCATTTACCTGTGACTAATGGAATTGAAGTGAATCACTCTACTGTCACTCTTCAGTGTATATGAAGCATTGGGGAAAGTAGAAATCCAGAGTAATCAAAACAGATTTATGAGAGCACATGCTATTATTAGGTCCTGTTAGACGCATGTATTTTCTCATAGTACATAATACCACTTTACACATAATAGTTTTACCTACATAATAGTAACAATTCCCACTATTTCAAGTTATCTGGACAGCATGACAAGAGGGGAGGAATACTTCTTTCTCTGCAACAAACCAGCAGAACAAAGTTGTAAAAATGCTTTCTCACAATTCATCAAACTATGAAGAGGATTTTTGCCATCAGCAATCTAGATTACTTTTTGTCTGGTTAAACAATTAGAGGTCATCTGTGTGCCAAGCTGAGCTCTAAAGATAATCCTGAAGAAGTGAATATTTAAGGACAATTTTATTACTAACAGTGTCCAGCAGAACTGCTCTTCTGGACAAAAACTGAAGACAGTTTTTTGAGAAATGTAAAGTTCCATGAGTCCTATCTGCTTTCAAAAAAGCAAAAAAAGTTAAATCCCATGTCTCCTCAAGACTAACAGGGAAAGGAGAATCAATATCATTTGCTAGCCTATAAAAAATGTAAAAGTCTTCAGTAGAATCATATGCTGGTACTGTGTGCCACTGTAACATCTACCAGTTAAGAATCAAGGGAAATGTATATGTCCATCCCACTCTCCCCCCAAAAAAACCCAAAATATCTTCATCAGGAAAACTTATTGCTGT
Source organism: Buteo buteo (assembly GCF_964188355.1). Taxonomy (NCBI): domain Eukaryota; kingdom Metazoa; phylum Chordata; class Aves; order Accipitriformes; family Accipitridae; genus Buteo; species Buteo buteo. The sequence goes on along the minus strand of NC_134190.1, from coordinate 19,524,221 downwards.
GGCCTCCTGATCTAGGCACTGTCTTGGGACTGACACAGAAGTTTGAGTTTAGTCACAACAACTGAACGCACATTAATTTTCTTTTCCTAGCATACTGTTTTGATGAAAAAAAGAATGCTGAAGCCTGTTTTAAGAATGATTTTTTTAAGGTTTTGTGGTTTGTTTGGGTTTTTTTTTGTTTGGTTTGTTTTTGTTTTTTTTTTTAAGAAAGGCATTACAGAGCTCAGGGCAGTCTTTGGGCAATTTCTGTCTTTGTCTCATTGGAATGTATATCTGTTTCCCGAGGCTCAAGTGCTATATAATTATGGTTGCTGAGGAGAGTACAGAAGCTGTAACCCTACAGAAACCTTGGAGGTCACTACCAGATAATTCAAGTGGATCTTATATAGAATGAGATCTCATTATAGTTTGCAAAATATCGATGTTTTCTTTTATTTGTCGAATTTGGTAGAGTGGTGAAAAAAGTGTTACAACAGCTGCTGCTTCCTAGTAAATTAATAGTACAATTGTAAAAAATGATTAACCAAAGTGTATCCTCAGAAAATTCATTGTCAGCATGCAGCGCACTCCCTTCTCTGCCAACAGTCTGCTGTGTCATAAAAGAGGATCCTCATGGATGATAGGCAATGCTTGTGCAGCTTTTTTGTGAGGAAAGAAACTTCTCTTAGCTTTGGGGTTCTGAAATAAAACCAGGAAAGGCAGTGAAATAAAGGAACTCGGCACTAATTATGAAGTTATTGGTAATGAGGCAAAACCAGTTTGGCTCTTTTAAATTAAAGACATCTATGCCCTGTCCTCACCCCCACATGAATGGTACCCACAGAATGTGGGTGGTTTTATTCATTTGTTTATTTTTAGTCTAGATTACCTCACAAGCAGCCTTTTGCCCACATTTATCAGCAGAAGTCAGCATGATTTAAAATACAAATCAGGCTGCTAGCTTAGGAACTTGAAGCTTTCTGAGATACTTCCACAGCTGTCAACATGATCAGGAATGAAGGAGTGAAGTAGGGCCTGGGAATAATTAGGGGTGGGGTGAAGGTGTTTTAGGTTTTGTTTTTGTTTCTCATCATCCAATTCTATTTTAATGAGCAATAAATTAAATTAATTTTCCCAGGTGCAGTCTGGTTTGCCCCAATGTAATTGGTAAGTGATCTCTCTGTCTTTATCTCAACGCATGAGCTTTTCTATCTTATTTTCTCCCCCTGTCCTGTTGAGGAGGAGTGAGGGAGCAGCTGGGTGGGCCTCTGGTAGCCAGCCAAGATCAAACTCACCACACGGGCAAACTAGTGTGAAAGATGGCAGAGAAAGTGTGGCAATGATTACAATAGCAGTCTAAGGAGTCATAACATCACTGTTCTGCAAAACGAAGTGAACTTCAACACAATCCTACCCAGCAAGCCTATCCCATCTCAGCATGGGAACTAAATCTCAGAGTTCTCGAGGTATTCCAGAAGTATGTCTTATTTTATTTTCCTTTCTTTTTTCTTTTTCTTTATTTTTTCCTATTTTGTTTTGATGAATTCTCAATACTTCTTTCACACAGCTTGCAGATTGCTTTCTTGGCTTTGTGTCTCAATGATTCTCTCTATGTCTGCACACAATAAGCAGTTTGCTGAATGTGTTGAATTTGCCAAACTTTGAGTGCTATAGCATCAACATTACTTTTTTTTTTCCTTTTCTTCTTTGCTTAGGTAGACATTTGAGTTTGGAAGCTTAAGCACTTTGACAACACCTCTGTGGTGGATGGGGTCCTAATGTAAGGGTAGAAAAACGCAGAAGGGTAATTGTGAAGATAACCTGAGAGAAGACAAATCTAGACTAAAACTGTGTAAGTAGCATCTTTGTGTGAGTGTATGTATGCATGTATGTGCATGTAAGAATGTAGAGTCCAAAAAGGAAAACTGAATTAGAGAGAGCGTCGCTCCATATCTAGGACAGTATAACTCAGTGTTAGAACCGAGTCCCGCTAACACAGACTTCCAGAACTCATGAGGAGTGAGACATAAATTTGAAAAGCATTTGAAATGAGAATGTCTTTCTGAATTATGATTAAAATGATTTCTATTTTTTTGTGCTATTCAGTCGTTGAAAGAGTCCCTCTGGTATAATTAGGTCTCCCAGCATGATACCAGAGTGCGTCGCCAAGCTGAAGTAAATAGCCTGCAGAGGATTGCTGTAGTGTAAAAGAGGTCTTCCACTAGATGGGATAGACACACATTTTGCTACCTTTTCATGTAAAGTCATACTCTTCAGCATGCAACTCTTGTTCCTACTTGGCTCCTTTGGTTGATATGAATTAAAACAGGTTCTGCCAGTCAGAAAAATATATCTGTGTCTATTTGAAAATGCTATTTTTACTGATAACTTTTTCTGTAACCTTCATTTTTAAGAGTAATCTCCAGCTTGGATGAAGAAAATGAGCAGATTATGTTGATAGTGTAGTATGTTTCAAGATTCCACCATGAATGTTGGATCAAAAAATGACAGATAGTGATTTAAATATCATTCAGAACCATGACATTTCTTTTCCAAAGGGAATTCTGTAACTTCAAAATGCATTTTGAGTTTGATGCTGACATTTTTTGTAAAAGTAGGATTCCAGATCAATTCAACCTTTTTATTTTAAGAAAAAAATAAGATGTTTGGCTTAGACTTTGGCCTTCTAATATAAAGTTTTCCAAAAGTAATTTGGAAATAAAAAAATCTGAAAATGCTGAAACAGGATGTTTTTTACATTATCAGACAGCTTCTTTTCTATTTTTTCTCAAGTCAACTTCTGTCAAAATTGGCAATTATTGAAAAGTTCTGATTTTTACAGAGAACTTTTGTGTGTGTGTGTGTATCTAGCTCAGTTTAAGAGAGAGCTCCACTCAAAGCAGAAAGGCTGTTTCAATTTCAGAAATAGAAGACCAGCTGGGGTAAGTGGAGAGGCAGGAAGGACTTTATCTCCCTGAAGGAGAGGCTCTTGTGCTTGCTTCCTGTTTTCAAGCACAATGACAATCTGCGGTTCATCAAGTTTATTCATGGAGGGAAGATATTAGAAGTGGGTTACTTTTACAAACTGAAAAGTTTGGGGAGAGCTCTGGAAAACCTCTGGAGGCAAAATAAGGATTCTTGTTTGGCTAAAAGCCTAAAAAAGATAAGTGGGCATACAGTTTGCTCAGACAGCATGGCTCCAAGGATTATTTTCATGTGGAAATACTATGGAAGTACCCCTGATGAAGACATGAGTGAGATTTTAAGTGAGATACAGAAATATTGAGAGGTATTAAACTACTTTTTGAGAGCAGGTTGTTCTGTCTGGATAGGAGTCTGTTCTTAGGCAGTGAGCTGGAGAAATTATGAACTAGGAGCAGTCATATGGCACTACCCAAGCTTAAAAAGTTGAGAATTCACCACCAAGGTTCTCATTACCGCATCAGTTGGACTACATCACTTCAAACTACTTTCTATACAAAGGGCAGGGCTAAATAAGGTTGAGGTATAACTCTTATGTTTTGACTGGGAGACAACTCTACCTAGAAAGCTGAAGGAATAGGGAACTGCAAAGTGAACTTTGCTCTTTTGTACATGACCACAATTTAGTGGAGATTTCACTAGACTGCTTTTTCTTTGATGCAGAAAAGGCCAGAAGGTTGGTAGCATGAAAGATTTGTAAAAGCAAAGGAAAAGGAAGAGTAAAAGCAGAAAAGGAGCAAGTGTCAACAGGTAAATAGATAAATGATCCAAGCTAGAAGAGGAATAAATGGGCATGACTGGGAAAAATAAATAAAGCCAACTTAGAACAAATAAGGAACTAGACTCAAAGGAGCAATAACATGACACTGGAAAATTAAGAAGGAACTTAAGGTGTAGTTCACCCATATATTGAGGAGAAACATATAAAAAAGGAAGAAAAGAGGAGACAGAAAAAGAGGTGGCATAAACCAGGAGATGCAATATTCCATAAATTACATTTTACCAAGTTGATGATTTTTAACAGTCTGCCATATAGGTATGTGGTGAAACTTAATTTCACTTGAAAACATGCTGTTTCTTATTTTTGAGTACATAGTCTCACATAATGGCTGATCAAGAAGTCCTAGCTCCTGTAGATGGGTACTGTACCTTTGTTTTAGCTGCTCACTGATGTCCTATCCAGGAATCACAAACTTTGCACCACCGTGGTAGACATAAACAGTCCCTGTAATCCCTGCTAATGTGATTAAAAGTAATTTATGAGCGATGTGAGAAAACCAAGCTATGCTGTGTGGTATAGCCTTACTTCTCTCCTCAGATCTACCTTTTCCTGCCCGTTTCACTCCATACCAGTAAAAACAGATGGACTTTACCACCCATTCTGGAAATACAAGATGCTATTTTTAGGTAGCTTTACTCCAGAAACAGTGCCTTGTATTTTATAAACATAATGGGGAAATAATTCTCATCATTTCTTGGGTGTGTTGTGCTTTGATGTTTTGGGGTTTTGTTCAATGCTTCATTTTCTATAACAGAATGAATTCACGTTTTAGATTGTGTTATCAGAACTTGCATTAAAGAAGTCAGTAGATCCTAATGATTGTCTCACCACGTAGAAAGATGCAATGTGACTAAACTACTCTGTCTTTAATCTGCCTGAAATGCTGCATGGGGTAGAGGCTTTTGCCAGTGAATACAATACATGCACCATTGTAACATAATGTCTGAAATTGAACTGGAAAAGAATGGCTAAAGCTGAACAAAGCCTCTAGCCCTCACCCTCCTGCTGTTCAATACCTTGATACAGTAAGTTTAGTTTTCCTTTTGCAGTAATTGTAACTGCGAAGTGCATCAGATGCCCTGCATGAGAATTTGAAAAGCATTATGGATGCAATAACAAGTGGGAAACACTAAAAAGAATGAGAAGCAGTTTCAACTATTGGTGGGTGAACAACTCTGTTCATTCTTTTGGGAAGCTTCTTTTTCCCCTTCTCACCATAAAGAAAGTCACTTCTGAAACAGCAATTCTGGTGCCATCAAATGGCAGTGATAAGATAGAGAAAAAGTAGTCAGACTCTTTCAAGTGCTAAAGTTGACTAGCTTTTACATTGCATTTCCTAGTGACTAAAGAGGTATAGTATAAAGTGATCTGCCATCCATAATAAATGAACCGCAGCTTAGAAGTCTTTTTCATTTTGTTCAACATGCTGTACATACTTACAATTAGAAAACACACTTCTTTTAGGCAGAGCAAGTATCTGCAGTCTATGTTCAAAGAGAAATTAAAACCAAAAATGAAAACAATGAATCACAAAATTATCTGAAAATTTCTATTCAAAATAATGATGAAACTCACTGGTAGCATGTTTCTGGGCCTGGAGCTGCTATGCATATGGTAAGGTTGTTCCAACTAGAATTAGTTGCTAATGAAACCAATATGTTGAAGGAGCAACAAGTAATGCCATAATATGGCAGTTAATTATCTTGGTTACTCTTTCTCTGACCGCAATGCTTTTATGGGGTATGTGGAAATAGGCCAGCTTTATGGACTGACAGCTGCCGGCCATGGCAGGTTAGTCACACGAACTCCACCACTTGTTTCCTCTTTAAAGATGAGAGCTGGCCATCTTGGCCCTTTGCCCCATCTTAATTTCTGGAATACTCCGAAAGAGAGAAACAGCTTTCAGCTGTTTTTACGATAAACTTAGGAAGAGCTTGTTGCCGTTGATACTACTAGGAGAAGTAGTAGTTCGTAAAGGCTGCAACACAGTTATCTACTGATTAAAAATTCCAATTCCTAGCCAACAGTTCCAGCCAAGTTTTTAGTTCTATTTATAATTTTCAATTTATAAAATAATGAAGTAATCTTAGGGATGTTATTTCTTCACTACTCTCAGGGCCCTTTGTTCATGTAACACAGCTTTAAGGGGTCTTCCATGCAACCTCTAAATGTTTCGCTGAAGAGCAAAAAAGCAAGCTTAAAAGAAACAGTTGTCAATAACTGCGACTTTTTAGGACTAAACTTTAAGTTTCTGATGTACATGCCCGTACGGTTCTGTATTTCACAATGCAACACAGATGGGTTTATGAATTTTGGGGGAAGGAGCAGATTAGCCTTCTGTACCTATTTTTCATTTGCTCTCTTTTCTTTGACTTCGGCTTTTGTATCTATTAGATTTTTGAGAGTTTCTTTACTATGGATTTCTGTCTATGATGGGGAACTAGAACCTCACTCTCATTTGCATCTTCAAAATTCATCTGTAATACAAGTAAACAGAAATCTTTACAGATTTTCTATCTTTTTTCATCTCAGCAAACAGGTACAGTTTGAAACCATATGTGAATCTCTATTGTGACCATGAGAATGTAGTACATGATTATTCAGACAACAGGCTGGCCTCATATTTATTTTATTTGAGGGCATTTGCATCATCTGTGGGAACTCCTGTTTGGGTGGTGATAAATTCTGTCTCTTTAAACATTAATACAGCTGTGGAGAACAGTAATTTTCTATGAAAATGCAGTAAGTGAAGATATTATTGGTAAACTCAAATTTACATTAGTTTATAATATGTGATTCGTGAAAGCCTCTTGCTTCTGTCATGTTTAGATACTGTGCATGTTGTCTCTGGAAATGACTATAAAGACCTGTAATTTGGAAGAGAAATGGAGTCTAAAGCAGAGAAAATGAAACAAATTCCAGGGTTATTTTAGTCATAGGCTTTTTTAAAATTACATTAGTTAGGGTACTATTTTTAGACAAAAGCAAAACAATTCTAGAGCTTGCATGGGTATATATATAAGTAAATACAGATATAAGTATATACATGCGTGTGTGTGTGTGTATATACATGTAGATAAACCTCCTAGAATGTTAAGTAGGGTCACTCTAGGCACTTTTTTGTTATTCATTCTAGACATTTCATTTATTTTCAAAAGTGCTCAAATGTCTTGAGTGTAATCTGTCAAATGATTCAAATGCAGAAGTGTTCTGCTAAAGACTGTTGAGTTTTCACTATGTTTGCAAATTGATCACAAGTGCATTGGCTATTGATTGCAAGATTACAGTTACAGTAAATGACGCACATCATGAGGACAATCTCATTTGGACAAACCTCATAGATGTGAAAACTTCTGGTTGAAAAAGATTAAAGGTATTGATTCCAAATTGCTTGTTTGGGAAATACTTTTAGAAATGCCTGAGCTAATTTCCAAACCTTTATACATTGGGGTGTCTAGGTGTCTGAAAATTAGTTGGACATATGCCTTTAGTTTGTTTATCTTCCTCAGGTAGACACATGTTCCTGATAGCCAAGCTATCTTTTAAAAAGTTATTCATTAAGTCAGTAAGCATTAGTCTTCTGGACCATGAAATATAAGACTTTTTTTTCCATGTCCTCTCTCTTACCCACCTCAGTGCACTAAAGAGGTGGCTATTATTTAGGTGCTTCTTCCACAACTGTCACATATTTTGACTTTATGAGGAAATAAACCTTTTGATTTTTTTGTTTACGTCTCCAGTATACTGTGTACATAGCCTTATTTATCACAGGCTATTTATCATTTGCCTTGGAGCAGAGTGAAGTAACTGTTATTGAGTTGGCTTTCTGACAGGAAGCTTTGATGAGAATTTGTGGTTTATTGGCAGCAACTCTGTCAGATGCAGGATATTCACACATATGTACATACTTCAGTGGACAGCAAGTTAGGTTGTTTTGGTTTGGTTTTAAATTACCAATTAGGTGTGAGCAATATGTGTTTTAAATATGAAGATATAAACAACCTTCATAAGGAATAAAATTGATACCTACACAGATCTTAATCGTGCTTGATCTTAATTTCACAGTGTCACATATCTATGAGGTTGTAGAAAAAAGCTATTCTGGGAAGTCTTTTGAGGCATCTGATTAGATTGTAGATAATAAAGTAAATGTGAGCACCAGGATTGCTGTCATTGTGAAAACTTGCAGCTGTGCATTTGGTAGATATTAAGAAAAATACGGTGATTGTCATAAGAAATGCTGTAACCTATCTTGTTCCATGTACTTAGTAAAAGATGAGTTTCAGTGGGAATAATATAGAGTGGTTTTCAAATAAGCAGGACTTAAACAAGATAGTCCAGGATAAGACTTTTCTTACCTTCATTTTCTTGACTCTATGAAGGCTGTGTCTGACAAAAAATTTCCGAAATGACTATACGGTTGGCAAGAAGGAAAAATGGTGATGTGTAATAGAATTCAAGCTGAATTGTTAACTGAACAAAGAAAAAACACACACACAGTAACTGCCATTTCTATAATTCATCTTCTGTGTTGCTAGAAACTTATTCTCAATTCTCATACCTATTTACATGAGTTAATTGAAAGAAATGTCATATTTTATTTCTGTAATATATATAAACATACACAACATATATAGATATGTACATATATCTATATATAGATATATACATATATATATGTATGGGCACATTTTAAGTGAGAAATTTACATATTTAACAATACTGTATCCATTATGGGCAGACATTCATAATCTTTCCGTCTCAGTAGAGAGCCTTTTGATGGTCTCTTTTAGGGAAAATAGTGGACTTCTTTTGGGGGAGTAATGTTTCTTTCCTGAGCTTGGTATGCTGCAGCTAAATCATTTATAATGGAAGTAGTCCTAATCATTCAGATTCACATGAGATAAACCTTTCATTTCTCAGTAGCTCTACTAAAACTGAAAATTAGGGGTGGAGGGGGATAGCTCGTGAAATGAGGTACATGGGATAAATAAAGCTGCAGGTGTGTGGACCTTTGTTTTGTGACAGACTGATCTGTTTAATGAGACTGTTACCTCTTTGGAATACTGAAGGTTATGTCACAGCATCTTTCTGTACAGTCTACTGCATCTGATGCTTAGTTACTTTATATTATGTTAAAAAAAAAAAGTTGTGTTTTATCTTAAACCCAGATAAGATCCATTTTATCTTATTTACACATTTTGGAAATACTTAGAAGATATAGAGATATCTGGAGAAAGAACAAAGAAACAAACAAACCACCCTGCCTTTGTGTTTTACTTTCAAATTAGATGCATGTGTTAACATGATTTTAAAAAATAAACCTGACATTTTACACTCAGCTGCATAATGTCAGCAACTAAAATGTATATTCAGGGATTCAGAAAGCTGCTTTTGCTTTTAAACACAACTGAAAAGCTTCTGTGTTCAGAAGATTAGACTAAGTAAGTATCCCAGATGTGCTTTGATTTAATAGAATAAAAAAATGAAATAATACTTCTCAATATAATTTGTAAATTTCTTTTATGGCTACATATTACCAGTTCTCAAACGGATTTAACTTATAGCTAGTTAATTACAAATCCTGACTTAATCTGTGTGTCCAGTCTTCCCAGCCTACTACAGATCCCACATTTGAGAAATCTCATTCTCAAAAATCATTTACGTAAGTGAAGAAAAGAATTTTTTTGTCAGACTACACAAACTACACAAGTAACTTAACTGCATGGTGTCAGGAAAGAACCCTGTGCATTAGCATGGTATAAACGAGAGACATTAATGTCAGCACTTCAAGAGCAAGGTCTGCCCTTAGACAACAGATTACCTCCTCCCCACTACTAACTTGTTTGTTCTAATATCTGCCACATTATATTTTTAATAAAGGATATAACACATGTAGGCTTCTATTTGACATGTTCCTTCTGATAAAGACACTAATATTAGTAAAGTTAATTAGTCCCAGCTATTCCAGTCCTTAGTACCAGCAGTTCAATTGCCGCAGGCTCCAGTACGGTCACATAAATGTGAGAAGGGGCTTGCCTTACCTGTTATACTGTAGCCTGTCTTAAAAGAAGCAAAATTATTTAGTGGCTGGTAGCTGAAAGAGCTCATAAGGGAACAAATTAGTTGCCTGTAAACTGGCATCATGTGTAGGAACTCAGTATTTGCTGTGGCTCTGAAAATAGGTTGTACGTGGCTGTGAATTGTAACACATGTTTATATCAAAGGATGTATAAAGGATGTATGTTCATATCAAGAGGTATATATACTTGCTGAAGCAACATAGCTGTTCCTTAATATTTTTGGAATGTCAATGAAATTTTTACTTTTTGGATGTGAAGCCATGAAAGATGAAAGGACCTTGATTTAACATCCTATTGGAAGGACAGCATCTCTAACAATGCAGAACGTATCCCATTGTACTGCACTGCAGCGTGAGCAAAAGTGCTGATGTAAAGAATTCAGGCCCATTATGCTTTTGTTCAGAGATTATAGTGTTATAGCTGAAAATCTACTGAAATAAAAGAAAGGAAAATGGATACATCAAACAATTTTCAGTGTAAGTATGATACAGGAACTTTTAATGCTAATTTCAAGCTCTAACCTAGAGAGGTCCAGGCATCTGGGTTTTTATGTTTTGGTTTGGTCTCTTTTCAATGTACAGATAATGGGAAATAATAAATTTGTTGCAATAAAGGAGCCATGCAAACAGTATTGCACTGAATCTTTTCAGAGAGATATAAAGGGGAGCCACATTAAACATAGGCCAGGCCTGAAAATTCCACTTGGCAAGAAGAGTGTCACTCCAAGGGCGCTGTGATGTCCATTGCTGCAGTAGCTGAACACATTTCAACATATCTATGGAGTAGAGCTGTTCTAGTCTTCCATTAGCTGATGGGAAATTGAGACATACAGAGCTTAAATGAGCTTGTGGTCACCTTAAAACTACATCTCCAAAGTTTAGGCCAACCAGTTTCCAAATCTTAAAGTCCCATATGGTGCTCTAGAAGTCACCCATCCTGCTTACTAATTGCTGCATTTGATCTGCTGTCATCTTATTTCTTCCTACGAGAAATGGTTTAGACCAGCGTGTCATGAAGAGTCAGCAGGTGGAGGTTTATAGGAGCTCGAGGAGGTCACCAACTTCTAACAATGAATTGACAGCAGCTACGTTCCCACAGGACAGAAATATTTATGCCTTCCTGTGTTTACAGCAAGCGCTAGCTACCTTTACTTGCTGACAGCACTTCTGCAAAACCCCGATTTCTTCTAGCACCAAGAGTTACTCTCAGGGGTCAAGAGATGGGTCTGGTTTTCCCATTGTGCTGCTGCAGACTTGTGGTGTCTTAATAAGAAACTAAACTCCCCCCCCCCCCCCCCCCAAAAAAAAAAGACGAGAAAGAAAGTGAGGAGTCCTGTTTAGAAGAAGTGAGGATTTTGTAGCTGAAGAAAAATGAACATGTCAAGTGATTTTTTTTAGCTGAGGTTAGATACTGCTGGATGAAAGAGTCTCTCTTGCTTTTACCTGCGATACTTTGCATGCTCCTGTCACTTCCCTAGCACCGGCTCTGGCATCTAACTTCATGTGATCTGACCCAGGGAACAAAAGTAGCAGAAAAAGAATATTGACCTTGAACAATCCATTTTTCTGATAATTTAGCTCCTTAAACTTTCTTCTTTTGGGTTTAGAGGGAAAGTGGGTAAGGCATAAGACAGCACAACCAGGAGCCGAGAGACCAAAAGAAGAAAAAGATGCCACGCCTTTTGGCTGTAGCTTGAGAACTCCTTATCTGTCATGTTAAAATGTTCTGTAAATCTTAAATCTGTGAATGACTTGAATTCTTCAGAAGCACCGCTTTGATCTTGTTAAGGCTGATTTTTGTCCCTCATTTTTCTGAATGCAGTGTCTCTCAGTTTTTTCAAGTGTGACATTAATACATTCTGCATAAACTTTAAAGGAACTATGGTATTTCTGGTGACTTATGAGGAATTTCCCAAATTTTATAAACAGGATTTATTTATTTGTTCCCTCTTTACCTTCATATATATATATATACATATTAGTTTTTATGTGATTGCTTATATTTTTTTTAAGTGTTTATCTTTTCTTCAGTCAATAACAAAGAATAATGCAGTAGCACTAATGGATAAAATTATTTATGTAAAAATAAAATTAACCAAGCTCTGAAGGAGAAAAAATAATATATAAATTCAATGTTTACTTTTAATTTTATTTGTTATTTTTGGATGTTGAATAGAGCTGTACAATGATAGTCATCCCAAAATGTTATTGTTAAAAATTAGTTACATCGCTTGTTTGGATCCTAAAAGGAAACTATTGCTTTTCATTTGGATCAGAGTGTATGTTTATTTGTTTCTTGAGATTACATAATTATTTGGGAGTGTTGTGAACTCAGAGATTTTCCTATGAGGATGGTTTCATTCTGTTTCTTGAAGAGCCAAAATGTCTACATTACGTACAATTTTGTTTATCAACTAAACATAGGAGAAACCTCAGGAAAAAAATAGTAGTTGTAAATGGACATTTAAATTTTACAGAAATTATATGCAATAACAGTGAAATAAAGTCCATGCAGAGAGATCCTAACATTTACATCCAGCTTGAAATCAATGGAGCTGTTCAAATTCAAAATAACCTGTTTATAGTATCAGCGCTGTAGTAAGTTCCTTACAGAGGAGACCTCCTTTTTGATAGGAAAATGCTGTCCAGAAACTATACAAATAATAGAATAATTTAAGAAAAAAAAAAAAATCATGATCTAAGTAAGATTCCTTTGGCATTCCAGTGGTTTTCTTTTTTAACTGTAAATACAAAGTTTTAAAGCACCCACTCTTCTGAAAAAGTTCTGCCTCATGCCAAATACAAAATATTTATAAAGCATTCTGTATAGTTTCCTAATAAAAATGTAGTGCAAGCCTATTGTAAATAAAAATGTTATGCACATATCTAACAGAATGCATGTTCAAAACTGACAAAATCCCCAAATACCCCAAATTTCTTGGAAAACTAGATTTCTATTTTTAACTGTTTAACAAAAAGAGGGTTTTGCCTTTTTCACCTTGATGGTTTATTTTAAGAAAGTATTATGAGGCATTGAACTCTTATTTTATATTGTCATTTTATTTTGTTGAAAGGGATTTTTTTCATTCTAAAGAATTGTATAAAAATAATAAAGCAGATAAATTAAAAAAAAAGATAAAAATACTGCATTTAGAAAAGAGAACCCTATGCAGTTTATAGAGGTTTTGAAATTCTTTAGTTATAGTGGCAAATGCAAACAGAAATGTAAGGAGTATTCTAGCTACAGGATTTCTGCCAACATGCTTAGTTTGACTAAAAGGAATTCTAATACTATATTTTAACTGCAGAATGTAAAATATGAACTTGCAGATAAAATATTTATTTGAAATATGTCTTTCTCTTAAAGCTAACTCAATAATTAATTTTAAAATAGAGTATATGAAGTATATGCAATTTGCATTCTGAAATTTTGCAAGTTAGCAAAGTAGTTTTCATAAGCTTGTGGCAAAGTCAAGACAGTCATTCATAGCTTTTTTTTTTATAAACATCTGAAACCAGGGAAAATATGCAGTGGAGAAAATAAAATTATTTCCTGCTGAAACATGAAAGATGAGAGCTGCCTCCATTTAGTCGTTTACACACATCTGTAGATTAACGCTTATTGACATAAGCAAATTCAAAAATAGAAAATGTGATGATTACTGTATTTGGTTTTTGGTTCAGTTTCTTTTTTTTTTTTTTTTTACCATAAGGCCTATTTGTTCTTGTAAGAGCTTCCTGTACAAAATAACAAACTGTTCTTGAGAAATATGTGTTTATATTTATGTGATGCTGAAAACGTGATGTAGCTAAAACTAAATATTGAAATGCAATCTTACTTAAATCCAGTAGTAGTTGTGATGCTTATAGATTCCCAAAAGATACTATAGAAGTAGTGAACACTATTAGGAAATTCTAACACAATCATTGTGTAATTATGTTGCAGTATATACAACTGCACTCACAGACAATAGTACAGTAATGAAAATGGTAGTATTAATGCATATTACCCTGTGTGTTTTACTGCAATTTCATCTCTCTTTTTCTCTCTTTCTCTTTGTGTGTATGTATTTTATATATATATCTTTTACTTAGAGTAGCTGATAAATACAATGCGTGTTTAGGCATGCTGTAATCCTATATGCCTGAGTTGAAAATGGCCGTATCTACGGATCATATATAAAGTCCCTTTATCAAGCTTCACTGTTCAGCTAAAGAAAAACTCTTTTGACTGTATTTGCAATAAAAGTAATTTAATGGAAAATTTATAGATTTTAAATTTAGCCATTTAAAGAATGGTCCTTTATACTTATACAGATCTTTTCATGTAGAAATTCTGAACCAGGAGGTGCCTTTGGTTAGATCCATAAAATCTAGAAAGTAGCAGTTAAGTATGAAGAAATAAGTGCTAAGTTAAATTGGGCATTATCCCTTGTCTTAATAGGATCAATTCAAAGATTAAAAATATGTTGTGAAATAGTCATCAGCTGCATGCTGAAGATATTTAATGAGAACAAATGGTAAGCCTTACTCATTAAAATTAGCAAGGCAGGTACAGGAGGAGGATGTAATAATATTGACCCAGGAGTCAAAAGGGATTGAACTCCACGGGACATCTCATTGCTAACTTCCCTTTTAAAAGATTTCTTAATAACTTTATTTATATCCTGAGAAAAAGTGGTTTTCACAATGAGGTGTAGGGTTAGTTTTGATTTAATTTTATTTTGTGTTTTTAGCAATCATCTTTCACTTGGAAACATACTTGGTCATGGCTTCTACTTGTGGAAGCCTTGAAGATGAAATGAGTAGATTTTAAATATGATCAGGGCTGTACTTTTCCTTCTACATGAAGAGGAAATGAAAAGATTATTCTCAAGATGCATAATATGTACTTAGCTTCTGTGAATTTTCCTCTTACAGTATTTCTAAAATATAGCCAAATCAGAATAGGTCATGCTTTAAATCCACCTGTTCTTCATTATGACCAAGATTGTATCCTACAGCTTTGGCTTTCCATCAATTTAAAATGTTGAATATCTTTTGTTCCTTTACTTTCAATATTATGTTTTGATTAACCTTTTTGGGTTTGTCTAGCATCTTTTTCTCATTTTTTGGAATTATTTTTTATTGAATCAATCTACCTAGTCTGACATAAATCTCAGGATTCTTCCAGTCAACTCTAGCACTCTTTAAAAATATAGCTACAGCAGTTATTATCCTCCAGTACTTCAGTATAGTAGCTGATTTTAATGAGAAATTCCATGTTATTGAGTTTTAGAATCTTTTACACTAACTTTCTCATTTAATTTTTTAAGTTAATATCACTGTGAGCATTTAGCGTGATCATTTCCATAAAAGCTATCTGAAATGACACTGCAGTCAGCTCACTTCAGTGGTTTTGACTGCTTCCAGTACTAACTTTGCTACATAGCATTTTAGCTATACCCATAATGCTCTTTGAGATATGACTGGATCCCATTTAGGCATAGCAAGGTTAATTTATGTATAGGTTGATGGCTGCAGTGTAGATATTACAACATAGGATTAGCACAAACTAGTGCACAAATAAGCGTTCATATTTCCCCCCGGGCCTGGCTAGGTTGTGCTGAAAATACATGCTTTGCTTTCACTGTTCTTACTATCAAACTAGTCAAACATGAGTGAAGTTTGCCTATTGGTACTGAAAATCACACATTCTGTCAGAGGTGTTGACTTAGCATTTTCCCTTGTGTGCTCTAGATCTAGTTATTCCAAGAAACAGTCAGTAACACAGTGCGAAATATGTAGTACGATATGTCATTTGAATAACGGATACACACACAGCTGGAAACATTGCTAGCAATGATTCCTCTTCAATTTCTCAATCTTAGTGACATTTTCCTGAGCTTTCATAAATATCTGATGTCATATTTGTTGATCTTGGCAAACATAATAAATATAATAGTTAAGAAAAAAAATTGTATTTTAAGACACAAAATTGGGAGGAAGTGAAGCATGGGAAGAAACTGAGGTTTTCCCACAAATTTTTGACCTGCTCATTATGAGTATATCTATTTCCTAAAATGCGTGTAGTGTAATTGTGTAGTTGTTTCCAGTCAGAAAAGTTATTTGGTTAGGTATGCAAGAATCTGTGTATATATAGTTATAACAAATAACCTTCATCATCTTAAGTATTTATGCAGGTAATGCAGGGCTACACTGACTTTTTTATTTGATGTCATCTTAGTAAAGATGATCACCCTATTCCAGGGATTCTTGTTTTTATTTTATTATTCTTATTTTCTTCCATTTGTTAAAGAGGAACAAATAAATTAAGGGGCACTTAATTTTTTATTCTGAAGTCTTCTGGTTTTCTGGAATGCACTTTTGTGATCACAGTCTTTTTTCTCTTTCTTTTAATTTTCAGTATATTTTCTGTCCTTTTCTTCCAGATGCACTTACTTTCACAGCAGCAATAACCCTAATATGCATTGCTCACTCAGTAATTTCTCAGTTTATTCTTCCTTCATGACTTGTTTTACACAACCATCCAAACTCTAATTGCATTTTAAATTCTACAGTCCAGAACCAACTAACAGGTTTGGCCTTACTTCCTTACCAAATTTAGCTTTTGAACATCTGTTTGACACCTATCTAATCAGCAAACAGCAATATATACCAAAACCACTGAAGAGATTAAGTGTTGAGGTGTAATGAACCTACTTGCATAATTAACAATTCTGTAAATTTGTGATGTTCTGCAATAAACACTGTGTTCAGGAAAAAATTGGACGGCATATTCAGACAAAAGAAAAGCTAGTAGTTGTTCATTAAATCATACCTACTGAATGAAGAATAATTACAACTGCTTAAATGCCATTTTCATAATGCAGTGGAGGTTTTTTAATGGATATCCTAGCCACTGTGGAAAATATGAACCAGGAGCTACTTCCACAGGCCATTGTCACACTCTATCAGTTTTGAGTTTAATTTTTGTCACTCTCTTTTTTCTTCTTTTCCATGCATTTCGTTGTATGTGCATATTTGTATGTGCGTATTTGCCGGCTTACATTCACATAGCTTTCTTTTGTCTAGTTATTTCAAGAACTACACTATCTTAATTCTGTATTTTTTGTGTCCTCTTGTGTGTTTTATGGAAAGGTTTACAAGACTACTACTTGCTCACCTGTAAGTTGTATTCCACTTATGGCAAGAATCTCACTTTTTTACTCCAAAGTTATTTTCTCAAGTTATGGCACCTGCTTCGTTATCTGGAGGAATGGGACAAAGGGACTCCAAGAAGGAATATATTTCTGTATTCCTTATTTACCTACGTGTACATCCTGACTGTTGAATTAGCATTCTTATGACTGACTTCAGAAATATAGAATTTCTGCTTCTTGAATGGACTGATCTGGTTTGGGGATCCTATTCTCTGCTACTTTAAGAAATTGCAAAACTACTTTTACTCATTCAAATTCAAATGCTAAAAATTGCCATTTTGGTGTAGTTTTTATATTCCCAAATGCAGATGTCAACTAAACAGAGCAAAGAGTAACTCAGATCCCTTTTTGCCTTGATATTGGATGCTAAGGGGCTTTTTCTACTGTTTAAATCCTTTTCCTCTAATTCTTTCTTCACAGTAAAACTCACCTTTACTTGGGTCTTTCATGGACAGTTTCTTAGCTTAAAGTACATAAAGGTACTGATACTATCATCATCCTCATCAAATATAGTCATTTCATAGACTTAAAATTTCACAGGCAGTGCCAAAGCACTGGATCTTATTCTGTTCTCTTTTATTCATGCTTCTCCATTGACTCTAATGAAGTTGGACTAAGTGATAAGGTTAAACATGGACATCGTGCTTTTTATCCTATCTATTCCTATAGAGTTCCTTCCTTACAAATATATTTCAAATTAAATATGACAGGTGCACTGCCAACATTTTTCCTTCACAGATTATAAGCAAAGTAAATTCTGAATGGAAAGGATTTCTCTATTTTCCACGTGTCTTTAAAAGAAGATGGACTATTCTTGGGCTCTTCGCATTATACATAGTAGTGTAGGTATTCCCTTCTCATGATTATAAGAGAGTTATAAAATAGAGTTCTGTTCTGTTATACTTCTGCTACTGCTCTCAGAGATAATTATTAGCTTCTGTAAATTATTTTGCAAAGATACTTATAAGTCACAAATGTTGATTGGTATTTTATTGTCTCTCTTAGCAATGCCATCGTCCAGGGCTGATTTTGCAAACCATTACAGTAATTTGTGATAAGTAAATAACTCTTGAGAATTTATCTGTCAGTTGTTTCCCACAGCCTATATATTTTATGCTTACTCATCTTATCAGAGAGACTGTCTCTGCTGTAAAAGCGTGGAGCACTTAGGTAATCATGATAAGTTCTGATGAATGTGTGCTGGTGAATATTATCTATCACTTTATATTATTTGAACAAAACTTAGAGAATTATTTTCCTTTGATGCTATATTTCTCACCTGTCTTCTACTGTCACTCCACATTTTTGCTTTTCAGTGCAGCAGTTGTGAATATCTGTGAGTTTTTATCCATGAAGAAAAATATTTTTTAAACAAAAAGATTTATTTTTGGGGGGATGGGCTTCATATGTTTGGTATCTTTAAAAAAAACCCAACAAACAGACAAGTCCATATTAAAAAAAAACCACCAACAACAACTACTAATACTGACACTAAAGAGAAAAAATGATTAACAAAAAAACAACAAAGAAACAAACAAACCCAGAAACAAACAAACAAACCCAAACAAATTTTTAGGTATTTGTAGGAACATATTTTGCAGTATTTTGACACATTAATTGATTTATATACTTACGTGCTTAAAGTTGTTTGTGTCTAAAAGTACAGAAATGTTTGGTAAATTAGACTTTACAAATAGCAAGAGGATACATTTTATGCAAGTTCAGCTGTGGCAGAACTATGTAGTAACTGATAAGACAACCATATATGTTACATTCCTTGATGGTTCTGGTGGGCTTAAAAGAGTAAAGAGTAGCTTATAGTGTGGAAAAAGGATTAAAAAGTGGATGAAGATGAAACAAAAAAAATAAAAGCAGAAACCAATCATTTATGATACATTACTGGCAACAAAAATTGTTCCATGGATATTAACAGAAGCTAGTATTAAGTAAGTGCCTCAAACAATAAATTACTTATAAGTTCCAAATCAACTCAAACCCATTTGTATTTTACATAAGGATAAGTTTTTACCTACCAACTCCAGACATCTCCGGAATACTGGCGGTGTACATGTCCTTGGTGAATTTTGGTTCATTGTCATTGATATCGTGGATTTTAATGATAAATTCAGACTCTGGCTCCACTTGTCTTCCCGTTTTTCTGTCTATAGCCTTGGCACGTAGCACATACAGGGATTTTTCTTCTCTGTCCAATTTCTTTGCAGCATGAATATCTCCTGTATTTTCATCTATAATGAACAGACTGCCAGCCCCATCTCCTGTTAATATGTATTTTAAATTTCCATCTCCTTTATCTTGGTCAGTGTGTAGCTTCAGGGAGGTAGAAAAGAAGAATTCTATAAATATATGTATTGTTAATACAGACCAAATCATTCAGCATATATGAATAAGTCTGTACAATCTTGACTATAATTGGGGTCAGTAGTGGTTATCTTCTGTTTCACTGTTGGAAAAATTGCAAATTTGAGACTCAGTCATACACAAAAAATAGCTCTAAACAAACTCAAAAGGACACAGGGGGATGTAGAAGGTATTGGAGTAGCATTTAAAATGACCAACTTAAAACAAAAAAATGATATTTCTTTGAGTAGTCTGTCCAGAAACTACCAGAAGTCTACTTTCTTGAAGATGATGGGGTGAAAACTTCCAAAGTTTCCATTTGCAAAATAACACTTGTCCTCCCATTTATTGATTGCTGATAAGGCAACCAGTTACCTTGTAACAACATAGAAGAAATGGGTTTTAAGGGTTATAGCTTCTGAACGTCCCAAAATCACCTATAAGTGTTCTGATTTAAGCAACTTGCGTTTCTAGTTGTATTTTTTTTTTTTTTTTTCCTCTTTAGGAACATCTTACCTCAGTTAATTACTTCCTTCCTTCTAGTCCTCTCCATGAAGGAGAAATAATTTTCAAGAACACTAGGAGGTAAATTTTCAAAGCATCAAGTCAGGTTGAAAAGTCCTTTTCCTCCTACACCTCTTCATAAGAGTTCAAAACTCTATCCCTGTGAACTTACAGGCACTGATTAGTTTGCCATATAGCACCATTATGAAAAAGTGCCTAAAGCCAAAGCAAGCCATTGAAGCTGAGCCAGGCACTAGAAATTCTCACATAATACTCTTTTTCGGAAGCCTATTCCACTAATTTCATTTACGGGGACCCACAGGTGCTTTTTATGAGCATCTGCAGTATATTTTCCTCAGATATATGCTTACAGTCACATCTGACCACAGATCAGTGACCTGAGTGTTTTTCAAATGTGGACAGAAAGAATCTTATCCCAGCATTTTTTTGCTTTCTCTGAGTAGAAAAATATAGTATATCGTCCACCTGAGAAAATATTGTTCAGTATCAGTAAAGGGATTAATCTAGATAGTCACTAAAGCCAGATAAGTTATTTTATGCCACTTCTTTCCTTGTTTCTGTATTCCTGCCAGTGTTTATCTCCATGTTTCATAGCTGAGCCATTGCATCTTCTTATTACTCCACCTGTATGAAGGGTGATTGTGGCAGACTTTGTTAAAGTTCTTCACTTTGATTTTTTCCTCTAGTCTAACACTGTAGCCTAACACTAGTCATCAAATGTGATCTGATTATTGTTATGGTCTCTTAGAGGTAAGACTGGATGAGATGACTATCCAAACAGTTTTAGCACTTAATATATCCATTTACTATCAGCAGAAAGTAATTCCTGTTGAAATATTTTGGTTTGTTTTACTGTACATGTTCCTTTTTGTCTATTTGGGGTGGGGTAGGTTAACAGGCAAAAACTCTGTATGGGTGGAAAATGAACTTGTCAAATGTGTCCTTCCTCATATCATAAATTTTTCATTCTGCAATTTCTGTGAAGATCTAGCAGGTCAGAGGAGAACCATGAAACACTTTGATAAAGGAAAGCAAACAAACAAACAAAAAAACCCCAAACCAGTTAATATATTAGATTAGTCAGTATATAGTGACCACACCGATAACAAATGCCATCCCCATTCCATTCAATATCCAGCATCAACTCATCTGAAACAGATTGGAATGAAGTCATAACTTAGTAAATGCACTGCTGAGTATCTTGATTTCATAATATTATTTTGCACACACTTCTTTTTCTGTAGTCTTCTGTGTGGCTGGCTAAAGATGTTCTCAACACAACTTTTCCTGAGCATCATCAGAGACAAAGACATTGGTAATGGTTATGGGAGTGATAATAAACTATTTCTGTAACAATATATGTCTTATAAATATGTGCATATTTATAAATGCTGTCTCAATCTTTTTTCTTTATTTACATAGGAAAAGTGTGCATTTCAGATTAGCCTGTCTTCCAGTTCTGTCAAACTGAATTTTTATGTGATGTGATAATTGAGATCTTGATGTTCTCAAAAGAAATCTTGACATTAATTTACATACGTCCCTGTTACTGTAATTTCCAATAAGTAAATGAGTAGGCAAACAACAGATTATCTCAGAGTTCTGTAGCATAATTCTATTTCCCCTAAATTAAGTACCTTGCTCCTTTGGCTTACACTTCACCCTCATGTAGCACTCAGTATTTATCAGCAAATGGTGGTTATAACACCGTGTTATAACTGCCTTGTTGCAGGAAGTATTTTGTTTGACTATGCATTCTTATTATGTCCAAGGCTAATCCATAACCTCTCTCAAAACTGCTATTATTATACACAGTAGAGAAGATACCAGCATTCTTTGGAGGAAAAAGGTATCTCATAAATTACCAAGTTCAGGAATTGGTATGGAATGGCAAAACAAAAAATAGAGGAAAAAGAAAAAAATGTTGCCTTAGAAAATAGTTACTTAAAGGCCCATGTTTAAAAGTACTTCATTGCTTCTTATTATTTCACTTTTAATTTACTAAATTTCCTGTAAACTGTGCAGCTGATCTGGTTCTCAGCTCTTTGTAATAGAGAGTAACTCTTTTCAAGTTAGGCAGACATATAATCAATGGAAGAGGGGAGAATCAATGGACACAGTTAACAAGTTATATAGTGATATGAATGAATTTTCCCTATTTAGAAGCAAGAAATTGTCAGACTTCATTTAGATTTCATTTCATTTGCAATTTAGTTCTGTATGTCATGGTTTAACCCCAGCCAGCAACTAAGCACCACTCAGCCATTCACTCACTCTCCCCCCACCAAGTGGGATGGTGGAGAGAATCAGAAAAAAAAAAAAAAAAAAAAAAAAGTAAAACTCGTGGATTGAGATAAGAACAGTTTAATACGGCAGAAAGGAAGAAAATAATAATAATAACAACAATAAAATGACAATAATAATAATAAAAGGATTGGAATATACAAAGCACGTGATGCACAGTGCAATTTCTCACCTCTCGCCAGCCAATGCCCAGTTAGTTCCTGAGCAGCGATCCGCCTCCCGCTGGCCAATTCCCCCCAGTTTATATACTGGGCATGACGTCCCATGGTCTGGAATACCCCGTTGGCCAGTTTGGGTCAGCTGCCCTGGCTGTGTCCCCTTCCAACGTCTTGTGCCCCTCCAGCCTTCTTGCTGGCTGGGCACAAGAAGCTGAAAAATCCTTGACTTGGTCTAAACACTACTTAGCAACAACCGATAACATCAGTGTGTTATCAACATTCTTCTCATACTAAATGCAAAACATAACACTATACCAGCTACTAGAAAGAAAATTAACTTTATCCCAGCCAAAACCAGGACACTATGCAACTATTGATGCAGAAGAAAAGGGGAAAAAACCCAAGATGAGCTACTTATGATTAGCAAGATTGTTATTAATAAATACAGTGAAAACATTCATTTTAATGCCTAAATTTAGAAAAGAGGTATGATCTCTCTTGTGGAGAGGGATGAGTGGAAAGGAAGGATGAAGACACGCAAAGGAGAGGGTAGATCCATATTTACATTGTGGTAGGTACTGTACTAATGCTTACAACTTGGATGGTTTACAGTGTGCCTCTGTATCATGGTATAGAAAAAGGGCTGTTACTATGGATTTCTTACCTCCACTGCCTCCACCCACGCAGTTGTCTCTAGCAGAGGATATCCCATGATCTTCTGTCTCAGACCCTATTTGCCTGTAAATGCTTTCTAGAAAGTGTGAACAATATTCTTTCCTTATGTTTTAAGTGAAGATATGTTGGGGGATTATCATGGTCAAATGAACTCTTTTTAGTGTCACTAAATTGGTAGATCTCCATATTTTAGTGGGAGATGAAGACTATGCTGATTTCCACATTGTTGTGGTGAAACTAGTACCAGAACACAAGCGAACCTCTTCAAGGGTACGTGAAGGATAGAGGATTGCATGGAGCTGCAATCACAGCTAGAACAGATGTGCATGGGAGGGACAAAGTGCACAAATACAGAGTAAATTTTAAAGTCAGGAATCTTTTTTTTTTTTTTCGTATGTATCATAACCTTACTAGATAGATAGGCAGGTGTTTGATATCTGAGCTGGAGGACAAGTGAATTCATGGGCATGCCCAGTCCCACGCCCAAACCCCTGAAACTCCAAACTCTCTAACATCCTGGTCACACATTAGAGAGAGCAGAGGCTCTGTCCCAGCTGGTTTTATTTGCTCTCCTCAAACCAAGACAGGGAGGAATAGGAGGAAGATGCAAAACTGGGTCTTCTCTTGCCATGGGGAAGCAGTTCTGGGTCCCACAGGTTAGATACAGCTATGGCATGTTACCTTTCCTCCTGTGTTCACTGTCAACAACATTGCCTTCTATATTGTGCAATACTGCACTTGGGTGCTCATCCTTACTTGCTATTTGCAGTTGTGTATAAGTAGAAGTAAGAAGTTCTTTGAGCAAAAGTCCTACAAATTACATTAGAAAATTTTAATGTCGTTACAGTATTCTTTAAATTAATCCTGTAGAATTGTGGAGGTATTTCCATAATTTCTGTAAATTTGCTATGGTATTTTAAAGAGCTTAATTCCTCTTTCACATTGTAGTTGCGTGAAGCAATTTCTAAGCAATCTACTCTGTTATTTCTTTCCACCTTCACCACTAAAGTTCAGTTGTATTTATATTTACACAAAACATTGAAAATGCTAATGGTAAGATTGTGTATGCCTGTATATGCATTTTAGATGTTTGAAGCAGTAGCCTATTGCATGCTCTTTGTTAATTTTGTCTGGAATAGGGTTCTGTTTCAAAGTATGTGATTCAAAGGTCTTTCTTAAAGGAGGACATTGGGGTTCGCTTGCTTTTTTTTTCTTCCAGTTGCTGGAGGCATAACAATAAAAACGTAAAGTGTCAATGGTGCTAGTTATTTTGGTTTCAGGCTATCACAAGTCAGCAGGGGAAAATTGGAAGCTATAAAAGACAAAGATGTTTTTTCCCCCCTGTGAAAATGAAACCTGAACCAAGAGTTATATTGGTATTGTCTTTTCAGACCAAATGTATTTCTATTTAAGGTTTTGCTAAACCGTAACACAGCTGTCCAAACACATCTCTGTTCTTTTTATATTTCATGTGCAATTTATGCTTCAGATGGAAAACATTCCCTTTCCCACCAAAAATTCTGTATGTTCAGCCTCTTAGCTCCTGGTACAGTTAACATGCTTTCCACACACCAGTCACAAGTTCACCTGTACTTACAAAGTCTTTTCCTTGAGTTTACCTTTCATATCATTGCTTTCTTTATGGCTTAAGGCAAAAGACTCAAGCCATGTATAGCTTCAGATTGAAAAACTTTTCCATAAAATTAACGTAATGAAGCATTATATTCTGAGTTTGACAGCTAGAAAATGTTCAGTTTTGTCTCTAATATATCCAGACCTACTGGCTCTGGAAAATGTTTAGGGAAACCATAGTAGACTGTACTTGGCATAAAAGATCAACTTGGCAAAGTGTCATTAACTGTCAGATTTAGTACGATTCTTTCAAATATGCTTATGTCTTCTTAAATGTGAAAGCAATAAGCATAAACAGTAAGCAATGGGAGGGAACAGGGAAGCATAAGCTATGCAGATGTGTCCGAAGTGACCCTTTCTGAAATTAGAGGAAAAAAAGAAAATTTCTGTACTCTTAGGATTCCTCAAACTTCTTTTAATCACAGTTTCTAGCTAAAGCTCCTGAGCTGAGGGAAGAAACATGTAAAATACAGAAAAACACAAGCTCATGTGTATGTTACTTTTACAAAGCCATGTGCCTATTTACATCAAATTTCTATTCATATATGGTGATTGTACTATGCTATTTATTCGGAAGCTGTGGCACAAAAACAGATTGAGTTTTCCAAGTCTGCCCAATATGTATTAAAGCACAAATTGATTTGACCCCAGGAAACTTGACTGTAATTATCACTGCAAGCTTACTCCAAGTAAAGAAGGTTATGCATATAGAGGTGGGAGAGAACACAGTATTTGTGAAGAAGGATGGATGAGTATTACCTCAAACAAAATAAATTAATTCATACTAAAAATGCAAGAAGTGTACTTGAAATAAGAGCTTGTAGCATCCCAGCCAACCCTAAAATCTCACAGAAAATACGTTGAGTGCTAATGACAGGTAGGATATTAACCAGTGCCCCCACTGTATGATTTCAGACCTTTGTGAGATTTACAGCAGCTAAGATACAGCTCCAATAGCAGCTCAGCCAATATTCTCCTTCATTAGCATTTTAACAAATTAAAAACTCTAAACATATCTTAATAACTGCAGTAGTTCTTTGGCATGGATTACCATGGCAGTATCTGCATTGCTTTAATTTTCTATTTATGTGTGTTTAATCAAAAGTTTTATATATGTGCTAAATGGCAATGTATTTACCTGACTTGAATTTGTGACATCAGCACAAACTTCTTAATTAAACAACCAAACTCTGTGTGTGATGGTAACCTAAGTGACTGTATATTAAACAAGGCAAATGACATTTACTTTTCTTATCTTCTGTTTTCCAGCATCTGGTTCTTGTGTTCAGCTGTCTATTGTTACAAATTCTCTAGGGAATGATATTGTGAAAAACACTGCTGACATCAGCTGCAGGTGCTGATTTTGACTTAGTAGGTAAGGGTAAATCTGGTTCTCATTCAGGAAGGGTGCAGCAGAATTCTTAGTAGTCTTTTGGTTCTGTTGGTACAAACACAACATGGGGAAATTCATTCCCTCCATGTACATCTCCCCAAACCTTGGGTGGAATCCTGGAAACCAGAACTGTTGACTTAAGTACCTCCTTCCCCTGCATACCTTCTACATCTCCTGTGTCCTATATGTTAGGTTGTCATCAAATCTGGAAAAGTGGTTGCATTCTTACTTCTGCACAAAGAATTGGATTTCAGAGCCCACAGAATTTCTTTGTTTGTTCACCTCTCTCTATTCTCCAAATCAACAGGTGGGTCGCAGGTTTTCAGCCTGATGAAAAGAGCCAAACTGGGTTTTTTTACGCTTTGTCATACCCTGTCATTTTGCCGTTCCATAACATGAGATACAGGTTTACAGGAAGTGACTGTAGTCATCAATTATGTCCACAGGTCAGAAATTATCACATCATAACGTCAAGCACTGTCACTTTAATCAATCCCTGAAACAGGTGGTAAATCCATCATTATTTTAAAGGCTTCACAATAAGAAAGGATATTTTTCTCAGAGATTTTTTTCTCTCACCAGAAACTTCTGAGTGAAATCTGTCTGTGTGTGTGATATCTCTTGCTGTTTCAGAGGTACTCAGAATGCACTGTGGTTCCAAAAGATGTGCACAGAGATAAGCAGGAATAAAAGCTCTGGCCCTGGAAGCAACATGAGTTCATCATATGGATGGATTATCTCTTACCCTCCACAGAACTAACTGATCTGGGCTCAGCTCTACGCTAATAAGCATATAAGAAATACTCTAGGAGGGGAGACCAATGGTTTGTCTAGCCAAGTGCTTTATCTCAGAGGCAATAGGAGATGCTGGTCTGAGAGAGCATGCAAGACTGGCCACTGTAATTTTTGCTTCTTCTACACTCCCCACCACCCCAGCCCCAGCATCTACAACTGTCAGTTTAGAATAGGGATGTTAGCAGGACCTGGGGGGGGAGTCGTTTTGTTTTATGAATCTGATGTCCCTGAACTTGTCTAATTACTCATTGCCCTAACTTTGGACAAGTACTGCATTGACTGAAGTTATACTGAACTGACCGATGTTATACTGTTTTCAGTTGCGGGCCATCCACAATGATCTGAAGAATACATCTGTAACAGGAGTATTTTACTACTTTTAACCACAATTTTATGTGTATATATACATATATGTATGTATACTTGTAGATGGATGTCTACAGATCAAGACAATGTTTTTCAGAAAGTCATACAGCATAATACAAGAGTAATAGAGTAAGATGTTGAGATGTGAGGCAATATGATCAAAGAGTCTTTTTTGGCCTAAAATATGTAAACAGGCTTCCAGATTTGCAATACCAAACAAACAAATACAGACTGTAGGCCTGCTGAGTCAAAGGAAGCAGATTCCAAAATGTGCATTTTTCCTAAGCTGTTCAACTACATGTTGTTTCCAGAAATATTCGAAATATTTTAAGTTATTTGCTGTCCTTAAAACATATTTGCTTTTACATGAATGCATTTCAAACCTAAAAAGTGATGATTTTGAGTTCCATGCTTATTGATTCACAACGATCTCTACAGCAAAGCTTCAAATCACAATTTTAAAAGTGCTTTTTTCCTAAGATCCTGCTTTGCAAACTGATAAGCTAATTATTTTGTTGCACATCTCACAAGATGTGTACACATCTCACAAGAAAAAATCTGTTCATTCCTCAATACCCATTTCAGAATGTGGTTGTTAAATGGTGACTCTTTAAATACCTCAAATATTTATCAAAAACTAAACTTTCAAATGAACAGTAGCGGAAGGTAGGTAAGGTCATTGCATGATTAAAAGCATCACTAAGGTCCTTTGCTACTGCTTATTTATTGACAAAGTTAATCAAACAAAAAAGAAGAACATAGGCTGAAATTAATTTAAAGTGTTATACTGTTTCTCTATTCTGCAGACTGTACTGGAAATGTAAATTGTAATACCAACCGAAGGGTACTCAGTGAAAGTTTACTGTAGAGTTGCCCATCTTGTGCCTTCCTCAGTCTGAGGAATTCCCCTGCCCCGTGCCTGCTCCAAGACACGTAGGTGCATGCCCAACTCTTCTCTGAGAAGCAGATTCCTAAAGGCAGGTATAGCAAAGCATAAGGTTTGTAATCAGGACGGGGCATATTAAGCACCAGGTCTTGAATCTGTGTTGTGATAATGTACCTTCCTAAGTGAAGCTATTGTTTCAAGAGAGTATGCTGAAAACCAGTAAAGAAATATATAGGGTCATTTTTTGCTTTTTCTTATTTGTCACTGATTTTATATTTATTGAAATCTGCATTACCTACTTGTATGGTTCTTTCAAATATTGTTTCAAAACACCATCTTTGAAAGGCCACCACTGTAATGATGGTAAAGACAAGGCAGTGGCTGGAATAGCTATCAAAACAACTTAATTATTTTCCTGGCACAACAGAACCTGGAAAGTGTAATGCTGTTTTTGGAGGGGGGCCTGAGATGGGCTTCAGGTTCCACATAAACCACAAGCTGATTGTGCCTGTCCGATTAAGCATGAAGACTGTGGCGGTGAGAGCCAGGATAAGGCTGCCGGGGGCTTCCAATGAAAACTCCATAAAAGAAAAGTAGTGCCTAGAGAAGCCAAAGCATAAGGCTCAAACCAAGCATACAGTATTGCTTCATCAAGGGTATGTTTAATAGCTGAATCTGCAAGCTGATCAGGTGAAGTGACATTAATATGGAGATGTTAGGCAATATAGGAGTTATTTAAGAGGATTTGGTTTTTTTTGGTTGGTTGGTTTTTGGGTTTTTTTTATGAAAAAGAAGACCAGCAGAAGGTGCAAAAAGGATGAGTTGAACTAATGTTAGTTTAACAGCATGGATAGTCAAAGTATTTACATCTGGTTAAAGCAGATAAAAATCTGAATGTAGCAATGTTAATTTCGTGTTAGTTTTATGAAAAAAAGGAGATGGGGGGGACTGGAATCTTCAATGCTGACTGTCTACATCTTTTGCTGAAATTCATTTTTGTCTAAAGAAGTACTTTGGAGAAGCACACAGCACACAAAGTAAAACTGGATTTTTTTTGCTAATTATCCTATGACTTCATCTGGAGTAAAATGTTGACCATGGCCTTGTTGACCATTTGGAGATAGGTTTTAAGATAGAACTTGAGATTTTGCTAATATTCAAAATAAGGGATCAGGAGTGCTCTTTTTTCCAATGGCTTTCACTCTTGATGTGTGCTGTCCTTGATCTCTTCAAATAGATAAGCCTTGCCATTATGCTGAATTTGTCCCTGTGCAGTGGCTATTGACTTCTGCATCTAACTGTTGTTGGCTGGCTCTGTGACCTCGTGTCACTGTTTCAGCAACTCTGCTGAAGTTTTCTCCTCAGAAGAACAGATATCATGTCATTGCCTGCCTCATCATAGGTACTGTTCATTTAATATAAAATACTTTGATATATTTTGTTGAATGGCACTTACGGAAGTGGAAATTATTATTAATACTCACAGCATCATCATTAGAAGGATTTATTTATCCTTTTCTCTTTTATCCTCATCAAAGAGATCATGAAGAGAAAACAATGTTTTTTATATATATACATACATATATATATATACACATATATAAATTCTTACAGATTTTAGAGGCATACAATTATTTTAAACTGTGGGCTTTTTTTATTGTTTCTTTTTGTTTTATGCACTTTGAACTTAGACCAGATTTAGCCATCTGAAGTACAAAGATAATTAATTGCAGTACCTCTGATAGAATGAAAACAGAATGGGTCATTCCTGTTGCCTTCCATTAACAGTATATTTGAAGGACTAAAGAATTTCTTCTGGGATAGATTCAAAATTTGCCCTTCACTTCATGCCTTTATGCATGTGTTTCTAAATCTTTCATATGGAATGGGTGGGAATCAGACCATGACCTCTTCTACTTCACAGTTACTAGCCTGTACAGAGGTGAATGTATTTTCATGTTCTGTGAAACTTAGAGAGACAGTTGAAAAAATCTTTTAATTATTTATTTCGCTTTCTTGCAACAACCCCGCTTCCATTTGCTTCTCCAACGATATATATAGAAATACTTGTTTCCATGACAAATTCCTCTTTACATTAATTTTATTGTCCACACCATTTGTTTATATCTAATTAATATAGGTTTAAATTAAAAATAAATATACATAGTTATTTCTTTTAGTCACCTGTGTTACACAGAATATACAGTAACTTTCCTTTTTTTTTTTTTTTAATTCTTGATTTAAAGGATCTTTAGTCTCAGTGTTTTAAATGCAAATGCTGCAGTGGTAGAGAGACAAGGTAAGCAAATACTTTCTGTATTTTATTTTTCATTTGTTAATTCAGTCCTATCAGTCAGCTACCTGACCCAGTTATATTTGAACATTTAATGCTCTGTTACCTCCTGGTATTTGACAGTGTTTATTCATCACAAATGCTTATTAAAAAGAAAAATATGCTTACTTCCACAATCCCTCTAAGACTGAACTATCAGAAAAGTACCATTTTTAAAGCTTGCATCAGTAGTTGCAACATTTTTATCAGTGATATAGTAGTGTTAATTCCACTTAAGCTGCATAGAAGTTGTAAACTAGAACTTTTTTATAAGAACCAAATTTGTTCTCAATATTTAGAAACTAAATCTGTTTCAGCTCTTAATCAGAAATATGTAACAACAGCTAAAAGTTCAAGGGCCAAAAATGGCTACAGGTGGTGACAACAA
Organism: Buteo buteo; assembly: GCF_964188355.1. Lineage (NCBI taxonomy): Eukaryota > Metazoa > Chordata > Aves > Accipitriformes > Accipitridae > Buteo > Buteo buteo. The sequence goes on along the minus strand of NC_134190.1, from coordinate 19,493,383 downwards.
TCACAAGTTTGAAGTTAGGTAAATGCAATTTATGAATGCTTGAGTAGAAGTATAACAATATCCCACTTAATACTTCTGTGTTTGTCATTTTTATGCACTAGGAATGCATAGTTAAAGCAATCATTTATATCACGAATTCAAGCATTCAAACACTGTTCACCAAGTAGGTAGCTATTAAATATTTAGTTCTCTTTTTTCTCCTTTTCATAGTGTGTCCTGATTATCTTATTCAACCAAATACTTCCAAGCCCTGCTTTCAATCAAATGGCTGATTCATGGCTGTTTTCATGATATTCCAGAGCTTTTTTTGTAATATTGTGTGGGAACACCTCATACATAGACATGTTCTGAGGAAAAGCTTCATTAGACAAGTGTTGGCAATTGCATTTTACAGACAGAAAAAAATAAAGCAAAATGTACATAAAGCAAATATTCAATCAAATTTTATTAATAATTATTTCCAGCATCACTAATTATTTTTATGGCAGGGTTTGGGCTACAACTTTACTCTTGTATCTGAATCAACCATTCCAAAGACCTCTTTGAGATTTTGTTAAGAGTTCTACAACTTTAACAGAGGGGAATTGAGGTCATTTCTCCTTAGGTTCCCTCTATGGAAATGGAGAACACATAAAAAGAATTTCTCTTCAGTTAAGGCTAAAACTCATTTAATATTATGAGCCTGATTGTCATTTCCTCACAGTCCCAATTTGACAAAAATGGTCTGATGGCTTCCATCCAAAATGGGCATTGTTGTCCCTGAAATGTGAAGCAAGATAGGAAGGAATTTATAACTTCTCAAATGTTCATGGAGGCTGGAATGCTTTCTCACTCTTTTCATTACACTCCGCTGTGTAAAAACAGAAAAGAGATTTCAGCAGAGCTTCTTGACCATGGATTGATGTAAGAGAGAGCAGAAGTTAGCCCAGTATGTTTATGTTGCCACAGCAATGCATACGGCAAGGATTTGACTGTAGTTACATATTTCAATAACTGATAAGAGATCACAGATTCCTCTTTTGATTGATCCCCAGCATAGTGTTAAATTGACTGATTACATTGGCTAGACTAACATATTTTTCAGTTTCTAGAAGGCTGAAATGTATGATGATTTCTGCAACGGACAGGATTTGATGTATCAGACACGTACAGGAAGAAAAAACATGCTGTTCTTGACAGTTGCTTGTTGACAGCTCCTCTGTTTGTCTTCAGGGTGACTATTCATAAACCTTTCTCCGACAGACAAGATGTTGCACAATACCACCCTCCGATGCAGTCAAATTGCCCTTTCTAAGTAGTCACATACTGATTTGCTCTGATGGGTTTTGCACTCTTTTTATCACCAGGTTGGCAGGTACCGGTAAACCACAATATAGTCAAAATACTTGCCCTCTTCAGAATCGCTCCCATAACGTAATCAATGCGATAAATATACAACATCATGAAAAGTATCTTGTCAAATACATTTTCCTCACCCTCCCACCTTTTCGTGCACAATAAATGATTGCCTGATAACAGATAATGATAGGTCTGCAGATTGCCACTAGTCTAATCTTCTCTTCCCACAAGCTTAAAGCTGCAAGGCTGAGAAATACCAGCCTATGAAGTGGTAATAAGAAGAGAGGGCTATTCTATGAATAACAATTACCTATTGTGGCAGGTTCCTGAGCCAGCTAGATCTTTTAGGCCGAGCTGCTTAGGCTTTTTCACATAAGAAGCTTGCCAAGACCAAGAGGCTTTTAAGCTCAGAAAAGCCAGTTTTTATTAAAATGAAAATGGTATTTTAAATGGCAACTGGAAATTACCACTGAAGACAGAAGAGAACTCTAGTCTTTGTGCCCACTTTGTCTTTAAATCAGGTGGTTTTACTTCAAGCCTTGGTTTTCTTTAGCTTGTCAGCACCCTCCATCCCAGCAAACTCCACAGGGGGGACCTCCGTGGGGCCCAGCCCCCCGTTACTGTTGTCCTGGCCCACCCATGGGTGCTCGGAGCGCACTCAGGACATCCCTGCAGAAGGGGAGCTGTGACCAAGCAAAGAGCAAGGGCTGTAGTGAACAATAAACTAGACTCCACATAGTACCCTTTGCTGCTGTGTTGGGTATCTGGTGAGTGTAATTTTTCCACACCTGAGAGGAGAAGCATGGCAGGGAAAAGGGAAAAGAATCAGGGAATTATTATTGTTTTGCTTTTGTTGAATTGTCTTGTATTGGCTTTGGCTTTAAAAGTAGCTGGGTCGTTTTTCAGATGCCTGTATCTATGCTGTGGATGAAGTTGTCACTTAGCCTTGCTAAATTCTTAAAAATTGTCTTGAAAATTCTCCTTTTTCAGTTAAATACAAAGGGTCTTTAAAGGCACATAGTTGGCAGCTTTCTGCTTTTTTTTTTAACTTGAAAATCATTGCATATTGGATGTTCTGTCTCAGGAGAGGAGAGGACAGGAAAGGGGAAGGGAAAAGGGAAAAGGGAAGGAAAAGGGAAAGGGAAGAGTTTTGAATAAACAGCTTAAGGATTCCCTCATTTCTTATGTCTTTGGGTTTATTCTTGGTTTAGTTTTGCTTTTCACAAGCAGTTGAGCTGATTTAGCATTTGAACTTGAAAAACTCACACAGAATCCTTGAAAACAGAAGAGACAGAGACCAAAAGAGATAATCTGTGCCATCCCACTGCCTCCAGGAAGAAACAGTGTGGACTTTCTGGCACATCGTTTTTTAGTTTGTCATGAAAACCTCCAGTATCAAGATAATCCTGTCTTTCTGAGTGATCTTTACCTAGTACTTCACTGTATTGACTGTATTTACCAACAAAAACTTCTTCCTGATGTTGAATGTAAATCAACCTTATGACACTATGAACCCAACTTCTTGCCCTGAACATGACAAGAACTTGAGATTATCTTTTTAGCACTCGTCTATGTAGTTGAATAAACAGAAGCTGTCAGATCTCATGACAGCTGCTCTATCTGCACCAAACAATGCCAACTCACTCTTGTTATTCATGTATTTGAAGTCTGATCATTGCAGTTGTTTTCAGACATTAATCTTTATTTTGTGAAATATGATGTCCAACTTTGATTGCAAAATTCTAGCTTAGGCCTATCATTGCAATGTAACATTCAAGGTATTTCGTATTTAAACTGTTTACACCTGGGATATGCATGTTGTGATTACATCTCTTCGCTATATTTGAAACTTCAATTAAAAATGTATGTAGGTTGTCAGAAATGAGCTGCTGTCCTTTCTCCCAAAGAAAAAAGTCTTATTGTTTTTGGAAGATGTCACGTTTGTCTTTCAACATTTTCTTCCCTGGCCCCCCAGCCTTCTTCCTAAAAGCAGCAATAAAATTTTATTGAAAACTTTGGGGTTTACTATTTTTTGACCAAAAAAAAAAAATTCCTTCCAGCAATTTTTCAATAAGGTTTACGACGGAAGCCTTCAGAAAATAAGTTATTTTTAAACAAGTAAAGCTATGGCTTTTCATCAGTATTTGTAGTTAAGTTATGCATGTATCTGGAGACAGGGACTTGTGGCATTTTTTTTAACCTTTTTTTTTCTTGGTTTGCCTGTTTCCATTTTAGATTTATTTTGGGGATTTGTCTGCCTAGAGATATGGCTGCTTGAAATTAGATCAAAAGTTTGTTGAAAAAATGTGCTAACTGAAGAATGCAATGTAAGTGGAGATAATTTATTAATTTATTAATTTTAGAATCAAATAGGTTTTATGTTTCTTATTTTTTAAAATATTGGTCAGACTCTTTTTCTTATCTCTGATCTTTTCTGTCCTTATGCCTTTTTTCTTTCTGTTTTGATACATCATTATTTCTGCAGTATTCATTCAAAGACAAGGAGAAACTTGGGGACCGAGAGAGGAAAGTAAAGACAAAAGGATGAGATCTTTTATTTAATCTTAAAATACTGATTTTACTTTAAGAGCAGAGATTCTAATGAAAATATGTTATTAAATCTTCTTCAAATCTGTGTTTTAAAAGATGGCTTTGGGATATAGCACATGCTAGATGGAACATGTTAAGAATGTGACAAAATCTTCCCCCAGTTGAATTACACTTCTGAATGACTATATGTCAGCAACATATGATTATGATTCTGTTGGTTTTTTGAAACTTATCATACTGCTAAGACAAAAGATGTCAAAGAAACACGCTGGTTTTAGCAACATTTAGGTGCTGTACTGAATGCAACAGTTTTTCAAATGAGACAAGTGGGTTGCATCTTTAACAAAGTGGAGGGCACACTTGAAACACTGAAAGGGTAGTGCACCTGTATGTTCTCTCATCCTAAGAATAGGTGGTTCTTAAACTGACTCTGTGGAGGGAAAATAACAAATGCTGTAAAGAAATACTTATGGATTAGTTGCATAAATTGATTAAAGGCACAAGTGAAAAGGTAAGTTGTCTCACATACTCTAAAGGCACAATTAAGATAAAATTCAGTACATAAAGAAAACAATATTAGATAATTAATAAAAAAAATATTTTTTGCAGCAGATGTCATGTGGCAGATATATGCTGTACCCCACCCCCCTGAAAAATAAAACAAAACAAAACAAACCGTCCCCCGTAAAAACCCACCCTCTGAATATTTTTCTTTTCACTTTATACTTCTTAGTAAGACACACAGGCAAATGTCATGAATAAAACTCACAGGTTAACTGGAGGTAGAACAGGGTGTTTTTTTAGTTTACATCCAATTTAAATGATGCTTATGATATGCAAAACTTAGTTAATTTATTTTTATGGAAGTTACAAAACAGAAGGTTATTCACGGAGCAGCTAAGTTTGAGCAGTGTCAATTCTTTTTTATTTGATTTTGTATTTCCCCCCTTAATATGAAAAAGAAAGGTTGCAGGTGGTGTACAAAAGTGGTTTTGTTGTTGTTGTTGTTTGTTTATTATTTTTAAAAGCTGGGTTATGACAGGTGTTTGATTTGAGTCTAACATACATTGCATAGAAATTCACACATTATCTGCCCATCAAGATTAGCAGCCTTTGATTAGCAAAGTGCCTGTTTTGCTGTAGGGAGAGACTAGCTTTCATGTAAAAAATGTACTTGAGTGACTTAAAGGAAGGAATATCTCTTGTCTCTTGAAATCACTTTGCAAAGCATAAAGGACTACCGTTTTCAAAATGGCTGATGATTCTGAATAGGCCAGTTTCTTCCCACCTAGGGATGTTTCATAATACTGGAGTTAAAGAGGGGTGATATTTGGCATTTTCCACAACTGATGCCCATTCAGTGGTTATCAGGTAAGTTATTTAGGAATGGAGACACATAAAATCAGTATTAACTTTGGAATATAAAACTAATTATCCCTAAAGGGCTAGTTGATTAGAGCCTTCTGTGCATTTTATTAGCTTTTTCTTTAATTAATGAACATCATCCCCATCAACATTTTAGTACTTCCTAAATTGCATGTCCTTTTTTTTTAGATTATTATCTCTTTGGATTGTTTGTTTAGGAAGTAAGTAAATTTGGTAGGATTTTCTCATAGGAGGTCAGTGGTTTAGATTTAATTTCTTGGGTTCTGCATGGGGCTTAAAATTAGTAGCAGCTGAGAAGGTGGATCTATGGCCCCTCCCTAGTGAAAGAAAGGACATCCCAGAAACCAAGGAATGCAACAGTATGCTATACAGTCAGGTGTTTTGTTTTCTCAACCCCTTCATATTTCACAGACAAAATGCCAGTTGTTTCTTTTCCTTTAAAAAGAAACTTCTCTCAAACGTTTAACTCTGAATGTTATATTGTAATCCACTTTTTCTTTTTTGTGAATTCTTAGTAGGCAGAAGGAATTTTACAGTTGCCCTTACTACATCCTCTGAAAATTCCTCGCACTGATGATCTCACTGAGATATTCAACAATCACACCAGGCAACAGGCATCTTGAAAGAATATGGTCATTTTTATGTTTTAGAAATTTTTAGGGTTTTTTTCTTGGCCAAATTTTTAAACAGGACTCTCTGATACTGCTTATCTTACCTGTGTCTGACTAAATATTTCAGCTGCAAACTCTCCAGAGCAAAGTTTTTCTCCCTATCCAAATTTTAAATAACACCTAGCATGATGGAGCCACTGGTTTCTGTAAGCATTTCCTGAATATAATTTAAAAGGATAAGAAACGAAAGGATGTTGTAAGCAGGTCTTGCATTGTTGCAGGTATGAGTAATAGGACCTAACAAATTTATAACTTCCTATGCACTTATTTTTTATGCATGCACCAGTATATGAGACAGATGGGTCCTCTGACTTGGAAGAAGAAAAGAAAGATGCGTGATGGATATACTGTAGGTTGTCTGGATTTACTTTTGACTCCAATCACATTAGCAAGGCAGTTGTTCTGCATATATGCCCTGTCCCTGAAGGGTGGTTTGTCATTTAGGCCTGTTCTTTGAATAATTTCCTTACTACAATTTTTCTAGCCATCAGGTTTTTTGGCAGCTGTTGAATGCTAACTTCCTTTGCTCATCAAACAATATTTTCTATTTCTGCTAAGTGCATTAGATGCACTTACTGGTCTCCATTTTATGTCACCTCTCATCACTACCACAGCCTTTGTCTAAAAGCTATCTAACTATAATAGGGAACATAAGCTCTGTTCTAGCTGTTCAGAGTCCATTAACACCATGTTACCCCTGTTAGCAGGCTGGGAGCCATGCACCAGGTTTGTGTGGAGTTGGGTTTTTCATCTACCTTACAAGTACACCAGAGCTGCTCTTTAGTTACTTCTTGTCACGGGGTGAAGCCTACCCACGAGCACCACTCAGATGAATGAGGCCGTGATTGCATCTTCCACTCTAACTGCTTAGATTGGTTTGGGACGTGCAGGAAAGAAACAAAAAATCCGGGATGATGGAGCTGTTAACCACTTTCCATTCTTGGAAGATATTTGGGAAGGAGACCGGAGGGTGAGAGTAGCCGCAGTAACAACTGCTATTTGGCCTTAAATATGGGCAAAGAGGTCGTCCTGGGGCTGCTTGGCTAGTAAGGCCATTGGCTGCTGACAATCTAATTTTAAAAAATGCTACTTAAGATGGTAACACCTCAGATATGGGAGGAAAACTCCTTCTAGAAACCTCTGACACCGAGAGGGGCCTGAGCACAAGGCAGAAGTGCCCTTTTAGGGGCCAGACTGCCAGCCAGGACTTGGACAGTCCAGTGGCCAAAGCAAGTGTCCAGTTCCCCTGGGTCCCTGCTGCTGGTCTAAACTGGGCTGGGGGGCTGAGCGGCGGGAGTGAGAAGTGTGAAGCTGTCACACAGTAGCTCTCCATCCCATGTACCCATCCTTCTTCATAAATAACTTTAATCCCTTTATGTCATACCGAGTGATCCTTCCCCACTGGCAATAACAGAATGCACTCAAAATAAAGCATCAACAAAGTAGCATCACTAACAAAACACAAACAATGACCTAACAGATTAAAGTTGTTTGAAAATTGAACTGGGGAGGAAAAACTGATTTTTTAGTATTATGGCTATGATCCCTTAGAAGTTTCTCTGCTGATAAAGTTTCTTAATTCAGTTTATTTAATTTTTAGTACAACATTTATTATTCTACCCCAGTAATCCATCTGCCTGTGCCTATCCATATTAAAGAGGGACTGGATAAGAATACTGGCTATGAACTAGTCCCCATGGGTTGGAATAAAAGTGCTCTCTCTTCACACATACCAGTTTGCTAATTACCATCACTTTGAGCAGGAGAATACTAAACCTGAGATTTAAGCCTTTCTCAGAATAATATTGTTCAAAAAAATTGTTGCTTTAAAAAAAAAAAATAAAAAAAAATCCTTAGCTGACTTCTTGTTTTAGCAGCTCCCTCTTGGTGCTGCATGTCACGTGTACCTAGGATAATCTGAACTAACTTAAATGGATTTACTGTGGGTTTATACCACTGAGGACAGAACTACGATCATTTTGTCAGGTCATAAACTGTTCTAAAGTTAATGCAACCACATGGAGTTTATCCCTTCAATCCAACTCCATCTCTTTGGAACACAGGGTAATATTTGGGGTGATTTCCATCTGTTTAGAGATCAGTAATACTGACCTCTCCCTCAGGGCCTCTGTACAATATTTTGCAGTAACATGTGAAAAATCTCCACATGTTATCTGAGTTGTAAGAAATGAATCATCTCAGATCCAACTGCTGTACAGCCATTTGTTTTCCTTCCTGGACTTAGCACTATGGTAATGAGGTCCAATGGCTTTTAGGTAGTTTGGAATAAGTGCAGAATAAGTTTGCAGCTGTTGCAATATACCATGTAGGCATTCCTTCTGTGAAACAGAGATGGTGATGACAGTGTTGATGTAAGCTTAATTTATTTGAGATTTAGAATGGCATACATGGTTTGGAGTCCATTCATCTATAGCAGTGGGACTGAAACTGGAATCAACTCTTATGTTTGATACGTGCTTCTCCTCTAGGATAGCTTTCTATTTTTACAAAAAAAATATTTCTGTGAGTTTAGGTAGAACTTAGCGGCTATGGAGGTCTATATTATAGTGCACCTTATTGTATGTTTTCTTTGCAAGTTTACTTAATACTAAAAGATACTTTCAACCAAATTTTTTTCAGAAATCTTTCTATGCAGTTACTTCTCTCTTTATTGGAAACCCCTTTGCCTACAACAAACCTTCCTATTTTGCACACTGATAAATGCCTCTAGCAATAGGGTTATTGGCTCTCATCTTATTTCTGCTACTGCAAGTCAAAAATTCTGCTACATCTGCAACTGCAATATTCAAAAACATTTTGAGGTCTTTTAATTAAAAATGCCTCAATCTGTTTGGTAGTTAGGCACCAGAAAGTGAGAGAGCTACCTGAAAATCCAAGCTAGTGACAGCATTGTGGATGAATGACATAAGCTGGAATGGACGCTAATTAACTTAAGATAGTAAGATTAACATTTTCTTAATTTGTAAGTCATTCTGGGTGGTTGTTGTCTGTATTCAAGGCCTCTACCAAGATTGCTTAGTTACACGAGACCACAAGGCACATCTGTGGATGGTGAGACACCACAAAGGGCTAAAAATCTGGAAATCTTTGAGTTGTGTGTTATCAGAAAAGGTAGGACTGCAGACAGCTGGAATTCAGAGGTACTGTTGTTGGCAATAGCTGATGTAGATAGGTCTCAAAGAATGGAAAGTCTTTCAAGCCATCAAGTAAAGATCTCAATTTACTGCAGAAATGATGAAAACCAGACTTTTTTTCTTCTCAAACACTTTATCCGTACTGGGAATTGTGCATAGACAGCAATTTTATTATTAATAAATAGAATTCTATATTTCATTTGAGGAAGTACACATCCCAGTATACTGGCAAATGACATGAGGTAGATGAATGAAAGCATAACTTCTCTATTCCCTTATCTAATATTTATGTTTAACAGTTGAAAACTGGAAATGAGTCAGTGATAAACTTGCATGGGCATATGTAATAAGAAGTTGGAACATTTTAGTCTGAACAGTTTCCTATTTTTTTTCACCAAATTACTTCATTTCTCCCACAACTTTGAACAGTCATGGAAGCCTCAGGTGGTCCATGACATGCTTTTTCTGACTTAAATGAGAAATTGGGATCATTGTTGTATAAAAAGCAAAATAACTATGGAGAAGGGGGGGAAATACCAAGGCTGTCAAATGCATCACCTCTAAAGAATCCTTTAAACACAAGGCTTACCTTGCCCACATATTGAGTATCGGGACCTGTGTACTCCTCCAGCAAGAAAAATTGATTCCACATCCAACCACGCTTGGTACGGTGCAGTGTTTTTCCATCATTCTCTGACAATCCTGTTATCCTTTCACTGCGTAAGTGCTTGTTAGTCCTTTTTTGGGATGGCATCATATGAATCGCATGAAACATACAGCTCCAAAGCAAAACTGTCAAGAAGGAGTAAGTCCTCATCATTTACAGAGATGCTGTTAGCCTCCACTCCTCTAATAATTCACCAGAACAAATTTTTCAAATGTTATATTCCTCTTGCAAGTAGGACCTACAGAATGGAGAACAGTATTTCAGTAAGTTGCAATAATTTTGTTTCCCTAAGGCCATGGCCTTAGGGAAACAGGAATACCAATAGCCTAGTGATCATGACAATAACCCATGGAAATTACATATAACCGTAAAAATTACTCAGAAAGTTTTTAAGTTCTTTAATGTCTCCTTTATCTTCTTCTATTTCACTCTCTCACACTGTATATAGACATTAATTTAAAACACAATCTGAGTAAAATACTTCTTCATCTGAAGGCTTTAGCTACCAGCAGCATCGTGACACAACGAAACAGCCCAAATAGCAGACCTTCCAACGTAATCTCTCCCAGTTCAGCTCTCTTACTATCTCTTCAGAACTGTCTGCACATCTGAATTTTCTGTTACTTCATGATTAATACAACCCCTCTCCCCCTTTGTTCCCAATTGTCCAGAGGATCCACTTCTGTTTCTGAACAAAGGAACTCATAATATGAAAATTAAAGTATTATTGATGCCTTCAACAGATTCCTTATTCCAGAAGGAAAAAGTACTTATTAGATAAGTTTCAGTTCATAGGAGTCCTGCTGGGGTTAACAAAATTCTGCATTCAGGACAGAATTCTGCATTCTAATGCATTTTATTTTTTCCCCTCCTGAATGAATGGGAATTTTCATGATACAGAACCTTATTTTTGCCATTATTTTTCTGAGACTGGCAGTGATGTTTTGTGTAGAAGTTTGTAAACAATATTTAATCAAAACCAAAGATTTTTTTCTTAAACCCATATTCTTTATTTGGCAGTACAGCTGAGGTGCCTGATGTCCCAGTCTTTTCCATAACCTGGATTTCCTCTCAAGTCTGCTTTTGCTTTAACATATCTTTAGCTGAGCTGTCATTGCATATTACAGAAAGCATAAGAAAACAATTCAGCAGCAGAAGTATCATTTGCTTTGGGAATCCTAGTCCATGAACAGTGATAGTAGCATGAAGCCACAACACCCAGAAGTTTTAGAATACTAAAGTTCTGAAATTTTAAAAAAATATACATATCCATCCTCCTTTCTCCCACAGCCCAACATTACCAGCAGGTACTTTCACTTTTTTTTTTTTTTTCAGGGGAGGGGAAGGGAGTCTTTTGCTCTATAAAAAGTGAGATTTTTTTGGAAATAAGATGCTTTTTGTGAAAATTATTAGTCAGTCGAGAACCAAAACTGTTTAACAGAAAACATTCAGTGGATTGTACTCTAAAGGCCTTAATGATTAAATTGATAGGATTGTGCCCTTGTGTGAAGTTTTCCTTAAAATGATGATATTCTGTATGGTCTCAGGATCTTAACTAGCAATCCTGAAGGAGGATCAAAGTCTTTGCATTTTAGTAACTTCAAAAAGAGTTTTAGCTGAGCAAGAAGTGAAGGCTTGGAATATTTATCACTTTCTAACATGTTCAATAACAAAAATACCCCAAACAATTTAATAGGTGTCAAATTTATGCAGAAGATCATGGATATAATGCAGGAAAACTCTTATTTTCTTTTACTTCTTTATTTTACTTGAAGAATGAAAGCACAGAGTAAATTAACTCTATTTGCATAAAATCAAGAATGTTCATAGATTTTGACATACTTTAGTGGATATATTTTCTTTGAATTCTATAGGTATACTCAAAATCTTGTTTTCTCCCTTGTAATGCTTGGTATGTTCCTGTTGCATGCAGAGGGGCAAAGGGGAACTCTCCTGTGGCTGATTTAATAACAGTAAATTTTGACATTAACTGGAAAACATGTTGTATACATCATGATCTTGCCTTGTGATTGAAACTTACTGGATACAGATCAAAAAAAAAAAAAAGAAAAACACTTAACCAATCTTTTATCCATGTCTAAATTTGATTATTCTAATTCCCTGTATAATATAGACTGAAGTAGTTTTTATCACTGAATAAAACTATTTATCAATGTAGAGCATAAGACATGATCATCCAGATCCTCAAATCCAGCCCACTGCACCGTCTGAGGCAGGGCCTCTTCAGACTTTGTAAATTAGATCCTGGTTAAGGTATTGTAAAATGAAAGTAAACAGCAACAGGAACTACTTTTGAAAATACAGTACTCAAAGGGCAGTTTATCAAGTTTGTCCAATGGCTCTGAATTCTTATCTCTTCTTGAGATACTCTTGCCTGATTTGTCCTCATACAGTGCTCTTTCACAGCTGTAGTACAGCACTTTTTGTTGGACTGTTGTTCAAGAATTCATCTTATATACATTCTGAATGATAGCATGTTCAAATATTCATGTTGATCAAATTGTGGGTTTGTTTGCTTTTGCTTTGTATATGAGTGATGTGTTGCTACTTAACTATTCCAATAAATTTTATGGTTTTATATATTTAAGATCATGACTGATTTATTTCTCTAGTTTCTTGGAACATATCAGCTCTTATGCATTGAAACAAAACGAACCACAAAACAAAAAAAAAACCAAAAAGCTCTGGAAACTATACATGTATTTGGCAAAATTTTAACACATAGTGAATCTATGAAACTACTAAAAATCCTAAAAATATATTTTACAAAAACTCTAAGCCTTGGAATACTGCTGTGAAAAACAAGTTATCAAAAAATGTCAAACAATTCACATCTTCTCTTCAAAATGTCATTATTTCAAAACTTAAACAAATCTAACACTCAAATTATTTAGTCTCATTTATTTTTCTCTTTTTTTGAAATCAGGGGAAGGACAGAGGACATCAATATATTTTCGTTTGGCCATTTTAAGAAGTGTGATTACATGTTTAGTTTTGTGATAATTTCAAATGGAAGCAAAATTTCAAATGCTTCACTTTTGCTTTTTCAAAGCTACACATTTTTAATTTCCTGAAATTGCCTTCATTCATTTCTGTCCAAACACTGCTTGCCATGCTCATTCAAATGCATGAGATGTTTATACTACTCTTTCCTTTGTACTCAGAGAAATACTTCGAGGTGGTCATTGGCTTTATGCATCTGGTCTTGTAGTCAGCTACAAGTCAAGTGGGTAAGGAATTGTGTTTGGTAGACTCAGAAGGTATATTTTAATACTGAAACAAAGGATTTTGGTGTAGTCTGGAAAAGTAAGAGCAGATGTTCAAGGGACCACAATACACTGTGCACAGATGCTCTGAGCCTGCTATAAGAAATTATTTCTGCGCAAACACTTATTTTTTAACAGAGGTTTTTCTCGGAGGAATCTAGGTTCCCATATTTTGTCCCAGCCAAGGCAGAACTCAGTTTGACATTGTTTAAAATGTGTGGTTTTCTGTGTAGTGCTGCCCTCTACTGATTTCCTTGCTAATTAACAGAAGGACTTCGCTGCCACTGAGAGGAAAGGTAGTATCTTTCATGTCAAGAAGGATAAGATTCGGGTTTTGGAATGAAAAAAAAAAAGCCTATTATTTCCCACTTTTGATTTTTACAATTGTTGGACGTATTAGGTGTAAAGAGAGAGAGTTATTCGTCTGGATCAGTCTGGATCTACTGAACATTATGGTAAATATCTAATTTGATTTCTTCTAAGAGGCACAAAGATCTTAAGTCTGAAACCAGAGAGAATAATTTTAATGGGTTTTGTTCTAAGCAACTGATCAAAAGTTATCCAGGCAATCCCTCTCGCTTCACGTCTGCTTCCACCATTTGACTCAGTACAACAGTCAACTTCTTCTTGTCAAACAATGGAAAATGGTTTTCTTCCTAGTTACACTGGAAACTTCTTTTAAGATGAGGTATTAATGTATTAAACATTTTAATACCCCAAATTGTGGAGAACCTGCATTCTTTCCCTACTTTGCAAATCAGAGGATCTGAGTGGAGGCAAAAAAAATTTTTATTTTTATGGTTTGAGGGATCTGTGGTGGTAGCCTAGAACCATTACAGTCTCTCCTTGCAGTAAGGATTCTGATATCAGAATCCTACAACAGTTCCAGGTAAATGAATTATCTCTGTATGAAAGACATTATTCTCCTGAACACATTAGCAACTGGAAAAATTGTATCTTTTAAAGTCCTTTTGAATGTAAAATATTCTATTTAGATTCTTCAGGTGTAGTGTGAAATAAGCCCTGCTGGGATCAATAGCAGGGATTTGTTAGCAATGATGCCAATTTAAATGTTTCTATAGCAATTGCCATGGCAATGTTTTTAATTAGTGCAGCACAGTCACTCACTAGCATGACATGAAGAAAGGCTAACCTTTGGCAACTTGATAATGTATCGCACATTAGTTTGTTTCATTTGTTAATACTGAAGTAATATTGTGTTCTAAAAGAAAGCTGTAGTGCTTGTGTACAGCTAAAAATAGCAGAGTTAACTGCAACAGCAGTGCTTCATATTGCACTCGCCATTCTTTAAATAGGAAAGATGCAACTGATGTTCAGGATGATCCAAACAATCTGTCAAACTAAAATATGTATTTTAACAGGACATAGCAAGTATAAATCTTGTGTAGCCTGCATGCATGGAAGTGATCTCATTGACTTTGGCTGTGTTTCTTTTGAAAACAAAATATCTGAATGTAGCTTTAATCTACCTAGCCTGAATACTAAGAACAGTGAAGCTGTAGGAACAAAAGGCTGTGCAATAAGCAGCACGCTACCACCAATAATACCAAGCCTTAGGCAGAGGCTAGGTCTGTGCCACTGTAGGTTCACTTTTATTACTCCCCAAACTAATTAAAGGTAGCTCAAGTATGCATACATATGATTCCCTCTGACTGCAGTGCTCAAATATTCTCTGAGTGTAGTCATCCTACAAACATGAATATAGACTGGATGTATCACTGATGACTGACTTTTAAAAACAAGCTCCTTTTTTTTTTTCATCTTCCTAATTTTTTTCCTACCCTCTCCCCTCTTCGCAGGTAAAGATGGGGTTGGGGGTAACATTGAAAGAATGAAAAGAAAACAGCCAACGTGCATCTTGAGTGACCTCCTTTGCTGAACCTGGGAGAATCAAGAAAGGTGTTTTCATTTATTTCTATGAGAGCTGAAGTAGCTTTTGAGGGATCCCCAAAACTTAAGGGACAGGTTTTTGACTGGTGAGTACCCATTCTTTGAGTACAAGTTCTCAGATCCCATTCAGGCACAGAAACGTGGGCCACTCTGAAAAAGAAACACTTCCCCACTCAGCAACTCCCGCTGCAAACTGTTCGGAACAGATTTTCAGAACCACTTTTTGTCCATTGGGTTGCTGATCTGTTCAGCAGTATATACAGTGGAGATAAGCTCAGCTGAAAATTTTGCCAGGAAACAGCTGAAGGCAGTTCTTTGTGTCTGGGATACCAGTGCAGGTTCCCTTAGCTACATGAGTCAAGGAGTCACACGAATATAAATAAAGTTTTAGGGAACGTGAACTAAAAGCAATTTGTATTGGAATGTCTGTTGAATTAATGTCTTTAGGCAAATGAATCTATGGCTTGTAGGTGCATTATAAGAAACATTTATCTTGCTGTGACAAGAGAGAATTAGCATTTATTTGAGAGTTTTACCAGCCTCTTGGGCATGTACATTGGAGACACTGGTCCAAATTCATCTCAACATGGCTTGAGTCACCCTCTCTGTAGCACTCACAGTGAGTGACGCCAGTCCCCCAGGTGGGTGGATCTGGCAAGAGAATGTGTTGATTCATGTTTGGATAATCCCCACTGGCAAGGACTCGTACAGAGACACAGCTGTGATTTACAGCAACTGTCCCTGGGCAGTGAAAATGCCATCTGCCCTTCTCTGGAGCAAGTCTCTTCTGAGGTGCGGATGAAACTGTTTCTGGACTTTTTCTCCCCCAACTATCCTTTTGTCAGCTAGTGAATGAAGCCTCCAGCACTTCCAACCCATCCTGCATAAGGGTCTCTCACTTGTTAGCAAAGGTATTCAATGAAGCTAAGAAGAGACTTTAAAAAATATCTACTCCTGAGGCAGCAGGTCACTGGTTTACAAAAGTGAAATGTGTATTTTCACATTTAAAAAAACCCAGAAGACTCTTTTTTCTCCAATAATGAACCTTTTTACATGATCTGCTTTTCATCAACATGAGGGGAACTAGGAAATTCAGCACTTGTAAACTCTTAATGCAACGCCTTTTGAAGATATTCCTTTGATCTTTAGTATCAATTTTTCTCCACAGGGGACACGTTTCACTCTTACCATATAATGAAGCTGCATTATAAGTTTTTATACCACACCTTATTTACAAGTGCAATACAGTCATCACATTCATGGTTTTTAAAGAATAGCCCTCAGAAACAGGAGGAAAAATAAATGCTGTCATCAAAGCAAAATTCTTCTCTTTTCTTCCCCTTTAAGATTGTCTCAATAAACTGGTTGACAATATTTAATATTACCCTGCAATATTTAAGGCATTTTTTTGTTTGGCTTTGTTTATTTTTTGTTTTTCATAAGCAGTATAGCCCTCTATCTGCCCGATACAAACCCAAGCAGTATCCGAAGGTGTAGACCCCTATTTTCCAGACACGGTGATTCTCATCAGTCTCCCTGCATGAAGCAGATGAGATCCACCTGTGGCAGCACTGTTAATGACAGGAGGTACTTACCAGATCTTCTGATAACTGGGACTACGCACTTTTGCCAAATGCCCCTTTCTTGCTCCTTCATTAGGCAGCAGTCCGCTGCGGTCACACAGCTAGGTCCTAACGAAGCAGTCTGGGATTCCACGTCAGGTGCCTCCTACCTCTGTGTGTCTCCTGAGCATAGCATGCACCAGGAGGAAAGCCTGCTAAACTTTCCGAGTCTACAGCTTGTATAATGGCCAAGAAGTTGTTACAAGCCAGAATTTCTCAGAATAAAGACATCTTCAAGCTAGTGTTTCCCAGATTTTTAAAAACCATTAATTTCTCCCATCATCTTTTTTTTTTTTTTTTGGCTTATGTCCGTCTGAGTCATTAGAAATCTTGTTCCTATAGAGAAGGATCATGAAAATCAGACTTTAAATTACTACCTGCAAGGGAATATACATTCACTTCTCCAGACTGGAAAAGCTCAGTTGCTGACCAATTAAAGGAGTTAGCAGATTCAGACTGGTAATTGCAGCCCGTTGTTGCTGCTTCCTTCCTGAAGGAGCTGAGCAGCTGCTGAATGCTGTCATTTATCAGAGCTCAGACCCCTTTATGCCCTTCTGCTGTCTCCAGTGGGATCACAAAGTCAAGAAAGTCTCATCCTCAGAGCTGAGCAGACCCCTTGCAAGCACAGGAATGTGTGCACAGAAATAGTGCATAGGTTTAACATAATTTTTTGCTATTTGTTATCTCAGTTAATCTGAAAGCAGTCTGATGCAGCTGAGGCTTCAGCCTTTATTTCCATAATAAGCACCCTAAAATACCTATAAATGGTAATTCTACCACTTACAGGAATAATATAGATCTCAGAATTACAAAGTACAATGACTTTCCTTTTTCTTATTTCTAGGTCTGAATCTCTTCCTTAAAAAGAAACCCCCCCACCCACCCCCACAAACAAGCGAAAAAGCCTTTCACTTGCATCTCATTTGACTTCATTAATGAAAGACAAATGCAAAACATGGAACAAACTCGACATAAGTGTAATAAAGTATTGTTTATCCTGCTAGTATCCTGATAGACCAAGACAAGGATGTCTTCAACAAGTAGACATCCATGATAGTATATAAGCATGGAGAAACATAATGATTTTTCTCCTCTATGTTTTCTCAGTCTCCAAATACTAGGTTTTTAGTAATCCCCAATAGATTGTCTTTGTCATAACTTTCTCCAGTTTTGCTTTGAAACCATGTAAGCTTCTAGGAGCTGGAACATTCTGCAAGGAGACTCACAGTTTAACAATCTTGTAAAAAGCAAGATTTTGTTTGTTTTTTGAACATTGTAACTGACAGCTTCATTAGACAGCTAATACTGTCATTGGAAGCCACAGTAAATAGTCATTGCCTCTTCACTCTCTTTGCCACAGATGAATGTATACACTTAAACCAACTTCTCCTTCAGCTGTCTCTTTTCCAAGATGAAAAGTTCTGGGACTGTCTGCTTAATCATTCCTTGTCTGAAAGCTGTGCCATACTTTTGATTGCACCTGTAGCCCTCCTCTGAATCTCTTCCATTTTTCTGGTGTATCTTTTGAGATTGACGATCATAATTTGTGGCAGTATTCAAGTTGCAAGTGCTTCATGCATATATAGACAGCAGCTTAATTACATTCTCTACTTAATTTCATCATGATACATGGCATTGTTTGCTTTTTTTGACTGCTGCAGGGCTCTGGGCTAATGTTTTCCTGTTATTATCTATTGTTACATTATGGTGTTATTCCCTGACGGCAATAGTCAGACTTTATTATTTTAAATGTAAAATCTGGGGTTTACCGTGTGTGTGGCTTTACATAATTTCATAACAATTTCACCATCCATCATTTTGGTGTCCATTCACTGTATTGCGTTGGATCGGGACAGCATAGACTACATGTATATGTATATGTAGCAAACTACTATAGTTATTAAACCATTGTAAGGTAGGGACTGGTTGGCATGGCAAGGCTCAAATCCATATGGCTAAATTCTCCTCTTCTCTTCCCTGCCTTCCTCCAAAGCAGGGTTACCTTGTCTATATCATCTATGAGAAATCACCCTGGGCTTGGTCCTTAAACACTGACAGGAGTTTTCTGGGAGAGTACCAGCTGGTACAGGCCAAACTGATGTTAAGGACTGTAATAACAGAAAAATGGTATGGACAATTACATTGCAAAAGCCAGTTTCCTTGCCAGGTGAAGTGTATTAGCATAGTCATAGTCATAAGCTTCTTTTGCAAGTTTTTGCAAAGGCCCCTTAGCTTTATTATGCTGAATGTCACTTGCAAAGTTTTTCACCTTGATATTCAAACCTGTTTTCAGTTTATTTATGAGTATGTTGAACAGTGCTGGCCCTGGTACAGATCCCTGTGGAACACTACAACAGACCTTATTTCAATGTGAAAACTCGTTATTTACTTCTTCCTGCTGGTTCCTGTCATTTAATCAATTACTGATATATGCAGGGATCTTCACTTCTAGCTCATGGCTGCTTAAGAGCCTTTGGTGAGTGACCCTGTCAAAAGCCTTCTAGAAGCACAGCTAGATCATATCAAAGAGGTCAAAGCTAACCATATGCTTGATAACTTTCAGAGGACTCCAACAGGTCTGTGAGGCAGGACTTCCCTTTCCAAATACTATACTGACTTTTCCCCAGTATGACATGTGTGCGACAATTGCATTCTTTATAAGAGTTGCCAACAGTTGCACTGGTTTGGGTCTCAGACTTTGTCCCTGAGACTTGGCCCTGGTAGAACTGAAACTGTTTTTTAAAAGTTGGCATTGCATTTGATACCTTGAAACCCGCAAGTATCAAGAACATTGAAGTGAAAGTTTAAAGAAAATAATGAATATTTCAGCAGTTTCATCACTGAGATTTTTAGGATTCCTGACAGTATCCATGAAGCTACTGCCATTTACTACAACTTGAAAACCCACTGTACTGAAGTTAGATCTCCTCATGAGTCCCTGGTTAAATAAATAAATTAAAAAAAAATCATAAAACAATCTCGCATTTAATCCTTAAGGGTTTATAACCCCTTCTGTTTTCTCCTGAAAACTGTGACAAATAACCACAGAACACTGGGTAGCCACGAGCATAGCACTGATCGAAAAGTTGTTCATGGAACTTCCCAAGCAAGTTTTCAGTCTTTAATTATAGCAGTTTGTTAAAATCAAAATGATTCCCCAGCCTCTGATGAAAGGACAGAAAGGGTAACACACGGGTACATGGCACTGGATGTTGGGTGTATATGCTGTTCCAGTGGATCCCCTTTCTGCTATTTGTTTCCTAAGGGTTTATCCTCTCTCCCAGGAGCTAGTAGCCTGGATGTGGTCAGTCAATCTCCCTCTGGTGCTTGACAGTCCTGCAGAGAAGCCCACGAAGAACTCTGATCAGTAGCTCAGAATTTGGCTTCCATGCTCAATTTCATATTGAAATTTTGATTACTTCAAGTTTTAAAGCCCTCTGGGGAAAGAAATCCTCTAAAAATTAATCTTTTATTTTTTATACCCCCTGTTAAGGTTTCAAGGTTTCCTATAGTATTTCCTGAATTTGCCCTCCTCAGATTTCTACCATTAGTACAGACTTTGTATGTGGTTTACTGCTGCTACCATGATAGGCAACTTCAGAAGACTTCTGATCCATCTGGAGCTGAGTCTAAAGATGGGGAAATATGTCATCTGCATATGCATTTAATCATTTAATCATGCTCTGATGAGACTGCAGTTGTTATTGCTGATACCAACTGTTTTACTATTTGGTTCCTTTGTTTCTAGCAACCAGAGACAGAAATAACTAGTTTATTTCTCTTCAGATACCAGTTAGCTTTCAAATGATGTGATATGTTTCCTTTAGCAATATCTGAACCAGACTTGAGACTTTAATAGTCTATAGCTCAGTATGACTTGCCAGAGCATGCAGATTTTCATGTGATTTATTTGGATTAATTCAAAACACACATAGTACCTTTCAGATGGCATTCTAGAATTACTCCTTCTATTTTCCTGCCCTTTTCATTAAAACTCAGTAAGAAGTAAAAGATATAACTGCATGAAACCATGTATATGGTTCCAGTTTCAGAGTGAAAAAAGAGTATAAATATGACTGGAAAAAGTTGGTATAACAAAGCATTTGCTTTATGTTGTCTGCTCTAGTATTTTTCTGTCTAGCTTTGCCTGAAATGGCAGTGCATAGTCAAGCTTTAAAACTTTCTTCCATCAACTCAAATGCCCGTGACTGTCTCCCTTCCTTCTCACATTCCTGAAAGATGAGGCAAAAGGGTGTATGAGGGACCATAGCTGTGTTTGGGCTCCATACTGCTAAGTCAAGTCATAAAATATCTGGCTTCATAGAAAACAAATCAACTCAGTCATGTAACAGGAAAAAAAGAAGTGCATAGTTAATCTGTACATAGGGATGTGTATGTCAGTCACTTTTTCTTGATCCTTTTCTTGGTTTATGTAGGAACAGATATTTTACATGAAACAAACTTAGACTTCCTACAAGTGAATTTCCTCCCTCTTTTTATCTTTCTGGTTCTGCAATCATTATTACAGCCAAATTTTGATGTCACTTTTTAGTAATATGGCTGGGGGTACACAGTATCAGTGAAACAGTGTCATTACTACTGTCAATAAAGCATGCTAAATTGCAGGTTTTTTCCTAACGGAAGAACTGTCATCATATGCATTATCCACAGGCAGTTCTTCATGGAAAAGAATGTAAATTCATCTAAATCTCGTTACTACGATGTTGATTTTAAAATAAACACTTAATGGTAACAGTTACTAATAAATAGAGTGAATAATAATGATGCAGCATAGTCAAATGTAATTGTCCTATTGTAATTCTGGATGCTGTGAAGGGAAAACATGCTGCAATGGTATAATTAAGATGGGCATCATGATATAACAATTTTAAGTTAGTTTATATAAATCCAACTAATTTTTTAATCGTATAGACCGATATCTTAATGAATGTTGAGGAATGGCTATTTTTAGTAATAGGAAGTGCTAAACAAAGCCTGTAGAAAAATTCATTTATATATACCTGCCTAACATCAATATTTTATATAAAGGTAATAAGAAAGCAATAGGAAGGATTTTTGAGTGAAATAAAGCCTGTCTTCTAGCTGACACAGCTGAAGTCATTGAACAGTGCTGCTGAATTTTTCATGAACCTTTTTTTTGCCAAAAATTTTATTTCTAGTTGTCTCACAGCAGCATACATGGAGACATGGAGAAAATTGAACCTGTTGTGTAATGTGGAATTATGCCTATATATTAATGTAGAATAATGGTGGTATGCCTCCCATACTTGGCAAAGCAAAATCCAAATTCAGAATTAAATATAACTATATCTATGAAGACAACATTGTTTGATTACTACTTTTACATTAGGAAAAAATCTTAAACCATAGGAGTTTAGGCTCTGTCAGGATTCACTGTTCTGTGTTGATTGATAACTTTTAACGGTTTTTCTCTTTCCTCACCTTTCCCATCTAACGAAACACCTTTTATTTTACAGGAGTGATTTTTTTTTCTTCTGAAAAAGTTATATGTCTTTTAATTCTTCAAGAGCGTACTCAAAAATTTCCTGAAGCTAATGTATATAAGTCTGTAGACTTTCAACTAGGTCACAGTTATGCTGGAGATTCTAAAAGAGCAACTCAAATGGCCGTTTATTTTGTTTTTCACTCACAGTTCCTAATGAAGTAATAGTGTAGGAACAAAATTTGTTCCTTTCTGGTCACTTGTCCAGAGAGTAAGTTAGATCAAGTGCTTTCCATCAATCTTTTGTTTATTGTTCTCCTTCATTTTGTATTAACAGCACTGCTAAAATAAGGAGCAATCCATGAGAGAACTTTATGTTCCAGTCTTTATAGGTACTTGATAGACTAATGTTTAATGTATTTCAAAAGTATTCTAGCTACAGTTCTAGCTAGGAACTGCATGTCTATTTTTATAGAATGTAGAGATCTGCAATATAATTGCATTTTGCAAGAAACTTATAAAAAGATTCGGTTTATTGGCTGCATTTATCACTGTTAAGCAGGATCTGGGGGAAAAACAGAGAGGCTTGTGTTATTTTTTTGGTGTTAAGGACATGATGAATTTTCTTATTATTGAATACTAGATATGTGCGATCCAAAAGAGGGAGCCATAACATTATACTATATCTTTTCACTTTATGAGACAGTGAAACTGCATACATTCTTCTATTCCTTTTTCTTAATTGTACTTAAAGATGATGTTTGCTCTGAGGTTTTTTGGGTTTATATGAATAAGCAATATATTTCAGAACTAGATAGTACATACTAATAATCTTATTGGAGCTGAGTTAAATGGTTGTAGTAAAGTCAAATATGCTTAAAAAAAGAGAAAAACATCCTGTCATAAAAAAAGTCAGAATAATTCCTCTTGTTCTTGCTTCCACCACATGATTTTTTTACCAATTTTGAGAAAAGAGTTTAATCTCTCTGTGCTCATTTCCTACCTTATGAAAGGGAAAATATATAACTATCAAAGAAGAGTGTTTGAGGTATTTGCTCAACATATTTTGATTGTTTGTCCCTGTAAAAAGTGAGATTGACAGAAAATATCACTCTTACTAACTGATGAGATGTCCAGTTCTACAAAACCTTTGCTTGGAGGGGCACAGTACTCATAAAGACATTACTTATATTTTGGAAAGCAGGGACTGGATTGCCTTCATATCTGAAAGGTCAGTGAGCTAGGATGTATCTGAAAGAGTAGAATAGAAAAGCGCAGAGTCATCAGTAACACTTGCTTTACTTTCATAACTTCTTTAGAGCAGTGTCTTTGCCTCTTCCTGAGGGTTCTGTGTAGCACGTGGGGAGTTCAGCACACCCCAGTAAGCCTATGTGAGGAGGGACTTCAGGTACTTTTGGTGTCAGAGAAGCATTGATAGTTGTTTAATGCCTTTCTAATATTTTTGAACTAAAATATAGGTTTGATTTGCATGTTGCTTTACAAAAAAGCTCTCTTGCTGGTTTGGCTATGACCATATGTCATTATTTGGTAGTGATGTAATTGGCAAAAAGTAATGTTAATCTTGATATTATAGACCTATTGGGTAAACGAGAAAAGGCAGGCCAAGTTAAAACCCTAGAGATGCTAGTCCAAATACGAATTCTGTGCTTGAAAGTACCTATGCTCAAATGTGTATGAAATTATATATGAAACTTAAGTGAAAACATATGTCACTGCTCGTATGGAATGTGGTTTTTTTTAATTGCTTCTAGTTTTTTCTTTCTTATTCCTAAGTAAAAATCATAGCCTACATATAATCTAAACAATTACATCTTTTTTTTTTTTTTTTTTTTTAGTGAAACGAATACTGAGTAAATAAGAAAAGAGGAAGGCAAGTATAGGGAAGGGAAAGCGCAAGTGGAGAGAGGAGAAGAGAGAGGATGGAGGATATAAACACTTGAGAACAAAAAAGCTGCAGGAAAGGAGGGTAAGTGTTCTTCAGAGAACTGTGTAAAGTTAAATGTGAGCATTCCCTTCATAGCATATATGTTAGATAAAGTTTGGCTGACCACTAGAATCACTGTTTTCAGTTACTCAGTTCAAGAAACATGGATCTGACATTTTCAGAGCTGCTGAGTATCAGCAGGTCCAGAAATTAAACTAGTTTTACAAATGCTTAGCAACTCTGAAAACAGTCTGTGTAACACTGGGTCTATTGTTTCATTTATTTTGAGATCCACTAAACTTTTCTGTCCGTAGCTTTTTCCTCACTGGAAATATATGTAATTGTAGTACTTTCTCCATGTGATTTAAGAGCCTCTGCTACTTTTTGTGGAACTTCAAAGATACACATGTCTGGGAATAAGCATCATTCACAGAAATGAGTATTTACCACAGTGGTATCTGAAGCCACCTAACAGTTTCTACTGCAATATAATATATAGATAAGTTTTAGGAAAACTTTTATGTTATTGGGGTTATGATAAATTTTAAGAGTGACTCCACTGCAAAGTAAACAAGTAGGAGTGTAGATTTTTTGAGAAAAGCAATCAACTGAATAAAGCATGACAGAATAAACATTCCACCTTAAAACAATTTAGCTGAACAGAGCATCTAGGCAGTTTCTTCTTCACTCTGAAATTCTCTAGATAGTTTTTGCTTATCACATATCTCTTTATCACATAAGGTCAGTCCAGCCTATGATGCACCTTGTTGGAACAGCTTGTGACTTGCCCTCCCAAT
Source organism: Buteo buteo (assembly GCF_964188355.1). NCBI lineage: Eukaryota > Metazoa > Chordata > Aves > Accipitriformes > Accipitridae > Buteo > Buteo buteo. The sequence goes on along the minus strand of NC_134190.1, from coordinate 19,468,590 downwards.
AATTTGCTCCAACAATACATTTGAACTCAAAACTTGAAAAAAGAGAAGATCGTTTACAGCTATTTGTGTTCAACAAGTTATTATTACTTGTTAAAAGTTGTTCACTTTTTATAATTTGCTCTCATTCCCAGTATTTTTTCAAATTTCCTGTAAAAGAGAACTTCTTTGGTTGGTATGTTTTAAAAATTATGTTTTTCAGTTTTAGTATCAATATTTCATGAGCTTTTATTATATTGCCTCACAATATGTAAACAGCTTTCCACTTCACCACTTCTGTTGTGACATGGTATGCTTTAGTGGTTAATATGAAATAATAAAACCACTTTAATTATTGAAAGCCTTGTTATCTAATACAAAAAGAAATACTTTATCTTAATTTCTAGATTGACCCCCACACACACTTGTGTTATAATGAAAGTGAGTAATTTTGCACAGAAGTAAATTTCATAAAATAAAAAAAAAAAGTTATTATCTGCCATTAAGTCATCGTAAAAGAAATAATGAGCTTGAGGTTAAATCTATTTCTTGATATTTAGCTTTCCTTTTGGTCTTGATGAAGACATAAGAAAATACATTTGTTAACACCAGCTTGTGAGTGTTGAAATTATAACAGACAATGCATTTAAAAATATACTACTTGTGAAACTTTCCTGATTTGGATGTGAGCCTTCTGAATGTAATTTAAAATAAAAGTGCTTACTCCAGCCATATTTTTACTTTCTGTTTCCCCTGTTGACATTTGAAAATATGTTCACGTTTTCTCCAATGATGTTCACTGAAGTTCTTTTATGTGCCATCAGGCTTACTTTGCATACTCTATTACCAAGTCAAAACCATTCATACTTTCAATTTATTGTTTTTAATAATGTGAGTCCTCTGTCATACAGTGAATTACGATTAATACTTAACTACTTTTTGTTTTTAATGCAGGTTGTATCTGCACCTACACTAAAACAGGTGGTCTAACAAGAATTTAGGTAGTTACTTCATAGTTGGAATTCCCAGTTTTTGGTGATTTCTCTATAACACATACAACTATAATTTTGCTTTTTCTTTCTGAAAGCCAATGTATTCCAGATTTTTCTGATGTGTTTATTTCAGTATCTTCTTCATTTTGGCATGCATTCAAAGCTTAAGTGTGGTAAGGCACTCTTTATTTCCATGCTTCTTTCCTCCATCACTTACACAGGACATTATTTCAATCAGCAATTAATATTTGTAGGGGTGGGGTTTTTTTCTCTTTCCCACATGCACTATATTTTCTCTGCTCAGCTGTGCTGTTCTAGTCTTTGCAGGAAATTTTAGAACTTTCTTCCAAGTCATGTAGGTCAGTAAAAAGGTTCTGCTAACTTCAGTGGCTTACAGTTAGGTTTTTGCTACATTTGTGTAGTTTTTCTGCTTTTTGTCTGGCATTAGTCACTTAGTGTCTCTGTCTTTTAATGAAATTTTCTTTAATGCTATATACATTTTAATGCTTTCTAAAGCAATGTCTTCTTCAACATGTGATACTAATGTATACATTTGAGTGTGCTTTTTTTTAAACCAAAGATTTCTTAGCCCTGTGTATAACTCTAAAATCTGTACTGTATGTTTATCTATCATTCTAATTATGCAGTACTCAAGTATAACTATTTATTTTATCTAATAAAAGAATTTGTTACTTTTATAAGCAATATGTTCACAGTATTCTATTTATCCCATTTTAAGCTGTACTGAAATTATATTTCAGTCTCATTTTGATAGCTGAACAAGCTATAATTTCCCTTTCTTTCCCAGCCTGTGCAGAAAGAAGCCTCTTTACACTATCTCGATTTTCCTCTAACTTTATCCTTTCATATATCAGAAATCAGTATTTGTTGGTACTTTGCCATACTGTTTCCTCTAAGATTTACCTTGCACAGATCATGGAGTTATTCCACTTATTTATTTGAATACTGATGACTTATGTGCAGAAGATAATACATGTTTAAAACATAATTATCCAAATAATTTTTCTTCACATATTGTACGTAAATTGGCTTTGTCATGTAATATTATCTATCTACTCACATCATACGCACATGCACATTATACAAATTAATGCGGATTCTGCACACATACCAACCCCTGTGCAGGAAGAAGGATGTGAAGAGGCTGGAAAGGAAAAATGTTGTCACTTAACATTAGTCTGATTACACGATATTTGACAATTTCCCCCCTAGTTTGGTTGCTATTGCCCAGCCCGCGGGCTCTGGGGTGGGTCAGGCACTTCAGGCGTTCCTGAACAAGCTGGTGCTCAGCTGCATACCGATTTCTGCCCTTTCTGTCCCTTTGCAGCTCTCAGGTCCTCTGCTCTGCTTATTAATGACCGTGACAGTATTCCTCCCTTTATAAAGATTGAATCTAAATGTTACCGATGTCCATGGGAATATTCAGCTAGACCATGTTGAGCTTTCCATCAGGACTATGTGCACTTCTGTTGTTTACCTGGAGCTTATACTTAACTGCTTTCACAGAACACTTTGAAATACTTTGTTGTAATTACTGACTGGTAATTGGTAATTTCTGAGGGGCACCACATGAATACCAATTTACTTGGTCTCTAATACAACGCTGTTCTTTCAGTTCAGCGATAGTGAGATAGAACCATACCGGTACAAAGACATTACATACGATGTGCTAATATTATTTGTATAATTTTCTCAGGTTCTAGTAGTTCTTCTTCAAGATTTAATTTCAGTATTTTATTCTGTACTCAATGACAAAACCTGTTACTCAAGTTAGTGTATTTTTTTTTACTGAACAGTAAGCTATGACTCTGTTTATACTTTCCTGTTCTACCAGTAATTTAACAGTACTTCAAATTAAGTAGTAAAATTATTTGGTTATTCTTACCTCAGCTGAAGTCAAAGACAAAACTTGAACTTAAGCAATGCAGACTTATATCCATGCAAGTTTCTGAACTTTTTAATAGCTTCAGATTAAAACTAGAATAGTTAAAACTTCTCATTTTTAAAACTGCTCTTTCTCCTGCCCTTCAGATTTATTAGTGATATCAAAATCAAAACAAAGTATGAATAAAAAATTCTCCACTCTCAAGTCCTTTCACAAGCTCTCCCTTTGTGTGCCTCCAGTATTTGCAGTATATGAACACAAGGTTACTTAGGCCACACATCTTTTTTTAAAAAACTCAAATTTGTTGAAAATGCAGTAGACAAATAATTGTTCTGAGCTGTTTGCTTTTTGATTACTATGGTTTACAGACGCTATAAATATTTTCTGTCAGAAAAGTGGAATACTGTACCACAAATTTAAACCTGCTTGTAATTAGCATATATATTTTTGTATGGGTTTCTTAGAAATAGGCTTCTTAAAAGTCTGCAGACTCACAGGGTAAAAACGACTCACTTAAACCAGTGTATCCCTAGTGAGCTAGGTAGTGTTGTGTTGTTCTATGAGAACTGGGTTCGGTGTCTTTAATTTACAAATGAAAAATTGACTTTCACTTAAGTAATATGTAATATTTTCCATGTTGGGGGAATGCAGAAATATTATTCATATTTCTATTAGTTAAATATTACATTTTTAGCCAGGCAGTCACGATCAGTGGACATGAATATAATAGAAGAGTATACAAATCACAGGTGGTCTGATCAATGACTGCCCTAATAGGATGACAAGCTATGGATGTCCAGTGAATGCGTGCACTTAGGCCAAGTTAGATCCTGTGCTTTAGCCCAGTACCTGGCCTTTTCTGGAGGTCTCTTAATGATGGAGTACAGACAGACATTAGGGATTCTTAAGATCTTCTGAATCTTTCATTGTTTGAATATCAATAAAGTGTTAAGAAAAACATGATGGTGACATTAATTCTTTTGGACAAGAGGTCAGCAAGACTTGGAGTGGGATGAAGGATCTTCTCCTCCATTTGCTAAACCAGTTTGGTCTCCAGAGCAAAGGGAAAGGACTTTTTCACTGACACATCACTCTATGGTGGAGGGTGCCACCCTCTTTTTCCTCGCTTCCCTCAGAATGAGGACCACTCAGAAACCTTTGTCCTCTTCACTGTCCTCTCTTCAAACCGGCAAGTGTCTCTGACCCCACAAAACTCAATAGTCCTCCAGCTCAAACCACAGCAAGGACACAGCAAGGCCAGTTGCTCCAGAAGGCAGTGAGGTCAGGCCCTAGGGAGGGGTACAGAGTATGAGAAGAGATAAACGTTGGAAAGGTTATGATACTGCTGTCATTCTGGCAGATAATAATTTTGGTAATTGGCATCATGTAAATTAAGATTTTACTGGGATCTTGAGGTATTCTTGCTCAATAGCAGATGCACTGTATGAAATTATAATGCACCTGACTCTCTCTCCTGGTTTCAGCTGGGATAGAGTTCCCCCCCCAGTTTACATACTGAGCATGACATTGTATGGTACGGAATAGCCCTTTGGCTAGTTCAGGTCAGCTGTCCTGGCCATGCTCCCTCCCAGCTTCTTGTGCACCTGCTTGCTGGCAGAGCATGGGAAACTGGAAAATCCCTAACTTAGGATAAGCGCTACTTAGCAACAACTAAAACATCAGTGTGTTCTCAACATTATCTCACACTAAATCCAAAACACACTGTACCAGCTACTAACAAAAAAATTAACTCTATCCCAGCTGAAACCAGGACACTCTCACTAATAAAGTCAACTCTAACTTTTTAATTACACTTATTTATACCCATAAATACATATATATACATTAGTAAAGCATATGTATGTTCTTGCATTTAAATGTTGAGGGTTTTTACACTGATTATGTTTAAATTTCTTTTGTATGTAATTTCATAGGACTGTGGACAATAAACCAAATGAACACTGACAAATACTTCTTAATAAATTCTCAGTGAGATAAACTGCAAGTTTTAACATCTATTCCTAGCATTAATGAACATGGCTGGCAAAGTATTAAGATATATCACTTCTCAGACACAACAGTTTAACATACCATATGGTAACATTCCATTTCTTGAGGAAAAAAAAATTACAATACATGCTGCTTCCAAAGATGAACAGCATTATATTTCAGGGCAAATAACAATTCTTCATCTTTTGAATAGGATAGGTGCTGTTTGTCACCTGCACCTGAGAAAACAATTGCTTGTAAATGGAGGTGGTAGTTTTGTCCTATGACTACCTTTTTATTTAAATCTTAACATCTACAATTCTTTTCTTTATAAATAGGACAAGAAATTTTGGATGCTCTGTGGCAATTCTGAAAACCTCATACTTCATTCAGTGTGCCTTAGAATTAACCACTACAGACTAGCTGGAAAGGATGGAGAACATGGCTTTATCTTCCTTGACCTTCCTGTCCTTCAGATACCTGATAGTGGCCACTGGGATGGAAATTTCTGTCTAAAAGGAGCATGCTCACATCATTTGACCTGTCAATTATCAGGATAAAACTAAATTTCAGGAGCAATTAAGTAAAGTAAGAATAAGAAGTCAACTTTGTATTTGCATTGTAAAGGGACATCTAAATGAAAGTTATCATTGGAGGGATTGCTTTGGCTGCCTTGGGGCTGATCATTTGGATGACCATACAGTAAGGCTGAAGGCATTCCAAAAACTACATTGTAGCAACAAGATTCCAGGTTTCCTGAATCTTTGCCGCTTGAGGTGAGAAACAGTGAGACAAGCTGAAAATCCCATTTTGAAATAGTCGCTTAAATTTTCTGAAGGTAGGAGTTTTGTCAATACATGTAATCAGGTAGAAAGTGTATAGGTATTACATACAGGTGCTTCACTGAAAGTAATCAGTCATGCCATATAATTGTACTAAGGTAATTTAGTCATCAGTTCCTCTTTCAGGGAATTCTTGCCTCAATACAAAGTTATTGAATGAAGCAGAAATTGTTTCCTGAAAATCTTGAAAGAATAAACTGATGCTGACTGGTTGGTGGACCCTGGGAACTACCAGGCAGTCATCTTCACCTTTGTGACCGGTACGATCATGGAACAGATCCTCCAGGAAGACATGTCAAAATATATGGAAGGCAGGGAGGTGATTAGGGACAGCCAACATACCTTCACCAAGGGAAAATCCTGCCTGACTAATCTAGTGGCCTTCTACAATGGACTGACTGCATCAGTGGGCAAGGACCTACAGATGTTATCTACCTGGACTTCTGTAAGGCCTTTGATATGATACCCCATGACATTCTTGCTACTAAATTGGAGACATACGGGTTTGATGGTTGAACTGTTAGATGGATAAAGAATTGGCTGGATGGCTGTGTCCAAAGAGTTACAGTCAATGACTCAATGTCCAAGTGGAAACCAGTAATGAGTGGTGTCCCTCAAGGGTCCATACTGGGACCAGTACTTTTTAACGTCTTCATTAACAACATAGTGGGGTTGAGTGCACCCTCAGTGAGTTCACGCAGCAAGACGACACCAAGCTGAGTGGTGTGGTTGGTACCCTAGAGGGAAGGGATGCCATCCAGAGGGTCCTTGACAGGCTTGAGGAGTGGGCCTGTGTGAACCTTATGAAGTTCAACAAGGCCAAGTGCAAGGTTCTGCACCTGGCTTGGGGCAATTCCCAGTATCACTACGAACTGAAGGATGAAGGGATTGAGAGCAGCCCTGTGGAGAAGGGGATACTGGTGGATGAAAAACTGGACATGAGCCAAGGACTTTAAACTGAAAGAAGGCAGTTTAAATTAGACATAAAAAAAGAAATATTTTATAGTGAAGGTGGTGAGACACTGGAACAGGTTGCCCAAAGAAGTTGTGGATGCTCCATCACTGGAAATATTCAAGGTCAGGTTGGATGAGGCTTTAAGCAGCCCGATCTAGTGAAAGATGTCCCTGCCCATGGCAGAGGGGTTGAACTAGATGATCTTTAAAGGTCCCTTCTGACCCAAACCGTTCTATGATTCTGGATTGATGGTGTAGGCAGAGCAGCTGTTTTGCTGTTTTCCTCTGGTATTTACTTGCCTGGGTCTGCTGTAAGAAAATTGAAACTTGATATGGCCTGTGGAGTTCTCCTCAACTCAGAGCACATAAGCATCTTACCTTACCTGATATTGGCTAGAACATTTACCACTGGAGACCTTACAATGCAAGTACATGCATGGCTTTCATGACACTGATGCTGTGCACATAAATATATAGATAGACATTATAGAGATAGAGATATATTTACATAGATATCTCTAGATCTCTTTATCTCATCTCTATCTCTAAAATGATATCATTATCGATACAGATACAGATATAAATATAGATACATGTATGCACATATACGTGTGTGTGTTTTCACCACAAGCAATGACATTTCAGGATTTTTTTTTATTGCCTACTAAACTCACAGGCTGACTAGCATGAAATTTAATTAGTGCTAATCAACTTGAGGTGAAGGAAGCAGAAAATTAATGTGACTCATTTATTTTCCATTCTACAGCAATGTCCCCCTATTTATGTTCCTTAAAAGCATGGGTTTTCAGATTTCAGCTTTCAATCTGTACAAATTAATGATTCTGATGCTATTGGCTGAGAAAGGATATAGACAAATTACCATTCATTTTGGTCCTGTTTGTATTGTAGCTGCCCACAGTACCACATTTAAAAAGAGCTCAAATCAAGTAATCCAGAATCTTATGGTGGTTTACACAGATCTTTATGTTGCTTCAACTTTATGAATCCACTTTTGAAGCTTTGGAGAGGAGGCCAGCCTGACTGCCTGCCTGCCTTCCTTTCTTCCTTCCTTCTCCAGAGAACTAGTGATTCTTTCCGCCAGGTTGGCAGGGTTTCTTTTAGCAGCTCTAGGCATGTCCTTTAACAGTTACATTGGGTTACTTAATGTATGTTTCTGCCCTGACTTTGTATAGTTTGGGAACCCTGTGTGTGGGTCTTGGGAAAGTTCCCAGTGAAATGCATAGCACGTAGCTACTGTTTCAAACTACCTGCACTTTCAGAAAAATATCACTTAAATAGTTATCCTGAGTTTATGCAATTTTCTGCCAGTTAAAAAGTAGGGAAATTCTTTTTGAATAGAAGTTGACACCCTCTCTATGTCATGAGACCAGGAACTTTAATCCTGTGATGGTTAATCCTTAAGACCCATTTTAGTTCTGTTCAACACTCAAGCTGTGAATATATGCTACTCCTGGTGTTACAGACACAGATCTGTACACAAACTACACAAGAACTATCTGGTCTCGTATGTAATTTTTAGGAAATTTTCAGATGTATGTTTTCTTTGAAATCATAATTTATATATTACTTGCCATTACTGAGTATATCTCTTGAGTAATCAAAGGTAACTATGGTCCTGTGTCTGCGTATAGCAGTGCAGTTCACTATTTAATCAAACAAATGCTTAGTAAACATAATTCTTACAGTAGTTTAAAAAATATATCTATTCTACCTGTAGGCGTTTAGTTTTGGGGAAGTATGATGAACTAGAATCTGAATATGTTGGGGAAAGAAAAAGACAGAGGACCTTGGTATACTTGAGAAGTTTATTCTTTGTGGATCTATATTGTAGGGTTCTGTTAGACAAATTTGCTTTGAAATGTAAATGTGAATGGGATGAGTGTAAATTCAAATGGCAAATAAATAATTAGAATGAGTACCGTTGGCAGGACTGCTAAATCTTTCCTTCTAGCAGTGCTAACAGTTATGTTTCTGAATGTGCAACACTGGGTACATTTGTAAACCATTATCTGTTAGATTCATCCTTTTCAGATCTATGTCAGACAGTGTGAATGAGCATGTTTTATTGTGCTTTTTGTTTCTTTTGTTTTTGCCAAAAACATCAATCTATCGTGCAGTCTAGCCACTTCCTAATTTACTCCCCTTTTTGACTTCCCTAGTGCTATTTTCCCCTTTCCTGAAAGAAAGCTTCAGGGAAGGATTCTCAACCAGCAGGTTTTTTGGCCACCTGTAGCTGAGAGCAGCTGTACCAACTTTTTGGAGAGTTTATTCTCTTAATTGCCTTAAAAAGGAGTTAGAAGTACATTAAATACATGGCATACTTTTCTGTTTTGAAAGTCCTGTTGTTTGCTGCAGGGATGGTTTGCCATCATCAGTAGTGAGGATTTTTCAGTAGGACTATGACTGGAAGAGCAGGCAGCACCAGAAGCTTGGTTTTTATTAAAATGTGATAAATGCTATTAAAACATTACAAACCCCTTACTGGAAGTGATACGTGAGTTCTCAGCTTTGATACTACTGCTGCTGCTGCTGCTACTACTACTACTACTACTACTAGTAGTAGTAAGCAAAGAAGAATATCTTCAGTATCATAGATAAAGGAGTTCTATCTCCATTTAAAGTAAATGAAGAGACTAATTCATTTTCTTCAGAACACAAGGGGGTTTACTTAGTGTCTTACCCCTAGAAAAGATATAAATATGATCCAGAAATGCATCTTGATTAGGAATGAAGGCATGTATAACACAAATTTAAAACCATTAGGAGCAAGATTTGGCCCAATTGCTGGTAATCCATGGGGTGCAGATAACAGCAAGGAGCGAAGAATCTACATTAATTTTAAAATATATTTCCATTTTTCAGAAAGTCTGAATTCTCGTTAGAGGTGAAATTTCCTTTTACATTTTGGAAGCAAATGTAAGGATTATTGCAAATCTTGTAGGAAAAGGGAAAATGTTTCCTGTAACATAATATTTTTATTTTTACTCTGAGGAAAAGATATCTTTTTATCAGATAGAATCATTATAAAAACATGGATTCAACACTCATTTTTAGTCTGGGTAGGGGAAATGCACAAAAGCAATTTCACTGGCTTCAGTGGGACTAGTCTTATTGCAAAATGTTAGTCATTCTAAAATAAGGGTTCCAGAATGTGCCACAAGCACAAACAGCTCTCCTGACAAATAATTTAAACAACTGCAAGAATTTCCTTTTGAAATAACTATGTTTTCCTGATTTTTTTTTGTTACTACACAGACAGAAACACTTCCATGAAATTTCCCACAACCAGCACCTATGCCTTAAAAATCAGAACTTCTTAACAATAGTTTTCCACTATAAAACTTGATATTTAAATCCATTAGTATAAAGTGTAATGATAAAGAATAATGCAAATCACGTAAAAGTATTATGATAAACAACAGAGTAAGCAGGCAAACAAATTCAGCCAGAAAGTAGCACCGCAAACTTAAGCAGACCTATTTGAATCTATTATTTTAAAAAATATTTTGTCATTCTTATAATTTGCATGAATTATGATTGGGTTTATGTCTGTGTGCATATATACATATGTATGAATGTATGTATCTGTGTATATATATGAAGAATTCTGTTCATGAACTGGGGCTATTTTGATCTGTTAAATTCAGGTGTGAATAGTTTACTGATACCTTCTAATCATATATAACCTATAACTGCTTGATTTTAAAGTATTAATTTTCATTTGTACTATGCCTACTTTTTCTTTCAAAACAGAAGTAATAGGATTAACTTCACCCTTTCCCCAACTCACACCTTTTTCACTTTACCTCTTCATCATGTCCTCACGAGCAAATATTGAATGATGGAATACAGAGGAAATAAAGAACAATTATTTCAGTAAGATCTTGAGCTGAGGATGTTAGATCATTATACTTTTTAAATTTCCTTGATTGAACACTCTTATACAACCTGATGTTTTATTGAATTCTTTTTTAAGAGGTGCCAAAATATAAATGTCAAATTCTACACCACTGATTATCAATGTAATTGATCATTATTTTCTGAAAGTAATGGCTAAATCTAATAATGTCTGTATATATTGCTAGATAGGCTTGTATGTATTATTAATTGCCTTCAACTGAACTATTAAAAATATGCAAACTGAGATGATCTCCTTATGACAGTTGTTGTGTAGTTTGTCTAAAATGATGGAAAGGCCTGCTGTTTCCATCCCCAAACATAAAAGCATTATCCACAATTTTCTCTATTTCACAGAATCTTTTCTTGGGTGTCATTTATAAAGAGCATGTTTTGAATTTGGACAAGTAATTTAGGAGCTCTTTCTCAACATGCTTATATACAATGCGAAAATGCTTTCAGTATTTTTTGGAAATTGGAGTCTCTAAGCAATGACATGCATGGCCCACCACTGTAATATTCTTCCAGGCAGAATTTCCATGAAGGTGGTGGTTATTTCCTGGGAATAGGGTTTGTGAGGACAAAGCAACCTGAACACCATTTAGCACCTAGAAAATTTGTACTTACATAAACTTCTCTGACATTTGCATGTTCATATCAGGAGATTCTAATATGAACACTATGTTTGTGTGAGACAGGGAAAACTGAATCTAATGTGATGTTGTCTTGATGTTGCTATTACTCTTGCTACTAAAAGGTGTGAAATTTAAATACAGAAATTTGTATTTAACTGGCAAAAAAATACACTGGCCATCACCTGAGGCATTCCATTTTGCAGTTACAGAAATATATTTCCAGAGAAACATTAGTGGCTGTTTATGGTGTTATTTAAGTAATCAAGGCACATTTATTTTTATGAACATTGGTGCATTCATAGGGAGAAATTGGAGGACTGGGAAAGCGCAGGCCCCGTTCTATCCCTGGCTCTGACGCTGAGGTACTCTGTAGCTGAGACCAAGTCAATTCAACTCTCTGTGCAATAGTCTCTGTGTATGGGATGAAGACAATGCCACCCATCTCCTTTGTAACATTTCTGAGATTGTGGAATGAAGATTCTAAATAACATAGTTCATTTCCTGTCTTTTCTGTAATTACACTGCATATTACACATTAAAAAATTATGTTTCTAAACCATAATCATTTTAGAGTTTTCTTGTAAGCTACAGTATACATCCAGTATTTTTCCTTTTTCTCTGAAGTTAGTAACATGTTCCTTGAAGTAACCAGCCCAGTTTCACTAGGATTTTGTACTGCAAACACATAGTATGATCTGATCAAGATACGTCTCTCCAGTTCAGTCATGCTTGGCAAGTAGGCCTCCATGCCGCTGGGGTTTTTTTATCATGATCAGTCGCTGAAAGTCAGGACGGTAACTTGCCTTTTGCCATTCAGCAATTTCCTATTTGTTTAAAAGGCAAAAGGAGAAAGTTATTAAAATGATGCTTGACTGCTTTTACAAAGATTCTTTTTGTTCATTTCCCTTTGCTTTATTTTCCTTCTCCTCCCACCCCCTCTTGCAAAATTTTGGGTTTATTCTTACAAATGACTTTTCATAAACTCTCTCACTCACATGAAGAATGCAGTTAGCTTTCACTCAGACATCCCTATTCATCTTCAAATATTTGTGCTTCTGCAGATAGCATTTGCATGTAGCACCTGCTGCAAGCCTTAGAAATTCAGAAGGCATTCTGATATGAGTGGGAGATGCATTTTTTTCTGGCTTTCTGCAGTTAAATAGCACTGACTACATGAAAGAAACATATAAAATTATGTATCTATATTGTCTTATATCCAGGTGTATATAGCCCAGTTTTCTTATAAGTACCAGATTTGCAGGAATTGGGACAATTTTAAAACAGTGGTCATTACTGAGTTTTGATTTTCAGTAAGGACTTGCTGTATCTCCAGAACAGTTTGCAAAATTGAGAGAAGAAGGGGGAGGATGAAGAAAAGGAGAACAGTTCTGTGTTTCTGTTTATCTCTGAAAATAGGTGCAAGACTCTGTGTGTGTGTGTGTTACCCTATAATAAATGAAAATTCGGAAGTAATCATTGCTCCTTCATGTGTCCTGTTCTCATCAGGCTATGGACAGCCAACAGGAGACATCAGTCTACCTTTTTATCTCCTGAACAAACTCATCCTCAGAGGAAATTGTCAGTCCTGTTACTTTCTAGCTCTACCTCGCAACGCTTCTGCCAGTAGATTCCCTGCAACCCGTGTTGCACAGCTTCAGAAACCGTGCCCTGATGCCAGGGCATAAGCGAATGTTGGAATTAAGTTGCACAGTTCTTTCCGCAGCATTGTGGGTGACAACATTTAAACTAGTGGATTTAGGTTATTACATTTTGTTTGGCAGATAAGTCAGGGAATGAAATCATCCTCATTGGCCCATCCGATGATGAGAGGGCGTCTCCGCCAACGCCGTGCAACTGCTGCTGAGATCAGCGTCCCTGTGGAAGAGCAGCCAGGTGAGGCGAGAGCGCAGCTCCCTGCCAACGGGCTGCTGTCCGGAGGGGACCACCGCCGCTTTGGAACGGTCACTTCTGCGCACAAGTGCGAAAATGCTGAAAGCCTGAAGCACTTTTACCATGGAGCTGTACAAAGCATATGGCAGAGCTGTGCCTCTCCACATTTTCTCTCCGAACTGCGTCTCTAAACTGCTTTTTGTGTTTAGGTGAGAGGTACCGGGTACTTATGCAACATAATTTTTCACCATAACAGCTGCAGGACAGCCCCTGAAATGAAATGCTCTGCTTGGTTCACACAAACATACGAAAAACTTTGATTGTTGAAATCACCCCATCAAGTTTAAAAAGAGTTGACAACTATTTTAGGTACAAGTTTAGTATGTAGTACTGATACAGTTACATTTCCCCATTTAAAATTAATCTTGTTTATCTAACTTAGAAAACCAAATTTCTTTCATAGGCATTTGATTGTATAACATGACCTTGTAAAAGTTCTATATTTTTGCCAATAGAAAATCACACTAGCTGTAAACATATTTAAATCTTTCTTGAATTTATATTATTACACAGTGAAGGACAAATGACAGGTCAATGTATTTTACCTGTCTAATTGACATATAGATAACAGTATGCCTTTTTTAAAACTAACATAGTTCTTCTATAGGGTCCTTAATAATTGTAGAAAAAATATAACACGACTTCTAAACATTTAATTACTCCATTCTCATTTTTTTTGGAATAGAAATTAACATTTTAGATGAGGAAAATTACTTGCAAACAATGATTTTTAAAGATATGTCATCAGCAATTCCTATCATTAACACTAATATTACTTATCAAAGAAAGCTTTTGATCCCATTAGCGAAACTATTGCAAATATTACACTTGTCTTTTTATCCATATTTGTCTTTACCATGACAAACTAGTATAGTAGTCAGCAATGAAGCATAATCCTGCTGCGATGTAAGTAAAACATGAGTTTTGTCTGACTTTAATCAGAGCAAGTCCGATATGTTGGTGATAAATTTGTGTACTGAAAATGGATATTATCCTAAGAAACTACCATTCTATTTTCTGACCTACTACTTCAATCTGTGAGATGGTGAGTGGCTGCTGTATGCACATTGCCATACAACTGCAAGAGATATCGATTTCTTTATAGTTCATATGCATCACTCTTTGTTTGAAGCTCATACAGTGAAATTGAATGGATGTGACTGCACATTTCTTGCATGTGAAAAGAAAAAGCAAAATGTCATTCATTGGGCAGTTGGTTTCTGCTGGTTACTTCAAAATCAAGTGGTCAGTTTGTCCTTTTATGCTTTCTGCCTCGCTTTCTGTGCTAGTCTCCGATTATACATATTAGGCTGATAAGGTTGTTTGGTAGCACTTCTGGAAAACAGCCTTACACTTTAAGCCTGTTGACTTTGACTTACTGCTGTGAATACCCAAAGGGACAGCTCCTTCAGATCTCTGAAGCTTTCTGAGCCCTGAGCTGCCACTTCCCCCTCTAACACGTAGAAAAAAAATACTAATTTGCTACTCCCACTAAAGAAAAACAAAATAAAGCATTGGTACTTCGTTCTTAGTAGTAGTAAAGACCTCCTCCTTTTTCATGCTTCTCTAACTGGGTTTGTTTTGATTAGGTATTTTCAATAAAAACAAATGTGAAAGAAAGAAAAGGAAGATAGCTTCTGTTTGGACAGGTGAAAAAGCATCCTGCACAAAAGTTAGGCTATATTGTTACTGCTATATTGCAGTAAAAACCGAATAATGTCTAGTAGTATTGCCAAATAGCATACACATTGCTAGCTTTCTAATATGCACAAGCAGCTGTCATATATACAGCAACAGAAGTTTAGATTTCAGCAATTCAGTATAATTATTTGCTTTCTGAACTGTATAAAAGAAATCTCCCCCAAGTGCTCTGCTGACCCTGTCCCCCCACCGTCCCCCTCCCCCCTTCCTAAAAAGTATCAGTAAGGCATCTTTAACGTTTTAGACACTCTTTAAGCAAGCACCTGCTCTTTTGCTGGCAGCAGTTTCGATGCTAACAAAAGTTAATCGACTCACCGTGTCTGTCAGTGTGAGCCTAGCTCTGTCCGTCCAGCGCTGCTCCTCTACCTGCTTCCTCCCTTCTGCTCGTTCCTGTAGCTCCAGCGCTGGATGTACTTGCATCTAAGTAGGGCTCCCTCTCTGCCAGCATCACTTTTAAGTCAGGCAGGCAGGGAGCTGAAGCCAAAGGGACCCTCTATCTGATTGGTTTCTATTCAGTGCCCCTGATTAATAAGAAACGTCCCTCTCCGAGAGAGATGTTGCTGCTGATAGAGCCGCAGTGCTCAACATGAGAAGGTTTGGGGCTGGGGGGGGACAGGACGACGGCTTTGCCAGCCATGCAGTGATTTGCAAGTGAATGCAGTGGGAGGGCTCAGAGAGGAGGGCTTTGTTAAGGACCCTCTCATTAACTGAGGCTTAAATACAGAGTCTCATGCTCCCACCTCAGTTTATGTTTTCAGTTCTAATAATAAGGGTAACGGGATGCCCATAACCTGTGAAATATGTGCAGAAAAAATTTACTCTAATTACTTACACGAGCAATACAGTGCCATTTGTGTGCACATACTCACCGAAGAATGCAAAATTATCCTGTAACACTGCAGTGACAAACGATTTTAAGTTGAAAGAAGGCCAGTGTGGGAGGTTTCTCCCTGCACTTAATAGGTTTACAGCACTAGTGTCACTTACAGCTATCGATAATGATGGGCTTGTCACTGCACCTGAAAGTGGACATAATACAAAGTTGCAGAGGATGTTTCGGGAATCGTGGCTAATGTTCAGGTCATTCACAGAATTACATGGTTTTGCCAGCAAGAGTAATGAATTTCCTGTTTCCTGGTGCAGCCTCTTTGGGCACAAGTAATCACTGCTCCCTACTATGTCACCAGATGTTCAATATTACAGAATATTGTGGTTTGCTTGAACTAGCATCTTCAACGAAAGCATAAGATACTACCTATTAAAATGGGAGAACTGGAGTATCGTAAGTTCTGGGTTTGGATCTGCTATGTGTGCATTTTGGGGGAGTTCTGGGTACTAATGACTATTTCAGCCACCGACATAAGATAAACATTTGCAATGGGACTTCTAGGAACTGGTACGTTGCAGTCACTCTCTGTACCAACAAACCCTGAAGATAGCTTTCATCAGATGTCTGTTGTGGGCACCAATAGAATAACATGGAATGCTGCAAAGTGTGGTTCTCTGGGCTTCTAGCATAATAAATTTAGTACCAAGATTTCCTCTTAGAAATATGGGTCATGAGCCTAGTTTCTAATTATGAAATATCATTAGGGCTGTAGGTTCAGTAACTGGGGTGAAAGGAGGAGTCTGTTGTGGCGGAGAAACTTTACAATAACAAAAAGAATGTTTACATCAAATAGCCAACTGAGAAACCTAAGTAAATGATTCTTTTTTCCTTATGCTCTTATTACTGCTGTAGTACTACCATTGATGAGCTCAGCGGGCTCATATTCACAGTACACTGTTTCTAATGAGAACCATTTCACCATTAGATTCCATTTGAAATGATTAAGGGATTGATGCAATTCATATAGACATCAGTCAGAGCCTTTCCATTGATTTCAGTGGCAGTTAAATTGGGCCCTGTACGAACTAAGTGTTCTCTGAGAATGCTACACATCCATTAAAACAATATTTGCATATCTGTAACAGAGTGCAGAATTTGGTCTAAAGTTTTGAAAATCAAAAAGCAAAATCCAGACCCAAACCAAAATCAATTACTGTACCTTAGCTAAAACGTATAAAGCAAAGTTTAAACCAGTATTTTCACCCCATGGTCGGTCCACTTTAGCAGTGGAACTACTGGAAAAAAATACTTAGTATAATTTTTATCTCAGTAATTACATGGGAGAGTAAAAAAAAAAGCTACAGACAAGTGTATATCTCTGATGCCCTATGGTCCCAGTGCAGCCTTAAATCTCGGGGATCCTAAAAGATATTTTCGTAATAGGAAGATGTCTGGATGAAAAAAAGGCATGAGTAATGGCTCTACTTTTTTCACTGTATTGGCTTTTTTCACTCTTTTGGCTGCTTTTCGGGAACATTGTGGCTACTCTAATCAATATTAGGAGACTATCCAGGTACAGAGGAATCCCTGAAACTGGCGAGATGTACAAAGCATCTTTGCACAATACTTCCTTGAGCATTAGAAAGCATTATTCAGTGGCAGCTGGGGGACTGGCCTCTGCTTTAAAGGCAGGCATAGATCTGTTCAATACCAGGCAGAGGACACTCAGATAAATGGGAATGCCTTCATTTCTGTTGATGCCATCTACAAGTTTGTAGTAAAACAAGGAACATTATTTATATCAGACAGCATAATGCCTGCTCTCTCACATATATTTTTCATGGTGTTGTAAATATGGCACAGTAACTACTACAAGGGAAAAAAATTGAAATTACGTGCTATACATTCACAAACAAGAGGCACTTCCAATGCAAACAGTGTTGCATGATGGGGCTAAAAAGTTTTGTAATGTACACTGTAAACGGAATATACATCAAAAGTAGGCCAAAAAGGAAAAAGTGTAGGTGTGACAGCAAATAGGAAGAGATGGGTGGAAATCTGAGGCTGTGCTCTAACACACAGAAGGCTACTCCATATAGGGGAGGAAAGCATAATGCTCCTTCTGAGAAAGAGTGGGCAGTGGAAAGAGATATGGAAAAGCAGAAAGTGCACCAAAAGGGTAAGGCAGGATTGTTTTTACTGCAAGACAGGCTGTGCTTCAGTTTTATGTTTTATGAAGTTGTTTTTGGAATCAGGTCTCTTCTCTTTTGACCCTTATTCATCTTTCTTGCTTTACCTTCCTAAAGATTTGTCTGCTGGCGTCCATTGGAAGCAGTGATGACATACCTAATCTTCGTTGAAATTCTGAACATTTCCTTATTTCACAGAGGTTAAGATCCCTCAGCAGTGCACGGAGTCGGGCTGGTTGCCATGTTAAATCATTCTGAGTTCAAGCACTGTTTCCCATCATTTTTTTTTCATGACATGTTTACACTTAACTTGTTTAGGCAAAACTAAATGCAAATAAAACATCAGAAGAGGAAAGGAATAATCTATTTTTATCCCTAGGTTTTTCCACCTATATCCAGTTGGCAGATGATGTCTAAAAATCTGCCAGTGGGACTTTGATATCTCATGCCATCTCTTCCCATGCTTCTGATAAGCCAAGGCAGGCCTGAATTCTCACAAATCTGTGTTCCCACAGATGTCCTATGGTCTGTAAGGAAAAATTGGTCTGGGGTTCGGTAGTAACAACTTCGCTTCCATACGCCACTTACATGAGGTTTTTTCCTTTGTCAGAAATGTTAAATATGTATTTAATCTTCTCAAATAAGAGACTCTATGTGATGCCAAAAAAGAACAGAGCTGAACAGAATGGAACAATCAAGAAGCACATAAATAAGAAAAGCTCTCCAAGAGTCACAAGAACAAAGCTAACAGTTGTGCATCTTCAGCTCTGTTAATTTTCACTGGAGCCCTTAAGATTCTGAAACATAAAGAAACTGGATCAAATAATTACCACTAGTTGAAAAACTAGTTCTAAACACATCTGTATTTTCACTTAGTCAATAATTTCAAAAGAATGCTATTAGCTTCTTTTCCAGGTTTTCTCCAAGCTTTGTTCTCTCTTTCTGTGAAAGACTTTAAATGATTCATTCATTAAAGAATATGATGAAGTGGATGACGTTGAAAGATTGTCAGAACGTTACTAAATCAGACCTGACAAGCACTAGATTTTGGCTGCACCCCTTTGATATACATAGGATAGGGCATAAGAGAGAGAGTAAGAAATCTTCTGCTCCTTTCCTACTTTTGAACCTCTTCTTTGGTACAATTATGCAAGGAACAGCCACACTTTCTTGTCTGAAGGAGAATTACATTTCTGTATATGGCTCCAAGTTCCCCAAAAAGAGATGAGAGAAGGGAAGAATTGTACATGGGAGGGAGAAAGAACATGTAACAAGACCAAAACATGTAAGAACAACCAGACATTGCTAAACTTTGAGCTGTTTAAAATGAAGCAAAGTTAAAACACATATATAAGGCAACCCTGTGCCACACAGACCATTGGATTAGGCTAACATGTCTCCAGGCTTATTTGTGTTTCTGCTTTGAGAAATATAGAAGTAAAAGCTTTAGTTAAGAATATATGCAATAATCAGTTTCATAGCTTAATCTGTATACTCTGTTTACAGCATTTTTAAGTAAATTAAATCCCTAAATATGAATTTTTCCCAGCTTGGTAAAAACCCAGTGATTTTTTTTAGATAGCTGGCACAAAACAATTGGAGTTATTTGCATACACACACACACACACACCTGCATATACATACTTACATACACGCACAACTCCATTTATTTCTATGAGAGAGTTTGTTTATCTCAATAGGTCAAGATTCAAAAGTAACATTAAATTAACTTGATTTCATGGGTTAAGTAGGTAGAAAAACATTTTTAGAAATCCCTAGCAGTTTCACATTTATTAATTTGTTTTGAAATTTTTGTTGTTGTTGTTGTCCATAAATCAGTGGTATAGATCACTTCTATCTTGCTTTCTTTCCTCAGTCTGTAGATGCACTGTTTTGAAATATCAAAATAAGATAAATCTGTGTTAGGTTTTGCTGAAGTGAAGTTTTAAAACATCAGGCCAGATTTTGCAGCAAGGCTTTAATGTTTTCTTAGCATTTAATCAGTTAAAAGCTGGTGAAGATTTTGAAAGTACGTAGTAACCAATGTAACTATGTATAAAAATTAAAATATTCTAATTTTCAATCAGTTTACCAAAATGGTCATAGAAGCATGATTTATGGTATACACAAAAAATAAAGTGCAGTATACTTAAGTAGAAACAACAAGTATTGGATGGAAGATACTAACACATGAAGAGAAAGTGAAGATAAAGTCATGTACATGAAAGCGTGAGTGCCAGGCTGTTTTCATAACTTTTATAAACTGACTTATTTAGCACTTTATTTTTCAGTCTTATATAAACAATTTTTACATGGATAATTAGACATGGTTACAATATTTAACTTTTTTTAACTCTTTAATTTTTTCTTTGAAATATTGGCGTACTGAAACTATTGACAAATTATTGGTTGCTCCTTGTTTATTTCCTTTATCAATTCTTTAGGCACAAAATTGTAAGTGTATAATTCCTGCATGAAATTAAACCTTTCAAAATTATTTAAATGCATTGTTTTGATTGACTTAATCCAAATAGTTTTTCTGGAGGGTTTGGGGTTTTTTTTCATCTTAATCTGCAAAATATTTTGAAACTATTTTACTTGGGGATAGGGCTTCTTATTTCTCAGAAATATGAAAAATCACATTGAATGGAAAATTTATTGACCTCCCTGCAGTAATTATCCAATTAATTACAGTAGCAGTACACTTTTATAAGATGTACTTGTGAATAAATTAGCTTCAGCTGCAGGGGTGAAATAATCAAGTTAAATATTCTTTTGGTACAGGAAATAAAGTTCAGGCAATAATTTGTTTTGGATATCCTGAATCCACTTTCTACTCAAACCAGCATCATCCTTACCTCCAAACATTAAGAAAATAGGGCTTCTTAAATATTAATGAAAATATGCAAGACTCCTGACCAGCTCAAGAGAGCATACGTTCCAGCACAGGGTGGACCTCCACATACACTATTTACAGAACAGAAGACCAGATCTACAATGGCATTTAAGAACCTTCCAGAGAAAATAAATATATAAACAAAGCATGTAATTCCTTTTAGAAACTGCCACTCCCACGGGCAGACATAACCCACCCTCACTTTTGTGTTATAGAAACATCACTCTGATGGGCCACGGCAAAGCCCTCCTCTTGGATCAGACACATCGATCTGAAATTGCTCCCACCCTCAGTCATGTGTACACACACACATACACAAACTGACTAATTAGCAAACTGTTTCAGGGCAACAACGGCAGTCTTCGTGGTTCAGAAGAGACACAAGCAAAGTGCTCTGCTGTGTCAATGTCACCTGCTCGCGACAGAAACAATGAACCCCAGGCACTGCAGGTGCACACGTCTGTGGTATGTGGACCTGGTACTTATTTGTAGTGGTATATCTTAAATTATTAAAATTAATTTGCAAATATGAGCCATAAAATTATAATATTGAAAAAAATTATAAAGAATGAATCTGAGTGGAATTTTAGAATATCAGTAAAATTAGTGATTTTTAAAAAACACTTTATTTTCTGAAAATAAAAATAAATACTGTGATATTTCTGACTCGCTAAGGAATAGCTAGAAAGTACTTCAGCTTCACATGAAATTTCCATCCTTAATTCCATATCTAGAGTCCATATGAGCTTTGTATGTGCATTCAAAAAATGTATCAAGATGAACTGCTAACCCTTCAGCTGTCATTGCTTCATAAGCCTGATGCCTAAATTCTTTGCTTGCAGTGTGTGACATATGACAGTTGTGAAGAGTTACTGGAAAAAATCGTGGGAGGAGAGTTGTTTTCCTCTAACAGTGAAGCAGCAGCTGATTTAGAATAAAGAAAATAGCAGAAGCTGCAGCTTTTTTTAAAAAAGAAACAAAGCTCTGTCAGATGATGATTTGCCCCTTGATATGACAAAGGTAAAGAATGATCCCCAAACTGAATAAATTAACTTTCATTCTTCTACATTGGGATAAATATACATGCATAAGTAAGTCTACTAACAGGGATTTTTGTCTGTGTAGAATATTCCTGGACCTCTCCCATGTTGTTCTCTGCTTATGGATGTAAAACAATGCATAAATGCATAATCTTCGCAGCACATGCAATTGCTGTCCTCCATCAGTTTGGCAAATCTCTATCCTGTTTACATCAGGTTATTTCGATGAACTTCTTCACCTTCTGTGTGGTAATACTCAAGTTCCCTTCCACTACAGTCCTTGGAGCACAACCAAAATCTGTAATTGTGCTGTAATTGGATCTTGAGATGGAATTAATTTCACCTATTTTACTGGTTCAGAAGTTAGGCAGCCACTTTAAGCTATTTCATCTATAATCATTGGAAGGAGAAAGAGGTCTCCAGAGGAAGATTCATCCCATTTTAAGATAGCTGTCTAAGATATTTGAAGAAAATTGGAGTTGCTAAGCAACCTCATCTGGATGGTGGTGTGGTTTTTTTTTCTTTCTTTCAGCTGACTATGGAGGGAACCCTGCTGAGAAGATCAACTGTTTGCCTAACTTTCAACTGGTGATGATAGGTGAGATGAATCCTGTCCTCAAGTTCCAGCTACTGGAGTCCTGAAATGTCTATGATTCATTATGCCAATTATTCAAGATTCATCTTTTCCCCTAACTTGTTAAAGTATGTTTCTAGTCATCATGATTGGGAGGAAAGAATGAAAGTGTAACCGAAAGAGGGCAAGGAAGATTTTAGCATGTTGTTATTTGTTAAAAAAGACGATGGCCTCTCACTTTTCTCAGAGCTTGGCTTTGCCATGCTGCTGAACTACAAAAAGTTACCTACATAGATCATACGAATGTAGCAATACTGAGAGAATAAGCAGTGCTATTGACCAGTTTGACCTGGTCAAACCAATTAGATTTAATGCATCAATAGGTAGATTCTACTAGTCATGTGTGCATAGGAAGTACACAGATGATTAAGATTTTTCCAATTAAAGATATTTTAGAATAGAAAAACAAGCAAATGACAACAAACCCAGTAGATTTCAAGGAAACATTTTGAATTGCTCAGGATTTCACCAAAGCATAACCAGGAAGTTAATGAAACCTGGTTTGGCCTCTGGGTAGTTCTTAGGTCAATCAGAGAGTTCCTGGGCTTTGGTAGGTGATTCAGATTTGAGGACTCAGCAGTAGTCTTGGGGACAGCAAGGTCCAAGAGCCCCAGGCTGGAACTGTGGGGCTGAGGGAAGCCAGTGGCCATGCCTTGAGCTGGGATATGTGGCTTTAGTGACAGGCAATATTCTCTGCAGGCAACTCTTCCTGGTGCCTTGTGTAGGCTTCTCCAATGGGAAGATAGGTTACAGTACATGGGGAAACCACCTGGCTCATGTCTTTTGAAAAAAATCAGGCCATTTTGATATTCTGAAGAGTCTGGGTTTTTTTCCAGAGTATTTCATCCTCTTAATTTTTTTTTTTCCAATTCTTAGCATTTCTGCCTTTAATGTTGGTTTGAACCCCCCCCCACCCTAAACTACTTAACAAATTCTGTTTCAGTCAACATTAATAGCATTGCTCTCTCTAATAGCAGGAGACGAAGAGAGAAAACTAATATTGTACTCTCATGTTTATATGCCTCTTCTTTTATTATGTGAAACCCTATGCTCAGTTTTATGGGACTGTGATCTACACAGTGCCTCGTTTTCTGGCCTTTATTTTCATAAAGCTGTGATTGATTTAATGTGAATTTATCTTAACTACAAAAATTATGTGGCTTCAAGTCCCATGTAATCAGTTTTCTTTAAACAACATGCATATTTGGTAAATGTTGCTCTAACCACAGCAGGATAATTTAAAAGGAGAGCCCCTTATGGGGGGCCCTGTGTAAAATCAACCATTCTTTATGAATATCAGAAGCAATTCTGTCTAGATAATATTGAATTCCTGGATATTACCAGGCGGTTAATGGAACCC
This sequence comes from Buteo buteo, assembly GCF_964188355.1. Classification (NCBI taxonomy): domain Eukaryota; kingdom Metazoa; phylum Chordata; class Aves; order Accipitriformes; family Accipitridae; genus Buteo; species Buteo buteo. The sequence continues at coordinate 19,444,779 of NC_134190.1, read as the reverse complement.
ATAACCATATTCTGTAAAAGTGCACACAGCAACACTTGCACTTATATAAGTTAGCATAAAAATGCTATGCTTTTTATTTACTTATTGTTTTTACATGACCTGAAATCAGTGACTGTTTTCTGCGGTTTTCTAAGTACCTTAAGTTAGGTATGGAGATGGGAAAAAAATAGCAGGAGGGATAAAAATAAGGATAAAAAGAAAGGAGACAGATGATAGGAAAATATATTAGATAAATTCATCCAAATGTGAGGCCTGATCATCTGGTTATTTTGTTGTCTAGTACAGCAACCAAAATTTATTCAGAATCAGAATTTATTCAAAATCCAAAAGATATTTGCATGTTAGTGAAAAACAATATACAGTGCTCCAACTAGGCATTAACCTAAGAGGCACAGAACAGCTCAAGCTTCAAAATATTATCCTGAAGTTAATAGGTATCCTCTTAAGATGAGGGCCAGATGGAGCAGTGGAGTGCATTGTTACTAAGTCCCCCCAAACAGCAAAATAGTCAGGTCACTTCAGCAGACAGACAACACAGTGGTTTAGATGTAGGCAGCTTTATATGCCTGTGTTTGAATGAGTCTCCAAAACTATGTTGTGACAGTCGGTCTTTATTATTATTATCTATTTCTATTTTCATGGTGAGTAGAGGGCTTTTGTAGAACTCCGGAACATAATATGCTAGGTGCTTTCAAAGCATGCTGTAAGAGAGTGGGTTTACATTATTGAATGCAGGCTTAGATTGGATATTAGGAAAAGTTTCTTCACTGAAAGGGTAGTCAAGCACTGGAACAGGCTGTCCATGAAAGTGGTTGAGTCACCATTCCTGGAGGTATTTAAAAGACAAGTAGATGAGATGCTTAGGGACATGGTTTATTGATGGACTTGGCAGTGTTAGGTTTACAGTTGGACTCGATGCTCTTAAAGGTCTTTTCCAACCTAAATGATGCTATGATTCCATGGTTCTATGATTCTAATGTACAGTTAAAAAGCCAAAGACCTCTTAACATGAGTGGAAGGGATGCAAAGGAACAGCACGTACAAAACTATGCTGAAATTATTCCTCAGTCATATAGCAGCTTAAGGAAGGGATGGAAGGACTCGGCTCTCCACATTCCCCCTTGAGTACTGTCTCCCCTAGACCATAATGCTGATTTCCGACCACTTTACAGGAACTTGTTCAAAGCCTAATTGTAGCCACATTGCCCTGGTTAGTGGGAATGGAATATGCACCTTCTGCTCTCCGACACATCAGTCAGCCCTTCAGCAGTGCACTGCCTGCCAGCTGAGCAGCAGCAGTTTTTGCCATGGAGACCTTTCGGATTTTTCTGAGGTTTTTGTTTTTGTGGTTGTTGTGGTAGTTTGGGGTGGGTGGGTGTGGGTGGGTGGGCGTTCTGTGTGGTCTTTTTCCAGTACAATCCAATGGACCACCTGCACCTAGATGAGGGTTTTTCCTCAAATGGTCGTAGATCATCAGACCACTGTCTGTGGTCTGTACCCTTGACAATGTTGAGCTATCTTCCATCTTTTCAGGAGACATTCAGTATTTCTTAGCTCTAACCATTGCATTCAGCGGCCAAATGACTATGACACATGTTGTCCAGAAAGCTAAAGTAATGATAACACAGCTCCAGCTGCTTGCACATTTTGGCCAGTTGCAAATCACAGCACCTCCATGAATATATTCAAATCCTACAAGCTTCTCATTTCTTTCCCTTTGGAGCTCTTCTCTCTTAGAGACAATTATTTATTTTTGAATTAAAAGAGTGCTCAGAAAAAGTCCCACCCCTAAAACTTATGAAGCCAGATACTGGAATTAAAACAAAACATGTCCAAAGAAATCACTCTGAAAAGATGAGCCAGACAAATTAAGTGGTAGTATTTCTGAGCTTAGCTGTTGTGCACATCACTTTTAAAACTTTACTGTGGAACAAATAAAGAGGAAAACTTAAAATTATAGCTACACCAGCTGTAGCAGTAGGGAAAATTAAAAAACCAAACCAAATCAAACCACCTTTCTTGAAAGCCTGGGTTAAAGTATGGGAATAAGCAATACAAACCCAAAATGATGTGTTGCAATAATTAAGCTGCCAGTAACATTTTCTCCACAATTTTTCCACATTTTGTTAGCAAATAATTTATATAACCTGTAAGTAAGAGGTCATAATTTTCCAACAGCCTTAGTTATTTCTGCGTGCTGAGTCTGTAATTTTGATTGTAGAAATATATTGTGGTCAATTCAAATATTAAGACTTTTGAGTAAGAGTTATTATTGCTCAAATTTCAATAAGGGTTTTTGTTCTAAAGCTTCAATGGCAATATTGTCCAGTTGCTACCAAGAAACCATATTCATTATATGCATAAAAATTGTTGTATTGCCTTGAGGATAAGCTTAGCTACTTAGTGTATGTGTTGTTAATAGAGTGAATTCTCTTCTATTCTCTCAAGCCAACTTAAGCAGAAAGCTGAGGCCGCTGTAGTAAGGAAATCTGCAGGTTAGAGGCCCTCATACCTGATCAAATAGATAATAAGAATAGCTGTCTTTACTATAGTGGTGTCATTTTACTGTTTTAGCACAGGGTTTGCTGAGTTTTCTATTGCAAATATAATTTTACAAACTTATCCAGAAAAATGACTCTGATTAATAGTTTGAGTGTAAGAACTCCGCAGACTAGAAGAAATGCCTATCTTTTAATCTCGGTGCATTCAGCTTCAGCCACAGTGTACCATTAATTCTCCTGGTATAAAATATGTAGATTCAGTCACCGACCTGATTTTACCATACTGCCAGTCACAAGTCTTCTCTTCAGGCACTGATATGGGCCCTGCTGGGAAGACTAAAAAGGAGCAGCCACCCTTTTGTCGGCCTCTTCAAACCAGAGCCCTGGTGTGATCCTGCCTCAACACTTGCTTTCCTGTTACTGCTCTGCTCTTTTCCTCCTTCCTCTGAGGAGGAACAACAGGGCTTTCATGCTCCTCCCCAGTGTCTGAGCCCTAAGCACCACTTTGCTGCCCTTTAGCTTGAAACTGGCTGTTTTGCAGCACACAAAAACAAACAGTTGGAAGGCTGTTAAAAGGGGGGCTCTGAATTAAAAGAGTTTCCTCTGCAGTATGACTCTGAAGAGCTTGTATTGTAAAATTCATTCTCTCCTGCTAAGCTACAAAACTAGTGCAGCTGAAGAGTCCTTCATGTCAGGGAAGATGCAATGATCTTTCATCCCTCGGACCTGTGGTCAGAATCGATGCGGGGACTAGCTTACCAGTGGCTGCTGGATTTCCTCGAGTGTAAATTGCAATCTTTTAAAACTACCCTCTGGGATTTTTCTTCAAGACTCTCTTCTCTTTTATAAGTTCTAAATTATTTGTCTTCTTGTCTTTCAGTTTATATACCTTCTGCCAAGCTTCTTAAAAGATTAAACTGAATTTGCTCCCCTTTCAAGTTAGGGATGCAGTGAGAGTGAGAAAAGAATTTGATAATATTCTACATGTCACTGATTAGCTTTAAACTATGTATTATGACTGTTTTTAACCACAGTGCCATTCATAATCCTAATGAAAAAAGTTAAAAAAAAAAAATATCCATCTATGTGCAACTTTCCCCAAGGACAAACACTGTTGTTTGCATTAAGGGGAATGTAAATCCTAGGGAAATTAGACCACTGCTGAAACTCAGACTGTGTCAAGCTGCCTAAAACTGTTTGTGGGACTGTAGACCAAAGCGAGGTCTCCTGGGAAATCGCTCAATGTGTCAGAAGAAGCATGCGATCTGTGTGCACTACTGTTCCGGAGACATTAAAGACCTCCGTGATAGATTAATTCAGCCCAGACGCTATGCCAGCCTCGCTGTGATAATTCTGACACATTTCCCTTTACCCCAAAGGAGAGCCACACTCATTTGCTCAAATGTAATTTCTGCTCTGACTGACAGTTGTTGCATTTAGAGATTAAAAATATCCCAAACCTACAACACTTCAGTTGTTGACATCTTAGCAGAAGCAGCAGGCAATCATAAAGCCTCAGATTAATAGGGCTTCAGGGCAAATTTGCTTTATTCTGACAGTTTCTCTTTCATTCTGGTGTGATCCTCTGTTGCCAGAAGGTTTGCTTTCATTAATCCATTTTTAATAAACAATTAGATTTTTAATGTACAAAATGTAAACAATAAACATGGGGTAAACATGCAAATAAACATCAACAGATGTCCACGTTTCTTAAAAAATAACATGGTTCTGTTTGTCTAAAACATACGTAAGGAACTGTTTGTTTAGGATTTATTAGTATTACCATGATTAGTGTTTGCTAGTCATGTACCAAATGTATAGTATCACTTCTCCCATCTTTCTCAGAGTGAAAGTATTTTTTTAGAATTACAAACCCAAGGGTATAAATATGAGTTGGGCTTCAAAAAAGTGTAGAGTCAAAGCAGATTTTTAATAATCAGACAAGAATTTACTAATCTTCTGATTTTCTTTTTTTTGTAGTTTTCTGGGGAAGCCTTGTATCTTTAGTTTGTGTGTGATGTTTCTTAAGTTCAAAAATTGCCTTTAAGCACATTCACAGATGCAGGCTTCTCATCTTCTCACTGAGGAGACATCAGTTTTTCATGGCTGTTTTCTGTGTAGAGTTGGGGATCTAGTAAATAAAGCTGACTCTAATAGAGCTTAATCTAATATTTGTAACTTTTTTTTTTTGTATCAGAAATATTTTAATTAGTTTAAAAGAAAATTACCAAAGTAAAACAATGTATTTTAAAGCAACCAGTGTTTTTTGTTGTTGTTATTGCCTATGAAAAACACAATATGTGAAACTAAACTGGGTATGGACTGAAGGATTACTCAGCTCTCACTATTTTATTTGGGGGATTTTGTCTTTTCTGGTCTCATTTTAGATGGGAAAATTTTTGATATGTCAAAAATTCTCAAAGGACAGGAAAATTGTTTCCTGACAGCTGTACTGATATGATCAAGTTTGTATAGCTTCAGGCTATAAATTAAGATATCCTTCCAACTCTTTGAAACTGATGTATGGTAGAATATTATATAATATTTTTCAAAGGAGCATGGAAAAAGAGTAAGTATATTCATACCAAATGAATATGATAATTTAAGTAAAGTGTATGCTTAAAATTGAACATAAACGTCATGTCATGATAGTGTTATTATTTAAGCCTACTGGATAAGGCAATACAATAACAGGTTTTTCTTTACCACTGAAAAATTAGCTCATTCTCCTTTTGTACATACTAACGTTGTCAGTATGTCATTATCATTGCTTTCCACCTAATTACTTGTTGAAGATAATAAAAAAACTATCTTCTCACATACAAATATATTATGAATTATTGCCTTTTTACACACAAAGCAGCCTTTTAACACAGCATGAGCTTCAAAAGAGGAAATAATGCATGCTAGTGAAGACAGACTGAGCAGTGCTCTGTGTGGTGAGCAAGCACATCATACTTTCAGATCTCGGTGAGAAAATTCAGAAGTTTTGGAATGTGTGCATAGAGGGGGTTGCTTGTTTGTTTTTCTGTGGTTTTTTTTCAGTCTTCTGTTACTTCAGCAAATCAGGTGGTGTTTCAAACAGCGTCTGGGAGGTGTCTGAAGATATCGTGTTGTGTACTACATGATTTGACTTTCAGGATGCTCATGGTGAGAACACCCCTCAAGGATGGCAAACCTGTATGAAAAAAAAGAAGGGAACTAAATATTGTTTAGTGGCCTTGATTATACATTTTTATGTAGTAATGTGTTTCATTTTTTTTAAGATCACATTCAATTCTGAAAATCTTCTGAAGGACATTCAAACTTCCTGACCAAAATCTTGCACCCATTGGAACTCATGCCGAATCATATAATGACTGCTACAGAGACAAGCGTTTACCTCTTTCTGCTGTATTAACCTTAAATTTTTGAGGCTGTTTTGGTTTTTTTTTTCACTTTCAACTTGTTGTAACACTCTTTAAACATTTGGATCTTATTTCACCACAGGAAATGTTCTCTGGGTTTGGGAACCTATTCTCATCTGCAGTGAACTTTTTTTTTCCAAATAATTTTTTCCTTCCTTCTGTTTTTTTCTCTGGAGTCAATCTTGTGTAGCCAATAGGTTTCACTGGAAGAAGTTGGAGTTTCCACAAAAGCTCCTCCAGAAAAGATTTTGAAATGAATTTTTGGATGAGGAACTATGGGAAGGAAGTTGGCTAAATTACATATGACTAACTTTTTAAATCTCAAATGTTAGGCTGCTAAGATAAGTTGTTCCTTTGACTTTGTGATATGACTCAGCTGTATAAAGTTAGTCATATGTATCCTTGCCAAACTGATATCCTTGAAGTCTTTTTCTCTACTTTATATTCCAAATTCTTCAATAAGATCCATTCATTCTTCAATAAGAATTTGGTGGGAAAAGTAATTAACTTTACATATATGAGTAACCAGACCAAATTCTAAATTTCAAGGGCATTTTCAACTATTACAATTGAGTTGCATTGTCAAGAAATATGTGAAAAGTTTTCTATATTTCTCACCTACATCATATCCAGCTGTAAACAACTGTTGCATATGTCACCAAAGCTGGTCCTTCTATTTTCTACTGACTTGAACTTTTACCACTCCAGTAACATCAGGATTTGCATCTGAGCATCTTCATTCAGCAGAGCCAATCCCTGCAGTCAGTGTGTGACTCTTCATACAAAATGTGGGTGTAAAGAAATAAAATGACTTTGGGACAGGGTTTGCATACCAGGTAGATTAGTTTGATGCAAGTCTAAATAGCTTCTGTGTTATTCTGTTTCTTAAGGAGTGCACAAGTTGACAAGTTTCCTTGCCTTTCCTTCCTCATTGAAAGTTAAATGCTGGCTTTTGTTGTGTTTTCTTTGGAGCTTGGGATATCTATTTAAACACCTGCCTTGGTATTTTGAATGAAATTCACAATATGCTTCTGCCAGACACTGGGACATTAGAAATGCAGCATTGAACAGAACACATCCTGTTGTATTGTAAAAAGGAATTTAAAATGTCAGTTTACTCAGTCAGGTGAAAGTAATCCTATTTTAGGAAGTAATTAAAAGGGTTTACAGCTATTAGTTGTCTCAGGTCAGGATGATTAGAGAAAGAATCCTATTTATTTAAATAAGTATGGGGCATTATTATTATCTGTACTGCCAGGGTTTAAGACTTTACTGTCATTTGACAAAAGGGTTTAAAAAAGCTACTCTCCTGTACTGAATTATTTTATATATATCAGAAGAAAAAAAAAAATCTCTGCTTGCATAGAAATTACTTGGTCCTATATAATCCTAGATTGCATTGTATTTGTTCCTATCTTAACCTACTTTTCCCTCATCCTTCTCATTTCTTCTTCTGCTTGAGTTCTCTTCAAATTCAAATGTGGCTAAGGGACAGAGTTGACAACCTGCCCTTTGTAGAGCAACATCTCATAACAGAATATGTTTTACAGTAGTATTTTCTGCTCATTTCAGCTGTTATTTGAGCAAAGGTATAGTGCTTAACTTAGGGTTATGATTGTTTAGGTGGCAGTAAATGACTTTTTTTTTTTTTGAGAGAAGGAGACAAATACAGGCTGAAAACATAATAAAAGTCAAGAAACAGGTGACCCAGGAATACTTTATTCTCTTTAGGACAGTGCTGAAGCTGTCCCCTCAGAATAAGTCTAATTTGTGACTGTAAAATCTGGAAAAAAAACCCCCAAGCAATATATTTGAAAATATTAACCAGTTTGAGGAAATTCTCCACTTCCTTACTTAGATTCTTTCTTCAGTGATGGATGCTTTCACACTGATTGAAGTCTTATTGGAATACTGATTTTCTACATATATGTTGAGGGTGGAAATATGGTGATATTTTTTGCTCTATTGTTACTTTATTTTTAATTTGTTTTTATAAGGTAATGCTAAAAGGCACAGCAAGTGTCTTCTTACTCTGTTATGACTATCAAACCATTAAAAAATGTTGTCATCTAACTCACTCCTGGATTTCTGTAAAGAAGATCACTTCCCTGTGTGTTAAAGTTTACGTATGCTTCATATTACTAATGATTATGCATGGTAATTCCTAGAAAGTATTTCTCTTTCAGGCGACTCTCTGATTCTTACTTCATCTTCTGCTGCCAGTGGGTGTTTTCAGAAGATTCTCATCAACTTGGTAAGTACAAGATCAGTTTTATGGGAATAAATTCAAGGAATATGTTAAATAAATTCTGGAATGTTAGAACAAAGTGAAAGCTGGAATGCTATACAGATATGATTGATCAACTGACAAACTGGTGGCTCATAAACTCAGTCAAATCTAGAGTTCAATTTTTTTTTTTTTTTTTGACAAAATGATGATCATGGAAACTGCAATTTATGGGTAAAAGGGATAGTGTAAATGCATTTCCCATTCTGAAGAAAGACATTTTTACAAGTTGCCCAAAAGGATCCTGCTGTAATGATTTCAAAGTATTTTTTTAGGATTGAATATTATTTTTCTTTTTGAGTGTGATTTGAAGTTTAGTCAAAACAAAAATCATGATTAAATTATTGATCTGAAACTGAACATTTTGAAAATTAAAACAGACTATTTCCTTTTTTTTTTTTTGCAGTGAGTTGAAGAAAAATTTAAATGGAGAGATTAATTAATAAAACGTGTAAGTTTTTAAAATATTTCCCAAACTTGAAGTTAATTTATTTTTTTGAAATTTGAAATACCATTCATTTATTACAAAGTGGAAAAATATTTCCTGTCTGACTTCATGTAAATGTTGAAAATATAAAATGTGTATTACTGAAAGATAAGGTTTATTTCACAAATACTGAATATTTTTCTTGATAATTATTTCCTTGGACATATGTGTAGGCCTTGTAGCTCAGCTGTGGTTTCTTCACACATACCAATTATTGTATCAGCCTTTAAATTTCATCTCTCTAAAACTGTATTTAAATCAGTTCCTTGGTATATGACTGGCTTGTGAGCTTCTGAGATCAATACAGCTGAACAAGGAGTACATCTACCTAAACGACAAATTTTCTAGCCACCAGTTCTGACATTGCCAAGTAACTGTTAATTTTCTGATTGACACTAGTATATTGAAAAGGTTGCTCTCATTTATATCTAATTACCTACAGAAGCAGGCTGTTTCAGGAAATAGTAATAGGCAGAGAACAGAGGACTTTTTTCCTTAACCCAACAAGGAGGGCAGGGATGTCACAACATCTCTCGTTCTTCACATGCAGGGAAAGTACTGCAACAATTTAAACCAACTTCCTAAAAGGCAATAGGCCAGAAAAATGTTCACTGGAGAGAGAGAGAAATATAAAGCGGAGCAGGGAACATTTTTTAAAAAGGGCATTTAAGTATCATTTTGCTGAAGACTCTTCTAAATTGTTTTCCTTCTGCCTTTTCTAGTCTAGTTGAAAAACAGGAAGAAAAAATCTGACAAAGCAGAGGAAAGAAACCCAAACCATTTTGCATTTTACTTTTATTTTTTGCTTTATAAAATATATGAAAATAAGTCCAAACCTTAATATATCCTTCAAAGAAAAATTACGATTTTTGACCTCTCTATTAAAAAAAGTGGAGGACAAAGAACTCTCACAGCATCTTCATCTTGTCCTGCACCTTTGATCCAGTTCCTTTATAATCAGTAGCAGGTTTTCTCTTGACTTCAGTGAAAGCTGAAGTAAGCCTTGACTAGGAACCTGACTAATTAAAGTCTCATTGTACCTGGACTTTGCCCTCCAGCATTTTCACTTCTCTTCAGTAGCAATGCCACTCTATTAAAATGATCTTAAAAGTAAGGGTTTTGTCAGCTTTGCAGACAGAGTAGTCAAAGGAATGTTTTGGTACTGTAGGAAGTGATTTAATGGGCAGCATTGCCCATCACACAATTTCAAAGATCATGAGTTAGAAAATTTCATAAGACTTTGAAACTGAATAGGGGTTTTTATGTTGCATATTTGTATAGAATGAATTGGAAGGTGTTTTTGGAAAGATTTTCACTTGAAAAATGCTAATTCATCTATTGAGTCACCCTCTTACACTTTTCATGTTTGTTTGGGTTTTTTTTCCCTTGGGGTTTTTTTTAGCCTTTATCTCTTGCTGCAATGCTCTCACAGCCTGATTCATCCAGTCATCTTCTACTCATCTGTTCTTCCCTCTAATTCCTTCATTTTCTCCTTTTACCTCATCCTCTTTCTTCCCCTGATCACTCTCATGACAATTCTGTTTTGCTCTCAGAATCTTCTTGATTGTCAGTTCTTTTCTGGTTCTTTTTCTTCATGATAAAAGCATGCGTTCTTCCTCTTAAAAAGTCCTCCAATGACCGTTTTGCTTTTCCAATAACCATCTCATCTCCATTGGCTCTTCCACCATTAACGTCAGTGGTTACATAGTATTTTGCAGAGCCTGTCTTCTCAAATTCCTCTTTATCGAGAAGGTTTCCCTAAACTGTTCTTATCTACCAAGACTATTCTTATTTTTTGCTGACACCATCATCCTGAGTGGCACTCAGTTTCTTCTGGATATCATCATTAATTCAGAAATTTACTAGGTATTAAATCTTTCGGTTTGTTTTGTACAATGCCTCTGCGACTACTTCTTTGATGGCTGCCCGCAAAGCTAAACTCCTGTCTCAGCTGCTACAACATCATACTACCTACCCTTGATGAATAAATAAATAACGTTTTTTTTTCCCTGGGATTCATATAAAATCCTGCTGCAAAGTTTATTTATATTCTCTGTTCACAAGGCCATAAATGCTTCCTTGTTTTTGTCTCCTTCTTCTGGCTTATCCTTCTATATCTTGTCTAAAAAGTTGTTAAATGTTAAAGTATGAGTTTGAAGAAAATTCCTCTTCCTATGGAACATCTCTGGACTTTGGTGCTAAGTAGACAGGATGATTCAGTGAATTGCCAAAATTTGTGCAAATTATGTCAATGAGCATTCAAGTAGATCAAAATTTAAACCGGGAAGAACCTAGTCTGAAGACATAAATATATAATTTATTTGGATATTGAGTTTACAGAGGAACAAATTAGCCTGCATTTAGATCAACTGGGTATTCCATTGGTAAGAAGGACGGACAAGATTACCATATCACTTCTGTTCTTCTTATTGCTGAAGCAAAGGTCAAGCTGTCTTACAAAATTTGGTTGATCTGAAAATGTATTAGAAGGATATGTTACCTTTTGTGTAATCAATAGCCTTGGAAAACATTCAAAAAGTGGTTTGACTGTTCCATTAAGTTTTTTAAATCTCATTCTGAAAGCTTTATAATTTGACCTATCATTAAATTTCAGTCATGTCACTGTGGTCAGGGATGTGAAACCTCAGAGAAAATTTGAACCCAAATGAAAAGCAAGATTAAGACTTAGATGTGGAGAATTGTTCTTATCTGACTTCAACCCTGCATAACAGCTAGATCCCATGTCAATAGATATCATAAGGCTTATTTTCTCTACCAGTGGAAAGCTTATAAGAGCCATTACTTTCATGACATTTCAAACCTCTAAAGTTAAGAACACTTATAAATACACATGTCCTCATGAGACACCCTTTCCAAGCTAGAAAATAAATATTTCTCATTTCCAATTCAAATGACCATAAAACTATAAAACATCTCTGGCTTCAAGTCTAGTCTTATCTTTAAATGTCAATTCCATTCTCCAGAAGTTTTAAAGAAGTTCATAATCAAGACTTGGACATATTGACTCATTTTCTATATAGTTGGAGTACTTTTCAAAACCCATACAGGATATTGAATTGTAACTCCTATTTGCAGGAATTACTATGGTGCTTGGGAGATCAAGTGTACAATTTTTCTGACTACATAAGTGACTGAAACTAATGCATAGGTACCTTAGGAAACACAAAAAATATTCCCTACGACTATGGAAAAAAAAAAGAGTCTATATCTGAAAAATGAAGCAACATTCAAAATTATCCAGAACGAGTTAAGCTGGCTGCATCATAAAAATATTTGTGTGTGGAATGATAACATCATCTGTTTTGCATATGCATCTCATCTTACAGAACGAGAACTTGTTCAGTCCCAGAGTGTGGTGGACTGACCCCTGCTAGCAACTAAGCACCCACCAGCCACTTGCTTACTCTCCTCTCCCACCAGGATAGGGGAGAGAAGCAGAAGGGCAAATGCAAGAAAAACCCATGGGTTGAGGTAAAGACAGTTTAACAAGTGAATTAACAAAAACCCCAAACCCAAGAAGTGATGCAAAGGTAACCACACACTACCTCTCACCAGCAGACCGATGCCCAGCCAGTCTCTGAGCAATGGCTATGTTGGAAAAACTCCCCCACAAGTTTTATTAGTGAGCATGATGTTATATGGTATGGTATATCCATTTGGTCAGTTTGGGTCAGCTGTCCCAGCTGTGTCACCTCCTAAACTCTTGCTGACCTCCAGCCTACTCACTGGGAGGGCAGTGTGGGAAACAGAGAAGGCCTTGATGCTGTGCAAGCCCTGCTCAGCAATAACTAAACCACAGGGGTGTTATCAACACTGGTTTACTCACAGTTCTAAAACACAGGACCATACAGTCTGCTATGAAGAAAGTTATTTCCATCCCAACCAGATCCAGTACACGGAGCCCACATAACAAACAAACAAACAAACAAACAAACAAAAAATTAAAATGAATTGTTAAGAGGTAAGGTTCTTTTGGTTTTTTTCTTTTGCTTCTAAAATAGTGATATTCTTATCATGAATTCAAGTCAGGAGGAAAGAAATTATAAGCATAAACATTTAGGAAACCTTAAAGTATTTTGTAAATCACTGTTACTCTCAAAACAAGTGCAGCACCCTATCAGATCTTCAAAGGAAAGAAATTTCAGATGTCTGAATCCTTGAGGAAATTAAGTAGAGAGACAACGTAGCTGACATAGGCAGAGATTGAAAAAAGGGAATTTTAGAACACGATTTTCCAATTTTCCACATGTTTTATAAATATTTTTAATATCTCTTAGAGTGGATGTTTCTGCTCACCTCAGTGGCCGCAAAACTTCAACCAGGGCTTGCAACTCAGACACTGAAGTCCATTAACTTCAAGACAAAAATTTTATACACTAGTTCCAATGTTCAGAAAACTACTTGTTTTAAGGTTGGGGAGGATATTATCACAGTGTTTCAAGCTCATAGGCAGTCATGATGCTATATCCTGAACAAGCTGCAAGCAGCTAATACTTCAGTGAAAAAGAAATCTTAATAAACAAGCTTTGAGGTCACAGTGGGATATGTTGCTATCAGTATGTCATCATGTAAAATATTTAAGCTGACTCGCATCTTCTGAATAAATCTCCTCAAAGCGTAAGACACAAAGGAAGGTTTGATTATGCCATGTCTTCCCAAGGTTAAGAGCAACATAACCTCACGCTAATGTAGTCGTGCAGACATTTCTCCAGAACTATGAGTGACCTTACAGGGGAGATTCAACTCTCAGGTAAGTGCTGTCAGCATAGTCCCTAATATTCTCCTGTAAAGCTAGTACAGATAAGAAAGCATTTCTAAAACACAAATGACCTCTCATGCCTTAATCATTTGACAAATAGTGTGGTCTTCCAGTGGCCAGCTGTCTATGGCTTCTTGGATCATCTTCTTCCTTCAGAGGCATAATATTCTCTTTAGGAGGTAGAGGAGATATATCTTAAGTGGAACCACAACCACCTCTTTCAACAGACATGTCTGTTCTCCCTAGCACCTATGTCTGAGTTTTGTTTGTCTGCTGGGATGTAGGCTCTCAGTGATGTCAGGAAAGCTATATTCCCTGTGGCTGAATGCTCCACCGCTAAAGCAAATGAAGGAAAAAGACCAGTCTTAGAAGAGTGCAGAGAAAATTGAGCTACATTGCAGTAAAAAGCCTGAGGACATAAAAATAAATGATGTTGACTGGAGGCTCCTGAGAAAGGGAAGGGAGCACTGTAACTGTCTATGGTTTTAAAGCATACCAGGACTGTGACTGAAAAAAGGAATGGCGAACAAAAAAAGAAGTGAGGGCCAAGTAAAAAGAGGAAGATGAGTTTGTGAGATGAATGTGATGAGGCCCTGTAGCAGGAGAGGAGAAATGATATTGCTGAGCAGAGCAGACTAAAACCAGACAGAGTCCAGACAGTTCATAATTGATACTACTCCACAAATTGACCTTTTTCATATGTTCACCAATTTGCATGTTTTTAATATGTAAGATGTATGTTGAGTGAGGTTAAAGATGAGAGGAAAAAAAAACTATCTCAGGGAATGGGTAAATGGAAACCACCATAAAAAACCCCTCTGTTTTTATCTGTGCAGTGTAAATTATACATTAGGCTGCACAAGTAATTTAAATCAAAATGTTTGGAGGAATCACAGGACACCATTTTTCTCTAGGTGCCATGCTTAAGACTTTCCAGTCTAGCATGCAAAAAAGCAGAACTCTTCCAACAGCAGCTCAAGTCAGTAAGAATAGAAAACATATTGTGCTACCTGCCCTGACAATCTAGGTATAAACATCTCAGATTGGGTGCTTTGAATGAAAGACTGCATTTGGCCTTAATCTTTCAGTTTTCTGTTTGTAAAATCAATAATCTGACTGGAGTCACAAGAAAATAAATTTATTTGTGTTCAGAAAGCACTTATTTAACTGTTGTGATGAGCATCAGAGGGCAAGACATGGAGATTTCTTCCAGCATGGTTTGATTAGCAAACAGATCTATGTGAAGCAGTATCAAATAAGTTGCGACCAACACAAGCATTCTAAATGAAGTAGGGAAGCTACCTATGAAAAAAAATAGCCTGAGATCCAGTCTTAAAAATTGCGTCATAATGCATAGACAAAACTAAAAATTTGTCATTTAAAGTCACTAAACTTTGAGTGTTTGAAACCAATAAATTCTGCAAAAGTTAGTAGCTGCTGCAAACAATGTTCTTACTCACTGTTACATGTTAAATAAGGAACTTGAAATCTCTGATGAGATCTTTGCTCTTAAGCTGAGGTGTCACTGAAATAGACACAGTACAAGCTTGCTTTGAAGTTTTGTTTTTAAAGAGATTAAGGAGTATTGTTTAAATAAAGTTTAATATCTTATTAGTTAACTCCAAAATTCCCTAAGCCCAGAGCATGAAAGAGCATCAAAAGCCTTGCTAAAGTCAAGGTAAATAGCATGAAATGGTCTCTACCTGCAAATAGCTGAAAGGCAACCCGTTTCCCAAATATTCTTGTATCCAAGTTGGGACTTTGTGTTCTGGGTGAGTAGAGAAGTAGATGGCTAAATAACGGGTTGGATGGTCATGCTCAGAGAGTAGTTAATTGTTCTTACTCTCCCTGGAGGTCTGTGGCAAGCATCTGTTGCA
This sequence comes from Buteo buteo, assembly GCF_964188355.1. Taxonomy (NCBI): domain Eukaryota; kingdom Metazoa; phylum Chordata; class Aves; order Accipitriformes; family Accipitridae; genus Buteo; species Buteo buteo. The sequence continues at coordinate 19,429,440 of NC_134190.1, read as the reverse complement.
AGGGTCTTTCTAGGTCCTGTTTGGTTTAGCATCTCTATCAATGGCCTGGAGAAGAAGGTGAGGGAGAGCACTCTAATAAAATTTGGAAATGACACCAAAGGTGGTTGTGGTGGGGGGACCACCGGCAGCACTCAAGCGCAGTGCTGCCATCCAGAGGGACCTAGACAGGCTGGAGGAAGAGGCCAACAGGACCCTCCTGTATTTCAGCAAGGATAGAGCCAAGCACTGCCCCTGGGCTGGAAGCACTGGTGCAAGGACAGAGGCTGGGGACTGCCTGACTGGGAGCAGCTCTGCGGGACGGGACCTGGGGGCCTTAGCAGGCATAAGCTCAGCATAAGCCAGCAGGGAGACAGCAAGCACCCTGGGAGGTATTCACAGGGGCACAGACGTCAAAGGGAGGAATTAATGCCCTCTGCCTGGCACTTGCGAGATCCCATCTGAATACTGTGTCTAGTCTAAACTCTCAAGAAAAATATACAAAAATGACGTAAAATTTTTACATTCAGTATTTTTTCAATAGATTTTCTTCTTTTTTTTTTTTAATTAGATCTGTAATAGCTGAGATGTTCAGTCTTCAATGAATGTACAGTCTTGTGGCTGTAAATTATCCACAGAAACAACATTTGGTTCAAACAGTGTGCATCTATTAAGCTTGTAGTCTTCTATTTGAAATGTTTTGCATCTGATGTCTTTTTTCCAACCCTTAAGGAGGCCTCTGAAAGGTTGCTGGCATATTAGCAAATGAAGATCTACAGCCCTTTTCCTAGACTTTAATGAAATAGACATTTTTCCTTAGCACAGAAAAAATGCTCACGTCATCAATGAAGAGAGCTTTAGGAGCCTTTCATTCATCACAAATTAGAAAAATACCAATAAAAATGACCTTTGTGGTGAACAAGAAGCCCAAGGTTTTGACCAGCTTTTGCTACACAAGTAGAGTTAAGTGTCCTTTTGTCATCTTACTAAAAAGAAACAGAGTTGCGTTCAGATGTAAGCGAGGTCTTTGTTAGAGGCAGGCAAAGCAGTTTCACTGAAGAGGCACACATCATTCATTTCCACATGCCAAATTTGAGAGGCATTTGGAACGTGGGTATCTTCATAACATCTTTCCATGTTCTGCAGCTCAATGTCTGTGAATATTTTAGAAAAATATACAATAAAACTGTTATTTCCTCTTGACTAACTTCTAAACAGCACCCACTGCTGCTGTGGAATACTTCCTGTGACCACAAAACAGGGAGTCTTGCATGACCACATGGGAAGGAAGGCACTCTCAAATATTTGCATTCCTCCAGGGTCTGTCATGGATCTACTAGGAGATCTTCATGCAGAAAGAAAATTGGCTATTTTTATCTCCTGTTAATTTCTTTTTTTTTTTTTCTTTTTCCATGGTAAGGTCAGTCTAGGTATCCTTATTAGGAGTAGTTGCCAGTTGCTCTTCGGTAGCAATGTGCATCCTTTCTCTCTCCTGTCCCCACCCCAAGCATTTCTTCCTTCAAAGAGTAACCAGACCAAAATTCCTTTTCTTTGTTGTCTGTATTTACAGAAGAAATATGGGAACATTTTCCACTGTTTCTCTCATTATTATTTCACTTTAAGTAATGGACTGGGCAACCTTCATTCCTCCTTACCTGATTCGGTTAGAAATGTCTTTTAAGGTGGCCTTGCATGAAGATAGTAACTAAATTGGTTGAAAATTTTTCAGATAAAGAGTGTTTCATCAAGAAAAAAGTCATTTGTGGAACTCTCGTCTCTCTGCAAAACAGAAACTTTTGAAATTAAAAGGACAGACCAGAATATTCTCCTGATTACTTTAAGACTCCAGGGAGTTGCCTGGGGTGTTTCATAACTCACAGAACTCCCTTTTTACTATGTTTGCACACTCACAATTCTTTTCCATAGTTCATTCCATCACCTTGCAGAGCTGTTACACCTGCCTTTGTTATCTAAGTAGCACTGTAGTTAAACTTTTGTTTAAAAGATCTCTTCATTAATTGGGTTCTGGATTTTGATAATTTTCAGTACAGCAATAAACTTGATTATCTTTGATTTTTAAGGATTAGATATTTAAATTAAGAGTTTTTTCAGGTGTCCAGTTTATTTTTATAATTATACACACTTTTAAAGCTACTGCTTCACTTCAGCACTGCAGAAGGTAGTTTCATTCATTGATCTCCCAAAGAAAGTCTCTGAATTCATTAATTCCATGTTCTTATTTTTTAACAATTTTTTTGAAAATTAATTGCTATTTATTTGTGTAAATGTATATAATATAATTTTTGTTTTATCACCCACTTAATATCTCAAGTTAAGCAAGTAGCATCTCATAATTATTTCATTTGGTATTAATAATTGTTTTATTAATGTATTTTTTGACATTCTTTTTGTTCCAACAAATGTTGGAATTCCAAGGGAATTCCTTTATCATATGCTATTGTTTTCTTCTTTTTATTTATTTATTTACTTAAAATATAAATTCTTGCAGATGTTTCTTAACCCTAACAACTGTGATGAACCTTTTTTGCTCACTGAAAAAATCTGAAATAACCCCAAACAATCACTATCCACCAATTAATGTGGTAACTGATACAGAGTACACTATAACTATCTTTAGCATATTTTAGTGGTGAGAAAACTAAGCCACTGGTTACTTGTGGTCATTTAGTCTCAGGACACTTTTTAGAAAAATAGGGGTGTTCAGGTAGGATACAATTGGCAAATTCCAACTCCACTCATAGATTCCAAGCTACATTTTATTTCCCCTGGTATATCAATGTGGAAAAAAGAAGTTATTACTTTTCTTTTTATACCTGCTGATTCAATAGTTTGTTTAACACATTAAAGTGGTGAGTGACATCTACAAATAGAGAGACAAGTTGTAACCAGCCTGTGAGTGGGTTGCACTCAGCAGATAGTGAACTCAGAAGTCTTCTGGCACCATTGCGTTTTCAGGCAGGAAGGGGGAGTGGAAGAAATGCAAAACTGCATTAGGGACAGGAGTACTGTCACTAATACTAACCTGTTCACAAATCTTTAGCTGAGATTGTGACATAAATTACCATCATCATTTTCTGTGGTTCAGTAACATACATTTGTGATTCTACTTAGGTAATATGTAGATAACTAGACTACTACTTAGGTAATATGTCATAATTCCCTTATGACACAGCTGTGGTTTAATGAAATATTTAGTCCATACATTTCAAGTGAATTAAACTTTGTTGTTGCTTTTTGAGGTTGGTTTGGTTTTGTTGTTTTAAATTTCTCTGTCTTTCTGTTCTGACTAGACAGAATTTGGGATGTTAAATTTTTTCCAGCTTTTTCTTTTGCCTTAAGCTTCTTCTATACCTCACAGCAAAGCTGAATGAGGTAAAGCCAATGTGCACAATTTTGGCATCTCAAAGAAAAAAGGGAGTTGTTTTGAATTTTAGTCTTTTTTTTTTCCTTAGACCATCTGACTCTGCATAAATTATCTCCAGCAGTTAAGGTTTCTGTAGGAATAGATTGGTCTTTTTTGGTATAAAGTGAGCAAACTGAGTCCAGAGAATAACAGCCATACAGTAACATAAAGAATACATTTACTTTTTATTAGGCCATGTATATCTTCCCATATTTTTTATTAACATCATTTTGCAAAGTTTCTTGCTGCTTACTGTTTGGCTTCCTTTTGATCGACCCAAAGCCCTCATACATGGATCTCTGTAATAACACAAGGTATTTACAAGAATTTCTGTAATAACATAAGGTATATTTAGTACCTCTTATTTTAACCAAATTACACCTTTCTATTCCTCTTTGAACCATTAAAACCCCATCCAACAAAGTGGTGATCATCCTTTCTTTCCATTGCAATGAACAGAGTCCAAAATAATGACTTCCTGACTTTGCAATCCGACATGTAAGCTTGAGGAGGTATAACTTCTGCCACACATCTCCCAGATGCCTGGTCCCACCTCAGTGATTGCTTCTGTCAATTTTTCTACTTCTATTTCAGTAATTCAGCAGCATTTTGAAAATTAAAGTTTGGGATGTTAAAATGGAAATGAATGCCAAAATTAGGTAAGAATTGAACTTGACACCATTTGTAATTTTCACATGTAGTTCAACAAAACTCTTGGGTCCATCCTTCATCTTAAGTGACCAGGATATGCAGAGGGCAGTAGTAAAATGCTTTACAAAGAGTCTTGGAAGCTGAACTAGATTTAGGATCTTGATCATTCTTTTATATCTGTTGTACAAAGGCATCAAAGAGATTTTTTTCTATAAAGAGATTGGTTTAGGAAGAAATTATAGGTAAGTAATATGTGCAATGGCATGCCTACAAAACTCCATCATGTATGCACATACATTCATGTTCATGTACATATGAGACTGTCCCTTTAAAAATATTTCTATGTGTTTTTAATGCTGTTACTGACTTGATATATAAAATCTAATTTGTCTCCAGTACTGTCTTCTCATGAGAGAAAATCTCCTGGTTTGCTTTTGTTAAAAATATCTAAAACCTCACTGAATAATAGCTATTACAAAACTCTTTTGATTTTACATTTTTCCTTTCACAGTGTGTGGCTCTGTACTCTATTTCACAGGGCAATGCTCTGTGGAAAGCTGTCACTCTAAGAAGCAGTATGATAGTTGTCAGTGATATCCAGAAGACTGAATAATATATACATATCTTACTTTTAATGTGTCCTTAACACATTGACTTTCCTGGCTGTAGGAGCTAGTAAAAAGAGAATCAGCATAAGGTGAAGCGTATCTCCTGCTGGGTGGCCAAACTGCATGAAATCTCATGCTTCATTAATGATGCTTCTCATACCAGCTGGTCAATGGATCATGAAAATGAATCAGAAGTACAACAGGGATTTTTTTTTCTGGTTGTAACAGTCATAAACAATTATGAACTGCTGGCTACTACTTTTTCAATACATAATGATTTCATTGCTTTGCTTTAGCCATAAAAGAAACACGATATAATGTTTAAAGCTGAGGGAGTGGGAAAGGCACTAGCAATCTATTTAATCAACAGCTTTCTTACTTTGGTAAGATACTTATCCTGCCTGAGCTTCATTTTCTAATGTAGACACGACATTCTATATCATAATGTGGCAATAAAATTCTTCCAGTCATACCCCACCGCAAAGCTTTCACCTCTCCCCAGACTTAAGACAATGATTTATGGTATCTCTCTGGTTTTCTAGTTTAAAGGAAAGGAAAGAAAGGTCTTTTAAGGACCCAGGGTTTTAAAGGAGAGTGCTTGTCACCTACTGAAAATCTGATTTTTCAAGTATCTCAAAATCATCACCTTGAGGGTCTGGTCACTCACTAGTTACCTTTGAAACCTTTCAGAATCTATTGACAGAATGCTTCATGCAATGAACAGATCTACTGCAGGTCTTTACTGAGGACTCAGTTCGTCTGTATTGAGGACTTGATGCCTGTGATGTACGTTCTAAGGCATACCTGCGCTCCAGAGGAAGGTTTTCTTGATAGCCCTTATGTGCCAAAAATCCTCAAACACCAACTGAAGATGAAGGGAATTTCACTTTCTCCTTTGTACTCTAAATGCCTGCATGCAAGTATGTTTGACCATATGTCAGAACTTTATTTAATTACAAAAAACACTTCTCCAACTCCATTCCATTTGTCATTGAAAGGAATGAGCTGCCAAACCACGGCAGACCTGTACCAGCTATGCTTGTCTTGAATATGAACAAAAGCTCTGGAAATTGGGAGGGAAAATCTTAAGAAAAAGGCAAAGTATTAATACAAATGCAGAAGAATATAGGACTTCCTTACATATCTCAAACTCTTCCTTTTATCTTTCCTTCAGCCATTGCAGGATGTTCTGCTGAAACAAGAGAACCATGCCCTTGTCACTTATCTGTCCAGATTTGAGTAAGTTGTTTTCCAATATTGACATTCTCCCAATGGCCCAAATATTCTGATCAGTTTGGCTTCTCCAGACAAGAAGCATCTGAAAAACTTTGCAGCTTTCCTTTGGGGCATCAGTTGTTTCTTTTCTATAACTAGTCAAGACGGCTATATATATGACCCTTCTCTTTCTGTTGCCTCAACTGTTCAGCTGCAGGAATGACACTGTTTACTTTCTTATGGCACAGCCCAGGCTTTCAGAAAGTAGGAGATTATACCAGATCAAGGCTTTCACAGTAAGAGTGAGCATGTGTTCAACAAATGGTGTGAAGCACTGTCTGGGAAAGGGCTGAGAGCTGGACAGTACATCATCGTGTGTACTGGCCTACTAGTAGTTTGTTCTGTGATTATCCATCATTTAAATCTGGTATCCCATGCAGATCAGTGGGAAGGAAAATCAGTTCAAACATTCAAAGGGGTTGAGTCACTAAAAAAAAGAGATTATACAATGTTTGGGCAGAGGTTGGTTTTACTTTCTGCAAAAAGGAGAGAGGAATCAACGTAATTATGTTTTAAACATCAACCAATTGATTTTGTCTTTTTTTTTTAATCTTTCTTCAGAGCATTCTTTTGGTGATCACACTTCAGTCCTACTTAATCCTCTAGGCTCTGGTGAATTGAATTTCTGGAGTAGGATTTGCAGTTTCAGATAGTACAAGATTCCCTCGTCTGAAATCAGCAAAGGAAATAATGCCTGCCAGAAAAGAAAGAATAGCTTTTACCCACATTTGCTTTGCTTAACTCCAGCTATGTATATCTAAAGATGATAAACACCACATAATCTATGCTATTGTTCTTTTCTTCCCTCCTTTGCATCCTTAACCCTAAAATAAAGGTTATCTCTTGTCTACTGGGGTTATATGTTTTTCAGTCTACATTGTATTTGGATTAACATAGATGTGACTTTTTTTTTCTTTTGGTTTGGAGAGATGTGCAGACTGCTGTTTGTTTCAATTCATCCTTTTCCTCTGATCACTGTGAAGGTCTGAATCTTATCATTTACCTTCCATATTAAAGTAACAGCTTTTCAGCCTAGCAATCAAATACTTGAATGAACATTCAGCATGCTTGTCTGTGTCTTACATGAAATATAAAAGGCAACGTAACTTTAGGCCAAGTGTATCTTTCACACTGTTAATTTTTATCAGCAGCTACAGATCTTTAAAAGGCTGAGTTCTGCATTTGGAATCACTTGCTGAAAATGAAAGCACCGGTTAATGTACTTTTCTGTTTTTACTGTGAATGAAGAAAATAACAGCCAATATACTTCAGAGAAACACATTGTCAAAGATCAGCAGAAATTTTTGTGTCCAGCTGATAAGGAACAGAAAATCCACCTTTTAACTTTGAAATGATCTTGGAGACCTCCATCTTCCTTCTGCTCTTTCGTTACTACCTGAGAACACCATAAAAAAGAAACAGTTAAAGAAGAAATCTTTGTAATGCAACAGCTCCAGTAATTTCTTTAGGCAGAGGTAACATTTTCAAACACATCTAAATGATTTAGAAATGAAACCAACTTTCACTTTCATTACCAGACTCATTAACAGGTAAGGGAAGTTTGCAAATGTGGTTTACACACCTAAGAGGCTATCAAATTCTCAAAGGCTCAAGAGGTTAAAGCTTCTGAGTTTCTCAATATTCAAATGACTCATCGGAGTGGTTATAAAGAATTTACCTTTTTTTCTTCTAGCAAAGTTTAGATATATTTAAAATATGGTTCTATATTGTTCATTATTTCTGAGAATTGTGTTCTTTTTATTTTTTCATGCATTTCCTATCAAATGAAAAGAAAAACATGATTTTAGTTTGTTTTCATGAGTGTTTCTTCCCATAAAAAAAAGAGTGTTAATGGAAAAATGTTACTGGCATTTTAAAATTTAAACAGCTGCAATGTTATTTTTAGAACACTGGGAGCATGAGCAAGTCAGTTCTGACTGTTTTGACACTTCGCTGTCAGTGTCTTGGAGTTCTGTATGACCAATGCTTAATTTGACAATTAAGTCAGTATTTAACCTATGCAAATGATCTCGGAATGGTGTTATTGAGCAGTTGCACCACTCTAAGGGGGCTTTGAATGTTTCACTCCTTTGCAAATCAACCTAAGTGAACAGTCGCTTAAATGTGGATATTGAAATCCTGTCAGATGATTCCATGTCATAGTTGAGAGATATTAAATTGAAGATTTTTTTCTAGAAAGGTAGTGAGAAATAAGCCAAAGAATATTAAATATTTACAATTAAACTTTATTGTGTTAGCCATATTAAATCATGGCTCTCCTATTTTTCAAATAGCATTATTTCCCCCTGAAATTATTTTTAAAATGATTTTGGATACTGAATCAATTATGTTTTGATAATAGTCTAAGAAATGGTTATTTCCAAATATAGCACTCCCACAGTACAATGTTCTAATAACATCTCCGCCAGTGTTACGCCTAGTTAGATAAGAACTTGAGTATTTTGATAGTATTAGTATTTTGTGCTGTGACTCTTCTATCACTACTGCCATTCAGTGTGACGGGTGCTCCATGTGACTCATTATTGCCATCTTCATTAAACAATGACATTAACGAACAATAGACTTTAAATATTAACTCTTTTGTGCATCTCAGGAAATGAATTTATATGATAAGACCTGCTCTTGGTTCTTTCTTGCAGCAGGTGGTCCTTGCTGAGTTGTTTTAAAGTGAAATGCTGATTTCAAACTTTCAAAAGCTTCTTTTCTCCCTTTCTTGTCAAAATTTCTTAACATGTAATTTTAATCACTCCACAAAATCAACATGTTATGAAAATTTAGTGAATGAGACTTTAAGCACTATGGACATATTCTGAGCTATGAGCCTAGCTCCACTCACTTCCATAGAGCTAGAGCAGTTAAAAAATGACTTAAATTTCACACTAGCCTCAGTTTGGAAAAGTTTGAAAGAATGCATTTAAACATTTCATTGAATCAGAACAAACTATCAAATCATGACTTCTGTGTAAGGAAAAAAACTTCAGTACCTATCATTTTTCAAACAGGACATGTAGCAGATGTTGAAAAAGCTACATGCTTAAATAATAAGGTGACCACCCTACACAGCCCATCTGTGGACAGAGCACTTAATGAAGCTTTGTGATCTGTCCTTGGTTATGAACTATAGTCACTTCCCCCCTTAAAAGAACATTACTTTGCCAGACTGGAATAATGAGTCTACAGTTGAAATTATAGTCCAAACATTGAGATTTACTCAACAGCTGGAGAAATACTATGGTCAATGAGAAGTAGACCATAATGTTATAGTTCCTCCAGAGACGCAAGCAGTAAACCAGAAAAAATGCTACGCCAATAAAATATCATTGGGGAAAATGTTAACAATGCTAAAAATAATAGTAACTAATAGTAAATAATAATTGTAGCAACATGATATACTGCTTAAGAATACACATAGTGTGTCTGGGACTGATTCAGACAGGTTTGTCTGAAAACAAATCATCTGTAAACACCATAGGAACCCCCCCCCCCCATATATTTAGAATGTTTTAGTCAAAGTTGGTCCATGCGGTGTAATATGCTTTAAAGTGCTATACTGTAGAGGAAAATGAACATAGTGTTCAACAGAGTGCATGATACAATATAATGGTTAACTTGTCTGATTCTTTTTTACAAGCATCCCCCACTTTTTGTATTCTGATCTGCACTTAAGTAACCCAGAATAATTAACATCATGTATTTGTTCTTACTTCATTAGTGACATTTACACCCACCCTGTTAAGAAGTGTGGGTTTGTGTTGGTTCTTTTTAATGATAAATTTTTACTGTCTTCTTTATTGCTTTTTTGTCATTCAAATTTTAGGCAAGACAGCCACTAATAAAACAGTTCTATTATTTATCTCTGTCTTTGGCACATTAGCGACTTTAATGAAAAAAGGGATAAAAACATGGACACTGGTAATTACTCCAATCACATTTACCACACAATGCAATATAATTCAGTGCATCTTTGTACCGTGTCCTTCATGTATTCACATCACAGTGAGAAATACACAGAGCTGTCACTAAGCATAAGTCAAGCTGAACAAATGGGGTTTTAATTTTGACTGGAAAATACAGTCAACCCACTGTTCATGATCTTATGTGGAAGGACATTGCAAAGGCATGTAGTAGTTGAAAGTCTTCGAACTAGTGGAATCAAGCTGGTTAGGAGGTAGAGATTTGAAGATGAAGCAACATTATCACTAGATAATAAGAATAGGCTGTATGAATCTGCAGTACAGTAATCGATATGACCAAAAATAGGAAAAAAAATTCTCCAAGACCAAGTTAACCAAATAGCTTAAATGCCCAAGATGAATTTTTGGGATGTTTAGGAAAACCTGGAGAGCAGCTGGTTACATTAATTAATATGTAGAAGCTGAATAAGGACAAGTGGATCAAAATGCCAAAGGCTTGAATAATGGGGCTTGTAACTTCATGACAAATGATAAAAAATTACTGATGTGGGAAGAATAAAGAAAAAATTTTGTTTATAATTTATTACTTGGAAGGTCCAAATCTTGGTTTTATTTATATCTGCTATTGACATTATTTGAGTAGAACAGAATTTCTCTGCAGTCGTCAAATCTACGTTATATACAATTTCCCCAATGTGTAAGGTAATATAGAATTCCATATTCTTTACTGCTGTGTTGCTTTTATGTACTTTATCTTCTTGCAGAATTCTAGTACAGGCAACAGACTGTAGTGTCATTTTGAACCACCTGCTTTATACAGCCCTTTTGTACAATGGATTAAATTCTGGCCCCATTGAAATTAATGATAAATTGGACTGACTTCTGAGGGGTACAGATTTTATCCATAATATTCTCAATAGTATACATACACAAGCTTAAATTTAATTCTCTCATTAGCAATGGATGAACCACCACAGGCTCAGTGATTTGCTTCAGATAAACATCACAAAAATTTGGCTGCTTCTCCAACTATCCATATTAATTGGCAAACGTGTAGGAAATCTCAGGAGAATTGACTCTCTCAGGAAATTTCTAGCAATTACTACATCTGTTTAAGTGAGAGGAGCTATCAGAATTTTGGCAGTTGCATGACAGTATTTGTCAGAATCCAGAAGAATGGGTGCCATACAAATATTTATTTTGGAAGGAAAATATTGAGAATACATTTTAAAGGACAAAATTAATCTTTGTATCATTTAGATAGTCAGATATTCATAATGACTTGTCATGCCTCTGAACTGATTTCTATCCTCAAAAATCCTGGGAGAAGGATTTGCTTAAAACTCATAAAAATTACAGAAAACTATTTTTCCATAAATTCAATCTTTTCTTTTTTTTTTCCTAGATGGTTCAAAAATTATATATTGAAGTCCACAGGCTGAAAAATCAAATTCATTAAGAATTAAATAATGCTTTTTGTCAAATACTAAATGACATTTTCATGCTGTTTTACTACAGGAAATGGCCCAGGAGATGGTGAATATCTACAGCCTAAAATTCATGATGCAACCTTTTGCAGACAGTTCAAGGGTGCATATCTAGGACAACACACTGCAAGGAAATACTCATAACTGTCAATGTTAGAACCACCTACAGACTATGACTACATCTAACCCCCCCAAAAAACAACAAGTTTAAATTGAAAGTCTCTTCATATACGTAAAGACGGTTAAACACTAGCATAGATTGTCTAGAATATTCTGGGATCTCTGTCAGTGGTAGACTGACAGCAGCCTGGACAAACTTCTGTCAGGAAATGACATAATCCACAGCAATCCTGTTTGGTGGCAGTGAGATGAACTAGATCACTTCTAGATCAATTTTAAGTTATCCTATTAACAAAATTAATGATCATGTTGTCTATAGGAATGGCTATAGGAAACCAGGTGGTTGTGACTGCACTTCAAGTAGAGGCCACTCAGTATTTCACAAAAATTATGGTTCTGCCTCAGAAGTTCCCTTCACGTATGATTAAGAAGAATCCATATAAGCTTTTAATAGTGGTCAGATTCTGACATAGTAGAGATGAGTACCTGATTATAACCATTTCTTTTCAAATTTATGTTTACACACTGGCCAGTTCATTACAGTATATCAGCTCCGCTTATTGCAACAAAGTACCATATCTACTGACTTAAACATACAGACAAAAATTTAACTACTGTCAATAAAAAGGTCCAAAAAAATAAAGCTTCTGCATGCTAAGCCCATCATATAAAATCTTGCAGGCAAGTCACACAAATGTAACAAATAGTATTGCTACAACAAAGACAAGTAATATTGAGCATTATCTGACCTCTGACTCCCTGGCATGAAGGCGATACTGAAATGTATAAACCAACGAAGGAAAAATAAATATTATACACTAGTCACAAACCAAATCACACAATAGAGGAAACAAGGACTGATATCCATCAGATTTTTTCCTGTTTTTGCATTATCCTCTAGGAGTGGTGACACAGCTATACAGAAATGATTAACCATTTAACAATTAAACAGAGTAGGACAATAAGAAATAAGATCAAATATAAAACCACCTTCCCTCCACCCCTCCCTTCTTCCCAGGATCAACTTCACTCCCAACTTCTCTACCTCTTTCCCCCTTCAATCAGTGCAGGGAGATGAGGAATGGGGGTTTCCATCAGTTCATAACACCTTGTCTCTGCCACTCCTTCTTCCTCCTCTCTTTCCCTGCTCCAGTGTGGGTCCCTTCCGTGGGCTGCAGTCCTTCAGGCACAGACTGCTCCAGCGTGGGTCCCCCACGGAGTCACAGGTCCTGCCAGAAAACCTGCTCCAGCGTGGGCTCTTCTCCATGGGCTTATGGGTCCTGCCAGGAGCCTGCTTCAACGTGGGCTCTCCATAGGCTGCAGCTTCCTTCAGGGCACATCCACCTCTGGTGTGGCATCCTCCATGGGCTGCAGTGTGGGTATGAGCCCCACCATGGTCCTCCCCGGGCTGCAGGAGGACAGCCTGCCTCACCATGGTCTTCCCCAGGGGCTGCAGGGGAATCTCTGCTCTGGCGCCTGGAGCATCTCCTGCCCTCCTTCTGCACTGACCTGGGGGTCTGCATAGTTACTTCTCTCATGTTTTCTCACTCGTTTCTGCTGGCTGCTGTTGTGCAGTGTTTTCTACCCTTTCTTAAATATGTTATCACTGAGGTGCTATCAACACTGCTGATCAGCTCAGCCTTGGCCAGCACAGGGGTCCATCTTGGAGCCTGCTGGAACGCACTCTGTGTGACATGGGGGCAGCTTCGGGTGTCTTCTCACAGAAGCTGCCCCTGCAGCCCCCCCCAACCAAAATCTTGCTACATAAATCCAATACAGCGCCGAAATAGAATTTTTGCCTGAGAGAATTTTATACCTATTGAGCAATGTAATGATGAATCAAAACAGAAACTCTTTCATTTTCTCAGAAGAGTAGCCGAGACATACACATTCTATATTCATTATCAACTCTAGCGATTAATTTGTACCTAATTGTGTTGGTAAGAATGGCTATGCTTTTCCTCAATTTTTTTACAATTTCTTCAATAGGCATTTCAAAATAAATCACCCTTCTCATAATCAAGAGGCAAAGAAATTTTGTAACCTCTGAGAGAAGTCTTTCCCTATCTTAACTCCAACAGTGACCACCTGTGCTACAGTCAACTGTATCTCCACAAGAAATATTGTCTTGCAGATGGAAAAGACACAAAAGCATTTGTAGGAGTACATGTCAGACTAGGGAGTAAAGTGATATAAGTCATCAATAATCTTCAAAATTTCAAAGCAGTTGCAGTCATGGAAAAAAAAACCCAAGAATTAAATAAAAGATGTTAACCACTGGAAACTGCCTTGAGGTCTGATCAGAGTACATCAGATTAAGCAGAAAGTCGTCTGAATATATAACCCATAAGGTAGAAACTGCTACCAGCCCACAACTAACTATTCAAGTTACAATAACTGAATTTCTTAGCGAGGGCCTGTGGTAAATCTTACAAACTAAGTTTGGTATTGTATACTATGCATATAGGATAAACTGGCTCCACAGAACCCTAAACAAAATGGAAGGAATTGTGACCACAAAAAACAAAGTAAGTGAACAGAGGTACAATCTCAATTCTGTGACTGATATCAAAAGCAATATAAAAAAACTAGGAGGGAAAGACTATTTTATATCTTAGACAATCACATGCGAGTGTAAGTGCTTGATTAGGATACTTTGTTGGTTTGTGACATTCCTGAAACAAAATCCATAAATGCTGATGAGCTCATTACTGATTTGCTAACAGTGGACAACTAGTTTTACTGTTTTAGAACTGCAAGAAGTGTTGATCCTTTGATCAGATAATTATTGCTTCTTACAATAGAGAAAAAATGATTTTTCTACCAAAAAGCTGGTAGAGGCAGCCACTGCATACCTGGGGAGCTGACAGAGATCCAAGACTGTCTGCAGCTGGAAATAACCCACAGGTATAAAGAAAAGCTTCAAAGCTCGTTTGGATGAATCTACCTTCCCACAGAAACCATGTTCTTCCAGCTTTGGCAAATATAAGAAATATCTTCACTATTGCATCTTGTCAAAACAATCTTTTAAGAATGCTTGTAGCAATATGAGCTAATTGTTAATCCAAACATATTGGCACACTTTCCATTCACATTGTCCTACAGCAGCAATAAAAAATACCTTTTTCAATATTAAGATTGTTGTGGCAAGGCAGCAAAAAGTAACAAATATGATAATAGCACATTTGAGACAGAGGCAGTGTTCCCATGTTTAGAACAATGCATAATACATCCTCTTGTTCGAAAAATGAACAGTTTTGTTTAGAGTTAAATGAAATTGTTAGTAAACATGAAACCTTTGTTTTGTTTTGTTTTCCTGAGAAAACTAAACATTATTTTTTTGTCAGTGTTTTGGTTCAGCCAGAAAAATAAAAGGAACCCAACTATTCAAACACATGTAAGTATTTTTTTCTTTAAAAATAATTTTTAAAAAGTTGGAAAATCTTCTAAGGTAGCACTGCTGATAAATATATGCTTTGTTATTATCTCTTGAGAAGCTATCTTAAGATATATTTGAAGTAATAAGTTGTACCAATTTGTGAAACAGTTTTCAGACTCCATCTAAAATTTGTGAAATATTGAAGAGTTTTCTGAGTGGTATTTTTTAAAGTACTGACAGCAGTTAGGCTCCTACCTCTGTCAGGCATTTAGCTGCTATCTGTTGTTTGTAGAGTATCCCATCAGGTTTCTAAGTTTCTGCCTGACAGTAAATTTCTGATTAGAGTGTCTGTTGCCTAAAAATGCAGACAAGAAGAAGTTTGGGTACCAAGAGATTTAGCTGGGGGACAACTGTATCAACGAACAATGTGTTCAGAGTTCAGAGATGACTAATCTGTTGCTGGTCTAAATAAAGAGATTATCTCTTTTCTTCTATTTGATGAAATATAGGTTTGGTCAAATAGTTCATTAGGCACTGGATGCTGTACAAGTACTTGCTCACCTTCCCTGAGATAAAGTTGTGCAATTTTACAGTCAGTGCACAATTTTGCATTGGTACTCTAGTTGTTTTATACTTTCTTTGTCCTGTGATGATAAGATGATAAGATTTCAAGGAAAAGCTGTCTCCAGTGCCTTTTTTCAATGTGTAGATCAATAACATCACAAGAACTGGCAAGCGAACACTGATTTTAATGGTGCTCTCTTTTGAGTGTGTTGCTGATGTTTTAAATCTGTTTATCTTGATCTTTCAGTAATTGCTCAGTCATTGTATTTAGTGAAACCAGAATTAGGAACAAGAGCTTTGACAACAGATGACCTTAAAATGGGTAACAACATGACTCTGAAAGTGCCAAAAGTTGCGTTGGGTAAGATCTCCTGCCTTCCTGCTTCATGTCCCTGGGTGGATTCACATTCTTATGTCTGGCTCATATATCTGGTTAAATCCCTACATCCTAAGATTATCCTTGTAAAAATACTCATAATCTCTCAGATAGCCTTTCGGGGTCTTTGTCACGATCCATGCTGGACAGACCAGGGAGGAGTTATGGTGAGTTTGGAATTCGCTTGGGCTAAATTAAGGTGAAGCGACACCAAACAATCAGCTGAACGTTTTATTTATGGCAGAAGCAAACTGAACTTGGAAGGTGTAAAAGTAGGTGGTAGGCTGTCTCACAACTGGAATTGGCATGAAACTACCTCCATAAACCATGTAACCCATGGTAACCATATACATCAATTCAGGGAACAAGGAGAGCCCTCCTGTTGAGTCACAAAGTTCAGAGCAGACCCCCTCGCTTTCTGGGCTCCTTCTCAGAAAGGAGCGCAGGGATGGCTGGATCCACTCCTAGTCCCAGACTTGGTCAATGATTTATGTCTAAAGGGATGAGGTGTAGGGCTTATGGAAAAGGGGAGAGAGAGAGACAGAGACAGAGAGAGGAAAAGACAAGAGAAAGATTTCTCCAGTCCTGGGTGCAGCGTTTGTCCAGCCAGTCTAGAGGCCCAGTTCCGGTGGGCGCACAGGCGGGACTCCTCGTGTCCGTGTCCTTTATAGCCCACTTCCCGCCCTTTCTCACGTCAATCACGCCCCTCCCGGTCTGCACCCCGCCCGCAGGCACTGCCGTCACTCTCGAGCTTGTGCGCAGGCGGTGGTGGCGGCGGGTCCGTGGGGCGGCCGTCAGCCCCTTCCTCAGATAAACTTTGTATGACCGTTGGCCACACGTGGTGAGGTGCCCCCCTCAGCGTATCAGAACACGGAATTGCGCATCCTCCAGCACGCCCTCCCCGTCCTGTTGCTGACCGGCTTTGGTTTCTCACCTGCGGTTGGTCTTATGCAGGTTTGTTGTTGTGTGGAACTTGCCCCACAAACCACAGTGTTTGAGACATTAACTCTTTCAGTCTCTCACAGTCTCCATAAATCAGGCCTGGAAGCCCTCCAGCAAGGGGGAACCAGCAGAACTGGCCTTTCTATTTGAACAAGAACCCCCTCTACTTTTCGTGGTGGTGTTGAGGAGCCACAGAGGAATTCTGGCAGCTAACACTTCTAGTGAAAGTCTCACAAGTGAACTGCCCCCTTTTCTCTGAGATGAACATATTGCTATTAAAAGATAAAGCTTTCTAAAGGATGAACACTGGTCAAATAACAGGTACTGCTTACTTTAACACCACAAGTGCCTCCTTTACCACAATTCAACTCCTGATTGCTACTTGCCAGCTGACTGAACTTTCCTGACTGTTCCCATTTTGAACAGAAGAATGGAATGTCAGGACCCTGTAGATTCAGGGCTCTGAGACCTGGCTACAGCCACATGGACAGATGAATCACAATCCCTGAAATGGGCACAGCCAATTTTTTCCTCCACTCCCTGGGGGAAATTGGCCTTAAGAGGCATGTGCTAGTTGAACATCACTTCCAGTGGTTATTAGCCATTCAGAAATCCCTGCAAGGCTCACTGCTGTTAATTATAAATTAAAAGCAACCAGTTTCTCATGGATTTAAAGGCAAAAGTGGTACTTGAATTCTTTCCTTCCTAATCTAAATCCAGCTAGTTTTAAATAAAATCTAGGCGGACCCGAACAGATGTCTCTCATTTCAATGGAGAATTTTTAAAAATATATATGTTCTATGAAATTCTGGAAAACTTAAAATTAAATATTTCAATGTCTATCATTCCTTGTTTCTCAGAGAATAGTTTCATTTGCCCCACAGATTCCTGTTTTAGATAATCTACATATTCATGTGAATCATACATGAAAAATCCTGCAAGTTTAATAAAAGCATTTAGAACCATACCTCCGCTGGTATGAATTAATAATTTGCAGAAATTAGAATTACATTTACTGACATGGACTGTGAATCCAGAGAGCTATTTGGAAGAGAACTTTCCCCTTGTCTTTATTATCTCAACAAGTTGAGCATACTTTTCCTTTGATACCACATCAGCAACATTTGAAAGAGAAAATCCTGTGGAAATTATGTATGCTGTGTTGTGGTCTAAGGCTGAAGGCTATGATATTCAACCTTTAGCCTTTGCCTGTGTGTAGCTCAGCAGGAAGAATGAAACAGACACCAAGCCTATTCCCACTGGTCCTCTGCCTCTCCAGCCTCGGGGGAATAAGCTGAAAAATGGATGAATTGATCTTGCAGTGATAGCATGTGGCAGCTGCCATAGGACCATAGCTTTCAACCTATTACATGATGGACATAAGTAAGGAGCTGGTTACCACCACCATAGCTCTTCATCCAGCTGTGTCTGCACCAGAGCAGTCCTCAAGAAAATTTCCACTGGGATGGCCAGTGAGAACAGTTGCATATCAGTAAATCAAACATTTTGGTGACAAGCTGTACAGCCGTGCACAAATCATTTAGTATTTTTATTTACGTTTGCCTTATCTACTGTGTCTGTTTAGACTGGAAATGGTTCTGGTGTAGGACCTGGCACTCTTTCTTTCTACATTGTAGCATCTTGTAAACAATAATAACTATTTTTAAAGATGTTTATATTCTAAATAATGATAATAAAAAAGACACCTCAAAGTATTTTGATGGAGATAATTGGACACATATACATCTGAGCACAAAAAAGGGAGCTTAAAAGAATTTGTCTTCCAATTGAAGTATTACCAGCTTACTGGAGGTTGTCTTTCTAGCAGCATGAGTGACCATTCTTTGAACTGCAATACTGCAATGTGTACAGTTTGCTGCTTGTTTCTCAGAAACATCTAGACCCAGGCAGAAGGAACTGTTTCATTAATTCTGAATAGCTTTGTTTCATAAGTTACTAGAATCTTTGCATATTAGTGTGGGGTTCTGGTGTGTGTACTTCAGAGGGAAGCCAGGTTTAACAAGGAAATATCTTGTAAAATATTGTAGACTTTCAAAATATCGGCCAACCTTCTAAAGCAGATGTATTAGCAAGATAGCCACTGTGTTTTAATTTCTGTCTTAACATTTTTATCACAGCTGTTCAAAATGTTGATGAAACACACTCATAAGTAGCTGTAGCAGCTACCTACTATGATTGCAACTACATGGAATCTTTCTGCAGTTAGATAATAATAAAAGCAAAACAGTTAAGAGGAAGACATCAAATAACTAAAAATTCTGAAAGCCAGTACTGGTTATTCCAAGCATGCATATATAATGAGTAGGTATTTTATAAGTATTGATAATAATTCTGCACTTTGAAGGACTGTTTGAAAAATATATATCTTAAAAGACATTAGCTTGTGACTTTTAAATTCCACTAGCAGGTTTATTTTACTGAAAATATATGGAAAAGAAACAATATATTACACCAAGATTTGAATTTTGTTGTTGCTGTTGTTGATAATAGATACATAGATTAACAGTAGCTATGAGAAACAGTGTATTGGGGATCTTGCTGAAGACGTTGTATTGAGGAGTTAGTGACCTTGAACAGGCCACGTCTGCTCTGCTGGGCCGTGTACTCGGGGATTGAGCAGCCCGTATGGTAACATGAGCAGCCACTGTAGGGGAACCTGCTGGAGCGCCCAGTGCCTGCCAGTGCTGCGCTGGTGGGTGTTATGACAGACATAACATGCCATCCTGTCAGGAGAAGATATATGGTTTTCTTTGTTACACAGGATAAAAGGCAACAGAGTATGGGAAGGAAATTGAATCTCTCCATGGGCAGGATCTAAGCAGCGTGCCATGGGAAGATCCAGACAGGCTCTGTCTGGTGCTGCATGAACGCTGGGTGCCCAGAATCTGAAGGGAAGAAAAATTTACTCACTATCTATATTCCTCGTTTTATTCTGTCTTTCTAAAACAGCTATTTTACTACACCATTTGTTTCCGTGCCTTTCTTATTGAGATCCAGAAAGAACCCTGCAACAGTCCCCCTGCCCCCAGCACTGAACACATGGCAAGTCCCAAGTCAGCATCAGTGAGCACTCCTGATTTTTTGACTGCAACCCTTGCCATCTGAGGCTAGCTAATTCTTCACATTAAAAATATTAAATAGAAAGAAAGAAGTCAAATATACATTTGGCAACAGAAGGGTAGAAATAATCTGTACAGCTTATTTTAATTTATTGTTCTTAAAAAATGAAAATCTGTTTTTGAATACAACAAAAGACCACTTAATTCATGGCTGTCCAAAATAGTTGTTTATTGTTTTGCTTTGTTTGCAGAGTTTTACACAAAATTATTTTTTTTTAGATTAAGAATTCTTTTTAAATAAAAGAAGGAAACATTTCTTTCTGTTGTGCTATTCAGATTTAACTGCTCAGAAGTTACTAGAGTTGCAATTGCTTAAATTGGCTTCTTTTTATACCATTACCATATGTAACTACAATTTGCTGCTGCTCTTATAATCTTACTCTTCATCAGCACTGCTACAAGGTGTTAATTTATATCAGTCCAAGTATTCTGTTGGTATGCCAATGTTGCTGGATAAAAGACAGCCCTGACCCTAAGGCCAAGTGGCACAGACAGGTTAATGTCCACCTGTCTCCTAGAATAGACCAGTTACCTCCTCAACAGATATTTTATCTCTGGATCCCCAGTGGATCTTAAATGGCATCCTTGTATCATTGACACATAATTATCATAGGTTTTTGTGTCTTTCCATTCTTTTCCTTTTGTTTTTCATTTCAAGTTGCCTGAAATAATTTAAGGACTATGTTTAGCCTATCAGAATGGTTCTTTACAGCATGAACCTGAAAGTATGTATTGTGAGTTTTAGGGCATGGCACAAGGGTGTGCAGAGGGGTGGTGCTGGGGAAATGCCAGAAGAGTCTACAATGTAAAGGGATCCAAAACTAATGCAGTCCTTTTGTACTGACCTTTTGGAGCAAGACTATCCAAAGTATGGTATGATCCGCCCTCTGCCCAGATTTTGTCTTGCAGAAGACAAATTCACAGCTGACACAGAAAGAAAACTAAAAAAGTAGATGATTGGAGGCCAGTGTTCAAATTTAATTCCTGACTTTCTATAGTTTCATAGTGTGGATATGCCTTTTAGGACTTCAGATTTATGGGATCATGGTTTCAGATGGGGTCTGGGTGCTTTTGTATAACAATAATCAGAAGTCATAACTGTTAATCAGATTCTTAAATAAGACATAACAAGTCCTTTTTTTAATATATAATACATTTCTGGATCTTCTGAAACAGCTAATCCAGAAAATTTGAGGTCCATGTATGCTTACTCTTATTTAGTTTTGTAGAGGACTAGTCAAGGGCACCATTATGGAAAGAGGTCATAAAACTTACCTCACCAGAAAAGTTTTCCAAAGGGTGTGCTTCTTTATTTTAATAAAAACATTCTCTTTGTGTATTGCAAAATATTTCAGTTGTTCCAGTCACAGATAATTGATAATTTACAATAATTTTACAGTTGTTACTTATTATAAAAGCACTATCTATTTATATAGATAATCTTGTATAGTTTTAAATTACAGTTTTTTTACTGGCTTTCTTGTCATCTTTAATTATATATTGATATATATATATTAACATGTAAGCCCTTTGATTTTTCCCCAGTGCCCCAAAATACGTGTTTGAAACCAGCACCACGCAAGATTAGCCAAAGACCACACAGAAAGAATGTGCCTTCATTCTGCAGTTTGAAAGTACAAGAGACCTTTGATACCTGAATCAGAAAAAAAGATTAAAATGTACTTGATGGAAACCAAGAAGCAACGTATGTGTAATTATCTTGGATAGCATTTGAGGATAAATTTTGTAAAACATCATCTTCTTTCCTATTAAAGATGTATTTCTATGCTCCAGTCCAACTTTCTCACAGTGGGTGATTCAGTAGCTCTTTAAGATAAATGATTCATAGGTGTGTAACACATAAAAAAATTCTCCAAGAAATTCAGTTTGTCTCTAAAAGGCTAGATATAAAGCTCTTAATTGTACTGATAAAAATCCTAAAAGTCTGTGTGATTTAGCAATTATATATTAGTAATGTATTAAAATTTATCTTATATTCAGTATTTGCGTTGACTGGGACCTTAAAGAGAATTAATTATATAGAAAGTAACAGGCATAAGCACTTTCGATTACATGAGGATCTGGACTATCTAAAAAAATTTGTTGCTTAAAAACCAACAACTTCAGGTTTTTAAACAAACTATACCTTTTAATAATTGTTGTTAACAACAATATTTTAACAACAAATTTCATTATGCATTTAGAGTATAAGTTTTTTACCCCTACCCTGTGAGTTAGAGATAGATGTCTGGGGCAGATCTTGCCTATATGTATTGGGGTCACTATGTTTACTAATACTTCACACTAAATGAGACTTTGATCAAGATTTTTTACAGAACTCTTGTCCATTAGTTAAAAGAAAAAGAGATTTCTAGGAATGGTTGATACATTTCTTGATTCCACATTCTTAAAGCTAAAAACAAATTAAAATGAGATGTCACTCCTTATTATTTTTGAATAAAAAAAAATTTAAATCCAGAATATGATTCAGAGAATGAACTAAACATAATAATCAAAAAGACTGAAATACATATGAAACCATTTTGATGACTGAAACTTTGACTGACATGAAGAAAAAAAAAATCACTTTACAAAGATGCAGATTTGCACTGTGAAAGACATTTTTTTTTCTTGTAAAGAGAACACTTTTGATAGCTCAACCTAGAACCATTTATTAATATTTTTCAAATCACCAAGGGAAATTGCACATTGTGTTTGCATAAGCCTTCCTTTCAGAAGATGTTGGATACTATGGATTGGTGAAGACTTTGCCTAGTTAGTGTATATTTCTGTTGTAAACTGGATTTTAGGAAGGATTCTACTCTTCATGTCATGGAAGTAATCATTTTGTTGGAGAGAAATATGTATCTTTGCATCATTTTTACACTAATTAATTTGCCATTCTTTGAAATTCAGTACAACTTTCTAAATGGGCAACTGTCTCATTTTTAGAGACAAAGAGAAAAGTGCAGGGACACTTCCATAGCTACAATGTGGATTATTGTATGTCAACCTCATGTATCTTAGCAAACCTCAGTATTAGTCCAGTAAAGACCTTTTTCAAAAATTGCATTGCCATCAAATAAGGATTCAGTTTTCTGTAATTGTATTGGCAAAATACTTTGGAGAAACCAGGATTACTGCAGGATTATACGATGAATGTGTTCTATTTTAATGTCAAGTCCAGCTCTTCAGCTACCATAAGCATCTTCTGCTAAAGTCAGAGGAGTTCAGATTTCCATATTAACTGAAGACATAGCACACCTCCCACCATTCAGATAAAAAGACTTATCTTATAAGTTATTATTATCTTGTAATAATGCTAGGCAATGCTGATACTGATCAATCAAGGAAAACCAATTTATGTTACACACCAGCTGAGGATTACTGCAACTCACCAATCAGGCCACCTGACAGAAGGAATAATTTTGCTCCACTCACTAGGTAGTTGTTAAAGGAAGAGGACATGAG
The DNA here is from genome assembly GCF_964188355.1 of Buteo buteo. Classification (NCBI taxonomy): domain Eukaryota; kingdom Metazoa; phylum Chordata; class Aves; order Accipitriformes; family Accipitridae; genus Buteo; species Buteo buteo. The sequence continues at coordinate 19,406,092 of NC_134190.1, read as the reverse complement.
ACTCCCTAGAACGAAGGCAAATAACCCTTTTGACTTACCATAACACTTCAAAGGACAACTAAAAGTCACAGACTATGTCACCAGTCACCTAAGGTGCAACATCATTATCAAGAGCTTCAGGGTATGCTAACTCTATGTCTACTGTGAATATGCAAAGCCAAGGCAAAGGGAGCTTTCATGAGGTGTTAAGCAATGGTGTGGGGGACTCCGGGTTCACTTGGAGCTTTTGGGGCTGTGGTGTTTTTGCTTGTTGTTATGCTGTTCATTGATGGTACTAGGGCATGACCTTTTAGTCTGCAGTTTTCTTTCCTGTGATTGCCTACCCCAGCAGTCTTTACAAACTCCTAAATGTTATTCAGAAATAATTTCTTCCATTTAGCCAAGGTCTTTTGTTACATCTACCACATCACATTCCTTCCTGCTTTACATGGTCTTCAAATTGTCTGGATTTATTTCTATGTTAGGTCAAATGCAAGTAGCTCATTTTTCCTCTTTTCATATCTTCATTTGAAAACTTAACTGGCCAATTGGCTTTGGGGCCTCCAGTACTAACAAAGAGTGCCTCTGATTTACTGAAGCAACTTTTTAATGTACCATGGACAGCAAAAAAACCTTAAGGAATCTCTGCATACAGGGTGAAGTACAAATGATCCAGTCTAGACTTTCAGGACAGTGTAGTTCAGAAAGTCTCCTCTAAGATGGAATAGATCAAAATGCATCAAGGATATGTGTGCCAAATGTGCCATTGGGATACTGGTTTGTGTATTTGTGTCCACACCAAATACATAAATACGGTTTTTAGCATTTAGTGGATATGCAGTACTGTATACCAAAATGGAGAGATCCTTACAGGAAGTTACAGTTTGTAAATGTCCAAATTTTATTTTTTTTTTTTTACTGCATAATTAGACTTTTACAGATTTTTTTATTTTATTTAAAAAAAACCAAACCAAGCCTTTCCTCCTACTTGTGTACAGCTTGAATAGAGGACAACTGTATTGGGTTTGCGTGGCAAGGTTTTGGTATTGGGGGAGCTGCAGGGGTGGCTTCTGTAAGAAAATGCCAGAATCTTCCCCCATGTCTGATACAATGAATACCAGCTAGCTCCAAGATGGACCCACCACTGGCCAAGCCCAAGCCCAAGCCCAAGCCCATCAGCAACAGTGGTAACACCTCTGGGATAACATATTTAAGAAGAGGAAAAGAAACTGCACAACAAACTGCAGCCAGAGAAAGGAGTGAGCATATGTGAGAGAAAGAGCCCTGCAGACCCCCAGGTCAGTGCAGAAGGAGGGGAGGAGATGCTCCAGGCGCAGGAGCAGAGATTCCCCTGCAGCCCCTGGGGAAGACCATGGTGAGGCAGGCTGTCCCCCTGCAGCCCGGGGAGGTCCACGGTGGAGCAGGGGGATGCCCCGAGGAGGCTGTGACCCCATGGGAAGCCCACGCTGGAGCAGGCTCCTGGCAGGACCTGTGGCCCCGTGGAGAGAGGAGCCCACGCTGGAGCAGGTTTTCTGGCAGGACTTGTGACCCCGCGGGGGACCCACGCTGGAGCAGCCTGTGCCTGAAGGACTGCAGCCCATGGGAAGGGACCCACGCTGGAGCAGTTTGTGAAGAACTGCAGCCTGTAGGAAGGACTCACATTGGACAAGTTGTGGAGGACTGTCTCAGGTGGGAGGGACCCCATGCTGGAGAAGGGGAAGAGTGAGGAGTCCTCCCCCTGAGGAGGAAGGAGCGGCAGAGACAAGGTGTGATGAACTGACTGCAACCACCATTCCCCGTCCCCCTGTGCCACTTGGGGAGAGAAGGTAGAGAAAATTGGGAGTGAAGTTGAGCCCAGGAAGAAGGGAGGGGTGGAGGGAAAGTATTTTAAGGTTTGTCTTTGTTTCTCATTATCCTACTCTGATTTGATTGGTAATAAATTAAACATATTTCTCCAAGTCAAGTCTGTTTTGCCTGTGACAGTAATTGGTCAATGATCTCCCTTTCCTTATCTCGACCTATGGGCCTTTCATTGTATTTTTTCTCCCCCTGTCTAGTTGAGGAGGTGGAGGGATAGAGCGGCTTGGTGGGCACCTGCTGTCCAGCCAAGGTCAACCCACAACAACCCTAGTGCTAGGTCAAGTCTGTGGCTAGAGAGCCGCAGGTCTGTGTCCAGTGGAAAAGGCAGATGCTGGAGGAAAAAAACCAATGAAGTAAAATAGCCTAAGATTGAAGATGTGAATATCCCAATTGGTATGCAAATAAATTCTGTGTTAAAAAGCAAGGAACAAAAAAATGCACACAGTTGGAGACTGAATGCTTAATTCAACATACTTGTTTTAGACTGATGTAATGTCTTTTATATGAGCAGTATCATGCTGACATGAAAGTGTAATAATGAAGGTTAAACCTCAAGCATGAAATTTGGCCGTGACAAAAATGTCCTAGAAAATCTAGCAAAATGCTTGCAAAAAGTTCCATTTTCAAAAGTGCCCAAGTCATTAAGGAGCCCAATCCTATTTGCTTTCAAAGAAGTTCAAATTGCTTGGAAAATGACACTTAATCTCAAGCTATTTTGACATTTTGAAAACTGTATGATCTATAATGCATTGCAATTAATGCATGGTGTATTCACATTATTTTCTTCAATGGCTAAAGTACATTTTTCTGTGGGCTGAGCTCAGCTGTGGAGTTGAATGTTACTTAATTTGAGGAAAATGTTAAAACAATCTGACTGCAAATTTAAATTAACCTGAAAATGGTTGAAAGTTGACCCATCATATAAACCTGTTTGACTGGAAGTTGAATTAATGTTTATCTTCTATATTTATATTAAAAAAACCCTACTTGTTAAATTACAATGAAGGAGTAGATAGTCATTGATTTCTAAACATCTATTCATTAGTTTTGAGTGTCAAGCAGCAACATTTATTTGTCTTCCCACATGAAGACATAAAAGTCCATTTGTCTTCCTGTTTTTCCATCCCTTCAGTCATCTGTATCCCTCATTCTCACAGTTCTCAGCATCCCTGCTAACTCTGAGCAGGTCTGAGGACAGGAAGTCTGCAGAATAACCAGCTGAGATCTCAGGAATCTTTCCAAAAGGATGACTCACACAAACAAAAATTTGACTAGAGCCAAATGCTGTTACCTTTACACATCAAGTTCAAGATAATTCAATCCTAGAATATCTAGAAAGAGAAATCTGTTAGTTTTATATCATAAATATAGTGTGTACCATTGCTTCACATTTATAAATAAATAAATATATATTTCTACATTTTCTAAATATGGCTCATCTTTTTAATTACAAAACTAAAACCACTCCAAAATGTTCTGTGATTATATTGATCACTAATAGGAAGGTATAATAATTTTGAAGCCTTTGTAGATGAGCATTCCCTTAGCTGGATTTCAATTTGGTAACTAAGACTGCCTACAATGAACTTTAATTTCGATATGGTATGTGGTTTTTTCTGGCAAATATGTATGCAGTGTTGATGGGTACACTGATAAAATGGGTAGATTAAATGCACCGGTGAAGAGACAGATTAAATTATTAGACAGGATCACTGGAATATCTTGTGGTGAAGAAAATTCCAGATACTATAATACAAATTATGTTTGACAAGCTTTCAGGTTTGCTTTCCTTGTTTTTTGGCTACAACAGCAAAACAATGATCCAGGACATCTGTTTCTGAAAAAGTTCGTCCTTTTCTACCAAGTATTTCACAAGTGCAGACAAAGGTAAGAATCCAATCTTATACCCCTTAGCTCATAGGTATCAGTTACACCACTAGAAGAACTAACATGCACAGTAATAAAGATAAAAACTTATGATCTTGTGTTTACAACATGAGTGTTAGTTAGTTACTTCAGAAATTTGAACTGAATTGTCTACCTGTTCCTCATAAGATCAGTTACTTCAGTGCTACTAGAGTTTTGTAACAAACAAGTGCAATATCTTCATTAATTTGATTTGGAAGAATTAACGTCATTGGAAGGTTTTTATTATCAAATTTCTAGTTATGCAAGGACTAAAAGACTGGAAATCTAAATTAAATAAGAGAAGGAGATAACTAAATATCCATTGTTATTAGAAATGATAGCTGTATTCACAACTGATGATTAATACGATATAAATCAGAATATGCAACTCACTTGTTAGGGAATCTGAGTAAAAAAATTGTAAGCTGTTAGAAAAAACTTGAATGAATAGTTTACACTAGTTTGGTCCCCTAAATTAAAATTTCTCTTCCTCCTTGATGTGCAAATTGCATCAACTTTTGCACATAGGTAGAGATCTAAGACAATATGTGAGTATCTGAGTTTCTGACTTGCACTTAAAAAAGCCTCTCTACTAAGCTGGTCTCTAAAAAAAATGAAAATATAAACACCATGGAAAGGTTTGTAAAAGGCACAGTAAAGTCAACAGAGAACAGATCAGTGAACAAGACACGTGAAAAATCTTATGCTTGTTTTCAGCTTCATGTTATCAGAAAAAATATTCAAGTTAGTTGACATTAAAGGAAGGAGGGAACAGTTGAACTGGAAAAGTTGCCAGTGGAGCTCTTGCACATTGGTAGTTCCATTAAACTAACTTGTCAAGAAAGAGGGACATGATAAACTGACATAATTAACATTTGTTTTTAATTAGTATCAATGTTGCTATTAAGAAAAATGAAGGCCTGGAGAGAGTTCAAGAAGAGATGAGCTATCCCACTGTAATTACCACAACTCCCAGCAGGATCCTTCTCATCTGATTAACACCACAGCAGGACAGCAGTCCTAGCATGCATCTATCTGCCAGAGTCATGGGGATAAAGCAAAGGTGCTGACTGATAAACACAAAGGTGCCTTTAATGTTTAAAGTATCTGAAATTTGCAGCTATACTTCACAATTTACAAGCAACCTAATTGAAGAGGTACATTTGGGGTAAAGGACTAAAGGGAAGTAAGAAATACCACAAAAGTTAAATTTATACAATATATAGACAAAAGAATTTTCTGGAGAAGAATTTTATTCTACCTAAAAGAGCAGAAGAAATGTACTAAGTGGTAGAATTGCAATGTCTAGTTAATTTTTTTTGCACTACAGTGGTGTACTGGTTTCGGCTGGGCTAGAGTTAATTTGCTTCATAGTAGTTTGCATGGTACTATGTTTTGAATTTTTTGATGAAAACAGTGTTAATAACTCACGAATGTTTTAGCCATTGCTGAGCAGTGCTTACACAGCACCAAGGCCTTTTCTGCTCCTCACACTGCCCTGCCAGCAAGTAGGCTGTGGATGAACAAGAAGTTGGGAGAGGACACAGTCAGGATAGCTGACCCCAACTGACCAAAGGGATATTAAATACCATATGGTGTCATGCTCAGTGATAAAAACTGGGGGGGGGGGGAAGTTTGATGGGGTTGCTGTTGCTCAGGGACTGGCTGGGCATCGATTAGCTGGTGGTGAGCAATTGGAGTTTTTGCATCACTTGTTTTTCTTGGTTTTGTCTTTTTTTTTTTTTTTTTACCCTATTAATCTGTCTTCATCTCAACCCACAATTTTTCTCACTTTTGCCCTTCCAATTCTCTCCCCCATCCCATTGTGGGGGAGTGAGTGAGCAGCTGTGAGGTGCTTAGCTGTCTGCTGGGATTAAACCGCAATAAGTGGCTTTCTATTTCTATAAATATGAGGTAAGTTTTGTTCATTTGTTACTTAGTATTGGATGGACATTAAACAATAACAACTTGATTAGTCACTTGTGTAGAGACCTTAGGACAACACTATCTTGTCACTGAGTTAAGGAAGGTCAGAGGTTAATGGTTCACTCAGTGGTTAATGGGTGAGATTTGCAAAGCTACTCAATCACTTTCAAGCTTTCTTCAGTAAAGGGTATTTCACTCCACTTTTACTTTGTTTTTACTTTACTTTTATCTTACTCTTACTTTACCCTACTCTAATCTACTTTTGAGAGTTTCCTTTACATTATCCCACTGGAGCCAAATCTTATGAAGTTCAACAAGCCCAAGTGCAAGGTCCTGCACATGGATCAGGGCAATCCCAAATACAAATACAGGCTGGGTGATGAGTGGATTGAGAGCAGCCCTGCAGAGAAGAACTTGTGGGTACTGGTGGATGAAAATCTGAATGTGAGCCAGCAATGTGCATTTGCGGTCCAGAAGGTCAATCATATCCCGGGCTGCATCAAAAGAAGCGTGGCCAGCAGGGCGAGGGAGGGGATTCTCCCCCTCTACTCCGCTCTCATGAGACACCACCTGGAGTACTGCGTTCAGCTCTGGGGCCCCCAACGTACGAAAGACATGGACTTGTTGGACCAGGTCCAGAGGAGGGCCATGAAAATCATCAGAGGCCTGGAGCACCTCTCCTATGAGGACAGAGAGAGTTGGGGCTGTTTCACCTGGAGAAGAGAAGGCTCTGGGGAGACCTTATAGCAGCCTTCCAGTACCTAAAGGGGGCCTACAGGAAAAATGGGGAGGGATCCTTTAACAGGGAGTGTAGTGACAGGACAAGGGGTAATGGTTTTAAACTGAAAGAGAGGAGATTTAGATTAGATGTAAGGAAGAAATTCTTCACTGTGAGGGTGGTGAGGCACTGGAACAGGTTGCCCAGAGAGGTTGTGGATGCCCCATCCCTGGAAGTGTTGCAGGCCAGGCTGGATGGGGCTTTGAGCAACCTGGTCTGGTGGAAGGTGTCCCTGCCCATGGCAGGGGGGTTGGAACTAGGTGATCTTTAAGGTCCCTTCCAACCCAAACCATTCCATGATTCTATGATTCTGTAGTCTCCAAGGCAATATCTTAGTATAACTGCAACGTACCTTCTATCTTGAGTGTTAATAAACTCCTAACATGACCTGAAGCCATTACAATTTTATTTGCATAATTTCAAAAATATTTCTGATAACTTTGTTCTTTCAGAACTTTTCAACAGGGTATTGATTCCTCTACAAAGAATTAATTACCTAAGCATTCATAAACAGCTGTATTTGTTATTTTGTCAATAAAATTTAATATACTTTAATTTAATTTTGAAATTGCAATTAACTTTTTATGATTGGCACATGCTGTAAGTTTCAGTCCAACGTAATTTGACAGAACATTATTTCATTAGGACTTTAATTAAAATGCAGTGGTGTAACCTCAAGCAGGCTTTTTTGCAAATATCTCTCTACTAGGACAGATTTTGAAAGAGCTGAGGGGTCATAAGTGTTTGATATATTTTCAGCATTGCAGTTCCACTAGTTATATTGAGGTAACCATGTTCCTACTTGGGCTGGGCTGATTTATTTTTTTTTTAAAAAAAGGAAAGAGGGATCCTTCATTTGACAAAATTGGTTGGCTAGGATCTTTCCCTAAGCAAAATAACTGGAAAAAGTCATGCCGAATAGCCTATTGAACTCTATGTTATATTGCTAAAGAAAGTAATCTGTGGATGGGTCTGTTGAGAGTACCTGCCAAATGGAAGTGGCAGGCTGAGGCACAGTATGTTCCTACTCAGAAAAGCGAGTAATCATGTATTCCATTTTCCTTCCATTTTTTTTTTTTTAAATGAATTTTTGCAGTATGCTTGTCACCACGATATCTTAACAATGGTAAATCAAGCTGATTTCTTGCTGCAGCCCAGTCAGCCTCTGCTCTGCATAGTCCTGAGCTATGTCTTGATAAGGAAACAAACATCCTCTGTGAAATTCATACAGGGAACTACGGAAATGTACGGATGGTCATCCTTTCTCTAAGTGTATTTCTAGCCTGGCACTGAAGTGTCTTCCTGGTTCCAGAAACCTGTTCATGCAGCTATTTTCTGCCTGAAAATAGCAATAGTGTTGCAACAGTGGAAATAGGTTCTGCACCTGAGGGGCAATTGAAGGTGGGAGCTGTTTCCATGGAACATACTGGTAAATTCTCACTTAAGAATTTAATTTGTTCACTGTAAAGAAAGAGAGAAATAAGGAGACGATCTTTGTTCTCTCGGAGGCAATGAGAAATCTTTATGGGGTATGGAAAAGACAAATATTCTTATAATCCCATGGACACCAGAAAATAATACAGAAGTTGAAACGCATGTGGCAGTATCTGTCTATCAGATTCCAGTCTAAAATTCACTATCAAGAGTTAAGGACCCAGTCTGCCTGAACAGTCTATGGAGACAATTAGTGCACATTTACACAGATGAGCTTGGTATGATCTCAGGTACCCTCCCCCAAACGTGTAAGTTATGGGTTAGATCTTGGGGTTTTGGTCTTTTTCTTTAGACATTTAAGAGTTTTTATTCCAAATGAAAGAGAAATATTTCATGCTAAAATAATTACAAACTTCAAGAAACTAAATATATACCCTGAAAACAGAAAACATGCTATCAGGATCAGAAATTAGCTACTGATTTTTTTTCACTTCACCAAAATACACCACCTACATTATAAATGTTCTTGCCACAGGTGTGCAGTAGATGAAAAACAAACTGATTGTACAGTATGGCACTCCTGTTTCTCTAATTCAACCAGCCAGTGCTGCTCATCTTGCATATTTATTGGAAAATTATGCAGGTTTGTACTGACAGATTAGCTACAGAAGCATTTAGGGACAAAATGTACCTCCAGTTACCCTTCTGCAATCTCCTGAAGTCAGTGAGTCTGGTTTAGCTTTGTTGATGAAACAGTGAACAGAATCTGGTCCAGTCTCATTATATTTGGCATAAGTAACGCAAAATTAGTGAAGATTTACAGCTGAAGCTTGAAACTCCTTTCACATTCAGCTTCTTTTCAGACAGTTTCTGTCTGAAATTTCTAGCTGACAGGTGAGTTAAAGCAGAGAGGCAAAATTCTCACCTCACTGAAGAAAATGGCAAACCCCACATTGATTAAAACTGGGCAGAGGTTACATCTCAACATTTAACTGCATTGCTGAACTAACAATCCTACTTTATTAAAAGAAGCAAGAACCAAGTTATGTAAGCCAGTTATCCTATCATAATGTTTCCAATATTGGCTTTTATAGGTCACAGCACAAACTGGGATGTTTGGACACCTAAAATTGTTTATCATATGAAAGGTCAGTACATCTTAAATGATTGGTTAAATGCTTTGTTTTATCTTTTGGAACAATTTCATTACGTCTTAGAAGTCCTTTTATTTCTGTATATTCTACTTGGGACTGCACTAATCAAACTAAGATAACCAGATCAAAAATTAAAAAAAAAAAACAAAAAAAACAAAAGATTAAGAAGGGTCTGAGACCATTTTCTCTGCCCCTTAAGGGCTTTGTGGGAGAATGGGATAATTTGCCTATCTTTCTGCATTTTCAAATCAGCGGTGATGGAATGAACTGTAGATTGATGATCATGTCTTTGAGCAGAACACTTTATATTTAATTCTTTCATCAGTTTGTACTAGCTAATTATGTGTGAGGAGTTTTATTCTTTGCTTTCAAAGACTTGTCAATGTGTGGGATGACTGTACTGAGGAATAGAAAAGTTCTTTTTAATTGCTCCCAGCACTGAACACTCCTTAGGGCATAGCTGGGATCCACAATAGTTTGATTCTCATTGCCCCTGACTATGCACTCACAGGGAACTGAAAGATCTCAGTCAACCCTACAGGTTGGGTTGCACATTTCCATAAATCTTTCAAGATATTGGTTCTGTTTTAAAAACAGAGATAATGATAAATTGCTGGCAATTTCAAAACTTTCGTCATCTATGTTGTACATGGCAATTGGTAGACAGCCAAGTACTGAAGTACTTTCTGGTATATTCTTTATAGTGAATTTTTATGCAGAGCCTACAGTTCATGAGCACTTCACATAAATAATACTTGGCCTAATTTTCTATGTTTGCAAATTATCCTTCCTGTGAGCTACCTTTGGGAACAGGCAGTAAAGGCAGAGACGGTAGTAATAAAGTCCAATTCTGGCCTTCTATTTTCTGGTTATACACTTTAATCCAGGGTCCCCAGGTTTAGAAGCGAGCGTGAAGGATACTAACAATTTCTGCATGCAATTTAGAGTTCTTTTGTACTGTTGTTGCATACAGTTCACTTCATTTATCATATGCTGCAAAAAAATTGGTAACTCAGCCCATTATGAACTTCAAGGCATCAGATTAGCAAGAGTTCTTCCAATGTATTATACCTACAGCAGATGTTTGCTTCAATGTGATGAATTCAGCAGAAGGCTAAAGCTGCAGTACTGTTAAACTGCATGGAGAAGACTCCAGTTAATACAGTTATATTAAACTTCAAACCTGTCAGAAGATGAGCAAGAGTCCAACCATTCATCTGCAAAGGTATTTCTGTTATTAAAACATCTGTTCTCCAGCTAAAGGGTATTTAATTCTACTGTGCAAAAGAAAATAGATAAAGCAAGTGGGACAGAAATAATTGAAAGGCCCTAGAGTCTGGTAGGTAAGGCAGTGTTCTGAAAGACAGAAAATGCAGATTTCCATTCTTTTGAACAAAAAAGGGATCGTACTTACCAGCAAGCTATACGATAAAAAAAAAAAAAAAAGCGCCAAGGCCACATCACCACTATCTATGTTTCAGCTTGTTTAGAGTCCTACTGGTAGCTTCAAAGGGAGTGGAGAAATCAGTGATGAGACAATTCCTCATGGGGAGAGCTTTTAGAAATTTGTTTATGAAGTACACAGAAAGAAAGTCTGAATTATCTAGTCAGCAGGAGAGGCTGAGGAAGGGCTTTAGATGGATTAAAGATACTGAAAAGACCCTATTAATGGTCTTAAGGATGTACGTCATGTACGGGAGAAGAGGAATAAAGAAGCAGATCGTAAGTATATCTCATAACCCCCTCTTCAGAATCTTCCTCCAACTCAGCATTTCTGAGAAAAGCTTTTCAACTGTTGATGGGAACTTCTGAATCTACTTATTCTAACCTGGAGCATCTTGTTGGTGACATGCACCTGCAAACTGTTATTCTGTTATGTTGCAAACTCTTAGCTGTGTATCGAACAGACCGAGATGTTCTTATTTAAATCTATGCGATTGCTTTCTTCCAGAATTGTACCAAAGCTAAAAGAAATTTTGATTGTTCCATACACAACACTTTGCTGAAAATGTGATGTTTAAGGTTCATTATGCGGACTACTTTGTTTAACTACAATATTTGCAGCAAGACAATTTCAGGGAAGGAAACTAAAGGTGGTGGTAGAGAAATAAATTAACAAAGAGCAAAAGAGCTCTTTCAGAAAAAGAGATTTTTCCACTTGAATCTGAGGCTAAGAAGACTCTCTGACTCCCTCTTGTACACTTGGTATAGGATAAGTTCTCATAGCCGTGTGGAGAGCTGAGGTGTAAAACAAATTGAAATGCTGTTTGCCCAAGAGCTAGTATTAAAGGTTATTTAAACTTGCTTTCATTTGTTCCCCTGGGACTTTGCTTTTTGTTTCCAACACCTGAGTCAGTATTTGTGTCATTTTAATTACAAGGCAAATACTGGTGCTGTAGTGCCTGTAACTCGATGGGCAAATCCGCAAGCTGAAAATACCGCTCTGTGGTGTATCGACAGTGACGTGTCAGGGCGCCGTGGGGGCCGCCAGCTCCGTGGGGCTGCACACCGGCAGTGCCCGGGGCTCCCCCGGTGGGTCGTGGCAGGGCCCAGCAGCCAGGGCCCGTCCCACCGCCCCAGCCAGGAGCAGGGCAGCCAGGGGGGGAACCGGGGCAGCCCTGGGCATCGGGCACCTCCCGGGGGGATGGCACTGGGGACGGGCACAGGTCAGCGGGTCCGAGGCGCAGGCCCAGGCAGGCTGTGACATGGCGGCGGCCGCCGCTCAGGCTGGGGCCTGCAGCAGAGACTGGGCCTGGGCTGCCCAGGCCCAAACCCCCGGGAGTGGAGCGCGCTCTGCAAGACGTGCAGGTGTCCTTGTGAGCTGGCAGGCAGTGATGCTTTAAGTCACCGATGTAGGCTCGATTATTGGAGAAGTAAAAGAAATTGTTATTTTGAAAGTGAAACGTTTTGAAGAAGGTCAGCGGTAACCGCATCATCTTACCTTTTATTTCTTTTTTTTTAATGAGAGTTACACCTGCAAGATAGAGACACAGTCCCCTGGGTTTTTCCACTGCATTCAGTGTGATTAAATTATGGATTGATTTGCTCCATAGTCTTCTGATTAGTGTATGCTGCTCACATTAAATTGCCAGTAAAACTTACACTTACAGTGCTTGTGCTCTCTTTTATTGATACAGTAGTCACTTCCCTAGATTTCCTTTGGAGCTGTGGAGGCTCCATCACTGCCGGTTTTTACCCTGTTAGATAAAAATCTGCCTGGAATTTTTTAGTTATCACTGCTCTCGTCTTGACAGGCAGGCGGAGTAAGTGACCTCCCAAGGCCGCTGGTCTTCCACTTTGACGGGATGCACCGGTTCTGAAGGGGAAGGAAGGGGATGCACACAGCTAGGCACGCACCCAGCTCCCTGACACTGTGTCCACGTTGTCATACAAAAAGGTAGGAAAGCTGTAGATTCGGTAGATTTCTCAGCTTGCATTGCTGTTTCTTTATTCCTACTTATATCCCACGTGTGTTAAAGTGAATTAGCCACTTACTGAATGGGGAAAGCTATCAGCTGAAATCCGTGAAGTATATATGGTTTACACCAGCTGGGGAATCTGCCTCGGCATGTTTCTACATTTGACAGAAAAAGAAGCAGTTTGAACTGCAAGTGTTTTCATATGCTGCTATGCTTACCTCAGATATTTACATTTTGGGCAATTGAATTAATTGCCTGGAAAAGACCACTCTCAAAACACACACAGCAGGTGCTTCTTCAACTTACTTTACATTAATTGCTTTCTTTGCTGCTTCAAGAGTCAGCAACACACAATATTTTACAATTAACCTGTCTTGTCACAATGGTTGCTAAGTGAATCTTGTTTATCCAGAATGCCAGTGACTGCTGATGTATTTGGGTTTGGAGCTAAGGAAGAGGGCTAGGACAGATCTGAGTGTCTGATTCAGATCCCATGCTGAAAAACACATTGACTGGACAGGCAAAGCTAGAGGTTTGTAGATGAGTGTTTCCTCCCAATTAAGAGAGTGAAAAAGACCAGGTTCAGTGAAAAAGATCAGACAGCTATTGATTCAACTGCAGTCAGTCCATTTAGATGTAGCTATGAAGTCAGCACAGATGCAATTAAACTAGCTATAATGTATTTTACCAACAGAATGGGCCTTACAGATACCTGTTTGAGATGATAGTTGCAAAATGATTGCTAATTAATTTACATAATCCAAACAAAGTGTTTAATTTCTGTGTCTTTGGCTTTTGTGGTTTTTTTTTTCCCCCCGATGATGATGAGGTGCTGCAAATTTGAATCCTGCTATGCTCACTGGCTAAACAGTACAATTCAGCATGAGTCAGTATACGGGTATCCACAGCTGTGATTGGGCTTTACATGTTCCTCCTGTTTCTACAACCCCCTCCACTGAAAAAAAAAAAGGGGGGGCAAAACCAAACAAACAAAAAAGCAAGGACAAATGACAACTGACAGAGTAGAAAGGAAATAATTGTCTGAAGTGACTTTTTATTTCCAAAAATCTAAAAATGCAATGAGTGATCTGTTATTATAGATCCTTGAGAGATCATCCAATACAGAGACCCATTTCAAGAAGGTATTTAACTATGTGCTTTCCTTATGTATGTGTTTCTCCTTACTGACCTCAGTGAGATACAGCCATGCATTTGAAATGCAGATAAATCTGATTGCTTTGCTGGAGAAAGATATGCTCTTTAATGGAGGTCTTGCTTTTAAATTAACGTTTGTTATTTTTTATTTCTTAAAATAGTGCCTGATTGAGTGCCTGTTTAAGGGTATCCAAAGGTGTGTGTAGTGAAGTTTATGGTTGTTTTCAACTGTGCATTTCAATTATGATTATTCAATGATTTCCTATACAGGGGAAGTCAGAATAGATTTGATGGTAAGGAAGTGTAAAAGAGATCAGTTCTGACAGTGAAAGATGAATAAGCCTTTTAAAAGTCTGACATTTGAGATGTGTAGGCTCTTTAAAAGCCTTTGTGTGGGTGTACCTGGCTCAGATTTATCTGATCAGAATAACAGATATTTTGTAAAAATATATTGATAAAAAAAGCAAAAACAAACAAACAAAAACTTTTCTAAAATAATTTCAGTATAGCAATATTGGGGATTTCATAGCATAGGAAAAAAGTCTTCTCTCCCAAACAAAAGTTATTTCAAATGTGGACTTGAGATGTGGTTTTCATTTATAAAGCTCACCATTTATAAGTTCATAAGGAGAAATACTCTCCTCCTACTAAATCTTCACTGTTAATCTAAAAGTTTTTGCTGGGGGTGGGGCAAAAGTATAGAAGGCAGTAGGGTGTCAGGTGGTGGCCTAAAGGTTGGTGGCCTTTTTTTTTTTTCCTAAAAAAGCCCCAAACTAGACACTTTGCATTCTTTGTGGTGTTGTTTCCAATCTTCCAATATATGTAGAATTCTTAATGGAATTTAAGTTAAAGAAATATCCCAGTAGTGAAGACACCTCATTTTAATGTAAAGTTTACAAGCCAGCTCTGATCTCCCCTTGCACATTTTTAAACTATTGTAGGGGGGGGGTTTAACACAACGAAGTTGTAGATAACCGATCAGACTATCTGCACAGTGTTAAACATCAAACAAAAAATGGTAAGTAATCTAAAAGCTATCAACAATGTGCCTAGCTCTTTTCCCTATTAATTTTGTGTTGAAAAGAATCTGTTCATATAATGGAAGTGATAGACCAATTTCATGTGCTTTTGAAAATGTTATTTCTGATGTGTCATCAAAATTTCAGCTTAGGTTTCATCATCATTCTGAAGTTTATCTTAAGTTCTCCCCTGCCAAAGGTTTAGAGATTATACTCAAATATACCACTAAACTAAAATTTTTCATGAATACATATCTTTTAAGGTCTTTGTTTGCACAACAGTTTGTATATCCTTCCAGATTATATCAAGTACAAGGGAATGGAGTGATCCATCAGAAGGGTGTCATAACTAATTAAAGGAACACTTGTATAGTTGAGAACCAAAGTTGGTTCTGGGAAGGTAATTATTCCAACAGATTGCTGATGATTGCTTATGGCTTGTTGATGCTGAAAATACAAGACACGAACTGAGCTACCAAAGGAACAGTAGATTAATGAGATGTTTCCCATAGTTCTTACTGAATGTAGGAAAAGTGTGAGAATAATTAAAGAAAAAGAAAAATCACTTGTTGTTTGTAGAAGACAGTGTCCAAGACAGTGCCTATATTCGTATGGAAAAAGAAAGAATAAACAAGTCTCTACTTTTTTTGTTCTCCCTTACTTGTTTTGTAAGTAGATGTCCAAAAACTTGCAGGCAACAGAGGTTTTTAAAACTTTTGGGAAGATGCATGGGTAGACACAACTGGGTTATTACTTTAGTAATGGGAGGCTGAAAAAAACAGGATAGCTGGCTGGTGATTATGCATGATTGTGTTTCAAAACAGCATAAGGAAAGTAAAGAAGGAATTTCTCTCCCTTTATTATTCCATTGCCCTGAACGTAAGCCTCATATGAGGAGGAGAAGCTTGTTCCTGTACTCTCAAAAACACATAAGAAAAAAATCAATGCATAATTACAAGGTAGGAAGGAAGACAGGAAGGCAGGAGGAAGGAAAGAAATGCAAATGGACTTCTGGTACTCTGCCAGAACCAGAGGGAGATTGACAAACTGAAGAGTCAAAGAGTGGCATTAAGGTGGTTAAGGGTCTGTGAAACATGATACACGAGGAGAGATGGAGAGATGTGGCTTTTTTTAGCCTGGAGGTGAGAAGGATGTGGGGAATCTAATTGCTGGTTTTAACTCCATAATGGTGAGTTATAGAAAAGACTTTTCTTAGAGTCAAAGGCAAGAGGCAATAGTGATAAATTGCGAAAAAGGAAAATCCATCTGGGTATGCTGAAAAAGTGTTCGTGATGGGAGTGGTAAACACTGAATCAAGTTGTTAAAAGAGACTTTGAAAACTTGTCTGTGGAGGTTTTCAAACTCTCCTGGATAAAGCTCAGAGCAACCTGATCTAACTTTGAGCTGACTCTGCTTTGAGCAAAGGATTAAACCAGATAATCTCCACAGATTCCTTCCACATAAAATTATACTGGGATTCTACCATTTTCTGTGTTCTTGAACCTATTGGAACTTAGTCAGTCTTTCCATACTATATGGTTGTTTGTAGTTGTACTGGTTTTGGCTGGCATGGAGTTAATTTTCTTCATAGCAGCTCATACGGTGCTGTTTTGGATTTGCGACCAAAACAGTGTTGACAACACAGGGATGTTTTAGTTATTGCTGAAAAGTTCTTACGCAGAGTCAAGGCCTGTTCTGTGTCTCATGCTGCCCCACCAGTGAGTGGGCTGGGGGTGCACAAGAAGTTGGGAAGGGACACAGCTGGGACAGATGACCCCAACTGACCAAAGGGATGTTCCAGACCATATGACATCCTGCTCAGCAATAAAAGCTGATGGAAAGAAGTAGGAAGGGGGGACATCTGGAGTTATTACATCTGTCTTCCCAAGCAACCATTACATGTGATGAAGCCCTGTTTCACTGGACATGGCTAAAAACCCGCCTGCCGATGGGAAGTGGTGAATTAATTCCTTGTTTTACTTTGTTCAGGTGCGCAGCTTTCGCTTTACCTATTAAACTGTCTTTATCTCAACCCATGAGTTTTCTCACTTTTACCCTGCTGATTCTCTCCCCCTTCTCACTGGGGGGAGCGAGCAAGTGGCTGGGTGGGGCTCAGCTGCCTACTGGGGTTAACCCACAACAATAGTGATATATTTTTACATTCCAAAAAAAAGCTTCGAAACACATACCATCCTTTAGTTTCTTGTGTAAAGAAGATCCATGCATAACACTGACTTTTTATAGAGCTGTCATTCTGAAAAGACTAGAACTACTGATGAGTACCACTGTTTCCCACATATTAGCTTTCATAATGGCAAAATCGTCTTCCTGCAACAATAAAGCACTTACTAACCGCTACAGTTAATTAGAATAAAATGTAAGTGTATTAATGTATTTCATTTCCAGAAGTACTGCCCTTTTAGGAAAGAGCTATTTCAATTATGGAATATATGGCCACCAGGAGTTCACAATATTATAACAACTATTTTGCCTATTTTTATTTCAATAAGCAGGTTGAGCAACTTTGATTCAAAATAGTTTAATTATTCTGAAGCACTTCTGGAAACAGAACAAATGGTAGTTTAAGTTCTTTGCAGGTTGATCTGGCACTGCTGGAAGCTATTGTAATTAGTAAATCTGCAAAAGTATTGTTAAAGTTATTTTCCTCAGCTTCGATATACTACAGTTTATTAGTGAGCCTATTATTTATGCACTCCCTTGGGCCATTTAACATTTGCTTCAGTTAATGAGAATCTTCATCTTAATTAACAATAGTGAAAGACCCTTTTCCTCCCCTCCCCCACAAAATGAATAAGGCCTTAGAAATTTACTCCAGAATAATATAATTTGGGAGTTATTAAAAGCAAGGCTTTCCATTGCATCATTTTGTATTATCATCAAAGCTTCTTGAAAGACACTTAGTGAAATTTCGTATATTGTGCATATCTTAATTAAAAACATGAACTAATATTAAAAGACATTGAATGATTCAAAGTAAAGTCCATGTGAAGGTCTTGTATGAATGATAATGAATTTTTGAGATTTATAGAAATTCAGAATGCTATTGCACAATATTAAGGTCAAAGTTGCAGAAGATACAGTTTCAGATCACCTCTGTGTAACTATCAAGAACTATGCCCATATTATGCATGATCATAACCCTTTAGTTCAGTTCAATTGAACCATGTCATCTGAACAAGACTCTAGCGAAGTGAAAACAAGAGTTTAACTTGCCAGCTGGGAGCACATGGTAACCTTTTGCCCAAAATCAGATCAACCAGAAATCTATTAAACATATAGAGTTGTTTTTATTTAGAGAGCAAAATTACTTTGGCTGTATTGTGGTACAGAAGAGACAAGCCTTACAAAATGAGTCTTCTGCTTTATCTGATGGAAAAACAAGGAAAAGCTTTCTCCAGTAAAATTTTCTGATTTTTACCTACTGAATGAATAACATCAGCTTTTGTCCTCCAAACTATAAGCATGACGATGTAAGTATGTAGAGTTAAAATGCTGAACTTGGGATACTGATATTTAAGTCAGAATATCAGGTTTGAGTTATTTTGCAGTCATAACTAAATGCTGTAATTTCCCTCCCTGCCCTCCTCCCTTCCTTCTTATCTCCTCCCTTCCTGCCTACAAATTCTGCAATCTTTGCTCAAATACAAGAGAAGTACTCATGATAATGACAATCCTTTTCTATCTACCTTTGTTTAAACACTACAGTGAGAAAAAGCAAAAGGCAAGGTCTGCACAGTGACTTACACTGATACTTATGTCTGCTCCAATACAGGTGTACTTATACAACACTTCCAAATATTTTGAGCTCAAGGAGAAACTGGTTTCTTACCTTTCACACTGGTTTCAGATAAACTGTACCAGTTAGCATACTGGTGCAAGAAGAATTCAGGCTTCTTATGTCTGATGGTGGTGGCTCTCTGGGCTGTTAATCTAGAGAAAGGTCATGACACCATGCTGGGGCAGCTGAGAAATTCTGTGACCCCAAACAAGAAGCTGCAAGAATGCAGTCTAAAATCGTGTCCTGTGTTCTGTTGTACAGTGAATTTTGCCTTCTCTGCATCAAACTTCCTAATTGCCAATGCAGTCATTATAAGTCTAAAATGCTGGAAATATGGTACAGCTGGTGATAATGATTTTTTTTTTTTTATGGCCATATGTTATTAATTGGTGACTGTTTGACATTGCAGGTCATCTTCTGCCATCCAGTACTTCTATCTGGCACTATTTGCAATCATCTGAGTGTCTGCTGGGGCAGGAGGGGACAGTTTGTTTGCATGTCTCCTTGCTGTGTTTATCCTTGGTAGCTAGACAGGAATAGAGAGCTAGTGTGTGGGATGGATCCCCTGCTAGAGGAATGGCATGGGAGGGTACCTCTGAAGAGAAGAGGTGGAAGACAGACATGAGTTTTCTCAAACTTCTGTTACTTTTACCCAGACGTCCTGTGGCACATGCTAGTTCTGTGATGTGCATAGGGTCACAGGTGGGGAGGTGAGCCTACACCAGGGACTGGGTAACAGAGGCATGGCTAGAGGTGACTCACGAGGGGAAAGAGACGTAAGGTAAAGGGTAAGTTCAGTGTCTCCTGTTTGGTGTGTCAGACTTAACCGGTCTGCTGTGTAAGTATGTCTGAGTTGTGACTTTTTGTCCAGTAAAGAAATTCCAAATAAGTACATTTTGCCTGGCAGCTGACATATCACATTATATGAAGTAATTTTACTACTGAACTTGTTCAGGATTTGGTGTGAAAGGAACATTCTGTTTCTAACTTAGGGAATCACTGCATGTAGCAGAAAACCTGCATAGCTTTATTGTATAACCTAAAAGGCAGGTAATGATAAATATAAGTATTTGTATTTGCTTTTCATAAGATACATGTTTTTTAAAGGAAAATATAGAGATATGCAAGAGGAGGAAAAAAAGAATCTGCTAAAGATTTCCTTCATGTAAATTATAGCTATAAATGCTGATACTCTGTAAACTGAATCAAATTGTTTAATTTGTCTGTAATTTTGAAGATTACGGAGTTTGCAAGCAGTGATGTGAAGACATTAAAGTATATCACAAATCTTTCTGTGTACTTTTGAATAGCACATTATTAGCTAGTCTTATCAGAAAATGATGTCAAGGGTACCTATTATTTATTTTTAGTTAGTTTTATACAATAATACTAACACAGGTTTATGTTGGATTTATCTGTGTGATATAATCTGATATTATGGAACAAAAGGTAATGGAAGTCTTATGCTCAGAAACTGAGCCTCTGTCCTGTATTGTGCAGATGCAATCTGTCCACAGACTCTTGTATATTCACAGGATATTCTTTGTTATTTCATGTATCATCTGGAAAAAAGATCATGAGAAAGCCACATAAAGTTATAGAAATAATTGCGAGTTGTGCAAGTGTTGAAGTTTTTTCCTAGCATTATTTTGTAGTGATAAAAACAGAGTAATTCAATACAATGCAAACTAAAAAAAGTGATATATGATGATAGTAACGATAACACAATAGGTACTATTTTGTGATAGGACCCATGAATAGTAAGCTGCAATATTTTCTCACCTCTTTAATTCTTCTCACTTCTGCTTTGAGAGGAATGAAGCTTTTGGTGATAAAGTGATACACATTTGTAGTGATAACTTTTAGAATGCAGATCCGTAGAAGCCCATCTCTTCGCTACTGAAGACCAAAGGTTTTTCAATGCATTTCTCCCCCTTGCTGTGATGACTTTTGGGTACTCTGTGACCACTTTCATAATAGACTGCTTAGATTGACTTTTCATTTTTATTTTATGATGTCTTAACTACGTTATGTTTTATCATCCTTGAGGCATATGTGAAAAAGCTGGAGAGAGAAAGAGAAAAGGACTGGTTCATTAAAATAACCCTATTACTCATTCCCTGTCTTCTTAATGGTGGCTGCCTGTATCAAAACATCAAGGGACATCAGTTTGTAACCCTGAATTTCTCAGTTTTGTTTTGTTTTGGTTTTTTTCCTCATGCCAGTGTTCATTGACTTCAGCAGAGATTTTGTTAGTTGGTCTCCTTCTCCTCCTAAAATCCTGTGCCCATACTCCAAGTTGTCTGCCCGGAAGCCAGACAGTTGTGTTAGTAGTGCTGTGCCTGACTGTCTGAAAATTTGCGTAGGCAAAGTGCATCAGTAATGGAGCTGTGCAGCCCCCAGGCTATGGCTGATTTTTTTCCTGACCTGCTTGGAATCTGGGCAGAAGAGTTTAAGTCACTCTCCACCCACTCAGGTAGACATATTCCTATGGCAATGAAAGGACTATTTGGTTAGCTGTTACTTTGTCTAGACTTGTAATACAAGATCTGGCTTGAAATTTAATGCTGATTTTTTGAACACAAAATGTGCTATTGGACCTCAGGATTATTATTGTGGATTCCTTTCAAAAAGCAATGCAGTAGGGGATGTCATAACTGTAATACAAACCAGAGAAACTGATGATAGCTGTGCATGCCAAAAAACCCCTCACAGATACACAAAAAAGCCAAATTCACAGTCCTTCTTGCTGTTGACAGCTCATTTTTGAAAAATCCTTTTTCTTTAAACCAAAATATGTAAGCTTGTTGTTCTTCTTGCTTGTGTGACAAGAAATTGTCACATCAAAGTATGTATTTTATGGTCTTGCACTTGGAGCTTTTTCATACTTCAGTAATTTTGTTTCTTTCAAAATTATTGCATAAACACATGAATGGAAATGTTTACAGGTCTAAAGCTTGTTTTAGATTTTACAGTGTAACAGTGTTCAGTGTGGGGAAGGTACACCTCTTTCCCAGTATCATGGGTCTCTTAAAGAAACAGGTCTTTAAATAGGAGTAGACAAGCTAGGGAATGGAGGTTATTCAGGATGCTAACTCATGAACAAAGTAAAACTCAACTGTTGACGGGCCCCAGGAGGGAGAGGAAATGTTGTGGAGCAAAACTGGAACCAAAGCACAGGTAGGCTGGACAAGTTGCAAAAAAAAGTGAGTGTATACAAATTGAAAGGCTAGGAGTCCGCAAGTTAAAAACGCAAATTCTCTTAACATTCTTCTTCCCAGCTAGAAGGCAGCAAAGCTCTTTACATGGTTAAATTCTGTATGCTTAACCTTTACAGGTCATGAAATGACACATTTGTTCAAAAAGTTGATCAGTCAAAAGGAAAAGAAAGATGTTCTTTGCAGTAGAGTTTATTTGATTTCAGCTTCCAGAAGTTAATTCTTTTTATTCCTTTCTCTGGTAATAGAAGAACTTCATAGCACTCTGGATTTTTGCTCTCATGAAAATATTTATGTACAGCAATCAAACTGAATCTTCACTTTAATAAAAATAAACAAATCAAGGTCTCTCAGTACTCCTTACTAGGAATCTTTTTCTCCATCACCTGGTTACAACCTATGGCTCTTTTTTTCCGTGTCCCTCTTTTTTTTTTTTTTCAGATTAATTTTGGAAAACTATAGACAGTGAAACTATTCAGACTGCCTAAATGTTTCAGCAGTGAGATTAACAGAGCTAAAATTCCATCTCTTTGTGTTCTTCTACTACTTCTTGCTATTTCTTTATATATGTAATTGTATATTTTTTGCATTTCCTGTCACTGAGGGCTCATATAGAGTTCTTCATCCATTAAGCTCTCACATACTTCAAAGGACAATTGCTTTGTCCTTTGGCACAGTTCCCTTGCCTTTTTCCAGTAAATAACCTAGACTTTGCTAACTACATCCTACAAGACTTACTCAAGGGGGAGGTCTTTGCATTTAGCTGTGCTGGAAAGAAATATCAAGCAAGCATGTAGGTGAAGACAGTAGCCTTAAATGTCTTGTGGAGTATACAAGATTTCTATGTAGCATAACTTTCAAAGTGTATTCAAACTACATAATATTGCAAAAAATTTTGTGATTAATTAATCAGCTTTTTATCAGTGATTCTACTCTCAGACATTTTCTTTAAAAATATCAGTGTTATTAAGAAAAATAGTATTCCATATTTTCAGAAGTAGTAAGATATTTGTTTCTCTTTTATTGCACCGTTTGGATTAAAGGCCATATTTTTATACATGGAAATCAGTATATACGTGTGCAGACTCCCATGCATTTTTGCATTCTCTATACCATTTCTAAAACTGTATGGAACACTTCCTATTAGAAAAAAATTGCTGTACTCTACACCTGAAGAGTGTAGCACCTAATTTATGCTCAGAAAAGCTTCTTTTCAGTGAGGCACTAGAATAAGCAGGTACCACAGACTTGTTACTTATGTCTGTCTAGCTGATGTGCAAGAAGCAGGTAGCCAGCACCATCTTGCTTAAGCCTCTTTAATTTACCCTGTGGTGTGACTCTTCTGGGAACTCTGGAAATATACCCTGTACAGTTACAGAAGTGAATTCAGAAACTAGAGCATAAAACAGCTCCACAAGTAACAGTGTGATCTACCTTACATCATATAATCCTAATACGCTATTTGTCTATATTTACAATAATCAGCAGCCCAGGAGAGTAGTTTGCGTGTTTTAGTTCTCCAGAAGTTAAATCACCTTTATGATTAATGACAGTTTCACCCACAGCTTACCACCCAACCGTTATCCTGTAATCATACCTTTTAATCCTTGTAGTTATCTACATGATATTAGGATGAAAGAATGGGCACCTCAGCTCTTGCTCAGGTGACAGGGCAAAGATGAAACTGCCTCATAATTTGAGTTACTAGATGAACCTTCTTGTGTATATTCTGATCTACGACCCTTACGTTGACTCTAATTGTTATTTATAATTCTCTATTCTTGGGGAACTTCAAATCTATTTTTTTCTATTTTTGTATGTAGTTTTGATCTGTATTTTTATCTTCTAGAATTATAACTTTTTTAATAGATCTATAATCTTGTGTAGTGTTTAACACAAAGGTTTATTTATTTACATGTTATATATAATTATTCTATTTAATGTTATTTCCCACAGTGAATATTCTTTTTATAAGCCACCTGCTTCAAATTAGGGTATAGCAATGCTTTATTTATACTGTATGTGATTAAAGTCATTCCGCATAAGGAACTTCCACTCATACAGTTACTAAAAAAGGACATCTAAACACTCAGAAGGCAAAATGATAGGGATTTACTCCCATTAAAATAAAAGCAGGGTTCTCAGGGGTAGAAGAGAGATTTAAAAGGGTGGGAGAATTGTCTGTATTTAAAACTTAAGATAAAACAATCTACTGTCTTCACAAGTACACAGTCCTTTGATTTATCTCAGGTTGTTTTAGTGTTATCTATTTGTGGAAGAAGTAGTGTTAAAATTATATTGTCTCATCCTAGATTTTAAAGGCAGGATATTGTCTCCATTTTTAGCAGTATTTATGACAACAAGTCTACCTTACTCTAATTTTAATTGATCAAGCTTCTTTACAATTCCAATAGGCAGAAAAGACTTCAGTGCTGAAAACTTGTCTCAGATATAGAATAAATGGGGGGTTTCTGCATTTTAATTCTAAAACTATGGATTGGTAATTATTGTACATATTTGTTTTCATGGTAGCATTGATTTATCTTAACAGATTACAAACATGTAGAAAAGAATGTGCAGGCTAATGTGAAACAATGAATTCCCAAGTTGGAATAATTTTAAAAGATGTCTTCATTTATTATACAGAACTCTTTGAAACTGAGAAAGACATAGTAGGAAGTTCTGAAATGGGTCCAGAACAAAATCCCTTCACCCATATCCCAGTCTTCACTCATTCTTGACATTATTATAATCTAAAATACAAAGTAAATTTTTGAAAACTCAGACCATTAAAAAAAACAAATGTTGGATTTTGTGGTTTGTTGGTTTGGTTTTTTTTCCTTTGGGCCTGGACTCCAGAAGAATTTAACTGTGTAGAAGAGGCCACTGGTAAACACAGGGAATTTCATAACCATCTTTATATTTAAAATTTTGACACTCAAAATAGGCTGCCTAGACAAGCCTAATTCACTTGGATGAGAATCCATATTTTTAAATATATATTTCAACTAAATTTGAACACCAAATCTTTAATAGACTAATGTTAAAAAAATAAAATTCTAACACTATGGGTCTGGCCCTGAAATTGCTGAGAAAAAACCACCAATTTCATTAACTCTTAATGAGAGTAGTTGTTTGAGATTTCTTGGAGATACTCATCATCTTGCAACATCAACAATATATAAATAAAGCACAATTAAAGCCTTATATTGACACTAGATATCCAGATCTTATAAAATGTGAAATGTGATGTGAACTTTTGGTGCTTTGATACAAAGTAAAAGATAAGATTTAAGATCTGAGCTCATTTTAAAAGAGCAAATTAATTGTCCTTATTCATGGCAATCTCTAAGAAGCCTTTCTCAAATGATGTGTCACTTTCCTTGGAGAGTTTTTACATCTGATCTCAGTTCTGCCAAAGAGATTCTAAATTTAATAATAATGCTAAATGAAATGAAATATGGTTTCTCTTAAATAATTTAAGCTTGCTGCAATTATACAAATTTAATAAGTCTAATATATAATACCACTGGATAAAGTAAGGGAATAGAATTATAGATTAAATGGTTTTTTAGTTAAGAAAATTAGCAAGGACTATTTCCTATTCATATGGTGTAACTTTTCATTTAGACTCTGCTAAAATTCTATTCTTCTGAGAGACTAGGTATTAATAAAGATATATTGTATCTCTAAAGCTAATTAATCATTTTAGTTTCTATATTTATAATCTCAAATAAGGACTTATTTTTTTAAATATATTTCTACAGTAAGTAGCTTACTGAACTTTATTATGGAAACATGGAAAATAATATATTTCCCAGTTCCATTTTATTTATTCCTTTATTTTCAGCATGATTTATTGAACCAAATGTTTTATATAACACAATTCTCTTTGATTTTCAATATGCTAAAAGAGAAAGCAGACCAAAGTAATTAGGATTCATTCCTGTAGTATAAGAATATAAAGAGAGGGTAGCCTGACATTCAAATAACAGGTATTGCATGAACACATTTAACATAAAAAATTATTTCTAATTTCTACAGCCATTACTCTTTTCTTTCTCAGATATATTTCTTCATATATTTTGAATCTTATATGTCTACCTTATATTGATAGCAACAATGACTGCAATTCTGAGGAATTAGGAAGAAATTATGATAGTGAGGAAGAAATTCATGCTATGTTTTTAAGATAGGGAATGTAAGTAATTTAGATACTCTTATAGTTCTCTGTTGGGTGTTGTCTCTTAATTGACTATGCAGAGTATTAGTCTCCTAACTTTGGTTCCATATTAGCTGGATTCTCAAAGAAGGTACTTTGACATCCTGTTTATCTTCTTTTTTATATATTCATGCATTTCTGTGCCTTTTTCTATTATGGCCGTCATTGTACTATCCAAGGCCCTTATTAAAAAGTGATTTAAGTAAGATTACAAAGGAAGCAATCTATATCAGAACTAGGAAATGAATCTCAATGTCCCGAAGATTCACTGAGAGCTATATCCAAACACAAATCCATCTTTCCTTCAGAATATTTTAATATGCAGGGTTTTTTAATATCTGGTGCAACTCATTTACACTGGTTTTGTCACTGATGTTGATGGGCCAATGAGAGGGGAGAATTTGGGCCTTTCAGAATAGATTTATTTATTTATTTATTCATTCATTCATTCATTCATTTTTTACAGTCTATGGCAAAACCAATGATTCTGAAGTCTAGATGTCACCATTTTTTAGCAGAAGTAAGGTTTGCTCTCAGTCATGTTGTCTACTTAAAATCTAATGGCAGCATATTTCCTGGTGTCCTTGTAGATCTTCATTTTGTACAGACCCCTCATTCTGTACCAAAGTTAAAAAACAGCAAAAGATAAATCTTTCAAAAGACATGCAGTTATGGTAGTCTAGAAATTAAATGTACAGGAATTACATTATACAAGATATGGAAGAAAAAATGGTCTCAGTTAAATCATAACTATCCCAATGAAATTTAACAGAAGAGATAAGCCAAAGGTAGAATTGCTTCAATGTCTAGTTTCTCAAATGAAAGCACTGTTTCAATTCTACTTATCATAAAGAAGAGAAAATTGAGTTGCTAGAATTGGTTGGAAATGGAAAACTGCATGAAGAAGAAGAAGAAGAAGAGGAAGGAGGAGGAGGAAAAAGCTGAATTACCTTAGAATTAGAAATTACAGACTGTCTAAACAGTGAGTGCATTTTCTAATCTAGTAATGAGCTTCTATAGGGTGACATTTATTGCCTTATGCAACACCATATGTTGCATGTAAAGGGAGTTACTTTCTATCATCTCTCACACTGGAAGTGAAGAAAAGCTCTGTCGAATCAACAGATCTCAGAGCTGTGACAAACCTCCCTGTCTATGTGGGAATGTGTTGGCTGCCCAAATGAATAATTTGAGTAGAATTTTAAAAGCATTTTATAAAGTTTTAAGATAATAAACTTAGAAGAATACACAAGGAGGGGAGTTGTTCTTTTTCCAAGCAGGTCTGTATTTGACATCTTTGTCTGGAAGATGTATTACTCATCCATCATAGAGTATTGTCACACTGATGATATATTAGTGTAATACATTATCAGAACAACATCAGTCCTATGATGTATTGCTAGCTAGCATAGAGCTAGCTGGTGAGAGTTGGTTATAAAGACTTAGCACATTTTATGGTATTGAAAAAAAATATCTAAACACTTTCTTTCAGGAGCTGAACACTAAAGAGAATCTGTGAAAAGGTGATGGTTATTTTAAAATTTGATATGTGGTAATGCACTTCCTGAATTTTAGAAGTATGAATTCTACTAGTAAAGCCAAGTAAATGTTTGTGGTCAGGCAGAAGAGGTACTTTCCTGAAGATATTGCTTTGTGGGTTGTCAGTGGCAGTGCTCATAATTTTTATCACTAGAACTTAATGTTTTATAAACCTACAGTACATAACACTGAATTGACTCACTCATTTGCCATTCATTATAGAGTCAACTTCTAGCATGGCAACAACATGAAAGGTCACTGTGGTACACTAAAACAAGAACAAAGTTGTGGGGGTTTTTTAGCAGACAGATAATTTCTCACAGTCTAGATGTAAATTAAGTTTAGGCCTTGCACTAGCTATTGGGCAGGTCTTTCTCAATCAGAATTTTCATTCCTTTTGTAGTACAGCCTTTATGGAAATCCATACCTAGTAGTCACTATATTTCTCTGCCACAAAATTTTTAACATGTTCCTTTCATTATTAAAACTCCTTCTAAATAAGAAAAAGAAAAAAAAAAAGTGAGTCAATAGATGAAATAGAGAAAAAACACCAAAGTGGACTAAGGAAAAACGTAAAATATAGCCCAGAAAATCATAACTGGGCGTAAACTGCATTGCTGTGACCAAATATACACACCAAATCTGATAAGGCTGTTCTTAAAGCTCTTCTTTACTTACTTGTCAGTGAAAGTTTTGAGACTTTTTTCCTTCCTGTTTTAATGGAAAATTTTAAAGTACCAAAGATTCATAAAATCAATGAAATAAAAACAATAAAGTCCTTCTCAACAAGGTTTGTAATCTATATATTCCACTGTAGAATGATATGAAGGTTTCACTTTCAAAGAAAGGACAGAGAGAGAAAGAAAAGGAGAGAGAAAAAGAAGGTGTCAGAACTACTGAGGTGTCTCTGAGGATTCCCATATTAAAGTAGCATTTTGAACAGTGCTCTGTCTGTATAAGAATGGCTAACAGAAGGGGACAGTAAAGTAGAATATCTGAATTGTTTAAGTCACTGGAAAGAGATGGGGAAAGAAAAGAGGCGGAAAAAGTAAAAAGGGACAAAAGAAACTTGAAATAATGATCATTTCCTTCCATCCTCTTTTAATAAAAATCTGCCTATCAAAAGCCACCATGGAGAGCAGGGCTGTAAAACACCAATGATTAGTTCCTTAACAACAGTTTATGTTCCTAATCTCATAATTCTATTACCTTGTTCTCTACTGACATTTTGTATCCATCTCATAAATTCACAGAATTTATACCCATAGTGTCTGTTAGGTCCTTGTATAATATAAGATATATAATTTCACCAAAGGATTCTCTGATCTAG
Source organism: Buteo buteo (assembly GCF_964188355.1). Lineage (NCBI taxonomy): Eukaryota > Metazoa > Chordata > Aves > Accipitriformes > Accipitridae > Buteo > Buteo buteo. The sequence goes on along the minus strand of NC_134190.1, from coordinate 19,377,352 downwards.
CCCTTAATTTCTGATACTTTGTTTTTGTTTGTCGTTCTGCTGTCCTTTAGGTGGTATATTCTTCCAGCATGGGAGGTTTATCTATGCAATGCTTACAGCACTGCAGCATGATCTTTCACGGCTGCTTGAAGGAACTCTTGCAGCAGAAATCATGAAGTGTTAGTTTGGGTAAGCTAAACAATACGTGGCCTGAAATTACCATTTTATTATTACCTTGAGGGCCAAGATCAAACAAAAAGGCCAAAGTGCAAGGAATACAGATGTACAGAATGTGGCTTTTTGCTGGGAATTTGTACTGTATATAGAAAAGCATATTTTTCAACATAAACTTCACCATACATGCATATTGCAATGTATGCAAAATAGTAAAATCAATGCAAATATATGCAGTTGAAGAGATAGCACATTTTGGTGCTGGCACTGCACTCTTTGTCAATGTCAGTTTTGTGACAACCTTTGATAGTGCATGGGGATTTCTTTAGTCACTTAGAGGTCAAGATAAACTGCTCCTCTCTTTCAGAAAGTACCTTCTGATTGATTGCACTTCATGAAAACTGAGCAGTAAAAGGCTGTGTCTTAGATTCCATTCCTTAGGGGACCAGAGGTTCCATAAGAACTTAATAAACTAAGTGCAGTAGTATTAAAATTAACTTAGATATTATTGAGAAAATGAAACAAAGCCTGGTATCTCATCACCTGTCTTAATTTCTCATTGGTTGGCTAATTACCCTGTCAGTCATTTATTGGATGAAAATTATGAAATAGTTTCATAATAAGAACCAGGAATATCAGAAGATTCATTCTTATTTAATAGCATTCTGTATCAGCTCCTTTGGGAAATAAATTGTGTGCATAAATAAAATAAAAACAATTTCACTGTTCAAGGAGACTGCACATTTGTCTTAATTTCTTGATAGCTGACCCTAGTGTAAATAGCCAAAAGTCTGTGCTTGCTGAAATGAAGTACAAACATAACAAGAACATATGTATAACAAGAGAAATTTTGGATCGTATTTGCCATGAGTTCTCAACAAAAGCCAGAAACAAGCAGGCCATGTTCTGGAAAACATCCTTTATCAGGGAAGTTCTTTAAGTACCTTCAAAAAGTTTTTAAAAATCATGTTCATATAGCAATTCAAATGTGTGATTCAGCTTTTCGGTAGTATATATGTATCAGTTTTAAAGTACTCCAAATACAGGTATGCACAACTGCCTGAAACTCAGACTACACTGAAAAGCTACTATAAAGGTAGCCCAAATACGTCTACTTGAGCTGCAGTTGTAGCTTTGAATTGTTAGGAGTGCATGACTCCAAAATAATGACTGTTATTTCCCAAATTTCAGGGGAATTTAGGTGTCTAAAGATGCAGAAAGCAAGCTGGTAGTTTTTCAAAACACAAATGTGCAATTCATATGAAATTCAAAAGATGCTAGGAGCTACTAGGGGTTTTCTAAAGCATCTGTTTGTGTTCCTACATACCTGAAAAGTTTTGAAAAACCTCACCTAAAATCAGTCTACAAATTGGTAGAATGACCTTGAAAACGCATTTGTTTTTACTTGTCACTGTTATGATCGCTTCTTATTTGGCAGGATTGTTCACCGTGTTTTTGAACATCAGAAAAAACAGTGCATTAAAAAATAATTCATTTCTTTAGTGAATTGTAATTTAAAGGTAGTCACGTAAATTAAGAAAGGACACAAAAATTACTGAAGGGAAACAAATAAGTCATGCAGGTAAGCTAAAGTTGTGAGGAAATAGGAAGTTTGTTATAGTAATTTGAAAGAGCACCATTAAAGTCACTACTTTCAGAATGAAACAAATAATCACAAATGCTTGAGAGTAGAGTATGCATCAGTACTGAACTCTCTGAATCATATTTCTACTTTCTAAAAGCAACAGTGTCCTGGATGTTCTTTTTCTGGTTAGTGACTTTTTTAAAATTTTTTTTTTAGATCATGACTTTTTTGCCAAGGACAAGGCATACAAGGAGGCAGTATGAATAAAACATATGACATGTTTTTTCCATTCCTGACTGAATTTAAATGAATTTCCAGACCTGGAAGTTGAATAGCTTTTCTGTAACTCATGGACTGTCCTTACAATGGAAACAGTAAGGAACAATAAATACAGAATTTCTTCCTGCCACCATTTAGTTATTTTTTGGAAAAGGCTATCTTAATAACAATGGAGAAGCTACTTCCACAGAATAAGAAACTGAAGTGTTGCTCCAAAGTAAAGGCCTGTCTTTGATGTTTCCAAGTTTGCAATTCCTTTCCTCTGCAAATGCATCTGAGCAAGGAGTAAGCCATTTTGAACACAACATTGGAAAGTCAGAAGCTCACGTTTTTGTCCATAGTTAGCTGTCATGAATTATGTTATCTGAAGAAAATAAGTTCTGGAAGAATAACCCACGGCTGAAGTATTCAATTGACAGACATTTTAAAATTCATTGAAAATAACTATTAACAATGGTGCCACTGTGATAGTTCAGCCATGTGGGACAAAGTTTTCCATCCCAGAATGATCAAAGGGAAGGATGTAGGTGAACAATTTTTTTTATGATTAGACACTGATAAGGAGCCAAAAATCATACCTGTGATATATCACTGACTTCAGTAGAGTTAGACCAAACATAAACTTGATATACAGTATGGTATTACAGAGCATTTTAGCCCTTGCTACAAGACAAAAAATGCCTCAGGACTGGCATCTTCTTCAAGAAACTTGCGGTAAAGGAGCAGAGATACATCAAAATTTGTGGCAAAAAGGTAGGGACTCAAGCCATGAGAACAACTTCCAACTGAAAACCGTAAGCTAGCAGTAAGTTTAAATATGATATACACGAATCTAAGTAATTGACCACCTGATTACTTCCACTCATAGTTCTTTCCACCCCCAACCACTTATCCTCACTCACTATTCCTCTGAAAGACTGTAAGTTATTTATCATTTTTTTTGGCTAGTTGCATGTGAACTGCCAAGATTGATGCCACATAATCTAAGGTACCAAAGGAAGCATTGCTGCTTATGGCAAATTAAGAGCCTTTGAGGAGCAACATGAAACAGTTATGTGACTGCTAGATAGAGGTTGAGACTTCAGAAAATCAGTATTAATTCTTGGTGAGTAAAAGAATATTGTGTTTGGTACAATTAACTGCAAGTAATGGATGTTTTGCTACCTTAAGCACATCTCCAAAAAGCCCAAAGGATTGATTTGTAGGAAAGATTTTGATTATGCAGTCTGTCATTTAATATAAATTATTTTACATCATCAAGTGCTGAACCTGCAGCATAGGAATGTCTGGGAAAGCTGTGTGGGACTATGGGGAATACGGAGCTGAGAGGAGTTATACTCACATGTGAGAGGTGCCAAAGGAGCCTTTTTGTTAAAGGAAGGAGATAACTGTATTATTCCTCTCCTTTAGATATTTTAGGCAGCATACTAGTCCTGGAGTTTTGATTACTTTTCTTTGCATTGCTAGCATGAATATATGTATATTTAGTAATATGACTTGTCTTTTCATGTTGCATTCTCTAAAGAATCTTACTCATGCAAACACAGATTGTACATAAAAAGTAACAAAACTTCTGCAAGTACTTTTTGGCCATACTATACCGTTATTCTAAGAATAGTAAGACTGGTTTATTCCTTTTCTTTCTCTTTCTCTTCTAAATAGAGGGGAGCTTTACTGAAAGAGAAATGGCAGCAATGCTGTAAAATAAAGCAGGCAAACTTCCACGCAGATGTCTTTGAAGTCAGTGTGAGTTTTACCCATTGCCTTTGGTAGGATCAGGAATGCTACTCAAGAGAGCTGCAGAGGTATATATAGTATATAGTATTTTAACCAGGAGAGGATTTATACATAAATTCTTTACCCACTGAGATGAAATTTACCTCATAATTTGGCTGCATGTCTTGCTGGCATTCAGGGGACGTGAGATCAACTTTTTTTTAACTTTGATATAAAGCATGTATTAGTCCTTCCATATTCCCGACTTGCACAGACTTTGCCAAGTTTCCAAATGTTTTTCAATTTAGATACATCTCTTTGATCTGTATATTTTAAACAAGTCAGTTTCAGTGGAGAGGAGATTCACCTGATGTAAAGAGTAAGATGTTATCATCATTATTATAACATTTCATGTCGTAACAGAAGATCCAGCTACCTCAACATGGAAAAAACTGCAATCAGTGAAAGTGGTAGCTGGTAGAAGGTGGGAAAAAAAGCGAGAGAAATGGCAATTTATCTCCATAGTGCAATACTTCAGATCAGATTCTAGGGACATCTAGAGAAGATTGCTTCAGTAAAAGAAAGCATAAGAGAGAAAACAGAGGTTGATGGCTGGGATATAGAAATGTGCACACTGCTTAAAACTGCCATTTGCACAAGTGTGGAAGTGAATAAATTGGTCCCTTAAAGGGCAGATTGCTGAGAACCCTTTCACATTTCTTAGAAAGAAACTAAAACTTCTATTTAATTTAATCAAAGCAAAAATGACAGGATACCAGATTTCATTTTATTTTATTTTATTTGACACCCAACATCTTCATTTAACTTGCAAAACATTCCATACAGTTCTACCACTTGGCCAGGCTGAATAGAGGAAGAAGTACTTCATCACAAATCAGCTGATGTAGTGGGAAACTCTATAAGCAATATGGAATCATGCATTTTTGCATTATCTGCAAATGCAGCTTCTCTAACTGGATCGATCTGCAATCAGCTATCTCTTAAATAGCATACCCTCAACATCACTATTTGTTAATCTGCTTTTAAAATTTCTCTCCCAAGCTTTTCAAGCATATAAGTATGCTATTTAAGATAGCTAATGGAAATTATAGCACATAGACACATCAGTACAGATACCCACAGAAAATCTGAAGGAACCAAAAATCACATCTCTTCTCAAGAGTGATAGAGCTGCCCGTATCTATTATCATCAATGACAGTTCTGCCAAGCTCAGCACTAACCTCCCTTTATACTTCATTACTGATTATCACTCTAGGGAAGTTCTAATTGGACAGTTGTGTGCAACATGGTCTGGTTCCCTTCTGCCAATATAGGAACAAAATTAGCTAAAATCTAGAAAATATTGCTCTGAACTTTGTTTCTTCAAAGGCACAGGCATGTCCTAATGCAACTTTTCATTGCATAATTGTGTTAATTGACAATAGTTCAATGATGTAATGATTTTGATGCATAAAATGGACAACAAATATAGGAATATGAACTTGTAATTACTTCTCCATTCTGCACAGGAGAAATGACTGAAATGCATTCATCCTTTTTACTCACTGAAACATAGGAATCAGAGATGGGAAGAGTTTGTGCCAATGTGTTTCAGTGATATGAAGAAAGTGACCCTGGACAAAACATGGGAAAAAACCCTACTACACAAATATTCACTGGTAATTTTAAACAACCTAGATTCAACCACATTCCTTTATGGGTTCATTTGCCACCCAGTTTTGAAGGTGAAGTTCTCCCCTGTACAGAAACCCAAACCAAGATTTGTATCTTATTTAAGATTTGCTTAATCTCATATTGAAGGCTTAATGAGAGCCTGTGCTGACCTTCTTCATGGAGAATGAGCTTATCTTTCATGGGCAGTATTAATAACATGAATAGTTATTTTGAAGCTGCATTGCTTATACATCAGCTAAAAATCTAATGCTGAACTGCTTAGCTGACTTACAATGACTGTTCATTTTGAATTTAATACTTCAGTTGAATTTGAACTGAAACTCTTTTTGTTGCAGAAGTTATTAAATCCAAAAAGCCCACATGACACTTGTCAATAATCTACGACAGCTCACATATTGAGTGTTCTTACTGAACTGTTTGCAAATGCTTGAAGAGAGAATGTGACAATTTGAAATAACAATTACTTTTGAGACTGTTTTAATCTTTGAATGGAATTTAATGTTAAATATGTACTTTTTTCCTGTATGCAACCAAACGAAGCAGTAAAAATACTTTAAAGATGTTGCAGAAAATATGGCAAATAACATTATGTATAAGGATTTTGATTAATGCATAGAAAGAAAGTAGTATATCAGAGTTTTCATGGTACCTGCAATACGTCCATAAGGATTTTGCAAGCAGTAGTATAAGAAGAAATTCTTGAAATTCCCTGTGCCAGTTGCCTGTTTGCTTCTTGAGCTAAAGCATTAAAGGCTACAACATAGATTAGCCTAATGGGTTTCTGTAAGGACAGGATTAATCTCATCTAACTGTAGCCAGCTAAAGAGTACATCTCTATTCTAAGGTACCAGTTGGATTCCTTCTACAGTCCATGAGAGAGCAAGCTATGTGTATGTCCTGAGAATGATTCAGTCTCTTTAAAGGAGCAGACCAAAACAGGTAGTGTGAACTACCTTCTAGGATGCCTGTACTCACTTCTCTGACTGTAGAGGTATTTTAGATAATAATATGGATTAGAAGCCAAATTCTCAAGAAGGTGAAAGTTAGATGAGATCTCTTCAGGCATAATTGCCCTGCTGGTTACTCCTGGAACTATTTTAAAGAGTACTTTTGATGAAGTATTTAGTTAGGAAGCTGAATGGTAACCATAGTAATAAGTAAAATGGGTCTGTTGGACAAATGTATTTTCTTCAAGTGTTGCTTTGGCCTTTGACCTACAAAACAGTGTGTTTTCCATCCAATAAAAGACAGAGAATGAGAGTTAGTTAACATGCTGTGCTATTACAGTGCAGTAAATCAAAGCAAACATAGCAAAAAAGGAACTTGAAAACCACAAGTCTTTAGTGAATTTGATTTTTCAACATTTTCATCTCTGTAGCATTCATTAATATTATAATTTACTCTTTTTTTACCTCTTTTAAGCAAAACAAAAATAGATCATACTAGTTCTAAAGGAGACATTACGGTCTGTTGTGTAGATAGTCAATTACAGACTTTTAAATATACAAATTATGTAAATGCCTATTTAGGGAGTATTTACAAAATACATTATTGACCCAGTAAGCCATAACAGCTCCAATCTGTCAGAGAAATACATATTTAGGCCCTACTTAAAATGCAAATTATTGGCCCAATAGACCATAACAGCTTCTTCAGAACTGTTACATTCTATCATGGAAATCCATGGTTGGGGACTTGCTGGCTAATGACTTTTGTGTGAAAGCTGCCTTGGAAACTGTCCTTAAGTACACAAATTTCTCACATGATAGAACATAATGGCTCTTTTTCAACAGTTACTGACTACAGAATAGTATTGGGTTCTGTTAGGCAGCTAGTTAGTTGTCAGATCTCAAACAAAAATGCACAGATGCTATATAAAGATATCCATTGGCTTCAGATTCCCCTTTAATTTTGTTTGAAACAATGGATGATAATACACAGCAGCTATTTTTCAGAAGTGACTATTCATTCCTTACAACACCAATTCTAGAATGAAACAACTTTAGTGATAAGGAATGTTCTGTGGAAAACTAAGACATGGACCACTAGTCCAAAAGGGTTATTATAAATCCTCATTAAGCAAAGCACTTTGCACATCCTTCAAGAAGAAGTAAGCACATGCATTACTGAAAGGATTGAAATTACATACATTTAAATGTTGTCCATTAAATATTAGTAAAACTGGGCCAGACTGTAGCGGACTACTTCTGTTATGTATCAGCCAACTTACCAAAGAGTCTCACTGAAGTCAACACGTTGCAGAGAAAGAATCAGTCTGCTTGGGGAAGAGTCTTAGAACCTGACTGAGGATATTGTCAGGAGTTTTTATTCCTAGAAAGATATGCCAGTTGTACACCATGGCTCAGTTTTGAGAGTGTACATTTAAATGAACATCCCCAACCTGAACAGGGATCTATTATTGAACGAGCATTCTGAACTGCTCAAGGAGTTGAAATACTTTAGCAACTCTTAGTTTATGGACTTGAAAATGCTCATTAAGAGATGTTGAATAGGGTTTTATACTTTTAGAGACCAACTCTAGGGTTTTTTCAGTTCTTAGATGTACAAAGTGTATTCTTTTCAACACTGAAAACAGAATTCTTCTGACAGTGCATCCATTATATTTATTGATTCTTTTATATCGTTAGGCTTTGTTTCTTGTGTTTTAATCTTAACAGTGGACAAGTGTCAACACAGTTGCAGAAAAAGGGCAAGGGAATGAGTGAGGAATATACTTTTGACATGAGTTCTTAAAAACTTAATTCTGAGGGTTTTTTTCAGTACAATTTAAGACCATTAATGTCACACACAAAAAAAACCCAGACCAACTCTGAAACCTGAGAGAACTTGTTTGATAACATAGTTATAGCTTTTTTAATAAGATTTTTTCTTATTATTACCTTAACTCTAGTACCTTTATTCTAAAGGAGTTAGGGAAAGGTTTCACTGTGTAATCATCATGTACCAACATGCTAAAAAACTTTATTAACATTTTACTATTTGCATTTATAGTACTTGTCATTGTATATGCCCAGGTTATACAGCATCAATAAACAATTTATGTTTTTTCTTCTGGAAATGCATGTACATGTAACCAGAGATTTGCAGATTTTCATTTTTTATGGATTGTTGCTCACGAATTAATAAAGAAGTGCATAGTTGATAGGAGGAAAAAAAAACAAACAGCAATGCTTTATGATTTGATAAAAGAGGATTTTTTTGAATTCTCCTTATTTCAAACTGTAATATTATAAGTTAAATAATGCAAAAGCAATATATTTTTGTGTTTCAAAATTTGAAGGAATAAATTAGTTTTTTCTTTACAGTAAGGTACACAGTTTTAAGTGGAAGTAGGTCTTAAAATGGGTATAGATGTAACAATTGAGGGCATTTCATCTATTTTCACTCTGAGCATGCCAAAAGTGAAGTGATGTAAAAAGAACATACTATAATTAGACAGCAGGTTTGTATTTGACAAAAGTAAGTCCTACCGATGCAAATCATGTACTAACAGAAGAGATAACCTGCCTTTTAAATATATTTTTATGCTTTGTCAGTAAGATAAGATGGAGTCTGCTTCTAAAATTGTATTCCTAGACTCCTGCCTTCACTTACTTCTCCATGCCTCTGGGGTTTTTTTCGGAGCTCTGGACAGACAGGAATGTATCCCATATCTGCAATCCTTAGAACTGCTGTTGATTATGTACCCAAAGGCCAAGTGGTTGAATTGGTGACATTACCTCCAAGTGTGTCAAACAGAACAACAGAGCTAAAGACCACTAGTGTTTAACTTCATATATGGGATGGAAAATGTAATGTGATAGAACACTATGCTGGGAAGCAAAGTATTCCTGCACCTTCCATGAGAGTAGATGTAGACCACAAACCACTGCCCTTTAGTATTTTATATCTCTGCAATGTCTGACCTAAATTACAATCCTAACTCTGAATTCCGTGTCTCTTTGGATGGTGGCAAAGCAAGTGACTCGAAGCAGAAACCCAGTGGAGGTGTTGTTGTGCCTTGCCATTAAACAGGCTGTTTACTGTAGGGCAGTGAAGGACAGACATACAGAAGGATGTGCGTAAAGAAAATACAATATTGCTCTGTGAAATTTAAAGTTATTATTTGGAACAACCAATGTTTAATCTTCAAGAGTGTTCTTATCAGGTTAAAACTAAAATGACCAAAAAGGAGACATATCCGTGAGCTGTTTTGCTCTCTCAAACTCCTGACGAAATAGGTTACTCTCAGCATCTCGTGCTCTGAGTATATATTTTTTAATCTAATAGTGAATGCAGAGAGGCACTGGAGACATCGTTGGCTTTCAGAGTGAGACAATGTAGGCAGGGTCTTTATTCAAGTACCCAGTGAGAAAACAACAGACAGTTGTCATAAATTGAAAAAGGGGGTATTCAAACTTGGTGTAAGGATAAGCCTTTCACCCTTAAGACAGGCAATGAAGCAGGCTGCGCAGAGAGGCTGTGCAGTCTGCATTCTTGGAGATGGAGACCCAACTGGATAAAAGCCCTGAGCAAGCTTGTCTGACCCCACAGCTGACCCTACTTTGAGCAGGAAATTGGACAGGTTATGTCTTGAGGTCTCTTCCAATCTGAATTACTCAGTGAATCTGTGCATACAACTAATTCAATGAAAGCATGTAATTTCAGACTCCAGTTGGAGACGTGGATAGGATAAACACCTAAATACATACCTTTAAGTAACATTTTAGTTCCAAATATGTGTACTTTGACAACTAACGGGCAGGATTTTTCATAAAGATTGAAAACTTCCTTATTACTAGGGAAACAAGGAGAAAAAGTTTCATACAATTATTCTTCAGTCTAGATCGAAATTAGGAACTGGATACAGAAATTAAAATGGTTGTTTAGTGAAAGAATCCATTTCAGGTCCCTATGTCCCAGTAGTGGATCATTAGCTAGTGTCTGTATTCTAGAACCATTACATATATACATGCCATAGTAGCTGTGTTAACCTAGGTTGTGTTTTAGAACAGGACACAAAACAAGTCTCTATCTACTGCAATATCCTGTGCTAGCTGTGGAGGTGGCAATCTGATTCACAAACAGGGTCTATTCTTACAAATTTTGCATTCTTTCAGTGACCCAAACTTATGTCAAACTACGCTTTTTTTTTTATTCTTATTTTGTGCATTTCTTTTCATGCTCCTTTTCATTTTTCTCTGAGTTTTTTTGAAAGCATCAAATCAAATGGTGCTACTTCTCACTGCTAATTCCCTTCATGCCATTACTCTCTCATCACTCCAGGTTGTTTCTGTTCCCTTTCTGTTTCCTTTTTCATGCCAGCATGATTGCCTTGTCACCAGCTTAAGGGGAAAAATAACTTTTAAGCTATTTCATCCACCCTGTTGCTCAGTTGAGGTAAAATTAACCTATGTGTTAACAGCCTATGTAAGAACCTCCCTCCATCAAAGCTGTACGGTGTGGTTATGTGAAATCCCACATCTCCTCCAGGGAAGACAAGGAATTTTGATCAGGACTTTTTATCAGCCTCTTAAGTTTTAGCTTGCAAGCAGGCTAAGAGAAAGCAAACAGGTTAGAAAGCCTTACACAGACAGTCCAAAGGCTTCTTATGTTTCATCTGTTGAAAGAGCACTCTCTCTAACATGTTAAGATGTTATGTTAAGATAAGAAAAGCTTGTTTTCAGCTGATACTTCTGTTCTACCTGACATGAACCAGAGACAGCTGACAGCTACTATATGCAGTTTTCTGTACACCCCTGCACTGCGACATTTAAAGAAATTTTACCAGACCTCATAGCCAGCTAATATATCCTTGAATGACTATAGCAACTACTCCATGCAGAGCAGTTGGTGAGGTTGAATTTTAAGTCCAAACTCTTGCAAACCTAGTTTAGGTTTGGGGAAGCAAATTGGACAGAAAAGTTGTATTGGATGTAGATTTCTTAATCATCACATAGCACCCAATGGAGACAAAATAAAAAATACTAAAAATTTATTCCTTAGTTTATTCTAAACAAGGGGAGAGGTGCAAACTTAAAAACAAAAAAAAATTAAAGAAATTAAATCCAGGCATGAAATCAAAATATAGTACTTATTCCTGAATAGATTCTCATGTGAAAGCACCTTCTTCTAAAGAATTAAGTAAAAAGGTCAAGACAGAACTTGCTCTAGGAAAAAAAATCCAAACTGAGTTATATATAGTCAGAAACAACTCCATATATAAATATTTGCCTTTTTAGTGTAATCACAAAGTTATATAAATATACTTTATGACCAAGAAAATTATGCTCTTTTTAAAGAAAAAACCCCAAAGAATCAACCAAACAACGAAAAATTCCTGAAAAAATGTACCTGACCAACAGAAAAAAAAAGGAAAATACATCCTTAGTGATGCTTGCAATTACATTGCCACATACTTATCACAACGGCACATACTTAATTACACTTTCTTTTTTCTAGCATGAACAAAAGGAAATTCAAGCACAGATGTAACTACAGTTTGTCTTTTAAGAATCTGCTTTTGATACTTATTTTATATTCAATGAGCACAATATTTACATTTGAAATTTATGACCTCAGATGCACTGAGAATCACAGAGATGAGGGGATTTTTTTAAGGTGAAATACACAAATGTAGACAAAAGCATGAGTATTCATAACAGAAACCATCATATACATTATACTTTCAGATAGCCTTTTTTCCTTTAGATGTAACATTTCCTAAGAAATGTTATTACTATGCTGTCATTATTATTAACTTCCAGGCACAGGAGCTGGTGAGATTGGGTGTGTCTCAAGATAAAGCAGTTTAGGGCCTTATATATTGTTTCTGTTAATATTAGTAGGGTCTTCTTGTTTTGAAAGGGAGTTGATCAGAGCCTGTGACTGAAAAAAAAATGGCATGTCCTAGTGTTAAGAAGCTGCAAACACCCATCCTACCCCCAGATCCTGGGCTTATGCAAATGTGTCTGCCAAAACCTGCATTTGTGAGAGTTCCCCTACGCAAGACTGTCTCCACTGTATAATTGCAACCAGACTGCAGCTTAAGGGGCATCAACAAGCCAGAAAGTCACTAGGGAATTTATATCTCTCCTTAAATATGCTTATGTATGAACAACAAGAACTCAGCCTTGAAGTGTGCAGTGCTACAAAGCACTCAGAGCTTTTTAGGATCAGCCTCTAACTTGAAAGCCAAGTTTGGGGAAAGATATAGCTCACAAGATATGGCAGACAAATGATATTGCCTAATCTATTTTAATATAGCTACTTCTTTTGATCAGAGTTGCTAATCACATTTTATAAATTTTAGTGCTAACTAGAAAGCTGTGAAGCCAGAAAAATCATTTTAGAACTACTGAAAGAAGTCTGGAAAAAAGCAGGACTCATCTATTTAAATGCAACTCATCTACTTGTTTTTCTAAAGCCTCAGGGGACACAAAAGAAAGTCCTTTTGGATATCAAAAGCAAGTATTTATACACAGTGTCTAAAAGACTCAATTGAATGAATTATCTCAAGGCTAAAGTTATAAGATTAAAGGAACATAGTCAACTTGAATTTTTTAATGGACTATTGTTTTTATAATCCTGTTTCTGATAGACCACCTTTTAAGTAGTCTGCCCTATTGGTATTTTAAATCCTTAAATATGTTATAAAGGATCTCCTACTTAACAGCTGATATTTACAGGACCTTTTCAGGGAGCATAAAATGGATAGACTAGAGGCTTCATCTGTGGTCATTGGAAAGATCTCAAAAAACTTTAAGTCATATTCTAGCAAGCGATACAATGAAAATGATTATATCTAAATGTTTTCAAATGTGCAGAGCAGAAACTGAAATATGTTTAAAAAAGCATTTCCCCCATTATAAAATGTTTAACTACTATAGGTAAAAAGAATTTCAGAAAATGTAAAAATTGCAGCTCAAAACTCATTCTTATTTACAAGTAAAGGATCTTCATTTCTTTGTTTTAAGAGCTATTCCCATCAGGAGTGTTGAAATGATAAAATTTGAGATGCATTTTATTTCTGCTTTTTAAGGAACTCTCCTTCCTAGATGAAACAAACTTGCATATTTTTGATCTGAAAAAAACATCAGAAGGTGATATCAGCTGTCACAGAACACGAAAGCCCACCTGACTGGCACTGATTTTATTTTTGGTCGCATCTCTCTTTTTCAAAAATGCCTAGCTTACTGTGGCTTTTGGAAAACATGATAAAAATAAATCCAGGAGTTTTGCTATCTTGCCCAAAATATCATGTGCAAGATAGATCTGTTTAAGTTTCTCGAGATTTTTAGATAGAAGTGATTTTACCTAGCTTCCTGCTCATCTTGTTGGAAACAGAATCATGAAGCTCCTAGCTAGTTCCCTTGAGTCTGCAATCCAGGTGAATATAGGACAATTTTAGTGATCCAGCCCCTTGCCAAGGATCTGACATAGGAAGATAAAGGAAATGGTTTTCCTTTTCTGCTGAGTGTGAAGGAGTGAGGCCCTGGTAGCTCTTTAAGAACATTATTCCTGGAGCAGAAGATCTATTGATTCCCTTGTGTAAGAAATCAGGCAAGGAAGGCAGGAGACCAGCATGTCTCAGTAAGGACCTCCTGGTCAAACTCAAGTGTAAAAAGAAAATGCACAGGCAGTGGAACCAGGGATGCATATCCTGGGAAGAATGTAGGAACGCTGCCCAGATGTGTAGGCATGGGATCAGGAAATCTAAGGCACAGCTGGAGCCGAATTTGGGAAGGGTTGCAAAGAATAATAAGGGCTTTTACAGGTATGTCGGCCAGAAAAGAAAGATTAAAGAAAATGCACCCCCCCATGGCAAATAAGATGGGAGAGCTGATGACAACCAACATGGAGAAGGCAGGAGTACTCAACAAATTTTTTTGCCTCAATTTTCTAAGGTAATCTCTATTCCGACATCTTTCAAGCCCCCAAACCTCAGAGCAAGGGCTGGGGGAATGAAGTCCTTCCCATCATAGAAGAAGAACAGGTTCAAGACCACCTGAAGAACCTGAACATATATAAGTCCATGCAACCCAATGAGATGCATCCCAGAGTCCTGAGGGAATTGGCTGGTGTAGTTGCCAAGGCACTCTCCATCTTATTTGAAAAGTCATGGCAGTTGGGCAGTGTTCCCAGTGACTGGGAAAAAAGGAAACATCACACCCATGTTTAAAAAGCTAGAATGGACCCTAGGAACTACTGACCAGTCAGCTACACCTCCATGCTCAGTAAGATCTTGGAACAGATCCTTCAGGAAGACATGTCAAGACATATGGAAGGCAGGAAGGTGATTAGGGACAGCCAAAATGGCTTCACCAAGGACAAATCCTGCCTCACTGTCTATGAAGGACTGACTGCATCAGTGAACAAAGGAAGAGTTACAGATGTCATCTACCTGGATTTCTGTAAGGCCTTTGACGTGGTCCCTCCCAACATACTTTTCTTAAAATTGGAGAGATATAGGTTTGGTGGATGGACTGTTAGATGAACAAGGAATTGGCTGGATTGTTGCATCCAAAGAGTTACAGTCAGTGGCTCAATGTCCAAGCAGAAACCAGTAAAGAGTAGTGTCTCTTAAGGGTCCATACTGGGACCAGTACTATTCAATGCCTTCATTAACAACATAGGCAATGGGATTGAGTGCACCCTCAGCAAGTCTGCAGATGACACCAAGCTGAGTGATGCAGTTGGTACCCTAGAGGGAAGTGATGCCATCCAGAGGAGCCTTGACAGGCTTCAGGAGTGGGGCCGTGTGAATCTCATGAATTTCAACAAGACCAAGTGCAATGTCCTGCACCTGGCTCAGGGGAAGCCCAGTATCAATATATACTGGAGGATGAAGGGATTGAGAGCAGTCCTGCAGAGAAGACTTGGGGATACTTGTGGATGAAAAATTGGACATGAGCTGGCAATGTGTGCTTGCAGCCAAGAAAGCCAATCGTTTCCTGGGCTACATAAAACGAAGCGTGGCCAGCAGGTCGAGGAACGTGTTTCTGCCCCTCTACTCCACACTGGTGAGACCCCACCTGGAGTACTGCATCCAGCTGTGGGAGCCCCAGCATAAGAAAGACATGGACCTGCTTGAGAGGGTCCAAAGGATAACTGTGATGATCACGGAGCTGGAGCACTTCCCCTGTGAGGATAGGCTGAGACAGTTGGGGGTATTCAGCCTGGACAAAAGAAGGCTCTGGGTACACCTTATTGTGACCATTCAATATGTAAAGGGTGTTTATAAGAAAGACGGAGAAAGACATTTTATCAAAGCCTGCAGTGAGAGGACAAGGGGCAATGATTTTAAACTGAAAGAGAGTAGATTTAGATTGGACATAAGGAAGAAATTTTTTACGATGAGGGTGGTGAGGCACGGGAACCGGTTGCCCAGAGAAATTGTGGATGCCCCATCCCTGGAAGTGTTCAAGGTCAGGTTGGATGGGGCTTTGAGCAACCTGGTCTGGTGAAAAATGTTCCTGCCCTTGGCAGGGGTGTTTGGACTAGATGATCTTTAAAGGTCCCTTCCAACCTAAACTATTCTATGATTCTATGGTTCTGTAACAATGAAGGATGTTCTTTCAAGGATTTTCAGACATTTATTCTTATAATCTGATTTTTTTTGTGCCTACTTTCTATGACTGACAAGAGCACTAATAGATCAAATATTATGTTAGTTGATGGAGCAACATTGTCAACTGTAACCTTTGTGAAACAGCTCAGTCTATTCATTGTGCTGAGATCACTGTATCATATCCTGCAGGATAAGGAGTAGCCATCATATACCAATCATGCATCATTTCTTACAGACACAAATTTGTTTTCTAGCAGTGATAGAAGTGAAAGCCAGTGAGACCTTATCTTTATTTTTTTAAAAAAGGAGTACTTCAAGAACATATCAGTGTGGTCATCTTCAGTCTGGCTTTTTTTGAGGTGGAAACTTATGAATTTCAGGACAGATGGGGAAATCAACCCATAAGGGATCTGGATACTGGGGTTTGTATCTCCCAGCATTCACCTTCACATAGCTCTCTCATCTCCAGGATCTTCCTCCTCTTCCAGGATCTTCCCCCTAGCCAGAATCTGCATCTTCTTTTCAGGATTAGTCCTAATTTTCCAACCCCTTTTCTTTCCAGGCCCTCAGTTTTCCAACCAAAAGCCTAGGTGCAGAAGCACGATGCCTGATCAGCCTCCCTTTTGGTGCTTCTGTCTCATATCTGTTTAAGTGGAGGATTCAGGATGTGCCACTTTTGTTTAAACCAGTCACTGTCAAAATTTACAACAAACCCGTACTCATTGCAGCTAGCAATTAGCAGGCTTCTGCTTGAGAGTTGGGATGCTCAGGTTTGGACATCTGCCCTCCCCCACATCACACACTCACACACACACAATGATGTGCCACTTGTTCACATTCACAATTCAACCTATATGCTCTCCTATGACAGCAGTCTAAGGATTTTACACAATATCTAAACATACATTTAAGGTTTTGTATTTATTATATTTAGCATGACAAAAAATACATGTCAAAATTAATATTCCTAGCTGATTCATTTTGTTTCATCAGATAACAAGGGGAAATAGTTTAGCAGTAATTAAAATTTAAAAAAAAAAAAAAAAAAAGTCCTTTAAGGTAATGGAAAGAATGTGTACCCAGAAAACATAAAAAAAGAAGTGTGAGGACAGATCCAGAAAAATTCTGCAATAGAGCTATCAATCATTAAAAACTCAGTAGCCCAGAAAACAATAGGGAAATAGGAAATCTAAGAATTGCTTGATTCTCATCTGAATTGACCATAGGTATAAAAATCTATATCCAGCTGTGTGATGTATTGCAGTAAGCAGTGGGATGGCTTCCAGAACAAAAACATTCTTAGCCCAGTATGTATGAGGCTGGTACTCTCTTCAGTTTTAACAAACAAATCAAACAGATGCAACAACTTGCTGACTAAACAGAGTCATCCTCAAAACCAGCTGGGCTTGTCATGGCCAGGCTTTTTTTGCAGTTTAAGTGATGGACCTACAGAATTTTAACTGTGACGTCTATTGGTCAAAAACCACAGCAACAGGAGATATTGTCGTAGGCTAATATTGCACTACAGCAGGGTGTGCAGAAAGCCAAAGAGCACGGGAGTCAACTGGTCTTCAGGAATATGGGTGCAACAACTCATATTTCAAATTTTATTAGAAGTGTACGGCTATTTACAGGGGGTTTTTTTCCAAAAGTCTTTGGGACAGTAACAACAGCATTTTGTCTCCCACAGCTTACATACTGGTCCAGATTTTTGCTTGTCCTATCCTAATTTACAGCCATTCTCTAGCTGTATAAAACCTGACCCCTCGATAAGCTAAGCACTAGCCAAAGCTGTATTGAAAATTGTATCTCCCTAGAAAATAATATTCTGAAATATTAAAAGAAAGCTAGCTGGACCTGTTTTGTAACAGTAAGCCTTTAAAAGACACAGGGACAGTTTCACAGAATCATAGAATCATTTATGTTGGAAAAGACCTTTATGATCATCAAGTCCAACCGTAAACCTAACACTGCCAAGTCCACCACTAAACCATGTCCCTAAGCAACACGTCTTTTCAATTGCCTTCAGCTACACTGTTGCTACTAACAGAAGCATATAATCTGAAAATATAACTCAGAAGTGTTTTCTAGTTTTTTCATTTTTTACCACACCTGGATTTCTACTGACAGTTTAGAAAAAGAAAAGAAAAATCTCCTTGATGGAAAAAAAGCACCCAGTTTTGGATCTGCTCTGATTTTATGAAATGCAGGTGATTTGGTCAACTTTAAAATGATTCAGTTTATATTTGTGTAAATGCAGAAGGTCATCATTGCTCTTTGAATTAGTTAGGGAACTACAGAGAATGCCAAGGTAAATAGAAAAGTAAGTATGAGTCGGTGTAGAAAGATATTAATGTGCATTATATGAAAGCTGTATTGAAAGAGTAGTTGGTAGGACACTATGGTAAGACCTCAGCAGTTCTAAGACCTATTATTCTGTATATTTTTTACCTGTTGTTTTATTCAGTCATTTGCTCTCTCTCTGTATTTTTTTCATCTTCCCTATTTGTCTATTTAGACATTAAGCTAAACATTGAATTCTATCGAATTAGGTAGTATGAGTGACTTTCATGATAGCTATGATCAGTGTTGAAAAATGGTATGTAAGAGCCTTTGTAATACAAAAATTCCACTGCGAATGATCACTGAGAAAACTAGTTATTTAAAACTTTCTTCTATGTCTCTGTAATACTTTTCTACTTGTTATGTAAATAAGATCTTATCATCCAGCTCACAGCTTCAATGCCAGTCTCTTTAGCCTGCCACTTGCAATGTCTGCAGGAGGGGAAAAGGGTTTCTCCCATGCAAGTTTCAGAATGCCTGCAAAATATGTTCTTACAGATAAATGTAAGGCCCCAAGACAGCAGCCCATAAGTTTCTGTGGACAACAAGAATCTCAAAGGAAAGATTAAGAATGAGCCAAAAAAAAGCTGCCAACTTGATGCACTTCCACTCGTTGCTTTAAGAACAAAAACCATAGATTGATTCTTCAGAGGCATAAAGAAGTAACTTTCAGGAGAAGCTTGGCAGGCCTTAAAATTTTTTTCCACAAAACTTAGCCTGATTTATTTCTGTTTCAAAAATAATTGAGGTGAATGCAGCATGAGGTTTCATTAAGTTCATGCAGACAGAGGGCCCACTCAGTTTTTCTATTTGTATAATGACCCCAACCATCTGGGGTGTTACTCTAAGTCACTTTGATAAAATAATAATTTTTTTTTTTTTCAGTCTGCAAATAGCACAGAGAGGAGAAAATGCTGTTGTCTGGTATGTGTGTGTGTGGTGAGGAAGGTGGGGGCTCTGAAACACTGAGAATTCTAAAAGGATCAGTCCTTCCTGAGCCATATCAATGTCAGCCTGCCTCCCCCGCAGAGGCAGTGCAGCTCGCTTGTGCAGAAGATGTCAGAGCTGCTTGAGTCCTGTAGGTGTATCTTTTTAAAAAGTGCATGTTAAATAAGTTGAATCAAATAGTTGGCAAAATTTCAGACAGCTTTCAGGTAAACATTTGACACTTAAAGAGGAGATGCTTGTTTTCTTAAAAATTAATGGTTTGTAAACACCTTGAGCTCCATTCTGATTTTGCAGCAATTTTATGCCAAAGTAACTCCATCGATTACTGCTGATTTACACTGATATTACCCTACAAAGTCCTCTAAAGTTTAGCTCAAAGGAAAAAAAAAATAAAATCTTTGTTTATATGTGCTTGCTCATTCATTTCTCTCCCCCACCTCCACCCCCGCCAATATGTATATGTATCAAGATTCATTTATAACACAGTCTGCAATCTGAAGTGATGTAACTTCATCTCAGAGGTTTTATTTTTTGTGACATAATAGGCTGTGGACAAACATAAAGCTTCCTCTCCTTTCTGCAACCCGTGTTTTCATTTTGTTTTATAGATATCCACTGATATTTTACTATCTCACAAATTTCTCTTAAAGAACATTAATAATTATTTCAATTGTTTGACCATCATCCTGCAACCTAGATGCCATTTGGAAGATATGAGAGTATATTCATTTTCCAGTAATGTGTGTAGCAGTAGTGGGAAATCCCACAAAACAAATCCTGTGGGATTCAGAATATACATGGAGAAGTGGGGGAGAAAACAGGGAAGTCTTCTTCCTCCTCACAACTTCCACACCACAGCTCTGGTAATTTTACTCTTTAGTGTAAATACCAAATATTACATAAACCCCACGCAGATGCTAAACACTTCAAAAAAGAGGAAATATGCTAGCAAGTAGATTATGGATTTATCACCTTTGCATTGTCTTTGATATACTGGGACTCATACGAGTGAGGGAGAAAATTGTGCCTTTAAAAGAGGAGCACAGGAGACATTTCTATGCAAGCTTCTCTAAGCATTTGTGGGGCTTTCTGCCCCTTCCTGTGTTCTGGAGTTCACTGCTACCAACAATAATACTTATGCAACTGAGTGTATATCTCCACATGGGCTTACATTTATGAACTTACATTTCATTCTGCCCACAGTCCAAGCTGACCAAGTCTCACGACAATATTGTTCTGAGCTAACATACCAGCTTCTCAGTGTTTTGCCAGCTGCTGTGACATGTTGTCTGGTTTGCTTGGCAAAGCAAACTCACGTCAGAACATAGAAGATCTCTATGCGGCAAGTACGTGATCTCATTGCAAGTTTATTTCTGCTACATTTTGGCTTACTTTTGTTTTCGTTCTGCTTATTTTCTTTCCTAAAGAGCTACATGAAGGGTTTTTCTATGTGAGAATATTCACTAATATAATTACTTGAGCTATAGCCTAAACAATGACATCAGCAATATCCAATCAGTGATATTAGCTTTGCAATACAAATATGAACATGCTTTCCCATGGACAAGTATCTTTGTTTACAATTTAACTTAATCTGATTCTACAGTAGCTTATGCACAGTACAAATTATACTCCCATGTCGACACATCTTCTTTTGTAGCTCAGCTTATTGTATTCTACTTAGACAAAAAGGTTTAAATTCATAAAGCAGAAGTTCATTGCAAGATTCTCTGGAGTCTTGAAGTGATGCCTTTGTTCTTCATGCTCACTTCATCCCTCATATATTTTACATATATACAGACACTTCTGCCACAATATACAGGCTCTGATTTTCAGTGATGGTACACTTACCATGAAAAACTGTAAATAAACTTCTCTTCACAGCTATCTGGCCTTCTCACAGTCAAAACAAACATCCAGGTAAAAACAGAGAAAGGAAGAACAGAGGAACTTAACTGTAACTGCAATTGCTTCATACCATCCCTGCCTGTAGTTGACCGATCTGTACGACCCCTTCTTAGCAAATGCTGCCTAGTTTTGGGATAGGAGTGGCAAACTTCCTCCGCCGTGGAGCGGTGTAGGTGGGAAGTCCCATAAACTGCGTTTTAAGTAAATGATGAGGTGAGCCCATCGCTTTGAGGATGATTGTCAGGGCCCTGAGGGCACTATCAGCCCTTACTGTTCCTGCCCAGCGTCCCCTGAGGCATCTCCCACCTCTGCACATGGAGTGAGGACCCCCATTTCAGCTCAGCCAGGGCCCTCGGTCCGGGCTCGGCCCCATCTCTGTCCCTCTCCCCCGGACAGATCTCGGACTCTGGCTGCAGCCACATCTCCAGCCCTGTCCTGGTCTCCTGCTGCCTGATGGACCCCAGCCCTGGGAGGTCACCTGCCCTGCCCGGGGCTCTCGATAGACCCCGTTACAGCACGTGGCTGTGTCCGCTGTGGTCAGCCCCTGAGGGACGGTGCCTGCCAGTGAGGGCACTGGGCTCCGGGGATCCCCCCGGGCTCCCAGTTCCCTGTCCCCTGTGGGGCAGCCGGCCCTCAATGCACCCTGACAGTGATGGAGATGCATCATGATTGTAAAGTTCACCATCTCAAATAAAAGGCAAAATGTGTAAAGTAAGAACAAGCAACCAGAAATAAGTATAAGGATTTACCAGCAAGAAATGAATCTTCTTCCTCGGGGTTAATGCACTTAAGTCCAGCTTCCACATTGTTTCAATAACACTAATGATCTTAGACTTTAATTGTTGCACGTGTGCAAATCTGAAGGATAGACACAGTTGATATAATGGTTCATGGACACATTAGAGCTGATCATATGACATGAATCCTGTCTTTCCCCGTTTAAAAATCAGAAGTAAAAGCCAGGAGACCAAATAGTCTTCCTAGTAATCACATGATGGCAGTAAAACTGGTAAGATTTTGTGGAAATATGGCAACTCTATTGCCTGATTGATCTCTCATGGATATCAGCAGAAAGATTTCGACCAGGGAGGGCTGTTTGCTGCCAATAGCAATTTATTCAACTTTATTTACTTCTCAGGGAATGAAATTCAACTCCTATTGCTTACTGCGCTTTACAGGTACTGCATGCTGACTCCTGCAAAGCCAGGATTTTCTTGTGTTTTCACTACACAGCTAATTTGGTGACAGCTGCAAGTACTACCGAATTTGCATGCACAAACTGATACTTAAGTCAGCAGAGTTTAGCCAACTCAAAATGTGTTTTCATCTGAATATCTGAAGCAATGCTCCACCTAAAGGCTCATCACTTCATGAAATTTCTTTTTTTTTAATACCCTCCCACTTCTGAACATTGAAAGATATTACAATCTTTTGACTTAGCAATAGCTGTTTAATATTTGCCCCTATTGCTCTTTTTTGTCAGTAACAACTATTGTCAGTTTTAATGTGGAAAATAAAAAGCACATTAGTCTAGAAAATAGTAGTCTGAGAACTATGTGATATTTTAAGAAAGCTTTTACACTTTTTCTAGAGGCTTTAAAGGGGCTGACACCAGTAAGAAAATAAAAATTTGGATTTTTACCCAGAGAGGTTGTACTGCTGCTGCCATCCCAGTGTAAAAAAAAATAATCTTATCTAGTTAGTGCATTAGAATAAAAAATCTTCTGCAACCTTATCTATATTCAGGATGAGCAATCAGATGACCCAAATACATGGTCTGCTTCTAGTTAAGATAGATACCAGAAAAGAAAAGAAGAAACTGTTGAAGTATTCAAATTATTTATCAATTTATATGGTTTCTTATATGCATGGAGCTTTCTTAAACAAATTACCTCACACATATATGTAAATATTTTGTATAAATAATGTTGTGCAAATATAATGCAGTAATAAAGAAATGCAAACTAGAAGGAGCAAAGGAACCCTACAGATATATATACACATATTAGTAAACTTAGTATTAGGATAGTCTTCTATCTACTAAGCATCATGCTTTTTAAGTTATCCAGCAAGTGTGAAACTTCAAAGTTTCCCCAGTTTCCCATTCTCTGGCCTCTCCCTGCAAATTACATATGCCTAGGGACCTCTGTGCTGTCCTTTGCTCCTTCTAGTTTGCATGTCTTTATTAAGTATAAATCTCACTATCAGTATGTTACTGTTGTACTTCAATCTACATCTTTTTCTTCTCACCTTGCAGCGCTTTGGCATTCCAAAGACTCAGGCGGTTGCTGCCTTCCTCTCTTTTACCAATCCTATCCTAGCATTTCTTCTGTAACAGAAAACAGATGTTTCACTAGCTACATTTTAAGGTAGATGCTAACTTCCTTTATTCAAGGTATGAATGGGATGAAGCAAACACAAGGAGACCTATTTGACTCTCAGTGATGGCAACATTTCTGTCACTGACCAGAGCCATGTTTTGAGCAATAAGCTAAATGTATGCAATGGGCAAAAAAAGTGAGATCTGAACTGTTTTCCTCTTTGGAATTAAATACAGTGTTTTTAAATAATTTTAACATTTTCAAAATTATTGTTGGTTAACAAAATGAATGCATTTTCTGTTTCCAATTATATGAACTCATTATTATCATTCCTTGCCATAGGTCAGTCCTATCTTGCAAGGAAAGAAGTTTTTCTTCATAGTTATTCACAGTAAGTAAGCAAATTTCTGTCTGCTTACCCTTCCCCTAGCCATAAGCTTTGGCTTTAATGAACATACCATAAGATTTTATTTAAACAGATTATAAACTCAAACCCCTAGCAAAATACATTTCCTTTTAACTTGCAATTTCTTGTTTGGCTTTTAATGGCTGCAAGTCACTTCTTTTGTACAAAATAAGAACTTTGGAAAAAAAAAAATCACTTAAAAATGGATTACTAATTAGTTGTTCACATGTTACAGCTTTGTGTCTCAAATTCTAACGATTATTTTTATTTGTTTTCTTAGGTTGAAATATTCAATACCCATCACTATAAAAACTCATAAAGTATGTAATAGAAACTGACATACAAAGGCTTAGAGGCATTTGATTCATTTTATAGTCAGCATAAATCTCTGAAAACTCCATGAAATCATAACAATAAGGATGCCCACAGGGAATGTATTCCAAGAAAAGAAACAAATTCCTCACTGCAGCTTAGGAGATCTTT
Source organism: Buteo buteo (assembly GCF_964188355.1). Classification (NCBI taxonomy): domain Eukaryota; kingdom Metazoa; phylum Chordata; class Aves; order Accipitriformes; family Accipitridae; genus Buteo; species Buteo buteo. Next base: position 19,352,944 of record NC_134190.1, on the reverse strand, counting down.
TCAGTGTTCCAACATTACTGACAGGTGTCGTACCAATACCATGGCAATATGGGGAAGTAAATCGCACCAAACAACGGACACTGATATCTCCATGGTTTTCCTGTGCTCGTATTCATGCTGACTTGCATGGTCCACCTTGCGCCCTCTATGTTACCATCCATTCTGTTTTCCCTCTCACAGCCATTTACCAGAGCTGGACAGGCACCAAGATGCTTTTCTTTGTCACCCAATGCAGAAGAGCTTGGACGTGGAAGATTATCAGAATATATGGTCACCTTTTGATATAGTCATTTTGATATAGACCAATGGAATTAGCTGCCACTGGTAGATGTTACCCTAAAATGAATAGTAACAACATTAACAGATATCAATGCCAGAATCTGCACTTTGCAGCTGAAATATAAAGTTATTAATAGAGGTGTAGAACTTCTGTTCAAGTATTCCACTGAACGCTCTAGATTTTATTTCAATTACATGTACACATCCAAGTAATTCACCTACTTGTGGTGGAACCACAAGGTGCCCAGAACTTTGAAGTGGATATGCCTGGACTCTCTCCTTGAATGAGCTCCCAAAGAAGACCAAGAGAGCTTTAAATTTGGAAAAGCCATGTTTTATTTGAATAGAAACTAGAATCCCTTAGTTTGTAAAATAAAGAATCTTGAAGGAACTGTGTCAGATGCAAAAGAAATATGCAGTTCTCACTATGTCTTTTCAAGGCAGGTCATCACTTGCTTTCTCCCTTGCATGAAATTCTGCCAGTTCCGCTCTGCTCCCAGGGATAGTTGTCTTTTTCATTCGTGAGGCCTTCCTCTCTGCACCTTGATCATCTGCTTAATGATCTCCCTCTAAGCTGCAGACTGCTCCCTGTGCTTTTCCCCTTTCCTTTGCAGCCTCAACTGCAGCTTCATAGCTTATCTTTCTGAACAGACCGAGTTGCTGCCAAGGCAAGAAATTTCCCCTTCCACCCAGGGTTCTCCATGGCACAGTTGCCTACTATTTCAAAGAAAAATGTAATAACTGTAAGCAAAGTGACAAAATGGGAGTAAAACAGCTCCTGGAAACAACTCCTGGAAACTTCTGGGGTTTATTTTAGATTTTGGGGGTGTTTGGGGATTTTTTTTTGGCTGTTTGTTTTTTTTAATTTTCTTGAATAATGCTTACAGAAATACTTTGTAATCAGTCCTTAATTCTGGTCTATTGTCCCCTTTGTCTGTATTGTCCATGTTACTTCACAACAGAATAAAAACTTTGGTGTTACTGGAGTTCTACCCAGACTCAAGGTATTCTGGAGGGCAGAAAAAAGTGATAGAAAAGAGAAACAGAGGAAGAAGAGATGATTTATAAACCACTAGTTTTCAAGAATGCTAGATGACCTCAAAATTTTTCGCTATTAGTTCAAATGACTTCACTAATTAAATGTATGTCCAGTAAATTATTTTTTTTCCTTTTTTCCTCTCTTTTCCTCAGGTGTGACATTTTTCATCTACATTTTCAGAAGTTTCTGTCTCAAAATCTTTAGACATCTCTTTTCACTTAGCCACTAGCTTCTTAAACGGTGACTTAGAAGAGCTTGTATTATAAATATTCCTCAATTCTTCCCCTTTCCAGTATGCTTTTATCAAATAAGATTGACAGGCAGATTTCCTTTTTTAAGTCTTTCAATAGACCACATTTATTCTTCACCATATTTTGATATTTTGTAGATGATGGACAAAATCCTCTAGGTTTTATATTATTTTCTCCCCACAGAAATAAGATTTTTTTAATTACTCTTCATCAATACACTTTTCAGCATTAGAAGAACAACAAATATGCCATGTTGATTCCATCTCTGGCATTCTTTAGTGATCATTTACCTAGCACTACGGTACAATATGTTTTCAAGGACTGATTCACTTGGAACTATTCATTCTGGGGCTGATTACATAGTTTGAAAATTTTACATTTGTTGGATATAATGCCCTGCAAATTCAAAAATAATAATAAACCTCCCACACACATAAGCAGAAATATTTCCACTATTAACTATTTCTTGCTGAAATTATTCTGAAGCATCTGAATCTGAGACAACTGTTTCATTTTTATTCTATGTTGACATAGAATGACTCAAAAATGCATGCCAGGATGGCAAAAAATTCCATTCATAAATGAGCATTTATTCATATATATTTCTATTTTTTTGTTTCATACTTTTTAATTCAAACATTTCCAAAATAAGAAAGAGAAAATTTTCTTACCTGAATGACAACAAACTCTGCAGGATCAACTAAAACTGACCATCCAATTTTAAAGTGATCAAGCTTAGATGCTTGCTTTGAAATGCTTCTCAGATGCTGGCTGAACCACATGTGTTATTCTGAAGTGTGGTTTTATCGGAAAATGGAATACAATGACAATTCTGTATTTCTTTAGCACCGAATTCTAGTATGCTTTTAGACACCACATATAACTGCTCTTTGCTGTGGGGCAGAATCTAGACAAATGACTATCAGCCATTTTATTTCCTAGTGCTTTAGTTCTTTTGTTAGAGATGACATACATAATTGTCCTCTGGTTTCTTCTGGTGGGAAAGACTGTGGTATTTGTAAAATATAGACTGAATCTATACAGACTGAGAAAGAAACAGTGAGGTGTTTATAGAAAACATGGAAGTTATGACTACTGTTGAAGAGAGGATGTCATTAGATGGACCTTTGATAGGACTGTGTAGAAATTCTTATGGTACACAGACAACAGATCCCTTCAAAAAGATGAAAACATTGTGTTTTAGCCTGCTTAGTGTACATCTTAATTTGATTTGTCTAGCATATTTTATTTTTTTGGTTTTATTTTTGGTTATTTTTGATGGTTTTCCTTATTTATGTTAGTGGACAATCTTACCTGTTATAACCAGCAAACTAAAATTTGGCTTGTTATTATGATGATGGGATAACATGGTGGCTAAAAATTATCACATTTATATCAAATTTCACCCTAGAAAATCCAAGCAATTTGGCATATTATTTCTCACATGTACAATAGTCTATGTCTCATAAATATTTAATTTATGCTAGTAAATTGGATGTGGCTGCATGTGTAAGGATGAAGAAAGATCCATCTGTTTCATGCAGGGAATTCAGTCCCCTACTACTGCAAGGGATATGGTTTTGCTATCAGTAGTAAAAGGCCACAACATTTGCATTGGCCCAATAGTATAGATTCTCAGGATTTGTCTTGCCCTGTCTTGGCCTGCACAGGTTTTACCTTGTTACAGCTGTGATAAAAATTGTTTAATGGTCAACTCATTATTGCCTGACCAACCTCAGTAGCTGTTGTATATCAAGTACTAACCCTTTATGTTGAGTGTGGGAAAGCTAGTGTCCTACTTCCAAACTGTAAGCTAGCAACCAAGGAGAAGGAAGCAGAAAATGTCAAGAAAATGTGTAAACAAAACCAGAAGCAGAGCCCAGTACATAGAAGGAAAGGACCCGCAGCACCAGCATGGAGCTACTGCTAAAGAAGAGCTCAGGACTTGGACAAAGCACACAGCTACCTGAAAGGGCGAGCACACCTCCAGGGAAAATGGACAGAGACTAGAAAGGGTTTCTGTGTATCGGAGTTTTAACTGTATTATTAATTATTTATTTCCTTATTGATTTTGACTGTGTTAGTAGTGTTGTAGCTGGACTAATAATACTTGTTCAGTGCATTTTGATTGTAAAGACTTTATCTGGACAAAGTCTTTGGTCTGTATATACCGTGCATCCCATTTGGCCCATAATCAGATTTTGAGTGTAATACGAGTAACTCCTTCATATAATTCCTTTTCACAGAGAGTGTTATCTCAAAACTGGTTAGATTTCCTGACCTTATTGCACTTATAGAACGGCTGTTCTCTTCTGTTTTCCAGCTTAATTTCAGCCTTGTATGGCTTATAGTAGAGATCTCATTCCAGTATTCATCTGTTCTGGATGTCTAGTCAGACTCCAAGCACTGCTGTTGTCCCAGAGTGCACACTCACTTTTTTAGATGCAAATTACTCAATTTCTCCCGGAACCTACAGCCCTGTTTACTCAAACTCTCCTTTCCTGTAACCTCTTGATGGTTATTCCCCTGTATATTTATAAAAAATGACTTTATCCTCTCTCAACCCTCAGTCTGTTAGAGTATACAAGTGAAGGTTTATACCCCCCCCCCCCCATAGTTTAGGCTCATTTTTCTTCTTAACATCCTACTAGCCTTTCTATACAGGTGGCTGCCATTGGAAATTATTCCTCTTGAACCTAAGTAACTAGAATTGCACATAATATTTTAATCATACAATTATGATTAAATTGTATAACTGCCCAAGAAAGCACTGATATGTCCTTATTGCAGCTGAAAATTATTATTTTATTACACTCTAAGAAAGCTTCTTCCATTTTTAGTGGCAGTTGTCTCATATAACCTTTTCATCCTCACAGAAAAATAAAGGAAAATTATTCCTTTAACTCTGACTCTAATTCTGTATTTCCTTAGTCAATTTTCCATTTATCACACTGCTAGTATCAGCCTGCTATTCATCAAAGTTCATGCTTTGAAGTTTTACAATGTATACAGGAAGAAACCTATCTACTGATTCTAATGAACAGAAGAAATTTTAGCAAATCAACAATATTATGGAATAGTACAAGAGCAAAAAGTGTCCCCCTGATATTGTTTTAGGGTTCACCAGTAGAAGGTACAGTGTATAAAGGAAACATGTTCTCATATTTTATTATATGGCCTGTCTCTGCTCCAAGAATAGTTTTGATTTCACAGCAATGAAATGGCTAATTTCTGTTTACACTGCAGCCTTTGACTTCTCCAATGAAACAAATTTTGTGGAGAGCGAAAGCACTGTTTATGACTTCTAATACAGTGTAAGAAATAAATGGTGCAGCTTTACCCTCAACTGGGATGCAATTACTCACACAAGTAGTCCCATTGATCTCGAAGTGTGAGTTATTTCTCTGTAAAGGTAGTAGGAGTTGCCCTATAAAACCATAAGAGGTGTTTAATTTCAACAAAAAGCTTCAAATTTAGACAGAAAATAAAATAAATACTGATAAAACTAGTCAATGCTATTTTATCAACTGCTTAGAGAATATAGGAAAGCTTAACAACCAATCTGGCTATTTAATAAGACAAAAACTATAGATGAACTAGATTTCTTATTCTTATAGGATTAAAAACCCCAAAACATTGTGGCACAGAAGTGTTCTTAAAAAGACTTTAAATTTGTAATACAGAAACTGAATTTGGGGAATATGCTCTGAAATTAACATACTAAAAGCAAATCACTGTATAAGGAGAGTATTAAACTGGAAATCAGCATCAACTCTTTATACAGACTAACAGATCAACATAAGGGGCTACAAAAAGGTGCATTGTACCACGTATCAACTATGGGCTTCAAGTGTAATTGTTTTTCTCACTAGTTCAGCCAGTCTGAACTGCTGTAACTTACGTGAGCTCAACTACCCAGAAGGGGAAGTATTCATGTTTCAGCACGTCATGGGTTTTTGTATGTGTGCATAGGCTGTGACAGAGAAATGGTATTGAGATACTGTAATGATGGATGCTGTTGTAGTATCTCAAGCGTTTTCATTATTTCACTGATGTGCCAATGATTCAGAGCATTTACACAGAGTTAGCTGTGTGATACTTTTTCATGTGTTTATATTTGCACTCTGTGGTTAACATCAGCACTTCCAGCCTGATACCCTTTCATCTGATAGTCTTCCTCTACATCTAATGGAAAAAATTACTTGCCTGTGTGACTCGGGTAGCCCATTTAGATCTGTGAGCATAATCACTGTTTTTACTTTACTGAAAGGGTCCACAGAGTACTCTTTTATGTATTATTCTGGATTACCCAAAATGAAGCCTCTTTGGAATGTTCAGAGAAATGAAATCCTGCCTTTCTCTGCTGCTAGTACCTGACAGATATTCTTCAAGAAAAAACAAAAGGGGTTACTTAGATTTAGAATGTTAAACCATTACACTTTTATATATAAAACTAAGAAAAATTTTGGACCAAAGTGAGATTTTTGAATAATGTTTTGTCTTTAATATATAGGTATGAAATTTATCAACATTAAAAATATTTTTTTTAAACTGAGATGGATTTACTCACTCTATGAAAATAATTTTGTGAAATTTTTCATTTGTCTTTAATCTGCTTTTTTTATTTTTTAGAAAAATAAATTATTTCTGGAGAATATTTGCATTAGCTGAGATGTAATCAGTCCATACACGCATGCCACGATAAAAGTCTTTCTTTTTTGCTGAGAGTCTTTCTATTGCTCCTGTTGTAACACACCTAGCCACAGCCATATTCCTCCTGAAGTGTTTCAGAGTATCATCAGATGGGCTAGAGCACAGATTTACAGCACATTAATACTACTCACTTAAAATGGGGTAGCTCATGTCACATGCACCATGAGTTAGAATATGGACTTGGATAGGCAGCAGAGAAAAGCCAGCACACTATAAACAATCTTTGGCTTCCCTTGTAGCCTGGAGAACACAAAATGCACTTTAGCCATATCCTCAGTAATAAAAGTTCACTTTCTCTCTGATTCTTTTTCTGTCACTGTCCTCCCACTCCTCCCTAAGAAAAGAACATTATTGCTTCCCGTGGGCTACCTGAAATAAAACCTCTCCACATTTAACTGTAGCTGGGTTCTTCACAGTATGCCTACCTATCCTACCACAAACAGATTTTACTCTCCCACTGTGTTTCCACAGTAGTACCTTGCTTTAACTGTGACTATTTGGTATGAGGGCTTATATTTTTTTTTTTTTGTAACAAATAATGGTGATGATTTAACAACTGTACCTAATGATTTCTTTTTTGAAAAAACATGATTGTGATGAGGGCTCTTTTGTTGTTCACTTCAAGGTCTCTGCTTCCTTTTGGTATAATTTATAGGAGGACAATTCTTTTTGTTTTGTATGAAAATCCACACCCAAGCCCCCTTAAGCTGTTTTTTAAATGCAAGTAACCCTTCCAGATGCATAGCAAAGGCTGACTCTAATTTCTGGAAAAATGTTCTGGATTAAAGTAAAATCTCTTTCATTGCAGTTCAGTATTTATAAGGATCAATAATATTACATAAAATTTAAACATTCAGCAAAAAATAAGTAAAAAAATAACCAAAATCAAAGAAAATGTTTAATGGGAAAGAATTTAAAACATCCTGATTTCAATGTAACTTGTTCCATGGATTGGTGGAACAGGACTGAAACAAGCAATGAGCAGGGACTAATTTTATAAATTGTCATCTAGTGTTGGGAATGTTCTTCTATTTTTTTACTCAGATGATAATCTTAGTTTGCCTAGCACTTTATGATGGAGATTTCTTGGACTAAATGATTAAAATACAAAATTCACTCATTTTAGTAAGTCTTAACTGAACCAAAACTTCAATGGACATTAAGGTCGGGTTGGACGGGGCTCTGAGCAACCTGATCTAGTTGAAGATGTCCCTGCTCGTTGCAGGGGGGTTGGACTAGGTGGACTTTAAAGGTCCCTTCCAACCCAAACCATTCTATGATTCCTTGTTCTGTAGGAGTTTTGCCTAAATAATTTTTAAGCAATATACTTCACTGAACTGAATAATAAATTTCTGCCTAAATCTTAGTGAAATTATGATAGGGTGTAAAATATGGTTAAAAGCACAAGTATTTGTTCTCATATGCTTGATTTTATGGAAGATGTTGTAGCCTGACTTTATAGCTCACAATAGCTTTGATGTCACAATTGTCAATCTGTTTGGCACCTTGTTTACTTTGTTCAATTTTTATTTCACATATGCACACAAACTTTCAGTATATGATTGAGGCAAAAGTTGAATTTTCAAGAAAATTTGTAAGTTTCTTCCTGAGATGTAATGAATTCATTTGAATTAAGAGCACTGGAAAATAACTTTGCTACATTCTCTGTGTGATATCTAAGGAAGACTCCTCTAGTAAAGTAACTGACATCTTCAGGACCATAAACATTAAACCACATGTTCAGTTCAGGAACAGAGGAACTGAATCAGGTGCAGCATGAATAACATGCAAGGTGGGATGGCGTAAGGACAAGCTTATAGGCATGAGAGCAGATGGGCAGAGTTTCAGCAAATCGATCTGGAAGACTCTTTCTTGTCCTTGTTGGAGCAGAGCTATGTCTGTGATATGTTTCTTGTGTAAATGGTGACATTGAAGCTGGGGAAACATATGCCTCTGGTCAGATGTATAGGAGTGTGAAATTCTGTAAGGTTGATCTGTTTGTTTTCAGCTGCGTGCTGTTCCTTGCAATACAATTGTGGCTCGGGGGGAACTCTCTGGAGACGGAGATATTTCTGCTTTGCTTGGGAACAACGGAGCAAATGCAGGAGGACGAAAGCTTCTAGATGTTGCAGGATGTAGCAGAAAGAAAACAGCACTGAGAGAAACATAGAAAGAAGTAGGATGTCAGGCAAAAGAGAGGGATTACTGAGAGGAGCAGGGAACAGTGACACATCTCTGCACTGACTGAAAGACAAACTACCTTGGAAACAGGGGGAACTACGGAAGTTTTGCTCCAAAGTGCAAGGCTAAACACAATAGCAAGGATTTACCTGCAAGAACACAGTAGGCAGGGGAGACTTGTGTATAAGTCCATCCTATTTTTACTTGTCTAACATAGCCACTTTGAATTTTCTCCATATAAGAAATTGTGAATCCTGATTTTCATTATACTTCATTGTGGAAAGCAACCAGACGAGAATATCTAGGTGCACAAGTCTCAAAGTTGAGGCCAACTTGAGCTCTATCACAGAAACACCAATAGTTGGTTTAATTTTTCCTTTTGTTTATTTTTGGGTTTTTTATTAGGTGCTGTATGCATAGTACAGTCTAATCCAATGCAACACAGTTTATGTTCTAGCACAACGTATTTAAAATATGGTTGAACAAAATCTATTAAATTAAAATAATGTTGGTTACATAAATTTGCTTAAAATGTTTCAAAGAGGGACCACAAAGCATTTTTTACAGGGCGGGATCCAATGTAGAAATTATCTCTAAGGAGTCTGGCCCTTCAAGCCTATGCAGAAGTTTTCAGCATTTTCCTTGTTAACAAAAGTAGTTTTGTCACTATGGTAACAAAAACACAGACAAAAAAGGTATCTTGGCACTATTCCTGATGAAATATATATGTATAAATCTCTTTGAAATGTTAAAAGGTATGCTAGAAAAATATCTCCTGTATCCAAGATTATTTCTTAATTTTTGGCTACATTCAAGCTTACTGGTTAGCATTTATTTCAAATGGTCATTTACCTCTTTAAGTTCTTCTCTGAAAAAATCCTATGCACAGTGCTGTCTTAGATACTTCATTCCAAACAGTGAATGATATCAAATAGAACCATTACATTTGCAAAGAAATAAAAAAAAGTTTTCAAAAATCACGTATTATTCACATATTCATTATGGTTACCATGCATATATTCAGTGATATGCTCTCAAAAAGAGATTATAATTTCCTCTGATTCCAAGCATTCTGGATTCCACTGTGTGTTTTGTAATTTTTTTCCTGCTGTGGGGTGGAGGTTTTTTCTGGGTTTTGGTTTGGTTTTTGTTTTTTTTTTTGGGGGGGGGGGGCAGCTCTTTTTCTCTTTGTGGGTGAAAGAAAATGAGCAAAGATCAATGGTTGCCTTTAAATCACCTACATTATTATTTATGAACTGGGAGCACTGAAACAAACTTATGTGAACAAATGAAACTTTCTTAAATTCTCTGGTGAAACAGTTTGCACCCCATAGGAACTTGCTGAGTTTTTGCTACCTACTTCAAAGCTACTCCATCTTTACTTTTTGCTAAGTGACTTCCCATCAGTCAGTAGTCTTTCTTTGATTTATTTTTTTAAAACAGGTTAAAAAGCCCTGAGTTTAAGAATTCCTTAGTTCTGATAGTATATCACAAAGCATAGTTTATTAGAGGTAGGCTCCTTACCATTCTTTGACTGGAATCAAACTCAAAATTAATTCATCACTCAAAAAGTAAAAGCCCTTGCAAAACTAAAGACCCTGCCTAAGGACTAGTTGCACCATGAAGAGTTAAATTTTAACAGCAAGACTGGAAGTTCCTAGCCAAGTATGCAGCTTCATCAACTCAGCTAAGAAAAAAAACTCATAAGGACAGACAATGGGAATGAAGACAGGGCCTTAAAGACACTTCAAGGATTTCAAGCACGTACTGACATCAGCACCAACGCTGCAATTGATTGATCTGCTGAAGTAGATTAAAGTTTCAACAGTTACTTCAATAAAAGGACTTGGAGATGTGTTGTTTCAAAGAAATTTAATGGCTGCCATTGATACACAGTTTAAGAACAATGGCAGTAGCAAGACAAGGCACACAGAAACTGAAAAAGGCACAGGTCTCTTGTCTGCTTAATTTTCCGTAGACCTTCTAGAGTAGTAGTCCTTGGGTTTTTTTAGGTAGTCAGGACTAAAAGCTTCCTATTGTGGGACACTACAGAATAGCACCTCCATATTCAAATAAAAATTGCCACCTCCCTTTGTTTTACATATGTCTCAAATGTATAAATGTTGTGGTTCTCAGCCTAAAAGAAAAAGGGTGAGGAAAATATCTTATTTTTCCATGTCTCCCATGGCGTAACACTAAGGCAAACTGCAAAGATGTTAACAGATAGAACGTGACTTATAGCAATATACAGAGATAATGGATGGTTCTCACGCATGTAACTGCAACGCACAAGTAAATCACACTTCCACTCTCACACTTTACACATGTTCCACAAGTTCCAACTTCTGGATGTGAACAGGTTAACAGGAAAATCACTGTCAGACATTTTGGTCAATACCTCTATGTGCTCAGGCAATGGCATTAAGACAAAATTAGTTAGTGGAGAGTACACCATAGTTGGAGATAAGCTTGTAGCACAACAAAGAAAAGCACAGCTTTAATCCGTTTGCTTAATAAACAGGAAAACATTTTTTTTGTCACTGAGATTTCAGCCTGTGCTGCAGAAACCTGCCTAGATTCCTAGATTTGAGAGACTGAGTCCACAATGTCCTATTTTCAATGTATAGTTGACCAAATTATCTCAACTAAAGATTGCTCAGGTGAATTCATCCACATTGAGATCACGTCTCCTGGAGCACAGATATAATCTCTGTCAAAAATAATTGGGTCTAAATTAAGCTAACTCCTCCACTTTGACTTGGAATATGTTCTTATACGCGGGCTTATAGGTACCAGTCTGCTTCCCGGTCTGTCTTTGTCTTCTGAGCTCAGACTCTTTGGGGACTCACTGTGTCTTCACAGCAATTGTATGTGGTATCTCACCAAGTGACACTTCCATCCTCAGAGAAGGGGAAATAGCAGAAGGAAGTCAGAGCGAGAATATCTCTGGAGATCATGTGAGAAGGTGGAGAAATCAGCTCTTCTCTGCCCATCTGTTCATCAACTAGGGCTCAAACGTATAGCTTTGTCACACTGCAGGCTTGCAGAGTTGGGATCCACAAGGCATTATGAGAAAATTCAACTGAAAAATGTAGATGAAGAAATGTTGTTCTAAGAATAAATTAAAAAGCCATGTGGAAGCAGCGAGGAATGATGGAACATTACTGAAGAAATATCAGCAGAAAAAGTAATGTCTGCACTCATTAAATAGATAAAGTATAATTTCATCATTTTTTAGAGAAAAAGGATTTTTTAGAAAGTCCATTGATATTGAGGACTGGTCAAAGTTGGAAATGTTTTCAATTGCTGGATAAAATGCCACAGACAAATAAGATAGGGGATTATGGGAAGTAATTCAGGTGCCTGAAAAATATGGGCAACTGTAGCAGCACCAGATAATTGTACTTAAAAACCTTCAAACATTCCTGTGGAGTGTGGATCATATTTGACTAAAGGACACCCTTACAAATGAAGGGCCATATTGACCACCATTGAGCTGAAGAATCGTATTTTTTGCAGTTTGTAAATTATTTTTATAAAGAACATATAGTTGCATATATTTTCTAATGGTATATATGAGAGAGAGACAACAGATGATAAATGACTGTGAACTTGACAACAGGATTAGACAAGCCAAAACAAGTTTTAAAGAAATGTAATATCAGGACATGAAAATTTACTGTTTGTACTTGGAAAGATCATCATGGAAGAGAAAAAGTTAGAATACTTTACAACTCTACATTCTCAGGAATTCTCTTAAAGATGAAACCACAAACATCCACTAAACGTATCAGCAGCATTTTGAGAAAAGAAACTGAATGCAGAACATGGGAAAGTAAAGTGAAATGTCATGAAAGTGGATGTCATTCATCTCAACTTTAGCAAGGCTTTTGTCATGCTAAGATATTCTGGTACGAAAATCAGGATGTTATAGTTTGAGTGGGTGGTCTACGGCACGTGTAAATAACTGTTTAGATCATCGGGTGCAGAGGGCTGTCGTTATTGGGTTTTACTCTACGTGGAGGTCAGCAAGAAGTAGAGTGCCACAGAAGTCTGTACCAAGACCTTTCCTGCTTAACACCTTTGGCAGTGACCTGGAGGAGGCAACGGAGTGCGCTGTTGTCACATTTGCAGGTGACACCCATCTGGAGGAACAGGTGCACACTTGAGGGCAGGACCATCGTTCAGAAGGACTTACACAGGCTGGAGAAACAGGCTGAAGGACGTGCAATTCCGCAGGGACAAACGCCGAGCCCTGCCCCTGGGCAGGAGGCACCGATGCGAGGGCAGAGGCTGGGGCCTGCTCCGCGGTAAGGGACTCGGCGCCTTGGCGGACACAAGCGGAGCACGAGCCAGCAGTGTGCCCCGGCTGCAGAGATGGCCAACGGTGCCCTGGGCAGTATTCACAAGGGCACAGCCAGGGCTCTGAGGGGAGGGATTATACCCCTCTGCTCAGCACTCATGAGATCCCATCTGGATACTCTGTCCAAGTTTTAGGCCCCCCAGTACAGGAAAGATAGTGAACAAGTGCTGGAAGAGGTTCAGCAGAAGGCCTCCAAGCTGGCGGGGGTCTGGAGCACTTGCCCTGTGAGGAGAGGCTGAGGGACCAGGGCTTGTTCAGGTGCTGGAGAAATCACGGAATCATAAAACCGCCCAGGCTAGAAGGGACCACGAAAGATCATCTGGTCCAACCTTTCCCGGGAAAGGAAGCCTAGATGAAATTATCTATCACCCTGTCCAACTGCATCTTGAAAACCTCCAGTGATGTGGACTACCACATCCTTGAGGAGGTTGTTCCAGTGATTGATTGTTCTCACTGTAAAAAATTTTCTTATATTGAGATGAAACCTTTCCTAGTACAACTTGTACCTGTTGCCCCTTGTGTTCTTCATGTGGCCCATTATGAAGTGCAAGCCTCCATCCTCTTTGTAGCTGCCCTTTAAGTACTGGAATACTGTGATGAAGTTCCCCCTGAGCCTTCTCTTCTCCAGGGAGAAAACACTTAACTCCTTCAGTCTTTCCTCATAGGGAAGGTTCTCCAGCCCTTTGATTGTCATCGTCGTCCTCCTTTGGACCCTTTCCAGTCTGCCTGCATCTTTCTTGAATTATGGCAATCAAAACTGGACATGGTACACCAGATGCAGCCTGACAAGCACTGAATAGAGAGTAGGTCACCTCAGGTGATCCTCATGGATTACTCATATTCTGCTCTATGTGAGTCAATAAACTGTTGAAATATGTATATAATACTTTTTATGATGGGTCTGTATCACAGTGGATTTAATACCTGCTGTTATAGAAAGTATATAGAGGATATTGTTATGTGAGGATTTTGCATTTGTTCTGCAATTTTTCTAAAATGGAGAATTAATAAAAAATACAAAATGAAAAACATACTATCTTTCAGAGGAAGTTTAAAGATGTCCATCATCCTCCAAGTCATGCTACAATTCTGAATTTCTGGTTGGCTTCCCAAAGCCATCTCATTTATAGTGATGAGAAACAATGGCAGTGACAAAAAGACAGAATTAATCTTAACTAAAAACCTACACAATTGCTAAAATTCTGTGTATTTTATTTATTACTGTTATAACCTTGTCATAGATCCCATCCTTTTACTATGTCAGCTAAACTCTATCTTTAAATTTGAAACAAATTATTTTGTAAGTAAAAGTCTATTTTTAAATTTGACGTAACTCAAGTTACACAGTTTGTATTTATGATCCCTTTGAGGCTGTATTTTAGAATTGATATCATCTTTAGGATTTGATGGAGAATCTAGAAAGCTCCTTATTCTGACAATGAATTTACTATTGTTCTTTCCAATAAGTATTTTATAAGCTTTGACAAAAATGTCTTTTGTTATTTCAGGTATTGTCTTTATGTTTGCATAAGCCTAGAGAATGATGGGGACCACTGCTATGAGCTGAAGCGGTACACACTAGTCAGACATTTAATGGGGAACACAGCTCCTCTGCCTACGCCATAATCTGACAAGCTGCTTCTTGTAAATACAGGGTCTTGCCCACCTAAAGGAGTTTGTGGGGCTAAGGCAGGACTACGTGATGCTGCCCTAGTCATGTCAGTGGGCTTTATTCCACTGCTTTGAAAGGAAGCAGGGTCAAATCCTCCGTGTCCTAATGTCTGATCATTCATTTGTGCACACAAGTACTGCATCGGTTCACATAATATGACAGTTGAGAAATAGCGTGGGAAAACACAGGGCTATTGGCTTAATTACTGTCTGGAGCTCTCCTGTTGTTACTTTTTTTGCTTCATAAGGACTGTTTGTTATACACCTACTCACCTCATTAATGCCGTTCTCACTCCAGCGACTGCAGCTGCCCAGAGGTGCTCTGGCCGGGCACTCGCTGAGCCTCCAGCCGGGCTCCTCGCGTCCAGGAGGGGAGCAGCCGAGCACTTCTGCACCTCAAACTTGTCCTGTGTCTAACTCTGCTGCTGGAGGGCTGCAAGCCTTTTACCTGTGAAGGGTCATGACTTCAGTTATTAAAATAATATAGATCCTCTAAATTCACTACACTGATTTATTGATTTATTACTATTAACTGATTTATCTAATCAAGTAGCTCTGTGACTAAAATCCTCAATATACATAGACATTCATACAGATGAACATGTTTCTTTTCTCAGTCTCCAAAATACTGCTTTTATATTTAGTATTAACGCATATTAAGCTGCAGACCTAATCTGTACAATTGACATGGCAATATTTCTTAGTTAGAGTGCCTGCTTTGTTATTTAAGCAAGACATACCTAAAGGAAATATTTTGTTATTTCTGTAGCACACTGAGGGTTAGCAAGTCTATCAAATGACCTGCCTGAATAACTGACCATTAACTGTGAAATATAGGGAAACACGTGTTCTCCTGTTTCCACGCTGAGAGTTATTTCAACTTATATCTATTGTTTAGTACAGAATGCATCTATTCAAAATATTTCTGTAGCACTAGATTATTGCAGTTGAAAAAGTTTTTTCCAACACTTAAGCCACTTTTTGCTCTTAGCTGTGATGGACGTATTAAGGCTTAGGTGTTTAGCTAGTGGAAATTGTTATTTCAGCTTTCAGTTGATTTCCACCAAATTAGGATCTGCCCTGTAAATATTTTCATTGTGCTCTGACTCCTTTCCAATTCTTTATCTGATATGAGAGGGTCTCTCACTCCTTCTATCTCTGTGTGTGTTTCTCTCTCTCTGTTTTGGCAGGGGAAGAGGGGCAAGGTTAAGCTGCTCAGAGCAATAGAAAACCCACATTCTGTTTCAGCAGCTCAGCACAGAAAAGAGACAGTAACCAAGAAACATTATCTTAAAGTCATTTCTTACGCTGTTGTTAGAACTGGAGTGTTTTCAAGAATGGTCTTCTCCCTTTTAAACACATTATGTTTGTAGATGCTGTTACTAATATTTTCAGTAAATAACAGCATCAGGTTGTATTGTAGTCCTGTTCTCTGGGTTTAATTTACTCTTCTTCCCCAAAGAACACTTTCAATACTGTTGCTGATGGTGCTTGTCTTACTTCCTCTGATTTCCCTCTGCTCTGTGGTGGTGCAAAAAGCTCTGCAGGTCCACATTTCAGTCACGGTTTCATTACTACAGGTCATTTTTCCTTTAGTAGCTGTGGCTGTCTAACTATCTGAAGGCCTCAGGGATGACCCCTCTTTCAGTATACAGTGCCATGGTGCCATCAGCTATTTCAACATTGCTTTATTCTAACAGAGTTCCTTGTATTTCTGCTTTCTGTTGTCCAGTCAACAAGATTTATAAGGATGAACATTAAAAAAAGGACCTTTTGCAGGTGCTTTTGATCTGTACCATCCATTCATTAATTACACAAATGAAGTCTTGGATAGTGTCGGTGATTCAGCAGCAAAGTAAATAAAAAGAAGTGCTGTGACTCTCCTTTTGGCTTGGTTGGTATCTGGCTACATGTGCGCGTGTTTTTCAGCTCCTCTGTTGGATTGCTGGTAGCACAGACTGCTCAATATATAAAAAAAACAATCCTTTTCAAACCTTCACAATTTTTCAGGTATGTCTTGTCTTCTGTTATTCACAAGAAACTCAGTGCAGAACTTGTGTCTAGTAAATATTGTATAGGCACAATGTGATACTTCGCCAGTTAATACGTTACTTAAGAAAGTTATTGGAAAACAAAACAGAACACAAAACTATAATTAGCAGCTATTGGTGGCTAATGGACACCTCTGTGTGAATAAATCAGTTTCAAACTGCTGCCTGGAATAACTGGATGCATCATGAATTATCACCTGTTTTTCCACTGCTCTGCATCAGGTACTTCATTCAAATATAGTAATCTCTGACCTTTTTTTAATTATTTTTCTGCTTGCTTGTTCATATTTTACCAACAAATTTGTCTTTATTGTACTGCCGTTACATCCTTACATACATTTTTCAGACTCCCTAGATCCATTAAAATGTTTCCTTTTTCAAACTACTGTCTTCCTTGGTTCCAATTGCTTTTGTTTGCCCCCAGAGATTTTAGGAATTAAAAAGGAAAAGAATGTGTCATTTCTTTGCAGGATGCCTTGATTTGATTTGATTTGATTGATTGATTTATAAGAGCCCTTGCATCATTATTGTCTGTTTCTCTCTTTTTTCCATTTGTTTATTGTGTATGCTGATAGGCAAATTATGTGCACCTGTTCTTTCAAGTCCTTTTCCCTTGTACCACATCCTGTGGCATTTCATTGTAAAAAAATAGAAATGTCTATTATGACCTTTCAAGTCAAGTTTGATCTCAAGTATTGAATTTTTAGTAGCACAAAATCTGGGAGTTTATCAAGAATGTTCTCTATGAGTTTATCAGGAATATTCTCTATGGGGTTATAATCTGGTCTTTGTGTGTCCCTAACTATTGCATTGATAAAATGTCTGATTTCCACACAATGACAAATATTTCCCTTTCTGTTTGAGCATAACATTCAGAGTGCTGTTGCCAGCAACGAGCCGCACATTCTGTGATTTGGTAGTAGGTGCTTTTTCATTACAGGAATGCTTGTGAATTAGCTGTTTGTAGCATTACTTCATTTTATCCCTTGCCTTATTTTATTTGTATTTCATCAACATTAACATATTCCATAACTTGGAAGGTAATTTCTTAATATTTATTTCATTACTAGCTACTTTTCCCCTTTAATCTCTTCATCACTGGTTAGAATTTCTGCTTACTTTAGTTTGTTCACAATCCTGGCATTAATTCCAGTTCTTATAGAAAAGTCTGTTCTCTTAAACACCTGGATGTTTTAATTATGTTTGAATCCCATGCCTTCGTTTTCCGAAGTGTACCCAAAAGACTAAATATGATCATATGCTTTGAAATGCAAGGTGAATATACTTTAAGTACCAAAAGTTTTGTTCCTGCACATGCCCCAAACATCTCTATTTCACTGACTTGAACACCTCAGCATCAGTCTACCAATTAATGCCTCAGATTCATAGACCAGGACTTCCAAGTCCTCAGAGACCCTGCTTCTGTAGCTGTGCTCATTGTGTTTATAACAGGTATGTGAACCCTCAGAGACACACGCTGACGCACCGCGCTGAGCTCTGCTCTGCACAGCACTGAGTGCATTCAGGAACAGGCAGACGTAGTGAAATGGTGCCTGCCTTCTCTGCGGCAGCCTACTGACTGCAGCTCTGACTTACATGGGGGTGGGAAATAAATGTTCTAGCCTCTGCTCATCTCACTCAGATTTACGTCTCAGCTTCCCAGAAACTAACAAGAGCATTTAAAAGACATTTAGAAATACCATTTCTGGAGTACTTGTCCAACAATTTCTATAGGAATAGGAAATTTCTCTTCTCTCTGAAACTATTTTTATTCTTCATCCTTAGGCTCACGATATCTTTAGGAAAAAAAAAAAATGTTCTGGAAATATTCACTCAAATTTAAAAAAAAAAACCAACCAAACCCGAGTAGACAAAATCTTCATTTAGATTTTTAATATCTATATACAGATAAGCACTATTCTGCTACACAATTACTCTTTAGAATACAGTTTTATATTGCAATGTATAATTTGGGGATAATGACAAGTATACAGGGAAAAAATGGGAGAAGCTAACTAGAAATGTAATTGTCAAAGAAAGTGAAAGAATTTGTTCCTAGCAGGAAAATATGAATCATACTGTAAAATAACAGCAGTTAAATGCTGTCTGAAACAGAAAATTATGAGTCCTCTTGCACAATGCCTACAGCAAAAGGCCGTAACATTAAAGTAATTCACAGTCAAATTAAGTTTTATTATTAATGAGCAACAGTTTTGTGGGAAAATGTTGATTTTTTTTTTTTTATAGACACACCAGCTGTTTTTCTTTTACTCCTTAGGTAAGTAAAATCTCAACTAGTGACCATGAAGTTTTGATGCAAATGGCTTTCTTTTCGTGAATGTCTTTCAGAATGTAGTGGTAGAGTGTCATTATACTGTCCGATTATACTAAATCAGAAAACCACTTGTCTTTTATCAGTCTTAATATTAGCCTAATGCTTATTTCATACAAACTTAGATTTTGTTTTAGTGAAATTGCTCAAGGAATGCATGGAAAGTGCAAATATACTTTGATATTCTGTACTTAGAATACTTTTGTAGTTTGTCTTCGTGGATAGAGAAATCATTGAGGTTCTGTATAAATTTTACATGAAAACTATGGAAAAAATTTTCACATCTTCCCTGCAAGAAAATTGAAACTTCTCTATAGTTGATTTTAATGAAAAATTCAATGGTTTTGCATCATAATGATGTAAATCTTATTAATGTGTGATATTAGAATTAATGAACAAAACAAGATACTGGTCAGTAAATCTTCAAGACACCTGAAATTCTACAAAAAAAACCCACCACAAGAAACAGCTAGATTCAGCCTCTGGACTGGGTCATTACATTAAGTGCCTTGCTGAGGTGTATCAGCACTGGTTTGTA
Organism: Buteo buteo; assembly: GCF_964188355.1. Lineage (NCBI taxonomy): Eukaryota > Metazoa > Chordata > Aves > Accipitriformes > Accipitridae > Buteo > Buteo buteo. The sequence goes on along the minus strand of NC_134190.1, from coordinate 19,333,526 downwards.
TGTGTATTTCCATGGGCACAGCTACAGTTCTGCGGGCAGTAAACCCAGGTCCATTGATTTTTTGCTTACTTTGGTACTGTCGTAGTATCTATCTCCTTTTCTCATTATGTTCTGTTTCTTCTGAACAGGAATATAAAGATTGGTTGAACTCCCTGGCTCTTTAGCTGACATGGTCCACCTGAGTCCTAGGCAGATTTTGGGAGCTGACTATGGCCGCCCAACTGCTCTCCTTTCACCTCCCACTCCCATGCCGTGCCTTTGTTTCCTTTGACTTCAGCAAGAGTACACAAGAACTGTACCAGACCACCTGAGTGTCCTGCTTCCAGCACTGGCTGAAATGGATGCCTAGGGAGCACAACTCAGGGTAGGCATATAATATTTCTGAAAACTCTTTCAGACTCTAATTACCTCTGGTTTGGAGCCTTACTGAGCCAGAGGTAGTTCATATATATTTAGTAAACCCCACAGAATTTATTGCCCTAAGAATCTGTCCAGTGTCCTATTGAACTTATGTAAACATCCTGTGACAAGGAGTTTTACAGCTTAACTACAAGCTGCTTGAAGAAAGATCTCCTTTGGTTTGCTGACTGCAGTGCATGCCCAAAGTGTTTGTACTGGGAGGAAGACGTGGACATGAGATTCTCGGTTACCCCCTCCCAGCTGTTCATGATTTTACAGATGTCTGTAATGCGATTCTCCTGCTGTCATCATTCCAAGCTAGAGATTCAGAGAGTAGTCAGCCATTCCTCTTATAATGACCCATTCAAAGTGTTTAATCTTTCTTGTTGCCGCCTTCTGAAAATGTTTTAGTTCTTTTACATTATTTTTTGAGATTGGTAAGACCAGCTGCACATAGTATTTGAGATACAGGCATACAATTCCAGCACAAATCCACCAACTTCTTTCAACTCTCTGCGACCCCCTCGACCAGTGATAAGAAACCAGAGATATGTGGCAACGTACGAGGAAGGAGAGATACTTTGCCTACATCTGTAACAGTAAATAGGCTCGGTAATCATTCTGTAGCCCAAGGGTGCCTGGTCTTTGCTTGGATAGTGCTAATTACACCAGGCCAAAGCTATGCTAGGTATTATGCTAACAATTCAACTCTTTGGGTGATTGCATGTCATCTCTTGTACCTGTGTTCCAGCCTTGTTCGATTTACTAGGGCAGAAACACCCTGAATGTTTGCTCTGGCTGAAGTATGTCCCATTGCTGTTATAGCAGCCAGAGCAGAGTAGCAGAGGTGCTGGCTTGTACGGTCCCTCCTCTTTTTAAATCATTACTCTGTCCCCCTCTGCTGCAACAAGCAGAAGGACTATGGTGACGTTTATGTAAATGTATTCGGGAAAGGCTGGTCTGATCAATGTAACATTGCCCATATTTGCACTTTAGCTATACAGTAGAGAACACAAAGCCCTGTCATCTGCATTGCTTGATAAAGTTTGTCCAGTACACGTAGTAATATGGTATATGAATTGATTTTTTTGCAGTGTTATTTCATGTCTGAAGTCACTCAGCTCCAGTATTTGCTTCTTCCATTCCACACTCCATGGTAATGGACATGCAGTTCTCCTACTCTGTTTGTGCATGTGTGTGTATGTGTGTCCATATATATATTTATTTTCAAGATAATAAATGAAAACTGAATCGTTAGATTTTTTCGCACTAACAGCAATATGGCCAATATTTAAAGAAGCTAATCATTTTGTGTCCTGCTGTTGACTTATTATTTATTCTATTACTAAAGCCCATCAACACACACACACACAGAGTTTGAAATGTGAGGTAGCAATGCAAGCAAAAATGAAACTCTCAGAAAGATGCTGCTTGGCATTCAGAGCTCTGCCCTAACCTGAACCCTGCCAGCAGTTTCTTTTACATGATGTGTCACTTCCATTGTGGTGTCCCACAATAATCTGCTGTTTGAAATCAAAGATCTAAGACAAATGGACTACAAAAAGAAAAAAACTCTGCTACTTCTAATTCTATTTAATACTTTGACTTCTATTAGCTTCTGCAACTAGTTTTTCATAGGCAGCAAAGACCTAGTAGAGAAGGAAAGGATTCTGAAACTAAACTAACAGATTTGACTATTTGGCCAACATACCCTTGCTGTAGGAAGTTACAAGTAAAGAATGCCAGATTTTTTCCAGAGGGTGCAATGTAGCTGGGAAGTGGAACTCTGATCCACAGTTAAGCAGTCAGGATATCCTGTGCAACATGGAGCCAGAAGAAGACAATATGCATGGATACTTGGAAAAAAGTTTATAGAACAGGAAGGTGTTTTGGCAAAATTTACAAACATAGGTGGAAGGTGGTGGTAAATAAACTTGCCAATGTTATTTCTCACAAAGCCATTGCTTCCTCAACCCTCAGTAAGCAGTCTTTTGAGAAGGACACCATGACTCCAGAGTCAGCTGCATAACTAAAAGGAGGAGGAAAAATTATATCTGGATTCATGTTGGTACCTTCGGCATAGTCTGAAACATTCAGTTTTATGATCACCTTAAATGCATGATGAGGTATCAGCTCTTGATTTTAGGACATTCTATGCTACTCAGAATAAGCCCAAAGAAAACCCATTGTTTCCTTAATTAATCAGTGTAGAGTACAGTCTTTACTACAACCACCCTACCAGACTCGCTACAGTACAGAATTCCATCACTTTTCACATGTAAGTCAGTGAAGGGCTGAAAATAAAAACCTTCAGAATTTCTTTTCAGTAAATACCCTGACTAAAATGATTTATGTGTAAGTGATCTACCTGACTTGAAGATATTTGTTTTCAGTATTCTATTTCTCCCAAATCAGGTGTTTTTCATTTAAGATCATGTCAATTCTACACGCCACAAGGTACTGGCTTTTCAAATAGTTGTAAGAGCCATCGGTGCTGTGCTGGTTTACCTGAGAGCAATGGTCAGGGTCTGCTGAAAACCGCTCCCAATCTAGAAGTCTTTCCTTGTGGCTGGCTATCAAAGATGACCTGCTAGTCCAGTACCAGAAACATTTTGTTTGTCTGATTTTTGTGACTGTTTATAATAGGTGTCCTATATTATAAGTATTAAGTTAATACACTCTCCCCTGGAGAAGTATTTAGTAATGATGGGGGGATAACTGAAAACTGATCTACTGCCATCTTTGATGTTATACCAGAGATTTACTGGATTAGATAAGTCTAACCTTAACAAAAGTACAGGCAAATACAGACTGCATCAATTTTAATTAGACTATTAAGTCTAATAAATTCTAATTAGAACTTAAAATTTAACTGGAAATTATTAAAGCAGATTCCAGAAATTTTAGAGCGCATCTGCTTTATCTGTGCCAATGAGCTTCCATGAACAGTGACATGGGATAATTTGAGTCATATAAAAAATGAAAACATTTAGTAGCCATGAATTAGTCCTTAATAAAGATTTTTTTTAATACCAAGCCACATTTTTATGGTTGCTGAAGCCCAAAAGCAAATTGTTTTTTTTCAATAAATATGCAGTTCTGCCAGGTTAATGTCATGGCTCTTTGGGATATAAAACTCCCAGCATTTCAAAAGAAGGCAGCTGGCTTCTACAAATCAGGCCTGCATTGTGTGACCTTGGCTACATTTTCACAATTATATGAAGAATATCTTCTGTTTTTCAGGCAGAGCTGGCAAGATGCCATGACCAGGCTGTACCTACAGTAGCCTTTGCACTTCCTTCTTACAACTTTAATACCTTGGCAGGACTGTTTCACACTTTCTTCTTAAGAGAATATAGCTCACTTAGAAGCAGAATTTTGAATGACTTGAGAAAACTTCTTTCTTTCTTATTACTCAGATTACTTCACCCTCTTCACAGGTTCTCTATGTGTCTTCGTATCATGTAAAAACTTTGTGGTAAAAATCCTGATTCCAAATGAGTGAATAGAGGAATAACCATTGACTCCATCAGGGCCAGACTTTGCCTCTTGGTTTTATACCTTAGACCTTTCGTAATTTAGCTGTACCAATGCTGCCAGCCGTAACATACAGCAGGAAGTTTCTCTGTCAAAGAACCCTAAACGCTTTCACCTCCAATGGCTCTTACAGATGCAAACCACACAAGTACGTTACCCTGCCTCAGATCCTTCCTTGAGATTCTCCACTGTGATGATACCTCCAAAACCATTTAGCACTGTTAGGCAGGAGGCAAGTTGAGACTATTGCTTAGCTGATTGTGTGAAGCATATTTTTTTCACAGTCTTTTCTTTCACATATATATATCTAGCTTTTTAAGTGCTTGCATCATCGATCTCTGGCATCTTGTTACAAAAGACAACTATTAGATTTTTATGACAGTTATGGTCCTTTTTGCTTCATATTTGCACCTTTTCTCACATGATAAAGTTCTGAGGTCTGATGCTAATCTGCAAACATTACTTCAGTGCATTGTAATGATAGAACAATATGTAACTCTATACTAATGGTAATAATAATAGAACACGTGAACTTTAGTCTCACAAATGGAGGTCTGGCAAAAGCTGGGCAAAACATCTGTATGCTTAGCTGAGCGTTGGCACTGGACTTGCAAAGACATTACAGTCTAATTGCTACTGTAACACTTAAATAAAGATAAGCCAGTCATGCTAGGTTTTAAGACTTTTCTGGTAGACTGAAAATTATAAATGACTATCTGTTTTAAAAGTCAATACATCTTGAATGTTGCTTAATATAATTCACTTGCAAGGATTATGTGCTTTTTAACAACAAAAAAGGCAACTTGATGCTAAAAGAAAATTTCCCTTTTGCTTTTAATACCAGGTTTACACAACACTATCACATTCTCTGAGCTCCCAACTGATTGTGATCTGAGGGAATCAAGATGGGCCACAGTAGCATTCAAAGCAGAAGGAGATTTAGTAGCTGCATAATTTTGTCCACTGAACTGCTGAGTTAGAAAGGGCAGAGATTATTGTTTGAGATAAAGGTAGATCATGCATCTCTGTCTAATTAGTCCTTATACTTGCCACAGTTCCAAGAATATAAAAGAAACTTTCCACACAAACTGATGACACTGCCTGTTGGCAGCAAAGTAATGACTGTCTCAGTAGGTTGTTAAGCAGGTTAAACCAACATGTCCCTCTCAAGCTCACCTCACATCCACTTTCTGATCATCAAGAAAATCTATTCTGTGCATCCCAGCAAAGTAGTTCCGTTTTCCCACGCACAGTCAAATCACATTTTTGATGTTAAAGCAATAGGAATAAGTGGGATGACAGCAGTTACTTAATTCTCTATTAAGCCAGAAAAGACCTTCTTCTCCTTTCCTCACCTTGAGAGAACCAAATTGTTTCCGAATACCATGTTTCTTTTCCTTCCCCCCCTTTTTCAGAAATTAGGATAAAAGGTCAGGATTACCCTCAGGAGGAGTCAGGGGGAGGAGGTGGTATCACCACTGATGGGCTGAATAGGCTTGCTAAGGTTTAGACCATCCTTACTCTTCCCAGACAGAACTGCACACATTTATACTAATGTCATTTCATTTTTCTGCTAAACACTGGAGAACAAATTTCTTCATAACTTGTACCCCTTGCAAAGTACTGCTCCAGCTATATATTTCAGGAAGCTGCAGTTTGACTTGTTAGGGTTCTCAGAGGAAAACAATATCAATAACTTGTCACAGCAAGAGATACTTTGCTGTCTGCAGGGTGCTGTAATATAGCATTGTGGATGGGGAAAAAAATGAAAAAAACCCAAACAATTCTGAGCTTGTCTTTGTGCAGTTGGACAGGCTGCTATTAAACTAGTTAAACAATTTTTTTCTCCAATAATACTGAGATTATTAGGTATAAGTGTCATTTTGTAACAACTTTTTTATGTTTAGGGCTAGTTTGTAAACAAGATATGTAACAATGCTGCTGCCTTTGATTTGCTTCTGTGTGTTTTATAAGCATAAACAGGCAGTTCCTGAAGAATCTGCTATGACTACAAAGGAAGCAACTGGAAATGATAACAATACAAAGCTTTATTATTAATTTCTACTTCATTGCCTACAACTTTAACCTGACTTCTCTGCTTTTCTATTTCATTGTAAGATGATGAATCTCTTATATTAGGCAACAATGAATATGTAATTCTTACAAATATGAATAAACATAGCAGCATATTGACCTTGCATTTGTATACTTTATTAAGGAATTGAGTAATTAATTCTGTTTTGTTTGGCACTTTATGTTCAAACTGGAAGACATGTCAAGTTTAATTGCAAATTCTACTGATAGGGATTGAAAGCAATTTTGTACACCTCTTTAATTTAATAATCTGTATCATTACAAATTATTGTATCATTTCCTGCAGTCACACTAGTATTTGTATGGAATGGAGAACATAGAGGCAATATCAAATTAAGTTGTATTTGCCTCTGAGGTATATCACCTTTCTATTCACACATCCTCAATCTGCATAGCTGTAGTTACACTGTAAAAGTCCAGAAATGTCAGTAGCTCTGGATTCAGCTTGAACATTTATGGAAAGTCAGGGAGGAAAAACTGGTTCCACAATAAGTGATCATCATGTGAAGAGCATTAGAATCACAGGATTATTTAGGTTGGAAGGGCCTCTGGAAGTCATCTAGTCCAAGCCCCTGCTCTAACTAGGTCCATTTAAAGCTGTTGCTCAGGGTTGTATCCAGCTGAGTTTTGAACATGTCCAAGGATGGAGATCCCACAGAGTCTACGGACATCTTTTCCAGTGTTTAATCACCCTCATAGAGAAAAAGTTTTCCTTCTTATGTTTAAGCTGAATTTCTAATGTTCCAGCTTAGAATCCCAGAATCACACAAGTCTAGTTTGGAAAGGAACCTCTGGAGAGCACCTGCTTCAACTCTCTGTTGAGAGGAGGGCATTAAATTAGGTCAGCCAGGGTCTTGTCAAGCTGAGTTCTGAATATTTTCAGTAAGGAAAATACTGTCACTCCTCTGGGCAGCCTATCCCACTGTTCAGTTGTTCTCAGAGTCACCTTTATTTAATTCTTATATACAGATGGAATTTTCCCTGAAACAAGTTCTCTTTTGCTTGTCATGTTACTGTACATCTTCAAGACGACTCTGGTTCAACTTTTCTACACTGTCCCTACAGGTACCTCTAGATAACAGCAAGTGTCCCTCTAGTCTTCTCTTCTCCAGGCTGAACAAAGCAGCTTTCTCAGGCTCTCCTCATATGTCAAGTACTCCAGCCCCAAACCATCTCATTGGCCATTTGTTGGACTCACTTCAGTATCTCAATGTCTTTCTTGTACTGGGAAGTCCAGACCTGGGCACAGTACTCTAGATATGGTCTCACAAGTGCCAAATAGAGATGAGAATCTGGCTACGTAAATGCAGCCTTCTTTGCTGCAAGGGCACATTGCTGACTATGTATCTACAGATATCCATAAAGATGTATCTATAACTACAGACATATATATTTGTATCTACTTCATGGATAATGGGCCAGAGTGTACCTTCAGCAAATTCATGGAGGACACTAAATCACATATAGTGAGAGGTAGGGAGAGAGATGGATGACATCAATAACTGTATTTGTAGATGTCTATACAAATCAATAGATAGAGCTATGTAATATAGAGATACTTAAGTGTTGACCCTGTTATTGATTCCTGATGAGAGCTACTAGTAATTGGCTGAAACATGGACTTTGTATTGCTGATCATAACCCTTCGAGCCTGACAATTTAGCCAAATTTTCCACACCTTACCAAGTCCATGTCTTATCTCATTTTATGGAAAACCATGTCAAAAGACTTGCTGAAGTCAAGGTATATGACATCCACTGCCCTCCCCTTGTCCACAGACCCTGTTATCTCATCACATGAACCAATCAGGTTGGCCATGTATTATTTGCCCTTGTTAAATCCATGATATCTGTTCCCAGTCAGCTTTTGCTCTTCCTATATTTAGAAATAAATTCAAAGAGGATTTTGATCCACAAACTTCACAGGGACTGATGTGAGGCTGACCAACCTACGGTTTCCTTGGTCCTTCTGCTTACCTTCTTCACAATGGATGTGACATTTTTCTTTTTCTAGTCACCAGAAATCTCCTGCAGTACCATGACCTTTCAAAGCTGATAGTCAGCAGTCTTACAGTGACATCACTCAAATAAAGAATGGAGCCTACAAAAGGAAAAGAGTACACTTCACCACAGATTAATGTAAAAACTTGTGGCCAAAATGATCCAGGATTTCTGCAAGAACAGTTTCAGATCCTGTAAGAATTGACTCAGCCTTCCAGCTGTCAACTGTAGAGTTACTTCCTTTAAGATCTCTTGGATCATATTTTTAAAGGAAATACCAGCATGTACCTCTTCTTTTTTAAGTGGGAAAAATCCATTCCTCTGTCAGCTTCACTCATGAGAGTGGAAAACCTACATTATTCCTCCATAAGTACGCAAACAGAGAAAAGATGTGTTTTCCTTCCACTCTTCATCCTCTGCTATGTTCTATATCCATGCATGAGTAAATGTAATTATGTCCAATCTTTTGACATAAATCCCAGAGGTAAAGGAAGAGGGAGACAGGGAGAGGTAAAAGATAAATAGTCTCTTGTTCTTTCTTAGCACAAAATTGCTCCTGCAAAAATGGGAACTACTTTCCTGAGAATTATCCTTTTAGTTCCAAGTGAGTTGCCATTTGATCAGTAGTTTGTCTTGGTATTTCTGCTTGCTATACCTTCTGGTGATTGACTGCCACCTGATGCCCCCAAATGTCCATGTGATACAGAAGCACACTTACAACTCAATCACTAAAAATTATACTCTTTTAAGTCCACCTCTAAAAATCCTGTAGTTGGTAGTTATAATATATTTTTGGACCTTTAAAATGTATATGGGTGTTAGAATGTGAAAAAAGCTTAGCAAACATAACCAGAGTAATGTAGGTCTGTTAGGAGAGTAGCATGTGTTATAATAAATGTCACTGACCCATATGTACTGACATTGATTCTATCCCACTTAGCATCACTGACTACCAATTTGTATAATGACTTTGGCAATAACCCTAACTGCACTCAAATCTTGTTTGTGTATTGGCAATCTCTTCATGGCCATCCTTACCAACTGCCTGCACAAAAAATAATTCCCTGGGTGGTTTCTTAGGGCATAAGAAGTAACAGACAGGTGAGGATAAAAAAAATCTTCTTATGAGATAAATAGAGAAATGACAGCAGTTCCTATGTGAATGCAGTTACCCTTTAGATGCTGTCCTTTGGTATTCTGATGAATGGAAAGGCAAGAAATTAGCAAATAATAATTTATCCGAGTATGATGCTAAACGTATGTTCAGTACACAAACCTGTGTCAGAAAGACAGGAAAGGAATAAAACCATATTTTCATATATAAATAGTATTGGAAACTATGCAGCAGAAAACATTAACATATTTGAAAAGTTATATGTGTTACTATTAGTAATACCAAGCAGACAAAGACTGTTCCAACACAAGACAAAGACTGCTTATTCTGTAACAGCAGGTTGATTCTTTAAGCTACATGTATACCTTTGGAAAACAGCCAGAAAAGACATTATACAATTCTACATTTTTATGCAGAAATGTTCAAGGCCATAGATTTTTACTTCCTCTTCTGTATGCCAGGAATAGCAAATGAAGGCCAAGCCAAAAGATAGCAATAGAATCAAGAAACAATATGAGAGAGAAAGATACTAGCCCTGAAGATATCAGGAGGAATAATTCCCTGGGTGCACACTTGCCTGATAGCAGTAGAATAGTAGTAAATGTACAAAGGATTTGCTGGATACCTTTTCTTTTATTCTCACAGCAAGCAAAGGCAGGTAGACAATTAACAACTATATTGCATGTGACCTCAGGTGAATAAGAGAGAGTAATAAAAGAATTAGAGTCAAAAAGCAGAAGGTATCTCTGATCAAGCTATGATTTTCTCATTTAGTGCATTCCAAAGAAAGCACTTGGGGAATTTAATCTGATCCATCACTTACCATATCTGAAAAGTAAGTCAGTAAATGATTAAATTGATCTGATACTATGCTTCAGTTTCTTTTGAGTCATTGGCTCAAACTGTCAGGATTACTGGAATCTGTGGCAGGGGACGCCTGTGGTATAGATACCTAAGAATAATTTTTCAGCTGTTACTTATTACGCATATACAGATGACTTTAATTTGTCAAGGTTTAAGTTCAAAAGACCAGATTCTGCTCCCTTTCCTGATTTAAATCCTGTTAGTGCACCAGCTGAGTCCATGAAGTAAGCCATTCTGAATATACCAATACCATGAAACTCTGTGTTCCATTCTTTGTCCTTGTTTATTGCAGAATATCTGTATGACTGACTACTACCTATTGAGCCAAACCCAGAGTGGATGGACCACAAGACAGAAAGGGCATTGCATGTTTGTTTGTGCATGTGAAAACAAATCAAAGGAAAGGAAAAAAATACACAAATTCAGTTAAGGTTCTCATTATGCTGAGAAGTCACAGACAAGGCAGGAGCTGGTGACTCTAAACAGAGGATTAAGGGAATGTGTTATATAAGTTCAGGAAATAAAGGTGAATAAAGGCATAAGTTAGACTTACCAGACAAGAAAGAAAAAAGTCAATTATGTTATAGTGGAAGTTTAGTTTTGCCATTACTTGTAATCAGAGGCAAAAAAGAGGAATTACATTCATATCTGTTTTAATGACATTTAATGAAAGTGCTATTATCATGGAATCTAAACCCATTACAGTAATTCACTACAGAGCATGGTTAACAATTGTCATGCATTGCATTATCTTCTTTCTTTCTACATGTGAAAAAAAAATTGCTTGTTGATAGTTCTTTTAATTTATGTTGGGTGTAATGTGGTGCTGGTGATGTTCTTTGTGTTTTCATTAACAAAGCTGGTGCCAAAGGAAAATTTTAACAAAAGCTTATGCTGTTTCAGCAAAATAAAAGCAATACTTGTGAGCTAGACTCTGTGGTGGTATATAAGACTCAGATAAACTGTTGCTTTTTTCAGATTCAAGTGAATGGAGGATTGTGGTTTTTCAGCACAAATTGTTCTCTTATCCCATCCCATAGCTATGTAGTTCCTGATGCTCTAATTGAGCTTGAATCCAGCTAATCCACAATGGAATTTAACAGTGAAGAAATCTTACAAGGCAGAGGTTCTTAGGCTTAAGTTACTGATACTGATTCAGAGATATTTCCAGTGCTATTTCCTGTATAAATACAATGTTATCTGTTTTGCAGGATTGGAGATCCTGGCATCACGATCTCCTGGCAATGTAAACACATGCTGTGGAGATGAAACAATATCACTCCCTGTTAAAGATAAGCTATTATAAAAAGGCAGTGTATGAAAAAGGACTTGGTAGGAAACAGAAAATGTAATAAAACAGACTCATTTCTTAAGTTTAATCATACAATCATCGAATAGCTGAACTTGGAAAGCAGCCTTTGGGAATCATTTTTCCAATCACCCCTTCTCAAAACGGGGTCAACTAGAACAGGTTGCCCAGGATTGTCTCCAGTCAGGTTTTGAAAATCTGCAAGGATAAAGACTCTACAACCACTCTGGCCAACCTGTTCTAGTGTTTCATCAACCTTAGAGGAAAAAGAGGGTGGAGAAGTGTGGTTTAAATGGAATTCCTTGTGTTTTAATTTGTGTCCATTGCCTCTTCTCCTTGCACTGGGCACCACTGAGAAGAGTCTGACGGTCTTCCTCAGTGCCTCCATCAGGTATGTGTATACATTGATAAGATGACCCTGAGCTTTCTTTTCTCCAGGCTGAACAGTCTCAGCTCTCTCGTCCTCTCCTTGTATGTCAGATGCTCCATTCCCTCAATCATCTTCATGGACCTTTACTGGACTCACTTTACTATGTCCATATCTCTCTTCTACTGGGAAACCCAGACCTGGACTCAACACTCCAGATGTGGTCTCACCAGGATTGACTAGAGAGAAAGGATCACCTCCCTCAACCTGATGGCAATGCTATGCTTAATGCAACCCAGGATGCTGTTGGCCTTCTTACCCCAAGGGCACACTGCTTGCTTTTATTTTTTTTTCCCCAGAAAGAGAAAAAAAAGATTACCACAAACATATGGCCAACTTATTGTTCATTAGGGCTCCGAGGTTCTTTTCTGAAAAGCTACTTTCCAGCTGGTCCATCCCCAGTGTGTACTTGTACATGTGATTATTTCTTCCCAAGTGCAGGTCTTGGCATGTTGCCTTGGACAGCTTTATGAGGTACCTGTCAGCCCATTTCTCCAGCTGGTCAAGGACTTTTTGCCACTGATCACAACCCTTTGAGCCTCACAGTTCAGCTAGTTTTCAATCCACCTAACTTTTCCATACTTCATCAGCTTGTCAATGAGGATGTTATGGGAGACAGTTGAAAGCCATACTAAAGTTGAGATAAAAATATCTGCTGCTCTCTCCTCATGTACCAAGCCAGTTATCTAATTATAGAAGGCTCTCATGTTGGTTAAGCATGATTTAACCTTCATAAATCCATGCTGACTACTCCAGTCACCTTCCTGTCCTTCATATATATGGAAATGGTTACCAGGTGGATTTACTTCATCACTTTCCCAGGGATTGAAATTATCAGCCTGTAGCTCCCAGGGTTCTTGGTCTTAACCTTTTTTGAAGACAGCAGTGACAAGTTCCTTCTTCCAGTCCTCACACTAGGACAGTGTCTCTATATTCCTTGTAGATAGCCTGACCGTGCTTTTGTATCTCATACACTTGTTCTTTATATTTGAGATATCAGCAGCTCCTTGTTCAAACATGAAGGCTTCCTGCTGCCTTTGCTTGATTTCCTGCAAGTCAAGATGGACTGTTCTTGAGCTTGGAGGAGGTGATCCTTGAAAATCAACCAGCTCTCCTGGACTCCTTTTCTCTCCAGGACCATATCCCATGGGATTCTTCCAAGCAGATCTCTGAAAAGGCCAAAATCCCTTCTGAAGTCCATGGTTGTGATTCTGCTTTTTGCCTTGTTCTTTCCTCTCAGGATCCTGACTCCACTGTCCCATGGCCACTGCAGCCAAGGCCCATTTCTTCTTTGTCTGTGAGTATCATGTCCAGCAGAGCATCTCCCCTCATCAGCGTCTTAATCACGTGTGTTAGGAAGTTGTCATCAATGCACTCCAGAAACCTCCTGTATTACCACTGCCTTGCTGTGCTGTCCTTCTAGCATGTACTGGAATAGTTAGAGTCTTCCATGAGGACCAGGGCTTGCAAACGTGAAACTTCTAATTGTATGGAGAAGGTCTTATCTACTTCTTCCCAATGAATCAGTCTGTAGCAGACACCGACAACAGTGTTGTACATGTTGCATATTAATTTTGTTGATAAAAACCTGTATATTTCAGGTTCTATTAATAATAAGTCCTTTCAAAGGGATGCTTCATATCTGATATCACTAAAACTGGACAGCATTCTTTTGCACCATATAATATATGAAGATATTCTAATGTCATCAATAACACAGTGCTAATAGTTCAGTTGTTGACTCTTGTTTTCTTCATGAAAAAATAAAATAATAAAAATCTAGAAGTAATAATTGAAGCACTCTGATGTTGATTGTAATTGCATGTTCTGTTCAGTAAGATTTTATTTAGGCTACTTTTCCAGAACCTTACTTTTTATAATTGACACTCCTCTCTTACAGGCAGAATCTAATTAGATTCCATGTCACTCAGTAAAATTGGAAACTTCATTCAAATGTAAATCACACTAGTTTGGGAATGTACAACCTGAATAAGCAGATGTGCTGAATAGAATTTTTTTTTTTTTTAGGGCAAGCAAACTATGTGATATGAAAAAAAGTCATCTGTATGAAATAATTTCAATGTGTTTGTTTTATAGTTGGCTTCACATAAATTAATGTGTTACATTTTTTCTTCTGTATGCTTCAGAACATAAGTTTTGGTTTCAGCTTTTTTACTGGTTCCACAAAGAAAAAAAAAGTCTGTACAGTGTGTTGCTTTTTGTTGCATTGCAAATTTATATGACTATGACTTGTGAAATGAGTAGGAGAAAATTACTGTTTACAACCTAGAACGCATATTAGAATTTATACCAAGCATCGAAATTGAATGAAGGAACTTCAGGACAGACTTAGCTTCCATCTGTCACAAACACCCAAACCAGATTGCCTGCAAATAATTTAGAACTAGGTTTCCTGTGATCTTGCTATGTACTAGATGAAGCAGTCTCCTTTACTTACTCCATTTATGACATGAATAGAAAAAACCCCATCACTGTACTATTGGAGATAAATGTCAAAGTCTCAATATCACAATGTGTCACCCAGCACAATGTTTAAGACAGGTGATGGGAGAATGTACAGCTACAGAGCAGGTATATGGAGGAAGATCACAGATGAAGGGGAAACGCTGGTTTCACCTCACTCTTCATTTTCTTACCTAACATCATGCCTGTAAGCAGTCTTTGAGGAGGTGTAACTTGGATTGCCCAGTATCACACACACAAAAAATATGATTGCTCCTCTTCTATCACTCTGCATCATCAACTTTTATATCCAATCATCTGCACTGCTTCCCACCAGATTCCTAGACATAATGAAGAAACAGATTGACTTCATGGTCTACATAGAATATCAGGATGTAAAATACTCAGTATCAATCCAAATAAATTGCTTAAATAAAGCATAAAATGGTGTTTTGCCAACTGGATGCTCAAATATATACTGTGCCCTGGAAAAAAAAAAATGTCATCATGTAATTATTTTCTTTTAGTTTTGTAGAATTTCACACTGTCTCATCCTTTGCTTTCCCTCACCACTGCTATCTTTCAGTTTTATTACCAATGCATGAGGAAAAAAAAAAAGATCTGACAAAACAATTAACCCAACTTAAGTTTCAGAAGTGAAAAACTTTGGCTCACTGAAACTACAAAAAAAAAAAAATTGTGTGTTTGTTTGTTCATTTGTTCATAATTGACTACCTTGAGACAAATATTTCAGTCAACTATTCAGCTGTGCACTTTCAATTGGGATGGTTTTTATATTAGATAAACGAAAAAAAAAAAAAAGTAGTGAAATCAGATATTAAGACTGAGATTCTTTTTCAAAGCTGACTGAGGAATCTGGTCACAGTTCCTAGATTTAATCAAAACTGGACATTCAATTGCCTTAGAACTTTTGGAAGTCTTAGCCCAAGCTCCCTGTTGATAAGCTTTTGCATCTTCAGTTTCCTTATTCTCCTATTCCTTCTTTCACATAAGCAGATATACTTAATTTTATTTGTTGGTTTCATGTTGGGTTTTTTTGTTGTTGTTCTGAGGTTCTTGTGGCTGATAGCTTTGGAAACTCATGGGCCTACTATAATATGTTCCAGTCAACAGTACTGTTCAGTTATAATTTTTTATTCTTTTCTTATATACTACTTTATTGCCAACATATAACAGTTCCTCTAGCACTGCAGCCTATTATTGGTTTCCTAGTGTATTTGTTACTGCAGATAGCTCTTTGTCGATCATGAAAGACCAAAATTAATGTTTTATAAGCATTTAAATACAAATATACATAAATGATGGATCCAACGTAGGGGTTTATTAATGTGTCTTGTGATTTCATGGTCTTCACCAGACTGCTTAGCTAGAGTTGTGGGTTCTAATACTTATTCTTTTCCCTATAAATATCAAAATTACACATTCAAGAATTAATAAGGATGTAAAAACGTTAATTAAAAAATAGTTATACTAGAAAAAGTACCCCCCCAAAAAGGTGGCCTTTTCTTCCAAACCCCCAAACCAGCAACATCATTATTCTAATTGGAAAGTTTATTCATTAAAGATAAAGGTAGAT
Organism: Buteo buteo; assembly: GCF_964188355.1. NCBI lineage: Eukaryota > Metazoa > Chordata > Aves > Accipitriformes > Accipitridae > Buteo > Buteo buteo. The sequence continues at coordinate 19,317,722 of NC_134190.1, read as the reverse complement.
CATGTGGTACTGTTGTCAGGGTTAGAAAAGCCTGAACAATGTTTGAAATAAAATGTGAACATTCTTAAGATTGATGTGTGTATTATAATTAGCCTGTCCCCTTCATCGATGGGATCAGGGATAATTTTCTTTGTCTTCTGCAATGCTAAATTGTTTAAAGATCTTTCTAGATGGTAGGTGATTGTGTTTAATCTTCAGTACTGTGTTCATTCTTTCAGGAACTGAATTAACAGAAAATGTTAACAAAACAAAGATTTGTGATTTAACTAGAGTGGTTAACAAGAAGAAGCACTGGCACAGCTAGTGGATCAAGAAGCGGCATGAGATACAGCTAGTTAGTGATGCAAGAAGCAATGTAAGGTAGGGGAAGTGGCTAATAAAGCCAGAAGCAGCTAACAGGAACAATCACACTACCACTTCACTGTGATTTAAATCAGGTCTTTCTACCCAGAAAGGTAAATATTCTTAAATAGTAAAATAAAATTGCAGGCAGAGGAAAAAAGCAACCAGCTAAACCAGCAGTTCACTCAACAGGGGAAAGCAGAACTGTAAAATTACTATAATTAAACTTTAGGAATTAGGAATTGTATCTTACCCTGCTTATCTACATGTTAAAGTTTCTTCTCCCTTTAATAAAAATAGCATTTGTTAAGCCAACTGATTCATGTTTGTGAATAAAGTAAGTTCACTAAGTACCAGAATATTCTTGTTTAGTTTTCCCAGGTTCCTCCATGTGCATCTGAACTGGTTACTTTCTTCAGGAAATGAAACATTCAAGGTAGTTGAAAAAGCCTAAGGATACCTCTATTCTATCCCAGTAACTGAGAGGTAAAAAAAGTTTCTATCCTATTTCCTACATGCCTATAAATCCAGCAAATAATGTTTATGTATAAGACCCTAGCATAGAGCATTGAAATTAAAAGCAGTCAGAATTTTGGCAGTGGTGTAAAACCTATGCAAAACCCATTTTGTTTGTTTGTTTGAAAATGTGAATTTTTCAAAATTAAAATCTAAACATTTTCTGTTTCAGATCATTCAAAATCAGGTTCCAGTCCCAGATATTACATAAGGAATATAAGCCTGGGATTATTATGTTCTGGATAAGTAACTCAATTTGTTTTGTTCTTTTCCCTTGAAGGTTCTTTTTGTTGCAAGTGTTTTGCAGCTCACTATTATTATTTTAGAAAACAAACAAACACAGACCTAAACTGGATAGATCAATTGAATTTCTGCTTTGGAGAGGACACATAAATAGGTCTTCCACAGCAATTGTTAATGATTTCATTACTAAATTATGTGTGTCTGTTACAATATGGTAGTCTAAATGAGGTATTTGGTTTGGGGGATCCTAAGTGACTGTCCTGACTCCAAGGTTACTGATTATGCTGCAACACTTTGTCTCTCTTTTATTTAAAACTTTCAAGACTTAGTTTCCTTCAAATAGAGAGAAGGATATATTTGAAATTGCAAGATTTTGCTCAATGAAAATCCATTTCTTACATAATCTCTATTTTCTTAATTTTTAAAGCTGCTTTGTTGAAAGTCAGATGTTCTTTCTGCCCTTTTCAAAAAGACGACCTCTATATCATATAAACAAACTTGATCAATCTTTTTCTAGAATCCTAAAAAAAGAGGATGGTTTTCACCTTATCAACAATCATAGGAATTCAAATGCTTTCTTCTAGATATAATTACCTACTTTGATAACCTCTTGATGACCTTGCTGCATGAGTAATTAAATGCTTTGTGTACAACCTATCTGCAGGTCTGTAAAGGTAGAACATTCCTTCCTTTGATGATGATTTAGATTTTTAAGATTTTTTTAAAGCATCAGTCAGGAATGCTAAAGCTGAAAGCCTTCTTTATGCAAATGAAGGTTGCTTAGAATCTTCTAAAACAGAAATATGACTCTTATTAAGATCTAATGGAGCTAAAGAAATATATAAGAAGATGAGGTAAATAAGATGTTCAGTGATATTTCTGCTACAAATATAACACCACTGTGAAAAAAGCCATAGGCTTACATGCATTGCCAAGCTGAAAATGAACAAACTGCCAACATTAGCAGATCAGTAAAGCCCATTAGTCAAGAGTAAAACTCTTCTTTTAAAACTTCCAGCTCTGGTGGTGTCTTCTTAGCAAACTACGGGATAGTTGAAGTCAGCACTCTCATCTGATTGTAGATTGTGTTGGTATACATCTTTCTTACATTGGATTCTAATAGCCACTAAGGCCCAAGAAGAACCTTGTGACTAAGCTAGTCTCCTTAAACTTAAAACAAAACAAACAAAAAAAAGAAAAAAAAAAAGAAGAAAAAAAAAAGAAACCATCATTATGATCTGCTGTTTCTTTAGCCTACATGTTTTCAGTAATTTGGAGAATAAAGTACTTGTTTGACATCTTTCTTCCACACGTAAATATGTGCCTACAGGCTTCAAATGTCTTTTTCTGAAAACAGTCAACAAACAAAAGCAAGATTGAAAGAAAACAGAAAATGCAAAAAGGATTACCCATGTGTTAGTATTTTCTATTGGAACCTTACATGTTGTGTTGAAAATGTTTGAAATTACATGTCCAAAAGGAACCAAAATGTGTAGTTTCCATTTGGCTCCAGTGGGTTTTTCTACTGGTTAAAGAGGAGCCAATTTCTGCAAGTCTACTTGGTTTGACTATGTCTGTCTTCCCATCTGGATTGACAGAGTGATAGAGTGACAGAACATGCTGTAGATAAAAAAGAAACAGATTGGAAACACTTTGAACATGAGAAGAGTTTTGCTCCTGCTGAGCTTTACTCCCTTGAAGCTTAAGGGCTCTATTCATCAGTCACGCATTGGGTCTTTGTGAACAACCAAAGCTCAACTCCTCTGGAGCCCAAGTTTGGGCAAACAGCTTAAAGTTTTTCTCCATTACTCTTGTACAACTCAGATCAGAGAATATGACTTTGACACGGTACTGATTAATACTATGGAAGAGGAAAAGTTCACAGGGTTGCGTGTACGGACAATGTAATTTGTATCTTCTCAAACATGCAAAGAGAGAGTCATTGCATGAACACACATAATTTCATTAACAATCACATTGTAGTGGACTGTTGATAGCTGTCATTTCTGGTTCTGCTCTAATAAGCACAAATCTATGCATACCAGAACATTGTGAAATACAAGCAATAACCTTTCATATTCTTATATATGGGTTGCTTGTGTCTGAGAGAAAAATATTAACTTTTCCTTTGCAGTCCCTGATTCTCTGTCTCTACTCAGTCATTAAATTATTGCATCAAATTTAATTGTGTTTTATATTTAACAGGAAACATAAAATGTCCTTTCCTCCATTGCCTTTTCAGATATACTCCTTGTTAACTTATTAATTCAATTTGTGGACCAGGAATACTTGACCCAATTCATGCCCTGTCAGCTGGAGCATGTAAGATTGCTTGACTACTTCCAAAATGCCTCAAAACTCAAACAAGAATAGAGAGTATCTCTACTGTATATCTTAATGTTATGTTGTCAGTATAAAGCCACATCTCTGGCAGGACTGGCCCCCTTTTCCATAGAATCCTAGAATAGTTTGGGTTGGAAGGGACCTTTAAAGTTAATCTAGTCCACCCTCCCCTGCAATGAGCAGGGACATCATTCACTAGACCAGGTTGCTCAAAGCCCCAACCTGACCCTAAACACTTCCAATGATGGGGCATCCACAACCGCTCTGGGTAACTCTGGGTTCCAGTGTCTCACCACCCTCATCATAAAAAGTTTCTTCCTAATGTTCAATCTAAATCTACTCTCAGTTTAAAACTGTTGTCCCTTGTCCTGTCACTACAGGCCTTGGTAAAAAGTCTCTCTCCCTCTTTCTAATGCTCCCCCTTTAGATATTGAAAGGCCACAGTAAGGTCCCCCCCGAGCCTTCTCTTCTTCAGGCTGAATAACCCCAACTCTCTCAATAGCTCCAATAGTTATTTCTTTCCTTCCAGTAGCTATTGATTAGTCAATTTCTTTGTTTCTCCATCAGCTGTGCAAAGGTAATTTTGTCTTAAATCAGATTTTTTTAACTTCTGGAGTTGACCTCATCTACTAATTATCTAGGGGTCTCAGTACAATGGTAGAGTTCTATTACAGGTAACTACTCCCATATTTTAATGTCTCAAAGAAAAATAGAAATGAACAATATATTGTAGAAACATTGTAAAGCAAAAGAGTGGTAAATAAAAGCTCAAAATAGCTACAAAGACATCCTGTTGGCCATGCTGCTCACCGTGAACATGCAATCTCCTAGTATAATATTTCCGCAGAGCATCTAATTGAGAATGTCTCCAGTATCTGATTGTGCTCTCAGCATCTAATGCTACATTATTCTAAACCATCACACTGTGTGTGTGCGCGCGCGTGTGTGTGAGTACTTTCCAGCGCTAGCCCTGTGATTGCACAAAAAGTTAAGCATAGCAAAGCAATGAGTGTGCACCAGAAAGATAATTAGATGTATGGCTTTTCATCTCTAAGGTAGACACTTAAGGCAGTCTCTTCTGTACTCCTTAGCTATTCCAAATGAAAGCAGCTAGCCTTTTTTAAAAATAAAGATGGAATTTAAAATGTAATGCACATAAAAATACACTGATCAACCCCCCAGAAAATGAACTAGAAAGTAGTTCGTTCATCTGCTGCATATATGCTCGATTTGCACAAATTTGTTTACAAACCAGAATACATTTCAGTTAGATTAAAGAAGGGAAGAAAATCATATTTAAGCATGAATCAGAAAAAAATATTTGTAAGTTCTACTAGAAAAATCTGATTTGATATAGAAGCATTTAAAAATTAAATTTTGCTTTCATGTATGTTAATGATAGAAGCTAACGGGAAAAAATCATAGAGTGAATGTGGCTGTATCATCAGCTTTTCTTACTGCCCTTCCTTATGCTTATTTGGACATAGCATATTATGGAAAGTAAGTAATTCTTATGGGATAACTGTATTATTTTGTTATAAATTCAGATTTGTCAAACAAGGAAATACATTTGAGAGGAAGTGAAAGGGAGTAGTTCCTCCTACCTCTTTCAAAGGGAACAGGATTCAGATGGATACTCCTTATCAGAAAACATCACAGAAAAATCCTAGTCATTAGTCCAAAACAGAGAGAAGTAGACATGGAACAAAAGTACCTTATTTAAGAGAGAAGGTAGGAAGATGCATTTTGAGGCAACTATTGTTCTGAATAGGAAACTGTGATAGAGACCTCTTTATCCAACAGTGTAACAACTATCCTCAAGTAAAACTGAAAAATCTAAAGTGGACACCAAATTCTTATATCTCAGTGGAGTATACTTCAGCCTAAAGAGTTTTACATTTGATTCCTAGGAGAGTTAGAATTAAATGTCTTTTAGATCAAAAGGGTCATAGCCAGGATGACCTGAAATATTGTGTGATGAACAGGAGAGGGAAGGTGGGATGCAATTATTCCTGCTTTCAGAAATGAGACATCTTTTAAGAGCAAAAATATCAGAGGAGAAAGGGGCAAAAGAAATTTAGGACAGTGGTGGGAGGCCTGCTTTGCTAGATATGCAGCAGAATACTTATTTCATCTAATGGCATAGATTGTATTTATCTAGGTAAACTTCCACAGATTTTCAGATTGATAACCCTATAGAAATTTTACTTTTCCTGCTTCATTTTTAATAAATGTTTTTTTTATTTTCTTGACTACATTTGCATTTTTCATATCAAATTATTTTAACACAGTGGTTTCTTCGCAGGGATATTTCCAAAGGGAAAACAATTTATAACTGATAAGAGGCAGGCAGAGAAAAAAAAAGTGACATCTGTTCTGTAGTATTTAATTCAAATGAACACAATTAGGAGGAACTCTACAAACCCTTAGTATGTGCAGTAGGAGTACAAGGATAGGCAGTTGATTCTGAATTTAGCAGTTTATACTTTATTCTATAGTAATATCATTTTCACATGGTATTTTCATACTAGCAAGGTTTATAGTCTCACAGTTCTCTAGGAATTTTCAAGTTAAAATATTTTTGTTTGATTTTTTTTCCTTTGAGTTAACTTGTCTCAGGTATTACTGGCTTTGTTGGTGCTCCTAACTGTAATAGACTTCTCTAATCATGACCACATGTAATAAGTTGGGACACCATGCACTCAGAGGATTGGAATGATATAGTCCACAGAGAATGAAATATAGGTTGAGTATTTTAACACATATTTTCTCTCCTCTGCTTCTACTAATCTTTGAATTATTATGCAAACTGATAATTAGGAGCTGGAAATGAAAATTGGATTTACATTTAATCCCTACATAAAGAGGGATTAAATTAAAAAATACTTTGGTCACCTTGTCTGATTGTTTAATGTGCAAAGACCTGAGTTTTCAGGCCTTATTACACCCAGGATATGTTGCAAGATTAGACCACATTAAAGATTGAAAGAAGCAGCATTCCCTGAAGACATAGCCTGTTCAGGCTATTCTTGTCTGGCAATTCTTTAATGAAGACTGTAAATATTTAGTTCTGAGAAAAAGAAGAATATTATTCGTATAAAAATTACTACAGTGTGATTTTCATTGTAGAGGAGACTCAGTATTTTACTAGTAATGCCAGTGCTGGACAGACACAATGAACTGAAGGCAACCACAAGACCTTCACTTCTTCTAAATAGCAGTGGTGCAGTCTTGTATAATGATGGATTGGGATAGATAACCTGGATAGCCTGGAAGTGTTTCCTGAAGGTAAGTATTCAAGTTGTCCCTTTTGGTAATGGAGGAATGGTAGGTAGGAAGGCAAACAGAATTTGGAAAGATTATATTTCTGTAGCAGATTTTGAATACATTTCTTGTTTCTGAGAAAATCGTCTGGGTTCAGGTCCCTGAAAACCTATACCTATTTATGGTTTTTTAGCCAATGACTTCATAATTTAAAAATCTAGAAGAAACCCTGAGATCACAAACAAAAATCTCATTCTTCTTCCTCTGAGACAGTACAGTAAAAACTGAACAAAAGGATTTGTTCTACATTTTTCTTTTCTTTCATTGCTTCTAAGAATTTCAGTTCTTCACTGTACAACAGACTGGCAGGAGAGAGCCTCCAGCCCTCTCACTATATTTTTGCCATTATTAGAGTACTCTCACCAACGATCAAGGAAGATCAGACTCCCCTTAGGCTGAAGTGGAGCAAACCCCTAGATATTAGCTTCTTAAATTAGACTACTATATAGGATCTGGAGACTTATTCTATCTTGAAAGTACCTGTAGCTTCTGTGATTTGTGTGAAGAAAATTGCTGCTGCTGTGAATTGCACATCTCTTCACTACTTCCTGGTTGCAGGAAAATTTGGTAGAGAAATGCCTACTCTGAGGGATTCTGAGAGGTTTTGAATAGAGACAGTTGCCAAATTTTTCAACTAGATTATGTTATCAGCCTTTCTAATTACTCAGAGAAGCCAAATGTTACCTAGTGAAAACAGTGCCTGCTAAGACTAACTGGGAATTTTAATGACCGATAATCATTGTCTTAGACTTTTCATATTATGAAAGGAATCACAGGGCTATTCTTCTTGTTTGTATGTATTAATTCACTTGGTATGTAGACAGCAAAGGTCTATGGCTTTTGTGTGTGTGTGTGTTTTTGGTTTTTTTTTTATCCTTGGCTGAACAGTTTAAATATTATAAACTTGAATAAGTGCATATAAATCTCCTTCAATATCTAATTGTCCCTCAATGGAAAGAATAAAGTGAGGAAGAAATAAGAAGATGTTAAAAAATTTAAGAATCATAACAATGGTAAGTTTACTGTGGCACTTGCCTTGCACTAGCAGGGAAGGCAACCATTTTTTTACTCTATCATTAAATATCTGTCCGGTACTTTTTCCTTTCCCTCACATGACTTCACCATCACTAACATTTTGTCAAAAAATAACAACTTTTTTTCAGAAAAGCAAAACATCTGCTGGGAAAGGAAAGACACCTTTTGCCCTAGATGGTGACTAAATATTAGCAGAAAAAGACTTCCAGGATTAGGGAGGAAGAAGCAAAAGAGAAGTTCAAATGCTCTGACTCTAAAGATGGAAGAGGAGATACAGAAAGCAGAACTGCTTTAACCCAAACTTCCAGGATGAGAAGGAGTTGAGAGGTGGGGGCTGCCTCACTGAATCTCCCATTCTGCTCTCTCAGAGAAAACCAGTCTGCAGCAGGAAATTCTGAAAGAGAGATGGTATTCCTCTGCTATGAAGAAGATGCATTAATAGGTTGAGAAATAGAGATCGCCACTGCTTTCCTCGAAGGAAAATGGGTACAGAAACTGGAGAAGCCTGTATAGAGAAAAAAAAAATGCCAGTTAAGCAATGTCTTATCCTGGAGACTTAACAGTATTTAATTAGCAAAGGTAATGGGGAAGTGTATCTCTCTTCTGTAGAGAATATTCAAGCCACTTCCTCCAGTTTTGTAGGTTGTAAAAGTGGAAGGGATTTTCCATCTCAGAACTTCCCACCCCAAACAGCATGGGAAGAAGAAGGTAAGGTAGAGAACTCTGTTTTGTGAGGGAAGCAGGAGGTGTAAATCACCAAATGCATATATCAGAACAGAGACGATCTTAACTGTAGAGTTTTTGGAGAACAGGCTTCAAATTAACTTATTTGAACCTTGTGTTAAGCAAATCTATCATGAAGTTATTACAAAATAATGTCAGATATGCACTTAATTACATTAGGATAGGGTTAGAAATAGTTCATGTATGAAGGACTGTATGAATTGGGCATGACAATTTATTCTATTGTGATACCTTTTTTTATTGATATATCGTTGGGAGTTGAATAAGAACATTAATAGTTAAAAATAATTCAGAAAAGAGAAAAACACTTGCAAATAGTGTTTAGACAAGCAGATAGTGAAGAAAAGTTTTAAAACCTCAAACGTAACTCCTGAACCAATATATAAGCATGTTATGTTGTTATTCACACTTTACTCTATCACTGCCAGTTACAGATTGGATACACAAACAGAATGATCCTCCAAAAGAATGCGTGTTCTAAACCTTTAGATAAAAGAGTTTGCCATATATGAAAGAAAAGATGAAACAGGCTTTTCACTTGTAGTGCAATTGACTTCCACTTGATCACTTCTGAACATCTGGAAAAGCACATTCTGCAGTAACTGTCAGTTTTGCGTAAATAGAATATATTTTCATCTGAATTTCATTCAGATGCCTACAATAATAAAAAACAAGGATGGTTCCAAGCTGAAAGTGATTTTTTTTCTTTTCTGGAATATTGTGTCACAAATCATGTTTTGGGCTTCTGGCTTTTCATTAGCTGCATGTTCCTGTGAATTGGCTGAAGAGCTATTCACTGTAACATCTGTAGTCAGAGTTGAATTGTTTCCTCTTTTACTTTAATACTTCTCAAAAAAAAAAAAAAATTAAAAATTGCCTGTAGAAGTGTATGCAGCTGTAGGCAGACATATCAGCTTGGAAATGAGTTCCAAACCTTCAGAATGGTTTGTGTCTGACAAATACAAGAGGGCTATTTTGGCTTCATTTATTTTATTTGATTTTCTTTACCACACTTCATCCTCCTGTTTATGGCGTATCTGAAAACAGATATTTAAGTAAACCTCCATCAAGGATATTTCAGATGACAATTTCTGTAAGGAATGTGTTAACATATTTATCAGTGCACACACTGGTTCTTCTGTTCCACCATTACCTGAACTGAAGTTCTGTAAACTGACAAATGTATACTAGAAAAAGGCTCACGTTTTCTGAGCACTACCCGAATCTTTCAACAACTCCACTGAAAGGGAATCCTGCCCTGTTTTGCCTCCTGCGCTGCTTTATAGACCATGTGCTTCAGCTGTAAATACCTAAGCCAGAAGCCTGACAATACATGGTATTTTTAAGACATGTAGGCTCACTTACTTCAGTGTGGATGCTCACAACATTTTAATTTTCCTAATCTGCAACCATTGTGCTTGTCACCCTTGCAGGCCCTCTACAAGAAAATGTGTCTGTGAAACGTCTCACAATAGCACCGTGTAGCTAGGTTATACTCCGAGAATAACAAAGATTAATTAATCTGCTCACACTGTCCTTCCCAGAAACCAGCGCTGCTGTTACCATGTCATAGTCTCACCACTCTTTCGCTGAATAACATGCAGTTTATGTAACCTCACTTTTCAGTCGCTGGATTCAGTGTCTTTGCTTGGATAATTGGCCTTTAACATGTAGGGTTTGCTAGTAGCAGCTGAAGAACTAGTGGCATTCAGGCTCAAAGTGGTCATGATAGGTTTCAAGGGAGGATTGTTTTTATTTTATTTTTTTTTTAAACAAGCTTTGTACCCATTGTATGCTCTTATTCTGCTTCTCAGTCTTGCCTAGAAGGGGTTTTAATACTCTTGCTTTGAATTTCAAATAAGCTAGTCATGAAATATATTAACCTTACATACATAAGTTTTACTCCTTTAAATTTCCCATTCGGTTTCATAAAAAAGCCTCTACGATTTCAGAGGTTTATTTCATAATGGGGATTTTGGGGTTCAGCAACAGAAAGAAATATCTGGATCCTTCAGCCTTTCAAGGTCAGCAGCTATGATTTTAATCATTTTTTGACTGAGAGAGATTTAAAACTGATTGCTCTGTGAATAGTCACTGCCCTGTGCTCCTTTCTGTACTAGAAAGTGAACCACTGCAGTGGTTGTTTCAATCAAAATATCAACAGTCTACACAATTTGCTAAAGCTGACTAAAAACCTTTGCAATTATGATGGAAAAGATGGATACAACGTAACTGTAACATCCCTCACTTATAAACACACAAAGTGACAGGCGTTCTACCCAGAACACAGGCTAGCCTTTGGTGATACTTTTAAAAGTATGTTGTTGCTGAAATGCTTGACTGATTTCCATTCTGCTCTTTAGATGTGCTTCCCAGGACCTCAAACGGCTCTCCTGAGTAGATTAATGGTACCACGGTGAGCATGTTTCTATTTCCATGGATTTAGAAACACCAGTGGCTTGCCTTTGACAGAAGATACCAATGACTCTCATCCAACTTACTAGAAGAATTCAGGCTTGTTTCTGTGTCAGTAATGCCATTAGTGTTTCAAGATGAAAGCCAAATTAATCTTTTGGTATTAACTGAGATGGTGCAGAACTAAGCCACTTAGTGAGATATTTAAATTTGAAAGACTTTAAATACTTTTTACTTCAAAGCAGTCAACACTGCCTGTGTAAATACAACTTCCGCAAAGTTTGTCTGCAACTAAGAGGTCTCTAACCACAAAACATTGGTTTCAGATTCAAATGACAGCAAGATCTATGTTAAATATGTTTATACAAAAAAGAAAAGTCATTATTTAGTCTCCAAAGAAAGTGGACTGTCAGTGGAAAATTTTTTGGCAGTGAAAAGTAATTTATAACGGTCACAGCTCTTCTAATTAACACATATTTTAGGGTTTGGGGTTTGGTTGGGTTTTTTTCCCCCTTTTATCACTTTGGAATATTTTCACCTGAAATCATAATAATTTTGTCTATTTGTTAGAAAATGTCTTTTAATTATCTTGTCTCTATTCCAGTATGTGGAAAACTATCTAGTTATGATAAGATTTCCTCCCATTTGACTGAAAGTTGTGGGAGACAAAGTCACCAATTTTAGTTCTGGTCTTAACTGTTGGAAAAAAAGCTGTTAAGATTTTGACAGTGATCATGGCAAAGAAAATAGAGGCAAAAAAAAAATTTGTTTTTCTGAAATTCACTTTAATATTTCAAATTGAAAGCATACATTGGAAAAATGGGCATTAGGTATGTTCCAACTGCAAATAAGTCTTATATACTCAACTGCTATGAACTAATAGACTGTAAGTAACAAGGTTCAGTCAAACTTAATGGAATAAGAAAAATTGTGAAAGAGAAAATTAGTCCCACGGGTTCTCATGGTTCATCAAGCAAACTGGAATCAGAGAGGACTGCTAATACTAGCAGCACATTTACCCATGTTGCAGGGGGCCTCATTCAGGCCAGAACACTGCCTTAGGGTCATAAGGTAAAACAAATGTAAAAACACAGGCTGGCTGCTAACCTAAAAAAGGAAGTCATAACAATGAACAGTCACAGGACCAAACAGAGCCAGAGGCTAAGGACATAATTTCCTGGTTTTGCTGCACAGGAAATGCACAAATGCTACCTTAAAATTCTTGCAAGTGTATGCTCAGTTGCACTCATTTGTTTCCAGCCCAAGTTATCTTCCATCCTGCAGTACAGAGAGAGAGATAATTTGATAGTTATTCTAACCTGAGGCAAGGGTCTTGTAGGAGAGTAGTGGCTGACTTATTCTCTAGCAATGTGTTGGGAATGACATTAGTGACAGTGTGTAGAAACATTTCTAAGCTGAAATAACTTGGAGTGACTCTTGTTCTTACTGAGTATATTAATGGAAGTTATTTGAAACACACACTTAGGTGAGCACACAATTTAGCCTATATCACTGCTGTTCTATTGTCAGAACATATTATATCCTTACCTATATTCCCTTTCTTTAAAGTGTATATTTCCAGTCATCCACTACAACAGCACCCTCCCCCCTCCTTTTTTTTAAAAAAAATACAGCTTTGTTTAATTTACACACATAAGCAAATGTATTTTGTGCTACTTAGGGCACTTTTTTTATAATGTGAGGCACTTGCAGATAGATTCTTGCAACCCAAGTTTAGATTAATTTCCATTTTTCAGTCTGATAGCTTACAATTCTAACATGAAGTCAGTAGCATGACAAAGAGAGGTTTTACTTGATTTTTCTTATGCATTTGGAGATTTTTGTTTGGTTTTGATTTGTTTGCTACTTACTCCTTTGATTGTAGAGCTGATTCATGCTTATTAAGAGGGGAAACGAAATGCAAAAAACCACTCAGTGACCATTCTTGCCAATGATACATCATCTGATCCAAGTAAAACTGTATAAATGCCAGTGCATCAACTGTCACTGACTTACTAAGAAATTTAATCTTCCTTTTATCTTCAGACTTGGTGATATTTTTTTTCCCAAATAAATAATGTGCAGCTACATCAATTTTCAGCTAAAACATAATAATGGGATTCTGTGATCCTCCTTGCATTTAAAAAAGTTAATTTAGTATATTTCCTAGCTCAGTTTTTGTTGCTTTACAGCCTTATTAAAAAAGCTACAAGATCAACATCCTTGCTGATATAACCATCACCACAATTATTTATGTTCCTGTCATTTCCAAATGTATTACTACAATATACTTTCTGCAGGGCTAAATGTAAGATGACTTGTAAGCTTCAGCTGGTACAAGGAAAATTCACACCAGGTTCAAGCATCTCTCTGAAATGGATCCGTTAGCAGGTTAGGCTCCCTAAATTGTCATTATAGCCTCTCAGTAAGCAATTCAGAGCCTACTTTCCCATACTTCAGCTCATTTTCCGCAGCCTCCCACCAGGTAATGAGCTTTAGATAACCTCTCTAGTAGGAGCTGCAGAGTTCAGTAGCTGGTGGCCTTTCTAATATTGCATCTAGGCTTTCATGGACCTTTACTGTAGTCCTTCATGGGGATTTCACTGTCCATACTCAAGGTCACAAAAACGGACATGAAACAAATTGAGCTGAGCATTTAAATGCCTGTGTAGGAGAAATTTAGAAGGTAACAATAGATGCCAAGGGACATTTTTTCCTGTTTTCCAATGTATAACAAATAAATGCTGTCTTATTAGTATTATCTAGATGATGAATAACCCATACTGTTCTTTTTTGTTGTAGAATTTTGTTCTCTTCATCTTCTATTGATTATATGTGCATGCATGTGCACACACGCAAAGACATTAGTCTGCTGTAAAATTTTCTATTGATATCTCCATCAGTTAAAAGGTATTAAAGCTACTACTGGCACTGATTCTTATTGGGGAAATGCAACTGAAAGATGTTATCTTTCTGCCACTGTACAACATTTATTTCCAGTCAGTAGCAGACTGGCTACCTGTATAGACATGTTTTGGCAAGTGGAGTCATGGAGTGGGAGAGAAACTATAGCATGAAATTGCAAATGGGTTGTGTTTCAGTTTAGCTGTGGATTGGAAGAGGGAAAGAGGAAGAGGCAGGGAGATGAGAGTGTGGAGTAAATTGAGTGGAATTACATAGCTCTGAAATTTGACAGGTCTCCAAGGTGCGTGGTAGACAGCCACAAGGCAAAAAACCTTTGGGAGCTTGAGGCCAGCTATAAATGTAATCTAGACCAACAAGGCGAACAGAGAAACTAAATTTCTCTATTAAATCAGCCAACAGGAGCCAACTGTTTATTTGGACTCTTAATTAAAAGTATCTTTAAATGTTCCAAATATTCATGGAACACAGTATTTTATTTTAAAGTTTCCTAACTTTTTTGACATGTTTGTTGATTTGCTTACAGTTGCAATGATAATCCTGAATGAATCTTCCAATAATTTGTGTAACTAGGAAGGTTTCTCTATGGCCAGCCACATTGGCATGGAATCAATTCTACTATAAGCAGATCTCAGTAATGATTTTTATTTATTTATTTAGGGTTATACTCACAATATATGAGGATACTAATTTACTTTATTCCAATCCTTTTGGCTGCTGAACTGCATGATAGGGATACAGACTTTCTTAAATCACGAAAATTGCACTAGCTTGTTCCAAGACTGGATTAACTTTGTTGAAGGCAAAATTGTCTTTTTCTTTTACATCTGTGTTGTTTATATCAGACTGTATATGTAATTAGACGAAAAAATATTCAGCATACACAGTAATGGAAAGTTTGAAAAAGACATTTTTGTTCATTTTAAGATTCTTTTATTTCCTAGAAATTACAGAAAGTCTCAATAAGTCAGTAAGTCTCAAACTTACTATACCTGTAAGTTTGCTTACCAAAAAAAAAAAAAAAAATTAAAAAAATCATTGTATTCAGCTGTTCATTCCTGAAATGTAGCATAAGCTTGCATTAGATTTGACATGTAATGTAGCATTACATCTGTTATATAACACAGCATGACTGGCAGCATTTGGCATAAGAGGTCAGAATTATTAAATCAACCAGAGCTTTCATTAAAGGGCCTATTTCAGCAGAACTGGGTGGGGGGATCTGTTTGCTGTTTCTTTTCTGAAGGTTCTGCTTTCCAGAGGGAGATAAGAATTAGACGGCAGTGACAATGAGTTTCTCTGAATAACCAAAAAGTATTTTGACAGAGATGTTTTTTGACACCTATGGGCATATGAGGAACAGCCAGCACTGCAAATTAGAGCAGTCCAAACTCTTCGATTGTGTAGTGTCCAATTAAAATAATTTCTTGTAGTCAACTTGCTGTATTTTACAATGTACTGTTAAATGCAAGCTTTCACTTGAACAGAATGTTTATTTCTTCTTTCTTTTGAAGAGGTAATGCAGTCAGGTGTCTTTTAGCCAAAGCTAACAGAAAGCTGCTTCTGGTAAGACAGTATTACTCACATGGATAAAGATCTTTTGTCCATTCACTTACAGACTTCACTTCACTTGACAGTGGATTTAAAAACCCAGCTGATGATTTTTAACTACTGCCATTACATGGGCTGATTGCTGATATGTATGGTTTGTTTCCAGTTTGTGTGCTAATGTCCATTTTAAAAGGAGTGCAGGGGTAGTGGAAGGCTTTGTGGAGCACTTCTTCCCTGGGCAGTCACCAAGTCTTCCGTGGAGAAAGAAGTGTTCAGATATTTCAGGCAGGAAAGCAGTGGGAAAGAAAGCACAAACAAGAGAGATGGCAAGAGAGATCAAGGGGCTGAAAGTGTTCAGATGAGCAAAGAGCAGCTGCATGGAGGAATAGAGAACAGACAACCAGGCTTCGCTGGGGAGAGACAGAAACTTGGCTGAAGTCTGTGCAAAATTTCCTGCAGCTCAGGAACCTGCTAAGTTGACAGCCCACCGACCTGATTGCACAGACCCACCTGCAAAGGAAAGAAGGTAATGGGTCACAGAACTGGACCTTTTTTATTTGTCTCTGGTCTAGCCTTGTAACTTTGATTTTTCCTTATGTAAAAAAGCTAAGAATTCTAGTTTATATTCTAATGAAATACATGGTTGGTTTTGGTTGTTTTTTTGTTTTTTTTTTTTTTTTTAATTTGAAAATCTCTTGATCTCCCTGGAGGAGCTGACTTTAAGAAACACATGAAGCCATATCCACCTCAAAGCTCTGGCTGACTCAGGGACCTGTCACAACAAACTACTATTGCTTCCACATTTGTACACATTACCAGTTTTCTTATTCTTGCAATAGTGAAAAGAAAAAGCTACATGAATGCAATGGTAAGATTGCTAGGTAAAATTCAGAAAGATATGCTTTCAGTCTTGTGACTCCTTTGATTATTCTGAAATGCATAGACTGGGCAGGTTAGCCTTATTAGATCTAGATTATTTATATAGGTATTTCTGATACTGCTCTTGCAATTTCATCATGAGAGTCTCAAGTTAAAACCACAGACATTTGATTACATGAATCATTCAGGTATAGTTTGTTTGATGGTAAAGGACTGTTTTAATCTTTAAAGTGGTAAAGAAAATGTTGAAAATCTGGAAAAGACACAAAAAGTTTGATTTGTTTATAAAGATCTGATGGACCGAATTTTCAGTTTCTGAACGAAGTTTTCAGAACTGCACTGTGTTGCATGTTGGAATTTTTTGTTGATATTATGAAACTTTAGGTTTCTGTGTTATGTAGGCTTTTTGTTTCTAACATTTCAGGAGTGGTACGAATAAAGAAAAGGTGTGTAGGAAAGTGTTTGTTTATTTTCAGAGGGAATACTCAAGAAAAAATGACCCTTCAAATTGATTAGTACATGAAATTCACTGTGTTTCCAAGCACCTCACTGATTCTTTTTGCCACATTTTGAAGGCAGAATCAATAGTTATTATAATTTCATAAGTGGAACAAAAAGAAAAGGTTTAGGTTTCCAGAGGTACATGGAACAGTGAATATATTTTGAAAGAAAGGGATGATTTCTATCTTATTTTTTAGGGGATGAACAAAAGTTTAATCAACTATTTTTGTCAGCATTCACACTGCTGAAAGCCTTCTTAGAAGGTAAAGTTTCTCCTTGTACCACAGTAAGATGATAAAACCTCTGAGAAAAGCAGAATTTGAGACACTACATTACATATCAACTACTACTTAGACTGTTTCACTTTCAGCACTGTGACATTATGAAGAACCTCACTCTTGCCTTGGCTTGTATAAAGGATTTGCATCTAACTCCATCTGCATATGCTACTAAGAGGAGCAGACAAATGGATCTTGCAGAGGGCCAAACTATTGAAAGGTAGACATTTAGCCCTGTTTCAAGTTTCTCATATTTCATGAGTCGCAAGAATATAGGGAAGAAGTTGTTGTTTAACTGCAATCCTTATCCTTGGTGGCGAAGTTTAGAAGAGTTTCTTGCCAGTATAATTTAGTAGATTTGTAATAATGGTACTACCTTCCTGGACTCTTCTTCAGTGCCCTTGCTGAGCAATTGCGTCTTGCTGCTGTCACAAGTCCTTGCTTGTCAGTCAAATTGCCTACCATAGCCTGGCATCACTATTTATAGTTGGAGGAGTATCTGGTGCTTTGCATGAGGTATTACATTAGCACAAATTATTGCTAGCTAGTGGTGACATTCACCTTGGATATGCCACATCATGATGTCATTTGCTATCCAAGGTACACGCAGGCTGTCGGATGAAGTCAGTTAGCATCTGGTGATCCCAGAAAGATGGACATTTCCAAACCCTAATAAGCCAAACTAATCTCCAATCAAAATCTAAACTAAAACAAAATCAGTTTGTTTCCTGACATTCTGAAAAGCTTGATTAATTCTTCATCTTTTGCACCATACTTTAAATTGCATATAAAAGCACTAAACACAATTTTCAGTAAGAAATAACTAAACATTTGAAAAGCACAACTTAGGAGTGTATAAGCAAATTACTGGAAAATATATCAGTTTATGAACATCTAATACAGCATTGATTCTGCAGAAACTCCCACTGTGCATGCTTTTTATTCCCAAGGAAAGGTCCTGCTTCTTCAATCAGTTTTCACTAACTAGTAAACTACCCCACTGCATGTACCATTGCTTATAGTACTTTTTTATGACATTCTCATCCACGGTGTGAATTTCTCAAAGTATGCATAAACATTTCCCAAAGTAAATTGAAGTAGCTTCTGATTTCTTTAGAGAGTAAGTATATACTAAACACCAGTTGGCAAGACACTTGTCTGAGTAATAACTTCCAAGAACATCAACTATTGAAAGTGTGTCTACTAAGAGATGAAGCTGAGCAAATTAACAACTGCAGACATTGCACTAATACAGCTATATTGCTTCCACTGTCTGACCTATGTTGGTTATTTTTATGCTTTACTACATTAAATGGTGAAGTAACGTTTATATGTGAGTAACAGTATCATAGTATAGCCCTGAGTTTGGACTGAGTTGTTTTCTACTTTGTATATATAAGCTTTATTCTATTCAAGAGTTTTCACTAGTTAACCTAATGCTTTCATTAACAAAAGGCTAAGACATCTGCACCATGGACCAGTTTACATGCAATTCTAAGTCTGGAACTACTTACTGCCTGTGGCCACCTTTGGGCTGTGCTACCTAAACCAGTGAAGCCAATGGATTTAAAGTAGTGGTGGACTGGTCTGTAGCAGAAGAGTGCAGGATGACAAGAAGTCAATTTTATCTGCATATTTTTTCAGTAGTAGTGCATTATTATTTGACACTTTCCTTCTGAGTTTGCATGAAGTACTAGGATTTTCTGTTTTTCCTTGCTCTTTCTTTGGTTTCTGCTCAGGAGACAATTATAGTTTTATGATTCTGTAAAGTGTGCTTAGGACTCATTTTAATTTGCTTCTTGGACTTTTTTTATACTTTGTTTTGTTCCTTCAACAAAAAGAAAAAAAACCAGAAAACCAGAAAAGAAAGGAAAACCAAAAGAAACTAAGTGATCAAATGGAGGAATCTTTTTCAAAATGCTGCATTTACAATTCTGAAGACTGATAAGACCAATGGTCTTTGGCCCACAGCGCTTATTTGTTCACTGAATGTAAAGCAGTCAGTAGTTCTATTTCTAATTCATTTTTGTTTACTGTGCATATTTTATTGCTAATTTTTCTGTGGTATGCTTTTTAGATATATTGTGAAAACAGTTCAGAAAATTTTCTCTTCAGTATTCATTAGGATTGAAATGGACAAAACCCTCTTTGTAATAAGACCTGTGGATTTTTTTTACAAACAGAAACATCATCATGAAGATTATTGATAAGGAGATGTTCAATTTTTTAAACAAAATATTAATTCTCAAATACAAATTTCCATTCAGCCTCTCCCTAGCCAGTGTCAAGTATTCTTCAAACCAAACTTTGAATTCTTAAACATTGTGGATAACCTTTTATTTCCTGTTAAATTTTATTTTACTGCCTCTGTACTTTTAAGTTGTTGACAGAGTCAAAGAAAAGATCTCAGAGTCCTACAAAAAAAGATAATTCATGCTACTTCTAGCTTTATGTAACACAAGAATAAATGATATCTCTGTACTAGTCACTAGTACTAATTGGTCTCCTTTCCTGAGAGCTTTAACAGAAACACTGAGAAGAATGGACCTGGGGACCAAATTGCCCTTTGGTGACTTGAGGTGATTCTTCCATGTAACAGATGAGATACAGGCCAGGATGGTAAGAAATCTTATGATGTGGATTGTACCTATTAAATAAAATTTATTTCCTACTGCAAGTGTTAAACTGGGTTTTTTTATTATTATTCTAATCAATTTTATATAGATTGATTCTCATTTCCCAGATGTACATTTTGTACTGAGTCTGAAATTAAGCAACCATAGAAATTATTTGGGTTTGGGTTTTTTGTATTTTTGTTTGTTTCTTTGTTTGTTTTGTCCCCCAAGCAACACTACACAATTTGTATTCTTATAATGCACATCTCTTCCCACTGTTATAGATTTCTAAGGAGCCCCAAACCTTTACACCCCTTTCGCAATGACAAGCTTCAAAGACACTTGGTTGTCTCTTCAATTTTCTCCTGATGTTTTGGTTTATTACAGTAACTTTTTCCCTAGTTACATATATCTAAGTAATTCCCCATTAGTATATTCAGCACGAAACTATTAATCCAAATTAAGGCTGACACAATGCTTCAAACAACAGATGAATAAACAATTGGCAACTGGGACTTTTAGAAGGGATGAACATCTGAAATCCCACTTTACCAGAAGTACAGACTTGTTGAGCTAGAGAAATGTGTGAAGTGCAATACAGTAATGAAACCGAATCCAAATGTTCCACCCAACGGCTAGAAGATAACATAAGTGTGCAAAAGCTTTCAAAGAGAAAGCATAAGAGGAAAGGAAGGGAGAGCCAGCAAGCTCTGTAGTGTTTAGTTTTCACTGGAGATGTGAAGCTGTTCTCTCTGGAACTCTTTCACAGAGGTCTGAGGTGTTTATGTACAGATTCATACCATTCGGCATTACAGTTCAGTTTCTATAGCTTCTAAAACTTACCATTTTTAACCATACAGGTAACAAGGATTTATAGACAGTGCCTTAGAAAGCATTTCAAGATCTCAGAGATGCACTTTAGCTCTGATGCTATTATGGTATGTTTCCAGATCTTCAGCTCTCACAGAGCAAGTGGTTGAAGGATGATAACAATTTTGCCGCCTTTACTTCCTCTGAAGATTTTTTGGCCTCAAATGAATGCTCGTCTCATCCAGAGCCCTGGTGGGGCTGCTATCCCAAATAAGGTGGGAAAATGCCCTCGGCTATGCATCATCTTTGAAAAAATGTATTCTCTTTTTAACTATAAACCTGTTTTTTTCAGTTTCACAATGCATCTGTTATCCAAAGCTGTTAGCAATAGCACTGAGACTCTGTGTCAGGCAGAGCTTTCAAAGGAAAAAAGCTTTAGCTTTCGTTCAATTCAGGAGGCCGCAGAACTTAATAGTTTGGGGTTTTTTTAAATATGTTTTAATAGAACACAAAAATAATTATCTCAAGCAAGATAATCCTTTGAACAGAGAAAAGTTAAACCTTGTCACAAACAAATAAAAAATGAATGTCCAGGGCCCTGAAGGCATCAGTAGCCCCGACTGTCCCTGCCCAGGTCCAGGGCTCCCCCGACACTGCCCACGGCCCAAGACCCCACGTCAGGTCCCTGGGCTGCCAGTCCCTGCCCCGGCGATGCCCCAGCGGGGCCGGTCTCCAGCTCCCCACAGCCCTGCCCTGCCCGGCCGTGGGCCTCGCTGAGCCTTGCCCACCCATGGGCCCACATCCCAGGAGTCTGGCCTCAGCCCATTCCCGTCCCCAGGGTTGTGCCCGATGCCCAGGGCTGCCCCGGTGCCCCCCCGGCTGCCCTGCTCCCGGCTGGGGTGGTGGGACGGGTCCTGGCTGCCAGGCCCTGCCCTGACCCATCTGGTGGGGCCCCCGATGCTCCCAGCGCTCGGCCCCAGGGAGCCACCTGCCCCCATGGTGCCCTGACAGATGAAAGGACAAGCATCAATGATTTAGATATCACAGTCTTAAAAGCAGAACACCACTACCAAACATGTGGGAAGATTTGGCGTGGTATGTCTACAAAGGACCAGTTATAAGAAAGAATTACTAAACTGATCAGAAATGCAGTGCCCTGAGACCACGAATATATGAGAAAGATTTCCCTGTTCTCCAGCTATTTCTCCTCTTCTCCAGTTTTGCTATTTAGTGCAGAAACTTTCATTGTCTTCCTGAGTTACTGGTAAGTCTGTGGCACATTCTAGGTCACTAAGGAAATGTTTCCAGCATCTCTAAGCTCGGCACTGGATCTGCTTTCTGTATCGGGTGAGCTTTCAGCTCCTGCTCTGGAGTCTCTGTCCCACTTTGGTTCCATGAGCCTTCTCAGAGGCACAGAGAAGCTCCAGTCTCCTCCAGTAACTCCCAATGAATTCCCTCTTCCAACAGCCCTTCTAAATGTGACCCATGGGGCTGCATCCCAGGCTCATACAATATTTTCCCCCTGAGGGTCAGCCGTACCCTTGAAAAATCTTGAACAGACTGTGCAGTGGATTAATACAGTTCTACCATCTATTGCAAAGTGTTTGGCAAAAGGGATGTTACTTACTACCAGGTAAAATAATCTGACTCACCTCGAAGCGGGAACTATTTTTATACTCTAACTCCTTTTTCTATACCCCTAAATCACCAGCCCACTACCTCAGTAGGTCCGAGTGTCGAGAATCCCCAAGAACATGATTTCCAGACAGCCCAGGACTTGACAAAGTGGGTGGTGAAATAGCCACCACTGCTGCAGATACACTGCATGTTCCTGCATGCGATTCCCTTTTGTAACTGCCCTCATAGATGAAAACATTTATGTTCTGTATAACATTTACACCTGAAGGAATGTAGGATTTACTATCCTACTTCCATTTTCTATTTCATTATTGAAACAGCTATTTTATTACGCTATTTACTGTTGTGCCATTCTTAACTGAGATCTGGAGAGAAGCCTGTACCACCCATCCTGCTCTCCCCACCACAGTGCAGAGCACCTGTAAAGTAGCTACGTTTGAGGAAAACTAAAACCAGGAAAATTATGTACATTAAGGAGAGGCTGAGCTTCAGTAAGCCAAATCAGGGGAAAAAAGGTTTGCTTTTATATTTGTAACTGTGATTTATATCTCAGTTTTCTGTCAGCTCCTACCTCTGCAGTGCCAGCTTTCCTCTAAGGCAAAGATTTAGACAACTAACTCTCTTCAGGTAGACAGCTTCCACAATGATTCATTCCTATATTTTCCATTTTCTTTCACTGTTTTCCCTCCTTATTTTTCAAGGACTTGAACATTCTCATCCAGGGTCTTGACTGAGCATGTACCTGAACCTTTTTATTACAGAATTCATTGATCCTGAAATAAGCTATAGAAATTTGTATGTGGTGACCCTAGCTCAAAACCAGTGTATTTAATAACAAGACAAACAAGCCAGGTCAGTTTTATAAATGGGTGAAGTTCAGGTCCCCTATCAGAGCTAAAAGGAAATATTTAATGTGAAAAGTTTATTGCTGACTAGTAATCATAGATTCCTTTCAAAGTTTTGAAGAGCGATGTTTCTAATTTATTTAAAGTCCTACTGCCCATCTATAACGTAATGGTGATGAAGAAGCTGTTTTTCTGTGCAGGAAGAAAGTTGATTCTGAAATCCCTAGGAGCACAGAAAATTGGTGTCCTAAGAGAATATGAGTCACTGCTGTCATAGGAGCCATACTGTATAATATCTTTATGCATACAATTATAGGAATACATAATTCCAAAATTGGAATTAATCCATTTATTCCAAAATTGAGCTTAATGAAATAGCCATTCTTACACACAGAAAATCTCTCTTTAATGGTTCAAAGACACTGATCAAATAATAAAGAGATTGGATGTAGTTATATTAATGGTATGAACATGCCAGGCTAAATCCATTGGTAAATTCTATAATAATTGTATAGCACATAGTAATGCAGATGGTGCTCAAAAGCAGACCAGCTAGCTGGCAGCTACTTACTCTGTGCAGGACAGGATAGGACAGTAGGAAGTAGAGTCAGAACTTCCCATTTCTGTGATGAGTTCTTCAGGCAGTTCTACCTATTATTTCCCCTACTTAGGTTTGGGCCCATCCTTTCACTGGACCTGCTCATGGAACAAAATATTCCTAAATAATTTTGGCTATTATGTTAGTCATATGTTTTCCACAGATTCATATACTGTGAATATTAAAAAAAAAAATATCTCTTGTCTAAGAGACAGAAAAGATGAAAAGGATATTTGAATTGTTTTTCAATTACTATTACTCAATCAGATATACCAGAAGCTGAAAATTACATTGACAAGATGAGCTTGTGCTATCAATATATAAAACTGGGGGAGGAAGGGAAAAGTAATCAGAAAAAAACATGCACAAAATTGAAGTGACAATCTGATACTGTCAAAAGATCATTATATTTGATATGGATCATTTGATGAGATACAGGCCAAATTCAGCCCTGGGGTAAACAGATGGAATGCACAGAGACTGGGAAAGTAACAAAAGAATCTTTTATTTCCTTCTTATTTTGCAAGAAGAAATAGTATGTGCACTACAGCTACATCTCTCTATAAAAATATGAAAAGCAGGGAAGTAATTTTCTTGAAAAGCTCAAGAAAACATGCAACTAACTGAAAGTATTTCACATTTTATTTAAACTTCTCATAATACCCAAGCAGGATTTATTTTCTTACCTAAAGTTTATTTTTCTGCCTTCTGCTACTACTATTAGGGTATTTTGGTCTGTCTCAAAATGTTGCATTTGGAGTTCCATATTTTGTTTCCCACCTGTTCATTAGAGATGCCTTGGAAAGAAGGCATGCATATCTCATAATATCTCTAGCAAAGCAATATGTTGAAAAGAGTGTATATCCCTTAATACAAGAAAGGAACAAGAGTTTCCAGCTCTCAAGAGCACAAAAATGTAGTAGAATGCATTAAAATAATTTTGGCAAGTTCTTTCTTTCCTCTGCCTTTTTTCCCCACATGTGACTGATCCTCTCTGTAGTTCAGGTGCACATGAAAACCAGTCTGGCTACATGCAACCATTTGAGGGAGGAGTGATGTAAACTCACGCGCTTCGCAATCAGCCACATTTTGTAGTGGAAGAATTGTGAAGTACCTGCACTGTGGTGACAGATTAAGAGAAATTAGAGAGCAAAAAGGATTTCCCTCTCAATGAGGTTTATTCCCTGTTGTCCATTTATTAGTGATACATCTGAATTAACGTTCAATGTTCCAAGATACCTGATCAGTGTTGGTCTTTAATGAGGCCTCCACTGAGTAACCTCTGTTTTCAAGAACTGCAACGTAGCTATCCACCTTGAGTTTTAATCTAATCACCATCTATACACTTCAGTTTTCAGTTCTCAGTTTTGAGTTCCTGTGGAATAACAGTTCATAGAATTGTGTCTACATGTTGTTTCTGAATTAAAACAAATTCACAAGAGAATGTTTTAAATATCAGATTCTTTGTCTATTCTAGCAGGGCCTATAGGAAAGGTGTTTTGTTTTAAGCGAATTTAAACTGTAAACCCCAGGAGGTCACTATATTTATTGGGATTCTTTTAGGATCAATTTCAGAGAAGAAAAAGCAATCTCAAACCTCACTCAATAAAATAATAAACTACATAACTGTACAAAGTTTTGTTTGTACTGGCAGGAACTTGTTACATATATATCATAGAGCTTAGGGAATCTGTAAGTATGTACAGCATTCTATACACACGAACTTATTTTGTGCATAGTGAGTATCATAATTTCTACTTAAACCTCAGAATCAATAAGAAAACCTGTTTCTCAGTTCTAGCAAGTTTATGCAAAAATCTAATTTTGTTTCTTGAATTATATGGGGAAGACTTCTGTAGACAAAATTTTGCTACTTATGAAATTGTGATGATTATGTACATCTTGCATTTAACTTTGCCAGCTATAATCTGTAGGGTTCATATATTATGGGTTTTATTCTGCTTAAATGGTGGTGAGGATTCAGCATGGAAGGGGTTTTAGACTCTGTCTACCAGAACAATGCATATTCATGCTCAGGCAGCTATTACAAACTGTCTCTGGCCTATTCTCCTTAACTTCTTCAGGACTTTTTAGCTCAAAACACAAGTACTCAGCAAAATAAGACATCTCTTAGAGGGCTTAAAATAAAACTATTTTAGATAAAGGCCTTTTTTTGATGAATATCAGCCAATATTCACTTTTTGTGAAGTATCACCTTATTTCTAAGTATTCACCCCCTATTACTTCACTTTTCTCCAAGTTCTTCAGACAAAATTCAGCCTAAGTTCCTACAAAATCACTGTGCTTGCTCAGTGGTAAGAGCCATCCATATCTAAAGGGCATTCAGACAATTAAGAAGACCTAAATAAGGCCAGGAAAGAGACCCTGCCCTAAAGCAAGTAAGCAGGAAGCAGCAACAAGGATTTAAACAGAATTTAAGTTCTTGATTATAATATTTGCTTCCTTTTTGCTGGTTTTGCCCACCAAGTTTCCTAATATTGTTCTCTGAATTAAGGCTATCACTGATTATTGCTTTCATAAACATGGGGAATAGTATGAATTTGCCAGAGGTAAATAAAAAAGAAGAATGTTGAATCTTCCCACCCAGGAAGGCATGATATTTGAGCAGAATGACTTCTGTCATTTGTCAGCTGAACTGATAGAACCACAGGGGCAGTGAGATTACTAGCAATGATTGTTTTGATAAAAACAATCTTTTGAATCTGTTCTTAATTGTAATCAAAGGATAGGAATCACTTCTTAGCTCAAACATCTATACATATAATTTTTATATTTTATTAGTCTTAACATACAGGAATTTGTTCACATAATTTTCCAGAAAATATAACCTGGATTGTGTGGAAAATTTTCATGATATAAATATTTGTATTTAATTTTAGCCATGTAAAATATAGGTTTATAAATCCAAGAACGTCACTGACATTCCCACTATTATTGAGAAATAGTAAGAAAAATGCTTCCAAATGGTTAGTATGGACATGGCTTCCATAATTTTGAGAACCGTGGTGAAACTGACAGTCCTGTAATTCACTAGGTACTCCTTGTCACGTTCGGAGACAAGTGTAACATCTGCTTTCTTTTAGGCATCCGATACCCCATCACTCAGTCACCACAACATTGCAGAGATAATAAACAGGCCTTGTAAAGAAAACAGGCAGCTCTCTGAGCATTCTTAGATGCATCCCAGAGACATGTGTATGTCCAGTTTGCATTAGTGCTCCCTAACTTGACCTTTCTCTACTCTGCTACTAGACACAAAGACTTGGGAGGGCTGGGAGCTGATCTCACCAGTGAAAAACAAGGCAAAAAATACATAGTGTATTTCAGTCTTTCCTATGTGCTTTTTTTCACAAGGTCTGCATGCCCCGTTAGCAGAAGGAAGCCTTTTTTCCTGGGTCTTCTTTTGCTGCTGGTGTATTCATAGAAGACAATATTGTCCTTCCTATCCTAATTTCATCTCTGTGTGCCTTGACAGTTCTTCTTTATTCTTCCTTGGAAGCTACTTCCCAATGCCACCTTCTGTATTCTTCTTTTTGGTATTTAGTATCATGTGAAGGAGATCAATGCTTCCATAGATCTTATGGCTTGAGTGGGTGGATATTTTTTTTTGTTTTGCGAGAGTAAGTCATACCAATATCATAGCAATTTTCTTCCAAAAGGATTCTATTTGATCTATTTCTGATTAATAGTCTAGTAAAGAGCTAGAAAATGTGGGTATTTTATTGTTGATTTATTATGAGAAAAGTTAAATCTTCATGAATTGGTGGATAGTTTTATTTCTAACGTCCTATGTTAAGCCTGACTTGCCATTATATTTACACTTAGGAAGTTTTAGTCAGTTACAGAAGGAGCTATTTTTAAACAAGCAACCAGTCAAAACTTCCTTGTCTTTCTAAGATAGACAAATTTATGTTTGTGCTAATCTAATAAATGTCCAAAAAGTCAGCAGCATTTCTATTTTTTCTGCAGTTAGATATTTAATGAAAGCAGCATCTGAAATCTTGGTCTTTAATTAGATAGCTTTTTTGTTTTAGAAGGGTATTGACTACAATTTATTGTGTGTTTCACCATCGAAGTGTAAAATCTTAGCATGTGGCATGATGAGATTTTCTTCTTTGGAATTATCCTTAGGTCACGTTTCATGGAAAATCTACTTCAGTCTGAATCCAACAGGATTCCTGTGTAGGAGGTGTTGGGAAGCTTAAAAATGTTTCCATAGATACAAAGCAGAGCCATAGCAGCAGCATTCAGCCAGGCCATACAAGTGTTAAGATGTTTTTCTTAACTAGCAATGGGCTGTAGCATTCTACCAAAATGGCTTTTGCCCAGTTCTTTTTTCCCCAGAATATCTCCATTTGTGAAAAGTGGCACAGTTCCACTGGTATCAGTGGAGTTACATGAGCTTGTAAACTTTAATGATGCTTTTAGATAATATTGTAAGGTAAGAGAATGCATCTATCTAAGCTCATATCCAGCCACTCTGCCAAATTTTATTTAGTTACCTGCAATGTGTTTTCTATATAAATGTTTTAGCATTATGGATGACTGAGTTTAATACCATTCATATGTAGTACAAAGTTACTTGCAGCAAAGAAAATGAGAATAAACGTGAAGTTAGGACAACTTATTTCTATGGAGGAACTCTACTTTTTCCTTTATTTTCTCTGTGTTCTGCTGTTGCTGCCAACAGTTTCACTAAGCTCCCTTTTTTTCCTGATTTATTTTCATGTTTACTACTCTTCCACTGCCTCTGTATTTCTTTCACATACTCTTGCTATCCTTTCTTTATCTGTATGTAATTTATAAATAGACTGCAGACTATTCCCTTTACCTCTATATGTCCCTGTGAAGACCACGGGGACCTCCCTGAAATGAAATACGAAGACATGATATTAAAGTTCATAATTGTTGTTATTGAATACCTCTGCACTTCAGAGATAGTGAAAAAGAAGTGGCTTATATTCTGAGCTCTTCTCCCAGAATTTATTGACCTCAAGATAAAATGGATAAACGGGACGGGCCCTGGCTACTGGGCCCTGCCCTGCCTGACGCCAGGAGCCCCTCACCCTCCTGGTGCCTGGCCCCAGGGAGGTGCTGGCCCCTCTGCACCTTGACAGTACTGTTATCTGACTGAACCTGAAGAAGGAATGTGCTGTTGTTTCATTTTGCAAGTGAGGGTTGGAGTGATATGTAAGGCCACGTTTCTGAAAATATTTACAAATATTTAAATTCCAATTAAAATTGCTGAGAATCATGAGTGCTTCCTTCAAAGAAGGTTCAAGAGTGGGATTTTTTATTTGTTTGTTTTGTTTTGTTCTGTTTCAATTTTTTCCTGTAACTTCTAAAATTGCGAGGCTTTTTCCTCCCGAAGTTATTTAAGGTGATCTCCTTTCTGTTTGTAAAGCTCTTGAATTGAGCAGGTTGTTCTCATTCAGCCATTGGCACCTGTTGATGCAAAGAAGGATCAGTTTGCTCCTGCCTATGTCTTTAGCGCTGCCTCTGCCTTTTGTGGCACACTTTGCTCCTATGAGCCACATGAGAATACATGAAATTCTGAAAATGTCAACAGACCAAAGTAATTTTTTTCTTCAGATATGCCCATAGTTTTTCTCAGTAGTAATCATTACCTTACACCTTCTGCCTATCTAAATTTAAATAGTATCACACCTAAAGGTAAAGGATCCTGAAAAGAAGGAGGCTACAAGGTGCTGATTATACATGTTTTCTATGGAATTTCAAAAGAGGACAGAAAATTATTGGAAATCATTACAGGTAGAGTTCAGTAAATTAAAGAACTCTCACTATTCACAATTGATTTTCTTTTTCCTTTTTTTGTGGTTTCTTTTGGCAGTTTCTTGTGGTTCCTTATGGGTATTTCTCATCGTACAAATGCCATTTATTTTCCCCATCAGTTACTTCAGTGAAGTTGTATGGAGTTATTTCAACCTGTTTTTCCATATAGTTGTGTTAGGCGTGGAAGTGAATGTGTGTAACATCTCCTGAATCAAGTATCAACATCTCACTTTTAGATAGAAGACCAATGACAGAAAATACTTCTATTATGTATTTTAAACTCTTCTCTCTAACATCTGTGGTCATGTAAATACTGATGGGTTAAATGGTGGGATAAAATGCCATCAGCTTGAAACATGGATGAGTGGGTAAATATGACATTGTTACTTCTTTCCATGTGGCCTATAGTGTTCAATTTAAAATTAGCCAAAAAGCATGTGAACATTAAAAAGGTGAGTTAACATGTGCCCCTTGTTAAGTTATGTCAAAAATCCTATTTAGTCCTTTCTAAGGAAAAGGTTCACCAGCCACTGAGTTAGCTTGATATCCTGGGTTTAACCTTTCTACCCCAAGTGTAAAATAAGATGCAAGGGGACGGGGGCTGGAAGAGAAAAATACCATCTAATTGAAATTGTAGTTTTGAGAAAAAGGTGTGCTAATAACAAGAACTTTTCCCTACAGCTGGAAAATGACTGGTTAAGGGTTCACGTGTATAAAGAAGTCACTCTTCTGTAGTTTTTCATTCCAGAGTATGAAGTAAATGAAAAAGAGCAGTAGAGCACAGCAAGATAAAAACAAGGGCCAGTGATCAGAAAGTTGATTATAATGTCAATAACGGTGTATTCAGTAATTTTTGCTGCCAAATGCCTTCAGTACATATAAAAAAAAGATGAAGAGAAAAAATAAGCATGGAACAATACACATTGTTTATTTTGCAAAGAGCATATACTAATCAACATAATCTAATGTGCATGTGTCAGTGAATATCTGCTGTATAGCTTTACCTCAGGAACTCTCTGCCCTGTTTCTGTCAAGTCAGACAATACTGCCAATATAGAAAGTGCAAAGAAAGAAGAAAAACAGGATTATATGGGCAAAACATATGCACAGTGATTTTTATATTGATTAACTTATTGTTACTGGCTTCTGAAGTAAAACAGCTGAGCTGAAAAATTTATAGTATGGTAGGTATTTTAATCAGACCAGTAATAAGGAATTTTCACAGCAGGGAATGGGCGGCTATTTAGATATTTTATACGGATTTAAAAATCTCCTGGCTAGAGGCATTAGAATTTTGTTCTATATATATATTTGCAAAGACACAAACCATTATATTTCCTATTGTGTTTTGTGGGGCTAATTATAACTCCTTGTTCTGTGTGGCTGTTGCTTAGTCTTTTGCTCTCACTATGCTTCTAGTAGAGTATATGAAAGAATGTATAACATAAGGAATAGAGGAGTGCCGCCACTCAAGTAGCTGACATGAAAACTACAGGCAAAAATAAAGTACAGACAAGGTTCTTTAAAAATACAGAATAGGATTTAATAAGGACAAGGATGTCCTTGTCTGGGTAACCAAGAAAAATTTCTTCTTCTAAAAGTTTATTTGTTTCTAATTAAACTTTCCAAAGTAAGAAAAATATTGCAAGCAACAGCATTCGCTATTTGAAAAAAAAAAACAAACATCATCTCTCCAAACTGGGAATGTGTTTCCAGGGCTACAACTTGGCAAAGTTTGCTCCAAAGTTTTTCACTTGTCCATGTGGAAAGCTGTGCATGCTGTCCCTCATCCCAAACTAAAATATGGTAGCTTGTTTAGTCACCACAACCTGTCAATCTTCTTCAGGTCATCATTCATGATGCTTGGACAATGCTATGTAATGTGATTTTATGTAAAAGAATGCAGTTGAACTTTGCTAGGTGTTTTGCACATATGCACAACAGAGACACCTGGTGACCCACAAACTTCCCAGTCTTAGGCTTTTGTCCTATACATGTGTAAGTCTGTACATAACAGTATTGATTTTACTTTGGGCAAGTTCTACCTAAAATTAGGCATATAGATAACATTTCAGTTTTCATGTCAAGAAGGGCCTATATTCTTTTCTCAGAGCTTACTCTAGTCTTCATGCAACAGTACCTTTATTTGGCCACCAATATGAACACAACATGCGATGCACTACTGGGTGCATTTTTAGATTCTCAGTGCAAAAGAGGTCAACACACTAATTTATTTGCCACCATGTGACAATAGTACCCCTGTGGGCATTTACTCCAGAAACCCTAATATGTGTTTATTCTGACCTTAATATATGTTAGTCCAAGGCAACTTGTTCAAGCACATGAAATTTGAAATTTGAGAGCTTTCATCTGATGAAGAACAGCAAAGAGTACAATTTATGGAAAAAATGTATCTTTCTTTTGTCTGCCTGGGAATCCTAACCCTTTTCCCCCTACAGGGTTCAATAGAACACACAGAGAAACTAAGTGAGAAGTTAAAAAATCAATGGGGAATTGGGGACCCCATGGTAACATTGACAGACTGGCAGACTGCATAGATTTCCCTCTTAAAGAAATAGAATTCTTCTTGTGACTTAAATTTCACTTTTTCCACCCTCCAAAGCATAGGCGAAATATATTTGTGAAAGATTCTTACTCTCTGAGTAAGTCTGGCTGGCTTGTTTTATGAAAAGTGTGCACTTACTCCTGCAGTTGCAGTAGCCTCACAAAAAGATAGGACTATTCTCACTTGCTTGGCAAAAGAAGTTTTAAAGATGTTTTAACAGCTCTAATTAGTAGGTTTCTAGGTAGGAGATTTCATTCTCTGTCATAATAAAAATTATTGGATTCATTGCCCTCATTAACTTAAGTTCTTGGTTAAATTTGTACAGTGATATTAGCAAAGAATAGCATCCAGCTTCTGGCTCAATATATTTTATTAGATGTCTAGAGGGCTTCTACTTTTCTGGGTTATTGCTAAAGCACATCATGAAAAAGGAAAAAGAAAACTTACTAAAGTGACAAAGAAGGGCCATTGCATAAAAATTTGCATTTTTCCTTGCTAAAAGGGCAGCATTATATGTTTTCTCCTTTGGAGGTCAAAGCATGAGATTTTGATCAGACCAAAATTACTTCTTGCTTAATTACATGTAACCGAGTATAGTGAAGATCTATTTGTTCATGTTAACAGGAGTGGACATTTTATAGACAAGTAAATTTCATGGAGCATTGGATATATTTTCAGCCTGAAGATTCCAGTCATCCGTGAAATTAAAGAGAAAAGGGTTCCCTTTAAAGGAAAGTTTGGCAATTACAGATCCTGTCCACCTCTTCCAATTATATTTTCCTATCAAACTTTTTATCACTTTTAATAAACCTCTTGATGTCGTATTTGTTTGTATTACCAATATTGGTAATAACTAAAGGTGTGGTAGAAAGCCTGTTTAAAGAATTCTGCTACTAGGACTCTATGTAAATTTCACTCTGGAAAGAAATTTGCCATACGTTTCTGGGAGTCAACCACCATGCAAGGTTTTAACTGTGTAAAGTCAGTCAAAAATACAGTAGGAGTGGCATGGATTAAAAAAAAAAAAAAAAAAAAAAATCCTATTCAGTGCTTTGAAAATGTTCTTTGCAAGGTCTCCTGGCTAATGTCATACTTCTATTTTAAAACAGCTTCAAGTGCTTGAAGAGGTTCTGAATGTTTTATTTAAAGAAATGAGGGACTGGTCCTGTAAAAATTTCCCAAAAGGAGTGTTTAAAGTTAGTTACAAAGGTCTATAGTTCAGACATCCATAAAACTCATCATATTTTTGAAGACGTTTTAAGCTCCCAGAATTTCTGTGATTTCAACAGGAGCTGCAGCTGATCTTTATACCACTTTAATGTGAGTATTGTGCATCAAGCTATTTCCTTCCAAACCAGTTTAGAATGACAGAGCAGATTGCTGACCACATTTTCTCTTCACTAGACAGACTGAATAAGATCAAGACTCACTCTTGAAGTAGAGCCCGGTTGTCACAGGTACACAACCAGAGCAAGAGGGTATCTTTATATGAAATTTTCTGTAACTTCTGATATTGTCTGGTTTTGGAGCACTTGGAATGGAGGAATTTTCCGTTCTCTCACAAGAGGGAAAAAATTGGCTTTGGGGTATTGAATAGAAGTATTCATGTAAGTCCTACAACTCATTGTAACTCCAGCTGTCAGCAGTCCATCTGTTTTCCCTGCCATCATAGCTCTGGTAGGTCTGCCAAGAACATAATGCAGTCTGGCTCCATATATGATCCTCAATCTTAGCTTCCCAATGCCAAAGAGTAATCAATAAACCTGGTCAAAAGTTGTTAACAAGACCTGCTTTTGTGAAAAAAAAATTCTTCCTAAATGGATTTCAGCTGTTCTGTGTATTCCCCACACTGAAACAGAAGATAATATGTCATCCTTCCTATGTTGATGTAACTTTTACATAACAATAGCTAAAAAGGTATGCATACCTAACTGTACTCTGTAGTCCTGAAGTGCATTTATAGGTGTTTTAGTGTTTCTGAGTGGATTCTTTTCTCATTTCAATTGTGAACTCCACCCCCATCTCAGTTCAGGCTGAAAATAGATTGCAGAATGTCCGCATTATCACAGGATGGAAGTCATGTTCTTACCAGCCCTATTAAATTAGGAGTGTGTCTTGCTTTCTTACTTTAGCTTCTTATATTGTGCAGTTTTGGCAGCCCCAAAAGCCTTCTCAGACACTTTCCATTTCTTAAATGGAGGACTGACCACAGTTACAAGACTTCCCCCATGCACTGCAGGGGATATGGTTTGAATTGCTTCTTTCTTACTCATGTACAGAACTCCTTGAGTGTCACTTGAAACACAGTACAAGAGACTATATAAGTCTATGAACCTAAGTTTTGTGGCACTTTGTGCTTAATGAAGGAATTAAGTATTCAATACACTACGCAACATTGCTCTACTCTGTCATTTTCTGTCATTATAGAAGAGATGGCTCCAGATTGTTGTATTTGGGGGGGTGGGAGGTGTTGCAATTCTCTTCTGTTAAAAAAAGTTGTACTAGCTAGGCTTTCTTTGTATTTCAGACCCATGTAGAAACGTTTCCATACTGAGACAGTAATTCTAGTGTGTATATATATGTAGTTTGCTACTCACGGATGCCTAGGATTACATTTACTCTGTAAAATGTAGGGTAGCCAAACTGAAACTGTGGACACTAATAATTCCATATTTGCTAAATATTTGTCAAATATATTGCTACCTTTCAGAAGTAATAAAATTTACAAACAATAATTTAAAATTGTTGATACCTTTAAGGCTAAAAAGAGCTCGGATAGTACCCTGAAATTAAAATATCAGAGATCATCTCAAAGGAATTGAACTTTTTGTACAGAATGGGATGGAAGTGTAGCATATGAAAAAGACAGCGATAATATTAATAAAAGTTATTTCTGAAAATTCCATCTGAAACTTTGTGATATGAAGTTACTAGTTTATAAGTTGCTGGCAAACCCCACAAGACACTGACATGGATCACTGATAATCATAGAAGATTGTCCTTTGTCTAGATTTTTGTGTTTTCAGGGAAGGCTTTTCATGCTTTCATATCAAATTACTGGCCCCTTCAACTCAAACTTCAGATGTGTTCTGATTACCTTTCCTACCAAAGTGAAGCACCAGCAGGATGAAAAACACTATGTGAAGGGTAGTTGTTCATGGATGGTAGTTTCATTATCAAAAATTAATGTTTTGTTATTTTTGGGTGTGTTTTAGAAAGCATGACATATATTTGTAAGGAAAAAACCCCTTTGGATCAAAATCTATTGGTATGTGAAGAATGATTTGCAATTATTTACCTGTGCACGTGTGTTTAAGTACTATTTATATGCATAGACATTTAACAGAAAATAAAAAAAGATAAATATTATTCACAAAAGCTACAGGTTTCAATATATTGAAACAAAACCAAGGCACACCCAAAATTTAGTGTTGCCTTTTTGCACCTTATTAGTTCTGTAGGTATTTCCAGTTTTCTCTCTGTTTCAAAGACATGTTATGTAGGCATGGTCAATAATTTAAGGCCACACATTTAAAGATAGTAAGGTATTTGCAAGCTTTAGAGATTGCTATTAACTGACTGCCTGAACTTTCAGACATATAAATGTCTTGATGAGAAAAAACAGTAATACTTTGCCACTTAACATGTTCAATGGAAAAATATGTGACATATTATGAGGTACTATGATAATAGATAAAACACCAGTGCTTCAGACAGATAGATCCTCACTTGATGGTAAAGCCTTACTGATTTCGGCAATGCTCCACTGAAATAAATGAAATCATATTGATTTACGGTAATTGAGAAGCTGGCTAACAAATTCACTATATAAATTTTCTATACAGTTTTATCTAGTTTAAAGTCATGCTTCCTGTGTGCAGTTTCTTTCCCTTCTGATACTTTCTCCATGCTCTAATCAGTTTTATCATAAATAACGGTTTAATTGTAACATGTAGAGTCCAAAATATTTCAAATATCAAAATTGAAAACTGAATCTGATGTCTCATACTAATAGTATCACTAGATTTGGATATTAAAAAGAAGTGGTAATTCCTGCAAATACACTATTTTATTTTTTAAGAGTTCTTAAATGAGAGCCAGAAGTAATAGAGGAGATGAGGTTCCATTTTTAATCAGTTCTTTAAAAAATTAGCAGTTCTCGAAATAAAGGTAGCAGTTCTCAGCATGGTTGATTTGCATTAGTATAAGAAGGGACAAAAATTGTTTTTTTCTTCAAACTTGTTAGCTAAAGTTGTAACCCCACTTCAGCGCATCCTAACCATTTGAAATCACAGGAGCTCTTCACAGGTAAGCTTCAGGGAAAACCCAAGACCATCACACATAAACCTAGTGCTCTGTATGTACGTAAGAGCCCTGCAGTCAGAAAGATGCTTGTCAGATAAAATACATTTGTGCCTGCTTATTAGGACTGCTGACACCAAATACCGGAGGCAGGAAACAGAATACAAAAGCCCCATGGAGTCAGAACTTTGACTAGGATAAGTCAAGCTCAACAAGGCAGTGTACTCTGTTCAAAGATCTGTCCTCAAGTTTTCCAATTAACTTACGTGTACTGGTCAGCCTATAACAAAACTATTATATAAGTACAGTAGCTGTGTTCATATAAAATCAATAATGCAGGTAAAAAAATAGGAAACAAGACTCCTGACTGTTTCCTGGAAGAGGCCTTTGGCTTTTCCTTTTCAGTGTCTCCATAACACTCCTAGATCAACCATCCTTGAGAGAAGAGCAATGTCATTTGCTTCCTCTCTGATTGTCTTTGAGTACCCAAAAGCTATGCGGGCCCCTGCCTGTTAAAAAGACAACTGAGGTTTGAGTTTAATTAAGCAATTAAACTCTATTGCTTTGTAGTATTTGAAGCTATGAACAGCTGCTGAAACTGATTAAACACTAAGGCGAAGCCTGAGGTGTTTGATCAGTCCAAAAAGTCATTTTATGCCAAGTAAGGAACAAAGTGATAAAGATTATTCTTGTCATTATATAACAAACCATAATATAAAAATAATAAGACAAGTTGCTTCCATTCTGAGATTTTGAGGACTGGTCCTAAAGTTTCTTTCCTCTACTGTCTAGAGAGATGCTAGTACACAAATGTCTGCATTTACTAGCCTCACAAATTAAATGGAACATACTGACGTTTTTTCTTCATCAGTCAAATTGAGGCTACTTTGAGATAAAAAAATCCATTGCAGAAAGTGTAATGCATACCCTATTTTGTCTTGAATATTGGGCAGACTATTCTTGGGTAATAGTAAAACTGAAAAGTAGTGGTAGTTCTCTGAAATTATTACTAGATTAATTAACCTAAAGTAATGCAATGACCAAGCAATGCACTGATGTTCAGGAGAAAATACTGAAATAATCAGTCATGTAACTTGCATTGTTCTAGCTCTTTTCCAAACAAGGTACTCTGTGCAGACATTAAAAAATGCAACCTTACAACATCCTTCCAAGGCATATGTGCATTTACTGTGTTATTTAATAGTTTGAAAAACTGAGGCATACAAAGCATAGATTATTTGCCCAGTTTCATTGAAGCGTGCCACACCTCTAAGACCAGATCTGCATATGCTTTTAGCTGGCTGTATTTTAAATATTGAACAATGCATCATTTCTGATTGAATCTGTGAAATGCTATGTCTATGTAAAAACCATCAATTTGCATATATATTTTATAGATGAAATTGTATGTTTTATAAAATTATTTGTGCATATGTTGAAATCACAACATAGGTATCTATTTTAGCCAAAAGAAGATTTTTTCAGAGGCAATTTTTGTGACCAGATGGAAAGAAGGGAAAATAGCTCCAGTTCATGTTCGTGGTAGCAAGGAATACTTTATTTCTCCTGGCTTTGACTGGATGGATTTTTTTCCTCTCAAAGACCTGAGAATTGCCTTTCTTTGCCAAATTGAATGAATGAGTGAAATAGCTGAGTAGTCCTTGGATCACATCAAATTTTGAGTTAGTTTTCATATCATTATCTTTCTCATGTTTTAACAAGTTAGATTCACTAGCTTGTATGCTGTACAGACAGAACTTAATGTGCTCCCAATCAAGAGATTACTTCTTTCTAATCAATTTAATGTAATTAAATACTAATGTGCAACTTCTTTATCACCTTCAATTTTGTGCAGCTCTTTGATGTCTAAAAAATGCTGTACCCAGAAGTCAGAAAGAAGTATTTCAAACATACTGTTGTTGCTTATTTTGCTGCAGGCCTAGCAATATGTCACGTGCTGTTTAATGATACCTAGAAGGATGTTGAAATAATTTTTTTTTCCCTAGACATAGAAAGGCAAGTATCTCTTTTGCAGCCACAGTTTGCTCTCCCTGTAGCTGTTAGTTAGTAAAGCTTCTGAGCTCTCTTAGTCTAAACTGATTTAAATCTTTGCTCCATTTATGGTACCATAAGCCTGAGAGTGTTTTTTATCCTTGCCAGGCTGATTGAATTCAATTAACATGCTCCCTGTTTGTTATCATAAATAGCCTCCTTTTTTTAACAACTCTTAAAATTCCTTTCAAAATTTTTCAGGTGGGGTAGGTGCCACTTAGAATTTTAAGTGTCACAGACATAGGCAGGAAAAAAAAAAAAAAAGCTAAAAAATTGGAGCACCTTGCTAAATGTTGCTCACAGGGGAATGATATCAAGAAAAAGAAAGAATAGCAAATAGAATGTAATAACTTGAGGAATTGTCAAAAAAGAACTTGAAGCGTAGAAGACAATAATAGTTACACAATAAATAGTTCCTCCTCATAATTGTTATTCTCTACACACAAACTGGACAATGACATTATAAAGAAAAGTAATGCTGCAGTCTTTATATGATACAGATATTTTTTAAGTGGCATGTTGCTCTAAGAAAGCATTTTTTTCATTTACATGAGAAGGTAGAGTGAACACTTATTATGTTTTAGTGTAACCAAGATTACAATTAAAGAACAAGAAGTAACAGTAGGTGTCCCCTCGCTCCCCATTTTCTCTATATATAGTAAATGATCAATGTCCAGCAAACTTAATTTAGTGAGGGATTGGCAGAACTATTTAAAGGAGATGAAAACTCAGTCACCTTTAACTTCCACAGGTTCAGGGCACCTGAATCTTTATGGCATCTTTGAAAATGCTAGCTCTTGTAATCAGGGATGCAGATAAGTTTTAGTGTGGGGTTTCTCCTTTTGTTTGGATTTTTTTTCCCAGTAAAAAGGGGGAAACACTGGAGAAGATTTACATAAAAAACACAAATTGGAGGAACAGCTCAGTCACAAACAAAGGTACAAGAGAAATAAGCAAGACTAGTCTTTGTACATGCTCTTGATGAAATGTACGTGTGCAGGCATGCATGCGTGTATGTGTATGTATAATTGGTGTATGTTATTTTTATATAGGCGCAGTGGTTAAGATACGTAGTACTTTACTCCCAGAAGCCAGTGATAACAGATAGTACATTTTCCATTATATTCTTACAGCATGGATAGCTAGGGAATGTGTATGCCACCATCGGACATGCGCATATATGATGAACACCACATGTGCAGTATCACCTCCTGTTTCTGTAGTGTAAAGACAGCAAAGGTATTTACATTCATTAATATGATGATGATCACATCCAAACTTCTTCTAAATGAGGTTAGATATGTTGTATTTAGTTTTAATTTCTGAAACAGAAATACTAATGTGTTTTATAGTCCCTGAAACCTTATTTCAGAAGGGTTTAGCTCACTGTCTGGTTACAATAACTTAAAAGGTAGTCCTTTCAAACATGATTTTTTTCATCTTCTGTAATCACACGGAGACAGTTAGTCAGTGCTTTGATTTAGTTTAAAAAAAAAATCCCTTTGAAGAATTATATTGACAATTCAGAATCTTTCAAGACTATCACAAATTCTATATACCTATACATTTTATTTTGCAGCATGTGTTGGCAGTTTATCCATAGCCTGTCAGTGGAATATTTAAAGAACTCCAAACCCACAAACCTATTACAATACTATTGAGAACTTTCAGTATTTTTTCTTACAGTGGAAATCTGAAGACAATACATATGATCTAATAAAAAAAAAAATCAATCAAATTTGATTTGTTTTTCAGACATTCTACACTGATTTCCTATTATTGGCAACTATAATATTGAAATGAAACTGAACAAGAGTATGAGTACTATTTAACAGTGCTGTGTAGAGAGTTCCTTAACATTTACTATGTTGACACATACAGAGCATTTCTCTTTTATTACAATTATTAAAAAAATAAGCAAACAAACTTATGTTAACTGTGCTTGCTTAAAAAGCCAGCAAATTTTGTGTCATGGCATTTCCTTATTTTTTACTTGAAGAACTCTGCTTAACAGCAGTGTCCTCTGTAAAATCTAATTTTGGTCTCAAGTGCTTGTTTAAACCCAAGAATGCTATACTACTGTGGATACACTTACAGCTGGATCAGAATATGACTTCCAGAAGCTATAACATCCGTCTGAAATTTTTTTAAGAAATCTGACCTATTGCCTTGTTTCTGGTCTAGTTTGGACTTGCTGCTTTTTAGCTAAGGTAAAAAAAGAAAAAAAGAAAGGGAGCTGAAAAAACTGCCTCTGTCAAATCTAAACCAGGATTTGGTCAGACATAGAAAGAATATCCAATGTCTAAAAGTGCCAGAACTGTTAATGCTTTGTGCTCTCTGCCTATAACTAGCTGTTTGTCTGGAGTTTTCATCCCCAAATATAAGTTAGAGTACAAAGACAATGCTCACACAAAACATCGCTGTATTTCATTGAGTTTTTTGTGACAGGTCCCTAAGTGTCATTCGCCTACTTATTTGGATAACATGCCTAGTGATAAATATATGGTGAAAGAAAATACAAAATAGGTTTGAATTCCCTAACAGAGGTGTCAAGTTTATTGAATCATTGAAATTTCAGTAGATTAAAAAGAATACTGACCAGCTCCACATCTCAATCAGCCAATCACCTGTTTTTTTCTAGCTGCTTCTAGCCATTCCATTTATCTTGCATTCAGTTTGTTTCACTGCACCCACTTCTTTCCATCATGACTTTCTTATCCTATCTGTCTTTTCCACCTGCCATTTTTCTCTCCACACTTCTCATTTGTACATTTCACTTTAACTCCATAATTAGTCTCTTCTCATTTCACTCATTGAGCCAGACTGGGGTTTTTCTGTGCCAAAGGCAGTATGGCTAATTCTACAGTGCCAGTGTACAATGAACATAAAATGCTGCCTAATAAGTTTAAGCAGTAAGTAAACTTCTAGAAAACATCCTGTTCAAAATCTGCAGCACACTGGAGGAGCAGTGCAGTACAAGAGAAAGCATAAAGCTCTGACATAGTGTGAAAATATACACTTAAAAAACCCATAGACTTAAAAATCAGCCCTTGATTAGTTTTCTATTATTGATAGAAACCAGAAGCAAGAATGGCCTAGCGTCTTCAAACTGTACTTTTTTTCCCTCTAGGCTTTTTGCTATATTTTACTTTGTACAATTTTTGAGAAAATAAAGAGGAGGAGGAGGGCAAATCCTCCTATATAAAACTGATAAATCTTCAGCAGGTCATCTTCAAAGGTGTTAGAGTGAAATGAAGCCCATGTTTCTCTTCCTTTATATTGATCTAGCTACTCTAATGGACCGTTGGCTCTGCACTCTGTTGTTTCACAGGGTTTAGTTGAGCTTGCTTTCTATCAAAAGATAACTGCAGGTTGAGTAGCAGATGACAGTATTTTCCTCAAAAATTTTCCATTTTCTTTCACAGGAGAATTTTTCCCAAGGTAAATACTTTCTATATATTTATAATGGTTTCTGGCTTTGGTTCATTTTTTAGGCTAGCAATCACAAAAAAACCCACCAGAAAGAGCAAGCTACAGAATCCTACTGTCACTGTGTGCACATGATGGGTACTTGGTTGATCTGATATTTAAAATTTTTTATTCTGGAATCATATACCCTTTTGAATTATACATCTTTATTAATGGAAATAAAAATAATCAGATGATTACTATGAACAGAGATTGGTTCTTTTTAAGCAGCCCTTCATTGGTATCGTTTTGTGCATACTTTAATTCAATTATTAACCTACAGAGACTGTGTAAAAGGCCAGCTAGTACAACCAGTGAAGTGTTGGATTTTTTAATTAATAGACACTCAAACAGCCACTTCCTGGGTTTTGTTTCCCATGAAATTATATGCATGCAAATGTTACATTTAATTGCCTGGAGTGAAAGCGCAAACCTCTTTTCTTAATTTTAATTAGGAAATATTTCCCCTTTTAGAGTGCCCTGTGAATACTTCATGGCAGATAATCAGAACTGTAACATCATTTGTTCTGTGCTTGCTTCAAAAGTGTTTCTTTGATTACGAATAAACATTTATACTACATTAACTCCAAGAGAATCCATGTGGGTTTGAGGATGATATTGCACTGGATTCTTTGCAAATGGAGATTAAAAATTCCTGAGACACAAATTACTGGAACAGAAGACAAGATGGAGAAATCATATATAAGCAAATTAACCGCATTCTTAGAGATGTCTGACAAAGCTGATTGGTTTGTCTTTTTTTTCCTTAGGTAAAAGGAAATGAAAAGTAGAAATTCTAACCTTGGAGGAAATTCCACTATTTATCTGTTTCAATTTCTTAAAACTTGTTTTTCCTGATGGAAAATTAATTGTAGTAGATAATTTCTGGCTAACATGAATAGTTTAGTTTGGTTCAGCTTGCAACTAGTTGGGATAAAACCAAAACCATAGCAAAGAGAAGAAAAAAGGAGCATGAAGTAAAGATAAACAAGCCTGAGTTCTGATAGTTGTGGGGGGTGACCGCTGGGCATGATACATGTCGTCAACTGGAAGGAAACAAGTAGGAAAGCAAGGAAGGATACAGCAGCCCTGTAGCATATTGCCCAGAAGTGGAGGAGGAAAAGGCCTTGCCTGGTGTATGTATGGGACTGCCTCACGTGCAAAAGCATCTCACTGTGGCTCCACATGCTGTTGATAAAACTCTTGTTTAATAAGAACTTTTGGGACCATAAAAAGAGCAGTGCGTAATCATCAGTAGGCTTCGTCTACTAAGGCGTGTGCCAGAAGTTGGGGGTTTGTGGACTTTCCAATGAGAATTGATTTTTAAATTGTGAGGCACTGCTTGTATTTTTTGCATGTGTACAGTCACCCAGTATAGTGGAAACACTATCATATTACATAGTGAATTTTGCTTTTATCAAATACTTAAGTATATTTGAGTAGCTTTACATTCACTGTTTCAGCCAACTAAGCTCAATGTTTCATGGAAAGCAAACATAAAAATGTTACAAATGTGATGAGAAATTTGCTTTGAAATTTAATTTCTTGGGAAAAAATGCATTAATCTCTTCAATCATCTCTAATTATGACAGCAGTATGATAGTATTTCTCTTCTATGATATATTATTGCAGGTTCTTCTCTATGGTCACCCTATGTTAATAGTGACATTTTATTGACAATTATTATGTGTATTTTTTTTTTAAATTTATTTCCTTGGAAAGACTACTAGAAGAAAGCAACCGTGATTACATATACCTTCAATTTACCTCATAATTCTTTCTTAAGCCTCCAGATAGACTGTTGCCTGAGTGATTGTTTCTTAAAAAAAAAAAAAAAAAAAAAATTGGTTTTAAGTATCTTGTCATAACCTGCTATGAATCTTGAGTTTTGGAGAAGTGCTTTTTACCAGACACCTTTGTTGTAGTGTATAAACCTGCAATAGTAAAAATCAGTAAGTAAGCTCCCAGCTTTGAAATTAAAGTATTTGTCATTTCTGGTGAGCACTAAGAGGGAAAGGATCTCTCAGTTCCTTGTCTCCCTTTATTTCATTGATTATGGACTGCTTGCTCATCTTGTTATGTCAGGTTTGAAACTGAGCTTTAAAAATTCAGTGGTAACTATATTTTCCTGAGATGAAATCACAGATGAAGACTTTTTCATTTATTTCTTTGCTATTAAATTCCTATCATTTTGAGTTTCCTTTAGAAAATTACCTTCTTCCTCCTCAAGTGTCTGTATATATAATTGATCATTATATTTATGAGGTACTCACATTTTGTATAATGTAAAAATAGTAAATGTAAAATATAAACACTGTACTGAGATTCTTAAAATTCATGCGAAACAGGAGAGAGAAGGAGCGACACAGATGCAAACAAAGAGTTAGCAAGTAACATGGAAGATATTCATATTACTCCAACAGTGTTATACCTAGAGAAGTATTTTCAGGATAGAAATCTAAATAGACTTCTTAAATGATAACAGAAATTAATTGAGTAAAAAAGTTTGAAGCAGCAGGTGTAGGCTGTCTCATCTACATCAAGACAAGGCTCAAGAAAGACACTTCAAATATATTTCACTCTTAAGTTTTGTAAAATAATAATAATAGTAATAATAATAATAATAATAATAATAATAATAATAATATGAAGAAGAAGCAGCAAGTTTAAAATCATCCAC
Organism: Buteo buteo; assembly: GCF_964188355.1. Classification (NCBI taxonomy): domain Eukaryota; kingdom Metazoa; phylum Chordata; class Aves; order Accipitriformes; family Accipitridae; genus Buteo; species Buteo buteo. The sequence goes on along the minus strand of NC_134190.1, from coordinate 19,273,241 downwards.
CATGTCTTACACAGGCAATATGGGCTACGGCAGGCAGGTGTAATTATGCATTCTAAAACAGCTGCTTGTGACAGACAGTTTGCTTGCAACCCTGCTAAGAGAAAATTACAGTTATCAAGTGTTTGATCCAAAGGGCTTGTGTTGTTGTTGTGAGGCTTCACAATACAAAAGGGCACTGATTTTATAAAGTGTGCTAGAGGAAGAACTACAGCCACCACACAGCATCCCAGCAAGAGGCAGATTTATTAACCTCACACACGTCTCCTGAAGAGATCTCCTGAATGAAAAAGCCAGTTCTCATAGCTTGGGTGCAGATCTTGTGTTCTCCTGGGTTAGGGTATTGGTGGGTAAAAGGCAGCCAGTTTTAGAATTCCCTCCAGGTAGTTTCTGAACTTGTCAGAAGAAAGGGCCAGTGCTACTTTGCCGACAGCATCAGGCATTTTCTTTTTTTTATTTTTTTTAATCAGGAGGCCTTGCTGTCTATTATTGTCAGTGTGAAGACATTTTCATACAATTGGCTCCCCATTCCTATTAGCCTCTAGAGGGCTACTGCATCATGTTTATAGATGCACCAGCAGCTTTTGTTAGTCACCAAAATAATGGTGACATTAAAAGGTATCCAAAGGTACCCAGATATCCTTTGACATTTACATCTGTCAGAAAGAAAAGAACAATTGCCTAAAGCAAACAGATCTCTTCTCACTCCCTGTGGACCAATAAATAAGGAAAAGGATATGGCCTGCACTGCACCTAAAGGTCAGCACTACATTTGATTATTGGTGGGAGAATTCAGTCAAATTCCTCCCACGGGACGCGTGGTTACTGCCCACAGCTACATAGATGCTAGGGATTTTTATGCCAAGTGCATCTTTTGTCACTGCTATCATGGCACAATTGAGGAGACTGGCAGTCTGGGGGTTTCTCAGTCTGGAGCAGTCTGGAAACAACAGCTTTCTCACTCCTCAGAAGCAAAAGGGCACCTATTGAACAGTTAGACTAATAAACTTCAGACGTCTATTACTCCTGCATAAAGAGGTAATAGCTCTGTGAATCAACAGTAACTCTTAATTAATCTTGAAGTGTAGCCTTTGGTAAAGGACTATGTCACCATGCTAAGGAAATGTAATTATCAGCGCAAGATGTATGGATGTATGTGTGTGCTGCAGCTGCTGATACAGATTAAAAAATAAAAAAAAAAATAATTAAGCTATACCTCTATCATTGTGAAGCTGCTTGGGATTTAAGAAACAGAATCACTCCAGGTTGTGAAGCTCTGAAGTGAAGAGTTAACTGGCAAAATAATTGGAGCTAAAAATATCCCTGCCAGACCCACCTGATCATTTGAATAACACACTCACACCATCACTGCCGTGCTCAGATTGTACTTCTTTCAAGGCACTGCCATTTATCTCTTTCTCTTGACTGAGTTTTCCACAGGGGACAGAGGGCACAGCAGCAGCCCTCACCCCTTAGCAGAAGAGATCGCCTTCTTCAGGCAGCACCACTTGCCCTCCTGCCTGCCGGCCCGGGAGCCGAGCAGTGACGAGAGGTGACGGAAAGGCAGGGAGATGCTCAGCAGGCGGGAGAGGAGAGAGGCGCCTGCATCCCCAACTTTCTGGGCAATTACCTCCAGATCTGCTAGGCTTCTGGAGGGTGTATGTTGCCCTGCGTTTATAATGTCCTGATCAAACCAGGTTTCTTTCAATGAGTCTGTCTTCCTTGAATACAGGTAAACTGCTAAGAAAAGAGACACTGCAACCTGTGTTTTAGGGATGGAAGCAAGAGATGCAACGAATGACGCACCAGCGATGACACCGTTTTGTCTCGCACATATCCTGCAAAATGTGACTAACTTCGGCTGCTCTGACAGACGCTTTGCCTTTAGGTGTATTACTTAGGAGTCGCTATCAGGGCTCAGCGCAGACTGGCGGGTGCCTGTAGGTCCGTGCCCTCCCCTCCCTACCCCTCTCCTGCCCCTCTCCTCCCCTCTCTTTCCCTCTACCCCCTCCCCGGCTGGCACAGCCCCACCATGCCCCAAAGAGCCGAGCGGGGCCAGGCTGGGCCCGGGGGGCTGCTGACCGGCCATTTCCAGGTGAGGGACCGACACAGTGGGGGCCAGGCTGGTCCCGCAGTGGGATCGGCGGGTCGGGGTGGTGGGGCCGGTGGCCGGAGCGGGGTCAGGGCCGTGAGGCAGCTCTCGAGCACGGCGGGAGGCTCCTCTCGCCTCTCGCTTGCAGGGTATTACTCTACAAGCCTCATAGCTCTTCAGGTGCTGTCATTCTGAAGATAGATGTTAAATGAGCTCTCTACTTTTACCTTGAAAGAACTGCAGAATCCTGTAAATCCTCTCATCCATTTTGGTGCTATGCTGAAAGACGCAAGACAGGAAAAATACCCCTCTCATACTTCATTGAAATATGTAATACACTACGCCAACAGCTGCCTTTAGAAGTCAGCAGTCCCTGGGTCAGAAGATCTCTAAACAAACTTCTTCAGAACTGCTGTGGTTTTGTATGCTTGATTTGTTGTTATCTAAACTTTTTCAGAACAGCTACTTAGGCTTCTGTAAATAAATTTACAGAAGGACAATTGCATAGCCTTGTAATTTAGAAGCAGAAAGAAGGTCAGGAGCCTTCTTTAGGAAAATACTTCTATAGTTTCTATTTGTTAGCACTTGTTGTGGAAAAAAAAAAGAAGTTGCCTGTTTGCTTGTGTCTAAGGGTGGGGCATTATGAAGACAATTTTGGGAAAGAAAAAGCTAATTTACTACCTGACAACTAGAATTCTCTTTAAAAAAGTTTCTCTGTAGATCTGTAATATCAGTGCTATTGACATGGCTTCATTCTGTAAGGCAAATCTCCTGGACTAGTTCTTGGGGCAATGGACAGCAGGACAACCTGATCTCCTTAGGACAGAGGGCCAAATACCTCTCTCATACACTGCTGAATTTACTATACACATATACAGTAGATTACTTAAGGGGCACAACACTGATGGATAGTTGTGGTCAAAATGAGGGGTAAAAAAAAAAAAGCTGGTGGGAGTTTCTTCTGATTTCTGTTTCCAGCTGCCAGAGATGTTAGCTATTTTCTGGTTTTGTTCTTCATCTGTCAGAGCTGCATCTCCTGTCACACTCTCTTTCTATATCTCTCTCTGTGTCTTCCTTTCTTTACCACATCAGCTTTGGGAGATAGCCTAGTTTACATCCTTACTATATGTGGGAGCAGATTAAATCAATGAGCTACACTTTATTTTGGATCTATTTTATCTATTTTCAGACCAATCACCATGCTGTTCCATACCTAAAAGCATCCCCTATACTTTGACAAAAATGGAGACATTTATGCTAACCTTCAGCATAGATGTGCTGGTTTTGGCTGGGATAGAGTTAATTTTCTTCATAGTAGCTAGTAGGGGCTGTGTTTTGGATTTGTGCTGAAAACAGTGTTGATAATGTCAAGATGTTTTCTTAGTACTGAGCAGTGCTTACACAGAGTCAAGGCCTTTTCTGCTTCTCACCCCACCCCACCAGTGAGGAGGCTGGGGGGGCACAAGGAGTTGGGAGGGGACACAGCCGGGACAGCTGACCCCAACTGACCCAAGGGGTATTCCAGACCATAGGACGTCATGCTCAGTGAATAAAAGCGAGGGAAGAAGAAGGAAGGGGGGATGTTCAGAGTGATGGCGTTTGTCTTCCCAAGTAACCGTTACACGTGCTGGAGCCCTGCTTTCCTGGAGATGGCTGAACACCTGCCTGCCCATGGGAAGCAGTGAATGAATTCCTTGTTTTGTTTTGCTTGCATGCACAACTTTCGCTTTCCCTATTAAACTGCCTTTATCTCAACCCACAAGTTTTCTCACTTATCCTTCTGATTCTCTCCCCCATCCCACTGTGAGGGAGGTGAGTGAGCAGCTGCGTGGTGCTTAGTTGCTGCCTGGGGTTAAACCATGACAGTAGACCACCCTGTTTTTATTTAGAATGTCTTCACTATGATTAGTGACATAATCTGGACAGTTATGCAGAAAACAGTTGAAACAAAATAAACGCCCAACTCTTTTAACATCAGTGTACAATCCTTATGTCTCTATACAAGCATGGCTATTAAATCTATATCACTCTCATACTAGTGTGTCATTTAGATATTTCATTAATCATAATTAAATAGCTATTAAAATCCTTCAGATGCTTTCTGAATCCTCTGAGGGGTGTCTATGGTTTTCATTAGATAGTTACGGTATATCCAATAAACAGTATTGTGTAAATTCAAGGAAATGTCACTACTTGTTAGAACAATAACATAACAAGAGCCTTAAGTGAAATACATGAGGTGACATGCCAGGAGTCTGTCAATAGCTGAAAGAGCTAGGGATGAGTCAGGAGTACTAACCAGTTTTGGTCACATACTCCCCCATCAGATGCATGAACTCCCCCTTGCACCTAAAGAAGGAGCATCACGATGGTACAAAAGTACCGGCCCACATTGACTGAAGTACACTGTCATTTCAGTGTGCTTGTTAAAGCAGTATTACCCGCCTTGAGCATCCTGCTCTTTTGAATTATTCACTCTACTCTAATAACAGATCATTAGTAAGATAAATGACTTAAATTTGCCCCTCATTTCTGTGCTCTCAGTAGGCTATGTCATCATGGCTGGGGGGCCACATTAGGGTCTCGGTGACAACAGAGAGCTACTAGAGAATAACTTGATTTCTACCGAGGAGTTCCAGTACAAGGACTACGCGGCTCAGCGAACATGCAAGTATGAAGAATCTGTGTGAGACAGTGTCTCATGACAACCAGGTTGCCTTCTGATAGCAGAAGGTTTTGGTTGGGAAAGCATGTAGTTTGAACTCAAACCACTAAAGGTCTGTTTAAGTTAGAATATCCAGTGCATTTTATTAAAAACTAAAAGGTTACACTCGAGACTCATTTATCATGTGGAAAAATATTTCTCAATCATTCTAATATTTAACAGTAAGCCTGATATATTTACAGCTTTCTTCCATGGCTTTGTAAGGACATGGTCGACCACCTACAATCTTGTGTATTTGTTTATTGGCAACTACTTTTTCTGGCAGATAAATCTCTTTAGGAATATTTATATGCTGACACCTAGTGGCTTTAAATTAAATGTTGCTTGTAGATAGCCAGTGATATACTACTTCATGTCCTGTCCATTTCTTGGAAGTAGAGGCTTGAATTCTATTGGACATGTATTTTTTTTCTTTCTTTTTTATTTTAAATGAATGGACACCTGTTTGAGTCATAATACTCAATTGGTTTATGTGTTACATGAAAGTTTATTGATATTAATTAAGCCTACAATGAGCATAAAAACATTCAGGTGTCTTTTTCAAATCCAGTGTTAAAAAAGGTATTTATGTGTTTCGGGCTTTTTTTCAGTGTGTATTTTAGTCTAGCAGAGTCCTATTCAGTCTAGAGGAACTCCTCAAAAGAGTTGACTTAAGATCTGATGACAGGTCATGGAACTATAGAATCCAATATTTCCACATCCAGTAATTAGTAAGGTGCAAACACAAAGAATTAACTTTGTTGCTATCTAAGTGAGACAGTTTTCTTCCAGTTAAGGCGAAAGTAAATGTCTCATTTGATTCAATGAGTGGGGAAATGGGTTGGGTTGACATAGATCCCTAGAAAAAATAGTCACTTGTGCCTGTTGAAGTTTAGGGCTTGGTTTAAATCTCTGGGTTTTGATAACTGTTTTTTTTTTTTTTTTCCCCTAGTATGTACCACATTCTAAAAATATCTCTGGTATATAAGATATCACAATTGTAGTGAAGGTTTGCTATAGGTAATAAAGTGAGGAAAAAAAAACAAAGTAAAAGAATGTTTTAAATATTTACATGCAAGCTTACTCAGAAAAGTAGTACGGTCAAGCAGCTTTTATTGTGGAGGGAGACTGTAGACTGGAAGTCCTATTGGTTTATTATGGTAGTGTTACTGTTGTTTTAAGGGCCAAAATAATTACTAGACAGATGGAAAAAGTATAATAAAACACATTTATTAGCTAAGAACCACATTATCATTGAGAACTCTTTAATATTTACAGGGGTTTTTTTCCCTATTGTCTTGTACTACAGAGAAGAGCAAGATAATAATTACAGTAAATGTAACTTTATAAGTTTGTTTTATTTAACTACCCCTTAAAATCCTATGTAGATTATTTCCTATTTCATTAGGGTTTTTAGGGCAGTATAAATATTCCCTGTTTTCTGTTTGAGCCTGAGTTTGAAAGAAGTTCAGCATGAATTATTTTATGATAATAATAGAGATACAGTGTGTTCATTTTACACAAGGACTTTTGAATACTGGATCAAGACTCAGATCAGTCAGCTGGTCTTCTAAAACTGGCTTATCCTCTACCAGTCTTGCCCTCCAAGACTCAACTTTTTTCCTTGAACACTGTAAACCTTTCATTTTAACACTTGGTAAAGGTTCTTCCAAAGTCTTAATATCCAAATTAATGTTTGTTTTGTTTTTCTTTAAGAAACTATATTATATAAATTCTGATTGGCTGGAGCTGCCAAGAGAGATGAATCTGTATTTCAAATTAATGAAAGTGCAGACCTTCACAATTTGTCTTTCATTTCCACGTTGAAATGGCATTTATATTGAACAACACTACATATTATCTTCAGCTACCATTATGCTTCCTTTTGACATCACACCATGAAAGTAGTACAACTGGGTAGTTCTTTATTTGTTCATCAGTCTCATGTTTGGTCACAGAGGAAACACAGACTTGTTACCTATATTATACCAGTGATGAGCTGGTAGAAAGCCAGTTTAATAGCAGAAGATCCAAAAAAGCAGAGCTTCCTTTTAGCTATAGAGGAAAAATGAACACTTTTCCTGAACATGGCAAAACCAAATTCCTTTCAAGGCTACATATTGCTGCTCTTCTTCATAATACTAACGGAGAATCTTTTATATAGAATTAAAAACAGTTGAAATACATAATAGCTTTCTCTGACTCACTGGCACTCCTCTGTTTTTGAGCTGAAATTGCTCTATGAGGGTCATGCCTTTTTTCTAATTTTTTTAAGAGACCTTAAGTGTTTTGCAATCAAATAAAAATCAAATAAAAAAATTAAAAAAAATATTATTTTAGAACAATTAATACTCTTTCACAGACACAGTAAGGCTTAGATACTTCCTCACAAGAGAAGAAAGCAATGTCCCTTAAGCATATTCTAGATGGCATTTCTTCTCAGAAAGACCTGAGGAATCACTCCTTTGAAATAATAGGTTAAATAGCTTATTATTGACTTTAAGACTTTAAGTCTAGTAGAAAATTTTGGATGATATTTTTCTTTTTTCAATGAAAATAAAGTTTTCCATACTCAAAAATTCCTACAGAAAATGTTTCTTTCACCTTGGTAATTTCAAATCTCAGTGAGAGAACTGAAAATCAGAAAACACACTAATGCACATTACACAGATGAATTTTTTAAAACTCTCTCATTTTTTATTTCTGGACTGACCACCATGGTCTTCATGAGAAGCAAACAAACAAAACGGAGGCTGTTTTTCCTCCACAAATCTGGTGTTCTAGAATAAGGTCTTGTTCTAAAGAAGGCAGAGTCTGTGATATTGATCCAGACTTTAGTTAATCCTTTTCATTGCAGAGGCACTATCCTTTTATAATACTGCCATTTCTTCCTTTTGGACTTGTATCCAGTCTCCTCCTTCTTCCTCTCTTCATTTCTTACTACCCTTGATTTTTAACTACAGCTTCCAAACCTAATACTTATGGAAGATTTGGTATGCCAGCTATTATCCCTACCTTGCCCTAACTTAGCATGAGATTTGGACACCTCATTCAAATGGATTTGTTTTCTACATAGAACAAAATTTGTTGCTTTGCTATTCCTGGTGCATTTTCCGCCCTCATCAGCACTGTGCAAACCTTTCTCCTTTTGTGATCCAGGACAATTAATCAATTTTTCAATCAGTTGGTGAATTTCCACTTGGTGTTTTTCCTCTTTTCTTCACTCTCCTCCTGTGTCTGAAAGTCCATCCTTAGGAATTTCCCTTTCCATTTTAACTCAGAGAATGTCATATTGTGTTATATCAGTAAAATATTAAAACTGTATATAAGATCATGGATCTGATTTTCAGATTCAGCCTTAGTCAGAGGTTCTACAGTAAAAAAAAGGTAGATTCCACAATTTCCAAATTATAAGTATTCTTTACCATCGTATGAGTCTACACTTCAAATATTGAGTACCTAGTTAAGTACTTGACTGGAATGTGTCACAAATGAGCTCTTTACTTTGCATTTTACCTTTTTTTTGCATTTTTGAACATATGTTCAGGTAGGTTCTTAAATCTAGCAATAGGATTGACTTAAACCAGTGCCAATGCCTCTTCTATCAACATGTTCCTCAAATGATATTAGAATGTTTTCCAAGCTTCAATGTTTTCGTAATTCAGTTTTACTAAATTTTTCTCTCTTTAATGTAAGGGTAAGTGTGTGTATGTATGTACATATATAATTACATTAGATAAATAGGCTCCCTTGTCCTATACTGCCTGATTTGCATCCAGAGCAACCATTACCAAGCCTTACAAAGCCAGAAGAAATTGTTTCCTTGGCAACAGGAGCCATGTAAAATCTCACAGAACACCTGTCTTTTCTACTCAAATTTCATTCTGCTAGATGCTGGAAAACTGGTTTTCTACTTCACTATCTGACTCAAAATAGGTGAATTATGGGGAGGGAATATAGATACATCTGAAGACCCATGGTAGACAAAAAAACCCTGACAATCTCTTGAAGTATTTGACCCTTCTGCTGTTAATTGGCATTAGCATCTTACCAACAGAGCATATATTTTCATCAGACCTCTTAATGAAATCTTTGGCAGTCAGTAACATTATTTAAACTTGAAAAATCCAGCTAGATATAGTAGGAACTTACACAGTGTGAAATGACAATGCATTACTGACACTGCAGCTTCGTTGTCACCCTTAGGCTTTCTCGTCAGCCAGAATTCATAATTCATAAAGTGTAGTAATATAAAAGGGCAATGTGCCTCAGTGCTTGAGAAAATTACTGTCAACTTCTAGTTTATACATTTTTAAAATTATACATTTTCTTGATTGGTTTGACTCTGTCAAAAATTGAGGGGTTTTTTTCCTTTTTCTTCCTTCCCTCTTTTAAACCTCCTACTAATTTGCAATTGTGTTATGTCTAATAAAACCAAGGTTTACCATACACTATACCTATATACTATACTTTGTATCTCATTTTCTTCTTGATACTTTGTGGTGCTATTTCTTGGCTCCTACTGTACCCCAACCTCTGTTTTAATTATTGTCCTCTGTTGTAAAGTATTCCTATTAAGAAGTTTGGGTCTCAAAAGTAGTTCTATTAAGACAGCAAACTGCATTGCTAAATACATTTCTGAGGAATTACCATTCCACATGTGAGGTAAGCCTTACCTAATGATCTCAATATAGTTATTGATATTTATTCTCAGAAGCGTCTTGCTTCAGCAAAGAAGTATGTTTCAAGCTTTTTATATATGCTGGATAAAAGCCAGAGTAATTATGTCTTATGGATTTTCTGCAGGCATCATCATTTATTATTATTTGTTATTTGTTCAGTCAGGTCCACCATTTTGCTAAATGTACTTTACTTATTACTGTGAGAGAAAAGAATGAAATGTGTCATACACTTCATTCTGAGTTTAGCATACATAAGATATTCCTTAAACAAAAAAGATGTTTTGCTGACACAATCACTATATTTTGCTTAGTCTGACTTCAATTCCAATGGTTATCTCACAGCTTTGTAGTCAGGCACCTTCTGTTCACAAGCAGCTAATTCTTGATAACCAATGATGTTGTGGAAAGCACTAACTTTCCCATTAGCAAGCATGTTATCACTGTTGATAGTTTTGGAACTGTATGACTTGTTAACTGGGGAGGTCAGATCTTAACTTTCAAAAACGATTTGTGCCTTGGTCATGGGCTTGAATCCAAAGCCTATTAATTTCCTGTAAACCTCAATAATCCCAAATCAGATTCCTGGACATTGATAATATGTATACTATTCACAAGTTTTTTACAGTTAGCAAATAATGGCTAAACTGGTGGGTCTCTATAGGCTTATAAAATCTGTTCAGAATCTGATTTTGACTATTCCAGAATAAGAACAATTGAAACAACTTTTTGCTCATGACCATTATGTTGACAGGTTGTGTTTATTTCTAACTAATGAAGTCAGTCTGAGCTGCAAAGTGTTGGAGAGGTACTTGCAGGAGGTAGCTGAAGACTATGGGTGATACTTCAGCCTTATGAGATGTCTTCTCTAAAAATTTGCTCAAGCCTTATCCCTCTGTTGGCATGGATGTCTTACACAGTTTGAGGCAAATGTATCATAGCCCTTGTACCTGAGAGAATTCTTTTCATTAGAGATTAAATGTTTTAAAGAGTTCATGTTATTACATTGATAACATTCAGTTAAACCATCTTAACTCTTGGAGATTATCATTAGGTCATGAGATTCTTCATACTGAAACAGCAAAATTAAAACCCTTTAATCAATATCTAGGTTGAAAAAAATTCAGTGAAATTCTGGACAAAACATCCATACAGAAAATTGTAGTGAACTTACTTTCAGAGCAATTCCAGCCAAAGTTCAGAACTATTAGTCCATTTGTCCATTTTTGTTATTTTTTAGATATCTGTCATCCTGTCCTCCAAGGCTCAAAGCAATAAAATATAAATGTAGCAATCTCATAGAAAGAGCAGTGATGTCCTTCCCTCATACATAGTTCAGACTGGAATGTAGCTGCAAGAATCTGTCTGGATCCTTATGAAGTGAATTCTTGAATTCCAGATGTTTGATGGAGATGGTCATGTTCTACTTAGTGAATGTGAAGTAAAGTCTGGATTTCTTTTCCAAGATGAGTGAGCTGGTGGGGCTTTTTGCAGGTTTCCTAGGTTGTCAGTGGAGACAAATGGGACTTATAAAATCAGGCTCTTAGGTCTTGTAAAATGTTGAAAAAGTTGCAACTTATTTTGGAGTTTAGTTTCAGATAACCAGAAGTATCAAGAAGAAAATGAGATACAAAAGTGAGTGAAGTTGATAATGGAGAACTTAAAAAAGGAGGTTGAGCTTCTATTGAAAGGGTGTTCAGAGACTAAATTAGTGCATAACTTTTATCAGAACAGGCTAGAATTCATTTAGATGTGCAATATTAGACTGTCACCTACGAATATATGTCCATGTTTCAAAGAGAGAGATTTACAGTATTCAATAGTAGCCATATAACAAAACAAAGCAAACTAAATGAATGGCATTGCTGTCTTTCCTTGTTGTCTGTTCATAGTCTTGATTTTCTTCTCAAGGATCATAAACATGTTGTGGAAAAGGGATGTAAAAGTGCTCTTTCAAACTTCACTGGATCTTGATTCATGTATTCATAATATAATTCTGTTTGTAGAACTAATAAACTGCACTTTTTAACCATTTATTTTGGGGTATATCCTGAGTTACATGTTTATTATACTACAATAATATAAAATACTTCAGCATACACATTGGGATAACTAGGAAGGGATGTGTGCTTCCTTGCACCCCATCCTGAACCCAGGACAAATTTACGGCTCCTATCCAAAGAAACATTCCTGAGTCTCTCTTTGTAGACATAAGCACAGTAAGAATAGCTTCTCAAAGGATGATTCAGAGCATCTAATTTGGGCACTTGCTGTGAATTGCCTTCTGGCAGACTCTTTCTATGTTTCTTTTCTTTGAGTACCTGCAAAGCTTTGGAGACTATCCTCTTAATTTAGGTGCTCCAGTTAATTTGCCTAAGGCTAGATGGGGAATACTGCACTGGGAACAGGGTTTGACCCGTAGATCTAAAATACAATTCTTCTAGAATCCCTGAGTTCTTCTAGAGTCCCTTCTAGCTTCTTCTAGAGCTGAACTTATTGTGATTGGAGTATGCTAAAACACAGAAGGCTGCAACAGTTCACAAGTAGGGGATCTGGGGCTTGTATAACTTTTTTTTTTTTTTTTTTTTTTTTAATATGACAGTGTAGTTCACCAGTAAAAGTAAAGATAAAATAATGAAAATAGTTTCTATTTGTGATTTTTGTAGCATTTCTGCATAACTATAAACAGGAAAATAAAAGCTTTGGCCAAGTTCAAAATTTTTATTTACCAGAAATTAGAAAGAATTAGTTGCATAAAAAATCAGAATAAACATGAACATGTATATTCTGCAAAAACACAGAAAGAGATTCAAAATACAACCTCCCTTTAATTTTGTATCTTTCATAGATGGTGCATTTCCTATTCTGACTTACAATACAGAAGTTGGCAATCTTTTTGAGAGTTAAAAGTAGGAGCCTTGTGATATCGTTTTCAAAGAATGAGACACTTGATGCGTTTCTTTCAAAGCAGATTTTTTTCAGTCAGCTACGCTGATACCTTCAGCAGCACTTGACATATGCTCAGAGAAAATACTTGGTGACAGGGAAGTCTGGCTCTGAGTATCAGAAACAGACACAACTGTGTTCTCATTTACCAAAAAATGTAAAGGTTCTTACCTTGCAGTTTATGCTCTGCTGTCATGCAATAATTCTTTTCTGACACAAACACAAGTCTCTGTAGATCCTTGCTTACCCTCTGCAGATGTCAAGATCTTCAATCCTTTCTTTTTTCCACTGTTTACCTCCCTGCCTCCTTTTTTTAGCATCTGAAAGTAATCACAGATGCAAAACTGTATGAGTCTCATAATTTAATAGATTCAAGTCTGTGTCATCACTATGCCCAGGCATCCAGTTGCAGACTAAATTCTCTTTAGTATCCATTTTAATTAGTCTCACAAGCAATCTTTTTTATTTGCTCTGCTAGAAATTACATTATTTAAAGTCAATTAATATTTCATACTTTCATAATGTGTATACGCACCAGCATCAAAGCAATGTAAAGGATGTTCTAGGAAGATTAGAAAGTATCAAGCAATGTCAAAAGAAAACAATCATGATGCCAAAACTTTTCAGGTACCTAATGCTCACAGGGACCTCTGTGATTAACATTAAGATAAAACATTCAATAGGAAAAAAATGTGATCAGTTATTTCTTAGATCATGCAAGAATCAGAGCACCACCACTGGCTTGTTACAACAATAGATTGCATCGTTGAAATATCACTTTCACTGGTTATGCAATTAATGCTTTCTATGAAGGGTGCTTTAAGACATACAAATTAGGAGCCAAAGTGTATTGTGAGATGGCTTTTAATAGGAAGAGCTGCGAATAAAGAACAGGTGGCTGACTGTATTATGTATGCTATCCATATAATGAGGTACATGTTGATTTTTTTATCTTTGATCCTTGAATGCAATGGCTATCCTGGGGCTAACTTTAAGTATGGAAGAAATTGATGGGCAATCTAGACTTCAGGACAACATCCAAGAAGGCAGAAAAATTATTCCTGAGGAGCAGTCTATCAGTTATGAAAAGAAGGATGTCAGAAGATGGACCTTTGCAGTTAGAATAACCTGTTTGTATCAGATGCAGTTTTGGCAGCCTTTTTGGTAAGCCACTCTGTTCAGGAATGTGAGCAGTTGAAGTATTAAAAAATATCCACCTCAAAATGAACTGTAAATTTCTGGTAAGGCTATTTAAAAACAAGAAGAACAGGCTTCAGAATCGAGTATTTCTGAAAAGTCAATAAAATTTCAATCTAGATCTTAAATTTTTGTGTCTCATACACATCAAAATATTCATTATTTCTTAACCACCACCACCACCCCTAGATTAGTCTAGTGTATTATGGCTTTTGTTCATGTCTTGATAGCCCATATCAAATTTGCTGTTAGTTATCACTTGGCCTTAACTTTAATTAAAATAATGCTTCTGAGAAACCTATCACACAAATCTCTTCTTAGAGAAATTGTATGAACGAAAACATCAAACAATATATATATATATATTTAAATAAGGTTTTCTAAATTCACGTTTCATGTATCAAACAGTTTTTTGAATGCGTTTTTTCAAGTTGCAAGGCAACTGAGAACCCTGAGATAACAGCCACCAGACTGAAATGTGAGGAGGCTGGGAGCAGTTGATTTTCAGACCATCATTCTTTGACACAGAGCTCAAACTTAAGCTACCCGACTGGAGGCACATCTGTTGTTTTTGTAAAATATGCATAATCATTAATATTTTCTTAAAGTTTCTGTATGAAACTCATCTCCAAACAAAACAAATTTATAGGAGGTCTTATGAATTGCATTAAAAATACAGAGGACATGGAAAAGTTCAGGTCCTTTTATAACAACGTTGTAGCCTAACCCAAAGTGAGGATAGCTTTTATTCTAAGTACATATTCCCGCAATACCTTTCTGTGAATGGCCATTTTAATTAGCAGAAGGCAAAACAAGTCTGTGCTCCTCAGAAGATATGTAGTAAATCAGTCTTCCTTTGATTTGGTAGGTACCTTACCTATTATTTTTTTTTTAATTTTTTATTTTGTTCTGACTATTTGTAGGATTAACTTTTTTCTAGGTAGTGGTGTAAAATTAACACGATTGCTGGTAATCTAGAGAATGTTAGAATCCCTGAGTGAGAAGTACTGCATAAGTGAGTAGTAACATTGGTTGTTGTGATAGCTTATTGAAACTGGTTAGGGTACAATGTTTTTGTTCCTATTGGTAAAAATCTCTGTGTTACTATTATTCATACCCAGAAGGTACAATCAGTGTAATGTGAAAGACTTTAAATATCTCTTTTACTGCACTATAGGACTGGGTGGGGGTGGTTTTGAACTTTGTTTTTAGCTTGCTTATCCTGGGGCCCTTTCCAAGTGGTAGAACTGTAAAAGATGACTTAGCTTTCCTGCACAGGGATTATATTTATTTACATGTGTAAAGTTTGCTGCCCATCAATCTGTGTTCCTTGGGCCTTACAGCAACTGGGTCATACATGTTAATAGCATCAATGCAATTCCAATTTAACTGGTTACCTAGACAAATATCTGTGATGTATTGTTACTTATGAAAGCCTATGTGTTGATCTATTTAAGAAAAATGCAATTCTTAGATAATAGAAAGTTATTGCCTATTAATTGTCTGCTTTGAGAACTCTTTTCAGTTCTTGAACTCTCTCTGATAATATATAATAAAATGTAGTACTGGTTATCTAAAGCTTCTCAAGATTAATTGCCCCACTGACAAGGAGCTCATTTTTTGTTTACTACAGAAATGAAACAACTCACACACAAACATTTGCTTCATAGAAATTACTTGCTTAGTTATGACTATAGCTTTTTCCTGGAATAGTTCCACTGATTTCAGCGGAGTTACCCCAGGAATTTTCCCTGTATATTCAATCCACCTGTCTGAAGTCTGTGTTGAATTTGTAATCTTGTTTATATTTTGAAAATGTCTCAGAGCATGAAATACTGAAAGTCTGAGATCTGTGTGTATGTGTGCATGCCACAGAGTAAAAAATAAAATGTACTGTCTTTTAATTAGTAGGAAGTATGTGTTTTTCTGGTTCTCTTCTTTTAAGCCTTATTACTGTCACAAAATTTACTAATTGCCTGACTTGAGAACTGTGTTAGAGAGGTCCCCTCAAGCCGCCAAATATTCTTTGCATTTGTGTTTTCTGGAGAGAATAATAAATCCAGAGATTCTCTGGAAGGAGACCTTCCTTATAGCCTTCAGAAGACTCCTTTGCTCTTCTGGATATCAGAGTACTCCTCAAGACTTTGTTTCCACTTAAAACAATAGCTGTCCCTCTGCGGACTGAGAGGAAAAGCAAAACAATGAAATTTAGAAAACGTGCATTTCTGCATCTTGGCAAAGAACTTATTTAATCCAAATGTGATTTTAGGTCTGCTCATTATTAGTTCCAACACACTTGTTTTTCTCTCTAAATACCAAAACCCAGCATAATTTAGGACCCTGATGTATTCTGAAGTACGTGAAATATTTTTTTCAAATGCCTACAGGTTTCAGTTCTGCAGCTCTCCATCTGTTAGGAGAATGTTTGGGTTCTTTTTTATTATTTTTATTTATTTTTCAAACACAACCCCAGCAGCTGTGCTCTCAGAAAGACCTAAACTGTCACCAAGTTCACTGTGAAACATTAAGAACCCCACAAAAACCGGTATTAATTTTATTTCATTTATAACAGGTGTCTTGCTTTTTGCATTGGGATTTTGTTTTTATAGGGCTTTGTCTGAAACTGGCTCAGTTCTTACACCTAATCACTTAAATGGAAGTGTTAACTCATGAGGCAGAAAGAGAGAGACTGGGTCCATTTAGGTTGGAAAAGAGCAGGCTCAGGGGCATTTTATCAACACCTACAAATACCTGAAGGGAGGGTTGAGAAGGGAGAGCCAGGCACTTCTCAGTGGTGCCCAAGGACAGGCTGAGAGGCAACGGGCACAAACTGAAACACAGAAGGTTCCCTCTGAACATCAGGAAACACTTTTTCACTGTGAGGGTGACCAAGCACTGGCACAGGTTGCCCAGGGAGGTTGTGGAGTCTCCACTCTTGGAGATATTCAAAAGCTGCCTGGACGTGATCCTGGGCGACCTGCTCTAAGTGGCCATGTTTGAGCAGGGGGGTTGGTCCTGATGACCTCCAGAGGAGGTGGACAGCCCTATAGACAACTGTGAGCTTGAAATCACAATGCCAATCAAGGGCCAACCTAAGACAACCAAGACGAGTACGTATCTAGCATTTCATAGCTTCTAGCTGAAATTGCAGTGCTAGATATGTACTTTACATTGCAGTTTATTCTAGAAATCTGTAAAGTGTATTAAGTTACCTTTGACTATAACAAACCCTACACTGTACAGGAATAAACCGATTCAAACCCCAAGTGCAGCCTGAATTCCAGAAAAACATCCATTATCTGGCAGCAGGAAAAAGGCTAGTATGTCAGAACAAATATAGTCAGGATCTGCTGAATCTAGAAGAGGTAAACAAGTAACACTAATTTTCCTCCTTTTCAGGCTCCTTAAATTTACCTAGCTTCTGTTCCCTAGTACTCACTGGTCATGGAAGAAATAGGAAGTCCTGAGCCCACTGGTTACACCTGGAAGAATGATGGAGGGAAGAGAGCTATGTCAGATATACCAGCTGAAAATCTAGGCTGCACTGGTATTTAAAATTATTACTCAAAAGTAATGGCACCTGAAAAGCCTGCCTGTTACTGTTTTACTGAATTCTAACTTTATTTGGCATACCTTACAGCAAATAGTGGCTTAGGAAAACAGTCTTCCAAAACCTTCAGACTTTCTAGGCTGCTGCACAACAGAAGGTATGCCAGTGCCTAAAACTGAAACTATGGTTATAAGAACTAACTGTACTGCTCCCCCCAACACATTCTAATTTCATCATTAAGTGATTTTTTAACACTATGCGTTGATTTGCATTGGGTTAGGCAGGCTTGTGAGGTGATTATTGTGCCCAAATTCATTTTGAAAGGAGTCATGCTGTCTGGCTTTTTCATCTGTCTCAAATCCTTACCAAAAGGATACGGAAAAGTGATATATCTTTTGAGATGATTCAGACACAGGTTGTCTGCTTACTCATACTTTGGTTTTTTAAAATGCTAAATTTCTGGTTGATTACTGTACAAGTTTGCTAAGTAGGAGGAGTTACAGGGCCAGATAAGTTCTCTGCTTTATTAAAATTACAGCCAATCTTTGGAGAATTGTTTTTCAGAATGTTCTAATGGCCAACACAAGTTTTCAGAAAGTGACCCAGTGTGAGAAACAGCCAAGCACTTTAAGAGGATAAGGACTTTTTTTTTTCTCTCTGTGCCAGTGAAATCAGTGAGAATCCGAGGTGTCTGGCATTCTTCAAGATGAAGAGTATACCTTGTCAAACTGAAGACTTGAGGCAATTCCAATGGCTACACAAGATATTTCTGGTGCTTAGCAATTTTCAAATTAAAAGTATGAATGATTATTATGTCTGTGGTGAAGACTAGACTGAGCGCACTTACAGTGTCTCACACTTCATGAACCTTTTAACTTGAGAATGTTGTTATAGTGCTGGCAGTATTTGAAAATGAACAATGCCATCAGCACTTTATCTGTTCTTATGCGCCAGAGTGTTAAAATCTCGTTACAGTCTATCATCTGGTGCTGCATGTACTCTGAAAATATTGCCACAACACTTGAAAAGGAGGGAAGTCAGATCAAGGAATTCAGTATTGGTTCTTGAGAAAAATGAAGTAGTTTGTGTAGCAATTAACTGCATTTTCAGTGGTTTAAGTCTGAACAGTGATTCAACATACTTAAATTTGGTAGCATTTATAAAACTTTTTTTTCTTTGTTTTGGGTGGGGTTGCTGGCAGACACCCCTGGGACACTAGCAATCTGGGAAATATCCCATGGCAGCAGCATGCTTGGAAACAGATTGGAAAGAATATAAATGAATGTGCAATAAAGTAAATGTCCTTCTACCTTACTTGGAATCATTCTTAAAACCAGAGCTTTTTGCAGTCCTGAATTATTTCAGGTTTCTCAAAATATTGAGGAAAAAATCTTCTTTGGGAGATCTTAAGTGTTGATGAAATGCCTTGCTTCAGCTGAACAGCCAGCCAGTAGGACTAGGAAATGTTCTGTACCTTTCTGGCAGATCTTGAGTATTATGTAGGACTGGACAGTGTATTATTAACAAACATTATAGCATCAAAAGCACAGCAACTAGCAATTTCCTGACCTTCATTAGATTCCTTCTTCAGTTGTTTCAGAAGATTGTAATTAATTGCAAAGCATTCAAGTGAAAGCAGGATAGCAAACATTTTGAAGTTAATCAAAACCTACTTTTCTCCAGCTCTGAAAGCCATTGAGTATTCAGCAGAGTTGTAAGTGAAGCTACCAAATATATGTATGCCTTCTTCCAGGTCTTGCAGTTTACCTCTCTTTTAATGCTGAAATTTTCTTGATCTCTACACACATACATGCACACACACAAATGCAAGGACTGTATCATACCTAATTTCTCCAAACAGAACAGGTGAAATCTGCAGAATCATCTATAATAATCTCTTCTTTCCTTCCTTCTTTCCCACCTGACTCCATGAAAGCTGCTCTATTATCTGTTCAGTTCTGAGTTTGTTGAAAGGAGCCAGAGCCCACAGTCTTCATTATCGTGTGCGTGCTCAGCCCAGTATTGTAAGAGCGGTGCTCTTAAAAGCACAGACTGCAGAGGGTGAGGATTTAGAAACATAAATTTCAATAGTCGTTGAGGCTTCTGTTTTTTAAATACACCATTATCCTTTATTTCTTTACTATTGGCATTTCACTAATACTGTTTGGAAGTTCCTTTATGACCAAATCTGAGTTTTTAAAGAAAGATGTCTAAGTTAGAGACGCTCAGAAACAACAGCTGTATTATCAAGGGATTTCTGTAGTAAAGGAACAGCTGGTACCAAAAAAAGGCAAAGTGCAAATGAGCGGGAGGATTATCTTAAATCAGTAAGGGTTGACATCTCCAGCAGTATGTTAGGACAGACCATGCTGTACAATACTATAATTAAGCAGTAATAATGCTCCAGGTGCAAATGCCTGGTGTTTTGAATCTCCTACTTGCATGAATCCCATACAGCGGAATGTCTTAAAGACTGACAATATTTTATTTAAGTAAAGCTTCCACCAACAGAAGCAGGATTAGATTTTTGTTTTAATCTGCTTCTACAGTGACAATTAAATAAATGGTCTACTTTATTTAAGAAGTGAACTTATATGGCAAGAGCTTGAATGAATTGATAGAGGCTGCAGCATGCACAAATCACTGCTGGATTTTGAGTCCAATGGCACTTGCCTCCTACTCCCAGCTGAGATAGCTGTTACACTTCCAAAGGTGTTTGCTGTTGTATCTGCAGTTCTTTCAGGCTTTCAGTAGGGCAGGGACTTGGAATAAAATCTCTCACATCCTGTGTATGTTTTAACCTTTGTACTGAAGTGCAGTAGCTTTTTGGTCCTCACTTATGCAAAGTAGAACAACAGCAATAGAAAAGATTGAGTTGAAAAAATTACTATCAAGTCTTTGAGCTGTTAGAATGTAATAATGATACCAGGAGGCAAGAAATGGGAGCAAAAACACTTTTTGTCTCATCATAGTACATTTTAATTAATTTTTCAGTAAGTCTACAACTCCTTCCTTGAAAAAGTTACTAGTTACATATTTGCTTAATAGCTGGAAATTGTGTAGATGGCTAGCAAGATGTAAAAAGTAGTCTTCATGATACTTACTAGAAAATCTTTGTTTCCTTATTTGGCAAGCCAATGTGAACAATAACTTTCTAGTAAAAGGATTAGGAGGATTAACTTAGTGACAGAAGATCAAGTTCCAACGCAGAAACCTAGATAAAAGTATTTAAATTAAGCTTGTAAATTTAGGAAAAGTTTAGTTCTAGAAGAATAAGCCACATCACTGTTGTCTCCCTGGAGTCTGTCAATGGGGAGAGCTAATGGAATCTGAAAACAGTCCAAAGAACATATAGACTGGAAAGATGTTTTATAACAGTGAGCTTTTGGAGTCTGAGTACTTTTCTGTCTGAATTCTTTTCTTTCCCTGAATTTCATTTCCCATCTTATACCTGGAGATGAGGTCTGAGTGCTCAGCTGGAATCCAGAATATTTTGCTGAGAGCAGGCACCTAAAAAGCCAAAGGGAATTGATGGAAAATAGAAGAAAATTGCCACCCCTACCTCTTTCTGCTTTGTCTTCAGCATAAACATTGCATCCTTTCAAATGCCTACAGTGAGATTTATTTGACTAATGTAATTTCTGTATTGTATATCTCTATGGTATGAGCTAGTCTTTGTAAAGTTCAGTTGTAGTCACTAGTGTTCTCATCCATGGAATTTAGGACATGATTCTTCACATTCTAAAGCAGGAAATTAAACAAATTGAACCCTAGAAGTGTTTACTGTACTCCCCTGACAAGGAAGGGAAGCAGGACTCTTAGCTCAGATACAGATGCCTACAACACAGGCATTAAAATTTAGTGAAATGAATACCAATCTTTAAGATCACGAAGGTGATCAAAATGCCTAGGAAATCTTGCAGTCAGTGAAACACCTGAAGAAGAGGTGTGTATTTGGCCAAAGCTCTTTTCTTAAGCTTAATCAGTGATTATTCCACACATGAGCAACTTATTTGAACAGGAGGACGTTTGCAAAAATATTCCCTGGGTTTTCACCCTAAACTGGGTGATATTAAAACTGGCAGGCAGTAAAAAGGCAAGAATCCTAAAGCCTGACTTTAATCCTTGTTTTGCAGTAGTGAAACGGGTCACGGACTTTTTTTCCAAAATCATTTTCACTAGTTTTTACACTTGTAAGCTGAATTTATGAGGTATAGTTCCCAATGTTGGACAAACCTAAATGTTAAAAGTCCTACTGCTTTCAACATGGTGGTGTTTTTAAGCTTCTGCCACAATGGTTGACAATATATACACAATATATACATAAGTATACAAAAAAGATGCCAATATCCCATGCTTTCCCAATAAGTTGTAAATGTAGGATCACCAAAGAAGAAATAGGAAATGACACCAGTCATATTGCAATCTGCCAAAATAGTGTTGAATGTTGCACAGCTTATATCCCCTCCACAAAATCCTCAGATCACAGCTGCTGGACTGGTGTTATTTATTTTGTAGAAGAAAGTCTTCTGTCAGTAATATGGTTTGATGTTCACCTCTAAGAAAGAGTGTCACTGAATAGCGTTAAGCATTGGCAAGGCTACACGTGACCCTTCAAATTATGCCTCTATTCTTTGTTCACTGAAGACCAACAGTGATCAGAAGGTGTTTCTATCCAGTGGCAATTTAATGTCTGGACTTGTAGATGTCAGGATATTTTGCCATAGCTGACTTCAAGGTCTACAAACTTCACAAAAGAGTGACCTGCTTAGTCTAAAGATCAGGGAGCCATCAGGCTGTTCTATTGTTGCTTTGCCTTTTTTTTTTTTTTTTTTCCCTGAGCAGAGGAATGGTTTGTTAAGGAAAATACTGATATTTAGGCAATGAATTCTTCTATTCCTGCTGCAATCAGTACATTGTAAGATGAACGCAATCCACTGCAAGAATGAATGTTAAGCACAGCTGAAAGACTTTGACAATCTCAGTAAATCCCACCAATAGACACTTTTTGCCACCGTTTGAAGTATAGTGTTAACACTTATTTATAACATTATTTGTGTCTATCCTGATACTTCTGTGACTCATTGATTTTTCCTGACCAACTATTTCATACTAGGGGCAGCTGAGTAAGCACAGGAGATGGATTGTGAAATCCCACTTTGGCAGTGAGATGTTTTAGTGAACAGACTGAAAGTGTGAAACTATATGCAGATATGTTATGATGAATGTATATGCTTGACTTTTCTGGCCTTGAAGGTCCTGTAAGACCTTCACAGTACTTTACTCCACCAAGATGATTAAGGAAAAAAACCTGAAAACAACACACACACACACACACACACACACACACATACACATTTACCATAAAATTCTTAATGAGATATAAATAATCTCAGCTCAAGATACTGTAAAGGACTACTTAGCATTTTGCTTATGATTTTACATAATTCATCTAAATATAGTTAATTGCAGAACAGATTTATTTTTGTTGTGGGTGACATTTTCAGACAGTAGCTTGATCACTTTGTTTCATAATGATATCTCGCATATCTATTTTGGTGTATCTGTAGAACTTGAATCAAGCTACCTTTTTCTATTCATACATTTCAAAGCCTCTGGTATCTCTTCCAGTCCTGACTGTATGATGATAGTGTGTTTTTATATACATATATATATATATATTTATATTTATATACACACACATATATAACATGACCGGACCAGTACTTATGTCAAATAGCTTTTCAGAATTAATAACATTAGTATTCAGATGGGCTAATCTTTCAACTATGCAAGCAGGGAGTCTTTTTCTTTTGGAACTGCATTCCCTTACAGCATTCCATTCAAAGCTGAAGTCACTGAAGCATATGAGCATGTGCTTAAATATAATTGTTCATTTAGGTCTATTCTTACTCAGCAAATCCTTTAAGGCTGTGCTTAAAGTTAACCAGTATGTTACAGGACTGAGCCCTTTTGCAGCAGATGATGATAAGTTTGTACTTCCTAAGAGTCCTTCTACTACAGAGGCAGATTCACTTAAGAAGAAATGCTCTGATTCAGAGGAGGGAGTGGGGATGTGTCACCATAGCTTATTTTTAAGGCCAACAGAAACCATTGTGATTATTTTCCTTCTGCTTATTTTGAGTTTTAGCTGAACATTTTTTGGATAATATTGAAAAGACTTTTTATAACTGTTGTCGCAAAACTGAATCAAAGGGCATATTCAGTAATGGATGCTAGGTGTTTTTGGGAGATTATCCCTTGAACTGCTGTTAGAGGACATAGTAAGGTATACTGTATCTCAGCTTAGTAAAGAGGTATATATCTTAATTTATTACCTTCAAATGTCAATGCTAAGCTTCTTTAGTGTGCTTTCTTTAAAGGTGTGAGGTATATGTAATAGCACTGTCTGTCATTCCTCATCCCCCTTTTTTTATTACCTATTAACCAGTTGAACCCACTAACCAATTTCAAGAAAATTTAAAAGAAAGTTGCAAGTCTCAAAGATGTCATTTTCATATTTATTTCATGAAAATAGGCAGCTAGAGCAAAGAGAGAGTCTGTTAATGTCTCACTGGCAGAAATCCTGTGGGACTCTGGTTCTTAGCAGGCATCAGAACATCCATAGAGGTGTTCAACGTAACTAAGCCTGGTTGCCTCTGAACTTCTCCATTAATTTCTGCTGTTCATGAAATGTATTTCTTCATAGTACCAGTGCTATTTCTGCTGCATGTCTGGGATTCTTACAGGCTAAACTAGTCAAAATTGCCTTCAAAATTACAGCCGGTGTGTTGGACCGTATCAAACAAAGTGCCAAGCCCATCAGTCCCATTGATGGTTCCTTGCTGAACCACATCTTTCATTTATTCTGCTATTATGATCTCTACTCCTAGGGGTCCATCTTTCTATCACAGGCATAGTAAGCATGAATCCATATCCCCTTTAGACACTCCCTCAATATAAAAAGCATAAATCATTTTTTGAGTGGCTGTAAGTGCACAGCTATTAGTCTAAAAACAGAAACCTATTAAAGCTTCATTAAGAAATTCAAGTCAAATATTCCACTGGAAGAGTACTCTATAATAAAATCATATTAATTCCTTTCCTGTGGCATCATTGCTGGCAAAGGTTATGTCTACTGTCTTATTCATGCCAGTTACGTGATTACGGAAATAATGTCTTTTTGGTCAACAGGTCTGCACTGGGAAAAGATAGAGATGCATCTGAGGACAGCGACAAAAATAAAACAGAAATCTTTTTTTTTTCTCCCATGATCTACAGTGTATACTGACTATAAAGATAATGCATAGAAATTACCACAAAAGGAACTAATTCTGTTCTCAGAACTTTGCTGAATGATAGAAAGAAAGGCTGGTAGGGGGAGGAGGAGATGGAAAAATATTTCCAGAAGCAGTTGAACTAAAATGTCTGATCTTTTCCCCATAGGGAATGTCTGCCAAATCATCCTTTTCCCGATATTTTGACATCTCTTCATATATACCCTATATATTTTGCTGGGTAAAAGTTATTGTGTGCTGTGGCTTGTGTGGTTGTGTCCCTGTGCTCAATGGCCAGCTTGGCAGCTAATTCACAGAATGACTTTTCAAAGTGACTGGATTTAGGCACTGAATTCTACTTGCCTTCTCCAGCCTGCAAAATTAATTTAGGCCTCTCCATTTCGCTCAGCTGCCAGTCTTCATAAACAGGATAGGGACTTCATGTTTCTGAGATTCCTATTCTTCTGTCAAATCTTGTTGAGATTGACCAACGAGTTAAGAAGTAGCTGTCATCTGTGATAGATGAAGACAGGGCACAATCACCTAAGTCTTGTTTCATGTGGAAACTGAACTTTAAGAACACGTTAGCCGAAACAGAAATATTTTGTGTTCCACTTTTGTAAATAGAATGTATTTGTCAGTGCTATGATGCAATAAATATGACCTATCACGCAAACTTTAAAGTCACACAGGGTTAAATTGTCCTTGCAAAGAATGCTGTCATGTGAAAGTGAAACAATATATTGGAATAATTACTGAATGTTCCAAACAGTAAATGAAGCTCTTTTAGCACTGGGGAATAATAAATAACTGCATCTGAATATGATCCTTCTTATGTCAATAGGAAAATTTTCCTGTTTTGGAGACAGAAAAAGTCTCAGATACAATAATTTTACTGAGTAATAATTTATTTATTAGTAATTATTATTGCTTACTACCAATTTAGATGGAATTCTGTCAGAATTCTCATCTATTATAAGGTTTCATCAAAAATAATATTTCTTTTTCACATTTTTATACTTAAAACAACATGGCATTGCTTTGTGTCAAAATCAAGTACAACTTAACAGGGAAAACTACTAATAAATCATTGCTTATATTCTTAAAGACTATCATAATTTGGCAGGGGGGAAAGCTTATGTACTTGAAAGTCTGTAACTAATGCAACTATCCATTGGGCAGAATAGGAAAACCTATAAGCACATTGATCCTGTGTAAGTCCTGTGTGAATTTTGTATCTTAGACATACTGTAGAGCTCTTAATAAGCAAAATGTAATTTAAATAATGTGAGAGATGATTAAACTGTGACCCAAAGGTGGCAGAGCTGTTCTTCTTGCAGCCATGTTGGAATCTCAACATGGGAGTCTTAGTAGAGATGCTGTCAGAAGCATTACATACTCAGCTTCACGCAGGGCATCTTAGTGTTTATTCTGAGTGTGCCTATCATCACAGAGGTTGCAGGTGTGACCATATTTGTATTTGAGCAATAAGCCTCTTTAGAACAGTCATTTTCTGTCTGATAAATGCTTCAGACTTGTGATCTCATCTCCTGACTGTAGCTTGACACCCTGATCCTGTGTGTTAGCTTTTGACACTTTAGTTTCTTCCCACTCCTAGTTCCTGACCTTAATCATCAGGCAGGACCATCTAATCCTTGCCCTTCTTACATCTGTTCTAACCATCAAACTTTTTGTGTTCCCCAACATGTTATTGTGCAATTTCTCTCAGAAAAAAAATATTTCTGCAGTGTACTTTTATGATGGAAACCTATTTGCAGGCTAAAGATAAAATCACAGTTTTAAAAAGAATTCTGCTATATTCTTAAATGATACGGTTGCACTGGCCAATGTGTAACTGAAAAAATGGAACTGAGTCCATAAAAATAAACTATTAAGAAATAACAGAGAGATTTAAATCTAAAACCCTACATCTATTAGTCCTGTTTAGGTATTTCTCAGTACCTGTTCACAATATGAGGGAAAAAACTTCCGGAGTTTTGGAGACAGTTAGCAAGCAAAAGATTAATTTTTATTCTGACTAGGTCATAAAATTATTTTTGTTTCTTGTACAGTTTAAAAAAATGTTTGATCAAGTGGTTTCTCCCAGTGAAAAATATCTTTCGGTAGTGCAGATATTAGCTATCTTTGCTCCAGTTTTATCATCTTTCTGAGAAAGGATTCATGCCTGAAAATATTAATAAAATAAGGCTTATCATGAGTAGCTTTTGGGCCATTTGTCATTTCAGTCCCAAGCTTAGGGGGATCTGAGTGACAGACAGTGGGGAGGGGAGGAGTGTCTTATGCTGCCCATAAGTACTTTTGCAGGTGACTACATTTATTACTGGAACTAAGGTTTTTGTATTAAAAGATAGCTTTACATTAAAAGTTGTGCTGGATAGAGTTCGTCTTTACTTTGGGGGATTTGTTTGTTTGTTTGTTTATCTATTTCTTTAGGGCCTTATATATTTGTATAATATGCAAAAAAGCACAACTGGCCAGTTCATCCTATATAGGCAATAGGGAAATTGCACATTCCTTTGGAACCAACTAGGATCTTTCAGGGAGAGAAACATTTTACTGAATCAAGCAGGAGAATAAAATACTCAGAGCAAAAAACTGATATCTTGACACCAAAGAATATCATGTTGAATGAAGCAGGGAGTAAATAGTCAAGCCAGAGGGGTCCAGAGTGAAAAAATCCTTCAACTCCCAACAAGTTGCTACAGCAGAGAAAACCTGGAAGTGAGGACATGCCCTGACAGTATACAATGGGTGGGAAGACAGTTGTGTATGAATCCTTTTTATTCAGATTTTTTTTATCTCTAGTCAAATTGAGTTTCCTCTCCTTAAAAAATTATTCTGTTTTATTTTCTAACAATGCATGTTTTCTGAATTTTAAAGCTTTTCTAATTTTCTGGTGTGCTCATCATAAGGAAAAGGAATAGGTCAGCCTCTTCCAAAATACTGACTCAAGCATTTTCACACCAGCTATTACTAACTCATTACTTTATGCTAACTGGTATTGGAAGAACAGCCAATATTCCAAGTGAAGCACCAAGAAAGAACACAAAAAAGATGCTCTTAAGCCTCTTTCCTTTCACCCCCTGCCCTTTGCAAGCAAGGATGATGGCATTTAACCTGAATAGTCGGGTTAAAAATGGCCAAAGCATGGAAAGGGTACACACTAAAAGTTGTGGAATACCACAAGTCTAAGTAGCAAGGTGGTAGTGGCAGTAACCACACAATTCTGCCTCTGTCTCTGAAGGTGCATGGGGTGGCTGAACAAACAGACTGCTTCACATATGAAGGGGGAAGATTAGTGAAGAGTTTCTTTCTGGTGGAAGAATTGAACTTTTTTATTATTACTTTTCTGTTCCCTTTCTTCCTTTTGGGTGGCTCTGTGACAGTAAATAAGAAAGATCTGCATAGAGACTATAGACATTTGGCCTTTTAAATCATCTTTGAAAAATGAGATTTGGGAATCTAAATCTAATACGTGTTACAAAGAAGTATGCAGCTATTCTTAAATGACTTTTGTTTCCAGATTTTCCAAGGTATTAAGGCATCTAAAAATGCTAAGGCAGGGGTGGGGGTTGTTCAGAGTTTGATTTGTATCCATCTCATGGGATTCAGTGTCTAATGTTTATGTATTCTTTTCAGTCCTAACCTCCATGGAATTTGGATTCCAGGTAAATGAGGCATCTGGTGCTTTGTAATAATCTATCCAGTTCGGGGGAGAGGGGGCAGGATATGTGGAGAGGGCGTTAAGTGCTGTATGCAAGTAAAACTTGGAATTTAACATAATCATTATTTGACATAATTAGATTTTCCAGTAACCATGAATTAGCTGACAGCGGGTCATGTTTAATTGAATATTTTAAAATGAGTATACTTTAGCATTTTATTGGCTAATGCCACTATATTTAAGTGCCTGTCAGTATTTTCATTATGAACCATATTTTGGAAAATGAAGTTTAATTAAACAGTATCTCTACTGTTCTAAATTTTGTCAGGCTGAGAGCTGGCATACAGGCTAGATAGAAACTATTTCACAACATAATTATGGCCTCAAAGGAATTGAAACAAGCAGACAGGACATTCACCCAAGTTCTCAAAGTATATCTGTTAACAGCAAAATCTAAAGAAGCCGAAGTGAATGAAGGAAGTTTTGGGGGTCTGTTGGTTTTTTGGTTTTTTTTTGTCATGTAACTTAATAAAAGTGCAGTATAATGAGTTGGGAGGTCAACAGGATTTAAAAAGCAAAAGCAAAATTAGATTGTCTGAGGAGGAAGGAGAAGGTATTATAGCAGAGATCTTCTCCTGTTCCCCAGAAACAGCAGGTCTATTAAGTAATGTAAAATCTACGCAGTCAGCACTTTTTGAGCATGTACAATCAAAGTCTAAAATTCATAAAGAAGTCACACAGGAGAAGTGGCATATAAATTTTGTTGCAAATATATCTTCAGGGATTTTTGGAGTCATTTAATAACCTCTGATATACTGATAACTCTTGCAATAGAAGAGGAAAGGGCCAATTTTAAACTTTGGAGGTTATATTTTAGCTGTATTGTCAGCCATTTGTTCCTGGAAAAGAAGGAGGTTCCCAGTGTATGCAAGGTGGAAACAAAAACTGCTAACATTATGAAAGAAGATGCTATCCTGTAGTTGTGCTATACAGCAGATCGATGTCCAATCTTGGAAGCTAAGTAGAAAGTTCATTTATATTCATCCAGGAACAGGATTGAACTTCCAGTGCTAGTAAATGAGGCATGTCCACCTTCAGTTCCATATCCACCTTCAGTACCATTTCCAAAACATATAATACTTGCTCAAGTTATTCTACAGTGGCTCTAAAAGAACAGTACAGTACTGAAGACTACTGCATTACAGATGTTTCATCAGTGCAGATGATAGAAGACTTGTGAATTGGTAAGATACATAGAGAACTAAAGGTGAATTATTTCAGTATATGGTATGAAATCTGCCAAACAAGGATATTAAAATAGGAGGTATGAATATGTCCAAGGAAGATCTTTAGTAGGAACATATTAACTGAAAAAGGCCCTGACTGAATAGGTGTAAAGGACGGGGGGGGGGGGGGGGGATTGTTTTGGGTTTTTTTAAGAAAGAAAGGCAGAGAAAGGGTACAGGTTTACAGAGAATACAGAGAATGGTGTGTGGTTGTGTTTTATTAAAAAAAAAAATTCACGGTCAATTATGACAATAAAATTACTTTGAAAGAGCATAGGATTGGATTAAAAAAACCCACACAACCACTTAGCAACAGTATGTATATTTCTGACACAGCATATGTTTGACTTGTCACTTCAAATCTGTTCCAAAAAAAAAATTCCAGGGTAATTTTAACTTGTCATTTGTTCTGCCAGATTTTCTATTGCCTGTCTGTAGTTCTAGTGATGTGCCTGATTGGGCTGTCCATACTTCACTGAAAGATTTTTGTTGTTGTTGTTGCTCCTGCTTGTATTTGGTTTACACGGCAAGGTGTTGGTAGTGGAGGGGCTGCAGGGGTGGCTTCTGTGAGAAAATACCAGAAGCTGCCCCCATGTTGGACACCGCCAGTTCCAGCAGGCTCCAAGATGGACCCGTCACTGGCAAAAGCTCACCTTCGCTCCTTCGCTCCGGACTCTCCCTCGACCTCCTCTCCCCCGCGGGCCGCAGGGGGACGGGGCAGGGTTCCCTGTGGCCAGCCCGTGGGGGCTCCCCGCTGCCGCTCCTGCCTCCTCAGGCTGTTCCCTGCTCCAGCCTGGGGCCTTCCTTCCCCGGGGCTGCAGGGAAACCCCTGCCCCACCGGGGGTCTCTCTCTGCCGGGGAGGGGGGCCTGGAGCACCTCCTGCCCTCCTCCCGCTCTCCCCTCGGGGCTGGCAGGGCTGTTTCTCACCCCGTTTCCCTCAGCCCTTTTGCCCTTTCTTCCCCAGGCTTTCCCCGAGGCTGAGGGGCTCAGCTGTGCCCGGCGGTGGGGCCGCTGGAGCCGGCGGGAACCGGCGGGAACCGGCTGGGGCCGCTCTGGCCCGGGGCAGCCCCCAGTCTCTCCTCACAGAGGCGGCCGCTGCCCCTGCAGCCACCCCACTACCAGCACCCGCACACCTGCACCCCCCACAGGACTCTATCCTGTAAGCCTTTATTTTACTTTCTGCTCACAGGGATGTTTGTATGTACGTGGAGGGTTGCGTAGCTGTTAGTATTTGTACTGCGCTAAACTTTTTACAGTAGAGCTAAAACCATTCTCCTGTTCTGTGAAGCCTACAAGATTATTCTAGATGAGGTGCAGATACAGAAAGGAGTTGGAAAAGTATAACTGGGGGTTATTTACATAGCTTCATTATATGTATATTTTCATTATAATTTTGCTTGGAGGTGTTTTTTTTCTTATGTTTTGTTTTTCTTGTTGACCGTGAAGGTGGTTGGTGGGCTTGGGATAAGTTTGAAGAAGAACAGTTTTAAACATGATCAGAATGATAGGGGACCATGAAAATAATTTAATTTGACCTTTGTACGGCACAGACGCGTTGCACTGCAGTAATAATGGCATGATGGCTTATGAGGCAGTGATCTGTAACTCGTGTGGCCTTTGGTAGGCGATGGGGAGAGGCTGTATACCCCTGCAGTAGCCTTGTCTCTTCCTGCAAGTTGTCCCTAAAACGATTCCAGCATGAAATCCTCAAATCGAAGTAGGCAGGACTTGAGTATACTAGGACTTTGAACAAGTAAAATTTAGCTGGGTCATGACTGGATTTATTTGGAGGAAGATTACCTTAAGCAAATAAGATGGGTTTGCTCCTAAATGAAAGGATCCTCATGGGTCCCCTTCAGTAACATGACTCACCCACCACAGTTCATTAGCTCATCTTCACCTTCCTTAAATTTTTGTAAACTGAGCTTAGACAGAGGGTCTTTTAAACACTAAAAGTTCTCACATATACTCACAAAATGCCTCAGCTCTTACTTGCTGCTGAACTTTGGGCCTGTTTTTGAAAGCAAACAGCTTCCTATTTCGCCCCCCGCCTCCTTTCCCCAGGAAAAACTAAACAAATGATCAGAAAGAATCGGGAATAATGACGGAAGCTCAAGATATCTGAGGCCGAGGAAGAGATCCTCTAAAATAAGAGAGAAGCCTCAGTTGTTCTCTTCTGATTCTGAAACTAATCATAACAGTTCAAACCTAATCCCATAGTTGGTAGGGTGCGGGCCTTTGTTCAAAATGTGACATTTGATTTCTTAACAATATCACTGTCATTTTGAGTTAAAGAAAATTTCACCTCCACAAAGTGTACTGAAACCTCTCTGACATTTATTTACTCTTTATGCTAGAAAAAAAGAAATTCATCAGGGGACTGTAACAAAAGACAGTGTTGCAACAGCTTTCTCTGAAATGAATAGGACGAGATAGCTTTTACAGGATTGTACCTTGTTTGCTTTTTTTTTTTTTTCTTTTTAAACTGGATTTTGGATCTTTTGTCAAGTAAAATAATGTAAGATTATTCTCAGAAGCGCTCTATTTTTTTTTTTTTAATTTAAATTCAAGTGGGAAAACCTCTAACAACTTTAAATTACACCATACCAGGCCAGAGCCCTGATCTTTAAATGAAGTGCTTATAAAAATTTAAAGTGCTCTAGTAATTTTAAACCAGTGTATGCTGCAATGCCCAGAACCCTGATCACTTCCAAATTTTACTTCCAATAAATTTAAATTGCTTTGTGCAATGCAGAGTGATTTAAAATTATTGGAGTGCTTTAAATTCCATACTGAAGTGCCTATAAAATTTGAAGTCCTCCAATAATTTTAAATTACTCTGCATGTTGTACTGCAATTTGACCCTATTTGGAAACAGAAGTCCAAGCATCCTATGCTTTAATTTGTAATGATAAGCAACACTGGAAAATGGCAGTTAAGGATTTACATGAAACATGCCACTTCTCAGTGAAATAACTGAAATAAAGATATCAAATATAATGAGGAAGTATTCAAAGAAAAAAGTTATGCTTCTTTCAAAGATAATAGGATAACAACATTATTGTTTTGAGAGAAAGCGCTACTACTGTAGCACAAATAAAGTGGTATGTGGAGCGTGAGATTAGGGAAGTTTGTGAATATACAAATTATTCACCTTTGTCATAACTGTAAATAGTATAGATGACTGCTATTCCATAAGCTGACAATATGCAAAGTACTGAGCATGAGCACACCTACAAGATGTGTCAAGGCAACACATCCAGATGCCACCTGGAATGTGTTATCAGTGAAGCCAAATTCTACTCTTAATACTTTCAGTGTACATTCAGAGAGCTTTCTTCACTCTAGGATTCACTTTAAAAAACACTTAATAATCTTACAGGATGATGTGTCTCTTCCAAGACAGTATCTGCACAGGATAGTTTCCTGTCTTATGTATCTTGAACAGGTTTTAGTCATCTAAGGAGCCAGGAAATAAATAAAAATAATAACAAAGTTACAGAGACTCAGTATTAATGTTTTGGCATATTGTATCTATTACTTCTTACACGGGCAACACTTTCCAAAAGCATACAGTGTTAGCTTAGCTTTCTTCAAGGGAATTTCTAAGGGAGGTGTTGTGGTTTAACCCAGCAGGCAGTTAAACCCCACACAGCCGTTTGCTCACTCCCCCACAGTGGGATGGGGGAGAGAATCGGAAAAAAGGTAAAACTCATGGGTTGAGATAAAGACAGTTTAATAGGACAGGAAAGGAAGGGCAAATAATGGTAAGAGAATATACAAAACAAGTGTTTTACAATGCAGCTGCTCACCACCTGCTGACTGATGCCGAGCCAGTCCCCAAGCAACTTCCCCCAGTTTTATTGTTCAGCATGACTTCATATGGTCTGGAATACCTCTTTAGCCAGTTTGGGTCAGCTGTCCTGGCTGTGTCCCCTCCCAGCTTCTTGTGCACCCTCAGCCTCCTTGCTGGCAGGGCAGTATGGGAAGCTGAAAAGTCCTTGACTTAGTGTAAGCACTGCTCAGCAACAACTAAAACATCAGTGTGTTATCAACATTATTCTTATCCTCAATCCAAAACACAGCACTGTACCAGCTACTAGGAAGAAAATTAATGCTATCCAAGCTAAAACCAGGGCAAGAAGTTTTTCTTTGTGGAGAGAAAGAATGTTGATTATTTGCATTAATATTCTTTGAGTGATAAAAATCTTGTGGCTTTGTTCTGAATTCGGATTTTTTTGCAATCAGAAACAGGTAGCAAAATCCATTGAATGGAGAAAAAAATGATATCAAATAGAATTAAAGTACATTTTTATGCAAAACTGGAGGCAAAATGGCTGCAGTCATTTGAACCCATTGAGGATACTATTATTTTAAGACCCACAATGAGGTAGCTCAGTCTTTACATTCTAATCTACTCCTATGTACTATGTTTCTTTTTATTTTGTGCACCAAGCAAAACACTCTAAAGTAATAGAATAAATGGCAGTTGTCAGCTCAACCTCAAAGAATTCATTAGGGGAATTAACTTTTTGTTTATAGGCATAACTTCACCTAAAATTGACACTGAAAGTATAATAGAGATGTATCACAGCTACTTGGTACCACACCACAGGCCTGAGGAAAAGTTCAGAATCCTTTTGCAACTGTGGAAGGAATTTTGCATAAGCAAAATGGAAACATCAGCAGAAAATGGAAAATTAGCATCATTTTAGTGGAATAGGTAAAATCAGTTTATTATCCCAAGAAATTCTATGGGCACTTTTGAGAATTGCACTTGAGCAAATCAGAGTGCCGTTACATAAAGAGAGGTCAAAGGACAAGTTATTTTTGGCTAGAGAGGGCTAAGAAGGCTCTCTTGCCCATGCCCTACCTTCAGGCTAGCTGTTCTTGATAGCGAGTTGACAATTGTCTTTGCCATGTCTTAGATTTAAATGACAGTAAGCCTTGTTCCATCTCAGATACAGTTCATTTCATTTGTTGGCAACCTCAGAAATTATTTGTACCTAGGCTAAGAGACTGAATTTCTGGGATAAGACAAGGCCAGACAGGTGACAAAATACATCTCCTGGAAGCATAAGAGCCATCTATGACCCTAGTTGCTTCTTTTTACTCCTTCATGCCTTCTCAGGTGTGGTGCACAAAGTCCTGAACTAGATAGAAGAACTGCTCCCAGGTAAGAATGAACAGTGGTATTTTTTTCAAAGCTGCCACTACTACTGAGAGAAATGTCAGCTAAGTGTACCCTTTCTTTTGTTCCAGAGTAAGTTTTCTACCACTAGAAAAATTCAGCTCCAAGTGGAAGGGCTACTGGCATTTGTTGTTTAACTGCCTAAGAACATTTTTATTTAAAGAAACGGAGAAGCAAATCTGGCATATAATCACATTACCTAAGAGTGAATAAAGATAACTAAATACACTAAAACTTTCTTTTTTGTGTGATTTTGCTTAGAAGAGAGATCATATTTATTACTTCCTGCATATAAATTGATTCTAGCAGACAGCTAAGCAACACACAGCTGCTTTCTTACTCCCCCTCACCAGTGGGATAGGGGGAAAAAATAGGAAGAGCAAAAGCAAAAAAACGCATGGATCAAGGTAGAGATAGTTTTATAAGGAAAGAGGAAGAAAAAAAACAACAAAAAAAACCAAGTGATGCAAAGGCAGTCAGTCACTCACCACCTCTGACAAATGGACTGATGCCCAGCCTGTCTTTAAGCAATGGCTACCTACCCAACATTTCCCCCTCCTGTCCTCCACCCTGAGGTTTTATTGCTGAGCGTGAAAGTATATGGCATGGAATATCCTTTTGGTCAACCCTGGTCAGCTGTCCAGTTGCATCCCCCCCCCTTACTCACTTGCTGGGAAGGGGCAGAGTGGGAAAAAGAAAGCCTTGCTGCTGTGCAAGCACTGCTCAGCATTAGCCAAAACACTGCTGTGCTGTCAACACTGGTTTAGTCACAAATCCAAAACACAGCACCATAAGCACTGCTATTAAGAAAATTAACTCCATCCCAGCCAGACCTAGTACAGTGTTGTAAAAATCTTTTCCTACCTGTTGCAGTCAGACCCTCTGCCGCAATCTACCTCTTGAAGGCATGGGGTTCTGAGTCTGAGGCATAAAGTGAGGTTATTAGGGTAAGGCACTGATTAGTTAGACAGCAATTACACCACCATGCGAGTGGGGCCTCTTGTACTTCTAGTCCAAATTCCTTATAACCTGCCCAGTCGGTATCACTCAGTTCCCACGGAAGTATCTTTAACCTGGCGTCCCAAATCAGGGCAGATCACCAAGGCGCAGGCCAGCCGTGACTCAGCAGCACTTGAACTGGTCTCTCAGGGAGTGGTTTATACACCCTGCCTCAGCGTATAATCAGGGAGCGGTTTATACACCCTGCCTCGGCATATAATCAGGGTGGTTTATACGCCCTGCCTGTTGTCACTGCCCAGCGGTGTCATGATGCTGTTGCTGTTGCTGAGCAAGCTCAGGCCCAGCACAATGAAAGTTCAGACCCCCAACCAACACACTGCTACTCGCTCTGGATCATCTCCCTACACTACCTTCTTGCATTTGAGTCTTTTCTGTCTGATATGAGTTATAATGGATGATGAATCAAATTGTGTTATTTGTCCCAAAATTAAGATTTTTTATGGCTCAGTTATATTAACCATTTCTTTCTGTGCTTCATAAATAAAAGCAGTGCTCTGTAACTCATTCTTCTAAGGTTTGCTTTGCTGTGTTGGTAAATTAGAAAACATTCAAAAAGTGAACAAAATGTTAGGGACATGTGGCATAAAGAAAAATACTGAAAAATGCTGCAGCACATATCGGTCTTGTCTTCCCTGAAATGCTGGTTTAGTTCTGTACATGGCAGCATAAGAGCAGAGATGAATGAAGAAAATACCTGGAAACATGGAAACACATTCAAATGAAGAAAGATTTAAAACATACGGTATTTATGTAATGGGGACATGGAAATGAGGAAATGTAAATCCCCAAAGAATGGCTAAGAGCAGAGTTTTAAATGGGGTCTACTCATCAAAATTATTTCAGCCCAATTCTCAGCTGGCATCTCAGCTGTTTATCTTCCCGCTGGTGCAGCCATTGGATAGGTAACAAATGTTGAAGCTTAGGAAGGGAGAGCTGATCATTCTCATTTCCTCAAAAGCGTAGCTGTTGCTGGCTTCTTTCAAAACTCATGTTTCTGCTATTTGGTGATTTTCTTAGGATAAAGGCTGGGGAAATTTCTAGTCTTTGGATGTGTTGAAACAGACAATAGATTTCTTTATATGGGATTCTCCTTTACCAGCTTCCATGAGCAGGTCTGATGGAAGAAGGCTAAATGGCACTCTTGCGCTTTTTCTGTGCACATTGAGGAATTAAGAACCTGGGGAATAACATACAGCTGCAGCTGCCTGATCCTGAAGCACACCCCTGTGCAGTTCTTCCCAAATTTCTGCCATTCCACACTGAAGGCTTCACGCCAGATAGTGGAGGTGGTATTTAGAGAGGAGACATTTATATGTGTTAATAAGTGGTATTAAGAGGGTAGGAGGAGGAAAGGCATTTATGTCCCTGCATTTTCATAGTACAAAAGTGGGATTGCACTTAATCAACTTTAAAGTGTCTGATTTAAAGTTAAGAGAGTGATGTTTTCCTGAACCACACAAGGAATCTGAAAAATTAATTGCACAAAATGTCAGACAATTTGACATGTTGGAGGGCTTTAAAAAAGGTTGGACAGGAGTGAATGAAAAAAAAAACCATCCAAGTCATGGCATGGCATTAACAATGAGTAAATCTCACAGGTTTTGGACAAGGCAGAGCCATCCTCTCTCTGAATGTAAGCAGCCCACTGAGAGAGGGCAGAGGAAGGAGACGCTGATTTAAATAATAATTTGGGGGAAGACTGTGATGATGTCTTGCATCGTCCCATGAGTCACGTGCTATCAGATACTGTTGGGGAAAAGTCTTAGACTACATATGCCACTGATGGTCCCACTCTAGCATCACCACTAGCCTTTTATCTTTTGTGTCATTTTTAGGAATTTACTTTACTATTACTAGCAGATATACAGCACCTGAAGCTACTCAGTATTTAGTAGTCACGCTAAGCATATTTCATTCTCTTGTTCTCTTTTTCTCCTATACACAAGAGATGCAGAGAGATTAGTGATACAAGCACCATCTTACTTTTCCCATTTCTTGCAACATTCGTCCTTCACCCTTCTCCCCAGCTGTATATTCAATCAACATTCATCTCTGTAGAAATACTAATATAAGCCTAACTATACTAATATATATTTAATTTTGTTTGCTCTAAATTAGTTTGCTTATACAGTAATTCTAAACCTTGTCCACCTCGCTTTGATGTTGACTTTTGTGTTTACCATTTCCCTATTTTGTTTCATGAGCAACTTTAAATGTTAAAGCTGTATGGAGTAGTAGTAAAAAGCAGTGGACAGTTTCCTTAAATCCCAGAGTTGAACAACTTTTCTAAAATTCTCAGAAATACTCTTTTTTCTGTCTCTCAGTTACACTTTTATTTATCATCATGCTATACCCTGGATCTAAATTGTCCAAGGTTTAATCAGCAGCCTGTCATGGGGAATTCTATGAAAAGCCATTTGAAAAAATATATATCCTAATAAGTTACATCTTGAGCACATAATAGTGACAGAACGTTAACAACTTCTGTTATACAGCTTTTCAGAAACTCCAGTTTTGCTGTTAACATGGGATTCTGCCTTAAATCAGACCCTGATTATTATTCCACATCTTTTGACTGCTAGTGTAGACTTCATTATTGTGTGTGTGCAAAAGGTTTTATGGCAAATTCTTGCTTTTAGGACCCTGTTTGTCTAGAAATTTCATAGCAGCATAGTGCAGACATATTCAGCATTTTAAGTAGCAGTCATAGGATCTGTCAGTTATTCCTGGGTGTCTCTTCAAGATGCTTTACTTTTTAAACGGACTTAATTTTCAAAACCTGAGCTTTCTAAAGGCTATTTGCTCAAATACTGAGATTTGTTAAAAAGTAAGGATAGGAATTAGCCTGTTTGGATATTTTGTTTGGGTTTGATGGTGGTGGTTTGTTTGTTTTTTCTTTAAGGGTTTGCTAAGTACATTAACTGTCTTGCCATTCTTTATGGTTAGCATGATGTAGCACAAGGTAATGAACATAACAAGACAAAAAGACTTTAAAGCACAAGGTAATGAACATAACAAGACAAAAAGACTTTAAAGATGGTCAAAGTTTATTTTGTAACAAATTCTACCCACTTAGAATTATTCTTAAACCTCACATTTTGGTGGAATTATTCTTAAACCTGACATTTTGGTGAACTACACTCACAACACATTATATCTTCTGTTATCCAAAAATATCTCAGTGGCTCGAGTCCTAGCAGCTATATTCCTGCTTGACTAAGCAATATTTTTATGGTTACCACAGGTCATACGGGGCTAAAAGCAGTCTTTTGGACTTTCTTTCCATCACTGCATAGGGATGTATGTTCTTGCATCACTTTATCTGTCTGTCAGTCTAAAGCTGTAGTTGAACTTTGTATAACCTTCAAGTTGCAGATAACTCTAATTATAGGTTTTTTTTATTTTGTACAATGGGTGAGAGTTTTATATTTAAATTGCATAAGTATGATTCGTATGATCGCACCAAATAGCACCACTTGTTGCTAGGTGAAAATCTACACTGGCAAGAGCAAGAACAAAAAGTATCATGCTGTTGACACTTGGCCAAGAGTAAGCAATACTCCTGAACAAATTAAGAGGCAAACAATAGTTGAAATGAGATTAAATGGAAAAGTAGATCATGACAAACTAACTTCTAAATCTTTTTGTTGTTGTTTCTTTGGCATGGGGGAGGTGTTGGGTGGGTTTTTTTGTTAAATAAGTGTAGTGATTTTTGTGGACAAAATGAATGTGTCTTTCTCCTAGCTGGTCAAAAGCACTTGGTACAGTACTACAAGGTAAATTTGTAGACTTAGATAAGAGGAAATTAGTAAAGGGATTGTGAAAAGGGTAGCCCATTAACTAAAAGGAAAACAGCATCAACATTAACCTCAGTGTCAGGCTAGGTGGATAATGGGATTTTTCATAGTTAAGTAGTGAACTATTTTCAGATGTGATGTGACACAAAAAGTAAATTATGGACATTCTTAATAAGGAGAATGTTGAAATAACATTTAAAACCACCTGCTTTCTGAAAACTAGAATAATCAAAATAGGTTTTAAAGCTAATAGCAGAGGATGCAGTGTTTTACATCAATTAAATATTATTTTATTCCATAGCCCATAGCATTTTCCCATAGGCCTGTTATATGATACTGGACTCCTCAGAACATGCATGTGTCTTAACACAGCAGGGGAAACTATTGCTTGTTTCAGCATTATGACATCAGTGGAGAAGATGGTCTCTATCAGTGTCCTGCTGCTTGAAAAGAAAAAGAGAAAGAAAAAGAAAGCTAAATATGAGTCATTGGAAATTGTGAAGAGAATGCCTATGTGCAAGTAGGTGCTAAAGGAAGGTTAAATGGCTTGCACTTGTGAGGTGCTGTGTTTCAGGTGCGTTGTTTTTGATAAGCTAGAATTGGTTGGAGATGTTCAAGTAGTTGGATAAGACTCCTAGAAGTTTATTACCCAGTTTCAAGATTACAAAGGTACTTTAGAGCTTTACCAAAGTACCTTAGTATCCTTTTGTCTATGAAGAAAGAGCTGGGGGAGGCACTTAAGCTACAGCTGAGTGCAAATACCTCTAGTTTCCTTCGTTTCTAGTTATAAGACTGTCTGCTTACTGTACTTTTGGTTGTATATTGAATGCCTCAGTATTGAAAAACCTTAACGTGTAGAAATGCTCATAGCATCTGTTTACCTCTGAGAATCTTAATAGAGCTGTTATCCAAATTACCTTCTTGAGTAACCTGACAGATCATGTGAGATATTCTGGAAAAGTGAGCTAGTTTAGACTTTCCTGGAAAACAAGTTTGACCACATTATTTGGTCTTCTTGAAATAATCTTGAAGAACTTTCACTGCCTGTTTAGAACCTTGCTTGTACTTGTGTCTGGATGGAGTAACACCAGACTCAAGTACAGACTGGGAGACAAGCAGCTGGAGAGCAGCCCTGCAGAAAGGCATCTGGGGGTGCTGGTCGACAGCAGGCTCAATATGAGGCCCTGGCAGCCAAGAAGGCAAACCCCATCCTGGGGTGCATCAAACACAGCATAACCAGACGGTCAGAAAGGGTGATTATTCCATATTCAGCATCAGTGTGGCCTCACCTTGAATACTGTGTGCAGTTCTGGGCCCCACAATTTAAGAAGGACGTGAAGGTCCTTGATTGTGTCCAGAGGAGGGCAACAAAGCTGGTGAAAGGTCTGGAAGGAATGTCCTATGAGGAGTGGGTAAGGACTTTGAGCTTGTCTAGTTTGGAGAAAAGGAGGCTGAGGGGCGACCTCATT
The DNA here is from genome assembly GCF_964188355.1 of Buteo buteo. Classification (NCBI taxonomy): domain Eukaryota; kingdom Metazoa; phylum Chordata; class Aves; order Accipitriformes; family Accipitridae; genus Buteo; species Buteo buteo. The sequence continues at coordinate 19,232,350 of NC_134190.1, read as the reverse complement.
GCTCTCTCCAGCTTCCTGAGGAGGGGAAGGGGAGAGGGAGGTGCTGAGCTCTTCTCTCTGGGATCCAGTGATAGGACACATAGGAATGGTTCAAAGCTGTGCCAGAGGATGTTAAGACTATATATTAGAAAGCATTTCATTACCAAGAGGGTGGCCAAACACTGGAACAGGCTTCCTAGAGAGGTGGTCGATGCTCCATGACTGTCGGTTTTTAAGAGGCATTTGGACAATGCCCTTAACAACGTGTTTGCTTAACTTTTGGTCAGTCCTGAATTGGTCAGGCAGTTGGACTAGATGATCATTGTAGGTCCCTTCCAGCTGAAATATTCTATTCTATTCTATTCTATTCTATTCTATTCTATTCTATTCTATTCTATTCTATTCTGTTCTGTTCTGTTCTTATTTTTCTTACCATGTCTTGGCTGGGGGGCAGATAACTACCTGTGAACAATTTTTTCTTCCAATCTAGCGTAAGATATGGATAAAGCAGAGCAGGGAAATTCACAGAACCAGATCCTGGTCTCCACCGTGGCAGACATCATCAAATGCTACTTTTTAGCACTGAGTAGCATAGTCCTACACATCTGAGGCAGATGCCTGATAAAATGGCTCCACTCTGTTGTATTGGAATGGTTTCAAGAGAAGTTTCCTTACAGCTAGCTGTCCATGGAAAACTTAAGACATGAAAGTTACCGTCTAAGAGAGAAAGAACAGCACTGGGTTATGATAGCCTGTTTGTCTCTGTGACTAGTTAAAACAAAAAATAAACAGATGGTTGTCTTACCAAAATTTGACAAGATAAGGGTTCATACATTGAGGTATACAGCTGAAAGGCCACCTAAGAAAACGTCTTACTACCTTTTTGCTATTAGTATTAATGGTTTCTACCTCAGTTTTGATACCCAGCTGTGAGGTTTAGCAAGTGGTGATGTATCAAATGTGAAAACTTATCTAATGGGTTAATAGATACATCATCATTGATCTCAAATTTAAAACTCAGTTTTGTAACTTTACAGACATAAGCTATGTTAAGTAGGTGTTGGCTGTTTTTTCATTTACCATAAGCTACGATTTGTGCATGTGCAGAAAATGGGGGGAGGAGAATTCAAACACTGTTTTAATTGGCTGTTAGGTAACTTTCTTGCATACTGGTGGAACTATATTTCTTTTAATTGTATGTTGTACTTGAAATTTCAGTCTTGAGCTTTATATCAAGAAATACGCATTTGTATTTTACCTGCATAATGTCTCTTGAAGGATTTGGCAGGGAAACTTAATGCCCTTCTGTCATTATTTCATACCAACTATCTCTCAATATTGATTTATGCATCCATTAGTAATTAAAAAAAAAGATTTTGGATGGAAAAAGTCATTTGGAGGATAAGCTTTGCATTGCTAGAAATATTTTTTCCAGTATGCAGATTATTTCAAAAGTAATAAATAACTGCTTCACAATGCAATTAAAAGAATGATTTCTCAGTGAAAGCAACCAAGTACAAAATAACAACAAAAATGTCATGAAACATTAGGGGGAAGAGGAGCTTCGAAACTTTTTGACAAATATATTTTTTTTCCAATTCTCCATGAATTATTGCAAAGCAGCCCCTCAAAAAAAAAAAAACAAAAAACACCCTTAAAACATTACTTGCTGTCATCACCACTTCATTTTCCACATATTATTAAAAGCAATTGCATTTCATACATGAAAAAGAAAGATATGACTGTAATTCAGTGACATAATTCTGTGTCAAAATTCCAAAGTTCCTTTAAGAAAAAATTCTGTCTTCCCTGTTCTCTTTACTTGTCTATCAGAGCACTTCCATTGAAATTAGAGTCTTACTATGTACTGTTCAGTGTATTTTGTAGTACTTTCTACTGTTCTGTATTTATTACTGCACCAAAAATAACTCAAAAAGACATGTTATCTTGCTTCTTTTCAGCATGACTGTCCATGTAAATATTGCAAAGTATGCAATGATCTTTAAGTAGTGCAGGTCCTAAAAGCAGCGAAGTTCAGCTGCTCATCACAGCATGGCTTCTTTTTTCTTTTTTTTTGCCCCTTCATATCAGTACAAAGTGACCCTAAACTAGCAGAACACCCAACTTGACAGGATTATTTGAGATAGTGCTGTGGTATTAGTTCTTACATCACTCAGCTTGTCAGCAGCCAGCATCACAAGTCATGACCAGAAGATGATGGAGATCAAGAAAAGAGCAGGGAACGAACTCTTCTGTGCCATGGTGGCAGTCAGCTTCTGTAATGCTCCCCTGAGGTGTTCAACAGCTGGCACAGCTGGAAGTACCCTCAGTCTATTGTACATTACACCGGGTGGCTAAACCAGCATGTGTCCCATCTATGATTATCTAGGGGCTGGGGGTTAAAGCTCTCTGTGTCTTTTTTTACTGATTCATAGCTGGGAGCTGAAGCAAAAAAATCTCTCGTTTTTAAGTTTGCATTATTGCTGTTGGAATTACCATGCATATGCAGACCTGAACAAAAAATAGAAATCCTCTAGAAGAAAATAATTTTGTATGTTTTAATTTGAAATAGGAAAATATTCATTTAAAAAAAAAAAGAAACAAAAAGTACAGGAAACAATTTCAAAACACAAAAATCTATACGTTGCACCAGTTTGGGTCGCTGTTGCTGCCACCGGCGCCTGGGCACCTGAAAGGGGTACAGTTTCTTGGGTGTGATTTTTAAGTGTGTATTCACGTTGCCCACCTCAGCTTTTCTTTTTCTTTGTAATTCTGTGCTCAGGAGACTTATGGCAGGAAGAAAGCGAAGTAAATGCAGGCTCTGAGCCTTCTAATTTCTGCCCTTTCTGAACTGTGGCATTACAAAAAATCCTAGTGGTGTCTTTCTCACAAAGTTCATAAAACTCAAAATTACCTGGCGCTATTTGGAGGTTTTAGTGGTAGTTCCTTAAACCTAATGAGTTACCTGGCTTTATTATAAATAACACCTTCCTATTAAAAAAAAAAAAAAAAAAAAAAAAAGTATTTACCTATGATGCTTCTGATAAATCCTGGTTTCTGTATTTCCCAAAGGAAAAAAAAAAGGGAAATTAATCAGAACAACAGGGCTTGTCTTCTTCATTGTCAAGTATTTTTTTTAAAGTACTGTACTTTGGCATCTCTTATAAATTGTGAAAAGAAGCAGGAATTTTATAATGAAGTTTCAGTATTTAGTTGCTATTGAAGAGGAAGTCTGACAATGCTAACAGTTTGCAAAGGCGTAGAACTTCCCACTTCTCATACCGCTGTGCAACTATTATAAGGAAAAGGTACTGGATTTTGATGAAAAGGTGAATAAAATAATGCCTGTAATGTCTTTGAATAGGGTTATTGTCATGTGTCACCTCTATAAAGCTGTTGCAAACAAATGTTTTGGATTGTTAATGATTAGACAGTTCTGAATAATAAAACAGATTGTTGCAGCCCCCTTGCAAGTAACTCTGAGGTGAAGGTTGTGATGTTTGCTATCTGAATATTAATCACATTTTGATTTCTTTTTTTTTTTAATAATAAACTTGGATCTAACATATGACTGATACCAGGACAATATAAGCATTCTCAGTATACCATGCCTCTTACAGGTGTTTGTGTTAATAACTTAGGATCTAAGCCTGCATCACCTTTTCAGTCAGATTATCTGTATTCACTTGAGCAGCTCCATTGCAATCAATTGTTACTGACCTTTTTCTGCCACCATCTGGCTTACATGACCGCAGTTCAAATTTTTGGGGTGTGATTCTCTGGTTTAATTTCTATTTTGGACCCTGAAACTGAGTACGGTTTTTCAGGGCTTGATGTTTTTCATGTGGAAGTACTGTGCAGGATTAACGCTCGGGTCTTCTAGAGCTCACTGGAATTATGCTGACTTTTGGTGAAGAAACTGGGGGGGTTTTGTCATTCTAAATAACAGCCTTTGAAACAAAAATGAGTTAGGAGGCTTTGTAAAGGGAAAAAAAACTTTGATTAAATATATTTTTGTGGCAAATATATTAGTACATTTTGATGATCGATGTTACTAATACACCAAGAAAATGTTAATGTCATGATTTCTTAACATAATTATAATTAACAAGAACAGGATAGTGCAGAATATGTTACTGCAAACTAATTAGGCAGAAAATGAATAATCTGGGAATTCAGGAGACATAACAATTAGCACAAGAAACACAGAAATCACCATGTTAGAAAAAAGCACCGTGACCCCTCTGACATCTTTGTCCTGTTCCTACACTCCATCTCTGTTTTACAAAGACTATACAATGTAAAAAGTATTTCCAGGGGGCTGGCTTTTTGTACCAACATAACTGACCAAACTTTATTTACTATCCTTGTGGATCAGACCAGAATTCAGCCTTCATCATCACCCTGGATCTTTTTAGAAAAGATAAATTCATGGCAAGCATTGAGCTGATGATTTCTCAGGAAGCTCTCAGGTTCCAGCATTCATCAGTTTACAGACTTACTAAGTTATACGTTGCCTCAGAACCAAAGATCCTATACTTGAAAAATTGTCTGATATCCTTTTTAACACATTTCTGTCATCTGGTCCCACTACATCCTTTGGCAATTTGTTCCACAAATCCTGTGCATGTGAAAAGAGAAGAAAAAAAACCAAACAGTTTTAGCTTGTTTCCGATTTTTTAACTTTTGACTTCTATTGGTGTTGTCTTTTTTTTTTTTTTAATCAATGCAAAATTTAAATTATTATTTCCTATTTGTGTTCTCTGTGCCATCCCTGATTTTATGGATATTTATGAACTCTTTAGTGATCTCTACTTCTGTCCTTACCAATCTCAGTCTTTTTTTCTCCAAAGCTAAATAGAGCAGGACTCTTCAGTGATTCCCATATAGAAGCTATTCCTTACATCCAAGAACATATGCTGATTTTTTTTCCTACGCTCCGCACACCCTCCCCCCCCATCCCCCCACCCCCACCCCCCCCAAGTTTCTTTATGTCTAACATAACTATTGGGTAAACTGTAATTAAATCATACAATGCTTATAGTGCTAATGCAGGATATGGACAAACTAAAATAATTTTCTTGTTCCTCCCAATGCTTCCTACATTGTGAAATGTTTGAAAATGTTTTTTCCATGGTAGATCCACTGTTAGTGAAACTTCAATTTACTGTATTAAACAGCTGTGAATTTCCCATCTGCTTATACGTAGCTTATTTTCTTTGTATCAACAAGCATTAAGGAATCAGCTGCTTTTTGGAATATACCTTACTAAGCATAGCTTGCATAATAATGTTCCTTTAAAATAGCTGTACTGCTAAAAGAGAATAGAGGAACCACTATTTCGAACTATTGTTCAGAAAAGCAATATTGTCAGGTGTTTGATTGCTAACAAATACGGTAACTATCCATTGTACCTAGGATAGAGACCTAGATGGAGTACCAGACTTGCATGCTTAAGCAGAAAGAACTCTGTATCCCTGCAACTCCCCAACAGTGTTTTGAATGACAGAGTATCAGGACAGAATATGTCCATGGAAGAAAGCAGATGGCTCTTGGGGTATTAGGCCTCACTGGAAAGGCAGACTTGGCAGCTCTAAGCAAATTTTTTTTAATGTATGTTGCTTTCCTAAAACTGTAATGCTTGAGTAGCATGAAGATAGAATTGATTGTGTTAACAACATGAAGGTATTGAATAGGACCTGGATTAAAAGCCACCAGCTGTGCCTTTTTATGGAAGAAGAACTAGATGAGAAGCTTTGGATCTGGTTTTGGTTTTGCAGTCAAATGTGTGTTCTTTTGTTCTTTTTTTTTTTTTCTTTTTTTTCTTTGGTTGCTTTTTAACACTTACTAGTCATACAGGAGAAAGAAGAGCAAAGATTCAGAATGTTGTTTTTCCCGTAGAGTTTTCATAGCCCAACTTGTCAGGGAAAGTCATTATGGCACACAACAAACTTGTCCCAATGTCTGTCTGTTTATAAAACAATTTGCTTCTTATTGTAGCAAGACAAAAAAAACCAACCAAACAAACAAAAAACAAACAAACAAAAAAAAAGCATGGTTTGGCTAGCTCCATCCTTCCTAGCTGAAAAATTGGACTTTTCGTGCAATTGAAAGATAGAATTCACTCGAGTATTTCAGCATTTATTTAAGTTGCTCAGGACTAACTTGAATCCAGATGCCAGTCTGATTTTCACTCCCTGCTTTAACCTAGATACCATGTCTTTCAGGCTAATGTTCTCATAGGAATAAAGGGTAGGAATGTAAAGGACAGATAATGACAGCCCCAATCAGAAAAGATACTCCTTCAGGTCCTTCAGTGCTTGTGTTCTAATGTCTGAGAAGTCCAACACACACACAAGAAAGCAGTAATAAGGAAGTGTAGAGAGATATTTTGGTAGAACTGAGCCTTAAAGAACCACTAGGTAACAGCAGTCAACAGACCAGTCTCATAAGTCCTATTGTTTCTGATCTATGAATTTTTACAAAGAATAAAACCCTACAAAGTTATCAATAATAAAATAACTAAAATTAATCTTAAATAAATCTATTAGGATTTCCTAAATGCTGTATAGTAACAATAGTGTACAGATTTATAGCAGTTACCTAATTAATCTTGTTGGAAGATAAGAATCTTCGATCTAGAACTCTTTTATTTGAGACACTGCTTGTTAACCTATTTAATTTTAAAATAACAATCAGACGTAGTTATCTTTGCAGATTTTACACAACTAACAATCTGAAAAAGGTTCATGGACAAACTATATAGGTAGAAGTTTGAGGGTCTCTCCCCTGCATGATATACTTAGCTGCCAAACACTTCAGCAGTTCTATTGTTTGTACAATAATGTTTTTGCAAAACATATTTTAAAAGTATAACTGTTCCAAAAAAATATAAACCATTTAAGGGATCAGTATTTATCCTGCATTAAAATCTTAAATAATTTCAGATTTTAAAAGCTAGTACAAAATTAGCTGTTATAAATTGCATGCCATGCTTTTGGTAATGTTCTGAGGACGGATAAGATATATTCATAAAGCAAGAGACTCCTCTAAAGTCAAGAAACATTGCTTGTTTGAATCCCTGCCCAAATTTTGTGTTTGGATGTGTTTTTCCCTAATTACATTGCAGTACCTCAGAGCAGCTATGTATAAACAAGGAATATTTTCAAATCTGACTCTATTCATTCTTTTAAAAATGTTGAATAATAGGGTTGTAGTGAGAGGATTGTTTAATGAACATTATAATAATAAAAAAGCTGCTCTCACTTCTAGAACTCATTTAGAAATTAATAGTAGAAAAGCATTTTACTTCATACCATTCTGTGATTATTAAAAATATTTTAAATTTAACTGTTTTTTTATTTCTTAAAATTGAAACTTGGGCAGCTGAAAGTTAGGTGCTAGGTTTTGAGACTAGTGCCTAAAAAAGCTCAGGTATAGGCACAGGCAATGCTCTTCTGAATCAAACTACTAATTTGTTCTGGCTGGTGCTTTACAGTGAAACTCAAGAAACCCTGCAAGAGACAATTAAGACATAACATTTCCAGACAAAATTTCCTCCCAACTCTTGACAGTTAGAGGTCAGTCTGGCCTAAAATATGGGGATTTATATATTTCTCTTGGGTCCATTACTTTGTACATGGTTAGAGAGCTGAAAATCAAAGCTAAAAATCATTGGAGCTGCTATGTGGGATCAGTTAGAATTCTTAATTATGTTGGCCTGGATCCACAAAAAGATCCACAGAATGTAGGTGCTTAAGGCTAAGTCTCATGCGCCGTTCAACATTTAGGTGCCTTAAGGTCAGTTGCTGCAAATCAAGCTAGTAAAGTTCCCTCAGGAATATTTCTTCTGCCGTGATATTTGGTGGGTTTCATTATTGGGTTGAGCATCTTGTCATCCTGTATCTCAGACAGAGCTTACAGATCTTGGTTCTAAAGCTCCAGACAGAATTTGTGGCTCAAACTACATAAAAGGACAGATCATCATAAAATTTTTAGAAATAATAATCTCTTCTATACCTAGTCCTGCCACTGAAAGCAATAATACATCTGCAGGTATTGCAAGTGTATGATAAGTTCTATGAGAGGTCTACTTAGAATCACTATAAAGAAATAAGGAAAAAATTGTTGTTCAGCAAATTGTTCCCTGTAGAAAAGTTACCTGTTGTGTTTGGATAAGAAAAGATTTGAGATCAGGTCCTCCACTGGCTTGAATGGGCAGAGTTCCATTTCACTTCAGGAGAGCATTGCAGTTTTGGCTTAGATTAGGCAAAATCCAGGGTTTTACAAATGTTTAAAAGTACATTTCTTACAAAAGTTATTTACACTATCATTATGCCCTTCAGTAGCCTAGCTGATAAGAAATTGAACACATTTTAGAGAAACAGATCTGAACAGGTTGAAATGGTACTACCCTTCTAGATATTACAGTGATTCAACATTGCAAATTCTGAAAGTAATAAAATAATCATAGAAGAAGAAATTTTGTTCCCTTTTTCTTTTTATTAAATGAAAAGTTCCACAGAAGTCCAGTAAGTCTTTGACCTGTGGCAGAATGGGGGAGAGTGGGCACTGCTGCAGAGATAAATTGTAGCTTGTACTATAGCCTTATCCTAAGAGGTTCCTTTTCTTAAGTAATATATTACTTACAGATCTAGACATAAGCATAACATTTATCTTCTGCTCTGTGGGGCAGCAGGATGGATTGCTTCTGCATTACTTTTATCATGATCTTGTAGTAGATATACCTTTAGTAAAATAATTTCGATTTCCTGGGATAGTGGATTGTGGGCTGTGGGAAGTACTAAAGCATGTAAGAAAAGGCATGTGGGGGTACTGATGAACTAATGAAGGGGGAGGAGTGTGCAGAAAAATGGTTTCACAAGTGGCAGAATTTTGGACATCTCTGTGGATAAGTACTGTCTGATGCCTATAAAGAAAATTAAGGTCATACTCTGCTCTTAACCTGAGTTCTCTCTCTTCTCTCTGGCTTCCTGTTTTTACAAACCTCATAAGAAACATGTATCTTTGAGATTATTTCTCCTTTGCAAAATTTCATTGAATTCAGCAAACAGTCTCAAAGTTGGAGGGAAACATTCAAACAAGAGTTTTGGTGTTTGGGGTGGAAGTGTGTGAATAAAGCTAATATTATAAAGTTTTGCTTCCTTTGAGTAGTCCTGTATTTCTTCTAACAGAAAAGACAAAGGACAGTAAAGACATCCTCATTGCAGTTACGAAGGAAAAGGGTTGGGTTTAAAGAGTAGCAGTTACTAAGCTGTCTGTAGTTTTGAAGGATGTGATAGGTATGTATTTTAAAGTATATTAAATCATAAAAGATTTCCCATGTCCTATATGTTTCAGCATTTTTGTTTTTTTTTTTTTTTAAATTCAAACATACTTTATGAAACCCACATGGCTTTGCATAAAAGTCCAAGTATAATCCTGGTAATAACTATCCACAAGTATTTGCATCCTTTGTCAACCTGTTGCTTAGTCTTTCAATGGATGTTGTTTCTGTGTCTTTAAAATTTATTTCAGCTCTGTGATAGCATAGCAATAATAGGAAAGAAAGCAGGTAGCAGTCTGAGGGGGTAGATGCGAGCAGATGCCTGTAGTGTTGTATGTGGCAGCATAACCTTCCCCGTCCCCAAGATTGTGCTCCCTCTGATCCCAGGCTGAGGTCTCATATGATGAAGCTGCATAACCTTGGCTCAGACCAAGGACAAACCGTAGAGATGAACCACAGAAGAAAAGAACAGTAAAACTGTAGACTGAAGTTAGTTTGTTGAGAGGGGCTTACATAGCAGGTCAAGGACTGAAGATGGGAAAAAAAAAAAAATCACTGACATAGAAACATATGGAATTAAAAGGAAAAACAGGGAGTTGGAAGGTAATGACTAAGCAATGCCACGGAGCTGTTTCAGGGAGTGGGGGAAGTTGCCCCTTCCTCACCTCATTGAGGACTGCTTGCATGTCTTAAAAGCGTGTTACCTACAACGGCATACTCATGCTTAGTCTAGTTCATTGTTATTCCTTGTGATCTTTTTGTGTGTGTTACCCACTATTCAGTCTCTTTATAACTGCTTTGTACTTTTGTGCTATGTATATTTTGCAGTATACTTGTGCACATCAAAAGGTACCCAGATAGAATCAATGAGGCAGCAAGTGAGTGGATTTCATGTCAAAATTTACAATTGCCTTGTCAATCACTGTCGATCCCAGTTGAGAACTAGGAAGATCTTGCAATTAGAAATGTTCATTTCCTCTTCTGCTTTTTATTTAAATCATCCTTGCTAATGTCTGGTGTGAACATTTTTCCCAAACACATTTGCAGTTTATAATATGCAAAAACAAATAGCACTTTGGTTTTGCTCCATCATTAAGGTAGTTAAAGACTTAACGACTCAAATTTTCACTTAAACTGTATTTTGTACCTGAAATGTTAACTGGCATTCAGTTGAGGAAGCAAAAATGTAAACATGAGAATTGTTCTTTGAAAAAAGTCTGTTTCTTTATAGCTGTAAGACCAAAATAAGCACCAATTTAGACCTCTGGTTTGTGCAAAAATCTTTTCAATCTAAAAAAAGTAAGAATTGGATGTATGAAATGAAGCTATGTGCAATAGACTATGAAAATTCATGAAAATTCCAGCTCAAGACTTGCATGCGTCAGTATTTTGGGAATAAAGCCATCCTGGATATTGTAAACTTAAGAGGTCTGGAAGCTTGAGATACTGACCAGATAAAGCATTCCAATTTTTAGATACTTATCGTGATGAAATTACTTTTGAGGTTCTTCCCCTTATCACTCATCTTGTCTATTTGCTTTAAGGAGATGTGCTGCGAATCAGAATAATTTATTTATTTAATATTTATTAGCTTGTGGTCTTGCTGAATGTTATATTAAAGGCACTACTATGAATGTGAATAGCAAATTAGTACCCCTTCAAATCTGATATGAATAGGATGCTGACAATTTTCTTCAAATAAACCATGAATTTTAAAACAAAACTCAAGATGGTTTAATAGAAGAGGATTGCTAACTTAATATTTTGATCATCCAGATAGCATACATTTCAGATAATTGACTTTCTTTACATGTACAACATTGACAATAAGAAAAAAAAGAGGCTTTCTATATCAAAGCATTTTGGAAAAACTAGGAAATATCATGTTTAAATAAGATGGTAGTGTTACTGAATCCCCAAATAAATCTGCCACTAAACTATTATTCGTTGGGTTTATTATTGTTACATGTTTAAGATCTGCATTATCTAAAACTTCCTGTCAGTTGCACAGACTACATGATTTCAAAGAATGCCTTGATCTTGATATGCAAGAAAATTATAGGTGACAATTCCCTTGAATTTTAAGCAGCAATCTTTCTCTGAATTTTTCGCAAGAAATAAAGCATATGCAATGTTAATTCTTTAACAAAGAATACTGATCATAAAAAAATAAACATTTTTATGAAGAGAGATTCCAGAGGAATAAATTACTAAAGGGATTGATTAGAGGTTCAAGTTTAAAGGTTTCTTGAATTTTGTTTTAATGGGGATTTCAAAAAAGAAAAATAAAGCTCCATCTAAAGCACCATCTATATAATAGAGAAGATAAATATTACACATCATTTGTAAATACCTCAGCAGACACTTGCAGACAACTTTTTGAGACAGTATAGGATTCCATGAGCAATTTTGTTTATTACCCATCCCGTGTTCTTGTAAAATGGAGCATTTATGAAATTAATTTCTTTGTTATGCTAAGATCATATGGAATCCTAATATATTTGTTAATAAAAATTGTCTTCATGATAAATACTTAGCAGTGGCCATCTTTATTAAAAAAAAAAAAAAAAGGGACCTAGGAGGATTTACAAAAGTTCTGGAATGCTCTCAAAATATATAGGCAATATATATATCAGCTTATGTAATATAGACACTTTAGAGTCAGGAGCCAGGTTTCACTGAGCTTGGTAAACTAGCACAGTTAACTTCTGAAAAAGAGAAGACTCAAAATCAGTAGGTCAGACCAAATATGATGAAGAGTTTATACATGTTTCTCCAGTCTGTTAGGACTGAGAAGGGTCTTTCTAGTGGGAAGTGGAATGGAGGACTTGCAAAAGAGAAATGCCTTCATTTGAAAATGAAGCAGTATTATTTTACTGCTCTCAACATATATTCGTGGGTAGCTAAATACCCTGAGTGCCTAGAAGCAAACAAATGGTACATAAAATGAGAATACTCAGCCCTGTGCCATTTTAAATACAATAACCATTTAATTGATGGTATGCAATGGAACAAAGGAAAAACTCTTTCTTTCGGGCCACAGTTCAATCTTTCACTGGCTGTTGGGTATGAGTTAGAAATGGCCACTCTAAACAATGTTACCAGGCAGCTAACAGGAGGGTTCTTTGTCGCCCCAAAACATCTAAGGCAGTTTTATTTTTTAATATGCAGGGGCATTTCCCTATCAAAAGTATCTTGATTATGTACTCTTACATAGTTTTGAAATTAATTGCTTCATACTGTCATTAGGATAACACAGTGACTCATTCAGTGCCTATCAGATGTTTGGGGCATACATTTTTCTGATTGTATTTTTTTTCCCAAGTTTATGAAGAAATATGAGTGCTATCAAAAAGTCATGTCATAGTTAAACACAGTTCTCTTTCAAAAAATAAAAGGTGGAGGACAGAAGCAGAATGTTCTTTATAACTAAGGAGCTTTGATAAAACTATACAAAAATATAACACAAATTTCTGCATTTAGACACAGGTAGGAAATCCAGTGAGTGTTTCATCAGGTATCTTCTTTTTTAATATATGTTTGTAAATTGTAACTTACAAAATCAAAACTCTAATGAAGTGTGTGTGGGGGGGTTATTCAGTTACTTTATTCACTAGCATTATTATCTACCAGAATTTCCTGATTTAAAATGTCTAAATTTAAAGGTCAATTTGTTAAGCTTAGCAAATTTTCAACATGTTAAATAAATGTTAGTAATCTCCCTATCTGTGTGTTTGTGGAGGGTTTGCTTTTAGCTTGGAGAATTTGACATTTGCATAGTTTGAAACATGTTGAAAGTTCCTGAATACTAGAAAGTCTACTGATATTTCTGAGCCTTCCCAGTTTCCTCTAAGTGTCCACTGTGCACTTAGGTTGACATATAGTTCATGATTTCAGGATCAGAACTGGGGTCCATTGGTCATAGTAATAACCTTGATTTATCAATGTTGTGCTGGAACCTGAATTTTTCTTTTTACTTGTTTTTCAGAAGGGAAGGAGTGGGAACACAAGCCATTTTCCTACTTGTCTACTGTTGGACAGTAGATTTTATTATTATTTTGGTAGTAGTACTGTACATTATCCCTATAAAATAATTAGATTTTTTTTTCTCTGAAATAGGCTGTTGGCTTATCCCAGTCATTTCCTCATCACAGCAAAAGGCTTACCACATGCTTCAGAAGTGGCATAGTGATATTTTGCACTTCCTAATACTTCACAGTCACTGTAAACTTGTTTCAAGAGAAGAAATCATTCTGAAGAGCAGCTTCCTTTAAGTTTGCCTATATATTTTGAGTACTTTGTACTTTTATACTTTTCAGTTGTAAAGCATGTGTCTTACAAAACCAGAAAGAGTTAGGTTTTTTTTATCCTCTGCTTTTGAACAATAAAAGTGGAAGGACAGTGCAATTTACTCATAAATTATCAAGCTTTGAGGTTGAAAGTCTATATAAATGTGGAATTATATACCAGTATCCTTTCCTGAGTGTGGTGAGCTATAAAGCAAGGAGATACTTTGATCACAGAAACACCAGCATAGGAAATTATTCACAAGTACCTATTATATTTGAATCTCACTCCAAATTCTAATTCAAAGTTAGTTCCAAATTTAGAAACTCTGTGAAGAGCACAGTAGTAGCAAAAGGTACTTTTCCAGTTTTACAATTACCTTTAGTGCTGTATATAGCTATGAAGCTCTGACAACTGTTTCCTGGAAGCTTATATATTTGTGTGTAATTTTTACTAGTCACTTTGATAGGGTAGTTGTGTGGCTCTTAACAGATGAAAAACTGATGTTACTTGGTTCCTTGCCTGTCTCTTCTTGAGGAATCCCTCTGACAGAAATGCAAAAATACTAATCTTCTGAGATAGAAGAAGAAGATATTGGGGGCAAGATAAGATGAAATACCATATTACAGGTCTGATTAAGTGTGTATTTATGAATGTCAGTTCAATTATTTAAAAAGTGCTTGGCAAGACTACAGGCACTATGGAAAGGCCAAAGGTAAGCTATGCATTGTATATTTGTACATGTTTAGGAAAAACACAGACTGTCATTTTTGTATGGTTTCTTTCAGAATATGGAGGAAAAAAGAAAAAGGAAGAGTTTGTGTGTGAGGTTTATGTTTTGCCTCTTCAGGACTTTGTGATTTTCACTTGAAAAAGGACAATAATAGAGGTGAGTGTCAGGATGTGTGGAGGAGGTTGGCACACCTGAGGACAGGATAAGGAAAGCGTAGGGGTATAGCAGGAGTATCTGCAGGGTAAGATGTATGAACTTCTACAACAGGAAGGGATTAGACAATTGCTATGGCAGCCCAGCCATGGTGGGAGGGAGGATGGCTGTAGAAGAGCACCTGGGAGGAGGTACCACTCCGTCTAATAACTGTCTCGAATTGGAGCCCAAGGTCATGGGTGGCTCACGCACACTGAACTGCTACACAAACGTCCCCCTGTGCACACTGCTATTTCTTTGTGCTTTCAGAAATAGTGTAGTCCTGCCATGCTTCTGCTCTTTGCTTTCTCATAGCTAGGTCACAGGGCCTTATCTTCTCTATGAAAAAAAGTCACTGTTTTTTGTATCAGATCAAGTCTAGCTAAAATAAGACAAGGTCAACTGAGGTAGAACTGTTGCACACTCATTATGGTGGGAAGGAACAAAAGAAGGAGTATATAAACTCTGACCCTGACTGCTTTATTTCTTCTTGTAGATTGTTCTGTAGAGCTCTTTCGTGTGAGTGGCTCATCCAGTACTTGAAAATGTCACCTTTCACACTTAGTTAGAGAGGAATTTCTTCAGGCTGTTGTGTATACAGGATTTACTGAGGAGTCTGTTTTCTACAACTTACAGTAATGCACAGTGGGAAGTAGGAAAAGAGAAGAAGTTTACTTATTTGTGTTGTGAAATACAAAACAGGGAGAACTGTCACTTCTGTACTGGCTGGTATAACTAAAGCTGTGGTTTCTATTTAATCTTGGAGTCTTTTTTTTTCTTCTTCTTTTTTCTCCTCTCCTTTTTTTTCATGAATGTATTTTCTAGCAATTGCCAGTCTAATGATACCGAAAAGCTGGTCGAAGAAACTCTCTAAGACTTGTTTTGGAGTTTTGGAAAGCAGGCATTCTTTATTGCAGCGCTGGATGCATGGGGGATAATTCCACCTAGCATGCATTCCACAGCTTTAGCACTAACAGGTTATACAGAATAACTAATTGCATATTAATCAGATTAGTATGCATACACATAAAAATAATTGCAACTGATTATCTTAATACTGCCTACATCTGATCATGCGCAATGAAGGATCCATTTGAGTCGAAGGGCTGCTTTTGCGACCACCAACCCATTTGAAGTTCTTCCTGGCTGTCCTTGAAGTCTTTATTCTTGCCCTTGTTCTTTGATCTTGAAGCTTAACGCAGTTTCAATCACATGTGGTCAGTTTCAACATTGTTCTCATCTAGTGTACAGGAACATCTAGTCATAAGAGCAAAGAACTGCAAAACTTATGAATAATTACTAGTTAATCACTTGACTAGACTTTGTAATTATATCCCCAGTTACTCTTTGTTTATTGTTTCAACCATAATGTTAATATATGATCATTTATCAAATCTCACTTGCACTGTCACCTAGCAGCAAACTAGTTTTCATAGAAGGTACAAAATATTAAAACCATAAAAGTTTGAACAAACCATACAAAATGTATGGACATATGCTATCACTAACTATTTCTTTTTTACTCCCAGGAAAAACTATCATTTTTTTACTGTAAACCAGTTTTCCCTGAGGTGGGCTGGGGAGCACTTGAGAAAGGTTTTGGAGTCATAAACAATGCCTTTCTATCATGACTACAGAGTCAGGAAGAAAATATGGAAATGGTGTGTTAATCTGTGCTTTGATCTGCAAAATCAGAGAGGTCGCAAGATACCAGATTTGTTTTCATTGTAAAGGAAATTGGATTACAGTTTGGTAATTCAGTTCTGCTGAAGAAGGCTTCCTTTTCTTTGCAGCTCTATGGGCACTAGACCCTAGGTTTTTGTGACAGTCTGTGTAGGGCATGTACTTCTGTTCTAAAGGCTGACAATTTATTTTTAATTTTGTCTTCATAAACGTCCTCATTTCTGCTAAGCAGAACAATTTATGTTGAAGTGTCTCTCAGATTTTCCAATTGCATATCTCCTTTGGAGATTCTGACGCAGCATTGTGTTTCTTTATAGAAATGGGAGTGATAAATGCATCAGTCCCTGGTAATGTGCTGGTACAAATTCCACACCTACGCTGAAAGCCACTATTATGCCATGGGAGATAGTAAAATAGAAATATAAACAGAGATTAAAAGGTCCAGTGCCTCAGTTCCTCCCTGAAATCTGCATCTCTTTTTGTCTCTAGTAAAGATTGTTCAAGACTCAGCACAGTAGCGCACAGCAGATGCCTGGAAAGCTGTAATTTCTGTATGACATGCAGTAAACCTAATCGTCACTCTTCTTTCACTTGAGGTCAGGCTGTTTTAAGGTGCAGCTTGAAATTCACTTCTGCTCTGACCTCACTTGAGCTCATCTCATGTTACAGTTTCTAGGATTGCTATTGTCAATTGGATTGCATTGGTCATTCCATTTTATGCCAATACAAATATGGTCTATATGCTGATAATGTGTGGGAAAGACAGGGTCATTGTCATGCACATGCATAAAAATCTCAGTTGTTGAAAGTCCTTATGAAATATATCTTCTATTCAAATTGCGAGCCAGAACTCTGACCCAGAAGCTGGGTTAAAGCACTCAAAGTCATAGGAACAGAAAAATCTCTGTGTTTTTCTTGAGGTTCTGCTTCAGTACTTGCAGTTCAGTACTGCTCACTACTCAGCCAGAAGACATTAATAAAAGTCTTGTACAAAGGGAGCGTTATGTGTTCCTTAGTATGGCTCATAGGGGTTAAGCTTTATATCGCTGCAAAGGCCAATCTTTTGAGAAACTTGTTTGCTCAGTGTCATACAAAATTTTTTTTCTGGCCTACAAGGGAATTTTGTATGTCAGTGGCCTAAATATATGACATTGTATAAGACTTTGGCAAGCTAATTGCTTATTACAGAGGAATTTAAAATGAGTGTTTAATGAAAGAACACTGCCTGCTTAAATATCAGCTTATGGCATTGTAAATCAAGGTTACTGTGCTTAGGTCATGCAAGATTAGGAACTATAAAAGTGACCCTCTATCTCAGTGAAATAATAATTTTAATTTTAAATGGTTTTAATTGAAGTGTGGGTTATGGACTGGAAGAATTAAGGGTTTTTATTTCAAACCTGTATTTTCGACTGCTTGCCTTCAAGCCTCATAGCACTGTGGAGGAAGGGGGAAGTTACATGAACATACAGATAAAGTCCTGAGCAGCCTGGTGACCCCACAGCTGACCTTGCTTTGAGCAGGAGGTTGGTGAAGAGACCTCCTGAGGTCCCTTCCAGCCTGAATTATTCAGTCTTTCTGTAATTCTATAATATCAAATAATATCCAGAAACAATACTCAAATGAAAGCTGAAATCTTTCAGTGATATTCTTTCAACATATACTTTTAATTAACCTGAAAACATAATTTTTTACCTGTAACATTTTTTTCTCAGTCCCGGTAGTAGGCTAATGTGTATATTCATACAGATAATATTTATGTCTTCTGACTTGATGACAAAGCATTTAGAGATAGGAAAACCTGCAATCATTCCAAAAAAAGATGCGTCCCAGGAACCCATTACATCACTAAGCTCATGGCTTATCCCCCAAATCCATCTTTAAAGGTTATATTTAAAATCTGAGCTGCATAGAAACTTGTATCTTCTGGGATGCTGCTTCTCCAAATGAAGTTATTTTTTTTTCCCCAGTTTATATTACGCTAACGTTAAAAATAAATAAACAAACAAAAAAGAAAAAAAAGCCATGTTTGGGAAATTGAAATTGCTTTGCTACTTCTTGCCATGCTGCACTAGTTCTGGTGATGACAAAGGGAAATAAGTAGATTCTATGCTGCTCACATCTAGGATTACTATGCACTTTACACAGGCCCAAAATTAATCCTAGAACTGAGTAAATATAGCAAGTAAAAGAAATAATAAATGAGAAATCCTATGCTGCAATATTTTTTCCAGTTCTTAATCTCCACAAATAAACATTCAGCTTTTAATTTGCTTCGAGTGTTTTATCCATTTAGACAAATAATACTTAGTTTAAGAAGCAGCAACAGAAAGATGGTCACATGGCGGGGGGGGGGGGTTGTCCAGCTCTTTTTGCAGATTTTGGAAAAAGTAAACAGTTGTGCTTATCCCTTTATAGGTATATCGCTAGATAGAAAGTCTGAAATAGTATTCTGCCAGATGGACAAGGTACATCAATACTTTATTAGAAATTACAATCAAAATATAGGTTGACAAACCTGGGCTAATACTGATCTAGATAAAAATGGATTACAATACCAGCAGAGTGACTAGTTGTTGGTAACCCCACACCTGTGTAAAGATATTATGGTTTGCGTATGAGGGCCCAGTCCTGCGTCCCTAATGCTGAGTTACCACACAGAGTTATAGTACCTCCTACGAGCTTACTTCAGAGATTTCTTTGTGATGACTACAGTAGGAGGAAAAAGGTAGTGTTTTAGAGGCAAAAGGAGTATTTGCATCACTTTTTTCTTTGTAGTAGATAACTTTATGGCAATAGCTAGCACGTCAGTACCATCATATTAGCTGTCTTAGTGTTTTTTAAAACTCTTAAATGAAATCAAGAGTAGTTTCAAAGCTACCCCTTGCATTTTGTCACTATAAAAGTTTTCTGAGATAATCAAATTCAATTTAAAGGGGAAATATCTGTGTACAAGGAAAAAAAACCCCTATGAATACTATTTTTTCCTCTTTTACTTCTAATTTAAGTGATATTTCAAACATAGGGAGAACTCTTTGGATAATAATATAATTTATATGATTTTAAAGATTTTTCTGGTTCATATTCTGTGACCATATTTTAAATATCATGCAGCTGCAGATACCTCTGCTAAATTTTCTTTTTCAAGGATGACTTATCAACAATAAAGGAAAGATGCTTCCTTCCTCTGCCTCAATATTTTTTAAAAAAACCAAAACAACCCAACCCTAAAATATCGTCCTTCCACTCCAAAGTCAAGTAAATCCAACAGATCTTGCAGAGCTGACTAAATTCCATCTAGACCTGAATTTCAGAGAAGACCTCTTTTGCTATAATATACAAAACAGGTATCCCTAAGTGAAAGAGGAGTTTTGAAATTAATACAACAGTAGATCTCAATTTCCTTCACTATTTCTTTCTAGGTTGTAAGTCTGTGTGAAGATACAGGCATTAAAAATAATCTCCGGAATCCTGAACTAAAAGGAAAAGAGAGCAAGCACAAAACATAGACAGTATACTGATAAACAATATACACGAGGGTTGTCTTTCCTGTACCATTTTCATCGCTCCTTGTGCCCTACCTCCCTATCTCAATGAACCAAAAAAGCATGTATGAAGTATGTTTGAGACTGAAAGTTATTGCCAGTTACTGGGTAAAGAAGGAAAATAGGAGGCAACAAGACAGAGCAGGATGACATGATTTGAAAAACAATCAGTCACAAGTAGAAATGTTCAGAGGAGTATGGAAATTAGCTTGAGCAAGTGATAGCAAATGCCAAATGCTGCATTAAGAAAGCACACACACCCCAAAAAACCAACTCACTGCATGTTCAATGGTTATTAGCCAATGTGTTTTTTCCTACTTGTGATTCCAGATTAATTTTTGCCAGAACCAAAAAATGTAACCGATTAATGATTTTGGTATCATTACTCCAACCAGTTTTACTGATTATAAGTAGGGGTACATTAACTGATAAATTAGACATGCTGTTTATTAGACTATTTAACCTGACTTTAAATTAAAGAAAGTGAGAACTAGATAATTTTCTGAGCTGAGTATATAAACTGAGGGGAGTTGGCCAGGAGGGACGGATTGCTGCTTGGGAACTAACTGGGCATTGGTTGGTGAGTGGTGAGCAGTTGCACTGTGCATCGCTTGTTCTGTGTATTCCAATCCTTTTATTAGTATTGTCATTTTATTATTGTTATTATTTTCATTATTAGTTTCTTCTGTTCTACTGAACTGTTCTTATCTCAACCCACGAGTTTTACCTTTTTTTTTCTGATTCTCTCCCCCATCCCACTGGATGAGGGGGAGTGAGTGAGTGGCTGCGTGGTACTTAGTTGCTGGCTGGGGTTAAACCACAACATGGGGGAGAATAGAAACTTCTGTAGAACTTAACAGAATTCTGTGATACTGTATAGGGTGACAGTATAAAGGAAAATGAAAATTTGGTATACTGACATAAGATGTAGGTTAAATACACCACCTTCTAGTGATTGATGTAAAAACACATGGAACCTTACTAAAGTTTACATTATGGCAATATTAATGGCAATGAAAGTCCTTTCTTGGACATAATTTAATTGCTCTCAGCTACATTTTTTTTGTAATCCTGTCTGTTCCATTATTATTAATTTGTGTACTTTACAGAGGGTGGAAAAGTATTGTTAGTTTTTGCAAGCAATTTTTCATAAAGCTTTCACCTTCACCTCAGCTGCACAGCAGTCCTTTGCCATTACTTAGCGCAGGTTTCTATAAGCTGTAAAGTCTGTGGCATATTTTTATAACCATCTTTCAAGAGCTTCCTTGAAACAGAAGGAAGGAATTGAAGGTGGAAGAGTTTTGCAGTCCAGCATAATAAATGCAGATCTATGTTGTACACATATCTATCTATTTTGCGTATCTATTGACTAAACTGAATACAGACAATGGCATTCATCTGTTTGAATGTGAAGCTAATCCCACCCTAAACACAGCAGTAAGAAATGAGGCAGCTTCTCTGGGTTAGTTAACAGAAATAAACTAGTATTCTCAGAGACAGTGGCCTGTCCCTGACCCCACACACCATTTAGCCACTTAAAAGGGTGATTGACACTTAAATGCCTCTTTCTGTTTACTATATACTGCTCATTAAACAATGATGTACTTGGATAAGGTGTCTAGCTTCAGTATTTTACACCTGGGTACTAGTGGATAATTTTGCTTCTGTATCTAGAGGATTCTTCTAAACAAAAGCACTCCTGGAGAACACTGCCTCAAGCTGGACAACCAGGTTCTTTTGCAAATGAGTTTCCTAAACTATTTTTGCTCCACATTTGCATGAGTAAAATGGAAATAACAGCACAACCTTTTTTCAACAGTTTGAATTGTCAGTTTATATAATACGACATTTGTCCTAAAACTGTCTTTTAGAGTGTGCAGGTCAAGTGTCCATCACCTGAGGTCTGTAATTCCTGATAGGGCCTTGCAAATTTTATAAAGTATGAAGAATAACTAGCTGCAGTTTACATATTATATATAAGGAAATTTTTCTGGCAAGAAAAACTGAGTATAGTCTGCACCAGCTCCAAAGTGCCAATTAAATGCAGTCACACATAGGAAGTCCCAGATAGTCCTGAATATTCAGAATATAGCAAGGTCTAGAATCTTGGCCGCTTAGAGTTTATGAGGAGTGATCATACAGCTATGAGATATTTTTGAGAGATTAATTTAAGTTTTTGCTTTGCTACAGGGATTCCTGTGTGAACTAGGGGAAGGAAGTCTGCTAATGTGAGGTCTGTACAAAGGATTCTGGCAGCAGTTGGATACCAAAACAACCCTTTTTGTACTTGTGTTCTTCAGACCTGGGCTCAGCTCCTGCTTAGCCTTGGAGAAACTGACCCACCCAACACGCTGAGCTTTTCTCAGTGACTTCTGTAGACGGGTCAATTTCCAGGATTTGAAGACTTCCAGGTGTTTAGACCAAGCAGTAATAAGAATAATGATTTAAATTAGAGTACAATAATTACCTGTTAATTACAGTGAACTTGTCTAAAGAAAGAAAATGTCAATAGAGGCCCAGGAAAAAAAAAAAGATCTATGAGAAATTACACAGAGGTAGTATAAACATGCAAGGAAGGGGGAAACCTGATACACAACATGAAAGATGAGAGAAAATTACTAGAAAGGGAAGGAAATGTCATAGGAAAGAATTTTTTATCATGACATGCAAATCTTCTCTGGCAAAATGCAAAGTGGAAGAGACACATCAATTGAATCACCTTGAAGATATATACAAAGCAAATCAGATACAGGAACAATAAATATGTAATATAGCTTATTTAAATATGCTGCCAACAAACAACCCTTCCCTTGTCCACCTTTAACTTATCATATATTTATGGTTAGTGGTTTTTATTATTTTGTCTTCCTCAAAGAGTTCTAATGTGCATTACTGAAAGTGCATAGAAAAGCTAAATAATGAAGTTAAATTTTATAGTACCAAAATATCTGACTTGAAGCCTAAAAAGGTTTAATTGGAGAAAGCACAATCCAAGTGTTACCTTAGCAGAGTCCAGAGTATAATGCTTATCTAAGTATTCATTGTCATTGTGAAACTTCTGCTAATAAAGGAAATGATCCTTTCCCTACGAGCTAGATCAGGAGGGAGTAATTTCTTTCACCTGTCTGAATGCAGAATCCCAGAGAAGAAGATGAGATGTTGGTTCTGATTTTCTTCATAGCTTGGAAAAGAAATTATAATGTTAAATGCTTATAAACATTTTCATCAAAGCTTTTTACAAAGGAGATCCAAATTGTTTGTTTCATTCTCTTTCTGTTAAAAATGAAACATGGAAAGCCTAAGAGTCTTACTTTACACAAACACTTTGAAGCCTGGGGTTAGAGTTGGGAGCCAAGCCAGCTGTATACTCTTCTTAGCTGGCTCCCTGACATGTTGGGTACCAAAGATGTACTAATGGTCTTCAACTTAATGATATGAGATGCACTGAATTGAAGGCAGTATATTTGAAATGTTAGATATGTTAACAGTGAATTTCTGGTAATTGAAGTATCACTCCGAAATCTTCCTTTTCCACTTTTTACTGAACTGTGCTTTTGCTGCAAATATTCTGTATAAATGTATTCTCTTATTTTTCTTTGTATTGGGACCATTATAAATTGTTTTTCTCTAATAGGGGATTGACAGAGATCGCAACCTCTGAAGCCTTTCTAGGAAGCATTTTATTCATTAAATTGTTATTATTAATGCAGTCAAGCTGTTATTATTAATAAAAGTTAAGTATTCACACAGTACACCCACTTACTCTCACCTCCCCAGATGGAGCTGCAGTTGGGGACAAAGCCCAGCTGTTTCCTCTGGATCAGGGGGACATGCCGATGTCACTTGGCTTTTAGGCAGGAGTTTGTGCAGTCCTTCAGAGGGGTGTTTGTTTCATCAGGTGTTCATGTAACACTGTAGTCTTCCTCTGCACAAAGCAACTATTCCACTCTTGGATGTGGCCCGAGTTACACAACTTCTTGTGGATGCCGAGTGTGTTCTAGTTGCTTTGTACAAATTCAGCAAACTCGTGGTGTCCTGACTTTATCAATTCTTGCAGATCCAGCAGGACTTCTGGTTGCCAGATCTTGTCTGTGAGTTTGTA
This sequence comes from Buteo buteo, assembly GCF_964188355.1. Classification (NCBI taxonomy): domain Eukaryota; kingdom Metazoa; phylum Chordata; class Aves; order Accipitriformes; family Accipitridae; genus Buteo; species Buteo buteo. Next base: position 19,208,543 of record NC_134190.1, on the reverse strand, counting down.
CACACTCCCTACTCAGCAGGTACATTTCCTCTTTTCATCCTTTTGTTTTCTGGTAAATATTTCTCCATCCAAACCTATTGAAACTTACGAAAGTTACTTATACAAACTGACATAAAGGGGGCCATTCTGACAGGATCAATCCTACATCTTTCTAGTCGTTTTGCCTGTTTTTTTTTCTAAACTTCAAAAATAATTGACTTATCAAATTTCATAAGACTGTTCTTCAGTTCAGAGTAGTTCTGTCACAGTACTTAGTAGATTCTTTAAGTTCTCTTCTAACTCAATTGCCCAGATTTCTTTCCTGTTTCCCACTCCTGCATGACTCTAAATAATTCCTCCAAGATTTAGATGTAAATATCCTTCAAATATTACTCTTTTTCTTCCTAGATGTCTCTTACTTTTAACAAAGCCAATGAATATACACTCCATTCTTTCAAATTTCATAATATTGCCCATAATCTCACTTTTTTAGTATATCTCTTCATGTTGTAAGTAACTGCAAAACCATGAAGTATCAGCAGTGAACAGAAAATGGTAGATGGCACACCAAAAATCATTTAGTCACTATCTGATACCATTCTGTCCCTTGACATAACTTATCTGCCTCTCTCTGCTCCCCTTTAATGCTCAAATTTGTAACTTTCTCTTCTGTTTTGATACTGTGCATTTTTTTTCCCAGGTTTCCATCATCTTTTTCAACACATATTGTTTCAGTGCCTTGTATATTAGTGTTAAGTACTGTGGGATGTAAATAGAAGTTGGCCACTTCATGGGGAGATACTGCGTAATAAGACTGCAAGCAGCAGTAGCAGCATGGAGGTCTAGTGTGTTACTAAACCCATCAGGGAACAATTAAAAGATCAAGATTCCCTATATCCTAGAAACACATCAAATAAAACTTTGTATCTCTGGAATGCCCAATAAGCAATTAGGTTGATTTATATAAACTAATTGCAGTTTACCTTTAGTCTGTAGTGCACAAAGTGTCGTTAATATTAGCATTTGCTGGAATTCAGAGGATTCGAACAGCTTTATGATAGCTAAAACAAAATCTTGTTGCTAAAGAGAAGTAAACTGAGCATTTTTAAAGAAATTAGTAAATGTATTCACTGCTCAAAAAATTAATATCTGTTCAAGCAAATTTGGAATAACAGTTTAGTTTAATGTGTTTGGACTATGTCTATCATCAAGGCTTTAGCAGCCATACATTGCAAAAATATGGCAGATATAAAATGTAGTTTTTGTTCTTACCCTTCAGATAATTAAAAAATACGATTCTCAGAAAAGAGCTCACTGTGAGGACAGTCATTGCTAGCTCTCAGGATATTTATCAAACAATAACATCTCATATTCAAGCACCTCAACAGTCTTGCTATTAAGTACCTTTTAAAAATAACAAGATCCTGCAGTTGTTGGAGGCAGTAGAACTTGGAAATCTATTATGTGGGGAAGCTGCAGGGTGAGAAGAGTAGAGGCATGATAAATGTAATGGTTTTGAAGCAGTAATAGATTTTTATTTGCCCAGTTATATTGACAGACAGAAAGAAACCAATGTAAAACTGTCACATTTGAGTTTCATATTGTTAGGAAACTTTTAATTTGGATTTTCTTTTTGTCCTTTAAAAATTGCTGCGTGAAAACTGAGTATTTTTGTAAGTAGCAAAACTGTTAACCTTTGAAAGCTGAAGTCTGTTCACATAGAGGAATAGTTCGGACACTAGCATTTGACATGTTAATTGACAAACAGTAGTGACATTACAGATTCATCTTCAATGTCATTCTTGGCTCTAGTAAATTGTCATCGTTCCCTTGAAATCAGTGTCAGCTGAGTTTTCATATTCCTTCAGTCCTTGACAACTTTGTGAAAAGTACAAATCTGGTATTTTAACTTGAAAAAAGACTGCACAGACATGATGCCTAAGTCAGAAACCCTCTAAAAAGCACAGTAACTTGGGGGATCTGGCATTTATTACAAAAGTGAACCATGGTAATGACTGTGAGGGTGTTTTTCCTATTTTAAAAGTTGAACCAGAACCATTAAATATTTCTATGTGGTAATTAAAAATTCAGATAAGCAAAATTTCCCACAGAGTTTCTCTATTATGCAACATCTGAAAAGATCTAACCAGGTTCTGGTGGAAAAAGAAATTATTAGCAACTTCTTTGGATATAAGATTTGCTCTGATTTTATAGTCATAAACATTGGGGTTTTTAGGTAAAGTTTAATTGCTAACTCAGAATTCGTAATATGTACATATCATCTGGACTTGATTTTGCAATGTGATTAGAAAAAAATAACTTTCAGGCTGTTTGATACTGTCATCTTCTGATATTTTTTTTCCTCCATACGTAATAGCTATGAATTTTTCACTATGATGGGTGATATAAAATCCTGTCCCTGGTGAGGTCAATAGTAGTCATTAGAAGCGAGCTTTTTACCTCCTTTATTCATCTGTTCCTAAAAAGAATTTTATGCTGAAATTAAATTAGCTTCCTGCAGTTTGAGCAAATGTCTCTGATTGCATCTACACATTCCTCCCATGTTCAACCTTGTGCCAGATAGGATCTCATCATGTGTAATTTGATTTTAACAGGTCCAGATTAGCTCTGACAATTGGGATTCCACATTCAGGCATCCTGTAGACAGAATACAGGTTTGTGCTCAAGTTATAGACCATTAGTAAAGCAATCTTGCCTTAAAATTTTCCTGTGCTGTAGGAGGCCCAGTCTTGGATTCCTTCACTACAGATTGAAGGAGACAAAATCAGCTGCAAAAAGTTAATTTATGGTTTGGCAAGAAATTCTATCTAAACAGTTACTATGTTGTCCTATGCCATCCTTGCACAAAGTATAGCTATTCCATGATCCTTGATTTTACCAGAGAGTTCTATTTTACTTAAAGCATTGAATACTTCATTGTGTAACTTAGAAGAAAAAAAGGAAGTAGTTTTTAAGCTTTCAAAAAATCTTTTACAAAACCATGTAAATGTCTGACAGCTCTGAACATTAACTTTGTAAAGTTAAAGTTAACATTTTGTTCAATGCCGTGAATCTGTATGGGTTTTGCTTGTCATCTAAAAACTATACATACCTAAACCATATACATACCTAAACTCTACACAGAGGCTGCACATACAGCTTGCTCTAGTAAATGTCATTGTACTATAGGCTCAAGAATAGTCTGATCAAAATAATAAGTTTCCTAAAATAGTGCTAGTAGCATGGCTTTCTACTGGGGGATTGGGCCTATTTTTATCTGGTGTGGAAATCATGACTAAATTTTCTCTCTGGATGGGTGGCATGTTTTGAAAAATCTCTATTTATAAATTTTAAGTAGTAATTCAAGTGAATTAGATTACTTAGAAACTTTACGTGAAATCACACCAAGCCAGCTCATTAAAATCTCTTCACTTCTATAGCAAAATAATTTGATAATTACTATCTTACTTTTAGTGTATGCACGGGACCTGGTGTAGTGGGTTGACCCTGGCTGGATGCCAGGTGCCCACCAAAGCTGTGTTCTAACTCTCCCTCCTCAGCTGGACAGGGGAGAGAAAATAAAATGAAAGGCTCGTGGGACGAGATAAAGACAGGGAGAGATCACTCACCAGTTATCATCACAGGCAAAACAGACTTGACTTGGGGAAAACACATTTAATTTATTACCAATCAAAATCAGAGTAGGGTAATGAGAATAAAAACTAAATCTCTAAAAGACCTTCTCCCCACCCCTCCCTTCTTCCTGGGCTCAACTCCACTCCCGATTTTCTCTGCCTCCTTTGCCCGATCGGCACAGGGGGACGGGGAATGGGGGTTGGGGTCAGCTCACCACACCTCGTCTCTGCCGTTCCTTCCTCCTCAGGGGCAGGACTCCTCACACTCTTCCCCTGCTCCAGCGTGGGGTCCCTCCCACGGAAGCACTTAGTTCTCCACAAACTTCTCCAACGTGAGTCCTTCCCATGGGCTGCAGTTCTTCACAAACTGCTCCAGCATGGGTCACCCGTGGGGTCACAAGTCCTGCCAGGAGCCTGCTCCAGTGTGGGCTTCCCACAGGGTCACAGCCTCCTTCTTAAATATGTTATCACAGAGATGCTACCATCATTGTTGATGGGCTCGGCTTTGGCCAGCAGTGGGTCTGTCTTCGAGCCAGCTGGCATTGGCTCTTTCAGACATGGGGGGAGCTTCTGGCATCTTCTCACAGAAGCCACCCCTATAAGCCCCCTGCTACCAAAACCTTGCCATGCAAATCTAACACGCTTGGCTAGGACAGAGTTAGTTTTCTTCATAGCAGCTCATATGGTGCTGTGTTTTAGATTTTTGAGCAAACCAGTACTGAGAACACACTAATGTTCTAGCTTTTGCTAAACACCATCAAGGCCTTCTCTGTTTCTATCTCTGCCCCTCCAGTGATTAGACTGGGGGGTGCACAATAGGTTGGGAGGGGACACAACCAGGAAGATGACCCAAACTAACCAAAGAGATATTCCATACAATTATACTGCCATGCTCAGCAATAAAAGGGAAAAGAAGGGGGTTTAGGAGGAAGACCGATGCCCAACCAGTTCAGATACAAAGTCAACTGTGTATCTCACAGTAGATGTAAGTTAGTGTATTCTTCTTCCCTTCACTCTTGAACTGTGGGTGATTTATCTCATCCTTATAGTAGGTTAACGATGAATGGACCTGGTAAGTGCTGCACTGTAAGTTCACTGAGTCTTTGCATCATATCATGATACCTGAATTGTGTGACAATTTGGCTGTTCAGTAGCACATTTAGGTTTCTAAAAAAATTAGACTAAATAGCGTATACCCTTTATGCACAAGAATTTTAACAGTATCTTTGATACATGTATATATATTTATGGTTGGACTTGATGATCTTAAAGGTCTTTTCCAACCTAAATGATTCTGTGATTCTATATATAAAGAAGAAAATGTGTGCTTAAAATAATATCTTATTTTGCTTCCTGTAAGCTTCATAGTGATTTCAAAGCTATTTTTGGCTAATAAAACTCATTAATTTACAATTTTCAATCTGTCCTCTTGTTTACCATAAAAAGCAACTGATCTAAGAACAGAGAAATTTCATAACCAAATAGTTGGGGGTTTTTTGTGTAATTTTTCTCATAGACACCTTCTTCCCAGCACAAATAGTGAACATTTCCAAATCTAATGTAAGGAGGCAGGGCTTAAAAAATACCTATCTCTGTCTCCCCCTCTTCCTCTCCCTTTCCATCTCCCTCTCCCTAAAAAATACCTCTCTGTCCTTCTCCCTCCTCTCCCCTCCCCTTAATTGAGATGTCAGTTTCTACTTACACCCATATGCAATGTGCCTTCCATGAGTTAATCAAATTACAAATAAGAATATTCCCATCTCTTTCCTGTCATTTCTACCTGGTTTGGTATACTTTTGTTCCTTCACAGAAAATAATTTCTGCTCTCTCTCTCATCCCTAAGCAACAGAATGCTCAGAATGCTCTTGCCCTCTTTGTAAATAGAAACAGTAGTATTTTGTTTGGAGGCCAGAAGTCTGCTCTGTTGATAATTACAGTCTCACCCTCTTTCAATTACAAACCCCTGCTCTACTGTATTATGGGACAGCACAAGTACCGGAAGACACGCTTGAAATTTTAAAGTCAAGAGTATTGCCAGAAATCTCAGACAGGAATATTTATACATTAATTATCCTACTACATTAAAAAAAAAAAAATCCTGATTTTTAAGGTAAAATACATCTAAATTCGTAAAGCCTACTTTGATTTCAGGACTTTTTTCTTTTGGTCCCAGTTAACATGATATAATACAGAAATGTAAATTTTGGAGAAGAACAGTAACCAGGACTTTTAACAATAACTGTAAGACATGAAGAGTAACATAAAAGTATAAAATTAAAACAGAATTGATGACTTCTAGTTCCAAAAGCAGATATAGGAAGTGAACCAAAATTCTCATACTGATTGTTCATATCCACAATTAATTACTCCTTTAGCAGTTTCTGTGGTTTAACTGCAAAATCTAAATAGAGTCCTGTAAATAATTAATTTGCCTTTATTTGCTTTACAATAAACAGGACATCTGAGTTTTGAGAGTAGGCAAAAACTATTGAGAGGACAAGAGTTGTGGGAAAAGTTAATGAAAAGATTAGTGATATTGTCAGAAGGAGGGATATATGCAATACATTGGGATAATTATATAATAAATGTGTATAATAGAAAAGAATATGGTGGCACTCGGGACGAGGAACTTAAGTTCCTGCCTTAATAAGGCATATAAACAGCACAGACTAGAAGATTTAAAACAGAAATACTGGACAAATGAGTGCAGGAACTCTACAATTGGAAGGTTGATAGGTAACTCAGCTTTGCCTTTAGGTTAGTGATAAGAATAACTCTGTCACTGATGATATAAATTCATTGATGTTTCATAAAAGCAGTAAGATAGAGGCTAACCAAAAATAACTGCTGTAAGTTAAGCTGTAAGTAATAAATCTATATGGTCAGAGGGAAGATGAAAGATAAATAAATACACAGTATTCTGTATTCCACACGTAAACAGAGATTGTGATATTGTAAGTGTGGTTCATTCATGTCAACTAGGTGTAGAAAATAATGCTCACATTCATTTGTATGGACAAATAAAGATGATTGCAGTGTACTGAAATCTCATCTAAATATATAGTGCAGCACTGTAGTACAGGAAGGTTAATGGCTTAGAGCCAAGGTGTAATAAAGTGGCTCTTCCCATATGAGCTGCAACCAATTTTTCTTCACTCAATGAATAATGGAGAAACAAATGGCAACAGAGGCAAAATCAACTCTGTGTCATATGAATAAAGTTGAAAAATACAACTTTTACTTTGATTCTGCATAAGCTGCACTGACATCAGATAAATATTTCATAACAAGGTAAGATTTAGTCCATGAAATACATATTAGTGTAACTAAATGGGACACAGCTTGTCCAAATGAAATTCTCATTGTGCTGTAGACTTTAAAAATATAATAAAAATCAAGAAAGTCTCATGCATCTTGTATGTTCTTGTCTGTGTGTAAGATTGTTAGCCTTCTGGAGTATAAGTGGCCTTTATATTGTAATATTTAAATATAGAGAATTACAATAAACTCATTATTTATAATCCGTTCTTCCTGAGGATACACTGGAGATGCTTTGATCTAGGTTCTACAAGAAAATCTATATGTATCTTTGGAAAAGATAATCAAGACCATATATTTTGTATCAATTATGGGAAGAGATGGATCTTAGGTTGTAATTAAAAACAAGAAAGAAAACCACAGAAAACCCCACCCAAACCCAAACAATATCATGGTTTCCATTCCACTCTGTTCAGGAATTTAGCTAGAAAGAGGATATCCTCCATAGTAATAGCTTCAGTCATCTGAACTGCAGTAGCCACTAACAGTAGAAATGCTAAGTGAGATTAATAGAAGCACACATACCTACACCTATCCTATTTGTTTGAAGTTAGGTTATATTATGAGAAGAAATGTTATGGTAAGAACAATTTCTTGCCTTCTGAGAGGCAAATAACATGGATTCATCCCAGAATTCTAGGGCAACTTAAATATGACATCACAGAGCTATTAATAAGCATGTTTAACCCATTAACTATTTTGGCTTTGGTGCTAAAGGAAAGAAAGGAATCGAATAAGACAGCGGCTTCCATTTGTATGGCTCAAGATGAGTATCAGATCTTAAGAGGCAAGAGCAAAGTGCAAGAATTTACCAATTTATGAATAAATACCATAAAACAAGGAAGAATATGAAGATGGAAATCATACCTCACAAATCCACTAGAGTTGTTTGAAGGATTCAGTGTGCCCTAGGGCTAGAGGATCTCACTGATGTAATGCATCTAAATTTTCAAGAAGATTTTGATAGTGTCCTTCACCAAAGGATCATAAAGAAGCTGATTTGATCATGGGATAAAAAAGGAAATTGCTTCATATACTGCAAACTGGTTAAAAAGATAGGAAAATTGTTAGCATTAAACTGTCACTCCTCATGGGGGAGCATCCCAAAGAGTGCATTTTTTGTGCAGAGGAAGATTGCACTTTTTAAACAGATACAGGTTTATCTGCAAAGCGCTTTGATTTGTGTCATGGAGTAAGTCTTTGAGTGCATACAATTGTTTATTTTGGATGAAACCAGAGTGGAGAATATATTTCAGGAGCATATCTAATATGCTCTGGCCACAAGGGCATTCAGACTAGACTAGAACTAGTCCCAAATACAAAACCACTTGAAATGTATAGCATTGGTATCACATCTTCGGTATGAACCATTTCGCTCTACAGATCCATTCTTACTGGTCTGTCCTACCTGATAGTGTAGATACAACAAGGAGATCTGTGCTTGGACCAGTATTATGCAATATATTCACAAATGATCAGGAAAAAGGAGTGAATATTAAGAAGACAAGTTTGTTGTTGCTCCCAGTATCAACAAATACTCCCAATAATCAAAACATACTGATTTTGAAGAGCTGCAGAAAGATCTCTTACTGTGTGCCTGAAGAGTAAAATGGCAAATGAAATTCAATGTTACTGCATGTAAATTAATGCACATGGGGAAAAACAACAGGTTTAAAACACTGCCAATATTGAATGAGGACCAAGCAACAAATATATTTGAGGTTACTAAGACAACCTTATGGAAGTGGCTGTGAATGTTACAGAAAAAGAGTCAAGGAAGAAAACTGAATCAACAATAAAAATGTTGAAAATGACTGATGGTGGAAGAAAACGAAAACCAGAGGATAAATCAAAGCTAAATGAATCCTGAAGTTACCTAGACAAGAGAAAAATAAAAGATCCACTGTATATGTCAGGGATCATAAGAGAGGAAAAGGAGTCTAACAGGCAAATATGTTCAAAGTTTCAAGATCTATTCTGATAGATTTTTAAACTGCAAATTGGTGTTTCTAAATCAAACAGGTGGGATGCAAACCATAGAAAGGAAATAATTGATAGCTAGAGTCTTCTGAGGATCTATATAAAGATAATGAACTATTACATGTTATTGACTGGTCAGGAGAAGAGAACCACCAGCATTAAAATTTAAAATTGCACTTTTAATTAAAAGGCTCAGGAAAAAAACCACAAAAACCCAACACATACGATAATAACTCAAGGTAACTTTTTAAATGGGACTTCCTACGTTTAATGTGTTCATGTATTTAGGAAACTGGACCATGCACTAACATCAAGAAGTGTTGCTTGGCAGTAGTTTGCAAACTGTTGAACAATTTCTTTGTTATTACATGTAAGGAAGGTCAAACTGAAGTCACTTTAGAATTTAAAGGAAAATGGGACAAGAGTTACCAACAAAGTGCCCAGACTCAGAAAGGGGAGGGATACAAAAACTCCCATATAAATCTTGATAATTTAATTGGAGAGGGATTAGAACTGGGTTGATTGTTTGCTGTCTTTAAAGCATTTTATGCTGTGGGTTATGACAAGTTATGCCTGAGTGGTATTCCAGGTGAGCTTTCCACCACATCTGGTTATTGGCTATGCCACAAGCATAATTGCCTTTAAAAACACAAGAAACATAAGAGATATTTTTAGTCTGCAAAGATGCAGTGTGAATGTATACACTGTTACTTTCTCTCTTAAAATTCTCTGTTGGAGATGGCAATAGTACAAAATGGAAATATTGTAAAGATAACCGTAAAACAAAAATCAGGTTAATCAATAACTTTAGGTATTCCAGTTACTTTGTCTCTCCAGAAACTCTAGCGGCTTTGGGTGATAGGTTGTATGGGATAGGAAAAGAATATGGAATCTTGATTAATGTATTAAAGATGAAAATGTTGATCTGTAGAAGAACAAGACCTGAAGACACTCTGAAAGGTAAAAACTTGGGGGTTTATAATTATTAATAATATTATTATTATTACTATTATTACTGCCATACAGTCAAAAATCAACATAGATCATATGAATGACCTAATTGAAGATGATATTGCGTATCATGAGAAGACTAATTATAAAAAGGCTTTGGATGAATGTGACAAACTTGGAAAAAAAAAAAATAAATCTGATTTCTGTGGGAAACTGTGGAAGATGTACCTACTTCCATGGCCAAGTATGACTGGAAGGAGAAAAAGAAATGGAGAAGTTTTAGAAAAGTTTTTTTAATTCTACAAATATTGAGTTATTTGAAAAGTAAACCCATTAACAATAAAATGGCAATGAATGAGCACCAGAAAAGATTGTGCTAATAGGGCCTCTATTCACAGCAGAGAGCACCTTTATTTTTTTTAATATGCAGTTGTAAAGAAAGTGAGCACCTATGAAATACAAGGATCCACAATACGAATCCATACATCTTAAAATCTGTATGTACTTCTCATCAAACATATGCTGATGGTTCCACAGATTGTGGAAGGACTTTTGTGGTGACAGACGGCTTGTCTGTCGGTGACAGCTTGTAAGACTTATCTTCCTGTGTTCATTACATTTCTTTAGTGCCTTTCATGGTGAATGTCTTGTTTGTCTGCTTTTTGATATTGTTAATATATAAACTTTATTCTAATAAATGGTCTTTATGTTCAATCTCCCACATTGTGACACTAATACTAGACAACTGAAGATTTGCTCAGAGCAAGCCCTTATAATGGTTCATTAGCCTATTGCTCTGCCGTGCACTGTCTCTTAATTAGATATGGATCCACCACACACCACAGAAAATGGCTTGGGACACTCTGACATGCAGAACAGATATTCAGATACAGCAGAACAGAACAGGGAAAGGAAACAAAAATGTTTCAGGGTGGAATCAGAAGGGACTTATGGAATAGAATACATCAGCATGAAAAAGTAATAGATGAGGGGGCAATAGAATAAGGCCTACACAGAGATGAATGGTATTAAGATGATAAATAGAGAATGATTAATCACAAGAAGTCCACTCAGTGAAATTATCGGTCAGCAAGCTTAAAAGAGAAATAAGTATTTTTCTACACTATCTATAATTATAGGTATAAATTACTTCAAAATAGATAAGTTATCAGTGCCTGTTAAATGCAGCATTCCAAATGCAGTCTCTAGTTCTGAAATCCCTGATGACCTGTAGCTGTGAAAAATACACCAGTGAAAAATACACCAGTGCAAGGACAATTCTGCACTTGCTGTGTTCCCATCTTCTTCCCTACCGCCCTCCCCTGGATAAGGAAAAATGTAATGGATGGTCCATTGTCCTGACACAGTGTGGTAATTTATAAACTCTTCTATATGTCTCATATAATTATGTCAGAATGTGAATGTGATGCCCAATAATAGCTGATAGGATCATTTCCACAGTAAGTTTGCTGCCAGCCATTTTGAAGAGTTTTTAACAGAAAACACACAGTGAGTTGATTAATGTATATATGTAATTAACCAGAGTAGAAGCAGAATCATGTAATTAATTACTTTATTCTTTTGATTTAACATCTTTAAAAGTCAAACGCATTCTGGAAAAAAGTTGACAGAATTCACAAGCTAATATTTTGGATACTATCCACTGTAACCACTGAAAATGTTAATCCAGATGACATTTGGATGAGTAAAATGAAACCTTATTGGGTTTAGTGAGGCTATTCTTGTGACAAAGCTTTACTCCTATTAGCAGCTGAGGTGGTTTTCTTCTTATTCATTATCCTGTTCCTATGAGTGCCTGTTTGACTTTCACGCTGTTGATGTAAATGAACCCTTTCATTGATGATGATAATATAGTAGAGCAGCAATATGTGTGTATAATTGTACTCTTTAAAAGTACCTTTTAAATTTAAATCCAAGCTGCAATTATTTTAGATATGCAAATGATCAAATTGAGGGTAATGCTACAAGAGAAATTCATAACAGGTTCAAATCAGAATAGAAATGGCTATTTCTGCCTTAGGCTTATTGAAGACATCCTGATAGAATCCAAATTCATACCAAGCTGACTAAAAGAAATAACACCTTGTAAGCTTTATGTCTTCCTGTCAGAGTCCAATACTCTCTGTCCAGGTTCTTTCAGAGAAACCCTCCTCCACATGAAGAGGGCTTAACCTGTAATACTAAATTTACTTACCATTATATGGGATTTTGATTTAACAGAGTGATATAAGCAATGTACTGAAATCACAATACAAGGATGACATAGCTATTGCAACATACAGTTGAATCACAGTACAAATATAATTCCCATTACTGGTCTCTTTACATGCTCACCATCATGATGCTGGGCATCCCCAGTCACTAGGAAGGAATAATAGGTTGAAGCCAGCTCAAGTCCATTGTTCTCTTCAAAGTTCATGTTGCTTGTTCAGTTTTTATACCCTATGTTAGACTAAGCCATGTTTACACTTTTCCCATGCTGGTCTGTCCAACTCAGGAAGATGGTACTCTCTGTTAATTAGCTCTGGGAAGGCCATTTACATAACCAGGTGACGCACTCAACTGATACAAACAGTTGATCCACTGATAGTCATTTATCTAAAGCAAAGGCCACTCACTGCTCACCTTGGTATTGAGTTAAGTTTGGCTTTCTTTGCAACAGTCAGTCATTCTCTATGTTCTTCCCTGATCTTCCAAGTACATTGCTGTTGCCCATCTCTTCTGAACCATCTTCCATTGCAGGGGTTTGTTGATCGATCACTCCTCCTTATGCTTTTTGGAAAAGAGCCAGTTCCTATATACAAAATCTTGAATTTGTCTTGCCACATCTCTTTTTTTTTTTCTTTTTTTTTTTTGCTTTGGGAGTAATTTGGGTTTACTTACAAACAACAATTCAGAGCAATTCTTGGGTGTATTTTAGTTCACATCAGAACTGATTTTCTGAAACAAATTGCCCAGTCACTCCCACATGCTGTGTTTCAGTTAGTTTCACAGAACAGTCTTAGAGCTTATGAATTTGTTTGCTTCAAGATTAAACTAAAACTAGAAAATGCAAGGGTGCACTTAATGCTTAACACCCACTCATGGGCATTCAGTCCATAAGATCAGACAGGTACTAAAACTCTGCGAAACACATACAATGTAGACCTCAGGTCCTTGGCATGAGGTGTTTCACTTTGCAAATTTGCTCTTATTCCACTCTAAAGAGGCTTCCATTGTCTTCCTGGGAGTACAGAAATTCTGTTCTGCATTAGAGGGGTCCTCAAGGCATTACATTTTGGCACATCTAGCTCACAAAAAGTGTTTTGTAAGAGTTGTTGTTTCATTGATCTTTGTTTGAACATTTTGTTCAATAATGGCTGCATGAGATGATCTAGAGATGATCATTTCCTAACTTTGCACATTGAAGACATATCTATTTTGATATGTCAGCTTTGATTACAGCATACGTAGACATGCTTGAACTGGTTAGCTCGAAAACTGGCAGAAGCCCATTTGCGAATCATAAGCTTCCTCTGAAAAGTCCATACTCTATTTTGAATCCTTTGTTGTTTTGACTTTCTTGCTGTCATTACCCTTGGTAAACATAATGATCCTTTACGTAGCCTGCACTACTGCTTTCCAGTTACAGTGTCACTTCCCAGTTGCCATGTCCTTTTATTCCTCTTTTCCCCATGGTCAGATGAGATCGTTTCCTGGGCACTAATACAAGTGATACACTTTATGAGACACTTGTATGTGAGTATGCTACTGGGATGTATTGGGATATTGTAACAAATAACAATCAAGGCTCTGTAAGACATCTGATAAAAATGAGACATTGTCCGTAATGTCTTTCAGGTAAAGGACAATGAGTACTGTGTATTTTTGTTGAGAAAGAACAGAAACAATCTTTCATAAATACTGAGTGTTGGGTGTGGGTGTGGGTGTGTTTGTTTGTTGGTTTAATAGTCAGTAAAGCTATAACAGTCTTGGTTTTATTAAAGTAAAAGTTGCAGCAGCTTAAAATATTATTGCATTATAAAATTATGATATTTGGAGACTGATTGTTTTCATATAATTATTGCAGTAAAGATGCTTGAAATGACAGCATTCTCACTCTATTCTACAGTCTTTTTTCCCCTCATTTCTTCTGTTGGCTTTCTTTCTATGTTAGGAGATCAGTATTAAACTAGGGGACTGCAGAGGATGCTGAAAACCTTTGCATATCAAATGAAATTAGAAAATAAGTTTAATTAGGAAGAGAAGAATTACAACCCACTGTAATTCATGTACAATCAGGCAAGGTCTTAATTCAGATTTAAAGGTGAGAATTCCAATAAGGAGCTGCCTCCATAATGATCTTGATTCATTCACTATTGACATAAAATATGTTAATAGCTTGTGCAAATATATACATGTATACATGGGTGTTTTCTATCCTGACTTTTAACTTGAAGTATTTATTTTCAGTTAAGTTTTGATTTAAAAAAAAATCTTTTCTGAGTATTTGTTGTGAAGTTTGTCTTGGGGAAGGTAATGTGTCCTAGAGAAGATAATATTTTCAGTCAGTGATCTAAGTATTTAGGGCATCTCTTTTGAAAAGTATCCCAGACTCACTTTCATAGTGGAACATTGTGCCCTGGGAGTGTTGTTGATATGTCTCTTCATCTCCCTGTGAAAATAATGTATCTATTCCTCTTGGACCAAACTTAGGTCTCATGAGCCTTTGTATTTTTGTCTTGTTCTTTGGAATTATTTAACTTGTCTTTATTAGGGTTGAGAAGATATGAGGAAAGTGAGCTAGCTACTGTAACAGCAAGAGAGAGTTTGGATTGCAGAATTTGCAAGAATGATCAAAGATAAAACTCACTTCCAGATAGATTTTTCTAATTTCAGCCCCATGATAGAAGATTTAAATGAAACCACTTAGAAATAGCGTGATACTGGTGCCTTAACTTAAAAGTAAGACTGTCAATAAACAGGAAGGTATCAGAGGTGCCAGAACAAGTATCTGCCAGGTTCTAGTGATTTACCATCATCAGACTTCACCAATGGATGGAGGTGTTGATCTCTTCTGCAGCTATGCATTTTCAGAAGTCTTATGCATTATCACAATGCTTGTTCTTAAGAAAACCACTTATTTCGTTGCCTTCAGTTACTCATATTTCTCAGTACTCACCATCCTCCTCTCCACATTTCTTGTTCTTTGGCAATATAGTTATTAAGGTTACGAGGGGCTATTCCATGCATCTCTGGATTGTATAGTAATGGCTGCACAGTTTCATTGTGGATGAATATGGCTCTGATAAAGTTAATAAGATTACCTGTGTAACAACCATATCATTAAAAATATCCCAAATGTGTGTACCCAACTTTCAGCAACACCTTGTAAAACAAGTGATCTAATTTGCAATATCAGTATTTTTTACCCTTGAAAGATGTTTTTTCTAGGGAAAGCTGAATTAAAGTATTAGTTCAGCTTGTCATAATAATTGTAATAATTATCAAGTATTGTATGTTCTGAAGTGCTGTCCAGGAGTCTTACAAATTCTAAGAAACATTTCCTCTGAGAATTAGAAGATAATTCAGCTTATTTTATCCTCAATTCATCTTTGAGTTGTCATATTTTTTCATTTTTTTTAAGATTAAGAAGATTTAAATTAGTAGTAATACTGATGAATCACATTTTTGTAGACAAACTGAATACTGTTTCTTCCTGTGAAGTTAGGAGTTATCATGAACATGATGCAATTGCATGAAACAAAGAGTAAACAAACAATATGAAGGTTAAGGCTCCTACTGATAGTAATACACATAGTTAATTTTAGCACAGAGTTTGATCAATTCAAGGGAAAAAATGATCCCTTTAAGGAGAGTCTCTGTAAGATTTAAGCATTTCTTTGAGTACTTTAGCTGGAGTAAATTGTACCCTTCATGAAAACAGTTCCAAAATTCTTCCTTTAAATTGGATCTGGAAGTTCCTCTCACTAAGCAAACTTGTTTTGTAAATAAATACCATTATATGTATATTGAGAAGGAATGGTGCAAAAAAACCAAACACAGTTTTCAGTCAAACTTCGATTGTAGCCTAGTTGAGAGTTTCAGGAGAAGTTCCTTATGGCACTGTCACTTTGACATAGAAGGAAAATCTAGACAATTTATTGTGAGAGACAGGGAGTAGGAAGGTGCATATTTATATGACATATACCAACCATCTGAGCAGAGCTAATGTAAATAGAAGGTAACAAGATTCCCTTTGTTGTGTCTAATCAGAAGAATTTAGTGTCTACATTTCTAATATTTCAGTTTGTGAATTAAAAAAAAAAAAAGAAAAATCAAGTAGCTCTTTCCTCCTGTAGTTTCAATTTGAAATTCAGCATTTTTTGGCTAGGTCCACAGATTTATAAATTGCTTAGAATTTCAACTTTGGCTTCTCATTCAGAGTTTCTTTACAAAGAGCTTAATTTTGCATAGTACCAAACACTTTATGAAATTTTTTAATGATCTCAAATTAGTGTTCCAAATGCCAGTTGAGTTCCTTAGAAAATTTTAGCCGAAATGGTGATATGATTTCAGTGTTAGATGGAATGTTTTATTATTAACTTCTAGTATCATATTGCTTGTATAAATACTTCTGATGGAAAATCTCTTTCTCAGGATTTAGTTTTACTGATTTAAAATACGCTGGATCTTTCCATCCCTATAATTGAGTAATTATATGTGAAATAATTATTTGCAAAATAAATTATTATCAGATCTGACAGAGCTGTTGTTGATATTGCTGTTTCTCTTTTGTTCATTTTTACTTAATTTTGTACAAATAGGTTTGTTCAGTCAGTTTGAAATATTCTGGGCCAAACTGAACAGTAAGACTTAAGGCTAAAATCTACCTGTAGGCAAAAGTTGTGAATTAAATGTGATTAACATAGGACTTAAATATTTATAGAAGAATGAGGTATATGACTTTCAGCTAGAGACAGTTAGACCCTAAGTGGAAGATACTATCCATAAACAACTGGTGTGAATGTTCCTGTCTTAAATGATATTTATTGACAGAACAGAGGACCTGAAGCTTCCAGCTGACCAAGTTTATTTCCTTGCAAGTTATGGCCCTATCATCTATAATTCAGGTTGCAGAGAGAGGCACTACCATGCCAGAAGTTACAGAGTGACAGTACCCAGTTGTCCAACCAAAGACTGCCACTGGCACAACAGAAGCATGGAGCAAATCTGCCAAGCCTTGTTAGGCTCTCAGGATGTGCATTCATTAGTGTTTTAGCTGGGTTTGGGAGAGCTCTAGTGAAGTGAATATCCCATTTCTTTCCATTTGCTGTGCCCTGGTTCTCATTGTGTCACAGTCTCACGATGTATGAACAGGATTTCTTCAGGGTGAAACTAAGCTGGAAAATGAACTCCAGGACTCTGCCAAATGCACTCTCACTTCAAATGGGCATTTAGTCCATGGGACCAGGCTAGGGGTAGTCCAAAGCATCAAAAAAAATCCCAAACAGTTAAGCCAATGAGCCCTGACATATGCGTAGACATGAGTCTGGTATTTTGCATCAGCACTTTCTCTCTACAGATTTGTTGATCCATGCTATTTGCTAATGTAGACATAGTTTAAGATTGCTAACAGATTAATCAGCAGTCGGAACAGATAAGTCTGCCTCTCCTCCTGTACTCATCTGAATAGCTGCAATTTACGTGTCTTTAGAATAGGTGTAAATGAAAACTCAGCCACTTCTTTTTGTGTTCCTCCGTATGCCAGTCTTCATCATACCATTTCATCCAGATTAAGTCTAAAGTAGCTGGATTCCATCCAGATCACTTTCTCTGTCAGAAATTAGGAAGAGAGAGAAGCAGTTCTGTCAGAGACTGTTGAAAGTTAAAGTAAAGGAAATGTCATTTGTATTTGTGCAAACTTCTAGCGCTGCAGCAAAAATCCCTATCCCATGGTACTGTTCCAAAATGTTCAACAAAACCTTTTTATTTTCAAAGAAATACATAATTCAAATAAGGTTCTTGATTGTACTGCCTATCTAGAGAAGAAAACTTGAGTCAGACTCTGGAGTCCCACAAAATCATCCAAGGGTAGCTACAATTTAATCAGGGATTGATCATTCTGGATGTTAGTACCTCATTTAGATGAATGGAATAATTCATATTTGTAAGTGATGTTTCAGGCTGTCTGTAAACCGAGACTCACTTTACTGTAACAGTGGTGCCCAGTTCACATTCGCTAATTTATTCTCAGAACCATGAGATGCAGGAAAATATGTGTGTGTGTGCATTTGTATGTGCTTTTGTATGTGCCCGTACCTGTACATGTGTGTGTCTATGCAGAGATACTGACGCAATCAGAAGCCTTTTGCCCAGATGTGAAGGGTAGGATGGAAGAGAGGGTGGGAAGGAGTTTGCAGTCAATGTGCCTTAATGCAGCTATTTCACTTTGATCCCTTTGATCCCTTTGCCTGTTAACTTAATATACAGTAGTTAGACATCATAATTAGTAGTGTCTAATCTTACAAAATTTTTGTCATAAAATTACTTCACACCATCCAAGACTTTGTTAGGTTTCTTGAATGTAGAACTATGAAATTGCTATTAAACAAAAAGAAGGAAAATAAAAATGGAAGTATGTATGACTCCCTTGACTTCAGTTTTTGAAAGTATATTTTCCTTTGTAATGCAAAACCTACAGTTTCAGGGTTTTTTTTATTAAAAAAATGAGATTTAAGTAGTTTTAATTTCAGGATTTGATTTCAAATCATAAATCAAAAACTGCTCTGGTTCTGCTGTCAGTTTGGAAAAATAAATGATAACAGTATGAAAAAAGCAAAGAACAGAAAATATGCATGAGAACAAGGTTCCCCTAGTATATCAAAGTATGTGCCCATTTTATGTGACCGAATAAAAATATTAAATATATTGTTAGCATATACTATAATGCAAAACTTTGGAAAAAAGACTATAAATAAGTGGTGTGAGATTTTATGTCACGTTATCTATTGCTGGAACTCTCCGATTTTAAAGGAGTTATAGCAGTACAGTTTTTTAGTTTATGTACTGTTTGTTTCATCTGTAAGCTATGAATCTTCCATAATGCTAAATTCATGCTTGATTTGTTTGGGTTTGGGGTTTGGGGGGAACTTATTTGTGTTCCATATAAAACACTTTAAATCAATGTGAATATAATTTTACTTGTATTTATGTAAGTTACCATACAAAAAGCCATACGTATTTGTACCTCCGCTCAGCGTGAGTGATCCCTGCTTACTTCATCGTTTCATTTTCTTTCTCACACTACTATCTGCTAGCAAGGCAGCTTACAGAAACTCTGCATGGCAAGCCTCTTTCTCTGCTCTTGCATTTCAGGGACCAACTGTATCCTTATGCAGTTACAGTAGCATATGTGCTTATGCTTTTATGTTCCTTGTAATCAGTATGCAGCAAGGTCTGCAACTGAGGTGCCTGTCAGGTGAAGCTGCCAGGAAATCTTTGCTGAGAGGATGGAGGTGCCTGAAGGACTTCTAAATACATAAGGGGCTGAAGGACCTTCAGATGCTTCTCACTAGCCAAAGCATTGCAATAGTTCTACTCTTTGTCCCTTCTCTTTGTTGCCCCTGTCTAAAGGATTAGGACTTTCTGGCTCATTTGAGTCACCATTGGCAAAATACTGTCTGTGCACCAAGGAACTTTTATTCCTTTTAGCTGTCCTACCTTCAATCATAGCTTCAAACATTAGGAGAATTCTGGTCTCAACTGTATTTTCAGAAAAATATATTCACAAAAGCAAACTTACTGACTTCTGGTGATTGTATTGAGCCAGTAGCTCATATGATACCAAAGGTGCTACAAAACCCCTGGTAGTAATTTATGAACCAAAGCCATTTCTGCCCTTGTGGCATAAATTGAGCTGTGTGCGCAGTGGGTAGAATATTGCTGTTACAGAGTATAAAGTTACCATTCCATCACAGTCTTTCACTACTCAGATTTCACTTATCTTTAAATAGAAGATCCAAACCTGAGATATAAAACTATTATCCATCATAAAATATCGCTAATACTGAAGAGCATCTTCAAGCATTTCACTGAATTTTATACTGAGGTGAAGAAAAGGAACTGTTCAAGAGTTGTGTAATTGCTATTAAAAGGTTCTTCAAGATACATAAAAATTACACCTGAACTGAAACCATTTATTAAAGGAGATGAGTAAAACTACTGAGGAGTGCTGCTGTTTTTCCCCTGGATATCACTACAGGCCTTCTTAAAATATTACACAAGTACTAATTTGTTTGCCTTTCAGGTCTGTGATAATTTGTCAGTGAAGTGACTTTCCAGAGAAAATGGAAAATAGGCATAAGTGAAAAGAGAAGAGTAATGAGATTTGCCTTCTAAAAAAAATTAAAAAAAATAAAAAGGAATTTGAAGAAAAGTCTCAGAACATATGGTCTGGAGGCACAGCCAGAATTGCAATAAAGAGGAAAGTGCAAGAGACTCCGGAAAGGACAGACATTTATGAGCAAATCCCATAAGTCTTTCACACCAATAATCTGAAAGCCACTCCAATAAAATGTGATACCTGTATAAGCCATGAGGCAGTCAGGAAAAATAATAATTGAACAGAAACATAACCTGCAGTAAAAAATCAAAATAAGCAAATAGTGCAGGTAAAGAAAAGAAAGATGCTATACTAAACTCTCATACCTATGTAATGGAATGTTTGCATTTCAAACTGCTGTTAGAAAGCATATAAAGCAAGATATATATGAAAATTTACAAACTCTTATTACTGGAAAAGTAGCAGTGGTAAAAATGTTGTCTCATCAAATTTCCTGGAAGAACCATGTAAAAATATTACACAGATGAGTTAAGAAACTGAAGTTATTTCAGAAGAGCCTTAACATCAGTCATCTAAAAATATGAAATTGCAACTCATTATACATAGGTAGAATGTTAGAATATAATAAATACATGTAAAAATACACTAAATGTGAAAATAGAAATGTGTGTACATATAAGTAAAAATGCAAACACTGGCATACATTTCACACAGAAAAGTTCAGTAGACTAGACAATAGAAATGTATCTTGAGAAATACTTATTTGGTACGACAATGGTAGTCAATTTGTTTTTCCAGTTGTAGCAGGACATAGGGAAATATAACATAACATAACATAACATAATATAATATATATTTCTTTTCTGAATTTTACATTATGCCTTAAGTTTAAACATCTACTTTTCAGGGTATTAAAATAGAAGAAAGTATAGCTAGCACTTTTAAATAACTTTTTTAGTAAAGCATGATACGACAAAAATGAAGTAAACCCAACAATTAAAATTTTCAGGCTCACTGGAACAAAAATAATATGTATTACTGAGTTGCGTTTGGTGAATTTTTCCCTCTGAAATAGTTCCTACAAAAACATCTTGAAATGTTTGAAAGTTCTCACTTCAACATTTTCAGCATAATGGACTTTTCATTTTTAAATGTAGATGATAACAAAAAAAGTAAACGTGAAAATAGACCATTTTGAAACCATCTTTACAATGGACTCAGCACAATGTTTTCAGTTTTTGAATCTCTAGAAACTACCAAATTTCCCCCAACTCTGTTCAGGATGGTATTTAATTTTTTTATCTTCCAAATTCTATTTCCTATCATATTTTCAATTATCAATTATAGGTAACAAACAGAATATCTTCTAATATTAGTTATGCACATTGCTTCTGTCAAAGTGAACTCACTAGCACAATGGTTCCTATTTTAACTATAATTTCACTGATGCTGATAAGCATCACAAGCAAGTTAGTAATTAAAAATTTCAAATATTAGTGTGTGATTTTGACCCCATGTGCTTATAGGAACTGTGAGATTACAAATGTTGAATCTGATGAAATACCAAAAAATGATTATTGTTCTTCAGCAGAGTATCTTACATTGCTCAGAGACTATATAGCAAAATACAATTCATCTATGCTTAGAAGAAATTATATCTTGTATAAAGCTTTCTTGGGAGTGAAAATCAGGAGAGATCATTTCAAGATCTTGTTTGCCTTTAAATGGAACTTTTATCAAACTGGAGGGGAACACAAATGAACCGAATGAGCAGTGAAGCTCTGATGAGCAGTGACACTTCAATGAACAATGACATATCTCACTGTCTCAGTATTAAAATACACAAAGTATCATTCCAGCCTCTCTTCCTGTGACAGTTTCTTTCCCCCTTCCATCAGTGTCTAAGAGAAGCAGATGACTGCCATAGAAGCTGCCTACAGCCACAGGCCAGGACAGAAGCTGTGAACTTCTGTGAGCTTTGCCATAGGTGCTACACAAATAGAGTCCGAATGATTTGATTGAGAACAGTCTCCTGGCTGTGTTTCTCTAGACAGGATGAAATTCATTCAGTACTACCTTTGATAAGTGAAGAAGCAGGTAAATAAAGAACTAACCAACAGCACAAAAATAATCAAGACAGAGGAATTGTCTTGGTTTAGAAATAATTGTGGTTTGTTGACCAAAAAGATGACTTTTTGATTTATCAGACATTCCGAATGGATAAATATCTCCCAGATACTCCTCCGTGAACTGAAACTGAAAAGATGTTGTGCCCTTCTTGAACTGAAATGCCAGGGGCAAGGAAGAGAGAGAGCACTTTGCAGATGCTAGTATGTGTTAATTGCTATTTTACAGGCTTTTAATGGATTAGTTACCTTTCAGAGGTTCAAACCACAATAATGATATTAAAATACTTCTGTAAGCAATCACCAGCCTCCCAGTTGGTTCTATGAACAAAGGACATATTCCCACATTTCTCAACAACACTCAGCAAGAATTCAGGACAAAAATATTTTCACATTATGTCCAACAACCCTAAGCTCATTGAAATTTGCAGTGAGTAAGGGATGACTCTGATCAAAATACAACATTTGCTTTAGGTAACAAGACACTCTGCAGAGAGGTGTGACATTTAAAAAAGCAATTAAGGGAGGTTTGCAAAGAACTTTGATATGGCACAACTGATGGCTGTACTCTGAATACCTGGGTTAATCTAACTAGGACAGAGACCTAGAGCCACAGTAGAATGAAACTGGAAAATATATCAATGATGACATCATATTTTTTTTCCAATTATTTATACTGAGTAACTGGTTCCTTGCAAAAAATCCATGCATTCACCAAAGAGAGCCTTGGAACTGATCTCACAGCGCATAATCAGGACCTTCTTATGTCTCATTCAGCATTTGAAATAAACAGAAAGAACTAGATTTCTATATAGATTCTACCTTTTAAGGCAATTTTAAGATAATATCATATCAAAATGTGAAAATTTTGGAACATTATGTAAGCAAAGATCATTTAAGGTAGAATGAATTCAGGACTTTTATTCCATTGCTGAAATCCTAGTAGCAGGTCTTCATCAATTTGCTGTGATTTTTAGACATCTGCATTACCCTGGCCTATACTAAGTAGGTGAAGCAACTGGTAAAATTCAAGGGTAGCTGGTTAAAACTTTCCTAATATTAAAGGACACACAAAAAAAAAAAAAAAAAAATAAAAGAAAGAAAAGAAAAGATGAGAGACATTTCTAATTACCTGAAATGAGCAAGTTATTTAATGTTTTATTATGCCCTAAAAATTGAAAGCTTTCACTTTTGAGAACATCGTATTTCTGCATAATAAAAAACATATAAACCACTTCACAAAATTATGCTTTTTTTTTTCATAAAAGCTTCTGTCTTTTAATAAAAAAAAGTGGGTTTCATCATATTTTGAAGACTACACCCCTTCGATCATGACACAAAGGATTTGTACCATCTGATTCTTCCTTACACTAGTGACGTATATGTGTTCTGAATCTCTGAGTACAGATCTGCAGAGTTACAAGTCCATTATTTTGAATCAAGTGGCTTGGGGACTGATTTAAATCATGAATTAATTGTAGATTTTTTTTTTTTTTTGAACATTAAAGTAAAGGAAGGGTAACATGACTTTGGCTAATAAATGGAAATGTGAATTCTGGAAACCTCAGCTGAGACAAAGAATGTGACTCTGCTCAGTTCAAAAGCAGCAAAGCTCTGTGGCTGCTCCAAGGCTGGTCTCAGGCTGCTTTAGGCAACAAGTGCAGTAGGAACCAATAGGGCTTCAGCTAGTATTGAATTTGTCCCACCAGGCTCTATTATTCAAGTGTCAATGGCTCTGTAGTCTTTATGCTCCTGCTTTTATAAAAGCAGAAATAGTGAGCAATCCAGAAGAAAGTCACAGAACAAAATATTAGCCATGGTACTGGTGCTTTACAAAGAACTATTTGTATGTATTTGGATCAACAATTGAATATATTTCAAAGACAAGGGTGCTCAAATGACCTTTTAAAACAGCTTCACTGTCAAAGCATCTGACTGGGACATAGAGATGAGTGTAGGATTTCCTCTTATTATTTTGTTATGAAAGAGAAAGTGAGAGGGGAAGGAAGATGAAAACCAACTATAAACACACAAAATGAGGATCAAAGTAATTTTTTTTTCATTGGGAAGCAATTCTGTTTACTTCCTGCTTCTGTCCAATCACATAAGTTTGTGAATAAAAATACTATTATTGGTATTAGCACATTGTTATTTTATAGATACATTTTAAATTTCCAAACAGATTGTTTCAAGTTACATCTGTCCATAGCCATGATGTACATAAGTCACAGAGACAAGGCACATCTCTAAAGGCCTTCTTCCTGGTCCTTAGAAAATAAAAGAAACCCAAATCAGTCACAAGAAAACAAAGAAAAGAGCTGGCAGCAAGGCCACAGGACTGCACTTCACAAGCCTTAGGTAAGTGCTTGGAGAACACAAGAATCTACATTGAATTTAATGGAATCTGATGCTTTCAGCCTTAATATTATCAAAGTCTAATGGAACCTGCCAACTGAAAGTATTTTCATTAACTGTTCCTAAGAAATGAAGAATCTTTGAGTTGTATCATTGCTATCAAAGACTATACATTTTAAACTGTCTTTTCCTTTATTCTTCAAATTATTCTGTTAAAGATTTGAGATCTTAGCAGTTTTGGGCTCTTTTTTTTACCCTTTCTTAAATGCTTTGAAATTTTCTGTTTTATGTGGGGAAGAGCAACACCAAACTATTTTAGCAACTTCCGTGTGTGTCTTTGCTAGTCTGTGGCTGGTATCCTTGGCTCCATGAGTCATCATGCAGACACCAGGCACTGGTCTAAATCTGGAGTGTCTAGGAGGAATCCTTGGTAGCCTTATTATGGGTCTTCTACGAGCCCTGAAGAAAGTGCAAAATACTTTGTCTTCCTTTGAACTCAGTAAACCAGCCCATGATGGCTTAGGAAGACGAGACGGATGGATGAGGAGAAATGATAAAAGTCTCTCCCTGGCAGTATCCGCAGACTATGATGCCAATATGGAACTCTGGACAAGTTTCCAGAGGAGTTTGTAGGAGCCCAAAGCTCCTTAGGTTTTAAATACCCACACTAGAGTCTCAATATCAAAGAGCAGCTAAACAGGGACATTCAAATTTTCTTCTTGTGTAAAAAAGTAGATGAACTTTGTTAATGAACTGTTCTATCTATCTATCTAATCTATCTCTCTGATTATCTCAGTGGGAATTATCCTCAGAGATTCTGCCATTTTATGCTTGTGTCTTGCCAGATGGGCCTGATACTTAAATCTATAAAAATTAGATTTTATATATATTTGGAGAAAACAAAAATACTGAAGGTAGGAATCTTTGCACATTCTGGATTGGCTTTTGCCTTGTGTGTCAAAATAGATCATTTATTTTCTCTAGTTCTCTTAAAATCTAATCATGTTAAGTCTTCAGTTAGACTGTTTCATTTTATTTTGCTGTGACTAGCTTTAAAATCTCTGCTGGAGAGAATAACATGGTATAATTCCTGTGCTTTCCTCACCATTTAGTCCTGAATTATAAATAAATCATGTACCACAAGCACCAAACTACGTATTATAATTGTGGTGTTGGCTTTGATGGGGATTCCAGTAAGACATGAAATATAAATTATCTCCTCTTACATCTTTAGTCCCATATTCTTTGCTTCTTTATGCTAATTAACGATAAACTCAGTTGTATCTGTCTGTCCACCTGGATCTGGATCTGTACCAACATTCCTTTTTCTAGGCTTTGAATTATTGATTTGTTGTTACTCTAAATTACCTTTAAAAAGGACTCTAATTTTGTCTTCTAATGACTTGTTATTAAAAAAAGTAGTTACTACACATCTCTTCACCACTCAGCAGTGTGTCTCTTGACAAGAATAGTAAATGCAACTCTGACATTTACTAGTGGTAGTCCAGATTTACTTTGTAGTAGGAAGAATTATTCTGAATGACTTTAATAGACTATAAGGCTCTTTTGCACACTGGGGAATAAGCTCTAATTTAAAGCACAAACTCCCCTCTCCCTTGTCTTGTCAATTCTGGTATGTCTGTAAGATGAGCTAAATTTCATCACAAAAAAAGCTGTTTGGTTGTTGGGGGAAGGAAGGTTCCTGCTCCCAAAGACTACATGTGATATTATCTATTTCTTTTTTTACCCTTTACTTATTTGGCTGTGGAAGGCTCTTCCCTGATTAGTTACTGGTAAAAAATGGTGCTGTCATTTTTTTACCTGATTTGTTTCCTGTGCATAATCAGAGTCTTACCTGTTTGCATTTTGCTTTACATTTTTCTTGTTAGCACAAAAGAGACAAAACAGTTACCCTCAGGAGTATTGGTATCGGCATTTCAAAGGCAAGTGCAAATTTTGCTTTCCTTTAGCACTGATGGAATCTTACAAATCCAGTGCAGCAGCACAAAGCACATTTCTGGTTTCAGTTTCTTTCTTCTTCCCCCCCCCCCTTCTTCTTTTTTTTCCTTGTCTAATGTTTGTTTTGTTTTGTTTTGATTTTTTAAGTTGTTTCTGTTTAGAAGTGAATATGCTAAGCCAAGAATCATTGAACTCCAATATGCCATTGTTTTAAAGCTATTTTTTTTACACTTTAAGTTCACATCAGAAAATCTCTGTATTTGCTCTGTAAATTCTGAAGTGGGTAGATTTTTCCTGTCTGAATTTAAAGACTGATTCCATTGAACTGGGTATGTTTGAGGAGTTTAAAAATCAAATCTGTGAATTTTAGGGGTAATAAAGATACAGAGATTGTCTTGTTAAGATCTTTGGGGTCAAATAATTGGTATTTGGAACAAGCCTTGAGTATTTGGTACTTTTTCCAAGGAAGGTTGGTACTGAGAAGCGAACATCCTTATTAATACATTCCCCAACTTTCCCATGCCATTTTGATCTAGGATTTTCAAAAGCAGTAAAAAATGGCTTGCTTTTATTCTTGATTGAAATGGATGTTTGCAGGTTCATTCCTGATCTTGCTGAATTAGGCAAGTGTGATACCCACTCGTCATCCTAGAACTTCATCTTCATGCCAGCTTTCCCATATTTTTTTAGAGCATAAGGGGAAAGGCTAGGATTTTTATCATTGACCTCATGTCCTGGTTCCAGCTGGGATAGAATTAACTGTCTTCCTAGCAGCTGGTAGGGTGCTATGTTTTAAGTTCAGTATGCAAAGAATGTTGATAACACACTGATGTTTTCAGTTGTTGCTCAGTAGTGTTTAGTCTAAAGTCAAGGATTTTTCAGCTTCTCAAGCCCAGCCAGCGAGAAAGCTGGAGGGGTGGAAGAAGGTGGCACAGGACACAGCCAGGGCAGCTGACCCAAACTGGCCAACGGGGTATTCCAGATCATGCGACGTCCCGTCTAGTTTAGGAACTGGGGGGAGTGGGGGCGGGGGATCACCGCTGGGGGACTAACTGGGTGTCGATCGGAGGGTGGTGAGCAATTGCACTGTGCATCATTTGTACATTCCAATCCTTTTATTATTGCTGTTGTCATTTTATTAGTGTTATCATTATCATTATTAGTTTCTTCTTTTCTGTTCTATTAAACCATTCTTATCTTAACCCATGAGTTTTACTTCTTTTCCCGATTTTCTGCCCCATCCCACTGGGGGTGGGGGGGGAGTGAGTGAGCAGCTGCGTGATGCTTAGTTACTGGCTGGGGTTAAACCACGACACCTTATTAGGGCCAAAATGTAATAATTAGGCTTCTGGATGTTTCTTGACACTGGAATGTTTCTGGACTAAGAAAATTCTTCCTCCTTCTCTTCTCCTTTTTTAGTAAATTGCACATCTATATTAATGAGGGTGATGCATGGGCATGACTATATTGTTAAGCTTATAAACTGGACAAGCAAAATAGATTTGCTTCTTCCCCATTATGTTCTCTTAAGCATTAAATGTATGAGATGAAAAATAGAGATATTGGCTATAACAGCAGGAATCTAAAACTTTTGTGTTTCTTGGATAACCTCCAGAAAGACTTGGTTTATATTGATACAGTTTGGGAAATCATGACTAGCATCTTCATATGCTTTTCTCAAACTCTTTTTACAATGGTTGGGGATATCTTTTCTAGACCTAGTTCCTGCAGCTGAGATATAAGCACACTTCTGTTTACATTCTTTGTGTATGTGTTATTAGGACTGTGTGGTTAAATATAATTGTCTAATACTTTTTGCAAGTGCTAGTTTCATTTAATAGGTTTATTTAAAAGGCAATAATAATAAAGAGGAAAGTCAGAAAAGCAAATACAATGAGCCTGTTATCCAACGCATGTCAGAAAATGGAGAGCAGAGAGCGAGCGTGGGAAAGCAGTGGGAGAAAATGGGTTTTCTTTGAAATTTTTCAATACACTCTCTACAACAAAGATTTGAACAAGCAGGCTTCACTGAAACTGATCCGTGCATGTTGCTGTTATATGGGGGCTGTTTCTGCCAATACAACTGAAAACATTTATTAGCAATGGCATTCAAGTAGATGGCAGATCAAGCCATGGACATTCAAATACAGCAGAAGACTTGTCTCTTTCTCAGCAGGTGAAAGATGGGGAATAGAGGCAAAAGAAAGATCCATAAGATACCAGCATATACAATATGCTTACTCCATTACTGACCATGAAATGCACTCCCAAGTGTAACTTCTAATTGATGGTGCTAAAAATAAGGCCATATTGCTCTTCTGTTTGTAAATACACACAAAACAACTTATGTTTAGTGCTTCTTCTGTGCATTTATTACCAGCAAACCAGCTATTTGCAGTTGTCAAGGTACAACCAAGTCTTCAGAATGAAACTAAGGAGAAATAACTAGTGACTGTTGTCCTGCTTATTCAAGGAGTGTATTCCACATGAAATAAAAGTATATAGTGAGGCTGTTGCAGGATGGTATAAGCTCAGTAGGGTATATGTTGCACACACTGCTTTATTCTCCTTCTTTAGCTTCTGTGACTTAGGTACCACGTATTGGGTTGATGAGATGTCCAAAAAATGCCTATTTTATACGATGCTTTTATTTAACTGACTTCTAATTTCTGAAATATAATGGCTGATAGTCATTAATTATGAAGAGAAAGCTATGTTCCTTTTTCAGTTACGATGTGTTCTTTGATGTGCAGTTCACTGGAAGCATTATCAAATGCTAAGATGCATATTTTCTTGTCAAGGTGTAGCTCTTGCCTAAAAGAGAAACTTTAAAATAGAATTAATAACACTTTTTTTTTTTTTTTTGATAAATTTTATAAATATCTATCATACACTGGTAGAAAATACATTTCCAGTTTTTATTTCATTGACAACACATTGCTTATACAAATGTCACTGTATAGACTACTGTGGATTTACTCCTGCCTTATCTGAGTGTGTGTAATATGTGAATCAGCTCTGACAATTCTAGTATACAGGTATAATTTTTCCTTCAATTTTTCTTTCCAAATAAAGGGCAAGTGAGATTTAATTTCACGTTTGAGAACATTTGAAATAGCCAAACAGCAATGAATAGGCAACAGTGAAGGAATTACCTTTTAAATTATAGTAACGGGCTGCAAAGTGACCTTGTAAAATGTCACCTACATGTTCCACATTATTTATTTCTCATCAGAGATTTTGTACCAGAAGGTTTCTGCTCATAAGGCAAACAAGATTTGTGTTAGAGCAAGATCAATCTGCTCTACCTTGAAATCTCATGGTATACAGTACTATAGAAAGAACTACAGTGGTTGTTTTTTTGTTTTTGTTTTTAATCAAAAGCTGAGTAAATATAACAGTGACTAATCTCTGTTGTAAGTATTATTATATTTTAACATTTGGTATCTGAGGTACAAGGAGGATATATAAAAAAGATTTGTAAGTGTGTTGAAGTGAAACAAGATGTGTTCTACTGCATCTACCCTAAACACTACTTTTAGACCAAATTCATAAATGACAATAGCAAGTGTTTCAGTTAAACTAGTACCTTCAAGAATACTCAGTTATTTTTATATACCAGGCTCATGGGTTTATTTCCATATAAAGTCTATCTTTAAATGATTTCAGGGACTGTCACAAAACCTCATAACATTAAGAAAAATATCAGCATGGCATCTCCATGACAGCCTTAGAGTGAATATTTTTTAATATAACGGCTGACACAGTTTATATGGAGCTCATGGTAAACCAGTGGCATACCTGGTGAGTTCTGTATGGGCAGAAAAGTGCCTGACTGAGGATTTAATTACTGTTTGGGAAACACAGCTCAGCATCCTAGTATACTCCTATACTTTCAGCACTATATTCTGTTGCTACTTTTGTACAACTTTTTATGAGGTAGATTAGTATATTTTGTAGTACTGTCAACGTGTTAATAGCTTCCATCATTGTATTTTGTCTTTCAGACTCAACTTTTGAAGAATATGTATGTATTTATTTTGATACTTAAAAGGCAATCACTAATATCCCAGGCATATATCAACAATACTTTTCCTTTTTCTTTTTTTTTTTTTTTCCCCTCCAGCTGTGGCTGGTTATGGGACAACCATTTCTGATCACTGGGATGTCAGCTTTGACAACAGTAACCAAGAATATCCACTTACCAACCCAATACATTTACAGGCACAGCTCTACAGATGATAGTTTGAGACCCAAGAAGCAGTTGTAATATAGCCTTTTTTCTCAGGACAGCTAATCAGTGCAAGTAAAGAGCGATTCTGGCATACCTTTTCTGGTAAAGAGCTAGTTCAGGCATCACTGGACAGAACCATGGCTCTCAATGCAGATAGTCTCTAAAGAAATTTTTTTGCAAACTGAACTACTCTCTGTCACTCTCAACTATGAAGAATGAAAGTATATTTTAGTGGACTGCTTCTTTGCCACAGCCACTGCACAGAGCTGCATTTTGTGATCACAGCTTCCCTTGGGCAATTTGCTTAGCTTGCAACAAGCTTCTGATCATGACATTAGAAAATTCAAGGTTTGTTTTCTTCGCTAAGCATAAAGGCATAGGTGTTAAAGATCTGTTTTTTTTCTTGTCATACAGATGCTCCTTTTACGTCAAATTGTACTTGACTTCAGAATGACTATAGCAATCCTTCAAGAACCAAAGCACTGCCAAATAGTCTCAAGCATGCAGGACACTAAATCATGTTGTACAGGAGCAACATTCAGCAGTACAAATATCAGCTCTAGGTGGTCTTGTCAGGCTCCTTTTTTTGGAAATGATTCAATTTTATCTATACTTTCTACTTTTACCTGAAACTTTCCTCTGTCTTACGATTTTTTTAAGATAAAGTGAAAGGTGTCCATATCATCAAGAAAATTCAACATACCAAGAAAAAGGCAAGGAGCCCACTTACAATCTATGGCAGATTGCTGCATATTTCACAAAGAGTACCTGAATGGCAAGTGCCCATCAATTGCTTACAATTGCAGTAGAATCCCAGTTCTCTTAAAACACAGGCAACACGCTGAAAAATCAGTATGTACACCAGTGAGCAAAATAGTATGTGAAGTTTTATTTTAGCCTTTGATTTAATGTGAGCTTTGGACCCGTACTGATGAGCCATGTATCTTAATATATTTCTGTTTATTGTCTTCTTTGAGATGTCTAAGCTCTTCATGAACAGTTACTGAATGTAAAAGAGATAAATAGATATAAACTAAGTGTATGTTCCAAATTTGTATCTATAGGGGAAGAACAAGCTGGGAGGTTTGACATAAATGCAGCTTTCAAATTATTCTGGTTCCAATTTTAATCTTTGTCAGTAATGCGACATGAAACAATTCTGGTACATTCCCTGCACCTCTTTAAAGAAAAAGAGGGGACACACACCGACATGTATTTTAAGGTATTTTTTTTCCAGCTGTATAGTTAAGATGAGTGCCTATTGGGAAACATAACGGGGAAAAAAAGTCTTTCTACGTAGCTGGAATTAAAGTTTCTTTTGACTGGAAGTGTCCAAAAGCAGAAGGATCTGATTATCATGGAGCATGCATTAGCTAGAATCCTGAAAAACACGTTACAAATTTGGCCAGCCGCTGGTTTGGGGTTACTGTTTAGTTTATTACAAGTGAAAATAGTTCTTCTGCTGGGGAGAGATGCAGCTTAGGCAAGGCTGACACATCCTGATGTGATGGTCGAACAGTAAGTTTTTCTAGCCCTGACTGTTGTGGTTGAACCAACGTAAGAGTGACCAAGCACAGTTAATCTGACAGATCTGAGGAGACAGGACCATCTATTGTGCTATTGAGCTCATACTGAGGGATGGATTGTGATGAGAACTTCGTGACAGTACTCTTTTTCACTTGGCTTAATTGCAGTAAGGCCAATATGTCAGACCACAGAATAAACAATATATAAACCAAAACTGCTGAAAGTTGCCTCCCTTATTAGGAAAATAGAAGGCCTTTACAACAGTATCATCATTTTTCTTAAAGTCCTACATAGTATGGATGCTCTCTATGGCTTATCTAGCTGATTGCTCACCTCTTCTCTGTCCTCCCTACACACACACAAATACGTGTGTGTGTGAGAAAATGAAGAGATAAATTAAATAAAGAGGAAAAATTCATATTCCAAAAATTACTGGATTTTTTTCCCAGCTGTATAGCTAAGATGAGTGCATACTGGGAAACATAATAAGGGAAAAAAGTCTTTCCACATAGCTGGAGTTGGGGGTTTTTTGTACATTGGTATAATCTGTGAAATAGATGTATTGACTTAAAGGTATAATGGTTTTGCTTTTTTTTTTTTTTTTTTAACTAATGGATGTAACAGAGATTTATCACTCATTTTAAAATTTGAAAGCTGAGGCTTTGGAACAATGGACATGTCCGTTTGTTCATCCCTTGCTGGTTCTTTAAATCTATGCTTCAGAAGAGAGCATAAGCAGGAGCTGCACAGGGCTTGTTCTGGTGTTTTGTATTAGGCTGAATTTCACCACAGGAGATTTTTATCAGTGCAACAAAACTAAGGGAGGGAAAAAAAAGGTGTTATGGAGGAGAGGGGAAGAACCTTACCTAGCCACTATTAGTCTACAGTCATGCTGTCATATGTCAGATAGAAAAGGTGATTATAAACCTACCTTTTAGCATTTTGAAGTAAGTAGGAGAAAATTCGCCAACGTTTTTACAAAAGAGTTATCATCTTGATTGAAATCAAGTTAGTAATGTTAAATTCCAGGGGGTTGTTTAGTTTTGTTTTTAATCAATCCGTGTTAGATAATGGCCTCATTATACTAGGCTAATCAGTTAGATTTTACTATCTGCCACCCCAGGTCCTTTTTTTTAATGACGCTTCCAGATGGAGGTACCTTTTCATGCACAATCCATTGCTTCCTATTGCCAACAGGAGAGGGTCCTTTCTTCCCCCATCCTCTGAGCTAGGTCCTGCATCCTCCCTCACTCCTGCTCTGATGCTCGTTAGAGCCTTCTGGACCAATTCAGTTCAGTAAGCCAACAGAAGTTATCTTTTCTTTTCCTCCTGAGTTTATTACTGGAACTGATGCAAGGTGCAAATGATGAGGAGTATGTGCTTGGAAAAAAGGTCAGATAAGGGAGCAGGAGAGCCCCTTCTCAGCAGCAGTTATATTGGCTCAACTTTTCTCATGAAACCACATCCACAAACAGGGAAACAAACCTCCCCCGCTTTTGTAAGTATCGACGCATTGCATCACATCACACAAAGGGCTAGTCCCATCATACTTAACAAGAGTGTGTGTCCTGTAAAAAAGTAAGGGACATTTTGGACTAGCACCGATCAAAGGCCAGTCATGCATTCAAGGATTTTATCCCTACAAATCATTAGTGGTTTTGTTGTTCATGACAATAGACACTTGACTATTCTTGAAGTGTGAATGGAAAAAAATTATCTAACTCCCAAAAAACTTCATATGAAACACAGAACCACTAGCAACTTCTCTTCCAAGAGTCAGAAGGAACAAGGGAAAAGGTCTGAAGATTTGCCACATAAGCAGCACTTTCCTTACAGTGGATATTCAACTTCCATGAGTGCAAACTTAAAG
The DNA here is from genome assembly GCF_964188355.1 of Buteo buteo. Lineage (NCBI taxonomy): Eukaryota > Metazoa > Chordata > Aves > Accipitriformes > Accipitridae > Buteo > Buteo buteo. The sequence goes on along the minus strand of NC_134190.1, from coordinate 19,174,264 downwards.
TCAGTAGAATTAAATGGTAAGCAGTGCACAAGCTCTGATGTCAGAGCAACATGTTGGATCAGCGAAAAAAGTGTAAGTGGGCTATTAATTTTAATTTAAAATATATTTGCAGTCGCAACATCGTCAAACTTCTAGAATAGAGAAGGGAAACTGCTGAGGAGTAAAAAATACAAAATAATATAGGAGATTAACTGCCAAGCATTAGCTTGATATCATTAGGGGGGATAAAACTACAGGTTGGGATTTGCAGATTTACCTTACTGAAGAAGGTGGGTTAAATAAGATGTTTTATTTAATCCACCATATCCAGTTTTACAAACTGTACTATGTAATTCCAGAATTCCTGCTTCCTTTTCCTCCCATACTAGAACTGTGATCAGAAAATAGATGGGCGAAGATAAACTTGTAGCACAACTCTGCTAATCCTTAGGAATTGTGACTTTTTTACGTATCTTTTGGGCAGGAATCCAGATCAAACTGAGAACATAAGGTTATAGTTAGCAGTCTCTTACGTCAGCCCTACAGGAAAGAAACCATCCCACGCTGCTGTTGTCCTCTGAGTTATTGGTAGGACCTACCGAGGTCATCAGCCTTGGGGTAGGAAGAGAGGAATAAGACAGGAGCAAAGGGCCACCTATCCCAAAATGGAATTTGCCTTTCAGTTGAGCAGTTGTGCTGCTGTCTAGCAAGAGGGAAGCAAGGCTGCTGTGAGTGGAAAAGAAAGGAGAGTGTTTCCTTCACATCTAGGGATAATAATGGGTAAAGAAAACCTTTTTTTCCATCCTGGTGCAAAGAATCAGTCCCTTACTATCTCAGAAGAACATTTTCCTGCTTTTCTGAGGCTGCGCCAGCACTTTGCAGCTGACAGTGGGCTATCATATTTCGATAAGAAAAAGAATGAAAGGAACAGAGACTGGTGGGAGATGAGGGTGGGGGTGTGATTGCACCCAGATATATTGTTCATCCCAAGCTCCAAAAAGCTCTCTGTAGTGCTGGGAGGAGGTGAATGTGAATTATAGTTTACTGTTGTTTCTAAAAAAAACCAGCAGGCAAAGAAAGAAACAGAATAATTTCTTGGCGTACATGTTGACTATGTATATTTTATTGAATATTTTGCATAACAATAATAACTTTAGGATTTAGCCGAAATGTAAGAGATAAGTATCTTATTGTTTTGAATACTCCAAAAACATACAGCAAGAGATAGTGCTTTCTTCACAGAGCTATGAACTTAAACAGAGGGGAAGTACAAAGGAAATGCAATTCCTATTTTAAAGGCAGGGCATGAGACATGGTGAATTAATTAATTTGCTCATGGTCACTCAGAAAGTCAGTGGCAGGGCTTAGAAAGAAAATTAACTCTCCTTTCAGGTTCTGGTTCCCTTTTAAGAAGTGTATTTATTTTTTTCTTTATTTAAAGCTGTATTAAAAGATAACTATCACTAGAAAGGTGTAATATAAGGAAAGGTTTGGGAAGTGACCTAGGTAGATTAATATTAATGGCTTTGCTGAAGAACCGAAGTGCCAAGAGTGTCAGAATGCTTATTATTATAGAAATATCTTACACTATTAAGTCTTTCTTTTTAAACCTTAGCTATTATTAAAAAAATGAATACAGGGAACTCTGCTAAACGTAGAAGCACAGATGCATGCCAGGCCAAAATCTGCTTCCATTAACTACCAGCCACATGCCAGTGTCTCCTTGTTCATCAGAATGACATCACAGAGATAGGAAGTGAACAAGTTCAATCACTTGCACATCATTAGTTCAGTAATAGTTTTCTTTAAAGATGCCTTTAAGAAGCTCTTAATTTAATGTCATAGCAAGCACTATCCATCAATGTGTCCCTGATCACATGAAAAATTGGGTTTCTTGCATACAGTGCACCAAACAAAAGGCAGTCCAGATTTCACATTTAAAAATGAGTAGTGTGACAGCAGTAATCATTATCTCGTCCACATTGATCTGTGTGCTGGCAAAGACTTCCTATTAAGTCCTGAAGAGAGGCTGGCAGCTTCTATGGCTATGAAGCTCCCTGAGAGTGGGGCAATGAAGTAAGCTAAAAACTTGTTTTAAAAAATTAAATGGTCTCTCGAAACCCTGTAGGGTTTTGTTGCTTGCTCAGGACAGAAAGTGTATTATGCCAGAGATTTCTGTGCGTCCTTATACTGCACAGAGAGATGACGATAGCATAGAAATAGAGGCCATAACGAATTCAAAACACTACTGATCCAATTATTAATATTTTTATCTTCAGACCAGATATGAACTATATATCTGCACAGTACATCACTAATGAAATGCAGCCTCCTCTGGGATGGAAGCTCTTAGTTAGCTGATAGGCACAGCACGCTGCCAGAAAGAAAGGGGAGAGAAAATGTAGTTTTAGTACATCATGGAAAGCCCCTGCTGCTAAGGAAAGTGCAATGGCATCTTTAGGAGCCAAGCCACTCTCAAAGTAGGGTAAATTGGGAGCAACTATCAGAAATTCAATGGAATAATGATAGTGGTGAGAGAAAATAATCAGGCAACTACGTCCATCAAGAGCAGACAAGGCCTCCTCTTCTGCCCACTGCCATTTCCTACTCTCAGTTTTCATTTGCTAACAACAACAAAAAAGAGTCCTTTCCAGACTGCGAGGTTATTGTATGTCTACATCAAGCAATGGAACAGAATGCAAAGATGCTTAATCCAAGTAAAGATCAAAATTGCTAAATTCCCATAAAATACAATGCAAACTTGCTAGTTTGGATCTGGAAGAAACATCATCATGCTGTGAATCAGTGCTGTGAACAAGTTAAAAAGCACTGAGCCTGGGAGAGGCTTATTAGTTTGATTGCAGCACATGCTTACTTACTGTACTGCACCTGGACTCAAGCTGGCTGAGATTTACCTGGTTTATGGGTCTTAGTATCATCTTCCCTTTACTCTTGGTTTCAGCATTGCAACAGGGAGACTAAGCTTGCATCTGCCTGCATTAATCTGTGACTAAATGTGTCTTTAAACAGTACTCCCTGTATTCACTCTCAAAGCTAGTGCCAAGTACTGCTGTGAAATTAAGTGAGAACACCAGGAATTCCTAATTTAATTAAGAAACTAGTGGACTCTGGATCTGGTGGGAAAAAGCAATCATGTCCAGTTTGGGAAAAAAACCACCAAAACTTGGAAATCTTAATTTCTTGATGAGCCTACATTTATTTTAAAACCAAATAAATATAATGGCACAGAAAACCTAGTAGTTTTTAGATAAATTTTTTTGTTGTTGATAATGAAGGGAAATGGCCAGTTCAGCTATTCTAATGAATGACTTTTGGTTTGATTTTTCATTGATTTTTTTTTTTATTTGTTGAATATGTATAGTCATAAGAAAGTGCAGCAAACAGTATATTTATGCATGTTTCCCATAGATGTTGCTAACTACCAGCTCTCTAAGTCTCTTGAGTAACAACATTTTGTTCAAATTCTAGTGAAATGCTATGTTCTTTTTGAATGCAAGGGCAAGCTGGGGATATTTTGGGGGGGGGCAGGTTAAAGAATATACAAAGTTTCTTTTTCTTAATCATTTCTGAAAACCTATACAGTTCATAAAATAAGAAAAACCTGTGAAATTTTTTCTTGATAATCTGGTAGGATTGTATAGCTTCAAAATATAAAAATCTTCATTATATTCCCTAGTATGGATGAGATATTTTCACCAGTAAGTGGGTCTTAGTTATTAGATGTTGCAATGGCGTCAGTACTCTCCTGATAACTGAAATTAAAATTTCTTCTGTGTTGATTTTATTAGGGGTGCCAAATCCAGTAGCCCATTCCAGGTGAGGCTGCAACAGCTCCCTGTATGCTGATCCAACCAGTAGCAAGGCTGAGGATGTATTCCCAATGGGAACATACACAAACTCACCTACACAAACACATATATACATACATACATGGCTGCCTACTTCATAGACAGACACACTCAGCACTCACACAAACAAAAACAGCACCACTGGCCTCATCCTGTTCCCCTCTCTGGCTGATCAGGACGAAGGTCCACTAGTGGGAAATACACATATATGCCTATATACATATGTACAGTGTGGATCCCTCCAGCAGCTGGGCTTCGACATTCAGCCCTCCCATGAGCTCTGCCTGGATCCGAATCTCCCTGGTTGCTGGCACCTGGATACGCGAGCCCCTAGGGCCACAGTCCCACTCACAGGCACACGCACCAGATTTCCCCGGTAGCTGGTCCTGGATCAGTTGCCTCAACCCTAGAGAGGGAGGGAGAGAGAGGTGCACACACATGCACACATACACAGAGGTCTCACACCTAGAGATCCCCAGACCCCACGGTCTCTCTGGGGAGGAACAGGGGACTGGGACTCCCCAAGTCCCCCAATATCCAGCTCCTCCTGTGCTCTTGCCCTTAGAGACACACTTGGCCACCAAACAGAATCTCAGAATCATAGAATGGTTGAAGCTAGAAGGGACCTCTGGAGGTCATCTGGTCCAACTCTCCTGTTCAGGCAGGGCCATCTAGAGCCCGTTGCCCAGGACCATGTCCAGATGACTTCTGAATATCTCCAAGGATGGAGACTCCACAGCTTCTATGGGCAACATGTGCCAGTGCTCAGTCACCCTCACAGTGAAAAAGTGATTCCTGATGTTGAGATGTCAGCTCCTGTGTTTCAGTTTGTGTCTATTACCTCTGGTCCTGTTACTGGGTACCACTGAAAAAAGTCTGGTTCCATCCTCTTGGCACCCTCCCTTCAGGTATTTGTATACATTGATAAGCTTCCCATGAGCCTTCTCCAGGCTGAGCGTTCCCAGCTCTCTCAGCCTTTCCTCACAGGAGACATGCTTCAGTCCATCATCTTTGTGGCTCTTCACTGGAGTCTGCAGTATGTGCATGTCTCTCTTGTCTTGGGGAGCCCTAAACTGAACACAGTACTAGAGGTGTCATCTCAACAGTGTTGAGTAGAGGGGAAGGATCCCCTCCCTCACCATGCTGGCAATACTTTGCCCAACGCAGCCCAGGATGCCGTTTGCCTTCTTGACTGCAAGGGCATATTGCTGGTTCATGATAAAATTAGTGTTCACCAGTGGCCTCCCAGGCCATCTCTTCATCTTCTTGGCCTTGTTGAACATCATGAGGTTCACATGGGCCCACCTCTCAAGCCTGCCATGGTCCCTCTGGATGGCATCCCTTCCCTCCAGCGTGTCAACCGCACAATACAGCTTGGTCTCATCAGTAAACTTGCTGAGGGTGCACTCAACCCCACTGTCCATGTTGCCAACAAAGATGTTAAACAGCATTGGTCCCAATACCAGCCCCTGAGGAACACCACTCGTCACTGGTCTCCACCTGGACATTGAGCTGTTGACTGCAACTCTCTTGAGTGCAACCATGCAGCCAATTCCTTATTCATCAAGTGGTCCATCGTCAAATCCATATCTCTCCAATTTAGAGACAAGGATGTTGTATGGGATAGTGTCAAATGCTTTGCACAGGCCAGTCAGTCTCACCTCTGTGCCTGACAAGATCATGGAGCAGATCCTCCTGGAAACTATGCTAAAGCACATGGAAAATAAGGAGGTGATTGGTGACAGTCAACATGGCTTCACTAAGGGCAAATCATGTCTGACAAATTTGGTGGCCTTTGATTATGGGGTTACAGTGTTAGCGGATAAGGGAAGAGCAACTAATGTCATCTACCTTAGAAAGATAGAAAGATGACATTTTACAATATGATACGCAAGCTTTGACTACGTGTCCATCATTCTATTCTAGAAGGAAGCAATGGGAGATATATAACACCTCAAAGTCTCGGTCTCAGTGAAGGGTTTTGCTTTACTGAATTCAATGACGTTTTGCAGTGTTACAGCTACTGAGTTTCTAATCAGGAGTAGTTATGAATTTTTATGTGATGTTTTTCTCTGGACAAAATTGATTTATGTAAACTGAAAACAGAAAAGGATCAATTGACAAAACTCATGTTGTGCTTTGTCTTAGAGAAATTATCAAACCATTATATTTTTACATTTCAAACTAAGAAATTATTTTACCTGAGCTCAGCATCTTGAGAATTTTTAGCTAATTATTGTAGAATGAAAAGAATTAATACTGAAATGAAGATCTAGAAGTTGTTTCAATGATCTAATGTATTAATTTTTCTAGATTATCTAGATTTTTACTTTCTACCCTTACAGAAAATTTGAAGCTCAAAAGAATTCCCAAACATGGAAAACACACGTTATGCTCAGCTATTGATTAATGGCAATCCTGGAGGGAATATGGAATGTTAAAAGCAAAGCATAGGAGAGTTAGAATATAATATTTTTTCAGTTCTTATGAATTCATAAATAGAGACATATATCAAATTCAAGTCAGCCAAAGTCAACAGAAAGACTCTAATTAACATTAATATGCTTTGGATCAGATCCTAGCTCCTTAGAAGACGATGTTGATAAAATAAGCCTAAGATGGCAATACGTTGTCTTCTGAAGCTTCATGTTATTTATGAGGACAAGAAACATGTTTTTTCAGATTTTGATTAAGTTTCTTCTTTACTTTCTGAGCTTCCAAAACCAAAGATAATAAATTAAAAGATGATACGTTTTTAAAAATACCGGTGAAGCCAATCTTAATAAAGATTAATGAAAAGCTTTTCTTCTTGTAGACCAAGTCTTGGATATTTTAACCTGTTGAAGTTTAGAATTGGTTTTGGATGTGCATAGATTTCTCAATGGAACTATGTAGTTTATTGTACTTGTAGGACCACAAATGAGTCTTTTTTAGCTAGATATGGGGAAAATGCAATAGGGAAAATGCAATACATCTCTTTTCAGATGTAATATGTTTCAAATTTTCACTTCTCATTTACACATTTATTTCTCTTTAAAGTAGATATGAACTAAAGTATCATAACTTGTGTTAAATTATCCTGAGACAATAATGATTTGCTTCAAAAATGAACCCAATCCCCCTCTCTCCCTCACTTCTCCACAAATTCCTAATAATCCTGTTACATTGCTCTTGTACTTCAAAGAGCATGAAATTTCACAATGTTGAGTGCAAAATCACAGTTGGTTTAGCTGACCCTTAGTCTGAGGTTTCTTTATTTGCCTTAGATAGAGTAATTATTTGTAGAGCAACATGTGCATCATAGAAACCATATATATTAGTCCCTTGTAGACCGGTATATGCGCAGTCAAACCATGCACTTCTAGATCTGGTTTTAAATGCAAATTCCATTATATGAACATAAAATATGTGCCCTAACAATTTCATACTGAAGGACATTTTGTTACTCATTTTAACTTCTCAAATAATTTCAAAATGGTCAATGAAAAGATAGATTTCAATCAGTAAAGATGTCAGTATAGAGCTCTTATTAAACAAGTCTTGTCTCTATAGGCAAAGAGGATTTAATTTTCTGTTAACATATGAGAAAAAAAAATTAGAATCATAGAATCATAAAATGGTTTGGGTTAGAAGGGACCTTTAAAGGTCTCACCTAGTCCAACACGCCCTGCAGTGAGCAGGGACACCTTCCACTAGACCATGTTGCTCAGAGCCCTATCCAACCTGATCTTGAACGTTTCCAGGGATGGGGCATCTACCACCTCTCTGGGCAACCTGTTCCAGTGTTTCACCACCCTCATCATAAAAAATTTTCTTCCTGATATCTAGTCTAAATCTGCCCTCTTCTACTTTAAAAACATGACCCCTTGTCCTACTGCAACAGGCCCTAGTAAAGAGTTTTTCCCCATCTTTCTTATAAGCCCCATTTAAGCCTTGAAAGGCTGCAATAAGGTCTCCCCAGAGCCTTCTCTTCATGCTGAACAAGCCCAACTCTCTCAGCCTTTCCTTGTAGGAGAGGTGTTCCAGCCCTCTTGTCATTTTTGTGGCCTTCTTCTGGACCTGCTCCCACAGGTCCACGTCTTTCTTGTACTGAGGACTCCAGAGCTGGACACAGTACTCCAGGTGGGGTGCCACCAGAGCAGAGTGGAGGGGCAGAATCCCCTCCCTCGACCTGCTGGCCACGCTTCTTTTGATGCAGCCCAGGATACGGCTGGCTTTCTGGGCTGCGAGTGCACGTCGCCGGCTCATGTCCAGCTTTCCATCCACCAGTGCTCCCAAGTCCTTCCCCTCAGAGCTGCTCTCAATCCCTTCATCCCCCAGCCTGTATTGATCCTAAGCCTTGCCCTGATGCAGGTGCAGGACCTTGCACTTGGCCTTGTTGAACCTCATGAGGTTCACGTGGGCCCACTTCTGGAGCTTGTCCAGGTCCCTCTGGATGGCATCCCATCCCTCAGGCATGTCAACCACACCACTCAGCTTGGTGTCATCTGCGAATTTGCTGAGGGTGCATTTGATCCCACTGTCATTGGTGAAGATATTAAACAGTACTGGTCCCAATACGGACCCCTGAGGGACACCACTCATCACTGATCTCCACCTGGACATTGAGCCATTGACCACCACCCTCTGGATGTGACCATCTAGCCAGTTCCTTATCCACCGAACAGTCCATCCATCAAATCCATATCTGTCCAACCCTACACAAGTGGGCAACACCTGTCCCTGCTTCCAGTGCCTGTGTATTTCCTTATTGCCCTTCAGTTTGACTAGCAGGTCTCAACTCGTCCATGCCGGTCTCTTGCCTCCCTTTCCTGATTTCTTACACATGGAAAGTGTCCTTAAAGATCTGCCAGCTCTGTTCTGCTCCCTTGTCCCTGAGGGCAATTTCCCAGGGGGTCCCATTGAATAATTCCTTAAACAGCTGGAAGTTTGCTTTCCTAAAATTCAGGGTCCTGGCTTTACTCTTCACCTGACCCATATCCCTCGGGACTGCGAACTCCACCAGTGCACGAATTAGAATAATTAAAAGTTAATTCAAGATATGCAGTAAAAAAATGCCCTACATTTATATTACATTTACATGCAATTTTATTCCTAATATTGTGACTTCTTTAAAAAGTGGTAAAAATAAGACTATTTGTGAAGGTCTTAGTTTAACAGTATGGTTAAAGTTAATGTCTATATATTATGTGGCATGTGGTGCTTGATATTGCAGTGTTACAGCCTTATTTTTGTTCTACACAACTCTATAATCACATGATAGCTAAATAAAAATTCCAACTGAGAATGTATGGCATCATACAGTACATGGATCTGTTGCTCTGGGTAGAAGTAGAGTTTAAACAAGGAACTGTATGAATTCCTCTCTTACAATATGAATAGTACCTAAATGCAAGATCAGTTTATAATAGCAATGTTCAGAAATACAAGAGTGTACCATTTGCTGTCTTATCAGATATTCTATCTGTCTGAAATTATCTGCAAAGTAGACAGTATCGTAAAGACAGTCTAGACTCTTCCCTGATAAAGAAGCTGCATTGTGGTTATAAGAGAGTGGCCATAATCTTCCTAATTAGTCCCATGTTCTCTGGCTTTTCTTTCTTTTTTTTTTTTTTTTTTTTTTTTTTTGTCAAACAGAAATCAGAGTAATCCTACTGAAATCAAGGTAGCCACTGCTTTACTTTGAGAACACTCCAGATATTCCACATGGAGGAAGGGACGTATGAGTTTCCCTATGCAAAACATAGTGTATCAGTACCTCCCTTCTGAAAATACGTGTACGTTAGTGGCTGGCTAACAAAGGTATTTAGCCATGTATCTCCAGTTAACCTTCTGTGCTGAACTCCTCCACTATTAATGCACAGTAAGTTGTATCAGGTACCAGTACAACTGTGTTTCCCAAGTTTAAAAAAAAAAAAAAATACAAGCTGTAGGTTGACCATGCAAAAAAGTTATTTTGAAAGACTATATATATGCAAGGCTATGAAATGGCAAATTTTCAGTTGCTTATTACAGTGTTTTCTCCCCATCTTCCCAGATGATCAACTTGAAATGCTCATTCTACCTTTTTTTCCAAATAACTTTATTTCATTCATATCACAGTAACGGCAGAATTCAGGTTTCTAGCACAACGGTATAGCTAGCATTTTCTAAGTCTCTGTTTTACATGGAAAAAAACCCTCTGCCTTTGAATCTTTTGGAAAGGAACTTATCTTTATTAAAAAAAAACAAAACACAAACAAGCAAAAAAGCATTGCTAACTTGAATTGCATATATCTAGCCCACTGAATTTAATCCTTTAGTAATGATTATTTTTTAGTATATGTTTAGGAGGGGCCCTGCTGAATACGTTACAGTGGCACACTCATTCTGACTCAGTTTTGAGCATCTTTCTTCTTTGTTGCAAGTACAGCTTAGCCAAGAGACGCATCAGTTCTACTGGCAGAAAAAAAGTTCCTTCAAAGTTCAAATAAATTGTGTTTGAGCCTGTGCATTAGTATGGTCCTGAGCACATGGCACTCTGGAAGCAAAACCCATGAGTATAAATGACATCTGTTAGAATTGCCCACCTGTTTGCATGAAAATCATGGGCAGAAAAAATTGCCTGCCAGTAATTTCCAGCTCCTTTGTCAATGTTTTCCTCTGAGATGGTCCTTAATTCCAACTGAAGTTTTATTAGTGTTTATTTCAATCCAAGAAAGTTCTGTTCATTTGTAGAAGGAGATCTGAAGGGTTTAAATACTCTCCAGGCTCCCTGCCAGCAGATAACTGTGGGTGGAAAAGGTAGATCGACTCAAAAAGTAAACTGTTTCAGCCCACTGAGAGAGATGCTTGGAGCTTGATAATAAAGACAGCAGGATTATATCCTGCCTTTTCTTCAGGGATGGAGTATTGCAGTTTCCTGTTGATTAATTCTCTAAATCTTTTGCTTTCATGTTCAGTCTTGCCACAGTCTTTGCTAGCTTCTCCACTGTTCTTTTGAGTGGGAAGTTTGATTCCCAGAAGCAACAAGATTGGTTTTCATACTGATGAAGACAAGTATGAAATTCTCATCGTACAAAAATGCAGAATTTGAGATCTTTGTTTTGTGAGCAAGTTCAGGGTCACCTCCTACAGCACATGTTTATATTCTCTGGTATAAGCCCTGCAGAAGAATAAAAAAACTGCCCAGAGAAAGGATATTGAGGTGAAGAGTCCTTACATTCTCAATGTTCAGTAGAAAAATCTCTATGAGGCAGCAATGGTATTTGATTTTCATGGAGAAATTTTCTTCTTATCCAAAGAGAAATCATTTCAAAACTGCAAAGTTCATAGAGGATTTCAATAGAATTAATTTTGGCTCAGTAAATTAAAAATTCACAGTACTCTCCACCCCTCAGGGTGATTTTTAAGAAAATGTTAAAGTATAAATAATGATCTTATCCTGAAGTTATTGTATTTGTTCTGGAAAGGTCACCTGAATAAATTTAAGTATCCAATCAATAGCTTTGTTAATATGCCAGTAGATATGAAAATGAATGTTAGCTATAATAGTAATTTGCTTATTCATCCAAAATTATTTGATTTTTGTTTCTGGACCATTTCATATGCTTTCTCACCATTTCATGTTGCGTTGTCATTCTGCTGTAGATGGAAGGTGGTCCTCATGACTGTGGTTCAATTCATTTATATGGAATGCAATTAAAGAGATTTTTCTTTGTTCCAACTTACTTCAGGCTCAGGACCTGGTGAAATATGCAGTGTGATTTACAGCAACCTTTTGCTACACTGAGGGAAATGTAGTCTGCATTTCTAGATAGCCTGAAGGGCTGCCTCCTGGAGAACAATTACCCTGAGACTGCACACAGATTCAAGAACACAACACTGAATGACATTGGTCTGTGCAATAAACTTATTTGCTGCTAATTAGGAATATAAACAATAGAAAAATCAAACTTTCAAGAAATTATCAAAGTACTAAATTCCATCAGAATATCGAAGAGTTCATTTCTGATTTGTTTTCCTGGTTGAAATATTTCAAGCTTCTAGATTTATCAATACATTAAATATATGCATAACATTATCAACATTTCATTTTATGTTGTATTGATACATCATACAAAATGAAGAGTATTTTATTTCTGGTTTGGAATCAGGGAAAATGATATTTTTTTTGCACAAATTAGACAAAACATTTTTTCAATAAACAAAACCCACATTTTTTTCTACTTTAATCTCATCAGATCTAACTTCAATAGTGATAATAACATCAAGTGCAAAATAAGCATACATATGCACATGGGCTATTATACTTTTACTGTCTTCTATTCAAAGACATTTGCTTTCCAGTGATGAATAACACTATTTCAAAAATACAACATGGAAAGCTAAATCACTTTATCAGTTACTGTACATTTATTTTTTATTATTTCAGGAAATGTATATTACAGGTGTGAATTTGTGTAGGCTGAGTTTTACTTCAAATGAAAAGAGCTTGCTGCCAAGCAACTTTTCACTTTTTGATTATTCAGTGTGAAAATTCTCATTTTATGGAAGTTCTTCAGTCAGGAAACTGCTCAGAATAAAATAGTAAAGGCTATTGTCTGATGTCTTGGGAAAATGAAAATAAAAGGTATTTGTTTCTTATTACATAACATATATAAGAAGGGATACTTTGAAACTACATTAATATCTGTAAGGTAATAGATGATCTTTGAACAAACGGTGCTGTGGAAAGCAATATATTACTTGTGTGTATATATATATATATATATATAAGCATTAAAAGATGAGCAGAAGCTAGGAGAGTTGAACTTGCAGTGTTTCCTTTAAATTATCCTCAAAAATCAGGAAATAATGCATTAAAATGTTTCTGACTTCCTAAATCTGTTGTTCCTAGTTACCAGTACAGGCAAATATTCATCAGATTGTGAGAGAATTATTTCTGTAGAATTCTGTTAGTGCCTTTTTCCTCTGCCTGGTCAACTTTGGAACAATATCATTAGTTGGGAACCAAAATGCATGCTGATAGAACTACTAAAAAAAATACCAGTTTATGAAATGATGTTCCGCATCTTCCATTCGTCATTCCTTTTTTTTCTATTTAATATTCTGTGCAGCCTAGTCTTACAGAATAAGATGGGAAATCAAATATAACATTATTCTCATTTCACATTTGCCAGCTATATGAGAATGCCTTTCACTGATAGATATGAAGGATGACCTACCCTAGGTACGTAAGTAAAAAACAGTTCAGGCGTGCTATACATACATGTATATAAAACCAAACACATTTTCTGCAAAGTCAAATGTAAACTTTAAACTTCTCCATGTTCTCAAAAATGGCAGGCACAGGCCATAAATGGTTAGGCCAGCATATTATAGCATCACATTAGTGCAAGGTCTAACTGTTCTTGTAGGTTGTACTGCCTCCTTTTCTATCCCCCTAAACTCAACTTAGATCACATGGGATAAAAAAAATACTCTTTTTTCCTTATTTCTTTGCTAGAGGAGGCCATTCTTTTGAAGATTATTTCTAAAACTGTGCCAGTCTATATTGAATTTCAATGCTACTGTAGGTAGTTTGAATCCAGCTTTCTTGGATGCATAGAGAGGGAATTACAGACTCGCAAGCGACTGGCAGGGTGATTTTTGTATATATATCAGAGTGTCTGGAGTAATGCATACAGCAGAACAGCAAAGAGCTCTTTTGCCTGTACTGTACAGGTGCTATGGAAGGCTGTGAGCAGGTAAGAGAGGGACCCAGCCAGCTCCATTGGGCAGAACTGGCAGAATACCAATAACTTTAGCCATAAAGGCTAGGGTCAGTTGCTTTCCACCCTTATTTTCCCAAGCTTAGTACCAAATAGAAGTCAAAGATGATGCTGGTTGAAGAACTGAGTTCTAACAGTTGATGACATTGAATGTAGATGGCTGTATACTACAACAGTTTAATTTGTGTTGTGTATGTCTGGAATATGTTGCCCAGAGAGGTGGTAGATGCCCCATCCCTGGAAACACTCAAGGTCAGGTTGGATGGGGCTCTGAGCAACCTAATCTAGTTGAAGATGTCCCTGCTCATTGTGGGGGGGTTGGACTAGATGACCTTTAAAGGTCCCTTCCAACCCAAACTATTCTATGATTCCATATCCACTATCCAAACGCTTACTATCAATATTCTTTAAGTACAACACTAGGTCATATTCTCCCATTATTTGCACACAAGCACAAAATCAGAAATTATTGCAGAAAGGTAAGTAAAGGTATATCACTGAAGATCTTCTCCTTAGAACAAGCAACTGCAATGAATTGCATCTTTTACCTGTTCTGGTGGTTTTGCACTTCCTCAGCAACACAGAATATGCTGGACCCAGCCAGCCAAAGCATGACTCTAAAGGGAAACTGGTGGAATAGTTCTCCTGCATCCTATCCTACTAGTTTAGTTTCTCACAGCCATACCATTGTCCAAAGAGAAGTTCTGCAGAGAAAACAGAATGATACTGAGTTGCAACAGTCCTTGGATGGCATAGAAAGCTCACAGAAAAACAATGGGTAAAGATTTGCTTTACACTTTAATGGTGAGTAATTTTAGCAGGTTTCTTTATCTTTTAGGAGCAGAAGAAATACCCTTTTTAAAGTGTGGAGTCTCACTCTGGAAATCACGGGACTGTCAGGCTGAGGTTAAGAAGTGTCCTATACTTTGTTATTTCTTAAGTCTTTTAGGCTGGGGGGGTGGGTCATGTTTAATGCCACTTAATTCCTTTTCATCTAAGTTTTTGTTTATGGAATATAATTCATATGTCTACAGAACTGTGTAATTAGTCAGAGACTCAGTAAAGAGCCTTTTGAAAAAATGGTCCTTAGCCTTTCACTTTCATGAGCACCAAAATTCAATCAAAAACTATTTTTAAAGTGAGTAAAAGCTACAGTGGCAAATCTATTAAAATATGTTTAATCATTAACTTCTTTGATTTAACATCTGTCTAAAACATAACATCAAAACTTGAATAATTTATCATGTAATTGCATAAAAGCTCAAGTAATGTAAGGCATTAATTAAAAATGTATATGAAATTCAGAAGAAGAAAGTTGAGGAGGAACTATTTGATTACTCACTTGGTAGGATGGCTATAGTTACTTTGAAACAGTAATCTGTCATACAAAGCACAAATGCTTAACTGTGAAAAACACTGTAAACCCCTTAGGTTTATCTGATGATTTTCACAAAGTGCATTAGTTTAGATTACTTCAGATTCTATAGTTAGATGTATAGATATGCCAGTTCCCCAAGGAATTATTCTTTTTCACTTTTATAACCTATTAGCCTTACTGACTGTTCAAACTGCTATGTAAACATGAGACGAGAATAAGGTTTTCAGAACTTTCTGAATCTTGTTTCATAAATGTGCATACTTCAGGTCTCAGGTTTTCTTCTCAGGCTCATATTCTGTCAGCCACAGAAGAATTATCATAGCCATAAAATCAACTCTAATGTTAAATATATTATGGGAAGGAACAATAGTTATTATATCAACCATATTATCTCTCCAAATAATCAATTAACTTTTACAACTTATGCAAACTAGAGAAGTTTTAAGTTCAGGTTTCTTCTTTCATAGTCAGCTAATAGTATTTGAAAGTAGTTAGTTATTTTAAACTGACATTTGTGCCAAACTGCCTTTAGAATTAGAAAAATTGGCTCAGAAAGCAGAGTATCCAGATGGATACAAACATAAGCACAGATTTTAATTTAAACAGGTTTGTCTGTTACAAAAAAAAAAAAAAAAAAAAAAAGAGGGCTGCTAAGCTCTCCCTTTAACATTCCCACCAAAGCCTAGTCTCATGAATCATTCACTGAGATCTACCTATGTAAATGAGTACTTATGAAACCAGGCCCTAAGTTTTGCCTGTATTTCAAGAAATATAAAGCACAAATCACCACAGTTTGGGGTGCTTTCTGAAAAAATATTTAGAAAACTGTATTACAGAGTTTTATACAGAGCATTATTATACAGAGCATAGTTATTATTTAGACTATCATTGATAAATTTCTTGAAATCCAGAATTACCTGAGAAAATAATAGATTTAAGATTAGTTTTCTCTTCTCTTTTCTGCTTTTTTCTTTTTTTTATTTTTTAAATGGATTCTTTCTTCTGTTTCTGCTGACTGCTGTTTGAGTCTTTTCCTGCCTGCTGAGAGGATAGGATATATTTCTTCTACTTTAAGACTGTGCTATTGTCAATCCATCCCCTTCTGAGAATGAGATTACTGTTCCCAGTGTTCTCAATTTGACACTGCTAGAGAAGAAAATGATCAGAATTATCACAAACAAAAGTAAAATAGAAGATACGTTTAAGAAAAATAATATGGAATTGATAAGATAGTAACAATCAGGAACATTAATGACACTTTTAGGTTTGGATAGCTCACAAAAGACTTGAAAAGATCAATTGTCAACTGTTTTGAAAATACAGTTAGAAATATGTACATTTGTAACATCAAAATATTTTAAAAACCAGAGGGTGCCCAGACTTCAGCTAAGCAACCACAGTTTAGAAAATACCTGGGTAAAACTTTCAAAAAGCTGAGAGAGCTGTCTTTTAGTAGCAGGTTTAATAGAACCCATTTTTTCCTCCAAGTGGAATGTTTGAAAGATACAAACTCAGATCTTGCATTGCAAATAGAAAGTACCTAAGATGCCTAGAAACCTACTCAGCTAGCTTTACCCTTATGTTCTGCTCTTTTGGTTTCTTGTTTGTTTCCCTTTTACCTCTAAAAATGTACTACACTTTTGTAAAAAAAAAACAGCTGTGGTGCTTCTGTGAGCTGTATGGAACACAGTTAGGAAGGCTTAGAGTGCTTTTTATCATACTAATTACTAATACTGCCCTACAAAGATGGTGCAGTGACTCATCTGAAAGGAGCATGAAGTTATTTCACCTTTCATTCATTGTTTAAGCTCTCAAAGAGAAAAAATGAAATGGAAGAAGCATACCTATTTTGACAAGGATGTAAACAAGAAATGCAATTAATAAACCAGTTCTAATACACATATATTTATGTGTGGCTGTGCACTCAAGTGCACAACCACAGTCCTGTACATGTACATAGACATATTCGTAACTAGGTTATAAATACATGTATTGAAATAACATTTCCATTTTGTAAGGAAAAGGCTTTATGACTTGAAATTAAATTACTTTATGTTACAAATTGTAAAGAAAAAAAGAAAAAAAACCCAACAATTTCCCACTGAAACGGATCTGGTAGGTTTTTGTGTGGAGAGAGAGAAGATGGGAAAGAAATGTTTTGGTTGTCTGTCTTAGTGGTTGTACCCACACAGTACAGGGATGAGTACAAGCAACCAAAAGGATAGATTTCTTTTTTTGGTAGCAGTGCCAGCTAAACATACATGAAACTACAGGCTGAGTCTGAGGTGATTTTAAAACCACATTTTCTTATTCTGAAGAGATTGTTTGAACTGGACGATTTACAGGGTACGCTGGAATCCGAATCTTCAGTATCTCTTGTTGGCCCTGTTCTACTTCCTAGATTGGAATATTAATTGGAAGAGAGATTAGCTTCTATTGCTCCACTTCCCAGATGAATATATGAAGCACCAAGATGCCAGACAAAGGCAAAACATTCTGTCGTGGTTTAACCCCAGCCAGCAACTAAGCACCACGCAGCCGCTCAATCACTTCCCCCCCACCCAGTGGGATGGGGGAGAAAATCGGGAAAAGAAGTGAAACTCGTGGGTTGAGATAAGAACGGTTTAATAGAACAGAAAAGAAGAAACTAATAAAGATAATGATAACACTAATAAAATGACAACAGTAATAATAAAAGGATTGGAATATACAAATGATGCACAATGCAATTGCTCACCACCTGCTGATCTACGCCCAGTTAGTTCCTGAGCAGCGATTCCCCCCCCCAGTTTATATACTAGACATGACATCCCATGGTCTGGAATACCCCTTTGGCCAGTTTGGGTCAGCTGTCCTGGCTGTGTCCCCTCCCAAGTTCTTGTACCCATAACAACTGTCAATCACCATTTGGTCATCTCTACCATAGTAACCATCTTCGGGTAATTGTGTGTTGTCCGCACATCTCTAGCATGGCTAATTCCCTCAGGTATTGGATACCTCTCTCCATGGTGGTCCACTTGCCTGATTGACATATCACATCTTCCCCCATACAGGGATCAAACCCGTGACCTTGGTATTATCACTGCCATTTTGATTTTGAGACTCAAGAGAATTTGTCTCATGGACTTGTAAAAGGTTCAATTCATGTTCTGGTAACAGATTATTCCACCTCAAAGAAAAAAGAAAGAAAAGAAAAAAAGAGAGAGACTTTCCCCTTCAGAGGGTCAAATAGCTCAAAGACACTGTTTGCAGTCAGGCACATGGCTAACTCTTGGCTATGCGTCTTCTTTTGAGGAGATCACTTAGTCTTTGATTCAACTGTAAATGCTTGCAAAAAGACTATGATCCTCCACTGGCAGCAGAGTATCATAAAGCACTGTACATAGTCCCAGTGTGTGACATCTATCCATAGTCCTGAGATTTCATGTTGTGTGATAGAAATTTCAGTCCATAAATAATTAATTTCTTCTGAAAAAAAAAAAAGAAACAAGTAGGATAGGCAGTGATTAAAGGGACAGTCATAAACTCAGTAAAAATAACCATTTAAATAATAATATAAACCTATCAGAGCATTAGTTTGGGGGTTTTGAGATAAGTTAGATATTACCTAAATCAAATGTACAATTAGCTACTTCTGCTTATTATCACTAAGTAGTTTGCTGGATCACCTTTCTGCTTCATGTTGTATTAGTCCAAGATAAAAAAAGGTCATATGACTATATCTTTAAATTAATGCTAAAAGCAAAAATAACCTTGTTCCGCTCTTTCATGGCTGTGCTATGGAAAAGCAACTTCATTCTTTCTGTGAATCTTTCCTGCTTACCTTTTGTTTTCTACAAGCCAGTAAACATGTCTCTTCACCCCACTTCCCTTCAGATACAACAACAGCAGCAGCAAGACACACACACACAAAAAGAGGAGAGAGACATTTGACAGAAAGGTTTTTCCCTTTCCTTAACAAAAAGAAGTAAACATTTTAATGGAAGCATTTAGTTTGTTTCAATGACAAATTTGAAAGAAATTATTTTTTTTCTCAGAAACATTTGTTCTGATAACAGCTTATCCCTCTGTAGCCTGCTTTGCAAAGCAAAATGTTTTATCAGAATCTAGCTTTACTTTAATCCTCTTTCCTTTATTTATAATTCCTTTCTCTACAAATATGCCAGCAACTATTGTAAAAATAACAAGACCCTTAAGACCTTATGACTAGAGCATAACATGGCCTTGGACGTTTTGTTTCAGACCACTTGTTGCTTAGCAGCTTGATAGAAAGATATGCAGGTCTCCCTCTTTCCCCCACAATGTTTTCATCCAGCATTGGATTAGTTTACCTCTTCCAGCATTAAAGACCTGAGGTTATAGGACTTGACCTGTAATTCCAATAGGCCATTAAATACCACCTCATAACTCTACAGTCACACTGTATTTTCCTTCCCAGGTTCTGAGATCTTCCCTGAAGTTAAGCTTTCATCTGTGCCATTATGTGATTGTAGACAATTTTAAAGAAAAAAAATCAAATTTTACATTTAGCTTAACATCACTGCAGCAGTGTGTGTTGGCTTGAACTTGGTTAGCTGCCAGACACCCACCCAGCTGCTCTCCACTCCCCATCGTCAACAGGACAGGGGGAGAAAATAAGATCAAAAGGCTCATGGGTCAAGATAAAGGCAGAGAGATCACTTACCAATAACCATCACAGGCAAAACAGACTTGATTTGGGGAAAATTTTTTCAATTCCTTGCCAATCAAAATAGGTTTGGATAGTGAGAAACAAATACAAATTAAAACACCACCTAACCTCCCACTCCCCTTCTTCCCAGGCTCAACTTCACTCCTTCACTCCCAATGGCTCTACCTCCTCCCCCCCAAGCGGCACAAACTAAACAAAATTAAACATGCAAATACTTGTGGTTTGGGGTTTTAAAAATATTTTCCAATGTGAAATACTGTCTGAATGAGAACAAAGTAAGTCTTCTGGTGTATTTAAAGTCAACTGGTGCTAGTGTTTGTTTTAGGGCTGGGATGACTCCTGAGCTGACCAGAGCTCAGAGGTAAACCTGCTTTTCCTTTACCCATTTGAGAAACTCAAAACACCAGGGACGTCTGACGACTGGCTTTTTTATTAGAACAGAAACGGCAATTAGAAACTTTTTGAAATTTGAAAAAGAATCCTCAGAATGAGATGAGATGTAAGTAGAAATACAATAAGCAACCTTTTTCTCACACTACATCTTTTCAGAATGGGTCCTTTTTTCAAAGTTTCACTCAGTCAGCAGCTGAGTGAACCTTACTGGTTCCAGCAAACTCTTCATCCTCACGTATCCTCAGGCATCCCAGAAAGTACTTCTTTCTGTTGTCTTTGAAGCCTGAAACTCTACTTCTTAGAGTTAGCCTTCTCAGTAGGCTAATTTTCTCTTTTTCTACTTGCCCTACCCCAAATTACAGAAGTACTTCCCTCCAAACATGTCTAGTTTAGCTGCAAGGAAAGGCAATTTCCTCTCCCTCCAAAGGCTTCCACCACAGCTGTCGTGGTTTAACCCCAGCCAGTAACTAAGCACCACGCAGCCGCTCACTCACTCCCCCCCATCCAGTGGGATGGGGGAGAAAATCGGGAAAAAGAAGTAAAACTCCTGGGTTGAGATAAGAACAGTTTAATAGAACAGAAAAGAAGAAACTAATAATGATAATGATAACACTAATAAAATGACAACAGTAGTAATAAAAGGATTGAAATGTACAAATGATGCGCAGTGCAATTGCTCACCACCCGCCAACCGACACCCAGCCAGTCCCCGAGCGGTGATTCCGCGCCCCCACTTCCCAGTTCCTAAACTAGATGGGACGTCACATGGTATGGAATACACCGTTGGCCAGTTTGGGTTAGGTGCCCTGGTTGTGTCCTGTGCCAACTTCTTGTGCCCTGGCTGGGCATGAGAAGCTGAAAAATCCTTGACTTTAGACTAAACACTACTGAGCAACAACTGAAAACATCAGTGTTATCAACATTCTTCACATACTGAACTCAAAACACAGCACCGTACCAGCTACTAGGAAGACAGTTAACTCTATCCCAGCTGAAACCAGGACAACAGCTCACATACAGTATCCAAGACAATGCAAACAGCCAGATGTGCTCCCTTGCTGCCTTGCAGTGCAAACAGTGATTGTGAATAAACGTACTGAACAATTCAACACAGATCCATAAAATCACTTGTTCCAACAAACACACTTCAAATAATACAAGTGTTTGAACATATTAAGCTGTTTTTTCATTCTCTTAAATAAACAATGGTTTAAAACTCTAATCTGGAAAACAGATTTAGTCCATTCTCACAGTTTGGTTAAGAAAAGTGCAATCTAAATGTCACTCAAGGAACCATCAGTGACAGCAGTGGAAATGTCATCTTCTGGCATGCTGGGATTTTCAAAGCACATTTCAAAACCAAGGGTTTATTTATTAATTTCAGCTCCTTCAAATTCTATTTTTAGGCAACTGGAGAGGATCAATAGATCACATAGTAAAGTTAATCCAGAAGATGCTATTTTAAATACAACAAGCTTAATGAAACTGTAACATTTTAGTCTTGGAGATAAAACTGTGCAACTTCGTGTGTCAGGCACACTGGATATAGTTGAAGTGACACCTACTTCTCAGACATCTATAATGGCAAAAGATTGATTATGTGAAATATACCCAGATGATCCCAGCAGGCAAACCATGCTGCAGAGGAAGAAAAAAAAAAATATTTTTTTGGCTGTGGTGTTTGGGTTTTTTGGCCAATATAACCAGGCGATTGGGGAGAGGTGGGGTTTGCTTTCTGATTCTCATCAGCTGATCAATTTGACTTTAAGCAAGATTCACCACCAAGCACTGAAGTAAGGAACATTATAGGATATCATTTTGTCCTCTCTTCTGTAGTCAATTAATGAGCTTTTAGGTTTAAATTAAATACAGCAAAATAAATCTGGTCAATTGCAAATCAAGAAGACACACCTGTCCTAATATCTGTAGCTGATCACAGGAAGTTCTTAATCATGAACCACTGTCAAACCAAGTGGTATATAATCACCTTGCCTGTATTTTTTCATAGCAGATGTCTAATTTTAACCTTTGTGTATTGTTACACCTTTGCCTGAAAACAGTGAAAAGTCTCAACTATTTAGATATGAGAATAGAAGCACAGAGACAAAGCACCCTTCAGTCTTCTTTACAGTAATCTTCATGTATTTATCCCTTCACAATATATTCTTGAATCTTTTTCATTGACTGTGTTTGATGTTCTCCAGGATTTTCTTAAAACAGCCACAGAACTGGACATAGTCTATCCTACCAATGCTAAGTAGAAATACAAGATTACTTTTTTCTCTTTTGCTAGGAAGTTTCTTTTGGATATGTCAACCTTCTTTGGTGAAAAGACTGTGGTGAAGGAAAGAACTACAAAAAATTAATGAAGTCTAAACGTATACTTTTTATGCTTGACGCTCATATAGGCTACACATTCTCATTTCTTGCTAATCTCTATGGCAACCTTTTGCAGATTCAGTAGTCACACAGGAAGGACTGGTAGAGTATTTAAAAATAAACCCAAATCCACACCCAAACCCCCAAAGCCAAAGTATATTTCACCTGAATGCATTTCCTGTGTTGAGAATAAGCACAGGATTTTGATGAATAAATTAAACTTGGAGAGCTCTGTTTGTCCTCAGGTTTTCCATACATACTTTGCATTCTGCTTTTCATCTCATTGTAGAATCCCTGGTTTTCCACACTGAATTTAAAATCATATCTTTTTGAGATAAATTAATCTGTAAAATAATCAGTGGATAATTTTAGGACCTCAATGGGACTATTCACATACTGAAAATTCGGTAGGTACTTAGATTGCTTGTTGAATTAGAGCTCAGATCTCTACAGGTATAATTTTTGCATACCAGTTCACTGAAGCAGCAAGATAAGAGTTCTAGTGCTCATGGTAGAGACATTATCTTTTTATTCAGGTGGCAAGTAAAAGCTTTATCTCGTATGTTTATCAGTCCAACGGCAACTCTCAGAGAAGCTCAGCCAGTGTTCAGAGAAACCAGGGAAAACTTTAAATAAAGCAATTAGATTTGCGCTGGGATTTGAGCTGGTCCCTCTGAACAATTTTGTACTGCACCCTGTTTGGAGGCCTGCTACTATGTTCAGAGCTAGTCTACATATCTTTCCACTAAACCCTGTACGTGTGTTCTATAGATCTCCTTTAAAAAATGTATTCTGTGTACAACCTACCTTTACCATCATTCTAATTGGTTCTAACACTTACTAATTGTTTATGAGAAGTTAAATCCTCCCTTTTCTTCTTTCCTTTCCTTTTTCTGTCCATCAGCATCAAAAGTTCCTGTAATTAACTATCTCTAAAGTGGTTTTGGGTTTAACCCCTCCCCCTGACCCCAAGACTTAAGAGTGTGTATACACCTTTTTAATCTTCCATCTACTTCTGTTCCTATTAGGTTTTGGCAAGTGAGGTTCTATCATAATTAGTGAAAAAACACCTACAGATATTTGGGGAAAAAAAAATGGGACCATTTTCATTGTGCAAATGTAGTTTTATAAAAACTAAAAATGAGAAAAATGGGAAAAAAACCCATAAAATTTTAAGTAAAAGAATGTTTTTTTTTTCCCAAACCTTTTTGTGAATCTTTTCTAAACACTGCATTCCAAAATGAAATATATTCAAAATGTGCCTTTGTGGGAAGTTCCAAGTGTGTTCAGTTTCTGTACAGATCTGAAAACGTCAACTTTCTAATTCTCTTAAAAATAAAATCATCATCTCTCATTGCTTTTATCTTAACTGCTGAACTCTCTGCTGTTCCCTTTTTATGGAAGCACAATAGTTTCTTTGGTACTTGACCTCCCAAATGCCTTTTCCCTTCTTTTCTCCTTCCCCTTTCTCTGCTCTGCACTTTATCTCAGTCTCTTAAGACCTCCCTCTTGATTTCCCCATTCTCTCTGGCATTAAAAATAACCACTGAAGCTCACTGTGCCAGTCTCTTTCTTATTACTTCTGCTCTTTCCTCATTTCTTTTCTATGTAGCTACTTTACTATCTTTACTGATTTATTTTTTTTTCATTCATTGCCACTTACGTATGAGTTCATTTCATTCCACCTCATTAGACTTCCAAAAGGTCAACATAAAATATTGGAATGGGTATACATATCTGCTTTTGGTAATTCTAATGAGTGTGTGACCATGGTATTTAGATACAGATTGGTGTACAGTATTACATTAAGCAATAGATATTCTTCCCCTTAAATGCTTCTCAAAAGCTTAACTAATCTCCACTTGGGAAAAGCCTCAGTTACTCCTTACACTTTATTCACATGAAAGACGGCTAATCTAGCTTTAAATTCTCTATAAATCATGCTCTATATTCAAAATAAAGTAAACTGTCAAAGAGGTTTTAAAGCAACAGTGTAAGAGATTGAGAGTTTCACATTAATGAAGATTCACTCCTTTTTTTTTAAGGGGGGGCGGGGGGCGGAGAAGTTAAATTAGAAACCACTATAGCTTTCTATCAGGAAAAAAGACAGGGAAATTGCTGCAATTAAAATCTCATGAATTTTTGTTAATAAACCCACCTCTTTTGTCTATTCCAATATGATGGCAAATCCCAGAAACTATGAAGCAATTAGCAAGGTAATGTGACTGACATCAGAATAAGCTGGTTAATACTAGCTTGAGAAATAACACATTTGCATCAGGAGGTGAAAGACTCAAGTTTTTTGAAGTACAGCTGAAACAAAGAATGTTAAAAATGCTTTTAAATTATTCCAGTTCAATGATATGAGATGTTTTAAATATATAAACAGGCAGAATAACCCAACTCAGTTGCAGAATAAATAATGACCATAAAACAGCTCCTAATGTGTACATGAAAATGTGCGGTAGGAACTAATCCACACTTAATAATAATTAACAACAGTTAATTAAAGGTATACATGACTGGATTTAGGAGTCTAATTATCCAGTTACCTGATTTGATGAAACATCTAGGTAATTTGGTAGGTAACTGTCCCATTTTCCATTATGATTAATTATGGGTGTAAAAATGTTATTAAATGCTAATTTAGTTTATCTCATCAGAATGTAGGTTATGTCCCTCATGTATCTGTACTTATGTTGTTATAGTTCATTCACTTGGTTTATAATGTGGATAACTTATTCAATTCAACAGTATTTGAAAAATGAATCAAATGGTGATTAAAGTGTTTGAAATGCTAATTAAAGTGGTGAGTCTGCCCTCCATCTTCCACATACTTATACACAACTTAATGATGCATTCAGTTTCTTTGATTTCAATAAGGTCATTCATGGTAGAAAAGGTAGAGTTGTAAATATTTACAAAACTGAAATCTAGATTTGGAAGCCAAGTAAAATTTGCATTCTGACAGGAAAGAGAAATGCAGAGAAGAAATCTGCTAGCAAGGAATTACAAGAGTAAGAAGCTATACCTATGTTCACTGTTTCATAAAGGGTTGGGATTCATCCTCCAAAAGAAGACAGTTTTGCTGTGTTGAGGCTTATGTGGTCAAAAGCAAAGTTCACATGTGAAAATCTCCAAAAAATATGTTTTAAAAATACACAGGAAAAAAATTACAGAAAATTATTTAATAACCCATTCACCAGCTATCATATAGATAAAGAGTATTTAATGCTGCCACATTTGTTTGCTTTGGCTTGCTTGAGGGAGTAAAATTACACCCCCAGAAAAGAAGAGCTTTGATTAGAGGAAATAAAAAAATACTACAAATTAAGTTGAGGAGTTCTTCACAAAAAAACTACCTACTTGCTGAAATAGCACCTTCATCTTCTTTAAATATGTCACAAAAGCCAAAAATTCTTTTTTAATACACAAAATTGCCTATAAATATGTTATAGGAATGTATCTCAGCCTACTGGTGACTTGCTATACTTATGCTAAAAGGTATTCAAAAACCTTTGTATCTGGAAGATTACATGTGTTTAAAGAATTTTGGTTGCATATAGGTACTTTGAGAACGAAGCCTTTCAGAATACATTCCTCATTAAGCCTTCAAAGGTCCTTGTGTCCCATAGTCTTTTCTTTTTTTTAACCATTTTCTTCATACTTAATGTTCACATTTTATTTGTTTTGAATAGACTAAAGTTTCTGTTTGCCAACTCAAAAATTATATCTGCACAGTCACCTTCCCAGCAAGTAAATATGGAATCACTAGAGTGTAAAGTGAAAGGGAACAAATGAGGACTGCAAGCATATATTCACTAAATATTATTTTTTTTAATTAATTTTTTTTTGGATGGTCCGACACTGGAGAGTCAGAAGCCCAGGAACACCTACCTCTGTATTGTCTTCAGATCTACCTAGAAGCCATCAGTTGACTTCCACTAAAACCGCATTACCTAGGGTTCTCAGTTCCCTGTAAAGAAAGAGAATTCCATTGGTAAGACGGGTTGATGTGGTTTGCCGTAAGAAACAGAGAACACTTTGCATGAAGCTAATTTAGATTAGTTTCAGGATTAACTGATCTGGACTTCTAGAATATTTGTTGAATATGGAAATAGCTCCATTTTGAGGTAACGTCTACTTTGTTACTTGAAAGAATGGCCTGGGGTGAAAAAGAGTTTCATGTGATGCTATTGGCAGAATGAAACAGGCTAAGACCTCTGAATCTGTGATAGACTTTTATCCTCTGTCCCTCTATTAGGAGTAGTAACTCATCATTATGAGTTAGGTAACTCATCATTGAGCTGTTACCTGTGGTAGTGGTTAAATCATTGGGTAATCATTCCTTTCTGCTAGATGGTTGTGCAAATTTCAGTGGGAAGAACACACAGAGATACATGTACTTCTGTGAAGAGTTAGCCCTTAAACAGTATTAATGGATGTTAAAGTCATCAGATCAATTCCCAGTAGCAAATTACAAGAAGCATGAAACCCAGGTTGTAGTAACTGGTAACTCATTGTTAGATTGTGTTGGGGTTTTTTAATGACTGATAACCCAAATTGATATAGCATGTGTGTACAAGATTGGGCTCTAGAAACTCTTAATTCTAATCAAAGCTTAGATATTGTCCAGATAAAATTGCTTGAAGTGGCAAAGGTGGGATAAATGAAGGAACTGTAACCCTTTTTATTTTTACGTCAATGAATGATAATTTATGATAATTAAGACTGGAAGTTTGTGTTCGTTTCCTAGATTGTTTTATTCTTTTCTTGTTGTTCTCAAATCTAAAAATTCAAATCCCCATCTAGCTTAAAAGATGCTTTAACAACCAGAAAGCTCATGAAATAGCACAAGAAAAGTTTGAAAATGTTCTTTGAAATCAACTGATGATAGGGGTTTTTTTGCTATGCTTTTTTTTTTTTTCTCCTTATACCTGACAGCTGACAGAAGTGAGTTGCTTATTAGTTAGGCTTAAAACTTCTTGGCTGTAAATATTTACATAAGCCCCATAATTAATTTTTTGATGAAACTGTCTCTTTTAAAAACTTCAACATCTCTTCAAGTTGTGTATATTTTCTGAGATACCTAGTAAGGGTGATATACACAAGGTTAACTCTAGCCCACTGAATTTAAACCCACTGAGTTCTACGTCATCACTAGAGAAAGGCTCCTTCAGAATATGACTCTGAGTATAAGGTAAGTTTCAACTACAAATCACTCTCTCTGCTTTCACTACAGGTGAACCGGGTTAGAAGGGGATAGAGCAAGATAGCTCATATGAATAGCTCTTAAATTTCAGGCACTCAAAAGAGTATTGCTACTCTTCTTTAATTTAGATATTAGAATTATTTGCAAGATGACATAGTTCTTTGGGATACTTTTATGTTTTTAAATAGTTAAAGCATTTCAGTAATACAAATGGCTTATTCATTCATGAAACTGTGCCCTCAGCTGTCAAAAAATATCATCTAATCAGGGCATTACCTTTTTTTCCCCAAGTGAAATTATGCAGCAGTATTCTAAAAATTTGGATGAAATTATGGGTGCATAAAAGTTAATGAGGGGTTTGACACTGAATTCCCAGTGGATCAGGAATTTGTTCTAAAGGACCCATATTAGTTAATACATACTCACTGTGAACTGCATGTGCTGTTTTGTGGTGGGTTGACCTTGGCTGGCTGCCAAACAACTGCCCAGCCACTCTCTCATTCCCTCTCCTCAACAGGACAGGGGGGGAAAAGAGGATGAAAAAGCTCATAGGTCAAGATAAAGATCCCTTACCAATAACCGCCACAGGCAAAACGGACTTGAGAAAAGCTAATTTAATTTATTGCCAATTAAAACAAGAAATTAAAACAACATCATCGCTCTGCCCCCCCCCCCCCCCTTTCCCACAGGGTCAACTTCACTCCTTCATTCCTAACTCCTCCTCCTCCAACTCCTCATCCCACAGGCAGCGCAGGGGGACGGGGCAGGGTTCCCTGTGCCCAGCCCATGGGTGACTCCCCGCTGCCGCTCCTGCCTCCTCAGGCTGTTCCCTGCTCCAGCCTGGGGCCTTCCTTCCCCGGGGCTGCAGGGAAACCCCTGCCCCACCGGGGGTCTCTCTCTGCCGGGGAGGGGGGCCTGGAGCACCTCCTGCCCTCCTCCCGCTCTCCCCTCGGGGCTGGCAGGGCTGTTTCTCACCCCGTTTCCCTCAGCCCTTTTGCCCTTTCTTCCCCAGGCTTTCCCCGAGGCTGAGGGGCTCAGCTGTGCCCGGCGGTGGGGCCGCTGGAGCCGGCGGGAACCGGCGGGAACCGGCTGGGGCCGGTCTGGCCCGGGGCAGCCCCCAGTCTCTCCTCACAGAGGCGGCCGCCGCCCCTGCAGAGCCTCCCGCCACCGCCTCTGCCGCTGGGGCCTGGCCACCTGCACTCGGTTAACGGTTAGACACAGTTATATTTTGTATTTTTTCCTCTGTAAGCTTTGTTTAGTCTGTACAAGCTATTTCATAGAAGTGGTAGGCACTTTTAAATTACAGTGAAAGCCTAGTCCACTAGAAACGTTTTGCTCATGGTAATTTGTGCCTTAAATTTCCAGGGCTGTATATTTTAAACCTGGATCTTACTTGATTTCAGTATGGTTGCAGGCTCACGAAAAGGAAGAAGTAAAGATTTAGAGACCGGTCCCATTAACTACAACATCCCAGAAGATAGTCTATACTATATTCTTAAATAATCAGTGTATAAATACGTAGAGAATAAAAAGAAAGTAGAGAAAAAAAAATCCTAATTCCTTCCTTTGTCAGGAGAGTTTGCCTGCTGGATGGTAGGGAGGCAATAAAAGGCTCAATATACTTGAGGAGGCCTTGCCATTTTCCTGTTTAAGTGCTATCACATACAAACAGGGAAACACAGGAAATATGTTTTTGTTAAACTGCAGTTCTCAATCTCCAGGAGAACCACAAACGGTTGTAAAAATTGTAAATACATTATTAAAATTAAAATGAAATTGTTATAAAAAAGTAAAAGGTAAACCAAAACAAAAGTAAGAAAATAGGACTTACGCTGGCTACTTGTTGGCAGCAGTTCATTTTTTCAGTGTGCCAACAGCCAGTTCTTGCTGTCTCTTTTTGCTCCTCAGCTCTGGGAGACCTGAGCTCCAGCCAAAGTTTAAAGTGGGTTAGCTTTTCCCTATTCCCAGATGCTATGGGAAAAATCAGCCAGCAATAGATAGCCAAAAAGGTGTTTTCATCTGTAAGAAGTCTGGGAAACACTGATATACAAGAAATCACAGCTGATTGAAAAACTCAGAGTATAATTGTATTTGGTTCTTTATGAGAACTGAGGGGCTTGGGAATAGATTGTGGTCCCTGGGGTCTCTCCTTAGCCTAGTTGTAACCAGTTCATTAACGTCTCAGGTAATGGAAAACACACTGAATGTGCTGGAAACACCAGTGTGGGAAGCGCTGCTAATATGTTGGAGGACTGTATGGGAATTCATAGCAGATTTCTTCATTTCTTCCATGATTAAAGGTGCAAAGATGCTGAACTAAGAAAAATGAATTCGCTGCATAAATGGAAGGCGACAATTTAAGAAGCACACCAGAAGAAGATTTGGGGGTTGAATTGAATCACAAACTGAGTATAAGACAATAGGAGTGATGTATAAAAAAAGACAAATTTCATCTAGTATGTATTAATGTATGAATTATATGTGAGAAACCAGGATATCTGTTATACTCTACTGATCAAGGAGTTATAAAATCTCATTTGAGGTTCAGTATGCAGTTGAGGAACCAGGCTTTCAGAAAGCTAAAACAAGTGAGAATTATCGGCATCTTAGAAAACATTATACATTAAGAAATTTAGTCCCTGAATTTACTCAGTTTAGGATCAGATGTTAGTAGTCTTTTTTTTAAAAAAAATGAGAAAGTCAGAGGGGCAGATATGATGGGAGTCTTGTGACTTTTCTTTTGACTGAGAATGTAGTGAGGGGAAATATATTTTATTGCAAAAATCTAGATTTGATATTGGAAAAAATGTTTCTATTGTAAGGATAACAGAATACCAGGAAAAGCTACCTAGCACCTGGTTTTGGCATCTCCTTCAAAGTAATATTTGAATGAGACATTAAAAAAAAAGAAAAAGTCTCATAAACACCTCCTTATACTCTGTCCTGTATTAGCTCAGGTGTTCTGGACTAGAAGTTTCCTTGAACTGCTTCCCACATCTGCAATGCTAT
This sequence comes from Buteo buteo, assembly GCF_964188355.1. NCBI lineage: Eukaryota > Metazoa > Chordata > Aves > Accipitriformes > Accipitridae > Buteo > Buteo buteo. Next base: position 19,143,603 of record NC_134190.1, on the reverse strand, counting down.
GCAAGAAGGTACAGATCTTAATGGGCAAACATGGACGTGACTTGAATAAAGATGCTTTTTTGAAATTGTCTGGGCAGGGAGGGAAGTCAGTTAAAATAAGGACACCCCTCCCCACCCAAACAGGAAAACCCAGAAGAAATATGTAGGTTATGTCTTTATTGAGTTCAACCTATAGAAAAACAGATTCAATCCCCAAGATCCTTAAACCCATCCTAAAATTTTGACTGTTTTTTCAGAAGTTAAGTCCTGAAGAGTCGCTGCTCATCCAGGATTTAACAAAGCATTACTGTAACTTTAATGTAAATAAATGATTCTTTTTTCCTCTCTTAGAATTGTCAATTTCATTTGAAAGAAATACCAGACAGCCTAAAGGTAGGCAGACCTTTTACTTGATGGCTCTTCAATCTAATCACTGTCCATGAGGCCACTTGTGTTCAGTGGTCTTATTACACCTTTTATCTTACTGTTATTATTGTATCTTGTTACCTCTAAAGACTTCATGAGGCTTAAGTTACTGCTGAACAAATACTTAAATGCTGCTATGCCATAGGCCAATTAAATATGATTACATTAAAAGCTCCTTTCTGTTGTTATAACAATGCAAATTCATTACTGTAGTAAGTAGTCTTCTTGCAGTATGTGAACTAAATTCCAGCCCAAAAGGAAAACAGTTCTTTGAAAGAAAGATTTGCAATAATCCCATAACCATGTTTAAACCAGTGTTGTCTTTGTATTTTTTGGAACAGTTCTTTGCTTGAATGGAGCACTGGTTATCTTATCAGTTAAGGTATGCCCATATGCCACCGTTGGTTAGCTATAAAACCAAATGATAGAAGAGGAGTTTTGAGATTATATTGCCCAGAGATAATGAGACATTAACAGTAGTACAGTGATGATGGGGAGCTAGGAAAATGCAGGATACAGGGCGGAATTCAATAAGATGACCCCTCCATATGCAAAAATAGAAACAGCATTAAAGGAGAAAGTCCCTCGATTGTCTCTAGTTGAGCTTAAATTATGTCACTGTCAAAACATAGAGAACAGTCAGAAGTAAGAAGCATTTTTCTTTGCTTGATTTTTATCTTCTTGTTAATGACCTTAGCTTCATACAAAATGTTGCAGGGAACTACCAGTAATAACAGAAATCCCTATGCTATAGTCTCTGTCCTTCGAGTACCATTCACTTCAGCCAAAAATATTAATTAATTTGAAAATACTAAGATTATTATTGATTCACTAGTAATCTGTGAAAGATACCACTGTAAAATTAAAAAAATCCATTTTAATTTTGTTAATGTTCCTATTATTGTCTCTACTCCACTGCACCTCTTCTAAGGATTAAAATCTTCCTTCAAAACACATATCAGGTTACAAGTAGTAGGATTTTAAAACTTGTATATGAGTTTATTTAAAAAAAAAAGTAAATCTTGAGTTCTTGTTTTTTGTGGTTCTTTTTTTCCCTTGAGCATCAAGAGGTGAAAGGCTAACCTTCTGAATTCCATATTCTGGGCCTTCTGGAAAGTGAGGTAAGTGAGGCTTTTGCTATCAGTTCAGGCATTGCAGTCTACTTTCTGTGGCCTTCCTTGATGTGTACACTTACCTGCTGCAACCACAGAGCAGCTGCAGGAGGTTGTGATATTGTGCCAATATGTTTGTGTTCTTCCCAAACAACTGTCTGCTACATTTTCGAAGTATATCGATTACTCAATATCCATGGATATAATTGCACCCCCTGTGGTGATGCCTACACTAGCTTGGGTACTGACAGCACTGGGGGAGCCGTGAAGACAATTCTGGCAGCCAGATTGCTGGACTTGCATCTTCAACAGTCTTGTATAGGCACTAGCAAACTCAGGTTGCTGCAGTTTAATTGCTTTTGGCACTTCAAATAGCTGAATGAAGTCTAGATTGATGCTATGTATACGTGCATCTGTCTCTACTCTGATGTCACACACTGCCCCATCTAAATATTCATGAGACTGGTATACACTGAACATTTTTAACTTGATGAGAATTTTTAATTTTAGAAATATGGGGGCATTGCTTGCTAGAGAAAAGCTATATTTTCTCTCATTACACCCTCATGAGCTGGAGAAGTACTTTTAAGGACTTTTAAGTGCAAACATTACAGAGGAAGAGGTAGGGCGTAGAAGTGTGACTGATTGACCAGGGATCAGCTGAGAAGTTTTTAGGAGAACAGCCACTCCAGAATCAAAGAAGAAAGTTGTGATCATTAGGTTATCTACATTATTCTTGATTGTTTGCTTGTTTCAGTAAATAATTTCTTATATTATAATATCGGAACCCTGTAGATCTGTGATTGATTTTTTTTCTTTTGCTACTTTCACTTATGACATAACATCTACTGATGCTTTCCTCCGGATAAAGAAAAATATTTGTGAGAGAGCTTTGGGATTCATTCTCATATTTTTAGAGCTAAGCAGCAAAATGATTTAATAAAGATTTGCGAGATAGACTTGATTGGTTCTTTGATAGAATTATAAAATTAGCGGATGAAAGAAAAGCATAATATGATATGCATTTCCAATTAATTAAGGAAAACATTTGATACTGCATTCTATAAAAGCTCTTCTCTCAAAATTAATTTAAATTGGCTTGAATATGAATGTTATCATGTGGAATAACCATTGGTGGAAGATAGTAAACAAAGGGAAGTGATAAGCTTCAAAATAGTGACTTAGGAGGAAAAAACTACTGGTTTAATGCCAGAGAAGGAGATCAGGTTATATTCTGTTCCTCCACTAATGGCTGAGAAGAGAGAAAGAACAGCACATTAATTAATTTGCAAAGGGTACTAATTTGGGAGGAACTGTAAAGGCTAAAGTGCTATGAGGTGTACTTCTGCACTTTAATGCAGAAGATGAACTTGAATACTAAACAAAAGCTGAAAAATATCAACAAACATATTTTATGTAAGATTTTCCAAAACCCATTTTTTGTGAGGTAAGCTGCAGTTCAGCAAAATTCTTATGCATATTCTAAGCTCTCATTGACTTCAGCAAGTGTTAATCATAAGCTCACATGTTGCGTGGAATAATGAAGAAGTTAAGCACAGGCTTAAGATTAGGCTTATGCTTAAGTTCTTTGCTTATGTAAATTCTATAAAGCACAAATGAAACCTAAAAATAAAAGTATAAGAATATTAGAAAGATGTAAATGTGATCCTGCATTAATAAGCTTTCTGCTGTATGACCTAGGTTACTACCTGGAAATAGGATTAAGGAGAATGAGGAAAGAAACCATAATTTCATGTACCATTATATGAATCACAAGTAAACCTTTGTGTCCTTAGACGTACTCCTGATGCATCTCCCTCTTCCCCCCTTTTCTTAAAATATAACACACTATTTAATTAAATAACTGTTTGAGAAAGTGAATTTGTTAGTGCAAGGGATGAAGTTTAAGAAGAAATCATACTCTGTTGAAATCAATGGTAAAACTCTCACAAAATCTAAAGAGGATTAGAATTTCACCAGAACATGGGCATGGCATGCTCCTATGCAGACCTCCACCTCACGCTGTAACCTTTGCCACCTCAGAAGCAAGATAGTATAGGACTTTCATTCTGATCTATCATGAAAAAGAAATTGCATGACCTAAAAGAACTTCCTCTTGTAGGCTGGAGATGGGGTGGAGGGTCAAGAAGGGGTAAAAATAATTTGAAAGACTATGAGCACTTCTAAGGTATGCTTCCACCTTCAAAGTATCTGTTTGAATTAACAAAACAAAAAAAGAAAACCACCAAAAAAAAAGTGGGGAAGCCTACCAAGACTATGCTCGTAGCCATGTAGCATTTTTCTCCAGCTTCCACCCAGAAGGGTCCCAGAAAGGACTGCATGCTATCGTACTAGAATCAGAATAAAGACAACCAGGGAGCACATTTGAGGTGTAAATAATTCACAAAAGAACAGCTGTGTGCAGCAATGCTTGCCCGCTGTGGATGAGCACACGAAGCTGATGTTCATGTTGAGCTCTCGTACGTGGAACAGGATGAACACTGTGAATCCCTTCCCTACCTGACACTGCTTACATGCAGCCACAAATCACTTCTTGACTGAAATCAGTTTTGCAGGAGGGATGCCTCTAGATTAATTTTTTATTTGCAGCAAAGCTGGATACAAGGGAGAATACAAACCTGTAAATTAATTATTTTGTGGCTGGAAAGGCAGGAAGGCTTCTAACAAATTAAATTTTCAAAATACTTCCAGCTTGTCACCCAAGTAGGCCGGGGTGCACTTGGAGTCCAATTGAAAAATGGAGGTGGATATCATCACTGAGTATATAAATCAGCAGGAATGTGAATGTTAGCCAAAAGAGCTGCACAACTACAGAACTAGACTTTGTGTGAGCAACATGCCCAGCTAGCTTCAATTTCACACATGCAATGTCCTTGGGATAGGTATTTAGCATCTGACAATTGACTGCCTCCTCAACCATGGCAAGACCTAATTTATTATTAAAGGGAAATGAAAGGACAGAGATTTTATTGGGAACAGAACAATCCTTTAACTAACATTATACTTTTTTTTGCAAAGAGAAGATTGCATGGTCAGAATCAGACTTGAAAAATGGTGTGAATGCAATGCTGGGATATTTGCCTTGGATTCCCAGCAGAAGAAGATTTGTGCTAATGGTGCTAACCAAATCTTCGGGGAACAGTGATGTCACTAAACAGAGGTTTATAAAGGGCAGAGAAAATACACATATCCTTCAGCAATTTCTTTCTGGTTTTAGAGGCTTTAGGGAAAAATTAAGGCAGTCCACACCTGTCAGAGCTGGGCAATTTCCAGTACCAAAATGGGATAGAGAGAGAAGTGCAGAAGCAGAGGATAATGGAGGTGGGGAGGATCAGCTATTGCCTTCATAGTATCTAATTCATTCATCCTTTTCACTGATAAATTCACAATGTCCACAGTGAGAAAAGTCCTTTTAAAGCATCAGTCGTCAGAGTTCAGTGAGCAATGATAGCACCTGTTCATTCATCAGGTTACTCAGATCGTAAAGTAGAATATGAAAATGCTGTTGGAAGCTGGCAAGGAGCTCACATGGACAAAGCTAAACCTATGAAAATTTATTTCTAGACTAGTTTTGTCTTAGGACAAGACATCAATACCTTGAGTATTCATTTAAATTCTTAAAATGTGGAAGAATTTACTTATCTGCAGGTGAGAGCAGGGGAAATTCTCTCAAGAAACTGATTTTTGTGATGCTTTGGCTACTGAGTGACAACATCTTCCAGGACCAGGAAGGGATTCAGCAAGCAAAGTCTCAGTTAGGATTTGGGAGTTTACACATACAAAGATTATTCTCTTTCTGAATATCAGTTTAAGGATAATTAAAGGCAGAAGGTGTAAATTTATAGACAGTCTAGTCTGGCTATTTGCTCACATGAATAGAAGTTACTTTAAAAAAAAATAAATTTATGATGTCCAAGAGTATGTATTGTTAAGGTTTCATTAGTGTAATGGGAAGAGACTTCAGTGTATTATATATGCTTGAATAATCTGGCTTGTCTTTTTTTCAGAATCACATGTATGAGTTGTAGAAACTGATATGTGAACAAAGTGATATGCTTTTGGTTCAGTGGTGCATGCCCAGCTTTCTCTGCACATTCACTGCAGAATCTCAGTACTGTATTAGTAGGTTCATACAAAGAGACATGGTATGAAGAACTATACCTGAGTGATTCATGAGGACTGGTGCTTAGGTGTATATGCTCTCAGAAGCAGGCAAAGCTACATTTCACTGGCAGAAAGAACAAGTAGGACGTAAGTAGGATGGATGCATAATTGTACAGGTTACTAAGTTTTTGAAAGAGTTTAGTTAATCATTAGGAAACAGATTTAGAGAGGATCTAGGGCACCTTACCAGCAGGAGCTGACTGAAAGGTAGTAGAATTCTGGAGCAGATGATATTGCAGGCAGCTACCAACTCTTTATTGCTCACAGAAATAAAAAAATTATGAATCCTTTGTAACCAAAAGTACTGATAGCTACCAAAAAGTATTGGCACTGATGTGTAAGCGTTCCCTGTGGTGTAAAATTCTCCCACAAAGGAGCAGTTTTATATTTTATCTCATGCTCTGGAATGAACTGTTATGGAATTAGTACCTGTAGCAAACAATGGAAAGGCTGGGGGAAGAAGGAAATGAGTGTTTTACCAGTGCTTTCTGGTGGCAAGTATCCAGGACAAGTGGTTTCTTTTCTAGGATGAGTTACCTGGTAGGCTAAAGGAATTTTGGGAGAGGTGTTTGCAAAGGAAGCTACAGCAGGGCAGGGGTCAAGTTCCTGATGACAGGTACAGCAACTGTAAGATGCTAGTAGTGGTTAGGTATACACTGTGGCAACAAATGGCTGGTGACCCAGTAACAGCTGGAAATTATTATGAAAACAGAACAGCTTGCTCCATCATTCCTGAATTGTTCCCAAATGGGACAAAGAAACAAAGTCCCAGCATCAGTGAGCCACCACCTTCACATCTTGCCCACCCTACAGTGGTTCTCCACCTGTAATAACAGAGTGCAGCACTTCCATACTCCATGCTGAGCACCGCGTGGGTCTTTGCAGGATTAACACCTCAGAAATCTAGGAAGCCGTAATGAATAAAGCAATCTCATGGTCACAGCTGCAGAAAGCTAACATTGAGTACACAATGTGATATTGAAACAAAAATAGCTAATACAATTGGGGCTAAATTCTCACAGGTGTCTTGCCACAGGTCTATTTTCTGTACAGCTGCAGTGTGACTATATTCAGAATGCTGCATTAAATGTAGTGTACCTCGTTGCCAGAAAAATATTGAAGAGATTTCAGAGAAGAGGTTTAAAAACAATTAGAGAGGTGGAGGGATCATTTAGGAGGAAAGATTGGAAGAGTTAAACAGGCATAGATTGGATGGCTGACAGAAGTCCACTAACATGTGAAAGGTAAGAAAACACCAGAAGGTGGAGATTATTTAGGATGTTAAATGGAATAATAGCATATGATATGTCCCAATCTAAGTTCCATTATTCCTAGATACACCTTATTTTACTAGACTAAATAATTCCCTTGAGAGTGATGTCTATTAGGCTGTCACAGGAGTGGCTTGTGCAGCAAGGTTAGCTTATAAATTGCAGTACTTTTCAGAGATGTGACAATACATTTTCTTACAGAGCAGAACTTCAACAACAAATACAAACCACAAGGCTTGTCAGGCTCTGCAGCAGCAGCTTTTGCCCTGCCACTTCCTTCTCTTTCACCTTCTTTTGGACATTTTTTTTGTTTTGCTATCTGCTCTTGACAAACTGTTGGCTCCCTTGGTTCTCTGCCTCTCCAGCTGGCAAACCTGGAGCAATTATGCTCTGTCTTCCTGGACCAATTGCTATCCCACCAACCAGTACCTGTTTCTCACAAGCATAAATAAGTATTTGGATAGCAAAGAGAAACCATAGAGAATGTAGCTACAAACAACCAGATGCAGAAGGGACACCAGGACAGGACAAATGTGTGTACATCTCATTTTTGCATCCATTTATGCAATATATAACAGCCTTTTAATTTGGAGCAGACCATTCTGTGATGTGGGCTTTCAATTTTGTTTGCAAATTAACAAATTACAAATGGGGTAAAAGCCCCATTTCTAAAACTAAATAAAACAAAGTGCTTGCAAATGAGCAAGGTTATATCCTATTTACTTTTTTGTTTAATTATTTCATGTTTCTGGTCGTCTCTTTTGTTTTCCTTATTCTCCCAGCAGCTCCTACACTACACTATTCCACAGAAGCTGAAAAGTATTTGAGTTTCACATCCTATTTTGTCTTGGTTACTCATACCTGCAGATTTGTCTAGTGTTCTCTGTTTAATGACACTCACTTGTACTGCTTTAAAATCATGACGTTTCAGAAAAAAATATTATTCTTCAGCTAAGTTTTCTATAGTTAATCTCCCTATTGCTTTGTGTGTGTGAATACGTGTACACACAGACACATGCACACATATGATTTCCTCTATTAAATGGCATTTGGGTCTTATTACAGTGCATACTTGAAGAGCAGTGTAGCAGTGAGCAAATAAATCAATATGAGGCTCTCTAACTCTTTAACAAATACAGTATAGGATGTGTGCTTGAATGCCTTATATCTTAATCAAGTTTTCTTTCAGGGTCAGCAGACAGACACACTGTTTCTGTAAATGTCTTGGTATATCTTTATGGATACGCTGCCCATAAGCAATTTTTATAAGTTTTATCTTCTTGTCTTGTTTGTAAGCTGTAAAAAAAATAGATAGCAGAAATAAACCAAGACTTTTCAGAGACAAAACTATAAAATTAATGGACCTGTATAATCCATTCAAAACAGCAAGACAATATGGCCCAACTTTTATACCTGTTACACTGAAAAATTACAACTGACCCTTACGATCTTCCTAGAGGACATGTAACAAAAAGTCTGAGAGAAATATTTGATAGTTTAAACATATACAATGTTTAAACTACTGGGGAAGGGCACAAATATGAATGTCATACTTTCAGATATTATAATTCTTTTGGTTACACTTGGACTTAAATCCACCTAGCAAGTGGATCCCCCAGAAAAAAGTTCTGTATATGTGTTTCATTGCATGTATATGTGTTGAAAATATACAGATCTGGGCCTTTATATCTTTTTGGAGATCGGAATAGTTTGAGGGGCCCTAAAGTAAATAAGAGGATATTTCAAGTTTGTTGCTCAAAAACCCTCACCAAAACCACAACTCCCTCCCCCAAATCTCCAGTTGCTTTCATAATGGAATGGTAATACCTTACCTGAAATATATAGGCATCATGCATCTGGTGATGTGAAACTTATGCTTCAGCCTTTGCCTGGTCTGTGCTCTAGAAATAATGCAGAAGCATGCAATGGTTCTGGGAGCATTTTAAGCTATTTTATGCCAGAATTACACATATGAAGGAAAAAAGTCCTGTCTCCCTAATCCTGGTCTGATGGGGTCAAGAAGAGCATTGGACTGTTGCATGTGGCGACAGTTTCAAACTACCCTTTCCTGAAATATTTGTGGAGCTTCGATGTTGGTCTACTAGTGGCACTGACATATGAATTAGTAGTGTCCTGGCCCATGTTATTCATCTCGGCATCTGACTTTTGTGATGGAGTTTGCTCATGTCAGCAGATTGTATTTGATGAACTGACTAGTTTATATCCATTGCTATTCTCAAATACATTTTGTTTCCTCCTTCATTTGTTCTCTGTCAAGAGCTGGTAGAAAGTTTTATGCCTTAATATCATTGATACATTTGTGCAAGGATCACTGCTTTGTGTTATGAAGTGGTAGGCTGTTGCCAATGCCACCAGACCTGCCGCGGTCACTGATAGATGATACCAGGATGCTTGAGTCATCAATCCATATGTTCTACTTACTCACCTGAGAAGGCACCTGCTCCATTCTCTGTGGCCCTTGTGACGATGGGAGCAGGTCTGGCACTTGTGGTGTGGTCAGAAAAACAGGTCTGTTTCTTTGTCCTGCTCCAGTGGCAGTGGTTGTGCCCAAGGCTGCCAACAGGTACTCCCAGACAGGACCGGTGCATGACTTGCATACCTTGTTATTCTTTTTCTTATTCCCTGACATTAATTTTCACCACCCTTGTACCTCTCTTTCTCCACCCGAGTCTCTGCCTAGCTAAGCAACCTGCTCTATTTACTCTTTTCTCCATCTTTCCCAGTTTTGTTGCAACTGTACAAAAACTTGGTGTTTATGATACTGTTGCCTACGTAATCTCAGCCCTATATGGAACTGGCCTTGCAAGACTCTTCTCCCAGAAATTTTCCTAGTGCTCCTCTCCAGCTATCTGTGAGGTTTAGTCACTTGTCCCATAGCTCCCCTTTAACCACCTGTGACACCCAGCCATCCCTCATGGCACCATCCGTAACTTTAGTCAGCTTCTTACACTGTTTTCTGTCATGTCCAGCAGTTTCTCATGCCATGTCTTGTCTTCCATGTCAGTTAGCTGAACCTCTCTTAAACTAGTCATTTAGCTGCAGCTGTAACACTTTGAACTACATGTTATTAGAGAGTTTATATATTTAAACTTGTATGAACTCAGAGGTGGTGGAGGAACTGCATTTATAGTGTATGAACAGATTGTTTATTAGATGGATAGTTGATGATGTTGCCTATGGTTGCCTAGTGAGCAAATTGTATTGTTTCAAAAGCATCATTACATATCAAAGGACAGCTTTTCGTGAATAGGTAAGTCATAAGATGATGCCCTTATTAAACTTCTTTTCATAATTAAATGTTAGAGGAAAGCCCCTAAGACTTTACAACATTGTTGGTACCTCTTTTTCTAATAGAGTGCAATGGGGAGCATACTGGGAAGTACAGGTTACTGAGTGCCATAAGTTCAGGCATTTGCAAAGGCATGGGGCAGCACAGCACCTCCAAGCTACAGGAGGTGGCTGGAAGCGTGTCCAGCTGGTGGAAAGATGCCTGTCTTGGGAAGCATCAGTGATAGCCAGCTGGAAAGCAAGAGAAAAATAAGAAGAGGGCCTGAAATTCAAGGGTCTCTCTGAACATGTGGCAATTATACACACTTAAAAAAGACTGATTGGATTGCTGCAATGAGATGTGACAACTGTGTAACCTCCACCAATTCTTATTATCCTTTAGAAAACAGAACTGTCTTTTACTACCATCATTTATATTTTGTCAGAAGTGATTCACTGTTATGAAAACAGCATGAATGCTTAAAATAGAGCATAAGAAATGGTGATTTTTGAAATCATACTAGAGGTACAGCGCCCAGAAGCATTTTCTTTTCTCTATTATCAGGCACCACGGTGGTGTCTTTTCCCTTTAGTACAATGCATATCACTTGTTCACTTTGGTTAAAAGTGAAAGAACTCAAGTCTTTATTATCCTTAGCAGTGGGCTGGTAGAAATATGTCTCAATGAATTTTTTATAAATCTAAACTGTAATACAATATCTAATGAAGATGTTGCACTTTGCAAGAAGCAGCTACTGCACAAAGCACTCAGAATCCTTGCAAATTATGATCCCTAGAAAAGTGCAATTTGATTAACTCTTTTCCTCACATTGATCAGGGTGTCAGAAGTGGTGAAAAAAAATGGATGTACAATCACTCACTAATGTAAAAAGACAGCAAAATTCAATGTTTCTGTTTAGGAATAAAACTGATCTAGAGATACCTGATCAAAGAATTTTCAGAAGAAAAAGGTGGTTTACCCAAAATTAAAAATTCACGTGGAACAACTTTTGATTTTGTTAGCAATAGGAGTCAAAACAAAGAACTGCATTTGAGAGTCTTATAACTAAATTATTATTTTGAATTATGCAAAGGCATTCAATTTGATTGCGTTTATAATAAAGTGTTGTGGTTTAACCCCAGCCAGCAACTAAGCACCACACAGCCGCTCACTCACACCCCCAGCAGTGGGATGGAGGAGAGAATCAGAGGTGTAAAAGTAAGAAAACTTGTGGGTTGAGATAAAAATAATTAATAATTAAAATAATAGCAACAACAACAACAATAGTTATAATAACAAAACTGTAAGGAAAAAGGGGGGGGGGAGAGAAAACTAAACCCCAAGAAAAGACAAGTGATGCAAATGAAAACAGTTCCTCACCGACAACTGACCGATTCCCAGCCAGTCCCTGAGCAGTGGCCCTCCCACCAACATACCCCCCAGCTTTACATGCTGAGCATGACGTCCTATGGTCTGGAATATCCCTTGTGTCAGTTGGGGTCAGCTGTCCCGGCTGTGTCCCCTCCCAACTGCTTGTGTACCCCCAGCCTCCTCGCTGGTGGGGTAGGGTGAGAAGCAGAAAAGACACTGACTCTGTGCAAGCACTGCTCAGCAGTAACAAAAACACCCCTGTGTTATCAACACTGTTTTCAGCACAAATCCAAACCATAGCCCCTACCAGCTACTGTGAAGAAATTTAACTCTGTCCCAGCCACAACCAGCACAAAGCATTAAACTGCACCCATTCTTTCCAATATATAGGGCTACATAGAAAAAAACTTCTTCAGACACCAGTATCTTACCTTCCATCTGACTGAGCTGTATAGAACTTCACAGGAGTACCAGGACTGTTTGTTAGTTCTGGAAAATAAGCTTTGTTTATAAATCCTGTCCCTTAAAATCAGGCTGGAGACTCCCAGGTAACTATTTCTTAGGTCAAAGGCTCATGGCAAGAAAATAGGTCTGACTGAAATGATACTTCTCCCCCTGCAATAAAAAAAAAAGGAAGCAAAATGAGAAGATGGTAAGAAGATTAAATCATTTACTGATATCTTGGTTAAATTTAGCTATTTAGAAGAATTTAGAGATTTCTTGAGGTTAATTTCAGAAATACAGATAGCATACAGGAAGATGAGTGTATGTTTTATGTAAATAAATGATTTACAATCTTTGGCAGACAGACATAGAACTTGGCAACTTTTTTATTAATTGAAAAATAGTTCCAGAAGGTCTTAAATTAGGTCACATGTATCCTTGGTTTGGTCTTAAAAAAAAGAACAGAAAGTTTTGAAAATTTCAAAGCGTTCAATTTGGAATTATTGTAACAGAGTGTTTTATTTTTGATTTTTTTAAGTCTTTCATTTTTAAAATAAATCGTTTTTCATTTTGAGAGAGAATGTATGCTTATTTAAGATTGGCATTTTTTAAACAATAAAGAGGGATTAGTTAGTCACACTCTTCAGGTCAGATAAAATATTTTGGTGTGACCTTAAACATTTTAAAAACACTTTTGATAACAATGTTTTGGTTTGGTCCAAACTAATTTATTTTCTGCAGTTTATTTAAATTGCCCATCAGACTTAAAAATCCACTATTACCTAAACTTGTGCTGCAACACTAGCAATGAAGAAAACATCTGATAGGGTTTGAAATACATCTGCAGTGTAAGTTTAAGTAGGTTTAGAGGAGATTTTAAATATTTGATTTCATGCTTCGAAGTCATGGCAGAGATTCTTGTTTTCACACATTCTTTCTTTCATGCGTCAGATATACCCATCCTATCTTGTCATCAGTACTTTTTGCAGATTCTTAGAATCTTTATTGATAATCACATTCAGATGCAGAAAGTATATAGCAGAGTGCAGAAACTGGCAGACTTCATAACGTACTTCTCTAGATGGATAGCATACGCTGTTTGTCATTAACCACAATAGCTGTGTTCCATGACACGTGATGAACCATGAGGAAGGTGTAGAACTCTTTCTATATTTCATAGTCAGAAATACCCTCTTTAACATGAACAGCCTTTTGATTTTATTGTGGAATAACAATTTGCTAAACAGGATAACAATTAGTAACTGACTTGAATACTGTTACATGCAGGTAGAATCCAAATATACAAAATTAAAATGAAATTTTTAAAGCGTAAATTTGCTTGAGCTAAACTGCTGACAGTATTCATGTACATGAAAGAGTATTTATATTTTTCTTTTTCGTTTACTTTCATTTCTTTTTGCAAGGGCTGAAGAGTTGTATTTTAATTGCACGGAATTACATTCTCAGAATTTTAAGAACTGTAAAACAAAACTTTTAAGTATCAGAAAAGCAGAGTTACGTGTGAGATATATAGATTCTAGAGACAAAGACCAGGAGTAAAGCATTTAAGTATTTGAGTTGAAAGCCTATTTAGAGATTTCCCTAAAATAATATATGTCCAAGCTTCCCATGTATTTATTGTCCTGTCATCCCATCTCAGCGAAAGTCTGGAGCTCTTGGCTTTCCACTCAATTTTTATCACAGGCTTTATGCTAAAGAAAAATTAAAAAGTTCTAACCACGTTGAAGTCAAGGCTTTGAAGAGGGAAGGGGAGTAGATACTACAGGAGCAAGACTACACTTACCAACTAGATAAGAACGATATGGATGGAATTACGGCTTAGTTTTTAGATTTTAATTGGGAACTAGATATTAAAATAACTAAAATGTTAAAGTAAGTAGTGCCAACCTTTGTTGGACAATCTGAACATGGAAGACCATTATGAACATTGCTGGCTTTTTGGAAGGTGACAGTTGCCCTTATTAAATTAAAATTCTTTGTAGATCTGGTATTATTTGGATGACATGGATAGCTGTGATATGACTGTGTTATTGCCTAATAACAGCAAAGCAGGTATGGGTAAAAGCTGTTCTTACTTGAAGCACATCAATAGAAAATCTACCAGACAAAGTAAAAACATGACAGTTGATTTCCTTGTGTAATAATGTTTCTCTAACCCATGATTTTGGCTGGTTTGACGTTCTCCAAAGAGTGGGAGAGGGAAGTTGTCCTCCATCAGGCACAGCACTGGAAGCAATCTATGAAAATATAAACAACTGTCTTGAAATCGACAGCTCCCCGTAGAGTGAGTTTACCTGAGACTGCTTAATGTCATTCCTCTCAGGTTCCTCTCAGCACACAGTTCTGAAGAACCTGTGAATTTAGTGAAGATTTTCCAGAGAAAAGATAAAACTGTCAAGTTTGTATTAACAGCTAGTTATGAAGGTAGAATCAAATTGGTTTAGCTCATATTATAGGTAGGTCCAAATACAAGGTTTTGGCAGAGCGTTAATTAAGGTCTTGATTTAGCAAAATATTTTAACATATGATAAAGTGCATTACTTTCATTAAGAAATGTGTGTTTTGATGAATATGAACATCCTGTTGCAAGTACTTAGGTAAAATAGAATAAAGTATCTCTTTCTGAGCTTCATGATGATGGATCTTCAATGCTTATACCTGGGCAGGCAAATTTAATGTTAACCTGTGTATATGTGTTCAACTGTGTCCATTCTGCCCATATTATGGATATAGCTCATGTTTACACAACTCCAAATTTCACAATCCACAGAATGAATGACATTCAGTTTGGCTGCAGTGGGACAGGAATTTAAACACTGTTTGTGGCATCACAGACAAATGCCTGAACCTTACAAAGCATCTGCCTCTAATTGGTAGGGAAATTCACCTTCTGGCTTTTAAACAAGGCCTGGAGGGATTGCAGCAGTGGTGTAGCACTTCTTTTCCTCCTCGTTTGTTCCTATCTGTCCATGTTTCAGACAGACCAAGTACAGAGTAGCCCATTTAGAGAAGTATAACCTAACATTATAAGGTGCTAGTGCTCAACTGGTGGCTGAAGCTCAGTGGTTTCCATTAAAATATTAAGGCAGTTTTGAATTGAATCCCCTAAAGGGAACATGCTATATCCCTACATGCATGTTCTCTCATCAGATAGCAGTGACAAAAGCTGAAATTTTAATTAAGAATTTAAGTGAGCAAAAAATCTATACAAGTGTCTATTGTATACCTTTATTAATCCAATGGCATTTTTAGAAGTATTATTTTGCAAGAATGCTTAGGTAAAAATCAGTAATATATATTTCTCATTGTTTTAAAAAAATATATGGCCTCCCCCCCCCCCCCCCCCCGTGTGTGAGAATCTAATATTAAACCTGAAATATATATTGCATTATTTTCTTTCCCCCTACTGTTTTGGAAAAAATAATGGTATGCATGGGCATTACTTTTCATGGTAAAATGTTTAGGTTTTGCTCTTAAATATATTTTACCCTGTAAAAATGTGCATTTTGTATTAAAATGAAATAAACCTATTGTATTTATGTATTCTGAACCATTAACTCTCTCTCACATTGCTGTTTATAAATCTATTTTTACTGTTATTTTTGCTTATACATGTCCAATCGTCCAAGCAGTATCTACACTTAAGTAACTCAAATTCTTTTAATTACGACTTAACTGTAGAGACGTACAGTTAAAGAATCTGTGCGTACAACTTTTAGGGACAATAAAACAAGTTTGGTTAAAACTGAAATATTCTCCTGCAACTTCACTTAAAACTAAAGGGTTACTATTACTAAGCACATGAAATGTGCGGCTAACACTTGAAAAATTGATAAGTTTTATTTTACACATTTCCATGTTTCCTGGCTTTCTGGAACAGGAAGCTGCATTAATAGACTGCTGTGAGAAAGTACATTTGGCATTTTCAACCCTAGAAACTTGTAGTTTCAGGATACTTGTAGGAAAATGTTCTTTAGAGAAATTCCAACTAATTTCATCCACTTGTATCATTATTTTAACAAAGTCTACAAAGATAAAGAAATTACACCCGCAAGCCATGCTGACAAATGTTTTGCTAGTTTTATAATCTTGCAATTTGAATCAAGAATACAATCTCATCAGTGTTTTAAAATATAAGATAAAAGTAATTGCAAACTGAAGTAGAATAACAATAACAGTAAGGTACAAAAAAACAGACAAATTTTAAAAGCAACACTTTAAATGTTATTAGAAAACTATTTTCTTAATCCAAGTTAAACTATTGCCTTTTTTTGCTTTTGTAGAATTTTCTACTCTCTCCTCATACTTTATACGTGCTAGCATTCATCCAGAATCAGAGATTCACTCTTAAATCTGTTACTTATTACAGTTGGACAGAATTATTTTATTATGTATGGTTAATTCTACTTGTCAGGTCCCTGAGGCCACTGACTCTGCCCAACCTTCTCTGGGGCCTTCCTCCAGTCCTACCCATGGCCCAGGACACCATTTCAGCCCCCCCAGGGCTGTCAATCCTTACCCCAAGCCCAGACACCAGCAACCCTTGACAGACCTCAGGTGCACGCTTGTAGTCGTGTCCCCAGCGCCGTCTCTGTCCCCCTGTCCAGCCGCTGGATGTACCCTGACCCTGGTGCATTGCTTGCCCTGCCTGGGGCTGTCGACAGACCCCATTGCAGGACCCGGCTCTGCTCAACGTGGTCAGGCCCTAAGAGACAATGCCTGTTGGAGAGAGGGTACTGGCTGCCCCAGGGTCACCTTGGCTCCCAGTTCCCTGTCCCTTAGGGAGCAAGCAGCCCTTGCTGCACCCTGACACCACTTTTTTCCTATTTCTAAGCTGCTTTTCCCACCTTTCTCAGAGATAAGTTATTTTGTTGTTCTTTCATTTGTTTTCCTCAAACTAGTTATATTACCCTTTCTGAAATGAATCTCAAGGAAAAAAAAAAAAAACAAAAACCAAAACACCTACCAAAATAAACCCACCCCACTAAAAGTATGACAGACTGGGAGTGGTCTGGAAAAAAATTTCCTCTAATCTGAAAAAAGGTGACCTACTGCTTCCAAAGGCCTAAGACTGTCAACAGCAGGAGAGGGAGTCTGTGTCATAAAGTATGATAAATCCTATTTATATAGGATGTATAAAGCCTCTACTCTAGTAGAGCCCTGGGGAGTGGAAAACATTCGTGCATATTAGTCTGTGTGAAGTCCATTGGCTTTTTTTTTTTTTAAATAATTATATGAAAACTTTCCATTTTACCTTAAGAAATAGGTTACCAAATGGGTACCAAAGCTACAAACTCAGTAGTACTGCAAGTACAGATGGGATGTACTCCTCTACTCTACAGCAGGTGCTTCACCATCCATTTAGCTGCTGATGGCTGTTCACTCATACTTCTGCATTTTGCTGCCAGTGCACTCTGGGATAGAAAACATTCAACCAAGAAGTAATTCTGTCTGAAGGTCTCCTCTCAGAATCTAGCACTGCAGAAAAAAAACCCCACTGCAAACAAGAAGTTACATTTTCTTTTTCACTAACATTTTTCTCAATGGAAGTGTTTAAAACCAAATCCACTACAGAGTAGTAGTTTTTCTTTTGTTTTAAAGATTTTTTTTCTATTATCTAAACCATTAAATGCCGATATATAACATTTGAACTTAATCTGTCTCCTTCTCATTCCCTAGTGATGGATAATTGCTCATTTGTAAATTACTAGCTAACTATGCGTGCAATCTGTTACATGGTAAGAAACAAGCATAAATGCATTCTGTTAATAGTAATTATGAGTTTAATTTAATTTCTTTTTGGCTTTTTTTTTTTACCCAAGGCATTTATTTTTAAATGTGTTCGAAAGAAGTCTAAAAAAAAATAGCTCTCGATTTGGGAATGTGGTTTATTAAATGTAGTAATAGCCTGCACTAATTACCATGGGATGAATTATATTAACTATTTTAAGTCTAGAAGATATGACTGCTATGTGAATTTGATTAATAGAAGAGCCTGTGGGGACAGTTCATGGGGTGACTCCTTCAGGATATTTAACAATCTTGTCTTGATGCAGCAAATCAACCTGCATCATCTATGAAGTCCTGTAAGCACTGGCAGAGAGGAAAGTTAAGCACATGTTTAGGTGCTTTGTTGGACTGTGACCAAAGTACTTAGCTCTGGCTATGTTTTAAAGGTCAAGGAAAACAATTGGGGATATACATTCACCCCCATTTACTTGGATGCATTATCTGGTCTTCAGTAATAATTAGAATCCTACCCTTCCCCCCCCCCCCCCCAAATATCTAAAACAAATAAACAAACCAACTCAAAAACCAAACCAAACCAAAAAATCCCCACCTCCGACCTAGCTTCTGACCTGCTCTCAATATCTCCTCACAGAGATCAGCACAATGGCAATGCCATCATACCTTCACAGGCAGACACGCGGAGCTTATGATAGTTTCAGTACTACTATCCTGTTTAACATCAGGGTAGATCAGAGCCCTTCAGAAAAATAGTATGTTGTCTAGGTTCCCTATAAAATCAGTAGCTTGCCAACTAAAAATTATAATCCGATTTCTTGGAATGTTTGAATCAAGGAACAGTTTAAATACGTTTCAATAGCTTCAGTTATTACTGCAACAGAAAATTGTCAGGGCTTGTTACTGGATAACATCACTGATCTTTTCAAGTGACAGGATATTTTTTATTATGAGCCAATCTGTGCATCATTAAGCACATGAAAAGCTTTTATTAATTAATAAAGGAATCAATAATCTGCTTTACTTGACATTAGTGGAAGAAATAAGTAGGAGAATGTCATTAAAATCCAGGTCCAGCTGATGTCAATCTCCAGAGCATTACTCATTTAAATGAAGTTAGTATTTTATTTCTAGGCCAAATTCAGCAATGAATTTAAGTACTAGCAGTTCCATTTAGGATTTGTGCTCAAATATCTTTCTAGACTGAGGCGTAGAAAAGTTTACAAATCTTAAAATATGGAACAATTTGAAAGAGAAGTTGTTTAGGCTAAATAATTTTTAAGTGTCATTATTTTAAAGGAAAACTATTATTATTATGAACTGTTATTTTAAAGTCTAAATGCTTTTTGCAAAAATGTAGACTATATAAACCCATATACCAAAACCAACACATTGTTTGATATCATCAAATGCATTTCATGCCTTTATAAAACTAATCAGCCAAAACCAAACCCAGACTAATAACAATAACAACAGACCAAAAAAACTTTTTAGCAATACAGTTTAAAACTTAGTATGATTAAAATAATCTCATAATCTGTCATCTTTCCTATTTTAGAAATAAATTCTCTTATGATATCAAGCATTTATTGTAAGGGAAACAACAACTGAATACCATTGTTATAGTGGCGTAATATGGTTGAGTAATAAGAGCCTGCTTGGACCATGTCTCCAAAACATCAACTTGCTTACTCTTAAGAGACTTTTTTCACAACAAAAAAAACAGGCTGCAAAATCCAGTTAACTTGAAAAATCAGATTGGTTGATGTGAGGAATCTTTTCCCTGGCTGCTTTAGACACTCTCTCAGAGTACATTTTCTACCCCAGAAATGATTAAACACAAAAAAAATCATCTGAATTTCTCTGTGTGACAGAAAGGAAGAAAGAAGAGAAAAATCCATAAATAATCTGATCAAATTGTGTGATGATTTCAGACTTGTACTGGTTCTGGCTGGGGTGGAGTTAATTTTCTTCATATTAGCTAGTAGGGGCTGTGTTTTGGATTTGTGCTGAAAACAGTGCTGATAATTCAGGGATGTTTTCCTTACTGCTGAGCAGTGCTTGCAGAGTCAAGGGCTGTTCTGCTTCTCACCCCACCCCACCAGCGAGGTTGGGAGGGGACACAGCCAGGACAGCTGACCCCAACTGACCCAAGGGATATTCCAGACCATAGGACGTCATGCTCAGTATATAAAGCTGGGGGAAGAAGAAGGAGGGGGGGACATTTGGAGTGATGGCGTTTGTCTTCCCAAGTCACATTTAGGTGTGCTGGAGCCCTGCTTTCCTGGAGATGGCTGAACAAACACCTGCCTGCCCATGGGAAGTGGGGAATGAATGCCTTGTTTTGCTTTGCTTGTGTGCACTGCTTTTGCTTTACTTATTAAACTGTCTTTATCTCAACCCATGGGTTTTCTCGCTTTTACTCCTCCAATTCTCTCCCCCATCCCACCAGGGGGAGAGTGAGTGAGTGGCTGTGTGGGGCTTAGTTGCTGGCTGGGGTTAAACCACGACAAGACTGTAATAAAAAGGTGGTCTTTACACAACAAAAATAATCTAGATTAACAGGTACATGTGCAAAGAACCTTTGCCTGTCTTCCAAGCAGAATAGCTCTATCAAATTCTGAAAGCAGTATGCATGCAGACATATCGACATTTTTAATTGGGTCAGTAGATACAAATGCAATTACTTGGAGTGAAGGAAGAAGAAGAAAATTGTGAGGTGATTGGTCAGATGTCAAGGCAGTGTTTATTTTCCATCCAAATAGACTACTTGCTTCAATTCTGTGAGTAATACAATATGAAGAAAATGGTTTAGAGAGGGAGGAACATGGCATGCATGTTTATTGAAGTGATGTAACATGTTAAAAACATTCATTTATCTGAACATTGTATCAAAAGAGATAAATTTGATGGCTAGAGTAGGCTAGGCTGGGTGGATGTTGATGGATGTTTATCTCCCACAGCAGCTGGCACTCAGGGTTGGCTGTTCCTTAAACCTGTATTTTAAATCTGTTTAGGTGGAGTCAGTCGAAATGGCCAGGTGGATCTGACACCACCTCCCAGTGAAAGTGGAGGAAACAGCCCCGTTCTGCCCTCACTTGCTCTCTTTCCCCCTTGCACACCTGCACAGGCTTTGGTACTTATAACCTAAAGTCAAGCTAGTCAGTTTATTAAACCAGCAAAAATTAACCCAGCAAAGAAAAGTGATTATTTTGTTGGTTGGCATACTGACAGGATTCAGTACAGGGTCATCCATATACCAGAGGTGTTGCAAAGGAGATGGCAGGACTATGTGGTTTGAAACTGAAAATTATTTCCACAGAGAATATGGGTCCTGGCCACTCTAGCTTACTCAGGAACCAATGGTAGGAAGATGTGAAAAGGAGAGGTAGTTTTTTTCAAATTTAGTGAAACCATTTGGTTTGTTCAGATACTCATGACAACCAGGTCATCATCTTATATCTTTGAGGATGGAATAGGATTTTAGCAGTTATTTTAGGGGGAAAAAACTACCACAAAAGAACAAACACCCTCCCCCCCCTTCAATAATTTGCTGAAATACTTTTTTAAAAAATAATTTTGACAGATGAAAAAAATGTCCTGGCAATTTTCACAAAGCCAGGATGCCCAGGACTCTAAATAATTTAATATTTTGAGCATTTACTTAGTAAAAGATTTGATACTAATCCTCTCTCTGAGGCTATTTGAATGTGTATATGTAGATATAGGTTATATAGATATCTATATATATATAGAGATAGCTATGTCTTTTTAAGACCGTGCTTTACACGTCCAACTCTCAGATGTGCAGAGTTAGTGGGAGAGAAATTTCTCATTTATGCCATCTTTTGCTGTTTAAAAATACTTTTATATACCTGAATATTTTTCCACTCTAAATGAAATTGCTTTCATGTTTTACTCTTCATTTTTATTGTTGTATCTGGGTGTTGGTTTGGGTTTGGTTTGTTGTTTCTTTTTTTTTTCTAGGGAGAAAAATGCAGTCTGTCTCTTCTGCTTATTCCTTAACCTAAGGATTTTTTTAAGATTCGTCTCTGATCTCCATCATGTACTCTCAAACTGCAGCAGACATCTCACACCCCTAATAGGCTTTACTTTGTGGCCTGATTGACAAATATCAAGAGCTTGAAGGAATCAGTGGGGCTATGTGGGCATCTAAGCAGATCATTGTGCTGTGCTGTCATCCCTGCAGTGCCATTATCATTGAACCCTTGCAGTGGGAAGGGACCTCAGGAGGTCTCTGGTCTACTTTCCTTCTCAAAGCTTGATCAAGACTGAATTCACACCAAGTTTGTCAGGGCTTTATCTAGTCAGACTTTGAAAATCTCAAAGGATGAAGGCTGCACAGCCTCCTTGGGAAAACTTCCAATGCTTGAATATTTCATAATGGAGATAACTTCCTTATATCTGATCGGAACCTCCCCTCATTCCACTTAAGCCCACTGCGCCTTGTACTCTCACCGGGCACCACGGTGGTAGCCCAGCTCTGTGTTCTTGCTAACCCCATCTTGTGCATGGGCAGGCTGCTCTCAGGTCCTCTCAAAGTCATCTCATCCCCAGGCTGAACGGGGCCCAGTCCCTCAGCGTCTCCTCATAGAGCAAGTGCTCCAGACCCAACCAGCTTGGGGGCCTTCTGCTGAACTCGTTCCAGTTTTTCAGTCTTGCCACTGGGGGGGCTCAAAACTGAATGCAGTATTTAAATATACTCTTGAGAGTGTTGAACAGGGTGGATAATCCTTCACCTCCATCTCCTGCCTGTGGTCTTATTGATACCTATTGGTATGACAATTATTTGAATGGTCATCTAAAATATTTTATCCAACATACTTGTCCTGGTTTCAGCTGGGATAGAGTTAACTGTCTTCCTAGTAGCTGGTACGGTGCTATGTTTTGAGTTCAGTATGCGAAGAATATTGGTAACACACTGATTTTTTCAGTTGTTGCTCAGTAGTGTTTAGTCTAAAGTCAAGGATTTTTCAGCTTCTCAAGCCCAGCCAGCGAGAAAGCTGGAGGGGCACAAGAAGTTGGCACAGGACACAGCCAGGGCAACTGACCCAAACTGGCCAAAGGGGTATTCCAGACCATGGGACGTCCCATCTAGTATATAAACTGGTGGGAGCAGGGGTGGGGGATCACCGCTCAGGGACTAACTGGATGTCGATCGGAGGGTGGTGAGCAATTGCACTGTGCATCATTTGTACCTTCCAATCCTTTTATTATTGCTGTTGTCATTTTATTAGTGTTATCATTATGCTTATTAGTTTCTTCTTTTCTGTTCTATTAAACTGTTCTTATCTCAACCCACGAGTTTTACTTCTTTTCACGATTTTCTCCTGCATCCCACTGGGGGTGGGGGGGGAGTGAGTGAGTGGCTGCGTGGTGCTTAGTTGTTGGCTGGGGTTAAACCATGACAATACTACAAAGTCTTGTTTTGTATTTTCTTCCTATATCTATACACTAGGTCAGGTTTGGGGTTTTTTTTCAATTTTTTTCATCATAACCCAAAATAGCATGCCCTTATTTTGCCATTAATCCAAACTACAGGTTGAAATCAGTCAATACTCTTGAAAAGAGATTTGATCTCACCCTATTCTGAGGTAAAAACCATCCTTATGCTTCAGTCATATATATTGTCATTGTCTGATCATAAGATGATGCTATTATGGATAGCTTATGGGAATAACATAGAAAGAAGGGCTGATGCTCACACAATACTGTGATAATTTTCTATGACATATTTCACCCCTAAGCATCTCAAAGAGCTTTACAAATTGATTTATATTCTGCACACAAGGATAATTTCATCCATCCATGTTTATTAGCTGTGCAGCAGCACTTCAGTTTAGGACAGGAATTAAAGGCCATATCCAGCCCAAAATGCAAGGTGAATGTACTCATAAAACATCCCTCACAACAGTTAACACTTCAAACTGCTTCCTTTCAGCGATGTACCTACAAAAAGGCATCATTCCTAAAATATTGGGCTATTGAAGGATTTACTATCCAGATGCAAAAATGAAATTCAATTTACCCTCACTGTGTTTACAAAAATAGTTTTAGCTAGAATATATATATGCAATGAGGGAGTTCGGATACTTTTTTTGCAGCTTGTAATTGCAACCATTTTAAAATGCATGTGTCTGTCTGTTTTTCCTGGTCAACTTTCATTTCCTGAACAATTTTCACAATGTTGTGATGTGATAGGATTGATTTTCTTGGGAATATACATCAATTAAAATTATGTGTTTCCAGTGGGATTCGTCTGAGGATTTTAGAGTAATATTTGTCTAGCTGGATGAAAGATTCCAGAAAATAATGATTCAGATATTTATCTAGTTTCAACACAATACTTGTTCAAAAAACATGTTCCATCACTTATTTTTCCTTCTGTGAATTTGTTAACACAGTTTTTTTTTCTTTTGCCTAAGATACGTGTTGAATGACTAGTCATTGGTAGGAGTTTTTGTTGGTTTGTGTTTTTTTTTTTTAACTTGCATTCATCTATAGATTGTATTGAATTGTTGATAAAGTCATAATGCAGTATCCTTTCAGAACTTTTTAATCCACATAAGAACTCTCCAACTTCTTCACAAATACATGTTTTTTTTCTGAAATAGATGCCAGACAAGTATGATATATTTCAAGAAATTCAGGTTGCATTAATTCAAAACAGATTTTCCAAGTGACTTTTTTTCCTAGTATCTTGGAGACAGGCTCTGCTAGGTAGAAGAAGCTGTGCTCCTGAATTCTTGAATCACATATGCACCCAGGAAGCTTTGTCCTAGAATGGTCAAGACATCACATGGGGACTGCATCAGTCATTAGGCCATTATTATTTTGATGTATATTATTTCTGATGCCCAAAGCTCACACAATAGTAGGAAGCACAGCGTACCTGCTATCTGAGAACTGATGAGTAGTACAGCTTAGTAGGGATCACTGATTTGTTGACTTTGTTTTAGCTTCTCATTAATTGAATTTTTCCCCATACAGGAGTATGTCTACAGGGAAAATTCTCTCGTGAATTTCTATAGATAAATCTGTAGAGAAAATAAGTTTATAGGCAAGATTTTTGAGTGACCTTTAGATATTAATATTAATTTGCCAGCAATATGAAGAAATGGAATAATCCACAATTTAAGAGTTTTTGAGGTGTGGTGGGGGCTAATCTGTGAAAAATTCTTAGAAGTCAAAGGCTTAGTCTTTGTCTAAATCAGTCAATGACTTAGAAGTCAAAGAAAGTTATCCACCGTTTGCATATTCAGCACAGCTGTTAATTCTGTTCTCTGCTTCATCACATAAGGAGCCACATGTAACAGTTCCTTGGCTGCTGTAGCAGCAATTTTGAGAAAGATTTCTGGGACAAAGCATCCAAGTAACTCCTCCTCCCAAAGGTCTTCCATGAGCAATCATCACTTCTGTAACTGTGGCCTGTGTGGTTCTTTGCTAGATGAATACTTCATATTTGATGACAAAGGCTTGGCCCAAGTTAACCCAAATATGGGTGCCTCCCTGTTTCCTGCTCCATAATTTTTTCATCTCTATCTCAGCAATTTATTTTTACTGAATTTCTTTTTTGGTGGAATTTTTGAATAACAAAAAGTATATTACTGCCCTTGTCAACCACATGAGTAATACTCCATTCTTCTGATGTTTCCTTAATGATGGCTACCTTGCAGGATTCATTTTCAGTAACCGCTTAATCTATGTAAAGTAGATTACTTGTATTACAGAATCATTTAGGTTGGAAAAAAACTTTAAGATCATCGAGTCCAACCTTCAACCTACCACTGCCAAGTTCACCACTAAACCATGTCCCTAAGCGCCACATCTGCACGCCTTTCAAATACCTCCAGGGATGGTGACTCAACCACTTCCCTGGGCAGCCTGTTCCAATGCTTGACTACCCTTTCAGTGAAGAAATTTTTCGTAATACCCAATTTAAACCTCCCCCGGCGCAACATGAAGCCATTTCCTCTCGTCATATCACTAGTTGCTTGACAGAAGAGACCAACCCCCACCTCGCTACAACCCCCTTTCAGGTAGTTGTAGGGAGCGATAAGGTCTCCCCTCAGCCTCCTTTTCTCCAGGATAAACAACCCCAGTTCCTCAGCTGCTCCTCGTAAGGCTTGTGCTCTAGACCCTTCACCAGCTTCGTTGCCCTTCTTTGGACACACTCCAGCACCTCGGTGTCTTTCTTAATTATATCTTAATCAGAACTTCATGCAACCCCAAATCCCTATAAGTCTACTACATCTAGACAGACCACTTAACCCATTACACTATTTATCTTATCTTTTCTAAGGCTACCCTGGGTTATGTTCTAAAGCTTTTTGACTAATTTAATTTTTAAAAAATAGTTTAAGTGGGCTTTGAAATATCACCTGTTATCCCGTTGGACACTTGTGAGCTTATTATTCAGGCCTTGTATATCAAATTGCTTGTCTTTTGTAAACATTGACTAACTTCACAGTGAATAGTTCTTTTCTTTTTTCTTTTTTTTTTTTAGAATATTTTCATTTACTGCAATTATGGTACAGAAATGCTTAGCAAAAATGTATTAGTTGAATACTCTTTTATTTTAATCCACTTTTGCAACAAACCATCTTCACCTTGTGCAATGGCTTTCCTAAGATTTGCGTAGTTTGTGAGGTAATTCCAGAAATACACTTAAAGTGGCAAACAACCTGACATGCTAGGGGTCCTTACCAGTTTTGTGAACCCTGTATGTCATCCTTGATATCTATGGTTGGTGACATCTATTTTTTACTCTTTATCTCTTTAAAAATTCATTCTTAATTGCTATTGTCATTTTATCACTCAGTTTGGGTGGATTGTGTTACAATCTTGTCAAATTGTTGTTTGTTTGTATTACAGAACTTGGCTTCCATTCTCTATTCTATCTAATTTGGTTTTTTTAAGTCAATGCTGCTTAGATTTTCTCAGCTTCAGCAAAAACCATTCATATGAATGACTGTATATATGCATAATATATATATTACTGAATGGAACTGTCCTTTATTCACCAGCACTAAGCATGATCAAATAGCAGCCCTGAATCCCTCTCAGTAAGCATAAACTTTAAATCCAGTGGCAAATTATTATCATTGTGACCTCAGAACAACAGGTCTGGACAATTTTTATGTTTTCAGATTTTTTTATTGTTCAAAGAAAGCATTACAGCTGCTGCTGATAACACTTTCACTTCCATTTTATTTTTTCTTGAGGAAAGCAGAGTGTAGTCTCATTTTTCCAAACATTTATGTTCTGATGTTACTTTGTTAACTTCAGCTGAGTTCTCACTTGCTCCTTTGGTTATAAAATAGAAAATAATTTCTATGTGTCTACTTCAGAACATATTTTCTTGGGTTGTTCCCATATTTTGGTGGAACCCACAAAGGTAACTCAGCGGTAAGAGGAACAATCAGTTTTATTCACTGACTTATATTTTGACTGCTGTGTGAACCACAGATGGCATAACAAAGACTAGCACTGAACTATTACTTCGTATTGTCTTTCAAGATAACTTTGAAGAATGTTTCTGAAAATCCTTGGGATGAGGAGCTGTGCATCAACATCAGTGTTTATTTTTATCTCTTTTTTTTTTCTTTTTTTTTTGTAATGTAGATACTGAGATTAGCTTGAGAAAACAAAAAGTGACCTGTGCTCTTAATGAAATTTGAGATTCTGCATTGCTTCCTGAAAGACTGCTACAGATCTTCTCTGCATACGCAGATAAAATCAGAGTTACCGAATGGTTTCTTGTCAGTGATAAAGAAAGGACCTGTAGTTTCTATTCCCAAGGGGTATCATTAGGGACCTTAAGAATTCAGGGAAGAGCAAAACAACATGAGTGTTATGGGCTTCATTATATGCTTTGACAGGATAATATTTGTGGCACACAATCCCTTCTGATATCTGACAGTCTGGGTTTAATAAAGGAAAATACCTGTTTCTTAAAAGTTAGATGTAGAAACAGAAGCTTGGTTCTGAAGGGCCAACGTTTACCTCATGCAGCCAGTAGCTCTGAAATTTAATTACAGTCAAGTTACTATTCTTAGTCTACAAAGCAGACTCTTTCTTGCCTATGTATTGGTGAAGTAGACTTCATACATAGGCAGCTGACTAAAATAAGGGCAATTTCAGTTGCTGGTGTTGTCAACAAGGCTTGTAAACAGATGACATGAAGCTGCAGCTCAGAATAGGAGGTGCACAGCACTGCTGAGTTGTGCAAGATACAAGAATGCAACTGCCTGAGTTCTAGTTTAATCTGCCCATTGTGGTAGTACCCCATCATTATGGACCTGCCAGAGGCTATTTAGTAGTTAAGATCTTTGATAGAGATCTTATGTGAAAAATAGTTTCTGAAACAGGTCTGGGCTGCTTAACACCATGTTGGAGTATAACAATAGTTCAGACGAAAGACAGCCCCTGCATTCCTTGTACTAGATCCAAGGACAAACTCTTGGCTCTTCTGGAAGCCAAAGCTAGTTTTGTTATTGATTTCAGTTGGAGCAGGACTTCAATCCAGCAAAAAATAGCATAAGTTAATCAAGTTTTGTGTATGATCACAATACAAGGTGTGTATGACTGTGCTGCAATTGTTCCTGGCATGCTAGGACACAGTATCTGAAAAAACCAGCATGATGTTTAAAAAGAACCTTTTTTCTTAACAATCAGTTTTCACAGGATTAAGGCAGCCAAGCAAACAATAATGTATTGAACCTAATTCATTATCTCCCATAGATTTTGTTTTGATGTTTTATCCAACATTGCTTTTCTTTGGATTCATAAGAACTGTTTTGAGTTTATAGAGTTGTAGTGGGAAGCAAGATGTTATGAATTTAATTGGATGGTTTTATAAAGCTGGGCAAAGTACAGCGATTAGAAGTAACAAACCCATGACAGTTCATAATTAAAAAGAAAACATTAATAAATGACCATTCTTACCCGAAGAATATTGGTTACCTCTCTAAGTATCTGAGCTTTCTGACTCAGCATGCTGTTGATTTAAGAAAAAAAAAAAAAAAAAAAAAATTAACTCCCCCCTTCAATTTCCCTGTAATGCCAAAGCCCTGTATAGCTTTGGACAAAAAGTGCTAATGAAAGGAAGGCCAAGAGTATGCAAACCCTTTCCATATAAATTCAGCAGTCAATTTCACCAAACTTTTCATAGCAGTAAATCCTTTATCTGCAAGAAAGGTTAAGGCTGATCTGACACTTCATATTCTATACTTATCACTCACAAATTAAATTCCTGAAGATTTTTTTTTACAAAATCCCTTATGGCAAATATTATTATCACAGAGATACAAACATAGTAAATATAAGTGGGTTTCTAGTCTGCCCTATAAAGGAAAGCAGATAGGCAGTTCCCTAACAGAGAACTATGCTATCGTTGAACGTTCAGAGCTACTTTCCACTTTGTAATATCAGCAAACACTGACACAATTCCATAAACCACTAAGCTAAAAATAATGTCCATGTGCACTACATAAAAATGTCTTATCCATTTTATTTTAATCATAGATGCATTAAATTCTTTTCCTCATCACTGTCAATAGTGGTGGTACCAAATATAAATACAGTAATGATTTTTGAAAGAAACTGCATGTTACCACCAAGACAGCTGTGCTTATTAATCAGCTTCCCATCAACCCACCCCAAAAACACCCTATACAAGCAAGTTAAATTACAATCAGGCTATCTGAAAACAGTCACTATAAATAATCCCTTTCAATTAATCTCTTTTTAAACTATAATACAACGTGTCCCAACTAAAAACATTTTGATGAGTGTACCAGTATTTCTCATTTCTCAACCTTTGACACTTTAATAGGCTTACTTTGCTATGAATAAATCACAGGACTTTTTCTTTAGAAGGGATATCAAGCAAAAATAGAACTGATTACGCCCGTATAAAAGTCTCAGCCCCCAGAAATGGTCAAAATAAGTGCATTTGGAGGGGATGGATATGGGTAACAGAAATTTTGACTTTGGAACATAGTTAACATCAGGAGTAATTTGATTAAGGACATAATTTAACTTCTTGAAAATGTCTGGAATTATTTTAAAGACAATTACTTATATATTGTTTCAAATGGGTTTCCACTGTCTGCAGTGGAGCACAGCTATACTTCATGTAAGTGTAAGGGTAGGCAGCATAGGTACCTAAAGCAGCCCAGCTGCTGCAGCATGACACCTGGTGTAAGATGATTTATTTTGCTTTTCAGAGTAATGGGACATAATCATAGAAGAGTCACTTTCTTCAGTGTTGACTACAGAATTTCACTTCCATAAGGGAAAAAAAGAAGTGTTATTCCCAGTGCCACCCTGTTATACTTTCTCTTATATCCTTGTATCTTCCAGCTGCTTACTATAAAGTACCTCTCCATTGTGAATCAAAGCCAAAATGTATAATCATCCTGGACAATTCAGCAACTTTGCTACTTACCCAGGCTATTTGTCTTTTGTTTTGATGAGTTATTTATCTGACCTTTTACATTTATGAAGCTTTTATTAGTCTTTGGGAACCCCTCTCAAAAAACTAGTTACAATTATGAAGTTGGTTCTTGAAGCAATGTTGGTCTAAGACTGTACATTGAAATTCAGCTAGTCTCAGAGCTAAATCAAATTTCTTGTTTCTTTTGTACAAGCAAAATTTGCTGGTGTCAAGTATGTAGGCTGTCTGTGCAGAAAAAGGCTCAGTAGCAACATCTGTTCTCTCATAGTTCTCTCATTCAGTTTTATTAGAATTTTCTCAGAGATTTAATGTGGGGAATTGTTGGGTGTTTTTCAGACAGTTAAAAAAAGAGTTGAGGGTTACATCTGTCTAGTTGTCCTTTCAGCAAGAGTCTTTAAGGTTGGCAGCAATATTCTTCCAGCAGTTCACCTAGTCTTGTGAACTGGGCTTAACCCGTACATGTGTCACTAGCATGTCTCATACATGGAGTCCTTTCATTATCAATTTTTCTCAGTAATTTCTTTTGGTCTCTCAGCCACTCTTTTCATTTTGGATGCTAGATGTTGGAAGTAATATGTTTGAAATCACAGCACATCACAAAAACAGCCAAAGCAGTCAACTGTGTCTTGCTGTTACTGAATATTTCTTCTGAAATGCCCAATGAGAAAGAAAATGTCTTTTAACTTTTCAATTTTTTAATAACCTCTTGACTTGCAGTTCCAAAGAGAAATAAAAATTGTACAGAACTACAGAGTAGTCTGCGGTAACCAAAAAGGTACATTTCTTTTTCTTTATGAAAGTCAAAGACTGTTCTTTATCACTGTTTGTCAAATAATGTTGTGAGTACGTGAGGTTCTTTGGGTCACTTTTGCAGTCTATGTGCTCCTATCCTGTGTTTTCCACCCACTGATTGCTGGGTTGTGCTCCAAGACTTTCTGAATTGCCAGTGTTTCTTCCAGTTTCAATATGTCTTTGTGTAGGATCATAACAAGATTGCTTCCTCAGCTATGCCAAATCTATTTTAAGAATGGGGTGAAACTTCGTAAGAGTTTAAACTCTGTGTAACTTTTATATTTGGGTGAAGCTGTGTGGTGGGTTGACCCTGACTGGACATGAGGTGCCTACCAAACCACTCTATCACTCCCCCTCTCAGCTGGACAGGGGAGAGAAAATATAACAAAAAGCTTGTGGGTCTAGATAAGGACAGGGAGAGATCACTTGCCAATTACCGTCACAGGCAAAACAGACTCGATTTGGGGACAATTAATTTAATTTATTACCAATAAAATCAGAGTAAGATAATGAGAAAATAAAACCAACTCTTAAAACACCTTCCCCCCCACCCCTCCCTTCTTCCCAGGTTTAACTTTACTCCAGATTTTCTCTACCTCCTCCCCCCACGTGGCACAGGGGGGACAGGGAATGGGGGTTGCAGTCAGTTCATCACACATTGTCTCTGCCGCTCCTTCCTCCTCGGGGCAAGACTCCTCACACTCTTCCCCTGCTCCAGCGTGGGTCCCCTCCATGGGCTGCAGTCCTTCAGGCACAGCCTGCTCCAGCGTGGGTCCCCCACGGGCTCACAAGTCCTGCCAGAAAACCTGCTCCAGCGTGGGCTCCTCTCTCAAAGGGGCCACAGGTCTTGCCAGGAGCCTGCTCCAGCGCGGGCTTCACATGGGGTCACAGCCTCCTTTGGGCATCCCCCTGCTCTGGTGTGGGGTCCTCCCCGGGCTGCAGGTGGAGATCTGCTCCACCGTGGACCTCCCTGGGCTGCAGGAGGACAGCCTGCCTCACCATGGTCTTCCCCAGGGGCTGCAGGGGAATCTCTGCTCCGGCGCCTGGAGCACCTCCTCCTCCTCCTTCTGCACTGACCTGGGGGTCTGCAGGGCTGTTCTCTCACATATTCTTACTCCTCTCTCCAGCTGCCATTTCTGTTGTGTGGGTTGTTTTTTTCCTCTTCTTAAATATGTTATCCCAGAGGCACTACCACTGTCACTGATGGTGGATCCACCTTGGCCAGCGGCAGGCCCATCTTGGAGCCAGCTGGCATTGGCTCTATCAGACATGGAGGAAGCTTCTAGCAGCTTCTCACAGAAGCCACCCCTGTAGCCCCCCCACTAACAAAACCTTGCCACGCAAACCCAATACAAGCTGTAACAGTATCTCATGAGTACTCTTGTAATTTGTTCTCATTTAAAGTTAGCAGCAAAATGGTACCAAGATATTTTTTTCTGATATCAGTACAGTAAAAATACTAGATTACAGCAATTAATCCAAGAGCTCTTCACACGAATATTCTGTAACATCTTTGGGTAAGCTCTGGGTCAGGCTTCCTTGACATTTGGGGATCTTCATAATCTAAAGTTTTTACAGCCAGGTCAGGTTTTACAGCCAGGTTGAAATAATTTATGTATATGTTGGTCTGGAGGATGGGCTAGAGGATGTATGAAGTTTCTTCCAATCCTATGACACATACACAAGTTTTAATATCAAAGGCAAATCCTCCTCTACACCATTACTGACTGTTAGTGCTTTTGGTTTTACTTTTGCTTTTGATTTGTAATTAGCATGACTTTACGCAGCTTCTAATACCAAAGAAAACTGTCACATGACTGTACATCTGCAAAGTATCTTTTCTCAATGTTGTGTGTCCCTGGCCCAAGCTGTAAACCTTGGAACAATAATCTGTGAACTTCAGTTCATTATCACTTCACTGGAAGGAGCAGTTCAGCGAGAATAAAACTGCCTGTAATTGCTGAAATGCCTGTAGACTTCAAAACACCACAGCACTCTGGATAAGCTGCTGAATGATTTCACCAGCCAAGCAAGGGAAACATAACTCCAAACAGTAATTTTAAGGCTCCTTCCTTAGGACTTTTATTATCCACGAAGTAGTCATAGAACAGAAGCAAATGAACTGAGAAACACTAAGCAACATATTTCCTGGAGGTATCCTTGGAACCATTCAGGAAAGACAGAACTCACTCTTCTTCTTCTTCCTACTTTGACCTGAATTCCACTTTCTTATATTCTCAGGCAGATGGGAATATGTAACTCTTGTCAGGTTGCTGTGCTACTGCTTTATGATATATTAACATAGAAGATAAAAGCAGAGTGGATTCTGTAAAGCTAATCATGATCTGCCAAATTCAGAGCATAAAATAGAATGCAAGTCTGTTCCTTCTGCAAGAGTGTACTGGTGACACCATAGCATCTTGAAGTAACTGGGAATAGAAACCATCAGAGATGGATAAAAAATTATTCACCTTCATCTCTGTAGCATTAATACTTTTTTTCGTTTGGGCTCTGTTTGGGGTGTGGTTTTTTTGTTTAGTTCTTTTTTAAATTAGCATATAAATTCAATTTGCCACTGGAATCTGTAAAAAGGTCTTGCAGAAAGTCATATCAGGTACTATTTCCTTATCCTTTGCCTGATGAATGGTTTGAATCTCAGCATGTGTCAAAATACAGCCTTGCGAGGCTTGCAAACTCAGCAAGATTGAGATAGAACACATTATCCCTGACTTGCAAATGCTCACTATTATTGTTTTTTTGCTGTTGCTATTCCTGTTATTATTGTTATTACTGTTCTTTTCCTCTCCTATAGTTTCTTATTTCCCATACCTCCTGCTGAGGAGGTGATGGATCATCTGCCTCTGAAGACAACAGCAGTGCTATGCAAAAGTGCTTAGCCTGTGGGGGGCTGCAAGGGTTCTATCAGGTACCTCGAATTCTACAGTCATGATCCTCCATTCCCAAAATGCTGTTTTCACTAACTTCTCCCAATGTGCATTTCAGAAATAATTAAAGATTTGAAATACATTTATGTAAGACCTGAGTTCAAACTCATTACTTGCTCAGAGGAGAAAAAGCTGGTTTTGTTGTCTTTGTGAGAAAGACAATTTTTACTTTGTCACTACAAGACAGTGATCCAGCTAAAAGATGAAGCAAATTTGCTAGTAACTGTAGTAACTCAGCTGACTAACTATAGTAATTCAGTTGGTTATATTTGTTCCCATTTTCACCTTTTTAAATTAAAAAAAAATAGATTAATTTAAATGCATTGAAAGACATTGTGGGTTTTGTTTACTATTATTAGTATCAAATTTCAGATAGGAGAAAGCATTGTGATTTTGTTTCCAGGGTGACACACTTACAGACAGATACAATCTGGAGCAAGTTTGGAAATCTTTCCAGAAAGTTATTAGGTTAGTTTTCGACAACCAGGAAGACAGAACTGGATAATACATACCATCCAAAATAATGTAACTGCATGTGATAGAAGTATAGACTAGAAGTGGCTGCAGACTACAGACTAAATTCACTTTTTGCAATGAACCTACAACATGTAGTGAAAGATCAAAATTCATAACTCTAATGCACTGTAGGAAGAAGAGACAAAATAACATGGATGTTGCCAATATCCCAGGTTCTTGCAATGATATGATATTTGCCAAATAAAACTCCTAGATGATCTCAGAAAGTGGAACAAGTCCTGTGCCACAGAGCATAAAAATGTGTCATGATTTTTAGCTCATAGGGGTTAGAAATTAAATTCAGTTTATTCATTATCAGTGTATGTTTCTGTATATTATTACAGGATCCATCTAATTATGTACTTAGGTTATTCTTTAACTTTTACCTTAATAATATTTTGTCAGCTTTCATTTGGCTAGGCTAAACAAACAAAGTCTTTCCATATTTCTTTACGGGGTAGCTAAATCATTCCCCTAGTTAACCGTGGGAACCATCTCCCTCCAAAATAACTGTTTAATGAACACCTTGTATGCATTTTCCTATCCTTGTCAATAAATAATACATAATTCACTACAAGCTTGGATAACATTGATTTGCATCACACTGGTGGCCAGTTGATCGATACATCCCTGCCCCTCTCAAAGCTAAGGAAGGTCCCTTTCACTTTACTACAGTTCTTTTGGGGCTAATATTATATATCATACAATTATCCAAGAGCATAAGCTTTTAAGAGTTCTTGAACTAGATTCTGCTAGCAGTTGCCAAGCTATGTGATATTGTATTGCAAATAAATACAAGTCAGTAAAATATGTGACATTTATGGGTACAGCAAGGGATTAAAAACAAAACCACCACCACCACCAAAAACAGATTTTTTCCTTATGAAATCCATGAATTTAAAGCTATTCTTTAATTACTTTAAAATAAACAATCAGTATTTATTAGCAATAATAGAACATAGTTCTGAAAGGACATCACAAAGACAGGCAAGAATCATTAACCTGTATTTGATGGTAAAGGAAAATGAGACTAGGAGAAAACAATTATTTGTCCAGCTTTATAAAACACATTAGTGCTGATATTGGGCACATAATACAAGAACCTGAAAGATTCTTCCTCTGTGTAAAAATGTCCTTAAGGATGGTATTACAGAACACTCACAACTTGTAATGCAATGTAACTGATACTCCAGTGTTAGAACTATTGCTGAATTAGGCAACATTCAGTTTTAAATATCTATGCAGCCTTCTGTGATGCCTGAGAAATCAGTTCCTCTCTGCCTCAGTTTCCCATCTGAAAATAATGACTGGAATCACTTCTGTTTATAGTTCCAGGATAAAACAGAGGACACATTTGAGACTGGGTCTCTAATGTACTTTGCACTGCAGAAACACATGACATATGACTGGTTAACACAGTGCTCCATGGAAACCATTGTACCTGTGTTTCAAACTATCATTCAGTTCTGTAGCCAAGGCTCTCTGGGCAGCTTTTGCCTCTTGTGCTATGTAGTTATAACCCTCTTTTTAGGTTTTCTGATTTAAAAAAACTGGCCTTTTTTATTAAAAATTTAACTTTTCTATAGAAAGCAGTCTTCCTGACTGCTTTCCATCAAAAAATGAGTTTTGATGGAAAATATGTAGGACTGCAGCTGTCAATTCAAAATCCTTTTAAGAATTATCCTTCTTTCAGTCTTAATGCCAAAATTAACTCCATTTCAATAAAGCAGATCTTGTATGTAGCGTACCACAATTCAATTAATTTTGCATAAGTTCATAGGCATTCTTACAAATTCCTATCTTGAGAGAGAGGGTACTAATTAACTCTTTCTTGCCAGCCTCTGAATGGGAAGCTGTAATAATCTCCCCTGAAATTTTCATTATTCCCCAAGCTATAGATAACATGTCAATATTATGTACAGGTACTTCAAGGATTTAAAACAAAAGTGTGAAGTATGCTTGAGGCCAAGTCTTTTCTTTCTAATCCTCTGCTTGAGATATTTAATTAATTAATTAATTAAGTCAAACTGAGAAATCAACTTGGTCATTGTTTAGCCAGAAGAATAAATTCACGTTTACTGATTTTTCACATATTGTTTTCCAGGGGAATAAAAGACAGCAAATGTTAAAGCAAAGGGAAAATATATTTGACAGCCTGTTAGTCTTGATTCTGAGTTTTTGTTTTCCCAAGTGAATCAGCATAAAATTACTTAAGCAGGTGTTTCTGTAAATCTCATGATGTAGGAAGACAGTATATTGAATACCCTGCACATTTCTATTTGTTAGGTGACTTACTGATGCAAAACAATTGACTTCATTTTGTCACTCAATCATAGTGACTGCTCAAGTAACAATGAAGAATTTTGTTGTTACTGCTCTCTGTGTTTCATGAAAACACTTGTAGCAAACTCATAGTCAAGGTTCAGTTAGTCCTATGGCATTTATCGGTTAAAATGAAGCTTTAGTCTCATTTGTGAAGTTTTAAATAAACATTGATCATAAGCAAAGTATTAAGGGAACCATTAGGATAAAATTTGAATTTCTGATTGTTTAGAGTAGTTCAGGGACTGATGCAAAATCTACTGGAACTAATAAACTGACTCCCATTGATATAATGGTCTCTAGAATAGACACTGACAACAATTAAATTTCATCTCTTCTTAAATTCTCCAGATGTTAAATGATTTAGAAGATGCATAATTTATAAATGATTTCATTTTAATTTTTCAACTGTAGGTAGTTTAAATCTACAAAGTTAAGGGAAATTCCTGGTTACAGTGATGTTTATATCATCTCCCTGCCAATCCTGTATTTTACAAAAGACTGCTCTTATCTCAAAAGGTGTAATGGAGGTCATATACATAAAGTAATACTTCTTTATTTATTAGAAATATGGACATGGAAACTAATAGGATTAATTTTCAAATTAGAGAGGCAAAAAGAAGTTAAAGCTATGATTTCATTTCTTAACACTGATTAGCTGCTATTCAGGTAACACTTGTAATAATGAGAAATAGTACCTTTTACAGTTGTTATTTTAATGCATATAAAATTTGTTCAGGTGAATTCAGATGCAGAACTGTGTAACTCTTAGCTATGCTTAAAATAATACATTTTGTGATTTACGGAATACAGAGCGTTTGAAGAAACACCAGGGTTGAGGATAAGAAGCGCCATCATTTTTATTTTGGGAGGAGGATTCAGAGCTATAGTCTCTATCACCTCGTGTGATTCTGAGTGCACACACAACAGTGTGGCCACAACAGAGTATCTGGAGGCTATCCCCTTCTGACCCCTTCTTCCTGAGGTAGACTTGCACATGGCTTTAACTGAGCTCTGGCATAACCCATATACGATAATTTTCATTAGCAAGTAGGTGTTTTTTTCTCTTTACCTTTAAAAAGTGATCTTTATTGTTCCATAAAAAATCAAGGAACACATAATGGTCATGATTCAGTCTGGAATCTGACTGCAATGCTTCACAAATTAAATCAAATTAGTCATAGATAGATTTTGAAGTCTTTTGTGGAAATCACATATTATTAGTTGCATTTTTGCTAAAACAATTTAAAAACAAACTGAGATTAGCTTCACGTAAGAAAAAGGTAACCACTCTTAAAATTTACTCTCTTCGTAGGGTTACTTTAAAAAATCAAAATGCAATATTGTTGAAATATTTCTTTCTTTTGGTCTTGTTTACATTATTTACATTAGTAGAACATGTGGTAGAAAGAGAAAAAATTATTACTGTTCATTTACATTTGTTTCTTGTAAATGAAAAGAAACAAACAGCCTATATTTTATTCTTGATAGTGACATCATTTCAAAGCAAAACCTAAACTGATTTAATGATAGCAGCAAGTGTTTTCAAGAAGTAAATTGTGACTCTGAAATACAAAATACCGTGAGATCAAAGTCTCAGAAGGACCTCGGAACCTCCTGGTTCATTTAACTAGAGGAAAAGTGATTCTCAGTGTGCCATAGAAGTGCAACTCATAAACATAGTTTGAAAGCCCAGATGTTTTCTCAGTGTGGAGAATTTTACATCATAACTTCCATTAAAATCGCTATCCTGCTGGTAATTTCTGAAATAGGGAATAAGGACTGTGTTTGTGAAAGGCACAAGTTACACAGATGGGGAATCAATATATTAGGCTCAGATATGAGTCTTTCTGTTTGTACAATTACTGATTGTGAAAAGTTTACTAGTTTTCCTATCAGGAAGGGGAGGATTGAGTAATTAAAGTGAGCCTGAATAGATCCATGTTGCCACACCATCTGGGTATGCCAGGGCTGAGGAGAGGATTTCAAAGGGAAAACTGAGCTCAAATGGGAGTATGGTTTGTGAGGTTTATAGATCTCTAGGAGGGATCCTGATGAAGAATCGTGTCAGTCTTAGGCATCAAAATCCATAAGAAGAATGTGAATTAGTTTATCTGTTTAATCCTTAACTATTACCTAAGGAGCCTGCTGGTGTTTGATCAGTGGGTACTGTGATAAACTTCAGACAGTTGAACGCTCCTGAAGGAAGGAAGGAAGGAGGTCTATAGATTCAGTTATAACTAGCTGTTTATTTCCCTCCTTCTCGCCACCTTTTTCTTGTGTTTCTATAGAGAATTAAATCTGGGGGACATAGCAGGCATCATTCTTCTGGATAACAAGAGATAAGACCACTCAGTCTTCTAAAAAGAAGAGGATCTAAGACTTGGAAACACCCTATGAAGAAAAGCTAAAATTTGAAAAAAACATCACAATAGAGCTTTTCTCTTAGATTTTTCTAATTTTGCATTTTTTCTAATTTCAGGATTTTTCTTATGCTTTTAACAGTATTGAAACAAATATCTAATGAGATCATATTTAAAATCAGTATTTTAAAGAAATTTTCATTCAATGTTTGGTAAACATTCAGGGCCATTTTATAAAATAAAGCTTCAGTTTTTTTCTGAGGAAAGAAATTTCATTTTTAGCCAACTCTTTTAAGAATATGAAATAAATAGAAGGACAATATTAGCCATTTCTCCTTTAAAGCATTAAAATGAAATCCATTTGTAAATAATTTAGCCAGTAGAATAATACAGTAGAATATTTGTAAGAGGGTTCCTCTAACCCTCCTCCTAAACATGCATAAACAGGCAGAGAAGGGAAATCATTACAGAAAATATTATTTCTAGTTGTGGTATAGAAATCAGCAGATATGGATGAAATATCACCACGCTCAGTCAACAGGCCAGATTCAGAAATCCAGATTCTTGACACCTTGTTTATCCATAGCTTTGGGGGGATTTTGTTTTGTTTTGTTTCTTTTTTTTTTTTTTTTAAGTGAAGTTCCATATTTTTTATAATCCATACAGGTAAATATATAAATTTTATTTGTTATCCATAATCATCCTAAAAGGAACAGCATATCTGGGCTGCTGCAAAAGGTATTTCATTAAATCTTTGCATTGACATTACCATACATAGACTTCAGCGTAATGGAGAAAATAAACTTCCTGTAATGTCATTAATTGTTATGATTTATATTAACATTGTTTCTCTCAATGGAATATATTTTCTGCCACTGCATTTAACAGCTAATTAGTGTTTCAAAAGGCACAACGAAGCCTGAGTAATGTGAATAATAATTATTTAAAGAGGAAGGAGGTTCATTTTTTTACTAAAATATAACCTCCTATTTATAAACTCAGGAACAAATGTAGGTTGTCAGCTTCCCAATTGTAAAATCAAAAATACTAGAAGGTTTTAAAAGATCATAAGAGAATTAATCTGCAAAGACAATTGACTGCTTTTTATACCAGTACACAAATACTTCCTTAAGCAAGGAATAAGAATTACAAGAAAGCTCCCTTACTCTTACTGGGTCTCCTTCATATTGCACATATTACTGCTGCAATTTTCTGCTTTTTTATGCGTCCAAGATTACTGTTTCTACTGTACATGACAGAAGTTGACAGTAATGGGAAATACATGTAAATTCTCTTGAGCTCTACCTGCAAGAATGCAGTGGCTGCCTTTTTCTGGCTTTGTCTGGAATTGGACAGATGAGCTGATGTTGGCAAAAGATAGCAAGACAAAGATATTTTTTTAATTTAAAATAAAATATATAGAAATATGTCACTTGATACTCAAAGACACGGAGACTAGCTCAACTGCTACCTAGCATGCAGAGTCCAGTGAGATGAACCAGAAGGAAGAAGAATTAACCCAACAGTTACAGTTGTAAAATTCCTATTAAAGAGGCAGCTGAACTCATTATTATGCACTTGATTGTATGTCCTGCTAATCCCCAGTCTTTCAGGCTGTCACGTTACTGAACCTCTCCCTGTGGCTTGACCTTTCTGTCAGGTCTATGCAGACATTGCTGTTGGTTTGGACATGTGCAATAGATCTGGTGCTTCCCGGCAGTGCCAGCTTTGCTGTATGTCACCAGATCAGCTGTGCTGTGCCTACCTCCAGCTAGTAGGCTGCTAGGCATCTGGCTGCATTTGAGAAGAGCCAGGAGCAGGCCCACAGGTGGATGGATTGGCTTGGTGATCTGCAAATGGGCCATTGCTTTAGGGTAGGAAACACTAACACAAGTAAAAAATACAAATGAAAGTAGGAAGTTGCTGTGTTTTCTTAGCCATTTAAACACTTCATATATGAACTATAATACATTATTCCCATTGTATTCATCTGAAAACAAATGTTACAATACCCTGGTTCATCTGGAAGAAACCTAAAATCTTCAGTGCATAAAAATACTGCGCTTCACTAAAAAGGATGCTAAAAGTAGTTTTAAGTAACATGTCTTTAAACAAGTCCATTAGTTAATTTCGTAACTTTGGAGTTAACACTTTCAAATGTTTTATCATTTTCTTCTTCCCTGATAAGTTGTATAAAGGAAACAGTATTTTTTTCTTAAATACAGTGCTTCACATAAGCTGAAGAACCTATCTTCTGAAGAGTTCAACCTGAGTATTCTCATTTGAAAGAAGACTAATAACTTTACCTTAATAACACTGGGGATACACACAGTAGTAGGAGATAAAAGTACTTCAGCTGATTTTTTTAAAAAAATGATGACGTCCTTCTGAATATTGTGTTTCATTCTCCTGTTTAAAAATGGAAAAATATATACCTTCATCACAAATGTGTTGTGAGGTAAAGAGTTTGGTGACCTACGTACAAATACAGAACACTATAAATTATAAGTATCAGTGTTATTATAAACATATGCCTAGATTTCTTTCCAAAGCATTCACTTTATTACATAGAAAATGAGTTATATTTTATTACGTATGGGATTTTAGCAGTAAGAACATACCTCATCTTCTCAAACTACACTTAGAAACCAGTATTCCCCATTTATTCATCTCCATGCTGATATACTTGGCTAACGTCTCCTCAAACATCTGCAGATGAACATTTGGCCATGCTTTAGTTTAAGTCTGATGCTAAGTCTCAAAATACCAAACCAAAATACTGCATCACTGACAATTTCAGATCACATAAACAGTTACTTATCAGATAGAGAATGATCCTTTCTCCAGAAACAAAGCAGTCCATATATTCATTTACCCATAAACTTTAAAACAGACTGAACAGACCTCTGGGTAACAGATAAACTTTTCTCTGTACCCCTACTCACTCTCTGCTCTCAGCAAGTCTGGAAACAGACAGAGACTTGATCATTTGATTCCAACTCTTTGACTATACCTGAGAGTAGTCCTTGTTATAAGATAACATAAGGAATAACATATGATAACCATTAGAGAAATGTGGGTGTGAGAAAAAGATAAGGTGGGGTTTTCTGCAGCTAAAAGAAGAAATAGCCTAGTTCCAAAGCAGTGAATAGACAGCATTTTAACCTTAGATCAAGATAAAATAAGATTATATGGAGTAACCTTTTACAAATTAAAGTAAATTTTATAATAGCAACTAACACCATGAAAAAAGGTTCTGGACCTGAAACCTCTTCCACTAATTCTGTTCATATAGGGGACTCATTTGGAGAGACTTCAAGCTTCCGTTAAAACGTCATCTCTGAAATTATGAAAGAATTTCTGTTCTAATGGGTTAATTCCTATTTGGTTTTGAGTATCTGCTCTTTCTTATTACATTTACTTGTGATCTTACTTAGCATCCCCATCATACTCAGCAGCTGCATACATTTTGTATCATTGTATGATACTAATTTTCTTTTTCATATCTGTATGGCATTGTTCTCTTCCTTATTTCTTGGATTACATTAGTGGCCCTAATGCTTTTTAGCTGCTGAGGCTGTCTCGTCTGCCTCCCACCCCAAAGAGCTACTGCCTAGGTTGCGATACTGCTCGCTGCGGTCCATACCTCCTCTTCCAGTTTATACTTCCAGGCTTGGTGTCCCCAAGGACACCTCTTGGACTACATATTCAAAGTAATGTTGTTTTCCTCTGTTGAGGCCTCGTGTCCACAGGACAGGTTTCTTCAGCTCTGGTGGTTTCAGTTAAGATTTGGGACTCGGAAGTATTTGGGAATAAAAATTAGAGTTTGGGAAGAGTCACATTTTGATAAACTCTTCACCCCCCATTTTGGACTGGCTCCTCTGTGCCTACCATTTATAACCCTTCTTTGCCTGCTCCCTGGCTTGTTGCAGTAAGGTTTTGTCTGAAAAAGCAGGTTGAAATGCTTGTGCATTCATAAGAAAGAGGAATATCACACTTTTAGTGAAACTCTGAAACAGGCTCTGTTCAGTTTTGATTGCGGGGGAAGGAAAATTATCCTCAGTGTATATACATAATGTAATCAATGAAGTGAAAACAGCGGTCACCATAAAATGTTTTGTATATTTCTTTGATTTGAAATATTAAGGTTTGCCTATGCAGACAAGTTAGTGAAAATTAATGAATATAAATTAGAGCATAAATTTACAGTGCTCTCAATACTGACTGCTCATCTGAAAAATTCTGCTACCTACTACAAGTGTCTTTTCCATGAGGCCATTTACTCCACTTGCAAAATATGGCATAATACCCATGAGTACAGAGCACTGAGTGTTTGCAGGTGAAGTTAATAAGTGATGACTGTGCTATAAATTTACACCCTAGATTGCTGCAAATGATCTTCTCTATGTAGGAAAATCCTTAGAGAGGCAGTATGATTGTCCATTATAATCCATGGTTTCAAAACGTGTTAAGGGCTGTCATTCAAGAATTATATATGCCAAGTTTAAATTAATTAGATACAAGGCAAAGAAAATGACTGCTTTGACAAAGAGAGCATGATGAGTGACCTTTCTAAGTGGAAACAAAATTGTTTAATTGAAT
Source organism: Buteo buteo (assembly GCF_964188355.1). Lineage (NCBI taxonomy): Eukaryota > Metazoa > Chordata > Aves > Accipitriformes > Accipitridae > Buteo > Buteo buteo. Next base: position 19,099,739 of record NC_134190.1, on the reverse strand, counting down.
GTTTCAGTAAAGGGTGGTGATTTTTTTTTTCCTGTCAAATGACTGGAGTTATAGAGCAGTTTCAGAAGGCTACACGGTATGTGGATGAAATGTCATTTCCTGGTATTTTAAAAATCTAACTTTGATCTTGTATTTCTGAAAACACCAAAATGGGTGAGGTGTCTGTGATTGATTGATTTATTTATTAGTTTTTCTTTTTCTTTTTTTTAAGTAATTTGGTTACATAATTTGACATTTGGTTCAGAAGGATAAGAAGTATTTAAAAGTGAAAGAGGATCCAGTTTTAAATATATGTAGAGAAATGGTTTAAGGTAAAAATAGTTATTTGCTTGGTGAATCTGAGTTTTTTTCATGTTTTTTTCGTTTGGTAATGCTTTACTCTGCGTCAGACATACAGATGTTTGTCCTTTGCCAGCAGACAAAAGGGACGGAGACAAAACTGTTCCAGTTGTTCTGTCTGTTCCAACTTTAATATGTTAATGGTAGTCACAAATATTATTTTTATCCTCTTTCCCAATCCAATTTGAGTCACAAAGTTGTGGTACACCTGCATCATACTGCCATCCATTGCATTCTCCCTTCGTCACACAACAAGCTTTTGAATATATCCTGAAAATGTCTCTAGGCAGACAGATGAACCTAACTAAAGCTTCGCTGGCTTCCTCGAATACTCTATGCAGTGTCCGTAGGAGGCTGGAGCCTGAGGCAGAGTCATAGGCACACGTACTTGGGAAACTTCCCTGTAACATTGAATTTGATTCACCACCAACTCTGTTGGAGAGTGTGTGATGAGGGAAAAAGGGAAAGAAAAGGCAAAATAACAATCTTTTGTTTTCCATATTGTTCTGAGTTTTTAATGTGATTCAGTAGTAACAATTATTATAAACTGCAGGTTTTTAATTTTAGAAAAAGTTTTCATTCCAAAAACTCTTTTCCTTTCAAACACTGAAAATCTTTATCAGTGTCTTCTGAATGAGAGCTTAAGTTACGTCAATACTTCAGTGTTTCATAATGAAGTTACAGAGCAGAATGGTCATGAATAGCACATAGTGCTTCTGCTTTAACCTTATCCCAATTATTTTCCTTTTTTAAGCAATCAATGATTTTCTTTTTCCTTCTGTAGATGCCTCAATACTATTTTAATATGACATTAGTCAGCTGGTGCACATAATAATCCATTTTTTTCTCCTTCTATAGTGGGAACTGCTTACTTAACTCTTGGTTCTAGTTTTTTCACTATTAGCAGTTTTGTTTTGTCAGCAAGTTTAAGCTTTTCAAAGTTGAATTGTCTGCTCAGGTGATTTATGAAGATTATAAATAAAGGCCTAAATACTCAAAGAAATTCCACCTATGATATAACTCCTGCTAATAAGATTATAGTTCTTTTATCCACCTGCATAAACTGCTATATCTGCTCTGGTGCTAAAGTATGTGTTTTTGAAGCTTATCTGGAACATATTTCTCTGCACAAGGGAGAAACCGATCACTGAAATAACATTTTATATTATAATATGTTCCATCTGTGCAAAATATGCTTCTGTAGATCAACTGCTCTATGTGCAGGTGAATCTCCATTGAAGTGCAGTAGTCTTCAGAGGCTCCCAGAAATGAAATCTAACTTTTTTTTACCCACTCTCTGCTGCAAAGGCTGAATGGCAGACAGCATATAAATAGGACTTGAAGAAATAACTTAAAGCTACTGATCATTACCTGACTATTGCTGAGTGAATAAATTGTGTGGTCAGATACTCATCTGGTATCGACAGGTAGAATTACAATGAGAGCTCTTTAGGGAAAACAGTATTTCTTGATGGTAATTTGCTCACAAGTAAACTCTTTTCTGCATGCAAGTGACCCTTTGCAACTCTCTGCTCTGGGAGGCATTTTTGCTGCCAAAATTACCATATTGTTGCTGTTTCCAGAAACACCCTCTCCTTAAAAAAAAAGGGGTGGGCAGCGAACAGGATGCAAACTGTGCTCACTGTTACGTCTGCAGCAACACACTTCTAACTAGACCTTTTTCTTCTGCTCATCTTCTGTCACATGATGCAACGGATGGGGAAACCCAAATGCTAGGAAAAAGTCTTTGCAGGTCCAGAGGCAAGGACGTTCTGTAAGTCATGAGTACAATTACTGTGATTTGCAACCTGCTTGTTGTTGGGTCTGCCGTCACTTAAAAACAGGGATCTTGGGAGCAGGTCATGGGCTTAATGGGTAGTGTTGATTGGTACAAATCTAGTTGCCATTTGATTACACTTCTAGAGTGAGGAGGAAGAGGAAGGATAAGTATGATTCAAATATCTCTCAGGTATGTAAATAAAATATAGGAGTATAGAGATACCTCCATTGGATTAAAATTAACTTGTTTCAGTAATGAAAATAACATCCTTTATGGAGCCCTGGATCTAGTTTATAGTACTGCTTGCTTAAAATTAGCTCAGTTATTTCTGAGCTATGCTGCAGGGTCAAAATGTTTTCTGGAGTGACTTTTCAGCAGCACAACAGCTCAGTGTTGTACCAATCATTAAAATCTAGCCTGCAGAAATCACAGGCGAAATACATGAAATTATACATAATTATATCACTGCCATTTACTTCACCTAACTACACTATTTGATCTTCATTCAAATCATCAGCAAGCTGAAAATTTTGGAATTTCTAAGCTGAACTGAAAAGGAAAATAAGTTGTGATATTTTACCTTAGCAAAAAGATAAAAGACTCTGAGGTAATGCTAGATATTAGGCTAGGAGGTGATCATGCTTCTACATATCCTACTTCAGATATGAAGCCAAAGACTTTTGATCCACTCAAGGTGTTTCAATTTAATTAAAAAAAAAAAAAAGAAAAAGAAGCAGGAAAAATGATTAATTTGAGTAGATTGTGTAAAGGGGAGTAGCACTGTATAGCTGTCACACTGAGAAAATTATTATTATAAATCTTGATTATTGGTTAGGAAATAAAAGACCTGTATATTTGTGTTAAATTAATTTGCCTCTGTTTCTTGTTAGACCTGTAGCTCGGTAGCAAAGAAATACAATTGTATTGGCCATGGTACTATAACAATAAATGTTAATGTGATTTTGACTGAAGTAATTTGTACCATCAAGAAGAATAATTTCCTAAAATTTTAATGAAGGTAATTAGAGCTTTTAAGTATGAATTAAAGTAAATAAAATAATTAGAAATTATTAAGTGTTAAATGGCCCTGTATCATCTTAACCTAACCTAATAAATAGCAGTCTTTAAAAATAAACTCAATGCAAATTTACCTCCGTGATTCTTTAAAAAAAAATTATAATCTTCATAAAGTAGTTGTAGCTTCATGTGATGGATTTCTGCACTTCCTTATTCAAGCACACAAGAACAAGATTTCTAGCCTAATCTTTCTGAGTTGAGAGTTGAGATGTTTATCTGAACTGCACATACCTTGTGAACTCCTGCTCTTCCAATATCCTTTGCAGCAGAAGTTTTCTAAACTTTTTGCAGCTCATAGTGATAAAACTCTCAATACTCCTCTGAGATAACAAAACTTCATGTATTACCTTTGTTGCAGACCTCAGCTGTTCCCTGTTTTTTTGTGGGTTTATTTTAAGGAAAAAAGTTTGGTGAATTTGAAATATGTGGGTTGGGTATAGAAATTACTTGTGATATTGTTAAACCTTACCAGGAAATGGCCTTGGTAAAAACATCATTTGCATGGACAGATCTATGCATATACCTGAAGTATTATATGAGAAACAATATCTTGCAGAATTGTTCTTGAGATTTCTTACATAAAAAGTCCTATTTTCTTCAGGTTGGAAAGCCTATTCATTTGAAAGTAAAGTGTTTTGTTAGGAAAGAATTAAAAGTTAGGAGCAATCAATACTTTCTTTTCCACCTAATGGGAATTTCTACAATTCAGCTATGAGATCTTCTGTATGAACTATTGTTCTCGAGAGTATATTCTGGGACTGGATTATCAGAGCACAGGGTAGATCACTGAATTTGGAATATGAATAAGACACTTTTGTTTCTTCACTCAGCACTTCCAAAATTCATGAACCTCCTTCTTCTGTTTTGAATTTTATTAAGGAGTTCGTGAATCAGTTGGGAGTCAGCAAAACATTAGCATTAATGAGTTCATTTCCACACAAATTGGCTCATTATCATGCTGACTTCCAGTGTTTTGTGACAGTCATGAACTCAGTCCTCCTGCAAGGAGTGTTCATTTGCTTGCCTCAGTCAAAATGGGGTGGGGTGGGGTGGGGGGGTGGTAAATAGGAAAAAATAATAAAATGGCATACAAATGTACCAGTTCATTGATGCAGCAAACCCTGTGGTTTCTCCGTAGTTAGTTTTAGAGAACTCTAAGTACAGTCTTTGTTTGTTTCATTTGTCAGAAAGCACTAATTCTGCCTGGCATTTGGTGAAAACTAATACCCACAACCTGACTTTGCAAATTACATAAAGGAAATCTAATTTTAATTTTGCAGCAAAATATCTGACCCTAATTATTATAATTTCATAGAAGTACACTCAAATGGAAATATATTGTGGGAAAAAATATTTTTGTAGTACCCAAATAACCTTCCAACATTATCTGATGCAGATTTGTTGTTTTACACAATGCCAAATATATTTGTGCCACAGCTATCAGATCAATGATACCGCTGATCATTCGGGCTTTCTCAAAACAAATACTGAATGTCAAGCTGTTGGTAAACTTTTTCAAGTGAGACATTATGTTCATTTGCCTTCAGACCACTGATTTGGTCCTTAATCCATTTGTAACTCACCGTGATTATGCCCAGCAGGTTTATGAACTGTATTACAGTTCTACTGCTGCAGGTTTCTTTTGTCTCTGAGTGCCTGATAGGATAAAGTAGGTATGGTTTATTCCATCATCCCAATCAGACCCTTAATGCAGATGCAGATTAGTCAGCCTGTTTCATTATGTCCTTTCTCCATGTCAGTTCTGGAATGGCGTGAATTCATCCCGTGACCTGAGATTACAATTATCTCTTTATATCCTTTAGCTTCACTGTAGGTCAGGCCTATGGGTATAAGTAGTTCTATTTTTCCAGGGACAAAACTATCACACGACTTCTTCTGGCTAATAAGATTTGCATTAATTACCACCAGCTATTACCATGGCAGTGCAACTGTGCATTAATAACTTCGAAAAATCTGTGTGTCCATAATATACATCACATGTTAATATAATATTCTTTGACATTTCTGTCCTTCCAAAGTCTTCTATCTGTCACAACATAATAAATCCATATTCTCTAGTACTCGTATCTCCAATACGTATTTTTCTTAGAGTGAAGATCTGTGACCTCTGCTACACAGGATGTCAAACTGAATAGAACACAATGGTCTTTTCCGTTCCTTAAATCACTGATAAATATTTATCTGTCACTTTTAGGCTCCAAATACTTATCAAGTACATATGAAAATACAAGAAGCGATGCTCTACTCATCATTTATTGCCATATTTATTGTTAGTGAGTAGTAACACTCCTATTCCTACAGTGTTATAGGAGCCCCCAAACTGTGTATTACGAGTTTGCTGCCAATTACCCCAATAACTGATGTATGTGCACGCATAACACGTGAGAAAACCTAAATGTCTTTCAAACTCCATCCTGTCAGTTAAAAATAGTGAACTCAAATTTCCAATAAAAGATGATCTGATGTTAAATTTTTAAGTAATGATGCAAGCTTAGGAATGGATATTTGGGTCAGGTGTTACTGAAAAGATTTTGGAGTATCTGTTTAAAAATATTGTCGGACACTCTGATATTACCCAGTTCAGATTTTAAATACCTGTATAACTGTAATATGTGCTATGAAAGGTTGTGCCATCTAACAATTAACTTATTGCAGGTTTCCACATTTTATTGCTTCAGAAATCCATCAAGTTTTCTACTTTATTGAGTTGTTGAGGATTTCTTTTCAGTAATACACCCTGTCTGAAACCTTGGCTCTGATTTGTAATAACCCCTCTTATGTTTATACAAACTGCTAAGGCATTTTGTCCAAGGACATGCTTTGTTCTTCTTGTGGATTAACCTGAACAATTCTTTTTTTTTGTCCTTTCAGTTCTTTCCCATTACAGGCTGTCATTCTCTGATACCTTAAAATTTTCCACTAATTCTGTGAATTTGGGTAGCATCCTTGAAGACAGAATCAATGTGTCCCAATATTACAGAACTAGAGCTCTCTGCTGCATGAGCATGGGTGGTTTGGGTGTGTTGACCTTTTTGTCAGCAAGTGATTTTTCCATTTCATTGAGTTGCACTGCAGGCTAAAATTTATTTCTGATTAAAAGTAGAACCCACCATGTCCCTGTAATTGTTCTATGATGAATCCTTATGGTCTTTAGCAGGCATGGACTCTTGCATGTTCACCTATAACTTGGGACTTCCATAGCTTAGCTAGAATCATAAAGCACATCTGTTAAAAAATGTTAGATAATGAAGAGAGATTTTCTACAATCTGACTGATAAACAATCCCACAAAATTTGCATTCTTATCTCAGCATCTAACTCAGCTAACTTACAAGGACATCCAGTTGTTGACTTAATTGATAGAGAACCTTATAGCTTCCAGTAATTCTGGGGTTTGGTTCTGTATCTAAATATATATTCAATTTAAATTCCCAATTTGAGACCCATGATCTTAGCTTTTTAAGTTTAATATCATGTTTTCTTTGACAACCCGTTTCAAACAGTCTTACAGGTTAAGAAACTCCTTTTTTCTGTTCCAAGGATACCTACTCTTTGCTGGACTCTGAGCTCCCATCCTTAGTAAGAGTAAATCTCATTAGCATTTTATAACAACATCAGCCCAGGAGGCATCCTTGTTTCTCTGGATAAATGACTAATTCAGAAGAACATTTTGTAAAATATAACTGTTAAATATGTTTTCTGTATACAAAATGCATTATATGCTGAATAGACTGTAACAAGATAGATCAGGTAAGCATGTATATCTGCACATACATAAATTGTTCCATTCTATATATAACTGGTAGAGCATTATTATAGTTCTCCATTTATTAGTTCATTAGTGAAGAAAGAAAAGGAAATGTTATTCTTAATAATTGATTTAACATGTTCAAGTCACAAAATTATCAATTCTTCCTCTAAATGTGATTCTGTGGTTTTAGAGCAGGTGAAGTTTTATGCTTGCAAAGATTTGCAATTTGGAGGCTAAGAGCATTGTATTGATTAATAAAGATAAAGAGATAGAGATCTCTGAAGAAGATTCCTCCAAAAATGTGACCTCAGATGATCAAGTATCAGGCCATTCAGGAAAGACAATAGCAGTAACACACAAATCCATCCTGGAATTTTCTTTGGGCAGAATAATCAATAGTTCTAAATGAGACTCTTATTGCAAAAGTATGTTGAAAAATGTGAAAGATGTTACTGAAAATAAAATGGCTTTTATCTGGTAACAAACTGTTATAAGTTACCTTTCTGACATCATTGTAAGAAACTCTTGTAAAAGTATATAACGAATGTCAGTATATAAATTTGCCAAATAATTAATATGAATCTGCCTTGCGAATGAAAAAAAAATATGTTGTGCAGTAGCTTAATTCAAGCATAAAATTAGATTTTGCAATCAGTAATTATGGCTATATTTAACATTCTACAAAATATCAAGAAACAATGTTTAGTAAGTGCACTTCATGTAACAGTAACGGGGTCAGTCCAATTCCTGTAGAAAGCTGATGTTCTGTTTATATGCAAATTACAAAGCAGCGTATATCCATTTACAGCAGAGCAGACATTACAGAGAAGTCTATTTGGAATCATCTGTAGATGCGCCAAGCCAGGAAGTGTTGACCCACGCACACTGCACCACGGGATGTGCATGCCACACACGCACACTGCACTGTGGGATGCTGCAGTCCTAGGGCGTTCCATACCAAGCCTCAGCAGCAGAGAAGGTGCACTTTGTAGCATGCACTGCAGTCATGCCCGCTTTGACGGGAGACAGGGTTAGTGTGCTCGGTAGATGCCTTGTGGCCAGTTACTTCCAGTAACAGCCTGTAACTGGAGAGCAGCATGTCCACTTCTTGTTTTGAAATGCACACAGCTGAACGGAGACCTGGCAAACTCTCTGTACAGTCTTGCAATTTCAACATAGCCTAAACTAGAAAATATTCAGACCTTAGTTGTACGGAGACTCTTAAATATGCTCAGGCATATGATATACAGACAGATAAAGTCCACTGATATGGAAGATTAGATTCTGTGTGTTTTGTAGCATTTTTAGACTTCTCAGCTATACCTGGAAACATCTATACAACAGTTTCAGTCTATAGCATCCATACAAAACTAGGGACCCCAGATATGGATATGGTGGTGAACTAAACTTAGAAAATAAACATCTATGTAAAAAGAATAATAAAGCAGTTTTAAGGAAAAAAAAAACCCAACAACACTGGTATATACATTTTACAGTGCTACTGTTCGATCATCACCCTTCCATCTCTCCTATATTACACCTCTGGAGACACTGTCCCCTGATTACTGTTTCACTAACTTTTGTGGATTGTGTAATGTGTGGTTTGCTTTTACAATTAGACTGTTTCAGTGCAAATATGCCACTTCCTGAAGACTTGCAGGTGTATGGACTTACAGAGAAGTGTAGTGGAAAGAATAAAGCTTCATTTGTGGTGTTAATGGACAGAGTTTTCTGAAGATTTCATCCCCTGTATACTCAGAAAAATAAGTTACCAAATTTTAAGGACTCTTCAGAGAAAAGCATGTACATTTAAATTAAAATAAACCTATACAGATTCTGAACCTTTCAGAAAAAAAGTCTGACTCCTGATCTCTGTCAAACAGGAGTTCTCTGGTCTTGCAAAGTCCAGGCTCCTGGCACTGTTGTTATGCTTTGTAAACAACAACAGGAGGCACATTCAGCATGCACCACTCTTTAGAAAGTCATAATACACCTTGAGCCAATTGAGCTCTGCAGTGTCATAACACAAATTGAGCCAAAGAGCCCCAAGCCTTGAAGAAAAAGTGCCATAACAAATAAGCTGTTTGTCCCACAGGACAAAGCAACAGTGAGAAAGTGGAAATAAGAATCTTGTAAATGTAGAACAGGAAAGCGTTGAAACAGTGGGAGACCAATTAATTTTAGAAGGCAACCGATGACATTTTAGAAATAATTAGAAAGAAAATTATGAGAAGGGCAGAAGAAAATTGAAAAAGAGGAAACAAAAAGGGCAAATATATTAAATTAAAAGAGAACTCAAGGCGGAAAAAAAAAGAGTGAAAAAAATGCTTTGAAAACTTGCTAAGGCCTTTTTCCTCCTAAATTATGTAGGATAACGAGATAAAACACATTCACTCCAGTATCAGCTTAGATAGACTTAAAAGTGGAAAAAAGAAAAAACAAAAAAACCCCACAGATAATGCCATACATAACGCTTTCCAATAAAAGCAAGTCCTGACAAGAAACAAAAAATGCTGAAGGAACTTCTACTAACTTTATAGCCACATGGCTGCATGAAGGAAGCATGAGCTATGAACTGTGAAACCACTTAGTATAAGCATTTGGAGTGGCCAGGAGCAGTGCAGAGGGAGTGTGTGCGCGCACATGCGTGGGGGTTAGAGGGGCAAATCAGAAGGTGTCAGAGGGCTCACACCTTATCACAAAACTTGTTTTCATGCAGAAGTAATCCTTTCCCCCAACACACAGGAAGAGGCATCAACCAAGGATTTTGGGTGTCAGTTGACTCCTTTGCTCAAAGCTGTTTTCTCCATAGATCTGAAATGCTGGTCTGTAGCCCATTTTAATAGCTATGATAACATGGCAATACATGAGTCCTTCAATAAATGCAGAAGCCTGTCCCACTTCTACTGAGATAAGTTGAAGGATGTTGATGGAAGTGCTCTGAGCGTGGGAGATACTGTGGATGAGTCTCCACACTCAGTACAACTCTGCCCTTCTTTTTTTTTATCAGTGGAAAGAAGGAAAAGGCTTCAGGGAGTTTCCAAGCTCCTAGTAGGCAGTTTTTCATTGATCCTTCCGATGGTGAAACAAATTAGTAACAGTGATCTGAAAAATTCCAGAATACAGCTGTGTCTTATTCAAGGGTTAGGGTGTGATGTTGGTCTCTGCACTCCTGTCACAGTAGCCCTGACTTTATGTGACAAGCTTGTGAATGTTCATCCCACTTATCCCCCTTCCTACTCCCTCCCCCTCCTTTTAGTCTTACCCAAATAGTTCTCTGAATTTTTTCCCATTTGGAAATGTCACCTAAAATTAGTTCTTGCCCTCGTTCTTGCCCTGTTACGTGCTGTGTTTGTGTTGCCTCCTTATAGTCTCATTTCTTCATCTGAGAAGCAGTGTCCTTTTAGACATGTACTGAATCTTTAGTGAAGCCAGTCTGGAATAGAATTGAATACTTTCCCACAGAATATATAGTAAATTCTAAGGAAAATATGGATGACAGCATTATGGGAAGCAGGTCCAAACAGAGAACTTAAAGGAAATTCAATGACAAGTTCAGCCACTGAGTGGTTTGCATGAATATCACAATGGAGATAACATCTTTTGTGAGTGTTTGTAAATGCTCCCTCTCAACCAGGCCTCCTCCCCCCATTTTCCAGACCTGTGACTGACTTAAGAGAAGACAACTCTCTGACATTAGCAGAGACTTATTTAGCTAGAGGTAATTGATTTAACTTTCATAATAGAATTTCTTTTCACAGGCCCTAGCAGTGGATAAAGTACTCACAGTCCATTCACAGAGAGAATGAGATTCAGAGAGGGGGAGTGGGGGGAAGAATAAATAACATTCTTCAGTCCCTAGCTCACAGTGAAACAGAGAATGAAACTCTTGGCTAAGGATCCAAGGCAGTCTTTATTGGTAACATGGACAATTAAATCCCACCCGTTGGAGGTTTCTTCTTCTGTAAAAAAAGTCAGGAAGAGAGTTTTGTTTGTATTTTTTTTTTCCCCTCCTCATTTTAACTGGCCAGCTAAATTTTTTCTCTAATACATAAAATTTTGGCCACCTACGGAATAGGGGATACCTGAGCAGATGACACAAATTTATGATTGCTAGTTTTTTAGCTTTCTTCTGAAGCATCAAGCAGGTTTTTTAAATTGAAACCAATATCTGGGCTTATCTTAAGAAACTTCCCCCCACTGGAAGAGCAGCAGACAACATTGGTATCTCTCTTCCCACCCTACTTTCTGTCTGTAGATGGCAAAGATGACTTCTCTGAAGTCTACAGTGGTGACTTTGGTTCATTAAAATGTTTTGGGGAGGCAGATAAACCAGTTGTCTTGTTCTTGTCAGACGCTAGGTCTGTGTGGACACTAGGTCTGTAATGTGTATTAAAAGTAACTTCAGAGAATAAATGTGATAACTTATGGCAAGAGATGACGGCTCGTTCAACCTTTCAGTGAGCCAGAGACAGGCTCAGTGGACCAGCTCCCTCTGCAAGATGAAGTGGTCAAGCATGTGGTTTGCACAGTGGTGGAGGCAGGCGTTGGTTTTTCAGAGTGTTTGGGGAGTTGAGCCCTGCTGTCTAGGTGCAGCAGAAGAGAGGAGGGCTGTGTGGTTTTGCAGTAAGCCCCGTATCATGTGTCTCCCTAGAGAGACATTTCCTACTCCAGTGTGATGCCTCTTGCCCCTGGGTGCATTTCCTGCCCTCCCTCAGGAGACAACACCCATGGAATCGAAGGTCATCAGAATCCCAGCACATCACCAGGGAGCTCTGGGAGACAGCTGGATGAGACGAGCAGAGAACAGTGTCCAACAAAGGAGAACCTTGTACCCTGCAGAAAGCCATGGACAGAGTGCAGTCTGCAGCCATCCAAAGGTGAGAGTGGGATGAGATATGTAGGGTTGGAGCTTTGTGCCCCCACCCTCTGCCCCATAGAAGGACACCCAAAGAGAGTGCAGGAACGCAACAGGATGGAGAGAAGATGACCCTGATCACTGTTAGTGCCTGCTAATCCAGGGTGGCCCATCTGCAGGGATGAGTATGAGTTGGAAGTTGCTGCAGATCCCAGGGGATGTGACTTGGATGAAAGGGCAGTCATTCCTTATCACGCAAGTCACCGCACAGAATCCCAGTCAAAGCACCAGCATGCAATCATATTATACTATTTTATTTTATATTTAAATTACTTTTTTCCTATAATCTCGAAATGTTTTAAGGGTGGACTGTGTCCTTTTTGTGGTCTCTCGCATTTCTTAGTCAATAATCTGGATTCAAGACAGGGTTCATGTTGGCAACCCTCAGCAATCTCCATGAGACTTTCATCCATTTTTTTCCTATTCTGTTGTCTGTTTGTCCCTCTTGTGCTAATAAAAAACCTGAAATGCACCATTCAGGTAAATTTGGATGCCTTCCAGATCCTGAACTTTCAAGTGCTCTATAGTGTATCGAAGGCTTCACATTTTTTAGGAAAACTGAAAGTGCTTTGCCATCCAACACCTTCCAACTCATGCTCATGAGTCCAGAAATAAAAGCACTGAATTCCAAGCCACTCAGTGCAAACATTTAAATCCATTTTGGCACTCAGTTACCTGTAAAATATGTCTGCAAATGAAATTAATCTACAGCGAAAAATATCATTTAATAAAGTGAAGTAAGTTGGGTCAAAATTAAAAGAAAAGGACATTAAAAGAAAGGCATTCATTTTTCCTATTTCTGTTACTGAAGCATTCTCCAAGCCTTTATCGTTCTACTGCACTATTGTCAGACAATACTATGTTTTGTCAGACTTGACTGGAATTTGGACCTTCATACAAATAGAACGTTTCTCTCTATCTTAACAGAGAGAAAAAATTGAAGATTTACCAGCAAGTCAGAGACAACAGCTTACATGGCTATTAGATTTAAAGGATGTAATTTTGATTTGCTTTTGCAACAGCAGCTTCCAAGACTGTCAATGAGCCTATCAGTGGGTAGCTAATGATGTAGAAAGTGTTCATTTCTGTAAGCTTTTGTTTGATGGCTATTTCAAGACTTTTTTCATCCCCTTTCTCTGGACCGTCATGCTGTATTCCCTGGATTTTGTTCTTATGAGCAACCTTTTGTCCATAGTTTTGCCTGCTCTCAGGAGCACCACCTCTCTTGGCCATGGTTAGCCTCCAGATCTTGGTTTGCCTCTGAGCACGACTGGCCTCTCCTCCGAGTTGCTAGTTTGTAAACCTCAACCTTAAATCTGTTCTAGAAGTTCCTTCTCAATAGTTGAAGTATTTTTCTATAATGATATCAATAACTTCAGTAGCATGTTGACTGTTTCTTTTATATGTTAAGCAGCAGGTACTCAGACACTTTAAGAACCCACTGTAGTGGGGTTTGATTGCTGAAGGTACCTTGAAGGGTCCTGACTTTTAAAAACTTCTGAGCACTAAACTTGTGAAATAAAGTATATTCTCTTTTCTCTTCTCTTCTCTTCTCTTCTCTTCTCTTCTCTTCTCTTCTCTTCTCTTCTCTTCTCTTCTCTTCTCTTTTCTCTTCCCTTCTCTTCCCTTCTCTTCCCTTCTCTTCTCTTCTCTTCCCTCTCCTCTCCTCTCCTCTCCTCTCCTCTCCTCTCCTCTCCTCTCCTCTCCTCTCCTCTCCTCTCCTCTCCTCTCCTCTCCTCTCCTCTCCTCTCCTCTCCTCTCCTCTCCTCTCCTCTCCTCTCCTCTCCTCCAGAACTGCAAGAAACTGAGTTTCTAGATCTTGTGTGCTAGATTTTGTGTCCCTAAACTACATGGTAAGAACTAAAATATTAATACTTATGTTTTAATCATTGCAAACCTGAAAAAAAAATATAAAAGAAATTGTGGATGAATAAAGAGGCTGAATGCTTTTGATTCACATTTCACAAGCTCATTTTAGATACAGCTGAAATTGAATCATCTTTTTGTTAATTTTTTCTCATTAAAAATTTAGGGAGAAAATAATTGTTTTGTTTTTCACACAGGGTAAATTCTGCTTTTACATGTGCTTCTGAAATTCTCCTGACCCACTGTACTATTTTAACTGGTATTCTACATTGTATGCCACAAATAGAAAGAACATGAACTGATTTGGTCTGTGATAAGATGCAAACTCTTCTCTGTGTGAGATGGCCCTGCACTGGCCAGAGCTTTGAAGCACGTCTTCTTGTGACTCTTCCCTGAAATGAGCACCTCAATACACCAGAAGTACTTTTTAAACTCCAGAGCTGGATTTTATGAAATCTCAAGCTGCAGGAAAACCCACATGACTAGATAAGAAGGCATGTGACACTTTCCTCCTTTATTGTTCCCAGCAACAGCCTTTTTAAAGAACTGCATAAAAGTGTTAATGACAAAGATGAACAACTACATACCCTTCACAGCATGCCCTATTTTCCCTTTTCTCTTATGGAAAGTTTTGCCCTTACTTCTTAAATGTGATTTGCTTCTCTGCTTATTTCTACAGAGTATTTCCAAAACAAATTTCTTTATTACTTATTCTGATGTAGACAAGAGAGCAGTTGACATTGCATCTGGCAATTGTATATACAGTAGCAAGAACACATCTGAATTCACCCGAATGTGCAGACTTGTACTAATGATATTAGTCTGTGTTATAGCATGAACACCAAATATACCATAACTGAATTATGGATTATGGGCAAGCCTCTACACTGTTTGATTCCTGATATAACTCAGTTCCAAAGAGAATGCGTGCAGAGAATGATGCAAAAAAGTAGTATCAATTTATTGCAAAGAGTTTGTCTGCTAAAGACAACTATTTCCATTAATGACTAGATCTTTTATTCAGAAAGACAGCTTCCTTTCTGGAGTCCCCAGTGTTTTTCAGACAATCTAGACAAACAGTTTCTGAATTTCTCACTGTTCATATGAGGCAGTGTTTCCTGCAAAAGCTCAAACCTTATTGCTTTGTATTTGTGTTTGGTAATTCATCCTCCTCAAGCTTTGTATAAAGCTCCAGTTACTCCTGCTGAGGTTTTCATGGATTACTGTGCTTCAGACTGGTGCTAGGAAATAGTTTGCAATCAGAGCTTTCAAACAGAGATGTGAAAATGGCATAAGAGAAAACCCTGGGGAGCAGTGACCCTCAGAAAGGGTTTGCTTCTTCTGTTACCCAGAGTCTGTGCAGATTCTCTGGCCCCTTTTTCAGTTGCTGAATTCATAGTGACAGCTATGAATGCAAAGTCAGGCAGGCGATTCACAGCTGTGACATGCTTTGACTATCTTGACTGTATGCCAGTTGAGAAAATACACACTATAAAAGCAAATATTTCTCTGTTGGATAGATACCTGTATCCAAAAAGGGTGTTATGAAGCTGATCTTTGTCAAAAGATTCTTCCAGCAAGAAATTGAAAGGCAACTGCAGTGTGGCACCCCTCTGGCCAACAGTGAGCATCGCAGGGAAGTTCTGATTTCCCGCAGATCTTCCAAATTCCCAGTTTTCTTCTCTGCTTCATAACAGCAAAAGGTTTAGGTAAGTGCTTGCAGCAGGATCACATCCTACTTGATATCCTTGAAGGAAGGACATTATAGAAATTCTTAACTATTTTTCTAAAGAGGTGAAGCTGCAGGGTTCAAATCCACACATATTTCATACATCAGGCTCTGCACCTAATATTTTGTTCATGTTCAAACTGTTCTTGTCTAACATAGTGTTATAACCAAGTATGTTAAACTATAGTACTGTTATTGTAAAATCATAGCAGGGGAAGCCAGAGGGGGAGGGAGGGGGCAGAAATCTGTTTAAGAATAGGTCATCCTTGTGGCAAACAATGATTTGGGACACTTCTTAATACATTGGAGATTTTCAGTTTTCTTTAAGAGTATGTACTTATTTTAACCCACTTATATGTAAACTAATAGTAGCTTTGAAACTGTATCAAAAGGAAATCATTTCACTGTAGTCATTTGCGACAGAAAATCAGAGACAAGATTTCTTGGCGGGGGGGCAGTCTGTCTTGGTAGAAAAGCAATCCTTGCGTTTTAGTGATAACAAAAAAGAGAAATATTTTTAAAAATACACATGCTGTTTTGAAATGTAAGAATGGAAGAATCAGTCTTTCATTAGGAATGACAAAATAATACTAAAATTATTAATCACTCCACCACTATAAATTGAAAATTTTACATTTACAATGAGAAGAGAATATTACATTGCCCATTCTCTCTTAACCTAGTGCAAAACTTTAAGTAGGCATGATATTAAGGCACTACTTCTCATCAGTGATTTTCATTTTGCTGAAAAAAAAAATAATTGATGGCAATTTTTCTTAAATTTTTTCATCCAGTTCAGATTTTCTCAGGTTGGCTCATTGCTGTGTCTTCTGAAGATAAGATTTATTTTATCTGCTTGAGCTCTCCAGTGATTCAACAAAAACTGCAGAGATTTGTGCTGTTATTGTAAGTGCATGAACTACCAAAAAGCTTTCAGTCTTGAAGTCAGATGTAAGACTCTGTGTAGAAAAGTTGCAAAGAATCATCTTCAAATTTGAGCTACTTCACTGCAAGCTTTGGAAAACTTAGTCTTTCTTTATTGAATATTGTTTACCTGTTTTGAAGCAGTTGTTGATTTCTAGACCTTTACAATCTGGGTTTGTATTGGGATTCCTCACATCGCTGAGTGTGAAATGAGGCCTTGATGAATGGCAGCCTGAATGCCTAGCTGCTCCTTTGATTACAGCAGCTGGTGCCACAGTTCCTCCAGCTGTAAATACCTGATTTGATGATACTTCTTACACTTTGTTTCAAGAACTTCTACAATGTCCATGAAAATTCACTTTATTCAAATATTTCTTGCTGCATGTTTAAAAGCTGAAAATATCTTTTATTTTCTCCTATTGATAATACTTACTGGTACCTGTAACCACTAGTATTGACTACAGTTGGTGGATGTAGGGAGAACGAAATACTGCTGTAGCTGTCCTTTCTGTTTAAACCTGACGTTACCAAAACTGCAGAAATGCCTTCAGATATGAAGCAAATACGGGATATGGAATTCAGCTCACTTGAATTCATCAGTTTGTGCTAGATGTCTAAATTTAAGCTGGTTGTTTAGAATCTTAGAAACAAAGGTGGGTACCTCCAGAGAAGTCCTAACACCTAACTGAGAATAGAAAGAATGACTCTTTTGGCTGTATCAGTTTTTCCTTCATTGACTACATAGGAAGACTAAGTGGCCATCTTAGACAATATCTAACTTTTAAATGATAAAGTTAGATGAACTTAATCCTACCTGGGCAGACAATATCAAAATCAATAGGTTGGTTGGTTTTGGTTGTTTTATTTTTTTCCCCATATTTCATTAACATAAATGAATATTGACTTTTTTTTTTTTTTTTAACTTGAGAAATGTGATATTTTCTGGACACCAGTTACTTTTTAACCAGTATTTTAAGAAGGGACACAGAGAACAGAAAACAGGAGCATGGTTTGTATACAGCAGTGATTTACATTGGTATAAAGGCAAATGGCTATAGAATTCTCACTACCACCTCTATAATACAAAATTTTGCATTCTCAGCTAAACTAAGTGAATACTAATAATGACAATGCTAGGTGGAAATGTATCTGGTAAAGATGTATCAAATATGCAGTTAGGAGGAGGATGTATAATTTATTTAATAATATTTTCTAACCCAAGTGCAACCTTTGAAGAAGTGATGAATATTTCATAATCCACAATAACTTCTAACTAAAATCTGTAGCTTGGTTACACAGCTATCATTTTGACTGAAATAAAATAAATTCTTTGTTTTAGATTTAATTCTACTTCAGGTTTCTCTGAAAGCAGCACAGAGCTACATCAATAACAAATCAAGTTATGGTTAAAAATATATGTACTTTCTCCATACCAACAATCTGAATGCATCAGTAATTTTAAAGGTGCCCCCCGCAATGTTTTTATTATCCCCAACTGTGAAGAAATTTTGCAGTAAATCTACATATGGAAAGCTATTTACATATTGCTAGACTCAGCCACATCTACGAGGGCAAGGAAACTGTAGTGCTGGATTTCCAGCTCTGTCTTTAATAATGCCCCAGTACTCAGTTCTGTTACAGACAGCTGTGAGCTTGGCACAAGTAGTGAGGATGAAAACTTCATTTCACAAAAAGCCGTGGTAAATAATCTGTAAATTTCACCGGTGAAAGACTTAGTCTGTGGTTTTCAATACACTGTGACTCATATTTTCAGTGGAAAGAAATATCTATACCTTAGTGAAATTTTGTCCCAGCTGGGAAACTACCCTAATCAGACCATATTATGCCTAGCTTTTCTAAAGGACACTGCTTGCAAACTCTGACATCACTTTGTTGATTTTAATGACTTGTAAATTATATTGGCTTATATCCAGGTAGAGTTCCTGGAAGAGTTCTCTGAAATGCTGATGAGCACTACTCGTTTGAGTGGGAAAACTTGAAGTGTTCTGCTCTGCTCTCCCATGCACATGATCAATACCTGAAGACACTAGTTTGAGATTTTAGCTCACTGGGAACACAGAAATTAATTCTAAGGCAGTCACCTGCTAGAAACTTTTGTGAATAGATTCCAGTTCTGAGTTCAAGACTATTTAATGCAGTACATTAAATACATATTCAATGCTTAGTGATACGAGAAAGCCAAATTCACAAAACAGAATTTACAATGTCGAGCTTCAATTTTTTCTTATTTTCAGTGGCAATGGTGGTGAAAAACTGACATAATATGCAAAAGTTGAGTGGAATAAAAAAGAAAGTTTGTTTCTCTGAAGAAGACAAAAAACTGGATCAAAAATACATGCTTCACAACAACTTATACAAAGCAAGTGGGAATAAGAAATTTTTGTAAAAAGATCTGAAAAATAATCATGTTCTTATTTGGCTTGAAATCAGAATTAAACCACCATATTAAAATATGGAATAATTTTCATTCAGTAAATATGTAATTTCATAACAGAGGAAACTGTGCAGGCAAGACTGACTGACTGCACATGGATGCTGACAAATGCACAGGTTAAACAAATTGTACAGAAAATAATGAAAATAGAGTAAACTTTCTGTCACTTTTAATAGTGATACATAGGGACAAAAAAAATTCAGAGATAAACCGATTTGCATTGTTGATGTTTTCCTTTACACTTCAATAGGAACTGCAGAATAATTTTCTCACTGAATTTATCTCACCTCTGTCAAATTTAAGCAAATTCAGATTATTACCTTCCACGTTTTCCAATATCCTATCCAGTTATTGTGACACAGTTTGCAAGTAATAACCAAAATGCCTGACCTCAAGTGGTGTTTTTACTGCTTCTTACTCCATGAGCTACGGTAAGCTTAATTAAACAGAAGTGTGAAATAACAGTAAGTTGCACTTACTGAGGTGAAGGGCTAGATAATGAGGAAAAACTGGGAGGTTTCTTTGCTTCCAACACTCTGCAATACGTTCCTTACTCTGTGTGAGACAATTGTTGTTTCTCTTACTGGAGAATACCGTGGAACCATCTAAACCAGGAAACTGGATTCTCCCCAAAATCAGGAAAGATCCTAGTTGGAACACTGAAGTCATGGACATCCTATGTATTTATTTAGTTTATGAGAATTTTAGAACTGGCTATCAGAAAATCAGTTTGTTATCTAGGCGATTAGATGTGTAAAGACAGCAGGAAAGGTAGATATTTTTCACAAACTGCTCCTTTATTACTCCTGTAACAGAAAAGGGATTTTATACTTTTCACACATACGACTTTTAATATATGTTTCTCATGTGAATTTTAAGCTTGGGAAGAACTTAATAAATGTTACAAAATTCTGAAGTCTTCCATTTCAAGACAGAGAAATGCTTCTTTGGTAATGCTTCTATACAAAGCACAGCTTTTGAAACTAGTTTTACATTGCCCCTAGTTCCAAATCAGTAGAATTTGGAATTTCATGTTGGTTCTGTGGTAGATATTCTGACATAGGAATTGCCTCGTGTCTCATTTGAAGTGCTTCACAGCCATGCAACTACCATTACAACACGAGATGAGGGACAGAACATGCTATGTTTGGCAGTGTTAACTGGGAAGTTGCGATGTAATCAATCAGCCCTCTGCACACACTCCATTGTAGCATCTTTGCTAATTACAGGTACTACTCTTTACATGGTAAGAAAATGAAAAACAGTCTGTCAAGTAATATCTACTTGGCTAATGAACAAAATGGAAATTGCATTAATAAGCTATCTGTCTGAAATTTCTGCTTCTTTATTGACAACATATGGCAGATACTTCAAAGGGCAACAGGGAACCTGTGCACACATTTTGTGTTGCCTAAACTTTGCTTTGAGGTTTAACTGGATTCTTTAAGGGCTACAATATGCTAATCAGAGGGATGGACTGAGGAAAGAAAAAAAATAGGAGGGCACTGAGTGGAAAGATCTGATGAATGACATGTTAGTCCAGCAAGAATCAGTAATAGAGCACAGTATCTAAAAAGGAGAAATGGGTAAATTGAAACTGAATTTCTAAAGAGAAAATATCACTTTAAAAACAAATTGGGTATTGGCAGTTAAAGTTTCTGTCTGTCATGAGATCTGCACTATGCAACATACTTTCCTATAGTATAAGTATTTGACAATGAATGAACTGTATTTTTGCCAGCTTACTTGCAGACCTGTGGGTTGCTGATATTGACTATCTGAAGTTGAGGTGTTGCAGATAGCTGCATGCAGACAAAATACAGGTGCTTTTGCACTGAAAAGTACACAATCTAAATAGCACCTTCTCAATAAAGAAAACATGGTTACACTCTTCCAGCATAATTTGCACAAAAATTGTTCAACCTTGAATATTTCTTGTGAAGCTTTTTCACTTCAGGATTATGTGCTACTAGAATGGACAGGTATGTGATATGATTCAATCAAAGTAGCTGCAGACCTCTGTATGCTTTCTTGATGTCCAAGTAAGAAATCCTTGCTGCTTGTTGAGATGCAGATTTGCATGTCCACCTAGCATGTACTAAGCACACATAGCTGACAGTTGCTTAGTCACCCAGGTATTTCTCTTAACATTTTTGCCTAGGCCTTTCTTTACTCATTCAAATGATCAAAAGAATCAGATGAGGGGGGAGAAACTCAGTTAAAATCAGTCTAGCTTTGGAGAAAGCAGACTCAATTCTGTGAGAGACTCTGGACATAACAAGATGGGGTAAATGTAGTAGTAAATTTCATAAAAGGCCTAAATTCTTCCTCTAATACCAGGGGGAAGCTTAGACAGCGTCTGCTGTTAGAGTATTACATTTGCTTAAGATAAGGTAAGTGGCCTCCAGACACGTTACAGCCATGTTGCACACCCCTAGAAAGTAAAAATCAAAACTCTTGTACTTTTTTACTTCAGAATAATCTTTCTAAATTTAAACTTCAAAAGAAAAGAAGAAAGTGTTGATTGCTAACATATTGAATCTGATTTAGCTGTGAACTTTTAGTGAAAGAGATCTCAGCCCTTAGTCCATACGCACATTCGTACCTCATCGTTGGCCGTTAATCTGGGGTTTATGAACCTATTGAGTGAACTGGATTAGCAAGGAGATCTGATCAAAATCTTCTCCTTTCGTTCCTTGGGTTAGTTTTCCATTGCATAATTTGAAATTACCTTCATTGAACCAACTTATACTTCTGTCGTATAAATGTTTAATGGAATGCAAGACAGCCTTGAGAGCAACCCTGCAGAGAAGGACTTAGGGGTATTAGTGGAAAAAAACCTGAATATGAGCTGGCAATATGCACTCGCAGCCCAGAAAGCCAACCACATCCTGGGCTGCATCAAAAGCAGCGTGACTGGCAGGGTGAGGGAGGTGATTCTGCCCCTCTACTCCGCTCTGGTGAGACCCCACCTGGAGTACCACGTCCAGCTCTGGGGCGCCCAGCATAAGAAGGACATGGACCTGCTTGAGCAGGTCCAGAGGAGGGCTATAAAGATGATCAGGGGGCTGGAGCACCTCTCCTATGAAGACAAGCTGAAAGAGTTGGGGTTGTCTATCCTGGAGAAGAGAAGGCTCTGGGGAGACCTTATAGCAGCCTTCCAGTACCTAAAGGGGGCCTACAGGAAAAATGGGGAGGGATCCTTTAACAGGGAGTGTAGTGATAGGACGAGAGGTAATGGTTTTAAACTGAAAGAGGGTAGATTTAGATTAGATATAAGGAAGAAATTGTTCACTGTGAGGGTGGTGATACACTGGCACCGGTTGCCCAGAGAAGTTTTGGATGCCCCATCCCTGGAAGTGTTGCAGGCCAGGTTGGATGGGGCTTTGAGCAACCTGGTCTGGTGGAAAGTGTCCCTGCCTACGGCGGGGGGGTTGGAACTAGATGATCTTTAAGGTCCCTTCCAACCCAAACCATTCTGTGGTTCTGTGATTCTAAGACACAACATCCATCCTGGTTAAACAACACAAGATCATTTCTGTGTGTTTATACTGTTTTAATTGAGTTGAATTAAATTAAAAGGACCCTTTCTCAGGACTAGAGGACCTGATCCCACATGTTTATAAAAATCTTCTAAATTATTTTTTTCACACTCTTCTAAGTACAGTTTTAAGTCACTCGCTTGTGCCGTATACCTTTCCCTTTCTAACAGTAGATTCTCACCTGCAGTGACTGACTCCACCCCATACTGCCTTCCAGTATCCAGATCTCTGAGACAACATCTGCTATACCCTGTCATGCCTTTTGACCCACCTGGTAGATGTGAGCTCAGGTAGTCTCTTAGTACATATCCTCTACAGCTATCAGGATTGCAGGGCAAAGTCCTCTCAGACTCACAGTTAGCTTTCCATTGGCCACAGTGGAATTTTGATAAAAGAACTGCCACAGAATTTGCTTTGCAGTGTATTTGCTCTGTCTACTGAGCATTCTGGGTACACATGAATGAAATTGTAAGGTTCATCTTAGTTTGCCATAAAATCTCAAACCATAACAACAAACTGTTGAGTATTACAGAAATCTTTTGAAATTTAACTTTTAACAGATTTTGTGCCCTTCATCCTCCAGATTGAAAGAGCTAAAATTTTTTTTTAAATGACTTTTTCTTATTCCTATTGTTTTCCTGGTATCTTTCACTTTTGTAAGAAAAAATCAAACCTAAATAGAAAAAGTTGAAGTTAAACAAAACATTATTTTTCTTTCACTAAAATAAATCTATTTTCTCAATTCAAAAAATAAAACCCAAAACATTTTCAGTTCCTTCTCTTTTTTTTTTTCCCTGTTAGAATTGATAGTAAACTAAGATTTCCATGAGTCACACAGCTCAAGGCTTAAGGCATTTCTTGTGAAGCTTTTATGTTCATTAGGAGATATTAGTTCCCCACTGTATGTTAATCCTTCTCCTGTCATTTCTGTGAAAGAAAATCTCTCATCTTCAATCTTCCTAGGACAGTATGCTAATCTGTCTATCATCAGCCCTACATACCACATGCTGTACACTTCCAAATGCATTTCTGAGCTAGCTACAGCTGTAGTTAAGACATATGCATTCAGTCAAGAGAGGAAAGGCTTTCTTCTCAAGGCTTTCTTCTCAAAATACAGTCTTTTTTCTTCAGTTGGAGCCTTTGACCTATTTTACTTTGCTTTGAAGTCTTTTCATTGTTAACAGTGAAGTCAGTATAAAAGGTATATGCATTTACTTCATTTTAGATAAATGTTTAAAAGTGTAAATGTGTTTGGATGTTCAGCTACCTAGATGACTGGCTGCTTTAAAAATACTACAATGAACCAGCAGACTTTGTTGGCAGTAATATCTTTATGCAGCTTGGCCATAAGTTAAGCAAACACATCCACTTGACAGCATACTTCAGTTTATCCAGCCCAGTGCATCTTCTGAGGTGTTTTGGAAAAACAAAAATCTGAATAACTGCAAGTCAGGAGATTGGACATTAGCAGAACAAGGTTGCTTGCAAACTCTATGA
Source organism: Buteo buteo (assembly GCF_964188355.1). Classification (NCBI taxonomy): domain Eukaryota; kingdom Metazoa; phylum Chordata; class Aves; order Accipitriformes; family Accipitridae; genus Buteo; species Buteo buteo. The sequence goes on along the minus strand of NC_134190.1, from coordinate 19,075,841 downwards.
GGTACAGGTAACAGAAGATGCAGGTAATAGAACTCTAGGAACAAATCACAGGAAACAGGATCATCAGATTTGTTTGCATTAGACTCAAGAGACTGCAGGAGTACCTGAAAAAATTCTTGAAAGAAGAGAGGATAGGACATCTAATGGTGTTTTTTTTCAAAACTCAAAGGAAGAGTGGGGTGAGCTGTTTTGGGGGGGGATGTTCATTTGTTTTGGCAGGTGGAGGGGGAGGCAGGGAAAAAGTTCTTTGTTTTTATAAGTCTTTTCATCAGTCTCTTGACATCATGCCTGCAACATTTTGATATTTTCCTCAGATTTTTGAAAAGTCTGCAATTATCACTTTCCATGTCCATACTAGAAATTTATTCAACCTATAAAAATAGAAGTGAATTCATAGAGGCTGCCTGCCTCTACTGGCTATTCCATGAAATCCATCCAGCTATGAGTTCTTGTGGGTATTCTGGGGTGTTTTATTACATTGATTTCAGAGTTGTGATGGGTTTTAAAAGACCAATGTTTAAACCCTGTATTTCTCTTCCTGCCCTGCCACCCCCCACCCAAAAAAATCAGACCAAATCTGGAGGGGGGAAAATTCTCTCAGAAACTCAACCTGGGTGGCCATTCTACTTTTATATAGCACAGATAAATGTTAGCTTCAAGGTAGGTTGCTAATTTAAATGAAGTATCTTCCCTCAGCTGCCGCTCTGATATTAATGTCTTTTTTCCCTGTCCACCGCTTTTACCTCTTATCAGAAAATACTTTTTTTTCCTGTGAAATTCTGTTTTGGGTTTGTGTGGTGGGGTTTTGGTAGCGGGGGAGGGTCCGCAGGGCCGGCCTCTGTGAGAAGCTGCCAGAAGCTTCCCCGGCTCCGAGTCAGACCCGCCGCTGGCCCAGGCCGAGCCCGTCAGCGACGGCGGTGGCGCCCCTGGGAGAACAGATTTCGGAGGGGAACCCCCAGCGAGTCGGGGGATTGGGATGGGAGAGGAACCCCTCTGCGGGTACCGAGGTCAGCGAGGAGGAGGGGATGCCCCCGCAGCCCGCGGTGAGGCAGCAGGCTGTCCCCCCCAGCCCACGGAGGGGAGCAGACGCCCACCTGCAGCCGGGGAGAGAGGAGCCCGCGCCGGAGCAGGGGGTGGGTGCCCCCAAGATGGCCGCCGCTCCCTGGGGAAGCCCGCGCTGGGGCAGGCTGGGACTGAAGATCGGCCTGTGGGAAGGACCCACGCCAGGGAAGTTCGTGAAGGACTGCAGCCCATGTGAGGGACCCCGCGGTGGAGAAGGGGACGAGTGCGGAGTCCTCCTCCCCCTGAGGAGGAAGGAGCGGCAGAGACAAGGTGTGGAGAACTGACCCCAACCGCCATTCCCCATCCCCCTGTGCTGCTCGGGGAGAGGAGGTAGAGAAAATTGGGAGTGGAGTTGTACCCGGGAAGGAGGGAGGGGTGGGGGGAAGGTGTTTTAAGATTTAGTTTTATTTCCTAGTAATCTGTTTTGATTTGATTGGTAATAAATTAAATTGATTTGGTTTTTTTTTCCCCAAGTCGAGTCTGGTTTTTGCCTGTGACCATAATTGGTGAGTGATCCCCTGTCATTGTCTCGACCCATGAGCTTTTCCTTATATTTTCTCCTCTCAGAGAAAGGCGGGGAAGAGTGAGCAAGCAGCCTCATGGTGCTTTGTTGCTGGCTGGGCTTAAACCACAGCAAATTCACAGAATTTTTCAGATCTTGCTGGCAAGCCAAACCTCCAATTCTATTGTGAAGATTAGATGGAAGGCCATATTATTCTCTCTGCTTTAACAAAAATGAATTTTAGTGAGATGGGGTGAGGAAAAAAGCTTCTCTTTTTCTAATCAGCTTAGCTATGGAATACTTTTTAAGGCAACCAAGTGCCAATATGAGAAGCAAGGGCTCAGTTGTGTGGTTAATTTAAATTTTAAAATGGGTAGAAATCTCCAGGACATAATCAGTAAATTTTGTTCATATGGAAAGGTCTAAACTACTGCCCTCTTCCTTCTTCTGTGCCTCACCGCTGTATCTATGCTATTTCTCTTTGCAGAAATGGCTCTCTGAAATGATCTTACCAAAGACTTTAGGTCAAGTTCCTTGCTTATGGCAGTTCTTCTGAAATACAGGCTGGACTGGGTGCTCCGTGTTTAAGAAGCATCTTTGTGGCACAAAGTTTCACAAAGTGATTTACTGCCCAAGATGATTGCTGTAATGTATGCTTTGTTCAGTAATGACTCAGTTGTGTTTTATCCCTGCTTAGTCTTACAAAAAAGGAAATCTCGATCCCCTTATATCCACCCGAAGGCAGAACTGAGATGCACATTACAGAGCTGCTAGAGTTACATCAGTGTAAGGGAGCCCTTCCTACTGTTATTTTACAAGAAGAGACTCAGTGAAGGTCTGGTCCCTTTTTCAAAGCAGAGTTGGCAGAACACAGATGGATGGGTCTGGCACACACCGGGAAGTTTGAACCAGTCATTTATCCGTGGCATTTTGTAAACCTTTGGATGGCAAATAGCATGGTCTTAAAAAAACACAGATACACTGCTGGTGTCCTTGAAGTCAGTAGGGATTTTTCTATGGACTTCAACAAGGCCAAGATTACACCAGTGTTATTTTATGTTTTGGTGTTACTCAAAGGGAAAAAAAGTGTTCTTTCTTAAGTGCTTTGTGCTTTCTCCATTACGAAAAAGTAACATGCTGAAAAGAATCGCAGCTCTTATGGCATAAATGAGAAGCAAGCAAGAATGAACAAAAGAAAAGGGAACTGCAATTTTCAGTGTCCTTGTCTTTTCTAAGAAGCAAAACTGTCTTCATACGGTGCTGTCCTTGCTCACTGCAGATAGCTCTTGTTAGCTTTTGTAGCTGGGTATCTTAGAACTTCTTCATGGTGTATTTTATTTCATGTACTTTGTTAGCAAAGCAAGAAGTTTTGTTCAAGCTTAGAATACTAAACATATTTTGTAATTAATTTATATACTCACAGTCTGAAAATGAGTGACATTTACAGATCTGATGTGTGTAATACTTTCTTTGGGTGGTAAAGCATCACTTCTGTCTTCTGTTCCTTTTGTCCTGTTTTTCCCTTGAAAATGATTGCTAGAGTCTCATAACTCAGAAGCAAAGAATTTTTCACTATTCTTAGTGTCTTGCAAAAACACTTTTTCTTTGAAAACCTTTGTATTCTATGCAGTAAAGTCTAATTCTTTTAAGCTTTCAGATGTGATTTCCCTACCTTGCAGAATATCTTTATATGTTACTTTGTGCCTTTATTTTTTTCCTCTTTGCTTTCAGTTATCATGACTTTAGAGTTATTAGAAACCTGCAATTCCTTCTCATACTTTTTGGAAAATAATATCTATCTTAATAGCATAGTATAAATGTGTGTCTGTAGTGCAAGAAACACCACTAATTTGTAATACAGCTATTAACAGCATCATAAAAAACCACTTGGAAGAATGAATTTTCTGCTTTTTTTCAGAAGGTTTTATTAGTAATTTTCTAGTATGTGGAATTGGGCTTTATATTCTTTAACTAGAAAGCATTATGTTAATAATAAGATTAAAAAGTAGTTAACTTCAAAGTCTGTCTTTGAACTTTCCTGCTGCACATACAGTATGAGTTACCCTCTTTAGGTTCCAAAGTAATGTTCAAACTTCATATATTTAATTCCAATATTTACTCTCAAGTCAAAAATTATTTGAATTTAACATTATTTAATAGAACAACTTTTCCCAGAGTTGGGGAGAGAGCAACAAAGGATTTCAGTCATGTCCATTCAAATTCCTCTCCTCTACATTGGGAGAATGGGAGGCTATGTTGACAATGACAGCTGACAGTCAGGGGACTGACAAGTCTATACTGTCATTAAAGGTTCTCTCTGGATACTACAGGCTGTAAGGCACTATTAAGTGGTGTAAGAAGCCCTATAGGTACAGGACTGGAACACCTTTTCTACAAGGTAACATTAGAGGATTGCACATCTTCTTTGTGATCCTTCACACAGTCATTTAGTTACTGCTTCTTTTCATCTGTTCCAATTCTCTTTCCCAGTGATGGAAGTGGCAAGCCAAATGAATGTTCACTGGCTGTGGTTCAACATAGGTAACAAAGAAATAAGTTCTGAAAGTGGTTTACTATTATCAAAGGATGTATGAGCACATACCAAGTAAATGGTTCATGCCTCAGTAATTATATGGAAAAGAATATATGGATATATCTCACAGATTTCATTAAACACCAAAGCAGTTTCTCCATTCTACTTCTTGAGTCCAAACCAGATTCTGAACAGGTGCATTATGTTACGTTTACTACACATAGTTGTTTAAATAATTTATATTCCATATTGTAATATTAGGGAAGTCTTCTGTTGGGAGTTGCTTAAATATAAATAAAGATACATTGTGACATTCTTAGAATCATAGAATCGTAGAATCATTTAGGTTGGAAAAGACGTTTAAGATCATTGAGCCCAACCATCAACCATGCCCAATAAACCATGTCCTGAAGTGCCTTGTCTACACGCTCTTTGAATACCTCCAGGGATGGTGACTCAAGTACTTCCCTGGGCAGCCTGTTCCAACGCCTGACAACCCTTTCAGTAAAGAAATTTTTTCTAATATCCAATCTAAACCTCCCCTGTTGCAACTTGAGGCCATTTCCTCTTGTTCGATCTCCAGCCACCTGACAGAAAAGGCCAGCACCCACCGCACTACAACCTCCTTTCAGGTAGTTGTAGAGAGCAATAAAGTCTCCCCTCAGCCTCCTCTTCTCCAGGGTGAACAGCCCCATTTCCCTCAGCCGCTCCTCATAAGACTTGTGCTCCAGGCCCCTCACCAACTTCGTTGCCCTTCTCTGGACACACTCCAGCACCTCAGTGTCTTTCTTGTAGTGAGGGGCCCAAAACTGAACATGGTATTTGAGGTGCAGACTCACCAGTGCCAAGTACAGGGGAACAATCACCTCCCTGCTCCTGCTGGCCACACTATTTCTGATACAGGCCAGGATGCTATTGGCCTTCTTGGCCACCTGGGCACACTGCTGGCTCATATCCAGCCGGCTGTCAACCAGCACCCTCAGGTCCTTTTCTGCAGGGCAGCTTTCCAGCTGTTCTTCCCCAAGCCTGTAGTGTTGCATGGGGTTGCTGTGACCCAAGTGCAGGACCCGGCACTTGGCCTTGTTAAACCTCATACAGTTGGCCTCGGCCCATTGACCCAGCCTGTCCAGATCCCTCTGTAGAGCCTTCCTACCCTTGAGCAGATCAACCCTCGGTCCCAACTTGGTGTCATTTGCAAACTGAGGGTGCACTCTATCCCCTTGTCCAGATCATTAATAAAGATATCAAACAGAACTGGCCCCAATATTTCCTCCTCCCCCCTCTTCATTAAAGGCAATAATCAAGCCTAGGGCAAGTTAGCAGCAATTAGAGCTTACCTTCCTGAGATAAATCTAAATGCACATGAAAATTAGGTGTGGCCCCTAGGTTGTGACAGTTTAACAGTACAGCCCATTATTGTGCTTAGGGGTGGCCTACTTAAAACGCTCATTATTTGTCTTTTCTAACCTGACATTGTGTTTATGTAACTTACTCTTTCTCTGCTGCATGGTTCTGTGGATTCTCATGCTGATTCCATTTTCTTGCCTACAACAACTAATCTTTTAGTTGCTCCAGACGAATTTTCAGTAAATTTCCATAGTACTGTGCATCCATTTCCCCACAAACACTGAAGATCATTAACAGGTTTGCTGATGGCTGAATTCTGAATAGTGGGTGTAGCAAGTGTTCAAATGGAGTGACAGTGTAATGCACTATCATGCTGCATACCAGCATGTCCACCCAGGTAAGTATTTTGTCTTATCATCACTGTTTGCATATATATTTACTGAAATAATGTGTGCTTTTCATACTGTATGTAACTTGTAAATGAGCTACATGCATCTCTTTATTGTAGTACACTCTGTGTTAACCTTGAATGTTTTGACTGACTTCCCTAAACAGACTGCAAGAACTCTGAGGGTCAGTTTTCCCTCCCTGTCATAGAGGATTCAAAGTGCTTCCCCACTACACACATATATCTTACTAATGAGCCCAGAATTACCTCAGAAGAGATTTACTCCCAAGGTCACTAAACTTTATTTATGCTACCAGTTGTGTCTAGGAACATTACTGCAGTTCTTAAAAAACAACTTAAATTTATTCTCAGTACTCAACGGGGACATCAGCAGTAGCAACCAGTGTAACCATCTGTCTAGCTCAGGGTCACTTTTTTGGGGCCCCTTTCTGCCGTGTACTGAAAGGCTCTGAAGACTGCTATGTAAAACTTCAAAGTATAAAGCTGTCATTTATCAGATATCGCACACAAACAGTAACTAACATTAACAAGCCACTAGGCTAAGCACTTACATGCTCATCATCATATGACATGCAATGTCTTTGCTAGCAGGCAGTAGTTAATCTGATAGGAAAGGGTCAGCATCTGTTCCCTGAAATGGGGCTTCAGAGTCCTGGAGTTGTCATATACTACTGGTTTTGCCTGTAGAATATTGTGCCATTCTATATTGGTTTGGGTTGTGTTTTTTTCCTCTTGAATCCTTGTGTTGATACCTATTCCTTACTCAACAGGCTTCTGTCCGGCATATATTGCATGGTGCTACTCGAATGTACTTTCTCACAATTTCGCTAATCACATTACAGTTGCCTCTGAAGCCTTAGCCATGGTTATGCAGTTGTGCCATACTAAAGTTAGGCCTTGGGTCACAGACAGCTGAACCACAAGACAGGCAATGAGGTTACATTAATGCCAACTATTAGGAACTCATCTGACTAGCTGTATGAATCCCTTCTCCAGGGTTACCCGTCTCTGGTAGCAACACTGTGTTGCAGTCTTTTTCTAGAGCAGGGCACTGCAGACTAATTTCTCTCCACCTAACTTTTGGGCATTTTTTTTTTCTGTTTGGACCCCTATATCCATTGCACAATGCATGACTGAATCCTCTGAAACAACTTAAATATTATTTTTAAATATTCCTGAGAATAATTATCCCCCTTGATTTGTTTTCTTTCTGCCTACACAATTTGTAATAGCATCAGACCCTCTTAAAAGCAATATGTCCTTTGGGCTTAAATTTTCTGTTCTGTTAAGGTCAAACAGAATTTATGGAAACACTGATTTTGATGAACTTCCAACAAGAAAGTTTTTGAAACCTAGATGGGCTTTCTGGTCACTTCAGAAATAAGGAGAATGATTAAAAGGTCCAGAAAATTGGATCACTTCAAAACAAAAATGTACCTGACACAATTTCGATGTGGAAGAATGACAGATTTTGCCACCTCAGATTTTCTCACAGAATTAAATTGTCATTCTCTAGCCAGCTCTAGCCTGTAATACTTCACTAGAATAAAATTGGTTTTAATGTTGTAAGGATGTATGTTTTCCTCTGGAAAATCTATATAAAACTTTCTGTAAATTCCTTGCATTTCCTTCTATCTTTCTTCCTTTAAAAGTTCGTTTGAAAGACTTATCTGTCTCAGGTAATTTATTCCTTCTCTTCTTATAGTGTTTAGACACCTCCAAACGTAGCATATTTATCCACACAGCTCTTCCACAAAGAGGAAAAGGGAGCCTGAAAGCAGGTGCACAAAATATCTAGAAAGAAATTGCATTGGCTCGGTCCTGTTACACTGTCTCAACTAGCTGTTATGCAAACCATTGTTAATTCACTGTTTCTTTCTACATGACCATCCGGCTGTCTCCACACTGCTGTGATGTCTCTCTTTACATAGATTAGAAGCTATTCAGGAAAGGACTGCCTTCCAGTTTTTACTACTACATTGGGGATTGACTAAGTGTGAGACATACCCACAAATATGTTAAGCGTGAATAATGGTCATATTTAACTAAACCTGCACTTCTGTGGATTGCCATTATCTCAGATTCTGCTCTGAAGTAGTATTCACAGATGGATTCAGAGATTTGTTTGTCAGGACCATAACAAGCTGAAGGAACTGGACCACGGGTATCCCATGAACTTCAGCAAACACAAAGGCAAAGACCTGTACTTCAGACGGAACATCTCTGTGAAGTCTGAGGACCCAGATGGTAGGTAGCAGCTATGCAAAAGATAATTTGAGATTTTGGGGGATGAATGGAACATGAAAAAGCAATGTTTCCTTGCAGCACTGAAGTTTAATCGCATATTGGGCTGTAATAACAAGTAAATAGTCACGTGGACAAGGACTGTCATTTCTTCCCTTTATTTAGCACTCATGAAGCTACACTTACTGTTTCTAGCTTTGCATGTGTAGCAGAAGAAAAATGTTGAAAAACTGGAGTGGGCTCAGCAGAGTGCCACCATACCTTAGTATGGTCAGGGGGCTGGAGCACATGACATACGAGAAACTTCTATGGGAACTGTATTTGTTTAGCCTGAAGAACAGAAGGCTGTGGATATCTCAGTATAGCTTTTCACTACCAAAAGGGAGGGCTAGAGGTGGATCCAGAATCTTCTCAGATCCACAGAACAAAAGGAAACGAGGTCAAAAGGCCAGAAGTTACAAAAGGGGAAATTCCACCTGGACACGAGGGAAGAAGTTTTGGCAATGAGAAGCACTGGAAGAGGGGCCCAGAGAGTGTGTGGAACCTTTAACCTTGGAGATTTTCAGAATTCATCTGGACAAGGCCCTGAGCAACCACATCTAAGTTTGAATTTAGTGCTCTTTATGCAAAGGGTTCAACTATTGTCATGGTTTAACCCCAGCCAGCAACTAAGCCCTGCTCACTCACTCTTCTCCCTCACAGTGGGACAGGGAGAGAATCAGAAGAGTAAAAGTGAGAAAACTCGTGGCTTGAGATAAAGACAGTTTAATATGTAAAGAAAAAGCCACGCATGCAAGCAAAGCAACGAAAGGAATTAAATTCATTCCCCACTTCCCATGGGCAGGCAGGTGTTCAGCCATCTCCAGGAAAGCCGGGCTCCAGCACGCCTAATGGTGACTTGGGAAGACAAACACATCACTCTGAACATCCCCCCTTCCTTCTTCTTCCCCCACTTTTATTCACTGAGCATGATGTCCTATGGACTGGAATACCCCTTGGGTCAGTCGGGGTCAGCTGTCCCGGCTGTGTCCCCTCCCAACTCCTTGTGCCCCCCCAGCCTCCTCGCTGGTGGGGTGGGGTGAGAAGCAGAAAAGGCCTTGACTCTGTATAAGCACTGCTCAGTAATAAGAAAACATCTTGACATTATCAACACTGTTTTCAGCACAAATCCAAAACACAGCCCCTGCTAGCTACTATGAAGAAAATTAACTCTATCCCAGACAAAACCAGTACAACAATACAACATCTAGAGCTGTCTTCCAACCTAATTTATTCTCTGATCCTTATGAGGACTCAGTAACCTGTGATGCCTACCTGTAGTTCCCAATACATATTCCTTAATCACAAGACTTAGCATCATGCATGACCTTCAATGAATTTGTCTAATTCTCAGCCATGACACCCATAAAATCATACAAAAAGAAGACTGGCTAATCTACTTGGGGATTTCAGGAAAACATCAATTTCCTGGGGAAGTATTTTGTGTAGGGCACAAAGTTTCAGGACCAGCCATGGTGGAATAAGGATATACAGTTCAGAGATAGCAAGGTAAATAGAGAAAAAAAAAAAAAGGTGGAATAAGGATGGTACGGAAAGTGACCTGTGGACTATGGGAGTTTGAATATCCTCAGAAAATAGTTCATAGAGACCCAGATGCAGACGTGTAGGCTTGCTCTTCCAGTTGGATAACACTACAGAGAAAGATAAATTATTTAGTCAGGAGAATTTGCAAGTGATTGAGATTTTATGAACATGAGAAATTAGAGAGTAGAAGAAAAAGAGGATCCAGGGAATGCTTAGGGTCTGCATATCTCTGGTTGATGGTATTCCAAAGTAAAAAAATAAATCAGATTTGGAATGAAACCCCATTTGAACAAACATTTGTGAAGATACATCTAAAGTAACTTATCATTTGCTACTGTGAGTGTTAGTTTTGGAAGTCATATGAAGTTAGAAAAAGTACTAATGTAAAAAGAGCCATGGTTCCATGTGGTTGCAAGCCTGACTCTAGTACAATTAAAGATGTACATTGTTTTTTTTATTAGAATATAAAAAGAATATCACTACCCATTTGATCTGTTAGCTCTGAAATCAGTATCTACAATATCTGTTTTATGAACACATGATCTGCCATGGTACTGGAAGGCACTATACCACTGAAGCATCAGCTAATAGCACTTAAAAACCAGTTAATTACTAAAACATTACATTCAGATACTTGAAGATATCATGTGAAACAAACTCTCTAGTGCTTCTTGAGTACTTAAAAATTTGCAAAGAGTACTTGTTGTGGTTTAACCCTGGTAGGCAGCTAAGCACCACACAACTGCTCACTCACTCCCTCTCAGTGAGATGGGAGAGAGAATCAGAAGGGTAAAAGTGAGAAAACTCGTGGGTTGAGGTGAAGAAAGACAGTTTAATAAGTAAAAAAAAAGCACCACCACCCCCCCAAAAAAGAAAAACCCAGCACCAAAACCAAGAAAAACAAATGATGCAAAAAAAAAGCCCCAAACAATTGGCCATCACCAGCCAACCAATGCCTAGCCAGTCCCCGAGCAATGGCAGCCCCAGCAAACTTACCCCACAGCTTTTATTGCTGAGCATGACGTCCTATGGTCTGGAATATCCCTTTGGCCAGTTGGGGTCAGCTGTCCCGGCTGTGTCCCCTCCCAACTGCTTGTGCACTCCCAGTCTCCTCGCTGGCAGGCCAGAGTGAGAAACAGAAAAGGCCTTAACACTGTGTATGTGCTGTTCAGCAATAACTAAAGCATCAGTGTGTTATCAACACTTTTCATCACAAATCCAAAACACAGCACCATGTAAGCTACTGTGAAGTAAATTAACTCTAGCCTAGCCAAAAGCAGTACAGTATTCTAACTCACAAAAGCTTTAGAACAAAAAAAGTGTTTCTTGCAATAATAATTAGGTCATAAATGGAGCAAAACTTCTGAGAAGTCTTTTCTCCTTTGAGTGATTCACTTGGAACATCCCTTTTTCTTGTGCTTAAGTCCACCTGTGTAATTCAGCTGTCAGTCTTTACTATTAGACCTGATCTTACAAACATTTCTGTATATTATTAAGTCTTTTATGCATACTGAGCAGTTGCTACTGACATCAACAAAGTTAAGCCATGCACAAGAATTTGTAGTTACTCAGGGCTAATGTTACTGTAGTAAAGATTTGTGTGATGCACAATGCTTTCAGCTATATGTTCCTTTTAGGAGAGCATGCAGGTGACCTGGTGCCTTCTGGAGGGAAGAGGGCTTGCCAGAGAGGGAAGGTCCTGAAGAGGATCCAGGAGTCAGCAGCCCACTCTGTTCCTGGTCTATCACAGCCAACTCGGCTGCAAGTTCATAATAATTTTTCATTTGTTTTTCTGGTTTTGTTCTGATTGATCTAGTTACTCTGTGTATCTCTGCGTAAAAGGCTAAGTATTCTTTCTACTGTAATAAAACATGGGGGTTTTGTTGTTGTTGTTTCTTAAGTTTAAGGACATTTTAGTCTTTGGAGAACTTGCTCCAGAGAGCAAGTCTGAGGCATGGCCATCTCAAAGTGCTGACTGCTTCATGGTCCAAGCACAGCCTGAAGGACCAGTTTCAGAGTTGAGCTGGGTACTTTATTTGTTCTACTGGTGCAATAGTAAGAAAAGTTGCCTATTCTCCTAAACATAGCTGTTGTTTTTCTTCAGCGCCATCCTGACAAACATCACTAGCTCTTTCAGAAAAACATTAAGAGCCACAGCTCTGGTTTTGTTTCATCCTCTTTCTTTTATGTTGAAAGGGATTACAGCTATTTTGAAGGCTCTTTTGGCAGCTAGACCTTTTGCCCTTGACCCAATTAATTTATAATTTTCTTCTTAAAGAAAACAATTTTGATTGCTGCTTACCCTTTCCTAAAGGGTCATGAGTCCTGAGTGTGTAGCCTGGACATCATGAATAGTGTAATGAGAAGGAGTATCTATCTGACGTTCAATGGTATTTGGCTTTTGTTTGTCTTGTAAGTCTGTGTTTTCAAAAGTAAGCCTAAAATATTTTAGCTATTTTATACATGCCTTGTGTTACCTGTTCTTGCTCTGCCTGTATTATTCCCACTCATTAGCCCAAATAATGAAAGGCCATCTATGCTCTTTGTTATTTCATTTACTGGGGTGAGAGGGAGCTGTGGAAATCCTCTGGGGATTTTTACTTCATAGAGAAATGGGAAGTGTCTTTTAAGGTCTTAACCTTGAGTTTTCAGCAGATCTATGATTTTCACTGTGATAGATCAGATCTGAGGTAATTTTTTTTTTTATTTATGAGCTGACAATACTTTATCACAATAAAAAGAAGAGAGGGTCTTACAAGGTCCTGTACGGCCCTTTTCCTTGTGGAAGGGATAACTGAAATTTTGGAGGTTCTAAAAGCAGAAGTAGGGTAAAAGTTTGTGTCCGTTTTCTGGATGCATTTCTTCCAAGATGTACAGGGCTTTAAAGGTGGACAGCTGTGTGCTACATTTCCTGTTGTTATAGAAAGCTTTCTCTTAACTGATCTTTTTTTTCTTGCTAGTCTTCTAGTCTTATTTGTTGATCTTGAGTCAACAAAGGCCTTAAGCTTGTAAATGGCTGTCAGTGGCTTGTGAAGAACTAAGAAGAGCTTTCAGAGAGGGACTTGAGTGCTTGCTTAAATGTCCCCCTGAACTGGAAAAGAAATACTTCTGAATTAAAATGACCTGATAGAGTGGAAGGGAAAGCAGGTGGAAAGAACTGATAGCTTTTGGGCAACACTGGAGCTGGAAAACTGTTCCTTCATAACCCTGTGATGCTCTGTAACTTACAGCTTTTGGGAGTCTGTTGTTATTTCACATTACTGAAAGATATGTCTGATTGTAAAGCCAACTCTTACTTCCTCCCTAGGGCTAGGTAAGAGCATGTTGTATTAATTCAAGTTTCTTTCTTCTAACATTGAAAAACAAAAATGTACAATTTACAAATTTCCAAGTAATCCTGTCTTTTGAAAGCATATGGAAAAATCATTAACCATAGTTAAGGTCATTGTGCTAAAAGACCATGCTGGGTAATAGAGGTGATTACAAGCATCACCAGGAAGACATAAATAGCATTTCATGAGAGATGAGGGGGACAGGAAAGCTGGTGTTCTACTTTACCATCTGTGGAAGTGGCCTAATGAGGAATGAATGTCACCTGAGTGATACACTAGTATTTCTCCTCTCTGTTCAGCAGTACTGACTGGTGGCATTATGAACCAAATAACACGGAGAAATTCTCTGCACCAGATGGCAAGCTCAGCTCCTGCAATTGGTATTTTAAAACAAAGCTGGAAAGAACTTCAAATTCTTTCCTGGTGCTAGTCTGAAAACTCAAATAGTTTGAAAGTTATTATGATAGTATTTGGATGATGCCAATGAGGAGCAAGAGCTGACACCACCATCCTGTAGGAATCTTTGCAATAATACAGGGAATACAAGATAGTTTTAAGTAGTTGAGAGTTTAAGAGAATTGGATTTGGAGGTTGGGAAAACACAGGGGTGATATGAACAACTAGTTCAATAATAGTGTATTATTTAACACATACTCGAAATCAAGTTGGTTACACTACTGCAAACCAATGCATTGGCCTAGATAATGAACTAGCTGCTCATCTCATGCCTGTGATTTCCTAAGTACAACATCATTTACAACCACATTTAACACATACTCTAAGTTAAGTTGGTGTCTCTTGCTTCATCCTACTGTCTTCTGCAGTTTTCTCAGGCAACCCATCAGCTGATATTGTGACTTTACTAGCTGAACTTCCTATTATCAGAAATGTGGCCTTGTAATATTATCTTCTTACCCTCTTTTTTTTGCCTCTGAAATGCTTCTAGGGATTGTGACTCTTTTGGTGTTGATAGCTGCTCTTAACAGCTCTTCCAAAATTTAGACAGAAAGATCATAGAATCATTTAGGTTGGAAAAGACCTTTAAGATCACCCAGTCCAACCATTAACCTAACACTGCCAAGTCCACCACTAAACCATGTCCCTAAGCACCACATCTACATGTCTTTAAAAACCTCCAGGGATGGTGACTCAACCACTTCCCTGGGCAGCCTGTTGGAATGCTTTACCACCCTTTCAGTGAAGAAATTTTTCCTAATATGCAATCTAAACCTCCCTTGCCGCAACTTGAGGCCATTTCCTCTCGTCCTATCGCTTGTTGCTTGGGAGAAGAGACTGACACCCACCTCGCTACACCCTCCTTTCAGGTAGTTGTAGGGAGCGATAAAGTCTCCCCTCAGCCTCCTTTTCTCCAGGGTGAACAACCCCAGTTCCCTCAGCCGCTCCTCATAAGACTTGTGCTCCAGACCCTTCACCAGCTTCGTTGCCCTTCTCTGGACACACTCCAGCACCTCAATGTCTTTCTTGTAGTGAGGGGCCCAAAACTGAACACAGTATTCGAGGTGTGCCCTCACCAGTGCCGAGTACATGGGGATGATCACTTCCCTAGTCCTGCTGGCCGCACTATTTCTGATTAAAGCCAGGATGCCATTGACCTTCTTGGCCACCTGGGCAATGAATCTTTTCCCACTATAACACTAATACTGGCTGACATTTTGCAATGGTAGTAATTATTAATAATTAAAGATTAATGAAGCCCAAAGTATTTCAAATCAAGTTTTAGTGTTCTGAAATGTTTATGTGCATTGACTTTTAGACTGAATGCAGTCCGTTTTCTTAGAGAAAAGACACATCTGTTCCAGAAAGTGAACATCTAAAATTAAAGATATTCCACATGCCACCTTGATAGTGGATAAGGAGAACTACAACAAACTACCAGTAATTCACCCTGTAGCATGTGCGCAAAGCAATCAAATTTCCTGTTCTGTGGCATATGGTCACATATCTGTATCTGAAACTGCACAGAAAAATGTGTATCTATCATCACACCCAGTGAAGTTGCATTTAATAATTAAAACTTGCCATCTTGCTCCAAGGTGTGCTGCATGCTAGTGCCGACAGCTTACACATGAAGTAAGGGGATCATAAGAATGACAACTTACCTATTTTATTATGGCTGTTATTTCTATTTAAAAGCTTTTGATTCAACTGCACTCCCACCATTTCTTCTTTCTGCCCTTTGTGCAAGCTGAACTTCAGAACTGACTTTGATAGTTCATGTAGTTAAGCAGTGAGTGGCTGACTGTAATGTAGGTCAAGGATGATTAACTTCTTTACTTGTTTTTTTTACTTCAATCAGTTTTCCAAGATTAATTACCAGAGTTGGTTATTAGCTAGTTTATTTAAAAAAACAAATCTCTGCAGAGAATGAATAGCCTTATATATTTAAACAGCAGGGTTGCAGATCAAGGAACTTCAAGTCAGTTGTCAGCTCTACCACAGTATTATGCTAATGTGAAATAGTTAACAAAATGAAATACACTTTATATACAAGCTTAGTGCAACTTCTGCTCTTTCTGGAAGGAATGGTTGACTTACAATAGTAAACCCTTTCTTCTGCCCTTTTATCTTGCATAGGGATTTACTAACTTAATGTAGTGAATTCCATCCTCAGCAGTGGTGAATACTACCGGCTGTGCAGGTAACTCCTGACTTCAGAAGGGCTGAGCTATCCATCATTCTTAACGCTTGCTGATGCATAGTGTACGTTTCTGCTCCCTAGCCTCTGACTCTGATCTCATGCTTTCATCTGCTCTTATTTCCTTCCCTGCACATTTCCTAAATAGTAGCTACATGTAGTTCCAGTACCTGCCCACTCATTTTTGGTCCGGTTGGTCTCTAGGAAGTTTTAATAGATCTGTTCGTGGAAGATCTGTGTCTCTGGGTGGTACTGGCAGGATCACACAACCAAGTTCTCTTTTGCACTGCTGGTTGCAGGGCATTTGGGAATTTTAGATGAATTCTGCTTTTGCCATAGACTTCTTCAGGCAAGGGACTTCTATGCGTTCAGCATCAAGTAAAAAATTAATCAGTTAACTTAGTTGTTGCCTCAAGTTGCCTCTGTACTATGAAACCACATTCACACAATTATACTTTGAATCCACAATGTTTTATACAATTTATAGTAGTGATGAGCCTGCCAGATATGCAAAATATAGCTCAGATTTTAAATATTGTAGAGTTTTCTTTTTGGAAGGACTTAATTTTCAAAAGGCAGAAAGCAACAATTGGGCCACTTTATGAGCCATAAGATGGTTGGTTATCCAGAACTTTTAAGAAATTTCAGCAACAGAAGATAAGATAAAATGAGAACTTAAGTAACTCTTCAAGAAGTAGAATACACTATAAATCATCTAAACAATCCTATAAATAAGTTGACAAACTAGTCTGTTGAGTTCCTCCTCTCCCCACCCTTGGCTTATTGCTTTTAGATGTGCTGTGCTCCAAAAGAAATGGACAAAACATTGTCCTGCTTTTGATTCACACTCCTTTTGAAAGAGTCAATAGACATAAGGAATATAGAGTCATTTCTTTGTTACTATCAAGGCTGTTTTGTTTACCTGTGTTATCATATATGTTTAATGCACTTCTAGATCTCTTATAACACGTTCCAGTTCAGAATAAAGGCAGGTTTGGTTCTTATTGCAGAGTATACAGTAAGAATAAATTATTTTGTTTGAAACTATTTCCTTACAGAAAGTGTTAGAGCTTGGAAATAATTCAGTCAGGCATCATATATGCCTTCTATTTTATAGCAGAGTATTATTATCTAAGACTAAGATGCAGTAGATAATGCTGCAGTATTTAAACAAGTACTCAGTAGCTGAAATCAGGTCATGCTACTAGTGTATAGAAAAGGAAGAAACTTTAAAAGATTTACAAACAAAACCAAATGCTTTCTCAGTAAGAGAACTACCCTACCTTTTTCTCTATATAATTGAGCCAAAATACATTCAACAAGCCATCCCTCCTAGCATTTAAAAACAGAGCAGGTGACAAAGCATAAATTGGTTGATTAGTTTCAATTAGCAAATGGTCACCAGGTGTACTGAGCCAATTAAAAGGGAAAGAGTAGGTTAGTATGCTCCTTATTTGGTAAGTTAAAAAGAGAAGTGATTCAAGGTTTTGTTCACTACATATGAAAATTCAAGGATGTTTGGGGTTTTTTTTTTTATTGTAGTAGAAGCTTTGTTTGAAACATAGTACGGGACAAAGGCCTGGCCTTCATGAGGTGAGTGAACTGTAGTCAGGAACCAAAAAAGGATGAGAAGTTTCCTGCTATGGATACATGGGAAAGGGGTAGTGCAGGCTTGTCCTGGGACTTTTTTTATTTGGATTATAATGTGGTGAATGTGACACAGTGGATCTGGCATTTATGATGTGAGTGGTGGCTGAGAACCTGAAGAAGGAATGAGAAATTTCAGGAGTCGATCAAAAAGGCTTTCTTGAAGGTAGCTTCAGAAATAGCTTGCATACTTCAGAAAGTATGCAGTAGCGTGGCTTTTGTGTTGTAGGTATGTCTTCTAATATCAAATTGGTTTTGGCTGGTGTTCTGCTAGGCTGTGAACTGATTTTTTTATTTTTTTTTTTCTGTTTGAATGATTCTAGGCTGAGAAAACAAAAATCCATCTTTCTCAGCATGAAATGTTTTTGAAGTTGAGGAAGAAATCTAAAGTCAATGGTTGTAAACTTTTAACTGCTGTTGTACTCCTAAGACAGAATGCAAGCAAGTTTCATGGTCTGTGCTTTTAGTTGTATACTTGCATGAAGAGTTAAATTTGCTGATGTCTGTAACTATAAAACATTTGTGCAAGTACTCAGTCTTACTAATTAACTACTTGTAGGTCTTCATAGATAGGTTCTGTCCAGTGCGTGCTATACTTAATCTGCTCTTTTTTTTCTATATCCGTGTACCCTGATGTCTAAACTTTATCTAAACAAATTCCCAACTGGCTGTATCTGCTGTGCTGTCAGTGTGTTTAGAAATACATGGTTTCAAATGGGAATCTAATAATTAATCTCTACTAAAGGGCTCCATGGCTCTGAACAAATAGCTTGGATCTGGATCTAGAAAAAGACTTGTGCAACTACATACTCCTCAGTTGGTTTCATAGAGGCTAAAGACATAGTGCTTAATTGGATGAGTTTGAATATATTTACTAGCACTTGGACCCTGTTGGTTGTGAGCTACCTTTGTACAACTGGCAATCATAGACCTAATATGCTGAAGCCCTTATGTTCTGCCACAGCAGGGTAGCTCCCGCAGCTCTGTGCTCAACCCAATATATAGCAGTCTGTCTCTAATGCTGACAGATGCATCCCTAAGGGAACTTGGTTTTAGGAAAATATGTATTTATAGATTATTTATTGGAATATATGGGAATTCCTTAACCCCCTTGATGAAACTTCCTGTCATATCCACACATACTTGATGAAAAAAATATTTACATCAAAGAAAGCAATGACTAATTTTTACTAGCCTATGTGATAAAATAATTCACCTTTAAAAAAATGTAGTTGTGTGAATACGTTCCTGATCCTGACATTGCAAAAATATCGCCAATCCTACTGGAGAACTGATGGGCTTGGTAGAGGTGGGTGAGTAATTCTCTAGGTTATCGCTAGCCACAGCTGATGTTTCTTCTCTGCCTTGCCTACTCCACTGTCATTTCTACATGTGAAACAGCATACTTCCACTTGAACAAACAAAAGAAACATTAGCTGTATTGGAGGATTACACTATGTGGGAGAGCGCCACTTTGAGGGAGTTATTGTTGTTCTTTTACAGCCCCATTATTTTTTTTAATCACAAATTTAACTTTAGTTCACGTTGTGTTACATTTCCATTACAAACTGATCTACCCTCTTTAGTAAGAACAAACTTCAACCATTCTTGTTGCACGCTCTTATAATGCATTCTTATTTTCTGCAAGTGCATTTTCCCTTTGCTGTTCTTCAGCAAGTTGGTTTCATTCATCTTCATTTAACTCTAGGTAAATCCAAGTTCTTGAGTATTTGTCTCTAATTCATCAAACACAACAGTTTGTCCAAGAATTACTACTTGAGCTTTGTTTTCAAAGCTTTAAAAGCTGTGGATTCATTCCTTCCAAACACCATTTTGTTGTAGTATTAGTTCTGAAATCCCACGCTGCAAGAACATATTCAAGGGCACATTGCTTGTTGAAGCTCTTGCAAAAATTCATGCATTGATGATTTGTGTGATTTGTCAATCACTTTAAGTAAACAAATCAAAGTTTGTTGTAAATAAATCATCCTAAAATTAGCAATTACTCCTTGGTCTAGCAGTTGCAAAAGTGAGACAGTGTTTGGCAAAACCACAAGTAGAATATTTGGATGCAAATCACAAACATGAGATAGATGCCTTGGTGCATTAACTAGAATCAGCAAGGCTTTAAACATCAGGCTATTCACATAGCAATGCTGCCTAGTATTGTAGCTAAAGCAGTCCATTAAGCAGTCTTTTATAATTTGGAAATTAAACCAGGCCTTTGTGTTCAATTGCTAGTGAACAGATAAGTGTGTAAGCTTAAGCCTTTACCCACCCTTCAATTTTATAGATGGTAAACTAATACAGGACTATACTTAAAGTTACTAGTAGCATTACTGCACAACATTCAAGGCTGTAAAGACCATCCAGCTTTAGTTTTGAAGTTTATATTTCTCAGTGACAAGGGTTCTTTGTGGTACAAGTATCCAAAAGTCCTGTCTCATTCATATTGAATTATCTGTTGTCATCTGCAGCCTCTAACCCTATCTTTAAAATAATCGGAGCCTTGTGACTGGCACTTTCTGACTGCACTGTAAAAGGTGCTATGAAAAGAAAGTGTCTCCTAAAGTTTCTCTAATTATCCTTTACTGAGTTGAAAATCCTTGGTAATTGAAGTGCTACTATATTGTTGATATAGTTAAGACTAAACTTTCAATGCTTCTGCCAAATCAAAGTAGAACTTAATAGCACAAAGTTCTACCTTTCATCTGCTATCCATGGTGAAGGGGTTTTATTTTGGTTTGTTTTTTACTTTAACAACTAAAGGCTTCTCATGTTGTTGGTTACCTTCATGGATAAATCACTATGTTTTGCACTGAAATCTTTCTCCAGTGATTCAGTGCTTACTGTATTGATCTTATGCTAGTCTTGGTCACATTATGACAAATGGCAGGAGCTGATGATGTTTCACTGTTCACAGGAATCTGCAGCACTTCCAGTTTTGTTTCTAATAATGGTTATAGCTTTTGTTAGTATTATCTGTTGGGGTTGACATACACTTTTCATCATATTTCTGGTTTTAGGAGTGCTTTACACTGAGATACTGCAAAGCAATGACTGTCTCCTGGAATACATACTGTCAACTTGAACACCACGTGTTTAAGTTCGTATTTTACCTGCAGTGCTGTTCACATTCTGAAGTACATGTCCACCACCATGTTATTGTGATGCTTTACTTTTTACTCTTACTCTTTCTTTGTTTGGAATATTTTTTCCTAAACAGCTCATGTGTGAATTCTTGTCAATACTTGCTATTTTTTTCATGTGTCAAAAATATTGCTCAGGTGGTAAATCAGCAATAGGAACCATTTCTTGGAAGGGAACCAGCTTTAGGCCTAGTTGGTTTGGCCCAAAAGTGGAATGAACATATAATAATCTGCACTGCTGCAGCTGAATTCACACTGACACAGTTCTGTGGTATCAATCAGTGCCTTGCGGAAACATGATTTGGAAGGTGTGGGAAGGCACTTTCAATTCCAAAATTACTTATGTTTGTCGAGTCTGTGGTAGCAAAATATTGTGAGAGGTAAATTGAAAACTAAAGATCTTTCAGGTGGGTGAGGGCAGGAAAGGAGCTGGCAGCTGTTAATGTTATCTATGACTTAATTGGTGATTTAAGTAGTAGTTTTGATCTGGTTTTGTGTCCTGAGCTGTGAGAGACAATGCTGTAGTGATTCCTCTCTTCCTTCTCTGTTACTGTAACTGGAGGGCCACAACTGGGGTTGCACCTTCTTATTTGTGCTACTTCCTGCCAACGTTCATGGATGTTGGATGTATGCTCTTTATTATTCTTTACCTAGTGCTCAGGGTTACATTCTTATAGGGACCAGTAACACCCATTCATGGTTTTGCTCATGCGGGGAGGGGGTGTGGGGAATGGAGTGGAGAGAGAGTGGCTTCTACTGCCATCCTGGCTTTATTTTTTTTTTTTCATACTACAACATTATCACACATAAATATATATTGAGTGCAAAATTCAGCTTCATAAAACTTATCTGGTTGTCCACAGAGTTTAAAGGGTTGCTTCCTAAGTTCCCAAATATATTTTAAGCATGTCTAAAAGTGCTTGCTCCTTTATGCAACAGATTACTGGAGTCACTTCAGTGTGTATGAGTTAAGAATACATTACCTAAAGAGCCAGACCTGCCAGATCTGATGAGGGCTTAACCATAGCAACATTTTTGCACAAATAAAGAGGGGAGGGGAGATTCCTGGAAAATACAGCATAATGGCCAACGTAGTGACATGCAAGTCCTTTTGTTGCTCTGGTTCTTAGCACTCTTGTGCTTCTGTTTCCTATCTTTAAAGATGATGGTGATAATCTTGGTGTAAGCCATGTTGTAAAGGGAATAAATATATTACACAAAATGAGTAAATCCATTTGGGGCACTAAGATACTGTTGAGGGCTGTGTGGGAACTGGGGATAAGAGATTTGAATCTTAAGAACTGATACTACAGTTAAGTGAGAAAATACAGGATCTGCTAACATCATACCTTTTGAGGACAAAACTATAGTTTTCTATTGAAAATACGTTCTTCAGCCTCCCTTATTCATGGAATTTCTCCATCCGACCAAGGCTATGAATGAGGAAAATATGAATCTTTTCTAGTAAGATGTGTCCTATTAAAACTGCTTATATTAAACATCTAAGTCTTGCACACTTCATCTTCATGTCAAATTTTGGAAAATACTGTGAGGATTCTCAGTGAGATATATATTAATAGTTACAGTTTTTCACCTCACTTTGAGTACTGTTTTGCTCATGACTGTACAAATACTGCAGCCAGTGTTTGTATGATGTCTGCTGATCCTTAATAACGATCACAGTAAAAAGGAAAGTACTTATACTTGTAATACAACATCCATTCGCATGGCTCTTGCTGACTGCTGTCACTAAAGGGGCTTCTGAGTGAATAGAAATGTTAAAAGTCCTGATCTCGCAGGAACAGTAGGGGATGGGACCAGACACCTTCTTACAAAACTTAATTCTTCAGGAGGGCTCCTGATACGTAAAAGAGCTTTAGAATCAGTACTGTTAGTACATTTGTAAGTGTTCTTAGAGTATATGCTTTTAACAATTGATAAGGTCATTGTTAGGTGACAGGCCAGCTGATATATTAGATTTCCTTTGCCAGAAGGCTTAAATTCTGGCAGGAGACTCTGGTTTTTTGTTGGGGTTTTTTTGTTGTTGTTGTTGTGGTAGTGTGTCTTTTTTTTTCCTCCTGAGGTCCTACAGACTGTTTGAGTGTTGGGAAGTGGTAGGGAGCATCTGATGAGATAGCCACTGCTTCTTTTCTCAGATTCATTCCCAACAGCTAGCAAAAGTTGCTTAGGAGGAAGTGGGATGGGAAAGGATAACTTCTCTGAGGACTGGACCATGCTAAGCAGTTAAATAGGGAAGGGGAGAAAGTTAATTGTTACGAGAAAGGACAGTATAGCTGTTTCTTAGCTACAAAAAAACCCCCACTGCTTTAAATGTATAAAGATGGGATCTTACCAAAGTTCATGGAAGTTAATAGAAGGTATTGGGGAAGGAGGGTTGTGATGTGTTGTATGTGTGCTTTGTGTGGAGGTACTTTGTTTTGTTTTAAACTTCAGTGAACTTTTAAAGAA
Organism: Buteo buteo; assembly: GCF_964188355.1. NCBI lineage: Eukaryota > Metazoa > Chordata > Aves > Accipitriformes > Accipitridae > Buteo > Buteo buteo. The sequence continues at coordinate 19,052,907 of NC_134190.1, read as the reverse complement.
ATCAAGAAGTATTTTACAACTTTGAAACAAATAGGATTGGGTATAGGTGAAAATCAATTATCTGACTTCAGATAAATGTACAGGATCCAGACTTTCAGCTGTGAATCTAGACAATTGGCATATATTATTAGATAATAAGGTCTAGTCAGAGAAGCCTATTTTACCCCAAATAACTTTCTGGTTAGCAACCATACCAAAGGGAGGAAGAGTTGGAGGACAGTAACTAGCAGTGTATCCCAAGGAGTAAATACTAGGTCCAGTCCTGTTCAATGTTTTCATTAATGATCTGAATGATGGGCAAAGTGTACCCTCAGCCACAGTTAGCAGTCTTAGCCAAAGTTATGACTATACCAATGAAAATTTTCTGATTCTTTTCTCATCCTATCATTTTTGATTGCTTCCTAAATAAAGATTTCATTCTGCAGACAACTTCATTCTGAAGATATTAAAACTTTGTGTTGTGTGTCTCCAAAACTGAAAATGAAAATCCCTAGTTTCTAATTTTTAGAATTAAGAAACCCTACAATGTTATGCCATGGGGTTTAATCTCTAGTGGATTCTTAATAACTTGATAGACCATTTTAGAGGTGCTGATGGCCCATGACACTTAAATAATGCCACTTCAAGGTAAACTGATTAAATAATAGCATGCTTAATTCCAATTAACTACATCGGAAGAGGCACGGGATTCCTAAGAGCAAACCAGATTCAGTGTAACTTTGTGTCATAGGACTGCATTTTACATCCATTCATGTTTTTCTGGCAATATACTCTGAGCCTACATAATTATAACCTTTCTTAACACTGTTTTCTCAAACACTTCTTTCAAAACATTGCTTCCTATGTAAAGAAAAGAAGTAGTATCTGATAATTATTCCTGAAACAGATAATGTTCTAGACTAGCTAAGCTTACCTGGAATTTGTACAAAAATTCAAATTATATTGCGTAAATATTCTTCTGATATTTATGTCAATATACTCTGGATATATAGGATATGACTTGATTTTCGAAGTTTTTAAAGAGTTGCATGAAATCCTCCAAAATGAGCAGACCTTACACAGAGAATAAAGGGCCTTTTGTTAGCTAAATTCTGCAAGTTCACTACAGATGGAGGGAGGAGGGGTTTACAAATTTCTAACAAGCCTTTGGATGAACTTTATGACTTTTTCATGTCAAAATCCTTAGGAAACTGATGTTAAGCCCATTGAAATATTAATTTCCATGTTTTTGTCTAGTTTGCCTTTGACATATCTTCAGCAACATACCCTTGAATCAGTCCTGATGAGTTCAGCTGCAATCAGATCTGACAAGATATTGTATGCCTGTGTCTGGTTTATATTGCCATTTGTCACTTGTATGCCTCTTTTCCCCACAGAAAATGTGGGCAAGTCTCTAGGAGTCTTCACACTTTCCATGGCTTTTTTTCTTCTTGATTTATGGAACTGCTTAGTCTATGTTAATTTTATAAAATCTTGGATTGAATTGTTCAACATACAGATTGGTGATGTTTTCTTCTGTACTGATGTTTACATGTTAGTCCTCATCAAAGGTAGCCACATTCTGTAGAAGCAGGAAAAAAATGGAGCATCTCTTGTGCTTCTGAGAATTTAATGTACAAGAGGTTCTATCTTAAACTCAGGAAATGTTGGGGTGTTAACCATTTTAATTTCAGCTCGAATGGACCTAGAAAGGCAACTGCATAGGCACAATGTAATAGAAGGGCTGAGTTTTTAATTGCTGATGTAAAGGAGAAAGGCAGCCTCCCTCTGTTCCATATATAGCTTGCAAGAAATGTATAAAATGAAGTCCAAGGTAATGTTCATGTTTTACTGTTATCGGCAAACCATTACACTGCAAGTATTTTTAATGACCTCTTCATGTACTTATGAAGAGGTATGTCTTGCTGTGAAGCTTAGCTGAAATATTAATGGAAACATTTTCACTGAAGATACTTTGAGTTGTCATTTTTTTAATTATAGAAAACATTGAATTATAAAACCTATAACTTTTTTCTTGGGGTTGGGGGAGAGAGGGAATAACCCAGCCCTTAAAATAAGTAAATGAAAAATTGTTCTTTCAGTACAAGAAGAATAACTAACTGGTTGGCACCTTAAAATGTTAATTACAAAAAAACTTTTTCTTTCAGTCACTGTTCTCTCAAGAATTGGTCTTCTGAACGGTTTCAGAACTCCCTAATGCAAGCAATATCAAAACAAACAAAAAAACCTGGAAAAATTCATTCCAACTTCCTTCCTCCTATCTTAACTCAGTGCTTAACCTCATTCGCCAACAGAATGTCTCTTCGTATTCTTCGGCTGTTTTATACAAGCCGAAGTGTTATAAACTGTTCAACGGCAAAGATAGGTGAAGACACCCAGCTGTAGGAGGATGGAATTGTTCTGAGCTGCATATGTACGCCTGTAGATTTCCTGAGCTGTGAATGGGGTAGTTTAGTTGAAATCATAACTTGCTGCTCATGAGCCAGAAGCAGATTAAAGACTGCAAGGTATTCAGGAGAGGCAGTGCAAGAACTAATGGTGAGCATTGTTCATGTTTAATAGAAATGTAGGAAACCCAGGAAATGGGATGTCTGAGCACATTTTGCGTATCCTGCGTGAAGCAGGACATGCTCTATAAGTCCTGAGGCCTTGCAAACTCAGTATGCAGCCTGTGGCCAGTTGCTGGCAATGGCAATCCTGTATTACAGGGCTACCCAATTGCAAGATCTAACAGCTGAATGAACAGCCGACCCGTATCACCCTCATTACACTCCATAAATATGCAGTTGAGAAGTTGGACTCTTGCCAGTGACAAAGAAGGGGCCTAAATGGTGGAGCCTCTCTGGCACAGCCGTTCAAGCTGTAGGCATGGCCTCCTTTGTATAGTCCTGCATGGGTCAAAACACAAGGTACCAGCCAGGGCACCTAGGCATCTTAAACCGGTTTCTCTTTCTTGAGCTTTCCTGGCAAATTGCTGGGCAACAGTTGCTTTAATTTTTCTCAGTCCTCAGTCTAAAATGTGAATGGCAACTGTGGTAAGGTGCAGGAGCTCAGACTGATCAGATCTGTCTTTAGGAAATGTGGACACCAGATCTGGCTCTGACTTATCTCTCTGTGGATTCAGCGAATCTGCATTATCTTAGCTGGATGTTAAATACAGGTTTGTACTTGTTTTGGCTTTGGTGGTTTTATGTATTTGGCTTTATGTAAAAGGGCCTTCGTAGAGAAACTTGCTGTTACTTGGCCAAATTCTCATTATCTTTAAAAGCAGGAAGTGAGCAGAACTCTACCAATCTGTACAGTGAGGCTTACATGACTGTGCAAACTCCTCATTGTTTTAAAAGTTTATATGAGGTGAGAGAAGGGAATAAGAATCCTTCGTTCTTTTTAATAAGCAGAAATGTCACAGCTGCAACTTCATGGCAGAATGCCCTCTATTGCAGATAGACGTCTATCATACTGAGCTATTTGGATAAACTGCGACATTGTTAAAACTGGGGCTAATGTTGGTTTTATATCAAATCGGAGGAAAAAAAATATTATTGAAAAAACCCAAACCCACCTTGCTGCTAAAAAAGCTTTCCAAAAATATATTGCCATACATTTTTTATCATCTCAATCATTCTCCTGTGAAATATCTGATGATAAACAATTTTAAAACAATACACTCATTAGTACAAAATGTATTAAATAAGTGATTCTAATTGCAGTTAGAGATTAGACTTCATGCATGTTTAATTCAAAATGTAAGGATTTAAAAATGCTAATTAGAGATTAGTGAATACTCATGCAGTAGTATCTTAGCTGATCTAAGGAATCTATTCAGATCAGATCAACATACAAGAAAAAAAGGAATAAACTCAAGGAAAAAAACCCCTATTCTTTGCCACAAAATGAGTTAGCAATCCAGACAGGTTCATTTCAAACTTCATTAGATAGCTATAATACTATTAGATTGCTTGAAGTGATACTTGTACTTTACAGGGCTTTTTAGTAGCCATATACAACTTTTCTAAAGGTGATTTATATTTACAGAAAATGATTTTACATTTAAATATTCTTAACGTGTACTAGGGGGTTAATGGCTAGTAACTCATTTCACTCAAGCATTCTGCATATAAACACAGTTTGTTAGCTAAAAACTCCTTATATACAGCTTTTTTTAAAGAAGATTCCTCTCAGGAAACAGCCTCTACTGGTGAAAATAGTGGTCATGTAGGGATAATCTCTAAGTTTAAATAGCCATAAGAATATGTATATGGCAGTAAATGCTAAGTAAAGAACTATCAGTGTTGTAAATACTCATAATAGTATTCTGAAAATACTTTTTTTTTTTAATGCAAGATCAAGGCAGTTTAATTAGAGTTCAAATGTAGAATACAAATAATGTTTGAAACAGTTGGTAGTTGACTGTGATTCATTTTCTCAGTAGTGCTTTCTTAACGGGAAGGAGCCTGGGATTTATGCCGTGTAATATCTATTGGGAATACTGATGTATGATTAACATAATCATTCACTCAGTCACCATTGTTCCACGCAAGTTCAGTAGAAAATGCTCCTTAATGTTGCCTGAGTGAATAAGAATACTTTGTTAAGAATGTATGCAGGACAGCAAAAGGTCAGGCCAAGTGTTTCTTCCTTCACCTACTTTTTAAATTTAAACTTTGTCCTTGAACTGTCCGTTCCTGGGTCAACCTTGAATTTCCTCATGTTCTCTCGCTGCGTGTAGCTCACATTTAAGAAACATGGTGAAGTGAGCTGTTGCAATGCAAAATAAGGTTCTCATTCACTAGTGGTTCTGTGTCCAATACAAACACCTAATGGAAAGAGCCTAACTGCATTATTCAAGGTAATGATTCTTTCCTCACATTCTAACAATATGTCTAATGGAGGCTTTACATGACCAGGTCTCTACATTTTAAAATGAACTCACTTGGGTAGTTGCTAACTAGCAAGTGTTTTCAGTCACAGAACTCTAAAGGCTAAACCAGCCAGGAGAGATGAAGTGATTACTCCCAAATATAGACTTGGGCTTGCTCAGAAGGTGATCTGTCTCCTTTTCAAACTTCCCTATTGTCTTGGGTGACGCTTGTTATAACCACCTTGCAATAAAAGGATATGAGTGCAAATGCTTTTGTGTTTTTCCTGTTTTGGAAGAAAAATAAAAAATTGAAACAGGTCTCTAAAGGTCAGTGTCATTTTTCTTGTGCTTTATAAGATTTTCATTTCATTAGAAGTGGAGATGGCTTTGAATTCAGGGTCCCAGCAGCTGTGAATCAGTTAGGGTTAACAGTGTAAAAATCTGGGCTGGAGGTGGTGGCAGCGATGGACACTCTGCTGGCTGTTCCCTTCAAAGGGTGGGAATGTAAGTAAGCAACTGGCTGGAAAAGCCCTTTTGAAGTTCAGAGCAGTATTTGAATAATAGTTTACAGGAAGGTTTTTTTTCTAGCTAAAGCAGTCACTAGAGCATTACAGAAATTATGCAGCTGCTTTTGCCTTTGTGAGACCCTGAACAGGAGACTACCTGTGAGAGCTTTCTCAGGGGACACAAATGCAGTTCTTAGGTTTTGTTTTGTGGGGTTTTGTTTTTGGCTTTGGGTTTTGGGAGTTTTGTTTGGTTTTTTTATTCTTCACATTTGTATTAAGGAACTACTTAGTGTTTGGGTAATTTTGAAACTGTCAGGATCCCTACCACCTTACTAATGGCTGCTGCTAGGGCATTGCTCTGGCAAATATTTTGTAACTGTATGGGTTGTGGACTGAGGGTTATTCAACTGAAAATTTATACTTTGACTAATTGCAAAATTGCCTCTGGACTTTCTAACAGTTCTCAGTGTCTCTTTATCCATTCACTTCTCTACCAGTTCTGTCTGACTTCTGAACAAAGTCTTTATTCCCCATTTGATGACAACATGTAATTCAGTGAAGAAAGTCCAAATGAGTCATCTTCTGTCATGAGATGCTAACAAAGTAGTGTGGGGCCATAGCTTGCTCAGAGCTTTACAGAATACTTGTATAGACCTCTTTATTATAATAAACTTCCCAAAGGGGACTGAAGAGCTTTCAAAATTAATATAATTCAGCTTAAAAGAGCTATAATACTTTTTAAATGGAGGCAACTCAGTGATTGGGTCAGAGAACAGAAATTCAGAAGTCAAATAATCATTTTTATCTGCTCACTGTGCCTTTACAGGTGAGTCACTGGTTTTGGGCTTGGTTTCAGGCTATGCATTAACTTCTTGATCTGCAGTGAAGAATTTCCTTTTAGTCCCTAGAAAATTATCAGTTGCCTTTGAGACATGGCTGTGGATTTTCTAAGTGTTCCTATCTCTCCAGCTCCTTGTGGATAACACACCCAGCCATCTAAATATCTCTCCCTGTGCATACTCATGTTCCCCTGGAACTTCTCCCTTCTTTCCAAGAGCTCCACTGGGACTCATATCCCTTCTTAAAGGAATGCAATAGAAAATGAGGTAAAATAATACAGGTAATACCCATAGCGCCAACCCAAATTTTACCAGTCAGTAGATTTGTTGTGTAAAAGGCATCTATGTACAGCATCGGATGAATATATTCCAGTTCCTGTTCCTCAGTGTGCTAAAGGCAACTACAGGTATTTACTGAGTGTTTTACAAAGGGCTGTTCTTAATGTCAAATACTTGCCATTCACCTTAGCAACTGTGCTAGCCTTGAACAGGATGGAAGGAGAGGAATGAGTTAATACAGCAGGTATACAAGCATTAAGATGTAAACTGCATTTCTTGTTACATACAGGTTCAGTTGTCTGGGTAAGTTATGTGAATGATTTTTAGAATCTGTAATCATCAAGGCTGAGTCTGGTTTAGTACTTCTCCTTGCTTACAGAAAAATGAAGCTTGATTTAAGCTAAAATGTTATTTTTAGAATAATGAAAGACTTACCTTTTTATCAAACTGCCTTAATACTGCAGGTGTTGTAAGAAAACGCTGTTCACAGCTGATTATTTTCTAGACTTGAGCAGTAGAAGAAAAATAGCCTATTGGTCTTTACAGTGAAAAAAGACTTAAATTATTATAAAGAACAATTTATTAGATTGAATTGTACTATATATGATCTCTGTAAACTGCTTTCAACCTCTACTAATTAGTTTTACAGGACATAAGGACTAGAATATTGAAGTTACATACTTGGTGCACTTAAAGTTTTCCAGCACCAGCAGGAGCTTCAGAACTTGCTTTCCTTGAAGTGTGAGTGACCATGTTTGAATTGACATTTCCTGGGTCTGTGTTCTTCAGTAAGAAATTCTTGGCAAAGATATTAATTGCTATTCTACTGAAAGAATACATAAAAACAGAATTCCAGAATTCCTCAGAGTACAATTTAAGCTTCCATGGTAAGTTTTAGGGGAGTTGCATAATCTCAATTGTCATAGAGCCTTATCTTGTGACAAAGTGGTAAACTTTAGGCACACATCTAAATCGAGACTTCTTGCATAGGTAAAGAGTGGTTCTGTTAAGTAAAGACTGCAGCATTGGGGTAAAATAGTCCTTGGCTTTTCTTGTGTAAAGCACAACAACAAATGCATCTTTGTCTTGAGTTTCAAGTTAGAGTACTTCAGTGTTTTGCAATAACTTTTACAGCCTTCATTCATGCTATCAATTCTATAGTATGTTTACGAAGTTAATATTTTGAAACAGAAGTGGAAAAGTAACATGGCTTGCCTGGATTGCAATGGGGAATGCTCTCCATGAAGAGGTTACTGACAGAGAAAGGAAGACATGAACTACAGGACAAGGGAAGGCTGTATGAGGCACAGAGCTGAGTATATTAGAGTATGCTCTGTTCTGACACTAGACAGTCTCAAGAGCATAAGCATAAAGATCCTTACCAAAATGTTTATCACATTTAGTGATTCTAAGTAGAATTTGATACTCGAAAATACATTCTGAGAGATCTAGTAATCCACTAAGTGTTTTGCTGAGACCATGGTTGTATTGATGAGAACACTTATTTCAGTAAAAGAAACCAGAAGCAGGCTTCAGAGATAAAGTAGCTTATTTAACTGTCTTGGAGTATGTAATGTCAGAATGAAGGAATATGCTGCTAGAATGCTCAAAATATTTGCTTGGCTGCTTATAATACCACCTCATTTGGAAGAATTTTTCCTGTTTTCAGGGTTCCTTATTTCTGTTACTTTTGTCACTTTTAGAAGAGTGTTAAACTATTAAACTGTAAATCTTCATAGAGCTGCAATCTCTTCTGTTTCAGTTTAGAAACTAACAGTAGTAAGAGCTGTGAAAATATGGGAAGTGCAAATGGCATTCCCAGTGTTAGAGAAAAAAGTGGAGTGTTTAACTTAATCTAACTTACTTCAGTAAGGACTCAGGAGGCTCTATTACTAATGCTGTGTTAATTTAATGTCAAAGCAGGAAAGGGAATAATTTAGTCACTGTTGTCCTTTTTGCCCTTTACCTGCTAATTCCAGAATCCTATTTTCACTGGACATTTGCAATGATTAAATTTTACTTGAAGTAAAATCCTGGACTGGTACAGGATTCAAGTTGGTCTTCAGTTCTTGTACCAATTGATTTCTTTTGTAGTGTCCATTATTATAGGCTTGAACGTGTATTAAGCTAAATATGGACTCAACCCTGTGAATTTGATTCAAAATTTGTGGTTTCATGTTAGTAGGAGAGCTGGTTGGTGGAACTGTAATGCAAGGAAAGTGCGAAGATGAAGTACTAATAATTTACAAATAGATATTCAAGCTACACTAACTGGCAAAGCAACCTTGAGTTGGTTATAAATAAGGCAAACTGTTCTGCTGCTTTTGTGAGACAAGATGCCCTTTTCCCGAACTTCTGTACTACTAGTCTTGCACATTTGACTGTCTGAAGCTACAGTGAGAGATCATGATATGAATGGCTCAGCACAATAATTTTTTTCTGCCTACTAATGGGAAGTAGTGAATGAATTCTTTATTTTGCATTGTTGGTGAGTGCAGCTTTTGCTTTACCTGTTAAACAGTTCTTTATTTCGAACCCATGAGTCTTCACACTTCTACCCTTCTGATTCTCTTCCCCTTCCCACTGTGGGGGAGTAAGCAAGTGGCTGTGTGGTGCTTAGCTGCCTATCAGGGTTAAATCACAACATGGATAAACTGGATAAACACCTGAGAGGTTGTAGGGACCAAGGAGGAAAGACAGCATTTCTTCATTTAAGGACTTCCCTTTCAAAACTGGATCCCTTGAAGTGAGAGCTATTTTAGATTTTTTTTTTATTTTTTTTTTTCTTTCAGGTGAAGGGTCTTCTCATTTCAAGTCAGGTCTCCTCTTGACCTCTAACTGCAGATGGGGTCAAGCAACTTTCTCTAGTAATCAAAAGCTTTGCATGACTGTATGTTTAAAAAAAATATGAACCATGCCTTTTTTTTTTTCTGCCCATGAGGGAACAGACAGTACAGGAAACATCCCCTACCCAAAGTTTGATGGAGGCTTCGAAAAGCTATCACAGAAGACAGCTTTTTATGGGTTGAGAGATTCCTTATGACCTCAAAGTAAGTACAGTGCTATGGCCTATAAAGCAGCTGTAATTGAGACACAGCTTTCAGGGCTCTCTGAATTGTTGGGAACATACAAAATCTTTAGTGGCACCACTATGGTTCAGCTGTTCAACTCTTTAGGTGCCTTTCTGTATCCAGGCTCTGAATTCTCTTTTTAGGATGCAATGTATACTCTCTATTTAAGTAATAAAACATTTTGAGTGGATATTCTAACATCTTAGGGTGATGCTAAATGTAATCATTACAGATATACAGCTTAGTACAGGCTCTGGTACTAATGAGGGTACTAGGGAAGTGCTTCATCAGCTGCAAATAGATTAAAATCTTGACCTGCTGGTAAGTTAATAACTTTTTGCATGATCAGATAATGAAGAGAGCTGTAAAAGCAGAATATGTTGAGGTTTAACTTAAAAAATAAATAAATACATGAACTGCAATAATAGACTTGAGGTTTTATGTGCTGGAGGTCCCAGATTAGACAAGATTTCAGCATTTGCTTGCTTTGATATTAATTTAGCAGAAGTACCACCAAGTCTTTCAGATGATAAGATGAAGACATTGGACTCTGTGTGAGGCATAGTATCACTGATTCCAGCTCCAACCAAGATCTCAGCAGGCCGGTAGTCAGCTGCGCAATGACCGATCTTCTGGGAAAGACTACTCTTGTCGGATAGGCAAAAAGAAGTCCTTTCCTATTTTCCATGACTCAGAACTGTAATAGCTAACAGTGACCACTCGAGATGAAAGAGAGGGAGCTGAGAGCAACTCCACCCCTTTTTTCTTCCAGGAAAACAGGGTAACTATGATGCTTTTCATTTCTCCAGACATGAGACTGGAGTGAGCATTGCCTGGCCTGACTTCTAACACAGTTATAGGAAGAAGGAAAAACAACTCCTGGTACCAAAGGTGAGGGCTGGTAGGTCAGAATTAGTAGGGAGAAGTGCTGTGAAGTTTTATTGAAGGTTAATTTGGTGCTGAGAAAGAAGAATTATATGCTTTCTGTACTTTTGCCTCTCTCCCAGGAACAGTAGCTTACCTCTTGCTGACAGTAAATATGTTTCCTCCTTGCTAGCTATTCTCCTTTAGCATAAACAGCCCATACCACATAGGCAGCTTCTATTCATTGTAGGCATTTCAAGGAAGCAGTTGAGATCTGTCCCTGTTATGTTGTAGTTACCTAGAGGAAGAAGCTGAGTTACTGATATCCACCCGTGCCAAAAGGAGTGGGAGGAAAAAGGTGGCTGAGGCAGAAAACAGTGGCAAACGTGAGGAAGTACCCATTTGAACAGCTGCAATTGTCCCCTCCATCTGGGCTGTGGAGACAGGGAAAGACAGTTTTCAGATCAACGACCAGTAGGAAAGTTGTTCATTTTTTGGAACTTTTCTTAACCAGAAAGTGAATTCTTCTTAATGTAGGGATGTTTTTAGAAAATGTTACAGCTGTTGAGACTGGAAGTAGTTTAAAAGAATTTATCTGATGACTCTCTACCTTATACAGCTTGAAAGCATATATAACAATGTCTTAATTCATGCATCTTGCTTACTAAGAGTCTTCAAACTCAGCATGCAATGAACCCTGCTGATCTGAAACATTGAGAAAAGAAATTATTCTTGGTGTTCGTGGTAAGTGTTTAAATAAAGATCTTATTCACCAGGGATAATTTGTTTTTAGTTTCCTAATTAATATTGCCTTGGCCCTTTTGGAACTTTACTTCTCAAATCAGTCCTGAAAAGACTTTTGTGTAAATATGAATAGCTTCTAAGTGAAAAGGGTTATAAAACACTTCTTGAAAAAGTATGTATTCAGTTTGCAAGGTTCTAATTTGTAACTAGCGTATTTCCTTTGGCATAGCTGTCATAGGGTCCTTAGAGGAATGGAAAGGTAGAAGATGACCAAAAAAAAAGAAAAAGTTTTACTACTAGCTTACACTGATGTAAAAGATCCCTTTATTATGCAAAGACTTGTTCTCCAGCTTAAAGGGCCATCTCACTCAGTTGTTGGACCCTGCCATTCCTGACCCTTCTTCAAAATGCATCAGATCCACTACAAAATCACTGCTGAGGCTAATGCCCTACATGTGCAGCTCTACTTCTGCATATTACATTTTTAATGGAACTGTATTAAGAGACTTTATGAGAATTAGCTGTGGATTAGAAGTACCTTGATGAAATAAGCTTTGTTTAAAAAGTTAACTCTGAATATAGTTATCCATCAAATACATTCCTAGAAAGTAATCTTTAAACCCAAGACAATCTTCAAGGCTTTTTTCTAACTTATAAATTTCATTCAGCTAAAGATATGAAAACTTTGTCAAACTTAACCTCTCTTTTTTTCCATTCATATAGCAGCCATGGATCAGGTTTTTTGGACAACAAAAATTGGAACAATTCTACTGAATGTATGGAGTACACAAAAAATATGCCTAAAATCTAGTGATGTGCTAGTGTAAAGCCATGGAACTGATCAGCCTGACAGATATTTTTCTTTGACTGGCTTGGTGGATGATGGAAGGGCTGTGAATGCTGTCTAATGGGACTTTAGTAAAACCTTTGACACAGTTTCCCACAGCATTCTCCTGGAGAAACTGGCTGCTCATGGCTTTGATGGGTGTACTCTTTGCTAGGTAAAAAAACTGGCTGGATGGCCGGGCCCAAAGAGTTGCGAATGGAGTCAAATCCAGTTAGTGGCCAGTCTCAAGTGGTGTCTCTCAGGGGTCAGCACTGGGGCCTGTTCTGTTTAATATCTTTATCAATGATCTGGACAAGGGGATCAAGTGCACCATCAATAAGTTTGCAGATGACACCAGGTTGGGCAGGAGTGTTGATCTGCTTGAGAGTAGGAAGGCTCTACAGAGGGATCTCGACAGGCTGGGTCGATGGGCCGAGGCCAGTTGTATGAGGTTTAACAAGGTTCAGTGCCGGGTCCTGCACTTGGGTCACAACAACCCCATGCAACGCTACAGGCTTGGGGAAGAGTGGCTGGAAAGCTGCCTGGCAGAAAAGGACCTGGGGGTGCTGGTCGACAGCCGGCTGAATATGAGCCAGCAGTGTGCCCAGGTGGCCCAGAAGGCCAACGGCATCCTGGCTTGTATCAGAAATAGTGTGGCCAGCAGGAGCAGGGAAGTGATCATCCCCCTGTACTTGGCACTGGTGAGGGCACACCTCAAATACTGTGTTCAGTTTTGGGCCCCTCGCTACAAGACAGACATGGAGAAGGGCAACAGACATGTCCAGAGAAGGGCAACGAAGCTGGTGAAGGGTCTGGAGCACAAGTCTTATGAGGAGCGGCTGAGGGAACTGGGGTTGTTCAGCCTGGAGAAAAGGAGGCTGAGGGGAGACCTTATCGCTCCCTACAACTACCTGAAAGGAGGTTGTAGCGAGGTGAGTGTCAGTCTCTTCTCCCAAGCAACAAGCAATAGGATGAGAGGAAATGGCCTCTAGTTGCGGCAAGGGAGATTTAGATTGGATATTAGGAAAACTTTCTTCACTGAAAGGGTGGTAAAGCATTGCACCAGGCTGCCCAGGGAAGTGGTTGAGACACCATCCCTGGAGGTTTTTAAAGACATGTAGATGTGGTGCTTGGGGACATGGTTTAGTGATGGACTTGGCAGCATTAGGTTTACAATCGAGTTGGACTCGATTTTATGGATCTTTTCTAACCTAAATGACTCTATTCAAATGTTTATATTATTCTCATAAAGTCATAATTCAACATAAAATGGAAATGTCATGCCAGCAAAAAAGCAGTCTACTTGGTAGACTCTGATACTGTTATTCATACGTGCAAGATGATTTCTACTAATAGAAAAGATACATGTGTATCCGATGGAACTTACTGTATGGTAACCCTAACATGATCAGGTGATATGAGGATAAAACTTATTTAATGCTTGATATGTGTTTTATGAAAAAAATAAGTCCTTTTTGGAAGAATAATGGATAATTTTTTTATTGACATTGACCTTTTATGGCTCTCACTGTCATAGTAAGAGAAGACATCTTGCATTTTATAATAATAGGTTATGATACACCACTCTGGATACAGATACGTCTTCTGCTCTGGGACTTGGGATCTAGTGTTTACCAAGTAACCCATTTAAGTTAGAGAAGGAAATTTGTAGCAGGTGATGGAATGTGTCCCATGTATGCTGTCTCCCAGGGTAGTTTCAAGCTAAAAACCTGAGTAGGAAACATTGGCTGTATTCAACAGAAAATACAGTACTTGGTTTACTTGCATACTCAATAGTCAGGTCTCTGTAAACATGACTTTCTCAGAAGATAAATGTTGCAATTATCTAATGTTGAAAAGCAGATGATTTTACCTTTTCTAGGGTTTGGGGTTTTTAACATTTTTGTGGATGTTTCATATGGAGAATACTCTCAGCTGGGAGAAATACAGTGTGACCTTTGGCTTATAAGTAAATACTTTGGGTAAATCTGTTTTGTGTTTTACTGCTTTCATTCTAAACTTAAGCTGGAACATTTAGATCAAGAACAGAACATGATATTGGGGGTTTTGTTTGATTTCTTTTGGTTTAGTCTTGGAGTTGGGTCATTTAAGGTGGAAAAATAACAGAATAATAAAGATCAAAAGAATATAGCTTGCTGAAGTCCCTTAACATACATCTATTACTGTTTAAGGTGCTCAAAAGCTCTTGTAAACTATTCTTTCATGTTCGTCTAAGTTGCTGCTTCTGTATGAAATTCATTATCAGCCCCTTTAAAATAAGAACAATTAAAAAAGCAATAAATCTGAGACTTCCTAACTGAAATCCTTGAGAATTATCAGCAGTCTTGTGATCCTGAATTCCAAAATAGTACTGTATATTCTTTGTAGGGGCTCACTGCCTTCTCATTGATATGAAGTGGCAGAAAAAGTAGGTTGATCTGAAATTTTTTCAGAGGTCACAGGAAAGGTATTTGCAGAAATGTTTCTCTTACATTTCAAATATCACCTTTTTTTCCTTTTCTCCTTTTCCCAGCTTTTCCCTCATTATAACAGAATAATTTCTGATATGCATCTGGTACCTTTTTCTTTTCTTGCAAAGTTATTATAATGCTTCCATTTCTAACCTTCAATTTATGTTCCATTGTGTCCTACTGAAATTATTTCCTATTGCACACATTCCCCAGTTCAGATAGTTTTATTATTGTGCCCTTTTCAATTCACTAAGGACACCTTTACGTTCTGACAGAAACATAGTTCTTCAAAACATAGATGACCTAAATCTTAAGGAGAAATGTAGTATCATTTCCCAAGAAGATTTCTATTTCATTCTGGGATGCTGGAAGATCATTCCTAAGTATCACAGACATGAAATTGTTATGAAATGAATTTCCCATGAAAGTGACCTCTCACCCAGGAGAGATTAAACATTTGCTTTGTATGTATCATCCCTTCTGAGTGAGAATTATACCACAGTGCACTGGGAAAATATATTGGGACATACTATTTTACATTGTACCAGGTTGGAAAAAGGAACACTAAAACGTACCTTAAAATAGATGAAATAATTTCTACTTGTGTTAGTATTTGCAAATGTAACGTTGTGTAAAAATAAGGAACACTTGAAAAAATTTGACTTACAAATATTCAAGATGGCCAAGGCTTTGCAATACCAGTGCAGACAACAAAATTAATAATAAACTTAATTTTGCTTCTTTAGTTGTTCATTATAATGGAGTTCAGTGCTGTGATCATGTGATCATATTTTTCCTCTGCATTTCTGTTTTGGTCCACAGAACAGAGTCCTTTCTCAAATTGGTCTATGGTCAAGTATGACCCTAAACTGCTTTTCGGATACCACTTGCACCCTGTTTGAAAATGGAGTTGTTAGGGGTTTTTTTAGAGTTTTCTGTGATCACAACATCTGGTTCCAAACTAACTTGTTTGCAGTACCATTCCAGTGTTGCAGTGGGGTATCAGAGTGTGTGTAAGAGCATAAGAATTAAGGCAACCTTACAAACAAAAAGAGACTTTCATTGACCAAAGTTTTAGACAAAATTTTATCAGGTCTTCATTTAACTGATATAGGAGAAGGTAACACACTTAAACTGGTGGAGTGAAAAGTTTTAAAACTGTAATAGAGGACTAGGTCACTGTCACAGTTGTACCAGATCAATGCTCTTCAATTAGCAAGCCATAAAATGAAAAGCTCTGTGTGCTCAAAACACAAATTGACAAAAATGGAAGAAGGGAACATAACGATACTTAGTCATAAATGAAAAATGTTAAATCAGTGCCGCAGAGGTGGTCCATGCATACTTTTCTTTAAAGGTTAAATTCAGTTACTGTGCTGTCTTTCAGTGTTCCCTTGCTTTCTTAAATATCTGCTTTCTCAGAAATGGAAGCTCGCTTCTGACCAAGAGTGGAGGTCTGGAAAAGTCTCTTGCATGAGTGACAGCTTGGAAATCCTACACTCATGGAATATTTACTCCAATAGATGTTTTTGCTGTCCCTGTTACTTTTTCATTGTGTTTTGCATAACCACTGTAATTGCATCACAGCTATGTGTATATATAAGAACTTGAAGTAGGTTTAATGGTTTTTCAGATGAACTTCAGAGAGTTATTTGCACCTCTGGCAATGTCTCTTTTCAGGCATAAATACTTCTTTCTGAGCTGGAAAATAATGAAATCATGTTCTGCTGTTATGTTGAAAACTATAAACATATCTGATTCTCTTACTGGTCAGAGCACTTGTCTTCTAATCCTTCCATCGCCGGGGAAAGCACTTGAATGGATTGCCTTTAGACCATTTTACTCCTGAACCACACTGTCTGTCCCAGTGTGATTGTTCTCCCTTCCTACCCTGTCACTGAGGTAAGAGAAGAAAACAAAAGTAATTGTAATTACACTGGTGTTAAAACTGAAAAACTGTGCTCTCAAATGCATAATAGAACTTGATCTAGATCTCATAAGCTTGAAAATCTAGGGTGAGTGCTGAATTCTTCAGAATAAGTATTCCCAGCAAGACTCTCCTTGAAAAAAACCTAACATGACGGAAAACACTTTTAAAAATTATACCGTATCTTTTTACTTCCAAACAAAAGTTTGCTCCCTGATAGTCTGTGCTTCAGAGAAGTAAGTGTTGCTGATTGTCTAAATAATTTTAAATATCTTTTTATGAAGGTGACAAATGTTTTCTTCCTTAGGTTGTAAGTAGAGCAATCTCTTCTACTCCATTCCTTCTCCTATGACAAAGCAAATAAGATAAGTGAGGGTTTTTCCTGGCAGAGTTCTTTCCATTCAATCCACAGATCACAAACACATTCAGACTTATTTTTCCACATAGGAAAATGTTATCTCTTCTCAGATATATTAAATTTCCTTATTTTGCTTCTGTTCTTGGCAATATGTCATTCTGACTATTGTGCATGGTCACTCCTTTGTCTGCAGGCAATGCCTAAATCTTCAAGTCTCCTTTTGCATTGATCAGCCTTGAAAGTTGGCAGAATATTCAGATTCAGGGAGAAGAAAAAGGTAACTTATATGTCAGTATATGTTTCTAATTTTTTTTTAAAGACTTTACATTTTCTTTTAGTATCTTATAGAAAACAGGAAAATGTTCAAATTTAAAGTTTGGATCATGCAATGCCTTGCAGTAGCTGTTTGAACTGTTGAAAGCACTGTTTCGTGGACACTAATAACTGAATACGCAGCCGGCTTACTTTTCCTGGAGTGAGGAATCAAAGACGTTTGGCTGAAAGGGTGTAAGGATCTTGGGTAGTGTTTTAAAACATTGCTGGTAATCTGAGGACATTTTCAAGTTTTCCTTCTTCCAGGAAGAAGGGAGGGGTGGGAGGAAGGTGTTTTAAGATTGTTTTTACTTCCTATTACCTTACTCTGATTTTTGATTGGCAATAAATTAAATTATTTTCCCTGAATTGAGTCTGTTTTGCCCCTGATGGCAATTACTGAGTGATCTCCCTGTCCTTATCTTGACCCATAAGCCTTTCATCGTATTTTTCTCCAGTTGAGGAGGGGGAGTGATAGAGTGGCTTTGTGGGCACGTGGCATCCAGCCAAGGTCAACCCACCACACAGTGTCACTGCTGTTTATCTATACCTTAATGCTCTTTCCCTATGCTGATCCTAATGGAAGCCAGAGGCACTAGTAACTCTAAATCTCTCATCAACAGGCAAAATGCTTATTTGGGGAGTGGAAGTGGGTGATCTTAGTGGTACGGGAAGCCATTATTTTGGTGTGTGAGGAGAAGCTCTTACAGTTTACCTGAAGTTACTGTAAAGCTAAGAAGGGGCAGAGTAACCAGGGTGTATAGTGAGTTAAAGGATTTTGGAAAACGACTAGGGCAGCTTTGCATGTAATACTAAATGTATTATTAAGCATGCTGATTGGAGCCTGCTGAGCCCTTATCACTGAAGACTAGGAAATTAGAGGCTTTCAAGCTGTATTTTGAGAGAGACTCTCCAGCTAGACAGGTTCTCTGCCTCCTTAGGGTTTGGGTACACCCCCACACCACCTAATCCTAGCAGAGTGCAAGCTGTGAGTAGCAGCGGGCTGCCATGGTGCCCAGTGGGGGCACAAGCTGCCCTGTGCCGCTGGAAACACTTCCAGCCGGCTGGTGATGATGAAGTGCCAGGGGGTGGGGAAGAAACCCCGCTAGGCACCAAAACTTTACCCAGCCCATGTGTACATACGCATGCCCAGGCCCTGCATGCTGGCCCTCAGCAGTCTTTGGGGCAGGAGGAAGAGGGAGGGTTAAGTGGGGTGCCGTGTTGTCTGCCTCCCCCTCCTGCCCTCCTTGTCTCCATGCCAGAGCAATTTTAATGGCTCGTGTGCGTGTCCTGAGTTGAAAACAGGGGTAGCCAGGAGAGAGGATAGTGGAGGCTGGCTGCTCATGTAATTGTGTGCTGGGGAGTCCTGGGGCATCTGCGTCAGTGCCTGACTTTTGGCCAAAGGTTTGTGTGGGTTGGCAGTAAATTAACCAAAGTAAAATTTGAGAGCATCCTGCCTGCAACGCCTCCCTGTGACTGGGTTCTATTATGAAGAAATGAGGGACCACTTGTAGAAAAAGTCTATGCTGTGGAAACCTTCACGAAATCCAGAAAAAAGCCTTCTGGATTTCTTCTCATGCTTGCTTTTTTGTGCTGTTTGAATTTTGGGTTATTGAAACCTCTCTTCTCAATGTCCAAAAATAAAATGATGAAAAATTGTTAGAAGAATTCCTTTGTAAGGCCTCTTTATTCCTGAACGTAACTTGCTTTTAAGTATCCATAGCCAGGTGGTCAAAGCAAAGTGAGAAGGAGAAAAGTGTGTCAAGAATTATGTTCATTGCTTTGCATTGAGAGTATCTTGTTTGAATTTAAAAATGATTGTTTTGTTTTTAAGGCTGGTGGTGACATTGAACTTAAAGCAAGGAGACTGGCTAATGGAAGAGGCTATGGAAGTGGAAGTGACAGCAGCTGAAGTGGAAGGAAAAACTGAAAATGTAAAGTCCTGAAAATCATGTGAGTGAGAACACTGGGTAATTTATCTTTTAGAATGCTATGAAAATTGATGCATGCTCAGCTTGATTGTGGAGACTTAGCAATACCTGTCATTACTACTTTATGCAAGGTTAGAAGTTCAGCAAGTTTTGAAAGAATATTGCTTACAAATTGAGTAGTCTTCAAAAATGAGCAAAGCTGTAGAACACATGTCTGAAAGTATTGAGCAAATAGAAAATGGATCCTAATGCTGTGTAGGTTTACTAGTGATATCTAATGTTATCCTGATGCTTATCTTTGGGGGAGAAAAAGTGTTTGAGACAAGCTCCAATGTATGAATTGTTTGTATGTAAACACTAGCATTTTGGTTGCTGTTAGACACCTGTCCTGATTCTGCTGTTGTAATAACTGGTGTAGATTACAGCAACCTAAAACAATATTGGGGGATTTAAATAAGAAGATGGTATTTGAGTTGGAAATCAGGAATTTGAGGAACTTTTTGTCAAAGATAATATGGAAATTAGAGAGCATAATTATGGAAGTGCTTATTTTGAGTCTACTCACTTTGAGACGTTATTTATCTATTTTTAATTACTTTGTGTTAGTATTGCTGAATTCAGTTCTGTAAGTACTGGAACTATGTGATCTGAAGGCAGGTCATGGCATTGTGCTGCTTTTCCCCCCCACATACAGGATTCTGTTTCAATAAAACTGGGAGGAAAAGTTAGTTATGTTAGAAGAAAGGCTCTTTTTCTTCTTGATGCATTAATTTAACATTCTAATCACCTTTCAATTGTTTGAAATGCTTATGTTAAGGTAAAAAGGCCCACTAGAAATAAGTGGAATTTGGTGAAATTTGGAGATAGATAATGTATACCTGAAACTTGCTGGGTTTCCTTCTATTTGCTTTTCTTTGTTTTTCCTATTCCTGTTCTGTTCTCTAAGATCAGTAGTGGCAATCGCTCTACTGGTATATCCACTCTGAGGGGGAAAGTTTGTATTGATCACCAAAATGTGAGGCTATTGATTTGTCAGTTTAGGTTGTTTCTCAAGAAAAATTCCTTACCTTGTAAGGATTGAGTGAAAGAGATAGGGGAATGAAGTTCAGGTTTATAAACATGGGTGGTTAATGTTGTCTTGCATTTGCTGATTAAATATATGCAAAATGTGCAGATTTTATTACCAAGTAAAATTCCATATAGACTAAAGGTGATGAGTGCCATTGTTGCCATGTATTTGAGTGAGGTGCAAGATGCAGACTTTATTAGAGTATCATTTGGTTAATTCATAGTATTCCAAAATGTATGTAGCTTGTGAAGAAACTCAAACAGTAATGTAATTATATTTATTCAAGGGAAGCAGTCCACGTTTTCTGAATGCTTTTCATTTGGTAACATACATGTAACTCTATATAATAGAATTCAGAACTATACAATATCAGACACAATGAATGCTATTTTATTTACGGTATTCATTAGAAGTAAACCAGAATTGTTTTCCTCTGAGGTGCTCCCTGTTTTTGTGAATTTCATCAAGTGAGATTCTTGACACAATTGCTGAAGTAGATTTAAAAACAAACCAAATTCATTAGCTGTATAGACAAACATGACTTCTGAGAAAAAAATTCTTCCCCCCTTATGTTTCGGGAAAACTTCAGGACTGTCAAGATGACCATGGAAACAGGTGAAAGAGAAATGGAGCTGACGAAAACAGGTGTCAGTTACGATAAGCAAGTGTGTAAGATTCTGTATCTGATAGTCCATAATTTGCTGGGCACTGTGAGAGATAATTTTGAAATAATTTTTTAAAGTCAAAGTAAGCAATGCAAAGTAACTAGCTGTCTTCCCCTCATCCAGTTAGTCATAACAGAAAGTGATAAGGTTAGTCAGATACAGGATATGTGCTTGGTAAATCTGTGCTGGCTGCTTCTATGTCCTTCATGTGCCTAGAAGTAGCTTTAAGGCTTCTGTGGTCATCTTGGGGATGGCAGTGTGGCTAACTGACTAGTTTCCCACATCCTTCTCCATTACTTTTTATGGGACATAAGATTAGTCTTTTTCTAGTTCTGAGAGCTTGTCCTGATCACTGAAGTCTTTCCAAGCTGGTGGAACAGCCTCATGATTACTTTAGCCAGGTTACTCTGCACCACTGCATGTTTGGTTAGCTGCTTTGGACCTGTACATGTTCACCTTGTTCAAGTAATCCCTGACTCATTTTTCTTCTGATCACACCTTTCTTCCCTAAACTCTGCTACCAAGCACACGGACTCAGGATACCTGTTAGCAGAGCTTGCCACTGAAGACCTCCAGGCAACGGAGGGTCCAAGTACATCAGTCTTTCCTTCATTACTACATTACCCACCCCACTGAGTACTGAGCCAAAGCTTTTCTTGGCTTTTCTTTTGCTGCAGTGTAGTCTGGTACTTTCCCGTTGCCCCTTACGTATCCTTCCAGTTTTAAGTCCAGTAAAGTATTGGCCTTTCAAATGCTCCTAGAGCTCTTCTTTGTAATAAATATATCACTGCCTCTACTTCTTGTAGCCTGTCTTCTTGCATTTGAGCTTAGTCGGGGTTCTTTATCCAGCTTGGACACGTTCTGCTACAGCTGCTCGTTTTCTTGCACATTGATCATTTGATCCAAAACTTGACTCACTTTCTTTGATCATCTTTGTTCTTCAAGGAGGCTACCCTTGAAGATCAATCAGACCTCATGAGCTCCTCTGTCCTCTGGGCAATCTTCTACGAAATCCTGCCAGCAGTTCCCTGAAGAGACTGAAAGTGTTTTTCTGAACTGCGGGGTCTTTCTCCTGCTGCTTGCTTCCCTGTCTTTCCTTCCATCTGCAGGTTACAACAGCATAGATTGTCAGTGACTATCACATCCCTAACCAGTTCTTTGTATGTAGTAGAGCACCTTCCTAGTTGGCCTGTCCCATACTTTCTTGGGGGGGGGGGGGGGGGGGAATAAATCCCCAATGCACTTTTGAAACCTTCTGGATTGCTTGTGCTGCACAGTATTGGTTTCTCAGTAAATATCAGAGTGGTTAAAGTACTCTATGAGAACCAAGACATGTGACTGGAACATCTTCCAACTGTCTGAATAATGCTTTGTTTATCTACTTTTTGGATAGCTGCCACAGTCGTTCATTAACAACATCTCCCTCTGACTTCTCACCGATCCAGTTTCAGACTATCATTCCATAGGAGAGCTCCATGTATTCGTTTTGTTTCTTTATGTAGAATGCAATCATTTTTCTTCCCTTTTTCTTAAAAATTGTGTATCCATCTGTCTCAACTCCACTCGTGAAAACTATCCCATCTTGCCTTTTTCATTTGTTGCCCCATTTTTGTCAGGTATCACATCTGTTCCTTGCCAGCAGTCTGCTCTTTGAGGATCATTGTGTGTTTGTTGAAGCCAAAACCCTTTGCCAGCTGCAAAGCCATGTGTTGACTGACAGAATGTATTTGTTCCTGCCATAGCCTTTCTTCCTGACTTGATTTGATTGAGAGTCTCCCATAGGGCTCTGTCCTCTTCAACTGGGTCCTCAGAGCCATATAATCACCCTTGACCTCAATCTCCCTGAGCAGTATTGTTCATGCCTATGTGGTTGTTACAACGGGCAACAAGGAGCAGCAATTCGAGAGCTAGATGAGTTCCAGCAGTCTTTGCAAGGTTGAGAATCCAGGCCCTGGACAAGCACTAAACCCCCTTGAAAAAGCTAGTTTGATTGGAAGGTGGGCTTGTGTGGGAGGCTGCACCTATATCTGCATACTGACAAATACTTACAGACATTTTTTTTAATTATGTACTAATTCTATCAATTCTAATCAAGCTAAACCAATTATATTCACTGATCTTAGTGAAAATAAACCCATTTACAAAATCTAATTTTTTCTTGCCACCCCTCCCCTAACAGAATCTATTTTCTCCCGCCGTTCCCCTTAAGGAACTGAATGGCCACTTTCACATGACTGGAGACTTCTCTGATTGGAAATAATTATATGGAAGTTACTTTTGAGGAAAGATGAGTTGCTTCTTAATGTACTTTGTTTATATGCCAGTCTTGCAGACAAAATGACATCTTTGATATTTGAGACCGTTGCTTCAATTTAAGACTCCTAAAATGTAATAGCTGTTCTTCCTTTGGAGTCTTTTACCTTATTGCAGCTTGTATAACAGCATAAAATGCATAGCTTATTTCCTGACACTTCAGTAAACGTGCAGGTTGGCTTAGAAGTCTGGATTAAAAGGTAACTGAGTTTCAGGCCTAATGAATATGAAGGGCCAGTTTTTGTGATTCATATTGGCCCAGACTTCTGTTTGATGTTGGTGGAAGCTTAGGGAGATAAAGGACTGAAATTTTAGACCTGGTGCTGCTTAGCCATCTGCATTTGAATATTTTCCTTTAAATAAGAAGCCCTCCAATCTGTTTGGTAGCAGAATGACTGGACTGAACTTCTCTGCCTATGGAGCTTTGAATTCTCTACATTTGGGAAAATGTCTGGTTCTTTAGCAGCTGAAGTAAAGACTTGGTTTCCTATAATTAGGAATCAGCTTCAGAGTTTTAGCTCTTGATCCTAAGCGGATGGCTTAAAAGGCGATAAAAGGAAAGAAAGTAAGAAGTCTTTAAAACTAAATTTTTAATGGGAAAGAGTAGAATATTCAAACGCTCTGTCCTCATTCTGCAGATTCACTAAATCTTGCTCAGGCTTTTGTGAGCTGACTTAGAAAAGTTTAATCAATTTCCAGAAGCATTTACATCAGAAAATAAGATATCAAAATAATTATTTCAAGAACTCCATTCATTATTAGCCTGGGTTTTTTTCATTAGGGAAAATGAGGAATAACTATGCTATGCTCTGAAATTGTGCTTGTGTCTGGGACTGGGATTTGTCTTGCTGTCTCTAAGCAGAAAATATCCACTTCTCCATTTAACCAGCTGTACAGAACCATTCTGGCAGTCTCCAAACACTGATTTATATTCCAGCTGTACAACATTCCCACTACAAGCTTTGAAAGAAAACTACTGTTGTAACAACTTCTTTTCCTGTTCTTACACTCAGCTACCTCTGTGAGCTGAACCAGATACCCTGTAGATAAGCCAGATCATTTCTGTAATCATGCTACAAGAACCAGCTAGGGTCCCCCATTGTTCACTTACAAATATTGTGAGAAAGAATTATCTATAAAAAGAAATGTGATGTGTGTGAAACTGTAAAATGAGTCCTGTTAGCTGTAGGAGTTGAGGGATGAGCCTACTGCTCAGGAGATTGCTAGGAATTTTTTCTGTCTACCCAAAGAATCAATCATCAGGATTTTCTTATAGAGTGCAATAGCTTTGTTTTCTTTTTAATTCTAGGTGATTAAAGACTTCAGACTAGCAAGTTGCTTCTTAATATTTGTAACGTTTTTCTTTCTGGTTGACTTAGGTCTTCCCAGAAGTATGGCAAGGTTGATCCTGGTTTTTGGAGCGCTGTTATCTGTTACAAACGCTACCCTAGAACCTGTAGATCATCCTTGCAGTCAGTCGCAAAAGCAAGATGTAAAAGACCTGATACCCATTAATGCAGAGATAATAATTGGTCTTTAGTGAATACATATCAAACTAACTAATGACTAAAAACTGGTTTTATGGGCTACGTCGTTTGCAGTGCTTATTCTTTGCCCTGTAAAAGTACAGATTACTTCATATGTAATTCTACTGTTTAATTTTGGGGGATAACATCTGATTTTTGCTCGTTCATGAAGCTTTCATGTTATGTTTGCAAAGTTAAAACTTGACTGGAGATTTATAGAAGACCTCACTGTCAAGAAGTCCCTTATATACAGTATAGCTAGTGGAACTGTATATTTCATAAGATAATGTTAAGATGCTATATGTCAGTTCTGTGATAGTAAAATGTTTTTTAAAAAATTGCTTTATTAAAGTAATCATTATGGTGAAACTTGGAAGGAAGTAGGCTTCTGTGTATGGTTGGAAGTAATTTTCAGATATCCAGGAAATGGGGAAAAAGTGTGCCTTTAGCAGTAAAAAATGCCTTTATATGCCAGTTTATTAGATTGGAGTGTGTCCAGAAGGTCATAATGGTATCTTGCTTATCTATAATGAGGAAGTTTTGATACCTCCTTTGAGGCGTTTGGCTATTTGGATACAAAGTTATTGTCAATTTACAGAATTTTAATAAAATATGTCTAAGATTATGTGACCATAATGTTACAAACAGAAATTATTTGGGTAGGAGTGAATTGATTATTCAGTGGTGAAAGGCACTGTTGTAAAGTATATGAATATGTAAGTTAGATAATATAGCTTATAAGAGATAGATTTAAGAAATAGGTTTTTGGACTTTTCCCCAGAATAATACCCTTCCATCTTTTTATGCTATTCCTAGGAGTTTTGTACAAGGTTTGTTACAGAAAATGCTATCTTGATTTTGAACATTTTCATTATAATATCTCTTAGCCTATGACTTGACACTCATTGTTAATAATTTGACTGTTCAGTGTCACATTTACCGAAAGTAACAGTAATGAAGTACTTAAGCCTTATCTAATATGGCTTCCCCATTGCAGGGGAAGAATAGCAGTCAAAACGTAGGAATTATATTTCCTAATATAATACACTTACGAATTGGGTGCTGAGGTTTTACCATTGGGTTAAATATACTACCAGATCTGAGAATTCAGTCCTTCCTACGAGATCTATACTTTGATCTTAAGCTTTGAGTGGTGAGTTTAAAATGGCTTGAGATCCAAACATGATTTTTAGTGTTATACATGTTGTGAAAATTGAAGATTAAAGTGGACAGAATAGCTTCTTATTTTTTGAAAAACTGGCTTCAGTTTTTGAAATACAGGCTTCAGTTAGCTTATCCTGGGTTTTTTTGAGTTGAATGAAGAGTAGACCTCTAGTCTTAATATAGGGAGGGGAAATCCAGGAACCAAGAATGGCAGGAGGAGAGTGAACTAGGAAAGAGAGAACGGTCTTGTTTTGTGGCAAATGTTTGCTAGCTTGTACACTGTCTGGAAAGCTGGATAGCATTAGAGTCGTCATGTTACAGACCAAAAGCTTATATTGAAAGTTGTATTTTTCTGTTGAAAACAGTGGCTATGCCAGGGAGGTGGTGTGGCCTAATGAAGGGCTAAATGGTCTAGACATGTTATAACAGGACACAGGATGGCTGACTGGAATGACTGTTGGGGAAGCAGAGAAAGAGAAACCATTAGATCCCACTATGCCAATAACAACTGATAGGAGAAAAAGCTCAGTTAGGTCTGCTGCGAAGTCTTTGCATTTCTTAGGAATGGAAGGAAAACTTTTCAGCTTAAATGCTAGAAAAAAATGTTTCTTCAGGAATTATGTTGGGAAGTTAAATTATCTGATGCAAATGTATAATTTCTCTTAATGCTCTAAACAGACAAAAAAAGTAGGAATTTTCAATCTATGCTGAATGCAGACATATCTTGTGGTACTCTTAATCATGCTGATATCTGAATTATGAATTGTCACAAACTTACATAAACATCAGTATGAGAATATATTGAATTATCAAAGCAAAGTCCAAAATATGTCTCCAAAGGGCAGCTAGTCTTCATCTGTATTAAAGTAGATGTGATAAATATTGTTTCCTCCTCCTGAAGGAGAAAGAGAAACTAAGAAAGTTTCCGAAACTGCATCCAAGATTTTGTCTTCCTTGACCTGCCCCTCATCTTTTTTACTTAGCTCTAGGCAGAGGAGGAAGAGGGCTTGAACTCTCATGTCATAGCACTTGGCGGGGGGGAGTCTGTGTTTTGGGGTTTGTTTGTTTGTTTTTAAATAACAGAAGAGCTGAAGAATCACTGAGGAAACCCATTTGAAAGTGAAATTGCTCATGAGAAGTGACCATCTTGGGAATATGAGCAGGAGCAGCTGTGAGACTAAATGAGTATGAGAGTTTGGATGCAGAGAGAGTAAGAGGTTTCCTCATTCTTACAGCATAATGGAGTGAAATATGTTTGGTCGAAATGAAGTCTAGTTGTATCATAATCTTGGCTTCATATACTGATAATAAAAGGGCAGTCCCTAGTTCAATCTGCAAGCTAGTCAAGGCCAGAGAAATAATTGAAGTGTGTGCATGAAAATAAGGAGCTGAGCAATGAAAAGAAAATAGACATACTACTGCGGGATATGAAATCTCATATGAAAAGGATTGCATGTTTCTAAGGCAGTAGACAGACATAAACCTGATAGTATTTATAGGGAAGAATCCATGTGGGGGTAAAATAGTGTTGTTAAAAGAAAATCCTTCTTGAAGCAACGCTTGCGATTTGATTATTATTTTTGTGTGTGTGTGCACGGTCTAGATTCCCAAAAGCAACCTTAGTTAGACATCTCTGTAGCATGAGACAGCCTGTTATAATTGTAATTCCTGTTATTTAAGTCTTCATAAGACTTTCTGTTATATCTGAAAGAATCTGCTGCCAGTCTATAGCTTCCAGATGCCTTTCTAGTTGCAGGAGAAACAAATATGCAAAAGGAACCTGTAGAATGCTTTTAATGATAAAACATTGTATTTAATTAAATTCCTAAGCTATCATTCGTACATCTGTTTTATACAAGTACCACAGAATTTGTTGATAGTATTTGCATTGCTTTCAAAGAATGAACTTGTCTTTTTTTTATACTGCAGATTGGAAAGTTTACTTCTGCTCAGTGTAGTGTTGTTCAAAGTCCTCTGAATTGCTATGAAACTAGTTTCATTTTGTGGCTTCTAAGGAACTCAAAAGTCAAGGAAATTAGACTGGTTTGGGAGTTCATGTGAAGTTTCTCATTACTTCATTGTTAAGCTCTAGGGATCGATCCAGCTGGCATTATGCCTTCAAAGTCTCACTTAGAAGGACCAGGAGGTATTAAAATAACCTATGGACTTTGACTTGCAGAATAAAAATCACTTAGGTTTAGAAGAGATTTAATATTGAACAACATTGCCTGATTATAAATCAAATGGGACCATCAGTTTTAAGAATTAATGAGATATGAATGTGGAGAAGAGGGAAAGAAGGAAATGTAAACCAACTACTTTGCTGCCAGTCTTAGAAAGAAGAGCACAGTTTAATCAACTTGATTTCTAGAAAGATAAAAGCTAGTAATTAATAGGTAATATGATTAAAGGCTAATCACAAAAAATGCAAATAAACAATAAGTGGAGGAATGCTGTATCTTAATGAGTGCAAGTAGAGCACCCTTACTCTGCTACTTGTAGGGCTCTCAAGGAACTAACCTGCTGTCCTGGGCATGAAACCCACTAAGATAGGTCATAGGGGGAGGGAGAGGAGTTGATCCCAGAATGCCTTGGAGATTGAAGAGTGTTTAATTGTAAAGGGATATGGGACTCATGATGGGATGCAGAAGGAAGGTTATTTTGGGTTCGTATAATAAATACTGTAGAAAGTTTTAAGGGGATTGTGGGACTGTGAGAGACTTAATATGAGATGATTAGGTAAGGACCAAAGGTGGAGAAAGGTGGGGATCAGGGTGATTTGGGGGAACAGGAAAACAGAGAGATAAGAGGAGGCAGGGCAGGAGGGAGAAAGTTGTTCCGTGTAAACAGACTTCTGGTCAATAAGTTTGTCTGGCTAAGCACTGTGTCTGATCACCAGAGTGTGTCATATCTGCACGATGAGTGCTATTCCTGTTTTCCTCAGCGAGAGTCCTCCTGTCTGTTGTTTGTGTGTTGAGGTCTAAATGCTAGTAACTGGAGAGAGTGTGAATGTTTCCCTAGGGAACTTCAGTGCTGTGTGTATGTGTACTTCACCACAAGACAATCAGCTGCTGAGTAGGATAAGAGGTCTGGCAGTGAGGTACTGGAGAGATGGTAGGTTTGAGGGCCAGACAGTGGAGAGACTAGCAGTCTGAGAGTCAGCTATTTGGTTGGCAAGGTGGTCTTTCACCTTCTGGGGCAGACTGTCTGGCAGCTTCTGAGAATACCGTAGGTCTAGGCCAGCTGTTGTGGGGCAAGGGACATTTGTACATAACAAGAGGAGGTCTGAGTAACAGCAAGAGAACTGTGTCTGCAGAACCTGTGGGCTTCTACAGCCAGGTGCTAGCAAGTGGGGAGACCAAAGGATCTGGGGCTAGCTACTGGATACCACCTACATATATTTATGTATATAGAGAGAGTCAACTAGCAGCATCCATCCTGCTCTGTAGAGGAGAAGCGTGGTGAGGCATCTGTGCCATTTGGTTTTGAGTGCTGTCTGTTTTCAGTTCATGTTGGTCTGTGGCTGGTTGCATGCATGCACATGCCTACTGGGCGAGATATATGTTCAGCTGCACAAATGGGTGTTATTGCTACAACCTTCCCATTCATAAAATAGACAGTAAGGACAATTAGTAGTAGTAAAGAGTAACTGGAAATATAGGAGGAAAACCCCCAACAAATTACCACAGTTATTAAGTGTAGGGGTATTAAATAGATAGTGAATATATGTTTATTGAGTGACAGAAAACCTTCTGATATTGGCTTGTTTTCAGAGATCGTGATACAACACTACGCACTGTAGAAGGGCTTCAGTTCAGTTATAAAGTTAACAAAAAAAGACAGAAAGCTTGCATTGGTGCCTTTTTTTTTTTTTTCCTTCCCCTAATACTGTTTTCTTTTTTCTCATACTTCTAGACATTCTCAGTGACTTTAGTCAATTTAGAAAAGGGAATTCATCAGTGTAAAACTTTATCCTCCAGATGAATTTGGCCAGGTGGGTCATATGGGAGGTCAGTGATTTTGAAATTTTTTGTTTCGTTCCTTAGTTGTAGCTTTTGCTTCAGGAATCATTATGTGCTTGTCCTGACTTATGTGAGAACAGAATCAGTCTTATGTTTTAGCTCCTTTCAAGTGCTAGAGCACTTCTAGATTCATAGTAGGTTTATGCCATGGCAAGGATGTAAGTGGAATGGTAAATCTGTTTCCAAACCATTTCCACACCTCAAACTTGTGTTTGTAGTTACTGAAAAAAACAGATGTTGAAATCCCTGGAGCATGAAACTGAGCAAACGGATACATACTATCTTCCGATGTCTAAAAAAACCAATATAACATTAAGCTAATTCTTTTCAATTTTTCTGTTTTATAGTTTTAGTTATATCTTCACTCAAAATCAAGTGAACTCCAGTCCAGGGAGGGTATCCATACTGTCGTTTCAGTGTATGTTCATACTGACAGATGACAACAGAAGTTAATAGATGAAGAAACTGTTCAGTGTGGCCATCTGAAGTAAAAGCAATGCCTCACTCGAGCTTAGTTTTTTTCTGTGTGAAAAACTCTCATGAAAGACAGTTGGGTTGTATCAACAGTGAGTGAATTAGAAAGAGAAAACAAGTTTTTCTTTCCCTATTCTGTAACTTTTAAAGTTTCTGACTTACTGTCAGCTAGTGCAGTGTTGAGCAGGATCTCTGAAGGCATTGAAGCCCCAGAACTGAATGGCCACTGCCGCTATTTCTCCTCAAACAAATAGCAAATACTTTTTGAAGTGTTCTGAACCGTACCCATAGTCCTGCACGAAAAGCAATGCAGAAATGCTTTCTGATTTGATACAGATAACAGATGGTGTGAAAGAAGTCTGTCATACATAATATTCAGCTGCCAAATCTCTTCTTATAAAAGGATTGAATAAATATCCAGTGCAGATGATATTTTATGAAACAGATAATCTCCCCAAAATAGAAATTTTTTTACAGCTTTCCATTTCCTGTAAGTATATAAATGTAAACAAAGTAAGAAAAAAGATTTTGAGTCTGTTTTATGGAGAGTGATAGTATGAGCTGGTTTTTTAAGCATTTTTAAATTTTTCCTTAAATTGAGGGGAAAACATGATGCAGATTTAGATGCAACATTGGAACCTTTGCATTCCATATAGTTCCTTTCATTACTGACCGCTTATCTTTTGACTGTATCTCAGAGAACATCATTTGGGTTTGGGTTTTTTGTTTGTTTGTTTCCTTACTAGATTCTTATTAGCTTCAATACTTTTTAATGGGGGTTAAGAAGCTCATCAGGTCAACCAGATTTCTCCAACTGGAGAACCATGGTGCTGTCACAGTTCATGGCATACAGTGTTTGTGCAGGCTTAAATTGGGTTTGGTTTGGTTTTTTGGGTTTT
Source organism: Buteo buteo (assembly GCF_964188355.1). Taxonomy (NCBI): domain Eukaryota; kingdom Metazoa; phylum Chordata; class Aves; order Accipitriformes; family Accipitridae; genus Buteo; species Buteo buteo. Next base: position 19,021,786 of record NC_134190.1, on the reverse strand, counting down.
TTTTGGGGGGGGGGGCGGGGAGGGGGATTGTTGGGGGGGAGTAAGTTTTTGGTTTGGGGTTTTTTTGCAAATAAGGCGAATAATTTTGGAACAGATGGTTAATAGCAATTAGTCACCTGATTCTCGTTTGGTTTATTGGTTTAGAATTTACATTCTGATTGTTGTGATCAAGGTCTATACTGTGGTGAGAATGATAGGTCTATACATTCCCAGCAAAACTCTTTCTTTGGAAGACAGCCCGAATTCTCAGCAGTTATCTAGTGTGTCACTGTTGTGGTTTAACCCCAGCCAGCAACTAAGCACCATGCAGCTGCTCGCTCCCTTCCCCCCCACCCAGTGGGATGGGGGGAGAAAATTGGGAAAAGAAGTAAAACTCGTGGGTTGAGGTAAGAATGGTTTAATAGAACAGAAAGGAAAAAACTAATAATGGTAATGATAGCACTAATAAAATGACAATAATAATAGAAGGACTGGAATATACAAGTGATGCACAATGCAATTGCTCACCACCCGCCGATCAATGTCCAGTTAGTCCCTGAGCGGCGATCCCCCTGCCCCCACTCCCCCCAGTTCCTATACTAGATGTGATGTCCTATGGTCTGGAATACCCCGTTGGCCAGTTTGGGTCAGGTGCCCTGGCTGTGTCCCCTCCCAACTTCTTGTGCCCCTCCAGCCTTCTTGTTGGCTGGGCATGAGAAGCTGAAAAATCCTTGACTTCAGACTAAACACTACTTAGCAACAACTGAAAACATCAGTGTGTTATCAACATTCTTCTCATACCTAACTCAAAAACACAGCACTATACCAGCTACTAGAGAGACAATTAACTTTATCCCAGCTGAAACAAGGACAGTCACCCTCCATTGCTTCCACCATATCTGTCTCTTGAATGTTAATTAGGAGGTTTCCTCAAATGGTGTAATCAAAACTTGCAGGTTGTGGTTTTTTGGTTGGTTGGGTTTGTTTTGTTTTGTTTTTCTTCTCCCGTCTTGGTAGATGGGCTTTGCTCAAGTTACAAACTTAGTATCAGGATTTTTTTTTTTTTTTTTTTTTTAAATTAATGCTAAAACATAGGGACTAAGGAAATCCCAGGCTCTGTACTGCTGGTCTCAGGAATTAAAACTCAGATCTTTAGATGTTTTCTCACTTGGGTCTGTGGCCAGGGAGTGTTGAATGCAGTCATAAAATGCTTGACAAATCTTTAATATTTGACAATTAAAATGCCCTTTGCCAACTGTGTTTAGTACAGTGAGCATCCTGTCCTGTTGAGCAAGCTATGGTTTTATGGTGAAAAGGCAAGTTTCAGTACTGTTTAAGCACTCAATCAGCTTCAAGATCAACCAGTTTATTTTCTCAATTTTTTCCCCCAAGTATTCGTGGTATGCTTATCTGAAGCCAAAGGATGGCTCTTGCAGTACTGTCTTAGTACTACTCTTCTCTGAAGTGAAGACTGCCAAGTCTTTGAGATTGAATTTAATACTTGATGCTGTTAGTGGTTTACAGTGATTTGTCCAAATCACCTGTTCTTATTCCTATCCAGATTACCAGGCTTATTCCAGTATAATATAGAACAGTGGAATTTTGTGCTTGTTTCTTGGCTAACTTCAACTTTAGGTCTAACTGTCTATATGGCTGAGCTTTGTGAAGGCAAAACTCCTAATATTGCAGCTAGCACTTCAGTCTCATGGATAGAAAAAGAAAAAGTATTTTTGTGTCAGGTTCTGAGTCAGTAAGCTGAAAGACTTAATCATGCTGGAAAAGAAGCAGGAATACTCCTTTGATTTTAAATGAGGAATTGTATGGTGAAATTTGGGGACTGCTCTTTAATAATTACTCCACATTCACAGCTAACCTGAAAGTCAGCTGGAGGCTCAAATATCTAAAAAAGTAAGATTCCTCTTGTCTAGAAGTTCACTGTAACATTTTTGAAAATAAGAAAATCTTAAGTACAGTGCTTTCTCACATCTTGATGGAATATTTGTCACTGATATAAGCATGTTTATTAAATCTACCTCGTGAATCACTGTGTGTCATTGGCAGTCCCAACAGGGCATAATTGGCACTAAGGAAATAAACAAACGCTTACAGCTAATAATAGCACTGCCAAAGTCTGATCCTGCTTAACTGAGGATATCCAATGTGAGCACAGCTGGTTGCCGTAGATAGTACAGCATACATTCCAAAAAGCTACTGAAGCAAAAGGTGTGAAAAGCTTTTTACAGTTCTGGCTTGCATATGTACAGAGAGTAACTGCAGGATGTGATTAGTGAAAAGGAACTACCTATTCTTAAAAGAGCAATCATTTTCCCACAAGAGTCAGAAAGCTGTATCACGGCATGTGATGCATTATCAGTTTTTCAAAACTCTTGTAGTGAAATTATCTTAATGTTCTTATTCTGTGGGGTTTTTTATACTTCTTGCTATGGTGTGTGCATTCAAATATACTCTCTTGTGAGCTGGATGACAAAACACATCTTTTTAATTCTGGACTAAATTATAACACTCTTGAAGGTTAAAATCACATCTTTGTGCCTAGAGAAGCTGTATCTTAGACTGATCCTTTAACTAAAACCTCCTATAATTTTTCACTGCAAGTTTGTGCTTTGGCTAGATACAGGTAGTGGACATGTAGGCTGTATTGGTCCATGTTTGTCCCTAGAACATCCTCCCTCATAATTTCACGGGGTTCTGTATACTTCATTTTCCTTTTCCAGATTTAAGAGCCAGGTTTTGGTATTTTCAATGAGCTCCATTAGTACTTCCACTGAAGCCGGTGGAGCTTCTCATTAAGTAAAATAACTCTTCTCTAATGAAGGAGATTAGAATTTGACTCTGTGGGAGCAAAACCACACAGTAGTAACCTCAAATGTCATATTTCTGTGTGTGTGTGTGTGTGTGGTTTTTTTTGTTGTTTTTTTGGTTTTTTTAGAAAATGACAATGACGCTTGTGTTATATAAAAGAGAAACTTAAAAATCGGTACTTTTAGTCTATATTTGGTTGGGTTTTGTTAAATAGTCCAAGTAATTTTTTAATATTTTATTGACTAAACCTACTTTGATGGAGGGCTGAGAAATAGATATTTGCTAACTTGTTTTGAAGGATGGAGTAGGGAGGATGTACAGAGCTATTTAAATTATTCAAACTTCTAAATAAGATGCCAGCAATAATTCAGTCATAACTTCTTGATCAATAACTGGAAAGGAGGAAGAAAGTCTCTGCCTTTCATTTAATATTTTACATTTCATCTCCATAGATATTGGTAAAATAAAGTGGAAATAATAAAGGCATAGAAACCTTCATCTGATCAAAGTATGTTGCTGTCATTTTTTATTAAGATCACAACTTCCAAAGTGCTGGTGAAATCTGTAAAACCAGCAGAACAACTCCTAAGCCTTAGTCATTTAGTGGGGTTTTTTTTAGCGATAAGAAAACAATATTTATGGATGGATTCAAGGAAAGTATGAATGAAAAAAAGCATTATTTATGTGGACACATATGAGAGAGCAAGGGCATGTGCAGTGTCCTGTTACTTAATAGAGCACATACATTCTTCAGTCAACATACAGAGGAAAAATAACTTTTAGAGCCTATATTCACAACTGTGGTAAAGCCACGCCTTTTGAAAGGCTTTGGTATGGCCACTTTGGACTATGCAAGAACCTGTGAGATGTTGACTAGTTACAATAATGCAAACCTCATTTGTACTCCTCAAGGTCTTGGAATTTTCCTTTTAGCCTGCAATCACTTGCTCTATTTCTTCTAATGTTTTCTAGAGAAATAAAAACCTGCCTGTGTTGTAGCTCTCCAGAAATGCAATGTCGCGTGGGTTTTTCTTAAGCTCAGCAAGACTGCTATAGATTTGAATGAGTGTAGTATTCTTCCAAAAAGAGAAAATATATGACTGCAGCTTGAAGTCTTGGGACTTGCCACCTCTTCATACATGTGATGCTTTGAGATTTGTCCTAGTGAGCTCCTAAATTAAATGCCTCAGTAGGGAGGATCCTCCAGAGAGTGGTTTGCCTGGCTGTGCATTGACCCTGGTCAGCAGCTAAGACCCAGCCAGTCACTTGCTCCTTCCCTGTCAGTGGGATGGGAGAGAGTATTGGAAGGGCAAAAGCAAGAAAATTCAGGGGTTGAGATAATGAGAGTTTAATAGGTGAAGTAAAGCTGTGCGTAGAAGCAGAGCAAAATAGGGAGTTTATTCGCTACTTCCCACCAGCAGGCAGACGCCCAGCTAGTTGTTGGCAGGGCCACAGCATGCATAACCATTACTTGGGAAGACGAATGCTGTAACTATATACGTTACCACATCTTCCTTCTTTCGCCAAGCTTTTATGGCTGAGTGCAATGTCATGTGGTATGGAAGTCGTATGGTATTTGTCAGTTTGGGTAAGCTGTCCTGGTTGTGTTCCCTGCCAACTTCTTCAGCACTTCCAGCTTACCTGCTGGGGAGGCATAGTGGGCAGGGGGAGGGGGAAATAACTCTTGAGACTGTGCATGCACTGCTCAGCAGTAGCCAAGACACTGGTGTGTTATCAATGCTGGTTTTGTCACAAATCCAAAACACAACATGATGCAGGCTGCTATGAAGAAAACTAACTCCATCTCAGCCAGACCCAGTACACTGGCCTGAGATCAGAATGCACTGCCACTGCTAATTAAATCTTTGTTTCTTGATCAGCTAATGCAGAGGGAGAGTGAGATAGAGATACTTCTTAATGGTGATTCCTGAAACCTGACTTGCTCTCTGAAATTGAATGATTCCTGCCTTTAAAATCTGAGACCCCAGGATTCCTAAGTTGAGCATCCTGGGCCATGCAGTTGGTTAGATAGGATCATGGAATAATTTGGGTTAGAAGGCACCCTTAAAGGTCATCTAGTCCAACCCTCCCTGCAATGAACAGGGACATCTTCAACTAGATCAGGTTGCTCAAAGCCCCGTCCAAGCTGATCTTGAATGTTTCCAGGGATGGCGCATCTACCACATCTCTGGGCAACATACTCCCGTGTTTCACCACCCTCACTGTAAAAATTTTCTTCCTTATATCTAGTCTAAGTCTACCCTCTTTTAGTTTAAAACCATTACCCCTTGTCCTATCGCAACAGGCCCTACTAAAGAGTTTTGTCCCCATCTTTCTTATAAGCCCCCTTTAAGCTTTTGCGCTCTGTGAAAAGCATCCTTAAAGATCTGCCAGCTCTGTTCTGCTCCCTTGTCCCTGAGGGCAGTTTCCCAGGAGGTCCTATTGACTAACTCCTTGAACAGCTGGCATTTTGCTTTCCTAAAACTCAGGGTCCTGACTTTACTCTTTGCCTGCCCCATATCCCTCAGGACTGCGAACTCCACCAGTGATACGATCACTGCAGACCAGGCTGCCTCCAATCTTGACATCACTGATTAGCTCACTTGTGTTGGTGATCGACAGGTCCAGTATGACATTCCCTCTGGTAGGGCTGTCTATTACCTGGCTTAAGAAGTTATCCTCAATGCTTTCCAGGAGCCTCCTGGATTGCCTACAGCTTGCCATGCTACTTTTCCAGCCTAGGCTGTTGTACTTTTGTCATAAAAATAGTGGTTAAAACAGCATTAGTATCATAACGTCTAGTATCTGTGGACTAGGTTAACGAGGTTGTCATGCCAAATTGACTTGAGGCTTAAAAAAGCAAACAGGAAAAAATCAACTTCAAAAGCATTGACTGGTTTTCTAGTACTTTTAGAAGGAAATTGCAGAGTTAAGTATTTTGCCTATGGAGAGGAAGATGAGCCTCAAATCAAGCTATACATATAACCAGTCAACTACCATCTCGTTACAGTAGGGATGCTGATAGTACAATGTCAAAGTGAAACACCAAAAAGTCTCCTGGGACTGTATCTGAAGGTGGTGTATTTGTGTTTGCTCATATTTTTGTTTGCTTGCTTTTATTATAGCTATTTCATATAAATAGGATGATCTTACCACATTTATATAGAAGATTATATAAAAGCATGCTTTTAAATGCTACTAATGGATTTTGAATCTGCCTTCTGAATAATTTGATCTCTTAATGCTGAAGAAAGAAATATTGACTAATATACCTGCCTTCCAATTTTAAGTTCATTCTTTTCTCCTTTATTATCTTTCACCTTAGCTGAATCAGTGAGTCAGATCTGCTAATGGTAGACTTCTTCCAAATATGAAAGGAATTACTTGTACAGTTCCTACTATTCCTCTTTTGTTTGAGGATGAGAATGCTGTGGGACAAAATTCTTTGGAAAAAATAATCCCAAAAACCTACAAGCACAAGCTCCTACATGAATTTTCCATTGCATTACTGCTGCCACTACTACATGACGCACTGTAACTAAATACACAATTGAAGTCTGATTCAATCCTGTATGAAAATAATATGCTACACAGTAAAGCCACACTAGTTAATTGTGTTACAACAATTACTTTAATTGGCATCTCATTTATGGTTTTGATTTTATGACTCAGTTATCTGTAAAAAGCTAGTTTGAGTTTGTCATAAGTGAGATTAATTTCAGAGAGATTTCTGTATCTTTTTAAGTGAGCTTTACCTAGGGTTTTCAGGTTGGAGAGAAGTTCTAAATCCTTTTTTGTTTTGAACATGCTGTCTAGGCTTATTCAAAGCATGTAAGCACATGTGTAATATGAATGATCCTACCATACTTAAGTGAAGCATGTACTGAGACAGAAACTTCACCCAGATTCTGCAAAGTTCAGTAGTATCTGAGAGATAGGGCCTTCTCTGATACGTCATTGACATCGGTATTAGGTCTCAAAATAAATTGTCTGCCTGTTTGCTTCCTTTGTTAACTTTGTATCACTGCTGCTTTGTATGTACAATAACTATTTCGAATCAATGTTTTTGCATTTGATAAACAGGAAACGTCTTCCCATTCAGTGGACTCGGTAATATACTCTTCCTGTAGGTGCATTGTGCTATTGCATAAATATCCACCCTGAAGCTCTCCGCTAGGTGTGGAGGTGGGAGAGTAGAGCTGGTCTGTGATGACTGAGGCAAGGAAGGCTCTGGTCGCCCACCTTCGCCTTTGTTGTGTCCCTCAGCCTTGGGCTACCCGCCCTGTTCTGCTGCAGGCCTGTGTTTTTTGTGGTCTCCTTGGTGGCTCATATGCCTGAGGAAGCCCTTTGTGTTGCCAGCTGTGTGCCACTTGCCATTTTTAAAGTTGAGCCGAGCTGTGGCCTCGTGAACTCTGCCTTTGTGAGTTGGAGCAGTTGCGCTGTGTTTCCTCCTTGGAGACCACCTCCAGGGCTTCTGATCTGTGCTTGAGCGCTGTTGCTAATTCCTGTGTATCTTGTGAATTTGTGCCGTGGTCTTGTGTGTTCTTGCGCCCTGGGATAGGTCAGGTGGTGTGCTTCGAAGAGCTTCTTGAAGATTGACTGGGTCCTCAGGGCCTCTTTGTCCTTTGGGACAGCCCTGCACAGCATCCATCCTTCCAGTCCCTGAGCAAGCTGGAGCATGCTTTCCCGAAGCCCAGAGTCTGTCTTCTGTTGCTGCCCTCTGGGTCTTAACCTGTACCAAGTCCTGGTCCCTGCAGCCAGGTGGTAAGTAGCTCCTGGCTGTGGGGCACTTCCCACCTGCCGAGTGGGTGCAGAACAGAGCGTGTGGGTAGCGTGGTGGGTGGCAGGGGCTAACTGGAGCCACATTCTTGTTGGCTGCAGTCAATGAGTTAGTTCACTGTAAGCATCAGTTATTGAGTAGTTTTGATTTATTGGGCAGTATGTTCCTTTGTAAATGGCCCAAGCTGTCATTGTAAAAACATGCAACAGAAACTGTGTGTAAGTTCTAACACTTGTGTATTTCAGACAAAGAAGTAACATGAATTATTTTTGTTTGTTTGACTGTTATGTGAGTATCAGAGCAATGATGAGGTGTTTGGGTTTTTTTCCTCCTCTTCAGATGTGGATGCTATCATTCCCAGCATCTTTTGGGCAAGGTGACTGTGACACTGTAGTTAAAATAAACACAGGTGGTGGGGAGAAATCTTGTTGATTTCACATCTCTGGACAGTTTCATCTGCTTTCATTCAGAAAATGTCATTTCTACAGTTATGGACTCTATTTTTTGTGTTCGTTTTTGATAGTCTTACACATTTTTTTTATAAAATCAGTTTTCCTAAAATTTTTTGTACAAGGAGTTAGAGTAGGTGTGGGGTTGAGTTTGGGGGGTGTGTGTGTGTGTGTGTGTTTTGTTTTGTTTAAACTTTGTTAAGTTTAAACTTAAATGAAAGTGAATGTCCTTGCCTTGAGGACAAATCATTAAACTAGGCATGGTTAGAAGATTCAGTTATCTGGGTAAGGGAAGAACAGACCTTAACAGTGTCAGATAACTATAACCCATGTAGTTTATGTACAGGCATTACATGTGCCATCCCTCCACGTGTCTTGCCTCCTATTTGATAGTGTTCTCAGATGAAAATTGCTAGTGCTCTTATGAAGAGAGAAAACAGGAGCTAGAGAAAGCTAAAATCTTGTTTAGTAATAGCTATGCTATTCATTATGAGAGACACCCTTGAGCTAAAAAAGGAACAGTTGAATACATTTAGCAAAATAAAAACTCAAACTAAAAATAACATGAAACTGGCTTACACTATGTCCTACTGATACAATTCAGGTAAGACATATTTTTGATGATACAACCTTTAATATGATCTGGTTAAGGTATTCTAATCTTTTATACTTTCTACTAGAATTCTGTCAACTGAGACTCAAACTGCTTCCTGCTTCTCCTTGTGTTAATCCTTGTGTATATATTAAAACACCGAAACATATGAAGTGCAACATTACTTTTCTGATACCAAGCTTGCATTTTTTTTCTTGGCAATTTCTGCATTATTGATTATTTATTTTAAAGCAGCTTTTGGACTGTGAGAGATCAATAGGGTCATCACTTTTTTAAAAAAGGGAGTATAAAATGCATGGTTTCTTTGTGTGAAGGGAACTTTGTGGCATATGAGAGAGATCAGATTGGTGGTAAGAAACATGCTCTGATGGCAGTGCTGTAGTGTGGTCACCCTTGATTCTGGACAGAGTTGCATACTAGGCCACATTTCTAGCTAGTGTCAGTCTCAACCCTTACTTGTTTCTTGTTCCTATATGTCCAGCTATGGGTTGTGAGGTACAAATGAGAATACTTTGCCTGCATAATGAGTAACTGACGTGTTATTTTTCTGTATGGTATCACCCTTACCACACCATTGTTGCTGTGAAGAGTTAACGCTGCCTCTGTTTCCTTTCATTGCCCATTCCTGTGGTACCTTGTAACTCTACTGTGCCTCTGGGGAAGATGAAGATGCTGTCCTCTTCCTGCAGCTAAGGACTTGACACAGAAGCAAGTGACCTTAAGACCAGGCAGAGTATCAGGAATTTAATTCTATTTAGAATCCAAGTCCAACATTTTATCTGACAGCTCTAAAGAGCAGTCCTACTTGATAGCCCCAGATACTCATCTCACATGGATCTCCCTCCCCCTGCCCAGTCGCTGCAGCAGGATCCTGATTTAAACAAGACTTTGAAGCAGATCTACCTGGATCTGCAGTGGGCTCCCAAAGAAGACTGAAAAACTTTTAAACTTGGTGAGTTTTTATTCAAATAGAGACTGGAATATTTCTTTTTGCTTGTTTGTTTGCTAGAGAAAACTCAAACTGGGGAATACAAACTTTAAAAACAAGTCTTTTAAAATGCAAGCCTGTCTCTGCCACTATGCAGCCAAGTACTTTGTTTAGTTCCTATTTCATTCTATGAAGTTATCTTCTTCATCTGAGTCCTTGCAGTCTGTGTTGTGCACCTTGCTGCAGTCCTACAGTCTTGAGTGGACTTAGTCTCCCAGCTCCTTGACATCCATCTTCAGCAGAGGCTATACCAGCATTTGACCATAGGAAGGAGTGCATCTTGCACCTATCAGCTAATGAGTTTGGAAAGTCATTGTTTTGATGGAAAATATAAATTAATTGCTGAATTTTCATAAATGGTCATTTTATAATATTTTGACTAGAACTTTTGGACAAAATTCAAATGTGTTTAGGCCTATAAAAACAGCAATTGAGGAAGAATATCTAGCAAGTTCTGCTTCCTGTTTGGACAAAGTGGCCAGGTTTGAAGCTCTGTGTAGTTTATGTTGGTCACAGGAAAGATGCATGTTATAGTACTCATCTCTTTGGCATCTTCCATTTAGCTGCCTTTTGGGAGATGAAGATAGTACAGCCCTATGGAGGATTAATCCACTTTTCCTTACAGAAGCAGAATGTTTTAAAAGGGACATTGGTTACGCCTATTCTGAATAGTAACCTGTTTCCCCTTTTTTGTTAATGGTACCAGTAAATCTGGAGGAATTGAGACTAGTTACAAAGAATTAAGGTGGCTGAACTGCAGTTAAAGGAAAGTATGGATGTGTCCTTTAAATATTATTCTCTGTCACTAATTTAATATCCTGCCAAATCTTCCTTTGGGGGCGGGGGGCGAGATGATCTATAGGGGGAAAAAAACCAACCAACCAACACCAAAATCTGAGGTGTAGGAAACAATGTTTTTAATTTCTCAAATAGTAGGAAACAAAACATTAAACAAACATTGCAGATTAACATAAGAATTCTGAGGAAGAAAAATGGCCCATGTAAACTGACATTTGCTCTAGTGTCACAGGAAGCTGTTTAATAAATTGGCAGATATGGTGAGCATCATTACCTAAACTTTTTGCATGTGCAAAAAGTTAAGAGGGGTGATCCAAAATTCATGAAACATCTGTTTCAGGAACAGCAAGACTGAGGCACAGAGACGGTTTTAAAAGCTATTTGATCTATAGTGAAAACTAAATTAAAATTATTATTTCTTACTGTGGAATGAAAACCTCTACATAGGTGCAAAGAAGGGCAACATTGTAAGAAAGGTAGATGTTTTGTATGTGTGAAGAAATATTTTGTGAACTACTGCATCAGAAGTAAATCACCCAGCAAGACGTGGGGTTCCAAACCATCTGGAGGTGGATTCCAAAGGTGAGAAATGGTCACATGAAACCTGAGTGATTCTGGTGAAAACCAAACAAGAGTTTGGCAGGGCACCACTCTGCAGAAACTTGCAGTCTCAGTTGAATCTACCTGGGTGTTTTTGTTACAGCACTAGCAAAATAAACTGCAAGGATATGCTTTCAAAACAAAACTACTTTTCAAATCATGTCTACCACAGTGACTTAATTACTGATGCTAATAATGGCTAACCTTCACTGATTTCTTACCTTCTGTTTTAATTCTGGGAAAAAAAAATTAATTAGAGTCCAACTCACCACACTTCTCCGACTGATTTGTATTCTCAGTATTTGAAAGTGCAGTCATCTTCCCTTTCTTGACCTCAAGAAACCTGACTGGCTTTAAGAAGAGGCAACACCTGCTTAAAAAAATATAAAAAGCTTCATTGGGAAAGTGAAAACTTTGTCAGTTCACAAAAGGGCAGTTTAGAATGAAAAAGGGTTAAAGTGATAGCTTTTTAATGTATCTGGCTATATTGTATCTAGTAAGTAAACTTTAAGTGGTCAGAGTAGAATGTCATTAAGAAAAAGAAATTAGACTTATTTCTGAATCATAGGGAAAATTAGATTATAGCAGTGTTTGCCGCTGCTGTAGTACAGGTTGCTTGGTACTTTCATTATAACTTTTGGGTTCTGAGGTTTATAGCTTCACTTTTAATATAACTTCTTTCAGTTAAAGTTTGATATACAAGGTCAGACTCAAAGTCCCAAAATAATTTTGTGATGAGCTAATTTTTTTCCTCATTCATGTTCCAAATATGTGTATCAGTATCATGTGTATCCATATCTCATCCCTATTTCACACTTAATGGCTTTTAGAACAGCTTTTACAAGAGAAGCTCTGTAAGAGCATCTGGTTGGAGACTTTTGTGTGTATTTTTTTTTTTTGCTTTCCTTGCACAAAATCTCTGTATCTGCAAAATCATAGCTGATTTATGGGAAGCTATTTCTCCTGATGAGGAACTCCACAATATTTTTGATACTCTGAAACTCTTTGGGCTGCTAGTAGCTTGGTTTTAATAAAGCCTTACAAGGAGACCATTGGTCCTGTCTGTCTTTAGATTTTAGTAGGCCAATTCATAGACCTTTATCAACCTGGGAACAGATTAATAATTACAAACATTCTCAGTAGATGTTAGGATAATGGGCTTATCTGCAACCAAGCATGATCTACTCCAACTTATGCTGCTTGCTGGTGGATTAGTTCCTCCAGAGTCTACGGTTTAAGTAGGTAAGTTAAGATTTCATTTGGACAGATTGAAATTTGAGTTCCTCTTGTGGGTTTCAGTTTCCTGTAAATATTCCAGGGGCATAGTCAATAGATGTTCAGTCATTTGGCTGTCCTACACTTGATGTAGCTGGACTCCAGCCCAAACTAATAAATTCCTTATACTGCATAAGGTGACCTCACTGAGCATTAATGGAGACAAAGTTTACTAATCTATTAATGGGTATTTACTTTTGGAGAAGACAACAGATGTCATATTTTATAGAACATAATGTAGGCCATGCTCAGCAACAGTAGCTCTTTGCAAGCCCCTGTGTTATAGACATTGCTGTCTTTTTGGGTTTTGAATTTCATTCTGCTTTTCCTAATTAAGCTGATTTTAGTTGTGGTTTTTCCTGTCTAATAAACTTAATTTAATTTTAGAAGACAAATGCACTGATTGCTTTATTTCTGTGCCAGACCAGAGACTTGTGAGTTTGGCAGCAATCTTAATCAAAAAGTAACGCAACTTTCATTTGCATTAAAGTCTCCATATGCTGTTTTGGCAATATAAAAGGATCTTCAAACATACTCATTGTCTCGAGACTTCAGCCTATTGTTAGCATACTGGAGCATGACCTTACCAAAACCACAAAGCTTTTCCTCTGCGGCTTGTTGCTGGGATCAGATTGCTAATTCTGTAACAGAGCAGCAACTTGTAGGAGAACTCCCTAGGCCAGAAGTGCAGTACCCTAGCAACTGTTCCTTTTTGCAGGCAACATTCTGTATTTCATTTTTATGCTTCTCTCTGCTCAACTAACAAAGCTTTTCCAACCTCTCAGCAGTCACTGCAGCAATCCACTGTAATTTACATCCATCAAGAGTATGAGTAATTGTTGTTAGGAGAGTCCTAGATCTTCAGCAGTGGTGAAGGAGCTTGTAGGAATGAAAGAAGGCCTGCTCGCTAACTCACAGGGTGGCTGTGTTCAAAGCTCTTCCCTTGGAGGTTGATTGAAAGCAGCTTACAGAGCTGAAGGCACGTGCGTGTGTACGTGTACTAAGATAAGCAGGCAAAGACTAGGGCCTGGCATTGAGGGTTAGGTAAATGCATGGACTGTGAGAAACTATTGGATGTGACATGAGGCTGCGTAACACAGTGAGAAGCTGACATAGGTACTGCCATGAGGAATGACTTGATTTGTTATGTAAGGAATGGCTGAGTTTTGGAAATAGTTGGAGGGGAGTATTATGGGACCTTGTGGGAGCACTGTCTTGCAAGAACAGCAGTAGGTAACTTTACCAGTATTGCCATGGAAGACAAAGGTGACCTAGGTAATAGTGTCAGAAATACCACATTTGAATATGGGTGAAGCCAAATTGGGACTGATGGGGTGATAAAGTAGTTAGGGGCAGGTTGGTTGTTTGGGAGGAGACCGTGGTGGAGAAAGGGAAGGACTGGGGAGGGGGTAGGATGTACAAGCCTGAGAAAATGGAGAGAAGATATAAAACGGGCCAGTCACTCGTAAGCAGCTGCTGCTCAGTATATTTGGCCAACAAAGTGTTCAGCAACTGGTCACTTCAGTCTATCCTATCTTCTTAATAAATCCTGTTCTTAACTGTTTTTCTATGTAAGGTATTGTGTGCATGTGCTGAAAGGTCTGAATGCCAGCAACTGGAGGGGACCGTGGCTGTGTGTGGTAGAAAGGGCTAGCGCGAGGGTGGCTGTGGGTCACAGGGCCTGTAGGTCTATGGCTAGCAACTGGTTTAAGTTTCCCTAGTGAACTGCAATTCTCTGTCTGTATGTACATGTAATATGCTAGCAGATGTCAAATTGGACTCACTGGCAAGTAGGAGACCTGTACCTGGAAAGAGTCAAGGTCTGAAGCTGTGACTGCATAAGGCACCCAGAGTCTGTAAAATGCATGTTAGATGGAAACAGAGTCTGTGCTGGTATTTGAGTCTGTTGTGGGTTAACCCCGGTAGGTAGCTGAGCTGCACAGAGTCTCTTGCTCACTCCCCTGCAGTGAGATGAAGAGAATTGAAAGGGTCAAAGTGAGAAAACTTGTGGGCTGAGATAAAGACAGTTTAATAATGAAAGCAAAATAAGGAATTCATTCACTGCTTCTCATTGGCAGGCAGATGTTTAGCTATCTCCAGGAAAGCAGGGCTCCATCATAAGTAACAGTTATAGGAAGACAAATGCTGTAACTCTGAATGGTGTTCCCCTTCCTCCTTCCCTGCAGCTTTTATTGCTGAGCATGACATCATATGGTATGGAATATCTCTTTAGTTGGGGTCAGCTGTCCCAGCTGTGTCCCCTCCCAACTTCTTGTGCACCCCCAGCCTACTTGCTGGTGGGACAATGTGAAAAACAGAAAAGGCCTGGATGCTGTGTAAGAACTGTTCAGCAATAACTAAAGCTTCCTGATGTTGTCAACATTGGTTTGGTCACAAATCCAAAACACAGCGCCATACAAGCTACTATGAAAAATATTAACTCTAGCCCAGCCAAAACCAGTACAGAGACATCATGAATGTAGGCACACCTGTGAATCAACAGAGTGAGGGCGTGTATTTTTTCCACAAACGGACTTCAACCCTAATCAGCTGAAGAAGAAACAAGACTTGGTTGTGTTTTTAAGTAGATACTGCTGGTGTTTGAGTGGGTGTCAGTAAAGGCCCTGTCTGTGTGGCTGTCTGTGTCCGTATTTTGAGTGTATTTGAACATACCTCTTTGGAACGGGTGTCCGGTCTTGCTGCTGGCTGGAAAGAGGACAAAAGCAGCCACCCCCATGGGACAGGGACGGGAGAGGCCTCTCGGGCCTAAGATTGTGTCACATTGAACATCAGTAGCTGGGGTGGAGGAATTGTCTGGGTCCTGTCATACACTGGATTCAGTGATTTATTTTTTTGCAACACCCTTAACAAGTGGCTCATTGCAGTTTTTTTTTATTTTTTGTTTTGCTTGCTTATAATCTTTACATTAACTGCTCTGAAATTGGAATTTAGTATTTAGGGGAAACAATACTGCTAATGCTAGCTGTGCCTCTGTTTGTGGATGGAATATCATGGCCTAGGGGCACAAATTGTTTGATCTATTCTGTTCAGTGTGCTAAAGCAATATTAGCATTAATGGTTACCAGAGAGGGAAGGAACCTCTTCCTGATCTTGTATTTGCTGCTTGCCTACTTTCAGTAGACCTTTGATCTACAGAAGCCTTTCTTGTTGATCCAGTGAACTGGTGATCTAGTCTTCCTTAAACATTTACTGTCTTTCAGACAAACTTTCTGCTGTCCCTTTGACACCAGCTATTGAAAACCTGGAAGTTTTATTGCATGTTACAAAATAAAACCATTGCTTGCCTTACCAGATTTAGTAACTGCATATGAAACAAATACAGCTTTTCTAAATGAAACTTGTGTACAAAATAAGCAATTGTAAAAGTTAAATTCAGACCTGTTGATTTCAGAATAGTGAAAAGTAGGTTTTGAAGCTGTTCCAGGAGCTTTGAATAAGGTGCTATCAGTGCTGAAGGTCATTGCAGGAATAGAAAATCCATCAGTTAACCACTCCAGATTGTTTTACTGGATGGCTCTCACTTCTGGGAAAAGCCATGCAGCTGACCTGGAGCAAAATCCTTTTCACATATTAAAATTTTGTTCTCAATCTTTTTCTAAGCATGTGAACAATCCTCCCTTTCTGTTGCAGCTACACCAAGGCGATGGTACTTGAGTTGCAAGTTTATATTTGGGTTGGTAGTACCTATACAAACTGCAGTAATGGTCATGTAACAATATAAATAATGTAACCATTCCCATCTTAGAGTTAATATCTCAGAAAGCTCCATTAGAAGGGTAACTGCTAATAAACCAAGTTAGGTAAGTAGAAAACAAAACTTCTCTGCAAGTAAAAAGGATATGATTGTTGATATGAAAGAGTTCTCACTAGAGGAAAGAAAGAAGTCTTCTAAGCAAATAGCTGTTCCAAATACCTGCAGGGGTTTGCCTTGGTTATTCTTTGCAGTTTGACTGATTTCAAGACAGGCTTCTAGACACTTTACAAACTGAGCTCCTGAGGTTTCTTTCCCTTCTTATGTTGATGTGCCTTGAGGGCTTACAGTAATGGTGATGTTTCATAGTACAAGTTGGAATATGCTTTCAGAAACGAGTTAATTCAAGTTAGCAAACAGTGTTTGGCTCAGATTTTGAGAATCCTTCTCTCTTGCTCTTGTGACTTTCTGCCCTTTCTACAAAGTGTGATCTGTATGTGTTCATGTAGTGGAATTATGTAATTTTGCTACGGACTAACTAATGCTATTTTCTGATCTTTTCAGCATACATCTGTAGTATGTTGAAGCACTGTTGCCTCTGGAAATTAAGACATGACTTTTTGGGAGGTGGTTTAAGCAGCTAAATGCTAATTCTCATTAATTTAACATGTTAGCAATGTACTCCAAAAGATCTGAGTGTATGAAATGGACTTTAGATTTTAAAAAGAAAAAAATATTTTTTCTGCATTCAAGATTGACTTGAAATAACTATTATTAGTTAAAACATCTTCTTAATAACCAGAGGTGGTAATATCTGTAATCATTTTTTTGCTGTCCTTAGCTTCTTCAGAAAATCTGTCTAAATTTCTATGGAATAATTTATTTGTTCTACTAATGATTGTTTTTCACTCTGATGTTCTTTATATCTTGGCTTAATCACATTAACTTGTGTAGTGCTATTTTAATGCTCAAGCTTTAGGGGACTAAAAGTCATACTCTTTGTGCATCATGTACTTAGTAACTGGTTTGTAATTTAATGAAAGCCAAACATCCTTTATTCACTGCTCCTATGGTGGAGACCTTTTTTGGTGAAGTCTATTTCATGTTAGACAGTAGGTTCCTTAATCTGTACTGAAGAGGTATGTCACATTCATAAAAGCAGTGTTTGAAATATTGTAAATATCCCAAAGCATTGCTTATTCTCTAATCTCATAGCAGCAGCAACAAGAAAAAATCATCCCAAACATATGTTTAGTATCTGTATAAAATCGTACTTTCAGTCCATGTCTGAATAATATAGAATAATGGTGTCCTCATAGCTGACACTTACTATGTTTTAAAACACATCCCACTGATATTCTGATGTAGCACTGAAATTTATTTGTCCTTGCAATTATTTTTAAAGTATAATTTCAAGAGCTTACCTCCAAAATTTTATTTATTTAAATTTTGAGAGAGCTGGAGCTAAATAGGAGGTTCTGAAGTAAAAGGAACTAAGACTTTGCCAAAAACAATGGCAGATAAAGAAGCAAAAATGAATTGAGAGTTCACCAGTGAAAAACATTCCTGCTTTCAGCCATGTTCCTGTAGTTTGAGTTCATAGGTTTGAATGTAAGCGTGAGTATCTTGGACATCAAAGTTCTCAGAGAAGTGTTTGTTGTTTTTTTTTTAATTAGTGGTGTGTGAAGGACTTGTTATCTTTTGTTGTACTTGTGCTTATAGTAGCCCTTACAGCAAGAAAGATAGTATCATTGAGTTGATTAACCTAAGAAGGGAGACTTGCAGAGGAGGTAGAAAACAGGAGATGAGAAAGAAAAGGGGAGCAAAGTGAGGGAGATGAAAAACTGCTTGGAAAGGGAGAAGCAGAAGAAGAAACAGAGGAAAAGAATGAAGAAATGATAGAGCATTGCCTTTAGGAAACCAGTTCCGTTAAACAGTGAGCTTTTATTGGTTGATGTTTGTTAATATAAAATGTGTTTTGGCTTGCTCCACCGCTGGTTTTGAAAGTTTTCTAGGTTAGACAAATTTCTGGAGGTCTTCTTTCTTATTTAATTAGTGCTGCTTTCTACCAAAAGTCTCCTGCTTTGATTTGTCTAGCTACAAATGTGAATATGTCTCTATTGAGCTTTCAGGTTGAATTAATTTAAGCTAAGATTTCTTCTTAATGTACTTCTTCAGTAAGGTTTTAACTCAAGGTTATAGCTAAATTCACTTCCATTGAAGGACTTTGTTCACCTAACTTTCTACTTCAAAGCATTATTGGCAAGATTGTCTGTGCAGCACCCCAAATGCTTCCCTAGGGCTCTGTCAGAGTGGATTCCCTGTTAGGAACTGGACCGTAAGCTCTTCTGTGGAACAGCACAGAAGGCTAAGAGACTCTTAATGGCAAAACCAGTTATCTGTTTTAATGGTGATATAAGGAGACCCTAACTACTATAGGCCTTCAGGGAACTAATCTTATCATTAGAGAGACAGATGAATATTGATGCAGGCTGAGTGGACAGTGGGGAGGCACTTGGGGGAGGGATGAATATCTGAATCTCAAAAATATAAAAAAGGACTGCTTAAAAAAAAAATAAAAATCACTGAAACAGCTTTTCATCAGAAAGTGCCATGTTGCCAAAATGAACATATATTTATGGAGTTATGTGGATATATATGGAGATATATTTATGGATGTATGTACATATATATGCACATATATTATGCATAGATAAATATCCAGAAAACTTAAATTTATTTATATATCTCTTCTAATATTGTCAGGGCAATATTAATATTTTATTTGTGTGTATTGCACAATGGTAACAATTTAATACAATTATACATTAAACAGCGAGTTGCATATTACATGATGGCAATGCTTCGAAGCTATCAAAATGTGACAGTAGAATATAGTAATTTTGAGACTTTTTGTGGAATCTTATGGAGACAATCATTCAACTGCTTTTTTAGGTTGGAGCAGACAAATTTTCAAATGTCAAAGGTCACCTCTAAAATAAGCTTGTGCTTTCTAACCACACCTAAATGAGTTTGACTGCTCTGATGTTATTGTCTGTGTTTGGCCTGATGGTTTATTCCCAGGTGATTTAGAGGGGCCCAGGTGTATGATTGTGTTCTGTACTGGAAGACATCTGGAAGTATTTCTGAAAGAAGCAACTTGCAATTGAACTAGGGAAGAAAATGAAGTTCTTTCCATTAGTAAGAGATTGCTTCTTTAGGCATTGTTGATTAATCTTTTGTTTTGTTTTGTTTTGTTTTACCCCACTGAAAGCTGGTGTAATTTTTTTTGGTTTGTTTTTTTAAAAACACTTAGCTGGCAGATCAGGTTTTAAAAGGCAACACATTGCCACAATACTAGCAAGTTGGGTGTTTTAGCTTGTTAATGATAGATTGAATTATTTTCTGTGCATTAAAAATGTGTTATAAAGAGGATGGAAACTTTGCGAAAGTATGCTTTTGCTTTCATGCTCATTGTGGTGTTCAGAATTTGAGTTAATGGGATTTGAATGTTAATCGCCTCTCAGTAACATGAAAACAAGCAGAGTAAACCAGAAAAGTAGTGCTAAGGCAATGGATTGACTTCATGATTTGTTTCTGTAGGTTTTGGTTGTAAATTAGTGTTCATCACAGACGGCTATAGAGAAAGTAACTTTTTAATAAACACAGTTTCAGCTAGTTTGTTTAAATCATCTTCCATCCTTGTTCTGCTCCTTTCAGAGCACTCTGAATTCATAAAGAGTATTTTCCTATTAGGTCTGTTCTTGATTTAGGATCTAGTTCAAGAACATCAGGAATGTTTATTTTTGGTGTTATTACATGATTAAGTGTTCTCGTCCTGCAAGTAAAACTATGGAAAATTACTTTATACAAAACTGCAAAATACTGTATTAAATATCTTGTGTATTACTTTGCAAGACTTCTAGGTATTTAATGAAATGATCAATTTCAAGCCACTTTGAATTATGAAGGTTAGGAAGCTGCAATACCTGTATAAATTGAGTCTTTAAGGGAAAAAGAAATAAAAAAAAGGCAAGCACTGAGATCAGTAGGTGGTTTCTCAAACATTTTTTTTTCCTATTATAATGAATATGAATAAAAAATGTCAGAGCTTTGTGTAAACTTAATTTATAATGGTTTTGGAGAGGGGAAAAGTGCTGGAAATATGGAAAGCTAAATCTTAGAATGTTTACCCTTTCCATTTACATCTTGTTTCTTTTTCTTTTTGTTGCAGCAGTTGGGTTTTATTTGGAAATGGATGATGATCCTGCATCCTCCAAAGCCCTTGTGCTAAGGTTTTCAAGTACTCTGAATATTTTTGGGGGAGAAAAAGATTTTTCCAGTATAGGGAAGTAAAATTCTCCGTCTATGGGTAATCTACTAGGGTGTGACTTCCAGTGTGGCAGCTTTTCAGGATGACAGGCCTGAATTTAAGAGCATTTGCATTGCATTTTAACTTTTTTTTCTTGTACTTTGTTCCTCGTTTCTGTAACACTTGCAGGTTCTGTGGAGTGCAGCAGCGATCTACTCGTGTTCACCTCTCAACACTTTTTGGTAATTTTTCATCTTTGTGTTTTATGGGTCCTCTGTTTCTTACAGTGTACAGTTTTATATTTGGGGTAAGGTGAATGAACTAATAGGACAAATCAGTCTTCTACATGTTTTTCATAGCTCTCCATCCTCCCCTCTCCCTCCCTCCCCTCCCCTTCTGCCCTCTGAAGATTGTTTGAGGTGTTAGGTTTCTAGACTAAGTTCTTGCTGCTTCTGTTACCTACGTGAATGGTCTTGGTCCCCTGGTTATCCAGATTAGCAATGACTTGGTGTGCTATGGATTTCTTGGCTGCACACCTGGGCTTCCTCTGCATGTTCTGCAAACAGAAAAAGGGTGCAGGGGAGGAGGTTGGTGAACATGGGAGTTGGCTCCGGTATAAATCAGGAGCAGCCTGGAGCCGGGGGCTGAGTTGGAGACTGTTGGTAGGATTGTGGCTGTCTTGGTCCCTTAATGAGCCACCCACCATGAAATAGTGTAGGATTTCATAAGATGAATAAGCAAAGGGTACTGCAGTACAGTATAACAAGCAACACACCTTGTATTGCCACTGGCAGGGAAAAAGAAAACCAACCAACCAAACAAACAAAAAAAACCCAAACCAAAACAAAACCCCAACCCCCTACTCTTGCTCTTTCAGCTTTGGCAGTACTCATTTGGCAATGCGATAATATGCTCATTCCTGAACTGTTGTCTGTGAACATTCAGATGAGTTGACAGTGTACAGATTAATATAAATGACTATGGAATTGTCGTGGTTTAACCCCAGCTGGCAACTAAGCCCCACACAGCTGCTCACTCACTCCCCCCCTGGTGGGATGGGGGAGAGAATCAGAAAAGTCCGAAAACTTGTGGGTTGAGATAAAGACAGTTTAATAGGGAAGGCAAAAGCCATGTGTGCAAGCAAAGCAAAACAAGGAATTTATTCATCACTTCCCATGGGCAGGCAGGTGTTCAGTCATCTGCAGGAAAGCAAAACTCCACCATGCATAACGGTTACTTGGGAAGACAAACTCCATCACTCTGAACATCCCACCCCCTTCCTCCTTCTTCCCCCAGCTTTATATGCTGAGCATGATGTCCTGTCATCTGGAATACCCCTTGGGTCAGTTGGGGTCAGCTGTCCCAGCTGTGTCCCCTCTCAACTCCTTGTGCCCCCCCCAGCCTCCTCACTGGTGGGTTGGGGTGAGAAGCAGAACAGCCCTTGGCTCTGTGTAAGCACTGCTCAGCAGTAACGAAAACACCCTTGTGTTATCAACACTGTTTTCAGCACAAATCCCTACTAGCTACTATGAAGAAAATTAATTCTGCTCCAGCCAAAACCAGCACTGGAATTAAAGCTAGGGGAGAAAAGCTGGAAACTTTAGGGTTGGCAGTGCTTCTTGAATGCCAGTGAAGAACTGGTTTAATAATTTTAGTGGTTTAATAATTTTAGTGGTTTAATAATTTTAGTGGTTTAATAATTTTAGTGGTTTAATAATTTTAGTGGTTTAATAATTTTAGTGGTTTAATAATTTTAGTGGTTTAATAATTTTAGTGGTTTAATAATTTTAGTGGTTTAATAATTTTAGTGGTTTAATAATTTTAGTGGTTTAATAATTTTAGTGGTTTAATAATTTTAGTGGTTTAATAATTTTAGTGGTTTATTCATTGAACAATCTAAGCTTTGGATTTAATACTTAAAGGTCAGGGTCAAGTTTGTAAACAGTTCTCTCTGAAAAGGCATGAATAAAAATGTAGGAGTGTCAAGCAAACAATTTCTGTTCTACTTTTTGGGTTGTAAAATTATTCGCATGCCTTTCTCAGAACTAATAAGAAGAAACTGGCCTTCTTCATAATTTTATATTGTCAGATCTAATTAAAATATTTCTGCTTGGGCAATCCAAACACTCAAGCCAGTGTTTGAATTGCCCAGGAATCTCCGTACTTTTCCTTGGAACATCTTTCCCCTTGGCATAACAAGGTGGAGACCCAGAAACAAATTGTGGCTGGAGCTTTTAGATGATAGAAATTATGATGAAAAAGTTTCTGATTAAAGAAATGTATTGCAAAAATTTTTTTTTTCATCAGTTTTCCAGCTTGGTGAATAATTCCTGGACCTCTTCTGAGGTGATCTATTTTTTATTCTAGGAAGTTTTGAATAATAGTAAAATATTTACACTTAGGATAAGAGATGGACTTTGTATTACAGAGAAAATTACTTGCACATAGAGATTTAGCCACTGTGATTGCGCACTTTAACTGAGCTGTGTACACTGACAGTTGTACTTATGCACAGCCTCCCCAAAACTGGAAGGTTATCCTGCAGACTTAACAGGACTTCAGCAGATGCATGAAAACACTTCAAAATTTATGTTTGCTTCTGTAATAGTGCAAGGTATGGAAAGCTCAGACCTGTCTACCACAAAACTAGGTATCTGTCTTCTTATTCCTAAGGTCCATCTGCCACAGTGCTGTGATAACACAACTATTCTGTCTTTAGACCAAAACTAGTGTATGTTTTGGACTCAAATTCATTTCTTTGGTATTTTTGATGCCCTGAGTTTATAATAAGGCAGTCAAACACTTTTATCCCCCTTGCCAGTGTAGTGTTTTCAGTGTTCAGATGCAGTGATGGTGGTTTTCTTCTTTATCAGAAATTGTAGTCTCTCTCTCATCAGTGGTTGTTGTTGCCAGCTGTTGACAGCCACCAGCTGTTTGTTTTCTATCACCAGCTGTTGCCTACAGGGATGTGCATCTTTCTTCAGAAATGTTCTTACAGTAAACTCTGAAATCACATATTTTTTAATAATGCAACTTAGTCTTCCACTTATTTGATTGTTTAAAATATACTATTTGTAAAGAGGCATAGAATAAGAATAGAGGCACAAAAAACTGTCTCTGTATCTGTAAAATACACCAGTGTGAATAACTGTAACTCGCCCTTATGCTAGATTGTCCAAACAATGTGCAGAGATGGCTATTTCAATACAAAATTTTCTGTATAAAAAGACATGTATGTGTGTATGTGTATATGTGTGTATATATATATATTTAGACCAAATCTTCCTCCTTCTGTTGAAAAAATTCTCCCCTGCACAGCAAAGCTGTTAAGGAAGGGAGAAAATTAAACTGTAACACTGAAAGCAAGTGCCACACTACTTGAAATAGCCAAGAAAAAACTTTCAGATTTGCAATTATGTGAAGTTGTTTTTTTTTTTTTTTAATCCTTCTCTGTGCTAATGGATACTGAAAGCTGGTATTTAATGGAGGACTTTTGTTCAAGAAAAAGCTATTTTATTGGAATTGAAGTTCTTTGAGAAAGTTATTGTATATATTGGGGAGTTTATTTTATTTTAACAGACATTTTTAGAGCAATTTGACAAAAATCTGAAGCTTACTAAAAAGCTGCTGCTGGTGTTCTGCAGTTTTGCAGTCTGTGCTTCCTGGAGTTACACTGATATTATTCTCTAGAATGAAGCAACCCAAGGCTTTTGGAGAGCTCAGAAGCTTTAAAACACTTTCCCAGTACACAAAAATTGGCATTTCTGAACTGAAGTACCGAGGAATTTTGACCCTCAGATACTAGCTGAGAACAACAACAGTGGAAGGAATTGGCTTCATAAAAGCCTAGGCAGTTATCAAACTAGTTGAGAAGAATCTCTTAATCTAATCACTCGGTACAGTGAATGAAAGATGTGATACAAAAATGATGTAGCAAATTAGTGTGGAAATGGTGTGAAATGTGTGCAATTGATTATATGACTGCTGAATGAAAAAATAAATGTAAGGGGAAGAAATAGATACTTTAAGTGGGGGGAAAAATATTAAGAGGTTAGTGGAGAATTAACATGCTTGAACAGATAGCTTATTTTATCTGATCTCTAAATCTATTCTCATGAGAAGTTTGGGGGCTCGTTTTCTACAGATGTCTGTGAGTGGGCATAGGTAAACGCTCTTCTTCCTAACAAAATATCTTAATACAATTAGATATGACTGTACTGTGTTATAGGTATGATGTTTACTGACTGCGGTCAATTATTATTGCAGTCAGGCTGTTCCTTCTGACCTTCTACTAGTTGAAAATCCTAGTAGTTTGTCTCATGTCTCAGATTTAGTTAGGGTAATCAAAAGTTAGGTGGCCAGGAACAGTATGCTTAGGTATGCTGAAATGTTAACATTAATGATAGGTCAACAGTTTCTTTTCTGTCAAAGTTTCAACTTTGGTCCACATTTTGGATAAAATATGTATTGGATTGTGTGGCAAGGTTTTGGTAGCAGGGGGGCTACAGGGCGGTTTCTGTGAGAAGCTGCTAGAAATTTCCCCTATGTCTGACAGAGCCAATGCCAGCCGGCTCCAAGACAGACCTGCCACTAGCCGAGGCCGAGCCCATCAGTGATGGTGGTAGTGCCTCTGGGATAACATATTTAAGAAGTGTGAAAAATACCCTGTGGAAGAACAACAGCGGAGAAAGGAGTGAGAATGTGAGAGCACCAGCCCTGCAGACCCTCAGGTCAGTGCAGAAGGAGGGGAGGAGGTGCTCCAGGCGCCAGAGCAGAGATTCCCCTGCAGCCCCTGGGGAAGACCACGGTGAGGCAGGCTGTCCTCCTGCAGCCCAGGGAGGTCCACAGTGGAGCAGATCTCCACCTGCAGCCCGAGGATGACCCTATGCCAGAGCAGGGGGATGCCCAAAGGAGGCTGTGACCCTGTGGGAAGCCACGCTGGAGCAGGTTCCTGGCAGGACTTGTGAGCCCGTGGGGGACCCACGCTGGAGCAGGCTGTGCCTGAAGGACTGCAGCCCATGGAAGGGACCCACGCTGGAGCAGTTTGTGAACAACTGCAGCCTGTGGGAAGGACCCATGCTGGAGAAGTTTGTGGAGGACTGTCTCCCATGGGAGGGACCCCACAGTGGAGCAGGGGAAGAGTGAGGAGTCTTCCCCTGAGGAGGAAGGAGCAGCAGAGACAATGTGTGATGAACTGACCCCAACCCCAATTCCCTGTCCCCCTGTGCCACCTGGGGGAAGGAGGTAGAGAACTCTGGATTAAAGTTGAGCCCATGAAGAAGGGAGGGGTGGGGGGAAGGTGTTTTAAGATTTGGTTTTATTTCTCATTATCCTACTCTGATTTGACTAGCAATAAATTAAATTAATTTTCCCCAAGCTGAGTCTGTTTTACCCATGATGGTAATTGCTGAGTGATCTTCCTGTCCTTATCTCAACACACAAGCCTTTCTCTCCCTTGTCCAGCTCAGGAGGGGGAGTGATAGAACAGCTTTGGTAGGCACCTGGTGTCTACCCACCAATGTTTTTTGTTGTTGTTGATTTTTTTCTTCAAAGTCACTTTATGATCTGCAGCTGGCATAGTTTTATGGCAGATGAATGCTTTATTGATGTTGTCTTTAACTTTGAGAAATCTATGTGGTTTCATTTGATAGACTGGGAACTATACATCTGGTTTTTGTTTCTGTTTTATTTTTCTCTCTGCTGGGGATGTGAGAAGAAGAATCCAGACCACATTATAAAAAATGGGTAAGTAATAGCAGACTGCATATGTACTTCTCTTCCCAGCCTGCAAGGCTTCCTCACAGAATTACCTCGTGTATCTGAAAGGCATGTAGGATAGTACCAAAGAAGTAGGGATCTGTGAATTGAATAAGTGTTTGATGATGTTTCCACTATTGTCATAACTTCAGTTTTCACTGTTCCTGAGAGCACTTTCATCTCTCTTTTCCTGATACAGGGCACTTGTGCGAACTTGTTCAGAGTCTACCAAGGGCAGTAGCATGTGGGCTGTGGTGTCAGCGTAATAGGTATTGATAAGGTTAGAGCTGTGGTAAAGTACCACCTCGTCCCGTCTTCCTATCTATGGTGGAAGATATTTAGGTTATGTCAAGATAAGCATTTTCCTTCACTAATTCATCTGCTAAGCATGCAAATCTCAACTGTATAACTCTATGAAGAAGAGCCCTCTAAATTAAAATCTCTTTGTGAGGGTGAAAGCCCAAGAGAACTTGATGCCGTCTGGCTAACTCCAAGGGGCTTTACGTGAATATGCGGAAAAACTTTGAAAGCAAAACACTGTGTCAATAATGTCTGAGTTTAGCTAGCACTGTCTTATCAAACTTGTCCATTTTTATTTCAATGGCTCTTTATAACAATTTTTTGTACTAAAGTTAAGGAAGAGCAGCAGTAAAACTCCATATGCAAAACTCCTTAGAATTAAAAAACAAGCCTCTGTAATAATATGTCCATGTTAATATGTTTATATGAGCAGAAAGACTTAGCAGAGAATGAGATTTTTTTTGGTATGTAGCTGTTGATTTAATTTTTTTAATGCTGTTGTCTACTTGTCTTCTTCCAAGTTTAAACTGCCTGTCCAACTGCAAAAAACTTGCAGAAGCCCCAACCCAGTTGGCTTGCATATCCTGGACTTATCAGATGAACTTGCTTTAAACTTCATTTGTGAGTGTTTCATTCTTAACATTAAATTTGTTTTTTCAGCAAAAATTTCTAGTACCTAGGGAAGGTAACTGAAGTTCATATTACATTGTAACCAATCATTTGTTGGGGAGCATGACCTCTGGTCTCCCTATGGGTTTGAGAGTTGATCACCTCTTGCCTGACCCTGTCTCTTTGTCAACATTTAATCCCAGATCTGTGAAAGATCTTGCCAACTGAGTAGTAGAGTGATCTGGAAAGAAAAAAAGCTGTTGCACTTAAGTCTGCACGAGAAAGTGAGGCATATAGGTTCAGTTTCTGGCTCTGCTGAAGATTTTCTGTATGAAGTTGGGAATAGGTGTTCTGTCTGTCTTTTTCTTTTTGATAGAAAAAGAAGTACTCTGTAATTTAATATTTATCAAGTGCCTACAGGGCTATGCTGAGAAAGGGAGGTATGTGAAATATTTTGAACAAATGACTGCAGCAAGCGCGTGTAGGGTTTGTTGCTGTTTTTTGTTTCTCTTGGAATAGAACTCAATGTTTAAACCAAAAAGCATACTCTTGAGAACATGTGCATTATCAGGGAGCTTCAAAACTTCCTATACTTTGGAACTACAGCAGTTCTGACCCCGAGCTGAAGTGCTTGTAAATGCTTTTATATCAGAGAAGTTGAAAGTTTAAGACAGGCAAATTTGTCTTTAGAAATTTGGCACTCCTCTGTCTCCCTTTCCTGAAAGGCTTTAGCTGATGTTTTCAAAGTATGCTTACTGGTCAGGGACACTACAAAATCCAGTGGCAGTCTCTTAAAACTTACTGGGCAGAGAAGGTAGGATACTTCTTTACTCTCCTTCCACAAGCTGAAATATCAAAGCTTCAGCCTGTATTTCAAAGACTTTACTGTATTTTATACAATGACTGATTTTGTACATGAATTTCATATACAATATATCAGATGCCAGGCTCTTTGCAGTGATGCATGGCAGGAAAAATAAAATGGGCACAAGCTGATACAAGAGATTCAGATTGTCTATAAATACATTTTCACTCTTAGCACAGTCAGGGAGTGGGGGAGGCTGTGTGGTCTCCATCCTTTAAGGTTAACAAGACCAGACTGGATAAAGCCCTGAGCAATCCAGTCTGACCTCAGAGCTGACCCTGCTTTGGGTGGGAGTTTGGACTAGGGACCTCCTGAGGCTCGCCAGCTTGAATGTGTGACCCATTAAATTCTATAGCATTAAATTCTTTATTGTTTAGTCTTTTTTGTTTTGGAATAGGTGGAATGTGAAGTATTTGAGGGGGGGAGAGTGGTTTGTTTTATTTGTGTGGGGTTTTTTTGTTTGTTTTTTTTGCTACCTTGCCAGAAGGAAGGTAGTGTTTCGGTGGGGCCCAGTTAACATTACACTGACCTTTTTGGCCCATATCCTCTGATGTTTCTAAAGGTAATATCACAGCCCCCCTTGAGGCTTTTGTACTGCTTTATGATTAGATTTTTACAAACGTTGTTCCTTGTGATTAAAGTCTGTAGTGAGACTCCTGGGCATTGCTTCATCAGAGGAAGATAGGCAGGTGGCACAGGGGGCCAGAAACTTTTCGCAGGGACACTGGTAAATCCTGAGAGAATTAACAGGAAAAAAGCCTACTTTTAACAAGCATGTGTATGGAACAGTTTCTGTGTTTCTATATACATCCACCTTCCCCCTTCTTCCAGTTCTCTTCCCCAGTGCAAAGAGAGCTTAGAGCTCACAAAGGACTTAATAGCAGCTGGTAGTATGGGCTTGGTTTAGCCTGGCTTCTGCAGCCTGGTACTGAAAATAGAGCAGTACAATGAGCTTTAGACTATCTCCCCATGTTATAGCAGGCCAGATGCCCCTGTCTGGCTGACTGCAACTCCCATACTACTCTGCAAAACATAACATAAAGCCGTTCTGGAAAGAACATAGCTGACTTGTCTTATATTTGCTGAGTGACATTAAAACAAGCATCATGTGATGGAAGATGTGGTCAGGGATGTACATCAGTCCTGCACACTGCAGTAAGTGAGCACTTGTTTTCATGTGAAAGGATAGCATAGACCCAAGTTTTCCTCTCCGTAGTGCCTGGAAGCTTGCGTTAAACATGTACAGCTGAGGATAGAGTTGACCTCTATCTGTGTGACCGTGAAGCAAGTTTAAAATAGAGGACTGTTCTAGGAGGACGAAGCTCATGTCCAAAACGTGATGTGGTCATAGCTACATTATTTTTCTCCCCTTTCTCCCTTCCTAAGGCTAACTTTGTATAGTTGTTGCACAACTGATATGTATTTTTCATCAAAATTGTCAGACGGGGATAAAGCCTAAGTTTCTCTAAATTCTGTCTTCCTGCCTGGTGAGGAAACAGTGAAGTTGGACTTTACCTGTTGGCTGAAGCAAGGTACAAATACAGCTTTGACAATTCCTAACAGGGTTGCTTGTTTCCAAATCACAGATAGTTCTGAATCTAGGAGTGAACCACAGCTCAGTTCAAGCTGCTGCCTCCCTATGTTTTTTAAAGATGGTGTAAATCAATTTTAGCTCTCTATGCACTGCAGCTATGGCTACACAGAAGGTCTCACACTGATCTGATTATTATGCTAGTTGTATGTGACTTTTCTACTACTGACAGTTGCTGTGGATTTTGGAGTAGTTCAGAAAATTCTGCTTCTTACAGCTTCGTGTTATTACTGTACTAGCTTTTGTTGAACTGTGTGTTACAGGTGGCTCAGGCAAGCAAACCTTCCTTCATTGTTTCTAAAGCAAGGATTTGCATTCTACTATTTGAGGAGAGGAGAAATGAATTTAGCTGTCTGGTTCTTAGCTACCTTTCTTTCAGTGATGGTATTTTTGTATGAGTAATTGACTATTTTATGCTTATGTAACAATGTAGAGTTTTCTATCAAAAATGGTAGAGACTGAGAATTGAAGTGTGCAAATAGCTCTTGTTCCGGAAGTTTCAACCATCTGGTTGCTTCAAAGAAAACAGGAAAGTGCCTTAGGGGGTGAGAAATTAAAATAAAAATATTTTAGAAATAAAATATTAACACTTTAAAATTCAACTTTTATCTTTTCCTCAGTGTTAAGACATCTGGACTTGGAAGGCCTTTATTTTCTGCATGCATCTGAACTGAACATCATCCGTTTGTGTAGTGTGCAGTAAATAGCATAGTGTGGCACAGTTGAAACTTCACAGCAATGACTTTATCCTCTGTGCAGTCGGCAGGTTTTATTCATTTTCTGCCTCTTTCACAACTTGCTGCAGTGATTATGCAAAGTCGTTACAGTCATAACACAAAACAAGGAAAAACATCTTTTTTTTTTAATCTCTGTACATTGGGTACCAATTTCATCTCACTGCAACATTAAAACCTATGCTAACACAAAGGAATTCATTCTTGGTTTAACAAAATGCTGAAAGTACATTAGTATTTGATGTCTGCATCACACTCTGTTTTCTGTAGTTTTTATCATGAAGTTTATATCTCTGAAAGCATTTTTTGCCTCATAGCAATAGAAGCCAAATAACAATTAATTTGTTTGGGTCTTAAGATTTACTTAGGATTAAACAATATATGCACGTGAGTAGCATTTATTAGTGTATGCCAGCATTTGCTAAACTTAATGCGCAAAAACTTTGGTCTAAAGCACTTAGTGCACACAAAAATCAGCCAGTATCCTAAGGTATTGTAAATCGCTTCGTGAGCTAGATGGATTTGCAGCAACTGAGGACCATGCATAGCTTTTGTATGTAGAAAATTCATTTCTGTGTGTAGGGTAGTATATCTTTGTCAATATCCTAGGCATTCTGAGAAAACTAAAGCCAAAATATCCTCCTGTTGTGGTGTTAATGAACTAATTTGAAACATCTTTATTTCCTATCAGTCTATTAGCACATTTCATATTGGTACAACTATCTCTATCAGGTTCCAGTTAAATGTTGTTTGACAGCACCATTTTCGGCATATGTATTTTGTATTTAAGCATGTACTGGCAAAGCTGCCTGACATATCCTAAATACTTGCCAATTAAATCAATTTCTGTATAGTTCTGCACACCCAAATTTCCCAAATGTAGGAAAGGATTACTGTTAAACAGAAACTATACATATAAACTATTAGTTTAATTTATAAAGACCCCTATATAAATTTGTGATTATGTAATATATATATATTATTATTGGTCATAAACAGGCATTTCATATTCTAAATAAAAATGCCTCTAGTGTTTTCTTCTATTACTGCTGTTTTCTTTACTACAATTAAGGAAAAAAATGACCAGTACACCAAGAATAGTACATTACTTCAAGATGTTACATAGAGTAAAGCAGTTTTCTTTAGTGGTGATAAGTGCATGTCTAAAACTAAGCTAGAATGGCAGATAAAGAAACAGTTATTCCCAGGGTATACATATTTCTTCCATCTGGTGCATTATTTTCCAAACTAACTTCATTTGGCTTTCAAATGTTAGTTAACAGCTGGTCTAAAGGTTTTCATATTTGCTTTGCACATGTTCATCATTCATATGATTTTTAATATTCTCTGTAACATTTAGCTTGTGATTTTATTTCAGTTTGCTCATCCTGATTTTCCAAAACAATGAATAAAACTTAGTTTTTGAATAACTTAGTTCTTTTCAAGATAAATGTGTGATGGAATAGAACTTAAGTCAGGAACTAGTCAAAAATCCCCCTGATCTATACAGACTGAGGTTGGAATAAAAGTAGAACTAACAGATAAATCTTAGAAAGAGTTCTGTGATCTGACACTGGTACTTTGGACAATGCACCGATAAACTACGCAAACTAGAACATAATCATAGGATCAAAGAATAAATTAGGTTTAAAGGGACCTTTGGTGGTCCAGCCTCCTCCTCCTCCTCTAAGCAGGACCAACTGTGAATTTGAATCCATCTTAAATAGTGGCACTGTCCACTCAGGTTTTTGAGTATCACCAAGAACGGGAGTTCTACAATATCTCTGGATATCTGACCAAATGCTTGACCATTCCTTCAGTGGAGTTGTTGTTGGGTTTGGTTTTTTTTCTTCTTGTATGTAATTGGAATTTCCCTTGCTGCAATTTATGGAGCTTGGTTGGTTTTTTGTTTTGTTTTGTTTTTCCTTCCCTGCTGTGTTCCTCTCCAGAGGAGCTAAGCTTTGTCCCCTCTGTAATCCTCTTCTGCACTCCCAGCCTCACGCTCATTAGGCAGTAGAAGTCTGCAGCTGGTTTTCCACTTTAGCTTCTGTGTCCGAAACTAAACAAACCGAGTCGCCTTAGCCTGTCCTTGTGTCAGGTACTCCAACCCCCAGCCACCTTGATATGTCTTCTGAACTCTCTGCTGTTAGCTGGTGTGTCTCTTGAAAGGGGAGAAAGGGGTGTTCATTCCTAAAAGGATGAGTAAATGAAAAGTACCGCTTCCTGTGATCTGATGGCTATAGTCTGGCAAATGAAGCCCAGTGTGCAGTTACCTTTCATCAGTGGAAAGGCATCCTTCTCAGCTTCTCTACCACCATCGCCAAGTCTTTTTTTTTTTTTTTTTTTTTTTGCAGTCTGAAGTCTTGCAAAGGGTTACTTTCTTGCAAGTGCAGGAGTTATATTTGCATCTGGGAGTCTGTAAGATTCCTCTTGGTCCCTTCTCCCACTGTATCCACATCCTTCTGAAGAGCCATTTTCCCCTCCAGTCTACTGACCGCTCCCCTAATTTGATACCATCTACAAACCTATTGAGGGCTTATTTCATTCCTTTGGCCAGGTCACTGATGCAGGACTTAAGCAGTGTATGCCCCAGTATTGACCCTGAGTTAAAACTGATTGCCAGTTTGACTGAGTCACTGGCTGTTGGTCCAGCAAGCCTTTCCTATGCTGTGTAACCCATCCATCCAGTCTGTACTTCCATGACATGGCTATGAGGCTGCTGTAGAACACTGCTTTGAAAGCCTTGCAGAAGTTTAGGTAAGCAACATTCACTGCTCTCTTCTACTCTACTAGAGTGATTCAGAAAAAGCATCTTTGTATTTTCTTGTGAATTACCTGTTTTCTGTAATTATTAATTTTTGGAACTTTATTCAAGCTGTTCACAATTATGCTTAGACAACCTAAGTTGTGTCTGATTCCTAATTAATCAAGTGGAGTTGTCACAAGTGTGAAATTGCTAACTGACATAAGTTGATACAGGTTAATACAGGCCAGAAAATCATTGAATAAAAAAGGTGAATAGATTCTGATAGATAAAATATATATACCTTTTTATCACAATACTTAAATGAAACTTCTGTATTTGCCTGAACTGAACGAAATGTAATCAACGTCCTAAATACTGCACCGCCAGTTAATACCTGACTAGGCCTAATGCATTCTATCAGAAATACTTGTATGTACATTCTGGCATATGAAAATATATATTTGGCATACAAAAATATACAAACTTTCCTTTTTTTTTTTTTTCTTTTACCTTAGTTCTTAGGCATGCAAGACAGGATTTTTTAAAATACAGGAAATAACACTTTGTATGAAGTATGTCTCAATGCCAAACATGGATGACACTTAAAATCCCTTTAGAGAAATGCAAGATTGTTGTTTCTGTATTTTAGTTCTTCAAAGTTTTCCTTTCAAACACAACTATTTTACATGTTACTTACTGTTTCACAGTCAGGTCACATAGCAATCAAAGATAAATGAACTTTTAAGAAAAGTTTCAAAATTTGTAGAAATAACCAGCCAATATATAATAATGACACTTTATGGTGACAATGCAGTATTCGAGAATCTGACCTTTATAATAATTGAATATGTATATACCACATTAATGTGATCTTTAACACTGTTTGGTGATGTGCATAATATATGGATGGGTGTCAAGCCTTGTCATTACAGAGAACTGATGTCAGATGTTTTCATTTTGGTTTTATTTGAACTAGCTTAACTTGGTAGTCAGAATTTTTACTGTTTTTCTTTTTTTTTAATTTTTAAAATATATTGAAGGCATGATAATTACATAGACCTTAAAATGCAACATTTCTGCTTTTGCCTTTTTTATACTTTTATCTCCCATATCATAATTCTTCCACTCTCTACCCTCTTGTTTCCGGTGGTTTTTTTACCTTTACTAATAGAGCTTGTAACCGATGTGAGCAAATTTAATAATCTAAAAGTTCTTTAACTGCATCTGACATTCTAAATTTGAAAGCAAGTGATGAAATTTGGGTGGATTACATAGGGCCAAATAATGTACTGGGGTAGATGCCAGATACTAATGTCTTATCTTTGTTCCTTAGGTAGATTGTCAGAAAGATTGTCACTGCAAGGTGTGGTGTAACTGGTGTGTCCCAGTGGAGATAGTGTCAGCTATTTATTATTGCCCTTCCTATTTCTGCTAATGAAATTGACCTGCTATTAAAGTCAGGCTGAATAGGGTAGAAACTTAGTTATATCAACAGCAAGGTTCAATCTGACAAAGTTAATAGAATTTCTTTCTGCAGATTTTACAGGACGCAGCATCCCAGATTCTTTCTGCACGGTGGTTTGGGAAAAAGCATTAGAGCAAAAGACTATGTAGTTTCATTAGAGTTTCTAGAAAAACTGCCTTCTCCCAACAATATTTAGAGAACCAAAATAGACCTGCTTTAACCCATCGTAATATAAAAGGATGTTTGTGGTGCTGCACAAAGAACATTCTTGTGCTCTTATAGAGCAAATTATAGCTCTACTCTATATCAAATTAGAATTTCATGTTTTTTCAGTGAAGTGCTGTTCAAGGTGATTAAGGATGTGTAATCTTTCTCAGTATGATATATAAACTCATTCTGCTTTCACTTCATGCCTCCCCTTTATGCTTACACACCAGTAGCAGAACATTAACCTCCATTTTAATTCTACAATGTTAACACGTAGCTCTGTGTAGTGAAGACGGTAAAGAAAATCAAATCATATGCCTCAGGGATTCAGACACTGGCCTGCATGGGGGTCAGAAAGACTCCCCAGCCGCAAACAAGGACATACACTGGATGAATCTTGAAGGTGCTTTCTCTTTTTTTTCTGAAGCACAAGCCCCTGCTGTACCTGGAAATAGGATACCAGATCAACTGGCAGCAATCAGATATATTCAGAAGGTTTCAAACATAAAATTTAATCACTGCCTGATCACATCAGAGAAAAACAATTGTCGCCTTCCCTCTCTTTCCCCTGCAATGAGAGGTTGATTTACTAATCATCTAATCAAGTGCAGGACATGGTGTTTGAAATGCCAATAAGATGTTTGTATTTCTGAAGACGTGGTGAGATTTAAGAACATATTGCAGGAAGTGTCAAAACTGACTTCCACATTAAGTAAAAAATGCATAATCTTTGGAGAGTAATGAATCTGAATGGGATTTCTGAGACCTTCTAAGTCAGAGAATATAAAAATAAATAAATGAAAAGCATCTCAAGGGTAGGAGTGGAAACACAATTCAAGACCTGAATATACCTATGGAGATTAAATCCATGGCCATGTGGATCAGTTACATGTGTGTAGGAAGTGATCAAGATGCCAGTGGATAGTGACTCTGGTATTAGAAAAAGTATAGTAAACCTGATTTTTATATCTTTTTCTTTCTCTTCAATCCTTCACTCTCCTCTGTTTTAGATTTTTCTTCAAATATTTAAATTTTGCTACTAGCTTAATTGGTTAGAGTTTAAAGTGTTCTGAAGGTATTTGGCAGTCCTTAAATCTGGATTATGGAACCCTCGTGTTCAGGACTCCACACGCTGTTCCTAATGTATCCAATGTATCCAAGCATCAGCATGTTTTTTTCTACTGTAGCTTCACAGGCTGGTTTGATAATTCAGTCATGTTAAGGATTTATGATGAAAAATTTCTCATTGACCTCTGTGATATTTGGTATACAGCAGGATGCTGTGTTTTGAAAAATACCCAGAAATATTTTTCTAGAATATTGGTGGTTTATATACAGTTTCAAAGGGGATGCACACAAATGTTTGATAACTGTTGCTTCTATAACCTTTACTTTTCTTAAAATTATAAGAAGCTTTTAACTGCATTATCACAGACTAGTTTTGGAATAGTCTCTTCTTAGGCTGGGCAGTTTTAAATTAACATAAAGTATCCTTATTGCTCAAGGAAAGGCCACAGATCATCTTCACACAACTCAGTTCTGATATAGCAAGAGTCATTAATTCCCTTTCACATATAGTTCCCTCCTTTATCTTACTGACCTGAGACTGAAGGTTTATTTTGGTTTTCACAACACTCCTGTGAAGTGAGGTGGTTCTTGTTTCTCTGTTCATCCTTTTTAAAACAAGGGTAACAAATATCCTTTAAATTTAGGCATCAAGTTGGAGACAAAATACTTTTTTTTTTTTCTCTGAGTACTTAACATTATCTAGAACTTAATATTTTTGAAGTGCAGCTCCAATTAAAATTTTCAATTTTGATCTTTGAAAACTTTGGACACTGAACTTCTCAAGGAACACAGATAATTAAGAATGCTAGTGGTGTCTAAACTGTAATGGTTGTAAGAGTTTGAACATAAGCACAATTTGCTATAAAGTAAATAAAGGTGTGATGTTATAGGAAGCCAGCTACTTTGAAGGTGTTGTCTTCCTATAATAAATGTTACATATATTGAAATTTCAGGAATTCTCTTGTGAAATAGTGATAGCAGTGTCATGGTTATTTTGTTCCTGGAAACTAATAGCTGTGTTGGTCAAATTTATAAAATCCAAACATAAAAGAGTATTTAATGTAAATTACTGTATCTGCTTATTTTTTGTATATTATTTCAGTTCTGTTTTAAATAGTAATACTTTAAATGTCAAAACTAGCATTATTTGAACCACATATCTTTGTAAACTTATGCTAAATAAGTGGGGATTGCTTGGGATTTTCTATTTGCTTTTTTTTATGGGTGAAAATATTACTATGAATGAGAGAAAGAAGGGACTCTCCAGAGCTGTGGAAGTATAACTGTCTGGCTTAATATACCTTTTGCAAACATCATTATTTCTAAGTTTTTACTTGAAATTATGGGTGCCTTTGGCTGTGCAGCTTTTTGTTGGGTTTTGGGTTTTTTCCAGGTAGCCCCACAAGTTTCATTAGTAACATTTTGATGGTGTGAACACATGCTAACTAGCAGGAAACTGGTGTGAATTAATGGTCCCTTGGGAATCTGGCAGCTCATTCTCTTACTTAATAAAATTAGAGTGTTGTTCTGACAGCCAGAGACGGACTGCACCAGACTGTGCCAAGGAAAATGAGGTTCTGGGGAGGTGAAA
Organism: Buteo buteo; assembly: GCF_964188355.1. Classification (NCBI taxonomy): domain Eukaryota; kingdom Metazoa; phylum Chordata; class Aves; order Accipitriformes; family Accipitridae; genus Buteo; species Buteo buteo. The sequence continues at coordinate 18,984,524 of NC_134190.1, read as the reverse complement.
GAATTAAAAGAATTAAAGATAGTCTTTGCATTTTTAGACTGTGAATTCTATTAGTGAGTAATAATAGAAATTATAATGGCTACTTACTGCCTGGACAGCTGCCTCATTTACATTGGTATCACTTTGCTGGCTGCAGTGTCCCATTTACATGAATGTGTAAATGGAAACTCTTAAAAATAACAGTATAACTGGCAGGCCTGATATAGATAGGTTATGAATATTTTCCTCTTATCTTAGATTAGTATAGAATGTCATTGAAAATTGTTTTTGCTGTTACAGATGTTTGAATGAGGCCATAAAAAAAAAAATATCGGTATTGTGGTCAGCTGCAGAGGGTAATGCAACTGTAATGACATCCCTTCTTGAAAACAACTTTCTATTTGCCAGCTAGCTCCTGTCTACACTACTAACAATGTGCTAGGAGCCAATTTAACACGGTTTGTATACTTTTCTGCTAGTGTTGACATATGGTTAATAGGTTTATTGAAATGTACCATGAAGATTTGTATACTGAAAACCATTTTTAAGACTAGCAGCAATTGTTGCTTAGTAGCATCCTTGGAGTGAGGTCATGGTGGCTCCCCCTGCCTTTGGGTATTTAAGGGGACAAGAGTGCTGCAAGGGGCACCCAAACTATTCACGGGTTGGATTACCTGCAGTCCACGTGAGACTTAATCCTGTTTTCCCTGCAGATCAACTGGGACCTAGAAAGAGAAGGCTTCACATTACTCCCCACGCTTAATTCACCTGGCAGCATAGCAAAATCTGCTGGGGAAATGAACTAGATTTAACAGCTGTTGGATCAGGGAACTGAGCTGTCACACTCTGAATGAGGTAGCTACCTGTAGTCAACAGCAAGGGATTACAGGAAAGTACAGGCTGTATATAAACTCTGCAGGGGTAATGGTGTTTCAGCCAGTAGGCTGGACTTTCCTAGTCATGTGCAAGAGTGAAAAACCTGAAGTTCATTATAATGGTTTATATTTATCAAACTGAAAAGTTAAATAAGTTTGTTTTACTGAACTAGGAAAGGCACCAAGGGCAATTTTGCCTGCTTTCCTACCTGCTCAGAATGCAGACAGATGTGAAGTGTTTCTGGGAGGAACATTTAATCCTGGACTGTGATCCAAGCTGCTTTGGACTATGTTGAAAACCTAAGGAGTTACTTCCTAGTTCCTTTACTTCCCTTTTTTGTCTAGAGCTTAGATTTTAACTTGGATCTTTATGTACATAGGTGGCAACTCACTGGGAATACTTCCACTGTGAAAGACACTATGCTGTGTTTGTTGGAGCTGGAAACTGTTCCTACCAAATTTGGTTTATAAAACATAATTTTATAAATTTATAAAACATAATTTTAAAATGGATTGGGTCCCTGGCCATATAAATCAGCATAAAGTCAATTTAAATTAATAGAACTTGTTCATCATTTGTACTTGATCTGGTCCAGTGGGTCAAGTTTTCAGAACAGTGTTTTCTTTTTTTGTTACCTTGCTCAGGCAGTTGATAAAATGTGTACATGTGTGCACACACGAACATATGTACATATTTAGTGGTAGGTGACTGATGGAAATGGTAGATTGCTGTCTGTGAAGAGTCTCTTTGGCTTGCATGAGACTCTGCTGTCACAGCAGTTGCCCAGATGAAATGCTACAAGTTACAGATTTATAAGTACATAAATCTGTGCTTTGCTGTCTTCAGTGTTTATTTTGCAGAATGTCAAAGTTGCACATATAATATGGGTAGGTAAATTTGTGACTACTGAATTTAGGTAGCAAAAGATTGTTCTTGAGGAAAATTTTAATTACATGTAAGTGAAGCTGGCTATTTTTACAAACTTTAAATGTTGGGGTGGGAGGAATAAAGGGAGGAGACCTTGTTCAATATGTATTTGTTTCTTCTAATAGATCTGTTTGTGGCTTTTTTATCTTAAAGTGCTCTCACATCATCTGCATTATATTTGTATTACAAAATTTTTTCTTAGGCTTGTATGTAACTTAGGATGTAACATTCCATATTTTGTGTAAATCCACTATTACAAATGGATTGAGGAAACATTAATTTTCAGAGCATTGAGAATTTTCTTGGTGTTATTTCAGATTAATGAAGTAGATACAACTTCAGCATTTTTTCCAGTAGTCATATGAAGGCTTTATGCTTTCCAAGCAAGTGCTAAAATGGACATTACAAACTTACAAATTAAATCCAATGCTATCAATCACCGTTTTTCTTAAAGGAAAAAAAAAAAATCTTTTTCTAAAACCAACATACTTTCTTATCTTCTAAGTAGTATTTGCTAATTATATAAATGTATTAATATATGGTACATATGAATACTTTGTTGTTTTTATAAAATAAATTTTCTCTCATGGTCCATCCTTATGCACCATGTTGTTTTATGGTATGTTGTTTTATAGTATATTGTTTTTTCACAAATCCCCAAAATACTGACAAGGTACAGTAGTTCCTGAGATAGTTATTTTGTTCCTAACATTCACACATAATGTTACCTGCCACCTTCCTTTTAAAAGTTTGGAATGAAGGAAATGATTTCTGCTATTTAAACTTCAGGGAACAAGAATTTGATCAATATGACGCTGAAAACTGACATTGATACAGCAAATGGTTAGACTGCTACATTCGTTACAAATGGATTTTGGGTAGGAAGATTCTGGAGAATAAGGCTCAGTAGATGTGATAGTAGCAGGCCTATATAAATTTCATCTGGCATTTCTGTTGTCAGTGTGAAGTCCGCTTAAGTGCACAATTTCATGGTTGGCCAGTTACCGTCCTTGGCTGAATTAATTTTCAGTGCTGGTGAAAAAAATTACTGGTTTGCCAGTTGCTGCTCAGAGGTTGTAAGTCTTGACAGAAAATACATATTCCATCAGAATCTTAAATTTTTAATCCAGTGTCTGTGTTTATTGATGGAGGTTAAATAATGTTACTGGATCAACAGGCAGCTAATTGCACTTCTATGAGACAGTGAATTGCAAAGTTTCTCTTACTTTGTTTTTCCTTAAGTAAACAGCAAAGAACAAACTCTTTTTCCATTACATTTCTTTATGTATGTAAAATATATGTTAGAAAACTCACTAATGATTCTTAAATAGCTCATACAGATGAAAAATTGAGATCCATTTATTTAAATGTAGTATTTAATTCTTGTGTCCATTGACCTAATGTGATATTAGTGTCTGCTAATGGCCTTGCTGGCTCCATGAGAAGTTCCTGTGGCTATCATCTGGGATTTTGCTGTCCTTTAATCTAAGCTTTTAGTCTTGTGAATGTAGCAGAGGATCATGAGCCCCCTTGTTAAATGTTTGGTTTAGACAATTTTAGCTTGCCATGGAATATAGCTTACAGAGAATCTGATTCCTTAGCTTTGGGCTGAAGGGAATTTTTTCCTTTTTATTGTGAAGATGTAATAGACATGTTCTTGAGGAAACTAGTAACAGTACTGATCTAAGATGTGATCTGTCAGCTGTCCTGAAGATAGGTTCCCATTCTAGTGTTGTCATCTGTCAAACTTGCAGTTTAGGTAAAGAAAAGGAGAGGAAAAAATACAGGAAATGGAGGAGATAAAACGAGAAACCTTGCATAATATAGAAGATCTCCCTCTCCCTCCCTATGTCCCCAGTGTCCCTCTGCTTCTCCCGCCTCCCCAGCAGATAGCTGCTGAATTGGTCTGAGGGGAAAAGAGCTCTCACAGAAATAGCATAAGGGAAAAGTGTCACAGGCCTTGAAGCCCCATAATATGCTTGGCTCAGGCGCTGACAAAATTGAAGATTTTGTGGCATGCTAACAGCAATACAAAACCTGAGGAAAGATTCACTGTCTTGGGCATTTGAAGTCTTTCCCTACAGAGTTGCAGTTAGATTTGGATCCAGCCTGCTCCAGAGCATCACAGAATTTTGTTTATATCCTATTGTTAATATGTTCTTTATGTACTCTAATATGAGCTGGTTTTAATTCTGCTTTTTATCCTTTACAGTACCCATGGGGAATGATAGTCTGCTTTTTTGTCATAGTTACACTCATGTTTCAAAGTCTTTATGGAAGGATATCAGTGTTACTAACAGCATGTGTGTTTCCAATAGAGTATATTAGGATTCAAAACACTGGTAAGGGCTTGGCTAGTCCTAAATGCTTACAAAAGTCTTATTCAAGTTCCACTCAAAGGGAATTGTGATTAAGTATAGTAGCTTGCATTAAGGTAGAGCTTAATTCAGCTTGAAATAATCCGAAACCATCATGTAGTTTCAGCTCCTAAACTGTTTATATTAAAGTTCATAATACTTTTGATGATTAGCCAAAGAATCATCTGAAGACAAGTGCAAAGTGTCAGGTTTCAGAACTCTCTGACTCTATACTGTAATCTTGCCGGACCAGTCCCTCTCTATAAATTTTAGTTCTCTGTTTTAAGTATTTACAGAATGTAAGACATTTATGTCTAGTTCCTATCAGAACAATTTTCAGACCAGTGTTTTCTGGTTTACTTGGAATTTGGCTAGCCCCATTTTTAATTGAAAAGGAAATACAGCCATCACATTGTAAAAATTATATAATGAAGTTCATTGGCTGCTGGAATTGTATTGTTTCTATATAGAGCTGCTAAGGGAATTTTCCATCAAGTATTATCCTTACTCACCTGTATGGCCAAGTTAGACTGAGTCATAGCTTAAACTCATGGAGTTGCAGAGAAAATAACCAGGCAGAATAAGCTGTGATGAAAATTCAGAAGTTATTTTCTGTTTGGTCTAGTTTAAATTTCAGCATTTTCCTTTCCACAAATGGAAAGATGCTTGAGACTTCTAAAATGTGAGGCAATTTAAGTGATTGACTCTTATATCTTACATATTTGTATAACTCGTAACTTTGCCTGTTGCTCAGATTGTGTGAAGCTGAGCAATAGTATTGTAGTCCAGGATATGTCTCTGACAGTTTGTGATGAGGAAGAAGTAGAGAACGGTATGGAGAGGCCCCAAGTAACATGAAGAGGAAAGAGACATTTCCATATTTTTGTGCTAGTGGGATTCTAGTACACAGATCTCTCCCCACTTTTTGTTACATCACTGATCCGAGAAATATACTTTTGTGTGTCTTCTGACCAGGCATTCCTCTCATTACTATTGTCACCTTTTGACAGACTTTCAGTTGCTGACTGTTCTCCAGTGTTAATGCTCCAATTGTGGTAAGCAAATACCTGGACACTTCTTCACCTGTTTGCTCAGGACTGATGGTTTTAAATTTTTGCTCACTTCTTTGAGAAACATTTGTTGTGTCTGGCATATTCTTCATACTAAATATCTACAGCATGAAAGGCAGATAGCAAAGATAAGATTGAAGCTACTTGTTCCCTTTGCAGTACATTGAGTTGTCTTTTTTTTTTTCTTCCCCACAAATACAAATTAGAACATGCTGAGAACTCAGATTCCTGTTAGAGCTGCCAAATTAAGGCAAGCAACAAGACTAGTGTTTCTCCTGATTGTCAGTCCATGAGGAAGACTGACACAGTTCTGCAGACTTGTGCCTTCTACAGCAAAGTGTGCCAAATAGGAGTGGTGATGGGAATATGAACCACTGGACCTTCAAAAGTTCAGGTAACTCAAAGAAGCTTAGGATAATCCAGAGGAAAACTTACCAAAACTCTGCTACCTTTGAAGATTGTCTATCATTTAGCTAGAAGGATTTGATATAAAATAGAAGCTTTATCTTCTGGATTTTTTTTCCCCGAGTCATTCATCAAAGTCCAAGTTCAGTTAAGTGACTGTAATTTTGACTTTTTTTCTTTTTTTTTTTTTTTTTTAAGTTTGATGTTAAACCTATTACAGTTTTTTGCCATAATTCCATTTGTATGCCAGGGCAGCTAGAAGAAGAACTTGTAAAGAATGGAAGCTTTCATCGATGTGAACCTCTGTGTCTTCTGTTAAAACTTGAATAGGAGAAAATTAATTTACTTTTTTCCTCCACGTTTTGATAGTTAGATTGGATGAGTAGCTCTTATAGCTTACACTTGAATTAACTGAACCTTTGAAATGGAAATTTGAAAGCAAACCTGTATATTATTTAGGAAATACAAATTCTGTTTTAAAAGTAAGAATGTTTCTTTAAGAAGATTGGAATACCTCAGGGTTTAATGGAATGCAGGAAATAGCAATGTAGCAAAACGTATGCCAGGGAAAATAAGCATTCCAGCTGTACTACAAATGAGCTGTATGGTTGTCTTGGATGTCTGTGGTATACAGGAGGGTTCACTGCATTGTTCAATTCATGCAACTTTATTTTGATCACTTACTCTGATAGGTGACTGGGGGTTTGAGGGCTTTTCATGTAAGGAATGTAAAATTAATGTCTTGTATGTCTAAAGAATGTTTAAGTTTCCAAAGCAAACCTTTATGCTAAGAAACATCAGTGTAACAATACCTGCACAATCTTAAAATTATAGCTGTTTAATTATAGGGATATGTGAAAGATATATTCAACGTGTGTGTGTGTATGTATATGTATAACATACATATATGTGTGTGTGTATATATATATATGTATACACACACACACACATATGCTTCCCTTACAGTAGACTTCTCCCAATCCCTCTTCTCAAGATTCTGAGTGTTCTTGATTCTGGAGAGGATGACTGTAATGTTAATAGTGCTTTAATACAATTACTTGGATGTATTTCCTTCTTTTCAAGTAGTTAGGTCTATCAGCAAAATGAATAGGTTTGTGCTGTGGACACTTCAGCCTCTGGTAACTTAAAAAGAGAAATAAAGTCAAAACAGGGTTAAGCTTCATTTACACTGGGCCATTGGAATTACCTTATTACTGCCTAAATTTTCTGATTTTACTGAAGATTACACCTGTGCTCTGGCATTTTGTTCACTGTGTGGCAGCCCCTTTCAAATTTTGTAGTAATTCTAACCAATTTGGTCACCTGTTTCAGAAGTTAAATGTGCTACTTATTCTTTGCCTGACAGGCATGCACCTGCAATTTGTGCACACGTGCAGCATTTCCGTACAAATCTAGGCTAAATAAACATATTGGAAGAAAAGAAGTGACACCTGTAATATCAGTTTGGGGACTGCGAGATCCCAAACATAGACCTCTGCCCCATGATTAGCTGTTGTTTCTATACCTGTGGCTTGCCTGTCAGTTCTGTAACCTGGATGGATGGATGTGTACACATCGGTATGCACACTCACGCTCTTCCCGGTTAATTCCCAGCTATGGGGCATGAACTCTGCATGATGTAACCCTCAGCACTGATTCCCCTGAATGTCCAGACTGAAGGACCTGTTGGAGCACCCTGTAACTCCCTCATTGACAATGCCCCTAACTTTCCTTCCCAAAGCTAAGCCCATGGGCATTGGCTTCTCTTACTGTGCAGTGGGAAAGCAGCTAGCTCCCCTGATTGTGCTGTGATTTTTTTTTTATTTATTTTTTTTTTTTTAAATAGGGGTAAGACCCAGTTGTTCACCAGCCCCAGTCATTTTCTCCTGATTATCTTCTGATCACTGCAGAAAGGATGGCAGGGCATGTATCCCTGCTGGTTGAAGGACCAGTACCTTGTGTGTTCTAGTAGGGTGTTAACAGCTGAGTTAACACTGTCATTTATTCTTCATCTATCCTTAGTCCTTGCTCATCCTTTCCACTGCTGGTTTGGATCTTGTTCCTTCTGCTTTTCAGTTGAGTTGATTTTTTTTCAGTGTAGCTTGTGTGCTACTGCTGCAATCAGGAGACTTTGAACAGAAGGGGAAAAAGTAAAGGTTGGAGATAAATGTGATATAGCATAGTGTAGGGGTCTTTTCCTCAGGTGAAGATAAGGTAGACCTCCTTTATTTAGCCTTCAGTTAAACATTTTACATGACTATGTCTTAAATTCAAAGTTACAGGAAGCAGTGGAGGTTATTAAGAAGGAGGATAAAGAATTGGCTAATGCAACTATTCACGCTGAAAGAAGAAATATCAAGCAAAGGGAAATCATTAGTGTTTCTCAAGGGTTAGCATTGGGAGTAATTTTCTTAAATGTTTTCATTAATGACCCTTACATTAATAGTAGGGAAACATTTTCAGCATAATCTGCTGACAAAATGAAGTTGGAGGACACAAAGGCAGACTGATATATCACAGAGAGAATGTTTTGCTATTAGATTCTGGATGTGTGTCATTAGTTTTTTGTTTTCCTTTCATTGCTCTTGTTCCTGTTGTCATTCAGGTTTTTTTCCATTGAGAGTTCCTAATCTGGAAATGAGTGACTAAGGGAAGGTCTTAGTATGCTGGTGCAGCTATAAACTGTCATTGTGATGCATCTGCAAAAAGGGCAAAATGCAATCCCTTTTGATGTATTAGAAGAACTATTTTACTTTTTTTTTTTAAAAAAAAGGAACTGGTGCTATTAAGATCTTGATGAAACAAATTCTGAAACATTATGTTCAAGAAGAAAGAGAAGAGGAAAGACAAACTAAAGCTGGAGCAGCTGCAAGTGCAGAAGAACACTGTCAGAAGAATGGTGAGCCAGCAAATGACCTTGGACTGAAAATGCTTGTTTACTTTATCAAACTAAAGGCTAAGAAAAGATGTGAGTGAAACTCACAAATATATCAGGCATAAATACTGGAGAGAAAAGAACAATTTAGCTAAAGGGCCATGCTGACACCAAATAAGTGGATATTAGTTTACTCTGAATAAATATAAATCAGATACTGGAAGTTTCCTAGTTGTTTGAGCAAAGAAGTTCTGTAATAGCCCTCCACCAAATACAGTTATACAATTGTTAGGAGGGAAGCCTTGATTTTCTTTCTTTTTTTTTTTTTTTTTTTTTTTTTTTTTTTTTTTTTTTTTTAATTTTTGGAGGTATCTTAGATTATAAAAGGGATTTATATGACACAGTTGTGTTCCATAGCAAGGGACTCTGCTTATGAGCCTGGGAGGTCTGTTCTGACTCAGTGATCTTATGATGGTGGTCTTGCTCTTAGTTTCAGTAGTGCAAATAGACCAAGGAACAGCTGTTTAGGAAGTTTTAGGAGAATGTAGAAAGGGATATTAATTGGAATGTTTAAGTGGTTTAAATACCTGGGAACAGCATTAGACAATAACAATTCAATTTATGAAATAAATTCCTGTGCATATAGATTGACAGTTTCAGAAATACACAAGCCAATTCTGCAAATAGGGTATAGGATCTTCAATTACTTACACTGCTTTTGAAAATGTTTTCATTGTGACATTCTTGCCCTGTACAGCAGCAGTGGTTCTTGGAGGCCTACAGTATCCTTTAAGCTATTAACTGCAAAAAGTTAAACTGTTTCCAAATCTGAAGCTTCATTGCTAACAATTGTATGTGTGTTCTCTAATTGTGCATGTACTGCTAGCTGCTTATCCCTGGCAGGCAGTATTGTGCTTTCAGAGTAACAGCTCTTCTTGCTGTTCACCACGCATTGGGTGTATCAAGCTTTGTGTCACTATGCATTGGGTTATCTCTGTCTTACAGAGTCCTTGAGAGACTGTTCAGTTATTAGGCTTTAAGAATGCTGTGCAGCATGGAGAAAGCCATTCCAGGCAATGGTGTAGCTGGAGTGCGTCAGGTATGTAGCAGTGGTATTTTGAACCTAAGTCCTTGATCACATGGATTTTTCATCAAAGGAGGAGAGTGTGATGCCGTTGGTTGAGAGGAGAAACAATAGAGAATGTCAGACGCAACTCTGAAGTCAGTCCCAAAGTTTGTTTGAAGTCACAGGACAGAGGCTGTATGTGCCTAGATATTGAAAGGGATGGAAATAAGTGTTGGTTATGTATTTTATTGGCACTTTCCTTCTGAGGGACTCAAGGAACCATCTAAACACAGAAATGAAGCTTCCAGAGCCACTTGTGAGAGTCCTCTCAGTGACTTTATTGACTCTTTCCTTCCGTTATCATTGTTTGTCTTTTCATCTCTCACTGGGCAGGCTTTCTTCCCTCCAGCTCACACCACTGTGCTCCTCACTCCTTGCCCTGTATCCACCACTTTTGCTGCTTCTTGCTTCTGTATCATTATTTTTCTATTCCCTTTGCCCATCTTTATAGACAGCACAGGATGGGTGAAGTTGAGAAGCATTGTAGAAAGTATAAGTAGACCAGGAAGTTTTCTTCAAGGTCTTTGTGCCACAGACAGGATTGTCCCAGATGTGTTGACGTTGATAGGTGTGGAGTATTAGCAAAGGCCCACTTCACTGGCCTAAGATGATACTAGTAACAAGGTAGCTTAGTCAGAAATCCATTGGTTAACATGTTCTGAGCATCCATAACGTCTTGGGTTACTTTAGTGGCAGTACTGGGACATTTTCCAAATGGAACTGGGTTCTTCATCATGCAGAGGTAACATTTTGGTCAGTCTTGAGTTTCATAATATGTATTTTTTCAGTGATACTGTAGGCAATTTATTGTGCAGGTGGAGCAGGAGAGGAAGGAGGCATGGAGGCTTAATGATGGTTTGCCAAAAGGAAAGGTCTTTTAGGAGACACATCTTTTCCCCTCTGTTTCCCCGTATTTTTTCCATTATGCTCTATTCTTGAACTAAGTAAAATTTCACTGCTGTGATACAGAAGGTAAAATGTACCCCTGTTCTGTGCTTATGTTTTCCATTTTAAATATCATAATGATTTCCAAAAATAGAAACGGAGCAAGACAGAGTAAGTATGAAAAAGGGAAGCACTGTAAAAGCTTGTACTTTTCAGTTTTGAAACAACTGGACTGGATAAAGAGGCAGATGGTACACCAGCAGTTAAAGTAGGCATTATATTTTCTCTCCTAGCTGCCAGTGGCTAGAAAGGAACTACTGTCCTTCATTTGGTCTTGCCATATCCTAGTAATCCTCCAGCATCAACTTTGCATCTTTCTCCTGGTCTTCAGGAGTTTGCAAAAGTCATTCAAACAGTCTTTTATGTTAATTTTTAATTTTATTTGATCTTTTACTTAAAGGAAGCTATAGCTTCTTTGCCCTGCCCAAGGGCAGGGAAAGCTGCTCAGTGCAAAGCCCACATTGTAGTGCATACCTTCCAAATCATTACTATTTAATTCTAACAGTTTATGCTTGAGTGCTTTATCTTTTTCATGAAAATTGGTAACACTTGTGATTACGTGCTATGGAATCCCAGTGTATAAACTGTCATCCATTAACTGTGATTTCCCTTATTTCATACCTAGAGGAAGAATGGGAGTAGATGGAAAAACATCCCTATCTGTAACATTGTTGTCATTTCTTAGAGTGCAGCAGTGTTAACTGGGGAGACTAAGAATTAAGAGCTTTATTTTCCATATGCTTATTTCATCCTGGCCCAGTCAAGCATCTTGCTGCGGCTGTGTTGGATGCACAGGACCATCTGCTGAAGCTCAGCCTTGGATAGGTACAGGTGCTGCATCTTAAAGCTTCCAGCATGCCTCAGGGGAGAAGGCAGCTGCTTCATCCGTTTCTTCCTCTCTCTCTCCTACTGGTACCTTCCATCTCCCTGGTGGCAGAGTCAGAATAAATAATATTTTTTTTTTCCATAAGCATGACCACTCCTTTAATGAGATGGTCATTAAGGCCTCATGCTTAGGCATGAGGCTCCTGAAGTTTCTCTGAGTGTACCCACTTTATAACAAAGTTAAGAATGAAGGATGGAGGCACACCCAAGAGTCCACCAGATGTTTCTTTGGCCATGTCTGAAGATTGCAGGGTGGCCCGTAATTAATCTTATTCCTCCTGGAATCATTCAGCCTCCTCTTAGGAAAAACCAATTTCTATTGATTTGTTCCTCCAAAGTAATGCATTTCTGGAGCTTACATGAATATAGGTTAACGGTGCAATGTTTCTCTAACGTTTTGTTTAAAAATTGTGTGTGTGTATGTTATGTAAACAGAAATTTGCACATTGCACTGTCAGCATTGCATCAGACTTTGTGACATTCTGATGTGAGTGCTAAATAGTACTTTCTTTTTTTCAAAAAAAAAAAGGTATTAAGGGGCCAACCCAGTAGTTGATACAGCTCCAACTGTATCCAACCACTGTATGCTTGAGTTTGAACCAAATTTATTATCAAGTTGTCTCATTTATGTTCCCCATTTGTTTCAGAGTCCTCAGACTGAATCAGATTTTAAGACATCTGTTACTTGCTGTGCTCACAATGTGGTTTTGACTTGTTAGATGTTACATGCTGTAGAATTTCCTTTGTTAGGTAAATAAGTAGATACCAGCAACTGTAAAGATCTAAAATGGTTTTGCAGTGTTGGAGATGATAGTTAGCTAGTAAAATAACAATTTCAATTAAAAATTCTATGAGAATACAAATTTGCACCTCTTAAGACACTTTTTTTTAAGCTTCAGTATACTTGAGTAGAAATGGATACATCATATTTTTTTATTTGAAAAAGCATCTTTGTTGCTAGGATCTCATAACCACACATTTAGTCATTGTTTATAAATGAATGTTGATTTTCATTATCTATTCAATGTCCTATTTGAGATTCAAACAAAATATTTTAATTAATGTGTCAAAATCCCAGTGGACTGAACCTTCAAGACAAACTTGGCCAAAATGCATGATAAGGAACTAAAAGGTCACAGAAACTTGCTAATGTTTTCATTAAATGAGTACTGTTGTGTAGGTCAAAAAAGTGAGTCAATTGCATGATTGGCACCAATACAAAGATGAAAGATATTTATTTATACAGGTGATGTGAACCACTTTCAGTTCTTTCAGTTATATACAAAGTCGTTTCTGTTCTTTCAAATTTCTGTTTAGCAAACCAGTTAATGGTAGGATGTTTTTACAAGATGGGCAAAGATGAGGCACAAAGAAATTTCAGCATGCATACAAGGAGAAGCAGCAGAACGGGTGGGTCAAGGCAGCAGTGTACAGCTTCAGCAAGGAATGTTGCAGCTGAAGCTCCTGCTGGAGAAGTTTTGCAAATGCAATTGCGGTGTGCATGGCATAAGCAGAGACCTGTCAAAACCTCAGAGTGCATGTTCAGAATTTATGGAACCATGTGAAACTTTAAGGTATGTCTTAGGATCTTGTATTCAAGCCTAATTCAGGTTTAAACTGGGTATTTTGGGTGTTGATAGCTGTATAGCCATATTGTTGCAGCAATCTGTATCTTCGAATTATCTTAAATACTAGTATTTTCATAAGAATATGTCCTCCTCTGCCCTTGATGGTCAGTGAACCACTGCACACCTAGTGTGTGGAGAGATGTGTGTTGGTGTAATAAAGGTTGTTTCCTGAATTCAGGCCTAAAAGTATTCATAGGGACAAAACACTTCTTATTTTACATTTTAACTCTTTGGTTTTAAATTTAGATTGCTAATATCTCCTAGGAACAGACTTGCAGCTCAGTAGGTCTTGCCAATGGTTTCAACTGGAATTGTTTAGAATAAAGGTTGATACTGTGAAGTATTTTTCATTTATCTAAAGGGTAAATAGTATTTTCTCTACTATAGCAAGTTTGTCACTCAATTTATAAAATAAAACCTATTTTAACTTCACTTTTAGACTTATATAGCATAGCAATTATTCTTAGATAAGAGTTATTTAAAACAGACTATGGTGAAGCATAAACAAAAGTCAGAACACCCTTGGACAAAGATTTAATGTTTATTTTATTTTGTTTGTCCTTTCTGTTTTATGAATAATAATCAGCTATAAAATGTGAGGAAATTCAAGAAATGAAAACCCCTTTTTCTTTGCATAATATAGTTGCTTTGTCGTGAGTTATGCATGAGCTATTCTCTTTTGTCTGTTTCTAATATGAATAAATATTTTACTCAAAGATTTAGTATCTCATTTTATTCAAATTCAAAGTTAAAAATTCAGTGTCTGTGTAGGTATATATATCTTAAAATTTTAAGTTCCTATCATTTAAAACTGTTAAATTTAAGTCACTGAAAACTTGACATTGTGCAAAGGACATGAAAGATTCAGATATGCAAGTCTGTGGCAAACTACTGAAAAATATAGTCTACTGAAAAATATAGTCTGTGACATACCAAATTTGGAGTATTTTTAAATATGAATAACTAATGTTTAAGCTTTCAGTATTGTTTAGTATAAGAATTCTCAGGTAAATGGGACACCAAGGGTTTGCCTTTAAATAAGCTCTAAAAGTGTTACAAGATGCTTATTGTTTAAACTTTCTACCAGTCTTTTCTCATAGCAATGGCTAAGAAAAATAAAAGAAATTTTGTTCTTATCTTTCTTTTTAAGATTATATCACAGACATCAGGCTTTCTGGAATGTGTCAAATTTTGTAAAGTTGGTTGATTCTCTGTGTTGATTTTGTGACTTTTACAGTGATTTACTGCAGTGTCAAATGAATTAGGAATTCTGCCATTCTATTAGTGGTATTTTACATCTGTTTTGTTCTTGCAGTGTGCAAGAAAAGGAGCGCACCCATGGGTCCTTAGGTCCCATGGGATATAATTTGAGCTACCTGGTCTTTGAGGTAGAATCCAGAATCCTGTGTTAAGCCCTTGGGCTCAGAGTGAAGTGTGGGATAAAATTAAGACACCTCAAAATGTGATGTATAACAGCCGGAGTGCTCATGCAGCAGTCTGTATAGTCTTCATAGTGCCTTTGGAAGACAGGAGAGGGAAATGACTTGTCTGGAGCGGTGGTTGCTGTTACCCTTAAGAGTTATGGTTAGTATACAGGCATAGAAAACTGGGAACACAGTTTAGTATCCTCTTTATCTGGAGAGGGCAAAAAATTATGTCTGTCTGTCTACGTGGCATCACAGAAGAAAGGGATTGACCTGTATGTCCTGTAGAAGGTTGTGCTGCAGTGTAGAAAGGCTCAGACAGACAACACACAAAAAAGCACTCCCAGGTTATGCTATGTACTTGTTTTGTTGTCCTTGCTTCCTCAGACTTTCCTTCATTTTATACTAATTATTGGTTATGCTGCAAAGATAGTCCTAGGTTGTGATTCCATTTCTCTAAAAATGTTTCCAGCTCTCTAAGGAAGTTCATGTTATCCCTTTAAAAAAATTCCCACAACTCTCCAAAATGTGCTATCTTCCCCACAAAGTATAACATAGTATGTAATATTGTTGTTTATAATGTTTTCATCTTACAAATATCTATTACTAATTTTTTTAAAAAAATAGCATTTCTGGATAAGTGTTATATATTTACGACTAGCTCATTTCTTCCTGTGTCCTTTTCTGTGCGTTCTATCCTAGGATTCTAGGTTGTTTCTGAAGCCCTGAATCATCAAAGTGCTTCAGTAGAAACGCTTTCCCCATGTGTTGGGGGCAGGGGTGCATGCGTTGTGGATTTTTTCCCCTGTATCCATGCTAAAATATGTACGTAATTTTAAATGGATGTCTAATTCCATTCAGTTCAGTTAAACTTTTGTTCAGAGTTAAACACGTACTTGTGTGTGTTTCTGGACTAGGGTGCAAAGTGGCATTCAAAGTGTTAATATATAATGCTTCTTCCAACTGTACAATCTGTCATTTAAATGCTGAAATACAGTGCAAGACCTGCAGAAGTGCATATGGGAGCATCATGAATAGCAAATGAATCTATTTTGATCCTTGATGGATGTTTCAATGAATAACAAATGAGTTCACAGTGATTGGACACAGCAAGTGTTAGTGATGGGGTTTTTTTTTTCCCCTGGCATAATAAAGGAATCGTCTTAAAGTGACGGTATGTGGCAGGCTGTGTCTAGTTGCCTCGGTACCGACTGTTGGGCTGTTGCCTTTTCTTTAACTGTGCTTCATGCTATTTTATAAAGAAACAACCATCCATGTTCTTTAAAGCTCTTTTCTCATTAATGTTTTTTTTTATCTGATATGAAAGAATTAACCTATATTTGCAATATATATTTTCAATATACATTAAATGTGCATGCATTAAACTACTTTCCAAAGGACTCAATTCAATCAAACCTTATTAGATCTTAAATTATACATTCAGACATGTTGTTTGAAACACTAGGAAGTAATTGTCTTACTATCAACCCCTTGAATAAAACAAAACCAGGACTGCTTGTTTTAGTTTTCAGAAGAGAAAAAGAGGGTAAAGAGGCATAATTTTGTTCTTGGACCTCAAAGTGTTTCACTAATGTAGCAGAAATATAGCTTGGAGTAGTGTCTGAAGATCCTACAGTCCAGCAGTCAGGTATTTCAGTGCAGCACAGAAGTCTGTGATTGGTATGTAGTGATTCTTACCAGAAACTGTGGTGTTAATTTTTTGTTCTCTCCTTGTTGCCAAATAGAATGACTTGGCTAAGTAGCATATGTACTTGCTGACAAATTTGCACATACAAATCCTTGCTTACAAACTTTGCTAGATGTTTATGGAAGCTGGTTAGTATATCAATTTGAAATGTTGATTTTTTTTTAATACTTTTTGCAGATAGTTCATCTTAATTTTATTTGTTTAACTTTCTAAGGCTTATTCTTCACAACCAGTTTGCTGTTGTATTTTCATAATCATTATAAATCAAGAGCTGTTGGGCTTGTTTGCTGTTTTTTGAAGGTACATAACAAGAAATAGTTTTCAGCTAATAAGTTGCATGCTATTTTTTTTTCCACAGTGGTTACAAACTTACTTGGTTATTTCATTGTTGAAGAGAAAAAACCTAATAATATACCTGAAACTGAATGTATGACCAAGTTCTCTAAAATTATCAGCAGCAGTGGAGAATGTTATCCTGTTTTCTTCTAGCTGTATTCTTTATATACTTACATAGTAGTTGGAAATTAAATGCTATCTGGTTGCATTAACCAGTGATTCAAGATTAAGTCATTATCTTTGACACACAGCCCTAGTGTTAGTTTCAAAACGATCGTTTGCACTAAGGGACAATTTTTGTAAGTCAAAGGTTTTACAGAACTGGGTTGGTCATTTTGCTGTCCAGGTGCAAAATTCAGCTGCAGCAACATCCTTTAATTGCCAAGCAACGGAGAGGAAAACATCTGCTAGTTATGAATATGTTCTGAATTGGTAATCATAACAAAATAATGCCATGCCTGTTCAGCCAAGGAGTAAGGCAGAAGGCTAAAGGCTGTTGCATGTCACTCATGTTCACTGTTGACTTACGACTGCCTGTAAATTCAAGTTACCGCTTCTGTCTCAATAAGACACAATATATAAAATCATTAAAAGGATATAAATTTAAATGTTTGCAGGTGTAACAAAAGCATATGGATATATTTTATGCACTCTTTTTATGAGATCGTGAATTGTCATGCCCCAAATGACCTTTTTCTACAACTAGATAACAAATGTAGTATGATGTGTGTTGCATATACATTAAACACTCATGACCTTTCCAGAGAAGCCAGTTCTACATTATTAGATACTGAATTTTGCTTTTGCAAATAGAGGGACTGATTATCCTCTTATTATCTTTATGGTGCTTAGCTGTATTTCCACTGTAGTCAATATAATTACACCATATTAAAATTTTTCTGAAAGCACTCAGAAGGATCTCCTTATTCCCTGCATTGATGTATATGGTTACAGAAACCCTGCCATCTACTACCACACCTCCCCAGTTCAGTTTACTTCTGTCATGAATAAAATCTTTAACTGATTGTTTGGTGTGGTTTCACCTTAATTTAGCTCGAAGGAATTTTGAATTAAACAGGGCTCCCTGGTCTGTCCAGTCTGGGTCCTGACAATAGGAACTTGTTTCCCATTGGTAACACCAGTGTTAAGTGGTTGTCTATATAGCATTAAAAACATTTAGTATACTTTTAGTAAGCCTATGTGAAACCTGAGAGCATTTGCTTCACTAAGGTGATCAGATCAATGACCTTTCTAATGCCTGGAGAGTCATAAGGAGCAGGGAAAGCTATAAGCAAAATGCAGAGACACAAACCTGGTTGGCGTTTTCTTCATTATCCCTTGTCTATGACAAAAAAAACCCTCCAGTTGCTAATTGATAAGCCATTAAGAAACTCTGGGTGTAGCCTTGGAGAGGGCCAGCCTGGCCTTTGCAAATGGTAAATTATGTTGATAGTGGGTAAAAGAGCCCAGCATCAGGGCTTAGAGAGGCAGAGGAACCACACTGGTGTCTGAGGGGTCCGCGAACGTGGGTATGCCCGTGAATCTAGAGAGCAAGGGAGGGCATGTGTTTTCTCTAGTGAGCTTCAGTCTCGATAGCCGGGGAGGAGGAAGAGGACTTGGCTCTCTGTACTGAGGTTTTGTGTGACTTCTGGTGGTGTTATGTGTGGGTGTTGTTAAAATAAGGCAGTGTCCTGCGCAGCCATGTGCGCTAGCGTCCTGTGTGTATGCGTGTCCGGGACACACGCGCAGCCTTGCTCCGGGCTGAACTGTGCGGAGCAGAAAGCAGCACGTTGTTTGGCCTGTGACAGACGCCTGGCCAGGCTCCGGCGGCCGGACAGGAGGGATCCCTGGGCCCTGGAGTCTGCTGGAGACAGCACCCGTACCGCTTCCCTAAACTCACTCTGGTGAACTCTGTACCAGGTCACTCCCTAATGCAGTTGTAATTCAAGTGTCTGTCACCACTTACAGCTCAATCGAAAATATTTACATTCCTGTGGATGATGTTGTATTATAATGGCAGGAAAACTGAAATGCATTTGATGAGTGAAATGAAAAAAAATAAAAGAAAATGAGATACAGTAAAACATAGTTCCACTGAAATTTCTGTGGAAAAGACGAAATTATCTGATTTAAGTTGGTGATTGACACATTTGATAAAATAAGCAGCAGCTCTGCTACATCATAATGCATGCAAGATAAGGCATAGCCAGATGCTCCCAAAATTCAGGCTCTTTTAAATTTATTTTAGTGCTTTAGTGTTTATAGTAGAGGTTTTTAATACAGTGTTGGATAGAAGAATAGTACTAATGTAATTTAACTGACAGCTGAGTGATTGTTTATTTAACCCTTTTTGAACAGCTTCCAAGTTTTGAGAGAAAGAATTGTATATTTCTGAAGGATTGTATAAATGTACAAGCTGTTGATACTCAGTTAATTAATACCTTGGAGATGTGGCCCTAACATCTGATAAGTTAAACTCATGACATTACGTTCTGTAGTATGAAAGGGAATGCACTGTACTACATCAGCCTCTGACAATGGATAATTATCAATAGTGCGGATATTTGATGTAGCTATTCAACAAATGCAGCCTTTGTGCACATTCAAGAGTTCTACATTTCTTGCATGGGTGCACATCTATCTCTGTGTACGCACATGTACGTGTGATTTTAGCTAATAGTTCCTTGTATATAGTTGCTGAGGTTTGGTTTGGATATTTGAAAATCATTAAATGTTTTTCAGCTACAGATTTTATCTATTTTCTTCCAGTTGCCTGAGTCTGAGTGACTGATCTAACTGACCAGTATGAAACTTACTGTAATTTTTGAGTGAATATGTAACTCAAAACTAGGTTTGGATAAATATTTGGATGTTTAAGCTTAAAATTCACTGATCTGAGCATTCATTTCAGTGAGTTTCTAATATTCAAATGTTCACAGGAAGCAAATCTCAGAGTTGGGAACCACGGTCAAGAGAAAAATAGCTTTTCAGATTAAATAAGTATTTGTGAGTGCTTTGGAGTTTGTTGGGTTTTTTTTGGTTTTTTTTCTTGTGTCCCAGTTTTTTCTGCTGTCCACTGCTTGTTGAGGCGTGCTGCTTTAACCCAGTTTGCTCTTCCCATTATCACATAGCTGCAGTGTTGCTTTCTTACACCGAGTGAATTATTTACATTGAATGCATTTCACGTTTTTTCCAAAAGAATACTGCCAGGCAGAAAAGGTTTTGCAGCTCAGAGCAGTGAAGGGCTGCATCAGGTCTACAGCTGTTTTCTTCAGCAGTCCCTAGTGTCTAGCATAGGGGTGGAAGTTGGATAAACACTAGTTTTAAGAGCCTGTGGGGGAATATCTCTGTAGCTCAGCAGTCTGGTGCTTCCAGACTGCTTCTAGCTTCCTGTGGGGCCCACAAGCGTTTTGTATAAAGCCCACAGGCTCCTCTAAGTTAAAGCAACTTTCTGTTCACAAAAGGCTTCTGGGATGAATGTACATGAATATCTATGCAGATATCTCTGGACAAGATAGTACACAACTTTTCTAAGTTTGTGAAATGAGTTTTGCTTAAATATGCTTTCAAGGTTATTTGCCTTGTAGTGGGTTTACTGCGGCGAGCAGCCAAACCCCCACAGCCTCTTGCTCCCTCCCCTCTCCTGTGAGCTGGGGAGAAGGATAGCAAGAAGCCTCATGGATTGAGGTAAGGACAGTTTAATGGGTGAAACGAACGCTGCACACACAGGCAAAGCAAAGGAGGAATTCGCTCACTGCTTCCCACTAGCAGGCAGATGTCCAGCCACCACCTGAGAGACAGGGCCTCAGCGTTTGTAAAGCTTGCTTGGGAAAGCAGACAAATGCCATAACCACCACCATCTCCCCTTCTTCCTCTCTTCCTTCAGCTTTTGTTGCTGAGTATGACGTCATGTAACGTGGAGTATGACATCGGTCAATCTGGGCCGGTTGTCCCAGCTGTGTCCCCTCCCTTTAGTCACAGCTCCAAAGCTCGGCACCGTAGAGGCTGCTGTGAAGAAAGTTACCTCCATCCCAGCCAGACCCAATACAAATTAAATGATTGGATTTTCATCATCAGAGTCTATTTCCCCTTTGTGATAAGCAATTATATTTTACACGAGGCCTTTGAAATACAAATAGTTCTGGCAGGTAGATACAGCAGGTACACTGCTTTGGTGGAAAAGGTAATATTCCAGACCATATCTTGGGACTATCATCAGGTGTGTAGTATTTGGATAAGAAAAGGTACTTGTTAAAAACAAGCAAACACTCCTTCCGCACTTTCCACAGAACTAAGGTCAGAAAAGCATTGGATAATGCTGACTTTTTATTAGTCATCGTACACAATTTTAAGAGGGTATTTAAATAAAAATAAGTATACAAAGTATTTTATTTTGTGCTTCTGTCCACCTAGATGTACGCATCATTCAGCAACTTATACTTTGTCAAGCCCATAGCTGTGTTAGATAATTTGTTAAACAGTGTTCTGTGCTTCCTTCACTGCGTTACGGGAGTAACACAGGTAAAATGCAAACAGTTAAAATACACTTACCATACAGAACAGGCACTGGCACTAATAGTTTGTGCAGATTGTTCTTTTGTATATGGAAGTTCAAGCCAAACTCTAACTTTTCCTTTGGGCAGTATTTGGATGAAGTTAACTCAGAAACCTTCTTTCATACAAATGAAATGAAACTTCCTATATCCAATTTTGCAACTAGTCATGGGAAAGCCACAAAAATGGGACTATTCTTGACCTGTAGGGAGATGACAAGAATGAATGACTATAGTGTGAATTTACTTTCTGTCATCAGGTTACTCATGTGAAACATTGCCATTTTGAAGCTTGTAGAATTTTTTCTTGTCACTAAGAGAGACTTAAAAGTTTCATTTCATCTTGTTGGCTGGAAAGATTTTTTAGTGGCTTGTTTCAGCTGAGTAGTTCCAGTTATATATGGAGAGTCTAGAGCACAGAGTGATACTTTCTTGGCTCCTTAAAAAAAGAATACTTACAATATAATTGTAAGCATGCATAAAGAAGGAAGTTTAAAAGTTGAGTTATTTTTTCCAAATTTTGTGGAAAGAGTTTTCTAATGTAAAGGTAATACCTTGACTCCAGCGGCATTTAAAAATGTGATCTCCAATATGAAACGTTAATAGTTTCACATTACATGTAATCACAGTGATTAGATGTAAAGTGGAATTTGATGGAAATATAAAATATAGATCCCCTGTGCATGTCAAATTCTGGTTTTTTTGCATAAATTGGGTATACAGGTCATATGCATGTTGGCAATAATAGCACTTGTAGTGTCTAAATAAAATCCTAGAACTCAAGGAATGTGTTGAATCCTTCCAAATGCACTTCATAGCCTTTGACAGTTCAAGAAAAAAAATATCGTATGCTTCGTGCCATCAGTTTGCACAATTCAGAGAAGTTCAGGAAAAGGAGACAACCTTGAAAATTTTGTAATAACAACGAAAAAAAATATGAAATGCTCAGAAATTATACATAGAAAACTAGGTATGGAGGTAGTCTAAAAACAGAATACAGTCCAACCAGAAAATGATATTTCACTGGAAGTGAATTTTCAGAGACAGGATAAAGAAGGGAGACAGATACACGTTGGCTCCTTTTTTCCCTGTCTAGGACCAAATTGGTCCTGACTAAAACATTAAAGGCATAGAGAGATGAAGAAAAGTGGAGGTACAAAGAAAGTGAAATTAAAAAAAGAGAGGAAAAAAACCATATTCAACAAGGGAGATAATGGGTTTTACTCCAGTTATAACACGCAAAAAGGTTACGTGTGTATAGTTGGGAGCAGCTGCTGCAACAGGGTTTGTGTCTAAACTTCAACAAATAAGTATTCCTTCCAAAAAGTATTTTGCATTAGATTTGCATTGAAAACAGGAGTTGTCCTTTGGCTCATCTGCATCTTGTGCATTTTACTTTAAAAGTACATGCCAAAATACTACATGAAAAGCAGTCCAGCTTTTTCCATTTGGTTGTGTGGTAGTTGTTTATTAGTCCAATATGGACATGAATGTCTAACTTGTTTGATTTCTGATTTATTTAAAACTTGATTTTGAGAAATCCCTTTCAAGATATTCCTGGTTGTTGTAAGAGTTTAACTTTTAATCCCAAATCAGTAGTTTTTGCAAGGTTTCTGGATTTTTACAGAAGCTTTTCACCCAGACTTACAATATGTGAGAGAGATTCTTATTACTAGCTGGGCTGACTATGGTGCAAGAGATGTGGCCCTTTACCTGCTCTATTATGTGTAGTTGCCTGGTTCCTATTATAATCCAGAGTAATACAGAGTGTTAACTTTTTTTCACAGAAGGTGTTGGCTACACAAAGACTAATGAGAGGGAGGGATTTTCCATTTTTATGTTAATTTTGTGAGCTGCAAGTGATGGGGAATTTCTGCTTAGAATAGAAAGTCAATTAAGTAGTCCCCCCAAAATCTTGACTTTTACTGTAATGTTTGAAATTCTTTTGCCAATATGCCCTTTTGTTTTTGCATGGGTAGATAAGTCCCATCTGTCTATATTCAATGCAAAACATGTGAGTGAAATGTTGTGAGTCATTAACAGTTAACCTGCAAGTGTTATTCTAGTTTTTAATCATGAGCAGCTCTGCAACGCTCTCATAAAGCTCATTTGCTGGATGCAGTCGGTGGAATTAGTATTGACCTAGTCTACCTGGAGACTGCTGAACTTTTAACCTTCTTAAAAATGAATCTTGAGAGCTTCTTATCTTCTTATCTTATTTCTTTATTTAACTTATTATTAAGAGAAGCAGAAGATAGTAATAGCAATAATGATTAAAAAAGTAGACTCAGATGGGAGTTTAAATCTTTGCACAATTCACTATCAGTGACTTATTTCAATGTTCTTTAAGACCTTCCTCAGTGTAAAAAACGTTTCCAGGCATCAGCAGTTGCTGCTGAGTTTGAAACAAAGAGTATGCTGCAAATGAGCAAGAGGTGCAACAAACAATGGAACTGGAATTTCTGAGCACACCATTAAGTTAGTGGAAGAACAGTATGAAAACATGTGTGGGTATCACCAGAAGGAAGTGTCAAAGTTGTGAAAAGCACTTCAGTATCAGAACAGAAAGTGATTCAAACTAATGTATGGACTTTCTATATAATTTAAAAGATATCAAATAATATAATTTAATAACACAATAATGAGTTCTTTCAAGAATGTTGTCATAATCCAAATATTAAATCTGTTTGGACTTGGCTTTTTCACCAACTTTGTGTGGCCATGCTATTGAAAATTAAGTTATTGCTAAGTGCCTTTTGAACTATCATGCAAAGTTTGAGATGTCATTCTACTACAATCCCACTACATTGTTTTGAATTCTTTCAATTAAATCCTTGTGGAGAACTACCCTTTTTCACATAAAATTAGTAAATATGGCACTGGTTATTAAAAAAAAAAAAATCTACTAAAAAAAATAGAAATTTTATCACGGCACAGACTGTTGTCTTAGGAGTCTTGTTTGAGGGTTATTTTGTTGCTGTTGATTTCTCGATCCTTTAATAGTATCTGAAATCTGTAGAACAGTTAAAATAAATGAGGTCAAAAAAGAAAAACTCGAGGCGCGATTGTTTTGAGCTGAATGATATTTCTGAATACAATACCAACTTACTTTTCTGCATTTGCTATTATAAGTAAAGAAAATGTTTCCTTCCATCAGAAAAACTTAATGATGTTTCTTGTTTTCTGCTGACATAGAGCTAGGACTGCAGTAAAATCAGTGTGACTGGTCAGAAAAGAAAAAAAGTGTTCATTTGGCCTTTTTAATTGAAAAAAAGCATCTTCAGCTTGTGCACAAAGCATTCCTGTGAATTTCTTTACCATCCTGCTCTCATGTTTAAATGACAGTTGTGTTAAAAAGAAAAAAAAAAATCAGGCAAAGGGAAATGAAGCATTGCAACTGGAGATAGAGGCCAAGATTCCATGTCCATCTGGGCCCAACTGACTCTGGGAAGAAACACACCTAAACCCTAAGGTTCTTCATAAACTCAAAAAAAAAAAAAAAAAAATATCAATTTTTTTTTAAGCTATTTTTGTATGTGTAAGGTAAAGATTAACCATCTTCCTCCTATCAAATGATATTAAATACATGGTGGTATTGTTTGCCCATTTTTGACCCCAAATTATTGGGATTTATCCTACAAATGCTGAACTCTTCTTCACTAATGCTGCTGGGCAAACATAGAGTATGATTCTGAAGTAATTAATCTACTAAAGTTCACCTTAATTTAATGTATTTGTATAGATAATTAGAATACTGGCTCTGTTCATTAACATTTCAAATCTCATTTAAATGTAAATTGTAATATTCTTCTTTTGTGCAAGAGTGGGTAGTTAGTGTCATTCATGAGTAATAAGTAATTTGTTCCTCATTAGCCGTAAGAATAGATAAAGATATAGATCAAATGTGGGTAGCAGATGTAGTTAAAAATGGTTACCTGTCTGGAAGGGGAATTTAAAACAAGCATTCATTGTTTTTCTGTAATTTTACATTTTTAATTTGGTCCTAATTCATAATTCAGAACACTTTCTATTAATTGGCTCTTTGCATTATTCATAATGAGGGTGTGAAAGTACAAAAATGTTTTCTCTGAGTGACTTACGAGATACAGTGTGAAATTTTAAAATATTATTTTCATATTGGTTCAGATTAAGCCCATTTATAATGCAGAGCTCTACTTCCAGATATTCTTCAAAGCACTAGAAGGAATATTCAGAAATAATGAAGACTGCCTCTGTGATGTGCTTATTTTAAAAAAATAATCTAATCATCCTATTTTGACTGAAGGATGCCTTGAACTGATTTGGAAGAGCAGTTTCTAACTTGTTTCTGAAACTATAGCAAAGTAAATTAGTAATAGTAATAATAAAGAAAAAGATCCCAAGTTTCCTTTCTGTTGGTTAGATTTGAAATCAGTCTGCGATAGGAACCTGCCACTTGGGTAGCAGAAAAAAAAAAGTATCTTCCCATTTGTGAAAAGTGGAGAAGGAGTAGGAATTTGAAAGCCATTGCTGTCACATTGAAGGTCAGTAATCAACTCTTCTCTCTAAATAGTTATAATGTTACTTCTGTCCCATTTTCATTGAGGTTTTTAGCAGAAAGCTAGCAATTATTTTAAGACAATTGCTTAAAAAATGAATTTGAAGTGCGCTTGTGAGCGACGGACAAATTAGGGAGGAAACTGATGGAATTTGTAAGTACTAAATCAGTGAGTAACCACCCAAACAGTGTCAGCACAGAGCCAGCAAGCAAAACGAGGGAGAGCTGGAAAAGGGGAAGAGTGCTTGGTTAACATCAGTGCTTGAGTAACAAGGTTGTGCTTAAAACTGTAGGAATCAAATGAGAGCTGCTAATAGTCACGGTGAGTTAAACCAGGAAAATGTGTGTGTCTATACAGGTATAAAAAATAATTTTAAAAGCCCTTTACTGTGAAGAAGGTCTACTTCTTTATATTTTTATACACGTACATCCTTGAGTAGACCCTTTATACAGGAAGTATCCATTACACATACCTATGTACGGCTGCAAAATATCTTGTGATTTTAGTAAAAAATTGTGATTCTGAACCATTGCCTATTAGAAGCACATCAGATTGCATTTAAAAGTCATTCAGATGGGATTTTTGCCTCTCCTATTGGCAGGAGAGTTTCTTATTGCAAGTCCATTTGATAAAAACTTCTTCATAAAATTTGCAACATAAATCTGTTGATGATCTAATCTCTGTTCATGAATGAGTACTATATAAATATTTTAATCCTTTCCTTTGTTTCCTTTGAGCAACCTGGTCTAGTGGAAGGTGTCCCTGCCCATGGCAGGGGGGTTGGAACTAGATGATCATTAAGGTCCCTTGCAGCCCAAACCATTCTGTGATTCTATGATCCTTAACCCAATTATTATTGCTCTCAGCTATTAGTCTGGTAAATACTGGAGAGAACAACTGCTTTCAGACAATGTGGTAACAAAAGCTTTCCATTTGTCTGATGATCGTCATAGTCATTCTATGCTTGTGTCAAAGTGAAAATTAAATCATTCTTATATTAAGGATGATCAAGAGATACCACATACAGTTCTCCACATGAGGAGCCTATCACAAGTGTGTTTCACAATGGCATTTATAGTACATCCTCTCCACTGGAAATAACTTTTAATATATATCACAAGACAGCATTTTTCTTCAAAGCAAAATATGATGATGGAAGACCCTTGTAAGGTTACTAAGCATACAGTCATCTTTTTAATCCTGTTATTTCCAGATGGTGAACTTCTAGCTTGTAACTGAAGGTCCTCCTATTAGTCTCTAAATCCAAGACTCTGGGACTGATCTTAAGCCCCATTTCTTTCTTCCAGTTATCATAACCAACTCATTCTTCTTGCTTGATATTCCAGTGTTCCTCCCAATTGATGATGCTTCACAGCCTTCACAGAATGTATTGAAAATAGGAGCCTGAAGAGAATATGGGTCTATCCTCTGTACGATTCATTTTTTATAAACCTTCAAATATGGAGATCCACGGTATTCCCAGGCAATCTGTCACATTGGTCTGCAAATTTTGTTTTAATGTCTGACTTCATTCTTCTTTGCTATAGTTCCAGTTCATTACTTTCTATTCATCATAGACATGAAGGAAAGATTGCTCCCTCTTTCTTCAATGCAACTCTTGTGTATCTGAAAGCTGTAGTAATAGCCACTCTGATCTTTCTTTGTTTTGGCGAAACAAATCTAATACATTCTTCGTTTCCAGAGTTCATATTGATCTCCACTGAACTCTCTCCAGTCAGTCCACATCCTTCTTGACGATCAGTGCATAGAGCTGAACAGTGAATTCCAGCTGGTGCCTTATCAGCGCTGAGGAAAGTAAATAGAGTAATTGAGTGTCTTACAGGCAGGTTTTCTCTTTATACACCTTAGTATGAAGTTTGCCTTTCTTGTAGCATCACAACATACTTAAGTAACATTTAGTTTTATGATCCACCATAAAACCAAAGATCTTTTCTGAAGAACTGTCATTCTTATCCTGTATTTGGGTAGAGGATTATTTCTACTTAGGTGTTGTACCTTGCCTTGTCTTTATTGACTCATACTCTGCTTTTCTCTCAGACCATTTGTCGGGGGGAAAAATGGGGTTAGGTGATTATGAATGCTGATCTTAATCTTCAGCATGCTTGCAAATTTAATATGTATAGTGTTTATTTCACCAGCCAAATCATTAATTGAAACACTACACATAACCAGACTCAAGATAGATCCCTTGAGGAATTACACTGAATCCCTACATTACAAGAGGGAGCTACAGGCCATAAAACGTAATTGTTCTATCTATATTACATTTTCTTAATTTGCATATGAGAATGTCATGTGAGGTGGTGTCAAAATCCCTACTTAAATTCATGATATATGCAGTCTCCTAGTTATTTTTAAGCAGATCTTTTACCCTATCACACAAAAGGTTGAATACCATTTGACTTTAATGCATCCATATTTGGTTTTAGTTGCTTCTTACCTTTCAAACATTTATTGTTAAACTGATATTTCTCCCATAAGCTTTCCTAAATTTAAAAGCAGGATGCCTTTTCTATAATTCTGTATTTCTTCTTTTACCTTTTCAAATGTAGGCATTATAATTGCTCTTTTCCAATCTTCTATAACCCTACCTGTTCCCATTGAATAGGAGAATTTTGTAACTGGTATTTTAAGATTGGGTCAGTGGTTTCTTTTTAATAAATGCATTGAAATAGCATAATTAACTCACATTTTTGCAATTTTAGTTTTTCGCTAAACAGTAATCTTGAAGAAACTGGAAATCTTTATTTCACAAGTGACTTTTCAGTATTTTTGTAAGTTGCTAATATCAGCTATTGGTAATAAATAAAGCTTCATCCTTCGGAACCCAGTGTAGCACTTACATGTTTAAAAAGATTTCCTTAGAGCTTCTTGAGCTCCTACAATCATCATATTCTTGGTATTTGGAAGGCTTTTCCAGATTTGGTCTCTATGGGATCTGTCTGTCACTTGGTCTTTATGTTAATCTTGTTCATCCTCGAGAGGCAGTACTTTTTTCCTTTGTCTGTCACTCAGACTTTTCAGATTGGTTTAACTACTTGTAGTTAACTTTTATTGGGAGTTTCCATCTTGGTTTGTGCTTTTTGAACCTCAGTAAAAATGGGGTTTAGTTGTTTGTTTGTTGTCTGATCAAAAAAATAGAAGTTAGCACTTTGAGGGTTGTAATGAGCATCCATGTAAAAATAGAAGCTTTTGTGAAAAAGGTTTTGAGAAACCTGGAGACAGTAATATTACCTAAACAAACTTTATTTAGAAAAGACACCTCATATTTTATTACTGTGAAGAATAACTGTAAGAAGTGGCCTTTTACCAGACACTAAAAATATTTAAAGCCCCATGAGGCTTAAATGGTTAATTCCTTTGCCTTTGGCTACTCTGTGTTGACACAATAGAATCCTCTTATACCTTTTGTAAGAGATGTGGGGTTTGTCATTGTTCTGGATTAAAATCTCAAATTTTTTTTTAGTAGTGTAAGAAATATCAAGCGTTGATGGTTCATTAGATTGCCTTTCTCTGTTCAACATTTCAGTGGAAGTATATGATTTAGTCCAGCAAGCATTTACCGCGGCATATAAACTTCTCTACTTTCAGTTCCCCATTGTATGGGGACAGTAGTGACGTGGTAGTAATTGTCCTGTTTGCACTAGTTCTTCACCTGCTTGCTTTGAAACAAATGAGGATCTTTCAGAAAATTATTTTTCTGAGAGTAACTACTAAACAAACATGATACCTAGACTTCTGAGTATACCAGGTAAGAATTTAAGATATCTAGAGAAGCTTAATTTCTTATTAGGAAAGAAATCATTGATATTCACACTTAATGAGTAACATAGTAAAGAAGATTCTAATGACCTCTATTTTCAGCAGGTACAAATGAGAGTAGTTGCCTTGTCTTCAGTGGAGCTGTGTGAATAAATACCAGCTGAGAATTTGGGCCAAGAAGAGTAATTTATCAGATGCAGGTTCTGTTTTACAAAGAGAATAAAAGCAAGACCAAGCTTCCTTTTCACATGTAATTCATGTTCCTGCACTACAGCTGATACACAAGTTTGTTGGTCACAGCATTAACTGCATTAACTAGCAGGAACTATAGCATGGCTTTCATTTTGTGTTTTCTTTTTTCAATTTGCATTTAGTATGTTAGGACGTAATAATATATAGTCAAGAAAAGGTGGCAGGAGGCCTACATGAATGAACAAGGAACTTCTGACAAAACTCAAACATCAGATGAAAGCATAGAAGAGATAGAAGAAGAATCTGGGCACAAAGGAGGAATAATACAGACACTGTCTGAATGTGCAGGGATGATGTTAGGAAAGTCAAAGCCCATCTGCAGTTAAGTATGGCAAGGGACATGAAGGACAAAAAGAAGAATTTTTACAATTGTATCAGCGGCAAAAACAAAGACTAGGGAAGATGTGGACATACTGCTAAATGAGGCAGGGGAGTTGAAGACAAAGTACATGGAGAAG
The DNA here is from genome assembly GCF_964188355.1 of Buteo buteo. Lineage (NCBI taxonomy): Eukaryota > Metazoa > Chordata > Aves > Accipitriformes > Accipitridae > Buteo > Buteo buteo. The sequence continues at coordinate 18,954,399 of NC_134190.1, read as the reverse complement.
TCCAAGGTACTCCAAACATATCAAGAAGGTGATTGGGAGTAGTCAGCTTGGATTTACAAAGGGTAAATCATGTGTGACCAACCTAGTGGCCTTTTACAACAAAATTACTTGTTTGGTGGACAAGAAGAGAACAGTGGATGTCATTTATCTTGACTTGAGTAAAGCTGTCTTTCACAACATCCTCATCAACAAACTGATGAAGTACAGTTTAGATAAATAGTGAGTGAGGTAAAATGAAAACTGACTAAAGGTTGTCACCCACTAGTGGTGTACCCCAGGGGTCAATAGGAAGGCCACTACTGTTTAACATCTTCATTAAGAACATGGACAATAAGATAGAGTTCACCCTCAGCAAGCTTGCAGTTTATTTGGAACTTGAAGAGTGTTTGATAGACCAGATGGTTGTGCTGCCATCCAGATGGAGCTCAACAGGCTGGAGAAATGGGTCAACAGGAACTTCGTGAAGTTTAGCAAAGTGATACACACCTGGGAAAGACTAACACCACACACCAGTGTGGGCTGTGCACCAACCAGCAGGAAAGTAGCTTTGCAGAAAAGGACCTGAGGGTCCCGTTGTCATCAGCCTGACTCTAATTATCTTGCAGCAAAGGCGGCCAACAGCATACTGTGCTGCCTGAGGAAGAGCAGTGCCAGCAGGTACAAGGGAGGTAATCCTTCCCCTCAGCACTGGTGAGACACGTCTGGAGTGCTATGCACAGTTCTGCATCTCCTAGTACAAAGAGGAACATGAACTTATTAAGGTAAGTTTACTGGAGGGCCACAAAGTTTATCTGTCATATGAAGAGAGGCTGAGAGAGCTGGGACTGTCTAGCCTACAGAAGAGAAAGCTCAGGGGGATTTTATCTATTTGTTTAAATACATTGTTGGGGAGAGTAATGGGGATAGAGACAGCCTCTTCTCAGTGGTGCACAGTTGAAGGACAAGAGGCATTGGCCACAAACTGAAATACAGGAAAATCCTTTTAGGCATAAGAAAAAGTTTTTTTGCTATGAGGGTGTTCAATCACTGGAACAGGTTGCTCAGAGAGGTTGTGCAGTCTCCATCCTTGAAGTTATTTGAAGCCATCTGGACCCGGTCTTAAGCAACCTGGTCTAACTACCCCTGCCTTGAGCTGGGGGACTGCATTAGGCAATTTCCAGAGGTACCTTCCAACCTCAACAATTCTGTGATGCTGTGGATTTACTGATAAATTCAGCGGTGTACATGATAGTAGGTGGTCAGTGCTAGCCTCTGGTATCATCCTTGTTCCACAGGACATTTTTTTTTCCTATGAAATAACTTATTTTGAACTATAAAGATAAGTTTTTGTTAGTTCCTTATCCTGAAAGGTCATAAACACTTACAAATGTCACCTGACAGCATTCACTGTGACTAATATTTAAAAGAATTTTTAAATCAAGATTTGGAAAGTATACTTGATGTGAATCAGCTTTCCCTCCAGACTAGTTTTTGATGCCTTATTGGATGATTCACAGTGGCTGAGCAAGTGCTTGTGGAACAAATATATCAGCAGCAATCTTGATTCCTTCTTTAATAACAGGGTGTCTTCAGATGAAGATGATCACTCACTGTCCATTTTTTTGTTGTGTCGTCGTCCCTCAAATTAAACATCTACATTCCAGAAATGTAGATGTAATTTTAATGCTCTCTATGCTAATATCTTCAAATGCCTTTCAGCCATTTCTGGGTAGGTAGCTAGAAGAAAACTCTGACTTTTGGTACTCTCTCAGCCAAATGAGATATGTGGACAGGTAACACCTGGATCTTGTATATAATTTCTTGCCTACTATAGGACTGAACAACAATGCACTCTATTTGTACTGTTGAATTAATTATGTTCTCTCTTTAGTTTGGGCTGCCTTGACCTTTTCTGAGGAAGATTCTGAGTCAAATTCATTTTGACGGTTACCTTACCCCTACGTATCTCAGTCAGACTGTCTTTTACCTAAACATCTAACAACTTCATAGTCTGCCTGCTTTTGCCTGTTGACTGTTTCTCCCTGAGTAGATTAATGTAATTGTAGCCTATTGGACTCTAGTAAGGTTATGAAATGCTTCCATAGCTTTTTCATAGATCTCAGTGATGTCTGAAGCGATGGTGATACTACCAGTGAGGAATCTTTGAACTCATGTTCCATATGTTGATTATGCAGCTGCTCAGCCATAACCTAGGAGATGTTACGTTTCCTGGTGTTATCAATTAATATGTATAATATGACTGAAATAACCAGGGAGCTGCTGAAGTCTTGTGTACAGCCCTGCTCCCATCAGTTAATATTTAAAATAGGGAAACAATAACTACACACGATTTAGGGTTTAGGAATAAACTATTAGACAATGGGGCTTTGTAGATAGCTAGAATGCTTATGTCAGAAAAGATAATGGATTGTGGTCTGATCAACAAACCGTGAAGAACCACTTTGAAATGCCAAGACAGAGTAAGAAGTAGGTAAAAGTTAATTCCTGCAGGGGGAGATTGCGACCGCCAACTCACTGACCACCTATTTAAATGATACCACCGATTCAAAAGAAGACAATGAAGGAAGAAGACAGAGTCTGCACACTAATGTACATGAGAGGTGAAGAAGAGACAACAAATCATTAAGGGAAATAATAATGAATATGTATGACTTAAGTATATAAATGTGGGAATTTTTGAGACAAAGGTGTGCTGTCTTGAGATAGGCACCCATTCATGCACATCAACAAAATTAATTTGAAAATACCTTGACTCTGTGTGCTGTTGGCTTGCACACCATGCAAATGAATCTGCTTTTAGGACAACATGGGTATTGTAAAAGGACTTACGTAATTTAGAGAGGACAACAGACATATTTATGGAGATTCAACCTGTGAACCTCACACATTTGCAGCAAGTAATACCTTCCCTTTTTGGGTACTTTGAAAAGGTCAGCTATCTTTTGTGTTAAAGGCACACTTTCCTACACAAACTTCTTATGAGGCGAATGGGCAAAATTGAATCATGGTTTAAACTTTAATTGCTTGTATTGCAGGCGCCTTGAGACTTTGATGAAGGTCTTACTGACAAGTAGGTGCATTGTGTGTCAAAATAAAAAGCAGATTGTTATTTTTTTTATTCCCTTCCTGCTATAAGGTGCTTCTTCTGGAAAAACTTAGTTTAATATTGAGTGAGAGTGCTGTTTTCAGAGAAGAATTTCAGATAAAGAGTAAAGCTTCCACCTTTTATGCTAAGGGGATGAACAGCCACATCTGGTAAGTGAGTTGTAAAATGGGTTGTGCAAAACCCTTGTTTGGTGACTCTCTTCAGTGGTACTTGTATTCTTACATTTGTTGAGACTCTAACTATTTAATTTGAAGTAACTATACTTTAAAAACTCTGCAACTGAAGAAGTTGTTTCATACCTTATCTACTAGGTATTTATTTTCACTTACCTTTACTCTCCTATACTATTTCTTTTTTTGTTTTGTGGTTTTCTTTAGAAAACCTTTAGAGATGTTCAAAATAACCTTAAAAGCCTGTTAACAGACCTTAATATCTTGGTTGGAAAGGTTAACAAACTGCAGGAGCTCTTTGTTTGTGTAGTGAACATTTAAAATATCCAACATATGGTAAAGGATTGTAACAGACAGCTAACAGGATATTGCAGATACTGAAAAAAACCCTGCTTAGGGGCCCAGAGCAGAAAAAAACCTCAAGCATTTTCAGCTGAGCTCATTAGCATGTGAAGGAATAACCACATTTCAACATTCAGTTACTCACAGTTATTGCCTTTAAGATGAATTTGAGGAAGTTTCCTTTTCCTTTATGTTGTATAATAAGGCTTATTTTTTCCCCACGACACAAATGTTTTTGCCATTAAAAAAAAAATAAATGTTACTATTAGATCTTCATTTCCTCCTTTTTGCCTGAAGATACTGGCAAGGTCTTTGAAGGACGGAAACATTAATGTCACATGAGTATACTGCCTGAGCCTCAGCCTCTGGAGAAAGGATGTAGATTCATATTTGCCGTGTATTTAACTTTACAGTTTATGCAACACGCAGGTTTCTTTTGAAATAATTGGCATGCTCCCTGCCGAGTTCTAAGATCCTTTGAATTCAGCAGAAAGGTACGTAGCTCATCTGAGTTCAGTATATATTAATTTTGCCCAGTGTTACCTGCAGGAAACATAGAATCTAATTGTGGTTTCTGTTTGTGAGGTAATTGCATTGAAGAACATGTTGGGAACTGCAGCTATATTGAAGCATGAGTAAGAAGCAAAGTGAAAAGGGGGACTTCGGTGAAAGTGGTTAATTCATCTGCATCTGTGAACCTAAAACAACTGGCACGATGCTTGCCACAATAAATTCATGATACTGCTTTATGCTGTGCAAGCCATGGTAACATTTTAACAGTTTACAGTAGCTTCAGAATTGCCTTGCATAATATTGATACTAGCTTTGAGATGTGCCATTGAAATCAGTGGAAACTTGGTAGTTTATATCTGAAATAAAGCATTTGTGAACAGGGCTTCAAATTCATTGCAACTGTGATGCAGCTGGAATGATGTTTTCCAATAGATACAATCATATTGCAAAAATGATGTAACTTGCTGAACAGTGACGTGAGTACAAGCATATGCTTTGCAATACTAGGTAAGAGGAATACTTAACAAATGCAATCAGTAGCAATGGTTTTACAATTAATTAAAGTTATAAATACTATGTTTCTCAGTCCAATGAGATTTTTCTGTTGAGGATATAAACTTGATCATATGAGAAAATACTTCAGACAACAGCAGCCCTGAGGTATGAAGTATTTTAAGGCAACAATACCAAAGTAATTTTGTGCAGAAAAGCAGTCCGAGACATAAAATAGGCCTGCTTTTTTTGACTGCCTTCCACTTTGTTAAAATCATCTCCATTTTTGCATAGTGATGGTGAAGACAGTGTAATGAACTACCAAATAAAAAAAAGCTAAACCCCCATCCCAAGTGTATGTGGAAGCTGTCCTGATCTGCCAGTCTTGAAAGCAGAACCCTGGCCTCCTCAGAGATCGACCTGATGCGCGGAGGGAGGGGAAGAAAGGGTTAGCCCCACCACAAATGCTCAGTGATCCATTTGTCCCTGCATGCTGGTTTTAATAAACAGGCTTCTCTCTCTTCTATTAGGAAAGCTTTTGTCTTCTGTTTAACTTCTGTGACTACCTAGTTTGCTTTTGCAGGTGGAGCCTAGCACTTAGCAAGCTTAATACAGAAGGAGCTGTGGTTAAACCACTACTGTACTCTGATGCAGTGCTTTTTGAAGGTGTCCGACAAGTGGTGGAACTTTTGGAAAAATCTGGGGGGCAACATGTCTTGTCATATAGCTATTGCTTTGCTACAGAAAGCATGAATATATGTAGAATGGATTTTATTTAAAAAGACAGGCTAGGAGGGCCAGGTGGGAGATGAAAAAGGCCAACGATCTGCATCCCTACAAATGGTACGTTTTAGGGGATTTTCAAATTGAGCCAATCTGCCATAAGTTTATGGTGCTTGTATGATGAGTTGAGTAATTTGAGTAACAATGAAGTGAATGATGTGTTACAACTCAATAGCTCTATTTATCACTTAGAGAACTAGAGACCTCTGGGAGGGGAGCATTTACAGACTGACAAATCAGGCCAGTTTTAAGCTTTAAAACTGAACTTTACTAACTTCTCTCATGAATAACACGCTTCCTGCTCATGGCAGTTCTTACACAATATTGATCATCATTACTACATATAAAAAAATGTAGTCTTTAAAATACATTTCTAAATGTATTCATTTAAAATACATTTCTAAATGTATTTTACTTCTAAATTAGCTTTGAGTATGCAATACCATGGAGATGACACTATGTATTTAGTAATGATGGCTGCAGCAGTTCTTGATGTTCCTTAGTTGTAGAGCTCTGGGTGATCAGGCTTAAGAGCTCTTTGATGAGAGAAGTCAGAAACGAAATGGGCTCGCCTGTTTCTTCTGTCATATGCCAGATGTTTTTATGTTATTGCTGTCCTCCCCAGAAGGGGAGTCTGCTTATCTGCTTGTTTGGTTTGCTTTTGTCTTGCCAGTCATTCTTCCAGCATGTTCAGCAGGATGTTCTGCCTAATTGCACTCCCTTTGCTTATCTTGGTTTTGTCTGACAAATTTTGTTGCTTGAATGCCTCCTACCTGCAACTGCATCCATCTGCCTTTGCCCCTTTTGCTTACATACTTATCTAAAATTTGGTCTGGCTAGGCAATCACAGTGTTACAAAATACTTACACGCTATTGTTAGCTACACAATTTTAGTATGCTTAAGTAGGTTTAAGGCAAGTTTATATTAATTATGTCCTGATTAGTACATTTATAATTTAAAGATGCCGCAGGCTTTGGCAATGTATGATTGGAATAAAGCTTTTCCATTTGCAGGAATAAAAGTTCTCTTTAATTATAAAATATTTGGATACTTACAGTTGTTGTAACCATATTAGATATTGAACTTTCTGTCATCCTCTAAGCAGGTTTTAAGATGGTAGAAGAATTCAGTATAAAAAAACCCCATGTGCAATATTACAATCTATGAAGATTATTTTTTCTAACTTATTTTTAAGGCAGAAGGCAGAGATTTTCTATTAGTTGTAAAATAGCCTGGTTCTGTTCTAGTCTGGTTACATTTCTGAAGATAATCTTGTTAATGCTAGATATGTCTGTGTGGTTTCTCAAATACAAACATGATGTAGCATTTTCCTAGTTGTGCTGAGAATTGTCACGTACCCAGTTAACTGTGTTGCACTTAAGATGCTCACAGGTGGTTAATAAATAAATAAATCTCTAATTATATGCATCTGGAATGTCTTCAACAACTTCTGCATGGTATATCAACCCTTCCATCATCTAAAATAGTTCCTGAAATTTGTGTGTTGGTGGGTTTCGTTGTTTGATTGTTTATCCTTGCAGAAATAAGGACCAAAGTTTTGGAGGGCAGGGTCCTGATTTTGTTTGTCTTTGTTCTGAGTGGTGTGTGTCTATGGATATCCTCACACACATGTACTAGACAGTTTGAAGGCTGGAGTCATATGATAAATTGCAGAATCACCCAAGACAATTACTTCAACAGCTCCCAAGTAAGCAGACCTTCCTTCTCTGTCATCGTATTTCAGTTACAAATTCTTTGTTGGCATAAACAGCTCAAAGCAAAAATTAAGTTTCATATTAGGGTGTTTGCATGGGTACCAAGCAGTCGCTGTTCTTTTTTTTTTTCACACTGAACTCCAAGCTTTATCACCTTTTTATTCTAGGGTTTTTTTAATACTCTGAAATTGTTTGTTCTTATTGTGATGAAGGGCTGTTTTTGTTGTAGTACTGTGGCTGCCTGGCAGAATGTTTTAGTTGTTCCACCCTTCGGGAATATTAAGAGATGATAACAAGATAGAAGGTTAGAGAAAACTGTTAGGCGAATTAAATGTTATTATTTCCTCAGCATAAATTGCCAATTGCGTAAAATTACTTTTTGGCGACTAAATAAAAAAAATAAATAATGTTAGTTGGTAGTATAGAACTTTAGGCAAAAGAAAATGTTAATATTGAAGATACTTACCCTCAGCTGATGCTCTCTGAAAAATACTGAGCTAGCTCCTCAGTATTTTGCATGGGTGCAACTACATCAGGTTCCATGGCCCTGTGTCAGGGAGTGCTCTGCAGGATTTTGCATTGTGGTACAGAAGGGAGGTTATGCCGTGCAGCTGCTCCCCTGCTTGTGTCTCAGGGCCTTCACTGCTTCTCATGAAGCTTTCACATGGAGATGCAAAATTGAGGGAAATTAGTAGGGGTGCTGAGAAGAAGGCTGTATTACTATTTCTGTCTTGTACCTGAGCAGTAGAGAATGAGTATTTCAAACAAGTAACTAAATGTTCAGTGGCTGTTTCAAAAGAGCCTACACAGATATTTAATGGCACTTGGGCAGCTAATTTTTAGGCTTCTTAGGAAAAAAAAAATCAGTATTAGCTTTTAAGATGGCTGTACTTAAGAGATACTTAAGCCATTAGTATAGGTAATGGGATTATAGCATTGTTTTTTCATCACAGCATGTTTTTTGGTGGAAACTTCCGTACATACACTTAACACCTGTCACTTTATCACTGTCAACACACAGTGGGAAAAGCCATTTCCATGCTTCAAAGTCCCAGCAGATCTTTCATAAAATTTTAGTGTTGTTTTTGGCTTTAGGAATCATAGCTTTATATTACTAGTTGGATTACATTTTTTAAAGATTGAGTTGCAAAACTGTAATGAACAACACAGCATGTTTAGTCTGATTCAAAGGCTAATGAAGTCAGGAAAATAGCTAAGTAGTGAATCTCAGATGTATTATTTGCTCTTTATACTGTATGGATGATTACATTGCTGAATCGCTCAGACCAACTTTTTTGTTATGCTAGAACAATGAACTGTTTTAATTGGATTCAATATAGCATCTTGTATCAATGATACATTTTTAAATTGCTGTCCCTTATGCCATGGAACATGCTGGTTTTCACCTCAACACACCAAAGCTTTTGTTTTGGGGTAGTGGGGTTGCTGGCGGTTTTGCTAAGGGTGATGATTTAATGTCTGTAATGCTGAGGAATGTTTGCTGGCTCGTTGTAAGAAGGTCTCAATTCTGTGAATCTGGTAGGTAGCACTGTGTTAGAATTAGTCCTACTCACTGTAATTTTCTGAGGTGAATAAACGTGGCAGAATCCAAGTCTAAACAGATACTTTTTTTTTTCTGACTGCAGATGACATCATATTGGTAACCACATTCAGAAACCTTACAGGACAGAACAAGTGAAGTGTGTGTAATCTCAGAGTAAGCACCTTTGGTGCTGTCATTCCATGTAACAGAGTGTTTGATGATGTAGTAGCTTCTCTGATGCTTTCTCCCCTTCCTGCTGGATGTAGAAGCCTTTCAGCATGTTTCTTGCATAGAAAAACAGATAGATTCTACTAGGACCAGGGCATGACCAACTCTTAATTCTAGCCATTCTTGTGCTTGCTGATTGGGATCAGGAAGGCTAAAAAGATTTGATTCTTCCTGAGGGGAAGGTGTTGACTGAAGCCTTCCAGGAGTTCCTCAGACAGAATTCATGCTCCCTTAGGCAAGAATAGGGATGTTATTAAAAAATTCTCTTAACAAACACAGTAAATATTTCTTTGATAACTTAATGTTAGAGAATCATATTCTATTTTTTTTCAGTAATCTGTTTAATGAGAGGAAAAAAAACCAAACAAAACCTTTTCTGCTCAGAGATCATTTGAATCTTTCTTGATTCTTGACTCAGCTACAGCTGGCACATCCAGAATTTGAATAACCATTCACTAAAGGACAACTGTAGTCTTTTAAGGTCATGTAGGAACATCAAGGTGGGGACAGGCATAGTTTGTGGACATGTATTTTAACGAATAGCTTGCTACAAGGCCAAAGACGTGCAGTGGGGAAGATACATGTGATCTGCTTCTTTTCTGTCTATGGGAGCTTCCAGCAATGGCTGCTTCATGAGGAATAGCAAAAGTAAGGTTAATTACTAGAAAATAATTCTAATACTATTTGTAGTGAAAGGAGCAACTGTGTATGTTCACAAAACAAGTATACTCATGTCCTAAAGTACTGGATGCATAGCCTTCTGTAAACATTGTGGGCAATTACAAGTCCAGATGTAAATACAAGCTTAACCCTATGCCTAACTAAAAATTTAAATATGAAACTAGAACACCAAACCACTTATTTTATCAGTCTACCTCAGAAACACTTCTGTTTGGACAAATATTTGAATTTGCAGCATCAAAAAATGAAAGTCAAGTGCTTCAAGTAATAAACAAAGAAAATACTGTCTTCCAGCAGAAAATTTTCACCATCATGAAAAGCTCTAATGTGTGTAATGGTAATGCTGCCATCTTTGCAAGACATTTGAATTTATTACAGAATTTGAAATTGTTCAGTGGACTATCAGTGGTAATAATAAAACCTACTTGTCCTAGGCTCACTAGATCTTAAGGAGAGCAAAGCAAGGACAGGACAGTTGTACTGGCAAAAACTCAGCAGCCCGGTGACACTTTGCCAGAACTCTCTAATCAGAACCAGCAACACTTCATAAATATGAGGTTAAACAACAGAGAAAAGATTATAGGTTGCAAAGAACAACATGATAAATGTAGCATCCCAATGGGGAAAAAACCCAACTACATAGGTGATGATATAGCTGTAATTTTATTTGCTGAAGATTCAGAAGGTGTTCTTAGATAGAAGATCTCTTAGTATTGCTGTGATGTCCAAGAACAAAATCAGATGGACACTGATGTAGTCTTTACAGCTGTGTAGAAAAGGCATGACTTAAATAAAAGCAGCTCTGGAAGAAACCAGATCCTCACAGCTTGCTCCTCAGATCTAAAAATAGATTGTTTTAAGCATGTTTACATGGTGGCAAATAAAATCTTATCATGTGGAAAATTAACTTTCGTAACATCCTTCTGTAGTTCATCAGGTGACTTCATGGATGCTCTTCTTGAATTTAGTCAAATTCAAGTCTTGCAATATGCTGCAGTAAGACGGTTGTTCTTCTCAGACCTCCTTGGGAAACTGCAGGGACTGTTTTTGAACTTGTCAAACACTAAAGACCTGAAACATCTTCTACTGCAGTGAACAGATGGTTGTATTCCTTGGGAGCTGCCTTCACAAACTGACTGGCATTTGCTTAGGATAACCTGCATTTTTTTGCACTGCCTTCTTAGCACGACATGTAGTACTTGAGCAGGCTAATTTGGGAAGAACCAACAAATCCCATGTGGAACACGTGGCTGTCACACTGCTCTGTGAAGGCCTAAATGGTGAGCAGAGTTAACTTCTTGAACAACTCGAGGGCTATTGAGGTGTAGGAACAACTAGTGGGCTACTGATGTGTGGGAAAACATTTATTGATAGTGAGTGGAATATCCTTTCTTGGTACACTGCATATATTGGAAGAGTTTTATGTTTCCTTATGTTCAGCTTGCATTTTGTAATTCTACAGAATGGTGAGAAAGAGGTAAGGATATACAAGTAGGAAGGAAGCATCAACAAAATAATAAAGAAAAATATCCCTTTTATTTGAAGAGCTGTGGAACATAGCATAAGCAATCTCACATGTTGGTAGTGGAGCTGAGGAAGGATTTAAAGGGAAAAAAATGACAAAAAGTTGCATTGCATTTGTTGCATTAGTTAGAATAGAGGTACTGATTTGATTGCTTAAGAAGTCTAAAAATATTCTGTTGTCTAGGGTCAAATACAGTATATCACCATTATTAACAATATATAATCCATTATTGTACCATTATTAGCAATTTTTATGCTGTCTATGTAACAGTTTTTCCCCATTTTTTTGAGGGACATGGGTATCTAATTATTGAAAAGTGTAACTGTCACCATAACTTCCCTTTTGTTTATCAGGATAGTATGTTTTGATTGTGTCATTGATCAAATTTGCTTTTTAAGGTCAAAAGAAGCAATATATTTTTCAGAAAATTTCTTGCATTTCTTAATTAAACTTAAGAGCTTCCCCCCCCTGCCTTTAGTCTGGAGCTGTATCTTCTTTGTGGTATGGTTATAATGTAGTGGGTGAGATTTTTCTTTTGGATTCTGCTGAGTTAATCAGTTGTTACATGGACAGAGGTAAAAAAGATCTCACAGAGGTTTAGGGTCATGAGATACAATAACTGGAATGCTTTTTTTAAAAAAAAAAAAAACAAACAACAAAAAAACAAAAACCCACAACATTGTGTCTACTAAGATGTTTTTTCATTTTTCATATTTCAGCTGATGTGGTAACAGAAGAAAAATTATAATCCTGTTATATAGAACAGATGATTTATTCCTGCATGAGAATGTGTAGTTTTGTATAAGAAATTACCAGATAAAAATGACAGATTGCTATCTCTAGTACACACTTAATGTTTTCACTTGACTATTTCTTGCTCCTTGAAAAAATGAGCAGTGGTTTAGTTCCCTGTACACATTTGACTCTTCCTATGTTTTCACTATCATAAAGTGAAGAGTATGATGATTGATCTTTGCCTTCAGTAACTGCCCAAACATCAGCTGACCCTGTTTACACCAACATCCTTTCCATTTTTGTTTTACCAGTGTGTCCTGGTTTATGTTCTTGTACAGTTACAAAGCAGCTTGAAGTAGGTATACCACTTCTAATTATTTGGTTGAAAATATAATTGTATTCTGTAGTCCCTCTTCTGAGAATGTTGTCATTATCCTGGATCCTCTAAACATCCAGCAGCCACCATTGCCAAAGACCTGGTTGTGCATTGTATGGAAAATTCAACTACATACTTCCCTGTAGTATGTTAGGATAAACTAATGGAACAGTTCTCTTCCTGTGCACTTCCCCATGCTATCAGCTCCACCACTACCTGACATCAGTTTCCTTGCATCTCAGACTTTCCAGCATAGTATTCAGATACAGTTGTTCTCTCGCTTTTGCTTTTCCCCACCCACTGAACTTTCCGAAAACAAACAAAAAAAGCCCACAACCACCTTCTTCACAAATTACAGTATGTTTAATAAAAAGAAGTGATTGATGATTGTAGAAGTTACAGGAAAAAATCTGTAAGAGGTGATTTCTTCTCGCAAAGCATAGCTCTGCTATACCTTTACTAGGAGGTGTTTGTCTAAAATATGCCTTGCAGTTTCGAATGATGAAGGTAAAGAACATAAATAAAAGAGATTTTTAAATACAGAAACATTGGTAACATTGAGTTATGCTGTTAATGAGTTATTGTTGTGTTAGCACCTAGAGCGTCCAATTAAAGCAGCAGAGGCTTCTGTTTATCCAACAGTGTTAAACCACAGAAGAAAGCTTCCTGTTGAATTGTGGATTACCTAATAAGAGCTGTAAAACTACATTAGGAAAGAGATGCAAACAGTAACTCAATCAAGATCATATTGCAAACACTGAAAGAATAGGAAGTAAAAGACAGATTGAAAAGACAGATTTATTGTCTGAGACAATAAACCAGCATGAATCTTGCCATTTCTTGTAGGATGATCCATTCCAGTACTCTCACCTTTAATATTATTTGTTCAATATAGATACTGGAAAAGCTATATAGTAAAGAGAAAGGAAAAAGAAAATATTCTGTGGATTCTGCAGTTTCCATAGAATTTACTCTCCGAACTGGCCATGATTATTAAAAAAAAAAAAAAAAAAAGGCCAAGTTTCACTATAAAAACTATTGTTTTTCTTGCACTTTTGCTGTTTTATTTTAGAGTTCTTTTTTCTCATCCATCTGCTTATATAAAAACCTGTTTTTGTTAAGGATTGTTGTTTGCCTCCTTGTTTTTCAACCAAGCAATTTTAATTAAAGAAAGATTAACAGTTTTCATGGATTCTTCTCTAGTAGATTTTACTTTCTTTTGATGTTTTTCTCATATGACTTGATGCTCAAGCTGCAACATATGCCTGTGAATCCTTTCAGGGCTAATTTGAATGGAAAAATAGAAAAAACTTCTAGCTTGAGGGTTAAATTATTGCAAGCACTGTAACTTTGTTTTGATTGTTTTCAACATGATTTTGTATTTTTGCAGCTTGTCCAAGATTCAGTTACATTAGACAAGGCTAGTAATGTATTTGAAACAGAATGGTTTTCTTGTTCAAAATGTTAAAAAAAAAATATCACAGCATAATTAGTACTAAACATTCTCTGTGTCAATGCTATTTTTCTCCTAGTTGAAAGGCATAAACAAGTTTCTAGTTAACAGGATATTACAAGAAAGTATTTGCTACTTACTGCTCTGGTCTAATCTGGTGAGCTTCAGTGGATAACTAGGCTGTCTGTGTATCTTTCCTTTCAGATGCCTTTCTGATGTATCTAGCCGGACATTGCTCCCGCTATTTATAACAGGCAGCGTGGTCGGAACTGTGTAGATCAACCTGTTTGCTCAAGTTTGGAAGCATAACAGGACTCATGCAGCCAGCATGCATCAAAAGTGTGTTTCCAGGTGTACTTTGGAAAATAGCATCTTACAGTGTTTGCAGGTAGGTTCCTGAGCTGGTTTCTCCTGCATGATAGGGGGGGACTAAGTGCCAGAATCCACTGCTTCTAACAGAACAGTAGTTATGGCAATGGTTGATCTGCTTCCCCATGAATGCTGCAAGTCTGGAAAATGCTCCTGATCTGATTTCAAGTCCTCTGTAGCTATGTCCACACAGCACTATATGGAGTGCCAGGGCCTTTGTCCAGCACGCTAGCCTCATAGTCCCAGAGAATCAGAGGTCAAGGACTTATGTTTTAAATGAGAGTCTGAAAACAAGGTAAACTAGTTCCACAGGTGAAGCCAGTTGGTTTGAAAATGACTTGTTCTTTTACACTTGAAGCCAATTTACAGCTCTTTGACAATGCTAAAGGCCATTTAAAACTTACAAAGTGTTTTCCAGTGTAATTCATACAAATGTCAGGCCTACTATATCTTAGGTGTATAAAAAGGGGCATCCTATTTGTCATTTTTTCTATCGTCTCTGCTCTGTGTTGCGTTGGAACAGGTCAGCGAGCGCTCAGAAACAGGTAGGTGCTCCATGCTAGTTGCATCCTCAGTGAAAATAATTAGTATTTGGGGAGGCCCTAGAAATGGAAGAAGCATGGCTTTGAGATAGCATAATCTGTTCTGGAATCATTCATTGGTGAATCAGTATGGCCTAAGATATCTTTCTGAACAGTTTCTTTAAACTTTATAAATTGTGGTCCTTTATACAAAAGATCAAGAGATGTTATTTCAAAGCCGGGGGGCTCTTTTCCTTTTCTTCTTTGATGTGGGGTAAGAACTGAAAATTATGTGGAATTATGTTTTACCCATAGTTAGCATTTAGTTCTCATTCTGTAGCAAATACTGAATTAGAAATTGTTTATAATTTGGAACAGAAGCAAGTCTTCCCAAAACTTCTTGGAAATGAAAATACTGAAAACAACTTAGGAGCAGTCAATATTTTTTTTAGCTTTCATTCTTTCATCTCGGTTTTTATTATAATTGTATGCAAAATTATATATATTATATATATTAAAAAAAGCAAAAAGCTGAGAACTAAGCTTTTTCGTAGGAAGGCTCGCTTCAGGGTTTGTTGCAGGAATGGAGGTTCTTAGACCTAGACTATATAGCTATATAATTTTAAGTACCCTGGGAAAAGACAAAGGACAGAAACTGCTAGTATATTTGGAAGATGATGCTTTTCCATGGGAAATTTTGATTTCATTGAAATAGTATATTTCATTGGAACATCATTCCATGCAAAAAATTGCTTAGCATTATTATAAATTATATCAGTGTGTATTTGATGCACTTATGTTTCATTAAGACAATGCTAGAAGTGAGGCATGACCTCTTAGCACGTTTACCAAGACTGTAAATCACTGAATTGCCAATCATATGTTCAAGGTTAACAGCACTGTATATGAAAAGAAAAAAGTTTCCTTCTCTTCAAATTTCAGCAATTATATCAGTTTATTCTGTGCTCAGAATAAATTTGACCCATGGAATAAGGTTGCAGGTCAGGATTTTAAGAAGAGCCTAAGGGAACACAGTGCTCAAACCCGCTGTCATTCAATGACAGTTGGAATACATTTAAAATTCCTGTCTCAATATAGAATTCTTTGTTGCTATGTTTGAGGTATCCAAATTAAAATTCAGCCTGAGATAGTCCTGTTATTAGCTTGGAGGTACATTATTGCACAGAAACACAAAAAAAGGTTGGTGTATGCCCTGGGAAGAGGAGGAGGATTTTTGGAAACATGCTGACCCCATGTGTCGTTTTTTATCCTGTTTAGTTTATGAACTAACAAAACTAACAAAGGAGTGGAGCATGGAAATAGTAATGCATTCCACTTTATATTAAAGAAGTGACCCTTCCGGTTGCAATACTGTCATTTATAAAATAAGGCATGTGTGTACTCTCTATTGGACTTGCCATTTGGCTTTACTGATTGCCACTTGCAGTGTTCATTAATCTATCTGTCTGACATCATCCTTTTCAAGCAACAGGTCTCCCTAGTATTGTTGCTTTTGCTAATGCTTATCATTGTGCTTTCAGTTTTATGGTGATGACGGGCATTATATGTGTGTGTAGTGCTCTGATAGAGGGCTGCGACCTTGCCATGCGAATGACAGGCTCTTGCCCTGTTTTGATTGGGAATCTGTTGCAGTCATCAGTGTGACAGCTTCTAAAAGCATCAGTGAGTCAACTAGAAATTCACTGATCTTGGCTGGAAATAATATTATCTGGGATAATTTCAGATACCGTGCAGGTACCTGCTTGCTTTTGCAGTGTATCTGATCTAATAAGCAGTTATGCACATGGATAACTTTACAGATGTGCCCAGTTTGTTTGAATAGGACTGCCTATCTGAATAAATAATTCTTGCATGAAAGTACTTGCAGGATTAGGCTTTTGCTTTACATATGTGAGTCTCATTTCAGAAGTATTTGTTAAACTTACGTAAGGTCGATTAACTGTTTAGAAAACACAGCATTGTTTTTTGCAAGTGTACAGCATTGAAGAAGAGTCTACTGTTTATCCTCTTAATCAGACTCTTTGTGGAAAAAAATGCATGTTTTTCATGAACTTTTCATTAAAATTGATGCATTTACTTCTGTTCATTTAATTCATCTTTGCCTAACTTTTCCCATGCATTGAATAGGAATAATTAACCTTTGCCTGCTGAGAATGATGTTCAATGATACTCCTTAAAATCAAGAGTGACTTTGTCCCTCTCATATTTACTATCCAGGAGTATGATGAGTTCTGTAAACTAGAATGAGGCATCTCTCTCTTCATCTAGTTGTTGAAGCTTTCCTGTCTTCCAATCACTCAAGTTCAAGAAAAAAACCAGTAAATTGTTCCTAAGAAACAGCTTTTATCTCTGGCGTTTTTTTAGTGTTTCTTTTCAGTGCAAAGGATAACAGTTGCCTGTCCGGAAGATAGCATAAATATATTTGAGGAGATTGAACATGAATACACTGGTTTTACAAATCAGATGGAAAGTGTGAAGAGATTCATAAACTTAGGGTTATTTTTAATGAAGTTATTCCACTGTGTGTTTTAGTTTGTATATGTAATTTTTTTTCTCCTCACTGCAAATATCCTGGATGGCAGTTGTTCCAGCATCTCAGACAAATTCTAAAGCTGATCATATGAGGACACAACCATCTGTGTCAACCCATAGAATTGTAGAATCATTTAGATTGGAAAAGACCCTTTAAGGTCATTGAGTCCAACCTAAGTATGATTGTAGCATTGATGAATGCAAGTGAGACAAGATGCAGGTGAGATAAGGGAGAAGCACTAACTGATAGAAGTTAAATGAAATAAGAAATAAGTTTTTGGTAACATCTTTTTTTTTATTGTGACACTTAAAGAATGCCTTGTGTATCCATCTTACAATGGATTTAAATATTTAAATGTTTAAATATTTGAACAGTTTTATGAGTTTAATTATTCCAATAAGATTTGACACATTCTGCGTAGCTATGTAAATGTAAACTAACAACTCTTGAAGTTTTAGAAATGTGGATCTTTCAGTGTTTTAAACGTTTTTCAATGTTTAGCTGTTTACATAACACCAGCATTGTATATAGGCTGCCATTTAAATGTCAGATTTAATTTTATTAGAAGTTTAATAATTTTATAAGGGAGTAATATTTCTGTTAGCATTATTATTGGTTTATCATTCTTTTCTTTTATTCCTTTCAGTAAACTTTGCAAAAGGCAAAATCATTGTGTTGCATTTTTCTCTGTAATAATACAGGACTATTCATTAGCTGTTTCAGTGGGAAACTTGACAAATGTTAATGCACCCAATAATTCTGTCCAAGTGGAAGATTTTTTTTGTGTGTGCATGCAGTCAGTCTTAACTCAGGAAAACAGCTCAGAGGTTATATTATACTATGTTATAACATGAAATAAATATAATACACTTATAAAACACTTGGAAAAATATGTGAGTTCATAAAGGGGAAATAAATTGGAAAAAAATCTTCCCTCATTGTAATCAGCAACAGAATTACCAGACAAGGGAATTTTATGATTATTGTTTTAATGCAGGTTTAAATTACTCAAGTTGGATTTGTTTTTTTATGTGGGAGTTTGTGTTCGTTTGGGATTAGGTTTCTGTAGAGCTTATTCAGGTCAAATACCAGTTGTAGTTATCTTGTACCTCTGAACCTGCTGAGGCCCAGATGTAGGGCACAGTGTGTAATAAAGACTTTAGATTAGAGACACAAGAAAAAGCATTCATGCAAGAAGCAAGTTGCTGTGAGGTTCATTCCTTTAAATAAATGATTGTGGTTTTATCCCCAGTTTCGTGATCACTTCCTTGCAATACAGATGATTTTCAAAAGTGAGAAGTGTGAAGATACCATATCCTATACAGAACAGAGGATAGTTTGGGTCTGAAACGCTGGCTACATAGGAAGTGTAAACATTGTGGTCTAAATCCTGTTCAACTCACACTAGTTAATCTTTTCAAAGCAAGATCTTCCAGTTCTTGACTGATCTTAACAGGATTCATAAATAACCTAGGCTAGCTATTTATTTCTGTGGAATGGAGAGGCACTGGATATGTCATAGTCTTCTAACTAGAGCCCTTAAATTCCTTTCCCAGCCATGAGCAAAGCTTCCTTTTTTGGTCCTTTATTGGTCTGTGAAAATACATTTGTCCTTTGTGCTGCTTCTGTTTGCCCTGGTTTCTCTGACACTTGCACTGACACAATTTGTTCATGACTCTGATTTTGCTTTTAGCACCTAGTGACAGTTTGTAGCATTATTCATATTCAGGTGATACTCCTGTAAATACTGATGAATAGGGATCTTGCATTCTGCAGGCAGTGAGCAAGGAAGTGTAGATATGTATACATTTGACTAACACACTATTAGCTGGTGTAGTGTCAGTTATAATCAATAAAAAAGTATGAGCACAATTCAAGTTACATCATTTGCCTGAGCAAACCAATTGATGGTGACTAATAACTTGCAGTTTGCTACTACTTGTCTGTACTTTGTGGAGCAGGTTCTGCTAGTCAGGGTGACACCTTCACCCTTATGGCTCTCATCTCTGGTCCAGAATGGTATTTCAGCTGGTGCCTGCCTTCAAGCATGTCACTTCCACTAAGTCACATGCTTAAAATCAGACACGCAGTACATAGTTGGATGTGCAAATGGAGCCTTCCCTTTTATTCAAATGAGGGCTTGTTCTGAGGCATTATGCTCACACAGTAATGCGTTGCATAAAGAGAACTGAGGATATATCTTTGGCTCGTTCAACATAAATCATTAAAATATGCTTTTGCTGAAATTTAATAGACTATCTTTAAAATATCAGTTGGCAGAAGAACATTGTGTAAAATCGTTTGCCCTTTTATAGATATCAAAATGGCCTAAATATTTCCTGTCTTATGTTACAGCCCTTTCAGAACTCACATTGTAGAATGTACAAACGTGTAGATTTATAATGGTTTAAAAATGTCAGCTGTTGTGAACTTCTTATGTCAAGAATATATAGTATGGTCAGGCTGCTCAGTTTTAATGTAAAATTTTGCAACAGTAGTTGGCTTTTCAAATGAGGTTTCCTGTGTTCACTTTGCAAGACAGTTCTTGTCTTTGCTTTGGTGAGTATAATAGCTATAAGTTTTCCTCTTGAAGTAACTTATTTTTAATTCAGGGGCTACATCAGGTGCAGCTCCTTTGGTTTCACCATTCTTTTGGAAAGTGGAATAAGGCTATACATTTTTACAAACTGTATCATGTTTGTTTAATTGTCTGCTTTCTTAAGTGATTTCTGAGTATTCCCCAGCAATAAGCACTGCAAATTTATGAAGTCTTTGCCTCATAATTTTTTATCTTTTCTGTATTATGCAATTGACAAGTAGCATTCTGCATGACATCATAATAATTAACTTCAAAAGAAGTCATCATAGTATGGATAGTATATTGTATCTGAAACTTGAAGAAAAACAACTATAGAAGAACAAAGGCAAGTCAATACCTCTAGCTTTTGAAATAAGCAGGCATCTAACTTTTACTAGACGCTGCCAGAGCTCTTCCATTACTATGCTTTTTTTTTTTTTAAGAGATAATCAGACTTTTTTTTTTTTTTTGAGGAAACTTGAGAAAAATGTGTGTACAGTGCAGGTCATTTGTGATGCTTTGGTTTGGGTTTTGTAGAGTTATTAGTTTTGGTTTAGATACAACTTTCAGCTCCATGTACAGGCTGCTTCTACATACAGTGTATACACTATGACATATTCTGCAGCAACAAAATGTTTGTTTTAGTTAAATGAGCACTTAGGGCAAGAATGGGCAGAATACTAAGAATATACTTGGACCTAGAAATTTGGTGGTTGTCAGTTGCCTCGTTTAGGTCAGCCAGAATTCCAGAATTTTCTTGACTCTTGTCTGTGAAAGCAAGTCATTCTGTAATCTAATGTCGCTTGTATGTTAAAAAAAGATGGAATAAGATACACTGAAAATGGTGTTCTTCTAAGGGTTGGGGTGATAATATGGTGGTGTTGACTGGTTGTGGAAGGAGGTAGAGGGGGTTTGGAAACATTTGGAAAAGGTCTTTTGGCTAACATCTAGATGTCTGTGAGGAGATGTCAGAAAAAGTTTCAGCTGTGGCCTTAGGCTAGAATTAATTTCACTTAGCCTGAAACACCAAGATGAGGTTGAAAGTTTCCCTGAGAGTCTTCCACAGGTGGTTCACAGAGCTGGGTGCCTTCACAGGCTGATTTACCTCATTTGCACTCCACCTCACTGGGCAGGAATATTTCTTTTTCCTCAGATTATACGAGGAGCTTGGGCTGACTCACTGATTAACTTAGTTACCTCCATTCAAAGTTAGAGGAGACTAATCAAGGCCTCCATCATGTGGCCTCTTCTGACTGCAATAAGGGTTAAAGCTTTCTTGTGTCCCTCAGTCATTTTTACCCATAATGAATCACTGGAGCAGGAGAGAGCATCTTGTTATGTTTTTTACATCTCGGGAGGTCAGGACATAATGGATAAAATCCAGGCAGTAACACAGGTTTCTGAGTGCTTTTTGTAATGTTGCTTTGCTATTTTAGAAAATAACTGGTGTTTTTTCCTGGAGTCTGATTTTCATTGATGTTATGCAGTAATGATTTCAGTGGCTTCAATTTACTCCTTAGTCAAATAACATTAAAAAGATGAATAAATCTGAGGGGCTTTTTCAGAAGCAACACACAAACCACAGTTGTATCGTTGGCATTACAATCATTGCAGCTACGGATACTGAATAAACAGAAGTAAATCTGTGCAATCACTGAAGCCAATATTGTTGTCTCATGTACGCAGTGAAATCCATGTGTCTGGCAAAATGTATTGTCAAGCCTAAAAGCAATCTCATGTGGAGGAATCTGCCTTCAAATAGTTTTTCTGACTTGTGGTAATTGTATATTTATTTTGATCAGTCTCTCACTTCATTATTCTAAAATATATTTTTAGAGCTGTGATATTTATTCTTATTTAAAAATTAAGATTATTTTCAAGATCGGTTTAATGTTCAGGTCATTTGGGCCTAGATACTTTTTTACTGTGGTATGGAAAATTCCTAATTCCGCTGAGTTGCTATGGGTTAGACTCCTAAATGGCTAAATCACTTTGGAAATTCTTTTCCCACAAGTCTGTTCTTTTTGTCTTTTTCTTTTGCTAACTGACAAAATAACCAAATGAGAAAATATCAGGAGACTTAATTCCAAAGTTTAAGCTTTTTGTGGTGCTTCTAGTTGAAATACAATTGATGATTTGTCCCACTGGCCTGAGGCATTAGCTAATTAATCATTACTAGCATTTGTGTAGCAGCACTGGCTTTTCTCTCTTGGTGTGATTAGCTCAGTTGATATTAATAGCCTTCTCAAACATACCAAACTATATATGTTTTCTGCAAAATGGTGATGAAAGACAGCAAATGAACCTATATAAAGGCCAACATTTACTTTTCTATGCTTTTGACTATTTTGGGTACTGGTACAAATACTAGCTTATAGATGTTCCTCTTGTTGTACTTTGGGAGCTGTGTTAATGCCTCAGCCTTTTTTTTTTTTTACCAAGATTGTTTCCTCTCCCATCTGCAGAGATGCATCTGGGGCCTCCAGAGGCAGTGACTGTCTCCCATGGGAGTTCCTCCATGGCGTATCAGGTTGTGGTATCTCTACTTTAATTCCTTCCAATTATTTCCTTTTGTATCTTCATTACTAGAGCTTGTTCCAATTTAATGACCGGTCAAGAGCTACTGACTTCCTTACCTGTTTTGAAGCACCCCATTCATATAGAACCTCAACTTAGTCACTGTTCTGTTTGTACTCCTGTTATGTGAATGACCCACATTTAAAGGCTAAAAAAGGCAGATTACTTTTCCGAGGATTTTCAGTTCTGACATACATGTATGCCTGGGAAACTAAGGTAAATGAAGAACAAGCATGATGTAGTCAAGAAGAAATGATCCAGTAGACACTGAGGATAGTTCCTGTCACAACCAGAAAGACTTTTTAGATCCTAAGAAACAGACTTCATAGCTTCTGATCTCCTACTGTTAAAGAAACAGTACACTGTATCCTCTTTTTGGGAATCCTCAGTGTGTGAAGTTATGAGTAGTCTGGTTAAAATTAGAAGGTGCCCAGAGAAACATCTCTCTCTTAAATTTGAGGGAAATTCAGAGTATCCAATGCTTAAAGCCTTTGGAGTAGGCTGAAAAATAAGTAAGTGATTGCCTGGGCAATTCTGTTAGCATCTTGAGTTTTCAGATTTTTATATTTTGTTTTAAAACCTTAGCTGTATTTCTTCCTTTATTAATTTTCAGGGATGGCACGATATCCATCTGAGCAGCGCTAAGAAATAATAATTGCAAACAAAAGAAAACTAAATGGTAAAGGCCTCTGAGTTGCCATGTAGGGAGTCTGTCAGTATATATGTATGTATACTGTCTTTTCATTTTTGCAGTGGTTGACCTTTTCCTACGTGCATCTCATAGGGTGCCTCAACATGGATGAATACTGACAGTTACATATCTAATTCAGTCAGTCAGAAAGAAGCTTCAGTCTGTAAGCATTGTAACTGCTAGTATAGCTCTGTCCTGAACTGCTGCATCTCTCTGGTGGACTCATTAGGTTGGGCTTAAGACAGAGTTCATGTGATTACTCGGCTTCTGGGCCAGTAGTGGAGCTCTTCCAGATGTTGCCATTCTGGAGTTTTGATGTCCCTTGGACTGGCATCCAGCTTTGAGTTGCTGAGTGGTTCAGAGTTTGGCCAACTCTTCCTAGGGGTGGATCTACATTAGCAATTCAGCTTTGCCAGGGAGCACCCCGCTGAAGTCCATTCCCTGGATGTCCCCACTTCCTGGGCTTCAGCTGGCGTCACAGAACCATTTGGGAGTGTTTGAACTGTGCTTGTTTTGTGTGTGAATCTAAAGCAAAAGAGGCACTTCTGGAGTGAGCTTGGTGACCTCCAGCTGCTGGCCAGTGTTCCTTCCCTGCAGCCGGTCTGGAGCTAGTCTGAAGTACCCTTCCCACTCTTCTTCATCCCTCCCCCCCCCCCCATATCTCTGTAGTATTGATTTTAGGTCCTCAGCACCGTTCCTCCAACACCCCGAGCTCTGTTGTGCTACGCCACTTTGTAATGTAGACACAGCCAAAATTGGAAACTTCTGAGTCGTTTTATGGCTTTATTGCCACAAACATGAAGATGTTGAAGAGACTTGGTTAAAGTGGGAAAGAAGTGAATCTGGGAGAAGGCACTGTTGATTATTTAATTGTAGGTTTCCAATTTTGCACCTGGACTTCTTGACAAGATCTGCTCTTGCTGTGGTAGGGAGCCAGGTGAACATTGAAATGAGTGCTCTAGCTTTAGGATGTAAATTGTAAAGGCTGTGCTGTTTCTTATCAGTGGTTCAGCCATTAGCTTAACTGGGATTTGCATAATTTCTGAAATACAGAGGATACCTGACAGTTAAGAGAGTAAGTAGAAAGGACTAGTGGCTGCATACATGTGAAAAGACAGTCTCACTGATCTAACTTTTCTGGCTTAATTTGGTCATAATTGGGTTTTGGGGGGAATATCAGCGTATGACAGGACTGCATGGATGTCTTCTACCATTTTCTCGCAAGTACAAACACTTTTTCAGTTCCAATGACAATGTAATTTTTAGCTTTTATTGTCTAGAAAATGTGATGTTCTGTGAGAAGGAGAGTAATGACAGACTTTAATTTGTGGCTGAAGCTGATACCTGACACAGACTTGCCTAATGGAAACAAGGCATTTTACTGGAAGCTGAGATTTCTGAGAGATGATGGTTTACCTGTGGTCTCTGTTCCAGAACTGGGACATCTGGATAAATTAAGTTAGCCACAGAATGTATCTTGTGGGTTTTGGTGTTGTTTTTTTTTTTCAATTGTGAGTCCAACAAGCAAGGCCCTAAGTAAAATTATTTCTTGCACTAGACATTTAAATATTATCACTTTTTTAATATGGTTTCAATATAGCAACAGTAGGCCAAGCCTCAATGTAGTGAATTGTTTATTCATTAGTGTATTTTTAATACTTTATTATTCTGAAGTTATGTTCTTATAATCTGGCATGGATCTTTAATATTTATAAGATGTGCCAAAGTGGATGTTAAAAATACATAATTAAAACTAAAACTCAGTTCTGACATATTTTATATTTTCATCTTGACTACCTCTTGCTTTTTTTTCTTCATAGAAACAGTAATGTAATGTTCAGATTGACACTTATTCTAAAAACATACTAACGGGCTTACTCAAATTATGTATAAATATGTGTCAGTCTACATAAATAGATGTAAAATAAAGTGTAAAGTGACCATAATGTTACATATCCAAATTTTAGAAGACAAAACCCTCTGTTGTTGTGTCCTGTAGACTGAAGTGGAGAAGAAACTGAACAGGTTGTTTGGGGTTTTTTAAAATAAATTTTGAATAACCGTGTTTCATTTCACCTGAGTATTGCTGACCTTTAATTATACTCTAGGACTCCTGCAGTGCATTTAAAACAAAACCACTTGTTTTCTTTCCTTTCACTAAGAAAAACCCAAACCAAACCAAAATAAAAACCCTTCCACTTCATAGCATTGTTATTTTATTCATTCAGAAACTCTCTAAAAATAACATCTTTTTGGCAGAAGAAAATAAAAAGAGGTTTCTAATATTCCTGATGTTTTCTCATCTTCCTTTGTTTCCAAAGAAAATTAAGATCAGTGTAGTCCACAATTTAATTCAGTAGCTAACTTCAAAGGTCTATATAGCCCTCCATTTTTCCCCAAGGTCCTGGTACCTTTATTTGAAATGTTGCAACATTTCTGTGGTGCTTATCATGTTTTGTTTTGCTTTACAAAAAAAGGAACAATTCACTGAATCTACAATTTCTTTTTCTCTAATTGTTCAAAGTTTGCAGTCAGCAACTTAAAGAGAAAATTTGGGTGTTGGCATACTGTAAACTCACATTAAAACTTATATTAAAGTAAGTACAGTTTGCAGTTCTGTGGTCTTGACGGTTCAGAATGTAGGCAAGGAGGCTGTTGTTAAGAGTTGAGTATCTGAGTTGATCTCAGTAGATCAAAGGCAAGCAAACTTTGCACAGTATTTTTGGAACTTAGGAAGTGTAAGGCAGTATCTCAGCTGGCATAAATTGACATGTCTCAGCTTGCAGATCAGAAAGGAACAGAATCATCAATGCACTTCTGGCACTAAATATGGATGATTTATTTAAATGCATGAAGTCACAGGGAAATGATAGGAAGCAAGTACCACACAGCAAAATCTGAGGTCCTTCACAATGGATTAGACTTGTATGGAAACTCTGGCAATGCGACAAAACCATCCTGGCTCAGTCCCTCACACGGGAGTCACAAAGTCATAATGCCTAGAGCTCCTCTACTGACAGAGCAGATGAATCACTTGTTATCAGCTCTAAGACTGCAAAGCAGCAGTCAGTAACGAACAGCAGATATCGAAGTACAAGAGCCATTTGTTTACGTGAAAGGAATAGGGGCACGATCCAATGAGCTAAATAACCTGTGCACTGTCGGTGGCGGTACACAGATCACCACGGTGTACTTTTTAAAGAAACGCATTAGTGATTGGGATGTCTATCAGCAACAGATGTGTTATCAGTAATAGCAACTGTGTAATATTCTGGAAATGGTTCTCTCAAACTTTGGCTTTTATTGTCACTTAGTAAATGAGTTTGGTTTTCTTCTTTGCTGAACATTTATTTCCTATGTATACTTTGTGCACCACATTTATACTTTGGCTTAGCAGAAAGCTGGCCTGGCCACTGGATTGTCATCTTTCAGAAGTACATCATCAGCTGAGACCCCTCATTCCTTCAGAGGAGGAATACTAAGGTAGTGGCAAAGGTTATCACAGGCAAAAACTGACAGACAAGTTTTTCAGTTGTTTTGCATATGGGATGCCATCCAGAGGGACCTGGATAAGCTTGAGAAGTGGGCCCATGTGAACCTCATGAGGTTCAACAAGGCCAAGCGCAAGGTCCTGCACCTGGGTCAGGGCAACCCCCAGTATCAATACAGGATGGGGGATGAAGGGATTGAGAGCAGCCCTGAGGAGAAGGACTCGGGGGTACTGGTGGATGGAAAGCTGAACATGAGCTGGCAGTATGTGCTCGCAGCCCAGAAAGCCAGCCATATCCTTGGCTGTGTGGCCAGCAGGTCGAGGGACGGGATTCTGCCCCTCTACTCTGCTCTGGTGGGACCCCACCTGGAGTACTGTGTCCAGCTCTGGAGTCCTCAGTAGAAGAAAGACATGGACCTGTTGGAATGGGTCCAGAAGAAGGCCACAAAAATGACAAGAGGGCTGGAACACCTCTCCTATCAGGAAAGGCTGAGAGAGTTGGGGTTGTTCAGCCTGGAGAAGGCTCCGGGAAGACCTTCTTGCAGCCTTTCAAGTCTTAAAGGGGGTTTATAAGAGAGATGGGGACAGACTCTTTAGTAGGGTCTGTTGGACAAAAGGTAACGGTTTTACACTAAAAGAGAGTAGATTTAGACTAGATATCAGGAAGAAATTTTTTATGATGAGGGTGGTGAAACAGTGGAACAGGTTGCCCAGAGAGGTGGTAGATGCCCCATCCCTGGAAACATTCAAGATCAGGTTGGATGGGGCTTTGAGCAACCTGATCTAGTTGAAGATGTCACTGCTCATTGCAGGGGGGGTTGGACTAGATGATCTTTAAAGGTCCCTTCCAACCCCAACTATTCTGTGATTCTATGAAATCCTATAGCACCTTAGATAACCTGGTGTTGTAAAAGCAGAAAGGTGACCTTTGTATATTATTGTGTACTGTCCAACACTCTGTAGTAAACAGAGAACTGCAATGAAGTAAGCTGCTTTTTTTTTCCTCTCTTTATTGAAGGAAGCTAATGTGTCGTTTCCGTCTGGCTTGAGCTGGCAATTTTTCCTTTTTACTACCATAAATAAAGAACTGAAGAATTTTCAAGAAAGCTGGATTCAGCACTTGTTGAAATGAATGGGACCATTTCTATTGACATCTTCAGTGGGCTTTGGATCATATAAGTCATTCTTGTCTGACATAAAGCATTAGCTTAGTCTTCTGTCTCTCAGTTTTGCTCACTGGTTCCCTTGTCTCCTTAATACAAAAGTATATCAAGCAGCTGAGAAACCTATTAAAAAGAGTTAATAGGAAAATCATCAAAAGATTGGCAGTTCATTAAGAATGGTGTTTAACAGGTTGGGAATACATATTTTGCATAGCAGGTTAAACTTTCAGGAGGGCAGTTGTTAGTTATTTGGGACGGATTTACTCACAGTGCCTGTCCTAAACTGTACAGGTAGTGGTGGCATGTGTTTATTTTTCATGCCTTGAATTCCAGTCTTTCTCTAAATAAGCAGTTTCCAGATTTTAGTTCAATTTTGTCTCATAGAGTAGCTTTACTGCAAGGTCAGTCTGGTTGTATTAGATCATGAATGTATTCTGTTTTAGTAGTGGACCAGATGCAACTACTAAGTTTTGTTAGAGATGCTGATAAAATACATCTTCATTTCATATATGTGTGTCAACTATGGGCCCAATAACAAGACTTGAGGTTCGCCTTCCCAGATCAAAATACATTTAACCCTGAATAACTAGAGGAATCTTAAAGGTAGATTAGGATAAAACTCTGTGTATGTGTGTCTATGAGTGTGTGTTGCTGCACACCTACACATACTGACTTGCCTTTAAATGCTGTCTTGCATAATACTTTGTAGAACATTCTGCAAGAACAAATTATAGTTGGAACTTTTGCACACATAATTATGTTGATCATAGATGTTGACTATTAAACTAAGAGCATAGTCATCTCCTAAAAGGAAGTTCTAAGTAACAAAACATACATAAGAAGTGTATATGTTGCAGAATATGATTGAGGGTTAGTGTGACGTATCAGCAAAAGTTTATGTCTATTTTGGGGTACTTGCCTTCAAGTAGCTGGGATTTCACGGATTGGGAACTTAGAATTGTTGGGCTTCTGCGACCTTGTGTGTCATATACAAGGTTCTGTTGGCCATTCAAAAGGCGGAAGACAAAATTAAGATAAATTGTGTCTGTAATTCGGAGTTGGGCTGTTTTCTTCCTGAACAAGCTGTAATTGGTATTAGTTTTCCTGAGTAAGAAGTATATTCACATATAGTTTGAAATAATATGTATAAAATTTATATAATTGTACTGAACTTCTGTATTCTTTGGCAAAATAAAAGTGCTAGCACTAGTTACTACATAAAATCTAGCAGGATACTGAAGTGGGATCATTCAATATGGTTGGAACATAGTCTTTCCATTTATATTTTTGGTACATTAATTTTTTAAGCATAAATTAACAAGTTGTTTAGTTAGTGGCACTTTTTGAACCTCATTATCAACTTTCTGCTGCGCTCCCCCATTAAGACCTCAGGGGGAATCAAGGAATGCTCGGGTAACTGGGGTACATCTAATGTAGTTAGAATTGCAAGAAAAAAAAAAAACCCAGAACAAGCAAAGAAAAAGGTTAGAAAAGAGAAATAAAGTTATTCTCATGAATATGTATTTATAAAATATAGTAGGCTGTATCGTGTATGTGAAATTAACACCCAGACAACATAATTTAGTGAATAAATTGTATGGACACTTTGCACTTACCAGCCAGACAATCCCTCTTTCTTGTCAAAGACAAGATCAAATTGAGAATGATCAAATGTTGAAATTGTAGCTTATGGACTACGAATACTGCTTTTTGCCATTTTGTCTATCGTAGCACAGCAGAGTAAATAGTTCATTCTGACCATACTGTTTAATACATGTTGTGTGGTTCTGCTTTGGCTATTTTTGTTGCTTCTATTGTGTATAAATAAATGTGGAAGATGTGATACTTTTTTGCAGAGTAGTTGCAGCAGCTGATGTTAGAAAGCAGAAGAATAGGAACAGACTGAGGTAATAAGAAAAAATGGATCCAATTTGAAAATGTCTTCATCTCCAAACAAGAGAAACCTTGTTTTTCCTCAGAGGGGATAGATGTACTCCTATTATTGATTGTGATAGCAAAAATAATGAGTGTATCTGCCTCCACTACTTTGAGGATTATAGGAAATGATTTCAATAAATCAGTAATACTGTTTGTGTTTCAAGAAGCTGAAAATAATACTATGTCACTGACAGAATTTTCTTATTTCAAAACAGTGTATTATGTGTCGATTAAAAAATAATACTAACCTGCCCTGAACAAGATATTCTTAGTCCAGTTGGCTGAAAATCAACATAACCCAGAGTAACTATAACAGAATATTGAATTTTGGAATTTTCTCAGTTCAAGTCTTAATAATGTCATATTGCAATCACAGAATATGAACAGGGCGAACAAAAATGTATAGTTTCGCTGAAGTGTTAGAAATGAAGAATGTTACTGGCATTACTGTAACTCAGATATAATGGTTAGCGCTTAAGACACCTAATACCATAACAGGATAATGGCCCGCAGACAGTTTGCATGGCTAATGTGTTACCAGCACCATTATCTCACGTTAAATAGGCTGATTCATCTGTAGCTATAACCATAACTGAAGGATTTTTCTATTTATTTTTGTTGTACCAGAGTCATCAGCTCTGTTCTATTTACAGTCATTCCCAAGTGTGTTAAAGCATAAGCAGCCTTAATGCTGTTTTCATAATATTAAAAAAAAAAAGGTGGCAATGTTTCTTTAGCTACTGTCCCTTGTACCATCTTTAAAACTAAAAAATTTAGGCTTGCTTTGCTTTCATACGAACAGTACCTTCAACCTTGGGTTCCATCTCTACTTTTAATTCTAATTCAATAATTCTTTGTCGATTGATTGTAATCAAATCTGTACCAGGTAAGCATGCTAGCCATTGGCATACGGTTATTAGTACTGCTAGTGACTTTGTGATAACTTTAGCATCTTGTTTGCTGTGAATTAGTGTTTGTACTGCCTTCACTGCATTGGTTGTATTTGTCCAGTGGTTTACAATGTATCTGACACAAGCTTCCAAATTTCATGAATATTATCTCCTAAACTATTTGTTTACTAACTTTTCTGCATCATTGCTGTCAACTATTTTTTTGTTATTGTTCCTGTCTTCTGACTTTGGCTTTGACACTGTTGATTGTGCTCAGATCAATGATCAAAGGCCTAGGCATCGATGGAGTATTATGGAAGACTGCATAACTGGGTTAAATAAAATAGAATTTTAAAAAGCAGCCTCTGTGTTTCTGCTCCAGCCTTCCCACACAAAATGATAGATAATAAAACAGTAAGTCAGAAAGAATAATGGCTGCAATGTGTTGAAATATGTCACATTGACACATTACGAACACATATTGAAATGTGTTTCTTTTACAGTATCTGTAAGCCACTGGTCTTGTATATGTCCACATATAAAATCATACAGCAGCCATACTGCAGTTGGAAGGGTCCCTTCCAACCCAAACTATTCTGTCATCCTGTGATTTGTGGAGAGGATTTGAAAGACACTGACTTAAAGAGTAGTATGATTTGCCAGCAAGGCATGATAAGATCTTTAGCAGAAAGAACAAAACTTTTTTGTAACTCAAATCATTGTGTACTGTGCTATTAGCTTAAGGAGTATGCTTGTCAGGCTGGCTAGTTTGAGAGAGATTTGTAGTGAATGCCTGGAAATAACTGTTGCATTCTGTTTCTTTATTAGTGTAGCCAGCACAATATAGGTGATTTACACAGCTTCCTGCAAGCTTGGAATGAAAGTGGAAGGCAAAATACTACTTGGTTGGGGACCTTTATGAAACTTTTCTCCCAGATAAAAACACTATATTGGTCCTATCTTTTTAATAAAGTTCCATAAGTTTATTATTACTGTTTCTTCTAGTTTTAGTTTAGCATTATTAACTGCAAATCACTGCAATTTTATAGAACTGTCGAGTGCTTTTAAGAATTAAAAATTAAATGCTACAGCTTAGAAATGCATTGCAGCTCCATTTGTACTGTAGCGAAGAAAAAACTGAGAATATTTTATCCCAGTACCAATCAGAAAATAAATAAATGAGTAAAGCAACACAGAAACACCATCGCAGTTGTTAGAGCTGCTCTGTGAGATGCACAACTTAAGCAATCCGTCTTACATAATTTAAAACACTGGACCTCAAGCAAGATACTGTGAAAATTCACACCTTGTTTTCTAGAGAAAGGTAAGGTACATAAGAGAGCAACTTGCTGAGAAAGAAATATGAGCTAAGACACTTGGCGATGCTTCCTTCGTCTAATGGATTTTAAGGAGACTCAGTGGTATGGAAGGACACTCAGAAACTCTTATTAAAAAAAAATACACATACTTAAGGAAATATTTATGTGTATATATGCATGGGTGTCTCTCTAGATACATCTGTATGTAATTTCATCTATATCTATGAACTGTATTCTAAGGTTATGAAGTCCAATGGAGAGCTTTTACCTTTATATGGCCAAAGTGGTTTTGTCTATGCCCAAAGCTTTTTGTTTCTGTTTAAACTTGCAATTCACTTTTTCTGCTTCATTGAATAATTGAAGAGAGAACTTTGGATCTTCAATACAATTATATTCAAACTCTAGCTTTAGTTTTTCTATTTTCTTTTTAAATTTCCTGCTTTTTTTCCAGTTAGCTTAATCATCATTTTTATATTGCCTTAATATGTTGCCGTTTTACAATACTAATCACCCAGCAGCACAACCAAAATAATAGGTCATGAGATTTCTGCTTCTAAATCAAGAAGGGGAAAATAAGCTGACTTAAATAGTAGGAAATGCTAACTTAAAAATAAATAAATAGAAACTTGTATGACATCAACTGACTATATATTAGAGAAAAAAATCAAGAATTGGATGAAAAAATGTTAATACTGCATTTAAAAAAGAAGCAAAACGTATGGATAATTGCCAAATGAATACAAAAACCCCACTGATTTTTTGCTATTTATGGAAGAAGAAGAAAATGAGGTGATCGTCAAATTGAAATTGTCTGTTCATTTGTTCAACTTTTTTTTTTATCATCTTTGCTCAGATTAATGAAGGAAAACACCTTAATTTTAACACAGTTGGATCCCATCCCTTGTGTTTCACTCTAATTACTTTCTGTGTAGAAGACAGTCAGGAGACTTAAATGGTCTCATAGAGATACTAGTGAAGGCAGCCAGATGGTGACATCTGCTCCAAACTGATACTAGAATTCAGCAGTGAAGCTGTTTTTAAACAATGTATATATTACGTTTGGTATGCAAGTTATATGTAGCTTTATATATACAGATATATATAATGAGAACATTTTTATTATGCAATCTAAGGTCTGGAGTTTGGATATTAATACTAGATGACTTTTTATTTATGACTAGTACAGAAATAAGCCAGTCTTATTAGTAATCTTGAAGATGTAGTTGGCAGCTAGTTGTTAGTGAGAAGTAATGCTCAATTTGCGGAGTAAAGACAGAATAATATGGAAATATAAAGTCTCTCTTTTAACAAGAGGTTTAATTGCCTTTCTAGCCCATTAACACTACTCAAGAATGAAAGGTTGAGCCTTTGGAAACATCTGCATTCAGATACTGAATCCAAACTGCAGGACAAGGAGTAGGCTTTCAAAAGCACCATGTGGTTGCTTGCCCAGTTTACATTCCTTTCTCAGATATCCCTTCTGCTTTTGAAATTCCCCGCTCAAATAATTTTGAGTTGAGAAAAAATTACACTACTGAAGATCTATGCATCGTAGTGCTTTGTACTTCTTATTTTTCTTCCTGTAGAGAATACTTTCTCAGGCCTCCTACACTTAATTCCCTCTGTAGTACCCGAGTAACTCACAATCTTTGATGTATTCAGAGTACTCAGAGTACTAAGGTGAAAGGAGATGGTACAGAAAGCCGTATGATCTCTGAGGTTTGCACAAAAGTCAGTGGAAAAGAAAGAGCTTGAACCTTGATTCCCTGATGTTCAAGTCAGAGTGTTTAATGAACTTTTTTTCCATATTTTATAGAGTTTTACTTTGATGATAAGTTATTCCCTAGTCCAGCCCCTATGTTGTTTTAAAATAATTTTATCTTTTTTTTTCCCCATTGACAAAACCAATGTAATTGCTTACAAACAGCCCTTCTAAAATCATGCATTGATGGATTATGTGTAAGGTGTCCAGATGGTAATAGCTTCATATATTGTTTCCAGCTCCTCTGAAAAATTTAAGAAGCTAGGAAAAAAAAAAAAAAATCTAAAAAATTTCTCATTGAAGTAAGGAACAGCCAGGCCATTTGTTTCAGTGGTTATCATACAAAATACATAATGCATTATGAATTGTTTTGAGGACAAAATTGTGAGGTCTAAACTGGGTCATTTATCATTGACCAAGATATAGTTGATTTACAGAGTTAAGTCATAAATAGAGGGGAAATTGTGACCATTTTAAGCATTTAGCTGGCTAGAAAATGCTAACTTTTCTTGGGAGATAGGGAGCAATGTGGGAAATCATTAGTCTGACAAGAAAAAAAAGGTGTGTGTGGATTACAGAAAGGTATACTACTTTCTTTGGATTGTTAACAACACATTTGCTAATTTAATTGAGAAAATGCAATCAATGTTGAATTTTGTGAGAATTCTGAACTGAGAAATAAGTCCAAACTGACATGAATAAGTACACTGTTCAGTGGATTGAAAACTCTCTAAAAGAGCATACCCATAAACGACACCCTCTCTAGTTCCTTGAATACCAGGATTAGCGTGGCAGTCCTGCATCAATTGGCAGTGTGGGTCAGTCATACCTTAAAGAAGAGCAAATAATTCACAGCTGAAAGTTGGTGATATTATCATGGGCTGGACCCCACAGTATGAGTGCACAAGAAAGCTGGAAAAGGTAGAGAAGAGATTTCTTCCTTACCTTGGGACAGAGTTACACAATGCCAGAGTGAAATAACGGGTCAAGGAAAGAAACCAAAACCATATGGAAAACCAGCTGTCTCCTGTTCTCCAAGCAAGCTTTCAGAAACCTAGCTAAAGGTACTGTTATGAAATTTAAAGTAATTTTAGCATGTACAAGACTTTACTATAAAACAGGAAAAGACTGAATTTGAATGACTGTAATGTGAGAATCAATATATTTACTCTAAGTTTTGCCTGATCTGAGCGTTCTGTGGAACTTGGGAGGAGTAGGGCAGGGCAGGGAGCGAGGCATCCTCAGTGCGTGTTCCCAGGATGGGCTTAATCTGAATTATACCTAGGTCTTTGCTTTCTAAAAATTACTGATCTAGAGGCTATTTGTAAAAGATTAGAAAAAAAGAGCAGAAGTATCTCTAAATTACATTAAAAATCAGCCCTGTCTTTTAAGCAGTGGAGATGTCTGCTGCAGACACTCTATAGATATGGAGTATATGGAAGAAGAGTGATGGTGTGAAGAAGTAATTCTGTTCATCCTGAATTTTGTGCACAGAAGAAAGTTTTTGCTTATTCCCTCTTACTGCAAAAGACTGCTGTGAGTACAGCAGCCATCTGATAACACTTATATTCATAGGAAAAGGTATTGCAGTTTTCACCTGTTCCTCCCATTTCAATCATACACTGGTTTGTCCAGTAAATAATAAAAAAAAAAACCAAACCAAAACAACCTGCTGGCTATAAGCTCGGGAGGGAGACTGGCTTTATCCTGAAAAGAAAGCCTGGCTCCTGCTGTAT
Source organism: Buteo buteo (assembly GCF_964188355.1). Lineage (NCBI taxonomy): Eukaryota > Metazoa > Chordata > Aves > Accipitriformes > Accipitridae > Buteo > Buteo buteo. The sequence continues at coordinate 18,919,148 of NC_134190.1, read as the reverse complement.
TTGCAGAAGTTTCCAGTTTATTTGAATAGTAGGAAAAAAAAAAAATCACAGAATGTGCTGTCTTATTTGGAAGATTTCAGTCCTACAGATGTCAAAAGAACTGCTTCTCTAATTTTACCTTCATTATGAAATGCCTTGAGGCACTAACTGTGCAGCTTCTTCACTGTTGCCTCACCCACAGCCTTTGCTTCTGTGCTGTGGATCTCTTAAGAAAAGGCTGTGGTGACCTGTAAATAATAGATACGGTTGTTTAGTGCTGAACTGAGGAGAAGTCTTCCTGAATATTGAAAGCGAAGAGCGATTCAAACGCATCATTTACCTTGGGGTTTGTGGGGGGTTTTTTATGTCATTTTAAAAACTTAAGGGCCACCTTATTAATCCATCATGTGTGGTATTTTGCAAAGCTTTGCATGCACCTTTGTCAGAAAACAGGGAAAACCCATAATTAGCTGTTTCTGGAAGAAAAACCAAACAGTATTCATCAGAACTGGCTTTTGGATGTGTGTCTGTCTTCTCGGGCTGCTCACAGTGGAAGGAGTAAATTGACAAAGATGGGGGGGATAGTGAGGAAAGAACAAGAGGAGGATTTGTGCTTTCAGGCCTTGACAATGGGATGCTGGAACAACAGGTGAGTGAACAAAACGGTGTGGAAGTGAATGAAGTCTCTGCAAACAGCTTTCTGCCTCTAGTGCAACAAGCTGCGAGCACAAGTGCCAGGTATTCCCAGTCGGACCAATTTCTTCTCTGCCCCCAGGCTCTATCCTCAAAGGTAGGCAGGGGAACGAGGGAACTAATGAAGAAACTAAAGGAAGATGGGCAACAATGTGAGCCAAAAAGAATGGCAACAGTAGGGAGAAAAGAGGTAGAAACAATAGCTGTGTATGATTGCTTCAGCAGAGTGCGTATTTCATCCTGTGATTGTCTTTACAGACTACAGGAGTCTTGTAATAAGAGTAAAAAAAAAAAAAAAAGACAAATATTGGCATTGAACAATGAGCTAAATTAAACATTTTCTTTTCTTGATCAGTAGCAAAGGTTGTGTTCCCCTTGTTAGGCTTTGGGTCACTTTCATTTGGGCTACACTGAAATTGATACCGAATGATCTGTGCAACCTAGATATTTTGCTTCTGGTTAGGGAAAGTGACACAAGACTTCAGGAAGTGAAGAGAATATCTGTAGAAATGCTAAGAATTACATTATTTGTTGTTTGCTTGATATTTTTAATCATCATTCCAGTTTCATAAGATGCTGGATATAACAAATCAATGTTAATGTCTTTTTATAGAATTGATATTTTCCACTAACATATATAACACAATAAATCTCCAAAAAGGTCTCTCATCTGTTCTGACACGTTTTTTCCTTTAATGTATAGCTTTGCCAGAGGAGGACAGAAGAAATATAGTCCTTAAAACAGATGATGTTCTTATTACTCATGTAAACTAGTAATGCTAATGTTGCTGGCAGGGTCCTTAAATCAGAGTATCAGTCTGTTCTTTTCAAGACCATATTTTCAAGCTGAAATAGTCACTGTTGAGATGACTAATAATTACTACTGATACACTGGGAGGAAATTAGTGTTTGAAATAAAGAATAGGAAAAACTGACATGTGAAATGGGAACCAGAGTCTTCTGTTATCTTTGTGATGGGCAGGATGCAGCAGCGTTCTTCGCAGGAATAAAGTCACGGGGTCAGAGCCGGGGTAGGAGAGAGTGCGAAGGGCAGAACCCATGTGCTGCGAGGGAGAGACCTGGTCTGCCAGACCGCGATTTCCGTGGTGACTGAAGCAATGCTGCGGTCGGTGGCCTGGGTTTGTTTAATCTCTAAAGGCGTCTTGCCTATCGGAGAAGGGTTTCCCCCTAAAGCCCCTTCTCCTGTCTCCCACGTGTTATCCCACCTGCCTGCTTCCTGGCACGGGGCTGGAGAACTCGCACACGTGGACCGAACCACCGTCAAACTGGGATCCATCCCATGCTGAACCATCGCAGGCTCTGTGGCCCTTTAGAAAGGCCGTTTGCCCAAGCACTCTTGTCTGAATGCCCGTTACAAATTACAGCCTTTCTTCTTGATGCCCCTGAAAGTTTTAGGAAAGAAGAAAGTAGAATGAAAGGAGAGGTCATCCTGAAGGTTTAATTTGGGGACCAGAAGGAGAGAAATAACATTAATTTCCAGAAAAGAAACAGAGACAGGATAAACCATTAGAGAGAGATCAATACCTAATACATTTTAATATAAATTGACTGGAAAGCTAAGTTCTCAACATGGCAGATAATTTTTAACCCTAAGCTGGAGTAGGAATCTCACTGTTAGTAAAGTAAAGCCCCTGTACTAGACAGACCACATTCCTGAATAAGCTTTCCTTGTTGACAGGCCCAGAGTCTCTGGTTATCTTCCACAGCTTTTGAAGAAGGTAAAAACTAACCTCTGGAAAAAAATGCTGAACTTGCTCGTGAAGCAATGCTCTCATCTGTGCAGAAGAAACAAACTATCAGCTTGAGGTAGAAAATATATCAGGAAAGACCTGTACAAATGCACGTATATGCCTCTTCTAGAAACAGTAAAATACATTCCTGTTGTCTAATAAACAGGACAGATCTCTTTAAGTCAAGGAAGGCTTCAAAACTTCCCAAACCTAATCTTTTGGTTCCAGACAAGTTTAAGCACATATCAGTGATGTCTGTCACAGTACAACACTGGTGTACAGCGTTGTGATCCTTGCTGAATTGTATGATCTGCACTGCTGTGTTCATGTTGTGATCAAAACTTCTGCGTTTGAGCGGGGCTGCAGCAGCGTGATCCTGGCCCGGGTCCTTGAGCCGTTGTACGAGTGCAGCGCCTGGCTGCACGTGCAGGTGCTACGTCCACTCACTTCGGTTTTATGCCTTCATTTCCCACTGCTAATACCAACAATTTTAAAAAAAAATTGGCCCCAGGTGATCATAAGTAATCCTTTTAATTGAGAGACAGCTTTAGTTTCTCTGCTTGGCATGTTTGCTCCTGCAAACCCTTGGCAAAACTCAATTAGGAGTTCTGTCCTCTGATGCGTTCAGCTTCAAAAGGGACCTGACTGCAGCCCGTCATCGTAACAGGCTATGAAACTATGATAGCATGTTTACCCAGACAATTACCATTTGATCACCAGTTCCTTGTGTCGCAGAGCCTTTCTGTCCTTGGCTTATCGGGGTTGCAGAGTTTCCTTCTTGCAGGGTCTGTGTTGCCATGAACTCAAGGACTAATTGATTCTTCAGAGCTGTTACAGCATGAATAAGTGCATGTACTGACCCTCATTAAATTGCTGATCTCATCTGTTAATTTTCAAAATCAAAGAAGATAGGGTTATGTTGAGTTACCTTTGCCAAGGAAAGTTAAATATGAAAAGGTTATTTATAAAATTAAAGTAAAAACAGGGGAAGTAGAAAAAGGCCACCATGCAGCAAAGTTGCAGTCAAGGAAACGGTGTTAAGACTCAGACCTAAATTAATGCTTTGCTTCAATTGCATCAGTCATGTTGAACAGAGGAACAAAAAAAGCAATAGCTAAAAAACACTTACATGGACAAGTTAAGGTAAAACTTAGTGCAATTACTGTGCTTAAACTGAAACAGTATAAACCATTCCCCAGAAAGATAAATAAATGGCATGTGAAACTGTGTACGTAACTAAGAATTAAAATCTTAAAAACCCACACAAGTCAGGGATAGTACTACCAGACTGCAGAAAAACAAAACCAGATATTTTGTTTAAGGAAAAAAAATATTTTATATATGCCTTTAGAAGTATACAGGACTTTAGAACAATGCTTGAAAGAAAGAATAATTAATGGACTGGAAGTAAATGAACTGGAAAGTAACATAAGTTTGCCTAAACAGATTGAGTGTAACCTGAGCCATTACTGATAATTGGTGTTCCAGACTTAGAATATCTAATCTTTTGGGAGTGTTGTACAGTGTTTTAGGGCCTCATGTGAAGTTACTAGCAAAGATAAAGAATTTAGGAGTTGGTATAAAAAAATTTTGAAGCAAGCAAAGAAATACTTAATTGGAGTTGTGACTTTAGTGACAGGAGAAGTCATAGGCTAGAGAGTGGCTGCCTGTAGAAAGGGGGATTTTTTTTTTATGAGATAACTGAAAAAGTTTTGGTTTTTTTCTTTGGTTGAACTAAGTATTTAAATTTACAATATTGGCAGGAAAAAGGGTAGATGGGCGCTAACAAAATTTGCTGATGGCAGAACCTGAGCATTGTGAACATGAGGGTAGAACTGGAATATCATGGAGAGGTGTAGGACCTTGAGAAATGTAGTAATAAAAATGGGAAAGATGTAATAATACAACGTGCAGAGTCATGCGTTTAGGGGCTAATGAGAAGAACATCTGTTATACCATAGCACTTTACAAGCTAGAAATGAAGGGGAGAGGGAATTGCAATGCTTGGTAGTCAATTTCTGAATGTTTTTGAGTTATCATTGTGATGTGACATTGAAATAGCGAACATAGTTCTAGGCATGTTGGAAAGGGATTTCTGTAGAGAGTTTTGATGCTGTTGTGCAAAGCACTGATGAGACCTCTGGAAGACTGTTTAAAATTCTGGCCACCTCCCTTCAGGAGAGATCAATTTCAAACTCGAATTGATGAAGAAAATGTCCACTAGAATAGAAAGAGAATGGAAAGCCCATCCCTTGGGACAACGCTAAAAGAACTTGGCTTGTTTGTCATAGAAAAACAAAAACTGAAAGTGGATATGATTTATTTCTGTGCACTGAGGAAGGGATAAATACTAGAAAGGAAAGAGCTTTTGAAGCTTAAAGGGCAGAACTGACTTAAAAGCAAATTAATGTAAACAGGCCATGAGTAAAGTTACTCTGTAAATGTAAAGACGCCTCAGCGGGTTGAAAGGGTGCAAATATGACTGGAAAATAGATCTGAAGAGAAATTACCAATGGTTCACCAACAAAATGGAAGGAAGTATCCAGTGCAGTTTGAGTTAAGATGATATGATTTGGTCGTCTGTGATTGCACAGGAGTGTAGTCAGTGACCCAAGAAGTCTTATTCCTGTGTTCCTCATTACCCAGGTGATATAAATTGTTGTGAAGCCCCTTGAGCTTTTCTGTGCTAATTAACTGTGCTCCAATACCACACATCTTGCAGCAAATCAGCACTGCATTTTAGGTAATTAAGTTCAGCAAATCTCATTGCAGTGAGTACTGGCATCTGGGAATCTTTCCTTGTGACATTTCTCCTTTTCTCTTAAACTTTTAAAGTATTTTTGAAAAGCCATCTTTCTTCAATATATGTGAGTATCTGAAGAAGAACATAAGCACATATTCAGAGTGGTTGGTCTCTGTGTATAACATAGTAATAGTTATACTATGATATCAATGTAGGTGATAAATGCTAAAAATACTGTTCTAAAAAGTTTCACTGTGTATATAGCGTAATTACTTTCGGTCTCATATTTATTACAGACTTCATAAATCTTTGTGATGATTTGTTATGTTTACTTCACAATGGTACTTCTAATTGTGTTACAGGGTTATTTTTACTCCAGTTACACTTGCCAAGAAAAACATTTTAAAATAATGTCACTTTTTATTTTCAGGAATACCAAATTACCTTACAAGCAGAGAGAAAGCTGTGTGCAGTCATAAAAAGTACAAAAGGGAGTTAACACTCAAACCAAGCAAAAGAGGTTCTCATCGTGCTTCTTTTGGAAATCCTGCCATAAGGAACAGGGGTGCCTGATCATTGCATTTCACAAGACAAAGTTGGTCAGAGAATAATGTAATCCTGCCTCTCAGAGTAGGATGATAAATATTGCCAGTTGATGGAAACTTATGGGTCTGAGGCTTTACAGCCCAGTGCTGAAGCTGCTGTTTCATCCTGGCATTAGAAACTGGAAACATAACAAATACTTGTTTCACACTTACATGGTTTGGGTCATGAAATTCTCTTTTTCTCCCCATATCAGGCAAAGACAGGAAAGTAGGAGGCAGGGCTGAGTGTCTGGGTCCTGCAGTGGGCAACACATTCTGATCCAGGAGACACGCTAGGTAGACAGTGCTTCATCCCATTGATTTCTTTCCTGGTTTGGGGCAGTGACTGCTCTCTTCTATTTCAGGCTCACTCAGAGTAGTTAGTTTTGCATGCTGCTATGAAGTAAATGGTGAACATTAAATTAAATCCCGGGTTGTGTATGTACTTCACTGCACAGCACGAGGAAGGATGCAGCAGTGAACACAGTGAGCCTGCAAGAAGAGGCACCAAATGGAAAGCGCTGCGTGATTTCCCAGCATGCAGACCTGCCAGTGGTCTGCTGCGTAACTGTTGATGAAGTAGCCAATTTGACACATGCAAAAGTACAATCGGATTAGAAGCATACAACTCTGAGATGTGAGCTTGCTCAGACAAGAAAAAAAGCCTGCTGGTTTTCTAGAATACTCTGATTCAATTGTTAACAGTGAAAATGCACAGATTAAGAGCATTATGATTCCCTCAAAATGCCCAGCTGAGTGAAAGCAGGGCCTGAGCAAAACAATGTGACTGCGGTTTTTAAAAAAATCTGCTTTTAGAAATGGGGAAGAATTACACAAGATTTTCTTGGGAAAGGCATGTTGACAGCTGTAAGAAGCCAGATCTTGCTGGTTTTACTAATGTTAATAGTGCCATTAAAATCAGTGTAACTGATTGTGTGAGTAGGGCAATCAAGATTTGGCCCCATACCCCTGCTTTGTAAACACCAGTGTCACAAAGTTAAAAATAATAACTGACTAGCTAATGACATGTTAAAGCCTTAGTAAAATTAACTGTGTTTGGAAGGCTGTTCCTTTAAAATGTAAAACAAATGGCTCAGATGAAATGTGAGACATGGAGAGCAGAGAGAAAATCAATAAACCAGCAAACTGTAAATGATGTGGAAATAACTTCTTTATGTTTTCCTGTTTATGTAGTTTATAGTTAGCACCAGTATATAAACATAACAGCTTTGTGCAAGGGAAGAAAAGTAAATCCAAATCTAGAGAGTGTTGTGATGAGCTACCTTCTCCTCAATGAATTCTCCTTTCTTCTGTGAAACATTAGATTATTTTTAGATACTACTATGTGAAGGTTGGTTAGCAAGTGTTTGGGGCGTTTATTAATTGTTTATTTTCATGTTTTCTACATTATCTGTACATTTCATATTTCATTACCACCACTTTTCCAAAAATAGAGTTCACTGATCCTCATGAATTTCCATCCAATACTTCTGTTTGTAGGGATGAGAGATATTTTAAAAATACGTACTGAAAATCATTCAAATATGTCAGATTGTTCGGGTTTCTTATAAGAACTTTATGGTGCCTGCAATTTTTATCTTCTAGAACAACTTTAAACACTCATTCTGCAATCTTCATAATACTGAGGTAGAATACGGAAGTTCAGATCTATCTTAAAGGCACTAAGTAGGGACGCATTTTTAGTCGTGACTACATAAACCTATATAAACCTACACTAGGTGTCTGTAAAATGAAATGCCATGGGAGAGTGATACTTAAGAGAATTTCAGAGACCGTTCCAGTATATGGCTGCTGATAGGTGACTACGGAAAGCTGTGTTATGGCGAGGAAGATTGCCCCCTTCCTCATAATTTCAGAATAGAAAAAGCTGAGTGGGAAATGAGCAAGCAAGGTAAGTGTATATCACTAGGTGCAGGGCTATAAATGTCTTCCCTCATCCATAGTTTTCTTGATTTTCATCTGTATACAAGAGAATTGCTGTGTACATCATACGTGCACACAGAGCTCTGAGAAAGAAGTGAAGAGGAAGGAAAGGGTTTGGTTGGGAGAAGGGGGGGTTGGACGAAAACCAAATCCAGCATTCAGCTTCCTCAGTTGTGAATTGAGGTGGAATGGCCTAGATCTCTCTCAGCTTCCTCCCAGCCCCTTGGTAGGAGGAAATCTAGCCGAGTCTGAGGACAGGTTCATAGGAAGTCTTCGGGAGTTGGCATGCAAGAGCAGTGCAAAACGATGAACTTGAATGGATTGATGCAGAAAAGTTGTTGAGGAGAAGGTAAGCAGTAATGCCAGGCCTGTTTACTGAACTGTGATTACCAGTGAGGATGCTGGAGAGTGGGGGCATGGCTATCTGTAGGAATAAAATATATGTGTGATATTAAAGTGTATTCAGCAGGGTTGTCGCAGGGAGAATGTGCTCCAGGCTGGCAACAGCTCGCCCTGGTTTGCTTATTTCTAATCACAGAGGAAAGGGTTTCAGCTACAGCTACAGCACAGATTTTTGCAGTCTCCAGGTCTCAAGATTTTTGTGGGAAATCTCCAGAGTGAGTCTCTGGTAGGGCCTGGAAGGATCATAACCTGGCACAGCAAGATTATGTAGTCAGTGAACCTGCAGAGGGACTCTACATTTATGTTCTGAACCTGTTCATGGAGACTTAGGAATAAGGTAACTGGATGAAAAAATAAATTATGTCAAAATGGAGTGCCTGAATAAGCTGATTAACTAGTCATGACAGAGATTTTATTCTTAACAGGAGCAGGTAGGGGACTTCTTTTAAGTCTAAAGAATGTGCAAAGTATAGATCAGAAGTAGGAACTTCTGCAGTAAATTTAGCTTACTTCACTAAACTCAGAGCATCTGGCAGCAGACCAAAGTCTTCTCATATTTATTCAGTTTGATAGTTATTGATCTTTGTTTTTCTCCATGTTTTAATTCCATAGAATGACCATAAAGAATTGTATAAGGACAGGTAGAAAGAGATCCTCATTTGGTGAGCTGACTGAAATCAATATAGCCAAGTCTCTGGACATCTGAGGTCCTGGCCCACAGAATCTTTCATCTGAAGTGACATAAGACACTGGTTATAAATCCTATGGTGGTTTTTTTCTGATCTCTGATTAAAGTACTATGCAGGTGCTTATGATGTAAATATTCACATTATATTAAAAATCTGTGTTATGAAATTCTGGAGTTCAAATTATGAACAGACAACTCGGTTGCACAGACAGTGGTGAAACTTAAATCAAAAAGGGTTACAAACATAAGAAAAGAGCACATAATTGTAAATATGAGCACACATTTTTACTGACTATTGTTCCTGAAGAAGAGGCAAAAAAAACTAAAATGAAAAAGAAACACGAACTCATTTTATACAACAGTAGTGCCAGAAGTGTTGGGATTAGAGGAAAAAGGATGACTGATTTTACAAATAAGCTTAACTTTTGTAGATGTGTTAAGCTGGAAAGTAATTGGAATCTATGGAGTATAGATAACAGAAAATTTTACAGTTGAAGTCCTGACCCTACAGAATGGGAATTTTGCCATAGCTTAATTGGGGCTGACATTTTATACAGTGCTTCATCACTAACAATTCAGGGATCTGATCCACAAGTGATTGCACCACTTGGAGTTTTTCCACTGCTTTCACTGGTCTTTGGATCAGACCCATGCTGCAGATGCATCACTCTTCTGTCTGAGCGATAATTTCACACGTAATTGTCAGAGCTATCAGAAGAGCCTTAGGCAAGGTTGGGAAAGAACATCTATGTCTGGACAGAGACCTTGAGATGTGAGCAGTACAACAATTTTAAAACCCACTACTATAATTTTTCTTGGTCTTAAAATTTGAATAAATGCTAACTTCATTGCTAACTTGTAACAGCCAACTTGGCTAGAAAAAGTAAAACTTTTTCCTGTGCATTGATCCAGCTCAAGAACTTTTGCATCGGCTGTATCCCACATAAATCCTATTAGGCTAAATGTGGAGTATTCCTACTTTATGTTCATATAGGGAGCATGTGTTATCTATAGGCAAACATCAGTTATAAGAGTTGCTGAGTTCAGCTGTTTACTTAAACATGTTGAACATGAAGTATCAGAACAATCCCTTGACCTCTGAGAGGCTTTTCGCCTGTAAACAGTTACGTAGAGCTCAGACATTTGGTGGGATTAGGGCAAGGGTGTTCATTAGCTCTCAAGACAGAGGCCAGAAGCTCAATTTGACCAAATTAAGAGTATTGGTAGTAAATCTCAGACTTAAAATGTTTGCTCATCCTGTAAAAAAATAAACTAGTTCTCTGTGAGCCTGATTGCGGGATTTAGCAATTTGATTCTTCTTAGGACTAGAAAGCAAATGCTGCTACTAGCCAAGAAAAAGTAATGTAACAGCTATTACTGCATACCCAGTCACCGTCACTCTCCTAGTATGCTGTGAACACCTGCATTTTTCTGCTGTGACTTCAAACAGATAAAGATGCCAAAATAGGCTGCTTGGTTTTATGCAACAAAGTGACTTTTAAAATTCATTAACTCTTGTCCTTTCCAATGGAGCTTTTAATGCAGTCACCTTACAATATTTAGTATCAAAATATAATCCTGCTAGTGTCCTCTAAGTAGATTAGTTCACAAAGATAACATCCAAAAAAATCTTTTAGTTGCTGTTGGGGAAAAAATTAATTTAGTTTAATTTCTGGTGTCTCCAAATGCTGTCCATCTCTCTGTAATTGTATAGCATTATCACTATTCACTGTTCTGTCTATTCTTGCATAGAGAATTGAAACATCATTCGAGTTTCCTCTGAGGATGGATTAACAAGATCTGCTGTGACATGACTTGATTAATTAATGAGACTGGAGTATTCTTTGGTCCTTATGTGCTGTTCTTGAACTTCTTAGATGGGAAAATTCTAACCTTCAATATTTTAGAAGCCAACTGGGTAAAGCAAAACTCTTGTATGACCTTCACTAATAATAAAACTGAAAATCCATTATAGAAGGTACCTGAATAGTTGTACATATTCAAGGTGATTTAATTTTTTTTTCATATTTGAAGAATGAAAGTGCGCATGGTTAAAGTACAGAGTATAGAAAATACTTCACAGACTGTTTAAAATATAATTAGATACCTCTCTTCTTTCAGCAGTCTTCTACAAAGAAGAATAGCTCTTGTGAATGCTGCATTGCAAAAGGTCATCTCACCCTGTGTACACACCCCTAAGGAAATAGAGAAGGCTCTCAAAGGGCAAATACAAAATGACAGCCAGCATATCCCATCCATTGACCCTGTTTTAGAAACTTCTTGTCCATGATTGAGTACCAGGCTATGTAAAGAATTGTCGAGAGCCACCTCTGTGATATACACGAGATACACATTTTAATGCCTCCAGGTCTGCCTATCTCACCAAGAGACTGAGACTAGTCTAAGACAACCAAATTCCTTCCATTTTACAGATGACGTGCTAACACTAGAACTGCATCTGAACTCTGAAAATCGGCTCCTACTAATAGGATTTTTCTTACAGTATTGTATTGTGAGTAACGTGAAACTAAATTGCCTAAGAGCTGTGGGAATTGTGTCAAAAAAATCAAAATCACTGGTAACATGGGGAATTTGTCAGCATTTTTCTTTTCCATAGCTGTTGACAATTCTGGCTAGGTAGAAGGGATTTTAACTGCAAAGGAAACTGAAGAAGTTTCAGGGCAAGGAAGATCGGACTGCAAACAAATGGAAGCAGGCTAGTCAAACATTCACTGACCACAGATCAAAATTCTACATGGCAAAACTTTCTGGAGATTGTGTTGTAGGCAAAGAGCCTTTTTCTCACTTTTTTTTCAGCTATAGCAGAGAACATTTGTAACAGAAATGATGTTCAGAGTGCTTTAAGCACTGACCTGTTGAGTGGAAAAGAGGTGGAAAGAATAACTTTGTATTCACTGGTTATATTTTGAGTACAGTTTGCTTGATTAGATGCATTCTGTCAAAGCCTCCCAGGTCAGGCACTCTGGAACTGATGTGCAGGAGAACTCCTTCCTTGCAATGCTGGACAGGAGAGAGGTGACCAACAGGCAGCAAGCTGCTCTCAACTACCAAACGCCTGCAGAATTATAGCACTTAGGCTACATCTGGCTGTTACATTAGCTTATGCAGAAGCTTAAACTCTCTGTCCACCTAGCTTATGAGTTGAATTTGGAACCATCCGACTAGGTACTAGGAAGGGGAGGCTGAGTCATAGGAGGGGGCTGGGTGTATGCTTAAGCCCTACCCCTGTGAGCAGTAGAGAGAATTTTGTAGAGAGAGAGCAGTAGAGAGATTTGCATCAGATGGCATACCAGACTTCAGGCTGTCTTCAGGCACACCTGACAGAAGTCATAGAGATCTGGGTTTAGAGACCTGGTGGAAATTGAATTGTTTGTGGAGCTTAGTTGATTTTGTCATTAAGTCAGCATTTGAGTGGAGGCTCTCAGCTTCTATAGTTTGTATATTGGTGTTAAGGATGGCAGATAGTTTTTCACCTTCTCTTCCCTCCCTGCCCTCATCAAAGAAATCCTTCTGAACCTAAGCTCATGCGCCTTACTTATTATCTGTAATCTTCTCAATAAATTGTTTCTCAGTATGAGAGTGTAAATGTTAAAAATTTCTTCTGCCGTGAAAAGTAGAGTTGAAAATTAGATCTGTTATCTAATCAAATAGGGATCAAAATGACTGTTGCTATTGTATACAAAGAAAGGCAATAACTATGCAATGTACATTTCCTTCTCAGAGATCCTTTGAAAAAAATTAATAAGATTAACATCGTGGATGTCAGCTGGTTTTGCCTTCGCAGATGCCAGACAGCATTAGCACAAAGAACCAGATGTAAGTTCTTTAGCTAATATCATTAGATCGCTTCCCTCCTACATGCCAGCATGAGATTCGTTTTAATGAAATTAGACCTGAACACATCCAACAATACTAAGTCAGTAGAAGAGCTAGGAAATAATTTATTGTAGGTGACAGAGAACAGCTATAAAATACAAACGACATCTAGTGAGATGGGAAAAATGAATTATTAGCTGCTGATGGCCACCAGTACTACTGATCTCAGAAGGATAATGTCACTGGCAGACATAGCATCAGTGGATGAGCGAGTATCGCATGGATGTCTTGGAATGAGTCAGGTTCTTTGTAATATCATGGAAAATCTGAAGTTGCCTTTGCCCGTCTTAATTCTGGAGTATGAGAGTCATGCACACTACTACCTGGTCTTGATATTTCTACTTGAATAAATAGTCCTATATCAGGGACACAAATAATCCCACAGAAAATGGTGTTTCACATAGGCTGGACAAGTATTGTTAGAGTTATTCAATAATTCTCTTAAAAACTTTCTTTGAGTCCACTGACATGTAAGCATTTACATGCAATTTTACTTCCTTGATATGGGTTTGGCTGAATTTGGGGTAAATATTCATTAAAATGTTTCAACCTTATAGAAAATAGGCATGACAGGGCAGCAGCATTATAGGAGATACTTTCTTGTATTTTTATGTTGTATTGGGTCTGACTGAGATGGAGTTAATTTTCCCCGTAGCTGCCCTCATAGCCCTGTGCTTTGTAGTGGTAGAAAGGTGTTGACAACACACCAGTGTTTTGGCTACTGCTGAGCAGTGCTGGCACAGCATCAAGGCTGTCACCAACATTCCCTCCTGCCAGGGATATTCCATACCATATGACGTCTGCTCAGCAATAAAAGTTAAGAGAAAGGAGGATGGGGGGGAATTCCTTATTATGACATTTGTCTTCCGGAGCAACCGCTAGGCGTACTGAAGCCCTGCTTCCCAGCAAGTGGCCGGACATCGCCTGCTGATGGGAAGTAGAGAATAAATCTTTTGTTCTCCTTTGCTTCTGCACATGTCTTTTGCTTTTGCTTTATTAAACTGCCTTTATCTTGACTGAGGTTTTTTTCATCTTATTTTCTCCCTCCCTGTCCTACTGAGAAGGGGAATGATAGAGCAGCTTGGTGGACACCTGGCATCCAGCCAAGGTCAACCCGCCACAGTCTTTTTTGGTGGAATAAGGAATTCGAGATAAGGATAGTAAGTGGGAGAGGTAACGGGCAAAACATGGACTGAACAATGTTAGAGAGAGGAATGATTGCGCAGAATTCATGTTGTAATTGTGGTGAAGGAACAGAGGTGATTCACGGAGGCAAGGGGTGGAATGTATTGGGTTTGCATGGCAAGTAGCTAGTGGGGGGGCTAAAGGGGTGGCTTCTGTGAGAAGCTGCTAGAAGTTCCCCCTATGTCTGACAGAGCCAATGCCAGCTGGCTCCAAGATGGACCCACTGCTGGCCAAGGCCAAGCCCATCAGTGATGGTGGTAGTGCCTCTGGGAGAATGTGTTTAAAAAGGGGGGGAAAACCTGCACAACTGCAGCTGGAGAGAGGAGTGAGCATGTCCTGGTTTCAGCTGGGATAGAGTTAACTGTCTTCCTAGTAGCTGGTACAGTGCTATGTTTTGAGTTCAGTATGTGAAGAATGTTGATAACACTGATGTTTTCAGTTGTTGCTCAGTAGTGTTTAGACTATAGTCAAGGATTTTTCAGCTTCCCATGCCCAGCCAGGGCACCTGACCCAAACTGGCCAACAGTGTATTCCATACCATGGGACGTCCCATCTAGCTTAGGAACTGGGAAGGGGGGGCGCGGAATCGTGCGGCTCGGGGACTGGCGGGGTGTTGGTCGGCGGGTGATGAGCAATTGCCTTGCGCATCATTTGTACATTCCAATCCTTTTATTACTACTGTTGTCATTTTATTAGTGTTATCATTGTCATTATTAGTTTCTTCTTTTCTGTTCTATTAAACCGTTCTTATCTCAACCCAGGAGTTTTACTTCTTTTCCCGATTTTCTCCCCCATCCCACTGGATGGGGGGGGAGTGAGTGAGCGGCTGCGTGGTGCTTAGTTGCTGGCTGGGGTTAAACCACGACAGAGCATATGTGAGAGGAACAGCCCTGCAGACCCCCAGGTCAGTGCAGAAGGAGGAGGAGGAGATGCTCCAGGCGCCGGAGCAGAGATTCCCATGCAGCCCATGAGGAAGACCATGGTGAGGCAGGCTGTCCCCCTGCAGCCCACGGAGGTCCACGGTGGAGCAGATCTCCACCTGCAGCCCGGGGAGGACCCCACACCGGAGCAGGTGGGTGTCCAAAGAAGGCTGTGACCCTGTGGGAAGCCCACGCTGGAGCAGGCTCCTGGCAGGACCTGTGGCCCCGTGGAGAGAGGAGCCCACGCTGGAGCAGGTTTTCTGGCAGGACTTGTGACCCTGAGGGGGACCCGCGCTGGAGCAGCCTGTGCCTGAAGGACTGCAGCCTGGGGAAGGGATCCACGCTGGAGCAGTTTGTGAAGAACTGCAGCCCATGGGAAGGAGACTCATGTTGGAGAAGTTTGTGGAGAACTAAGTGTCTCCCATGGGAGGGACCCCATAGTGGAGCAGGGGACGAGTGAGGAGTCCTCCCCCTGAGGAGGAAGGAGCGGCAGAGACATGTGAGGAATCAACCACAACCCCCATTCCCTGTCCCCCTGTGCCACTGGCAGGGAGGAGGTAGAGAAAATCAGGAGTAAAGTTGAGCCCAGGAAGTAGGGAGGGGTGCAGGGAAGGTGTTTTAAGATTTGGTTTTATTTTCTCATTATCCTACTCTGATTTGATTGGTAATAAATGAAACTAATTTCCCCAAGTAGAGTCTGTTTTGCCTGTGGCAGTAATTAGTGAGTGATCTCTCCCTGTCTGTATTTTGACCCACGAGCCTTTCGTTGTATTTTCTCTCCCCTGTCCAGCTGAGGAGGGGAGTGATAGAGTGGCTTTGGTGGGCACCTGGCATTCAGCCTGGGTCAACCCACCACATAGGTATTGGTCATTTAAAGAGAAAATCCTGCCCTCTTCTTCAAAATGTTTTAAGGATCAAATGTTCTGCGCTAGAGAAGTATTGTTACATCAGGGATGATCATTTTGTTACCCCATGAAAATCTACCCTGACTTAAAAAAAAATTACAGTTTAGACATGATTACTGGTTTAACTTTTAACTATAAAGTTCTTTAAAGGGTGTGCCTAACCTGCCCATGCTTACCCTCATACTCAAAAAGATTTCCATTGAAACTATAGCTGTACAGATCTGTGACTTGTCTGTCTGGTTCTAGTCTTGAACATCTGCATTGAAAGCAGTGAACCTCCATCACTTTTACCCTCAGAGGAACTTGCTACTGGACATAAGCAACATGGAGGAAGCAGGCTGGCCCGTCTGAGGGTGTCTGGGCGGTAATACAGATAAGCCAGGGAAAAGAAGGTCAAAGAGATTGAGGTAAGAAAGCTGCAGGAGAGTGAAGGTGGTGATCAGAAATCTGGGGGTGGAGAGATGGAGAAACACAGTAGGAAAAATATATAGAGAGAGAGAGAAGAAGAAAGCTTGGACTCAAGTGCAGACAGAGACTGAAATCAGCTGCTAAAGTTGAGATGATAATTGGAGGCTGGGAAGGGGAATAAAGAATTTCCAAGGGGGAGGGGAGATTAGAGATAAAGAAAGATCAGGCAAGGAGGAGGCAAATAACTTTTTTATTTTCCTAACTGAAGAGCACCACTTTTTAGAGTGAGAATAGCAGAACCATGAATCCCACAGTTCCCCTGCTCTCAGGAAAAAAAAAAAAAATTGTAAAGCCCCGTGGAATATAAATACATAAATAACCTATTTTCTCCTAATGGTCAGAGGGGATATCTTGCAGTCAATATTTAAAAATGCTATATTGATCACAGTTTCAGATTATCTGCTTCTGTATAAATGTGAGTGCGTGATAACATACTATTTGTATGCGACTCATTTAGAGCATGGTATGCAGCCTGATCACGGGAGAGGAAATGCTATTAGCCTCGCTTCACAGGGCATAAGAAAAGTCACCAATTGGTTTATATAGAATGTCCACCGGTCTCAAAACGGAACCTCAGGTTAGTTACACAAAAGATACAGACTATACAGTTGCTCACAACTGTGAAAAGTGTAGTATCAGGATTCTTGATGGATAAGCTGGGCTGATTTTTGCTCACCTCAGGAGATGAGCAGTAAAATGTTACTGCACCAAGCTGTCCACCCAAAATGTCCCTCCCTCGGATAAGAGTCAGCAGAATAAAACATCTGCTACTGCCTCAGCCATTGCCATTCACAGTGCAATGATTTTGTTTAAATCGCTGAGGAAGCTGGGCTTGCGTTACCATTGTCATCAGTGTGCCCGGGCTGCCGAGATACTGACAGACACTCAGTTCTGCTGAGTCTGTTCTGGGGATGGTAACCTACAGAAAGGCAAAACAAGAAGCTCAGTAGGGAAGGAAGGAAGGCAGAAGCCATAATGGTTTACTCAGTGAAATTAGAATTCAGCAAGGCTGCATTTTCCCTGTTGTTAGCTGAGATCTCTACCACAGAAAGAGAACGAAGCCAGCTGTCCAGGGCATCCTGGATGTGAGACCACCTTGCAGTCTTCCACCTTCTCCACCGCATACATCGTACCTTCAGCTCAGGAGCTGAAATGATCTGGGCAAGCGTCCTTCAGGACATAGTCTCATTCTACCTGATTATGGTCCACATTCAGAGTATGTGTTTTATGATGCAACCTGTTATTATATAGTAGCATAAAATCATGGAGGAAGATGGGACCCTGGAAGGACACCTGATCATCCTCCTGCTCCAAGCAGAGGTCTGTTCTTACAGGCATTCAAAGGCAAAGAAACTGCAAACGCTGCAGGTACCCATTCCAGTGCTTTATTATTTTGAAGTGAAGAGGAAACCTGAAGAGTATTTTCCCTAATGCCTGATCGGGTACTTCCTGTAGTTTACTTAGTCCTACCTGTCCACAACACCAGCAATACAATGCTGTCTACTTCTTAATAGCTCCCTTTATATATTTGAAAATATTAGCATTTCCTCCATTAGTCTTCTCTTCCCTAGTTTATGTAGCCTGCTTTATTCAATCTTTTCTTACAGGCTTGTCTTGTTTTTTTAGATCTCTGATCAGTTTTGTTTTCCCTTTTGGCCTTTCTTCACTTGATCAAAGGGCAGAAATTGTGCAAGCCAACTTAATTTGGACTGTGGCTAATTTTAAATGCTTACCCTCACAACCATAAAAGAAAGATTCAGTAGTTACCAATAATGTAAATAATAATTGCAGGATTAAGCTCTGAAAGTGAATTAAATTCACCTCAGTGCTAGTGGACAGCACAAAAAGTATGTATCATTTAACCCCCATTTTACCATCTTAGGTAGCACATGTGTGTTTCATGGAAAAAGAGTTCTGCTCATGTAATTAAAACCAAATTAGGGTTGAAGCAGTTTACTGATTTATTAGCAAAATTTAATTAACTGGCAATCAGTGAACTACATTCAGGACTGGTATCAGTAACAGACCAGATAAACCATGGTGCTAGATACTAACAAACGTTAATAAAGACCTACGGATTTCTAAGCATCTTTCTGAACATTAAGATTAGTTATAACTAATTTCAAAATGTTCTAATCATGCACACGCATATGATTAAATGCATGTTCCCCGCCTGCCTCCGGGCAGTGTATGTTACAGCACACCCCCTTATACTGGGGAACAGCGGGGGTTCCCCAGCGGCACGCCCCTCCCGTGGCAGATTTGGACGCTCCGGCTCTGTGTGCACCTTTGCTGCTTCCGACCACCTGGTGACGCAGAAGCTGGTGAGGGGGCACCCCACAAGTGCC